>NW_024881262.1:23514707-26078040 GCF_018691265.1 Tyto alba | reverse complement strand
ACCTCTTGAAGTTTAATCTCTAAATATGAAGTGTAAGAAATCAATGAAGGATCCTACCTCTGTGAACAGGTAAGAAGGAAAGGATGCAGAAAAATCACAGTCTCTAAGGTCATATAAGGGATGTCTAACAGACCCAATACCCATACAAACTCCATCGATCCATCAATCTATATTTTTTTTCCATTTCTGGTTCTTCAAGACTCAGGAGTTTGTTGCATGGTGCTTGTAGAAAGGGAGGGCTGCTGCTGTAGCAAAACTTCAGCACATTCAAAATCTGAGCTTAGAACTAACCCCATGTTACCCTCACTAGGTACTGCAGAACCATATCCTCCTGTAATACCACAGATATCATACAGACCTGATAAGATGTTCCTAATGACAAAGAAAGTCTGAAAGAGAGCATGAAATGGAATGAACCCTTGCTGAACAACAGGCAGTTTATTTTTAGCCAAGGGTGAACATAGCTTCTTTCCTTACCAATGGAAACCCAGATGTCACACTTCTAAGTGGTCCTCATTAACAGTACTGATTAAAGCAAAAGTTCTTCCTTACAGTTGAAAGGGTCTCTACAAATAAACAAAGCCAAATCCCCTCCCTTTTAAAAACAAATAATTAAGTTATCCTTCTCTGTTGAAGCATCTTTTTGTGCTGTGAAATCAATAATTAGCAGTAAGGCAATATCTATCTGATTATTTCAAGAAGCCACAGATATGTCAGCATGCTTACAAAAACACAGATAAGCATTGTTCCTTGAGGTTTTGTAGTCATTGGAAAGCATTATCTTAGAGTGGATGTCTAACCGTGTGCTTTTGCTTTATCTAGTGATTTTAGATTTCTTTCCTACTCAAAGCCACAGGTATTTGGGACAGATAATTTAAGAATCATTTGGCAAATTTATAATGGATATGAACCAACTGTAATAAAGGGGAAACATTAATTGGTATTTTGGAGTACTATACAGCATGAACCCTGCCATGGAGAAAGCAGAAGTCAATTGAGATTTAAAATCTTCCTAAGAGCAGCTTAATTCACTCGTGATTTCTGCATAGCAGTTATTAAATCTACATTTGCAACGTAGATTTCCATACCTACTGAGAAGTTTTATAGATTCTATATGCCAGTGATAGAATCAATATAACATTCTGTAATGCATTGGCAGTGAATCACTTACTCTTCTGCCAAACATAATTCACCAGGATTCTGACAGCTTCAAGCCATCCAATGGATTCCATTAAAACAGGGATTCATGTTTTTCTTCCTCAGAGCTCTCCAGATCTACTCAAAATTGGCAAAATCCCAATAATTACTCTTGCAGTCTAGGAATGTCTTAGTCCAACCAATGAAATTGTTGGGTCTTCATGGAAGTATCATTAATCATGATGAATGATTTAATTATCCACATAAATGTTTCATATTCTTCTACAGAATCATCAGTATGAGTATAATATTCTCAACTATATAAAGGACCAATCCTGTCTATTGAAAGCAGTGACTTTTTTACAATTTAACCAAATAGCAGCAGAATCAAGGCTTAAATCCAAACACCACAAACAGCTAAAGTATACCGCAATATTCTATTTTTTTTAAGCTCCATATTGTAGACTTCATAATACTTAAAATTCAATTTCTGAAAAGCAACCTGTACTGTGAAAATGAGAGCACATTTGTTCTAGCAGCCTAGAGACGAAGTTACGAGTTTAGGCTATCCTGTAATGCAACTGCTTTGTCTTGGCTGTAGACGTAAAAAAGGTCAAGTACTCTCTGCATAACCCGACTGTATTAGCACAACGAGAACTTCGGGTACATAAAGACTGCTGTGCCGTGTAACACCTATTTGAAGCTCAGCCCTGGCCTCCACGATATCAGATCTTTTTTACAGCTAAACTTTCACAGTTCTGAGAGTTAGACTTGGGTTTTCCTACTTCTTAACACTGCTCCCCACACCTCTTAGTGCTACATAATCTGCCAACCATTATTTCTAGCCTGCTGAAACTGAACTTTGCTTATCATCTAACATTTAGCTAAATTCTTCTATAGCAAGTCATTATATCTAGCTACACAGTCTTTGGGTGGCATTATGCTTTAACTTCAGGCTGTTAAACTAACCCCAGAAGCCTCACTTGTCAGAACACAGGTATGAAAATGCACCTGACACAACAAGGAATAATTTAACTCCAGAGCGGCCAGGCTGTAACCAATTACTGCCCCCTCATTCTGAACTTCGCAGCAGGAACATGCATAAAGATAAACTATGCAAACCAAAATATCTGCAGAGCATATAACCAGAAGGTACTTGTTTGGGTCAGGAACCACTAGGTGAGTTTCTGTAGCGCTACAGTAGTGATATCAGAATGTGATTATTATGACCTTAAAAGGATATAAAAACGAGGGGGTTTGGTTGGTTGGTTGGTTTGTTTTGTTTTCTGGTTTTTCGTTTGCTCGTTTTCTTTCTTTAAAAATAAACAGATTTCTTCATCTGATAAGCTTGTGTTATTGGTGTTTCATACGGAGTCAACAAAGTTTAATGTCAGAAAAATAACTATATGTAATAACTACAGAATATAGTTTTATATACCTGGTTATAAGCTTCGTCATGAATCTTGAAAATTAATTTTGGAAGTTATACACATAATTAAAATAGCTCCAGCTTTATAATCCTGATGAGATAATTAAAGTAATTAGAAACTACACCTACTTGAACACCCAGTCAGTAAAAGCACCTTTAATCACAATCAAAACCTTTTCTTCCCTGAAGAAAGAACCTTTTTTCCATATTACAGATCTCTGGTAGCCTCCCATTCATTTTCTTCAGACAGTGATTAGAATAAGCCTTGTCAGTGGTTGGAGGGATCACATTAAGAATGATTTTACATAGATAAGAAAAAAATCAATATCCCATTCCTGGCACTCAGAACTCTTTTCAGCTGACCTCTTATGCCCCAAACCTGCTTTCCTTTGTTTCTCAGAAAAGCTTTATTTCCAGAAACATCTGCCTCAAATAAGACATTTGTTTGTACACTTAGAATGAAAGTATGAATTTTATAATACAGTATACTACAACCCAGTTTAACAGAACTTGTTTGCTCTAGTACTGTTAAAGACTGATTTAATACTGTTGCAAATAAACACCCTGAGCACTCCTTTCTCAAGCATCATCTCCTTTTCTCACCAATGTAACAACAGCATGCAGGGAATATTATTTAAGGCAACTGCAAGATTCTGATCTTTGGTAAGTCTTAGAAAAATTCCAGAAAGAATGCAGCAACTAAGATGTATTGGGTGCAAAAGCAGAAAAGACTTTAATGCAGTTCTTGGGAGGAATAAGGCTCATATTTCATGTTCTAATCTGAAGTTCTAAAAAATTCCATTTCCCTATTTTTCAATTTTATCTGTCTTTAAGATGTCAATTTCTTGCATTTATTTATTTATTTATGGTCAAGAAAAAGAGTTTGATAATACTTATATTGTGCTTGCATATAGAGATGCCAGCCAAATCAAAGCTTGCTTATACTGAGCACAAACATCCTAGACCAATATTTAATGAGCAGTTAAAACAAGAAAATATGCAAGGGGTTTTACTGTATTCAGCTTGGCAGCACTGAAACCAGCTCTGCCACATCCCAAATTCAAAATCACCTCTATAAAGAGGCTTAAAAGTTGGCCAACATTTCTGTGAGTAAAAGCCAAAGTCCAGAGAAAAAGCAGCACCTACCCACAAAGCCACTCCAGTACCAGCTTGCCTTTTTCTTGCCACAGATAGCCATTTGAGTGTGAAATTGATTTGATTTTGACAGAAGTTCAAGTAAAAAACTATCTTGATTATTGATACCTGCCAACTACTGGCAAATTTGTTGGCTCTTAAATCAAGTCTTCCCAGATTAGAATGCTGTCCTTAAATCCCCTCCCAGGAATCCATTATGGAAACTCACCATTCACCTATGCTATGGTCAAATCACCCAATCCTCTCAGGCTGGTACTTGCTTATGTCATTATGTACTAGTCTTCAGCAAAAGGTTTCCAAGAAGTGGGAGAGGCCCTGAAACAGAAGATGCAAGATGTAATTCAATCAAGGAACCATCTCTTGCTTTTTACAAAATTGACAAGGACAATCAGAAAGCTGCTTTAGCTTTCAAATAAGAGAGAATATTTGCTGTGTGATACTTGCTGGGAAAACTGTTAACAAACACAGAATCCTTCAGTAGTTCAGACTTCAAATTAAACTCTTACATTACACAAATTCTGACAGGAATTTTCAAATTAACAAAATATATTTTGTCATCTATTGGTGCCCTCACTTTAGAAGCCTTGACCAGAACTTATTTTGCCCTATAATACCTCATGGTACCTTTAACACTAAATTACAAATACCTTGGAACTACAGAACTATTACATGCTAACCACTCACATAAGACCAAGATCACAATGGAGGGCCTAGATATCTGGTGGTTCTCTGATGCTTATATCATTATTAATACAGCAGATGCGCCAATCCAGGCCTGTGAATATTACAAGGTTATTTTCTTCAAACTTTCACACTTAAATGGTTAAAGCAAGGCCCTAGGCCTTTTCAAGCAGGTAAGATTCTTCATATGAAAAATTAAACTCCAATTAATGTGTTTTACATTACACAGAACTTCTCCAAAAAAGCTGAAATACTCACTGGGTTCGCAGTCTGAAAACAAGTGATTCAGAAGCTCAGATCCCATTAGGAGTATGAAGTCAGACTCCTATTCCTGATAGTTTCTGTCTGAGTTTAAAATAAACATACCATATGTTAGCACAGTAAAAGACACATTCTTTAATTGAGGCAACTCTGTTTTAAAACAGATTAAATGCAGCTAAATATAGATTCACCAAACCCAGTTTTAGCCTTTTTGAAAAAATGCTAGAGAACCCTTTCTGAAAAACACCTTCACAAAACAAGGCATTTACTTATGACTAGCTCATTCTAAAATACTGTAGTTTCAGTTGCATTAATGTTTCAGTAGCAATGAATTTTCAAGCTGGATCTACCAATCTTCAAATAAAACAAAGGTGTGTTTTTCTTCTTTCCAAACTTATGAATCCTTTCATTCATCAACAAAATAGGAGGAAATCTTAGCTTTGGGAAAGGTAGCATTGGGGTAGATTACATCAAACTTCCCGTCTATTAGTAGGACCACTGCATACAGCCTTACACTCTCCCTTCCATAGGTTTGGGGAAACATTATGAGGGATGCGCAGACCTCTTTAGTTCTCCCCATAGAATCCCTTCTTTTCTTCCATCACCCTGGCTTTCAGAAATCCAAAATAAAATACTTTTACTATTTTGCACAGAACACATTTCTTTTTACTCCCTGGAGTCTTATGCTTTTGTTTGTCCTTGAAGGGCTTTTAATTTTTCATTCTTTTAGGTGCACATGAGGCATGTTAGTTCAACAACAGATATAGAAATACCATCAAATGATGACATTCTATATCAAGGCAGACACAAAAAATGCTGCAAAACTTTAGTTGCAGTTAGTCATGCAGGGTATAGTACTAGGGGCCTAACTAGTCTTCACTTGCAGGAGCTCTTGATTATTTCCTCAGCTCTCGTGCGGCTGGATGCTGACTGTGATTAGGAGAGGGTAGGTGAGAAGTAAATGAACAATTTATACCAAAGTAACAACTATACCAAATACAAGCCTTTACTGAAGAAAGGATGCTGAAGAGGGATCTTCAGTTCATCCAGCTCTGAGTACTAATTTAGATTTCAAGTTTAAGAAGAAAAGATAATCTCCCTGTGTTTCCTTTTCAATTAATGCAAAAAGGATGAGTTTTCCACAGGAAGATTGCTTTGAACCCTTCACTGCCCCCTACCCCATTCTTCCCAGCAGGATTCTCCATTTCCCCACTGCCTGTGCAGGGCAGATGCACATTCTAACATCGTCTGCAAAATACCAGATATCAGCTCCACTAACAATGCAGTTGGAAGACAGACAATAGCCCCCAACTGTGTTGTCATGTACTGCAGAAAAAACTGGCCATCACTAAGAAGTCAGCATTTTCCAGACAACCTCTTCCATTCCCCATTTAAGAAAGACTTTAATATTAGGATATTTATTTAGATGCAAGTCATGGTTAAGAGGGGTCAGTTATTTCTCATGACATTACTTTATTCTAGGCGATATTGAATTATGAGTAGAAAAACACTATTGTAAGGCAGATCTGGTGAAGAAATTGGATCTTAATCATACAGGAGGACACAATAGTTCACACACTATTTTTCCTCCTCTTATTTCGGACTCCAAAGAGATCTCTTGTTCTTCACTCACAATAGAACTAAATAGCCAAACAGGTTTAAAACATACAAAACAAGCAAAGCAGTTAAACTGACACTGCCAGAATAACTTTAACCTCTGAGGTGTAGGGAATTCCAGTAATTAATCTTAAACCCTGGATGTTAAATTAATATAACTGCTTGGTTGTGGGGGTAGGGAGATAGAGAAGAAACTAGTTTCAGCAGAAGAAAGTAGTTGCCACCTGGAAAGCAAGAAAGACTGTTACTGACCATAGGTCTAGAATTGCGCAGTTTTTCCTTGGCCATCAAAAAAGTTAATTCAGTATCACTGTAACCAGTTCAGGCTCAAAGGTGCATTTGATATGTGGACCTATTTCATTCTATGTGCTTCTTCATAGTGAGGTGAATAGCAGTGTAAGGGGCTCCCTTACCTTCTCCACCTGGTGACAGAGATATTTCCAACCATAAAATCAACAGATCTGCTGCCACTCATATGCAAGATCCACACAGGGCCCGGTCGTGTGAGCATGTGCATGGCCCACTGCCTTATGTGCTCTCATGGAAGAAGGCTTCTATGCTATTTTAGGCTTCCTGTACTCTACATTTAGAATATGTTAAGGGTATGTTCTATGTCACAAATGAGTACCTTTTGCAAATTATTCATGTTGCACTCTAAAAATACAGCCAGAGTTACTAAAAAGGGAATTTATCCTGTTTAAGCTTACCTAACATTCCTGTATAGCATGTTTACATTTCCTTAAAACCAATTAAGCTGTTGAGATGTGTACACTCCTGCTGTGTTGTTGCTTCTAGAAAAATTATGGAACGTTTTAGCAAATAAGTTTGATCCCTTTAAATAATAAGATCAAGGAGGGGGGGAAACGGCATTTTGTCCAGCTTGACAAAAATCCTACCTAAATCAGCTTCAAGCTCTTCTAGTCATGCACCATCCCATGGAGCATAAGGGATTTCTTTGACACCAAAAAAGGATAATAATGTTTTTTGCAGAAGTGTTCTGGCTACAACTTCATTACTGGATAAGGGCTCATGTTTCAGTGATTATCACTACTGTGAAGCCAAAGGGAAACTACTTTCTGAAAGCTAGGCTAAGTTTGAGAAGCACAGTGCAGTGAAATCGGGAAGATGATGTGGCTTTACACACTTAACTAAACTCAAACCAGCAACTAGCTAACTGGGCCAGAATTTGTTCATGTAAGTAAAACTGTATTATAAAGAGCTAAGTGAGTAGATGGCACTTCTCAACCAAGAGCATTTAATTTCCCATTCTTTGTGATCTGTAATTGTATGTAATTGTTTAATGTAATTTTTGCATAAGAACATCTATAAAAGAACAACACATATATCAAATTGTGACCTGCTGCATCCAGTCCATGTGTGGTATAAAGTTTACAAAAGAATCAAAGCTAAGACTTTTCCTCCTGGCTACAGGACCCAGTTCCTGTGAGGTGACATTCAGAATCACAGTTGCCTTCCTTTATCTGTGATACAATTAAGCACCTAAAAACCAACCTGTTACTCTCTGTGACTCGATAGTTTTCACATTTCCAGATATTTGTTCTTACGTATCAGCACTGGATGTTAATGTTTCAGATGTAGACAGAGTACAAAAATAAGTTTCAGAAAACTAAGCTTTACAAGCCAGAGATGAAGGGTAAAAACATAACACAATATATTACACTACTAAACTAAAAAGAAATAGCAGTTTTTATATAAATAAGCTTCCATTTTTCAATAAAATAGATGTTTTAACAGGGCTTGCATTAAAGGCAATCATAGTGAGAAATCCCACAACCCACATGTGGGACATTTACATTCACAATAGCCACCATTTCTAATCTAAGTGTGAGAAATTTTGAGCAAATCAAAACTGGACCTCTTCCATAGTCACACCAACTTTTCCCATCAGGATATAAAGTCTGAGGGCTGTCATGGCATCAGATAACTGAACAATCACAGATAAAACGTTCATTTGAATCACATATATAATTTCACAGTCAAGGTATAACTAGCAATAAGATAGCAATAATATACAATAATTGATAGAATTCAGAAACTTTTATAGTTTTTGCATTGTAAAAGCTCCCTATCATATGTTTACATGTAAAAGAAAGATGTATGAAATAGTTCTCTCAAAAATAAGTTTTAGTCAGCTCTGCTTTTCAATTACTGCTATTTGGCAGGGATTAAGGAGAGTCTGTGTGCAAGTGGGTTGTATTACTTTCAGAGAACCTCTACCCTCAAGTCTCCACTCAAGTTTTCTGGCAGGCAGGAAGAGGTCCAGAGAACCTCTCTGGGTTTTTGGTTGGTTACTGTTTTGGTGTTGTTTTTTATTTTTTGTTTCTTTTTTCATCCTGGGCCAACACCAGAGGAATCCTTGCCATTGTCCCAAGGGAGCTGGGTGCCATGTGGCTGCTGCTCCCTGGGGGGGTCCATGTCCTCACACTGGCCACAGCTGTGAACCTGAAAACTCTGACCTGTAGCTATAACGTGCTTACTTCTTGTGATGTGGCAGAAAGGCTAACATGGGAAAGGACTACCAGCTGCCTTGGGGCTGCTGCTAAGGTTCCTCTGAAAGCCCCATGAGAGAGGGCAGGGCCTAGGTGCAAACAGCCTTTTTCTGTGGTCAGAGGTGCGTCCCCCTGGAGTCAGTGGTGTGGTTTGGCTTGTGCTGGGGTAAACTGCAACATTGTCTTGTTTAGATGATGGGAGAGGGATGAATAGTTGGTATTTATTGTACCAAGCTTATTGCAGGCAGTGTAACAAGGAGCTGTGGCTGAAGCACTGTAATGTTTGATGCTTTTCAGCTTTTTCGCTATAGTGCAGAGTGAAGCAGTAAAGTGTTTTACACCTAGGAATGTGAAACACTCCATGTAGGAGTGATGGTTATTTCCTCCAAGATGAAGAAAGGAAGTTACAATGATTAAGAGCTGCTGTTCCTTTGACTTATTTTCAGGTTTGAGTGTTTAGTTTGTACTTGGACCAGAGTTCCTGAGCATGTCTCGCTCAGCTCATGAGGAATAGCAGAAGACACTGGTGTAGCTGTGTGACTAAAAGGGTCTGGAACTTGCAGTGTATTTCAGCCAATGTCCTCTGGAAAGGGAAGAAATAAAACCTTAAAGTAGTAATTGTAACCAAACCAGTAATAAGGATGTTTTTCTTTAGCACTGATCTAAACTCCTTGAGGGCTTCAGGTGAGTTGGAGACTCCTGAGGTACCTTTATTAAACATGTGAGCAAATGAACTAAACCACAGTTGGCACTGCATGATTTGAATGTATTCCAGTGTGTCACTCAAATCAGAACACCTACATTTTTCCATTTAATGTTGTATGTTTTTTTTCTGATTTTCCCAGTCAGAGTCTATAAAGCATGTCTATTATTCTATTGCTGTGGTGACTAGTTAGGAAGATAGCCTACACATTTAATGCCTGGACTTGCAAACTGCTGAGCATGCTAGATCAAATAAACCATGCATATAGTTCACTGGTTTACCCATATGGCTACAGTTACACATGCACACGAATAGTGTGCTAAACTGAAATTGCGTTACTAGGTAATCCACATATAAACATATCTTTCTGAAAAGCAGTAGAAAATGTTGGCCACTGCTACTCTTCATTCTTGAAGGAGGTACTGAACATTTTCAATTACATCAGTTGGGTGATTTTAATATCAATGTTAAGGGTATTAATATCAAATGATGTAGTTTTACTACTGTGAGCAATACGATCATTTAAATTAATGCTGGGGAGATCTTTACTCCCTCTGCACCAAAATGCATAGTAATCATATCCAGAGCTATGCATCTTTTATATGTTCTAGTTCATGGGTATCCTGCCTGGGAAAATTAATGGATATTGGTTTCTGCAGTGCAACTGCATATTTCTGGCAAGTTCTAATTTTCATAATATAGAAAGGTAAAGATAATAGGATGTGCTTGGTAAAGTAATGTTAGCAACTATGTTCAGAACACACAAATCATGATTTAAAACTGAGATTAGAAAGAAATGGGTTGAATGTGGGCATGGTGGAGGGAAAGGTGTTCCATTTCTTTCAGTGCATTATGTTTTCAAACATCTGTGATTACGAGGGTAGGGAAGCTCAGTCCAAAGCAGATATGAGGAGCTTGGGGGCCAGACATACAGCTGTGAGCTATATGAAAAGAAGCTCTAAGCCATGTTTTGTTTTTTGAATTATTGAACGACTACAGGTCATGTAAACAACTATCAATTGTGTCAGAAAGATGTGTGCAGTGCAGTAAGGAAGGGGCTTTCTACCTTTATTATAATGCATTTATGCAACTTTAGAAAGTCAGTCCTTTATTCATAAATGTGCAGTGGTATAATCTTAATATACTGTAAATGGTGATAAGATTATATCCTTTTGAAAACTATAATTTGTGTTGATTTGAAAGTCCTAAACATGTAGAAAATCCTGCATCAGCTATCACATGACATCTATCATTTGGCACTGTTGGATGTATAAGTATTTCTAAAATTTTGAGTTATTCTGATGATATTAGGTCTGTGACTGTCTATGTTATACTATGCTGTACCAGCAGTGATTAAAAAAGAAATTGCACTTTAGCACCACCTACAAATACATAAAACTTAAAAATGCAGCTTTTTGTAGTCAGTTTTTTTCCAGATCATAATGAATAATTTCAGCTTAACATTTAATAAAAGGAAAAAGCGCTTAACAGACATTTGTTGTATGCCTTTGGTATGAGTGAAGGAATTTACTAATGCATAAGGGAATTTCCTTTTATAATGTCACTTTATTAGCTAATTTGCTCAAATGTGAGAATTAATGGCAATTCAGCTGCACAGTCTTAATGGCCTAATCATTAATTTGTATGGGACTTACTCTAATAATTATTAGAGAGAACTCATTTGTTATTAATATGGGGGCAGTAAGCATGTCTTTAAAATAATAATCCAATTAACATGCATTAAGTGGAAATTTTATAGTTACCCACAGCATGAGTGGCTGCTGCTGTAATTTGGAAACAGTATTTCATAACATCAGGTAACAGATCTCCAACAGCTACTGCCTGGTCGGCCTGGCCTCTGTACAGGATTGCCTGTAAGGCTGTCATAGTTTGAGGCTGGTCATGTGTTCTGTAGAGATGCTGCTCTTCATAACCCCCTGGCTTGGTACAAGAAAGTGGCTTGCAGCCTCATCAATGGTTCATCTTGAGCATCTACATTCTAATCTGACAGTGTTTACTCCTGGTTTTGAAAGCTCATGTGGTATGCCCTGTATATAGATGACCAATAACCTGAAATCCTGTGTGTTTTAAAGCACAAGCCAGTAAATCGTATCAGATGTCAGAAACTAAGTGTGCTAAGCTGATGTCAAGAAGGAGGAACCAGCACTGGTTGGCCTTTGTGGCACCTGTCTGCAAGCTTCTGCAGTGCATAGTATGTCTCTTGAGAGGCCACAGAGGTATTCACACAGAGAAGCATAATGATCTTTCTAGGTATCAGACATATGAAGTACTGAGCAGGGCAGGAGGGGAGGGTAAGTGGTGGATTAAAAATCTTGTATTGATAATTTGGTAAAGAAGTTTGTGCCCCTCACCAGAGCAAGCTCCTTGATACCACGAGTAAAGATGAGTTGTGAGAGGACTCTGTCCAGCTTGAAACAGGCTGGCCGCACCAGGGCAAATTTAGGCAAGGAGAAGGTACATTTCATAACTAGTTTAATGTTATAACTTGGGTACTTAGTGAATGCAGTTAAAACGATCCTACTGTTTTGCTGGGATCACAGGTTTTTCTCATACTGTGTTAAATATATGAAGCAAAAATATAAACCCATGTATTTTGTGTATTACAAATATAATAAATCACAGGGATGAGTTTTCTAGGAAGGTGGCTAAATAAAAAGCCTGGGTTTGGAGTCTGTCCTAGTGAGGCAGAGTTTGAAATGGAGCCTAGCTGCTGCCTGGTCCTGTTTGGATTGGAAGCCCATAGGAATAGCAAACAAATCCACATGTAATAGACTGCTCAGTGGACGGCAGGATATGCAGGAAACCATATTTTACTGTGGCAGGCTTGCTGCACTGATTTGTGTTGAAAGTTGGTTTTAATAAAGAAGCCTCCCCAGTCACTTAGGGGATTTAGATGTGGCTCTAGGCTTGTATACTGTGCTTAATATTTGGACTGCTTACCAGAAGCGAGTATGGACATACCCTTTAGGAAGAGGTGACTGGTGGTGGCTAGGAAGAGTGTAACAGATAATGAGTTCAACTGCAAGCAAGAACAAAATGACCTGTTGCCTTTTTTGTTTTGGTTTGGGTTTTTTGGTTTGTTTTTTGTTTGTTTGTTTGTTTGTTTGCTTGTTTCGGTTTTGTTTTTGTTTTTACTGTTAACTGGCTGATCACATTAAATGTAGTAGGAGCTTTTGGGTTAGTCATTCAGTGACACAATAATGTAAAAGCAGGCTTACAGGTAGATTTGCTGGCAGCCCAGTTCTAATTAACTGAGGTGACCACATTATTCAAAATCCTGTGCTATTACAAGTTGATACAGCACTGTTAACTAGACGGACAAGTTGTCATTATACTACAGAATGCAGTTGAATTTCTCTTGTATCATTCCTGATTCTCTTTTATTTATTTAAAGGGAAACTTACCTTTATTTACCTTTATTATTCAAATGAAAAAAGGCTTTAAGATGAACGTTCTTTTTCTGCAGTTATTATGTCTTGTGATAGTTACAACTGTGAGAGCTGCTGCAGTGAATACCAGTGCTGTCTTAGGTGTGTTACTGATGCCTTCAGCTGGATGTTCAAGGAGTGAAGGTGTGATGCACCTTTTGCATTACAGTAGATAACAGACAGTATGGAGTGGTCATGTAGCCCCTACCTTAACAAGAGGCGTATTTTCTAAATCTAGACATACCTAGAAGATCACTAATTATGTTTCCAGCAGTCACTCCCCTGTGACCAGATGTGTGCTGAATGCCTGTCTGTGGTCAGGACACCTTTAGGCAAAAGAGGTCACGGCTGCATGCTCTACTGATGGGCACATTTTGTGTCATTTTGGGAGGAGAAAAGTTACTGTATTAGTGTGGTTTGAAGTGTCCTGCAATGACAAGTCCACCACATGGGGGTTGTTGCTACTGCATTTGCCTAAAGCCCCTCTGGCCTTTTCCAGTCCTGAAAGGTAAAGCAGAACATTGTGTTAGCACAGGATATCAAACAGGAGTTGTGCAGTTGCTTGTCTTACGTGAATTAAATCTCTGAACCTGGGAGATTTTCTGGGGAAGGTGGCGTTTCTTATCCTGGAGGAATGAAAGCAAAGGAGTATGGGACATTAGAAGACTACACTGATACTCATAAATAATTGATGGAGTTGACCTGTGGCAAGTCCATTTTTAATAAAGAATGTTAAAATCCAGGCTAATGGTGGCCCTGAAAATTGAATGAAATACCCATATGAACTCTTGCTGTTTCCACATCCATGTTGAAAAAACATTAGCTAGAGAACTAAAATGTAGGGAATCTAACAGAGGAAGAAATAATGTCAAAGGGGCATAAATGCTCATCTGTAACTGGTGGAAATTGGTGTCTAAATTAAAGGAAAATGTGCTGCCTTCAGTTGAGCTAAAGTTTTTGTTACAAGGTCTTAACTTTTCCTGATGGAGATACATATTCACCCTCACTGCTTCTATTTTCCCATGTGCCACTATTTTCTTAGCTAGGAAAAGCCTGGCTAAAAGTCAGAGACCCAATACGTTAAAATTCCTCCAGCCTTTCCTATGAATATGAAAAAGTAGTGAGGAAAGGGTACACAGGATGAAAAAACAAGCAATGGTGATGTTAACCTCACTTTTCTAAGGCCAGCAGATCTGGTCAGATCCTGCTTACCCTGATGTTAAATATATGCTTTGGGGTAGCACCTTTACAGTGAAACTCCATTTCCCTATGCCTTACTAACTCCTTACATACTGGAGGAAATATGGAGCCAGGTAAGTTTGAACAGGGTGCTCTGCTGGTAGTGTCTGAGCAAAGCTAGCTGTACTGCAGCACTGGTAGCACAACATGCCGTATCCTAAACCAATACTTACTACTTGTACTATTTTGAAATGTTCTTGGTGTCTTGAATGGCTTGGGATTTTGTGCTAGAATCAGATCTCTCTTGATTTGACAAGTACTTGGGAAGCAAAGATCATTGCAACTATTCTTTGCAGGTATTTAAAGAATGACTGTATTTAAGGTCTAGTGTTTATATTTGTAGGTGGGCTGGGCTTCCATGACTTCTGGAAAATAAACAATAGCTCTTTACTGTATTGCCACATATGAGCAACAAAGAAAGATGATTACTCTGGCTACTTCTCACTTCAAAAAGTCTGGTCAATGAACACACTTTTATGTTAACAAAGGAGATCTGGCACGGTTGTACTTAACCATGAGGGCCAACTTGCTTGTAATCCTTACCTCCTGTGTTGTAGTGCTTGAGATTTAATTTGAAGGATTTTGTGTAAGAAGAGCTTGAACATAAATGTGTGTTCTTAGGTTAAAGTGGCATGTTAATGCTGCTGTAATTTAGCAACAAGGTCTGTGAACATCCCTCTCTGACTACATAGGACTGCTTCTAACAGGAAGGACCCTGGAAGTGAGGCAAAGTAGCCATCACAGAGTTCTGCACCAGTACCTCAGGGCGCTTGCTCAGAGTTGGTTGTATGACTGCACTGTGTGTGTATATATAAAAAAAAAAAAAAACCAAAACCAACCCAAACTTGCAGAAAAGCAGCCTGCAAAATGGCAGAAAGAAGGATGACAAGTTCTATACCAGTGACTTCCTACCTACTTGTCCTGGTTTTGGCTGGGATGGAGCCAATTTTTTTTTCCCCTTCTTAGTAGCTAGAACAGTGCTGTAGTTTGGATTCAAAGTGAGATTTGGTATGAGAAGAATGTCGATAATAAACTGATGTTTTTAGCTGTTGCTAAAAAATCAAGGATTTTTCAACTTCCCATGTCCTGCTAGTGTGCAGGTACACAAGAAGCTGGGAGGGAGCACAGCCAAAGCAATGGACCCAACTTGGCCAACAGCATTTTCCATAATGTCATGCTCAGGATATAGATGAGGGTTGACTGGGAAGCTCGCTTTTGTTTCCAGGAGTGTGGTTTCAGGTTTCTCACTTCTCTGTGTTCACTAGCCAGGAGCAAGCTGGGCATCGGTCTGTGGGTGATACATTACACTGTGCATTACTTGTTTGTATTTTCTATTATTACTATTATTATTATCATTATTATTTTATTGTATTTCAATTACTAAATTGTTTTATCTCAACCTACAAGTCTCCTCACCTTCGCCCCTCCAATTCTCTCCCCTGTTTCCCAGGCAGTGAAAGGTGGGCAAGCAGCTGTGTGGTGTTGGGCTGCCATTTGGGTTTAAACCATGACACCACTACAGAAATTACATTTACTAACAGAATTCACCTCCGGTAGTAGGGCTGGCTTAAAGGCTGTCAGTGTTTTGAAGGCAGCAAGTCTAATTTGTAAAGCTTTCTCAACACTTTTTGCTGAAAAGCATGTTGAAATGTGAATGCTTTACCAAACTCTACACTGAATGAAAGCAAGACTTATTGCTGAAGAAAGAAGAAATACCGACATAAACTGAACAATAAGAGTCAAGAGGAGAGGTGGTCCCCAGGTGGACTGAAATGTTTCTAGAGCTGTGTGTCAAACCACTTAGGTAGTACAAAAATTCAAAAATCCTAACTGTTTTCATGTTTCTTATTCAAGAGGTAGGTGGTGGTATTCAAGTACCTTGCTGTTGACCTAGGAACAGTGCAGCTGTATTACCATGTTTCCTTCTGCCTTTTAGATTTGTGAACAAAGTAGAGAGGAGACCTTTCTACTAGGACTACCTCACTTCTGGAGAAAAGCACTTGAGAGAAGAGGCTCATCTGCATCAGTCCCATGTGTGTTCTACTAGGCTGAGATACTATATCCTGCTTAGCAGAAAGAGAGAAGAGCACTGTTCCTCCTGTTATATTTATCAAACTTCTCTATCATGCTCCATGAATGTACTAGTGAAAATACTTTTGGTTCCCAGCTTAGTAGTAATTGCAGCAGCAGAAGCAAGTACATCTTGGAAGCGCATAGCATTCCCAGAGGATTTTTAGATAAAATTGTTGTGAGGATAAGTACATGCCGTTCCATAGTAACCACCCATAACTCCTCCACAAGCCATCTGTCAGCTAATTTGCAGCTAGATCCTGAAGTACTTGCTACAGATCAGGGAAAAATTGAGAAGAAAGTGTTAGATGTAGACCCATCTTCTGCCCAGTGAGCCTTTGAAAATTGTGTGGTCAGAGCAAAGGTGACTTTGCAGGCAGCCATCCATATCCACCTCCTATGCATAGCCTTTGGGTGAAGCTTTGGTGTCTTTGTGCTGATCTCTTAGGAAGCTTAATTGTGAATCTCAGTTTTCATTGGTAGATTTAATGTAGAAACTAAAGGTTTCCAACTATAGCCAGTTTATGGATGTTAACTACAGGACAACACTGTTCTAAGAATAGTTCTGGTGATTCAGACCAAACTGTTTAGGACCATTGTAAAAGAGTAACATCCTTTAATCTGCATGTCAGGACTGAGTGTGCAGAGATGGTATTTAGGCGAAGTAGTGGAAGAGAAAAAAAATAATCATGTAAGCCTTTGATATTCACAACCTTTTATGGAAATACACTTCAGCAAAGTTATAGATAGTGTCAAAAAGTGCTTTCTGATTTTTGAAACCTTCTGTGATAACAGGAAGAATAAAAAGCATGAAGTAAAATTATGAAAAACTAGTTGTGCTTTGTTGAAACTGTTCATGGTGTTACATTCTCATATCCTCTTCTTTTCAGATGACATGTTCCTAGTCTATAATCTAGCCTCATACAGGAATTGATACATATCTTTCATCCTTGTTGCTTTTCCTGTACTGGCTTAGTTCTGTTATACCCATTTTGAAGTAAAGAGAACTGGGAAGGCTCAATATAAGATTTGCTCCATGAATTTATACAGTAAACATAAATATGTCACTTTATTCTCCATTGTTCTCTATTACTTACAGCATTTTTCAGATCACTTCTGAATACTTTGAATAGTGCATGTTTGCACACAGGTCCATCCGGGACCACACTATTAAACTTCTTTTATCATGAAAAACTGCTTTCCTTCATACAGTGTTGCTTATCTTTTAGTCAGTTATTAATGCTTGAAGGCTGTTGCCTTTTATCTGTAACAGCTATACTTCTTTAAGAGCCTCGGAGATATCTTGACACCACTCTTTGAAAATCTGAGTTTGCTTTTACTCTTGTCCACATGCTGTCTGACTCCTTCAAAAAAACCCCCCAAAACTTTGCTTCCCTCCTTTGGCAGAAGTATGCCTCTTTTTTCAAAGTTGGTTTAGCCAAGATGTCTGATAGAGCGCAGAATTACTATATGAAGCTTTATAGAGTGTTATGTCACTGTTCAGAGTTGGTAATAGAGTGCGGAGTCTTATCCTTTGGACTATGTGAGCATCTGATCAAAGCCTGTACAAAAGCAGCCAGAACTCAACTGATCCTCTTTCCTTTTATCCCTTACCATTATGATTTGCAGCTTTGGTTCTGCTAGCACCTTTACTTGGGACCTCTTGCTAGTCATATAGCAGGCTGTTTCCTTCCATCTGTGAGGCAGCCAAGCACTCTAGGGAGGGCTTTTTTATGGGCTTCTCTATAGTTACCCAGGTTCTCGTCATCTACCAGCTGTAAAGTTCCAAGGGTAGCCCCCAAAGAGCTTCTGAGAAACACTGTAATGCAGAAGAAACACCTGCTTTCATAGTGGTATGTTCTCTGCAAGCTGAATAAATAACCAGAGTTAATTCAAGGGTGTTAGAGAAAGTAATCTCAGGTGCTGTTACCAGAACATGGAGCCATGGGTAGCAGTTATACTTAGTCTTAATAAAAATTACTGCATTTATTGAGTGATATACTTAGATTGTCAATCCAGCAGAATCCCAAAACCTGAAAAGTAGTAACTCTCAAGAAAAAGTACCTAGTTGTGTGCCTGACTCTTTATAACTTGCCATCTTAAGCAGTCCGCTGAAGAGTAGATCTGATCCTCAACAGCATCAGGCTTCAGTTGCAAGTTTAAATTCAGTCTAAGTATCTGGCTGGGTAAGACACCTGGATGCACAAAAGCAAGGCATTTGAGGCTCATTTGAAAATGGTCGTAACTCAGGTTTATTTTATGTGGATTTTTATCCGTTAGTTCATCAGTTTGTGGTGATATTGGCCTAGTAGTATATGTAGTTCCCTATCAGATTTGTCATGCATATCATGTCTTTCTATTTTTGGCATGATGCACTGTTTCCCTGGAGACTCCAGAGTGACTCTGTCCTTGTCTGCTCTGGGATGGAAAAGTCTGTTTTCTGGTCAGATTCTCACCAGTGTTTATCTTAAGTCCTAAAACACCTTCAGATGCTGAGTCTGATCCTTCTTCCCTAAGAGACAGTGGTCAGAGGTCTGAGCTTGCCTGCTTGCTACACTCACCAAATGGTCTGTCATGTAAATGGCCAGAGTTCTGATCACTCCTCTTGCTCATCTCATGAGGAGATATCACACTGTAACATCACCTTGTCACATATAAAAGAAATAACTTAATCAAATATATCACAGCTGGATTTCACAGTCTTTAAGGTCTTTTAGAGTCTTGGCAAATGGTCACATCTGCCCAGTGTCACAAAAAAGGAAAGTATATTATTATTTCAAAGATAGACCTTTAATTGAAAAGTAAGTTGTTATACCTTGGATAAGGAGGATTTCTTGTGTGTGTATTTTGCAATGGATATTGATATTGGCAGATGTTTATCTGCAGGAGAATTGATGAAACATCTTTCTAGAAGAAAAAGTGATTTGCTTACATGCAAGACCAGCATATTCATTTGCCCTTGGAGGCAAATGAAGAACTAGCCTCTTTGATACAGAGCTATTTTTGTCTTCCTCTGAACACTGCTTATCGTGCATTATGCCTTTTTTTTTTTTTTTTTTTTTTTTTTTTTAATGCTGACAGCAGATACAGCCAGCCATTAACCTCAAGTACTTCCTATTTAAAGACAGCACCTCAAGTCAGTTCATTCAATTGTGTGAGACAGAGGCCTTAGGTCACTTGCTGATGATGTCAGAGGCCTGATCCTGAAATGGCATGTCAGCTTTTTACATCCTGCTCTGTTGGGAAGAGTACAGCTCCATAGATCTGGAATCTACTTTTGTCAGGGTCTTGTTCTTGGTGCTGCAGTGAGTTTTTGCAATATCACCTTTTCGTATAATGAGGCTAGGAAGAGGGGACATGTATATACACCACTAGATCAAGTGTTGGAGAAATAAATTTGCACCCCTCAGGCAGAGTGCCCTTGGCAGAGAGGGGATAGTGCTCCCAGTAAAGGTAGCATATTTACCGCTGGATGATGGGAGCATCTTTACAGCATAATTGTCTCTGCAGACTAGGTAAAATCTATGTTGAGGCCTTCTGTCCTGCTTTGTAAGGCTAATAGGCTAATGTAGCTGCTTGAGTATTTTTAAAGTAGTAAAGTTTGAGGCACTTATATTTAGAAAGATTTGTCTAGAGGTTGATATCCAAATTACTGACTCACTGTGTGAGAGGATGGTGGTACAGAGAGAAAGGCGTGAGCAGTCAGAGAACTCGATCTGCCTGAGCATTTGTTGCCTAGGTTTTGAAAATAAAGTTAGTTCCAATTAGAGCGATCTATTCAAATTTGTTCCCCAGCATTCTGTTTTACCTTGTGATAACTACATTCACGGTGTAGACTGACAAGATGTTTAGCAGTCCTGGCAGAATTGCGGTTGACTGATGTAAACACTTCCTGCCAGCATATGTTGAATAGCTTATATTTGTCAAAGTCAATCCATCCTGGTCTCTTCCTGTCTGGATCAGTACCAGAGCAGAGTCTGTACTTGCAAGAATGAACAGCCAGTCAGTTTGTGGGAACTCTGTTCACTGTATCTTCTGAACTGTATTTGCTGTGCCTTTGTTGAAAATATGCCTTTGTAAATTCAGAGGAAAAAATCCCTCCTGTTATGATTTAGCACTGTTTAGTATAGTTCTGGTATTATAAATTTTTACCTGGTACACCATTTGGCCTAAGAGCAGTGTCTGAGCTAACTTGTTTGGTGGCTCTACCACACACCAACTAGGAGGCTGACCCAGGGATTAATAGACACCTGTTTGTGCAGAAATATTTTTCTTCAAACTGCTTGTGTAAAAATTTCAGAGGCGTGAAACAGTTCTGTCTTTGCTGTACATAAGCACATGAAATACGATCAGACCTTTAATGTGTTTGAGAATGTCCACTTTGGTAAATTCATTGCTCTAGATTTTTAGTGAGTATAACCGCAAAGTCCTACCAGTTCAGATCAGACGCTGGCTGCTTAAAGCTGCCTAGAGCTCGTTTTCAGAGGAAACACATTCAGAAGTTGCTGATAACTCAATTCCAGGATAATATGCTTTGAGTCTTCCCTGGATGAAGCAGACATTATTTCATTTGCATTCGGCGTGTACATTGTGGGCTATCAAACTCAGGGCATTCAGACTGAGGAAATAGCTGGTAGTCCTGTGCTCCTCTGCCTCATGGCTCTGTATGAATTTCTCAGGTTTTCCTTTAGTATCTGCTTATATGAGTTAGCAAAAAATTGCAAGTTTCTTTGGGAAATTGTATTCCAA
Organism: Tyto alba; assembly: GCF_018691265.1. NCBI lineage: Eukaryota > Metazoa > Chordata > Aves > Strigiformes > Tytonidae > Tyto > Tyto alba. The sequence continues at coordinate 26,057,040 of NW_024881262.1, read as the reverse complement.
ATATTAATGCTCTAGTTTATGTTCTGCTTCTTCCTCAATTTGTTAAATTCTTAACTGGAAAATTTAAAACTACCTTCTCTTGTAGTGGAGGTTGCTTTTCCTCAATAACAAATAGAGTGTAGCTAGCATTTACGAATGTTCTACTGTCTGGCTCCAGCACCTCTAATTCATCTTGTGATTTGCAGAAACACGCTACTACTTGCTTTTCCCCAGTTATGCCATCAGAGAAACTGAAAGTGCACTATCATTAGGCCTACTAAAGGTAGACGTTTCCTCTGATGCTCGTTTAAATGCCAGTATACTTCACAGGTTAACAATGGTCCTGGTAGTGGTCTCTTTTTCATACAGACAGCCAGGAATTTAAGCTACTGGATTAGCATACTGCCTCTGCAGAAAATGGCCAGATTGAGATCCCAAGCTACAAGACCATTTGCTTGCATATACAATAGACAGGAATGCTTGTATCCTTAGTCAAGTGGTATAGCTACATTGGATAGAAAGAAGGTCTGGTAATATGTTTTGTTTTTTTTTTTTTTTTCCTCTGTGAAACTGAGTTGAAACATGCGAAAAATTTAATAAGAAAAAGTAGATTTCGCTGTAGGCCTGGAGTCACATTTATCTCTTTCATTTGTGGAAAAAGCTTATTGATTGTGATAAGTTACTGATCTTAGATGAATTAAATAAGCATTTCCCCTGTTGCTGGAGAGCAACAATAATTATTTTCAGAAAAGGAAAGCTTGACCATGGGCAGAAATTAGTGCTCTACCACTAGCCCTTTATCTTCATCATGAGTAATTATCTGTTACTGCCTGATTAGGAAAGAAAGCTGTTTATTCTTCCCTCCCACTGGGTCCAACATGATGCAGTTCTCATGTTGTACCATGTCAGCCAGCATATCCTCCTGTCCCACAGCACAAAATGTTGCCGTCATACTGCCCACTGAATGTGCCAGCTGGCTATGTAGTGAGCCTGGGACAGCTGTTGATGAAAACAACTTAGTTCAGCACCAGGGATACTGTCACTCCATATGGCTATATACTGAGGGAGATGGAAAAGATCTTCTTGAGCTGGAGGTCTGCATGTGTAAGTGTAGAGAATTTTGCTAATGAACCAAGTAATCTGATGAATTATGGGGATGGGAACATCTCTCATCATGCAAATTTTAAATGAAAACTTAGGAATTTAGGGAAAGAATTGAGCTGGATTTTAGCATTTTTGTTTCTAAAGTGGAAGAGTCTAAGCAGTCAGTATGATGTAGAACTTGGCTGAGATTAAATTCATCACTGAATCTAGGTGATGCTCTTATAGTGGAGTGGAAAGAATTAGTGCAGTTGTATTAAGGTCTCTGAGAGTCTCATCTTGAATATGATGTACAAGCTTTGGTAAACTATTTTCAAGAGGTGAAGTAGAATAAATGAGAAAAGCTCTTAAGATACAGGGAACAAATCAGACTAATGAAGAGAAGGTAGTTCTGTTTGTTGGAATGTTTAGTTTAGTGAAATGAATGCTGGATTGTGGACTGTAAATCATTAGGGATAACTGAGAATGGAAGAGGTGTAATGGAGGGAACTGGCGAGACATGGCCCAAGAGCATGCACGTGCAAACAAGTACAAAGACACATGTGTTACCAAGCTAGGAAATTCCTACCAAATAGTTGGTTGACTTTGGAAGAATTTTTTCATGGTAAAATGGCACAAAACCAGGTGGTGAAACACTTAGAGAAGTAGCTGTATTTCATGGTTGCCTCTAACAACAGGACTAGTAATCCAGGAGGCCCTCATAGTACAGGTTTTTTATCAGTGGCTCTTGGCTATGAGTTTTACATCACTAAGTTAAAAACTTGACATGTCTGTTGCCTGGACTACAGTTAGTTTTGTTGTATGAGCAGTAAACTAGGGGATAGTTTAACTTGTCTTCTAGCAAGGATATCATTTAAGACATATCAAGACTATCACCCTGTTGTAGCCAGAGTTAATATATAGCTCAAATAGTGCAAAAAAAGCTACTTGGGTAGTTCCGCTGTACTTACACTGTACTTACTTTCCTTCTCGTAGAAGAAAGAGCTTATAAGTTAGTTCTGTTTCCCCTAACTTTTTTCCAGTGTAGGACAAACTAAAGAGGGGTAAGCTTCTTCATCTTCTGCTTTCAGGACAGAAACAAGGACCAAACAATGGTGGTCTGATATGAACATTAGACACTTACCTGTTGTTATGTTGATCTGCTTTTGTGAGCAAGAGGAACATGAAAACCAGTAGAATCCCAAGTCAACCAGCACCTCTTCCTCCTACTGTCCCATCTGCTAGATACTTGGGCTGTGTTGATGCAGTAAGATGTACTTGACTAACCCTTGCTTGCCGAATTATCTTCTGGTTTCATGTGCTCATTCTTGAAATCTAGGAAAAACAGCAACTCAAAACAACTCTATGCGATTGTGACAGGAACTGCATCCCCCCCCCCAAGCCCCGGCAGGCGCTGGCACTTTAAACATGGCGCTGGTCGGCTTTTCCCAGCGGCGGCTCTCACGTGCGCACCCGGGTAGGGCGCAGCCCCGCGCCGCGGCGGGAAAAGGCAGGCGGGACCCCGGTCGACAGACAAGGCCCGCGGCCAACGAAACAGGTCGGTTGAGAGAAGTTTCTGGAACGCTGACCATATATGGCCATGGCTCGGACCCGCCTAGGTTATAAAAGGGGCGCCCGGGAGTGACTCTTTACGTGTGAGGCGTTTTCTCTGGAGTAGGTGGGGCTGTAATGGGGATCTGTCCCCTTGAGACTGCACTACTACCCAAGGAAACTTAATGGGATTGAGTGTCCTCCCCCTCTCCCTGGGTGACTGAATGCTTTTTCAGGATATCCTTGAGCTAGCTGTTGCCCCTTGGGGTGAGGGACTGCATTTTCTGGGTACTCTTGAGTGAGAGGTTTCCCTTTCAGTGAGTGAGTGTGTGCACATGCTTCGGAGTCATTGTTCTTATGTGTGGTTATCCTGCTGTGTTGCTGTGTAGTAATAATTTCCCGAGCTGGTACACTGAATCAATAGTTTGTTAAATGTTATCAAAGCATTGTTTTGGTTACCTCACTTGTCTCATTGGTTTTGGCTGCTGGGATTTGGTTGCAGATTAAAGTTTATTCAAGTTTATTATCTGTATGAAGCCACGTATACCTTTGTAACAGTGAGTATGCTTTTAGTGGGTTTGGACTGCCTCGCTCTCCTCAGACTGCATAGAATTTGCAGGTATTTTGCTACTTTTTTCCCTGTACAGATCATACTATTGAAATATTTCAATAATCCATCACAAGGATGTTGTGGAAATTATTCCTCTATTTCCAGGTTACCTTCCTTCCTTAACTACTGTAATTGACATGTATTTGCCTTGCTATTTCATACATTGTCAGATACATATACACTATATACTCTCTTTAGCTATCTATCAAGGATATTTTTCTAAAACAACTGTAACTTCAGTCTGTACACTCTGATAGCTGCAACAAAGCTTGCTGCAGAGCAACTAATACCTGTGAAGGAGGTCAGGAATTCAGGGTTTAACTTGAGATTTCATCATAGCCATATGCTTTCTTTGAACATCTAAGTCAAACTGTCTCCAGAATTATGTCAACATCATATGCTTATACTCTGGCACCATTCTTAAGCTTTCATGACTGTTGAACCTTCCACAGTTCTGAACTCTGCCTTGCTGTCACCTCAATCACTCACTGTTCAGATGACTACAAGTGTATAATTTCCTGATGGTTGAAATAAGGCTTCCAAATTGTGGTCTTTACATTTCTCTTTATCATTAATTTTAGTAATTGTGCTCCTACTGTATCTGTCATTAGTCTTGCCACCTACCCTCAAGATAAGCTGGTCTATCATTAATTTATCAGACTGAATGAGTGGAGCACCTTTGTGATCTAGAAGTAAAAAATAGTCTGCTGCTGTGTTCCCCTAGTTCTCCCCTAGGCATTGCAAATAAAATCCTCAACAGATGTCTGAGGAGTGTGTTCTTTACAACAATCTGGGCTACACATAGGCTAGTAAAACTTGTTAGTTCCCTCTGTGCTGCTGCTAATGTGAGCTGGATTAAGATATGCTAACTTCATTTTCACCTGTGGTGTTTTTGGCAGCAGTTGGAGCAAAGCTCAGATTGCTTTCAAGTATGTGCATGATTCCATTAGCTGTCAAATTACTAGAAATGCTTCTGTGGTGAATCAGAAAGCAGATTTACAGTGCTAATTCTGAGTAGCCACAATTAGGTTGGCTTCACAGTACAAGGTCCAAACCTCCTCTTTAAGAAAATACTTGCTACTTGAGGGATGATACAGGGAAGATACTACACTGTGGTAATTATGTATGGTAAAAGATTTCTGATGCAGTGGACCTAATCAGTTGTGCATCAGTGAAGAATCTCAGAAAAATCCACTTGTATCAAGAGTGTTACTATTTATGTATATGGAATATAATTGTGCTGAATCAGGAATGCTGTGCTACAGAAAGTAGATTTAGGTCTTACTGTATAGAATGAACTGAGAATGCTGAAACCATAGGGTATTTTGTCAAGAATCTTTTTCTTTCATGGGATCTCTGAGGTTTTATTTAGCAATGATTCAGTAAAGCCAGGTGTTTCTAAGGATAGTAGCCCTTAATGAATGTGGGCTTTGACAATTCTCAAGTGAGCACCCAAGCCAGCAATGTCTGCCCAGTTAAGGGAAACCCTTGTAAAGTCCAGCTGAGTTGCTTGCAGTCAGCACCATGCTGCAGGATTTGCTAGGAGTGGGAGTTTCTCTTCCTGTGGCTTTTCCTGAGTTGGTGCTACAGCAAAGTCAGTCAAGGGTTCACAGCTCCTCTTTCTGATATGTCTACCATTAACATTAACACTGGTCATAGAAATAAACTCTTGTTTTCAGTGGACCCATGATGATTCTTTCTGCATCTTGTATATGCTTGTAGGAAAAGTTTGTTAATTTGTGTGTATGTAAATTCAAACCGTTGTTTCAGCTTAGAAGCAAAGGAGGCCTAGGGACAGAGTTTACTACAGTTCATGTATTAACAGTAATTTCCTGGATGATAGGCAACGTTGTTTGCTATTTCAAAAACTGCTTGTAATAATAAATCATCATCAGCTTCCTCATAGCAATACAACTAGTCGCCTATACATTTGCAGATCTTTCTTTGTATGCAAGAACATAGTTCTAACTGGAGTCCAGTCTCATATGCTGAGCTAATAAGGCTCTGTGTCAGTAGAAGCAAGTTATACCACCTGCTGGGGTCTGACGCTGTTCTGTTGCTGTAATCACAATTTTAGGATGTTCTACCTGTGTATTAATGCACGTTATCCCTTTATAGAAAAATATTCTGAAGGTAGTAGTCCTTTCTTTCTGAGGCTAAGCAGGGGTTGGGGGAAATAGTTGTTTACATTTAGAATCTAGCTGTTGCTGTTTATGAAGTATCTATTCATTTTGGATTATTCCCCCAAGGAGACCGTATTGCCATGAGAGTAACCTGGCTGGCTGAAGAATACGGCATTTTGGTAACAAGGGAACGTGTCACACATTCTTAGATCTTAATCCTAGCTTTACCTTTCCGTTCCCATAAGATTTAGATGTCAAAGCCAGTTCAAAATTGATCTCTGCAGGGAGAAAAATGTTTTTTCATGCTTTTTAACTAATTTGATTACAGTTAAAGATTCCCTTCTGATTCCTAGGAGAGTGACAGCAAAGGGATAAAAACTGGAGTTTACTTGTAGTCTCTATTGGTATATTTTTATATATACAATTTCAAGGGAAACAAATCTGAGAATTTGCATAGAAATTGGTAACTATTGGGTTTTGGTCTGAAAAGAGATCAAGCGTTTCCAGTAAGCGCAAACCTTGGCCTCTGGAAACTTCAGTGTAGCAGTCTGTTAGGAATTCTTAAAATTAAGCAAGAAAGTTTCTCCGAAGGGGAGGCCATTGTTAAAACAGCTTCAGCTAATATAAAAGATTTCATTTTGTAGCTAGGGAAAGAACACAGGTAACCATTATCTTGGTTGGAAGGCCACATCTTACCTAGTTCCATGTTTCTGCCTTTCCTTGATACTAAGTAGGCAGTGATTTGACGCTGCTGTTTTCTCTCCCTAGAGGTCGGAGGCCAGTAGTGTGGTGCTACTCACTGCTGTGAAAGGAGTTCTTCATCGCTGAGGAGCCAGGTGGAATGGCCGGTTGTGTGGAAGTAAAGGTAAGTGAAGAAGGCTTAGCCTTCTGTTGGGCTTAGTGCCTGGCTGTGGCATGCTTGTATGGCACAACTGCCTGCAGGCCAACAGTAAGATGTTGAGTATTTGGGCATATGTGAAGTTTTTAATAAGACAGCTTCTACAGCACTGCCGTGTATCAGAGCAACAGCATCAGGGTTCTAAATACTTCTGATTATTTGCCTAAATAATTCTATGATAAAGGGTTTTAAATACGTGGAATTGAGTATTTCTTGGTGATCTTTTACTGATTACCCCAGGATAGCACAGAAGTCCTAGGTCTCCCTGTAAACTACCCACCTCTATCTTGTTTCGTTTCTAAAGAGGAACACTACTTCATTTTGTTAGTGTTGGTGATATCAATACTTGGTGATCATCCATGTGGGACTACAAGGGACTGGTAAAACCATCTGAGAAAAGAGATTCAACAGCACTCTCATATGTCATGCAATAAGGGAGTTAAGCAGCAAGAATAAGTTGGGAAGTGTTACTATGAGGGAAAACTATGTAGTATAGTATGTGACCATTCATCCATAGCTTGTTTTAGCATTTGTCTTTGGGAGTTGCCAGCTTTAACACTTAACAGCTCTGCAACATTCTTTCATGTTCTGCTCAATTCATGTTAACAAGCTGTTGTCAGCCTTCATGAGAAGACAGAACAATGCCTTCGAGGCAGGCTTTCTTTTCTGAGGAATTTGTGTACATGTTCTTCTAACCACAAAACCTGGGCAGCAGTGGTGAGTTCTGGTGTGTCCCCTTCTCAGATCACTGAAGTACAATTCTCTTTGTTGCCTGATTTATATTAGAAGCAATTGTTTAGTTTACCTCACCTTAAGACCAACATATACTGAGACAAGTCAGCAGCCCCCATCAGATTAAGCCCTGGCAGGGAGGTTATCCAAAAGTACCAGGGGAGGAGGAAGAGAAAAGATGTAAAATAAGAATGTTTTGTGGTGTGTGCAACTCTTGCTATCCTAAAATCTCTAGAAGTTTGGCGATAAAAATGGTGAAGTCAGAAACAACATATGGGAAACTGATAAAACTGTAAGAGGTGGGCTGTTTGTAAACATCACCTCAAACAGAAAAGTCCACAGTATATGACTCGGCAGGCAAGCAGAAGTTGCTAGAGCTATGAAACAAGTAGATTTAGCCCTCCGTTTCCTCTGCTCTTAACAAATCACGTTTCCCTTCAACCCCTAAGTGACCTGTAATTGCTGGCATAGAGAATTGGAGACAGAAATGTCACTTAAGAAAATGAGCAGAAAAGGCATCGTTTAATTCATTTATAAATAAATGAATGAACAAAATGGTTCAATGCTTTTCAATTTGTCTTCAGTCTAGAGCAATGGTCCTCAAACTTTGAACTATACATGAAAATGAAAGCATTTAATGTACCTTCTAAATAGTCTAGTTGGACTTGTGCTCTAAAGTTATATGGTAAGCTTTGCTTCTGCAACAGTAATGTACATATGCATGAGCATGTTCATCATTAAAATAGCAAAAAGTTTTATTCTATTCTTATTGCTCTTACCTTTTTTTAGCAATCTAGAAGTTGTAACAACAATGTTCTGACATGTAAATCAGATATGTAATGTAAATTTGTCTTCTCACTGTGATGGTATGAAACATGAATTTGAAACTTCTGAGTGTGGGGAAGGGTATGTGAAAAGGATTCTACATCTTGACTTTTGAGCATGTTTGGAAACCTTCAGTTGTTTTAGAGATGTATAGCTTTTGAAGCAATTGTAAAACTAAATGGTGGTTTAGATTTTATCACTTCCTTACAATGCCTTTGCTCGCTAGCATTTAAAAAGTGGGGTTTCACCCATATACTGTACTAATGGTAGAGTCCCGTTTGACAACTAATAGCTATATTCTATCTCAAAGAGCACTTACCTTGGTTAAACCAGCCTATGAGGAACTACTGCTTTTAAAAAAAATCACCTTTGCTGCTACTGTTGGGAGTAGTAGTAATAAATAGGTAAAAGCTAATCTGTTAAGTTATTAAAACTGTCCTGGCCAAAATGATTACCAGATTCTGATGTTTTGTTGAATTACCTTCACCACTGAACTCTAAGCAAAGCTCTGAAACAGCTTCAGGCTTTCACAGTACAAATTATATAGACCAGACTGACTGAAATAATCAGTGGAACTCTTCAGACTACTTCTGTAAAGTGGTCTGGAAACTCACATTGTAACTGAGGGGTTTTGGCTTTGTTGTAATTGACCAAAGAAAAGCACAAAGACTCTGAACTGTTACATAAATACTGAACAAAGCAATATGCCTATCTTTGTAGGGAATGTTTTCTAGACAACCGGCAGGGCCTTCAGTTCCTGAAGTACCCTGGGGCTGCCAAGGTGCTGATCTTTGACTTCTAAAGGAACTGTGCCTGTTTATCTGGGGTTGGAGTCTGACTCGGAGCATGTGGAGGTTGGCGAGACTTCTTTGCTAATTTGGCTTTCACCATGTGATACTGTCCCAGTGAGATGGTAAGCTGTTTCAAATGAGGAGGTAAATGAATCTCTGCAACAAAAATAGTTGCTGGAATGCTTGACTCTGTCACCAAGGTCTTGCTCTATTATGCTGCTATTTGAGTGATTTACTATTATTTAAAAAGCAAGAACAGTGTTGTACTGTCAGAGAGGCATGGGAATTTTGCATTGCTCCTTATACCCCCACAAAGAAGGAAGAAAAGTAGCAGGGCAAATGATTAGGGTCTCCATGAGTTCAAAGAACGTTAGGGAATAAGATTGACATCATCTGATGAAAGTTCTTCACATGTATGACCATGACTAACACTGTGAGGCTTTGTGTGTTGTGATATTAGAAGGTAGTGTGATAAGACACAGAGACAAATCACTTGCCTATTTGTGTATTTTCTGCTGTGCTGCTTCTCAGTTTCTCTATTTTCATTCATTATTACCTTGCCCCTTCTCCTTTCACAGAATCTGAGTGGAAATCAAACTTAATGCTTGAATCTACTTTTTTGAATCAGCACTGATTTCTGTCAGTTAAGCAAAATGAAATTGAGCATTCCTGGCACTGAAAACGATAGCCCAATTATGCTGCCTGTTCCCCACTGTATTTGCTGCAGAATGCAGCATGCTTTCTCTGTGCAGTCATTTTCCTGGTTGCATGGAGGGGATAGCTGGAATGAGAATCCTGCTCTGGGCTGCCTGTAAATCTCAATGAGAGACATTCTTCAGGGAATAGTTTTGAACACTTTAATTGGTTCTCTGCAGTAGCCTTTTTCTACTGACTGCGTGAAGTCTAACATGCTGGGTTATGGTATAAAGGCTCCCTGCCCGTGGTGTTTCTAAAATATTTCAAGAGTTTAAATGAGAAGCCTTCCAAACTGCAGAGAAGAGATTCCTTGAAGGTCACATTTTCTAGAAAAAGTGCCTTCTTAAGAACAAGACCTGTGATCCTGGAATCGGAAGAGATCTGAATTGAAGTCTCAGAAATCTTTTTGTGTGACCTTGAGTACATAGCTTAAGGCCAGTCCTCCTGTTGTTGCCTTGCATTGCAGGTATTGGAGTTAATGAACAGCAAGCTTTTTGAAATGCCATGTTAAACTGCTGGGAACATTCTGTGCTATTAGCAGTACCTACCTTGGTACAATTCATGCTTACCACAGCCTTGCTGATTTGATACTAGTTCCTTCTGAGGGGATAGACCTTAGCAGGAATTTGTGTGATGTATCTTGCTAATATTCTTGCTAATTTCCTCCTTTTGTTTCAAATGCTCTCGGGATTCACCCTAAGTATAAAATGATTAATGGAATACCTGAAGAAAGAGCGTAAGGGTGTTTGTGTATTCAACCTCCATTCAGTCAGAACTAGGAAATACCACTGAAGGGGGGGGGGGGGGGGGGCTTGTGTATATACTAAATATGTAAACTTTTTCATGATGTCAGCTGAAGGCCCTGATTTGCAAATGAAATTTGGCAAGCAGTCTCAGGATCCTGTGCACAAGTACTTGTTAAAAGGCAGAAGGAGATTTTCCATCCTGGTCAGTGCATCAGACTGGGACAGCCACGGTGCGATTTGCCAATTTAGTTTATTTGCCTCAAATTCTGACCCTTAAAACTGGCATAAGAGCACTTTCTTACCTCAGAGGGATTTGTGAGAGAGATCCAATAAAAGATTAAGGGTCTTTGACTTGATCATATGAGATACCTATAATAACCTATCCAAGTACCTGTTGTTCTAGTGGATTTATGTTTATTATAGGTATGATTGCTCTGTAAATGTGATAGTAAGGGAATAAAAGAAATATGTTCTCTGAATAGCTTAAATTATTTCCTAATTTATGCAACTACATCTTTGCACCAAAAGCAATTACATGTGATTAATAAATCCTTTTACCTCTATAGAGTAGTTATGGAACATTCCAAAAGGATAATAAAGAACTTGTTGTTTCATGGAACAGTTTAACCTGCTACACTATCAGACAACATACTTAAACATATGTACAAATGAAAGAAACATTTCATCTTACAACTCACTGTAGTTTGGGGATTTCTTACCACTCTGTACTCAAATCATAAACTGCAGGTGTTGCTCAAGAAAGCAAGTTTGCATTTTCTTGTAGTTCAATAGGTCTCAATAGTCTTCCAGCACTCTTAAACTAAAAATGAATTTGTCTGAATAAAATAGTGTTAGAGTGCCTTAAGGCTCAAGTTGATGTTAGAGCTTGATGATGACCTGATTGATTGGGATGTTGTATATAGGCAGAATAAAGAACAAATTCTGAAGTATGTATCAGCTAAAAAGTATGTGTGATATGAAGACACAGGTGTGAAAGTGAAGTAAATTTGCCCAAGGTCACAGAACTTGTCAGTAGCCATGTCGAGGACAAACCTGACACTTCCTGAGCTCCAATCCAGAAAAGATCGATCTGAGACATATCCAGAAAATTTCAGATTTTTTTGCCTTTTATTGCTTTTTTTATTTTCAGAAAAGACGAATCCCAAAGTGTGAAGCTTCTCCACATGTGTGGGTCAACTAACTGATCTTATCGTCAGTGCAAGCACTCCAGCCATGCATGCTGTATGCGTTTGTGCTTGCATTTGTGTGTGTTCTTCTAGAGCTTCCAGGCAGACTTAGTATGGGCCCTTAGTGGTGCAGGAGCGTTTCACCTAGTTTTTTTGATTACTCTTTGGATAAATTTTCATGGTGCAGGAAGATGTCTTAAGTTGAAATGTTTTGGGTTATGGGACCATGAGTTTAGCACCTGAGTTCAGAATAACAGGGACTGTGTATTTTAAGTGGACAACACTGAATTCAGATTTTGTTCCCTGGTCTGGCCACAAGCAAAGGCCAAAAAATGTTCTATGCTTCATGCTGACTGCTAAAGGCTATACTTCCCCTGAGCTCTTTCCTGTTCTGAACAGATGTGATGGTAAGAGCTGTAGATCTTTTGTTAACAGATAGGTACACATTTAATCCTACACAGAGTGAGGTACACATTTAATCCTACACAGAGTGATGCAAGGAGGAGAACCTTTCATTTCAGATGCTCAACCAGACTGTAGACTGTATAGATTTCGTGTGTATTTTGTGTCCTTGATTAATCTGAATCCATGTGGAGGAGAGAAGAGAAGGTATGATAGGAAACACAATTTATTCAAAGCTAGAAAATGATAACCTTGTAGAAACATTTTAGTATAGCACAGGAGGCATTTTGGTTAGCTGAGATAGGCATTTCTTTCATCAGCAGATGTTACTCATTGCAAGCAAACTCTGTGCTTAATTATGTGCATTGTTTTCACGATGGAAGATAACTGCTATCTAGAAGGGGCTGATGTGGCACCATTGATCTCATTTCAAAGGAGCTGAAGGCATGGTTCTAGCAGTAAAGTCATAAGAACAGCTGACTTGCAAGATTACTTTTATTTGTTTTTTTTGCATGTTCTACCTGAATTCAGTATTGACAAGGGAATTCCGTAACAGTAAAAAGGAATTGGGCTGCTCATTTATGGTCTCTATTAAAAAAAAAATAAAATAATGAATTCTAACATCTGGAATACAGGCTTTCAGTTTAGGTTTTGTCCTTTCTTCCCTGTGGATTTAGAGTAACTTTTCATTATTAGCCACTTCTGCCTTTTTCTTCCTAAAACTGAAAACCATGTTCTCAGGAGGTATCTGAAGGCAAGATGAGACTCTAGCCATATTATTAGGGTGTGAAGAAGACAAATTTGAGCCTTCAGCTGGAATAGCTCTTTTAAATACTATCTTTTCTGAAGATTCACTCTGGAGCGATGAAGTGCTGTTATTTCATTTTATATAATGAGACCTTACTAATTTTGTCAAGATATGTGATTGGACAAGAAGGAACTTGCACATTATTCAGCTTAAATACCCTGTTGAAAGTTTGGAGGGGAGAAATGCTGTTATTCAGTTATTGAACCTAGAAATGAAGCTAGCTGGTCTTGTCACAACATAGTAAGTCTTGGACATGAAACAGAGTTACAAGAGACAGAAGAGGCCCGACAGAGCCTTAAGAGAGCTGTTGGCCTGCCCACAGGTCCTGCTCCTGACACCGCCAGGCTCTTCCCAAGCAAGTGATCAGACAGCCCCGTGGGAAGAGGGGTGGTGGTGAAGTGTTTGCTAAGGCAACTGCTGACTTTCTAGATACTTTAATAGTTTTTGTGCTGGTATCAGTTTTGCTGAGCTGTTTGCAAGTCTGGTTGTAGGTAGTGCAGCCTTGCTCTGTGGGAAGTTTTTGGTTTGCTGAGGATTCTCTATGATGCCTAATGCTGCTCATGGTGCATATAGATTGATTTTTTTTTTCTTCATGTTACATGTATATAATGTGACTGTTACGTGTGCTTATTGGCTAGCATAATATCCCATATCTTCATTAAGCAGAAAATACCATACTTTCAGGATTGCTGAAGTGCAGCAGTTTGAATCTGTAACATATTTTCCCTTCCTCTCCAGTAAAAATAGGTACAATTTAAATAAATTATTATTTTAAGATGATGCTAAGCTGACAGACTTGCTGAGCGATACAAACATCAGCTGACAAGAGACAATTACAGCAATTGTGTAATTAGAAATTAATGTTATTGCCATTAGTAATTCTGTCCCTGAAACTGCATGCATGTAACTGGGCTTAATTGTATGAACTGAAATAAAAAGGCTGACTATTGCTTTTTTTTTTTCCTAGAATTTTATTGCATTTTCAAAGCTCTGGTATCTGTGTATCAAAACATATGAAATAGATATCTCAGCATTTACCTGCTGAGTTACAGCCTTGTATTGATGTCCATTGCATAAAGGCAGGACAGCTAGTAGCTAAATGCAGTCTCTCTTGGTCTTTAGAGGTGTTTAAAGTGATTGGAATGCACAAAGGAACAGAAATGTGCAATTGAGAAAGTTAGCTTTGTACTCAGACTCTAATTTACAGTTCATTAAGCCTGTTTTTGAATGGGCTTGCACTTTTTCTTCTGTGCACAACCAGCCAGGTCTTTGATATGAGTACAAAAATGCATAAATCCAGTTTTCTTTTCCTTAGTCCAGCTTGATAGGCACTGAAAGCAGCAACTGTGAGGAAAATGCTATACAGTCTTGGATTGAAGAATGATCAGGGCAGATGGTAACTTCAGGAAATCGAGTTGCCAGATTCTAACCTGTCAGTTCAGAGCATGGGCAAGCTGCAGCTTTACAGAGGCTTAACACTGCCAAACTTGAAGGATTTTTATAGGACTGAAAAAGAAACATTCCTGACAGCTTGATAATTTCCAGTCCCTGCTCAAAAGCAGATGGATATAAAAGCTTTTTGACTTAACAGTTGTTTAAAAATGTTGACAAAACAGTATTTTTTCATTGAGCAAATAAGTTCTTTCTGCATTGCTTGAAGAAAAAACCCCAATCTGAGACAGTCTTTGTGGGAAACATCATCCAAATTGACTTGGGAAAGGGAAGAGTGATTAAATGAGGTCTTAAACACGGAAAATGTTAGGTTGCTTTGCCTGTTAGTGGTGGCACTTCTGGCTGTATGATAGTCAGCATAGGGAAACTGGTGTGGCAAGAACTTGTATGTCCATCTCTTGCTCGCTGTCAAATGTGATTTGCCAACCAGGCTGCTTTGAGTGTAGCTTGGATACTCTGCTCTCAATATATGTATTGCATCAGCTGAGTGTCAGAGGGAGTTTTCTAAAGGAAGACTAAGAAACAAGTGAGACTGAAGTATGTCATTATCTTCTACTTAGCCTTTTTCTGTAAGAGGTTCCTACAACAGCAGTTCATGTAGATGAGATCAGTAAACATTCATAACTGACCCCAAAGAAGCACAATGTCTGTACAGCTGTATACATTAACATGCTGATTGTAAAGATACACCAGGGAGACTTGGCTCTGGCTCAGACAAAATGTCTGTGTAGCTTGATGAAGGTGAAGTGCTAATTAGAAGCTGCCTGCTGAACATGAGCTTGGGCACTTTTCATGGGGATAGTTTTGGAAGGGGCTCTTAGGAATGCATGAGAAGAACCAGCTGCTGTTTAAATATGGGAGGTGACCTAGGACTAATCAGAAGTCTAAAATAGAGGGACTCCAAGATAGGAGTTGAAGCCTGTTAGGTCTTCATGGTGATATCTGTGTGCTGTTACTGCTTTCTCCCCTAGACTAGAAGGGGAGCAGAAAGTTTCAAGATCAAGTTTGGTGCAGGTGGGAGGACATAGATGAAAGATGGGAATCTGTACAAGCCTTGTTTTTTCAATGTTGGGACTGGTTTGTACAATTTTCTCTCCTATGCAGATTGAAACATATTCATGGTTTCTATCATTAGTACCACCCATAAATGGATGTTCTTGTAAGCTACCTAAATACGCAAATGAGGCTAGACCTTGTCTCGGATTCAGCTCTGTGAAAGGAGTAGCACTATTGCCTTGCACTTCTGAAATGGTACAAACAGGTTGCAGCTACGGTTGAGTCATCCCATACTTTCATACAGATAAATATTCATCTATCAGCCTCTTCAAATCCAGTCTGTTAGTGCCCTTTGAAATTCCAGTGCTCTTAGCAAGGCAGGATCCCTGGAGCATTCTATAGCATCTTTGATCTGGAAACTTCTGGCCCTGGGGCATGCTTTCTGATGTTTAGTATCTGGTCAATTTATACAGGAAACCCAAAGGTAAGCCACAGGGTGAAATAGTTTCCTGCTATTAAATCATGCATTACTGCATTTTTTTTCTCTGATACAGTATTTTTTTATTTATCTTCAATTTGCAGTTTGTTCTGCGATGTATTTATTCATTGTCATGAAAGTCATTGTGCTCAGAGATCTATGGGCAAAGCAAAGTGTGAATGGTCTGCTTACCAACATCAAAGTGCAAAAAAATTTAGGTTATTAGACTTCTTGCTATTGAGTTCTGTCTGCATATTCTTTCATGCCTCTGCTTCTGTTGTTGAGTGCTTGGAAGGGGAATCATTCCATGTGAAATATTTTGTAAAATACAACATGGAAAATTTTCCTATCAGGCAGAGAAATTCAGGAGACTTTGCTAATATTTAAATTGGTGTCAGCAGGGTTCAGTCCTCTCTGTAGATCTTCTGTCTTGTTGACTGGTTGGTCTCTGAAATTTTGAAATGGTCTGTAGCAAAAATGTGTCAAACTACCCAGAATGATGTTTTACAGGTTTTGAGGTATCTAGGAAATCCAGCCAGTCTGCAGTTACGAAAAACCATGACTGCTGCTTAAGACATTAATTGTCTTAAGTGCTGTTGTGCTTGCATAATCTACAGTTTTATGTGTGTCCCGTTACCATATGACTACCAGGTTCCAGCCCTTGAGTACTGCCTTGTCAGATGGTATTTGTCAGGTCTTTGGCCGAGCCCTCTTTTACCCATTGGTAAATGGCAGAATCCAGAAAGAAATGTAACTACAGTTACACGTGAAATACTGAGATCCCCTTCAAGACTCATAAAGCAGTTGAATGAGGTCCTGAAGACAGCCCCATGCCCAAGAAACTTTGAAACTTGCTTCTGGTGTGGGTGAGAGAACAATCTGACCCCACTGGATGTAACCTTGATCTCTGCCAGCACATGTGAGGCAGAGCATGTAGTAGCACAGGGCCTAGCGAGCAAAACACTGCATGTACAGTATTGCCTAGAAATGTGCAAGAACAGTGCTTCCCTGCTGCAAGGAGGGAGATGAAGAGAATAGCCATGCAGGGGGTAGGCAGCGATTCTCCCCTGCCAGTAGCCCTCGGGCCAGATCTGCGGCTGCTGCTGTGAAGTGGCCGAGCTCCACTGAAGCTAGTCACAGTGCCAGATGTGCAATCGCATGCCCCAGCAGCTGGGGATCTGCCTCTGGCGGAGAGTAGCCCTGGAATTGGCAAGCTGCATTTAGCAATATTTTTATTGGCAGGTATCCTTATGTAACCAGCCTTCCATCTGGGGTGTTCAGATTGCAAGGATTCCCCTCTGCACTCCAGACGGAGCACCCTGGCAGTTGCACTTTCTGACTCCTTGTGCTTGGTTACATCTTTGCTGGAGTTGTAGTAAATCAGACTTTTGACTTTGCAGATTCCCAGGTTCATTCCCTCAATACTGGCCTACAAGCTGCCATCTCACTTCTATTGCAGAACATTAAGGCCTTGGAAAGATGGAGCCAGGCTTTTAGACTAGCAGAGGAGGGTAGAATAGTCTGGCAAGAAGTGATCGGTGTACCAAAGGTAGGGGATCAAAATGTGCTGTCTGGCAGCTGCACGTGACTCTTGGTAAAATGTAGGTACTTGGATATAGAGAGGTTATGGCCTACCTATAATAGTTAAAAGTATGTCTTACAGAAAAAAGTTCCAAAAATCTAGTGGGCCTAATCTTAAGTGTCTTGTACATAGTAGTCCTTCTAGCATGTCAGGAGTCTCCAGACTATCAATAAATAGGGTACAATTGATATATAATGATATCAAAATGTGCATAAAGGGTGGTGGACATCAGGCTTATTCTCATATCTTTTATTATTAATGACTAGTCAGCTGAGTCAGACAAGTCTGGAGATCAGGGCTTGGGTACTTCTTGATTCCTTTCTGCTTGTTCATGTAGCTCTGCAACAACTTGCAAGTTATCTTCTGTCAGTGACAGTTAACTGGTTGAAACCTTACAGCCGGTTTTCAGGTGTGTTTTATTTTCCCAAAGGTGCTGCCTACCTCCTGGCTTCTGTTCTTAATATGTGGGGTTCATGTCTGGCCCTGTTAATGTATGCTCTAAGAGGTAAAATGAGCAAGCAGAATAGACCATACGTTTTGCAACAGTTGTCCCCAGCAAAGTGCAAATTTGAGAACTTCGGTAAGGGAAAGTATTTCAGGATGTTTAAATCAAGGTAAAATTGCCTGCAGGGATCTTGCAATTGAGTAATTGTGAATATTTTATATCTAAAAGGAGCTAACATGACTAGGGAAGACAAAAATAAAATGATATTTTTTTTCACCCTCTGAGTCTGTGCAAATGAGAATTTGCAAAGGACACTCCTGTGAATACCATTTGCGTTATTCTCTATTTTATTTAAATGCTCTGCTTCATGAGTTGTGCTTCTGTTGTGGGCTGCTTATAGAGGATGATTCAAGCTATGAGATAATTAAAGTATGAAAATTACCTTGGAGGAAACAGTGCTATATGAATGCAGTGCTATTCTGTGGTGATGACCTGGAATTCATTCAAAGGTTTTTATGGAATATAGGTTTAAACGGCTTCAGAAGCACTTTCAGGAGAAAGTGATGAGGAGGCCGTAACGTAACGGGTGCTTCCATAATTGGAGAAGTAAACTGCTAGAGGGGAATCAGAAAAGTAATAAAATAGTCTTGCAGTTAAAATTTTGTATTGAGATTTAGGAGGCCTTAGTTCATGTCCCAGGTTGGCTAGCTGCATTTTTTGTGACTTTGGCAACTCAGTATCTCTACTGTCATTCTTACCCTCCCCTGTACAGCTGAGCACAACTCTATCTTGGTATGTAATTCATGTGAAAAGACAGAGATGGAAGTCTCTTAAAGCGGGTTGGAGTTGAAATTTTTGTTTTGGTGGAGGCCAATTAGTGTAAGAATGTTTCTAACCCTCTAGTTGTGCCAAGGTTGTCAGCTGTGCTCTGTGTGAAAACAGTGATTGGAAAAAAACTTCTCTGACTTCCTCGTGGGCTCCATAACTTTCATCCCCATACCTCAGTCTTCTGGAGTTGATTTAAGACCTTTTCTGTTTTAAGCACTTCTCTGAAGAGCAGATTTAGTGAAATCTTGTCTTGTGGCTTTGTTCTCATGATCAGATCTTCCTTCTGTCTCCACTTTAATTAAGCAGGATTTTTTCTTTTTTTCCTGAAATAAAAATGTTTTGTGCCTCATAGAGGTTTGGCCGAGACTGCAGATTTCCCTTCAGCAGGGATATCAGCCCTATTGCCGCTTATGGACATGAAACTCACAGGAACATAATGTCTTGGTGATGTTTCCTCTTTTGTCAAACCTCGCAGAAATTCCCCAGTGGGGGTGGAAGTCAGTAATAAGGAGCTGACATGGGATGATTGTGTAAGACAAGTTTTCCTGAAAAACTGAAGTAAGATTGAAGAGGTGTGTCTGCAATTCTTTCACCTCTTCCTTGTTGCAGGGTTGCTGGAATGGTTTTATGCCATATTTCAGAGCTGGGGAAGTTATTGTAAGGTTAGACGTTCCTCTCTTCAAACTTGAGTCTCTCTATTTTTCCTGAAGCTTATTTTCCTTGCCCTCATTTCTTTGCATGATGCTGTGCTTTTTTCAGTCACTCCAACAAAAAGAGCAAAAGTGGTGTCAGAGATTTAGGATGTTGTAATCAATCATCTTACTTGAGAAAGCCTTTGCTTAAGGAATTCTATCTGGAGAAGCACGTTTCTTCAGTTCTTTTAAAACAATCAGACCTGTTGGTTAACACCACTCCTATCAGTCCCCCATAGTTTAAAATAAGCATTTTGAGGCTTCACATTAGCTGCTTCTATAAATAAAATACTAGTGTCTGGTAAAACTCAATTCTTAACCATTTTACAGTTTCAGAAACCTGCTGCACAGACTTGGGAGCCTGTCTTACCTGAGATTGAAGTGAGAAACTGTGCTGAAAGCAAATATGGGCTGTGTGTGTGGTCATGGTGCTATGAGTGTGTTGGTAATCTGTGCTAGTACTCACCTGGTAGTCACAGTGAATTCCTTCTAGGTCAAACGGTTTTACGGTTAAGGTTTCATGGTTACACAAATGCATTAAATCTGCATAACAACTCTTCACGTTTTCATCAAATTCTCTGGTTTTGGCTGAAAGTGAAATTTCTAAGTGAAAGGCTTAATGACAGATATAAAATGCTATTTAATTTTCAAGTAAATACTATTTTGGTTTAAAAGCCATGATGTTCAATAGCTTTGGGCTTTTCTTGCAAACCCAGGTAGTCTTACCATAAGAAAGTTGTAACTATTGATGTTGGAAGACATTGGCTGCAATTATGTTTCTTAAAACATCCAAAATTGGGAGATAGTCTGAGGAAATGCTGAGAATTACACAAATACTACCTTACCAATGGACCCCATTTTTGTGAGGGGATAAAAGCCAACCTGTGTTCAATGAACTTGATTCAGCTCCTTGAAGTTTCAGCAAATCTTCTGTAGATTATTGAGAGGAAACTAGAGAGAAACTAAGATTTTTTCAGAAAGAAGTAGCTGCCACACAAGTGGGGAAAAAGTTGGGCTTAGCTCTCTGAGACTACAGAAAAGGTTAGTCTTTGTATTGGCTCAAGGAAAAGGGTGAAGGTTTGGCTGAACAGTATTTTATCTGAATTGGTTCTCTCAACTCTGCTATAAATCAAGGCTTGAATAGTGTACTAGTGAGTATAAAATACTGAGATATAAATCAAGACTTGAGCACCGTACCTGTGAGTATAAAACACTTGATGTTGCACAAGTCAAGGCTCAAAAACTGTCTGTATGAAAAGCTTGGAGAGATAAATGGTAGCACTTGAACACTGGCTGCTTGGAATATAAAACACTCAGGTTATATGTCTCATTTCAACATTAGTTCTTGAACACATGTGTACATCACAATTGCCAACTCAAAATGAAATACTCCAGTCTCATACCTGCCTGCTGAGATGGCAAGCGCTTCAAAACTTATGTCCTGCATGCAGTCTCCTTTCAAATGAATTTCTTGCTGTGTGTTGTACTTTGCATGGAAGAAAGGGAATGTTCTTTTGATACCAGAAGCAGCTTGTATATTTTGGTATCAAATATTATGAGCATTTTTTACATCATTTAAACATATATTGCAGTGAAGGGAGGTGGCTGCTTTTCATCTACTTACAAGGTGACATAGTTTCAGCTGGGAAATATGTTGACCTAAGCTTTCTAAACAATCTATTTTGAAGAGGGATTGTGACTTGGTTGCCAAGCAGTTTACTTTGGCTAATAGTTCTTTTAACTTGTCTTTCTGTGGGAGGCATTGTTTGCCTACTCTGCTGAAGAATACTGATCAGGGATTTTATCTTTGGGTCCTCCGTATTCATACAGAGTAGGTCAACTGCTTGTAAGGGCCCTATATCAAATCAGTACAGCACTGCAAATTCTGAGTGTAATATGACTGACGTGTAGGGTCGTGGAACAAATGTAAACATCCCTTAATTACTCTGAACCAGGATTACTCATGATCCAGGAATTGTTTAAGTTGTCAGTCTCCTTGAGGTGCTGGATGAGTCAATAAAGGAGGCATCATAATTTGTCTGTTTTTAGTTTGTTATTTCTTCCTTTTATATAAATGGCCCTGGTTTGCTAAGTAAGGCTTGTGTGATCACCCAGTGATTTAGTAAATACTGCGGGAAAAGATCAAATACCTGTGCTGGCAGTCTTCCTGAACACTTTCTGCATGTAAGTTATCAAAACTAGTTTTACTTCCATATTGGTGAAAGATAAGCCATGGCAAAGTTTTGTTAGTTCTGCTCTCAACATTTTGTTACTAAGCCAAAGATGTTTGCCATCTTTGTGGTACAAAGAAGGGTGAGATTTACTGTGGTGTGCCATCTGTGCAAGGTAGGAAACGTAACTTGTTTTGCTAGAATACTTTGACTCCAAGTTGAATTACACTCGAACTTTAAGTGTTGCAGATATGCATAACAGTCTTTGCTCTGAAGAGTTGTGCTTTAAACAAAGTAAATGAGAATAAGATTAATAAATTAGGACCAGTGCTCTTTGTTTAGGTGCCTTACTTCTTTGAAGTAGAGGACAATTGTCATGGTACAATAAGTCAGGGAAGCCTAATGAAATGACAAAGTAGCAGTGTGAAAACCACAGTACCTCTCCATAATTACATTTCCAACTGTACCTATTCTCAATCTTCTTAAAAGGATAAGTAGTTTTGTC
This sequence comes from Tyto alba, assembly GCF_018691265.1. Classification (NCBI taxonomy): domain Eukaryota; kingdom Metazoa; phylum Chordata; class Aves; order Strigiformes; family Tytonidae; genus Tyto; species Tyto alba. Next base: position 26,035,463 of record NW_024881262.1, on the reverse strand, counting down.
AAAGAAATCTTCAGTTTTTCCTAAAAGTGCAGATTAGAAATTAAGGGGTAATGGCTTCCCCACAAAATAGAATAGTAGTATTCTTTTTAGGTTGATAAATGCAGTACTTCTGTATATCTGAAGACTTTTGTGCTGATTGTGGCTCAATTTACAGACAGAAACAAGTGCATCCCTTCTGTTCTCTAGCTATGTAACTAATATTAGCAGTCTTCATTCTGGAAGATGCTGACTACCTAATTTCTAATGGTGGAGAACAGTGGAAGTGACCTTGAGGTTCACCCTTTCCTGATATGCTAGGTGAATATTCGGTTCTCTAAAGTATGTCTTAGTGGAAGTGAATGAGAACCCCTACTGCACTGTGTAGAGTTTAATCTATTCAGCACAGTAGCAGGGAGTCCTGAATTCACTTTCTGCTGATACTGAACACAGAAGTTTTTGGGGTTATGATTACATATTGCATAAGTTGACTTGCAGACAGTTTGTGTTCTCTGTACAGCAAACTGTTGCCCAGTAGTACGGAAAAAGCCAAGTCCCATGTCCCCAGATAAGAAAAGTGCTAGGTTAGAGAGAATTCATGTATTGAAAGGGATGGACTTGTGTTTAGTTATTGCTGAGTAAAACCAAAGTCACTGAAAACTAAGATGGAACACTGTCTAGGCTCATATCTATTCCTTGCACACTCAGTGAGGTATGGCTTCTGTTAAGGAAAAAGAAAACAAACTGATTATGTAATTAAGGACTAACTTGTTGTCTACAAACAGACAAGGAGTAATTTGTAGTTGCACATGTGGTTGTAACTCAGTCCATGTCTTTCCTGACTCCTGAATTCTTGGCTCTAAGTTCTAATATTGTAGTGTAGATTTAATACTATCCAGATACATTTTTCAGAAACTTATTTGCATATTTCTAAATTTTAAAGCTTTTTGATGTTTCAGAGTTCAGTTTAATTTTCTCCCTTTCTTCTTTCCTTCATTGTCGCTTAATCTCATCGGTGACCTCATGCTGAGTAAGTAAATGTCAAATCATAATCAGTTTCCCACTTTGTATCATGAACATGATCAAGTTCCTCCTTTTCAGAAATTCTCATTAGTTAAAAGTACATCTTTTTATAATTGCTACACTGAACCCCTTATAGTAGGTGTAACTTCACATGCTTTCATTACAGCCCTCTCCTGTTGCATGTTTCCAACTTATATATCCTAAACTTCTCTGTTTACATAATCTTTCTCAGGTGATCTGAGCTGAATTTAAAGCAGGGGGGAAAATGTACATATAGATTCTTCCTTGCAGTAAGGCTGCCTGCGTAAAGTCATTCTAATATTGGAAGGTATCTCAAGAGTGTAACAACCCTTCCGCTACCTTTCTCCTTCCTCTTTGCTTCCACTCATGTCGTTAATACTAGGTGTACGGCCGAGTTTCTGTGCATCCTGTTCACCTGGGTTTTAAAAGCTGTTAGTAGCTGGCCCAAAACAAAGAAACCACACTTTCATACCAGATGGAATAAACCCAGTGTTTCTGCAACTGTGTTCACGCAAAGGCTTATGCTGAACTGTCGTCATAGTTTAGGAATCATCCTAGCAAGTTTAGGAGTCATCCAGGAAGGGTGGGATAATTGTATATGTTGTAAGCAATGCAGAATTAAAAAAGCCTCACAACTCATAAATGGCAATAGAAACATCAGTTGCAGCTGAGACTTAAAAATTCATAGCCTGAAATACCTATACAGGCCATTGATCATAGGACTTGAAATGAGTATTTGTGAAGTATCTAATACACAAAATGCTTGTCTGTGCCGATGGGAATGTAGATATGCATTAATGACGAACCTGTGGACAGTAAGCTGTTCAGTTCCTACTGTGTCCTCAGCTGTGAAAACTTAAGTGACAGCTTTTAGAATTAGGTGTCCAAATGTTCCCTTGGAACAAAGTGAACACCCTGGACTTACTTTTCCACAACTGGAGGAATCATCTTTCGAAGGACAATTGAACTCAGCAGCAGTTAATCACCAGAATAGCAGTTCAGATTATTTTAAGTGGAGTTCTAAGGAAAGAGCTCATCTGAGGGCTGAGTAAAGGAATGTTCAGTCCTCAGAGGCAGGATGGAAGGGAAGGTTCTTTAAGGGATAAGAGATGAGTGTGCAGATTTGTGGTACAGTATCACCCTTGAGGTCCTGGACTTCTTTGGTCATCACAGATCAGCAAACAGTGGATTTCCTCATGAGAGGAGGAAAAGGGTCTCAGTTTAAAGAAGTGGTTGCTCTTGTTTGAAAAAGATAACTCAGAGAAGTGCCTGTATTCCTGCACTTTTCCCTGTGAGGTATAGTTTTAGAAGCAGTAGTGTGTCAACTGCTGTGTCATCAATCTCAGCAAGACAGGCTCTGAAGTAAGAAGCAACGAGCACTGGTTATTCTTATACTGCTCAGAGTTGGTATTTTTATGGTGTTTTTTTCTGAGAATGTAGTTAATTACCAGGATCTACCTTGTTTTATGTGTTGTAAAACAATAATAGACTGTTACTGAAGCCATTGCAAAAGCAGATATTTTGGCTTTTTTCTTGTTCACTGCAAGCAAAGGGATTGTCACTGTTCTTTTCAGCAGGTATAGCGTCCTTTTATGCTTCTGCTTCAGTTTCAAGTTTAACATGGAACAATTAAATTCCAAGTCTAAGTTGGTTCAATTCCTTCCAGCAAAGTTTGGTTCTCACCCAGAATTTCTACCTGAAGAAGTCTGACTTCCTGCTGGTATCCTTATGTTGGTAATCTTTATGCCTTGTTTCGGGTTTTTGTTTTCCCTGTCAATTTTAGCACAGAATTAGCTAGTGTTCATGCACACAAATTACAGCTGTCTCTAAATGTGAATGTAGTTTGGGTGGGTTTTCCTGTTTGAAGTTTTGAATTAAATCTCTTCCCTACTCCCCTGGGCTTTTACAATATCTAAATTTGAGTTAGATCACTAAGAATCTATGCTAATGTCATCTTGTATTCATGGACTCAAGTGTATTTATGCTTTATAGGTTAATTCAGATTAGCCCAACTGTTCCAGACATTGGAGATCACAACTAGGAAAATCGCATTCAGCTAGCACAGTGCAGTTCTATTAGTGCAACTATTGAAGCATGAAATAACCCCCCTGGCCCCAGTTGAAAATGAAGTAGCAAGAAAGGCCTCAAAATCAGAGTTTTTGTTTTCAGTGTAGCTTTACCGACTATGCAAAGGCATCACTGGCTTTATCAACCTTATCCCTCCTCTTGTGTGGTTATTAATCTGTGAGTTACCTAAGTATGCAGCACCCTGGATAATGCTGTCTAAACACTCTGGGGAATTAAGGTAGGATTATAACTGTATATTACTTATTCTTCAACTGTTTGGATGATGTATAATACACCTTATGGAGAATCTAGTTCCTGAATCTGAAGCACATTTTATTTGGAGTGCTTAAGTGCCCATCATCCAACTACCAATGCACAGTTCAGATGCATTGCAAGGGCTTGCAAGTCAATTAAGCTTCAGTATTTTTTTAACTAAATGACCCTGCTAGCATACTGTTCGTTATCACTTGTGATCAGAAAATGAGTGAGCGGAATCTTCTGTTATTGTGTGGAAACATCTGACATACCCAATAAGAGGAGATTAAATATCTTCTAGTGTTTTAGCTAGTTTAAACATGTCAGGGTGCTCTAGGCTCAGTGGGTATATCTACCTTATGTGATACGACACTAAAGGGGCCTCGATGTTCCTGGGAGCTGCATATCTGCGGCAATACTACTCTACAATTGGTTTACTACTGTACCTCCTTCAATATGCAGTTGGAGTTGTCTTGGTTATCTTTTCACAGCAGTACTGAGAGATGTCTCATAAGGAAATACTAACGCATAATGAGGGGCAGCATCTGAAGTTGATGCCATGCTTCCATGTGACAGCCCCTGATGACAGCATAACCCAGAGAGCAGAGCACATGTGAGCCCTGTTTTCTCTAGCCTTAGGTGAAGCTATGAAAGTTATTCTCTTGAGAGCTTTGTGCTGCAGTAGGACAAGAACACTGGGGCCCTGGCCCTGACCTCAGAGAGGGAATCTTGTGCCTTTGTTACACATGGGAGCTGCTTTTTTTTTCCCCCTAGCTTAGCTTGCTTCCTTGGGAAGACTCATACAGCCTTTCTAGTGCAAATATGAGCACTAACTTGGACAAAGCTTAATTAACTGCTATGTGCAGGCATAGGATCTTTTGGGTAAGAAGCCCTTTCAGGATTTGGGTCTGGTTTTCAGCTTGAATGACTGGAGTTGAATATTCCACTACTTTTATTGTTCAGTCTTTTAACTGTGCTGAAAGTTCAAGCTATGTTAAAGTAACAGGAATCCAGCTTTTTTGCTGCCTTTCCTTTTCCTCAGCTAGAAATTGACCGATTGTCCAAATTTGGTGAACAAAATTCAGGTAGTTCATAAGAAGTTTTGCCTGTGCATGTATTCCTATGTCTTCAAATAAAGACAGGGACATACGCATGCTATTGAAGGCAATTTTTTTTTCTGAGGACCTGTCCTTTAGAGTTTATGAAATCAACCTTAGAGTAATTGTGCAAAAAGCTACAGGAGATATGTTTCCATGGAAAAGTAAGTTTCTTTTCCAGTACTGGAAGATGGAAAACAGCAAAGTTCAGGGTTAGATAGTCAAATAAAGCCAATTTTAAATAACACAATGCAAATGGTTTATAATTTCAAATAAAAATGAGTTGTTGCCTATAGAGAGTGCAAAATTTAATGGAATGTAGTTTGTATCTGCATAGAAATAAAGCCTGCTTGTACATCAGGGCTTTGGTCAGACTCAAAGAGGGGAAAGAGCATTAAAAAAAACCAAACAAACCAACAAAAGCAGCAAACAAAAGCTATCGCATCTGGTTTCCTGTGGAAGGGCTCCTTTTTGCCTTCAGGTACAGCTCTGAGCAGATTTTTTTGGCAGGGACTGCTGGTGTCCAGATTCTTCAGTTCTTCCCCATAGGCAGTGTCAGGTCTTTCTGCAAGAGCAGGCAGGCACAGGGCTAAGCTCAGTTGTCTGTAGCCAGCTGCACATATTTAGATGTAATAAGAACATGGGGTAGGAGGAGTGAAATTTTCACAACTGCAAGAGAAGGAAAAAACAAGCAAGCAAGTCTAAGGAGAGGACTGAAAAGCCTGGAGGATAAATCCAGAGAGGATAGGAATAGGGAAGCTAGTGGCTTTGTAATGCTGTGTTGAGGCTCAGAAGGAATTAAGGAGCATGAAGACAGGGGAGTTGGAGGAATCTTCTTCTCTATTCGTCCCTCCCTCAAGGTTGTGATATGGACAGACATGTGGGTCTGCCCTGTGTACTTACCCAAGCAGTGGGACTGCTGCTCACTTTCCTACTGTCTTCTTCTTTAAGCTTTGTATTTATGTCTCAAACTATTTTTTGCTGTGCTGTGACACTACAGTACTGTAAGGCCTCCCTAAACTGTCAGCTTCCACTGGGGGAGAGACATAGCAGCTACATGGAAGTTAAGGAGATGGGGACACTTCTGGAAGTATCTTTCACATCTCTGAGCAGATCTGTTGTCTACTTGTCATTTCTTAGAGTTTATGCCTAAATAGTTGTGAGAGGGTACAAACCAAGGTAGATGCATTGTATGCCTTGTTTTTCTGGCTGTTACACTGCATCACTACAAAGTGAGATAGAAAACAAATAGCAGTCTCCTGTCTGATTTTTTTTTTCTTGCCTTTTTTTTTTTTTTTTAGTTTTGTTAGAAGTAAGGATTTAACTTAAACCACTTTAATGAAGGCTTTTTGCCCTTTAATTCTTCACCTTGATGTCTTGGATTCAGCAGCACTCATGTAATAAAGTAAATAGAGAGAAAATGAAAAAATTGAATTGATTTCAGATGTAGAGCTAAATCCAGCTTGCATTTAATTATTCCTCTGATAATAAAACAGCCACAATTTTTTTTTCTTCTAATGTTCTTTGAGTAGAGTCGGCTTTATCAAGATGGTTCAGGCAAAATTCAGTCCCTACTACTCCATTTACCTTGGAGATTTGACTAATCACTGGGGCATTTGAGCTACTGTATGGCAAAGGGAAAGCTATAAGCTGATTACTGAGAGTGCAGAAAATTAATGTTTTTGTTACGTTCTGAGCAGAGAGATAAGGGCTTCCTGAAAATATGCTGAGATGTGATGTTCTTTCTTGGCCTTATCACACTGTTGGTGAAACTGCCCCTTCTGTACTGAACCATGATGTAATCCTGTTCTGCTGTGGAAGATTTGAGCTGTTGACTTGGTTGTTTTTTTTGTGGTGTGTTTTTTTTCTTTCTTTTCCCCCCCCCAAGTATTCTGTAACGTATACCTGTTACTGCCACTGAAGATTCAGCAGTGGGTCACAGGTGGATAGGCCTTTAGCAGAGTGTCTTAATTATCCTCAACAAGAGACATCTTGGTTTTAATAATCTCCATGTAAAAGCTGTATAAGTTAATGGCCTTTAAGGTCTAGCTGTGTAAGTTGCAGCACAAGGAGGTTTCAGACAAGTGCTAGTTCTTGCTGTCCTAGAAGTCTCAGCTAAAGGTGAATACAGGTGTCCTGTGAAGGTGTGGTGGTTGTTTGGAAGAGCATGCAATTAAAACAGCAGAGGAAGAGAGGAAAGAAGGGAAATTATGCACTCAGGTTTGCAGATGTCAGTGTTAAATGTTCCCTACTAGGCCCACTCTTGTTCTGTGCTTCCATGTGCTCAGAAGACTTCTGAAATAATGATGATGCCGTCTTCTAATTAGTATCTCAAGTAGGATACTGCAGAACTTTTTGTAGGTGTCCAATGTTAGCACTAATCAAATGATATTGAGATGGTGAATTAGCAGACATATCCACTGTACAAGTTGACTGATGTAAGAAAAATAGTGATAGGCCAAGGCAAAAATTTTCTAGAATTAATGTAAGCTCATTCAACTACAGAAAACATGGGTCTGTAGGGATATCCAGTGCAAAGTTTAACAAGTGGAAATAATTACAATTGGTTATTTACAAGGTTCTGAAATTTAAGGCTTAATTTAGAAAGTGGAAGAGCTGAGACTTCAGTTGAACATAAGCTTTTTATTGGAGTTACTTGTGATACTATTGGCTGTACCCATACACACAGGTTCCTTGCCTGTGCAGAGAAGTTGTTGTCATTCTCACACTGCTTTCCCACTGCCTCATGGTTTGTGTAGTGTACACTTCTGTATTTATTATTCAGAGCCCTTTGCTTCTCTCAGTTTTTCAAACTTCCACTTCATTTCTTTAAGTGATGAAGAATGTTTTCCAGTATTTGGGACCTGGGACATTCAGAACATCCTTTTTTATTCCTGTGTTTAAATACTCTATTTACTCTTTACTTTTTTTCTGATACTTGTAGACTTACCTGTAGCATAGAAGGAAAGACATCATGTCTCTGAAGTCTCATCTACATTTGGAAATCCTGATGATTGATTATATAGGCAAGGGGAATTTAGCTGTTATAGATGGCTGGGTTGTCCAAAAATGCTGTTGCCAAAGCCATTCGAGGGTTGCTAGAACTGCTGCCTTGTAAGGAGATTAGTCTTCATGTAAATAAATGTCTAGTTAAAGAACAGAAAGCAAATACCAGTTTTGTCAACAGAGATCATTAGTGAAATACCACATCGTTCTGCTAGTGTCCATGCTTTTTAAAACAGTATTTTGCTTCAGTGCCCTGGAAAAAGAGATTATTTTTTTAGATGAAAAGCCTGTTCAGGGTAATCAAACAGAAAAATTGCCATCAGGATGTCATGGGTGCCAAAAGCTTGTAAGAGTCGTCTGAATTCACTTACATCTGTAATGATAATCTATCTAGGGTATTCCATGAAACCCCTGGGCCTCAAGATTCCAACAGGTTGAGAGACTGTGTAGGGAATTACATACTTTCCCAGTCCCTTCATAGGTGTCTGCTAGTGGCTGATGTTGGAGAGAATATACTGTATGGACCTTTGGTTAACCTCGTGCAGCAGAACTTTATTAAATTTGGATATTTATTTATCCAAGCTATAGCCAGGTTTCTATTTATTTACTTTTAAATCTGGAGTGTGGAGTCATGGAAATGTTGTCAAACATCTTGGCAGATCAGCATTTTAGGATTATATCCGCGTACACTTCACTTAGATGCTTTAAAAGAAAAAGTAGATTAATCACACAACCAAACTATCCCATCCCTCCACCCCTCCAAAAAAAATATCAAAAACCCAAGACTGCAGAACAATGCCACCTTGTGATAGTGATCATTACAGTTGGTATAACCTATGCTTTAAGATCTATCACAATCACAACTTGAATTTTACTCAACCCTAGTATCCATGTCAAAGCTGACGTATCATAATGGCAATTTCAGTCCCCTCTCAAAAGCTGCCCTAGCAAAGTAATTTTTCAAATCAGTATTAGTAGTAGCTATTTTCAGGTACTTGAGAGTAATAAATACTGAAGGGTAAGAGGAATTGTTCAGAACAACCAAAAAGAATTTTTTCTTTGTGTAACTGCCAGCTGGATTCTTTCCAGAAGTGGTGCAGCCTTAATTCATTGGTAAGAATTGAGTGAAGCTGCAGTATATTTCTGGTTGGGATTGGTGGAAAGAACTACCTCTGCTTGTGACTGAGATCCAATACCTTGCGCATCAGTCTGAAATCTGAATTGCAACATACCTGCTCTTGAAACACAAAAGTTATTTGATGCTGTTATTTTGACAGCTCCACAGTTAATATATGAAACATGAAAAACATGCAAGATATTTTATAAATCAGTGTACAATGAGGAGGCAGGTACCTCTGCCTGCTTAGTCTTGGTTCACACTGAACTTAGCCAAAACTTGCAATTCAGTTCACATTGTAGTGTTCTTTGTGACTTACTTCACTATCCTTTAAGGGACGTGCAAGTTGTAAAATGGTTTTGTGTTAGTTTGGCCTAAGGCACTTGCATTTGTTCGCATGAAATTTACTCATCTGATCGGGCTAATGATGCTAGCATTTTACTTCCTGTCTCTTGTTGTTCTACAATTCAGGAAGTGTATTTTCATATAACCTTTGAATCGTGTGGGATAATTGCATTAATGAGGATGTGTAACAAGGTGCTACAGAGGCCAGTCTTTGTTATGAGTATTATCATGTATACCTGACACATCCTACCTCTACTGTTGGGCATGCAGCCCCAGAGTTCTGAGCATGAGGCTTTTCACTGTGAAAGCAGAGTCCTCCATTCAACTTCTGCTTTTTAAAGCCAAAGGCCTTGTCAACTTACTGGAGTGGTAGAGTCTGAGAGAGAGAAGTGGCTGTCATGGGAAGGTATGTGTTATGTGTTGTGGTGTATAGCACTGATTAGACTGGTAGAAGGACTGGAAAGAGAAGATGGAAGGTTCTTAGCCTTGATTGTGTTTTGCTTCTACGCATAAATATCCCCAGACTAGAGGTCTGGAGCTCCAGTAACTTTCAGTTCTGAAATTGTAGAGTAAATTTAAGCGGTGGGGATGTCTACATGTCATCCTCTCTGGCCCTCTGCTCAAAGCAGATGCAGTAAGATGAGGCTGATCAGCAACTTGTCCAGTCAGGTTTTGACTATCCCCAAGGATGGAGACCATACAGTTTCCCTGGGCCCTTGTTTCAATATATAACCACCTTTGTAGTGATTTTTTTTTTTTTTTAATTACTAGGAATAGCATTAGCTTGGCTGTAAGTTAAGTCCAGAGAAATTAATTGCACTAATACTGTTTTTGCTTTACCTGAATCCAGACATTGTGCATTTCTTGTTCAAATGCAAGTAGTTCTTCAGAACCTTGAATTTTGGCTATAGGTCAGCCAAAAGCAGAGTATTCTGTACTTTTCAGAGTACATGACTTGTTGATAGAGGATTTATATCTGGAGTCCACTGATTTTTGTGGGATGGGTCCTTCATTTTGTTTGGGAGCATTAGCCTATATGGGTTATTTGACCTTTGATAATCAGTACTGGAATGGGTCACAGCTGCTTTTCTAATTGAAATCAAATGCCTAACAATCTCAGTTATGTGCTTCGTTAACACTAGTCAAAGTAATATGAAAAGGAATTGTTTGTGTCTAGAGCTAAAAGTACCTCATTTACTACCAGCCTATTTAGCAAAGGGGTATTTACAAGGCTCATGAATTCTTACTTTGAATTCTCAAATATTAAAACAGAACTGATTCATAGGAGGCATTCTGGATCCATTCCGTTGGGTGTGCATCAGGGTAGTCTTGACATTGGAAGGCTGTTTTATTGCCTGTGTTATGCTATTCTATAAAATAACCTCCAATGAGGGAATGAAACAGTACATGTGATAAAGGTGACCATTTTCACTGTGAAGTAAAATAGTGATTTCTTATCTGTTTATAGAAGGATCAGGGTTTTTTAACACATTTTTTCCTCCTACTTCAGTTAAGTGCTTCAAAGACTCCACCATTTACTCATGCTGCTGCCAAAGAGCAGAGAAATACAGAAAGGGCATGCATTTCCTCTTAGCTTAAAGAAAGTATTTTTCTTTGAATAAAAAAGGGCACAAGTTCCAGCAAAATAGGCTGGCAAACTAGCCTGGAGATTTGGATAATGTATAAAAATACTGTGCTTTGCAATAGCAGAACCAACCTGCAAATTTAGCTCTAAATATCAAAGAAGTGCTGGAAGAAGCCACATATGGGGAGAGGTGCCATGATGCCTTGCTGGGAGGAAGGCATTTCCCTTATTTGCTTATTTCAAAGTGACTCATCTTGGAGCATGGGAAGCGAGACTGTGCTGCAGGGATGGCCTGTATGGCCAGACGGAGCCCTTGTGTCTGGAGGTGTCAAATGCAGTACACCTGCAGAGTTGCAGCTGATTGTCTGGCCATGCTCTGATAAGGGCATAAGCAAGATTCATGTCTTTCTCTTGAAAGCCTGAGTCACTTTGAAGACAAATTTATTGCTTCTACCCTATGGATTAGGACTGATGAAGTGTTTTAAGCTGTCATATGCATACTCTCTCACCCTTTAATAAAATGTTTCTGTAAAGGATTAAAACATTAAACATGTTTACCATAATGAAGCATCAATTGCTAGAATAATGAAGCTTGAAGGGTTTGTATTCTGGTAGTTATGAGCTTTCTGCTTCTGAAAAGATAAGGCGCTTTCTTGCTGAGCAGAATTAGCTAGATGTTAGCATTTATGTACTTGATAGTGGTGGTTCACTGACCAATGGCTGTTGTCTTCTGGAAAGGTCACTTAAAGTCAATGTTGCAAAACATACTTTTCCTTAAGCATAATAAACTCCATATGAAAATGGTAGGAGTATAACACTTGTATTCCCTTCCCCCACCATCTGATTATGCTCTAATGTTTTGCTTAAACATCAAAGTGTGTTTTGTTGTTAAAACCAGCATCCCACTGGCACTGAGCTGAGAGAACAGAAATGATCTCTCTGTTCTTAACAAGTGCAAGTTTTCTTCAGCTGGGTTTTATGTAGCCCTTTTTTAAATCCAGCTTATGGGGTATTTTCATGCAAACTAGTATGGAAGCTGTGGGTAGTTTAACAAGGCCAGAAACTCAAGTACTAGTGATACCTGTGAACTAAGATTATTAGAAAATAGGTATTTGTGGAATAGAATTACTAAGATCAATTTAAGGTGTTTTATCCATTTAACAATTGTGCTGCAGAACAAATACTGATCTTTTGAGGAATAGTTAGAATAACTGCAGGAGAAGGAACTCATAAATAATCATACTGGAGACGGTTTGGCCTTGTAGTGGCAGGTGCAAAGAAACATAAAGATAAAGAAGCTGCAAATTAGCAACAAAATCAGACCAGGCCAGCCTTGAAGGACAAGATATATGTGACCACAGGACAGAGTTTGTGCAGAAGTAAGGGTCAACTGGTGGACACAGTGAAAAGAACTATGAGCCTTCATCTGTAGAACCCTGACGACCACTTGAAGACTCCAACAGACATGAGCAAGAGACATTAACATATGCTAATGAGTTCCCAGAAAAGCTAGGAATATGATACAAATTCAGTGAATATGTATGATTAAGGTAGTATAAATGCTTGTTGATTTCATTCTCACACACACACACATTAGGAGGAGGTATCCCCTGTGTGTCTGGAGCTGTAATAAAGAATGCCTGCTTTATAAAACTCCAAAATTGAGTCTTAGAGAGCGAGTTAATTACCACTTTCCGGTAACACAAGCTGCAGTATATATTCCAGCTAGCAGCTGGACTGTATAAAGGCACAAAAGGCTTGTGAATTATCACAAGAAAAACTGTTCAGTGATTTCTCCCTCTGTTACTCCTTTCCCGCTGTTGTTGCAATAAGTCAGTGGTTGAAAATTACAGTAGATAAGCTTGTTGCTTTTGGACTGGCTGGCTAATGTCCAGGCCAGGGGAATAGTTGTGTGCGATGACAAAAACTTTTCTTAGTGGACAAGCTGAATTTTGGAATAGCTACCACTGAATGGTGGTGATATCTCAGGTTTAATTCTAATTTTGAACATGTCAAGGTCCAAACCTTTATTCCACATTCAGTGCTATCTCTTCCCTCAAGCTCTTTTGAGTCTTTAACCTAATGTCCTGCCTTAGATTCCATCCCGATCCTAAATACCTCCTCTCACTCCCACTCAGCTGTTTCTTTGCCTTTGTGCTAGGCTTTTTGCTACCTTTTCAGCTTTTTCTAGAAAAATCAATCTGCATTCTATCCTCACCGTGTCTATCTTGCCATGTTCTCCTGCTGGAGACACTCTTGCAGTTGATTGCAGGCCTTTCCCATTTGGTGCACACCTCTATAAATTCTGTTCCCTTTAGATTTTTTGCTCGCCTTTGACTTCTGTTTTGCTGAGTGAGCACATTTATTCCCTTTTGGGAGATTCCTGCTCACACAGGGGCTCATCTGAAGTGTAAGTTAAGGTTTTCCACTGGGGAGGGCTGCCCTGTTGCCTAAGAGTGGCTGTGGGCCTTTACCACTGCTCTGTGTGTGCTACTAGCTTGTGTCTGTTGGTATAATTTAAATCTGCTTGTAAATATCTGTCATAATGTTCTTGCATGGTTTATGCTTTCTTTCCAGCCTAAGTACAAAAATGGTGTTATTGTAATATGCATATGAATAGTAGTATGTGTGTATTATGTCATGGATCTAGCATGTGTCGTGTAAGTACTAAATCCAGTAGTTATCTGATGTGAAGTTTAGCCTGTTGGAAAATGTAGCAAGTGAGTTTTAGAACTTAGCCCCCAATGTGGGTGGTGTCTCCAAACACCCAGAGAATGCTGACAAACTGGGATATTGGGAAAGAGATGACAAGGATGGCAAGAATCCTGGAAGTCTTTTCAGGGAGACTAAGAGCACAGTGTAGTTTCTACTTCAGTGTTAAAAGATGCCCTGAGTGGAGTACAGTAAATGATTTGTAATAAGGTTGGACTAGGTGATCCTTGAGGTTCCTTTCAGCCTGATATTCTAAGATTCTATGAATAAAATGCTGTTAATACAAGTGATCTCTTGTTTTTTGTTTTTTTTTTTTTTTTTGTTTTGTTTTGTTTCTGTGGTGAATGTCAAAGTATTCCCTGTGACCTCAAATAGGTCTCAAAAGTGGGAAGCTGTTGTACAGAATAAGAATAGTTTATATTCCCATCCTACTGAGACACTTGGCAAAGTGTCTTTGCCAAGCAGCTGGCTGTAATAATTTCCTGGTACTGTCCTGAATTTCCAAACATGAAGAAGTTATTTCTAAGTATATGAGTTGTCTACAAGCCCTCTGCTTGTGCAGTTAGTACCTGGTTGGTATAAACACATTGCCATATGTTTGTTCCACCATCATAATGCCAATTAGGCAAGATTTCTGTATATAGGCCTCTGCTTTGTTTTACTCCTTTGCCTTAGAAATAGATAAACAAAGTTGTTAAAGTGGAAAAATCGCTCTTCATGCAGTATTGATATGTTTTGATCTCAAAAGGAAGACAAATAGCAGGAAGTAGGATTCATGGCTCTTGGGCAAATCCACTTGTACGAATACACTGTGAAGGAAGGTAGGGAATAGCAAGGGACTTAAAACTTAAGAAAAATGTGTTCTCTTTCATTTGTACAGTCAAACAGAGTAAGAGGAGAAAAGCAACATACCGCTTATCCCTGTTTCAGCTTACTGCTCTTCTGTCAAGTTTTTGTTTGCAGCAGTGGGACATAGCTGATTAAACTCCAGCAACCCAATTGGACTTCAAGTCATTTCCTAAGATGTTCCCTCTTAAAAAGAAGCAGGAACAGTTTTCTCTATCATATTGTAAAAATCTACTTCTGTGTTCTGAGAGTTACCAGAGAAATGCTTTAATGGTTAAGTTGAACAGCAACTGAGTGCAGTTACCTGTCTTGGGAAGATGCAAAACTGCTCTAATATTTTGGTGTAGCTGGGCTGACAACTGATTCCCATTTCCCTATGCAGAACTCAAGTAGTGTAACGATTCTCCTTATAAAACACTGACTATCCTTATTTTATCTGCTTGCTCTAAGTCAAGTGAGAAAGATGTTTTGCTTGGATATTCCTAAACTGGGGTTATCTGTGCTGCTGGCATGTCTCTGAATGGAGCAGCTGAGAGCTATTCTATTTTGTATCAGGCCCTGAATATTTAGAATGAGGGAAATGCACTCTGTTTTAAAGCTGCCTTTTGCTACCACTGGTCTTGTTCAAACTCATTGTGGTTCCAAAGAATTGCTCCATCTTTCTTATTCTTTCAAGGGGCTGAATTTTGAATTAATTTAATAGATCTGTGAATTTTTTCTTAAGTAAAAATGGGAAACTTAATTTCTCTAGTAATCTGAAAAGCTTGAGAGGTCTTTGGTACTCTTTCTAGTTTGCTTGCCTGACTGCCCTTTTAATGTTATTCCTATGCTGAAGTTTTCAGGGGATTAAAATGAATTGCTTATGCTAAGATTCACTCATACTCTGATGAGCTTCTTTCATTGTAGAATGTTGTCCAATGTAAAATTGAAGAATATTGCATTTGCTTCACTTTGTTTTCAGGAAAAAGGTCAGTCTATAACCAGTAACCAGCCCCTGCTTTAGTAAAACAACTTGAGAGGAAAGGCACAAGCCAAAAATATTATCTCAAATTTAAATGCATTGATTTTAAGGGAAATGTCTAGGTTCAGCGGACAGGGACTGGAGTTTATGGAAACATGCCTCTTTGAAAGGAAGTCTAATTTCCATATAAATATGATGGTTGGAACACACTGCATATTGCTTGCAATAGTAATGTAGTTTACTCAATGAAGCTATTGTTTTCCAATACATATATATCTTGGTGAGAGCAAAATATTTTGAGAAATAAAATAGGCATGATACCAGTGATATCCTTCCTCTTCTAACCAGAGGACATTAAGATTAACTCTGTAAACTCAGAAGTGTTCTGTGATCAGTTGTTTGTAAAAGTAATGTTGGGAAACAATTACTGAAGTAGCATCTTCACACTTGTAAGCTCTCTGAGGCATGGACGGTCAAGCCATTAGTGCAGTGGAGTCCCTCCGTGGCGCTATAGCTACTAATGCAATCTTTGAGATTATGTGTAAGCAAGCAAAACAGATACCTCATCTCTGTATAAATTTGGGGGTTAATTTTTTTTTGACTACAATGTTTTGGATTAGCTGCAAATAAAATTATAGTGTAATGCTTGTCAGGGAAGCACATTGTGATGCTTCTGTACCTCAAATGAAGTTTAGGCTTGCTGCCCCTAATTTGAAGAATTTCAATATAAGACTTCTCATGGGGTGGATGCAACTTCTAGTGGTTCCTTACAGTAAATACCAGTAAGGCAAAGTATGTATTATGCATATGGGCAAGATGTATATGTATCTAAAGATTTTCAGCAAAAAAAATATGGAAAAGTATTTTTACCAGGCTGAAAAAATTTTGGTTAACATTTAAATCTCTCTCCATATTAGAAACTGATTAACTGAAAGAGTTCTATCAGGTCAGTTTTGGCTGAAAATTGCATACATAAAGAATGAGAGTTGTTTGTTGTGCACATTACATAAACTGAAAAAAGTAATTTCTCTGTGTTGTAGGTCTTGCACGGAGGCAAGAAAAGGTAAGTAGAAAATAGCTGATGATAAACAGCATAGTGTAGATCACTCAGCTCTTTTTGAATTTTACTCGGGACTTGAGTTGGGAGGCTTTTGTTAGAAATCAGAAAGTTGCTTTGTTTAAAAGATAACTTGAAAACTTGAGGCTTGTGTGATTGGGTGGGATGCATTTTTTGTTTAAGAAGTTGTCATTGAATAACAGCCGCTAGGTGTGGGTTCCAAACTTTACACTGAAGAATCATGGAACCATAGAATGGTTTGGGTTGGAAGGGCCTTTAAAGACCATCTAGTCCCAACCCCCCTGCCCCAGGCAGGGCCCCCTTCCCCCAGCCCAGGGTGCTCCCAGCCCCGTCCAACCTGGCCTTGAACCCTTCCAGGGAGGGGGCAGCCACAGCTGCTCTGGGCACCCTGGGCAAGCTCCTTGCTGCCCTTAGTGAAGCCATGCTGGCTGTCATTAAGTGTCAGTCTATAAGACACATTATGCTGAGTGCATCTGTAGCTCACTTAGGAAGGTTTTGTAGCTCTTACTCAATTGGAATATAGTATTACTGAATGTAACATTGACAAGAAGTTGTGGAAGTCTGAGTGGTTTGTCTTGTGTATTTATATACTGAAGTTGAACCACTGTAACGATTTTTAAATTGTAATTTCTGTTTTCCGTTACTGTTACAAATTATGTAAGCAGGTAATCTGAGTAGAAAACTGCTATGTGCAATGATGTCTTTACAGAAAGTTGCTAGCCCTTAATATTTGGAGCAAATTAAGAGGCAATTAAAATATACCTAGAAGGTTCAGGAATGTTCATGACAAACTATACTTGTAGCTTCACTTTTGAGGTGCCCATACATGGTTATATTAACCTTCACATTTGAATAAATGAATAGGTTTCATAAAGTGGCTTGTTCTGTGCTTTTCCTGTGAAAAAAAGATTCTCTGTGTCCAAGTTGTTTAATAACAATTTTGGTACCAATAGATTCAGCCAAGGAGAGGAACTCTTAAACCTGCATTTAGTATGATATATCTAACTTATTAAAAAAATCTACACTGAGATCTGAATGAAATAGGTCTTCATGGGTTCTGATTTTCATTTAAGTTGTGCAGTTCTGTATTGACCTCCCACTATTTACAGTGCTTTGTTGGGGAGCGGCGTTCAGCCGAGCTACTGCCAGCATGCTGATTTGCACATTTTTAAAAGTTTGGACTAACAGGTTTATCTGGAAGTCAGAGTGTATCAAACAAAACTCAATACTTTTCTGAAATCAATTATGCTGTAAGTGAAGCAAATTTAATTCCAATTCATGCATTTTTCTTAAAGCCAAGAGGTCTAATAAAATCAATGCCTATAAAGAAACCCAGAGTTTCATATGTAATTTTGTTTAGCTTATATACCCTTGCAGAAACAACATATTTTCTAGTGTTATATTTTCATAATGAAAAATATAATTGCTAAATCAGATATTTTTGGATTTGATTACTATAAAAAGGAAAGTATTTAATATCATCTAATTGCATTGGTTTTGCATATGTACTAACAGCTGGTCAGTGGATACATTTATCTACAGTATTCTAATTGAGCTTCAATAGAAACCTGATAATCAAACCAACTTTATACACCACACAGCAAAGGATTTTTCTTAAAATCAGACGCTAATCCAAGAATTTTTTATTTGAAAATGACAGATGTAATACAAACTGAGCCTCAAGTCCATTAGATTTTTATGCAAATAGGATAACGAAACAAATCATACCATATAATCTCTTTATTTTACATCAAGTGAAATATATACTAACTGGTGTTATATATGAGAGAGTTGGGCACCTTTTCTCCAAATAAGCTTGCTAAGCTCTACACTTGGAAAAGGGCTGCCTGAAAAAGGAAATGGCAAAATATCTTTACAATTAAACATTAAGTTTGTTTCATCTGCATCAATTAGAATTCCCTGTCTGTTTTTAAAGGTGAATCTTATGTAGCTCTAGCAGTATGTGGTTAGGAAAAACTCCAGATAGCTTAAGATGCAAATTTGTCAAAGTTAACTTTAAGACTTGCAGTTTTCTTACCAATGCTCTTTATTTTCACCAAAAGAGTAAAAAAAATACAGTAGCACAGCAGACTAGTACAGGTCTTATAAGTGACCAGGTATCATAGTCCTGTACCTCAAACGTGGTAGAGATGGGATTAGATTTTGAAAGTTATTACTAATTGGAGTTGCGTATTGAACCTCTGTGTTACTATTATCTGATAAATATAGAAAGCTGCTTGAAATTTTGATTTACTTGTGTAATGTGGTTATTCGCCATTGGTTGTGTACTGATGACATGGAACTAGCTTAGTGAATCAGCAATGTCTGGGGCACACTTGTGTTTTCAGAAGCAGCTGAGGTTGGGAATAAGAGAATTTTTTTTCTCTGACATATTTGCAGTGACTGTGTTTTCAGATTAGCTTAATCAAGTATGTTAGACCTGCTTTTGATGTGGAAAAGGCCAGGTTCTGAAAGTAGGTTTATTAGAAGTAATATATCCTACAGAATTTGTGAAGAAGTCTAAGTATTACATGCTAGCTAGGTTAAGTAGTCATCTTGTAGAGGATTTACACAGCCAAAAGAGAAACTTAAAACTTTATGGAAGATGATCCCTAATACTATGAGAAAGACACAAAACAGTGCTCAAGAAAGCTGGAGGATCTATCATGGGTATTTTTGAGGATGTCAGACAAGTATCCATCAGGAATGTGTTCTAGTGACTGCATGTTGGAAGGAAAGAAGGGCTGGCTGACCTCGTTTATGAGCAGTTACATAATACAGATATATTCTGTTAGGAAGAATGGCTCTAGTACTTCTATTTGAGTTCTCATTTCTGAGCAACTGTGCTATACTGCAAGGTCTGCTTTTTGATGCCTATTGTCAAAATCAGCCTTTTTATAAAGCTAGAAGAGCTGGTACTGTGCTCTGAGCTCTGGATCTCCAAATCACTGGGCCAGATTGGACTCCTGGTGGTATGTGCAGCAGAGAGTTCAAGTCAATTAATGTCAATTGATCAAAGGGAAAGTTGGGCACTGCTCTTAGTTTGTAACATTCTGTTTCCTATCCTGTTTTTCTCTGTATCTACTATACTTTAGTAAGGCCTTGGTGAAGCATGTTACATATTGTAACTGTATCTTAAAGTTCAGATATGAGAGTTGAAGAGAATGCTCACTTCAGACTTCCCTCAGCAGAAGCAGAGGATCTGCTGATGCTCTGGCAGTCGAGGGCCAACTACACAACTTCTGCTTGTATGTCCATTTGCTAAATATGGTCAAGGTTAGCCCCAGCTCTTTTTAATCAGCCTTCTACCATTTTACATCCTTTTTAATTCCAATGCAAAGCTCATGTCAGCTTCTAGCAAAAGCCCTTTCTGCATTATTTTCCTTGGCACAAGAGCCGGGTGGTTTAACAGGTCACTGTCAGCGCTGGTGGACTAAAATTAGACTGGCCAGCTGTATTTTGGTTTCTGGTCAACGATGAGTTCATACAACTCCTTCCCTATTCTGCCAGTATGTTTTGTTCTCGTAAGCAGTAAAACTACTGAAACATAGGGAGAATATATTTTCCAGTGTCAGAGAACAGGTTTCTTGGCTACCTGGCCAGAAGAATGCTGTCTCCATTCTTTGCATTTGATGTTCCCTGTGTCAGTAGCCATGCTCTGTGTAGGAAGAGGGAGTAAATGTCTCCATCTGGAGGCATGGCAGTGATGCACTGATGCTATGTGATGAGTTTGTCTGTTTACCCAGCGTCATGGGTGACAGCCTCTGGACCAAGGGATCAGTGCACTCAGTGACAGTGGAAGTTGCAGGTATGGCTTGCATCTTAAGTGCTCTTGAAATTAAAATGTGCAGAAAGCACCCATGTTGGCAGATGCACAGAATGTTTCCACCCAGCATGAGGCTTAGCATTCAGAAGTAGTTAAGAATCTGTCTTTATTTTGTCACAAATAGTTTCTACTTAGCAATGCAACATTAGGCAGCAAGCTTTGAAGAGGGCTTTGTGTGCAGAACAGCATCTTGGTACATTTCCATCAGTTATAAAGGGAGATGCTTTGGAAGAGTGAAACAGAGGTGAAAGCAACATTAACCCAGCTGCTTAAAGGACGTGTCCATATGTTTGGCTGTTGTGCATTAGAAACAAAAAGCCACAATTACAATTAAGTTTAAGAAATAAAAAGAGGTATAATCATAAGCCACTGCAGTGGCCTGCTGATGAGAGCTATTCTATCAAATACCTAAACAAGGAGGGAGTGTGCCAAGAATTTAAAGCTGAATGGCACCTGTGCAGTATCATTCAGGAAGAACCCGTGGTTTAGTTTTTTAAAGATGGAGTTGATGCTGCAAGGATATATGCTGTCTTGATTTAAAATCTACATTTCTGCTTGATGTGAATTCTGGGCTTTCAGTCTGATGCAAGGCTTTGTCTTCAAGGGTAGAATTGATCAAGGTGCAGTTTGACATTACAATGTCTCCAACAGCAAAACCAGCATGAGAAATTCCCTCCTTCCACGCAGCCATTCCTGCCTCTTCTCTTCTGTTCATTATCGGCATAGGTGGGGTTGTGCTGTACAGTGGCTGAGTGAAATGATGTGGCCTAAGACATCGCCACAAATGGGGACAATGGTGCAGCAAGACTCTGGTAACCTCTAGCTGAGAGCTTCTATCTTTGCTTTCAAAGTACTTGAACTGTACCATTACTTTCTTAATATGTAGCTTCTAATAAAAAGAACACTGTAAAGCAGGAATTGGAAAATGGTCTTCCGCCTGCTGCTGTTAAGCAGAAGGAACTTTTCTATAGGAAAAAATATCCACTCATCGTATTTAAAGAATTCTGATAAGGTTCGTTGCTAAGGGAACCATTTAATATCCATCCTTGAATTTGATAGTGTGCCTGTGCAAACAATTACACGGAGTCAATGTCCCTTTATTTCTGAGGGCAGAGGCCACCCAGAGACAGAAGTGGCTTTTAGAGGCGGAACATTATCATACCTTTCAGCATATGTGGTTGATAAAATGAGGGCATGTCTCTCACCACCTTCCTTTTTTTTGTATTGGAGAGTATAATTAATTACATTGCCCTGAACTGTATTTTGATAAATATCCAGGAATGGAAGCCAGAAGGGCATTTAATACAGGCTTGTGTGGAAATGGAATTTTATATGCTGGCTCAATTAGCATTGCTGCTTTAAGGAGCAACAAACTAGAAATTAGCTTTCTGTTCTGTAAATGAAGCTGGCAGGTTGTTAGAGGCTACTTTTGGGGTTAGGTGCAATGTGATGAGAATAGGGCACACTTGTGCTGTGACTTTTAGTAATGAGAATTCAGTCTAAAGAAAGGAATAGTATTTTACAGAGAAGAAGGCTGAAGGAAAAGTTTTTCCTTTAGTTAGAGGGCTTTGCTTCAGTCAAGTGTTGCTCATTGAATTAGGTATCCATTTAAAATCACAATACTCAGTGTGTAGCTTTCTGACTTAATGCCTTTCAAGCTTGTTCTGAAAACAGGGTTTTCTCTACAGCCTTTCTGTAACATGTCACCATGGAAGCACTTACAAAAATAATCTTTTAAATACTTTTTTGCTTCTCTGGGATTATTATTTTACAGAAGAGGAAGGGGGCTACAAATTGAAGTTAACTTAAATAAAAGCCAGTCTTTCATTTTTTTTTTTTACTATGGTACTGAAAGTTTAAAATTCAGCATTCCTTGACTTCAGGCTTCATTTGAGTACTTTTAGTTTCTCTAAATTAGGGAGATATGAGCTTAGTAACAAGTTGCGTTTACATATTAGAACATGTTGTATAGACTTATATTATTAGCAAAAAATTTACTCCACTGTGTTAATAGTGTAGACAAGGTTTTACTTTCTGGTGTAACTGCTATTAGCTGAACATAAAGGTTTCTGCTATTAGCAAGTCATAATTGCCTTCCTTCACTGGCTGTATTCTTACTTGCAGAAAGCTCAGCATTTGAAACAAAAGTTCAGTTGCCAGCCTGCAGTAAAATAGGATGTTCAGTGCTTAACACAGTGCAGGGACTGTATGTGAATTATAAATCGTAATTTGGTTTTACATTTGATGACTTGTGGGATATGGATGGATATTTTTGCATCACTTTAATGTATAGTTAAAGGCCAATATAAACAAGTTGATGTAAATGAAGTGAGTCAGAATTGAGGAACAGAGTGATTTGCAGTGGGGAGAGCTATATAATCAGTGAGCTCCTTTTTGGCTTGTTTCAAGTGACAGATTATCAATGGGTGGGGTAGTGCTCTAACATGACATTGTGTTGAACATATGGAGTCTGTCTCCAGGCTTTGGTTCAGATGTGGAGGGCCTGCAAAGACTGGGTAAGGCAGATGTTAGGAAATGGAAGAAACTTTACTGCTATATCTCCCATGCTGGCCGCTGATTCTTGGTCTATGCAAAGCCAAATTCAGGCCTTGGCAAAAAATGCAGTACAACTGCTCACATTAACAGAATCAGAGTGCTGCTTCAAATGTCAGAAATCATGTACTGCCAGACATTTTCTGCAGCATCTGTGCAGGGTGAAATGACCTTGACTTTTTTGTCGTGAAGACCTGACAAAATTATCTCACCCTCCCCCATGGCCTGTGTCCTTTGGGAGAAAGTGCTGGAGAGAAAAGTTTGTATTTTTTAGTAAGAATGGGTCTGTTTGCACTTACTGAAGCAAGAAGGCCAGGTTAGGTCACAGCTCTGGTTAGTGTTTATGTCAGAGGGAACAAATCTTACTATTTCTAATATTCCTGTGGGAATTGCTCAGATGATTCATTTTTGAACGACTCCAGTTGTGTAGTGGAAGCTGAATGATGGGTGCAGAAACTCAATTTTTAGAATAAGCTCTGAGGGAGTCTGGCCTTTGGGTCTTTAGTTTTTTTAGATTGTAGCACTTTAGGCAATATTTTACAATGAAGAAATGTTACACACTTAGGCATTCCTTTTGCTACCACTACCCTTTTCTTCTTAAACTTGTACAATATTCTTAAGAATAATCTTGCTAAGTAATGGTAAATAGCAATGTTAGAGCTGTTGAAGATGTATGAGATAGCGCACAGCAAGTATTAATAAAAAGCAAATTTATTTTTCTTTCTTGAGGTATCCATGGGGTTGAACGTTGCTGATGGTCTCCATGGTACCCTTGCCAAATGATTTAATTCTCACATTCTTAGTATGCCTGCAATGATAGGGACAAACTAGTGATGAAATTGAAGTTGATATCTTGGTTATCTAATAGTTTCTTCCTCATGGATTCACTTGGGAAGCTAGACTAGATCAAGGTAACTGTAGAGAGCCATTCATAGTCACTGGCTACTAGAGATTTAGTGAAGACCAACTACTTAAAAACCCAGACGATTGATATTAATTTCATGCTTCTGCAAAGTTGGATAGCAGAATTTTTTTGTTGCGGATTGCTCTACTTGGAATGAAGTTAAGAGAAGGTTGAGTATAGGCCTTGTAGCTGGAAAAGCATGTGGCAGTATGTTTTACTTCAGCCTCCAGTTTGAAGGACACAAATTGGGTGAAGTCTTAGGTAGTTTCAGAGTTTATTTTTGGAGCACACCCATAAGACTGTGCCTGTCCTTGGGAAGGAGCAAGGAATGGTCTTTCTCTGCTCAGCCTTACCAAAAAGTTGATTCTGCTGCACTTGTACGTGGTGACTGTAGTGAGAGATGGGAAAGCCCCTGTCACGGGTGTGCTGAATTTTGAAAGAGCTCTTCTTAAATGGGAATTAATGAATTACTAATGAAATTATTAGCAGGTCGTTTTCCTGAGAACTTTCATCCTATACTCCCAGGGGGTTTCATATAGCAGGGAATCAGTCACTCATTTGCACTTCAGAAGTAGGCTCTGACACAACATTCCTGATGTAGATAAAAACAATGGCTTTTACAGGTGAAGCTATGGGGCAGTGTTCAAGAGAGTTACAGGAAGGAGAAAAATGTGAAGCCAGCATCTTCCTGACTTAGTCTTCTGTTATTCAATGGAAATTGAAGATGGAAATGCATATGGTAGCTACAGACAAGCCCATTCAAAGCAAAAATAGGGCAACTGAGTATAACTGGGAACATACCAAATGCTGGCAATGCTGTAGCAGCCTCTCAAGCAAGGGTGGTAGAAACAGACTGGATCAATGCAAGGAACAATTAATTGACAGCCTCTGAGGAATAGATAATAAAAAAAGAGATGTGGGAGGTGCAATCATTCAAGTGGCTTTATTAGTCACTGCTTTGACAGCCATGGTTTAAAGGTGTTTTCCAGTTCTTTACTTAAATCGTATGTTCAGCTCTATTGTCTAGTCAGCTGAAACGACTTTAAAACCCAGGCATGCTGTAGGTGTTGTACATACAAACTCTGCTTTCAGATGTTTACACAGAAAGCCTGTAGCTTCCCTGACCCCGTGTTATAAAGCTGCACCCCTCATCATTTTTGTAGGACTGTTATGTGAAAGTTACTTCCATAGTTGGGTTCAGCTCTGCATGCTTGTTCTATAAGGTAGCAATGCCTACAAGTAAGACTGTTTGGCCCGGGGGATGGGAACTGAACAAGCTAGAAAGGGTTGGACTGATTTCTGACAAGTAAAAAGGTGGCAATACAACTAGGAAGCCAGGTTTAATATTGAATTTAATAAGCATTAGTACAAATGGTAAGTTTGAGATCTAAAACCATTAACAAGTCGTAAAATGAAAATTTCCTCAGGAAGAACAGCTTTACGACTTTGTGGGTATTCACAGAGGTCCAGATGGTGAATCCTGTGCTTATTCTCTTATTTTACAAGTCCCGTGCTGAAGTCAACAGGGCTGTTCGTGAAGCCGAGGTGTTACTGGGTGCCAGAGTCTTGCTATCTGGCAATACTACTTGGTACACATTTGGCTGACACAGCTGGAGTCCTGCACTCTGTGCAGAGTTCTTGTTGATGTTCTGGGATGAAGGGAGTGAACTGAGGTACAGGAGATCTTGGTTTGATTCCTACCACTGCTAGATCTTGATGTGTACCCCTTCCAAAATTAACTGCACCAGCTTCCCTTTTAAAATAGGGGCCAGCCACAAAGAGCTTCAGTAAAAGTTAGTTGGTATGGTAAAGCTTCCACACGGACCAGTAGCATGGCATACAATCAAATGTTGATTTTTCAGGGTTGGATATTTATTCTAACTCTTTGGCCTAGTTTAAAGATTTTTCTGGACAAAATTCAGCCATTGCAGTTGTTTCAGAATAAGCAGTGTTTGAATACAGAGCTGAAAACTGTGAGGACACAGATGAAGCAGTGAAAGAAAAGACTGAGCACTATTCATCTTGTTTATCCTCAGGAGTAGAAATATAACATGGTAGCTCTAAATCCAAGAGATGGTAAAAAATGCTAGAGCCAGTTAGCAGCACAGGAATATTCAAGTGGGAAGATTGCACTTGCTGTGGGTGATGCCATTAACTTTTTTGCATCTTGGCCTTGCAATCTAAATTCTTCTAAATATCAAGGAGCACTTGCTAAACCAGCTTAGCCACATGTCAAAATTTGTGAAAAGATGAGTCCACATTCACACTTTTTCAGCTAGTAGCTGTGTGTAAAGGTCTTACATATTTGGAGCTCATTTGCTTTCAGATATTTCTTAAAACCCAAAATCTCTCTTCAGCACTGACACTAAACAACCTTTCTGAAAAGAGTGATAGTTCTAGAGAACATTATTTCTGTGAAGACACATAAACTTAGACATGTTTCCAGGAGTGCTGGGCTGAAAATTAGTAACAGTGATGTAAGCTATTAAGACAGGAAGCAAACAAAATAAATACAACTGTAAACAGTAATCCTTTGGTACAGCCTTTTCATAACAGGGCTTCAGGCAGCTGCAGTGCTGAGTGGGAGAAAGCTTCACGACTCTGTAGCTCCTCCCTTTTGCGTGACCTTCAGAATGTACTGCAACGCTTCTAGCAGAGCCCAATAGTTTGTTTACACTTTCCTTTGTTTGAACAAGTTTTGAGCTTACCGTTAACTGTATTAACATGCTAATTGAAGTTACAATTATCAAGACAACTGCAATATTCCTTGTTACATTAGCAAGTTTTATAGCCTCCAGTTGTAGGCTGCAGCAATATAATTTTCTCTGAATATTTCATAAAAGGGACGTTAACACTCTTGATGATAAAGTAATGTAACAGTGCACATAAAGCAAACCCTAAGGTAGTACTATATTGTTTGTGGAACAAATATAAGAACTGCTTTGGAAAACGATGCATTCTTTGGAGCTCATTTTTCATTTTTCTCCATCTGCTTTCTTCCCTTCATATTTTCCAATCACTCATTTTTTTTTTGCCATCCAAAATAAAGTTGTATAGTTCTACATAGTTTCTACTCCTAACTTGGAATTTTGAAGTGATGCTATAATGAAGAAGCTAGAAATAATTTACAGTAACTATGCAGGATTCTGGGACAAAACAATTAATAGCTTCTGCAATCTTCCTTTTCTGTTTTCAGCACATTGAATGCTACATAGCAGAAAGCCTTACTGAAGGTTTATTTAAACTTTTCTACCTCTGTTACTGTTTATTCTCTTAGTACTGAATTAAGTACATTTATCATTGGTGATTTTAATGACAGCATCAGATGACAAGTTACTTGCCTCTTTCAGATTCTGCATTATTCTTTCATTTATTAATCTGTTCATTTATTTTAGTGGCAAGAAGGAGGTAGAGTGGAGGTAATGTTACAGGAAGATTGATAGTAAATGTTTCATGGGAAGACCTACAGGTGTAGGAGCTAGTATTGATAGGGTAATGAAAACCCATAATGGTATAGATTTTCAGGAATAGGAAAGAAAAGGTACAGTCAATTAATTGTGCAGCTAGTGCAAGTAGCTAAGAGACTGAAATCTCACCAGCTAAACAAGTAAATCAGAATTTTACACCTTAATTTCAAGTATTCCAAAGTGTTATTGTTAATTTATACATGTAAATACACCAGCAGTGCAGGAAATCTTTGTGCACAAAATACCTTGAGTTTTTTGCACTGTATATGGATATATGTGTATGTATATGGCCTGTGTGCTTCAACATGGTCAGGCTTCCTTCCCTTAGTAGAAAGATCCTGCTAGTATAGGGAGAGGATAGTGTGTAGCTCCCTTGATGTTCTGGACTGTGGGATACTTCAAGAATCCCAATCTTTTACCAGTGTTTTAGTTATCTTCGTGGCATTTCTGTGAGAAGCAGATCACTTGCTTCTCCCAACTAGCCCAGATGTGAGAACCTGTGCAAACTCTGCAGTAACTTCCACAAGCTTCTTCCCTCTGAACTGCACCAAGGGACTGAGAACCCTTAGGGACTCCTGTGTGACTCCTGAATGAAAACTTTCCTGGTAAAAGCTGGAAAAGACTGTCTGGCTTCATCTCTGTTCTCACTGCTAATTATCAGTCCAAGACTATTGCCAGGTCACCTCAACAGGCTTCTCTTCCTAACAAGATGTCTTTCCCATGTGTTATTTTATATGGTACTTCTTGCAGGGTTTCTTCAGGGTTAAAGTAATCTCTATTCTTCTAAATGTTCTTTTGTAGGAGTATTGCAGTGGTAGAAGTGATCTAATATGATAATGGGCATTGCAAAGGGATTTAATATATTTTTGTAAATTTTATTCATTCCAACCTTAATGCCTGGAACAGTAGGGAATTAAGCGGCACCACTTAAAACATGGTACTGGCAGATGTCAGCGGGTAAACCTGTCAACGTGATTTGATGGTGGAAGCGGATGGCATTTCTGAGCTTCTCTGCTTTTGGCACAGGCTTGTAAGGAGGAGCTCTGGCAGTCCAGGGAGTAGTACTTGGAGGATTATGAGGAATTAACCTGAACATAGATACTTTTGACTTTTGGGGAATCTGATGGCATGTCTCTGCACTGGGACTAGATTACAGCAATACAGAGCAGCCAGCATAATTAATTGGTCAAGTTTTTCCTACTGTCTTACAGAGAGTCTCAAGATACCAATGAATCTACTTATCTCTTGGGAAATTTGTAGTGAAAAATCTAGAGACAAACTTGGTTGTTTTAGCAGAAATGTATTTGCTGCTGCTGGGTAGAATTTGGTTGTGTGCTACTTTCAAAGAAGTGTGATACGTCATTCACTCCTGGACAGAATGTAATTTCCTTGACTAAGATTTTCAGGCAGCCCGAGATGACTGGGGAATAGAACTAACTGGATTTGTTCTTTGCACACTAATTGTTTCTTAGTTTTGAAGCATACAGGCATTAGGAAATGTTAATGTACATATATATGAAGAGTTTTCCAAAATAATTCATTAAAATTTTAAAAATCCAAGATAGACTTCTGGCTGAAAAGATCAAGTCTGTGCTGATTTGAGACAGTGATTCTCATCTGTTGAAGTACTGGCTTCATAATTAGCTTGTAATACAATAGTTGAGAAAAGTTAGCTACACAGTAGAATTCCACTGCAGTTGTCTCATGTCTCAGAGGATGTGTGTTCATTTTAATTTCCGCACGCACAAAATTCTTGTTCTTCTACAAATAATTGGATGCCTTACAAAGCTAGATTTGTGTTCACACACAGAAACCAAGCTAAGTCAGGAATCTGGTAGCTTTGGCTGCAATATCAAGTATTTATTTAAAATGTTGGTGACTTCGGGTGGTGTCTGCAGAAAAGTATTGTATTGTTAGAAATGCTAATGGAGAACAGCAAGAGGCTGTTTGGCAGAGGAGCTGTACCATGTCCCAGCATGTTCCCTGTTGAAGTTTTCAGCCTTTCTCCAGAGCTGGCCTCCCAGGAAGCTCAGAGCAGCTGATGAACCGTGGTACTAAGGTAATTCCTGGGATGTGTGTTCCTGTGCAGAGCTTTGCCACTTAGCAAGGTGGTCCATGGGGAAGCCTTACTGGCTTACTGATCTCCCCAGCAATAGCACTGCAAAATTAGTGGGCTAGATTTAACCCAGCATGTGCTCGGAAGAGCACCTCCTAACAGATGGTGCTCAGTGATACAGCATTGGTTTTCAAGGAGGTCATGCAAAGTGCTCTACACTGCAAAGCACATAAGAGCCAGAACTGTCTGAGCTGGAGCCAAGGAAGTAGAGTTCATGGCACAAAAATGTAATTCCCCAGGCTGAAATAGCACAAAATCCTGCAGGATTCTCTACTGCCATCTGGTTGCTAAGAACACACAGCATAGTTTAAATTACACACCATGCTGTCACATCAGAAAGTAGGAAGCATGGGTGAGCAACTGTATTACATGCAATATTTTAACTGTATCATTCCTTGTTTTCAACCTGAGGAACCTTTAGGTGCTTAATTTTATTATAGGCATGACAAAAGTTGGGGTCCATTCTGGAAAAATTGAGGGCTTTTTTCTGTTGTAACAGTAGTAACATCATAGACCAAGTCTGGGGAAAATGGAGGAAATCCACCATTAGCTTTAGCACCAAGGGGAGTCGAGTTTGGCTACAGCTTGTCACTGTTTTCATCACAGAACTAAGTGTGTTCTTGACTTTCACCAACTAGAGGGAAGCAGATGTATGGGTCAAATCTATCCAAAAGATGCTGCATGTGGTTGAACCAACTTGCACCTTACATCAACTTTAACAGAGTATTTGGCACACTGAAAGAAAAAATCATTTTTTTTCTATCCAATCCTAATTTCTTCCCTGCTTTAAGGGAATAAACCACATCAATGCCAAAAAATTCCCATGCTCATATCATTAATCCCTTCTGGGAATAAACAGTTGATATTATTTTCTTCTTGCAATACCCAGAATTTATAACTAAATTTACTGCATTTTTTTATACTACTTGGAGAAAGCTTTAGGGATAAGTTTATCCTAGGACCTAGTGGCTTTGTTTTGAAGGAGTCATTATTACTGGAATCAAGAATTTACCAACACCTCAGTGAACTGCTTCTATTCGGTGTTGTCCTTAAACCCAGGATGCATGGGGCATTCACATGGAATTGCTCTGCATGTGCAACATTTATTTTTGTGCCACATAAAGTTTAAATAGTTTACACTTCAAAGGATTACAGCAAGTTTCCCTCCACCCTGAAACTGTGTCATTCACATGCCTCCTTAGATCTCTTTAAAACTATTCCTTCCAAGTTTGGTGTAATTCTCACTTTCATGAGACCTGTGAAGTAGACACTCAAATTATTTTATTTCTTGCAAAACATAATCGGACACTATGAAAGCATTCATAGAGGGAGTACCCTTGGAAACTTTGGTGATGGGTGGATTAATGATTTTAACTTGCTTTTACCTGCATAAATCTAGTTAACAGCATCTTGTATAGCCCAGGTGTTCTCACTGTTCCCTGGCAGGCCTTTAAGACCTGCTGTGCTTCTTCCCCAGTCCTTCTCATCTCCTACACCGGTGTTTGAAATCAGTGAGCTTTCTGTGCAGTCATCAGTCCCTGGCTTCAATGTCCCCTCTGCTCGGGGCTGATAAGTAATGAGATGGTGCTGTAAAGAGGATCCAGCATAGATTATGATGCCTAATGAAGATCTGGTTGGCTGAGAAATCTACTAACTTGTGTCTCAGCTCACACACATTTAGTGTCTGGTTCTGTGTGGTGAAGCTGCTTGATTACTGTGAGCTGTTGCTCAGCCAGGTTTGCACCATGTCTGATCTGAATCTTCCGCAGGGGACCATTAGTGCATAGGGAACAATTATGGCTCACTCCACAGGATTCACTAGTCTGTTTTGAGCTTCAAGCTATTTCATGGCCACATTGAGAGGACGAGAAGGAAGACAGATGCCTTACTAGCGAGAGAAGGGAGGAAAATACACGAGTTGAATACTGACAGAATTTTAAGTGGTTCCTTTAGCTGTAAAAACTTTGCCACCCCTCACTTCCTGAACATGCTCATAGTCTTCAGTGTTGCAGAAATATGCATCTTGCACCCATTAACAGTTCAGCCATGGCTCTGTACAACTCCCTTTCGAGACAAGGAAAAGAGTGTGGGA
This sequence comes from Tyto alba, assembly GCF_018691265.1. Lineage (NCBI taxonomy): Eukaryota > Metazoa > Chordata > Aves > Strigiformes > Tytonidae > Tyto > Tyto alba. The sequence goes on along the minus strand of NW_024881262.1, from coordinate 26,004,416 downwards.
GCAGTTTGAAGTCCCAGCATCCGTTATCACTTCTGCCAAATGGCTGCAGTATGGCAACCAGATGGGAGTTATGCCATATCTCCTAAAGCATGAACCACACTTTGAGTAAGGCTTTGCATTAAGGGCAAAATACTGGAACCTCAGGCGTGGCTCTCCCACTGTGTGTGTTGGTTTGGGGATTTTTTGTTTGTTTTGGGTTTTTTTTGACTGTCAATATATTTTTATTAGAGACACTGTGTAGTGGATAGTTTATTTAATAGGGTTTATGTTGAAAATAAAGTTATTTTAATCTTGTAAGAGATGAAGGAACAGAATAAACCAAGGGTATACAGCAGATGGTGAACAGTAAACTCAAAACATCATTCTTTGATAAAGGTACTGATGTTTACATTTTTTTAGCCTCATGCTTTCAGCTTTCCTCATCCATTTCACATGTTAGCACAGGTGAAAATATTTAATTAATGTTTACATACTATACTTGCCCTACTTTCAAGTGTGGTTGAACATTTGGGACACACTGTTCAATACTGCATGATAATGTAAGGCACGTACAATTTGTGTACAGTAGTGAAATGCAGACACATATTTGGTCATCTGAACAGAAACTGTTCGCTCTGTAATTATGGTAAATGCATGTGTAATGGCAAGAAAAAAAGCACATAAGTTATGAACATTTTTCCCTCAGAAGTCTGTCTTTAGAAGTCTAATATCTAGACACCATATGAAACGTAAAGTCATATGAATTTAATCCAGTTAATGATCAATTGCTGTTGAAGGTTTCCTTAAGCATTGGGTACAGGCATTAGCCTGAAAGTTATTTGCATAGGAATTTCTTGTACAGCTTCACAAACTTGCAAAACTTTGCCAGTAATGCACTGAGTCATTTCATCCACGTCTATATTTGGGCAACCATTTGCTTAGGTATTTTATGCCATCTGTGAATGTTCGTCTGCAGTTTATCTGCCAGATGTGTATTGGCAGCATACATGCTACCAAAACCGGGGATCCAGAAACGTAATAGTAAGCTGTGTTGCAAATAGATAAAATCTTTGCAAGCTACATGATTAGAGTTTGCTAAATGAATGCATTAAATTTACATATAAAGAGCAAAAAATATGACTTGCTTTCTACCCTTTAAATGTATGTCTCAAGGAAGTAATTTTTACAGGTGCATGAGCAGCAGAAGATGGGAGGCCATAATTCAGTTGGTCCTAGATGATTTGCCGTGGTGACATCATTTAACTCATTTTCCCATGACCTGAGTATTCCAATTGTTTTATAGCATACTTTCTGTCATTTAATCCTGGCTCACTTGTGGAGTCTTTCAAAGCCACTGTATTGGTATTGGATTTCTCTTGATACCACCACTGAACCAATTCCCTTCTCCTGCTCAACGCAGGAGGTGAGGGGAGAGCACTATATACCCCTATTTTAGCATGATTTCCATTTGAAATAGGGACAGTCCAAGTTGCAATCCCCAGAATGGACACTGGAGGAAGGGGAAGCCTTCTACCTTCTCTGATGTGCTCACTACATTATTATAAAATTTCAACCTTGGAAGAATAGTGGGATGAATTTTAAGAAAGTTTTCCCCACTCTGCATTTGTGGATAAAGTAGTTCAAAAGGATAAAACTGTAATAGCTCTTCTGCAGCGGATAGCCAGTAAGCAACAAACCAGAGGCTGGCCTAGCACAGCTTCGGAGAAAGGAGAATCTCTGAAACTGTGATTGAGTTAATGCAGCAAGATATATATATATACACATATATATATGTATATATAGGAGAGGGTATGGTGGGAAATGCTCTAAATGTTCAAGTTGTGTGGGAGGTATGCATACAAATCCACTTAACAGTTGAGTTACTGTGAGGCATATTCTTCCCACACAGTGTATTGGAAGAATTGAGGAGGTGTATTTTAAGAGAGCATAAGATGTGCTAATAAAAGCATAACCCGCAGGCCTGCTAGGCAAGTTAGCTCATGCAGAGCTTTGTGCTCTTGTGGCTAAACTAGGTAGTCTGGTATCAACTGCAGCCTAAATTTAACTTGGATATCTTCATCTTACCCGTATCTGTGACTGCAGCAGACATTCCCTAAGGCAGCACTCAAACTGGTGAGGGCCCCTTCATGAGTAGGCATGAAACTTTGCTATGAAGTCCTGAAGCTTCTCACATTCCTCCTCTGAGAGTTGCTTGCTCTTGTGAGGTGTCACAGGTCTGATGGAAGTGGGGCCCCAGCTAAAAAGCAAATGTACTGCCCCAAGGATCAAAGTAACACTTTGTATATCCCAAGGACCAGCAGCAGCTCAAGCACGACCAGTATCTTTCTAATCCTCAGTTTCTGTAATAAAGACTCCATTACAGTCTTTGCTTAAACACTAATACTCTTAGATCCTAGTTGTAAGAGCTTTCCAAATGTAGCTGCAGCCATAGCTGCCCAAGCTTCATGCAGCCTCGAAATGTGCTTTGAAAGTATGAATTCCTCTCAGAGTCTTTGTAAAGTCATGGCAGAACCTACTCATGAGTCTTGGGGGAATTAGGGATGCACTAGAGTGAGTCCTTGCTCAGGTAGGTGAAGTCCAGCTGCAGGGAGATACACAGGCTCCTTTCTTACAGCTGTATTCTTCCTGTGCTGTACAGTTTAAATTCAGTCTGTTTTCAGGAGTTTGTGCACTGCTTGTGATGAATATAGAGAAGCAAATGTGCAATGATAGGAGCTACAAAAAGTTTTCTCCTTGCTCTAAGAATATGGCTAGGAGATTTCTCAGGAGGGTACAGAGTCCAGTTATAATGGCTTGCTGTGCTTTTGAGGAAACAAAAATTTTATGCTGTTTTGAAGGCTGAGGTCTGGTCCTTGCCAGATGAGTTTCAGTGCTAGTGCAATAGGATGCTCTGACTTTGGATCGAACTTCTGGGAAGTTTCTTGACCTCAGTGCAAAGAGACTAGCCAGAGGAGAGGCTCCCAGGCTGGCCTTACAACTGCTGCCTTCTCTTTTCCATCCTTCTTTTGTGTTCTTAGTGCTGTTATCTCCTCACAGAAATTCTTAATCTAATGGAACCCAAAATGATAGCGCAGAGCTTCTTGGCATGATCTGTGCTCATCGCAATGTTTGTGTGTCTCATGATACACACACACATTTTTAAATCATCACATATAGAATGAATGCTATAGCAGTTCTGTTCCAAGAACATGTAAAAGAAATCGTATTTTCTTGCTCCTTGTTCAACACACCTTCATCATGTTTTGTGGTTTGGTGTCCTGTCTGCAACCTTAACTTTGCCCTTTTTGTTGATTACTTTCCTTGTGTAAATACCCAGCTACCCCTTTCCATTGCTCTTAGGAACACATTTTTTTTGATTGTATTGTGTTAAGAGAAGCAGTTTCACAAATGAGGTATCCTGATGGATAGAAGTAGTTTTGCTGTGCTAGTCTGAAAGATGATGATGGGTATAGTTATGGTAAGATGCGTGAGAGCATTCAGAGACTTAATTGCCCACACTTAGTTAAGAGACTTAGCTGTATTTAGTGTTACAACTTAAAGCTGATTCTTAATAAGGGTGTATCTTTTCCTTGGGGTTTTTAAAGCCTAAACAGAGGTTATGAAGCAATCAGTGAGGAGCTCAAATGACTGCACAGGGCTCTATCCTGACTTTTAAAATAAGTCTCCAGAACAGTTTTTGAAGAGGTCTGTGTGTACTGTCTGCAGAGTATTTCAGCTATAGTAAATGTCTGAAGAGGAACTAAAATTTTACACCTTCTTTCCAACAAAGCAATCGTATTTTATGCTAGAAGCATGCAGGATAAAACACCACCAAGATCTTGGTTTGACATTCACCCTTTAGCTGGAAAGCACTGAAAGGCTAGGTTGCCGCAGGCAAGTTTAAGTGGCTTTACATTTGACAAGCTTGAAAATAATATGCATAGACTTCACAGAGTTCAAATTTCTGTTTACTTATAAAAATAGAGATGTTTCTACTCCATTATGCAACACTGAGAAGGTCATACTTGGAGAGGTGCTGTTGCCAGGCTGACCCATATACTTAAATGCCAGTGCACCTAGAGCATTGCTTTCAGCAATAATCTGTGTCCTTTCCAGCTTCTTTATCTCCAGTGTGAACCAGTTGCCATGAGGCTGCTCTTGGCAATGAGCTTCCCTACCACACAGTGTACCAGGTGAAAGCTGTGAGGGCATGAAGGCAACTTTTATAAGTGTTAATTGTTCAGCCCTTCAGAGCATGGATGCATAAATATCATGGTTTGAGCACGTGTCCCCTTTTCCTTTAATCCCAGTGAATGGCTGTTTCTGAACATCTTCCATCCACCGAGAACTATTTTCCGAGCTTGACGATGGCTTTAGTCTGGATTAGCTGGTGTGGGTAAGAGCCTGGGTCCTCTTTCTCTGCAGGCTGGTAACCTTCTCACATTGCCCTGAAGATGAAGAGGAGGTTGTTCAAGTGGTGATAATCTGATGACTTCTATAGTCCTTTCATATGCTTAAAAAAGTTAATTGTTCCTATTCTCATTCTTCTGGAGGAAAAATCCATAGTTCAGCTTCCTGTAGCACAACCTGTCCTGGGACATGCCCCAGAAATCAGTGTGATACATAGGAGAAAGCACTTTTTGGGAACCAATTTCTCTAGCCTGACTTTGCAAAGTGGTGATGCCCACCACTTGGACTGGGCTAATCCATATGCAAGTCACCCAAGACAACATGTCTTATTATTTATGGACACTAATGTTAATGCTTTTAATTAAAATGTATTAAAAGATGCTGCCTTGTATTTAAAATAGCTTTTCAAGTCAGAGTAGTTCAGTCATGGTTTATAACCACTTAGTCCTTCGTTACACACCACCTTTAACTTCTGCTACCTGTGTTTGTGATATGCTTAAAGCTGCTATTCATTTTATTTATAAAGACATATTTAAATCATGACCTGATTCCTTGAAGTCAGCTTACCTGTTATTTTAAATGTCAGCTCTAGAACTTCTTTTAGTGTATAAGATATTTTTTCTGTTTTAGTTGTTACACTTATAATGCTGACCTTTGTACACGTGTCTGTTAATTGTATCATACGGAATGCTCTACCTCAACTTGAATGGACACTACAGGAGTGTTTGTAATGCATTGTGCAAGCACCTTGCTCTGTGTGGGATGTCCAAATGCAGAGGATGCCATAATTGCTCTGTGTTTGAGGTACAGCATAAGGCTGTGTTGATAGAGAATCAGAAAAAAACTATTTCATAAAGCAAAAGTCATTTTGCATGTATAATGGCTACAGGGTGCTTGGTTGTAGATTTGCATGTAAAATGTGTGCTGGCCATGCTTTGTAAGAGGCAGGCTTTAATGGGTTTTAGACCCCAGTGGGTAGGAGGCTTTAGGTTATCTGTTAATGTTTAATTACATGGAATGTGCATTTAGTAGATTGTGCAGTTATCACCTGGGAACCTTAAGGTTGGAACCTGTGAGCTGCTGATAGCCACTGATTGTGGAGCTCCATGGGTGCTAATGTTGCGGAGATCAGATTTCTCATTTGTGGCTTCTTTGCAGTGGACCTTTTCTTTGCCAGTTATCTGCACAGTCCTGTTGAGATAGCTTTGCAGGGTTATTAATAAATGTAGAAATCTGCTGTATAATCTATTAAGAGACTGGAGATTTTCAAGTCTGGATAAAGGTAAACGTACAGCTAGGTTGATTGAGGCTTTTCCAATGTAATTTGTTTCTTTGGTGGAAACAGTTCGATTCTCTGGGCTTTTATTGGTCAGTTTTCCTGTTTGTTGCATTTTATGTGTTGTGGTAGTACATGTTCCCTCTAGCCACAGTTTGCAAGTAGAAGGTAGTACAGAATTGGAAATAGGAGCACGGCCTCTGCTCCAATCTGTACAAGAAGCAAATAGGTGGCAGCATAAATAGCCGTGTTTAGCTGGCTTTGCCCTGGCTGTATCAAAAGATATTACTATTACCTGTCATTAGGTTTTTCATTTCCTGCCAAAAAAAAACAAAAACAAAAACAAAAACCCACACCATTGTTTTGGAGATGAAATAGCACAGAAAAAGGTAATTTTATGGTCAGGTGGTAGCACATAACTAGCCCAAAACACACCTGCAAGAAGAAAGGACAAATTAAAAATTAGCAACTGGGGAGAAAAAAAAAAGTGAGCTCATCTGCTGACAAGAAATGAAAGGACAATACCCTGAAATCAGGAAACTAAAAGGAAAAGTAGAAGTACTTTAGGATAAAAATGAGGCATGTGCAGCAACAGTCAAAACAAAAATTGATGTATGCAAACAAACCATAGGCTGAGGAATACCACACAAAAATGTGTCAGTCTGACTGTTCTTTCTATCTTCCTTTCTAACACAGAACCAGGCAGCTTGGAGGTAAGGGATTAAGATTATCAGTCTCTTGTTACTGGCTTCAATCAAGCCAGGTCAGGAGTGACTAATATTTGTGATAACTCTGATGGCAGCCTTTGGATTTCTCTGAAATTACTCTGTGATATCCCAGCTATTAGCTGACAGAAACTCTTTAAATGCTGGTCCCAGTGAATGGGGAAATTAAATGCAGTGTCCTTTTGAAAGATGCACCCCAGAAGGAGCAAATATCTTCAGTGTATAGTTTTGCCTGTGCAGTAACTTAGAGCGACACAGGGATCATCTTAAAACAGCTTCCAACAGTCAGGGCTCTAAGATGTGTCTTGTCTTATGCTAATACGCTAGCTATTCAATGACAGGGCAACAAGAAGAGTTTGTTGACGAGCTCCCCTTGTTTAGAATAACTGTAGGATGCTGCAGTGGCAGAAGCTTCTGATTTTTTCTCCAGAGATGCCTATTAGCAGAGTACGGTGTTTCTATTTCTGTTTCTGTGCTGAGAATTCCAGTTACCTTGCTGGAGGGATCTCTATCCATCTATCTTCACAAATGCGAAGCCCACTTGTGCTGAAAGAATGAATCCATTGGTAGCTGACCTCAGTGCGAGGCTTAGCCCTGGTGGTGGGAGAGCTTGTGTGGACCCATCAAAGGCAACTTAGTTCTTATTCGTGGGAAGCTGAGGGCTTATCCTACTCCTATGGAGTAGTTACCTCCAAAGAGGACCCAAACAGTAGACTCCTAAAAACTTATTCTTTGCCAAATGAGTCTAAACCAACCTTACTGTTAATTATTTTTCTGGTAGAATATTCTGCCTGGTGTAGGTATCACTGAGTTAGAAGACCTCAGAAAATGAATATTGCTGTTCTCTGGCAAACATTTGCTACACTAGTAGTATAACACTGGAAAGGATTTGTGCAAATAAACTCCATGCACAAGTAACTGTTGGGTAATTTCAAAACTGGTCTGTCTTCTCTTACACACCTGTGACCCAGGTCTTGCAGACCACTTGTCCTAGAAGTTGTGAACAGGCCAGATAGCTTCAGTAACCAGCATTAGTAGGATACAGTTTCAAAACTGGTCTGTCAGTATTGTCTTCCACAAGCTGGCTTTAGGAGAACTACGTAGAGGAGCTCAGTTCACTAAGTATGGACCAGGGCTGTAATGCACCATGGGAGGATTCAGTTATGGTTCTGTGCTTAAGTATACCAGAGATTATGGTCAAGTCATGTAGTCTTGTGTTCAGAGCTTCAGGGGCCACTTAAATAAACTTTAAATCTAAGCCTTCAACTGTGCCATATATCCTTCCCCTGGGAGGCCAGGCTCAGAGAGTTGGGGGGGTTCAGCCTGGAGAAGAGAAGGCTCTGGGGAGCCCTTTGAGTGGCCTCCCAGGGCTTAAAGGGGGGACAGGAACGGTAGGGAGGGACTCTGGATTAGGGGGTGGGGGGATAGGATGAGGGGTAATGGTTTTAAACTGAAAGAGGGCAGATTTAAGTTAGATGTAAGGAAGAAATTCTTTCCTGTGAGGGTGGTGAAGCGCTGGCACAGGGTCCCCAGAGAAGCTGTGGCTGCCCCCTCCCTGGAAGGGTTCAAGGCCAGGTTGGAAGCACCCTGGGCTGGGGGAAGGGGCCCTGCCCAGGGCAGGGGGATTGGGAGTGGATGACCTTTAAGGTCCCTTCCAACCCAAACCATTCTATGATTTTTGTTGGAAAAAGATGTCACTTCCTCTCCAAAATAAACTTGTCTCTTTAAATAATGAAATTGGGAAATAATTCCCAATTTGTCTAGCATATCGGAGCCTTGGACTGAAAGCATCCCTGCCGTCAGCTGGATCGAAGGCACGTTTTCCCCGTAGTCTTCAAGTAGGAGCAGTGACCAAATGCTCTGTACTCAAGCCAGAGAAAGGTGAGGAAATGCTGATAACTTTTGCATATGAGGATCAGCACAATGTAACATCCCCACAGGCCGGCTGGCTTCTGTCCAATTGCCTGGGTGGTGCCGGAGTCTGACAAGAGCCTGGAAGGGCTGTCACTTACTTTCTGCAGCTACAGCTATCTGCATCCATTACAGAGAAAACTGGCAGTTAGGTAGGTATAGCAAATTTAGGTTTGCAATATGTAAGTGAGCTTAGAAGAGTAATTAATGGACAAGGTGAACTTAGAGAAGACTTCCGGGAAATAAGGGTAGATTTCAGTATGGACAGCAGTTGCATTCCAAACCACAGAAGTAACGTGTCTGATTTTCAAAAGGCTGTAAATGATTGAGGTTGCTACGTATCAAAACTGATCCACATTAACCGTATTAAACAGTGAAATGGAAGTCACTTTGATAGCTTATTCTAAATAAGCTAAAAGATTAATGGAGACTTGTTGAATAGGTCCTTAAATCTGGGAACTATTTATAGTTCTGAAAATTGATTCTGTTCAGGAGCCTGAGCTTCTAACTAGCTTACAACTATTTCTAACATAGGGAGATACTGGCATGCCTCCCCTTCTCTGAATGCAGGAAAGTTATTTAGTTTTCTTCAAAGGTGATGCCCGAAGTGACCTCTACATACATTAAGTGATTTTGTCAGACTGAAAGATTCCCCACTGTCCTTACCATGCCTTTTCCTGCATTCTCCCTAAATACCTACATATGGGCTAAGAAAACTGCATAGAACAAACTGCTAAACAGATGGTATTTGAAAGGATGTGCAGGAGTGCAAATTTATCTTTCATCATCTCACTTAAGCAGTCCTATTATTCAAAAGCTCTTATAGTCATTCATTATTCATCAGCTGTCTTAGGTCGATTGCCAAGCAGTGTTGTGATGTGGAATGGCAGCCTTGCTGAGTGTGAAACAGGACAGATACTAGATTTTTGTTGTGCAAGAGAATTAATTACCTGTTCTGTTAAAGGTCTAGGTTTCAGGGCTTTTGGCACAACTAAGCAGAAAAAGCGAGTGCAAATGTATGGACATAGTCTTATGCCTTAAAAGATTAAGATATTCATGCAATGAGTAACTCCTTCCGTAGAACTAAATCCAAGGGAGATTTTGCTAAGGCATTCTAATGAGGATGAGCTCGCATCCTGGTTTGGAAACTGCCTCAAGTGCAGAGAACACCAGGAAGTCCAGCCTATTTCACCCAAAGCTAGGCTGCTCTCATAGCACGTTCTGGCTGTGGAGCAGATGCACTGTCAGATGCTGTCTTTATATGATGGAGGACCCAAATCAGGGGATTTAGAAGAGCCACCTGTTTACTGTTTATCTTAAACTTAGAGAAATAGCCATATTCACCCCATAGTGCCAATTCAAAAATGCATTTTTGGAAAAGATATAGGAATTGTGACTGGATCCTTTGGTTTAATATGTAAAGTAAGCACTTAAATGTTTGGTACAGTGATGAATTTACCTACTTTCTAAGTGTATCCCCATTCAGTGATGCCTCACAGTCCCCTGTAGACCCTTCCAACTGGATTACCCCATGATGACAAAATTAGTTTCTGCCTTCCAAAACAAGATACTCCACCTTCTCTAGTTTTCTGCAGGGGCAAGAACAGCATTTCAGGACACACCACCACAGGTGCTATATGTAGGGCTTCAAACCCAAAACCATAAAAAAAATGATTGTGCTTTGCATGTGATTTACCTTGTTTGCCTCAGGCATCAAATATCACATGATCAGCACTGATTGAAGTAGTTGATATTCATGCAGGACTTCAGAAGAGCTGTAGGATGTACAATGTAATGAAACAATTGTCACTGACATAAGGAGTTTTCAGCCTCGAAGCAAGAGGGTAACAAGGTGGTTAATTACAAAGTAAAGAGAGTGCTGTCTATCAGTTTGGTTGAAGTCTGCGTCACACAGCTTTGTGACATGAACTGTGATTACTATCAAGTTCACTTGATGGCCTGAGAACTTCCCACTGCCCCTACAAATAATGCTGATCTTCAGGGCAGAAATTCGTGTTTGAATGTTTGTACTAATATGACCAGTATGAAAATAATGCTACAAAATAAAATAGCAAGAACAGGGATTAGCTGTTTAAAGTCCAAGTCTTTCCTTTTCTATGGGTACATTGAGATCTTGCATAAGAAACAGTGACTTCTCTGGATAATGTTCAATCAGAATTTAATTTTTGATTATATAGTAAACCACCTGCTAAAATGAATTGAGTATTTTATGAAAAAGCAACTACATAAGGAGACTTGAGAACATTTTAAAGCAAGCCTTTTTTAGCTGACCTGTTATTTTAATGATGCTTCCTTTGAGACACCTTCTAAGCAAGACTATCAACAATAGACTTCTCTACTACCAGTGCACCATCTAGCTTAACCTCAATCTTTAAGACAATGGACAAGTGTAAAAGGGATCAGATTGCCAAGTCTAGCAAGTTGTATATAACTCTCTTCATCTTCTCAACATATCCTACATGGCTGCATGATACTGTACCAAAAACAATTTAAAAGGCAACTTGTTTTAAATACTTAATATCTGAATCAGACTGTAGGATGCCAACAAAGCCATTTTGCAGGCAAGGATGCTCCTTTCTTCTTTGCTGCTTGAACTTTATCACCCTGCTGTGATGCTTAATGGAATCTTTGTGCAAACTGCTGATTTTTGAGCCATGTACAACAAACAGCCACTGTACTTTTAATTGGCTGTGAGCTGATGGGAACCATGTCACACTTCATCTTTGGAGGGAGCTAATGGACAATCCAAGCAGGCATTAATATAACATATTTATATTAATAAATAGGAATATATTAAGATAATCTACTGAATTAAAGGCAACTCATTGTCCAAGGCTGCCTGAATGGGGTGGTCTAACATCAACTAATTCTCTCCAGGACAAGACAAGTTTTAGGACAGTGACAGCTAAAGGGACCTGTACTTTGACTTAGATGCTTTATTCACATATTGTAGTCAAAGTGTTTTAGGGACAGAAAAACCTCGGGCTGAGCAGCAAGCAAGGAGGACCTGAAAAGCTTGAAAGGACTTTAGGAAAAAGAACAGTTGTTATTTTTGCAGATCTGTACAAGGCCAATATCTATGAAAATAGTGAACATTTTCAGAATACTTCACACAGTCCTCGGACTGTAGCAGATATGTTCAGTCAGGGTGAAATGGCGTTCAAAAACCATAGCATCCAAGAAATTAAAATGCTAGTTATGGGTGGGGAGGATACTAGTGTGGTGCCACTCACTGCAAATTCTCCCAAGGAGAGCCTGAGTTGAACAAGTAAAGTCTGAACAGTGCTCAGCTGCTAAAAAAGCTAAGTGCTTCAAAATTCAGGTCCCAGGATAGCCTAGCATGAGATGAGGTGCTCCATCAAATCAGCAGGAGTTGCTAGTTTATTGCTACAATTGCAGATTTAACAGCAAGATATTCCAGACAAACTTACTTCAACAAGATTAAAGGAAGCTGTTTGATACCCAGGTGAGGTGCCTGCAACCTGAATTTGCCAGGTAAAGCATGCTCTAAATCAAACCTGCAGTAGAGCACTCAGAAGGAAGTAAATATTTTACTGGAGGAGAAGGCCATTTTGTGATTTAAGCCTCGTGTCAAGTTCTCAACCAGGTGCACATGCCTTTCAGATCAGAACTCCTGAAGAGCTGATGGGTTCCCCAGCTGTTTCTGTACTAACAGTCTGTTTTTATTTACTTAACAAGGCAAGCATAATTTAAGATCTAGAAACATATCCTTAGCTTCTTTGCAATAAAACTCTCAGTGGTTTTTGCATGTTCTGTGAAATCTGACAGCAAGTTCTCCATGCAGTTCTTTGTTTGCTACTTAAATGCCTTTGTAGTGTATTGTGTGTTAAAGGCAGTTAACATTCCCTAGTTTAGAGCATGATTCAAAGCTAACTGAAATCAATGGAAATAACCTGATTGGAGCTTTGGATCAGGCACCCTGTGCCATTCCATATGTTATGGGGCAGTAGAGGCAAACTGACACTTCTGAGCCGTTTTTCACATTTCTTGCTTGACGATGCTAGGAAATAATTGCAGTCTAAACTAGCTTATTTTTCTGTTTGATGTGGATTTGAAAAGGGCTTTTTTATTTATGCACCCTTGTGTTTAATAGGCAGGGCAAAACTCCTTTTTATTCTAAAAATCTGCCTATCCAAAAGGTATGTATGCATGCTCTAGTATCTGAAGACAAAAACTGCAGAGCAAAGAGTGGAACTCTTGTGATGGCTGTATATCTGAATGTCCTGCTCTGTTCTGCAGGAGAACTTCAGTTGATTCAATATTTAATTTATAAGTCTAACTTGTTACACATTGATACCAAAAATAATTATGAATGTTAGTAGCTAATTGTGCTGGGTTTGTGTGGCAGGGATTTTTGATAGCAGGGGAGGGGGCTACAACAGTGGCCCCTGTGAGAAGCTTCTCGAAGCTCCCCTGGCTCCTAGTTGGGCCCACCTCTGGCCAGGGTCGAGCCAATTAGCGATGGTGGCTGCACCTCTGTGAGAAAGTATTTAAGAAAGGGAACCTGGTAGGAGAAGTTGGAGTTGTGAGGAGGAGTTGAGAGCAGGACACCTATGTGAACACCTAAGTCTGTGGAAAGGAGGAGGAAGGAGGGGGAGGTATGTTGGAGCAGAGCCCCCCTGTATCTCATGGGGAAACAGCAGGGCCGCCCCCCTGCCACCCATGGAGGCCTGTGATGGAGCAGAGGCCGACATGAAGCCTGAGGAGGAGCCCACACCAGGACAAGCAGCTGCACCTGAAGGAGGCCGGGACTCTGAGGGGAGAAGCAGCCCCCGCTGCTGTGGTTCGGCACTGGGATTACTGCAACACACGGGGGTGACCCACGCTGGAGCAGCGTGGGAGCGGCTGCATCCCGTGGGGAGGACTCACTGCGGAGAAGGTTCGTGGAGGACTGTCTGCAGTGAGGGGGGAGATCCCCATGGAGCAGGGGAGGGATGTGTGGCACTCACCCCCCTTCCCGAGGAGGGAGGAGCGGCGAGCTGACTGTAACCCCCATCCCCTGCCCCTGCGCTGCTGGGGGAGGAGGGAGAGAGATCGGGAGCAGAGCTGAGCCCGGGAAGAAGGGAAGGGTGAGGGGAGGTGTTTTTGGATGTGGTGGCACTTCTCACTCTCCCACCTTGTTTGTTAAATGTTGTCTTTGTTAGTGTTTGAATTAAAGCTATATTTTCTTTTCTTCCCCTGATAAGTCTGTCTTTTGCCCATGACCCGTATGGTGCTCAGTTGCCGTTAAGGCTCAAGCTATGACACTAATATTAGAAAGTTTACAATCTGTTGACTGTAAAAAAATTGTAACACTGATATTTTTCAGTGCATCTAGAAACCCTGTGTACTTGGGAGATACCATGACTTTACCATGGTGAAGCCATAAAAATAGCTATAGTGTATCCAGGCCAGTAATGGTACGTCTTTCTGGATCTCAAAGTTCAGAAAGTTGAAGTCAAGTATTTGAAATAAGATTTAAATTTTGTTTCATCATTGTATTTGATTGCAGTGAGTGCCCTTTGCAGAATGTCAGTATAAGACATTCTTAGTATAAGATCCTAATAGTATAAGAGCAAATGAAAATATTAAAATACATGAAAATAGGGTTATATAAAATATATTTAAAATTTTTCAAACAAAACCCAATATTTTAGTATTTCAAATTAAATGCATAAAACTTTTGCAAAAATAATATTCATAAATATCTTGAAAGAAAGTGTAGCTTAGCCACGCATGATGTTATTATTTATTAATTTCTCAAATATACTTGTGGAGTGGCACATTCCAGAACATCTCCCATTCTTGAACAGTCATAGAAAACGTAAGTATCTTTCATGACTGTTTACCTGAAGTTTATCTATGAGTATTAAATATTCAGTGTGATGAAGTTACAGTACAAAAACAATTTGAATTTTTTATAGCCTCCTTAAAAAAACATTGCAGTTTGTGCTTGACGAGCGTTGAATGAGGAATGAACTGAAATCCAGCTGTGACTGTTTTGATTTTCATTCATGTTAAGTTGTATTAGAGTCCAGTTCAACTGGATCTCAATCTATCCCATCAATCCCGTTGTGTTACACAAGGTAAACGCTACATGAGCAAGGGTGGCAGAAGCAGATACTTGTTTCTTTGCAATTTGGCTCTGGTAAAGTGCATGATTTAAAGCAAAAAAAACACAACCCGAAGAAAAGCAGAAGATAGACAGTAATTTGAGTCATAGCAAGCAACTGTCATAACAAGAGGGTGCTAAATGATCTAAGCAAATACTTTAAGCAAGCATTTGTATTTTGAATTTAGCAAGTTAAGAAAAGATCATGCCATTACACAGCTTTGGCTGAAGACTATATTGTTCCCCCAGAAGCTGAGAAAATCTCCAAATGAAGGAAGGACAATGCCTCTCTTTTAATTTCATGCACTATAAACATAGTCTGCTTGGAGGGAACCGTGCCCTATTTTCCTCCTCTCTGTAAAGGCATACATCATGAGGCTGCAAGGAGCATCTCTCTGTCCATATGGGCTGCAGTTCCTGCTTGGCCACGCAATAAGTTCTGATCTCCTACTGTAGGCATCTAGGGGAAAAATACTGAAGTTGTATGAATTAAATATTCAAGTGTATGTTTATACTACAGTGTTTGGGTTTACTGTCTGTGATATATGTTTACTGTCTAATATATGTATATATGTAGTATATGTAAATGTTGACTATACATGTCACAGAGGCAGGCTTCCACTGTCCTATTTAGTTGTTAGCTTTTTTTGCAGAACAGCAGTAGTCTTGTAATTCAGTTCTTCCATTTGGGACTAAATATAAGTAGGAGGTTGATTAACAGAAAGCAAAAAAAATCACACCTCACAAAGATCAGGGCTGGTACAGTGTTTGGCCAGGGATATACAGATCCCATCCTTTCAGTGGCTTGGATGTTGACTTGAAAGCAAACCTCAGTTATCTTGATTTTGATAAACATTAAGGTCAGAATATAATCTACCATTAGTGAGTGACTGTTTTTTCTAATCATGTCATCTGTCCTGAAGGACTTGGAAAGACATCTGTGTTTAGTAATTCCTTTCTCTCAGAAATTTTGATTTCTTTTTGAAACTGTTTTCCTGGGAGAAGTATCTTGTTGTTTTCTGCTGGTCACTGTTTCTGCTTTTTCTTGCTTTCAGTTGTGATCCTTCAGTGTCCCACATGATGAAACCAGTTTGGCTGAGGAAATTTCAACCAGCTCTCAGAACCTATATTCTGGATCACCTCCCAGCTTTGTTTGCTTTTTACAGGCTAACAGGCTAAAAAGTGCTGTCATTAACATCCAGAATTTGACAAACTTGAACCTGTTAAAAAAGGCTTTAGCATTTGATAAATATTGCTTCCTATGAAGAAACTTGAAACAGGGGCTCCAAAGCAGCAGAAATCTAGTCCCTGATAGTGCTGATATTACAATCTCTGCCTTTAACAGCTTCTCCAGATGCTGCTGATACAAGAAAGAACCTGTGGCATTTGTATTCCTGCCATTGGTGTTACGCTTCTGTTTGCAGAGAAGGATTAAAGTATGTCATCCAAAACAAAGTATAAGCTTTAACACACCTCTGCAAAGCTCTTAAAGATGAGAAACTACCTTCAGAGCAAATTAACTGATAAATTCAGAGTGAGGTTCTTTGTATTCCCTGGAATAGCTGCTCCTGGAGATCTTTCACTTATTTGGATTGTCAGGATGAAAATATGTCTCTTATCAGTGGGGAAGAAGTGTCCAAGAGAGCATTAATGTCTCTGATACTTGGCTTCAGTGTTCACTTTTCAAGAATCCTGTGTGATGTTAGATATATTGCTGTGATTTTCAGTGGTGACACAGTGAAGTTGTGAAGATGGTACTATTGAGATGGAGCTAAGAAAATGAGGTACCTTCAACCATATGGTCTGTACTATATAGAGTGTGTGTGCATGTATATAAATATATAGAGAGGAAACATTTTAAATTAATTTGTGAAAGTGGTTATAAACCATTTATTTTTGCCGAATCTTTGATAAATCTTTCAAGTGAGTTTCAGGTTGAAATTCTGTTTGGGTTTTTGCATTTATCACATCATCCAGTTCCTTTTAAAGGAAAACAGTAGAAAGGAAGACTGCCAAAAAGGAAAGGAAAAATAACCAACCAAATTGAATGTAAATTTAAACAGCTTAAGAAAGCACAATGTCCTTTGAAAAGCATGGAGATTTTAACCAGATTGTGTGATTAAAAACTGGGTCAATCATTTTTTAAATTAAAAATGCAGACATTTTGGCTAGTGCTTATTTTAGCATCAAGCATGTAAATATGCCATTAAGAAGCACTTTTAGTCTAGCATTTGAATTACAAAGAAATAGTGCTTAAAAAACCCTTCCCTTTAATTTGTGGTGAAAATCTTGTGGCTGTTTTTTTTACTGTGACTGGTGAGATATTTGTACTAATGAATTCCTGAGCTGGCAGGTAATGTGGAAAACACAGAAAACATACTTAGCTCTTGAAGAGACAGAATTTAAATGTGTGGCCTTTCCACAAATCTTTTAAGGATTGAAAAGTTTTTTTCCAACAGAGTTATAAACAATAATAAATACATCTGTGGTTGGCTACTGATATTTTTAAGAACCTGTTTGATTTGAGGAGGAAGCAGGATAAGGTAAGGAGTTCTGAGCAGAGATCACCAGTATTGCCAGCTACTTCACAAATCTGTTTATAAGCCAAGGAAGAATCCTTCTTCCCTCAAGGCTAAGAGTAATGAATCACTGATGTGGGAGGTATAGTGTCATCCAAAAAAAGAGAGAATCTGTTCTCCTTTGCACCTGAGCCAGATGTTTAATAGATTAAATAATACTTTTAGATACATTGGTGTGTTGCAAAGCAAGGCAAGCATCCTCAGCTCTTAATGTTTGACTATATCAGTCAGTGTTGTATTTATACATAGTTTGACTCCCCTGTAATTACAGGATGGATGGAGCTATGAGTGTGATACATTAAGCAATCATTTTAAAATTATGCTTGACCATGTCTATCTAAAAGTTCTTCAGCTTGCATATTCTGAAGTCAGTGCTAAATCCTGAACTCTGTTGGTGACCTCCAGCTGAGAAGAAATTATTACAGCTTTATCTTCAGCATCAACAATGCAAGCCCATTAAAGCCAGTCAGACTGAATGAAACACAATGTTGTCCAAGGCATGGCTTCTCTCACCATCTCTCCCAGGATTTGGCAATTTCTATTTTCAGTCCTAAAGGGCTGACTTCTGCATTTTTATGTGAAAAAACGCATTCACTGATATTCTTATATTGGTTCTGGATTCCAAACACATGAAGGTATGTGATTTTTTTTTTTTTTTTTGTTTCCATCTCCAAAGTAAGAATAACTCTTAAATTCATAACAATTTATTGGTTTCATCTTAAATACCCAATAAGCTCTAAGAAAGTTCTAGCAAAATGCTTGTGTGCAATTGGAAACCTGTGGAAGAGGGGAAAAAATGTAATTTAGAATGTATTTGATACTAGCCTTTTCTCCTAGTGTTTGCTTAGGATTTCTCCAAGGCTTGTCTTGGACCTTGGAAGTGAAGAACATGATGTGGAAGTGCTCATGTTTGTTACAAACTTTCACAGTGAACTTCAGAACTATAGTAAGGACTAGCAATCTAACCTCGCTCATTAGCTCCTTGCTTAGTGCTTCTGTGTGTCTACATAATTTCCCTTTTAATTCAGGGTGGAACTTGCATTTGTCTCTTTTCTAACTTCATATTTCAAGTTTTCTCTTAATTTCTCCTATTATTCCTCAGACAGTGAATTGCAGTCTCCAAGGCAGACTGAAATTAGTAAGAGTTATGCAAGTCCTGAGACTGTTAAACATTCTGTAGAAGTTGAAAATGTGTTGTGAAAAGCCTTAGTACAACTATGTTCCCAGCAACAGCTCAGTTCTTTCTTTGCACTGGCAACCAGCTATTTCTAGGAAAGGCTGCCACTAGTGCAATTTGACTCTCTATTCCTTGGCCAGTATGTTTGTAGAAAGACAAATGAGCAAAAGCAGGATCGGGTTTCTGAAGCTGGGAACAGCAGAACCTGACTGCTTGCCTCTCCCCTGCTATCCTGGGTTAGGCTGAGATGCCCTTCGGTTTCCCAGGATGTTTGCATTTGTACTGCTATGAATGTTTCTTGTTCAGAACACTTCTAGCTTAGCTTTTCTGAAATGTTAGATGAGTGATGCTCATCTATTCACTGCACATTGAAATTATTGAACATATTGCTATCTTACCTTTAGCTCCTCAGAGATGCAAGATACTGTGTTCAGGCAGATGACAGACTTGGTAGCAGAGTGCTATGCATTTGTCTGTCCTCCCTTGCTACTTTTGGGGCTGCTCCATAAACCTGCTCCTGCAAAGCAAGATCTTTGCATATTCGTAGGCGGATTTGCTAGCACAGGGAAGATACAGGTCTGTTGGTGTAAGCCTGCTTATTTCAGTGTATTATGTATCTACATCCTGGCATGACCTCTCTGTACTGTAAGTCTTGAGTGTACAGACTCTAAATGTTTTATTTCTTTTTTCCTCAGACTTCCGAATTGGTTATCTAAGTTTCTCAAAATAAAAGCCTTTAAAAATCAGATAGCTTTACTTTTAGGTAAGAGCAAGTGTTTTTGGTTTGTCTACTGATCATGACAGTAAGTATCTATTTCTTAGGCTAGGGCCTAAACTCCATGTGGAAAAGCTGAAGTCTGCTCCCTAATTAAGTGCTTCGTTCTTAGCTGCAGTAGTGATGAACTCATTTGAGCTAATGACATCCTACATGAATGCATTCAGTACTGAGTAATTCTTTGGGAAAAAAATGGGTCAAAGGGAAGTTTCACTTGTCTGTCCCGATATTTAGAGCATTAACTGAGTCAGGTAGTATCTCTCATGCCATCCTAAATTTATATTCAGTACTGGAACTGTATCTTCACTAGAGGCAGTAAGAGGTATTGGCCATTAAAAAGTAATATTATACTGCACTAAAAAAGGTTGTATGAGGAGCTTCCAGATTTAAATGGGAAAAGATAAGCATCCTTTCTTATTCACAGTATTGTAATTACAGAAAGCACTCCTTTTTCAAACAGTTATAGAACAGTTATATATTCTGCTTGTTCTTTTACTATCCTGACCATCTATTTGCCCTTGTATTCTCAATGTAATTACTTATGATATAGCATACAACTGATTGTGATTCCAAGATGGTAGTTGGTAGACAGATAAATTCTGATAAAAAATGGCCTCTGATTTCATGAAGCTTCCTGATCCACAAACAAAAAGTGGAGAAATAGAAAAGCGCATTCTACATTTGGTATGTTTTAAAGCTCAAGTTTTTCCACCTCTTTCATGCAGCTCTCTAACAGAGTAGATTAGTTTTGCAAAACTCTTGCAGGGGGTCAGTGATGTACTTGGAAGCTGTACTGTTGAACTGGTGCTTTCACAGCTTCCATAAATACTGTTCTTAAAGGAACACTGTTTTTGAAGCCATACACACAGAAGCCAGAATTGCTGTGCAACAACAGTTCAAAAGAATTCTCAAAAATACTCTTTCCTTTTCTGTCTCAGGCCTTGGAATTTTCTAGGCCAACTCCATCTCCAGTTTAATTGCAGCAAATAACTATTAGAGTTTGGTCCTTATTCTGATGTTTTTACAGGAAGAAATTCCTTCCAGTTTATTAACCTGGCATAATGGATCACAATATGGTAATGTGCCCTAGGGCTAGCATCACACTGAGGCAACTGGGATACTAAGTCATTGCAATGTCGTCTTGCACGGTCATGAATAATGTCCTGAAAAATGTGTGCACTTCAGATTTACCATAAAAATGTGTATGGGAAACAGCCATTCTCCTGTTGTTGCTAGTTTTGCACATATTTTAAAGGATATATACTTTTTTGTGTATGAACTGTGTAACAGCTTCAGATGAGAAAAACAAGATGGCTGTTTTTTCTCAATACCCAAGCTAATGAAATGATATTTTGGCAGATCTAGAAATCCTGTTTCCTGTTCAGCTTCTCTCTAGTGTTATTTCTAAGGAGGGATGTTAGGAGTCAGTTAAAATGAGGGGATAACTATTCCTGTGAACTGTAGTCAAATGATACCAAAGCATTCTCAGTAATGCAGTCCTGGTAAAAATAAGCACATAAAGAGTCATATTATTATCCTGGCAAACAACACTGAAGCATTCTTTCCTGAATGATAGCTGTATCGTGTTCTGAGGTCCAGATGCCCACATCTGGTTGGTAATCTGTAGCTTCCTCACACATGGGGTGCAATCCTTTTTCTGAGTTCGAATGCCCAGATTGTTTTTTGGAGCATGGTATGATCTCTACATTACAAAAAGTACAGAAGTTACTAACTATCTCTAATATAATCACAGCTTTATGAGAGCAGCCTAAGGAAAACTAAACTAGTCCTATTTAGCTAGACAGAGTAACCTTTGGGTACTCAAAATATCTGTTTTCTAATAGCTTGTTGATATGTCCAAGTTCTACAAACTTCTGTGATTTTTTTGGCATAGTGAGTTTGTTTGTTTGTTTGTTTTTGAGCTTGAGAAGTAAAGATAAAATTTTGAGATGGAAGTTCCAGGCTCAATCCTTGCATGCACATACCACCAATTATCAGTCCTGGGACAAGTAACTGAAAGGAGAGGTATTTCGTCTACGTACACCAATCCTGTACACACCGAGCATTTAATGATATATGACCATAGGTACATAGAAAACCTGCCTTAACCAGTCTATGATCCAGTTGTAACCTGGCTTACTAATGCTTCAGAAGTTCCTCTGCATTCTGCCTGTAGAAGATGACATCTCTGTTGCCCAATGATATCTAATGAAAGAAGACTGTATGTAGCAAATGATTTTGGGAGAGAAAAAGCCCATAGACAAATGAACTTGACAAACCTGCTGTTGATCCGTCTATGATATGTGTTGATTGGTAGACCTCTACTTAGGGAATATAGAAAGTTAGCTTTGCAGCTAATGTTGAATATGTGTTAGGCCATCTTTTCTATACTGAGGAAGAGAATATCTACCTATAACAGGGATAAAACAATTTATACATGTGTATGTTCCTAATATAACAGCTATTCAGTAGCTTAGAAAAGTTAAAGTAGCAAACCTAAATGATAACTCCACTGATGAGAAAATTAGCTAGTCTCTACAGTACCCAGGCTGCCTCCCTTCCCATCTGCTGTGCTGTTTCCAAAGGAAATAATTCACTATGTTTTTTCTCCCCTTGCCACAGTGGGGAGGTTTCTAGGAGGTGTGTGTGTATGGCTGTTGCCCAAAATTAAAATGAAGGAAAATAGCACTGAGTTTATCTTTTATTTTTTTCTAAATAGCAATCCACATAAGGAAAAAAGGTATTTTTTAACTGTAAGGGATGGACAGTTATAATAGTATGTGAGTATAATTTTTTTTAGTCTTTTTCTCTGTTGTTCATACCTTTCTATGTAAGCCTCCTTCTTATCCTGTTGAATTGTTACCACTCTGCACCTGGCTAATTTACAATCCTGTGCAGTGAGTGGTACTCGCTTTCTGGGGTGCCGAGTCATTTGGGGCTCCTTTTAAGGGCCTGAAGACCAAGGTTCTTAGCTGTGTTCTTAATAACTTACCTTTTCTTAAAAGGACCAGTTCTTGATAAACACTTCATCACCTGCAGTTTGATTAATGTAGACTTGGGTTTCTTTTATATAAGGTAGGTATATCTGTTCATAGATGCTGATCAAGTATGTAGTATTGCTTGTGTCCTTTGAGCATAGAGGAGCTGTAAGTTTGGTGCATAATATAATGGTATGAATACAGGACTTTGTAATAAGGGACTGCAACAACTCATGGCGGGAAAAAAGCTTAGAAAATATGGCAGAGGAGGAACATGAAGTAGATCTAAGCATTGAGGGAAAATTTTCTGAAATATTACACTGAAACAGCCTACTTCAAAAGACTGTAATCCCTTGAGGTGGGCTTAATATAAAGCAGAGTATAAAAACTCTTCTTTAATATTGTGTCTGAGAAACCAAAATACAGCAAATCAGCTCAGTGGCTCAGAGCTGCGCTAGACCTTGACCTTTGTGTGAGCTCTGCCTGGCTGTAGGTGTCCAAGACTCGTTTCCTCTTCAGAATTGTCTGTGAATTGAAAAGATCCTGTTAGTTTTAGCCTGTATGCAAGCTTGTACAGGGAAGGGCTGAGTGGAATGGTGTTTAGCTAAGGCAGCTGTCGCACACATGTCTAGAATGTATCTAGCTGCTGGTGGTGGTTTCCAGTCCCCTGAAATCCATTTGCTAGGCAACAGGGCTGTCACTTGTGTTCTCATAACTCTCCCATTTGGTCTAGGCCACTGGGAAAATGTCAGAAACACCTCATTTAGGAAGGGCTTTTTCTGAGTCTCTTTGCTGGTGTCATTCTTTCCTGTGAGAGCAAATAGTCTCCAGGTGTTTTTGTTGCAGCAGTCATGTGAAGTGAGCAGTTAGAAAATAGAAAAAGTCCACTGCTTCACTGCTGGTGCAAGTAGTTCCAGAAGTGCCTTCAGATGTGGGAAGAGACCAAGAGTAGCTGTGTAACTTTAGCCCGAGATCTGTGAAGAGTCTGTTTTCTAACCTGTGTGGGTCCAGCCTGCTGTGCTGACTTTGCTCTCCTGAATTTTTCACATTCAGTCATTTCTGTACATGTGTCTCCATCTTGGCCCACTGCACTGTAGTTGTGCATCTAACAAGATAAAGCACAGCCCATTTACACTTCTTGCCCCGCTTCCTCACCCTTTGTATGACTGTCCTTTTTGACTCTACCAGAAGTGCTGATTTACACAGATGATTCCTACTTGCTCTCTGAGAGCTTGGAGGATGTTGACTCACTGAAAGCTGTAGGACCTGGTCTGCTGTGGGGATTGCCTTACACTCCGATAGCAGTCTTTTCTAGACCTTGCAGATCTAATTCCTTGGAAGCTGTGAGTCAAAAGGTGCAGAGAGTGAGCTGCTCCCATGCCCCAGTGGGGACCTCACTGAGCTCAGCAATAACCCAGTTCTAATTTACTGCTATCAGGTCAGTTTAGTGAAGTTGATTTTTCCTAGGAAGCTTTGGCTATTCTGGAGAATCACTATTCTAAAGGGCTTTTCTGCTTTTTGTGCAGTAATTGTAAGTTTCTTGTAAACCAGGGAGAAAAGAGTTCTGTCCTAAAATGGATGCTATTTCTCCATTGCAGGGACTTTGCAGTCTTCTTCAAAACACCCCACTGGCATTTGTCTTGCTTTGATAGCTCCTCTGGACTCCAGAAAGGTGGACACCCTAGGCTAGGATACTGATTATTGCTTGGCAGTGGCATCATAACCCTGCAAAACTCAGATTGTAGGGGAGCTCTGTTTTAATGGGACCTAAACATTTGATAAAAATATAATTAAAATGGTGAGGTGGAAATACAGTGTCCTCAGGATCAGTACTCCTTTGAGCAGTAACAAATTAACATCTAATTACAAAGTTGCTTTTTTGTCTGAGCATTGGTGGCAGGACATTAAGGGAGTAACTGTTTAATAATTGTTATATTAGAAACACATATGTGTATAAATTGCGTGATCCCTGTTGTAGGGCTACACTATTACCTGAAAAAAAGCATTACTGAAGAAAGAAAAACCAAGACATTGCACATAGTTTTGCACTGTTTGGGAAAAGAGCTTGCATATTCAGTCATGAGTTTCTGAATACTTCAACTGGTACTGTAGTGCACAGGCTCAGAAAATTTTGTTCTTAAACTCTGAATCCTATTTAAATTCCTCACTTGCCAATGATTTTGGCTGAAGAATTTGTTTAACCTGGGCTTCAATTCCAGAAATTTTTTTCTTACCTTTTTTTTTTTTTTTTTTTTTTTCTTCCTTCATAGCTTAAGGAAAATTACTGTAAAACTCTGATCATGAAACTGCTTGGGAACAACATATTGTTCCCAAACAGGAACATGTGACTGGCAGAGTTCTTGATTTCACTCAGAGCTGTCAGCTGGTGGAGTGCCACTATGCTTTTGGTTTTCATCTGGTAAAGGTCTGAGCCATGTGGTGATGTTTGTGCAAAATAGAGAGATCAGCAGGACTCCAAAGACTTCAAATTATAGTGGCATTAGTAAAATCTCAGTGAAGCACACAACTGTGCACTCTTTCAGCTGACTTCAATAGCTTCTGTATCGGGCAGATGCATATTGTTGAATTCTTCAACTTTTAAACCCTGTTTTAATGTACATGTATCTGAATAATATGGGCATCATGGAACAATGCACATATAAATTGCAAGGCTTGTATTAATTGTGCAGTCATTCTCTAATTTTTTAACAATTTTCAAACATCAGTAAAATAAAACCATCTTGTTGTAAGTTAAGCTGAAAGAGTAATAGGCAAAGGCTGAAAAGGTTCCTTATGAGCATCTTTCTGAGGGAACAGGAATGTAAGGCAGAAATCAGTTTTTAACAAGACTGACAGTAAAATACTTTTTCTTGAAGGAAGGGCAGACAGCTCTTGTACTAGCACAATGCAAAAAAAAAAAAAAAAAAAAAGAAAAGATAGTGAAAATGGCATCTTTCCCTAAAATACTGATGGTTTCCCTTGTTCACAGGGAGGAAAAAATTTTTCTTCTAATGGTAAGATCTGGAAAACATTTCAATATCTTTATTTTATTTTCTATAAAGCAAATAAGAGTTTCTTATGTGGTCACTGGTAAGGTACCATAATTTCTGTCTCTCTAGGACCTTAGATTTCTTCATGCTCGCATTCCACTATTCCTGCTAATGTGCTGTGCAGGAAGAATTACATTACATAGATCTGCTGTGCAGCTGGGACTTCCTGGAGGTTTGCACTTTTAAGGCTTTCCCCATCATACCCTGCAACTGAGGCAGCAAATAAATCTTGCTGGTCACATACTGTAGAGAACACATGACATTTGGGTGTGGGGGAGGGATTATTCTCTGTGCCCTGTGGAAGCCAGATTGTTTCATGAGCCCCAGCACTGCTCAGTTCTGTACACATTTCAGTGATCTTATTGGCATCTCAGAATTTATCCTTGGGAATACTGCTATGTAGGGGGAGGAAAATGAGACGCTGTTAGCAAACTGATAATTGAAAGTAATAAAAGCCTTAAGCAAATGCATAAAACTCTTCCCAATCATGGTATTTATGGCCCCAAACTGTTATAGAGATATTTATAGGTTCAATGGAAATACAAAACATATGGTATCTTTATCCGGAAATATTCTTTCAATTATAGCCTGCATGGATCTCATAAACATCCCTCTTTCATCTAAAAATTCTTCAGTACATTAGGTAAGAAACATCATTCCATTTTGTAGGGGAATGTGGTAAACAAACATCTTGTTCTAACAGATGTTGAAGTGTGTTTTACAGATTTCAATCAGCAAAAGGAATATTCTATAAGTTTTGGCTCTGGCAGCTCAAAGTACTGCAGCTGTTAGGCCACACATCTTGTATTTTGCTTTTCTATTTGTTATATTGCAGATTATGTAGGATCAGTGTATTTTTTCCAATTTTCATCCGTTAAAGCATAAGCATCTTAATCTGCTTTCTTTGCAATATGCTAACACTCTCCTGTTTTGCAAATGTTGCAGGATCATACCTTAATGCTTCCTCTACTATATCTGTATAAGGAATTTCTGAGAGCACCTTCTCCAGTTCGTTAGTCTCTGGAAATGGTGCTTGTAGGAGCTGGATTGGCCCCTTCGTAATGCGTTGTTGTTTCAAAGCAATTTTGTGTTAACCGGACAAGTGCCTTCCAGAATCTGCAACTGAGGTTTGACCTAAGCCTGGGAGAGAGGAACAGACTCCAGGAATATGTGCGAGGCTCAAGTCAAAAGGCAGTTGTATGCTTCATCTTGACTTTGAGAGGGTCATGGGCCTGCTCAGTGCAACTGTTGTCTCTTGTCTCTGCCTTTCATGAAAGGAGGGGATTGGCACAGGATCAGATCTCTCACTTGGTTGTGAGTGGGGAATATTGTGCAACCTTTTTGCTGAGGTCGTTGTTTTCTGAGGTATGATTCGTAAACCTTGATCTAGTTTTCTGCATGGGTAGAGAGGGAAGCAGACCTGGGATCTTTTAATTGTTTTTTCTTTTTAAACACCTTGATGGATCTTGGAAGATTCTACCCTGTCTGAGGCACTGTGCCTGCAAGAGTTCCCTGGAGGTCAATTTGTCTCTGTACCTATCTTGATCTCGCAGGAGCTAAATTGTAATGCAGTGCACACACTGCATTTTAGCTGTTTAGTGGAAGCCTTAATATTACAGGCTGGAATAGGCATTTTTGCTGAGTCCCTGAAGCACATTGCTGTCAACTTCATTCCAGATATTGCCATTTCTTAAGAAAGATCCCCTCCAGCCTTGCTTGCTATGACTGCAGCTTGATTAAATTTGTCCCTGATTTGGTAGATCACCTTTCCTGTGCAAAAGTGAGTCTGTCAGACAAGCCTCATGTTAAATCGAAATCACTGATTTCTGTTATCTTGTCTTCAAACTGTATTGGACTCGTAGAGTGCAGTTACTTGGAAGCATTGGGCATATTCATCTCTGCTGAAGAGAGTTTATAGGAGCATGTCAGCCCATGGGATGGCTAGTGGAAGATCGTTTGGTATTTGCCTTAGGCTTTAATGCACTTTTATAAAACTTCCCAAATTTTCTACTTTTTTTCAGTTTTAATACTACCAATTTCCCATCTGCCTACGGGTTTGTCTTGCAATATTCATAGAATGTCACTTACTTCGGGATCTGTGAATTTACAAGTCTTCCCTTGAAATTCTTCTCCAGGATCCCTGTTGCTTATAATGGCTGAGTTAAGTGAGTATCCCAAGGAGTAATTTTTTTCTTCCTCAGTTTCTTTTCTTTCTTCAGTCTGTTGTATAATGTGCTAAAGAGCTGTTGTGTGTATATGCAAAGTCTCTGTGTTTTTTTATTTGTGTTTTTGGTTGTTTCTTTGTGTGTGGTTTTGGTGGTATTGTTTGTTGGGGTTTCTTTGTTGGGTTTGTTGTGGTGTTTATTTTTGTTTTGTTTTTTTGTTTTTTTTTTTTAACTGCAGCACATTGTGAATTGGTACTGTGGTGAAAAATTCAGTTGTTCTTGACATTTTCTGGATTCTTGTGAGGAAGGTGGCATCTATTGGCATGTCTTACGGATGTGTCTTTACGGCTACATCTTAAGTGCGGATCATCTTGCTGCTTCCATTCAAGATGGATGTTCAAAATCTCTTGGCATGGTAATTCTGTTTATTCAAAATGCAAACCACAGAGAAATAATGTAATTGGATAGGAAAATATGTCCTCTTAACGTCAGGGAACACTAGAGGAGCTAATTTTCCTGATTTTCTCTGACACACGCATCACTGATCACTGGATATAAATTATTCAGATGTTAAAAAGATCACAGTTGTAAATATGAAAGGAGTTTGTAGCAATAATCACAACAAACCAATGTTACTAAATTACTGAAACAAATTATTCATGTCATCATCCTGCAATTTTTTCTGTTTGACCTTTAAGCTCTGTCATACGCTTTTCTGTAGAGTGCGGTGGTAGGAGGGGAAGCCATGTTAATTGTGGCTGAGTGTTCTCTCTAGCTCAGGACGCAGAGCAGCACAGTGAGCAGGAGGTATCAGCAGGGCTTATGGCTCCTCATTAACCTGTCCATGGGTGATTTTCTAAATCTCCCCTGCTTCAAAGGTGAACATGGATTTAAAAGCATTTGAAGTGACTTTGGGGAAAGGTAATGGTTGAACACCAAGTCATACAGTTGAAAGAGACCCAGAGTGACAAGCAAGAGTATAAAGGGTACTTACAGGATTATTGACCAAGGTATGGAGTGGTGACAACCATGTGGCTGGTTGGGCTTTAGTACTGTTTGCAGCCTTACCTGTGGAACTGGCTTAGTTGGGGAAACGTATCTGTACAGTGCTGTAAAGTGCTCTCAGGCCACCTGTCCCATCCACCTGCACTGTGCCATGTGGACTATGCAGAAGAGACTGTGGAGTCTGCAAGGAGAAGGAAGTGTTGATGGAAAGCTCTGTTCATCACAAGGTAGACTGAGGGTCCTGTAAAGATCTTGGGATGCACTTAGAAATGAGAATAAATTTATCCTCGTAACAGTTGAAAGCCATCTTTCTTCATTCATGCTTACCAAGGCCTTACTGCTAAGTAGTCAAGCAGCATGCTATTTGGCTTTTTCAAGGTGAAAAAGTCCCCCATAGAGACATGTGGAGCTGATGTTGATGGATGCAGCTTCAGCATTTCACCATTTATGTGTGAATTAGTGCTATGGAAAAATGGGGAAGGGCATTATTGCTCACATTTGGTTGCTGCTGCTTCCAACAGTGCAGCACTTTTGTAATGTCAGTTCAGCTAAGTGACTTACATACTGTGCAGCAAGCAACTGGTACCTGAAAGGCCTGATGGGATTCTCTTCTGAGATTTCACTAAAGTAGCATCATCTCAGGAGGTATGTTATTTACATGTATGTGAAAACCCATTAGGAAGCTTGAAAATTTTTGTTGCCCTATTTTTGGTTTACCTTATGAATAGCTAAATACAAGCATGATGTCAGTAGGCTGAGTATCCACCTTAATTTAGAGCAGCAAATTAATAAGCCAGATAGGTTCTGATGTTCATTTGAGAAAGCAAAAATTCTACACATAGAGAAACTTAGGGGAACAACACTAAGTGTCAAAATGATTACCCTTTCTGTTAAAGAGAATTTTTTACATTAACTTAATTGACAATCAGGAGACCTGTGTCAGGTCCTGATATAAGCAATTTATCTCAGGTTCAACTGCCATGTCTTCTAGAGGTGTTACAGAACTTCTGGGAAAGAGGAAGTGTCTTTAAGGGGCCAACACTTGAAAATACACTGATTTCAACATGTACCAACTGGTTGCTGGATAATGGCAGACAGCTCTTCTGCTCCACAAAAGGCATCCACTGCTGCACTCCTCTATAGAAGAAGATAGGCTACCATTACCCTGAATATCAAGGAATGTGCGATTCTTGTTATAAAAACAAATCCTTAAAAAAAATCACATGTTCTTGACAGTTTCCACTAAGTTGTTCCTATAGTGCAAACACATGAAATTTTGCTTCAGAATCCCATGGCATGCTTTGGTCTGTTTAAGTGAATAATGCAGCTACCTTGTGGCCCTTCAGAGTCTGTTCTGGGCTGCTGAACTAAGCAAATAAGAAGGTTGTGAGAGAAAATCCTTCCTCGCTCTAATTATAAAACCTTTAGTGGTATTGCACCAAGTATTGATTTGGCCCATTTTAATCCAAGGGCAGAACTCCTGCCAAAATTGAGGATAAGCATGGCGACCATTACACTGATTTATCAAAGTAAAAGGGGAGTTGCATAAGGAATTTTGGAATTTAATGTAGTGCATAAATGGCATTTCCATCAGCAAAAAATGAGAAGGTTGATTTATAACAGATAACTCCAATAATTTCTGAATTTCCATATTAATAGAAAAGTGGTACTTCCATTTTTGCTATTATCCCCATATGTGCCATCTTCTTATAAATATGGAAATTTGGTAATTATGTGTAGAACTACTTTATTTTCGGATTATACCATAGAATATAATGAATAGAATTTTTATTTTTTGTACTATCATATTTTTTTCTAAGTGTTTTATTGGGACTGGTTTACTGTATTGAAAGATAAACTCTGTTTAGCCATGTTTGATAGCATATCTAAAACTAAATGGCTGGTAACTAGTTCGTTTTCCTCTAACCAAAAGCACAAAACTGAGCCATACTTAAGTTAGATGCTATTGATTTGTTACCTCCTCTGTGTTATGACTTTAAGGGTGCTGAATAGGAACTTGCAAAAGAGATATTATTCATTGAAAAGGAATTTGTGTAAACAGTATTGACAGTGAATAAAGCTGTCAGCAGCATTATGTGGAGATGATTGTGTAAATATTGACACCTGCATGAATGAGTCTGTCCATACATGCTAGTGATCTAGGAATGCATTAGTGCTAGCCATATACAAGGACTGAGAACATCAGGCAGAACACATTAGTGCTTGATGGATAGTACAGTATCTTGAAAAAGAAGCAGTGTCTGGGCTTGAAGTGGTTCGGAATGAAAATTGTACTGCCAGGGATTTGATTACACTTGATCCATATATTCACACTGCTTTGAAACTGCAAGCAGTCTTAATATTAGAGTTGTCCTGTAGTTTTGGGAGTACTAGTCAGGAGATACTCCCCTGTTTTACATCATAACATGTCTCCTTTGAGTCATTCTCTAGTACTGATGGAATAAAAATCAAGATGAAAGCTATGGATATGGGATATTTCTAATGAAAAAGTCACCTTCCCCCTCCCACCCACCCCATTACAAAAGACATCACAGCAGGTATGTGTTGGTGGGTCTTTCCGCAATAGAGGTTTTCTGAACCAAGTCAGACAGTGAAAATTGGCCATGTGCAAGTTGTTTTATTTCTGTAGAGGTGCCTACACCCTAGGAGTCGTGGTTCTGTGTCTTAAATGGTGTATCTAGGAGCTTTCATATTGAGAAGTTATAACTTCTTCCCAGATACCTTGTTCTGATTTCTTTTCTAAGAGCAATGTACAGTTCAGGAGAAATGAATTTCAGAGGAAAGCACTGTTTACCGGGAGAAGCCTTTTTCCTTGGGAGCAAAATACCTCACAAAAACTTGGCTTTGAATGGTGATTTCAAATGAACTTTCTATTCTGTAATGTTAACTAGAAGTTAAATACTTTATGCTGCCCTAGATTTATGTGGAAGAGTAGAAATCTGCACATTACAGAACTGTTTAACCTGAAAAGTGGATGTATAAGAGGTTACTGCATGCCTTTTTCTCCATCTTAATCATGAGAGATTTATGATGAGATCCCCATGCACTTTTCTTGTTGCACGTATTGCTAAATGTTTAAGTGACAGTCCATGTCATATTATGCCTGTATTGCATGTGAATTTATAGGAGAGCTGAGGCACTGAGTTTGGTATACTTTGTTCAAAATTTGGAGCAACTGTCTTAACACTTGGCAGGGGGGAATAATACATGTTTTTGTGAATATGTTGTATGAAGATAAGAGTTTGTGTACAGGTATCAGTGGGGGCTGAGAGTGCAGTATGGATGAGCTGTGACTGGAATGGCCTTTGTGGTGATAAACAGAGAGGAAATAGATTGTCAGATGTAGACATCATGTTAAAAAGGAAAACAGTTTAGAATAGCAACTGGCATTTCTAAGTATATGGATGTAGTGATGATCCAAAGTTAATTATCAAAGCATTGATTTTTACCTGAGTGAAAATGGTACCTGTCTGAATGTTATGAAGATCTGGCTTTCTCAGAAGTTTTTTTTTCTGCACCACCTCTAAGCTGTGTGCTTTGTTCTTTGTCCTTGTGTAGTTGAAAAATCACACACTCTTTGGCTGTGAATACTGTTGTGGGGTGAAGCCACATTTGTAATGTCAAGGACTGAAACTATGCTCATTTACAGCACTAGCCACTCTGATCATCAAAATGATTTCATCAGCCTTACTTCAGAAAACAAATGATGTTTGATTTAGCTGGGCAAAGTGATATTTCAGAACTGGCTTCAGCAATCTTTCTGTAGCTTGACAGTTGGTCTGCAACAGATGAAACAGAGTAAACAGTCTATCATAGTTGAAATTGGAAGCAGGCACCTTGAAGCATATCTTGAATGTGCTTCTGATTCTGATACATATGGAATTACAAAAGTTAGAAGATTTTTTTTGAATGCTTCCGTGGCCTTCCTGTTAAAATGTTAACTCAATCTTGGGCACTGGAAAATCAAGAGCTGGGATACAATGATGCTTACAGTATTCTCTTGGATTTGAGTGGCTGCAGCTGATGTCCTGTTACGTTTTTTAGGAATCTCTCTTCCTTTGAAGCTCAGCCACTTTTGTAACCGTCACTTAATACTGCCTGTGCACCTGATAATGGTCCATGGAAGTCATCCTTTCCAGCCTGTTCAACTGTATTTTAATCAGGCTCAGGACGTTTTCTCTCAGGAGCTGTCTCAGCTGTGAGGCAGATCTTTTATTTCACGTAGATTGACAGAGCAAGTAAATGGGGAAAATAAGAGGATTGTTGGATACATTCAGTTTTCTAACATGATGTTGTCACTACTGTGCCCTATTGCTTTTTACTGCCTCCCCCTAGAGATAACAATGTCTTTGAATTTATATGGAGTTCAGTTCTTTTTTTTTTTTTTTTTTTTTTATTTTTTTTTACAGCTGCTTTAGCCTACAGACTTGGCCCCCAAGTGGCTCCTCAAATAGAAGTGCTGTGCATGTTTCTTACATTTATACTCTGCTACGGAAGAATCTGTCCACAGGCTGATGACCCTACCTGAACTTGATTCCTGGGTGCATGTGGTACTGTTTCCTCTGGATACGCAGTAAGGTTTTCCTACAAGTCACCATTCACAACTAGTTGGTATGTTGGTTTCCTTTTGGCTGGACTCCATTTAAGGATGATTGCATGGTGTGGGTAAAGGTAGTAGGCTATCAGTTCTAGCTCTAAGAGTGTTTCCAGCCAGAGGTGCTTCTGACATCTTAGGCAGAGGGAGAAGAACAGTCACTAATTACCCCACAGCTTCCATTTTCTCACCAATTTTAGTTCAGTTCTCATGTTGCTACTCTGCTCAGTTATTCAGCAAGCCATTAGACATTTTGGCCTGGGGAGTTCATTTCCTTTGGGAATGATTAAATATAGCTGTTTCGAAGGAGACAGTACAGATTAAAGCAGCACTCTTCAGTCTTTTGCACACTGGATAAATAGATCGGTATTTAAAGGGACTTCGGGAGAAACTGCCCCTCTTCTGAAGGTAACTTCTAAGCTGCTAAGAGGGCAGTGGGCCCCAGTTCACACCGTCTGTGTAGCTCTGGCTTCCCTAAAGCTTCACTGCCTTTCAGCATGTGAGGCTGGGACACCAGAGATAGGTCTGCATGGCTGGACTTACAGAGACAGGGCTTGCCAGGGGCTCTGTGCCAAAGCTGGTCTTGCTCTGCTGCTCCTGGTGGTAGTCATCTCACACAAAATTGGCTTGTGTCTCTGCAGTGTGTTGTACAAAGTCACGAGATGGGACAGGCATTCAGGGACTTGCTTGAGAGAATGAAAGGTGGAGGGCAGCAGTTGTTTAAGTGTGCTGTTTCAACACCTCAGTTGATGGAAATTGGCCTTCTCTGCAAAATTCATTAGAATGAAGCCTTTCTGTGCCAGCTGAGAGTCTGGTCTGGTACACCTGTGGTTGATATTCATTTTCAATTCAAACTAAAGAAAATATATAATTCTTAGAAACTAGGACTCTTCCTCCTTATCGCCAGTGATTGCACAGGCTTTTTTGTTCCTTGTCAAAGACCTGGAAGAGAATGCAGTTGGATGTGTACAATTCAACTGAACACAGCATTCTTTTGCTTTGTCATGCTGGCCTTGCTGCTGATACAAAGCTTTCCGCTCTTGTCCTCCCATCTCTGGATTTATGTTGGCTCCTGCTAATGAGACTTAAAAGGAAAAAAACTAACCTCAAATTAAGACTGGGCTATTCCTGCAGAGCCATCCAAACCATTTATAATATTGATCAGTTAAGCCCCATGAATTCTTCAAGTCAGTCAGTGATGTGAACTGATGAGTTAAATTATTACAGTGAAACCCCTGCTGTGCTAACTTAATTTATGTTGCAGAGCCTCAAAACAGATTTTTATCAGTGTGATGGGTTTTTTGTTGTTGTCTTTGCCTTTTTTTTTTTTTTTTTTTTTAATTTAAGACTGAAGTGAAAATGTTCTTTTTGAAAACCAGTGTTTCCTGTGAGGATACATCACATAAAGTCAGTTGTCCAGTGGAACTAGAAATAATGCTGCTTTTATTTAAAATTCAATAATATAGGCATCTGGATCTATAAAAACTTTTTATACATTGTGTGGTCCTGGGAAGATAAAGACAACTTGTATTTGTATGGTATTGTATTACCTTATCTGACTTGAGGTATTTAGTTTGGGAGCATGCTTCTATTATATGAATGATAAATTGGAGAGGAAATCCACATATGGAAGAGACACAAAGTAAAACTTGTGAATTCTGATGGCTACAGCCCTGGGAAAGAGGAGGGAAAATGTCTTCTGCATTGATGCAGTCAGGTCTCCATTCCTCACAAAGAGCACCAGAGCTCGAAGCCATGGAAATAATGCTGGAATGCTGTGCCTTGCCACTCAGGCCTTAAGTGTATGACACAGTTGTGTCTTCACAAAGCAGCGTAAAAAGAGGCTTGATGCCATGGCAATGAAGCTGATGACAGCCTGAAAGAGTGGAAAATAAAATGAAGATTTTTGTTTCTTTACTGTATATTCGTGTAAGCCCTCAAGTGAGACAGCTTAAGAAAAAAATCGCTACCTTACAGAAAAGGAGGAAAAACTAGTTTTGGCAGGCTTCTTTTACATATAGTTTGCCCTAGTGCATTACTGCATAATGTCTTCCTGCTGTTGTGTTCCACTTTTTTGAACAAAGAAGTGATTTTTAAATAGTGCCTGTGAATGTATTTATAGGGAAC
The DNA here is from genome assembly GCF_018691265.1 of Tyto alba. Lineage (NCBI taxonomy): Eukaryota > Metazoa > Chordata > Aves > Strigiformes > Tytonidae > Tyto > Tyto alba. The sequence continues at coordinate 25,969,511 of NW_024881262.1, read as the reverse complement.
AAGTGTTAAAAATAGTGATAGAAAATGCTCTAAACTGATAGTAGATTCTGGGCACTGGACTTGCTCCATTTGGATAAAGGACAAAGGCTCCATCCATGACATGTGCTTTCCTTGCCATCTCTACATGCAGAGTGAGCAGCAATAATCTGTGGCTCTGGGCTGGGCATTAATATTTTGGGGGTTGCTGGGCTGTGGCACACTGGCAGGTAGAGGTGATTCCAGCTATTGCAAAGACTAAACAGTTGTTAATTAAATGATTAATAGTGCAGCAGAATGAAGTGCTAGATCTTAGCCATCAGTAGTTGTGACTGACTTGTTTCACTCCTCATTCTGTTTTGCTTCCACTAATTTCATATTTATGATGTTATTGTCAAATGAGAGAGATCTGTAACTTCATATTTAATTACTTAAATTTCATTGTCTTGGCAGATGGTCCATCCCAAAATGCAAGTATCTAAAATTTGTCAAAGACCAAGATTTTTAGGTTAAGGTATGAGTCAGTTATGCTGATTTGCAAGAACCCTGGGAATTAAATCCTAGTTTTTCACTTAGAGAAAAACAAATATCCCGTAAGTTTTCAAGGACACTGTCTTGCTGTGTAACCAGCATCCTTGCAGTACCCTTCACATGCATCTCTCTGTAGGTGAAGTGTCCAGCCCTTCACTAACAAATGCTGTTAAGCCAGAGTGCAGGGGGCAGGAGCCTGCTGTACCAGCTGCAAACCCATACTGCCTGTCAGCAGTGATGCTTGAACATTCTGTCCAAATACCAAAGTCTTTTAAGAAAGTGAAGTGGATACTTTTCTACTACAGTCTTCCCAGTATATGTACCTTGTTTTCTGGCATTTTTTTCTACTTTAATTATCCTCCTTAATAATGTAGTTATCCGTGCTCATGTTCTACATACTATACTTTCATTGTTCTATTTTTCTACTGAATTGTAAGTATTGGGCAGACTGTGCACTTAAATGGATGCTTATACACCCTGTCACTCTAAGAGTGTGCTTGGATAGCTGTCTAGACTATCAAAGGAGCTTTTTAGAGTTGTTTTCAGTTTCTTATTTATGGTTTGTTTTGGGGTTTTTTTGTACTTTGACTTTCAGGACACAAGCAAAGAAATGGGATCAGCTGCTGTCTGCCTGCAGTCAACTTGCAGCTGCTGGGTTGTTCTAAACAATACCTATACTGTATGCATTTTTAAGTTGTTCGGGTTTGTCGTTTTTTGTTTGTTTGTTTGTTTTTTTTTTTTTTTTCAAACAGCCAAAAAGTTTTGCTCTGTTTTTTACCCCAACATTCTTGAAGATAGTACTGCATTCAATTTGTTTGAAAGAAAATTTATCTGTAGTAGAGATTTTGTTCCTGACTGCAGTGCTTCCATAGTGCCTTAGGCTTTTTAAGCAAAGGTATAAAACAGGGCAGCATGAGCAAAGCAGTGGAAAAAAACAGAGTCAGTCATGGCCTTGACCTGATTCATTGCAGTGAGGTGCTGTGATGTTCTGGGCTGTGTACTGAAAAGGTCCCTGCGACACAGTGGTGTACTCTCTGGGACAAGACAGACAAGCTAGTGATGTTGGAAAGGATGTGTGCCAGGGTCTCCCAGACTCCTGAGAATGGACTGGGAGAGGAGGGGAGGTGGAGTGTTGGTGCACCAAGGGCAGTCTGCCTGTATATTGGTATATATTTTTTCTTTAACTAAGCCAGATTTCCTGCAGAGGTATCTTAGTGTGTGTAGGGACAACTTTCAAGGCAACTCTATAAAACAGTGAGCAGTGTACATAAACAAATGTATCACAATTTATAGTGAGTCATTGGCACTAAATATAAAGCATTTATTTACTGCTTCTAGCTGATGCTGAGCTAAATTTGGATGACTGAATAGGCAATTCCAGTCCTTAGCGTGAGTGCTGTGTTCTTTTTAGGTATCTGAACCACCACATGCCCCTTTTTCTTGGAAACTGTGGCTTTTGTGTCATATTGGTTTAGTTTTCTTCTTCATTCCCCAGTCATTAACAGAGGTTTGGTGAATGGTACACATCACAGGGTGAGACACCCACTTGATGTTACTGCTTTTGAGTAACTGGCTGCCATCACTTTCCTCTCCTTTCAGAAATGTTATCTGTTCCGAACATTACCCATAGCCTCCCTCCTCCCAAGACACCAAGGCAGTGATTTCAGGCAGAGTCTGCCTGACTGACCCTGGGTTTTGCTCCCATTTTTTCATGTTCTGGGTGCTGAGCTAACATGCCTGGCTGTTCAGGCCACCACCAAAGTGTCCCAGAGTAGGAATTGCAACAGACTCCTGAAGACCTTTTTCCAGTGACCTCTCCAGAGAGGAATTCTTCCAGACAGAAGACTTCCTGTCATCTACATGAGCATTTGCTCAACCAAAAATCACTTGAATGAACCCTTGGAGGCTAGCACCAATTTACTTCAGCTGATTATTAAAAGCATGTTATCTGAAAAATTTGTTTTCCTTTCACATGCTGCTCTCATCCCAGCTGCATCCAGACACCTTCATTTTATTGGATATTGTCTCTGGTCCTGTCAGTCATCCCTCATATCAGGCTTCACTAAGCCCTGCTGAAATTGAGACTAGTCTAGCCATTTGGGAACCAAGTCCCATGGCGGTAAATATGCTGGACTCTAATCTGCATTTTAATACTTTCTGTGAATGTGGCCCTTAGCGACTGCAGGTCCCAGTCAAGGAATAGGTACCTTTTGCCTCTCAGTTCTTTGCATATGGCAGCAGCCGTGAAAATATGCTTTTTGTAGCAGCTCCACCAGAATGCCTAACAGTGTCGAAGCTACCTCAGACATGGAGGTGCCTCAGGCATCGGTTTCAAACCACAGAACTGACAGGACAAGTGGCTCAGTGGGAATCAGTGTTGTTGCTGTGATCTGTTACTTCCCTGCACAGAGAGGATGTTTGACAAAGGTTCTGCTATTAAATTACCCTGTTTTCCTGAGTATTTTCATTTGGAACAAATGGTAACTGATTCAAACGAAGAGCTAAATCAACGCAGAACATATATTCCCACTCCTTCATTGCCTGCTTTAACTCAAGTTGGTCACAATCATTCTGGAAAATGCCTATAAACTCCTTTCAAGAGCATGCCTTCCCAGTAATAGTGGGTTGGTTTTGGTTTCTGTGAGCATATTTCATTGATTAAAAACTGTGTGCCTACAAAAAAACCCCAACATCTTGAGTGGGACAGTGCAGTAAACCCCCTAAGAGCTGATAGGAGCCATTTATGTTGGGGCTTGCAGTGACCATGTTGATGGAAGGTAGAACACCACCCTTCAGTTCAGTCTCACTTGTCATCACTGCATCATACCTTTTTCTCACTCTGAAGTCTTTATTGAAAAAATTCTTCCTCTGACTTTTCGAAGGGTGACTGCTAGACAGTGTTTTTGAGACTTTCCTGCTGTGACAACTGCCTTCAACAGAGTTTTCGGTAAACTGAAAGAACAAATGTGTTTGGAAAGAGCTTGTTTTAACTGCTTCCTTGAAAAAGTTATTAAATGTTGCTTTTAGTGCTTAGTTCCCTAAAGTAAAATGTTCTTCCTCTTCCTTTGGGAAGAAAATTGGCCAAAAAATGTGAATAGACTATATAAAACTGGATATGGGTCTTTGCCACTTTTCATTTGATGGTATAACTCTCAGGCAGATGGATAAATGGTTCCTACCAACAGTTTCCTCTTTCTTAACTCCAGCATTTATCATTGAGCTGTCTCACTAGTTCCTGCTGGCCTTATATTGCTTCTGCTGAGAGCACTGATAGCACAATCTCTAGGCATTAAATTCCAGGTATTTCTATACCTTTTTCCCGAGGCTTCTGCCATGTTAGAGAAATGTCAGTTCGGATATACCTTCTGCCGGCTCCTATCTGTCCATCCTCAGTGGGCCATTATAAGATTGCTTCCCATGATGTCCGTCCTGGTGACATTTTACATGCATACTATTTTCCCCAAATGAGTTTGCTGCATGTTAAATTTCATGGTAGAATGAATCTCTACAGCTGAACTGGTACATTAAGCTGGGAAAGTGGTGTGTTATAAGGAAAATGCTTTTAGGCACACTCCTAACAGATGATTTTAACTGGTGTTACGACTGGGTGCTGCTGTCTTTCTGTTCACAATTTACACTACAAATGTCCTTTGTTCCTTCAGTCCTTAAACATATAGAGAAGAAGCAACTAATTTGCATGGGTAATCTTATGAAAGCCACCTTTGTAATTAAGTGCAAACTGTGATCCAATCCACTGCCAGTATATTATGCCACTTTGATAAACTTTCATTTCATTATTGAAAGTCAAGATTCCCTTATTAAACTTTTCTATTAAAACCGAATGTGAAGAAGCTTCCAAAATCCACACTGCTTCTGCTATGTCACTTTTATTCTAATGTAATGTAAATAGACAAATAAGATAGCCCCTTGTGTTAGCCTAAGGGTGTTAAACATGCCCTTGGAACCAAAGACAAAATAAAGCATAATTAAAAATCTCATAGCAAGACAGCCCAATGGCACAGCTTCCATTCCTGGCAATGTGAAGCAAGGTATTGAAAACTGAAGGGCTATTAGGAGGCTGAGAACATCTTTAGCAAGCTGCCTATGGCTATAATATATTCCAGGGCTGTGAGCTGGTCTTAGCTCACAATGAGGTAGTCTAATAGACGGCAAATCTCTCTCTCCAGCTGAACAGGTTGCTGTCAGCCATAACCTTGAGACAGGGCTGCAGCACTTCAGGTTGCCTAGGAAGCTTTATCCTAAGGCTTTCTGTACCTTGACAACTGAAGTAGGAGGAGGTTCTTCAGTAGGTCTGTGCTTATCAGCTGGAACAGAGACTTCAGTGGTGATCTGGTCTTTGCCTGAGGTGGTGTGTTGAACAGTCCTGGTGCTCTTATGAAATGCTTGAGGGAAAGTTGGAAAGTTTGCCTGCAGTGGCATGTCAGATAGCCCCCTCCACCTGTCTTCACAGGGACCACTGGCCCTCCAGGCAGACCACTTGTAACTCGGAGAGCAATAAGAGAGTATCTGTGATGAAGGACAGTGCAGGTCTAACTCACCTGGGACTTGTGTAGAGATCTAAGTAATGCATGGTCTGCATCATACAGTGCAGTGCCAAGCAAGGGGGCTACCTCAGTTTCTGGAAGCATGATGGTTGCATTAGCGAAACGCTACAGTGGGTTTAATTACGCCTCCCTAGGTGTCCTCTCTGCATCTTAATTTACTTGAGGGGTCAAACTGCCAGTGCTTGCAAGAGCTAATCAGCTCAGTGCACATGAGGATACTGCCTTGGTGTCACACTTGTGCCCAGCCAGCATCGTGTGGGATCTGCACTGGGACCAGCTGAAGCACGCCAGGCACAGGGACCACTCGTGGTTTTATACCAGATAAACAAGAGTTTCCAACTGGTAACTTGTGTCAGTGACTTCTTACTCAGACTGTTGGAATAAATTGTTTCCTCCTTGGACTCACCTTCCCTTCCCCTATTTTCCTGCTCTAATTTTCCTCCACTGAAGAGTTTTTAACCTAGTGCTTGGTGTGGTGTTGTAGGTACGGTATTGATATACGGTTGTCAAGTTCCTATAAGTGTTTCTGGTAGGCTGCAAGTATTCCAGTGTAAGACTTAACATATCTTACTACATACACACACCCATTTATTTTTGTCCTATTTTGTTGCTTTTTCTGTCTTTTGGGCAAACTCATCCTTTTGAGCGTGGAATTCTAATCTTTGGATTATAGTAATGACTTAGAGGTCCGAGTTAGCCTTGTGCTTGCATGTTCTCTTTTCGTCATTGCACTATTTTTTTTTTTCTTCAGCTTTGAAAAATGCACCTTTGAAGTACTGAGTGAGTATATTGGGAACAGTCCTTAGTCCATATTGAATATGATATCCTTGTTTTTCCAGAGGCAATGACCACTTTGTCTAATTCCTACCAAACAGTTCCAAATATTTGGCATATCTTTCTGTGAAAGAAAATGTCTTCTGACATTTATTATTTTTGTAATCTTTAAGTGGCTATGTATTTTCTCTGGAATTGATATTCTCATAGTAAGTTTTATTGCTTCACATTAGCAAAACAATTAAGGAGGAATTTCAACAAAGTAGATTGATTAGACATTCTGAATCTCACTAGTATTTTTTTTGCGGCCTCTGGTATTTCTTTTACTGACTCATAAGCTATTAAGATCCTTGTGTTTCTCTGTAGAACAGTGTGGATAAGACCATGCCAGGTATTGGTATTACAAAATCTCTAAAGTTGGAAAGGAAATGCAAAAGATACGAAGTGCCCTTTGAAGGGGAAGAGTCTTAGTTGTGGGACAACCTGTTTCTTTGTACCAGGAAGTGTGTGAATCAGTGCTCTTACGCATGGTGGGCTTTGGTAGAGATATGGATCCTTATGGCACTTATTCATACTTTAACTAGTTTCGGCTGACAACTAGTGATTAGGACTAGTGAGGTGCTTTCAAGCATTTTCCCTGTCTTTCATATCTCTAAAAGAAAAGAGACAGCGCATTCTTTTTTCTTATGTTGTTTTGACTCCCCTGTATTGTTTCTGCTTAGTAAAGCTAATATAATTGAAGGATGCTTATTTGATCTTAGTGGAGAATCTCTACTGTGTCATATTTCCTTGTGGCTGTTAGATCAGCCTCAAGTGAGTGGAAGCTAGGCAAAGCTAAGGACAGACAATAGGAGAGAACCTGATGTGGGTATTGTGGGTGTTGGTCCAAGGTCTGAGATGTAATTGGAATTTTCTCATAATGTAAAATGGAAGCACAGATATTTCCAAGGATGACAGAGCAGCTTCTTGGGATTGTTTAAAATATTTTTCTAGCAAATGAGCTTGCTCTCTTCTGAGGACACGACTAAAAGTACAGATCACAATACATCCTAGAAATCAAAAAATACTCTGCTTGAAGCCTGTTTGTTGGCACAACTTTAAAAGCAGCAATTAAAATTAGCATAAATTGTTGGGGGAAAGCTCCAGACTTGCTGCTCATGACCAAGATTTAATTCATCCTTTCCTGTATCGAAGAGGTGGGACCTTTCCTAGACTGTTTGTTTCCATTTTAAATGTTATGGAATTATTAAGCAACGCTTCAGAGTGCACTGAATTTATGGCCATTATTTTCTAATGAATTCTGGTTGAACTGACAATTTTAATCAGTTCTACCTTTCAGATATATAAATAGGAAGGAGAAATAAATAAGTAATGCTTTGGCCACAAGGCAGTGCAATGTTTGGAAATTAAGCTTGAAATGTCCAACTGAGTTGCATTAATGAAATACTAGGTCTCAAGTTTGTAACCCTGGCTGGGATGTCATGGAACCCAGTGTTGGCATGTGGAGATTGTCTTGGAGATTTCCTTTAATCTTCTGTGCTGGCAGGGTATGAAAGATTAAAATGAACTGGATCTATGAGACTTGCCACCTCTAGTTCAGGCTAGTTATTAATGTGCTATCTGGACAGCAATACTTTATTAATTGTATTGCTGGCCGGTGATCAATGTGACAAGCTTAGCAAAGAGCACAGTTATTCATCAGAGAGTTGTCAAGAAGTAATTGCCCTCATATGCATTAGAATAAGCTACCGTGAGAAACAGAATAGATATGCTTTTATCATTTTTAGGTGCAGGTGTCAACAAAATTAAAATCTGCTAAGGTACTAGTAAATAATTTGGAAAGGAATTAATCTTCTCTGACACAATCATACCACTACAAAGTAAGACAAAGGATCATACTTTAATGGCATTTATATTTTAAAGTGTTTTAAATTTTTTCAACAAATTCTTTTCTGTATACAGTATTTGATATCAACTACTTCTGTAAAAGCAGGCACACGGTTTGGAGCTCTTTCCTTATAAAGAAAAAGTGGAATAGTTAAGGTGTAATTTTGCTGAAAATTGTTCTTTAAATTATAAAATGTACAATGGCACAGCTATTATGTTACATGCAGAATGTATTTAGATCTACCATGACATTCCTTCACCTTTTGTGGGAAAGCACATTGGTAATAAAATACCAGTGCTTTTCTTTCTGTAGAGGTAAAGACTTACACGTTTCACCAAAGACTGCTATTTTAAGGATTGTCAAAAGCACTGGGTAAGTGGCAAAGGTAAGGCTGAGTTTGTAATCTCTGCCCTGGTCCCTGCTGTACCTGACAATATTACATTTTCTCACATGATATTTCTCCCCATCATCCTAGATAACCTCATACTGCAGCTGTGATGCTAACGCACAAAACGATGTCTGCTGGATGTGGTGCTGTTTTGCACGTGTGTGTACAAGTGGTTTTCAGTGACCTCGGTGAGAATGGCAGCTGCTCACCTCTGTTGGGTTTAAGAAGGTGAAGGAATTGTGCAGTCTTCAAATAGAACACAATCCAGGCAAACACAATAGTAGTCTGTGCCTAATGTAGTACCTCAGTGAAGTCCCTTTTTGGCTCAGTATTGGCCTGGCAGCCAAATGTGGATATAGAATCCTAATGATGAGTGCTGTGACTTACATACTTAGGGTTAAGTCTGACCTTAGTTTTTAGTTTCTTGTCTTGTGAGTGCCTTGCTCTATAGCATCAATTTGCATGGACTTTTTTGTAGTTCAATTTATATTTGACATGCACAAACTGGACTCCAACACTAAAGACTGCACACTATCTGCGTTTTGCTTTGCTTTTACTCTGTTTACATTGTTTCTGTGGGTTTCTGAGAATCCACCTAACAGAAGACCTGTAGAGAACATGGCCCAGAAGATAATATTTTGGAATATAGCTGAGGCTAAACCTGGCTGTAATGATTATTTGCTTATCGTGCACCTAAACAATGATGTATTAGGCTGATTCTCCAGGACTGTCAGTCTAACACATTGCAGGTTGCTAAACTCACTAAAAGTAATAATGGACTGAGGCCAGAAATGGGAAGAATTCTGGGATAAGGTAGGATTTCATTGGAAAATAGAGCACTTTGGTAGGAAGGGATAAGCAAAGGGACAAGTCAGTATCTAGGTTACTAAAAAGCAAACCTGGCAATGTATATAGTTTAGATTTGCTCATAGTCCATAGCCTGTGTGATAATGAGACCTGTTTAGAATGGATTTCCTTGGCATTCAACAACATCGTTTTTAATGATCTCATCTGGAAGTTCTGCTTCTGCCTTGTCAGTCAAAATGATCTCATCTAAATATTAAGGAAAGTGCTGATAGTAGAGACTACTTTATCACACTCCTAATGCATGCTACTACGATAAGAGAAATAAAATATTCTTAAAGTAGGTATGAGAGATTCTTTGTCCAATTTCAAACCCACACAAACAGACAAGGGTGAAAAACGTGATATGACTTCAAACATCATTAATGTGATCAGCTTCGAAAGAAAATGAGCAGTGAATGTAAAGTGGGAGGAAGGGGAATTCAGTTATGGAGCACATTGAAGCAGCAAGCGAGGGACTGTTTAAACATTTTCTGCTGTGTCTAGTAAGATGAGGCCCTGTCTCTGATGGAAATTTTCTCATGCTTCACAGCCTAAGCATGTATCTTTGTTGCACGTGATACAAGGCAGCCAACGTTTTATTGCCAACTTACAGAACAAACTCAGCCTTCGACAGAAATCTTTATCCATACAGGGGGAGGGGTTTGTAAAGAACAAATACTCTGAATGGAAGAGTTTTGCAAAGATTAAATTTAATGCATAAAATTAGTAAAGTGTCATCTCAGCTTCCCCAGCACCACTGTGAACAGTACTCAAGTCACATAGTCATTGCAAAGTTTCATCCTCCAGCAAAACTATGAACTTGACAAAAGTATCCCTTGCACATTCTCTGTCAAACAGTTTTTCTAGTAGCTCATCCAAATACAACCTCGTTTAGACACTTTCTGAGTTCTGGCCTTGAAAAACTCAATGCCTAAAAAATTTTCTTGGCAATGCTTTGGCTTGTAGGTTGCTGTGTCAGACTGGCTGCTGTAGTTTTCCCCATTCCTTGATTCCTCCTCATCTTTTTGTTTGCCCACAGTTTTCAGTACTCTGGCCACTGTTTGTATGGTCTGTAGAGCACTAGAATCTAAGCCTGAGTAGATCCTGGCATTTTTATGACACAGTAAATTAGAGTTTTTGAATCTGTGCGGTTAGTTTGTTAGTTTTAAAAATAGATGTTCCAGTATTCTGAAATAGGACAGTGAATTAGAATTGGGCCCCTCACTACAAGAAAAACATTGAGGGGCTGGAGCGTATCTAGAGAAGGGCACTGAAGCTGGTGAAGGGTCTGGAGCACAAGTCTTACGAGGAGCAGCTGAAGGAACTGGGGTTGTTAAGCCTGGAGAAAAGGAGGCTGAGGGGAGACCTTTCAGGTGGTTGATTGTGGAGAGGTGGATGTATTTCTTTTCTCCCAAGTAACAAGTGATAGGACAAGGGGAAATGGCCTCAAGTTGTGCCAGGGAAGATTTAGATTGGATATTAGGAAAAATTTTTTCACTGGAACAGGCTGCCCAGGGAAGTGGTGGAGTCACCATCCCTGGAGGTATTTAAAAGACATGTAGATGTGGCACTTATGGACATAGTTTGGTGGTGGACTTGGCAGTGCTAGATTAATGGTTGGACTCGATAATCTTAAAGGTCTTTTCCAACCTAAATGATTCTATGATTCTATAAGTGTCCGTGTGTGTATATATATGAGTGAGATTTTACTTCCTCATACACTAAGTTTTGTGTTTCCCTTTTAGAATATTTCTTCCTATTTTTCATTGTCATAGTATGAACACATGGCAACTGAGATCAGGAGCTCTCTGCACTGGATAGCGTACAGGAATTCACAGTATGTCTTGAGTTTACTCCAGGTAAAAGAAAATATGCAAGAAAAGAAATACAACCCCTTGTTAGGAGAGCAGAGGTTATGTCAGGGAGGAACAAAATGCTTTTTCCAGATTTAAAAAACCAAACAAGTGTCAGATGATTTTGTCCCATTCCCATCCCCAAACCACAGAAGAAGACTTCTTTGAAAGTCGTTTGAGCTGTATGCAGTCCTACTTGGTGTCATTAAGTCATGCCTATATTAGTGTCACTCTGAGATTAGCATTTTCCTGTCAGAATGTTTGAATTGCATATCATAGACAATTAATATAAAAGTCTTCTTAGTGGTGCCTTTCATCTCAAGAGTCTAAGGATTTTTCAGTTTTGAAAAATGAAGAAAAATGTTCTCTGGTCTTTTTATGCTTTGCTTTATTAAAAAGCTCTTGTGGTTGGCATCACACCATTAAAAAGCTAGAAGCTGATAGCCATGATATTTCATGTGTGGTAGACTTTACAACAAATTACAACACTGACTGCTGAGACTATCTAGGTTGCTGGAAATATGGGTTTAATTGTCCATTCTGAAACTGTTTCCAGGATCAAATAGAATTTCTTTAACTACTCATGCTGTTTATAACCCTGGTTCTGTTCCGTTGCAGTAAATCTGATGGGAAAGCAGAACGGCAAGTTAAAAACAGCACTGATGTTTTATGGCACCAACATTAAACTATATGTCATCTTCAAATTAAAGTACTGGGCTGAAAGGTTTTCTATTTGTAATGATTTGTTACTATCTGGAGATCTAATTTGCATTTTAAAAACTCTTTTTAACCAATACTTAGGGGCAGTGTGTGTATATAGGGGTGTGTTTCTTTGCAGTCTCTATTTATTTCACTAGCCTGTTGACATTTCATCTTGCTCAGGTTTGAAGAGGATGTTGCTCCTGTTTAATGAGAACTCAGATATGTTGCTATCACTGGTTGCGTAAGCATGTAAATGACAAATGGGGACAAAATGAGCATTGAGCACAAACAATGTATTGTTCAGACTGATCATTACTGCCTTACAGTCCTTTCCTTACTGGACTCAATTTGTAATGTATATTCATATATGAAGTTAGTATAGATACTTCTATTTTGTCCTGGCTTAAGTAGCTGCTGGACATGCAAGACAATGAAAAATTTTGCCTTTTCATGCAAAATGCTTTACACAGTTTCTGGAATATATAATGCCTTACACTGTTTCTGGAATTTATAATTTTAAACACTTTGACACTTTTAATATCTGTGAAGTTCTGTGGTAAAGGACATTGCTCTATGTGAGTTACATGTGATTTCATTTAAGTTGCCTAGTGTAGGAAAGGCAAGTTCTTCCAGATAGGCCAGAGTAGTCTGCAGTCTGGCTGGTTCTCTTTTGAGTTCTGATACTCCTAGATCGTTAGACCAGCCTCAGGCAGTGAACTGCTTCCCCTGTGTAGGACTCATGGTGCATATCTTGGGTCTAACTAGCTGTCAACTTCTCACTGCCTAACATGGTTGTGCAAGAGCCCAAGGCAGGACCTTGTCCTTCCTTTCCATTTATTAAGGCTTGTGCAGTTCCTAATTGCACTTTTGTGGGTGAGGCCTCAAGCTTGTAGGTCAGTGAAAGTGGGTTGTTGCACCCACATAACCTTTTGTTGTCCTCAACAGAGCTTCAAATACATGCAACAGCTCTTGGCATCAGGCACCAAAATTGTTTTTTTCTTGAAGTAATTCAGTGTGAAGTGTCTGAGGGTGTGATTTCCTTTTTTCAGCTTTGGAATGAGCAGGGATACTGAGGTGTATCGCAGAGTGCCTGAGGCCAGAAGGGATTTCTGGAGGTCGTCTCGTCTCTGAGCAGGGGGCTCAAGCAGGGGATTCAAGCAAGGCCACCTAATGCTGGTTGCCCAGAACCATGTCCAGATGACTTTTGATTACCTCCAGTGATTGAGACTCCACACCCTCCATGGGCAACCTGTGCCAGTCACCCTTGGTCACCCTCACAGTAAAGAAGTGTTTCCTTATGTTCAGCACCTCCTGCGTTTCCATTTGTGCCCACTGACACTTGTCCTTTCACTGGGCACCGCTGAAAAGAGTCTGGCTTCATCTTCTCAACATCTTCCATTCAGGTATTTATGTATGTTAGTAAGATCCCCCTGGGCCTTCTCTTTTCCAGGAAGAACAGTCCCAGCTTTCTCAGCCTTTCCTGATACGTGAGGTCCCGCAGTCCCTTAATCATCTTAACAGCCCTATGTTGGACTCTTTCCGGTATGTTCATGTCTCTTGTACTGTGGAGCCCAGATCTGGACCCAGCACTCCAGCTGTGGCCTCACCAGTGCTGAGCAGAAGGGAAGGATCACCTCCCTCGCTTTGCTGGCAGTACTCTGCCTAATGCAGCCCAGGACGCCTTTGGCCTTGGTGGCAAGAGCCCATCACTGCCTCACGTTCAGCTTCATGTCCAACAGGACCCCTAGGGTCAGGGGAGAAAGAAACAGGGTTTGAACCCAGAGGGCGTTTTTTCTTGGATTCAGAAATTTGCTATACCTTACCAGGACTAACCTCCAGGGACCTCTGTGACTTGCACGTGCTCTTCTTATAGAGGAAAAGGGTAAGGCTACAGCCCTTGTGTGCGTACACATCTCCTGTCATCTGTCCCACTTGTAGCTGTGGTAGACTGAGGTGAATTGCCTGGCCTGCAGGTCCCCTGCCAGGATTTCCCTTGCTGAGGGTGGTAGGTAGATGTTGGAGCCTCAGGCCTATAGTTGTTGTGAAGGGTATTGAATATCAGCAAAGGAAGTTGAAGGGATCAGCATGGAGTTCAGAGATGGGCTGTGAATTCTTGACTGTTAGTTCAGAGCTGCGGAGTCTTTTATCAGGTGAGGGAGATGAATCTGGTGATGGCACTCACTTTTTTTTTTTTTAATTTTATGTGCACAATTGTTGCAAAGGCATGCTCATTTTATAGCGCATTTGTATTTTTGTTTGCTTAAAGTGCATTTTATTTCCATGTTTATGCCCTGGGGACTTTATGAACTGTTCTAGTTTGAAAGTATGTGAGATTCCTTCTGAGAATACTTACTGTGACCAAGTTTTCTCTCTCCTTAAATAGTGAACAATACTCAAATTGGATAATTCCTGAATTTAATAAACAGGGTGGGGAAAAAAAAAAGTGGGTTGCCATGCCAGGGAGCATCTTCACTGTTTTTTCCTTTGAAGGCTGTAGACCATAATGGTCTTCTGAAGTGTTTTTAAAATATGTGTTTGTGTATATTACCAACATGTTTCCTGACAATTCATTGGTGAATTAGGTCTCGGGAGATTTGACTTGTTTTCTTGACTCTGTTCTAAAACCTCTCATAGTCTCAGACAAGTCATGGTTTCTTCATGCTCATATTCCTTGCTTGTGAAAAGAATAATTGTAGATTTCTGAGAAACGATACCTCCTTGGTCTTTTTTTAAGACAATAAACTTTTGAGAGGGAGACTTTCTAACTGTACATTTCTATGGCACTTAATGCACTTTTCAGATTCTGCCTTGAATGAATTTTGAAAATCGGTGATTTCAGACGAAAACTTTCAGACTTTAATAAAGCTGCTTCTTAATATCAACCAGTTTGCTACTATTCTGAAAAAATTGCAGGGAGGATGCCTTGAAATGAGCAGAATATGAACACCACAGTTCATAGTACTCTTGAAAAAAATGTGCAAGTGCAGCTCCACCAAAATCTTAGTCCTAATCTCTTGCATTTGAATGTAGGACTTTTCATCATCCCTGGGACCTGATTAGGAAGTCCCATTTTCATCCCTCAGCTCTTCCAGTGTACTTTTTGTGACAGTGTTTCATATTGTCTATGATGAAGGAGGTGCTTTAAATCAGTGGGAACTGAGATTGGAACTAGGGAAAAATGTTGAGTTGAAATGGTGTAGCAAGATAGTACTTCAGTGTTGCTCACCTTGTGCTTCAAACGAAGATGTATTGCTAATAAAGTCCTCATCAATGTTTCCTGCAAAAGAACTGCTTGGGTAACAAATCAAGGCAGATTTCTATCTTTGTTTAATGAAATGTTCCTGTCAAACATGCAGGAAATGATTAAGTTTCTGGAGATCAGCTGATGTGTTTGCCATGCTGTTGCCCAGAGGACTTGGAGATATCATGGTATGTTGCTGTGTTTTGGGGAGCAAATTGTTTTTTAAAAATTCTCTATTGGAAGAGGAGAGTATGATCAGAACAGTAAATCCCAATACAGTATGCAATGAGAAATTTTCAATGGAGGGCTCCACTTCAATTTCTGATGGAAGAATGAGGATTAATGCATCACTGTAATGTGTTCACAAAACATTTTTGTCTGCATAGTTCTATATTACAAGTCATAAATGTCATGAATCAAATGTGGGTTTATTTTAAATATATTAACGAGTTTCTTTGAAACAAATTAACTTACAAAAGTGAACAGAACATTGCTGTATTTTTGGATCACTTCTTTCTAAGCAGTGTGCTTCTCAATTTCTGGAATGCACGAGCAACAGTCTTTGTATTTGGAGATGTAGAGAATTTCACTAGCAGGAAACTGGGTAACGTTCTGATAGGGTAATTTAGTTGCATTAGGCCTGGGTAAACCACTTGTGATAAACGAAATAAATTGTTAATCAAACCTGAGTCTTCCTAGATTTTTATTTAAATTGCTGATTTTGCTTATTCTTTTCTAATACTGTCTGTTTAAGGTGGAGCTAGTAATAAAAAACCCAGAGCACTGTAAGAATGTGACTACTCTTCCATTATGTAGCACTTTGTGAAGCATGGCAGCATACTTGTGAGGCAGCCTATTGTGAGAAATTGATATTTTGAGGAACTAAAAGTTTTGGGTAGTTTACTTAGCTGTCAATTTTCCAGGCTTTTCAGCCAATGTTGTTACCACATGCCAAATCTTGCAGAGGCTTAATTTGAGATACAGCACCCGTTCAACAAAATGGTGTCTGTCCAAAGCAGAATTGAAGGTGATAAGATTAAGTGAATAGCTACCCTGTTTCCAGGGTAATCAAATTCAGTAATTAGGAGTTCAGTAATCTTGGTTCTTTTACATAGTCCCTTGGTGTTATAATTAATTCAGCATTCAGTTTGCAAGTTTGTGGATTATGTTTAGATTATCACTCAGATGTGTGCCAGCTGGACTTGATTGCACCTGGAGGCCTTTAATCTGGAGATTATCTGGAACCTTGATCCTAATGCTAGTGACCTCTGTTATCTCTGGTCTTCAGAAAGTGTTTCTTTAATAGTACATTTGCACTGAGGAGCACATCAGGCAGACATCCACAGTATTTGCGCATGTTCTGCTTATGAGTTAGGATCAGCACCTACCTTCCAATTACATTTTACTAATCTAGAAACTAACAGCTGCTGAGGTTTTTTTCTGGTTTTGTAGAAATCTGATCATTTTCTTCTGTATCTAGATGAAGATGGAATGGCTTTGATTAGAAGTTAGAAGGGCTACTGGGACAGTGATGCTCTCTGCTTGATTAACTAAATCTGAACCTTTAATGTAACTGACTTTAGAAGTCAGTCAGACTGGGAATTGAGCTGGGATATGTTTTTAGAGGAAGCTGTGAGCTGTAAACAGAAGAGATGTTTCTAAAAAAAAAAAAAAAACAACACCCAACTTCAGCTGCTTAGTGTTTATAGGTCCATCTCCTTGATCTAACATGAAGTTGTCTCCCTTCTGTTCAGTGGAATTAAGATTAATAGCTTGTTTATGAGTTTTAAATAGCTCCGTGTGTAAAATTGCAGATTCCTAAGATATAGACCAAAATGAATTAAAAGAACACTTTCTGAAAACAGGTATTAAAAAACCTTTCTAAAGTACTGCTATTCCTATAAATTTATCTTCACACAATACCACAACAAATTTGTAGCAAAACCATTCACCACACGTGGCACTACTCTGGAGGAGTTAGGCACTGGAGACACTGGATGTAATTCTGCTCTTAGTTGTTCTTGTTCCACATTAAAACTTTACCCCTGTTTTTCACCAGTATAAATGAAAGTCAGTTTACCAGCTGTTGGCATTTATTTGTTTCTGCCCTGTGCAACTTGGAGATGCTGGAGAGGAACATTCAGAGTTATGTGGCATTATTGGCAACAAATATATTAATGAAGAAGACTTAACCATGTGAGGAGAAGAATAAGGCAAAGGGGCTCTGTGGCACTAGCTTTGAACTGTAGCACACAAGCCTAACCTTGAATCTGGAACAGCCGTACAGTTTGCTGCTGCTGTTTGTACTGTCATCCATGCAGTTACTTTGCAACTGGCAGATTTGGGGTTTTGGTTCAGACTGGGATGTCATGCACACCCGTATTTTCCAGCATCTCTGCTGATACAGTGGCTGATAAATTTTCAATGTGCTGTGCTATCCCCATAGCTCACATTACTGTTAATGGGAACTTTACAACTAAATCCCACAGCAAACACAGAACTGAATTTAATTCAAACTTGTGAATAATGTGACCTAATTTTTTTATTGTGGGTTTTTGTTTTTTTTTTTTCCTCATGTAGCTACCTTGAGTAGAGGCATGTCTCAAACTTAAAGATGACAAAACGTTTTAGGGAGAGTCTTTTTATGCAACTGATACAGTCATAATAAATCAAACAGCCTTTGGGGAACTCGCTGCTTATACCTAAACACTATTCCAGTTACAGGAGTATGTTTTAAAGAGCATTTGTGTGTTCAGCACAAGATCTGGATTTACAGAGTTTAACTTGCAAGTTTCAGTCAATGGGCACTTTGCCTGGAACCTCTAAAATACTTTTCCAAACCACAAAACCAACAAGACTCCTGAATCAATTCTCAGACTCTATTTCCATCGTTTATTTACTTTGAGCCTTTTGATTTAGTCTGTCAGTGCCTGTAGGAAGCTACCAAAATGTTGGAACCATCAAAAAAAATAAAATCCCTTCTGTGATGGGAAACTTGTTGCATGAAATGTTCAGAAAGTACCTTTTTCTCTGAGATGGCTTCAGTGCAGTGACTTCCCTGCTCAAAACCTGAGTGTTATGAAGTGTTACTCACAGGGACCCGTGAAAACAGCCTGTCAGTCTGTGACAGCAGTGATGGATAAGTTGCCAGTCCTATTTATGGCTTTACTTGTAGGTAGCTCTCCTACAGCTTTTCTCATAACATGTTTCCAAAAATTATAAAGTACTGTACATGATCTGTCTTTCTAATCCACATTCTTTAGAGCTATTGAAATAGCAGGGGTTTTTGTTATTATTTGGCTATAAAATTGGTGGATAGTTCTTTCTAGTTAATCCAAAATGTTCAGACATTAAAGAAATATTTTTAAAATAAAAACATTTCCTTTTATGTTTTTAAGGTATAAACAGCTTTGAGGAAAATATGCAAAATGTTTTATTTAGGGAAAAAACCCCACAACTTCTAAACTGTATTTTTTTTCTCAAACTCTCTGTGTTTAGTCCAAATATGTAAATAATTTATATATCAAACTATGGGGTTTTAAAGCAAATATAATAAGGAAAAAATCTTGGCAAGCTCTACTTGTCTTATGCCTTTGAGCATAGCAGAGAAAATTTGGACAAAAAGTGATCTAAACTTATTTTGCTCATCTGTGGATCCTGATTTTCTCAGATTGTGCATAGAAATGCCCTCTGCAGCTTAAAATGGAATTTTGGGAGAATGTTGCAGACCCCTGATACCTAAATCTGGCTTGAAAGAGCTACCCCTTAAAAAGTTCAAGACTGAATTTGTTGCAGATCACTTCCTGTGTTCAGTACGTGGAGTTCTGAGAAGGAAGCTGACACGTTGATAGGTTAATGGGCCCAGCTCCTCATCAGGGGTTCCTTAAGTTCCACTCTCCTTAGTGAAGTTTCATACCAGCTCAGGGTGATGCACAGTTTATTTTCTGGGAGAGGACCCTTTGGCAACTCAAGAATAACTCACAGCTATGAAATTTGATAGCATCCTTTCAGCCTATTACAAAACAATCCATGGTGCCTCTAGGCATGTGATGTGTGGGAAGATGTTTCATCAATACTGCACTGATACTGTGTAAAAGCCTTTGTAAATCAGTCCTTTCTTGTATCTGCAATACCTCTGTGTTAAAGGTAGTCAGCAGTTAAAGGCTTTTGACTTAATCTTTTCTGTTCCTCTGTGTGACTTAGAATCTGCCAAGTGTTTGAGCCTTTTTTGAAGAAGTGGGAGATTGTGCAAGTAGGATTTCAGCTGCAGGAGTGTCTCTTTGAAGGAGTTTTCTGCTGAAGTGAGTAATTGCTTTTCACCAAGATAGATTTGTGAGGCAGAGGAGGAGAGCTGATAGCTATGACCACTTACAGGTAGCTTCCTGATTTGGATGAATTCATGCAGATTGAAAATGTTGTAATGCACACCCAAATGAGCAACATCCGTTGTGCACAGTGAGAGATACCTCTGAACTTTGCACCACTGTGAAAATGTTTTTTTCACATATGACTTTCGGTAGGAAGGAGTTGAAACAATTTTACATATTTAAGGAAGCTGTGGATTGGAAAACATCACTCTGTGCAATTAACTGTTTTGTTTTTAATTGATCCTCCAGAGCATCGGCCCTGTACTGGATTTCCATAATATTGTGGAATTTACTGGATAGTATAAGGAACTTGGAACAACTTGTGTAACTTGTATTTAAGAGGATTATAGTTTGGTGTCCACCTCCAAAATTGCTGCTTTTATCATTTAAACTGTTAATGAGATAAAAATTTCTGCAATGGCAGCATTAAACACTTAAGTCCTATCGAGCATCTTTGGGATGTAGGATCATATGATGTTAATGTAAGAGTGAAATATATAGAATGTAGTTGCTAGTGTCTGTCTGTCACAGAACGGTGAGAGCTTTGTTTCATTGCTTAACCCAAACACTTAGCATTTTCTGCATCTTCAGTTTAAGGCTTGATTAGCTTCACAGAGGAAAATGTATGGGTTTTTTTTTTTTTATATGACAATATTGTTTCATAATCCTGAGTCTTGATTCTCTCAAGTAGGCAGACCTTTGAAGCTTTCTGTTCAGTTCTTGAGATTCCCTCCCCACACTCTGTTGGCCTTTCTTTCAATTACTTTGGAAGCTTATTCTCTTGGGGAAAGCTTTTTGCTTTGAAGATGTCAGGTTCCAGACATCTGGACTTCCCAAAACCAAATTGGTTTTCTCATTCAAAGCACCTCTTTGGAGCTAGGGCCCTTTGTTTTTAAAGGGATATTGCCAATTAAAATTGGCCACCAAGGGTAGATATGTCAACTTCAGACCTCTAAATTCTCATGGAAGTATTTCTTAAGAAAATAAATATTCCTTTTGCAGTATTTAGAACCTAAACACTTTATCATCAAAAAGCTTGTGGTAAGGTTGATAAACAGAAAGCCCTTATTTCCCTACCCTTCTCAGGTCCCCTAAATTCTGAGGTGCCAGCAAGTGGCTGTACAAAAATGTTTGCTTAAATTAGCTTTTGCTTAATTTCTGATTTTCAGTCCAAAAACTAAATGAGCCATTAAAGGAAAACACACTAATGAGATGCGCTACAAAGCAAAATATGCCTAGGGCAAAAAGCAGGCTTTTAATTTGTTCAACTTAAATCTCTAACATCTGGCTGTGATGGATGATGTCACTAAGCACATTAGGAATATCAGAAATAGACTTTTGTAATTAGTGCTTCCACTGTTTGCCTTTCTCCGTTTGCTCACTCATTTTCTTGGTGCACAGTGATACAGGAAAATACTTTAAAGGGCAGAGAATCCAAGCCATAAATTGAACTTTGGTTTGGATGTGGATTGTTGGGCCTGGTCACCATGTCCTCGTCTGGTCAGCTTGCACCACAGCTAAATTGGAACACACACAGAGCTGCTTTTAGCATTGAGTACCTCACCGCTTCTCAGGAGTTAGGGATGGGTAGGAGCATCACTTAGAACAATAATCTCAAGAAGATGGGGAGACAGGAACTTCAAGCAGCAGTAAGTCAGAGCAGTTTCATGCTTCTCCTGCAGTGTTCAGAGGCCTGGTTTGATTCCTGGTGGGCCTGGACCTGGGAGGTAGGTGCGACAGCTGGGCCTGGTACTCCCTGGTAGTCCATGATGATGAAACAAGAACTTTAGAGCACAGCTGGACTCACACTGATAAATTGCCCTGCTTGTCACAGGCGGGAACAGCCTTGAGAATGGTTGGCTTGTGGTGACTCAGAGCATCAGTGTGGCGAGCACCTGACAGCACTTGGCAAAGTACCAGCATAGGCACAGTCAACTGGGCTGCCTTATTCATTGAGCTGGGATAGTTTTCCCTTTTCTCTTTTGCTACCAAAAGAAAAGGCTGTTCATGCACGTTCAGCTTGGTCACAGAGAAAAAATTTTGCACATTACTCCCCCTATGAAATATATTGCCTCGTTATGTTTGTGTTTGTACAGTTAACTGGATATGCAACCTTAGAATTTTTCTGGCGGGAGAAACAGGTTTGTTGACCACCAATCCTTGTAGGCAGGCTAAATGAGATCTGAGGGACCCTGTAATCAGTTATTGTCTGTAAAACTATTCTTGATTGCCTTCAGTCAAGTTGTTTCCAGACAACTTGACTGAAGAGAGTCTGTGAGCTCTGAACTGTTCTATTGCTCCATTAAAAGTGGTGGAATTAACCCAGATTGCAGGAGCAGTTTGTTGGGTGGATCCCCAATCATGTCAGATGTGTGCAGTTATCGTCTGTTGAAAGAAAGGCTGCATTAGGAATTTTGTCTGTGCAGCCACACTTTATTGTGGATTTCCTTGTGAAATACTAGAAGCTTTATTTTCATCTAGCAACAGTTTCTCTCCTCTGCCTGAGGCCCACTGCCCAGTGTAAAGTCCTCCGTCCCCTACAGGTTACTGCTGTATGCAGAGTTGGATTTGTAGTTGTAAAGTAGCCTGATTCCAGACCTCATTTTCAGTGTTTTTTTTTTTTTTTTTTTTCTAAAAAAGAACCAGTCTAAGTGGAACAGGATAATTTTTCTGTCTCATAGAAATACAGGTTATTTTGTTTTGCTGAGCTTTAATTTTTAGAGAATCCTAGAAAACTCATGCATCTCTTTCATGCGAGTGTTTTAAAACTAGGTGGTTGTCCTAAGTCACAGCTTCTGCTCTATGGATCATTCATACTTTGTTGTCCTTTAAATGCTTTAGTGTACTGGCCTATCTCTTTCTGCTTTGAATGCATTTGAAATCATATCTGTGTAGTCACATCTTTCCAGTGTGCCAAATGTAGCAAATGTTGTTCCACTATTTCTGTTTTCAGGAAGATTCTTTTATATTGCTTGCAATAAAAATAGGGCTGCATGTAGAAACTTCTCTGTTTGTGATGGATAAAACTTAATGATGGGAGAACCAAGGATCACTAGCACCATCTGTTAATTGTGAAGCAAAATGTGCGTCTCCTGGCTGTGCAGAATTGGGGCACAAACCTGACCTGTGCAAAATACTCCTTTTACAGGTTCCCTCTAATTCAAGGCCACTCTGCCAAGTGCAGTATCCCACCTTTGCTGATTCATGCCTAAATTTCAGGTAACACAAATTTCCAGCTTCTTCACTCCTTGATTCCAGCAGAATTACAAAGAACAAAAATTCCAAGCTTCCTTCTGATCCTTACTGTTCAAGAGTGAAAATACTGAGAACCGAAAGAGGTTGACTTCCATTTATCTCTGGGAAGCACTGATGGCAAGACCTCTGGTCTAAAAGCAGTGGGGGGCCCTGTCAAGCCTTTTTCATTGGAGAATCTAATCCATCTCTCTTAGGAGGTTCACAGAAGACATAATCAGCTTGTCTAGTCTGATCCACTTGGTGTCACAGGTCACTGAATTCCATGCAGATTGCTCTGTAATGAGTCTTATCCTGACATTCTCAAGCATTGACAACATCCAAAGGGTCACAGCACTGTGGCAGTGGAGCCAAGACCATAGAAAACTTTCCTCTTGAGTGGTTTTAGCCTCTGCATTGTCTTAATTCATGTCTAAAATTTGACCCCAGTTTCACTGCAGTATTTCAGTGTGCAACTCCATCAATTCCAATAGTTGCTGTCCTTCTAAATATGTCTTGACACCTGGGTCTTGATGTATACAGCTGGATTTTTAGATTCTACAGTGTAACAATTGCATAGGTGTGTTCTGCAGCTGCAGCATGTTGGTGAAGCGAGTTGTAAAAGTAACTCAAAGTTGCAAATGGTAATCTGAATGCAAGCAACCTCTCTTTCTTATTTCAAATGTACTTTTCTACCACATTGTTTAGAAATGTCTCCGGTAATTAGAAATTGGGGATGAAAATTTTAGTTTGTATTTTCTTCTACAGCTAACACTTTTATAGGGAAAATAATCTGAAACATACTTTCAACAGCAGGAGAAAGGAGAGGAGAGAGACCTATAATCACTAATGTTAAGAGCTGGATATGATGAAGGACAGAAATCTGGAACTGAATTTGTAATATGAGAAGGCAACTTGGCAGCTCTGCATGGTTTTCATTTGTTTTAAAGGGGGCATAATGCCATTGAACAGGAAGGTATCAGACCTCTCTGAGGCATGAAAGGGGTAGAGATTCTGGGCTCTGTTCTGAAATTACAGGTCTAACAAAACAAAGCAACTGTCATGACGAAGCTGGGAAATTTACTGATTTTAGAAACTCTCGGAAATTGAAAAAATAACTAACATCGCTGGGTCATGAGTTACAGTACATAATTGCAGTTTATGAATATTTTGTTTTGTGAAGGGGTACTGCATAATAGTTAGGGAGTCTGAATGCTTTGGGGAAAGATCCTGCACTGGCCAAAGACAATCATCCAAATGCACAGAAGGCTGATCCCTGAAGATATTTCAACATGGGTTCATTGGATTCATCTGGAAGTGAGATGCTCTTGGTTTTGTAAACCTAGTTAACTTAATGGACTTGCACTAGTACAATTGGATAAAAGCACAAGAATGAATGGTTGAGATAGGTTGTATTAATGTAACTTTTATCTAAGTTAGATTGCATGTTGTCTAAATATTCCCCTCACTTGATTATTTTAACTTGTAGCATGTAGCTTCATTTGGTGTCCCTCTTCTCTTGCACTGGGAGAGACTGCGAACAACTGGTCCCTATTCTTTTATACTGCTTTTAATTTTGTCATACTCCTCTACATATTTTTTTCTATTTGGAAATTTTTTTTTTTTCTACTTGTATATGCAATTTTATGCAAATAGAAAACAAATACAGCAGTTGAGTCTGCTTTAAAACACATAAATTCATTCTATTTTCCCGTTGGCAACCACAGTGCGGCCTCATTTAAAGTTGCCCCTTGTCACCCTGCCACTGGCCACCTCAGAACATCTACATTCTCATTTGGGTGGACTTGGGGTTGAGAGTGCTCTGAAATGGCTGAGGTGGCATGTGGTTTGTGTAAGGCAGTGATCTATATTTTGATAGAGGTGCTGGATATTTTATTTTAAAATTTGCTAAGCCTGGAGATGTCAGTCTGCTAGGTCAAAATTTGCTGGCCCTTGGGGAGTTCAGCGAAAGTATAGCTATCTGTTTAAAAGTTGCTGTGTCTTTTTTATTAGATTATTTATTGTTGTCAAGCAGAAGAGCGAGCTCATTTCAGTGCATATGTGAAGCTCTGGGTCAGTGCAGCATGTGCACCCACAGCCTGATCTGCACTTTTGAGCTATACAAAGCTAAAAGTCATCGGAGGAGTGCAAGCTGCAGAATTTGTAATCTGACAGTCTTGGAGCTTTTCTGATCTTTCTGCTACAACTCAACAGCAAACAAGCTTTTCATCAGGCAGAAGTGCTAAGAATAGCAAGCCCCACACTCAGACTCTGTAAATAGAAGACCAAACTTGTGAAACTGAAACATATGGCAGAAAGCAAGCTGAAGTGCATCAGTCTTAGCTTTGAGCTTGCAGATGAGAGAGAGATTTTTGACTGCTGAGCATGGAAAAATGTGAAACCAAAGACCCTTTAGGTAACTGAGTTCGGAGGAATGTAGAAAGCATGGTTACTTCATCCTGCACAAGTACTGATATGCAGTCTTAAAGTATATCAGATCACTTGGGTTAATTTATATTGTTCCATACTGCTCTTAACCAGAGACAAACCCTCAGTTCAGCTGATTGTCAGTTCTGTAATATGATTTTTTTTTCAGTTTATGTCCGTGTGTTTCTCTGAACCTAGTATTTGAAGGAGTGAGAAGCCTCAAGATGTCTTGAGGCAGCAGAATTAGTGGAAAGTTGGTTTGGTAGGCATGATCCTTGCCAAATAGGAAATGAGGGGGGCAAAAGCATTCTTCTGAGTTGAAGAACACTTAATTTTTCTGTTCAGAAAAACTTGGGATGAGGTTATTACCCTGATGTGCTGTTAAATGTGCTAAAATATGTTTATTTGGTAAGGGAATAACACTGGAATATAAGATATCTGAGATCAACCAAGAATGACAGTCCAAGTCTCCTCTCCCGAGAGTTTTTTTCCATCCAAATATAAAGATCATTTATTTGTTCTTTTGGACTTTGTTAGTGCTGGATCTCCATCAATCTTCTGTATGTTTATGTAGCATTTCATTGGGCACAACTGGAACATGATGTATTTCCACTAGTGAAAAATATAAGCCTTTAAGCACATCTAATCCCAAACTGGAAAGAGACAGTTTGGTATGTCATGTGCACTCTTCTACTGAATTCTGGGATGATATGGCAACGGTAGGACAGAATGAAAAAATAATCCAGTAAATCTTTACAGGAAGACTGAAAGGACAAGACGTATTGCAGTGTATGGTTCAGGCTTTACTTCCTGAGTGAGAGAATCAGTGGAAACTTGCAGTAATGAATTTTCATGTTATTCTCAAAGTAGGAATTGTGGTGCTGGGGGAAGTAGGGAGCCTTTTTCTTATCTTTCTCAAACTGAAAGATATTTTCTCTCCTGAGAAATCAATGAAATAGCTATTTCAAGGATATATCCCACAGATCCCATTATTCTGTAGACCTGAAATTCAAATCCCAATTTGACATTGAAAATAGAAAGTTTAGCATATAAGTGCAACAGAGTGCTTCAGCATTCTGGTAAGAACACATGGTATTGACTGGTAGGCAAGTAGTGATAATGTGTCATACTTTATCTACTATAAAGAGATGACTACTAAGTGAAGGTAACTATATAGAGAATAGAAGGTGTATATGTATATTTGTGCCATGGTAGATCGTAGAAGGTTTAGGAACCCCACAGCACAATCTCCTAACTGAAGACATGAGAAACTAGGAGGAGAAATGAGAAGAGTGTCCAGTTTACTGAGTAATGTATTGAGTGGCACAGGGAGGATAATCTGTCACCAGTTCAGGAGCTAGAGCTAGGACTGCCACATCCAAGCCCACAGTACCAACTTCGTATTCTGTGCTGCAAAAGGAGAGAATTTCCATTATGAGATGTAGCTTATCTTTTCCACATGAATCAGCTCTTACTGTAGTTTTGCAGATATTTTATAGCTTTTTATAGGTGCAATTAAATACAGAAAACAGCTAAAAATGCTGAAGAGCAGCACTGTTATCCAGGACACTTTCTTTTTAAGTATTTTTTCAGTTCATTTTGACTTACCTAGGGAAAGACTTCCCCCACCACAGGACTTCTGTTTTCCCCAAGCCTGTACTCCCTGCTGACAGATGACCTGAAATGTTACAGAACCTGGCAGGGATCATTTGAAGAAAATGCATTTTTACAAAAATAGAAGTTTGTTTCTCCAGAAGTACCTCGAAGCTTCATCAGCAGTGCTGTGTTCAACTAAGTCACATTAAAATTAATTGTAGTTAGGTTGAGACTTCTTATGGTTGCATACTATTGCAAAAAAATAATTGATAGCAAATTAATATACCTTAAAAATGTTGACATGATGTTAATTGCTGGCAGCTGTAAAATGCAAAATCTAACAATGTATTTGAGATTTAAAAAAAGTAATTTGGACAAGTCCTGTGGTCTGTCTTGTGTAAGCTCAGACAAGATGATCCGAAGCAGTGGTCTAGGATTATCTCTGAACAGAAGGCAAAATGGCTGGGTCTTTCAGTATTACATTCCCTATCAATATAGGAATAAAAGAGTCTACAGAACAGAAAAGTGATGTTCCCTGCCTACAGACTAAACCCATCCTTCTCCCTACCCTGCAGCAAAAATACTTCAACCTAAATCTAGTGTTCTTACCTCTTGAATTAATGTGCAGTTGACTGTTATTTCTACTGAGTCTTAACTGCCCCAATTTGTCTTGCACTGGAGCATTATGGACATCTCTCATAGTGAAAGCTGGTGATGGTTCTTTCTCTGCTGAACCAAGGCTTTCAAGTCAGCAAGCATACTAAGCTGCTTCACTCTGCTGTTTTGGTTTTTGGTAGTCTTTTGTTTGGTTGGTTTTGTTTCGTTTTTTTATTTGCTTCTCCTGTTCTTCAGATATTTCCAGTATAGTATATGTGTTCAGAACTGTTACTTCATTTCTGTAGTTGCATAAAATGGCATAGGAAGGCATGCCCTCAAAATATATAGCTGCTAAATTATGCATATTTATTTCTAGTAGATGATATCTATGTCTTATAAATGTAGTGGACCTGATGATTTCTTGAGCTGAAGGAAATCACCTCTCTGCACTTTAGCTCTATTTAATTATAATCAAATGTTTTTCTGATGCACATGGCTTAATTTAATATTGTGACATTGAACTTTTGTCCAATTATCCATATATGGTAGTGTTTCTTTCAGATTATCAGCTAATAGTTGTTCAAAATCTGGCTAGTGGAGTATGTACTCTTCTGTATAGTCTGAAATACCGTCATTCTTTTTTCCTTCTATATAACAAATGGCAGATGTCAAATATGCACATGCAGCTAGATTTCCTATTAATTCCTACAGTGTTTCATTTCTTATTTGAAATTATGATTTATGTGATGATTCATGTAATTCTTCCTTAGATGGTAAAAAAAAAAAATAATAGTTGATTGACTGTTTTGGTTTTATTTTTTTCCTTTTCCTTCTGTTTTTTTTTCTTATCTGGAGATTCCAGCTTTAGGATGTTACAAGCCTTTGTTTTGGAAAGGTTGCAGGCCACCTCAGGAAGTGCCTGTGACTCTGCTGAAGTGAGTACGATACCTGGGATGGGAGCATGCTGCCAATGATCACCTTGGGCTACTCATGCTACAAACAGGCTACTTGTGCACAACTGTTGCTGCACTGGTGTTTTATGTGTTTGAAAGATGGAAGAGCTTTGGTTAGTTGAAGCTAGAACTCCTATTCTGGCACTGTTTAACTGAGAGATGGCAAAGAGGGACTGTGGGGGTGGATTATCAAAGCAAACAGTAAGCATGGTTTCGACAAAAGGAAAGCCTGCTTCACTTTTCTGAGGCAGGATATTTCTTGTCTTGTTGTGAGCCTTGTCTAGGAGCTGTATATAAGAAATTCCAAAAGATAAGCAAAAAACTAGGACTTTCCATTAGTTTTATATGAAACAGAAAATTTTCTATGAGATTTTGCTGACTTTAGGTGATAGTTATTTATCAGCAGCAAAATCTTGTTTGCTGCTGGAAACTTTTTCTTCACAGTGACCTGGCCACCTGCTTATCATTTGCTAAAGAATATGTTTTATGGAGAAAGTATTTTACATTTTGTATGTATTGAAGTGTTGATAGCTCGACTGCTGGTCCCCCATGTCCTTTTCTGCACTGCTGTTACCTAGCCAGCCCATCTCTAACCTGTAGCAGTACCTGGGGTTATATCTTAAATTCAGCATTTTGCCTTTGACTTTCCTGAAGTGCGTGATGCTCATAAGCTCATTTCTCCTGTCTGCCAAGGCCCCTCTGAGCAGCAGCTCTGATCTGCAGTCCATGAGCCATCCCTCCAATTTGGCATCATCTGCAAACATGCTGACAGTGTGCTCTGCCTCATTGTCCGGGCTGTTGGAGGTATTTGATAATGTTAATCCCAGTGTATCATTGTGTTTGGGACATTTGAAGTGCACTAGCGCTTGATGAAAATGGTATGAGTGTGGAGCCTGTGCCAGCACGGGAGGCTGCAGGTAGTTTGTGCACACAGAAGGGTGTGAGCATGTGTGATTCCACAGTTTCCTGCCTGGCTCATTGCTCAGTCTCTACACTGGTGAACAAATCAGGTGAGGGATGTGTCATGTTGTTAGGACTCCCAGCTGGCAATAGCTGGATGATATGTACAGTTGTGCTGGTGGGCTGCCCAGCAGTCCTGCAATAACCTGCGTATGGCTGCAGAGATCTGCTGGTATGATGCTGCTCTGGCTGCCCTTGATGGTTCTAGGTCTTCTGGGGCTCTCCTTGCTCTTTTTATTGCTAGATGCCTTGTATTTTCAGGGCCCAACAGATGCAGGTGTATTCCTGAAGGTGGGCTGAGAGGATTTTATCTAAGCTTGCTAAGCACTGTGAAGCGTTGGACAAAAATTTAAACACCAGATTTGACATTAGCACCATGCGCATTAGTAATATGACAGAGCTCTTAACTCTGTTCTGAAGAGGAGCAACCTGTCATTGAAGTTATAAAAAAGTAAATTGGGAACGAGCAGTGTCTGGCAAAATACCTGCAAATTTCATCTTATTTATATGTGGCCCTGTGACATTTATCATGGTCTCTAACATCTGTCCTCATAGTTTGGAACCTTGTCAGTAAAGCTCTCCTTGGCAAATGCCTCAGTTTCATGCTGGATCATTTCTTACACTTTAACTATGATTTCTGCCTTAATTCTTGTATAGTCCAAGTGATAAACAAATCCTATGGAGATTATGTGAAAAGCTTTTATCTCAGTTGAAGGAATTGGATCTTGATCTACTTTACGAAGCACCTATCTTGAGTCTATCCTTTTCCATGGCCCTTCCACTATTCCACTACAATATTGGGGGCAATAGTTAATGACAGGTATGATGTAAAACTTGACAGATAGATAATATCTACTATTAAGCATCCCATTTGGGGCTTATAAAATTCGGTGTCAAATATTATTTTATGAGACAATGAATTGAATCTTATTAGCACAAGAATGTACAGAATGACCCCAAATCATTACAGTGCCATGGAAGCTGGTTGAACAACAGAGAGGCATACCTTAGGGGAGGAAAAACCCTATAAAAACAGGCAGTCCTGAATTTGCTATAATACAGTGCAAATGCAAAGTAACAACCACAAATTCCATTGTATCAGAAGGAAAAATGACCTCTACAGAGAGCATAGTAATTGCCATGTCTGACATCTGCCATAAATATTTTTGTGCATGATTTGGTGAAGTTGAAAACAACTGCATTTCCAAGTGTGACCATTGATTTTTCTTCTAGGTTGACATACGTAGTTATAGAGGACACAGTTTTAGAAAATTTGGACTTGATCTTTTGGAAACCACTATGTCACAATCATCTTCTGTGTGCCAGTGCTATTAAAAATGAAGTCTATGTTGTTGCAAAAGTCTTATGCACAATCAGGTACTGAATTAGTAGCTGCTTTTGAAAAATATTTTTGAAATCCTGCTTCCTTATCACTCAGATGGGATATGTCCAAGTTCATAGGAATAATGTAGGGCTTAATTTACTAAAGGTCGTAAAGCAATTTCAGATCTTCTGCAAGTTTCTATATGAGTATGAAGTCTTAGAAAATTTTGTACTTGATCTTAGATTTGTTTGAAGTTAGTGGTGAATTTCTCACTGATTTCATTAGCATGTCATGAGGCTCCTGGGGCAAAAGTCTCAGATCCAGAGTGTATTTTGGTCTGGTTTTGGACTTATGTTTGCATGAAGAGTGGAATGAGTGCAGGCATCTCTCATGAGTCAGCAGAGAGAATTCACTAGTGGGTATAGTTATAATAATTTTAGCCCCGGTTGTTCTTCAGCTGATAATTAGAACTAAGGCAGTGAGAAAATGGTGAATACTTTGTCAGAGGCAGTAAAATTCCTGACCTCCTCCAATAAGCTTGAAGTCCCCTGCTAAAAATATAACTGTTTTTAAAATAACTGGGATAAGGTAGTGATTTCTAATTTATTTCTTTTCTAATGAACATGATAACATCTGCTGCAACTAGTTCTGACAGTAGGATCTGGGAGTTGTATTTTATTGAAAGCTGATGGATTCTGCTCTGTTATTTATGTGTTGGGTTTTGTTTTGTTTGTTTTTTTTTTTTTTTTTTTGTTTGATTCTGCTACATCTACTCCGATTAGATTACAAGGTGACTGTGTACTTAAAATGTATTTGTATATTTGATTAAAGATGGTCATCTTGATTTTACAGATAGTACTGCTATAACTGGGATAAAGCTGCATGGTTTGCCAAGTAATATCTTTTGATTAATAAGCTCAGTGTCCGTAATGATCTTGCACTGAAGCACAGTCAGTTAGCACTGTCGGTGCCTCTGGTACATGCGGTGAAGGGTCCATGCTGTGGTCAACTCTGTTCTGGCAAGAGCTGCTAGCTCTGGTCTAACATCTCCTTGGACAGCAGAGTCCTCACCTCGAAGGCAGTCCTTGTGCTCTGTGGGTTTGTCTGTTTGTTTGTCTGTGATCTCGGTGACTCTTCCAGAATGTCTGGCACAAATTAGTTCCTGAGATGAAGGTGACCCTGCAAACTCGGGGGGGGGGCTCACTGCCTGCAGAGTCAGTCACCAGGGTTATGGAAGCTTTCTGGGCTCCAACATGCTGATTTATTGTCCAATATGGGGCTGATGCAAGAGAGGCCAGAATTCTGTTACTGCTCTTCTGCTCTGTAACCTATTTGGGAAAGTTTCTTCTGTGCTTGGAAATCAGTGGGTTTGGTACAGGCAGCCAGGAATGTAAAGGCCAAACCACAAAGCTGTTTAGATGGTCAGCTCCTTGGTATCTTTAAACTGATGACTGTTTGGGGTCCTGTTTTGTGAGTGGTGGGTTTTTTTGGTTTGGTTTGGTTTTGTTTGTTTGTTGTTTTGTTTGGTTTGGTTTTGGTTTTTTTTTTTTGTTTTTTTTTGTTTTTTTTGCTTTATGTATTCTAGTTTCTAAACTGGCCCTTGGTCACTTTTATTGGTCAGTTTTGATGCATATTCCGTCTCAATGGGCTATATACCCATCCTACTTCCACTCCATCTGGTGAGAGGTTTTTTGCTACAGGCTTTGTTCCAATACATGTTATCAATATGATTGTCTCCTTTGATTCTATGAAGTGTGGGAAGGCCTTTAGGAAGAAATGTTAAGCAAGGGTTCCTACATACCACCAAGACTATTATTATCCATTGCAAAAGGGCACACAGTATTAGCCAGCAACTGGGCCAAATTTGATTTGGCCTTTGCTAACTTCATCATTGGTTCCTGGTAGACTACCTTATTTCTGTCAATTAATTTTCCATATAGCTTAAAAAATTTTACATGCATTAAAACTTAGTGTTCCCAATTTATTCCCCTTAATATAGCTTTTACTTCTTTCCCTCTTTGCTGGACATGTTCTCTCTAATGGTCAGGAAAACGCATGCTTCTAGAATTGCTTTAAGAGGACTTCCATTGGAGAATATTTTAAATAGACAGTAAAGTGTCCTGGGATTACAAAAGTAAGAATCTCATGAGAAGAATCTAATGTGGCCAAAGTAAAAGGGATTTCTGAGGGTATAGCCTGTTGACTTTAATATGACTTGTGTTGTGTGATGGCATGGACATAGTTTTGATTGAAAATTCTAAAGTTGTTATTTACATATGTATTAGCTACTGTACAAAAACTATGTGATTGTAATTCATTTAATTGAAAGTAATAAATCTGTCCAGCCAGAGTGCTTTTTCTTTTCTTTTTTTTTTTTTTTTTTTTTTGTTTTAAATTACTGTGGTAGAATGTGAAATCCTGCACTTTGACTTTAGAGCTTACAAAGCTGGTTCCCACCAGTATAGTCTCTCAGTTAATGAATGAGTCTTAATGGGCACACATACCTACCCAGGAGAAACCTGTTTACGTGAAACATCTGCTTTACATTGAAACCTTGGCTTTCCAAGAATCTTTCAAGCTGTGTTGTGAGGCATGAAGAGGTCAAATGACTTATCCAAGTCTTGCAAACTGCCAGCTGAAATTAGGATCTAATGTGCTTCTGACTTGATTCAGGTTTTTACTCAAGCCCCTAGAACACAAAGCAGTTTAGCCAGGCTGGGAGGGAACCCTGGCGTGGCGCTTACGGATTGCCATTGAAAATGCTGAGGGATTCGCTTGTGTTTCCAAATCCCACATGAAAGCATAGTTCATTCTGAGAGGGGCAGAAAGATGTTTCTTGTTCTTAACAAACAATCCTTGTAAAATGCTAATTAAATAATATGTATAATAATAAAATTATTAATTGCTTAGTTGCATTTCTTATTATCTATGGAAGTTTTTCATTATAAAGCAGAGTTGTTACATGAAAACTGCAATGACAAAGGCAAATCAGATATTAATTTACTGGTGCTCAGCTGGATTCTCTTTTTTGCCTTTCAAATAAAGCAGCCTGTCCTGAGTAGGACATGTTGTTTCCTCTCTCGGCAGTGCGGAGGCTGTAGAGGAGTGAGCAGGTCCCCGAGCTGAAAAGAGCTCCCCGGGGCTTCACCTGCCATGATCTGGGTTTAGCCAGGAGTTGAATGAGAAGTTTCTACACAAGAAGAAAAATACTGTCAATGAACAACTTAAAAACATAAATCCTCAATGACAGGCTGAGTGTCAGACTTGGGTTTTTGGTGGGAAAAAGGTGCATTAGCCTTGCTAATATTTAAGATTAAGGGCGGAAGGGGAGTAGCATTATAAAAGAGCTACTTTTCCTTGGAGTCCTCCATTTTACTGCCCTGTTCTACTAAGGATATTACCTTAGCTTTCCTCTGGAAATTGGCCAGTGAACCTTGTGAAAGTTTTATGGAGGCTTATTACTGCCTAATTCACCTTTCAAAATGAAAGTGAGATTTTTTTCAATTGCTTTCCAGAACTTTGTCCTTGCTTGCTTCATCTGAGCCAAAGTTTAGACCAAATATAGTGTCTGAAACATTTAAGCCTTCCTGATTTGTCATTAAATTGAGGCTTGTACTTGATTCCTAAATAGATGGTGATTTTGCCATATAGAAGAAAAAGTCTACTTTTGGAATATTATGATAAAATACCACACAGAAGTGCTGAAAACCTTCCTTTTTATGATTTCTAAGTCAGAAGCTTCATCTTCTAGCAACATATAATTGAACATGCTGTCACATGTGTCCAGAGAGTGACATATATTCAGTGTGGCAATAAAAATACCTATGAAATATTGGAAGGGGAAAAAAAAAACCTTTTGAACCATTTTTAATATTCTTGTTTTCTTTTTTGTTCTTTTGTGTAAGTGAAATCATATACAATTTTTTAATTCTCTAGGAAAACATTTTATTGTGTTCTAAGACTTAGCAAGTTGTTCTTTTACCCATGAAGTAAATTGTTTTGCTGTGTTTCACAACTGAATGTTAATTAAAGATTAGTAGATCCTGGATTGCCTTCCCTTGGAATGATAACTGATTGGGTTCAAATCCATTGCTAAAACCCTGGTAACATCCCATGAAAAGTGAGATCTGAAACAAATCTCATGGTTCTCTGCTTTCAAAAATTACAAAAAAAAAACCAAACAAAAAACAAAACAAATTAATTTCTCCTTTTGTTGTTTTATATTTTTTAAAATGCTGCTGTACTTTAATATATGTATAGAATCTCTTAGGTACATTTATGGTGGAATTAATTTTACATCCAACTCCATTATTTTAGTCTGTTAGGAAAAACTGGTTTTCCTATCTGAGGAATTATATTCACATAGCAAAGAGGTGTGCCCAGGGTATGAAAGCAGCTGCTTGATTAGCAGTGTGATACTTCTCACATGCTGTTTTCTTTACATCAAGTACTGGAAAGGAAAAGCCACATGTCTTTTAGCTGTGGACTTCCGGAGAAGAGTTGTTGCATGCTAACATGGCACCTGAAAGTGAAATTGCAACATCACACAGTCAGGTTTGAACATGGCACTTTCTGGATTGCCAATGCAGATATAACGTGCCTGAGGAAGTGGGTCAAAATAAATGATATGCAGTTGCCATCATCACATCTAACTTTTGCATAGCCTTTCTTTCTGCTCACTTGAGGAGACATAATACAGAATTAACCCACTGTTATGTGAGTTCATGTAGTGCTGTTTTCATAGGAGTACTTCAGCTTACATTGTTAAATTTGGCAGGGGCTAATTTGATTATGTGCTGATTTTCTCCATTTTACAGACAGGATTAGACAAAAGCCAAAATATTCCACTTCCTCTGATTTTGGATACCCAATTTAAAATTCTAGGCAGTGGTCTTGCCAAATACATAAGTGTTCTTGGTCCCCAAGCAGTGGAGGGGGGGAGGGGAGTGGAAGAAATTATCCTAGTTTAAAAGGCATGAGTTTGTTTCAGCCCTTGACCCAGATGGTCTGTGAGGTTCATGCAAAACAGGAGGAAAGAAATCCTATGGGAAAAAAAAAATTCCGCTTGCTGTATGATCTTGTCAGAGCATTTAAGATCAACTAATTCTTTAGTAACAATGTTATGACATTTAAAAACTTGGGGCTATTACCCTGTGAGCATGGATTTGTGTTTGTGTGATACAAGTTACAGTTTTGCCCTGTGCTATAGCATTGGCTTGGACGCTGATGGAGCTCGGTAGATCCCAGACAGTTACCAGTATTCCCTAGTGGGAGGGTTTTTTGATTGTTTTGTTGGTTTTTTGTTTGTTTGTTTGTTTGTTTGCATTTTTTGTTTTGGTTTTTCATTTGTTCTTTTTTACTTTTCCCTTTTTCTTTTGTAAATACAGTGAAATCTGTCTGACCTGGAGTATTCATTCAACTTTTTCTGCATCCAAACCTGTTTTGGTACTTTGATAACAGAAAATCAAACTTTCAAGGTAATCCAGCCTATTTGAGACAGGATTATTTTCAGTGACCATCAAATGAAAGAATCCTCACAATCTGAAGTAATTTTATGCCATAGAGCTCTCATGCAAAAGTTACTTCAGTTGAAATTGTAAAAATGCTTTAATGAATTACAGAAACAGCAAAGTAGAGAGTTTCCAGTCTCATTAAAATAAAATGAAAAGTGTAATTCTATAGCCTACTAGCAGCCAACTGTCTCCAAACCATTATGTTTCTAAAAGAAGCTGTTTGGCTGTAGTGGCCTACTTTCTAGTTGCCTGACTTTGAATAAATGCTTCTAGTGGCACAACACTGGAGTGTCATGACTACTCATCTTTTTTTTTTTTTTCAGTATAAATTTGAAAATAATTCCCTGCTTTTAGTTGTGAGATGAAAACAAAATCATCAGTTTTGACTGTTTCTGATTTCAGAATTATCAGTCTTTAGTAAATATAAGACTGTCATTTAAATACAAGTATTGAAATGACAAACTCAGTTGTTTTATTTCAGGCTTTCTATAGGTGCCTTGTGTGGGTTCCGTTCCCAGGTGTACAGGCAGGATAGTATCAGTGAGACAAAACATAGTGATTTCTGTTTAATTCTGACAGCAGCAATGCCAAATGCATTGGCTCCGAGTGTTTTCCATGATATTTCTTCTATGGGATATGTTGTTCTATTTTGAGATCTAGCATGGTGCAATTCCAGTGCAACTTTCTGATTACTCATCTGTGTACTACAGAGCTTGTCACAATCAAGAATTTGCAGTTTTCCCACTTCTGTTCCTCATAATTACTGCACTTACTCATCCCTAGCTTACCTACAAGATTTAGTGCATACTGAGTATGTAACTCATTCATCACAATGTTGTGATGGATTTACCCCATAGTCCCTTATTTGTCTATGAAACATTTCCTACTTCCAGAAATGATGCTGAAATTTTAAAATACTCTGATAATTCTGAAAAACTACAAGACTTCCAGTCTGTTAGCTGGTATTTCCTAGTGTGCTCACAAATAATGGATAATAATGACTTTGATAAATACAGCAGAGTAGACTTGGCATGCTTAATTGCAGAACTACATGTGCATCACTTGTCCTTTTTGACTCAATCTAATAAATATTACACTTGATCACTGTTCTGTAGTAGCCAGATGAAATGTTATATAGCTAGCTAGGAATCTGCTATGTATATTTCATAAGCGCATTATCAATTTTTAAAGGTTTTTTTTGGGGGAGAAATACTGCTTGTGCACAGGCGCTTCATTCCATATTTGCACTAGTAAATAAGTAGTTTGACTTTTCAAATGTGCTGATCTCGTTGCAGGTTTGCTGGCATTTTTTCCCCTATCTGAAAGGATGGGATGGCTGCTTTACCTTCTTACGGTCATTTAGCTTATTTCTGCACCTGGGACCAAGTAATGCTGGGCACAAGGATAAACTGGAAGAGGAGCAGCTGGAGAGCAGCCCTGCAGAAAGGGGTTTGGGGCTGCTGATGGGCAGCAGGCTCGATCTGAGCCAGGAGTGTGCCCTGGCAGCCGAGAGGGCAAACCGCATCCTGGGGTACATCAAACACAGCATGGCCAGCCTGCCAAGAGAGGGGATTTTCCACAATTTAAGAGGGACCCCACAATTTGAGAAGGATGTGAAGGTTGTTGAATATGTCCAGAGGAGGACAACCAAACTGGTGAAGGTCTAGAAGGCTTATTTATCCTATGAGGAGTGGCTGAGGACTTTGGGTTTGTCTAGTTTGGAGAAAAAGAGGCTGAGGGGAGACCTCATTGCTCTTTGCAGCTTCCTGAAGAGGGAAAGTGGAGGAGGAGGTGCTGAGCTCTTCTCCCTGGGATCCAGGTTTAGGGTGAATGGGAATGGTTGCACCAAGAGTAGTTTAGACTGGACATGAGGAAGCATTTCTTTACCATGAGGGTGGTCAAGCACTGGGAATGGGCTTCCTGGAAGAGGAGGTCAATTCCCTAAGCCTGTCAGTGTTTAAGAGGCATTTGGAGGATGCCCTTAACTACATGCTTTAACTTGGTCAGCCCTGAAGTGGTCAGGCAGTTGGACTAGATGTGATCACTGTAGGTCCCTTCCAACTGAAATAGTCTATTCTATTTTAGCACTTGGAGTATGTTGCAGTGTCTATTATTAAACTTAACTTTTCCAGTGAATCTAAAGTATGCTGCAGCCTGCAACATCTCAGGTTAACCCCATTACTGAACTGAATAAGGGGTTTTGGGGTGCACAATGTAATCTGCATGGTATTATGAGTTTTATCTTGTACCGCATTTGGGACTTGTGTCCTGATTGGAGGACACAAACTGAAATTAGCTGTTAACAAGATGATGACCACTGCTGACTTTGGAATTACTGTGAGACCTTTTGTCAGTATGGGTGCTGGCACGCATCCACCTCACACATCCTTTTCCATCAGCTGGAAAGTGAGTATATTCCTTTGCAACATCCCCATCTTGCTTCCAAGTCAGGCTTTCAGTTTCCCTCTATGAGCAGTGCTCTGTGGCATACTGCATTTAGAAAATGGCTAATAAGTTTTCAGTGTTTTAAAATCACTGCTCAGAAACTTGTGACAATAAGGGTGAGAGGCTGGAGAAAATTGAGAGCTGAGTGTAGATCTCTTGGCAGTGATCACTGGAAAGGTGGACTGGCTGGCCTGAGATGCCACCTATTCCTCTTACTAAAAAAATTAGTAGGTGATGGTGTGTGACAACTGATGTATCACTGAAAGCAAGTGATAATCCACATCTAGCAGACTTCTGTAAGCTAAAATAAAGCCTTACCTACAGAAACAATTTAAAAATTAGATTTCTAAATTAATGTGAGAGTGCACCCTTTGAATAAATTAATGCTCATGTTGTGTACTTAATGCACAGTGGCATGCCAAGTTCGTCAAGAGTTAACTCATTTGGGGCTTTCTTTTTTATAAACATGACTTCCCTTCCAAAATCATGTTGTAAGACCTGACTTTAACACTGAATCAATCTGTGAAAGGTTCAGGGAGAAAACATAGTGAGAGATAGGTCTCACAACTTTGCATAAAAGAGTTTTTTGGTGTTTAGCAGTAACTTATTTCTAATGTCCATTTTTTCACGACTCTTGAGCAAATATCACCTCTAGCAGGAAATGAGTTTTTCTGGTTTTGTTTGTGTTTTTTTTTTTGTTTGTTTGTTTGTTTGTTTTTTTCACAAGTGATTTATATGTCTCTATGTGCTACTTTTGAAGCAATACTGCCCAATATCACAGGATGGGTACAGATGTTGGCCAAATTTTTCTTTCACTTATTTCAGATCTTTTTGTAATATAATTTTAGACAGACCCTAGACGGTTCAGTGTTTCAGCTGTAGCCTTTTCCTTGCTGGAAAAAGATAATGCTGAGCATTCTTCTTTCTAGAATCAGTCCCTTTTACCTTGCTAATTCTGCAGTAGCTAAAACCTAAGAATTGGAACTGCTGGATGGATGGCCCTCCTAACTATTTTATTAATCTGTGGGAGGCCTATTTTACTTATAAACTGCCCTGCCATATCCCTATGCCTGGCCTCCTCTAAGCCTGGCATTTAGGTCCAATTGTTTGAAACAATCTCTTGTTGTAGCTGGTTGGGGTGAAATGGAGCTATCTGTCAATTTGAAAAGGTCACTGGCTGTGTCAGAATGACAGTGATTCCAAATTATCCATTAATCTCCCAATTTAAAATTGTCATCCTTCTTATTACAGCCAGCCAGCCACACAGGCTAAAATAAACCTCTTCTCTTACACCCATGACCAAGCAGCTTTTTATTAGCTGGCAGATAAAACTGGCAGTGTGCTCCAACATTAAATATTCATTGACTGCTCTCTAAAAAGAAATGGTTGCTAACAAGTTGAAAATATATGAGAAAACAGCCAAAGAAATTACAATTGATTTTCTTGTCTTATCTATTAAGGTTTGGGCCATATGATTAGTGTAATGCACTTAGCATATTCCTATATTAGCTTGAGTCAAAGGGTAATAAATGCAAGAGCTTCCTTGGCCCCTTTTATCTTTTTGCTTTGTCTTGATATTGTTGACCCGCATGATATGTTAAATGGAGGGTAAATTAGTGTACAGAAAGTGTAATTCTCAATGGAAAATAAGATTTAATAGATTTTGCATTGTGAAAAGAATGTCCGTGGAAGACAGAAAAAGTCCCAGATAAGGATTTCAGGCCTAAAAGCTGTTTAGATCTCTTAGACAATATAAAAGTGCAATACTACTGAGGTTGAAGAGAAAGGAGGATTGCTGTGTGCCGTCTGCTGCATGGAGAAGGCAGAGAGGAAGGAAGGGCTTTGGCTCTGCTTCTCCATGTCTGGCATCCATCACCTGAGCCCCACCTTCACTGGTGGTTCTGTTAGAAATATAGTAATTGGGGGCTTTACAGAGTGGAGGAACGACTCAGGAACAGAGATGTGTCCCCTTTGTGAATGGAAGTTTAAGCATCTATCCTGGCAGTGAAAATCCAGACAACTTTTTGGAAGCTTTTTGATCTGGTGTCAATATGATGTGATGTCCATTTATACAGTAAAGGGCATAAGCCAGGGAAAGAGTAAAGAAAAAAAATTCAAGGCACATGAAAAGCCAGAAGGTGGTTTGTTATTTCTTATTCTGAGGAGCAAAAAGAGTTTGCGTGAACACTGATAGCGAGGCAAAACTGTTAAATTGCAAATGATGATGGATTTACTAGCCTCATCTCAGTCTTTGTTTATGCAAAACGTTTATATAAAGAACTGATTAAAACCTTTTAGTTCTATAAGGTATTTTTAAAAAAATGCTGCTCTATTTGACAATTCCTTTTTTGTATTTAGTCAGTGTTATAACTGCCCAAATACTCTGCTGATGGGCAGTGCATACTTATCTAATACTTTTCCTATTATTTAGCTGTCTCTAATCTCAATGCAACTGTGAGTCAGTGCTAAATGAAATGGAAAATAATCATAACATTGTAGCTAGGAAGAAGTGCAAGTAAAGGATATGACTGTCAATCTTGAAATCTGTTGAATACTCTCACATTCAACAATAATGTATTTTTTTTTTCCTTAGGTGCATGGCTTTAGAACATTTACTGAAGCCAGTGTGCTGAGATTTTTAGAATGTGCTGATTGTGTATTTGTATGTTTTAGTTTATTGCAGATTAGACTTTTAAATGTGTCCAAAGCTAAACAGTGGCCACAGGTGACCCTAGAGTTTTTTGACTTCTCTGCAATGGCCATATTATACTCATTCATGGCAGCCAACATGTCAGGTGTGTCCTGTGCACAGATAACTATTGTACCCCAAGGAAGGGACTGGTAAGACTTTCCATTCAGGAATATCAAATAAAGGAGTAGGTTATTTTGTAGCCAGACAGGGAAACACAAACAATGTAGGTTGACTGCAGCTTTAGCACTTCAACTTTCTTTCCCAGTGAGCATTTGGGTTGTGTGCAGGTGCCGGCTCTGCTCACCTCTCCTCTGACTGCTCTTTTATGCAGGTTGGGATTGTGGAAAGCAGAATGTTTTATACCATGTATTTTGTCTTTTTCCGGTTCATTTCAGAGATACTTGACTTCTGGGGGAGGATGTGTGTCTATTTTTTACTCCACATTTTTTCCCCCCTCTGTCTTTTGCAAGTCCAATTACTCATTAAAAGGCACAGAGAACCACACACTGGCACAATGTTCTGATGAAAAACCTAATGACTTTCAGCATTTGATTTATGGACACAGCTCAAGTTACACAGGGCCTTGTGTCAAAACAGTCCAGAGATAAGCTTACATTTATCTATAGAAGTTAGGGGATAATTATGTAAAAGCATTACGTTTTAAAGGAAACAAAGACAGACCTGTGGGAAGTGCATTTTCACAGCATGTATTAGCAAAGCCCAATCAACCTCCTTGTGGGAGGACAATTAACAGAATTAAAAGTTGGAATTTTAATTATCATACAAATTAGAGGAAAATTAATCAGCTCGTATTCTATGACTTGTCTTGGCTTTGAGCATTGCCGCTTGAATTTTATAGCAAAACTTTGATTAATTTAGACACTACATGAAAGCATAAAATCCTGACTTAGGTAGCATTTTAATGCTTGGCTCACTTTCCATCTGCTACCTCCAATATGGGAAGTGGTAAAAATGAGATGATGCAGAAACAAAACCTTTGTTTACCCCAGCAGTAGCCTCCAAAACCATGCCCTGAGATTTCTCTGCATATGCTAGAAGTTGCTTTTTCTATAGCTCCTATTTTTACCTTCTGACTACACAACATGTTGTTTTATAACTAGTGCCCTGTTATGAGCCAGATTCAAGAGTTAAAGATTTTCACTGACTGATTGGAAGCATCATTTCAGTATGAGCCAAATCCAGCTTTTTTTTTTTGCCTTTTTTTTTTTTTTTCTGCAGAGCTGGACAAAAACTTTTAAAGGAGCAGACTACATAACTTTGAGAGGAAACAGGAAAGAAGTTGATGCTGCTTGGCCTATGTTATGGATCACCAAGTGATAGCTTTGTGTGAGATATGAAGGCATCTACAAGCTTGTGTGTGACCTTTGGAACTGCTACTCTGGACTCGGCAATTTCTTACCTTGGCAGGTATTTGAACCGTCTTGTGGATTGTGCTAACCAGAACTTGAAAGCATTTAGAGCAGTTTGATGTGGTGCTATGGAATATGGCAAGTTTCAGTTCAGCTGCTGAAAATGTGGTTTTAATATATTTACTCTTTGTGTGGTGGTTCTTTTTCACTCACATGAAGTGTTTTGGAGTTTGATTCCAGACACTCATTAGACATCCAGGAGCTTGTCCTCCTTTTCCAGAAAATGGGAGATCTAGATTCAGACTCCTTACATAGAAGAAGGTGCTGCATTTGGTGTTTGCACTTTATCTTTGTTTCTCTTCCTTCCTCTTCCTCTAGTAAATGTCTGTTGACTTGGTTCTGATAATCCGTAAGGACAGTCTTGCCATATTTGACACTGAAAATCAAAGGACTAAAGCTAAGCTCAGTCTAGGATAAAATGAAACGAAACACTTTGCTGAGTTTGAGTCGTAAAAACAAAATTCAAATAACAAAGTCTTAGAAAAACCAAATCTGTCCTTCAGTCAGAACATAAGGCACAAACAGATTGCTGAAATAAACTAGACCACAATTTTATAGGGTCTCAAGTTAAAAGAGGGAGCTTAATTATGATGCTGGATTTAGTTCAGAGCTGAAGTAATGATCTAGGAAGCTGGAGAGAAGTACTGGAAATGACTGTGTGCTAATGAGGACCCTAGTAGCAGCTTTCTGTGCTAGTTAATTTGCAATCTATGTGGAGATCTGTTGGCAAGCCTATAAAATGAGGTTTTGCAAAAGTAATCACCACTTCAAAGTCTAGAGATACAGCCTTAGGAAGCCAAAGCATGTTGATGGCTAAATTTCCATTTTGAACATTGTTTGGAAAGTTGATGTTGTTGCTTTCTACCTGCTGAACTGAGGAAAGCATAATATATTCCACACCAAAATAGATCTGCAGTTCAGCATTTCAAAAGACAGTAAACAGCAGTCTTTTTTCGGCAACTGTGCTAAATATGCCAGCTAAGACAATGTTATCCTTTTAGAAACACTAACCTGCTCATGGATGTTCAGCTTAATTGCAAAGGTTCAGTCCATTTGCCAAAAAGGCTAAAGTCAAAGCCTCCTGTGTTGTGCTCTGGATCTGCTGTTAGTCAGTGATTTCCTGGATTAAGACAGATTAGATCTGGGTGTGATATAATGTGTGTTTTTAGGGTAAATACTTTGGCCACCTACACAGGTGTGCAGAACCTCCAAAAGAACACTAACAGCATGCCTGCGGAATAAGGTGGTGAAAGAGCCCAAGGCAAGTGTGTTGTGTTCTGTTCACTGTGGAATTCTAGTTTGGTTTTGAATGGGAAAATATGGTAGGTAGGCCAAACATGATACTGGGAGCTCCACTGAATAGAGGTGATCCATCTCTCCTCTCTTCTCTCTCATGAAGTAAGAGTCTCACGGAATGGATTCCACAAGGCTGCAGTGTTTGATGTGGGACAGGAGAAAGTCAACGAGCTGTTAAAGGTCTAAGGATTTATTGCAGAGCAGGTATTATGCAAATCAGAGTAATTACTTGATAGAACTGTCAGGTGGCCTGAATGGATGTGACCATCAGGATCTGTACAATGTCACTGTTTCACTTACACGTCAGTTTACTTTGAGTTAGGCTGAAAACAAAATGTTCTTTTATCAAAGGTGCAAGTGCAACTGAATTGCTGTCTTTTGCAAACACCTTGATTTTAAAGCTCAACCAAAGAAGCTGAATAAGTTCCTGCAAGGTCTGAATACAACCTCAGCAAAGGCTGGTGGATGCAGGATAGAATTGTTCCAGCTGGAAGGGACCTACAGCGACCATCTAGTCCAGCTGCCTGACCACAAGCTGCACAGTGGAGTGCTGCACAGAGATCCACAACTGGTTCTGAACAAGTAAGTGCAAGTGCCCGAAGTGAGGCCACTAGCTCTGCCTAGAGAGACTGAGAAGTGCAAGCTCAGAGGGGACCTGTTCTCTGGACGTGTGCCTCGGGGCTCATGAGGAAGCTTCAAACTGAGTGCTGCTGTTTGCGTTGATACTCGGGAGAGGTGCTTTGCTTGGCAGTGACTAAGGAGTCCTGTTCTGTGGCAGCACATCTGACTCACAATAATCTCTCTGGTCTGAATAGTACAGGTAACAGGTTGAAGTCTGTACCCAATGCTTAAAGGAGGGAGAGGCTTAGCCTACTAAAGGGAGGCACATAATGTCTTAGCCGATCCTTCCATGATTGTATTTTTTAGGAGCTATTTTGCCAGTGGTGTTTGCCACTAGATTAAATCACTTGCCCCAGTCCTAAGATTAAATTGAGAAATCCTGAGCTGCCATCCATTTTATTTGGAGAAATGGACACTTTGTGACCTCCAGACGTGCAACTGTTTGCTTAAGTATAAAAGGACTCTGAGTTTTCCACCGAAGTTTGAAATAAAGAAGCCACTAACCTCTGTGTGAAATGAGGGATGCTACCTTATCAGTGTGGAAATTGGAGTTCCATGGAATGGACTGAATAGCAGAACAGGGAAGAAACCTCAAAATTCTAGGCTGCCAATGCTACTTAATGTCAGTTTCAACAGTATGTGAAACTGAGGTGGGGTG
Source organism: Tyto alba (assembly GCF_018691265.1). Lineage (NCBI taxonomy): Eukaryota > Metazoa > Chordata > Aves > Strigiformes > Tytonidae > Tyto > Tyto alba. The sequence goes on along the minus strand of NW_024881262.1, from coordinate 25,924,637 downwards.
GGGGGAATCAGACAGAGCACACACAAACTTCTCTAAAAGGCTGCTGTTGTAGCATATGGTCCCTGGGGTCCCCCGGCCAATTTGGGTTCCAAGTGGGGCTCTTGGTGCCTTGCAGCCTCTTCCTTGTGGTGGCCTGAAGACACCATCTGGTTGTAAATTGGGAAATGAACTGCTTACGGTGCTTGGCATTCCTAATGTTGCTGTGAATAATTTGTCCTTTAAACTTATGCACACTCTTAATGTTGGACGTGCAGGGTCATTTGAAATGTTCTTTGAAAACTAGGGGGAATCTGACTCCTGTCACTTGATTTAACACAGCTGGCAAACTCAGTTACAAAGCTGGACCCCTACTTAAAAAACAGATGCTACATTTGAATGTAAGTGTTCTGTGGTAACTTGAAGTGCTTTTTAAAGTATTATTCTGCTTTGGAAGGACCCGGAGTTTGTTTGAAGCAAGACGTGTATCTAAATGTTAGAATTTTTAAAATGTGCGTAGAAAACAAGGAAAAAAAAAAAGGCAAACATAAATAAGAAGTTTTATAGTTTACCCTGACTAGATATTGATTCTAATGTTAGGGTAACTGTAACAAGAATTTCTAAAACACATTATCCACGTGATGACTCTGAATCCCATCATATGTTTCCCAACAAAGTAAGCGCTCCAATTCTATACATTGAATAATGAAGTCTACTTTTCCAATGATTGTGAAAACAGTAATTCTTTTATTTGCGACAATGTCAGAGGGAAAAGAATTCCATTCTTGTTAAGTAGTCTTACTATTGGCAATTCATTAAGTCCAGTCTTTCCAGTCGAGAGTGTCATTTTCTACCATCACACATTATTTGACAGATAAAACTGACTTTAGAGTTACACCTTTTTAAAGCAGATCATATGAAGTGCCTGGTCCTGTCTGTTCTTGGAATATTAGATAAGGTAGACCCTAATTTCACTCAGAATTTTGGATTTTCTGTACCTTGTCTATCTTAATCATTATACATACATGAGCTTTAAGGCCATGCTTTCAAGCTTCATGAGTAGCACTATGCAACTTTGCCACATCTTGAGATATGAGACCTAGTTTCAAATTGTTAGTAAAATGTCTTTGACCTCCAAGAGTGTTTAATGGGACACTCTCCTGGAGCAGGCAGTTGGGGAAGAGAGAGTCTAAACTTGAGAACAGAAGCAATCAAAAGCCCTGGATGGGGAAGAGGGGAAAGTTTGCATAGTGCCTGAGTTCTGACAAGTATTTGCTCTAAATGCCAAATTAACTCATTTACCATGTCTTTAATAGAAAACTTGTAGAACTCAGATTGACGTGGGGCCACTTGTAACTACCGTGAAAACAAGATTTACATGCCTAATCTGGACAGCTTCTGAAATGGAGATTAGATTTGGAATGCTCTGCTTTCATCATGTTTAGGTCAGGTCCCTCAATGGATGTCTTTTTTTCCAGCATAATTTTTAAGCAGCACTCATTGTGCATTGTAATTGAACAGTGGTATCAGTACTCAAAAGCATGCAAGGAACCTGGATTTAAGGCTGGTAGGTTTTCTTCTCAGTTTGCCCTCTGCTATAGCTATGGTGAGGGCCTGTTTCTGCTGTTAGTGATGCAGATGTTCACAGCTGTAGACGGTGGCTAGGGTTCTGCATTCCCTCAGAGCAGCATCACTCAGTTAGACAAACGCTCTGCTGGCAGGTATGGTGATCCTTATATTTTGGGAGAGTCTGTTATGGAGTTATCCCCTCCAGCTGGACCTGCCTCCACGGGAAGCTCTGTACACAGGGCTACATTACAGACATATGGTATGCTCCTTGTTTTTTCATTCTAGCTGACTGGTAGAACACAATGTTTTAACTTGGAGAAAAAAGCACTTGAGGAGGTCTCTGAATGATTTTAGCTGTATGAGAACTTCTGTCATAATTTGCAGTTGTGTCAGTGTCTCATTTCGCTGGGATTTGAGGAGAACTGACAGTAACTGAAAAATACAGCTACTGGTAGATTAGGAGCTATTTCATATTCCTCAGATCTCTAGAACTTTACTTGCAAAGTTATTTAATCTCAAGCAAAACCAAACCATTGCTCTTACGCTTTTAATTGATTATATTCCTTGCATGGTATATAATGTGGGATTCCCTGCTTCTGATATCAAATAGTGGAAGTGCACTGCCTATAAAACTGCTGAAAAAGACTAATAGTCAGGTCCTAAAGGTGTAGTTTTGTCTTGATGTTTCTTAAAAATAACCAGTTCCTAGTATATCCCACAGTATCTTCCTGTTAATCAAGACAGACCTAAATCTTCCTGTATAAGTGTTACATAGTTACAGAGAGGTCCTTTTTTTAAAGTTTGAACTCATCTAAAGGAGAAAAAGCATGGATGAGTGAGTTTCATAATCAGAGGAGACAATTATAGGCTGGTGGTATGAAGATTTTTAATTGTTTGAGAATGTGTGGCCCATTTGTGCATCCTGAGATCCACATGTCTTCTGCCTGGAGGCATCTAGCTGTGCATCTGTACACCTTTTCTATATAGTAATGTATGCAACAAATACATGCTACATTCTCATCTAACACTTTTGAATGCCATGGGTTATGCAGAGACTTCTGTGCTGATCTCTTAGCCACCTGATTGAGGTATCCCATGAGCAGATTTCTGGGTGTTAGCTGCCGGATCAGGTAGAACAGGAGAGAATTTGGTCGTGTTGGGTACTGATGTGGAAGTAATTTTAACTACTAGAGTTCAGCAGCTGAATGGGAAAGAAATTGTGTGCTTGTGTTTGTTCTTAGCGCTATGGATGTGAAAGTGAGTAGGCAGCACCCCTTTTCCCATTCCCTCCCCAGCACACACTGTGACCAGAATGCTCATCACCTTTGTCTGGGAAAGCTTTGAAGTTCTGTGGGCAGTAATGTACCCTTTCCATCTGAGCAGCTGTCCCTAGACTTGGTGTTACAGGAAATTCAACAGCTGCCCCACCAAGGCTACTATGCCTTCTAAAACGGCAGCCTGTTGCTGTTAGGCTTGTGATTACTTCTGCTTTCTCTACATCTTGTTTCTGAATCCCTCTTCCTCAGTCTGGTCCTGGTTCTTCTGCAGTATTTAACCATTGGGAGCTTCTGTCTGCCTGTTACTCTGTAGTATGGTGTCTAAAGCCTGCTTTTTGAGAGGTGCACTTGGAAGTAACAAAGAAAGGCAAAACAAAACTCTGGAGTATGTTTTACCCAATGGTATTTGAGGTTGTAGTTCTCTGTGCTGTGAGTTAGCACATTTATATAGAAACATGAATTTGCTGTGTTTTTTAATGGAAGAAAACTGTATTGACTGCAAACAAATTTCTCAGTCTCATCTAGCCACTGCTATCACAATTTATGAATTGGAGCCCTGTCCAGATATGAGCCCATTCCATGTTGGTTTTGAGGAGTTCCTTTATAGGACACAATTGTTCTCCCTTCCAGATAATCTGGTATCTCCAAGCTTATGGATGGAATTTGTTTGCTTCGTTTTTTGTCCAAGCTTGTTCTTTGTCCACCTTTGGTGTTTTGCATTTGCAGTGCTTGAAAGCAAATTGTGCTCAAGGAGGTATGTAGTTTCCCTTGACCCTGAAGAAGATTCTTGCTTCCCTGGTTGATATTGATAGGACTTGTCATAACTTCAGTGTAAATTGGAGTGACACTAATTTGTTTTCAGATATATGCTCCTGTCTTAAAGGTTTAGGTCAGTGCGTGCTACTTTTGGCATACAACGTGACTTTTTAAAGCCAGTGCTTCTTCCTTATCCTTGTGCATTAGAATTCAATGCTTTCTGAAGTCCTCCAAAGTCAAACAACTTATTAACATGAGCACAGTTGCTTCAAGTTGCATCTTGGTGCCCAGGGCTGTAAACATGAGAAGCAACTCAATATGATTTGTGAATTCTATTCTGTTCACTGTATCGTTAAATTCACATGCAGCTGCTGTGATGAGAGTCCAACAACTCCCCTTACTGTTGTCTGCGTTGCCTAAAGATATATATTACCTATTCAACATTTTGCATAGGCATAAAGTTTCTAGTGAGTTTTCTAAGTGCTGAAGAGTACAGATCAGAGCTAGTAGTAGACACATACATGGCTTCTGCCACAATGAAATCATGTGCATCTTCTGTTGTGTTGCCTTTAATGATGAAAATAAGAAGAGGACTCCACCCTTTGCAACTTTTATTTGACTTCCAGCAGTTTTTTGGTTTGGGAATTTTTTTGTTTGGCTCTGTATCAAACTGAGGGCAAGGTAGAAAGGCTTGAATCTCAGTGTGTTGATTATAAGCTCACTTTAGCATTCTTTCAAACCTAGTGACAAGAGATATGTAGGCCCACGAACCCTTTATATAACTGTAACCTGATGCTATTAGCGTTTACATGAAAAGTCTAGACAGTAGATTTAGTGTTTTTGTTATAAACACTGTGTAGAAATCCAGGAGTTTCTGGTAGCTGTGCAGATGAATCTGCTTCAGCCTAAACTAAAAAATATAGGTGGAATGAGAGAGAGCAAGTACCTTGAACCAGAGAAACCAGAAAGAAAGAGGATCCAATGTAGAAAGTTAAGACGTAGTTCAGGTCTCTTATCACTGACCTGCGAGGCCTCTCTGAGATCTCTCGGTGGAATGAGAAAAAAATAACTTACTCATTTGTACTTAGAAGACTTTTATTTATTAGAATCACAGAACGGTTTGGGTTAGAAGGGACCTTTAAGGTCACCCAGTCCAGGACAGGCCCCCTTCCCCCAGCCCAGGGTGCTCCCAGCCCCGTCCAACCTGGCCTTGAACCCTTCCAGGGAGGGGGCAGCCACAGCTGCTCTGGGCACCCTGGGCCAGCGCCTCACCACCCGCACAGGGAAGGATTTCTTCCCTAGATCTAGTCTAAATCTGCCCTCTTTCAGTTTAAAACTGTTACCCCTCATCCTACCCCCACACCCCCTGACCCAGAGTCCCTCCCCACCTTTCCTGTCCCCCCTTTAAGCCCTGGGAGGCCGCTCGAAGGTCTCCCCGGAGCCTTCTCTTCTCCAGGCTGAAGCCCCCCAATTCTTTCAGCCTGGCCTCATCAGGGAGGTGCTCCAGCCCCTGATCATCTTTGTGGCCTCCTCCGGACCTGCTCAAGTAGCTTCTGTATTTCTACAGAGATTTATGTGATCTCACTGGATGCTGAGTGTTTATGAAGATATCCTAAGACATCCTTTGCCAAAACCCTTAGGTAATTATCACATTGCATTTTGCTATGTGCTTGGTTTCTTCTTTGAAACTGCATGTATGGTATAGGGGAGGTTATATTCTTGATTTAAAAAAAAAAAATGTGTGAAAGTTTTCTAGATATGGGAACAGTATAACTAAAAAAGGCATACCTCCCCCATTTACTCTTTTAATGAGGTCGTGTAATTCTGACTAGAGAGCTACGGAAGAAGAATCCTTAAAATATGTCAGAACAAAGCTGACAACATGTTGCATTTAGACAATCACATCTTATACACTTTGTCCTGCTTTTATTTAAATAATTGTCTCTCTTTTTTTTTTTTTTTCTTTCTTTCTTTCTTTCCCTCTATTAATGTTCCAATAATAAAACATTTTGCTGAATAAAATGACAAGGGAAATGTATGCTTAAATTCACAAATCGGTGTTCATTCCCCAACTGAGATCTGAATTATTGTCTAAATAATGTGAATGAAACACCTATTTCAAGAGCTGGCAGGATTTCTCCTTTATTTTGTGAGTGTGTATTTCAGTGTTTTTAGCAAAAGATTAATACATATAGTATCTGTCAATAGCCATAAATTGTCTAATGATACGCTTTCCATCTCTGCATGAGAAACAAAATATTCCTTTCTCAACTGCAGATCTTAGGGGTTATGTCTGTATGATAAACAGAACATTAGTGTAATTGTCAATTTTGCTTGTGCTACGATGCCATGGAAAATGGCTGTATTTTTAATATGACTGGGAATTGAAATACTTAACTGAGGAAGCCAGGCATAGCCTTTTCATGATTATGTTATAAGAGCCAGAGACAGAAGATTAGCAGCAGTGAGGTTGATGTTTAAATTAGAAGTGTAAGGGACTATGTATACTGGATTGCTCCCCACTTCTGAGCAGCTGGTTCAAGTACAGAAAGTATTCATTTCCCATATGTACTGGCTACACACTTAAAGCTGGGCATCCAAAAGCTGTATTAATTACTTGGCAGAAATTTTTATGTCAGGCTTATTGACAGGAAATTAGTTGGAAAAAACCCTGGGAAACTTGGGACAAGCACTGAAACTATTTGAAAAAGTAGTGTTACTACATGTATCACTTCTGACCAATTAAAGAGTGGAATGAGTCATTTTCCTCTCCCTTCTATAGGCTCTCTCCCCGAGTTTGATGGTCAAACTTTTCCAAGAGATGTCTCATCAGTTCTTGTCCCATCTTCTCCCTGAGCGACTGCATCAGATGAGCAGAAAAGGATGGATAATTGACTATTGGATTTCAGTTAGTGAAGGTCAAGGTGGACTCTGCCCGGCCTACCCTGTGCTTGTCATACAACTCTGTTATTACAGGGTTTATTCAGGCCTATAATCATCTGAGTTTCACTGAGATGGAACCTTCTGCTTCAATGAGTAGTTTTTTTGCTGCAGTGCGGCCAGGCTTTGTCTACCCTTGACAGCATAAACAAAATGTCCACAGATTTTATATTCTGGAATCACTGTATTTTCAGTTCTTCTAGAATTCATTTAAGTAACTGGTTAAAAAAAAGGGGGGGGAAGGGGTGGGCAGAACCCAAACCCTAAACAAACATAAAGATAATTACAGTTTGTTAAGTCCTGTATTTCTCAACAGCCAGCGTCCATAGTATTTCTGGAGAGTATGGTTTAATCCTTTGTCTGAAAATAAAGGTCTCCAAAGTATTTTAATGAATTACACCCAATGTTGACCTGTTTCTTTAGCATCTAGGAAATATATAACTACCAGTTAAAGAGTATAGCATTGCTAAGGGCTAGTCTTGTCCTCACTTAAACCGCAATCTAACTAACTACGGAAGTGTAGTGCAGGTTAAAGATGATACAATTTTGTGCTTATGTGTGGGAATATGATGAATACTTAGTAGCAATATTGTTTTGTTAAGGTTATATTGGTACTGCTATGGACGTGTTATCAGGTTTGCATAACAAACTAACTTAGATGTGAATGGGTAGAAACTGGTCTGAAATTGAACTGGGCTAGAGAATTTCTTAAGGCCTTGAAAGATTCCATACATTCTCATAATTAATTTCATAAGCATACATTCTTGAAAGTTGTGTTTAATGTCTGTCTGGCCTTGGCCAAATCAAAGTCAAACCTTACTTTTGCCTGTTTAAGCTAAAAGATCTCTGGGGAAGAGAATATAAACCATTCTCTGCATGTGGTTTTGAGGCTGCTTGAAAATTCTCTTTCATGCAAGTTTTAGCCTGGTCTCAAAGTGTCTGTCTTCTGACTAGTTCAAAACCAACTTTCCTGTTTTTTTGAGGTTTTATAGTAAGGTGGTAGAAAATCTGTTAGATTTATTTTAGGAAGACTGTGCCAAGGAACTTAAGATTGTAGTACAAAGGATGGGTTGCTTCAAAAGGATAAGACTGGGTCATCACCAGTGTTTCAGACCTTGGCAGTAACAGAGAGTTTTCTAGATAAATATCTTCTGCTGTTTCTTCATACATGCTATTTGAGGGGTACTGAAATGGGCGGACTAGGTTAGAAAATTTCTAAATAGTTTAAGTGCCAAAATGTCTCATACAAAGTCTGTGGGAGTTGATGAGGATTTGGGGTGAGGTTTTATGGGACTTTCTGGGTGACTTCTTCTGGTTTAGTCATACTGACTTACAGAGGGGAATTCTTTTCTCTTTATCCAGCTTAAAAGTGCAATTCTCTTTTAAAAAGATTTTTCTTGAGTATTGGCACTAATGGAATTTGTACAAGTTGGAGGTGATCAGTGCAGAGGAAGTACTTTGTGCCTCTCTTACTGACATTAGCTGCTTTTGTGCAACAATTCTTGTAATTGGAATTTTGGTGTGTGAATCCAACTGCTCACTGATTTCTTGCAAATAGCTATTTCATAAGCCAGTGCCTTGTGTCATAGCCTAAAAAAAATTAAAGAGCTTTTTTAGGAAAGGAATATTCCGTAACTGCCTTTCACCCTTCTGTCCCTGGGACCTGCTATTCTTTGATTTTCCAGGGACAGTGTATGTATGATACTCAGTGTGCTGCATTGTTCCAAGAATTGTGTATTGGAAACTATAAAGAAACACTTCAGTTGAGCCCTGGAGGTGAGAGAAGTGAGAACAAGAACCAAAGATTATTCTCTGTGCTTGTGTAGAACATTTCTTGCTGCTTTAAGAGTCATCAGATGAAATAAAATAAATAATGTGGGCTTTAGTGAAATACAGTTTAGCTGTCTCCAAATATAAAACTCCTCCTTAATTAGTGAGTTCAGAGTCTTTGTGAGTGTGGAAATACTTTGTCAATGTGGAATGTGTATTTAGTTGATTATGAAACGATGTTGAAGAAGAGAAGCTGAAATGTTACACCTATGTGTTTGCTTCTGCTTAATATGAGAACTCGGGGTTCATACATCCATTTGGAGCTGTTTTAATGGTGAAGGTTTTTGTCAAAGAACAATTTAGAAAATGCTCAGTCTCTGAACAACACATACAGCTTCTTCACATGTGGTGTTCTCTGGAGATGCAGTCTCTGAGAAGGGGAGAGAAATTTTCTCTGCTTTACAGCTGAAGGAAACAACTGTGTCTCTAGAACAAAACAGTGGTTCAGGGCTGAAATCCCTTGAAGATGCTTGATCCTTTATTAACCTCCTCTGTTTCAGGGCTGTTATACTTGAAAACAAGAGTGTGACACTGAAAATAAACCAGGTTGCACATCTGGCTTTTCTTTCATAAAACTTCTCTTATAGGTTACGTGAGTGAGCTGTCCAACATAAAGAAGTTAGTGACTCATTTTTTTACTTACTCGATTGAGCGCGAAGTGAAAGTCTGTGTTTTCTGCTCTCTTTTAGTGAATAAGCTACTTAGATCCTGAACTGAGGTATGTTGCTATAGAAGATGCTTTCTGAATGTTTTTTTATCCACAGAAAATGGATGCTATGTAAGCAAGTGGCTTTGGGCTGCTCCTTCTTTCTTGCAAACAAGGTACATTTGGAGAAGTAAACTGCAGCTTTTCAAAGCCTGTGGTAAACTTTGTGCAAAATTCTTATTACCAGTTTAGCAAAGGAAGATCCTGGCTTATGGACTAAGAAGGTTTACTGGATGCTTTGAACTCCGCTACTGTGGAGTACAGAGTAGAGGAAATGCCATTGGTAATGCAGTACATTAAAGTACAGAACCTTTCCTACACAGACATGGTTCGTGCTCCCTGCGAGAAATTTCTGTATCTCACCACTGTCAGTGGATTCACTTATTCATGCTTTGGGAGGAGCAGAAGGGGAAGGGAGAGAGTTAAAGCTGCTCAGTGTACACAGAAGTCAGTGGAGAGACTCCCATTAACATCAGTGGATTTTGGATTTGGAACTTAAACTCCACTATGCAGTCTCTTTAATAAAAGACCTTCTGTTTCTCTACTTAAATGAAAGTTCTTGAAGACTGAACTGAACTTCCCCCTAAAGGTGCTTGCACCATGGATTTATTACAGTTGCGTTAAAGCAGCCATTTCTTTCCTTTTAATGCATTAACAGGCTGCCAGTTGAATAAGATTGTATGTTTGGGTGGAAAAGAAATCCAGAGATGTGCTACAGACAGTGCTTAGAATGGTAATGAGAATGGCAGTTCATTAGGATTAGCAATGCAAAAAAGGTTCCAGTTAATGAACAATGAAAACATTTTGGCAGTTGCAGGGTTGATTATTGCAAGGCTGTTCATGCTGCTATAATTTAAGCATCTAACGTGACTGTCCATTATCAGCTCAGATTTTGAGAGGTTTATTATTGCATCAAAACATTAATTCTATGCTGAGAGTTGGCATGGAAGACAGGCAAACAAGTTAGTTACATTATATGTACTATTTGTATATTTAATAGAGACTGTAAATGAAGCCAGGAGCCAAGTTTCTTTAGGGTCAAATTAAAATGCCTGCTATCTTACTCTTATTTAGAAGGTCTTGAGTGAGACTGTATGGGCATGACCAAATGATGCTACTGGAAATGGTCCTGTTCAGTTTATTGACAAGTGCAGCTACAACCTGTCAACATCATCCCAAGGTCTGTCTGTAGAAGATGGGCCTTTTATGAGCAACAGCTGCCTGGATTTGCTTTTAGATGTAGAACTGCATAGAGGATAAACCCATATAAGGAAACAGAGTAGCATTTTACTGCTACTGAAGCTGCTGAGGTTTGACTTCTGTGCTATTCCCACGGAAAACAACAGCTTTGCCCCTGCCATTAGTGGAAACACAGTTAGTGCTGAGATGTCCTGAGAAACATTCCTGTGAAGGTTAAGAGTAGGGGATAACAAGAGTGATGTGGAGAATAGCTGCTAACTAGTGATGTCTATTGCATGATAGTAGAAGCCTATGTTCAAGTCTGGCTTGGAATCAAAGGCTTCAGACTATTTGATTTTCTGGGCTTCACGCTACCTGTTGAAAGAATTTCATTTTAATCTGATGTAAAAACAAAAATACTTCTGATTTCCCACTCAGCTCCAGTTAAAGCTCATTTCTTAATATTGGCAATTAGTGTTGGCAATCCCTCGTACAATAAAAATGAGTACAAGTAACCGAAAGTAGTGCTTTGTTAAGAAAAGTCAGGACTTGTTCTGTGAGACTGGAAGATCTTGAATTTGGAGTGAAGATTTCTCTTGACTTCCATTTCCCATTATGATCATTTTTAAAGTTGATTTATTTCCTTACATCTGAATTGCATGTCTTCTAACGGTGCTTTGAACCAACAGTCCCAAGTGCTCACCTCCCCTCTGCAGCAGATGGTGCAAATAGCCTGGCCCCATTTCCGTGATCAGTGAGCAGCAAAAGATGCTGCCAGGTTGTTGGCTGCTGTAGATGCCTTGTGGTGGTTACGATTTAGCTGTATGGAATGATGCTCCCTGACAATTAAGTAGCACAGTTGGTATTAAGCAAATGTGAATATTATTGTCTAGAAAATGGTGCAGGGATATAATCAGTGCGATTTTCTTATCGCTGTGAAACTATCTGTGAAAATAGCAGCTCAACCTGATGCTTTGGTAAATGGTGTGCATTATTCTACTGGATGGTTAATTCCAGCCAGAGGACCTACTTTCTCTCTGATGTGGAGGGGTTTGCTCATTCCCTCACCACTTCTTTTGCCATATTAGTTACTATGAAGGTGATTATTTTATAATCACACTTGGAGTTAGAGTTGGCTGGAACTTGAAAACTTGCTTTTACTCTTTCATTTGCAGCATTGTAAAGTAGGTTTGATGTGGCTTGTGATGGTATGGTCTTAATCAAGGAGTTGGTTCTGTGCTGGGCTGGGTCCCTTCTCATGCTGACGTTGATGGGAATTTGGAACACTAACTTTTTGCTGGATCTTAATTCTTTTGCAAGGGGATTTTTGCCCCATATTCCATCCTTCCCCTCTTCTTTGGGCCATTCTCTTGTCTCTCATTGCAAGTGAATTGGAAAGAAGGTCAGTGCAGGGCCAGTAGATTTGGCTTTAGCTCTGGCTGAGGGGAAGACAGGGATAAACAGTGGTATGGACAGGCTGTTTTTGTCCTGTTTCTTCCATGACCGGGTAAAGAGGTAATAGTTGAAATGCAAATAGAAGGAAAGAGTTGAGGTGTAAAAGGCAGATTACAGATAGCAAGGAGAACATGGGGTACCTGTGAAGCCCATATGAAGTAAATTGGAAACTGTTTTGGTCTGTAGCCCTGGGGAAGAGACATGGCAAAAGCTTCCCTCTATTGGAAAAACCCAGGGTAAGTAGCCAGCTTTCCTGCTCAAACTTCCACATCAGCGCTCAATCTGCTGGGCAGTGCTGCCTCCCAGTTCCATGTTGTTCTAACATTTCAGCCGTCCAGCAACTGAAACAATACAGCAAGCTTCAATTTGCTGCCAAGCTACCTGAATTATGTATTGCACACAGCCAATCATGACTCCTGGCCTGGCCAAACCCTGGTTTAACTTCTTTCATTTAATGATCCTGTACAACTAGGGGAGATCTGTGTATGTCATGGCCAGAGTAGACACTTTCTCAGCCTTATACGTGCAGACTGCATTGTTAGTTCTGTTGATGTATGGGTTTTGCTTACAACTGCTGTGTATGCTATGGCCGTCAGCTTTGTAGAACAACTTTTGATGCCACATCAATACTTTTGTTCAGTGATCAGTGCAGAAGGCTTGTACTGTATGTGTATCCAGTGGTGGAGGTCTGGAGCTGAACATCTCCAATTTATTCCACAAGGGCTGCCAAATATTTCTACCCCTCTATTGGAGATGAGGTCAACAGGACTAGAGAGAGAAAGCTGTGGGAGTAAGAGCCCTATTATGAGGGTGACAATAAAACAGATGGGATTTTTGTGAGTATTTGGGGTTGACTTTAACTCTTCTCTCCCAGACCTGCTTCTGAACTGATATTCTGCTTCTACCCAAGAGTCTGGCATGATAACTTCATCTGATCTGGTTTTTATTTTAGGCTGCTGCTGTGAAGCTTTAGAAACAAAAAGTTTGTTAGATAGTTGAATGACAGCTGACCTCTGGAAAATTTGTTCCCAGAGATGCTTATAAAGTGTTCTAGAGGGGCAAACCTTTAACAAGGCTTTTAACAGAGTTCTTTCAGGGTTGTTCCCAACTTGTGCTCTCCCTCAACACACCTTTAGCACTCTCCATTCTGTAGGAAGCAGTGTATGATAGTTTTCTTTGACAGACTTTTATAGTCATGCTGGACATTGCAAATTTAGCAGCTGCAAGGACTGTATTGTAGTTCATCTATGCTTCAGTTGTAATTTAAGTTCTATTGGATTTGTGCTTTGCTGCCAAAAGCAAATGCATTTGGGTAAAGGATGATCGTTGAGTCAAACAATGGCATGTAGTAGATATGCTAATTAATATCTAACAGCTATTTTCTTTAATGAAATTAAGTGCAGAAACATCTTAGCTATTTAAATGTGTTTAATCAAGTCACACCTCCATTTCTTTTGCAAATTATGCTGGGGATAATAGTCAAAATATCAAGCAAATTTTCTGCTATGGAATATGCTGAAATTTAATGATAATATAACAACTATTCTATTGAAACTAATTTAGAAGCTTATTTCAGACACTTCATTTAATGTGTTAGCAAAATAAATTGTATGTAATTGTAAACAGCCTTGCAGTGTGGGTTTCTGAATTAACAATGGGATGCAGGAAGATGTAAGAAGTTAAAAGGATAAAAGCCCACTTGAAACCATTTTAATTTAAATGGTTTCTGATAACTACATTGTCCGGTGAGAATCTTTCTTCTGAGCCAGCTCTTGTAGCTATTAATTCTTTCCTGTTGTTTTGTTTTGTTTTGTTTTGTTTTTTTCCTATTATGACAATTGCTACAAATTGGCAACCAATACACTAAAAGCATGGTAATACAGCTGAAGTCATGCACTAAATAGATGCTAAGTAGGCATATAACTGCCTATTTAGGCAATAAACTGCCTTTCACATTTGCTCTCTGAATTTCATAGTTATGAACAAATCCTGCAGACACGTAAGTGTGGTGTTACTCTAGTGTTGAACTTGACTTTTTGAAGAGGCTAGATGGTTCAGAAATGAATAAAACTGACAGCTAGGTGAGATCTCCCACGCAGGAGAAATTGCTTTTACATGTTTTATTTCATTTCTAGGAGAACCGCACAGCAAAATTTGCAGCAAATTCTCTTTAAAATAATAGAACTATGGTTGTTTGCAAGAAGGATCTTGAGTAATTTCAGGCTGGGAGAGAATGGACCTTTGCTTTTCTGGGCACTATAGTGCATTGAAGCAGAAAACTGCTTGCTCTTGTCACTGCTGTGGGATTTGCACAGTGCTCTGCAGATAGCTATGAGTTTGCTTTACTTGGAGCCAAACTTGCCCAGAAGTCATGAAGCCATATCAACACAATGCCATGCCAGGCAGATAGATCCAACAGTTGTTAATCAAGGCTCTGCATTGATTATCTGCGTCTGTAAACCTTATACCTTCAGGCCTTGATTCATGTCCAGCTTACTTAGAATATGGACACAGTGAACAAGTCTGCCTGAGAATGCTGTGACAGGCATACCCTGGGAGATCTGCTTTACTTTTGGGTGCCGACTTTCCAGATGGCTAGATAGTCATGCTTACCAGTCCTTGGAATGGATCTGGCATTTGTCAGAAAAGCTACACATTTGAACCCTGTTGCCTTGTTTACAGTTCCTTTTCTCTGTATTATCCCAGCATGCAGAAGTACCCTCACCAATATTTCTTTCTGGTTCAGCCAGAGTTAAATACTGCAAAAAGATGAAGCAAGCCAGCATAGGTGACGATATGTACCTTACACCACAGTCAGCCACCCTCAGTTCTGTACAGAACAGAAAGCAGTGGACCTGACTCTCTTACTTACCCCTGACGTGGCAGTGCAGCTCCGGTTACATTGAAGGAACTTCTCTTGTCTATAAATTGATGATCGGGATACACAGAAGAATTTTTGAGGGACACAACTGGCTATTTATTCCCATACAGGAGAAAGTAAAGAAGGTGCAGTGATTTGCAGTGGTTCTTTGAGTTGGTACCTTCAGGCAAAAGCCTTGTTTCTTGGAGTTGTTCTCTCAGCTGAAAGATAGCAAAATAGATCAGATGACTGCAACACAGAAGCTAAGTTGGTACTGTGCAAGTACCAGGCTTTAAGGTGGGCACTACTGCAACTCAGGGAGCAGGTTTAACTATCTCACCGGGTGAGAATTTGGAGTGATCTAGCAGGAAGCAACCTGCTTGCCAGGGATATTGGGCTGCTGAAGAGCAAAGCTGCTCCACACTCCAGTGAGACACTTGCATGTGGGGAATTTCTCAGACGGCTTTTTCTTCCATTCATTAGCGCTTGCTCAGCCTGTCCCCACAAGCATAGTCAACACTTACTGAGCAGCTGCAGTTTCAGCACAGATAAACAGTTTACTGCTTTTTGTTTAGGTGAAGTGGAGTTTACCAATTCCCAGTGCTTGTCCTGGAACAAGGCAGGTACATTTACCTACTTTACACAAGATTTTTGGCCGAATCCTGTCTATTGCACCTAATGGTGTACCTTGGGTAAATGTCTTTCTTACTTCTTGCTAACCTTTCTGACAGGACTGGCTCACACAGTACCACAGGAGAAGCCCCTAAAGGGGCTCCGTGTTGCTGCTGTAGTTCCTGCATAGCTTGGTGATTTTGCAGATACCATCACAGTTACGTGGGACTGGAGACTGCTGGTAAGAGATAAGAAATAAATAAAACTACCTTAGGAGTGGTCTGATGCACTGTCAGAACTGGGGCAGAGAGATGGCAGCACCTCATGTCTCTCTGGAGATGGATGGTATTCCTTTGTCAGGACTGTGAGACAGGCCTGCCTCTGGTCTTTTTTTTTAAATTTATTTGCTCTGTGTGTGTGTGTCTCCTTGTGAAGTCCAGTGATATTTGTCTGAAGTCACCCATGTTGAATGTGAGTTTTTGTCCCCATCTTGTATCTGGACAGTTTAGAGGGTGCACTAATGATTAAAGTTAATAGTTAAACCATCTGGTGCCAACCCTAGAGACTTATACTTCTGTAGCTAGAGCCTATATAAAACATCTTATTTATATAGGAAGAGCCCATCCTATATAAATGACTAGGTGCCTTGGGCTATGGTCCAGCCCCCATTAAGTTACCCTGTCTCCCTGTTGAAACAGAGGTGGCAGCTTAATGTCCTAAATCTGCCTCTGGTGTAGTCCAAGCTGGGAAGAAATTTCATGGAGTGAAGGAATCCCTTTGACATGTTTGGTCACAAAGGCCCTGCTCAGGACAAGAAGCAGGTGAGTGGCCTGTTTGCCAAAAACAAACAGCAAGCTGCTGAGGCCAGGTCCGATCATTGCTGGAGACAGCAGAGCTGCTTTCGAGGTGCAAGGGCAGCCCGAGGTAGGGACCAGGTCAAGATGTGGCTGGGGCTGCTACAGTATAGTGGTATCTTGTCACCACAGAAGCGTAGAACCCAGTGGAAGCACCACACCTATTCCAATACAGCTGCTCTGCAGAAAGCTACTGCCACATCTCACTGAGTTATATTTTCTCCCAGATGGCTTATGAAGTTGTTGTGATATCCTGGGTGATTCCCTTATTATCTGCTGTGACAGAACTACACATTTGCAAACTGTTTGGCAGAAGGTGACATTTGACTCTCTCCCAAAGCTTTGCACAGCAGTGACAGGAGCAGAAGATATCCCCCCCAGTTTATTCTTGTCAAAAAAATAACTCTGGAACACTTGACAGACGTGTTGTGTAAGGAGGCACTGATTTTAGAGTTGCTTTCTAAAATTGAATTCATGCTCAGATTTCCTGAACCAGCATTTAAATGCCTAGTGCTATTCTAGAAAAACCTTGTATCAGCATAACATTTTTGCTGACCGTTCAGAACACCCTGTACATCATAAGAACACGTTATGACTACTTATCTCAAGTCAGAGCACTGCCAGTGGAGATAACTATAAGATAACAAACAATCCAAACTCAAGGTTACCTGGGCCATGGGGAGGAAGAGTGACGCTCACGGACACATTTTAGATCATAACCTGTCCTGGAACCTTGATTTTTATAGACCAGACAAAGATACACATTTTTAAAATGGGAAGTGTGTCACTATACAAGAAACTTACCCAGTGTCAGATGGGAATTCTGTGTCAGGACTGGAAAAAACATTCTCTTACTGACTTGGAAACAAGCCTCTTCTCTATATTTTCATACAATCTTTTTTTTTTTTTTTTTTAAAAAGCCCAGTTGTTTTGCTGTGTTTTGAGTGTGCAGATCGTGGTCCACGGAATAAGTGTGCTGTGCATAAGCAGGTATCTACTCAGTCTGCCTTGCTTTCAAAGCGGGGAAACAGTCCCTGGAACTAGTTTGTCTTACAAGTCTGCATTTAGGCTTGTTACAGGATTTCAGGCCTTAAAGCTGGATGTGGTTTTGTTTTGTTTGTTTGTTTTCTTTTTTTGTTGTTGCTGTTTTTGTTTGTTTGTTTTTTGGTGTTTTGTTTTGTTTTTGTTTTGTTTTGTTTTCCCCTGTCTGAAAGATATACCTCACATGTAGTAATGGTTACCTAGGTCTAAAAATGCAGCTTCATACAACTATTATGGTCAGGTCAGAATAGCTTCTGTGATACAGAGGGATGTTAGACACTGCCCATAATCAGGATCTTTCAGTTCTGTGCCCAGTCTTGCAATAAACCTCTCCATGATATGTGTCACTTCAGCTCATTATGGTTTTTTTTTGGTTTTTGTTTGTTTGTTTGGTTGGTTGGTTGTTTTTTTCTGTTTTTGTTTTGTTGTTTTGTTTTGTTTGTGTCTTTGTTTTTTCTTTTAGCTATTTGTGGCAGTTTCCTTCAGTTTGGGGTTCTTCTAACCATTCTTTACAGAAGGCTGCTATAAGGGCTGGGTAGATTCTTAAAAGGGCTTTGAAGATCATGATATATTGAAAAATAGAAGGGAGGAAGTGTTTCATCTTGTTGGACAAGAGTTTTCATAATGATCAAGTGGGCCTAGTTTTGAGGGGCAGCTGCATCTGCTTGTGTGCTGGTAGCTTTATGGGGAGGTGCAGAGATTTAGAAATGTAGTGGTTTCTTACATGCCTTTGGCATTTCTCTGCTGCTGGGGTTCCTTCTGCAAAGTGAATGCAACCTCCATGAGAAAGAAGGTTTGTACTTCCCAGCCATGTTCTCTCTCAGCTCATCTGAATAGATTTATTTTGATTTATATTTGGCTAGGATTCTGCTCCACCAATTATGTTGTCATTTTAGGGATGCCAGCCTCACGGATTGAAAATAACAGACAAAATACAGAAGTCACCAACCTTTTAAGGCACATAGGAGTGGATGAACATAGTGGTCAGAGAATCTGTGCTGGAAGCAGAGAACTTGGAGTGCTTTCAGCTCAGGCGCTCTAGGGGCATTCAGGAGCTGCTTTTAACAACTGCAGTCTAGCAGGCTTTGTTAGGTTTCTGTTACAGTGTTTGTGCAGTGAAATTAATTTGAGCCTGCTAATGGTGTTTGCAATAGCTGCTGCAATCTGGAAAAGGGAATACTGCTAAGATGTCAGTATGTATACCAAATATTTTGCACAATCAGTGGTAGGTTTGGATTTTTATTGATAAGATTGGTTCTTATATTTACATTTGGATATATTTGAAAGTTCCTCAGTATCCTGCAGCTGGGAAAAAAAAAATTCCCATTGAGTTTCTTACTAATTGTGTAAATAGCTTAGTATAACTGTATAGCAGCATAAAATATTCTTCACAAATACGTACTCAGTTTAAAAGGATCCAGCTATACTTATCACACTCTGCAGAGTATTGCTATACCTTACAAGAAGCCCAACTGATTTCACAGGAACTACTAATAGATTAATACTTGATGTATGAAAAGTGGCATTCATCTTTGAAATTAATTCAGCTTTGATTGTAATCTTCTCTTAATATATTTCTAAAAAAAAAAAAAGAATTTGCTAGCATAAGTGTTCAACAAAACAGCTAATTTAACTTAATCTTGCACTGTCTGTATTAATAAAAAGCAAATTTCAATTTGTAATTAAGTCTCACTGAAAATCTGACTCTTCATTTGAAGAAACGTGATGTGTGGAGACAGAGATAAAGTACCTATTGTCTGGTCAAAATCAAATTTGCCCCCTAGAGCAGTCTGCTGCTCTCCATCCTTTATGCAGAGAGACCAGGCACTCAACTTAATTTTTCAGGGTTAATGCTTGAAGTAATGCCACATGAATTACCTCTATCAGAGAATATGTGATAGGAGACAATCCTTGCACTGAAAAGATTATTAGAATACAGCATAAAAGGGAATAGACAAAAAAGTATAGGCTTTTTAAAGAACCTGGTCCAGGTCAATAACTTGAGTGGTCACTTACACTCTAGTTACTCCAGGAGTTGAGACAGCTCTCCAGCATGTAAGGTTTGAGTCTTAAACTCAACTCCATGTACTGCCTCTATTCACCGAGTCATCCTTTAAGGTGACAGTGTGCTATATACCAATAGATAGCATTACAAACCTTGGAAATAGATCATGGACTTAACAGGTGTATGTTAGCCCCATGTTGTGTTTCTATACTGCATATGCAGGAACAAAAGCAGCCAGCACATAATGGGGCCAAGATAAAGGGACTAGGAAATTCCAGATCTAATATATGCCTTAGAGAGAGAGCATGAAACCAGACATTGACCTTCTTGCCACACTATATGAGTAGTAGATCTTGAACTACTCAATTCTGTTATAAATGTTATGAGTCCCAACTGAATTGAGATGTACTGATATTGGCCCAGCAAGAAAATTATTCATTCATTCTCTGCAACTCTTTGTCACAGTATGTGAAAAGCATTATTCTCAATTGCAGCTAATAAAATACAATGCAATGTGAAAAAATAGGCTGGTAGAAACCACCTCAAGTTGCAATTGGAAATGACAGTGCGTCAAGCAAAGGCATCCAGTGATGTTGCTGGAATTCACCTTTGCCCACTGTGATATATTTAACTGCGGAGTCAGTCAGGAATTTAGCAAAGCAGCGTGTATGACTCCTCTGTGGACTGCAGTGAAACCAGCAATGTTTCTGGAAGCTGAAAAATGAATCATTATTTTCCATGGTTCCTGTTTAATGGTCCTATGGAGTCTTTCCTTAGTCGCAGAGGACTGTTTTATATAGGAGTCCTTTACAGTTCATTATGTGGTTAAGATGAAATTATGTAATGTCTAACATTTAAAAGCAGCATGAGATTCAGGAGGAGTGCTGAGAGCAGGAGGTGGCAGTTTTGGTATGAACTCAATAAGGAGCTTTAATGAAATTAGTAAAGACAACATAGTATTGAATTAGACTATGAAACTTATTGCCACAGGGAGCTGTTGAAGCTGGGAGCTCTAGAGATAGGCCATTGATGTGGATTGCAGAATATATTCGCTTGTGGTGTTAATTTTTTTAAGAGGGCTATTAGGCTACATACCGGGGATTTTAATGGATATATGTGAATTGGTAGACATATATGGAGAAAGCAAAAGATTCCTCGTTTTCCAGTTGAAATTTCTTACATTTTCTTCAGAGGACTCCAGTAGGGGCCTCTGAGACATTTAGATCTAGTCTAGTTAGACAGTGCTGCATTTGACACACGTGGTATGTTACATATTCGTCCTGTGAAAATCTCTTGTTTTTCTTGAAACTCTTAAGACTTTCGCCATTTCACCTGTTTTTTTTCAACTTTATTGACCATCTGCCAGTCTACTGCAGTTTCACTGGAGTGTCATGAGGCAGTGAACATGAAGCGTACTTTTTCCTGTATCCATAAGCATCAGTTTTGGTACGCGAGGAGGCTGTGCAATCCAGCAGTTTGTTCCAACCTCCTGCTAGATTGAATGGCATAAATTAATATTTTTTTCCTTTTTTCCCTTTAGAAGTATAACCGTATCTCAAATCTAGAAGAAATTTGGATCAGCTTTAGTGATCACTTTAATGGTTTATACTGACAGCCTGTATTTCTTCCAGGAGCGAAATAATAAGTGTTCCTCAGAGTGATATTTGTTTGTCAGACTCTGCTGTCACTAGCAGTGGCTAGTGTTTTTGGTTTGGTTTTCTGAAATGGAAAAAAATGAATTCTCTACTAATGTTTTTTGAGGGTATATATTTCTGAGAACCACTAGGTTTAATAGAGGATATTTGGAAAAATACATTTGTAGGGGCCACATGTGAAAACACTTGCAGGAGAACACTAAAAAAATACTTAGAAGATATTTTACTTTATGTTTGTGAGGCTGCTTTGACCAGGTGTTTGCGGTAATAGCAATGATGCAGCTTGGATGTTAGGATAATGAGAAAAGGCAAATATTGTAGGAAGTTTGAGTTTGGCAGTTATACTTATTCTGCAGTACAGCTCTAATCCAAACACGTTTTGAATGGATCTTAGTGGATCGGGTTTTGTGGGTCGCAATTTCAAGAGCTTGGCTTTCATTTGGGTTCAAAACAACACAGCAGGGTTTTGAACTCTACTTTTATCACTCTCTACAATGGGCTCATAGGGGAGTATGTCAGATGAAGATCCGCTTTTTTAGGTGCTTAAGTGAGTTTAAAATCATGAAAATGCTAACTTCAGTGGCGAACACCACCACCCCAGCCAAGAACTGTGCGAAAAAATGAGCCCCCTCTAGAATTAGCTGTAGCGAAACAGGCTGGGGGGGAGGGGGGGGGGGGAAGGGGGAATCGAACAAAATTATTTTTAGATGGAAGTTCTGTGTTTACACTTTCATCTACTTGTATATTGCTTCTTGAATTGATACTGAAACTATTTATTTCAGGAGCAGTTACAGAGCAGTAACTGTCAGCTCCTTTGTTACTCTTTCTACCAAACTTTCTTACTGCTGACACATGCAGTGCTTGTTCTGAATGAATATGACTCAGGACCTCCTGCTCTTGAACATATGCTTAATTGAAGTGTGCACCATGTCAACCACAGGATGGTCTCTATTGCAGACCTTTACTGCAAACAGCCTTCCCAAAATTGACCTA
Source organism: Tyto alba (assembly GCF_018691265.1). Classification (NCBI taxonomy): domain Eukaryota; kingdom Metazoa; phylum Chordata; class Aves; order Strigiformes; family Tytonidae; genus Tyto; species Tyto alba. Next base: position 25,902,929 of record NW_024881262.1, on the reverse strand, counting down.
GTGGGGAATATGTCAAAGCCTCATAAATATCTCCAGTTACTTCTTCTGTATCAGTGTCATCCCCTCAAGTTATCTCCTGCACTTTCTCTGTAGGAAAATGATTGATTTCTTGAGATATCATTCAGCATTTGTGTGGAGCCATTTGACAGGCTCTGAATGTTTTGCCCTAAGGCAGGCAACTTGGGTTTCTCAGATTCCCTGCCCTGAACAGTGGGGACTGTTAGCCCAAAGCTGGCCTGTACTGCAAACTTGAAATCTTATCTTCCTAACCCGTCTTCCAATCACCTCCCGAGCCTGGGGACATACCAGCCACAGTCAGAGAAGAGTCTCCTTGGGAAATAGCTTGCCCAGTTTGTATTGTTAAAACTTAATGAGTTCATGAGATTGACTCTGCTGCAATTATTTCTTAGTGATGTATAACAAGTAGCTGTTCTTACAGGCTTATAAAATGTTCCAGAGCTCCATTAATTTGCCCTTCATTAGCTATGTAATTTTGCTAATGACCCAAGATATTTAGAGGCATTGTCCTATGAGAATTATGAGTTTGACTGTGAGGCCTTATGGAAGAGTTGCGCACACGGCTCCATCCCATCTTGCTACCAGAAATTCGTTCTGCCCTGCTGCATCTAATTGTATTTTTTACTTCTGTACTGAAGTAGAGTCATCTCCTATTGATAAATGAATAATTATTTCATATATGAAATTACACATTTAATGGAAGTTTGAAGTGTTAGAGTGCTAAATGATTAAATTTGTTAATTGTATAATATTGCTGGGCATAATGATGCATTTAACCATTAACAGTTTTCCACTGCATTGCCTTTTAAGTTCTCATGTAGTGTATTATACATTCTTGTTGCCTTTTCATCAAGTGTTAATAATTGTGGAAAATAAAGGTTAGAGTCTGGAAAAGGAAATATCCCAACTGCGATAACAGCAAGGAAAATCATGTGTGTCACTGTAGACCCTAGTTGGTATGGCAGTGGCTAAATATATGGTATCTGAAATATTTTGAGAAGTGAACTTGTTAAGATTCACTATATAATCTCTCCTTAGCTTTTTAATTTTCACAGTATTAAATCGCAAAAATAACAGAGGAAATTGCTTAAAAGTGGTGTGAGGCACAATGTAGGCTGTAGTTCCCACTTTAGTCTGTCTCAACAGTTCTTGGTGTCCATCAGCCCTTGGGATTCATATGGGTTTTGTCTCATTTCCTTTCTGTGACACTAGCAGGAGGAGAACCTGCGTGAGTCCTGGGCTCTGCTATACTCAGCAGTGCGGAGCTACCTTAATTTGCCTGAAAGCAAAAGGTTTTGCCTCCCAAATTAATAGACAGGGCATGATGCAGAAAACTGGTCTGTGGCCATCAAACTGGGCTGGTGCTTGTAGAAGTACGACCAGGGCAGCTCCAGCTGACTTGGCCACCTCTGCTATGTGGAACCATGGTGGTCTTTCAGCTTTTCTGGAGCGAACGGCAGCAACTGGACCACCGTGGCTGCATAAGTACCAAAATCCATCACAGGGAGCTGCGATGCCTGGGCCGAGCCACTTCTCTGCAAGCTGGGGGGAAGATGTGACTGGGGAAATGCAAGGAGTGGGCGGCAGAACTAGAGATAAATGCTGAATTTATGTCCCACAGCAATACCTCATTAGACTGTGCTTTCATTTTTTTTCCTTGTCTGCAGCTTATACCTGTAAGAAGCTGACTGTCCTTTGTATTTTGGGTATAAGATGAACATTTCCAGAAGGGTTATCTCTACTGATACTGAAGTAAATCGCCTTTCATAGATCAGGCAGATCAGGCAACATCATATCACTGTAGACCAAAGTTGAAACAATCCCTAGAAAAGCCTGAAAAGCTTCAGAAACTGACTTAAACATTATCTTTGAAATGAAAGTCATTTTGCTTCAAGATTATCATCACAATTTAGATGCTGTACATTGTACTAGGATAAAGAGGGAATTTGGCAGATGAGTTTTTGCCTCTGGAGCCCCCAGATGACTGGAACAAGCTTCCCTTTCAGCTTAAATCAGCAAACAGCATAATCTCCTTTAAACCTGGGGTTTAAATGGCTGTTTGAAGGAGGATTGTGCAAAATCTATTTCCAGTAATATGGTTACTGGAGCTAAAGAGTATGTGTTGTTTTTGTGAGATTTTGGATGGCCCTGTGGTGTGCATTAAATTATTGTACGATTTCTGCAGTTGATGTTTTTCACTTAATCTTTAGATGTGTGATCCTTGGCTCTTTGGTAAAACCGAAAGCAGCTCTTTGATTCTTGGATACTGCTTTAAATACAGTAAACAAAGTAGCTGTTACTACCCTGAATGGTCCCATATGCTGCCTATAAGAAAGGTAGTTGTGTTTGTCATGTCCATCAAGAGTCACAGTCCAAGTTGCCTCTTCTGACATGTCTAATACCCGTGGGAGAATCATTGATCTCAGAAAGTCAGCAGCATCAACCTTTCCTCCATTAACAAATCAAGGGTAAAACACCAGAGACTGAAAGTTGTGTATTGCAGGGAGGAGAAAATGGTATTTGTGTGTTCTGATTTGATGGGGGCTAACTGTCCCGCCATTTGGCTGCTCTCTTGTTGAGATACCCAGAATACTACTGTTATTCTCACTCTCTTGTTGCCTCTTTGTGGCAAATAGAAGGCAGCTGTGGTTTTAAACTCCATAAGCAAATGCTTGAAGTGTGTTACAGCTGCTGTAAAAGAGGGAGCACTTAACCAGGAGTTGTCGTAAGTGGTATCTATGCTGGTAGTAAACAAGAGGTTGCCCAAGAATTCTTCTTAGTTTTCTGCCTTGTTCAAAGAGCTGTCTGCCAGCTGTGCTGCTGGCTGGCTGGGGCAAAATGTTAATTTTGCACTTGGATGACTCCAGCGTTTCTGTCTGGGGGACCTGCAGCAAGCAAAGAGAAATTAATGTTAATGGAGTATGACTGCCTGATCACTTAGAGCAGGCTACCGTGGGATCTGCACTGAGTGTCTCTGCGTGGGACTGGGCTGCTCCGTGAGGCATCCCAGTTTGCTTGATGCTAGCGGTAACATTTGTACATTTGTAGCTCAGCTGCTGTAGCTGTGTCCTTCCTGGTGAGTCCTGTTCGGAGTATGTATTCCTGGTGACAACTGCCTTTCCACTGTGGCTGGTGGAGTTTGTAGTCCTGGCTTTTACGGAGTAAAGACTGGAGTATGCTGCGTTTCCACCTCTCCCGGGTGGCCCAGTCTGTGGTCCAGCTCAGGGGAAGCTGATGCCTTTTGCTCTTGAGCCTTCTTCATTTTTTGGGGGGCAGAGTATTCCTGAAAAAAAATCGTCTGTTTGTGGGCTTCAGTGACAGAGTTATCCTGATGAGAGATTAACTATGTGTGGATATTTATTAGGACTACTAGCAAAGAACTTTCCTGCAAAGCTTCAAGCAACAGTCAAATATCTGAGCTAAATTACAGGTCTCTGCAAATAAAACACTACATGTTCTTTGCCTCTGCTAGAGCAACTGACAGTGGTGCTGCCAGGAAATAAACACTGAAAACACATTCCTTGCTAGACTTCGACATCTTTATTGCTTTTGTTTTCAATGGGAGGGAGTACTTGTTGACTGTTCTTCCTTCTTTCCTGCTTTCCCCCATATCAAGGTAAAAGGCAAAAACTGGAACTACCTTCTATCGTTCTCCAAGGGATGGTGTAGCAATTAATGTTATAATAATGTAATAATTATCAATGGGATAATAAAGTGATTTTATTTTAAAACAAAGTTCACTCACACTCTCATAAGCACCAAGATGCACGTGTCCAAACGGGCAGGCCAGCATCCAGGCACCAAGGCATGTTTCCCGTGTGGCCTGGCCAGGATTCCTGGAGACAAAGCGGAGGACAAGGTATGCTGGCTATCTAGTGCTTGTTATGTATCCTGCATCCTTCCAAGCTTGGTTGAGCATGTGCTGGTTTTGAATGTGCCTCTTCTGCATCCTTCAGCAGCTCGTGGTAAATGCGATCCTTTTGTCTGTTGTGTCTTGCTTCTCTCCATCATTAGGAACACCTTATCTGGGCATTGTCTTGGCTCTTCCCCTATTCTGTGTCTTCCCACCACTATCTCTTAATGGGTTTAGTCTCTCTTTCAGTATCCTTTATTTTTCTCATCTGGGAATCCCTGAGAAACTGATCGTAGATTTGTTGCATCATGACCTGCTGTCAGCACCCACCACCCTTACATTCCTCCTTCTGCTGTTCCTTCTGGTGCTTCCACACTGTGCCTTCCTATTCATTCCCCATTCATACTGATCTCAACATTTCTATTACATTATTTTTACAAAGTGACCGTAATAGTTCAGTCTGTGCTATTACACTGCGCTGTACCCTGCTGTGGAGATGACTGCATTCCCTTGTAGTCTATTGTGAATATGGCAAGTTGCATGAGCGTTTAATTTATTTATCATTTCATATTTTAAATATTTAAGTGAATTGCTGGCACTGCACAGATAATATCTGTAGATCTTAACAACTGATCATGTATGGTTATGGTAATCTGGAGAAAATGCAAATGAACTACGAAAACTGCTTCGTCTATAAATAAAACCATTTAGTTTCAAAGCAGTATTGCCATGGAAATTCTTCACTGATAAAGTATGAGTGAGGCTTTTCTCATTTAGATTTCCTGAGCCTTTTTATTTTATGTTGACAAGATGCCAGAGGGGGGAAAAAAAAAAAAATTAACTCAATATTGCATATTTAAAAGATCCTATTTTATTTCATCTTCTTAATTCCAAATCTTTCTATTTACAGTATACAGACATGAATTGAAATTTATAACAAATGAGAAAAAAGGGATAGGAAATGTTATTGTTGACAAGGACTAGCTAAATCCAGTCCCCACGGGAAAGTTTTGACTTTGTTTCCAGTTGAATTCAGTCCTATATTTGTAAATACTCTTCAAATCAGTATTTCTCAAATGCATTCAGAACATTTTCTCTGAACCACACACAAGATGAAGAGCCCCTGAGGGAGGATATCTGAGAGAAAAACATACTTAACTCATCTATGAGAGTGGTGCGCATTAAGTCCAGTCACCATGAATGGAAGATTCAACGTGTGCCAGTCTTGCTGGTGTTTATTTTTTGTTTGGGCTCCGTGCTACATCAGCCTTGCTTATGTTATGCTGAAGGAGCTAGGAGAAGTGAGTTAGAAGCCACCTTAGATCATGCAGTACAGTTTCATCGAGTCCTGAGTCTTCCATGCATTTTGCCTAGTAATCTTTATCTAGCAGAGTTAGTAGTTAGCACCTAATTTTGTTTTTCTGAAACGATAATTCTGCTATTTTTACCGTATTTGTGTGATAGCAGTTCACTCAACAGTACTGACTTTCTCTAGTTTAGGTATTGGGTATATTATCATATTTCTGTGAGGTTATTCAAAGCAGCTGATGGTGTTTCTTCTGACAAAGTTTATGTTAAATTGTTTTGTGCTGGACTGGATATAAAGTTGGTATAAAGTTACTCTTTAAAATAATTTTTTTTTTTTTTTTTTTTTTATGTGAACTGGCAGAATGGAACCATGCCAATTCTGTGCTTTGCATCTGTGACTCCAGAGCTTTCTGATTTCATACTAGGTATCTGTAACTTCATTTACTCTCTCCTAGAATGACAGTTTGATATCGCAGTCTCTAAATCCTGTGAAACTTTGTGTTCTGAATCGAACTTGGAGATTGCTGAATGAAGCTCTAATACGGAGTTATGCATGTTGTAGCACACATTTTACCCTGTGTCTCTGTGGGAGCTGTTCTCAGTGTGGAATTTCTTACACAGTTACACAATCTCCAAATAGATCTGGATGTACCGTGGTGCATAGATACGAATGGAAGTCATCTAACAGCTTATTTCAAGGTATGGAGAAAGAGCTTTGTTCAATTTCCATTTTTTAGCATACATTAAAAGCAATCAGACAAACCAGCCCATCACTATTATTGGGAGGAGACTAGTGTTTTTATGAATTAGTGATCAGCAGTTAAGATAACACTTTCCTTTACTGATCATAGACTGCTGCATTCGATTAAAATGAGAAATAATTTCATGAAATTAAACTCGGCTCACTGAGGGTGACCAAGCATGCCATGCACATTGTTAATGTCACTCAAAGGAAAACTTGGAATTGGTAACACTTCCATTGCGCCGTCCCCCTCCTTGCTGAGAGCCCCCGCCACCTCTGCGCACACGCTGGTTGCTCGTCCCGGTGGGCTCGGTTCAGGTTGGAGGAGTGAACCGTGAGCTGCTGTCTTTCTGCACGTATCTTCTGTATCTTCCCATGGTAAGAAGGTGTTACCTACTTCAGGTGCATCGCTGCGAACAGCAAGAGCCCTTGGGGTTTGCATCACTAAGGTAGGAGAGCAGTGTAGATCCCCGTGGCTACTTAGGAGAACTAAGGAGCCGATTTGCAGTCAGAAGTTCAAGTTCCCTTGAGAAGTTAATGTCTGACACTGGCAAGGAGAAAGCTTTGTTGGTAAGACAGCGGATTTTAAAAGTATCAAAGCATTCGAAAAAGATGATGCAACTTGACACACAAAGCAGGATACAAATGGACTTTCAGCTCTTCTGTGGCCCTGGGAGTTTTGGTTGCTTTCAGCACACCCCTTTTGGCTGAATTTGCCTCTCCTCAGCACGTGGTGTTACACGTTCCTTTGGCAAGCCTCAGTCAGAAATATCACAGCGTTCTTGGTTTACCGGTGAGCCACAAGGTTATTTCACTCTAACAATGCTTGATTTCTCTTTTTCTCACCTGCAGAAATCAAAGTATTCCCATACCTATCACTTAGCAGTTGCTCCTCAGAACAGTTTGTTTCCTTTTCAAGAGGAAATCTACAGATTTGTCACCCTTTGAGGATTAGATGAATGATCACCAGCCCTTTGCTGGGAGTACAGACAGCTTTAGCTTCTGTGCTCTGCTGAGTTGTGCAGCAGTATATTAGACCAGCTCTGTCTTTTGTGGGGAAATGCTGATATGACGCCCCTTGTGTCCCCAGTTGTTGCTGGGGGGAAAATCATGAAAGCCACATTTCCTTCCTCTTTTCCTCTTTCCTGAGCAGACGAATTGCAATAGTGAATTGTCTTCTTACTTCCCCCCCCCCCCCCCCCCCCCCGGAAAAAATGGACATATTTCATATATGATAACTTGTGTAGAACTTTTGCATACTGTCTTGATCAAATCAGGTTTAGTTGTACTGACTGCTGTGTGTATGTGTAAAATGATCCCTGCCTCCGTGGCTGTGAAGGTCAAACAGCAAAATAAAAAGGTTGTTTGAATGTGTAGAGAAAAGAGGACATGCAAACAGAAAATGTATTTTCTTCAGCCTCTGAAAATAGTGCTTTTGACTTGGTAATACTTTATTTTCTGTGCAAATAGGGTGCTTACTGGGATGTTCCTGACTGCATTGGGGGTTTCTTTTTCTGATAAGGAATTACTCACAGTTCACGTTGGTGTTGGTGCAAAGTTTTGTATTTGGCTGTAAACATTCAGTCAGAAGCAGTTCACATTTTACAGTCCTTTGATTTAATGTGTAAAAAACAGCAGAGTGGAGATTGATAGTTTTGCATATTTTTAATCATAGAATCACAATTTCTCTGACTTTGTTTAATCTTCTACATTCATAGCTTGGCTTTGTATATATGATGTTCTCAGAAGACAGGAGTTTTAATGTTTTAGAGGCTTACGTAGATACAGGCTTTACCTTTTTAAAACATTAATAATTTGGGGTTGAGGGATAGATCATTTATATGTACATAGTGGTTCTGTGTTGGAGGCTAAAGGGCAGAGAAGAAATACAGTGAGAGCTGTAAGCTGAACTAGTTAAAAAATTGAACTGGACAAAGATTTCCCTATAGATAGAAGAAGTGTTACTTTATCTGCTGAAAATCCCACTGAACATTGATTTTATAATGTAGGAATTCTTCTGACGGCTAAAGCTGCCTATAAAATTTTTATGTCACCATTATTACTGAATCATGTCTTGATTTTTTTTTAACCACTAAATTTCATTCAGTGAATTTTCTAACAACTAGACTTTTCAAGTGAGTTTGGGTTTTTTTTTCATTTATTTCCCCAACCAGCTGCATTGTGGAAGCTGAAGTGCTTCCTACTTGTTGAATACTCATTCTGGTGACAGCAACTTGCTTGAAGTAACTTCTTGCTTATGTAGTTTTGCATGTTTCCTCTATCAGAGGAGTGTTTTAAAGCCTTAAAAGAGGATGCTTCCATCTCACACAGCTGTGATCAGATGTGCATCACATCTTTGGATCTTGGGAATGGCATCCACAGGAATAACAGATTGCTGAAGGAAGAAGCCTGTTGTGGGAACTGAGCAGAATAATCTGCAGGAAATCTTAACTGAATAAAGTGGAGGTGTCTGGAGCACTGTTGCACCTTCTATCTGAAACAAATTCTTTGAAGAACCTCTAAGATTGGACAGCTCAGTTCCTGCTGTTGCAGACATAGTTTTTCTTTAGGTTTGATTTACTTCAGTTTTGAATTAGAGCATTCACCTGCAAGTGTAGTGTGTGAATTTTGCATGAGTTAGTTTAATCCATTTTCAGTACTTCTCTATAGACTAATCTGCAATTATTTATTGTGACTTCTTTTTTTTTCCTATTGTGCTTGCTTTCTTGACAGCACGTGGTGATACTTTGTCATCAGTTACCCAGTCCAGCTTTCAGCTGAAAGAAGCAAGGCAAGATGAGGAAGAGAATTAGTTTACCTAGTATCCAACAAGAGTCTTCCTATTACATATACAGTAGTCTTTAACAAAGTTGGTGATTTGGGGCTTTTTTTGAGGAAAGGTTAGATTCCTCTTCCTCTGAGATTCATGGGGTTGCTGAACCTGCATGGACATAAGGAGGGCCAGAAGAAGAACATGTCACCTACAATAGTGTCTCGGGAATGCGAGGGTGCTTCAGATACTGAAATCCTTTCCCCCAAATCAAGGTAAACTGTTTGGTGCTGGGAGCTGAACGCAACAGAACAGAGGGAGTTGCAGTTGTCAGCCCAGTTGAGCCACCCTTGCCTTCCCGTAGTGACAGCACGCGGGCAATGCGTACGCACATCGTGTTCGGGCAGTTTTCCTCGTGCTCAGCTTAGAGCGGTGGTATGGAAGAGCAGTGATGTACTTGTGCTAAACACACCATCCAAGCATTAAGGGAATTGACTTCACCTTTCTGGAGCTACTCATGCAAAAACTTGTTAAAAACTCAGGAGGGTGAGTGCTATCTACCTGGTGTTGCATGGCTGCTTCTTTTATATTTAATCCATGCTGGATCTTCAGGGGTTAATAATTTATAAGGGTGAGGTTTCTTGTGACATGCTTGGCCAAATCCGATGTACAGACTTCAATTTGAAGTGGGCGGAGTGTTGAAAAAGGAAATGTTTTTGAATGTTAAATTGTAGTCATTTATATGAAAATGCCTTAGGTAGTTCATTTTTTCCCCAAAAAATATACTTATTTTATGGCACATTAATAATTCATGTGCATATTGGTTGTAGACATAAAGCACAAAAATATACATACTTTATAAAGCAAAGATTTTTAAGAAACAAAAGTGAATTGCTACTATCTGAGTGATAGTAATGCCTGATTAGCTCCCATACCATCTAATTTTTGATGGATGTTCACAATTATTCATTGACACAAGAAAGAAGCAGGATCCTCTGCAGTGATTTGCAAGAAGTCTCCAGAAATACATCCCCTGCAACATCAGATTTATAGGCAGAGCAGGATACATGTGAGGCAGCAAAGTTTAACTGTCTGTTGCATTTATTGGCAAGCTGCTGCGCTCTGGTTTGCTCATCCAAGTTCAGGAAGAAGATACTGGATGTATGGGATAACACAGACAGATGCTTCTTCTGTGCACTACAATGGGGATCTCCAGGGACCAGGCATTTCTTCATTTCTGATAAGTGATTCTCTCTCAAGAATCAAGGAGGAGAAAATTCTGCCCCCCCACTCCTGCAGTGCATACCTTTTAAAATGAGAACTAGGCCACTAACGGTCCTTGGGCGCATTATTGTAATAATGTTGCCCTTGTGTCGGTGCTGTTTCCTGCTACTACTGGGGTTTTTTACTGACTAAACTTCCTTGTGCTATTAAAGGTTAAAATATGCTTGATCGCCTGTCCATAGGTGCCTATTGTATATAATAGTAGTTATGTTCTGCTTACATATGGCTGAGTTTCTGTGGTGTTAAGTAGACCCACAATCCCTATAACGTTAATATCGGCAGTGTTGTCCTGTTTATACAAATGAGAAAACTTCCTTTGACTTTATTTGAATTTGAGATAGATCTTATTCTCCTGCTAGGACTTAGGCTATAAAATGTGTTGTATCAGGCTAATACCTTGATGCCCATCACAGCAGAAAGCTGAGAGTTGAGTGAAGAAGGCTGCAGGTACGTGCACTATGGCTCAGTGTGTTCACGTAGCTCAGCTTTTGCTGTTCTGGAGCAGGATGCAAGTCACTGCAATTGGAACATGGGAACGAGCAAAGTGAATTTCTGTCTGTGCTCAGGGTTCTAATTTATGCATTCAACTCAGTGATACTGATTTTTCAGAAATGCCCGAATTTAGGGTAAAGACTTGTTTGCTTGATTTCACTGTAGCTCCCAAGGTTACTCATTAAATACAGCCATGGAAGGTGTTCCTGCTCCTGGGGCTTGCAGCGTGGAAGAAGAGGTTTTTTAATGCCATTTGCCATAGAGGACAATGCAAAAGTAGTTTTGCTTTTGCCAGCAGTGTTTTCCAATTATCTATCATTTTGCATATTAGTTGTAGAATCACGCTGCCTATTTCACGGGGCAGATGTGCTGGTCAGGGGAGCGTGGCCATGTCCTGCCTGGAGCTGTTGAAGAGAATGATGTTGCATGTGTGGACATTGGGAGGACGAGACCCTGGAGAAGTATGTGATGCCTCTTGGCATGTAAGTGCAGTTGCCTAGATAACTATCACTGAAATAGTGCAGCTCGATGAATTGACTTTGAGGAAATTGCTGGAGACAGAAGTATCACATGAAATATGGGAATGACTTCATATTGCAGGATGATGAGGACTCTTCCAACAAAGCTGAACCAGATGAAAGCTCTTTTGCTGCAGGCAAGGCATGCCAGGAAGAGTAACTTTCCTGTTGATTACCCTGAGAGAGAGAAATACTTAGGTTTTTTAATCTATCAGTGCATTTTTACCAGCTTTTCGAGACACTAGGGTAATTTTATTCAGAGATCTCTTGAAAATATCACTGTACTATCAGAAGAAAGCAGGTCTGAGTATGTCACCTCTGATGGTGTTGACAAATAGAAGCCCCTTCAAGGTGCTTAAGAATTTTCTGCAGGTTTTAAACTTTTCACTAAAACTCATGTTATTTTTTCAATAAAAATATTAATATCTACCTGACGTTTAAAAATAATTTGACCAAGCTTGCATAAACACATTCCAATAAAATTCTTACACATGACTGAAAAATATTTAGTTTCCTCTAAAAATATTTCAGATTATGCTTACCCATTTCTAAACAGCTATATTGAGGGACTTTCCTGGTCGGGTCAGAAGAAACGCAGTGGGGAAAAAAACCCAAACAAACTACAAAACAAAAAAGCAACATGAATGTGGAGTAGAAATGTGAAACACTAAATTACACATCGATCTGAGATGTTGAGATGAAGTACCTATGTTTTGTGTTTGGGTAGGTATTTTAAAGAAATCATTGCGTGTTTACAGCCAAACTTGACAACATCCCTTCAGTGGTGTAAAGCTTAAGATCCTGAAAAAGTGTTTGGTGTAAATGCCTTTCCATTGCTCAACCTAAGGGCAAAACCAGTAAGAAGGATGCCTGATAATCACCAGCTAGTTACGAGGATCACTTTTATAATTGCTATGCCAAATGTTGGCAGGCCTGGAAATGCACTGCCCAGAGTGGCAGGAGAGGAGCAGACTCGGACGAACCGATGCTGGGGATTTCCGGAGCGCTCAGCTGGGCCGGGACGTGCCCTCTGCGTGGGGATAAGGGGGGAAGGTGGTTCCACTGAGCTAGCACTTACTTTTAACAGCTCTTCTGCCTGGGTTACTAGAAGCCAAACCTGAGCAAGGGAAACAGCCTTTGTGAAGCCCAGGGACTAGAGCAGATGTGCTTTGCTGATGAAGCAGTAATGAATGGGCTGAAATGAAGATTGCTGCGGTGCTTGGGTGTCTTTGCCATGGGCCAGAGGAGCTGCTGATCAGGATTTCGGAGGCAGTTGTGAAAGGCTTCTGCTTCTGACAGCACAGCTTCTCACTTAAAGGTAGTGACTTACCTTACCTGGGAGCATAGCATGCCATGGGCCTGTGTCTCAGAAGCCTGAATGTTCAGGATGAAGATGCTTGCTTGGGAAGTCACCGTCAGAGAAGTGAAGCCCTGCCATGCTCTGGTATCTCCCCAAGTTTCTGATCAGTGTAAATGGAATCCATAAAGGTGTATTTAACCTACTGAGTCAAAGTACAAGTCTGAGTAAGGGATGCTGCCTACCTATGCTCTCCCTTCAACTTACTAATTGGCAGATGCAGCAACTTGAGCAAACCTAGATTAGTTCTGCTGTAATAGAGTAGGTCTGTTTTAGAGGTCTTTCCCTCCAGAACTCATTTATTCACTGGTTTTGACGAAGCCTGGATGTATTGACTTGCAGGGCATGATGTACAATATTGTCTTTGCAAGCATTTTTAGGAGGGAAAGATTAAGAGTTTTAGGGCTGCAGACAGAGAGGTTTTAATCTGGAATTTTTACTAGCAGCTCTGAAGTATTCTTACCCTTATAGGAAATGGCCAGAGGAAGTTTGGGCAAAGGTGACTATTTCTTATATAGGTTATTTCATTAAACTGATTTTTAATTTCTTATGGTTCCATGGGTTAAGTGATACAGGCATTTTAAAAAATAGAATAATAATGACAATTGCAGGTGCTGGGAGATAAATTTTTGGAGGAGAGGACTGCAGTTATATCTTAAAAGAGTGAAAAAAGAGCTGTTTAATTTTGTGCTGGGTTTTTGCTCCTGAGGTGTATTTGGTTTTGAATATGCCTTTGAGGACTGTTGCACAGTAAGAGAGTATAATCAAATCACTTAAGGGGTTGATATGGCTTTTTCTGTGGACTATCTGGATGTGGCTGCAATAACAGTGTGTTTTTCCTCTGGCAAATCAGTGCTGTACGCTGCCATGAAATGCCTGCACGCTTAAACTTTATTGCAAATTCAAATTACTTACATTATTTTGTTGGACAGTAATTCCCTGAAGCATTATAAACCAAATCATTAATTACTGTTTTTAATGTGCACGATCCATTGGAAAACATTAAACAACGCTCACGGTTCCCTTTATTGTTATTGCTCTTTCAAACCCTGAGGCAGCAGATCAGATGGAAACTCCTGGGCAATCTCACACTGACATTCTGTGCTTCTGACAGAGATGACTCTGGGCTGCAGATGTTCACGGGACCATATGGTATCTGCATATTGTCTTCTGGAATTTTTGCAAAATATACTGTTTTGGAGGAGAAAGATAATCTGATCATAAATACTAATCAGTGCAGCTGTAGTTTGAATGACTGTAAAAGTGTCATAATGGAATTCCAGACTTTTCCTGTTTTCATTCACTGATGTGTTTGGGTTTGTTTTGTTTTTTTTTTTTTTTTCCCATACTACTTCACAACTAAAAATCTGTTTTTCAAATAACTCTTTGGTAACCCTACAGATTGTCTGAAAACAAGATGAGTTCTTTTTCTTGACAAGAATGTCTGAGGTAAGATACACTGTACAAGCAAAATGCAATTCTTATTGGAGATCTAAACCGATGGCTTTTCCAGCAGAAAACTATTGTCTTGTTATTCTTCAAAATGCTAATCCCAACTGTAGAGCTGAAAATTCTGCTTTTCTGTCAGAGCTTTAGTAACACTAGGGAATCAGTGAAAACTCTAGCACAGCCTCACAATTAAGCCTGGGTGAAAGGTCTTGCTGAATTTGACTCTTTATGACCTTCTCTGTTATTTCTGCAAATAAGTATATTTCCCATACCTCAGGAGGATTTGTTTGAAGAAAGCTATCTATTGCTAGGTCTCTTAGAGTGGCTTTGTAATGCTTGCTTATATGTTGCTTTCTTCCTAAGGTGCCTTGATGTCAAATGTGAGCATCTACTGAAGTACTTCTTTCATGGGGTTCATGCATCACTTTACAATAGCCTCTTATTTTATTGGGCAATAGCTAGCTTATAAATGATGTCTGGTTTACATCTGAGCCTATTTCTTGTGTCTGAGATGCAAGAAGGAAACTGTCACTGAATATCCAGCTTGGACGTAGCACGTTCAGTGGAGATTTGTTGTCTACAGAATTAATTTCTCCCTTTGATTTTGCTTGTAGTGGGATTCTTGGCCATTCGGCCATGTTACATGATGCTTTTTTTAAAGTAAAGCTTTTTGTTTATGAACAGGTAAAAAGTCTGGGGGGAGGGTTTAGTTCCTTCAGTGCAGTTGATTGAATTCTCTAAATATTCTTGTTTTGATTTTGCTTTTAATTTGTGACATTAATTTATGGCTCTGTATGCGTGCCTGTAGAGAATTGTCTGCATATTCTGCAGTGTCAATAAAATAAACATTAGCTGTCATGTTGTAATTATGCTGTATGATGGCACAGCCTTTAATTGCTGTCTTATACTGAGGGTGGTAGAAGCACTTACAAGGGCCTCATGCCTTCTCACATATGTTTTGTTAGAAGCTACCTTTAAGCATGTTTGGTTTTTATTTTTGACTCTTTTTGGTTTTTGGTTTTTTTTTTTTTTTGTTTGTTTGTTTGTTTGTTTTTTTAAAGTGTGAGGATATGGAAATACTTTCAGTACTCTGGGTACACTTGCTGTGGGGTGATTAGGAGAGATTTTAATGCTGTGTCCTTGAAGGATCTCCTTTACTTTCTTAACCCATAAAAGTGAGTGTCAGTAACTTGTACAGGAAGTTCTTCAGGAAATTATTTGAGATGGCCTCAGATTAAACTGCATGAATTGAGAACAGGAACAGGGCTGAAGCAGGACAGGGTCTATTAGTGCCTATCACACCGGGGTGCAGGTGTGGGACCTTGAGCACTGGATCACAAGTTTTCCAAGTGCTGCTTGCTGAAAGTGAAACTAAAAGACTATGTGTCTAAGAATCTGAAGCTTTTTAGTTTGTGCTGTTAAGAAAATCTGAAGGCATTTTGGATTACTTGAAAAGCTTTACCATGGAATAAGCAAATTAGCAGAACCAAATTCTCCCTTGAGAGGAGCCCAAGTAAATCCCAGGTTTCCTGTTGCACTGACATTAGTTCTACATTACCTGCAAGTCAAATGCAGTAACACTGATGTAGTGGGGTGGAGAGCCCAGCTCACAGAACACCCTTAGTGTAACGGGGATGGCTTCCCCTCAGTTTTTCATATACCAGATTGCCCTGATTTTATCAGTATAAAACTGCTGACATTTTGCATGTTTGGTTATTAGACTTCTGCATGTTCGTATGAGTCAGAATTACAATGCATGGATAATGGACCAAGTACTTTAGGCATTATGAAACTATATTTTAGGTTTACCAAAGCAGAAATACATTTATTGCAACCCTTCCTAGGAAAACACAGTTCAGTTTAATGGGATTCACCAAAGCTGAATGTAGCTCAATAGCTAGCTCAGCATGTAGTGGAATATGAGCCTCTCACTGCAATTCTCCTTCTTTTCAGTTTTCCTCCTTGTTATTGATGTTCTTTCATCTTGGCCTTATCCTTTCTTTGTAAACGCTAATAAGGCAATAATTGGTGTAGTCCTGCCCAGGCCAAAGTACTGACCTCTATTTTTACTGTTGGTTAGCAGAGATAGGTAAAGTGTGTCTATGAATATGCTGAATGTTTTAATCTTCAATTTTTGCATAGTCTTACATTAAAATTTTTGTCATGTGGAAGGCTGTGAAAGATCAGGTATTAGATTCTCTGCTGTAGTAGGGTTATACTGAGACACTATCAGAATACTGAATATGTTGCAGCCTTCAGCACAGGAGGACCCTGGATTTCTGTTTGGGCACCCAAATGTTTGTGTATGGAAAAAAATTAGCAATCCCTTGGAGTCTTCTAATTTGCCTTTTGGAATAATTAAACATGTAAAAACTGTGCAAATCTGCTCTCTTACCCAAAAACATATGCTTAATTTTAGCAGTGGGAGTGAATTTGGAAGATATATAGAGTTTTCTGATAATGAAAGATTTAAAAGCATGACTGAAAAGTGTGATATATAATATTGAAACGCTAAATATTTGAAGGACATAGAGAGTCCAAACTCCTTCCCTAATACAACTCTACTGCTTAAACTGTAAAAGGCCCCTTCTGTGGTAAGTAATGCTATTAGAGGGTGAAGCTGGAGAAGGATGCCACTGGTTCAAATCAGATATTCTGTGAATAAAACCTTCCCCTAAGGACTTTTCACTTCTCTAGGGAATTTTCTTGCAGTCTCCAAGCTGCTCAGTGGGGAAGAATTTATTGGAAACTTTCAGATGGAGTACTAATTTCAAGGGTGTCATACTGCCACAAGTGCAGGTTTCTGTAATGAAAATCCTGTGATCCTCGCCCTCGCGGCAGTTCCAGGGAAGACAGGTTGTATCGGCTCATCTGTTGGACTCTGACAGTTGAGCAGAGTGAGAAACAAACACAGAGCTCTGATCCAAAGCTGAGTTGTTAGCTGGAATTACCAGGTTTCAACTAGTGTTCCCACAAGTATATTCTGGAATAAATGAAACTCGAACTTCTGCAGTAACTTAAACTTATGCATAAACAAGTCATATTTCAGGGTGGATGAGGAAGAAGAATAGGGGTTAAAACTGCAATAATCTTTTTTCTTTAATCCTGCAGTCTTGCTCCACTGTTAAAGATTCCTTGGAGGCCAGCACCGAAAAGTGTTGTCATATGTACAAGAAAAATGTTCTGATGAGTGATGGTTGAGTAGGAGACAAACATGGACAAGAAAGCAGAGATCAACAGGTGAATCTACTTTTTAAAAACTTGTTAGTTCCCCATAGTGGGATACCTTCATTAACCTGTGTCATTGTGATGATGAGTATAGATTCTGCGAAAGCACCTCGGGACTGCTTTTGAAATGGAGAAGCAGAAGCTAGTAGCATAGCAAAGCTGGGTAATGGACTCTGATTTTTCTTCTGCCAGTCCCAAGCACTTACTGTAGATTCACATTACTTAGCAGTTCTTCCCTGACAACCTTGAACTTCCCTCTCAGATATTTTCATTTTACTGAAAATATTTAGTGAAAGTATCTTTAGGAACTTGGTGTTTCTAGTGTGATCAGGTTTTCAATACGAATCGGGATGCAGTCGTAACTTAGGTAATTGGATTTTTCTTAGTAACTAACTCAAAACTGAACTAAATTTACATTGACTAGGGAGGCAATTACAACAGGAGGACAAAGGCAGGGGTCACATAGCAAACCAAACACTGAATTCTAGTTCAGTAAAGGATTTCCCAGAGATGTGTAGAAATTCTTTGTACCATCCTGTGAACACTTATATCTAATTACATTGGACTACATTTGAGGAAAAGATTTGAGTTTACATTGAGCTCATTCCAAACTTTGGGGGATAGGAAGGGAAGGAAGTATCGAGATTATGTAATGTTTTGTTATCCCTTTGATTTTAGCATTTCCTAGAGTTGAGTGAGCTAAAGCACAAAAGGGGGTAAATGAATCCAGCAAATTTGTAAATGAAACTCAATGCAGAGTAACTCAAGGTGGGAGCTCAGGCCACCTCCCAGTGTGACAGAGTACCTCTAATGAAAACTTGCTTGTTGTCTTAGTTGTAAAGGTGATCATTAGGAATGAAAATGTCAGTTCACTTGGACAGGCCCAGTGTAACTGCTGAATTCATTTAAACTCACAAGGTATTCAGCCCTTGATGTAGCGTGAGGTTGAACAGGCACACAAACACTTGAAGGAAAAAGCAGGTTTAGGAGCAAAGCTGACTGTGTTGAAATAACAAGATCAACATCCTGTTAGAAGAATGATGCAAGTGTTACATACCACCCAACATCTCGCCTGGTGATATAACTGTAACTGAAAAAGGCTGGATATGAGCCAGTATTATTACTGGAGAGCCGAAGGACATAACAAGAAAAATGCCACCTTCTTTTAGTTTGTAACTGGTCATAGGAATTGGCTTAATAATGTCATCCTACAGTTATTTATATGCAGCAGTACTGGGATCGATTTTATTTATTTATGTACTGTAGAGACAAAGATAAGAGAGAAACCATATGCATTTTGATGGATGCCATATGATTCTGGTTCTCATCCTCCAAATTCCTCCCATTCTCCTCATGTTTTATAGGAGCAAAAAATAAGAACAGATGCATCTCTCTTCATAGTTTTAAATTTTGAGGTTTTAGCCTACTAATGTTCCATCTGCTTGTTACCATGAACTGTGGGAGCAATGCATTTTCTTGACACTGTCTAGCATATTCTAAAAAGAGGGAGCAGTTAGGAAAAATTAATAATTGAAAAATATACAGCACAAAGAAAACGTACCTCCACTCCAAATTGCAAGCTTGTGTCTTCGGGTATGCCTGTATCAGAGCATGAGGATGGCTGACTGCTGTGCATGCTGTTAATAGACACCACTGTCAGATAGACATGTGTGAGGGAGAATGAAAAGATCGACTATTGACCTAACTTCAGTAAGATGTTCTTAATATAGGACTTTCCAGGACTGTTTAATCAAAATATTTATGGCATCATATATTCTGAATAAGCATCCTAAATACTTGGTGCTCATTTTTCTATCTATTATTCTGTAAGAAGTAGTTAGTATAGGGCTTACACGTGTGGAAGTCCCAATCTTGGTGGGAAGAGAGTTCAAATGAAGTAAATATTAAGTATGGGAACTAACTTTGTATGAGAATTTTGGATTTTCTGCTTGTAGCTCTCTGCAGGATTTTGTTTATCCTCTTATCTTTCTCACCATATCCGTGGGGAAAGAATGGATGAAATGAATGAGATGCGAGCAGGAGGGTCGCCATCTCATTCTTCCACACCAGAAAGGCAGCATTTAGACTCTCAAACCACCTTTTGGTGCAGGTTTTGTTGTACAAGGTACTCTGCCAGTGCAGAATAAATTACTGACCTCAAGCAGTCTGGTCAAAGGGCCTAATCCCAATTTCATCAAACTCTCTTCATCCACTTTGGATCAGACCCTACGCAGACAAAGCAGATCTAGTGTAGGTAATTATTTACTGTTTTACTAAATAATTGGTATTACAAGGTCACAGGAAAAAGCTGGCATTTCAGCTGAGCTGGGCTTTGAATTCAGATTGTCCAATTTCAGTTTGGTCACAGAAATGTTCTCCTTGAGCCACTGTCTGCAACACGGTGTCAGAACAGGAACATGCATCTGCAGGCATTCTGGCACTGTCATTTGTAGATCGGTCAAACAAAAAGATGATTATATATCTTTGTAACACACAGTTATCAGCCTTTCTGGATGTTCCCATTTCACACACGCTTTGAGTGATCAGAGAAGAGATAACTGATCAATTGTAGTTTGCACCCTTCCAAAAATATCTCCAGCTTAGTCATTTTATTATAAATGCTAATAATTATAATTATCTTATGCACTTGGAAAATGTCTCTAATTGATAGCAGTAACATGGAAGTGTCAGGAATTTTTATAGGTGCGGAACTGCTGAGCCCCTTGTGACTGTTTAAAAATATGTCTAAAAATAAAACTACTTGATGACCTACTTGCTAATATTAAAAAACAAAAAAATTATAGTAGGTGGCTAGCTCTACCAGTAAGGAGACAAACCCTAATTACTGATATTTTTGAAATGTCTGACTTATAGATCAGTGAAAGAAAAGGGCAGTTTTTAATATTTTTGGAAGAAAAAATTGCTTGTCATTGAATACCTCTGTATGATAAATGGGTGGTTTTCTTTAACCATTTTTATATATATGATATGTAAATGGTCAAAATAGTTATAATAATACAATATACATAATAATAGATAGTGTATATATAACACAAAAAATAATTTTATTATATATAAATTAAGGTGAAGTATTTTTTCAAAACTGAAATAATTTGTAACCAGAGGAGAGCAGATGAGTTTTCTGGATGGCTACAGCTGCTAGGAGCCAGAATGCACGGACCTCTTTCATGGTGCTCTGGAGTACAGGAGGAGCTTTGGTTGTAGCCAAGTGGACTTTGGCCAGGCACTCTGAAGCTTGTTGCCTGCTCATGCTTTCCCTTTTTGGCTTGCTGTGAAAAGAGCTATTGCATGATATGCAGAGCTGCAGTGCTTTCACTGTGTTCAGGATCTGATCCAGAGCCCAGGGAAATCACCAACAGCAATGGACAAGCTCCTCTGGGACATTTACTGCCCCGGGAGTGGATGTCAGTGTTCAGCTTTCCCTCTGGCTGTCTTCCCAGGGATGTGAAAGGGAGTTTTGTCTGAATTAGGACTGGTGAGCACTGGGGATTTCTTTCTGTTCCAGCCCAGGAACGTTTTGTGGGCCTGCTGAAATCACTCAATGTTGGCAGCCTGTTGTACATTATATGTTCTTCCAAAACATTAATCCTGAGCAGGGAAGGGCAGAAGGAATATAGTGTCTAGGAGCATGTTGCCAACACCAGCGATTTTAACTACTCTGCCTTTGGAGTTTCTTCTTAGCTTTTTCCTATCACCATCTCAGTGCAAAAAAAAGCAGGTAGCCATTCCTTTGTTGGGACAGAGCCACAAGCACAACAGAATAAATACCTCACCCACAGGCAATGGGACTGTCTGAAGTGACCCAGTCAGGTACAACCCGCTCCAGTGGAAAGGGATCAGTGAAAAAAACAGTAGCTCATACTGCTGCTGGGCAAGCCCCTGCGGAAGAGTTCCAGAGAAATAGCAGTGCCCACCCAGACCTGTGACTGTGAGAACTTGGGTGGGTTGTCATGTTTACCTCCTTTTTATTGTAATGCTTTAAGATACCTGAAGTGGCAAATCAGCAGCGCTGCTGTTTACAAGGAGTTTAATTGGCATAGTGGAAGAATTTACTGCGGGAAGGCTTTCGTTAAGTGGACACCTGGGAAGCTTTTATTTGATTTATGGGACAGGGACAACTATTACATCTCACCATTGTAAGAACACAGAGCTGCTTCATGGATTAAAAGGCAGATCCTCAAATACATACCCAAATAATTAGATACTTGACAGTTTGTCTGTGAAAAAGGCATAGACCACCTAGTAAGGATAATTTTCAGAAGACTTAGTTGTTTCAGTGAGGACACTGTGGGTTTGAACATTTGTCTGAGACTTGCTCTTAATCTGTAGCATTTGTTGCAAATAATTTTTTTCAAAATGTTTTAATAATGCACTTCTTTGTGAGGTCTGTTAGGATACCACCCACAGACTAATAAGCTTTGCAGCTCTGTAGGGAGGTGGAAGATCTCTAGACTCTGTTTTCATTTGCCAAGTTCTAGATTATGGAAGTCATTGTCAAAGTGGTGAATTGGGTGAGTGAGTTTATTAAGGGTTGAATTTTCAGTGGAAGTCAAAGGCGGGTTAGGGTTGTAGCAATCTTAATCTCATTCTTGTAAATTCCACATCAGTAGGTAAAAGTTTCGGAAGCTCATAACTACTGTACACCTGGCTCATTTCTAAAACCTGTTCATGTTAAATGAGATCTGTGAAATTCCCAGTTCAGTAAAATATTTAAGTATGTACTGAAATCAATTTTGTTAAATCTAGCAATTAAACCAATGCTAGAGAGTTTTGAGCATATACCTAAAGCTATAACATGTGCTTAGCTTCCTTGTGATAGAAGTATGTCCTGGTTCTGGCTGGGATAGAGTTATTTTTCTTCCTAGTAGCTGATACAGTGCTGTGTTTTGGATTCAGTGTGAGAATAATGTTGATAACACACAGCTGTTTTAGCTGATGCTACGCAGGGCTTATTCTAAATTAAGGATTTCTCAGTTTCTCGTTCTCTGCCAGCGAGGGGGGTGCAAGAAGCTGGGAAGCAGCCTGGCCAGGAGAGCTGACTCCAACTAGCCACAGGGCTATTCCATACCATAGCACGTCATGCCCAGTATATAAACTGGAGGGAGTTGGCTGGAGGGGCGGATCGCTGCTGGGACATCAGTCAGCAGTGAGCAACTGCGCTGTACATCACTTGTCTTTTCTTGGGTTTTATTTCTCTTTCTGTTATATTCCTTTTCATTATTATTATTATTATCATCATTATTATATTACTTTATTTTATTTTAGTTATTAAGCTGTTCTTATCTCAACCCGCAACTTTTACGTTTTCTGATTCTCTTCCCCCCCTGCCACTGGGAGGGGGGAGGAATGAGAGAGGAGCTGTGTGGCACTCAGTTGCTGGCTGGGGTTAAACAACAAGGCGTTTCATTCTTTTAAAGTTTTAGTTGTGTTCAAGACTGGAGCTATGGCTCAGATGATTTTATCTGAATGGGCTTGGGCTTCTCCATATGCTGTTCTAGAGTCTTAGGAAAACCATCCACCCTCCCAAAAGAGATTGTGTCATGCTGGTGTGTAATTTCCACCGTGCTGCATGACCGTGCTCTAGAAGTGGGAAACCCACATCTGTGTTTCTCTTTTTGGCATAAATGCTGGCGCTAGAAGGCCACAAATCTGAGAAGAATGGGAGAGCTTTAATGATGCTCATAGGCATACCGTGAGCAGACTTGTTGAAGTGACTGAAATGCTAAACTGGTTAGCAACAATAGAGGTACCACAATAATTATAATCAGTGTTAGGAGGCCAATCCGTTTGCCCCATAAAATGAGTGCCAATGACTTAAATGACATTTAGTGTCTTACAAATTCAGCCAGAAATGCAATTCCTGACCATCCCAGTGGTATTCTGGAGTCTTCCTCTGAACATGGACAGCTAGGAATAAAGGATCCCGCTCTGTTCTCAAGACAGTAGTGCTCTGGGTTACTGTCCTTCAAGCCCATGTTTTAGTTTGTGTTAAAAAAGTAAGAACACAAGTGAAAGCTGCCGCAGTGCTTACTTTTCCTGAATTATTTCCTAGGTCTGAGTTTTAAAAATGAGTGTTTCACTTCACCGGTGTTCCCTCAGCTAAATACTGCGTCCAGCCTTCTTGCCTTGTATGTTTTGGGCATTGTGTTATAACCCTGAGCTGCTGCTTCTTCACACACCTTGTCTACTTTCAGAGGTGGTGCCTGATTCTGTGGTAGCTAGCATAAAAACCTCTGATGATTTTGAATATTTTAATGTGTTACAAAGTATGATAAATGATAGAAATCTCACCTAAAGAGGGGGGAGTGAAGGATGAACCCATAAAGCCAGCCGCTTCATCTTCTAAACTGATTTTATTACAGCTGTAACAGGAGCAATTTCAGTTAAAAGGCTCTTGTCAGACAACAGTTACTGTAGATTACAGCTGCATAAGAAACAGTCTTGGTCAAAGACAAATCAGGAATTGCTCTAAAAAGGTGATAGTTTGCTCAAAGCCCACTTCCACTTAAAATTACTAGATTTTAGTCTAATGAGCAATAAAGAGAATTAATTAAGTCACAGGTGGTGCAACTCTGAGAAAGAAACTGGTGTTCTTGAAAAGAGCAAAAAGCTTTTCTGGAGGATTTGTGCAAATGAATGTCATTGGCCACCTTTCAAAATCAGGCATCTTTTAAGAAGCCAGTTCTTCCATTACCCTCCAAAACCTGACCTTGGCTGAACTGGCATTTTGTATTAAATGTAGTTGTTCCATAATTTGCAATCTCCCTTCTAACAGTCCAACTGGAATGATTCACTTGCATAAAGCACGTTAGAGATAATACAGAGCTTAGTGTGCAATATGAGCTCATCAAATAGACGTTATTGCATGAAATGGGAGCCATCTGAAGTTTTTGTCAAGTGTGTCCTGCTGCCTTCAGAGTGAAGGTTAGGGAATGCAGTTAGCAGTTTGAATATTGAAATTTCGCAGTAGAGCTACAGAACTATTAACTAGTCCTCTTAAGGAAGTTATGTGCCTCTTTGACTAGCAGTATTTCAGTGTTGCCCTGTCATTCTGTTTCTCTTGTTTGACTGTTCTGTCCAGCAAAACCCCTGTCTGCCCAGTCTATCCCACATAATACAGAGTGACCATACTTCTGTAATCCACGACCCACATTTCAAAATCCCAATATGGCAAGGAGTATTCCTTTACTCCATCCCTAAATTTTCCCAAACAAGGTGCACATTCCCATTTTCCAGTTTTTCTATTTTCAGATCTTTACTCCTCATTTTCAGAAAACTTGCTTTGCCCCTGTATCTCCAGGATTACCCTGCATCTTTGTGTAGCACTCGCAAACGGCTGAGCCTGGGATCCCACATCTCCTCTCCTGCTGTATTTCCTGCTCTCACCTCGATTCATTCATTCTTACCCTGACTTTATTCAGCTTCAAGTGTTACCATGGCTTTTGCTGAGTATAGTGGTTTCCAACCTTGGCCTGGGAGTGAGATCTCTTCTCTGCACTTTCGGCCACAACTTGCACATTTGCAGTGCTCCAGTCTCTTCTGCCTGCAGTGATTCCTTGCTCCATCGTCCTTTGCAGACTGTGCCGAGCAGTGGGGGCTGTGGAGGAGGGTGCGAGTAGTTTGAGGGTTTAGCTGGTGCTGGGAATGTTGTAGTTACTTGACAGGATTGTGTGGTGGACCTCGACCTAGCTAGCATCATGTCCCCTCCTTGTCACATAACATGGTATGTCAGAGCCACGTCAAGGAGGAGGACCGAGGTGTGGAGTGCACCACTGGCTGAACTATACTTACACTGCTTGAAAGCTGTGTGTATGTTATGGACCAGAGTTTGGCCACTGAGTTACAGAAATTTTCATTCTGCAGGCCTCCCAAGGTGACAGATGCTATTGGCAGGGGGATTTTATTGCTGTTCAGAACTTACACACTGAAATAATTTTGATCTGACCATTTGTAGCTCTCGAAGTATAGCTTACTCTGTGTGTTGCAATTAGTTGCTTTTTTTTTTTATTTTCTCTGTTTTGTGAAGAAGAATAAAGAAAACATGGAGTGATTCAAGGTTATGGAAGATTTAGCCCTGCTTTCTGTAGCACTCTGAAAATATGTATTTGGATAGCTTAGGCTAGGGGCTGCAAAGAAGCTAGAAAGCTGGGCATCTGCTGCAGCCTGTGCTGAAATGCAATAGGACCTGAGTGCTGAATTCCCTAAGAGGCTCTGAAATTCTGAACAGTGTGAAACTGTGCTGAATGGTCGTCTTTGATATAACCAGAACGATATGAAGGATTGGCTTTAGCTCTGAGTAGACAGCAACTGAAGTTGGTGAGAGATTTAAGTACTGTTGTTAATATACTGTCTGTCTTAAGGCACTCCTTAAAAATGGACACACATAGCTTTTGGTCTTGTAGTCATATGGTGGCCACAAGCTTTAGGAAATGATTTCTGAATGTCATGTTCAGCAAGTTCTTTTGTGATGCTGGGGCTCAAATTATCAGTCAGTGATGTAGTCCAACTGCCTGAACAGTTGAAAGTGCTTTCAGATAACTTTAAAAATGTATAAATATAATCTTCTGACATTTGTGCTTAAATAAGAGCTCCCTTGCATGACAAGTTTCATTCTGGAATGAATTTTTACTGCTGAGTTATAAACCCCTGGAGTAGTGGTTTCTAATAAAAACGCTGACAGACCCTTAATGATAGCAGCACAAATAGTGCTGCTGTAATAAAGAGAAAAAGAGAATCATCAGACTTGCTTTTTTAATTTTTTTTTTTTTAATATAGTGGGCCTTTGAGAGAGGATCCAATGCTGATGATATTCATGGAGCACTGCTAAGAGTTATAAAACTGTTGACAAATATATGGTCTTTTTACAGAATGCCAAAAAATGAAATATTTTTATTTGGCAATTCAAGAGTTGCCGATGACAAAGGAGCCAGTGAACATCAAGTCTTTAAATTATTTATTATGAACACCACATCTCACAAAAAAGCATAAGCAATATTAGAAAGCATCTGAGTGGAAAAACTGATTATTTTGTTATTCGGTGCCTGCGTTGCATGACATTTTTCATGTTAGTTATCTGTAGCACTACACACTGTTGGTAGAAACTATTTTTCCAACGCTGAAAAGTCGTTTATAGAGCAAGATACTAATCTTATGGAAATGAGTTGAAATGGCATTCATCAGGCTTAGGCAGATATGTCAAAGCTATTTTGATCCCATTCAGACTTTCTGGGTTTAGTACTGCACAGTATCTTCCCGGATCTGCAAGGCAGCACAGGAGAGGCAAATGCCAGTTCTGAGGAAGGCAGCAAGGTGGTGGCGAGCGCTCGGTCGTGCTGCCCTCCCACTGAGTGCATGCCGCTTCTGCTGCGGCTACGTGAAATCCACCTTGCTGCCCTTGCTGGCTCTTGCACTGGCACTCGGCACGTGCCGGCCACAGGTGTAGGCAAGGAGAGAGTGTTGGATCTGGCACTGCGGAGGAAGGTTGCATACGAGCTCTCCCAGGAGGAGCAGCTCTGGCCCTGCAGAGCCCGTGATTCGCACTTGCACACGCGGGAAGCAGAGCGTGTCCTGGGGAAGGCGGGCAAGGAGCTGTCCTCTCCAAGCTGCCCGCCCAGTGTCTCCAGGCTCTTTAGCAACTTCCCGTCGCTGGGGGTGGGAGGTAGGTAACTGTGGCTGCACGGTGTCCCTAGAAGCCCTGGGTGCCTCCCTCTTTTCTGCAGGGCAGGGGTGACTGCCTTTCCAAAGGGGCAGTAAGGGGGGATGCGATGGAGGTGGAAGTGCTGCGGTCACAGACTGCCGAAGGCGGGCGGTTGGCAGGGCTGTGGGTGTGAGGAGGTCCCAGCGGTATCTCACGGGGCACGCAGAAACATGAGAAGGCCTCCCTCAATCCTGGAGGGAGGCTGCCTGCTGTATGGATTTTTTTGTACCCTCTCAAGTTAGCTACAGCACTCAAATTTGATTCTGTGACATGTTTCTTAAAGCCCATCGCAAACAGTGAATAGGTTTGTTTGGACCTTATCGTTTGAAAAATTGATAGAAGGCAGAACAGCGGTTTAGCTGCTGAAATGACACCCTAAAGACAGGCTTGGGAAACGAACCTCCTGCTCTTTCTAGAGAAGATGTAGCAGTTCAGTGATGCCGTAAATATGCCCAACTTTGTCTTAAATTAGAGCATAGCATCTTTTTTGGTGCTTATTTTTGAATGTTTCAAAATCAGTTTGACATAACACTTCTATGTCTTGGTTTTGTTTGTTTGTTTTTCAATTTACCATTGTCATGGGTACCTAAACAACAAAAATTACATAACCAGACCTGTTCTTTCTCTCTGCCTAGGCAGGTATGTGTGTCTGAGCAACACAGAGTATGGATATCTTATAAGCATTTAAAATGAAAATTTGTCATCTCCTGTGACCACTTCTACTCTTAAAGGACTTTTGGCACTATTTACTGTTTTCACTAGTTGTTTTCTGTGTGCAGCAGAACTGTCAGAAGAATGCATTCAGGCAGGTGATGGTGTATTGTACTGCTTCTAATAAATTCCCAGAATCCAACCCTTGCTTTGTTTGGAGGTCCCGCTCCTTATGATAATCCCCTGTCTGTCTTCAGGTTCACTATCTGCTGAGCAGCAGAGTACTACTCTGGTGAAAGTTCTTGAGCCAAGCGCTCACTGCTTGTGGAGGTTGGCTGCATGTTGGTTTCCATCCAGGTCAGTAGCTGAAAGGTATTATTAATGTTCAGAGTAGATGGTCTCCTGCAATGAAAATAAAGAGCAGGGGTTTTAATGTGCAAAATCAACCTTACTTTAATTACAACAGCTCTGCTGCCAATGTGGTTTAAATATAATTATTTTTATTTGAAATATTTTCTCTGGTTATACAAGGTCCATTCCTTTCTCTGTCCTATTCCATTGCATGACTTAAATCTAATATACCACAGAACTTGTGGGAATGTTGATTATAAAATGAGTGAGCTGTGAGTCAGAGACTGCAGTGAACTGGGAAACAAGGGCAGAGCTGAGCCTAGATGTTGACCGAGGGGGCACACATGATCTGGGCCTAAAATATAGAGGAGCAGTGTATCCAAATATACAGCAGACACTAATGGAGTTTAAACCTTTTTGTACGTTATAAATATCTGAATTTAAGGTCTGCTATTGAACTCAATTTATTCATCAATTTATTTGATGTATTAACTCTCAGTAATTTCCTAGGGAAGAGAGAAAATAAGGCTTTGAAAATCAAGGCTCAGTACTTGACAAGGGTCCTGGGAACTATTTCCTAATACTCTGTAAATTGTCCCTGTTTTCCAGTACCTTCAGGCCCATTATACATTTACACTAACTATAGTGGTTTGGGTAAGGTTTTTTGTGTTGGATTTTTTCATGTAGCACATGCTCATTTAGAAGTTAGCAACTGTGCTAATAATTCTGCCAGTGGGTCTGGTACTAGTCACTAGTACTGTATCTAATAACTCTTTTTCTTCTCTAAGGATTGCTGAAATATATTTCTGTTGAAATGCCCCTGAGCTTTACTTCCTGTCTCTGGCACGTTACTCACATGCACGCATGGGGCAGCACAATGAGGAGACTGAGACGTAACATCTATTTCTTGGCAGCTCAGAGGCGGGAAGTTCATTTGATCCATCACCACCCTGTAACAAAGATATAAAGCCAGCGTGAAAAGAACTGATTGGGAATGTTTGCACAAAGAATGAAAGGGTAAATACTGAGGAAAAAAAAAAAAAAAAAACAACTGGTAGGTACCACCCTTGGAATATCTGAACCCACGTCTGAGGACAGGGCTGCTGCTGAGATAGGGAAAGGAAATACAGAATGTGTATAGGGATAGGAATGCAGGAGTGGAGGGCATTCCGGACAGTATCACATGCTTGTAACAGCCTTTGCAGACAGTTCAGTCTGAGTCTTCAGCCTTGAATCTTGAAAGTGCTTATCCTTCTGTGCAGAAGGAGGAAGACTTGAGAGGTATCTTAGCATCCCATCTAGGTTGCCTGCACAAGTGCTGATGCCTGACATCCTAAATTAGACAATTTGGGATAATTTACCTTAGCAAACTGCTCCTCCTAAATCACATATTTGCAATCCACTGGAAATCCTGATGCAGGAATGTTCCTCCTTCAAAATTCATTAGTGGTAGAACTTTGTGTAGAAACTCGCACTTCATCAGCTCATACCAAGTTCCAGAGGTAAGTTACTCCACCTCATGCCTAGCTTGAGCACAAAGAAATGACAAGAAAAAGCTGCATATGAGCATTGGGTTGTTTTGGGATGTTTGCTTGTTTGGTTTTGTGTTTTTTTATTTTGTTTGTTTTGTTTTTGTATAAGTATGATAGGAACCTTGCCCAGCAAAGTAGAACCACCAGAAACTGGGAAAGATCAAAGTTTAAGTCATTCTTTATTGTCTTATTATGCATGTATGTTGCAATGGAGCTTTAATAGCATGAGCACAGTCAATTCCTGGTGCAGTAAGTTGATGCAATTTAACACAAACACTTAACCATAGCTTCAGTCCTGAAATCTTGCACTTCTGTTGCTTTAGTTGCAACAATTACAGAGGTGATGGGGGAAAAAACCCATCAGTTTTTCATGAGAAGGTAACAGCAAATGCATATTTGGTGCACTCTGCTCAGCAAATTACTGTTTCTGAAAACACTTCTGTGTGTGGAACTGTCCTATTCTGTTGCAGGACTTAGATCTAATATACCACCGAACTTCTTACCAGGCCACCCTCTGAGGTAATGATATGCATAGTATTTCAAGTTGAGAACACACAAATGACCTCCAAGAAGTGTGAAACTAATTAAAACCAAAAGTAGATGCTCACCATGTGTTTGCAATTGAGACTGCAAATGGGGAAGAATATTTCAGGGTCAAATTCTGGTCAGTTAGACAGGCTCTGACTGTGTGAAAGCTGCAGCTGTGTAACGGGGAGGGGAATTGCCCCTTGGTGGCTTAGAGAGGTAATGTGGAAAACGTGGGGGTAATTGCTAGGCCAATTTCTGGTTTGTTTTCCTGTAGAGTTTAATCCTGTAGCTCCTTATTCATGTGAGTAGTAGAAGGAGATGGCATGTTGTAAAGCAAACATCTTGAAAAATTATTTCTTCCAGGTCTGCCATGACTTCCATGAGCATGCCCTTGAATCAGTCAGCTAAGTTCAGTTCTGAGTTGGCTTTCACTTCCCTAGTTGCTAATAAAGGGCAGGAGGGAACTATGTGCTTTCCTGGCCACTGTCTTGGAGATTGCCTGATATCCAACATGCAGTTTAGATCTCTCAAGTTCTAGCAATATCTAGGTATCCAAGGAGTATTTCCAGCAGTTTCTAAGTATTTTACAGTATCTGTCTTTCTAGAAGATGACATTTAGGGGAACGTGACAATGTCAGCTCTGGATGTTTTGCCAGTCTGGCTTCTCATAGGCAGTTTATGCCAAGGCTAAAGTCATCTTACCTGGCTTTCAGCTGGCATGGAGGTTGTAACCTGCACTCAGTGAATTTTACATTTCTTACACTGCATTTCATCTGCCATTTTATAGCCCAGTTCAGTCTGCTCCACAATGCTGCTATTGCACAGTTGTTCACAATGATTCCTTGTTTACCAGCTGGAGCAGCCTAGTATCAGCAAATTATGTTGTTCACATTCTTTTCCAGAACATTTATGAAAATTTTGAAGGACCAGGATATCAGTATGAATCCTTTTAGAGGACTCCTAGCGGCCTCCGTGCTACAATACATGACCAGTTCCTACTCAATTTTCTGTCTTTTGATCAATTATTTATCCTTTGAGATCCTTGCTTCTGATTACAAGGCTGCTTAGTTTCCTTAAAAGCTGCTGGGGGGACCTTGCTGAGTGCTTTTGGGAAGTCCACGTGTACTGTAGGAACTTGATTTCCCTTGTCTTCCTGACTTCTTCAGGGAATTTCAGTAGGTCTGCGAAGCTTGACTTCCCTTTAGGAAGCTATGTTTGTTTTTTCCCCAGATTTGTTTATATATCAATATTTGATTTCTTTACAGCAGCTTCTGTTTATTTGCCTTGGAGAGTCCTTGGACTAATTAGTCCATAGTTCCCCTGTTTTTTCTGGGTATCATATTGCCACCTCCAGCACCAAGGTGATTTTGATCAGGAGGCTAGTATCACAGCTGAGAGTGAGCCATTTCATCCTTTAGTTCTTTCAGAACTCCTGCCTTAATATCCTCTTGTCCAATGATTTGTTGGTTTTCACTTTGGCTGCCTTTTATCATCTTTTATTCACAATTCAATCTCGGGAAGATCCTGAGACACCCTAAAAATGGTTCTGGAATAGGAACTTCTGATGTTTGCAGCTGTTCTGTCTTATGCCTACTAGGACAGGTAAGCAATAGTGAATCCTGGTCAATACTTGCAGGTTTAATATTGGATTCTTCTGCAGTTCCCTGGGGGGCTGTATGTGATATAATGGAACTGACAATCATCCAAGTAAGCTGCTCCTTTCTGACCTAGATTTGGTCCAAGTCCTATATGTATGCTGCATTATATAAACGAAGCACATACACATCTCTCTGCAGGTATTAGAGCAGCAAGTGTAAAACCTCATGTGAACAGATGCTCAGAATATACAATTCAGCCTTTGATAACCTCCTATTACTATTAACCTATGTCATCTGGGATCACGTTTTAGTAAAACTTGGCCATAATTTTAAGTGACTCAAAAAACCCAAAATTAAATCACTTCATGGAGCAGGTAGAGACTTGATTTAGAGCTCTGGTGCATTCATAACGGGTTATTCCATTGGGGGAAAAAAGATATTGAGTCTCTTTGAATCTTTCATGTGTGAATAGTGTTTAAATAATTTATAAAGCCTGTCTTTTATTGTTGACTTATTATTTTTCCCATGTTTTTGTACCTGACAGTGAAGGAAGTGACATTAATCAGAAGTTTGAAGTTTAAGTCATCATCTCTTCCTAAAGGCTCAAGGGAAATGAAAACAGATTGATCATTTCCTAGCAGGAGAGGAAGAATTCCTTGAATACTGTGATATGACAAATTACTGGATCTCAGACATATGGGGAATGAGAACATTCCTGGATAGGGATCACCAGTGCACAGAAGAGAAGGATGACATATTCCTGTTTTATAGTTATCTAAAAAGGCAGTTGTGGAGTCACAGTTGTTTCCTGTCTGTAGAAATTTGCACAGGAGAAACTGAATCCTGGAGGGTTTTTTATTAGTACCAAGGGAGGAAGCAAATATGATGGAGATTTACCTGTAGTCTAACGAAAAGAAAAAAAGAAAAAGAAAAAAAAAAGTATTACATCAACACATGAAGTAGATGTGTTAAATTTGAGCCAGTAAAATGAGTGTCTTTTAGAGGGCTGTTGGTAGGCAGTCTTTTCCAAACATGCAGCTCTTCATGCTTCTTTGCTTCTTATTTACTCCGTTACACAGGAGAAGTCACTTCACCTACTGAGATGAGGTTTCCCCTCATTCCCCAGCACTCGGCTATATTAGGATAAGACCAGGGAGTTGCATGGTTAGAGTATAAAGAGATATGACCAAAATTTTTGCCATCAGAATGCTTCAACAGGAAACTGGGGGTTTTTGCTACGGTGTGCTGTCTTAGGAAGTGATTTAGCTGTCACAGGTACAAAGAACAGCATTGTT
This sequence comes from Tyto alba, assembly GCF_018691265.1. Lineage (NCBI taxonomy): Eukaryota > Metazoa > Chordata > Aves > Strigiformes > Tytonidae > Tyto > Tyto alba. The sequence goes on along the minus strand of NW_024881262.1, from coordinate 25,870,237 downwards.
GGGGTGCTTGCAGTGCAGGAGGTGCTGTGTCAGCAGAGCTGGTGTTTGGAGACAAAATGCTCCTTACACTCCTCTGTGTAGAGAATAGCAGATGAAGGAAAAGGCCTCTACAAAGATGCTAAAGAGGAGCATGGGACCCCTTTCTATATTTGATCCGTGAGTACTTATATCAGCACTTCACAGGGGGAAAATAAATCACCTAGACAAGAGGTAAATAGCCCTGTACTAAAACCCCTGCTCATGGGATATCCAGGAGCTTTGTTGGCTTTGCTGACCTTCATCAAGCAAAAAGATTTATTCAGTTGTTCAGCACAATCTAGAGGAAGCAAAATTTGGATCAAACATTGATTAAATGAATTGCCAAATTTATTGATTTGCTTTGGCCTTAGTTATTGACTTTGAAAGGCCAAAGGATGGGCCTTGTGACCTCTGAATAGTTCTGTTCCCTTTCTGTAAAGTAGGTGTAAGAGTGCCTTCTGTATGTTTAGGCCTTATCTTGTCTGTAAGCAAAAAGGTATGTGTTATCGTGCAGTGAAGGCATGCTGACCCACAGGACCTTTTGTGTCCATGTTGTGTTGTGTCAGTGAAGAGATGTTGGTCTAGCATTTTTCCTCTAGTGAGACATCAGACTGTTTACTATTAAAAAATACTAGAGTCATACTGCGGCCACATATCTGCTGAATCCGCAAATGCCACTTTTGGACAGGCCTCCAGTAGCTGTAGAGAAGGAGGATATGGTGAGGTATTGCAATGTTTCCTCCAGGCATCAATCAAGCTAGTACAAAAAATGGATTTTGAAGCTGTAGCTGACCAAAATCACCCTGGTGCAGCTATTCCTTATAATAATTCTGTGTTGCAGAGTTTTGGAAGATTGTATGTTGACAGGAGCAAATTGCTGTTAGCAACTTCTGCACAACTATTGAGATATCCAAGAGTAATCTCCTCCAGTTCCAGAGATTTATGGGCCCTTTATGCTGAATTGCCAATCCTGCGTTCCGCAAACCTTAAAGAAATCTTTTTCTTTATTCCATTAAGTCTGTTTTCTTTGGGCTGTTGTGTTCAGTATTCCTAGGTGTTTGTGGCAGTGGAGAGGGAAACACATAATATCAGACTGAAGGTTTGGAGTAATGATGTTCTTGCAAAAGTTAGCCCAAATTATCTTGCAAAACGTATCTTTCTGACTACCGTGTTGAGGGATGTCCCAGTATATGGACAGTGAAAGTTTGCTGATTACATTTTAAGCAGAACTACTTACAAAAATATATGATAACATAATATCAGACTTCTGAACTTGCTATGAAAATGTCTTCAGTTAAAGATACTGGGTTTGCCCTTGGGAAGACATATATATACTTCTTGTGTTTGCTCTCTTGTATATGATCTTCCTACAAGGTGCGGGGTTGTGGCTGTGACACAGACATGTTTGAAACAGTCCACAACAAGGTCCAGCTACGCAGCTGTCACCGTTTGACACAGACATGCACATCTCCATGCTTTTGTTGCCCATATGCAAAAAGATACAGACACGTACTTTTCCCACACTGTCTTGTCCTTCTCGGTTCCTTTCAGACTGATGACTGTCTGTCCGTACATGTAAACTTGAAAACAGTGTGGACTGGAATGTGGTTAGATCTTTGAGGTATAGTTGAATCTAAATGCTATAAAGGAATTGGGAGAGTATTTGTTAAAAGGTGTCTGGCAGATCTTGTCCTTCAAATGAAAGGAAGGATTTGGGTTATGCTTAATCCAAGTGACCTTTGTTCTTAGATTCTCATTCTATCTGCTCTTGTATCGTGTTTTCACAGGACTCCACTGACTTTCTTATTTGTGTTCAAGTTGTTTGGGATCCATGTAAATTAATGGCTCTGGTTTTCTTCAGTATATTAAATCTCACTAATTCCCACTTGTAGTCAGTTTGCTGGGCACACATCAACCTGGTGAATAGGCAGTCCCCAAAGCATGCTGCATTGCATGCCATTCTTTTTGTTTGACACTTGCTCTCATCAACGTTTAAAAATCTGGTATGATGGTAATTAAACCCTGGACACTCTCCAGCTTTTTTTTTTGGTGGCTTAATTGTACTTCATGCTTTTTATGAAACTCAGTACTGAATATCAACAGCCATGCTGATTGCTCACAAGTGTAAAGACAAGGGCAAGCCATTCTCACCTTTAGGCATTTTCCATGTTCCCTCGTATTCATGAAGAAATAGTGTATCTTAATCCGTCATGCATTGAGTTTTTCTTTGGCTATCATACTGATGCACACTGAGCAGAATAGAAAAACTCAAGGGACTCTGTTATCTAAACATCTCAAATGAGACAATTTGAAGCTGTATGATTCTGGAGTTACAGTGCAAATTCTCCCTGGTTGCCTATGAATAGCCTTTCCACCCAGCAGGGAATTTGATTCTATCTTGAATGGTTTTATTCACATGTTTAATAATGTTGGACAGTTTGAATACATGTACTTTTCAGTACTGCCAGCAGATCTTGTTCCTTTGCTAATTTTCATTTGGACACTAGTAGCAGAGGGCAGAAAGCAAAGATAGCAAGATTTGCCTTCCCTGCAAATCCGCTAGTGTTCTGGGGCCAGATTCAGCCTTGCCATAAGTGGATGTAATTTCCTCAGACATCTCTGAATTTGGAGGCTCATTATATGTAATATGAAATGTGCAGGAGATGATATAATGCCTCCTACCCTTCTTTCAGTGCTTTGTAAGAACAATCTTTCCTTTGAAAGTTGTGTAATTAGCCAAAATAACAAGCAGCAAGTTGGCACTGCGAACGTAGAGCTTGACAGTTCAAGTAAGCAATTAAGGGTTAGCTGCATTGCAGATGAATCAGCCTTTTTCTTTTTTTTGCTATGCCTGACTTTTGCGGAATGAAATGCTTCTCTTGGATGAGTGAAGGGGACTAATACTTTTATCTTTGAGGAATTAATGTTTGTCTTGAGTAAGAATCACAGAATCTTCCATAACGTTATCTAGGGAAACCAGGTGAGGGAAGTCAAAAACACCAGGAGTACCAAGAATCTCACTCTAAACAGAATACCACCATCAGAAACTTTTGTCATAGTGTCACATTTGGCTACCTTTGAACCAGAGCAGTATTGATAATGCTGTGGTTTACCCTTTGATTGCTTGTGTTTGATCCTGTATCTGCAGTTCTTGCAAGTTTGGTTGGTTTTTTGTTTTGTTTTGGGTTTTTTTTTGTGATACTCACAGACACATACACTCAGTTTTCCTCTCTCCCTTCACACAGTGACTTTCATTAGTATTTCAGTTCTTTTACTAAATGGAATGTTTTTCATGCATATGTGTGTGTCTGCTTATCCATCAGCCTGTAGGGTATCAGTTTTGTGTAGTGTAGCTTCTTCCTTTCAAAGTTTAGGAAAATTCCAAGATAATCTTTTTTTTTTTTTTTTTTTTAATTGGGAAAAGCTTTGGAAAAAAGAAAACTCCTCACAGTTATGTCTTCATCCTCTTTTATTTTGTTAGTATCTAAACTGCAGAATTTTTAAAGAAAGGCTTTTGGCTCTGGATGTTCAAATATTTTAATTTCTTTTAACAGGAAGTGGAAGGCAGGTTCTGCTCCCAGTTTGGTGTCCTTTTCCACAGACATGCCAGTCTAATTGGCTTAGAGGGCTCAGTCCCACCCATGACTCTCTACCCAAAGGGACCATGAAGTTAGGACCATCCCTCAGCCCAAGAACAGTGTGTGTGTTGTATGGCTCTGTTTTACAACCGACTATATGTTCACTGTTAATATGCTACTTTGGGGTATGATGTCTTCCAGCTCAGTGGGACTTTGGGTTTCTAATGAAGATAATGAATTGTATTACTCGGTTAACTGAAGCAGGGATCTTCTGTTTTAGGTGCTCCCAAGGTAGCTGGAGTAGCTATTGGGTAGTGAGGGAGGTGGCAGGAAGCGTGCTTTCTGCTCCAGGGTGCCCGGCCTTTGGCCACCAGCTGACTCCATGGGCAGGACTGGGGATGACTGTGCTGTATGGGGTCACCTCTAAAACAAGCAGGGGATCCTCCCACCACACAGGGGTCACAGGCAATGAGCTGCCCCCAGTTCTGAGCTGACATGAAGAACTGGGCTAACCTCCCAAGCATTAAGATTAACACATGGCAAGACTTTTTGCCACTGATCTACTCTGTGATGCTGTGCAAAATGTTTCTCTTGGTCCCCAGTTCCCCATTTTTTAATTCTCCTCCCCTGCAGAACTGGAGCAATGTGCCTTCAGTCAGTGCTTGCTGAATAAAGAAGGCAAGCCTTACTATAGCAAAATCCTGCAATCATTTCTCTGTTACTATCATAGTACATACTTTGCTAGGTATTATAAATAAGATTAAAAGAAGTGATTGTCCTGAACAATTTAATTCCAGAGCAAATCAGCCAGCTGGACTATATATATGTATGTATGTTACAAATGCAGGACCAGAACTCATCAATCTGTTAACAGCAAAAGATGAAACCTCCTATATTTAATAAGAAAAAAATCAGGTCCTCTTATACCCAGCTGCTGCTAGAAAAGCATTGTCCCTTCAATCCTGATTCAAATAATATTTTCTAGCACAAGGTATCATCTCTTTGCTGAGGCTATAATTATTATTGTGGCCTCTCATGACCCAAGAAGCTAATAAAAAAAGCCAAGGGAGGGAGGTTTTCTGTCACTTATTCTACTTAGGATGAGAAATCGGTAAGGGTGACTTTGATGCAGTCCTATGTATTTATAAAGAATTATAAAGGCCTGTGTCCCTGAACACAGCAGGACTCAAGAAAGCTCACTTAAAAGCTGTTGTCTTTGGCTTTTCCTGGGGCCATGTTGTTAATGCTTTCTCAGTGTCCATGGATTTCTCTCTTCTGGCACTTGAGTGCACAGTTTTGCTTTTCTTTTTTGATCATTTCTGCCTATCAGTGCCTTGTCTCCAGGATGTGCAGCCTGACATCCCTGGGAACCTCTCCATGGAATAATTAGTTCTGTTTGTCAGGGGTATGTAACTGTTTCCATGCTTTATATTGCCTCTCTTCCCTCTAGGCTATTTTGTGCATCCATAGGGTGAAATCAACCCAGAAGAGAAGTAGTTTTGCCCTGTGTTAGTGCCTGAAGCCCAGAGGTGCCCCAGGACTTCTCTGATAAGCATTTAACGTGCAGAGCAATGGGAACCTCACCTTGAAATTTTGTGTAGACTTTGAGGTCACAGAGATCATTGACAATATAAAGGAAATTGGCTAGCGTTTGGAGGGGAAGCTGCTTACCTGTTTAAGTGGCAAGCTGGCAGAAAGCTAGAAATGTTTTATCTGAAAATGTGAAAGGTGTAGAGCTGACAGTTGCGAGTTAAGGCTTTTCCTCCCAGGCTGCCAGATGTCTCCCTCCAAGTCAAGGAATCACAACGTCCAAATCATGACCCTAGTGGGGGCGAAGAATTTATGGCTGATGGGAGAAAGAATTTCTGGCTGTGTGGCTGTTGGTCTTGAACTGGGCATTGACCGCCTCAGGGAGCTATGTAAACTAGATTGGCTTTGCAAGGAGACCAGTTAGTGACCCTGAGTGTTGAAGCGTGAGTCAATTTGTGACAAGGGTTTGTTCATTTCTGTTTGTCAGTTCCCCAGCTTTTCTTCTTTTCTTAATACTATGAGTAGTTCTGGATGCAAAACACTTCTGAAGATCATGCCCTGAATAGCTGTATTTCAGTGCACTCATGGATCTGTGCACCTACCAGACACTGCAGCAAATGACGCTCATGATACCTAGTAGCAATACAGGAATGCTACTGTGGGCCTGATGTTTACATCAGAGATGGGCTCAAACCCACACCGTGGTCTCTGTGTCTTCTCCCTGCATGTGAAGAACATCTTTCCTCATTCACTTGGGATTTCTAGGGCAGAAGTGTACTTGTTCAAGGTCTGGAGTGTTATTAATTCTTCAGGAGAGCTCTGTCTGTGACTATCTTTCACAAAACTGGGGTGAGAAATTAAGAGTATCCTTTGAAACTTCTCATAAGTAATCAACAGGATAAAAGGGGTCTCTGCATTGCATTTGACTTTGCCACAGGCAGCTGTGTCATATCCTATTGCCTTGCTCATGAGAAGCACCAGCATGTTGGAACAGGGATGAATTTACTGATGGAACGACCAAGCGCGCTAGTATCATCTCCAGCCACATGGCATTGCCTGGGATGTGATGCACAACAGGGGAAGCACCAGGGTGTTGCCTCATCACAGGCCATGCAAACCAGATCTGATTTGAGGATATCATGTTCAATCAGTGGAGTTAAGCATTCAAGCTTTTTATTCTGGTAACTCACAGCTCTGAGCATGAATGGTGGTTCTGGACACCCCTTGGTATTTCCATATTCCTCTACTTAAATATCTGTGACCGGAGATCAAAAGAAAACTGTGTATGTTGCACTAAAGCTTTACAGTCTTGTAATTTCTATTTAGTTCCAGGCATGTTGCTGAGCACAGGATACATCCCAGATCTGGGACAAAAAGGAACAGTTTTCCTTTGCTAATGGAATAAGTTATTTTAGTGTAAAGCACAAAGTAGGAATTGCTGCCCACTTCTTGTTTGAAGCTAAACAAGGTCAGTTCAGCTAAATTACAGTGTGAGCCAGCTCTTGAAAAGTTAAGGAAATCAGAAAATCTGTAGATTTTATTAGCGTGAGCTGCTCTAGATGCTTTTAGAATACAGAATCAGCAAGAACAAAAAAGTATTTTGGGGAATAGATATGCTGGTTCAGTGCAAAATCATAAACAGACAAGAACAAGCAAAGATTATTCAGATAATGGTCTCAACTGAGAATAGCTAATCGGGCCAATTAGCCGTTATGATGTAGCTGTCTTATGACTAATTTGAGCAGTCTATGGTGGGTGATGATTATCTTATGGCACTTGCGTGAGTAGAGCAAGCAAAGATGCGGACTGCAGATTTGTGGAGGAGAAAAGTCTAGTAGGGAAACTAAGCTACAGCATAAAACTTTCCAAATCAGGATGGCAGCATAGACGTTTCTGGGTCTCATTTACACAAAGGCCCAAGGTCAGATGGCCATGGCCTAGGGAGGTATCTGAGGAGTGTTTGGGGGTCACTGAGGGGGTGCAGAGGCTGCTTGCTGGGTAGGGCCTTTCATAAAAGTAGGAGGAGGTGGGAGGTGGGAACCTAGTGACTTCCCCAATGACTCTGTGGGTGATTTCTTCCCTTCCCTGGTGGAAGCAGTGGCTGTATCAGCTACCTCTGATTTAACTGGGGTTTGAGACACTGAAGAGTGTAAATAGCATCCTATAGCCAAATACCTATAAATAAAGACACATTTGCGTGCAGTCTCTTTGAGTGCTGGTCTAGGTTTGAATAGGGCTGGAGCAGGAACCTGTTTCAATTAAATTGCCGAGTTATGGCCCTTGGAGATTAATTTAAGTTTCAGAAAGGTTGCTAATGAGTTTTGGGTGGAGAAACTCCTTCCCTGAAAGGATTGCTGGTGATGCGAGAACAGCAGAGACCATGAGGTCTAAATGCAGTGGAAAGTGGGAGGAAGGTGAGCAAACACAAGCCCCTGAAATCAAAGGTATGAAAGGAAGCTTTTCAGTGAAACAGTCTGGAGAGGAGTGGAGAGGAAGCCTCATCTTTCAAAGGAGCTTGCTAATACCGCGTGGGACGTTGGTGCACTAGTCCTGGTTGTGTGTTGTGTGTTATTCCAGACTTTCTGAACAGTGCCTAACTGCAGTTTGGGAAATCTGTTGCAGTCTTCTTTCATTTTCCTACAAGACTTGTCATTCATAGACATTTTAGGCTGCAATTTAAGGGATTGACAGTATGAGGATAAGTATAATTACAATGGACATAATTAAGGAAAAGATGATCACATAAAAGATGAAGAGGAGAGTATTGTGAAAGATGGCTGAAAACAGTGAGGCATTTCCCATAGTTCATGCTTATTTCCATGTTTCATATGTTGCTACTTTATGAATGACAGAGATGGGCAAAGTCTTTCTACCTATAACAGTGAAAGAGAAATTAATAAGGATGACATATGGCTTAGTGCCTGTGCATCTAATTAAGAAAGGTGGCTGCAATGTATTTTTTGGACAGAGAAAGGGACATATTGGAAGCAGTTATTACAGAACAGTGAATGGGTAATTATGGCAATGAAAAGTTAGAGAATCCTATTCAGGAAATGGTGAGGAATACATGCTTTAACCAGACACTTTTGGTAGAATGTGTAGATGTGAACAGATTGACTTTCTCATTGAATCCAGGAAATGATGAAAGACATAGATAGGGAACACTGAACTGTCACTCCTATAATGACTAAAAGGTATCTGCCAGACTGGTCTGGACTGCTGAATAAGTTGCTGAGGAACATTTTAAGAGGAAACTTAGTTTCTTCTAGAATAGAAATGTAGGAAAGCAAAGCATTGGTAGTTAGAGGGATTTCTAGAGACAAAAGTCTGAAAATGATGCAAGCATCCTTGGTAAGAAAAATACAGATGGCAGCCTGAAAAGGGAGAAGGGCACCCCAAGTGGTGTTTTCCCCAACTGTTTCTTCTGTTAGTGCATAATTTTGTATATGAATAGATTGAAATTATTGTTTGAAATAGCCTGAGTAGGCTTTGTGATGGGTAGAGGAGAGGAGTCTTTCATATTTAAACCTGGATGCTACTTGGTATCCTGTCAGCTACCATCTTTATCTGTTTGTTGTTTAAATGGTCTAATTGCTGTATTTTTATTTCTGTAATTTAACTTCCTCTTACCATAAAGAAATTTTAATTTAGCATTAACAGATTATTTAAAGATTGTTTTTATGTTTGTATCATATTGGTGCTTTAAAATTATTTCAGACCTAAAAACCTTTAGAGAACTATCTGCAGGTTCCAGCTGACAGATGTAAGATAAGTTACAATCTATTAACTAGAAAAGAGGAAGGAATTATGAAGTTGGTTAATGCTTCCCATGCTGGATGTGCTCTTCCCTGGCATCTCTGTGCCCTCTTTACCTTTTCATGGCACTTAGGCTGAGGGTAGGCTCTGTATTTCCCCCAGGACAAGAACTACTACTGCCAATGACTGTTGCATCGAGTCTTTGGCCTGAAATAGTTTATTTCTACGTCAGTTGTTCACCACATCAGCCTGTGAAATGACAGTAGATTAAGTTGACCATGAATATTTCTATGAACTATTTCCATATATTTGTATTGATATTTCACTGGCATATGTACCTTTGGCATTACTGCTAATGTATTACTGGCAAGCGTAGAAGGAAAAAAGGAATGGGCAAGAGAACACAGACTTACAAAGCACCATTCCTTCATCTTATTCATGAAAACATACAATTTTAAACCTTTTGCCCAAGAAATTGCAGATATACCCAAGGAGTCTGTTCTTGTCCTGTCCTTTGGTCCATAACATTTTACTCACTATTCCAGACCACACATACCTGCAAGGGTCATTGAACTAAAATATTCCCCTGTGATTGCTTGCCTCCTGAGAAATGCCAAGAACCCTGGGGTCTTGCCAAAGAAAGTGAGCCCCATGTGTGAATCTGGAGGGAGAGCAGTGAATACAGGTCTTCCTGAAAAGAGTCTATCCCCTCTCTCCATGCCTGCACATGCAGATTTCATCTCCTCCCCACTACGGAGACAGACTAAAGGCTTTGTAACATCCAAAATGAGATAGGATGTGAGGATGTTCTGCAGAGGACCTAAACTAAATAATTCGTCATGCAGTTGTCTCCATCTCAGATAAGTTTTGGAAGTATAGACGTCTTCAAAGTCAGGATTATTCAATTGCATTCCTGTCACATTCAAAAGCATACAAAGGATGTGGGTGTTTGTAACAGCCCATGCATGAGGGAACACTTGGGATGCCTTTGACCATGGGTGACTTATTGTCTGTTCTTCTGGAGCGTTGGCTCCTCAGCAGGAGGCTCTGAATAATCCTCCTAGCAAGTAGGGGGGTGGTAGTAAGGAATCCCAAGGTTGTAACACCTCTGGTGAAGTTGAAGGTATAAGAGGCTTTTGGGTTTTCTGAAAGGCAAGTGCAGTATGCAAAAAGCTGTGCATGCATGAAGGGGGTTGGAGTATTTTTGTAAGAGATCTGAATGGAAGCAAATTAAAAGGCAAGCCAATACTTAACCTGAGGGAGATGCATCTGTATGCTGCTCACGGGGCACTGAGGTGGGCTAAGCTGGCATAAGCAAACCCCCATTCAGCTCAGCAGTCTAGTGTCTGAATAATAGAAACAGAAAAGCAGACATCCAGGTAGAACACTGGGATTTAAAAGTTTCTGAAGGGTTGACCTGAAGGTCAGATTCTGTTTGCTCCATGCCAGGGAGCCCTGCGAGGATGCCAGGCTGTTTTGAATTGCTGGGATCGCTCTGGTTCTGCACAGCCACCATGGGGTTGTGCCACGGATGCTCATCCTTGGGCAGGCTGTCCCCAGGGGCTCAGGGTAAAGGAACTAAAGCAAGCAGAGCTTTTGCCCCTAAAGCAAACAGAACTTCTGACAATGCTCTAAACTCTTGGATTTGCTGAACAAATGTGGTGTTAGCCTCCTCTCCCATGCCACTTCGCTTGTGAGAACAGGGCAGTCTGAAACCAGGGGCTGTCCCCGGGGGGCTCAGGGCCATGTGATTTGCGGTGACCCATGGATGCTTCTTCATTTGGGATTTGCCTCAGAGGGACAGTTCCTCTGAGAAGGTCTCCTTTTGGCTTTGTGCCCACATTCTTCTTAAACACGTGCAGTTCTATACCTAGAAAGCACAAACAATCGAATAATAAGTTTTTCAGTTCTTTCGGGGCACAGTCTTATGACATGAATTTGCAGAAGTGCTTTCCTAAGTAGGTTTCAGGTAAATTACTATTTTCTATAAATTAATATTTTTATACAGATGTGGGTTTAAATTGTTTTTCTTGTGGATTATGAATCTTGTGAATTGTTTCAGTGGCGCTTTTAGGAGAATAAATAGATAAAACAGAAATAAGAATTGTTCATGCCAAGACTTGATAGATGTCTTCTTGTTTCTGAGAGCAAGCAGGCAGCTGGTTGCCATTTTTTTTCCTTTTTTTGTCAGTGCTGCTGAGAGGTAGTCTGGTACATACTGCAGAGCTGAAATTTAGTTTCTGTGTGCAGAGCTTAAATACAAATACTGTAATTAAAAATTATGACCTACCTGTAAAGCTGGAAAACTGAAACTGAACTATATATTATTAGTGCGGTATGGTACCTCTGTGCAGTTCTTTCCCTGCACTAGTGTTTCAGGAGTGAAACTCCAGACTGTCCAGGGAAATTCTCAAGCCTTGTTGCTACCTTCTAAAGATTGCTAACTAAACCTTGTGCTTCTTGATGTACTGGTGGGCTGGTTACAGAGGTCCATGTGTTTCATATTGCTGTCTCCCCAGCTGTTATAAAATGTGTGAGAAATATGACCATTTAAAAAAACGACCTTTTAAAAGTACAGAGATGTTAGCAGAAAGTTCTCTTTCTCTCCTCTAAAAACGCACTCTCACTTGTGGCACACAATCACTTTCTGTCTGTCAGTTTGAGCCCGTATTTAGAAACATCTTACGGGCACTACCCTGAGGGTGTTAAGTGTTTAGCCCCCGGCAAGCTAATCCCTGCTGTTAATTCTTTCACTGGTTATGTCCAACACCACTTTCAGAGATCCTGTCTGAAGGCTTTCCTATTACTCTTCCGCGTGTGCAGTGGCTGTGGTTACTTCAGAGGTGCAATAGGATGGGAATGAATGTTACAGAAATTGGAGAGAGGGTAGTTCCCTTGACCAGATAGGGAAGGGACCAGGAACCTAACTGTGAATACAGGATCTGCAGTGTGCAAAAGTACAGCGTTGTTGTCTTCAGTTTGTACATGCAGAGCTTAGGTCCAAAAGCTTCTCTGGAGTGTTGCAGAATTTAGTAATGTAATATCAAATGAGGGTTTTCTCTTTGATATTTTTTGGTGTTGTTGGTTTGTTTTGTTTTGTTTTTTTTTTGGTTTTTTTTTTTTTTTTTGCAAGGACTTTAGCTCAGCAGAACTCTTCTGCCACAGCTGAAACACTGTTAAATGTTTTTGCTTTTTAGGACATTTTCAGTATAGCAGCTGGAATGGAGCCGACTAATAACTAACTTCTGTAGAAGGGGCCTGAAACCTTCCAGAGGATCACAGGGATAGGCAGAGCAGCAGTTGATCTGATGAGGTGATTAAGAATCAAGCATCCATGACAAATAGCTCTTCAGAGGAAGTTAGCTTTTGTGGGAGCAACTTGAGCTGACCCTGAGGTAGGATAATTATGCTGAAATGACATGAATCGCCCGGCACACTTACATATATTTTAGTTTCTTGCCCTTCTGATCATAATTAAGTGCCTCTACCAGATCAAAAGCTGTTTTAACTCATTTGGAAATAAAATTACTGTGCCTACTGTGCTGTGTAAAGTTTAGGAAAACCTTAATGAAACAAATTCTGTCAAGGGAGGCTGCTTTACTGTCCCAAGGTACTTATTTTAAATCAAATGGGTATGGATTTGTAACTTAAATTTGTTGCATCTACTGTGTGGAATGTCTTTGTGGGTAACCGTTGATTAAAATAGCACTGAATATTGAAGTGCTGGGAATTTGGATTTTCTCATCTGACACCTCTGTCCGCATACAGATCCATGCCACCAGGACTGACCTCAAAAATCCTTTATTTTCATTGAAGTTCTGAAGCATTAAACCTTGTTTCATTTGACTGTACCCACTCATTCTGTGTTTGTTGGCGTAGTTACAGAACTGCAGGACTTAAGCTGTTTATCTGGAAGAATTGTTCATTCAGACCCAGAAAAACTGCTCTCAAGCTTTAGTTTTGCACAGTACCTTTTGTCTTGCTCATATAGACTCTTCTTTTAGGGCTCTGAATTACAGTAAACATGAGAACTCAAATGCAAACTGACTATACTAAAAAGTTAAACCCATTTTTTTCTGTAATAGATATAGAATCATATGAAATCAAAATTAGATTTTATTTCCCTCAAGCAAAATTTAGTATGAAATGTGTTTTTATATATTTCAGACCAAACTTGAAATTTTGTTCTGATTCATTGAAAGCTTTGTGGATTTCAGTCAGACCCCTATCCTAGGATTTGGTGGGTTTGTGTATTAACTCAGCTCTTCTCTCCCTACTGTTTATGTTTAGACATTACTCTTGAAGTCAAGGGTAGGATTATAAAACGTCAATATATTGAACAAAACTTTTGATTTATGAAAATCCAGAGGTGGATAACTGTATTTGTAGCTGTCATGTTTTCTTTAAACAAAAATAGCAGCCTTATTTTAATGAAAACTGTGTAAGAGAAAGACCTTGCTGAATAAGTTAAAATTGAATTTAATGCTCTGACTGTATTGCTTTAAAATCTGTGAAAGTAAACACCAGATAAATGGATTCTTGAATTAGAATTAAATGTTCCCAGCTCCAGAATTGTAATTACGCTTTTTAGAGTAGAACAACTTATAAAGCATGGATCTGAACTGAGATCAGGAATTTAAAACTGTCATTTTGGTCCACTTCCCTACCTGCTTTAAGTGAGTCATCTCCAGAAGCTTTGTGTTTATTTACTTGTATTTGCTCACACTCTGTGCATATCCTGCATTGCCACTGGAAGGTTGCAGTGAGCTCCTGCTGTCATTGCTCTTCTCTCTTGATCGCTTTTCACTAATGATGTTTTTTCTAAAAGGTACTTTGTTGTTCAGTACTAGGCTTAGTCGAGACCTTGATAGCATTGACCGCTTGCTTCTGTCATATTTTGCAGTAGGCAATGAATGCTCTTGATTCATTCCCAAGTATGTTCACCTGTTAAAGGCTTGCATTAAATGCCACGAGGAAATCTCATCCTGGCTGTGACTGACCATGACTCCTACTCTCAAAGAGGACACGTTTAACAAGTGGTCCTTGCTGTTCCTGGTAAGGACATACATTGTTCGTGGCACGCTGAAGAGAAAAGATCAGTTCTGAACGTTCAAAAGCTGAACTGTGTTTGTGGGAACGCAAAGCGTTTTGTCCAGCCTGACTGTGATTTTGTGGGACTTAGAGAATGAAGAGCTTTCTTTGTCAGCCAGCTCTGCTCAGTGTGAATTTGTGTGGTGTGGTTCATCTTTGATGCAGTACCCCACAACTGCAGGCACTACCCCAGCACATGCAGATTTTGTGCAGATACCTTTGTGACTTTCTGAAGCTGCTTAGGTTTGGACGCTTTTCATGGCATCAGGCAGCAAAAGAAATAATGCATGGAAGTAATCTCTGAATAACACTGTTGACTGTCAAAATGAACGTTTCATGTGAGTAAGTATCCGTGAGCCTTTTGCCTAGTTCTGATATTGGAAATACTTGTCTCTCCACCCTACAGTGGGCTGAGTACTGAGCAGGAAGCTGCTTTGCTTATAAAGTGGAGCTAAACTGTTTACCCTTTGGATAATGAATGTGAACGCGTTCCCTGACCCTCTTCTGTCTCAAAACCAAGATTTTAAGTTTGGAAAAACTGTGTTTTGACTGTAACTCGTACTTCATCCCATTCTCTTCTGCAGCCTTTCTCCTTCATTCTTTACACATGTTGACAAAGAAATGGGCAAGTACAGTCACCAGGACCTCTGGGAGACTGTAGTAGGCTATAAGGAGAATAGAAACAATCAAAGTTTATCTTGTACCAAAGTAAATTCCTTTCTGGCTTTAGAGATACAGCCTCTTGCTAATTTGCAGACATGCTATGTATTTTTCGCTCCATTGTGCTTAGAAAGCTTGTCCGGACAGATAAAAAGAGGTGACAGACAAAAAATAAACTGAGGTTATATAGGTCAAAGGGGTGGCAGATGGTGTGTGACTGTGTTCATGTTGAATTGTCATCTCTTCTCTCTCAAATGCTCTTCCTTTCCCACATTGTATCATTATATTGTTGCAGGAGGAACAATGTTTTCCTGTTTAAAACCTCAGGTGGGTTCAGGAAAAGGGAGTGACAAGTCTTTTTCAGAGATGTCCAGTAACCAGAATTACTGAGTACATTCCATAGACTCTGAACATCACAGATCTGTTTTCTTAAGATACAACCCTGGGTAGCACAAGAACTGTTATGCATCCTGGAGCTGCATTTTTTCCCCTGTATTCTGGGAATTGCAGTGCATTAGCTATCCTATGCAGACATTGCCCTTCTCGTCCAATGAGCTGCCAAAGTGTCACACTGGCTTGTGCATTTTAGCAACAGGAGGCCCAACATACCTGCTCACTGATTCAAAGAAGTTATAACTATGCATTCTAGTTGAATGCTCTGCTATTTACGTTGGCTGGATGATGGAAATTTAACTCATTCCCCCTTGACTGTGCTACTCGGGTGATTGCTTGAAATCCATACAGAATACATCAATACCATGTTACATGGCTCAAGATTTCCAGTGTAGATTTTCTCCTTTTGATGGCTTATGAAAAAGGTATGCATGTCTTTGCATCCCGCTATTTTCAATGTATACCACTGCCTCTCTAGTGTTGAACACAGCTGGTGCAGTTCTGCTGCATATGGAATTTGCCTTAGCTTAAACAGGAGTCATTCCATTGGCTTCACAAGAATTACATTTCTCTGTGCTCCAGCAGTACTCAACTGTGTAGCACAAACCTTTTATGAACATCACACAATGCAGATGTCTCATGCTGAACTGGGGTGCAACAAACAGAAGAAAGGCTAAGCTAAGCTTGGGAAATTACCATAAATTAATTTGCTCTTGTGATAATTATTTAATGAAAATGATCTATCATCGTTATAATTTGCTTTTTTTGGTTACTAATGGACACTCTTCAGATGAAAAATAACTCCAAAAGGGGAATGCCTTAACTTCATGGCAAAAAATTTTTCCTGATCACTTGTCATAGACTATTCCCTGCTCCTTCAGCCCTTGGAGTCTTTCTGTGGTAAGCAGATGCCTTGGTTTTGTTCTCCTCCCTCATTGCCCTGTCCCTACAGATTGTACAACCTTGGGGCAACACACCTGGGAGGGGATGGGAGAAACCAGGAAGGCATTGGGGAGGGTTGAAAAGATGATAGAAAGTCAGTGAGGAAGTTCTCAAAGAGAGGTGACAGGTTTCTGGAAGAATAGAACTGAGATGATTAAACTTTAGAAAATAAAAAGTTGGTGTTTGAAACTCATAAATCAACAGTGACATTAAATCCTTTGTGTATTCAACTTATATAAAATTCCACAGATTCAGAGGCAGAAGATTGAGCATTTGACAGTATCTCACAGATTTGTCAGTCACGTTACCTGTTCTAAAGAGCAGAAAGATGTTACAAATTCTAATGGCACAGTAGATTATCCAAGAAATTAGTATCAAACCTAAAACTCTCTTGCATCACTTCCCTCTGATATCTACCCTTGCCCTGAGAAATGTGGTATTGTAGATTGGATATTCATGTTTAATTTCTACCCAAAGAGGCTTTGGAAAGCTGGGAGAACTAGTGCATTTTGATTCTAGTAGATGGAGGCATCTTGAACAGCTTTGCACTGTCAGCTTCAGTTGCAGCTCTGTCAGAGGGGGGAGGTGGAATTAACATTAAACCATTTTAAATTGTAGCACTTAACTTGACTAACTACAATTATAGCAAAATGCTTCTTAAAGTATCTGATTATATCTTGCAGTCAGAAGTTCTAAATAAAATGGATAAACATGCATTAAGAAGGAAAACAAGAGCGAGTGTTGAGTACAGAAAACAAGTGAGGTTGCTTAGTACAATTATTAAAGCTTGCATGAGGTGTTAGTGTTTTGTTCTTTGGTGTTATATATTTAGAAAAGGAGGCTGAACTGTCACCTTTGTAACTGAATCACTTATCAACCAAATGCATTAAGTATGAAACAGATTACTTTTATTGCATTTACATGGTTAATCTGTCTACCACATTTTGAGTTTTTCCCTACTCAGTCAGTGGAAGATTAGAGCCTTTTTTTTCATAATTGCTTTGTTAAACCACTTCTCTGAAATTAGCATTTAAATAAGGGCAAATTGAGCACTGAACTGAATTTCCATGAAAATGTGATAAACCCCAAACCTATACTGTGTATATAAGCAGATATAGCTGCAGCATATGTACGCTTTGTGTTGAGCATGAAAGCAGCCAGGATAGTTGCCATCTAGGACAGGGACAGCATATATTTGTGTTTGTATGGCTTGCAGGACAGTGAATTGTGATTTACCTGGCATCTCTGAATACAACTATTAGTACAAAATATTAATACATACAGAGGGCTCTTTTTGGTCCGCTAAAATGTTTATGTATCTGCAGCCTCAACTTGGGATTCAACTTAATCCTTTCAGATGCAATGAAGAATAAAAAATGAGGGAGAAAGGGGGTTTAGCATATGAGAGTCCTTCAATATGCTGTCTTTTATCAACCTTCCAGTTGACAACAGTTGAGTGAGAAAGTGATTTGTACCTCGGGGTTATTTGGCCAGCCTTTAAGAGAGGGTGAGTGCTTAACACACCATGTGAGCAAGGCTTGCCAGGAGTTCTCTCACATTTCATGGACGTTCACTCCGTTGGCTTTTAACAGAAATGTGTGAGCCAAATGTATGGATGCAAAGCCTGAACTCTTCTGCAGGTCACCTTCGGTTTTATTTTGGTGGGAAGCCCAAGTCAGCACCAATGTGTCTACCCTGATTTCAGGATAAGGGCAGAGGGACCTACTAGAGTCTTCCAGAAGGTTTGTTCCCTCCAGAAAACAGATACTCAATTCCTGTGCTGGGCTCCAGGTCTGGTTCTTTGAACTCTGTAAAAGCTGTAGCTTTGCAGCGCGATTTGGGATAGTCAAATGGCATAACCTCTTAAGAAAGTGGGTTTTATTTCTGTCCCCCCTTCCAGATGCTGGAAAGATACCCCTCTATTAAGATGTGGAGGAAGGGGAACATGGAACAAAGGAAGGTGAAAGAGTCAGGCAATGGATGGCAAAAGTCAGAGAGAGGAGTGGGTCTCTACGTGGTATGGGAGAAGGCAAAAAAAGGAGAAAGGACATGAGGGCTGTGACTGGGGAAGAAACCCCTGACAGAATGCCTGCATTGGCCAGAAATTGTATTTTTAAATGTCTGAGCATTTGAAGTCCACCCATCACTAGTTCATAACTGAAAGGATTGTAGTTAAACTTGATCTGACTACATTATCATATCATTCTTAATTGGCATTATTATTAAGACGCAGCCTTAAAACTTGTATATTCTGTACATGTGTTGGCATATCTGTCATGGTATATATGTTGGTATGGTTTTGTGTGACTATACAGATATGTATGTAGTCATATGCATACATATTAAGAGCATTTTGGTTGGGCTATTTTGCCATTTGTACTGGTAAACAAGATGTTGGAAGGATACAAAGCAAATGTGTATAGGTGTGATCACTTGGTGCTTCAGTAAATTCTAGCTTGGGTTAAGATCTGTACCTGTAGAGATGACAACAAAAAGCACTTCCTGTTTTAATTGCATAGGAAAGCTGAAAATGGCAATGTGGTGTTTATGATGCAATGCTGGAGGCAAAGAAAAACAAATGTCTGGTGATGTCAGGCTGGGGGCAGTACCTAAGCTTGAGGGAATCAGTTGTGAGCATACAGAGGTCACCCAGGCTAGTTTTTAAAATAGGAGTGTATTATTTGTTAGCATTACATTCATTAAAAACCTTAATGTGCACTGTTAATGAAGAATCGAGATAAGGAAATGTATAACTGCAAAACTAGGAGTCTTCTCTATTGAAATTCAGAAGTGGTCACCTGGGTATTTATGTAATGATGGTGAGCCTAACTCACCTGTTTCCTTTATGTTTTATGAATGTCCTAATAGGTTGTCCTAATATGTAAGATAATACATACAACTACTTTGGAATAATTCAACACCGTTCTACTGTCTTCAAAAGTAATTACTGATTTGGGGATTCACTGGAATCACTCTAAATACCACCAGTGAAATGGCTCTTCAAACACCAAATTCCAGGACTCTTGGCCTGAAAGAGAAGCATGTGGGGGTGAGGATGGAGGGCTAATCTCTCGGTTAACATTGCAAAATGAGAGTGAAACGCTCCTTATCCTTATAGGTTTAATTTCTTAAAGTTTGTTATATTTCTAGGCTATGTTTATACATCTGAATGAACATTTCTCTTTTATAATACAACTAGAAGTGAGGAGAATTTGCCATGTTTGCTTTTAGAGCCTAACCAGATAGTTAAAAAAATCTTTAAAGAGAGGCTGTTTTATAACTTGGGATGCTGAGTCAGCTGTTGTTCTTGTTGAGGCTCTCAAGATATTGGTCAGCATCTGTCCTGATAAAAAAAAGACACTTTTTTTTTCTTTTCTTTTTTTTTTTTTTTTTTTCTTTTCAAACACCATTAGTTGTGCAGTGCTGCCAATGTGAATGAGATTTTCAAGAGCAGATGAAGCAGCTATTTCAGACCCACCAGTCACTACAGATGAGAAGCCAGGTTTATGCCATTTCTGATTGTTGATGAAACTTCCTATTCCCAAAGCGGTGTCCTCTGTGCTGTGGTGCTGGGAGGTGTGGAGTAGAACCCACTGGAGCCACTCTTAGCCGACTCTGTCCTTCTGACAAATGGACAACTGACTCATTCTCCTCCCAAAATAGAGCGGTTTGGAAGCAGCGGAGTAAGGTTTTTGAAAGTTGCCACTGTGGTGAAGCACCTCTTTTCATGGAAAGTCTGCATTCAGATTGCAAACTCTGTGCAAACACTCAGGGGTGTTTTGCTCAGAGGAGATGATAGCCCTGGACCTGGATGTTGTATTCCACCAATGTGTGAATAGCTATTTTAGATTGACCTATATTTCATCTTATTTAGCTGTTTTTCAATAGGATTTCAATAAAGAGCTAAACTTGGTTTTACTGTTACTGTGCAGCTTGCTCTTTTTTTTTTTTAATGTAACTTCCTCTAGTTGATGTTTTCCTACTGGCTCATTTACGTATCAAGCCTATACATTGCAGTTGCTGAACATCTGTCCCTTCAGTTTTCCAATGACCTTTAGCTTAAGGATCTTGACTTAGAGATGGCATTGAACTCTTGATGGTATTCCCCAGTTAATCTGTTTTCTGTTAATCTATTTGGTAATCTCCTTCTCGACCCATATATGCTCTTGGCCTCCAAACATCCTGTGGCAATTAACTCCACAGTATAATGATGTGCTATGTGAAAAAACAATGAGTGAGTGGAAGGAGCATCAAAAGTTGACATTGATAAAAAGCCTGAATAATACGGGTATCAGCTGAATGAAACCTTTGTAGGTCTGCTTACTAATAGACTCCAGATTTGATCACAATCCTGCTCTCACTCTGATTTTTATGCTAGTCTGGCATTGCCATTTTTAGGTGAGATCAAAATTAGGCCAAAATACTTCTAAGGAAAGGCACTATCTGATGTTTCTGATTAAAAAAATAAATCAGTTCTTAATGAGAGATAACCCAATGCTTAAGAGAGATGGCTTGCAAAATTTAAGGAACATCTGAAATATATGAAAATAACCAAGTTCAGATTCTTTCCCTTTCATATAGGTACCCATGTGTTTAATTAGAAATAATGTTGAAGTCTTGGAGTGCTGCAGTTGTGATAAGAATTGATGTATTAGGCTTTGATACAGTTAGTTTGAAGAAATTCAATTAATAATTAAGGTGTTTGCCAATATCAGTCATGAAGCACATTCAGAGGCAATTATTGCATTCTACATATCTGATTTAGACAAAAACACTTGTATGTCTTTGCTTTAATTCCTTGTTCCATAGACAAAGGATGTGGTGTCTGACCAGAGAGGGAGGGGTGGGAGAGACAAGAAATGCCAGCCAAACCTTTAGCCCATTTAAACAAGGTACCTGGTCACCCTATTGGCATTGCTGTTTCATACAAGAACTGTGTATTTCTTCAAGGTTATT
Organism: Tyto alba; assembly: GCF_018691265.1. Lineage (NCBI taxonomy): Eukaryota > Metazoa > Chordata > Aves > Strigiformes > Tytonidae > Tyto > Tyto alba. Next base: position 25,849,313 of record NW_024881262.1, on the reverse strand, counting down.
TGAGTCTTTTTTCCCACCCTGTGTGAATGAATCGCAGTAAGAAGCTTTAGACTGTCTGTTGATTTCATTTCTTTGAAAGTGAAGGTCTTTTGAAATGAGCTAGAGCCATCTCAGTGGGTGTAAAATGGCAGAGTACCACTGGAATCAGTAGAGCCATGCCACTTTATTTTATCAGGATCTAACACATTCATTTTTCTTAATTTATTCAGTTTTGCAACATGTCATACGTTTAGATTTTTATCCAAGGTGAAGGCTTTCAACACTCTTTCTCCTCAGTCTGAGAGCAAGCATTTTGTAAATGCTGCCTTGCTGCTGTATTTCTCTTCCAGCCCCACGCACATACATTATTTTTACCCTCTCTTCATCCATCATCTGCCTTCCCTTTCCCTTGTCCCCACTCCCAAATTTCCAACCCAGGCCACGCTTCCTTTATTATTCAAACTGAAAACATGAGCTCAGGTATTAACAAGACACATCTCTGACAGATGCATCAGCCGAGTGAAGGTGAGTGTTCTGCTGGTGCAAGGGATGGAGTTGCTGCTGCTGTGAAGATCCCTTACCCAGCTCAGGGGGACAGCAGATGTTCATCTCTCTGCTGTTTTCACTGTTTCTGTCCCACAGCGTTACTGGACAAGATATTTTTGTAATATAGCAGTGTATGAAACAGAGCTGGGTATTTGGAACAGATTTCCTATTGTAGGCACACAGCAACGAGCCACCCCTACAGTGGGTACCCACGGGCTGCGGGTCAGCTGGGAAATTCAGGCAAAGTTAATGCCGAAGTGAGAGCCCCAGTAATTGCATTTCCTAAAGTGTATGTTGCATGTACATCCTGCTACTATAAAAACACCAAGTTGCGTGTCTTATAACTGCTGGCTAATGAGTCTCTTGACCTCCTGCTGTCATGCTAATACAACTGCTCACTTGGAACCTTCATGAGCCAATAAATTACTCCTTTTCTTAATACCCTTTTACAGATTGCTGCTATCTCTGTAACGGAGACTACCTATCTCATTAATTTGTAATTGTGCTGAAATATTGGAGCCCTGGAAGGAGCATGTGAACTAAAATACAAATACAGTAAATGTATTGCTGCCAAAAGGCTGCAATAAGGTCAGTTAAGCTATATGTTACTGTAGATTAAGAAATTATTTTATGCTTTGGATCCTTCCAAAAAAATCCATCCTTATATACAAGGTGGAGTAATGTAAGGGTAAGTGTAATGAAGATGTGGTATTGCACATCAGATACGTAAACACACAGAATAGAAAATCTACAGTATAGAAAGTTTCTCATGGCAATAAATGAAAAAGATGCTGTTTCCTCTCCTAGAGATTGATATATGGGATTATTGTTGCAGGTGAACTTCTATCAAGAATTCTTGGTTTTTTGTAAAATGTGGCTTGTGAAACAAAAATACAGTGCAGAGACTCTTACGAGCATAGTTAACATTTGACAGTTTTTGAGTTGGATTAAATATTTATAGACATATATAGGGACTTTGCATAAAAGACCTGAATTTGTAATGCTGTATTGCTGTAAGAAATCATTTTGCAAGAATTCCCTATAAAATCCATGTGATTTGTTTTATGGGTAAAACATGTAATTTTGGGAATGTGACATAGAACAGAGGGACAAAGAAGTCCAGTTTTTGGGACTGACATAATTTTTGTTGTCCCGGGCATTAATAGGTGATATATCTTTGTTCACATTTCTAGATAGCACTTTTCAAAGGAAGGAAAGACCTCCTTTTTAACCAGGGAGAAATGCAGAGGGAGGGAGGCAAAGGAGCTTGCCCAAGTCAGTGTGGGAGACCAGTGGCAGAGCAGGATCATGGCTGGGGGCTCCAGAGCCCTTGTGCTGTCTAGTTCACGTGGATTCTGGTGGGTTTAGAGTTGGTTGGTTGTTGAATTTTTTTTAAACAATAAATCAATTCTCTAGCAACAAACATTTTGTGAATAATTTAGTAGGTTACTATTACATAAAATAAAACCACATTGGAGTTTTTTAAGTATTAATCACTTACTATTTTGCTTCAGTTTTTATCACTGAGATTTGTATGTGGAGGCAGAAAAGAATGGAAGATTTTAAACTTTTTTTTTCCTGGCATTAAGCTGCTTGTGTGTCTATATATAATTTAGAGTTTTGATTTTATCAATGCTTAAGTTTCATTTGTTGGGAGAGCCAGAGCATGAACTATCAGAACAAATATGCTGGTGAGAGAAAATATCCCTTTACTTTTTCACATTGCTCTTGAATTGTGAGGCCCCAAAAGTGAGGGATAAAAGGAATGCATAGAGTTAATGATAGGAAAGTGTGCAGTGCCATGTGCAATGGGGACCAGTGCAACCATGTGCTGAGCTTTCAAAGGAGAAATCAAAGCCTACTCCAGTTGTGGTCTGATCCAGTATCCTTGAAGAGAAGTCTGCTACTGACAGGAAGGAAAACTGGGATGGACCCTTAGGCACATCAGATGTGACTGCAGTCACAAAAATCTCAGGCATTAGAGAGAGCCAGTTTAATGGCACATCTAATTTTCTCTCCATTTCAAAATATGTTTCTTTTTAATTCCATTAGTACTGATTAAAGACAATCTAGCAGTCAAATATCCTTCTATAGCAAATGGCTGATTAAATGTTATTATGAATTTATGCTCAGATGGTACCTATCACTGTGTGTCAGTTGCTTATTTCTGTTTGACATTACACTAACAGTGGTATTTACTACTGGATATAAAATGAAGTTTATTGCCCCAGCATTACTTTTAGCAGAATAAAAATGAATCCTAGATACAACATTCACTGTAGCTAACAGTTATTTTTAACCCACTAATTGATTATTATTAAATGTCTGATGTGTTTGTATTATTCCATTGAATTGTCATTCTTCCTCCTTCCTGGGCTAAATCCACTTACACTGGTCTTTAATTGCTCCTAGCACTGCATCTTTCATACAGGAGTATGGAGATGGCTAATGCTGAAATTGCTGATGGCTGGCCTTGCTACAATGGCAAGGGATGCTGGATGCTCTGTAGCTTGTTGGGTTTTGGTGTTTTGTTTTGTTTTTTGTTTTTTTTTTTTTTTTTGTGTGTGTGTTTTTGTTTGATTGGATTTTTTTTGTTTGTTTCTTGTTTGTTTTTTTTTCCCAACCATAGCTTTTATACCTTCCTGTTAGTCCTCTCTTGATGTCTGTGGGGGCGAGATCAAGGCTCTGAGGAGTAACAGGAACGAAACTGTTCTGAAATATCTTTGATACTGCTACTTGAAATCTTGAGCAAGTTTGAGTATTTACTGAGTACCACAGTACTTAGTTAATAGATGGATTAAATGCTAGTAGGCCAAATGGGCTACATTTTTACATAGATTTCAACTGTCCCCCTGCCTTGGAATCATAACAGGAACATCCTCCTCTTAAAACAATGCAAAGCCACTTTTCATTTACAGCATCTGCACAAGTGCTCAAGAACAGCTTTTGAATATTCAAACCAGCAAGAATTTGTTGCTTTGAATATCAGTTTTACCTGCCTTTGCATGGAAACTAATGAATGTCTGGAAATGAGATATTGCAGAGGGTCTGGCATATGCAAATTCATTTTAATTTATTGTGGCTTTAATGGATTTTCTGATAGATTATATTCTGTTATTTAAAGCAACCCTGTACACAGCTAAGAAAGTGTACATGTATATGGAAATGGACAGGACTGCTGAAGGATAGGGGCAGATTTAATTCCCAAGCAAATTATTTTATACTGGCTGACTTTCCTGTTGAGCTTGTTTAAATGGGTTGGATCAAATCACACGTTTCATATGGTTATATTGAAAATTGCTTCTGAGGCCCCCAAAATTTGTAAGCTTCCTCTGAGTATTCAGTTAATTTTATGTATTATAATCTGGATGGAAGCAGGGGGAGGAGAGGAGAAAGTTACCTCTTTCTGTTAAGTGTAATTCTTAAGATCTACCAAGTTCAGACAAACCAGTTGGATGAGAAGCACTAATCGATAATTTTGTCTCCATTCATTGTCTGTAACAGTATAGTCCTGTGCCTGGGAGCTGGCAGCTGCCTTTCATCTCACAGAGTGCTCTGCCTTAGTGAAATTGTTAACAGCGTCCCTGCCTTTGACAGTTGTATCTACACAAGTTTATTGAACTTCAGTCAAATGCAATGAAGACACACTTGTGTCACTGCTTGACCTCAGCTGCATTGTCCACCAGGCTAAGTAAAATCTCTGGGCTACAATTCTTTTATTACTGTACATGAATTGAATGAAGACATATTTATTTATGGTCTGAAGATCAGCTGAAGTCTGATTTAAAGGTTGTCAGTTTGATTTCAGGCTAGTGATAATACTTTTAATGTAAGATCTTGCTCTGCATGGCTGCTTTTTTCTTGAACTATGTTCAGATATTTACCTGAATCTGAAAAATAACTGTTTTGTCCAGCTTTCCTCTCAGTAGTGCAGAAATCATTAACCACAGGGGTCCTGATCTAATGAAGTATTTTGATTCTAGTGGAGCTTCAGTGTATGACAAAATGCTTTGTTGAATTAGGGTCTCCGGTCTGTTTTACAAAAGGTAAGGTGCTAAAGGAACTAGAGCAATGAAGAAGATGGACCTGTCTTAATGAACTTTCTTCATTGAAACAAGTGCATTTTTGGCAGTTCTGCAAAATAAATTTTTCTGCTTAAATGATAGAGACTTCTTTACAGAGAGGTTCATGGTATTGAACAACATGCATTGGAGAAACAATGAATCTTTTTTTGAATACAGTGCTTCTTGAAATCTGGCCATTTGTTTAGATGACCTTTGTCACCATTGAAGAAAAAAGCAAATTTAGTTACCAGTGTTAAAAAAAGAGTGTACATTTAGGGTAGAGTGTTACCACTCTGAAGCTTTTTGGAAGAAACTTCTGTAAGAAGCTGCAGATTAAATTTAAACAGAGATTTAATGGGTATTTAATTAGAATTAGGCAGCTTTTCAAGCCATTTTTAAAGGCAGTTGCAGTTCCATCTTCAGAGCAGATGAAACTATAATAAATACCTATTTGATCTGTATTCATAGAATTTGAATAAATATCGAGTAAAGGAAAATGCTAATAATATTGCTGATTCTTGACTTTGCCAGTTGTGTTCTTTGAGCACTGGATATTCTTTTCAGGTGCTCTGATTTCACTCCTCTGCCCACGAGGGAAAGTCCAGTCTTGCTAGTCCTCTGCGCACAGAACTGAGGAGCACTGTCTCCCGCAAGAGATCCCACTGAAACTCCAGTATGAATGAATACTCTTCAAGTAGAAGAAGGAACATAGAAGAAGCTTTAGACAGGGGTCAAACAGTCTGTTCAAAAGTTTTGTGTCCTTCTGAAAGGCAAGCAATATGTGGAGAAAAGCTTTGTCCTCTTTCTGCCTTCACGCGGTACAGTAGGACTTCACACAACAGTGACCAGCAAGCGCAGGACTCCAACACTGATTTTCTCTGCTGCTTCTGTGAACACTCCTAGTATTCCTCAAAGATTCCTGCTAATAATAATAAAAATACACTTGTCCCCTGCTTTCTGCCACAGCCCAAACTGTTTTCAGAGGCAGTGGGAGGGGATACCTTTCAGCCAGAAATGCTTAGCATTCTTTGATGTGTGCTGTACACTAAAAAGCTTAGGAGAGGCAATGCCTACCTGCCTCCTGCTCTGTGTGAGGCAACGAAATGCTCTGTTGTGTGCTCTGCAGGGACCCTGGCATTAATACCAGTATTTTATTGAGCAAGAGGAATATGCCAGGTTTCCAACTTCTGTGGTTAATGCTTCAAAGCTGTGCAGGTAATGCTCAGTGGTGCTCTCTGAACTCAGTCATTAGGTGACTGCAGTAAAATGAGGCTGTTCAGAAATGTAAAATAAGGAACGTGTGCCCCTCAGGACAGGCTAGGAGAAGCAGAGGTACACTGGAAACGTAGACTAGAGGGAGAGGTTACTTTTTACTGCCAGTGAAATGCCGTGGTGTGTGAGCTTTAACTGCAAGGGCTGCTGAGAAATTACGATTAAAAGCAGCAACCTTTTGCACGGTGTGAGACAGAGCAGGGCTGAAGCAAGATAAGGGCAGGAATTTGTATGCAGAGGGAAGTGTAATTCAGGGCTCTGCAGGGGGGAAAAATGGGTGGAGGGCAGGGAGGAAGGGGAGACCTTGCTAATGAACAGCAACTTAGCTCTGCTGTGTGAGCTGTGAGGGAAAGGGAAAAGGACAAGCAGCGTTGAAAGGAGATCCTGCAGCTCCAGAGGCCTGGTGTGTTGTAGCACCGCATGTCCCTAAGATGCATGAGAAGGGGACCTCTGAAAAAATTAATTAGCACAGCAGAGCACATTTTTGTTACAAATGCACAATATGAAAATTGTTAATACTGTACTGGAGACTGTAGAGAAAGATAATTTCTTTTTAATCTGTTTGCCAGAAGGTCTGGATAAAGATACAGCAGATTGACCTGCCTCAGGTGCTCCTCTTTAGGCTCCTCCAACTACACCCAAGTTGCTTTTCCCAATTATCAGTGAATTTTATTTTTGATTTTGCATAATACTTGCATGCCCTTTCTCTAAATGGTTATGTTTAAATATTTCTTGTCTGAGGGAGGTGGAGACTGATCTTAAAGAAATTAATTGAGTTTTTGCATTAGTAGCTATTCCTATTGGTCTAGGAAGACCTTGACTATTTCTTCCTGTTACAGTGGAGAATGTACTCTTGTTTACACTTCTGCCTCTTGTCAGAGCAGTTTAGACCAGGTAACTAAAATGATAAATTTTCCTAAGAGTATTAGTGTGCATGACAAAAATATAAGGGTGGTAGATGTAGAAAAAGATACAGGAGAGGGATAGCCATGTGAGGAGGAAGGGGAAGAAGCTGCAGAGGCTCTTAAGAGCTGTGGCCCAACCTTAAATTTATACAGTGTATTTCTTTGGAAAATGAATGAGATGAGTTGTTTAACACCAGTATATAGCACCCAGGAGGTAGTGTAAAGAAGTATCTTTTGGGAATCTTGTAAAATAGAGTGCCCTGGGGTTGTCTTACTTGGTGGTGCTGAACACTTGATTCTTTTTTTGGGGTGTTACAACTGAAGCTTTCAAAGGGCACAAGGAAGGCCTTTTCTCATCCTGCAACAAGGGGATCCTAGAGGGAATGATCTGTTGAAAAGATGTAAATTATAAACCTGCAAGCATGAAGAGTTGGGGTTTCTTAAACACTGTAATGGTAAGTAGGGATGAGGTACCGCAGGACTACAAAAAATTGTTCTGCTGCACAAAAGTGACAAGATCTATGGGGAGACTGTGAAACACTATTTCCCTGGATTCTAGAAAAATGTCTAAATATAATAGAAGATTAGTTGTAGAGTCTTTGACAATTCATGCAAATAATTTTTAAAGGGGAATTCTTTCCTAAGTGAATAATTTCATTGCTGACCAGTAAACTTCACAGCCACGATACTTTAATTTTCAGAAAATCTCTCTACAGAATATAGTTATCTCAGTATATCTTTGTGCCCTCAGATGAGGCTTAACTTCATCTTATCCTTGATACCAATTAATAAATCGTTCACTGTACTGCAGTGGCTTACTAAGAACTGGTAGCTGCACAAGCGCAGCTCACAGGACAATCTGTTACTTTGAAAGTCAGATAATAACACCTTCAATAATAGATGGTAACACCTTCACAGCACCTGTCTATGCAATATGCAATTTGTTAGATGTAACTGAATAGTGGTACTTAAATTTTTACACCTCTGTTAAGGAAAAAAATAAGTCCAAATGGGATGAGATGAAAAATAAAAAGATTTTAGCCCAAAGGACAAAATCCTTATGCTCATGCAGTTGGTCTGTAAATTACTGTCTTGCTGTGGGTTTTCATAAAAATGGTGTTTTCTGGTCTACTGTAGATTTTAATTGCTCTGAAAACAAATGTGTTGTGCCTGCTTGTAGACAGAGTATTTCATCAAAGTGCAAGCAGGCCCTATAGCACAATGTATAGGTAGTCATTACCTTTTGAGGCTCAGAGCCACCCGTGACCACCTGCTTTCTCTCAGCAATATGCCACGGTACCTCCAGCTGCTAATTTTGTTTTCAAAATAATCTACTGTTTCTGTTTTGTTAGGCTCTTCTCCTAATTTTGTTAACACAGTCAGTGCAATTAAGGGAAAGAAACAGAATATGATTTATTAATAATGCCAGATACATAGCGGTCTGTAAACAGGATCGATTGCATATTTAACTGATGCAAATCTTTGTAGATTAATTCCTCCCTACCACATACCTCTAACTTTCTTTTACCTCTGCTTAATACATTAACAACACTTTTTTTTATGAACTGGGTAACTTACAGCAGTTATCCTACAAGCTAGTGCATTTCTTGCCTGGGTAGCAATTCCACTGTAAAAATATATTGTATGAGACTGAACACCACACGTGTGTTGTGAGACTCTCATCCTTAGTTGCACACAAACATGATCTTTTGTCTGCCTGCGCAGGAGAGGGAAGATTTCTCTTCCATAGGCTGGCACACCCTGAATGCTGTTCACCTAGTGCAAGATGAAGAGTCTAACTGTTGGTGCTCCTTCAATACTAAATGTTCTGGCTACAGAAATATCTTTGAGTATTAAATTAGCTGTAGCTAATGACAGGTGATTCTCTTGAGCTTAGCAGAGCAGTTTGAAATCCAAATTTTATCTTCAATCCCAACAGGGAAGCTTAAGGTGTGGGAGTTATGGCCAGCTAGCTAGTTAGATTTGAAGAAATCTTTCAAATAGACAAAAGGGACTTTCAAACGGCAGAAAAATTATATGTACCTTCATTCTTGCTTCACAGATGGAGAGGATGCTGTAGCTTTTGCAGACCACTGTGCTGTGGGGAAGATGGGACTGGTGCCCCAAAGACCTTGCCTGTTGTTTACACACATGCTTCCCCATTGCTGTGTCGTGGTGTGTGCAGTCCTGCTGCGGACAAGTCCTTGGTTTCTCAACCAGAGAGAGGAAGGATGCTCAAACTCATTGTAGCAGAGAGCTTGTTCTTGCAAGAATACTGCCTTGCATCATCCAGATTCTGCATTTTGCCAGAGTTTTCTGCGTAAGTGAATGTTGCTGTGTTTGGATCTCACACTGCTGGATGTTCAGCTGCTAGTTTTAAGCTCCTCTGACTGTTTGTCTCTGGAGCAGAACCCAGACTGGAGACCCTGAATGACACTTCCTCCCCTGGCACCGGCTTTCCGTTCAGCGTGTTAGACTGGTGGATCCTGGGAATGCTCTGATCCACCAGCCTCTACTCCCTCCATCAGCTTCCCTCCTTCCTTTTTTCTCCTCACATATCGGGTACAGACATGAAGTGGCAGGACTCTGACCATGCCACCAGGCCTCGACTGCCCTGAACAGCCTCACCTGGGGCCTCCTCCCACCCCCCGCCCCTCAGGTGTGGGTGTCCGTCCCGCCCCAGCTGTGGGGTAGGTGTGCTGACTTCCAGTCCCCTCTGCCCCTGGGTGGACATGGGGCCCATGCTGTAGCCCTCTCTGGATCTTTTCTCCTCTCTGGATGGACCCAAGACTGGGTTCATTGCTCGCCGTGTCCAGGACTGCTGATGGACATTTGAACATTGGGCTCAGACTCTGAGGGACGCTGCCCTGTTGGTGAGGGTCCTGACTGTGCTGGGGCCACACCTGGCTCCCAAATCGCCTTCCCTGAGGGAGTAACTGGCCCTCGCTGCTCTTGGACAGTAATCCAGAGTTTCCCAGTGTTGACTACACGGTCTGCTGAACCAAAAGAGGGGGAGGCCTCATTCTTGACCTGGAGCAAGGCTTGGGTAGCTGGTAAGTAGATTGCTTTGTTTATAGTACACATGTAGATCTTCTCTCCCAGGACTGAGTTGTCTGAAGGCAGCAGGGCCAGGAGGTGCTGCGGTGTAGGAGTCACCCCTGGGTTTGCTCCTCATCATCCATCTGCAAAGAATCTGAGCAAGAGGGCTGTCAGGCCCACTTCAGCACAAAGCAGCCCCGCTGCACCCAGTCCGGGTGTGATGGTGCTTGTGCCCTTGTGTTTCATGCCTCCTCCCATCTTTCAACAGAGTATATGGTTTTCTTCAGAAGTGTTTAGTTATTAACCTTCAGCAGATTTGCCCCTAGTCATTAGGAGAGGCTGTTTCTTCTTGGTGAAGCTCTGCTGCATTTATTGTTAATGTGTTCACACAGAAGTGTGAAACACTCATGAAAAGAAAAGAGGCTATTGAGTGATGAGTATGTCCTTTTCCTTTGCTTTATTTTCTTTTCTCCATGTGCCTACCATCTTCATCTTTAGAAAATTGCCTACTTATCTCCCAAACATAGTTGCATTCTTTGCTTAATGTCCCTCTTCAGGAACTTATTCTGTATGGAAATTACCCTGTACAGGAAATCATTTACCTTTAACTGTCATCCTTTGCAATTTCCTTACTTTTTAGATTGTTTTCTTGTGGGGTTTTGTTGTTGTTGGTTTTTTTTGTTTGTTTGTTTGTGTTTTTTTTTTTTTTTTTTTTGTTTTTTTTTGTTTTTGTTTTGTTGTTGTTGTGGTTTTGTTTTTTTTTTTTAATCATCTCTTAGAACAACGAGGTTGGAGACTGCTGGCATCCAATAGCTTTGATAAACTGAGTGTCAGTCTGATGTGCTCCAAGCCATCTGCTTCCTGGGATGGCTGATTCTGGCCAGTGTTACTTCCAGCTGTGAAGGAGCTGCAGCCCCAGACTCTGCTTGGGAAATCAAGGGCATGAGGACAAACCCCAGCAGGGAGTTAAATTAATGTGAAATACAACAGTACCCATTTGAAGACGCTACCAAAATGGTCAGCCTGCTGCGAAGTGTTGGTTGGAGTGGCTCAGACTGGAGTTCAGGTTTTTGTGACTGTGGTTATTTTTGTTCCTGTGAGATACTGATTAATTTTTTTTAATGCTGATCAGAAGAATAGGTTGATTTATCATCTTAAAATTCAAAGGCATTGGAGGAGACTAAAATCCTTCTATTTCCAAAGCATTCCGGTTACGAAGAGCAGACCTTCAGATAGCTGTCTGAGGGATTGTATGTCTTTTCTTATGAAGCTTTTATTGGAGAGTGACCCTCCATAAACAGCAGTCCTGGGTGAGCTATGGTTGCCATGGCTGAGGTGGAGAGGTGCGAGCTGAAGCCTCTCTAGTCAGCATGAAAGCGTGGGCTTCTTTGTGTCACACTGAAATACATAACCAGAGGTATTCAGAGTTTGTGCACTCCAAGCTCACTCTCTTATTTGCTTTGTGATACCTTGTATGTGTCCCCATGCTTGCAGAAAATCAGGGGAGCAGTCTTAAGGCATTTACTACCTATCACAGAATAAAAAAAAAACCTCTTCCCAGAGATGATGTCCTGCTTTGAATGAAATGCAGCAGAAAACTCAATCAAGCAGAGATAGAGATTTGGGAGGAAATGTGGTAATAGTAAAAACGTATGTCATCTTACACTATATCAGATACATACACAATGAATAGTTAAGGAGCAGCTATTCATAATTTTGCTATTTTTTTATGATCTTCTCTTCCCCAAGTCTACTGTTAGCTATTACTTTAAAGATAAGACTGCAGCTTATGAGCTCTGTAATACTTGAAACTGCAATATGTGACTGCTTTCTAAATATGATGCTTTTCCTAATACCTCTTGAGTTGATGTTTCATCATTTCTCTAATGTGGGTGCTGAGTCAGAGCAAAAAAAAATGTTCAATTTTGGATTCCCAGTTTGATTTTTCTTAACCCTTCTCTACTGAGTTACTCAGTTTCCCTTCCTAGTTCAGCTTCCAGGTGTGAGTGTTGAAAACCTGTGTAAATCAGACCCAAGGATATGGATTTGGGCATCTTTTCCAAAACACTTGAGATTATTTTCTCTTCTGAGCATATTAGAAATGTGAGGTAGCAGGGATTTTTTGGAAGCTAATGACAGCTAACTCAAAACAGTTAAATCATGAAGTAATGTGGGCCTTGATGGAGAGGCTAATTATTAGGGACCAGGAGCTCAGTAGGATCTGGATACAGTCTCAATGTCTTGGGCTGGGTATTGAGATGGAGGGAGTCAAAGATATTTCTTGGCAATATGCCTGAGTGGCAGAGAAGTAAACTGGCAGATTCGTCTCTTGGGTTACAGTCACCTGACATTTCATGTGAGAATGCTCTTTTTACAAATCTATATTGAATGTGAGTGTGCTCCCATAGGGAGGAGGAGAGAAGATGCAGCAATTTCTGTAGGTGCTAACTGAAAGAAAAATTGTCTTGGCAGTCTCACTGTGCAGTTGGCAAAGGCTGCATGCCTCTTCTCTGCAGGCAGGGATTCAGGTACAGGTCCCTTCTTGTTTAGAGCTATGCCAAATGGAGCATGTTTGAGTTTGCTTTCCAAAATGTGAAGAGGCCTGCAAAACAACTAGATGAGACAATGGGATATCTTTAATCAGGGAAGGAAAATAAATATAACTTACATCCACAGTAGTTCAGGTATGGATAGGGAATCTGTGAGGGAGGCAGAGCCTTATTATTCATGTTGGCCAACAAGTACAGAATGAGAACTGATGGCTTTAGTCAAGAAAATGTATGTTAAGTCTTCAAATCAAACTTTGAATGTTTTGTCAGTCTATTCCTACAGCAAGGCAGTAATGCACTGCACTGTGCAACTGAAAAGTGACTGCTTCTGCTATGCTTTAATATTAGGAGAGTTGACAGTGCCAAGTGTAATTGTTAAAGCATTTACCTACACTGCCATCAGTTAAACTCAGAAAAAATTTGTCTGGAAGTACAGGACTGAGTGAAACTTCCAGACTGGTGGCAAGACAGAAAATCTGATAGTCTGTTTATTTAACATCCAAATTATTTTATCTAGCTAGGATGCAGTCTTGATGATGGATGTAACTGAATTCCTTGTGTTTCCTGTGGTTGCACTGTAAAAAGCTAATTTAATATGGTGGAGGGGGGGAGGGAGTGAACTGTTACAGATGGGATGGTTAGATGTCAAAGTGCCAGAAGGAAGGGATACCAGAATGGCAGGTGTTGATGACCTCTACGTTAGCAGGCTCTCAAGATCCTGGCACATCCACCTGCAGCTTTTCAGGACACCTTGATCAGAAAAGAAGGGGCGGCCTAAACAAGGAGCAGTCCACACCTGGGCAAGAACAGCAAACACTCTTTAAGACACCCAGACAAGGAGATAAAGGGCTTAATGATGCAGAAAGGTGAGACAGAATGGAGAGAAAAAAAGATCACAATCGCTGTCAGCTTCTAAAGGGTATGAAAGGAACATCCAAATCCAGCACATACTCAGCAGTCTTTGGAGGTCACAGGAGACAGGACAAGGACTCCTTGGCCTGTTCCCTGCATTGTCTCCAGACCATGTGGGTAAACACCTCTTGGTGCCTGGGTGCTGGCTGCCCTGCTTGGACACATGAATCTCAGTGCTTGTGAGAAAGTGACTGAACTAGGATTTGGTTTAAGATAAAATCAATTACAAGTGAATGATATTAAAATCAAATAAGCTCATGCACTGAGCTTTGCTACAATATTACAACATCATTTCCTGAGGAAAAGCTTGTTGACATCAGTGCAAAGCTTGTTAAGGAAAAGACTTGCCTCAAGTTAGAAGGAAGGTGCTAATACTCTGTTGTCTTGTCTGGCTGTTTTGTAGTGTTTGAAAGTTTAAACGGTGTGATAATGAACTCTACCTAACATAGGGAACTAACTACCTGACACCGTTAGCATTAGGGATGTCGAAGAGGGCCAGTGATAGGCGGAAGATACAACCATTTTCACTAGGCATAATATAGATAGATTACATGATGAGTATATATTTGAATAAGTTTGTACTTGGTCCTTGTTTGACTCCAGAAACAAGACAGTAGCAAGGCAATTTTGAATATTTTTTGTATTTCTGTAATGGTACTATGCCAAGGGCACTGTCAAAGTTCACAAGCAGAGCTAGCTTGACTGTTTATTGTGAACAATTTAGGAAATAGCCCTGGGGTTAAGTACACTTCATGGACTTCCTGCAGCTTACCTTTTTAACAGGTCAGGCTGTTACCCAAGAACAAGTGGGAAGGTAAAGTCCTTTTTAATTTTTTTTCCCTTTTTTTTTTTTTTCCCCTTCATTTCTACTGAGCCAAGGTCAGGTAAATAACTGCTACCAATAAAGTGAGAGAATATTGTTCACTGGTGGCAGTCACTGGCATCCTACTCAACACACTGTGTAAATGTCAGGCTTTATCATAATGGAAAGTTAAAATTGGCTGCAGCAACTGAATTATCTGTAGGGAATCTCTGCTCTTGGGTCTCTGCATATATGAATTACGAAGAGGAAAGTTAAAATAAATGGAGGATTTAGCAATTTCTGTGCTCTTGTCAGAAGCTATCCTATATGCTTTCTTAATGTAGTAACATAAGAATGTTTCTTAGATACTTTTAAGCAAAGTGCAAGAAAATTGTTCATTACACTGTTTTGATCTTGTTGCTGCTGTTTGTACTGAATGAAAGAATGGTCCTGGACCTGTCACTTCAGGCATCTATCCAGTGTCTCTTTTTTTTCTCTCTTTTATTCTCTTCCCCCATACCCATCCCCCCCCCCCCCCCGCCAATGTTTTGGACATTTCAGAAGCAGGGTAGTGCCACAGCAGGGTAACTAGAGGCTGTAATCTGAATACATTCTCCCCCATGACAAGATGAAATGCTTAAATAAAAAGCATTGTTGCCTTTGGGGTGGGGGGAGATTTGAGGAAGAGGACTAATACCAAAAATTTGAAATGCTGCTTGGAGAAGCCTGTCTTTGTTTTGGTTGCTTAGGAAGTTCAGGCAATTATAGTTGATACTGGATGTCTTACCTGGGTGGGATGAATCTAGTCATCCCTGCCTTTTTGAGGGCAGAGGACCCATTTATCATTTGTTTCAAAAGATCCTGAGCTTTGTACAATCTCATTGAAAATAAGAAAGAAGATGCTGTTATGGGCAATAAAACATTAGGAACAAAACTGTACCAAATGTTGAATATACCTTTTCAGTTTCCTATTTCTCAATCATACCCAGTTTTCACTCATGTATTTTTCAGCATGTCTTCTCAGTGAGAATCTTCTGATATTTTTTTTTTTTTCAAAATCTTTATCCCAGATTGTTAAAAAAAAATGCCTTCCCTGTGATGAAAATAAAGTTCCTTCTTCTGTCAAGGCTGGGCTTTCATAAGCATGACTGAGCCATTTTAGATCAAAACTTTCAGCAAAAATACTTGCCTTTGGGAAGGCCAACCTCAGAAACTTTTTGTATGGTATGAAATCTGGGAATATGCATTAATGGAACTTGGTGTTCACAGGGAAAACACTCATGAAAGAGTGACTTGGCCTACATGGGGATATGCTGCTTTAACAGGTTTTTGTTTGAAAAATGTGAAGCTGTCAAAGTTGAAGTCCTTTACTTAAATGTACATGACTTCTGGAGGAGTAGAGGCATATTTCTCCTGCAAAGCTCTGCCTCCTCCTAGGTTGAAGAGACCTGAGCTTGGAGCTTCTGAGTCCCTACGGCACAGGCTGCCTGGAAGGGAAGGACCTTGGGGCATCTCCTCTGTGGTAGCAGGGTGGGAAGCTGGGCGGGCGGGCACAGGGGGAGAGCTTGCCTGCCCGGCACGCTCCGGGTCCTGGCCTGGCTGCAGTGTCCAGTCCTGGCTCTGTGCCGTTGAGCCGAGGGCCCCCAGTACTGAAATGCTGCATCTTCTCTTGCTTTTCCATCTCTTGAGTTTTCACTGTCTGACCAGGATCCCCAGACCTGGCATACCAGTGCTTACTTTCTGCAAAATTGTCAGAACACGCTAATAGAAACTCTTCCATGTCCTGTTCTTTTGTATGAGTGAGTTACCAGCAAGTCCCAAAGACTTTCAAGCCAGTCTGCTTCCCCGTGGTTGTTGCTGTCCCTCTCGGCCACGGTGCTGCCGGGCTCTTGGCAGGGAAGGTCCTGAGGGAAGCTAAACCTCTGGCTTTGGACCCTATGAGCTGCAAGCAGTTTGGCATATGCAGTAGTGTTCTGCTGAAGTCAAAGTTATTACGTTGATGTCTGCATCAGGTGAGGATTTAGTTTTTTATACCTAATAGTTGGGTATGTTTTCTGGTGTGCTTGGGCAAGCAAAGTGAATTGAGGTGTGGTGGTTTTCTTGTGTTGTTTGTTTTTGGTTTTTTTTTTTTTTTTTTTTTTTTTTTAAATCTTGCCCATAGACTTTGGGTTCCTTCCTATTCCTATTTGAGGCATTTAAAACAGTACTAGCTTAACAGCCTCATGCGAAGGGGTTGTAATTTAGGGTGCAGGTCAGACTGCTGAATTTCCTTCTATCAGTTATTATTTAGGAGCGACGTCTCAGTGCTGCACTGCAGTGCAGACACAAGCAGGCATGGTTCAGTTGGCAACTTGGCATCATTAGCTATAAAGTATAACATTGGGCTTTGTGTGACAGTTTTAATCAACTTCTCCCTCAAGGTCACCCTTGGCTTTTGAGTTATGGGAGTCCCAAACCCTGTTGTGATTTATTTTGATGAAGGTAAGTCAGTCCATGTTTTCTGGCAGTTTGGCTGTTCTGTGATCTGTAACTACATTGCTTCTAGTACTAAAAATATGCTCTGGACAAATATGTGTGGATGGACAGCCCAAATAATAGCCATCCATCTTAGCAAATGGCATTAGTTCTTTTATTGCTTCTTTCAGCTGACTTGTCCCTTCATAATAGGAGAGACTCATTATTCCCATAGGAGGTACAGAAAAAAAACATTTTTGTCAGAAAAACTGTTAGCTTTCTGATTCAACACTTAGATGGTTTGGGAAGTGACAGGGGGATTTGTAAAGATTCTTGGGCAGCTCAAGTCAGAGTGAGGAAGGGGAGCTGGGTGCCTGACAGTGCTCTAGCCACTCAGGCTACAAAATTCAAAACCATTTATATCTGCTCTTTTCCCTGGTGCTCCCATTTCCACATGCACATACAGCAGGGATCAGGAAGGTGCCTTGCAAGGTCAGAGTGTCTGCCTTGGGGACAGTATATGGCTTGTATCAAAAGGGTTACCAAGTGGCTGCTGTTAAAATAACTCGGTGGACACTATGGTGAAAATCTAATTGTTACGTGTAGGTTATAACTGTGGTATAAGGATGAAACATGAGTTTCTCCTGCTGCAATTTCGAGGTAGCTGAATATCAGGGTTGTGCCTGTATGGATACCCAGCACACTTAATGAGCAGTTCCCTGGGTGGTCCAGCAACTCTGGAGCTAATCCCTGCAGAGAGGATGAGTCTGCCTGCCTGAAGACAGGGTGGTTGACTGACCTCCTAGCCAGCCTCACAGCAAAGCAACAGGCAGTAGCTCTGTAGACGGGACTTCCCAGGGACTCTCCCAGGTGGCTCTTGCTGTGCAGAGACTAACTGGTAGATGCTGCTTCTATGCTGGGATGTGCTGGTTAACTTCCCGAGCAGAGAAGCCAGGAACTCCTCAGGGTTCTCCCTGTTGGCATCTGCTGTAGACAAAGGTGTTGACCAGCCTGTACAGAGGTAACTTTCAATGTTCAGACAAAACTGCTCAGTACGAGTGGTCTTGTAGAGCAGTCTTTGTTCATGGCTAGGATAGCTAAGAGATGGTTTGTACATAATTTAAGGTAATGAATAGATGTTGATCATGTGTATGCTGAAGTAGTCATGTAGATATGCTAGTGGTATGTCAGAATTATCCAGAATGCTTCAGGAAGTCTTACCTCATCCAGCTGAAGGCACCTTTGCAAGCACACTTGCAGTGGAGATACTCATCACTAGCTGGACAGCAATCGACCATTCTGTTCTAGAGGTTTGATTCTATAAATAAGCATTACCTAATGCAAATGATACCAATAAATTAGGTCTTTTTAGCAAGCACTCTTGTCTGTTCTATGCAACAGCATCCATTCAGCACAAGTGGGATGCTTCCCTTGTGTTGCTGCTGATATCTACCCTTTACTGACTGTTTTTCAATGTGCTGGAGTAAAATCTTGTAATGTTAGTGAAAGATGTTAGTAACTGTGAAAAGTGCTAACTTTTCCAGACCCAAAGTTGATGTTGGCTGGTACAGCTTTTTGGCAGTGGTTGTTTTCAAGCCAATAGCAGTGTGGGCACTAGTTGCAGGGCCAGGGACCTGCAAGAGGCATAATTCCTGACACAGCCACAAGTGCTGCTATGGCTACATCTGCCTGTACATATCAGAAAGACACGAGCCCTTCAAAACTACCTAGGTAACTGACATTGTTAAGTACAAAGTCCAGATTACAGCTTAAAAAAAGACTTTGAATATAGGTTTTCTGCACTGCTATTCCTTAGAAAAAGCCCTTCACAGAAACCTTGCCTTTATTTATAAAACAATTTCAGCTAATGATATCTGGCTGATTCAGATGGTGTTTCAGGATTCGAATCAAGTCAACAGCTTGTCTGTGACTGTTTGTCAGAGGATGTATGCAGGCTATTTGCTGCAAGATGATATTGAAAGAAAAAAGTCATCACCACTGAGGTGATGCAGGAAGACTGCCATCTTTCTCCCATTACTTATGTTCACCAAGCTAAAAAGATGTGTTGTTGTTTTCAGTTCTAACATTCAGAATATTCAACGCTTTGTCAACTAGCGGCCAGACAAATTACTTTATTGAAAGCAGGCAAAAGCCCACTTCGGTGCAACTTAAAAAGATTGTTTCTGCCTTGGCGTTGGCCACCACATCTCCCACACTTCACCCAAAATGCTTCACATTAGAAGATTAAAACTTAAGCAAAGGGTGACCTTTTACTGAAGTGTTTCTGCTTATTGCTCCCACTGAGCCTGTCAGTCCTATAGCTTTCCTGTTGATTGCTATAGCCACTCTGAAATGGTTCTTCTGAGACTCTGCTGCTTTGCCTGCACCCTTCAATTGAAGGTATTTAATCTTCTTTTCTGGACTTCTGCACACAAACAAAGGAGTAGAATTCATACATTTAAGTAACAGCTATGGGCCAAAACAACAGGATTGCTTTTACAGAAAAAAATTACTGCCTTTATCGGGGAAAGGAAAAGACTTCAAATTTTTAAGGTTTTCCAGACTGGTTTGCAGACTACAGCATTGAGAAGCCTTCACTACTACTTCTATACAGTGCTTTGGAAAGAGTGACCTTGCCTTCATTGCTACATGTCTAGACCAAAGTATTCAGAAAATACCTGTGCAAACTCTCAAGCCTGTGGTCTTTGCACTTTTCTGGGTGCTCCTTGCAGCCTGACAGAGTTGTTTTCTTGATCGACAGTTGCTCTTCTGTGGAGCTTGGCTGTCTCTGCCATCACTGTGGATATTTGATATTCTCATCAGAGAGTCAGTGTTGTAAATATGCAGGGGTTCCTGAGTCATGAGGCCGTTTTTAGACTTTTACCCTAATGGGCAAATAGCTGATGCAAGTGTACTGCATGGTGCTTCAGAGCTGGGTTCTGCTCATTTGCAGAAGAGGTAGCTCTTCATTCAGCCTGCTGTTCTCATACAGACATTAGTGCATTAAATTAGTATGTATGTATACAGAAGTCTCTTGGCAACCCAAAAACTAATGCTTCTAACACTTCTCTTCATGAATAAACTTTCTCTAAGCAATATTTTATTGTCCAACTTTTAATAAAGTCTAGTGAAGTAACAGTAAAGCTGAATATGAAGGTATTACCTTTCGCCAGGACATCAAATATGTATAAAAGTGAATTACAGCTAGTTTAATACTTCAGTTTGACAGTTAAGCTATACTATAACAATACATGCGTATGGACCATTCACATATGGTATTGTAGCTGTAAATTACGCTACATTAAATCTTCACACATCCAGTGGGAGATTTTTCCCATCTCATCTGTCCTGAATATGCAGAGGAGTTTGGTCCAATTAATTTCTCCAGCACAAGAATTATGAAGGATCCTACTACTGCTTTTTAAATAGTCAGATTTCACTAGAGATTAGAGCTTCAGGATACAGTGTCTTGAAGAATCCCTCTGGCAGTATCTGAAAATAAACATCAATGTCATGTTCTTTCTATTTTTAATGCACTTCACTATGGAAACAGATCTGTGTTTCTCTGCTGTGTGTATGTCTGTCCATTTCCCTAGTAATTTTGAACTGTTGGATGATATAAATCAGATATGACAAAGGTAAAGGTCTTAAAAGATAATTAGCTTCCTGCAAGTTACTTTACTGAAAGTTACTGTCTGGATAGAGAGTGGAGATTCTACTTTATGCCTTTATAAACTTAGTCTACAGCGTATGTTTAACCTTTTTTAGATATAATGAATTTACAGTGAAGGGAATGTTTCTTTCATACTCTAAATGTGAGTAAGACTGGAGCTGGAGCAAGCTGGACCGGTTTCCATCTTTTCCAACACTTGCTGAACTGTATGCTTGTGGTGAAGGAACTTGGACCTGGGCAAAAAGAGCACAGCAACTTTGCTTTTTGTGAGTGGTAATAGATGTTGATTGAGTTTAGGGATTAAGTGATCGTTTTTGATTGAAGCAGTCATACCTAACTACTTGTGCATTATAGAGCGTGATCTCAGTATGACAAGCCACCCAGGCTGGTTAGCTCTGCTGATTGGCATGTGTGGACTGATGTGGGGCAGTTAGGACAATTTTGTTCCTTTTGTTTCTTTATTTAGGAGTGTAAGCTTGTGTACCTCTGCATTGTTGATGGATTGTGTGGTGTACACCTATCCTCATATCCATTTGTATTCCCTAATGCACCTAATGCCCACTGCTTTGTTTCAGACCTTGTCTGAGGTAGAATGAACTGCTGAATTTGTGCTTCTTACAATCAAGGTCCCTGTTCCACCCACCAACACTTCTGACCTTATTCAGTGGCCCAAGAGAATGGATTTCCTGCCCAGTTTCTCCTCCAGACGGTGTCTGCAGCCAAATGTAAACTGGGGATGACTTTAAGAAGGTCTAATATTATCATTTTGATTAGCTTTTAACTATTTATTAGCCTAAATGCTGGTTTTAATGCTGTTAATCCCATTTTAAAAATAATCCCTGCAGCACCAGAGTTGCAACAAAGACACTCTAAAATTGGCCATTTTTACAAGCATCTTCTGGATTCACATCTTCTCTTAATGGTTTGCCTATCCTTTGTACTCACCTGAGTAAGAGAAAACAGGAGGCATATGAAACAGTCCAGTGCTCCTATTCACCTTGTTTTACAGCACAAGAATAAAGCAATGCTTGCTGATCAGAAGAAACATGCTTGGAAAGAGTTTGGGAAACACTTATCACGACAGATAAACGGTGTGGAGCATTTGCTGTCATGGGAAATCATTAAGGCAAACAGTGTGGCAGGACTCACTGTCTTACATTATTCCACTGCTATCGGTATCTAACATTTGTAGCTGCAGCAGGCAAATCAAATGTTACTGTGCAAAGAATACCAATAGCAGAACTGGCAAAGCTGTTTTGAAGGACATCCTTGAGTAGTTTAAGATGGTTAATTTAGGTTTTGTACTTGTAACTGATAATTGACAAGAAATAAAAGGTAAAAAATGGTTTGCCATGAGAAGCTTAAAATCCGCACTTGTTCCAGCTGCTTTTCCCCCTCATTTTCCCATTTCCATCTCCAGGTACTCCCAGGAGTTTGATGGACAAGAACTGGAAGGAATGAGACACTTTTTTTGGGGGGAAGGGAAGGGATAATGGAAAGAAAGTACAATCAACTGACAGGGGGTGCTTTTGCCACCTCTTTCTCTGACAAACACTTCCAAGCTCCTGATGGACTGTCTGCCTCAAGTAGAGAAATACTTGATAGCAAGTTTAAAGGAGATGGGTAGCAAAGGGCCCTTTGGTTTTGAAAATCATTTATTGCTGTGCTCCTTCCCCTGGGTTTTTGTGTTTGTGCTTGTAAGCAATGCTGCAGAGCTATGCTGAGCCATGTGGAAAGGGGAGAACAGTCTATTCCAGCAACGCTTTAGTAGGTGGGTACCTTTCACAAAGGTAATATTTAGCTCTGGTGCAACAGGGGCAGTATTCTACCAGTACGGTATAAGTATCTTGCAAGTCAAGACCTTCTTCTCTTGGGGTGTTAGCTTGAAGTCTTCATGTCTGTTCTTTCACCATAAGGCAGGCTTTCTCAAACTGCAATGTGATTCTGGGTGGGCTGGCTGACAAATTTTATTTGCTCTCTGCTTACTCTGAAAATAACTTTCAGTAGATTTTTTGGGGAGGTGATAGGAAGGAAGAGATATGTTTATTTGCTGGCCTTCTCCAGTGCTATTTAAAACATTAAATTTCTCTGTGGTGTAAGCATAACTGGATCTAATGTCTGAAGACATAGCAGAGATGGATGAGATGCAAGAAGATTAATTATCCTTTAGTATGTAAGACTTACATACCTAACCTTTTGCCCTTAGTGCTATCAGTTACCCTGAAGAATAGGATCTCTGAACTTCTCGTATAGACTTTGCTATAGAAAAATGAAACAGAAGTGCGTATTTAAACATGACGTAGCAAGAGAGAAAAGTAAGCTATCTGTCTTTTGAAGATGAAGCATCTAAATAAACAAAATAGAAAATTGGGTCAACTATCTCCAAATACAAAATATTTGAAAAAATTAGAAGAAAGGCATTAGGCTCACGTTTGAATTTGGCTACTCAAGGTAATGATCCCTACAGTGTTAATGGAGGGTTTCTGAGGACACCTGACTTTCCAAGGGGCTCTGCATCTATGCATCTCCCTGAAGTCTGTCTTTCAAAAATTAGGACAGAGAATTGTTGCAGATTCCTTGCAGGTGAAAAGCTGTATGGGTGTGGGTTTTTTTGTTTTGTTTTTTTAGTCCTCCTGCCTTATAAAACATGTTATCTGGAACTATAAGCAATGTCTTTTGCCACTTCTGGTGGGATCTTTGTAGTTGTCACTGTGCTAACGTACCTGTGTCACCTGTCACTGACTTTCATCTCAGTCATGTTTGCTACAAACTTAGAAGTTGTGCTTAAGGTGGGGCATAGAACTTAAAACGTTTCCTGCTTTGTGTTGCAGTTTCTTGAGTAAGTATAATGTTAATGCTTAGGAAATTGAGTAAATTCATTTATTCTAAAATTTCAGTGGGGACCCAGGCCTTGATCCTGCTTTGAAATTCCTACCTGCAGAGCTCATGACAGTATCAGGACCTGTGCTTTCATAAAATTCTCTTTGTCGTTATTGGGAAGGTGTCTTCACAAAATATCTGCATAGATTGGATAGCTCCTTAAAATAATTGGTTGAATATTAATTTATGTGGCTCAGTGCAATTACATTAATTATGGGGAACTCATTAGGCACTAATGTAAATATTAGAACCTCTTCTGTAACATTCACTGTAATTTAATGCTAATTCACAGAACCATTATTAAACTGTTAATAGCCAGGACTGCAGTTCATTCAAGTATATAACATCTCACAAAATCAGTAAAGCATTTCAGTTGGTGAGCAACATGCATTATAGTCCATATACATGCTTTTGAACATAGAGTCATGAGCTGTTTGGAGGCTTCCCATCACAAGTTAGAGAAAGCTCAGTGTAAATTGTCAGAGATTTCTTGGAATATTAGCTAACCTGGCCTCTCTGGTTCTTAGAACCTCAATAAATGCCTGGTTCTGTGGCTAAACAACTTTGCATCTCATGTAATCTGGAAGCAGAGATGATTACATCTCCTATATAATTTTAAAATTTATCTTGCTAACAAAGGCAGTTTCCCAATCCTGTGTTTATTTTGTAACCATGCACTTTTGATTTCCTTGGCATAGGGATTACTAATAGTGGAGCTGTTTCTGTTCACATACACAGCTTGTAGTCATCTGATAACACCAGTGCAAAAGGGGACGACCTAGTTGTTTTCCATTAAATATTCACATCTGTTATTTTGTTAGTCAAGGGAGGCAAAAAGGTGGAAATGAAGTCAGTTTGAAATAACTGGGTGAGGGCCAATGAATTCCAGAGTTTGGAAAATGCTATCTTTTAATCCAGTGTTCTATTCTGAAGTGACAAAAACACAACCCAAAATAAGTGCTGGCATGAGATCTGTCTAGAATTGAGACACCTAAAGTTGCTGTCCTGAAGAAGTAGTTGACGTCAAACCTATGGAAGGGATTTAAAAAAGAATCTTAGCTACTTGGAACTGTGCTGGTCTCCAGCCTCAGCAGCCTGAGGGGCTGTACCCAAGTCTGCCTGGGGTGTGGAACCTGGGTGCTTGTCCCTGCTAGTGCCCTGAGGAGCACAGTGGGGTGGGTAGCTGTGCTGGTGGAGGGAGGCCACTCACAGCTTTGTTGTGGCTCCTGCTTCTCCAATTTGCTGATGCATATTTTTTTTATATTTTATGTTTGGCTGAGGGATGCAGAGGGAGGTGAATTTGACTGCCTCACCTACCTGAGAACATGTATTCATGTCCCCTGTTGGGCTGCGCAGTGCTGAAGGCACTCAACTACTGGCAGTTTGGCCTGGAGGCGTGCCCTACCCACCCCTATTGAAGAGTTTGGGAATCAGTGGTTCAAATGTATGAAAGGCATGAGGGCAAATGCCTGACAGGTTAGAAACAAAGGTTCTAGTCATCACTTCAGAGTAATTTATATATTCTCTGAAATGACTTCTGGTTAAAATTCTTGCCCCCCTCCCCATCCCTTCAGACACATGGAACTCTGAACCTCAACCTCCCATCGCGGAGGAGTGAAGTGTTGCACTGTCATGGTTTGATCTCAGAGGGCAGCTGAGCACCACACAGCCGCTCACTTCCCCCTTCCACCCCTCCTAGGACTGAGAAGGATTAAATAAGCAAAAGCTTGGGATTTGTGATAGGAAAGGGAGGGATAAATCACCCATTATGGTCCCAGGCAAAACACAGACTTGTTAGGGGAAGAAAAAAAAACCATGGATTTATTCCAGACACTGACAACAACACATAACAGATGGAGTAGGACAGTGAGAAGCATTACCACATCTTGAGAACACCTGCTGCCCCACCCCTCCCTTCCTCCCAGGCTCAGCTTTGCTCCTGATATCTCTACCTCCTTCCCACAGCACTGCAGGGAATGAGGGGGTGCAGTCAGTGCTGCTGCTTCTTAAATCTTGAGGGGGGAGGCACTTCTGGAACTTCTTCCCCCTGTTCCAGTGTGGTCCCCCTCTCACAGGAGACAGTCCGCCACAAACTTTCTCTGACTTGAGTCCCTCCCACAGCCTGCAGCATTTACCTAGCTGCTTTGGCATGGGACTCATCTTTCTCCAACTGGAGTCCTTCCCACAGGCTGTAGCCCTTTCTGAGCTGCTCCAACATGGGACACCCCCACATGCTGCAACCCTCCCAGTGCTGAACTACAGCAGCGGGGGCTGTAGCCCGCAGGGTCCCAGGTGCTTTTGGGCACAGACATCTTAATTGGACCTGTGGGCCCCCCCCCAGATAGTATATCAGTGTCAGCTCCAGCGTAGACCTCCATGGGTGGTGGGAGCAGCCGCCCTGCCATCTCACCACAGCATACAGGGGGGTCTCTGCTCTGGTATACCCCCACCCCTTTCTTCCTCCATTCCTCCACTGACCTTGGTGTTCATGGAGATGTTGCAACTCCTCCTCACAATGCCAACTCCTCCTCCCAGGTCCCTTTTTAAATAAGTTATCGCAGAGGCGCAGCTGTTTGGTTCGGCCTTGGTGTAGAGGTGGGACTGGCTTGGAGCTGAGGGAGCTGTGAGAAGTTTCTCACAGGGGCCGCCGCTGTAGCCCCTCCCGTGCTACCCAAAAACCTCACCACTCACTCGAACCCAGGGCATGCACACAAGGAGAAGAGCCTGCCTGGCAACTGCTCTTTTGAAAGGAGTGAGGAAAGGGCCTTCCTTCCCGTCTTCCAGAGAGAGCTGAGCTATGGGTTCCCAATGCAAGGAGGTTTTGTTTCTTCCCTGAATGTGGGTGTTGGAAGAATAAACTTTGTGTTTCAAACTGACTCTTAGCATTTTCCTCATCAGTGAGCTGAAGACATTGAACAGCAAATATGCTTATGCCCGGTAGCACTTCACTTGCATGTCTTGAGCTGGGCTGGAAGAAGCCTGCACGCTACCTCTGCCCAGACAGCGTATCAGGAGTGTAGGTATGTCTCTCAGGATCATGATGCTTGCTTTTCTGTGGTGATATGCTAGCTGATGCACAATCTAACTCCTAGGGCCTTTAACTGAAATTTTTTCTTCTTCAATGGGCTACATTGCTCTCAGAAATAACTTTTCAAGTTCCTAAAAAGAAAGTCACAGTAGCAGCCCTGCTGGTTTAATAAATATAGAATTAAAAGAACAGCGTTTTAAGACCAGGGGTTTTTATCTTTGTTAAATGATCAGTTTGAAATAACTTTACATACCATCTTTAACAGCACCATCTGGTGGCTCTCAGGTAATGTTAACATCAATCATGCCTAGAACTGTTTCTTAGAATATTACAGACTATGAAATGTTTGGTTTGTTTTATTATGAATACCAAAGGAGGTGGGTGGATTCTGTATGGGTAAATATGGGATAAAAGCACAGACCTTGACAAAAGCATGTTGCTGAAGTCCCACACATTCTGAATATGTGGGGTAAACCAGTGCAGAACTCCAGTGTTGTATGTGCATATGTGCATAAATATTTAACTTGCATAAATATTTGAGTACTAGAAGAGGGATATTTTCTCATTCCTGTAATATGTTTAACGACTCTTACTTGCCATACAAAATCTGTTATTAAAGATTATTTTATGCTTGCTTCTAATCTCCTTACATGTATGTAGAGTCAGGAGAGATCAGTGAAGTCAATGATTGGAAGAACAGCCTTCTGAAGAGCATGGGGAATTTAAAATATATTGAGGGCTTAGGAGTGTGAACTTTGATTTTGATTTATTCAGTCTCAGCAAACAGAGAAGGTGGATATCACAGCAGTGAATGAGTAGGTAAAAAGACAGTCCATATTCAGCCAGGGAAGCTTCAAAGCACAACCAACAACAGAATCTCTTTCTGTTATGAGCCTTTGCATAGAACGCAGTACTGATGAAGACTTTCTGGAGCTGATGGGTGATGGCCATAGAAATGCCGCTAGAATTCCTGCACAGGAATTTCTGAGTGGGCAAAGTATCCTGCTTGTCCTTGCCTCCCCCAGTTGGTATTCAACATATCAGTGTTGTGTGCTACTTTTCATTATTAATGTATGAGTAGCATTAAGTGTAAGGCCACAGAGATTTAGAGCTTTGTTCTCACTGTAAAAACAGCTGATGATTCATCATGGAGCTCTTGCTTATGTTTTGGTCTCTGCACTATCTAGAGAATCCAGTTCCCTCAGTGTTAGGTGATCCTTCTGGCTAAGTATGCTGTCAGCGATTACTACTGTTGGGTACAACAGGCCTTGGCATTAACAATTTAGCACTGGCTTCACGATCAGAAGCAGAACTTTTGCTTGACCATTTGCAAAGCAGTTTGCTCACAGCTTCCAGGGCAGAACCCTTTCCAGAGAAGAACTTCCTTATGCCTTCCATTTCCTTTGTCTTCTGCTTGCTACCATGAAATAAAGATGACCTGGAAAATACAAAGCTCAAGTGTTCTCAATTGCTGATTATTATTCCTAAGGAATGTAGATTATTTAAAAAAGAAAAAAAAAATCCATTTGGAATTTGTATTGGTAAAGACCAAATTAAAAGATTGCAGGAAGCAGCGTGGCACAGTAGGTAACAAGGTGCTTGGCCTGGCTGTTTAAAAAGATGTGTGCTCTGTAGCTAGTGGGGGCTAATAGGCATGACTGACCACGTCACTGTTGTTTCATCCGCGCCTATTCCTGCCCTCCCCATGTTGTCTGAGTTGTGCTCTCCTGACAGTAGACAGGGTTTTTTTCAGTGTCTTCCTTATTTTGTGTGGCCTAATATTGTAGTGAGCATGATGAACCGCACCCTCAGCAGCAGATGCATTGTCCCTCCACCTCTGATTGTTGCAGTGGAGTGTCATCTCTTTACAGCAACATGGAAGGTACCCTTGTCTGACAGAACTTGGAGGCATGGCAAATGTAGTCCATATTTTTTCCACAGAAAAAGTATCTATTTTGTGCATTTCCACTGAGCTTTCTGCTTCATATCTGGAATGAAAGTGAAATAGCAAGTGATGAAAATAGTGATGAAAATTATGAAGAGGATTTATGCATATAATAATTATCTGCAGATATTAAAGCTTTGCAGTATCCTTTTTCAGAGATATTCATATGAGTCAGTGAGATCTGATGACTTGCTCAAGGTCACATAGCAAGTCTGTGGCAGAGACAGAAATAGAAACTGCATCTTAAGAGTCAGTACAGTATGATATTCATGGGCTTCCATTTGTACAGACGCTGGTTGTTACAAACACTGTAACATCACTGTATGATGTAGCAAGGCCAGAGGCTATGAAGAAGGAGGAAGGCACACCCAGAAGTAAGCTTAGCTGTGCATATTGGGTTTAAAAATTCTCTATTGCATCTTCAAAATTGGCATAACTATTAACTTCAGTAAAATTAATGTCATATAAAATGTACAGAAACAGTGGTTAAAAGGTTCTGTGATTCTTTATGTCTTGGCGAAGAAACCAACAAACTCTGACCCCAGGCACCCTTGATATAACCATCCTCACTAACTGGTGATGAGTAGGATGTGTGCAGAGCTGAGCTGCCTTTCATCTCAGGAGCCAGGAAGCTATGTTTGTCCTGGATAGTTTACAGGAGCCACTCTCTGTGGTATCAGCATTCAGGGCTCTCCTATTGCTGTGTGAAAACTCCTCTCACTTTAGGCCCTGTCATAGTGGCATAAGTTCTACTTTTCTAAGCAAAAAACTTTGACTTACTGCTGATTAGTGCACAAACCTGGTTGAGAATGTCAATCCAAGAGCAGAAATAGTATAATCATGTCCAGGATCCGTGCAGGGGAAACAGAAGCCAAATAAGCTATTATAGCCGTGCTTCCCTTCACGAGTTATGTGGAAATGGGGAAATTGCTCATGACACCTTCTTAAAAAGGAAGCTGAAAGTTACAGATGGCATGGATGTGATATTGGAGGCAGAGAACAAATGTTTCCCACCTACTGAGAAATACTCCAGAAAGGGCAGAAAGGAAGCAGCATCACTTAATAGCATCACGATGGTTACTGTTGAAAGCAAGAGAGAGTTCTCTAAAAGCTTCAAGCTTTATCTAAATGAGGAAAATATAAAGGATTATAAAAACTGACAGGTTAAATGTAAAAATGCAATAAGGCAGACTGAAAAAAGAGTTAGAGTTCCGTTTGCAAAAGGCATCACAACTAGTAAGAAATACATCTTCAAAAACATCAGGATCAGGGAGCCTGCCAGAAAAATCTCTAGGGCTAGTAGATGCTCAGAAATGACAAATGAATTCTTTGCATCTGTTGCTCATCGTGAATAAATGGTAGTTCCCTGTGCTGGAACACTTCTTAAAGAAGAATTCATCAGAAAATCTCTTTCAAATTGAAGAGTTGGTAGGGGAATTTATGAATCAAGTAGAAGAAGTTGCCAAGTAATTTGTTATTAACCCATGTTTTCTGTAGGAATTCAAGAATGAAATAGCAACACTAACTGTGGTGTTGCATGAAAGTGCTCTGGTACCTGAGCAGTGAAAGATGGCAAATGTGATACAACTTTCTGAAAATGTGATACGGGAAACCACAGGCTGATGAGCTTGAGATCTGTACAAGAAAAAAATGTTAGTTGATGGTATAATGAGAATGTAATTACTGGATACAGGGATAAACTTCTTGCAGGGAGAAAAGTCAGCCTGGATTTTGTAAGGAGAGGTCAGCCTGTGCAAAATGTTGGAGCTTTTCTAATGAGTTAGGAAACATATCTGTTCTGGGACCAATGGTAGTCAGCATATGCATAAATGATTCAGTAAGAGTTGAATACTTGATGTCATTCATTACTGTCCTGAATAGTTTTGAATTATCACTGATGACTGAAGAATTTGATAAGAACCTAGTGAAACTGAGTGACTGGGCAGTGAAACATGAGAGAAATGTGGTGTAGATAAACAAAGTGATGTATATGGGAAAGGAGGGAATCTGGATGAGAGAGAGGATTAGGTGGGCTCTGAGCTGGTTCTTGAGCAAAATGTTGGATTAGAACAGAAATGTCATTTCAGTGTTTAGGAGTGGTCCAACACATATGTCAAATATTAGATGTGCTAGGACAGTAATAGAGAGCAAAATTGAAGAAGCATTAAATGCTTTATATGATAATACTAATGCACAGAATTTCTTCATCATGAATACTATATGCAGTTATGGTTCCTTTATTCCCCACCCTGTCCCAAATATGCTGAAACTGAATGAAGTGGTGAGAGGGCAGCAAAGATGATTAAAAGCTTGGAACAAGCTCTATAAAAGAGGTGAGTAATGAGTCTAGGGCTCTTCATCATGGAAAGGAGACTACCGAGGGAAGCGGTGATAGAGGGCTATAAAGTCGTGTGGCATGGAGAGAGCGGGTAGAGATTGACCTCTCTAATTCATAACAAGAGCTGGAGGACATTAAATTAAGCTGGCTGGAGACTGGTTCAGGGTAAGAGTTGTTATTTGCATGACCCATTCTTATGTTCCTTCCGAGTTACCTTGTTTTGGCTACTGTTAGAGGCAGCTTCGTGGGCTGTGTGGGCCTTTGTACCTCCTGCTGTCATGTCTTTTGTTTGGCTTGGAGTCATTTGGGAAGCCACTGCTGCAACTGTTAACAGCAGAACGGGTCTCCCATTGCTATGTCAGCTCAGCGTCTTTAGTACTGATTCAGGGTCAGAAATCAAGCAGTTGCAAGTTGACAGCTGCTTATCCTGACCAAGCAACTTGTGTTAAGATTCCTGCAGTAAATTTGTTTTTTGTCATTAATTCAGAGCGACTCCATGCGTGTGGAACAGTGGGGAAGGTCTGAACAGCATCTTCACAGCCACATGTGAGTAGCTGGACCCCAGCCCCCTCAAAGCAGAGATCCAGCCTGCTTGTGCAGGCTGGCTGGGGCACAGGGATAGAGGCAGGAAACTGTAGCCTAGGCAATGAAATGAGAATGTTGTGTTTGGGTTTGCAGTGAGCTGTGTTTTGGTTTCAGCAGTATTTTGAAAAAGAAACATTGTAGGCAATTCTAAAAGACTACAGAAACCAAAAGATAAAAGTGAGTGTCCCTCATGTTTTTACAATATTCAAACAACTGCAACTAAAGCTAGGTCACTGCCAGCCTTTATGAAAAAGGTTATGCTTTTGCATTCCAAGCAACAAAGGACTAAATGACAAAGAACATGCTGACCCTTTCTATGCAACTATAGAGAGGAAGAATAATCTTAGAATGTATTGAAATTTTTCTTTGAAGAGTCTTTTCACGTTACTTTTAGACATGAAAGGTAGGAGCATGGTACAGGTACAGACCAAACAGGTTAAGGGAATAGTTGAGAGTATGTGTCCACACATGAAAGTTGCTAGGAATGGTGTGTTTATCTGAAGGGAGTGGTGTTCCTTGTAAAGAATGATGCAGTGGAAAATGTTTTGTGGAATTGGTAAGTTTTATGTATCCCGAAAAACCTCCAGAAGTTTGCATTCCTGAGTGCCTAGCTCTCACTGTTTACTTCTACAGATATGGTTAGATTGTTTTTTAGGGTACATAGGTGTACTACTGGAATTCCTTCTTGATATCCTTCAACACCTTGCTGGTGTTCCCTTTACTTAAAGATGCTCAGGTAAAGCAGATTGCCTGGTCTCTGGTTAGTATGCAAGACTGATCTTCTTACACCTTACAGAGTTGCACCTGAGAAGTGTAGTCGTCATGTGGAATTAAGGTTTCCACAAGCATAGTCACAGTACCAAGTAGTTGTATGTGTTGCCATTTCAATATGAAACTAACTGAATTATTTACTTCCAGGAGATGGGCACTTGGCCATTCGGGTCACACTGTGGCTGCACATGCTGTGTCACTGACCAGGAATAAGCCCTTAAGGCTTTTTTCATTGCTTAAATCAATTAGAAATATTTAGCATTAGTTCTGATAGTACCCAGGCATCTAAGAAATCATCCACATTCATAAGCAGCAAACTGGCTTCCCAGAACAGAATGTAAAACATCCTGAAAACAAGAGGAGGCAAAGATGATCAGTGAAGCAGTGCGAGTTTACCCCTCTCCTACACACGCATGGTAGGAGGGAAGCCACTGAATGCAAATGAAAGAAGCCCCAGTAGCAATTACAATATTCTGCAGCTTCTTCAGAGCAGGAGAGTTAGTCCCCTAAAACAGGGAGAGAATGAACAACCTTGTTGTCAATGTATAGACTCAACACTTTTAAGGCTCAGTTTGTCTACCCCGTCCCTCATACTAGTTTCATGTAGGTAAAGATGATTCTTATTCTTTACCTAGATTGGGATTACTGAATTCAGAAGGTTAGCATGCTGCTGTGTGTCTGATCTCTGGAACTGGTGGGACATCTAGAAAAGTACTGCTGCATATCCTTGAGTTCTCATTTTATGTTAGTTCAAGTAGGTGAGAGTCTCTGCTCTGAGGGAGAATCATAGGATTATTTAGGTTGGAAAAGACCTTTAAGAGTGAGTCCAGCTGTTAACCTAACACTGCTATGTCCACCACACGTCCCTAAGCCCACATCTACACGACATTTAAACACCTCCAGGGATGAGGACTCCACCACTTCCCTGGGCAGCCTGTTCCAACAACAGTTCTGGTGAAGAAATTTTTCCTAACACCCAATCTAAACCTCCCCTGTCGCAACTTGAGGCCATTTCTTCTCATCCTATTGGTTGTTACTTGCAAGAAGAGACCAACACCCACCTCGCTACAGCCTCCTTTCAAGTGGTTGTAGAGAGTGATAAGGTCTCCCCTCAGCATTCCTTTTCTCTAGGCTAAACACCTCCAGTTCCCTCAGCTTCTCCTTGTAAGACTTGTGCTCCAGACCCTTCACCAGCTTCATTGCCCTTCTCTGGACACACTCCAGCCCCTTAATGTCTTTTTTGTAGCAAGGGGCCTAAAACTGAACACAGTATTCGAGGTGCAGCCTCACCAGTGGTAAGGAAACCTGCAGGTTTGTGAGAAGTGATGGCTTCTTACTGCTGACACTAAAAACCCCTTTCATTGTTCTTGGCAGGAGGCATCTAGTCACTCTGTAGCAGATTGCTGTACCCTGAACTTATTTTTAAACTCATTCCCTTCAGAGTAACAACCTCCTGGGACTCTCTGTGTCACAAATTCAGCCAGTGTAGAAGGAATTCTGCAAGTATTTTCAACTGAAGGTACTGTATTCATGCTGAATCTCAACATAAAGAAATGTGGGATTTAGCATCAAAAGACCCTGTTCAGTCATCACTATACTCAATAGTATATTCAATAACCTGTTGGTCCTATATCAGTGGTTTAGGCTTTAAGGCCTAAGATGCAGAGAGTTGATTAGTCCTGGCTAAACTGTCATGAACAGAAACTGAGAATTGTTAAGTGTTGAGCCTTAAGATTATTACTTTAAAAAACCCACAAGAATTCTTCTTTATTTAAAAAGAAAAATGGTATTTTATCATAATGATGGTTTTGATGTGCTTCTCTGCTATGAACCTAGAAGTGTAGATGAAGAGTGCAGATCCCTACCAAAGGTCATGACTTCTCTTGCTATATTGGAGATGAGAGCTGAGGTCTGTTTACTCCAATTCTCCTGTAACTATGCCATCTATTTCAGATGAAGAAATGTTAAAAATATAATAAATTGTCTACCAGGAATAGTTGCATGCTTTTTCTGAATTCCTGTTGATTAAAAATGGGCTTCTTTCCAATGCAGTGTGCTTTTTTTCATTTAATTTCTTTCCCACATGATAGAACTTTAAAAAAAAATCTTTAATAGCCTTGAAAATGCTTATTCATAACACTGCACAGTATATTTCTAAAATATGAAATGTAATCTTGTGACAGTAATTTCCAAAGGTATTGGACAAAAGTGGGTTCAATTTTGGCACATACCAGTTTCATTAGCTGAATTTTCAGGCAGGAAACAAATATGGAGATACAGGTATTAAAAGGTAAATCAGTGCAAATTATTTTTTTCTAATTGTTGTTTTGGTATTTTTTTCTTTTGTTGAGAAGACTAATGTTAGTTCCCCTAGATAATGTAGAAGCTACTTGGGAGTTACAGGAATAAGAGCGAGCAAGAGCAGGTTCCATATACCTTTAAATATTTGAAAGAACATTTTAGTTAATCATTAACTACATTATTTTGGTGAACGTGTAAATATATAGTTTTATGTATAAAATTAAATGGATCAGGTAGTTGATATGACATGGTAAATTTTTGGTACTTTGGTCCAAAGTACCATTTCCTGTTAGGAAAATTAAAAGAATTGCAGTAAATTCTGGATAAAATAAACCAAACCATTGTTTCTTGAGTGCTCAAAAACTGCCTTTCAGTGGTAATAAGAAATTACCCTTCTCCCTCGAAAGGTTCAGAAAAAGTTGTCAGCTGCTTGGACCAAGCTTTCCAAGGAAAAGATTTAGC
Organism: Tyto alba; assembly: GCF_018691265.1. Classification (NCBI taxonomy): domain Eukaryota; kingdom Metazoa; phylum Chordata; class Aves; order Strigiformes; family Tytonidae; genus Tyto; species Tyto alba. The sequence continues at coordinate 25,814,808 of NW_024881262.1, read as the reverse complement.
CAGTGGAAATGGAAATAAGAAACACTAGAAATGTTGATTATTAGACCTAGAAAGATCAGATTCAGTAACATGTGAACTGAATACTAAAACACTGGCGTAGAGCATACGTGGCATGAATCATCCCAATTAAATGGAGGAAATTACTTAGCCATATGAAAAAAATTATTCCCTGACATTAAAAGCTACTAGTTTGTTTTACTTTTTTTTTCTGGCACTTTATTATTCCTGAAGCTTTAAAGAACTCCAGCCTCGTAGTTCCCATGATGAGTGTTCTAATTATGAACATTAAGAATGTCTTCTGATTGTTTTGAGTTAGCTAATAACTTGATATACTAAATAAATCAAGAAGTTCCCAATCCAAATGTAGCGTCTGGCTTTGGAAATAGAGTGTGCTCCTTCTCTGCTGTGTGAAATAGATCTGAACAGCTGGAACAAATGTTCTTGTCACTAAATTATAAATTACAGCTGTCAAGAATAAAACATTTAGTTCTCAGCACTCAAGAAATAGATTTTTAAGAAGTCTTCCCATTTATCAGTTTAGCCATTGATTATGTGTGTAAGGTCATTGAATCAGAGCAGTAATGAATGGGATTCTTGATTGCTCAAATACCAGACTAAATGCACCCACAGTTTTACATCCAGGAACTTGATAATACTTAAAAATGCCTCAAAGCATTTCAGGAGCTAGTGCTATATGTAGCCACTTATGTACTGCCTTTCTGATCACCAGGAACATGTTTGCTGAATATGAGAAGATCATCAATTTGCTTCCATGAGCTCTTGTCAGGTTTTCAGTGTGTCAAGTATTGCATAGTAGCGGTTTAACTTCCCAAAGGTTGTGACTGCCTTGGTGGCTTATGGAGTGGTAGGAGATCAAGACTAGGGTCAGATTGAGCTTCCTAGTGTTAACCATTTGACTGACAGCCTTGTTTCCCTTGGTGTAAGAGGAGAAAGGTTGCTGTACGTGTTCCAAAATAGATACGATCTACCACCACATTCTGCTGCTGTTCCTCAGGCTTGTCTTGAGATGAAACCTGAAATAAGTATATAGATTTACCCAGTTTATTGTGGGTTTGTTTTCTGTTTTTGCTTATTTGTTTGTTTGTTTCATATTGGTCCTTCTACCTGATATTGAACAGTTTTATTTTCCACATATGGTGATGGCTTTTGTTTTCACTAGTGTAGAGGAGGATACTGTCTTCAACCTTTTCAAGTTTTGTACCCTTGTTTTCACAAATCTCATTTAATTAAGGTTGTTTTCAGAAGAAGGTTTAGGAATAAGTGCAGGGTGCTTGTGGCACTGCTGTGCTTGCATGCTGTTTCTGTGTTCAGGATTTCTGTTAGTGAAATCATCAATTCAGCATCTTTTAGATGGCATTTCAATGGAAATAGTTAAGATGTGCAAACGTTACAGATCTTTTTGAAGAGATATGGGGCTGGGAGGAACTATAAGGGAGTTAAAACTATGCTCTTGTGCTTGCAGAAATGCCTGAAGACCATTTTTCTTAAAGATGTGTCCTGGGTTTGACACCTACTGGTTCAGATGCTTTTCGTGATGCTTCCTCCAAAGTTTTTTTTCCGGGTATTTCACGGAAGTCTGCATTGGGAATATTTTTCCAGTTTGAACACTGACGTGCTTTCTCTACCTGACTATCCGTCTCGATAAAATTCACAGGAACCGCGTTGTCTTTGACTCCTATAATGCTATTCAAGTCAGTCTTGAAAAACTGTGGGTAGGCTCAAGAGGGAGAGCCAGCACAGTCTCTGCATATGTTTCATTAAACAGAAAACCAAAACCAACTAACAGCTGTAAAGACCTTATCCATGGTTTGAAGTTGGCTATTGTTCTCTTTCCAAATGCCCTTCCCCAGACTGTTAATTCTCCATAACTGCAGAATTTGCATTGATAAGGCAAAAAACTACTTCTACAGAAGAGATGTAGATTTAACAGATGTAAATATGTTTGAGAACGTAATTTGTACTAAAATTGGTTTAGATTCCATTTCATCATAGTATGAAATCTGAGAGATGTTTGTGTCAGCTGACAGGCACTTTCTGGCTGAACAGTAGCTGGTGAAGAAAAGAGGGAAGTGCTTATGCATCGGGTGTAAGTTGGTAGCTCAACAAGTTTATTAAATGAATTAATCCTCTTTCTGCCTGAGGAATATCAATGAACTCTTTAGTTCCCTTCGTCACCTACTCAAATGTATTTGGTAAGTATCTTTTTGTATGCTGCTGGCAAAGTCTGAATTCAGCACTGTTATGGGGAATCCAGAAGTTGTGATCTGGTGTTTTTTTTCTACCTCTATTGGAAAACCATGCAAATATTCTCTGCACAGATTAGTTTCACTTGGAAATCCACTTTGAGAAAATGTTTCTGGGGTAAACTAGGTCATTCAAATTGCAGAAAACAAGAGAAGTATGTTGACCAAATGGGCAAAATGAATTTGTTAGGAAATTGAGTCTGGACAGAGGTATCTCTCTGTCCAGATGGTATCTCAGCTCCTTAATTTAGCTTGAATAACAAATAGTATTTTTGTTTCCCTGGTATGCAACGCAAATGCTTTTGGGGACGTAAATTGTGTTTCAAAGCTAGAGTGATTGCAAAGTTTAGTACAGCTTGCAAATTAAAGATTCGGTCTTATCCCTGGTAGATATCTATTTCTTTTGCCCGAACCAGGACAACCTAATACTGGCTTTTGGTGGTATTACTCTACCTCTTGCTTTGGTAGTCAGAGACACTCGCAATTGCTATGTAGCATGTTCATTATGGGGTTAGATGCAGCACGTACAATACTCTGAAATTATCTCAAAGGCCTTTATATAAAACATTTATTTGCAATAAAATTATTGCTATATGGACTAAATACTCCTGTCTTCCAATTTCATATTGTGCAAATTCGCATTTTGAAATTTACATTTTGAGCACTTCTTACTGGACTGATGTGCACATATACACACACATATATATATATGCACCTTTTCCCATGCAGTTGCAGTCTCATTCTCTGGTCTGAAAACAGTATTTACTAGCAATAAAAGAGGAAAAGAACCCAACAAACTGGGTAGCGCTCAGTGTCTCACTGTAAGCACTCTTCCCCCATATAGTCTCTTAAGGTTCAGAAACCAGAAGACAAAAAGATGAATTTTTAATGCAAACAGGAAAAATGTGAGTATATATTTATTTTACTTGTTGCTGAAGTGGTAGAAATGGGAAAAGATTCTTTTTAGATTTAAAAAAATTTTAGGTCTCCATCCTGCTTACTCTTTGCTTTCCTAATGAGATCACCCGTGACAGTAGGAAAGGTAGGTGTGGGTTCAGATGGGAGCTTGGGCGTACATGGAAACAGCTCTCACTTTCTTCTAGTTCTGACCAGAGGGAAACTATATGAAAGAGACTTGAGTGCTAGTTTCAGAAGTAACTTACGGATGTGCCTAAATTAACTAGCCTACTTACAGATCTGTATTTGTTTCTTGTCCTGTTTCACCTCTCTTCAAAATCTGAAATTTGTACATTTAGTATAAATTATGTGAACAATTAATTTCTTGATCATTTCAGAACCATGAAGAATAAAATGAGGGTACAGATAGCTGTACCCAGAAACATTTGACTACTAGTATCATTGGATTTGTGCTTATGCTCCCTGTACACTAAGAAACTCTTCTATAAATACATGTTTGTAGAAGTATGTGATTTCTGGAATCAGTTTCAGGCCTTCTTTTCTGACTGTTAGTAACTAAATAAGGGAATCCAGTGGGGATGGCTGCCCCAAACAGCTACATGTTATGTACAAACCTATCAATCTTTTAAGCTGTAATGCCATTTATTTTCTTGTAGTATGCTTCCTGAACTGTGATGTATATACTCACTATACTCCTGTACCCTACTTAAAGGGGAAACTATCCTGTGTCTATATAACAGAAGAGGGATGGGGTTTTTTTGCTGCTACTGCATTTTAACGTACTAGGAATTTCACATTTCTCTTCTTCATATTTTCTTTTGAAGTCGATTATTTTAAATTAGCTCATGAAATGTTTTGAAGAATAAATGATTTCCTTTTTACTTTGAACTAAAGGAAAAGTAATTAAGTAGTGCTGAACTGAACAAACACCCATTACTTTTAGGTACCACAGACTTATATCCCTATAATTTTTTTATAGGTCAGTCAAGCTGCAAATTAGCCAAGAAAGCCCTCAGGTAGACCTTCTGCTAATTACCTGACATGGCTGCCTGCTTTTAAACCAAGAACTAATGGTTGAAGACCTGTGATGTAGTGAAGAAGGAAAAATTAAAAGATACGAGTTTAAAACAGTTCAATATGAAAAGAACTGTTTGTGTCACAGTTGTTCTGAACATGGTCCCACCCTGAAGGCAGATTGTGGTAAAGGCTGAAAATGTTAACTTAAGAGAAGATTAAAATAACTAGATATATTTCATTTGCTGAAATGGCAGAATATGCTTAGCATATGGGTAATAGTAGATAGCTGTCTGCCTTTCCTCAATGCAAGTTGTTCTAGGTTCAAGCTGTTTGGACATGGTCAAAGAGAAATGAAACAAAGTACGTAGTGTGGTCCTCTACACTGTTAGCTCACATTTTCCTTCCTTCTGTCTGTCCATTTTCACAATCTGTGACTTGGAAGTCCTGAAGCATGTTTTATAGCTAGATGAACAGCTGGGAATACTGTGCGTAGTGTATACAACTTACATTTGTGACTTTTTTTCTAGTGAAGAGACATTATCAGCTATTGTGCCCACAGTGTGTTCTCATCCATTAATCATTCTTATGTCCTCTTTTGCAGATGTCCTTGTAAGGCATCAATTTTATTGGAATATAATCTGGAAAATTTTCATTTCATTTAAGAAGTAGAAATGTTCTTTTCACAAGTTCTTTAAACTCTCTTCTTTAGTAATGCTATGTTTTAACTGTGATACCTGAAGGTAAAATATTCCTGAATGCTTTAAATGGAGAAAAACTAGCAGCTGAAAAAACAGGAGACTTTTCCTGCACAAGATTACTGTCTGTTCTAGCATCGTAAAAAAAGAAAAAACTATCTGAATGTTAATTGGCTTAGTAATGTAACTTCAGAAGCATGAGTTTCAGTCTTCTATGTTCTGCAGTGTCCTAAGCTGACAACTAGGTCTATAGAGAAGAAAGGCCTAAAAAGGTTCAGTCTGTGCCTATTACATATGAACATTTGAAAATGAGACAATGTACTAGTGAATTGAGCCTCGATCGTTTGTGTTCTCATTCAAAAATGTGTTAGGTCCAGTGGCAGTAAGTTTGCAGTATGAAGTGTTACATGCAATAGTATGGTGGCTACATGTCCCAGTGTGACTTTAGGCTACTATAAGCAGCATACATGCCGTGCATTTGGGAAGCTGCCATTCTTTAACACAGAGATCACTGTCAAGGTTTACATTAGGATGCAAGTTGCAGGAAGCATAGCTGGAACAGGAGGAAACTGCTTTCTGGGATGCTCTGTCATGTTGAAAGTAAAGTTCAGTTGCTGCTGGTTTAACCTCATCTATCCCGTTCCTCTCCCTCCACCCAACTTCCCACCATGTCACCCTGCCCCATGTCAAATGGAGCAAAGGCAATAGCAGTAAAAACATCAGTGCATTAGGATTAATTTTCATGCCTCAGGGCTTATTTGTTGTTTTGGTTTGCCTTCGTTGTATTGCATGCTTGTTTGACACCGTTTTAAGCTCTTAACTGTTCATGTTATGTAAATCTACCTCTCTGGAGGTGCTCTGGGTCTGGTTTTGCAAGGTGCTGAGCACGGACCTTAGAATAGCAATGTAAGCAGTTGACCAGCTGTAGCTGCAGATATGGTTCAGATACGGAAGCATTTGCTACTTTAGAGCCTTTTATTGCTTAAAGGTGTGTCTGTAAGGTGGTCTTGGTTTTAATTCCGCTTAACATGTCCTCCTTTAATGTGGGGGGGGTTTGTATCTTCAGAAGAGGGTCAAATAGTTGGCTATCATTATAGGTTCTCTAGTTCATTAACTTTCCATTAATGGTGTGTAGAGTGTGTCAAGGAAAAATGTTAGTTATAAGGTAAACATGATTGCAGTTGAGCTTGAGGTTCCCTCTTTTGTCCTTTCTGATGAATTGGTCTATACAGCATGAATTTTGTACTAGTCTAAACCTATGTATGTGTATTGAATAAATGCATGTAAACCTTAGTCCATTTTAGATTCAGTGGCCCTTCTAATCCACTGACACAGGGTTCTATTCCATCCCACTAGCTATATTGGCTTTTAAATGAACAGGACTTATCACTAGCAGAAGACTTCCTACTTGCATATCAACACAAATTTGAAGATTTTTTTTTTTTTATTTCTTATGGGCATAGAGACTGTTAACTCTGTTTCCTTGCAGTAGTGGTTCCTGTTACATAGGATAGCTATTTTTTCTGATTATAGATACCTGTCCTAAGACTTTTTTGGAGATTTGCACTTGAGAAGATCTGCCAGGACAAAATAAGATATTTCTACAGTTTTCATGTCTGATAGATTCTTTTTTTTTTGGAGCAGTTTAGTATAGGAGTTGAGGGAAGTATTCCTTAGAATGCATTGTCTCTTGCTGAGTTTGACCTTCACTACACTGCTGGAGAGCAGTGCAATTTTTTAGCTGTTTTCATTCTGCTTTTCTTCCTTGGATGGTAATAGAAGTGAAGCTGTTTGCATGTCCAGCCTTAGTTCTCCACAGTCTTGATGCTTTCCTGCCATTCAGGCTCCTGCTGAGGTCAGTGTCCCTGTGCCTGTGTCTTCAAATCTTCAGTCTGTTGGCTTCTAGTTTTGACAAGCAGATAATGAAGTAGTTTTGCTTTCTGTATTGCCCTCACGCTTAGGAGCTTGTGCTGTGTATTGGTTTGCATAGTAATTCTATCCTAATTTTTAGAACTTAAAAGCTTGACAGTTCTTGCAGTCTGTGCTTTCTGCAGAAGTAGACTCCCTTGTAATCATCTTTATTATTAGAAACTCTGTTCAATCCGGTGGAGGAATACTTAATACAGCAGTGGGTTTAAAACTAACAGTTCGGTACAATGCTGGCACTGGCCTGATCAACACCCGGTCATCTATGTAGGGCCATGAAATGGGGGAGGGAGGACTTATTTTCTCTTCTCCAACTCTTAAAGTTAGTGGAAATAAGTGCCTGAAGTCTGCTGGCTATTGCATTGCATTGTTAAGAAGTGTGATTTAAGAAACACACTTGCCACAGTAAAAAAAAAAGAGAAAGGCCGCTGCTTAGCTGTAATATCCCACACTGAAAAGAACCCATTCATTTGCTTGTAACTACTGTTCTATGAACTTAAAAGTTTCACTGAATTCCAAGAGTATTAGAATTGGTGCAAAACAAGGCAAGTAAGTTGGAGTTTTCAGAACAGTTGTATGTAAAAATTTCCCCCCCACCCCACAATTAACTTTTTAATACATTGTGAAGTTTTTTCAGTTTTAGTTCAAACTAAGAAATTGTAGCACCGTGTCACTAATATGTTTAATTTGGATGGCAACTGGAGGAAGCGATTGTTGGTACTGTTCATCCTGTGTTCAGATAAGTCTTCCAAAGCCTGAATGCTGTAGTTCTCACTTAATTTACTTGGCCTTGGCTAACAAAGCAGGTCCAAGACCAACCCTTTCACATGTGGAAATACGCAGTTATGAGTAAGTTGCCTGCTGTTCGGGTGTCAGGCCTGTGTTTGGTCACAGAGTGCAGTATCTCTGTAATCAGGATAATATGTGGCCTTGCAGTTGCACTCCTGATGCTAAAAGTCTCAAATTGGAATATCAGTTATGTATCCCAGTAACTATTTCCTTTCTTTCTTTCCAAATACTTTGGAAGATTGCTGCGTTTATGCCTATAAATGCAGTACAGTAGCTCCCACCATGGGCAACTGCAAGGCAGGTCTGAGCGTATGTTACACTTCAAAATTTCATCCTGATTTATTACTGTGGTTATACATTCTGTGAACTGAAGTGAGCATTCCTGAGCTTTGCTGATGATCTTTGCAAGTCTGAGTTTGGGTCTAGGCTCAACACGTTCTTTCTGAGGCAGTTGAGGCAAGGGACCATTTTAGTCTGTTGAGTGGGCACTGGTTCTTTTTCCTTCCACCTGTGAACCTCTACAAGTGTTGCTCATCACTGATTGATAGATGAGGCTCTGAAACAGCTATAATTAAGATACTGTTCACACTGCCATAATTACAAGATACAGCCATTTTATTAACCATGATTATTTATTAGTCACAGCAATCAAAGCTACATTTCGATTAGTCACAGGAGGACCTGACAGAACATGGATGTTAACATTAAGTACCCAATGTGTTAATTTGTAAACCTGTCATATTTGTCATTGTGATAGTAAATGGTGTTAAACTGCTTTTTCAATAGATTCATTAGTGATAACCTTTTGGGTTGATATATTTGCCACAATTTTGACAATATTTCTTGATTTTTTTAAAAAAGCACATCAAGTATGAAGATTTAAATAAGGCTCTTAGAAAGAATTGGGATTTTATTAAACACAAATTAGGAAAATTCATTAATTGCTTTGGGTTATTAAATTTGGCACCTAATGTATCTCAGCCACTACCTCAGATTTCGTTGAGAAATATCTATTTTAGTTCTCAAACAAAATCTGATCTTGTAACAAAGGAAAAAACTAGACTTGAGAGGCCCTCAACAGTTTTGAAGTGTTTCCAATTCTGAAATTCTTTGCCGTGCCATTGTTTCTTTATCCTCCTCCACCAAAGAGAACATTTTATGTTTAGCTGGGAGTTCAGAATTAGCTGTGTGAATTAACACATGATAACTTAGTTAATGATCATGTAAGAAGAGAGTGTAGCTCATGACTGGATTTTAATTTGGACCTTCATTTTTTGGTTACTTTAATGACATACCTTCCATGGCAATGTATGGTTCCTGAGATAAGATTTCTACAGAGAAATCTTAAATTGCAGTTTCTTCTCTGAAGAGCTGCTGTAGTCCTCTTGATTAAACAATAGGGTTATTTCAGCTGGCATTGACTATTGCACTTTCCTGAAAATCTGTTATCATGCAGGCTCAGGCAGCAAGGTTGAGAAACACACAAGAAAGGATGCTAAAATACGCCAGTGCATCAAGGTGAGTTAGCTCTGTAATTTAAGTACGTTTGCTAGCAGTATACTAAATCTGATAGCACAATTAACAGTAGTAATGGGCATGTGGCTGCAAGGCCTTGGTGTGGGCTTGTCCTAAATGTATACAGGACTGACATAGTTAACATCAGCTGCGAGCTGTGGAGTTCGTACTACTGCGTTTGACAGTTAAGTCTGACATCTAGGTTGGTGCTGGCACGAATATGCCTATTGCACTGTGCCCATTCTCATCTTGTGCTGGGTAGACAGCCTGCGCTCTAAACCAATATATTGCTTCATATCCCTGGCAAAAGGTGCTGGACATACTTAGGTGCTACAAACCACTTGATTGTGCTGGTGAGGCTTTTTACTACTTTAAAATAGAAGTTTATTTGCACATACCACTTGTAGAAACTGAACAGCAAAATCTTTCCTGGGACTTGCAGTCAACGGAACATCCGCTGTTGTCTTTATTGAGCACAGGAGTCCTTCTGGCACTTTGATTGTCTAGCAGCAGGTTTGGATTTTACACAGGTAAAATGCAGTAAATGTTTTGAAGCCTAAACTTCTCAAGTTGTAAATTTACAGCTCGTGGCTTGTTAAGCTGTGACCAGTCAAGTGGTGACAGTACAGCACTTTCCTTTCAGTAGGAGGCAGAATGTTTCAGTATTTTCTAATGCTAATGTGGAGCAGGTCCCAGTTCTCTTGCCCGTGAGCACAGCGAAGTTAGAATTTATGTTGAAAGCTGCAAGTAGTGCAGCAGCAAAGCAGAAAATTTCCAGTCTCAAGTGAACACACACGATATTAGTTCCATGTCTTGATGCAGTGCTTCAGAGAAATAGAAACCAGGAACAGAAAATGATAGACCATATGATTTGTTTCCTTGCCAATACAAGATGGTTCTCTTGCATTTTATTGAGACTGGTTTCAAAACTCTTGAGGAACAGAGATCACAGCAGTTTCCTTGAGAGAGCTCCAAATGCTTTTCATCTGTCGAGAAGCTTTGCTTGCTATCCATCTTCATTTCTCCCTTCTAGTTGTACCTTTGGGCCAGCCTAAGCTTCTTTATTGTTGTTTATATGCTTCGTTGATATCTTCCCATCTCGTCATTTGACAAAGCTGTACATATTCATCTTCTTTTCTAACAAAATTTCTCCAATCTCCTAGTAAATTGAAAGGAATTTAGAAAACGTTTTGTCAAAATTTGTTTAGGGATTGTTGGAAGACATGAGGAGAGGGGAGGGTATCGCAGTCACTTTTGATTACACACTTCGGAAAAGAAGGACATGTTATGACCAACTCTGCCTTGATAATGAAAGTTGCACAACAGTTGCAAAGGGAGTTTGGTTTGGTTTGTGTTTTTACTTTGTCAGTTTCTAAAAGTTCGGCTGTTCCTACCTAATGTTGCAATTTCTATTTTATGCTCAAAATCTTATTTATGGGCATGGGGTATAATTGAAATCTTGAGAGTCAAATGGTTATTAGTGCAGATCTAACTGTTACAGAAAAAAATAACAATGCAGTTAAGACTGTTATACATGCCCTTGTCTGTCTCTGCCCCTTTTCCTGAGTGGTGTGCTCCCCCTTTCACTGCTCCTTGGGGTCCTAATGTTGGTGCATTCATACTGGTGCTGGAGTCGTGGAATCCTTTGCCAGGAGGAGTAGGATGCTCATATTGTTGTGTTGCTGCACAATAGCTGCTGATCCCTCTAGGATCCACTCGAGATTGTTTTTATATGTTTGCTAACATATTGTTAAACCTTCATCTTTCTTCACTGGTCCACAGCTCTGGGTTAGATGCAAATTTATTATATATGGCACCCTTTGCATATATTAGGTGCTGTATCTCTGTTCTTGTTACCACTAAAACTAGTTTTGTCCAGCTACAGGTCTGTATTTATTTTGATTTTTAAACTGCTCAGTGGTGAGTTGTTTCTAGATGTGGGGTCTCTGGTGACAAGCCTGTGCTGCACTTCTCATTCCAAGTCTGTACTCCTCTACACCACAGCCTCCATCTCCACAAGGCCTCTGCTATCACACTAGGCCTTCCGCTCTCTACACTGTGCTGCTAGCACACAAATCAGAGGTAGAAGTGATTAGTCATACGTAACCCTGTCAATTAGAGAAATTGTTCTCATGGCTAAACCAAATAAAGCTGAGGAAGGTTAAGAGAGGTGTAGAAGGAGCAGACCTGGCAAGCCTCCGTCCTGAGGCCTTGCAGATGCACTGGGAAGCTTGTGGCCTGTTACTGTATTGCAGGGATGTGTGACTGCACCAAGAATGCAACGTGTGGTGTTGCAGACCTAGTTCTTAAGCATCTGAATCTCTCCAGATATCATCTAAATACCTAGCTACTTAGATCTCACCCCTGCTGTGAGTTTGAGGCTTTTGTATATCCAACTGGGATACCCTGGAGACTATTTCCATTACATTTCAAATGTCATTTGAAGGTTGAATGCTAATCACTCCCTAGTTTTGCCTTACCTTTTGCTGTAAATGTAACTGCATCTTAAGTTTTGTCTTCTACAGGTTTCATCTTTGCCTGGTGGTATTTTGGTTTGATTATTATTTTTTTTTTCTTCAACAGAAGAAATTCTGTAATTCTTCATTGTATTCCTGTAGTCTGTTTGAAACTTAACTTCCATTTTCAGCAGAAATAGTATTACTGTAAATGCTGGTTTAGTTTGTTTCATCATACTCCATAGACCGCTTCCAGAATCCTATAGAAGGTGCTAAATTAAAGCATTAGTTACTCTACTGATTATGGTTCCATTTAGAAGTTTTAGCACAGTTTGTTCAGGTTTGAGTTTTTTTAGTGTTTTAGTCTAGTTTTTTTGAGCCTTTAACTTTAATAATGATCAAACCCAAATTCTGATGTGGTTACAGGTAAAAATTGCAGCTATGGCAGCACAATTACATTAATACAAGTAATGCCATTTGTAATTATATAGATCCCTCGTATGGTTATATTTATGTGACTGCCCATATTAAAGGAAGGAGATATATTTGTGTAGTTGGTATGAGTGGTACTTTTTGTAGGAGGCACTGCTTTAAACTTGTGCGTACATAATTACATTATATACATTATATTTTATGCAAATATAAAATGTGCATACTAACTTGCAGTGGTGGAATTAACATAAGAATACTGGGTTAGGAGGGAAAGTTTAGGTAAATCTCATTTCATAGCTATAGTAGGTTTGGCCTGAAGTCTAGTCACTAGGGTTGAAAGTCTGGCCTTCAGCTCTCTTTCAAAGGGGATTCTTAATTTCCCAAAGGCTCTGTAAAGACATAGTCACACAAAGACATGGGATATAGAACAAAAGTAACTGTTGATTTAGCTGTACATTTACTGAAAATAGCATATGGAATTTTAACTCCTCACTTGTTCTCTCCAAGGAGCGTTCAAGGTGTAAGAGCATCAAGAGATGTTTTTGAAGATAATTTCTCCATTCCTAAAGATTTTAGGTCTCTTTCCCTGAACTGCTCATCTAGTTTCTCCGGAAAGCTTTGCCATGGGTATGTATAGTAGTATGCACATGTAGTAGTACCAAATGGTACCTTTTTTTGTTCCAGCTACTTTATTCAGTGTAGGAAAAATTTGATTTTCCAGTTTGTCATTATGAAGAAAAGTCTGCCATATGTGAAGCATACACAAATGAAGCTCAGAGGAGAGAGCATTTTTAACACACAGTAAGAGTGTTAAAAGTAAGTTTTTTTGAATTATCCCATTGTCAACATGTTTTTACACTATAGCAAGGGGCTGAAGTCTAGAGAACTGCTGTAGATGACAGGACACTTGCCTGTGACAGATCCATGACTTCCTACCTTGTCCTTATACAAGTCCGTTTATCACATGCAGCTCTCAGTAGGGCCAGGAATTCAAGTTTATCTATGGTAATTTTATAGGAGGTGTGCTCACCTGTTTCTATAATTTTCTTTGCTAAAGCAGCAACTCAGATGAGCAAAATTTGAGGTGTTCACTGTTTTTCAACTTGCTTTTGTTTAGCAATATAGAATTCTAGATAAATGTCCTTGATTCAAAGTGCAGGAAATAAGTATTCCCTTGAGGCAGTTGAACTGGGGAGCTACTGAAATGAAGTTAATCCTTTGGAACAAAGGCATGGTATTATCAGGGAAAGATTCTCGTTCATTTCCTATGTCTCTTGCTTGATGGAATATCCAGTAATCCCGTAAGGATTTTAGACTTCTTGGCCTAGCTTGAAGTAGGTTGTAGCTCAGACCTTTTGTAAGACTACAGGGTGATTGGTGAGACTGAATTAGGAATATTATAGGTGTGTTGTGCTTAGTGTTGCTCTGAACTCCAATACACTCTTAAGATCTTGCTTTACTAAGGTACATTTACAGCCATAACACTTCCTTGAAGGAAAGCACACGGAAGACATAAATGCAGCATGGGTACAGGTTAATGTGCCTTGGAAGACAAAAGAGGACCAAAAAGCATGGTGGGATTACCAAGAGTAGAACCAGGTGTGAATCATTATTAGGAGCACAGATGTCACTCTACAGAAAAAAATTCTCTGTAGCTGTCTGCATCAACAAATGACCTGCTCAAGCCGTGCCACAGATTTGAGGGGGTTTACATTGCCCTGTGCTTTGAGCTCTCTGTTTCTGACCTTTGGCCCCCAAAGAGAAGGTAAAGGAAGAACGTGCCAGAAACAGCTCAAGTCTTACTCTATTCTCTGAACTGCTTGTTATTCTCATCATGCATTGAGGGTCTCTCCTCTGGGGATCAGAATAAAAGAAAATAAACCCGTCACTTGGTCAAACCTGATTTTTCGCTATGTAGGCTCTTTGTGATGCTGTGGTCTCATCACATGTGCACAGTCGCTGGGGTCTGTTCTCAAGAGACCCCGTCTTGCTTTTCGTTCTTACTTCCTGCAGCGGTCAAGGCAGGTTTGCGGTCTGGAGCAGATTCCTTGAGGGGTATACTTGGTGTTTTCACTAAGCACCCTTATTGTTAATTTGGGTTTATCTACTTGCAAGTATATATGCAGCATCTGGTAAGAACCTTTAAAACAGAGAAATTGTTCAGCTGAATATGCAGATCTAGTACTTGGAGCCTCACTGATAGAGACAGCATGTCCATTATGCTTGTGGATTCAAAGATACTAAGCAGAATATCTGTGTACAGCACATCTACTTTTCCTGGATGTGAGAGAGTAGTTGCAAAAATAGTTGTGTGACGTTTGTAAGCAGATGAGGAAATTAATTATAGTATAGCATCTTGAGCTCTGTATTTAGGGAAGCTAGAGTTTAAAGTTTCTGGACTCTTAGCTGTGGCACAGCTGTGCTATCAGAGTTTTTGTTTTGCCGTTAATACACTACTCTGTGGTACTTGCTCAGCTTACTGAATTTAAGGAAACTGAGTGACAGTTCTGCTGTTGGACCAAGGCTGTGTCTGAGAGGCCAGAGTCTGGTGGCTGTTAAAATAGGCCCACTCTTGAAAGAAAGCCGTCATTCATCTTCTCAGGATCTGGTTCTGTCACGTGAAGATGGCTTTTACAGTCCAAGTTGTTCATAACCCACTTGGACTTACTATTCTGAAGCGTCCATAAGGGAGGGCCAGCCAAAGCAAGTGAGTCCCAAAGTAGATAGCAATTGTAAAACCATACCCCAGCTCACAGAAGTGTTCCCTTCCTGATCAGCCTAGGAAGCAGATGGCTTGCTTGTCAGATCAGTGGGATTTGTCTAAATTGACTAAACCTTTATTTAAATAGATGACTGTCATACACCATTATCTTCAGTTTTCAAGAACTGACAAATAGAGAATTAAATGCAGTATGAATCTCTTCAAATGTATCTCAAAGATATATTTGAGGTTTTCAGCTGAAGCTTATTCATGTTAAAAACTGCAATGTGTAGTAAATAAACTTGGATTTCAAATAGCTACAATTCACTCACTGTTGTTTGATTATATAATTCCCATAATATGGTTTAGTCCTTGACTGGGTTACTTCATTTGGTATTAAAGCATTAATTTTACATTACTGGATACTCCAGTGACTCCAGACAAGTTCTGTTCTCAGTTTCTATCAGTACTCAGTTACAGCCAAGACCAAGTTCCCTTCCTGTCAAACATTTGTACACTCACGAAGGAGAATGAGCACTTTGGAGGTAGGAATTTCAAAGTGAGTGAGAATAAAGGGCAAGGAGGTTAAGTGACTGTCCTACAGGCAGGTAGCAGCTCAGCAGCGGGGCATGCAGTTGAACATAGGCAGAATAATTTCCAGTCCTGAGGGCTCTCTAGCATCATGTTATCTGTGAATGTCTGTGCTTTTGACATTTCTGGATTTGTAAAGTATGGGCAAGTAAATGCAATGAAATCAAAGTTCAGTTCTGATTCTTAATAAATTAATTTCCTGCCTAAAGAGGGCAAATAGCTTTGGAATGGAATGACCTGAATAAATTCCTACCCGAAGGCTCTTCTAGTCTGTGAAATGAGCTGGCAGTCCAGTTATATTTCCTAGCAGAGGTCAATTGTATTTGGGTTTCATGCTATCAAATTCAGCAGGAAATTAAAAAGGCGTGGGAAGGGTTGTACCTTCCATACTACCTAGTTGCTTCAGACCTCAGCTTAAGGAGATAGGTATCAGCAAGGCTACAAGACAGTGCCGTTAATCAAGGTGTGAGTTTTTTCCAGGCAGAGGAAAGTTTGGTGCTTTTGAAGAAGTCCAAAATGTTACCTTGAATCCCTGAGTCATGCTATTCATTGCAAGAAATTCGTACCTATTACATTTTCTATATGTAACTGTGTACATTTGAAGTTGATAGAGGCAGGCCGTATGAAGTTTTAAATGCTGACAATTATGAGGATGGTCATTAGAAAGGTCTGGTTTTATCTGCTTTTTGGTTTAAAGCTTGCATACAGTGGCAGAAAAATCAACAGAGTTCTTAACAAAATGCTCATTGAAGTCTCAGTCTTCTGGCCAGAAGAAACTTAAACATACTTCAACTTTTCTATAATAATTGAAATGTGTTGCTAACATCTTGCCACTTCTGTCAATATATTTCTCTGCAAAATGGGTAATTCATCCCTGGTTTAGTTTTGCTAACAAATATGCAGTCTTTGAAAAGTCAGATATTCAGGCTTCTGTCTTGACATTGCTTTTCTCAACTTTTACAGTAAAAATGTGTCACTCATTTATTTGTGCAACAAAGTTGTATCTTTTGAAGTGCTTACTAAACTGCAGTTGACTTTGAAATGCTGGAAGTGAATGCTGCTGTTGTAGATGTCTGTCAGTCTTCCCCTGTCAGTCCCAGTGCCTTTTTGGCAAACTGCAGGAGAACTAATGAGCTGCAAATGCAGAAATAGGAGTATGCTTGTAAACTGTAGAAATTTGATTATGCCTTGTGCTTCTGCGAGTTTCTTTAAAGATGGATGGCTATAGATTGCCAGCGTTATTTGGTAGGGATATAGATTATTTTAAAGTCCATTGTGCAAAAGGAAGTTGTTTGGTTGGTTTTTTTTTCCCACTTGTGTCTCTGAGGAAAGCATTCAGGTAAGTGCAATACAGAAAGCAGAAGATACCCAAACTCTTGTTGACATTATAAAAAGGATGGAAAAGATGTGATGTTCTTTTTTTACATAAACAGCTCATGTTTTTCAGGGGATATTGTGGTCTGTCTGCTAGAATAGAGGAATACTCACTAAACCATGCATATGCTTCTTAAATTAGGCAAATGGTATTTCACAGTAGCCCCTTATCTGGCATTGCTTATAATTAAGACAACAGTAAACTGACCTACAAAACACAGTGGAGGAAGGCTAGACTGTTTAATTTGTTTTCAAGATATTTTTCTGAATTATGCTGGTTACTTTTATTAAGAGGAGCAGAACACTGCAAAAGTTCTTTTTCTGGGGTTTAGTTTATGTCCCTAGCAGGAATCACTGTAGAATTGACAGTAGACCCTTTTTAGGAGACACACAATTGTGACCTGTGGTGCTTTCTCTCAGCCTTTGTACCCCAGCTACACTTTCTGTAGTGTATGGAAACATATCCTCATTCCCACACGTGGGCCCCTGACCCTGCTCTCCTTGGCTGAGGCTTTGGGCTGTTACTGAGCCGGCTGGAAGTGGCCATGACCAGCATGGGGCAGTTCTGGTGGCCCACACATGGGCCCCGCCAGCCTCCTGCTCTCCAAGTGCTACTGGTTCTGCCCAAATTAGGAGCTTTTCAGGTGGGGAGCACCTCTTCTCTCTCTGTAAGAGTCTGCTTGAACTGAATGCAGGCCTAGAAGCAAATTCTATTTAAAATGGTTCAATATTTAAAGGTTTGTCCATCATGAACCATCAAGGGCTGAAATTCTGCTGACTGGGTGGCACCCTGAGTTGAACCTCTGACAGACCCCGGAAAGCCCGGGCTAGCGGGCGGCTGTCACGCTGGCAGGGCATGGCGCTTCCTTCACGGCTCCCGCCGGGGAAGCTGCTGGTGGAGGAACATGGGGACATGTCTCTCGTGGGAGGAACGTGGCAGGAGGGCTGCCCATGGCCATCCCTGAAAACATGCCTGCAGCAGAATCCCTGGACAGTCTGGGCGTCCCACATTCTTAGGTTTGCTCCTTTTGTAGCGAAATTTTCCTTATGTTTTTGTTGCTCCAGGTAGTTAATATTGCTCCATAAATATGGAGCACCAGTGAAGTTATATGTGGTAGTTTATCAAATTAAAAAAAACCACCCTGTGCATCCATTAATGCAATTGATTTTTAAAAGAGAATTACTTGTGGTGGTTAACCTTAGGCACGCCTGAATGAATACCATTTCATACCATTATGCTTGTATTTCCTTTAACATTTGTAGGTTGTAATGAGCTTGAAGCAGTAAGGTTTCATATGGCTGAGGAAGTTACTAATGACGTAACATGGGGACTATAGCTTTTTTCCTCTCTTATAGGAGGCAGGTAGAATAAGATCCTGTCCTTTAAAGTTTTATCTGGGTTTTGAGGTAAACCACAGATTTACATTTTTTTTTTTTCCGTAGTGATGATCAAGAGAGTAGACATGCTGCATCCAGTGTGAATATTGACAAAAACTGATTGCAAATGGCAGAAGGGTTTGCAGTGAATTTGAAGGTTGAGCCTGCGCTTCTTAGTAGGTGGAGAAGGATTCAGAGGATGGTGAATAAACTGTGTGTACCAGTGCTAACTGAAAGCCACCAGAGCTAGAAAACAAAAGGCCTAGAGGCCAAGCACAGTCGCTAAGTTTTAGAAACTCTAGAGTATTGCAAAAGTTGGTGTGTTTCAATAAACTACTGACATTTTCCCCAATGGGAGGCAGGAGGAAGGTGATCTTAGTGCTTTGGGACTGTGACTAGTTTCTGAAACACATGAACATATGTGTGAAGTCAACATGAGAACTTTTGGTTCATACAAGTTTTGCAAAGAAAAGAAAATTGAATGCTTAGCAAAGAATCAGCTCACTTAGGTTTTTCTTTCTGTTTTTGAGGTGTTCTGATTTTGTTTTGTTTTCATAAGACCTACCTGTTCCTGCTGGAAAACCTGTTTGTTTTGTTTCAAATGGAAACAGGAGTTGGAAGTCAGAGGAGGAAGAGAACAGCAGGATTTGAAAGCAAATTGGTAAATTCAGCCTACTGTTGTGACATGTGTTTATGGTGTGTGAGTTGGACCTACAGAGCCTGATTAGCACATTCCCAGCAGATAGAGCTGTTTGCACCATAGGAGGAATGGCAGAATTAACGTTAGCTCGCTGTGTATACAGCGTGTCGAAAAAACATGAGCAGGGGGCAATCATCAAGCTGTTTTTAATGAATCTGGTAGCGGTCACTGTTTTGCAGGGAGAGCAAAAGCAGAAGCTAAGGGCTGTTGTGGTTTTAAGGCTTTTCAAGAAGCATCAAATTGAACTTTGATTCAACAGGAAGAAAAATATCAATTACAAATCACCGTTGTTCCAATGCTTGGTATTTCAGCTGCTGGTTAAAAACATCCAGCTACAAATTGGGTAAGAAATATTACAACTGGAAATAGGTTTTCTAATTACTGGGTATTGAATACCCTTTCTTTAAGGACAGAACTATTATGAAGAGTTGATGAAAAAAGGATGTAGAGGTATTTTTCATGGTAGAAGTTGGGAGAGGTGTCCTGGAGAATCCTCTTCTAGCACTTTCCCCTTTTTGGATGTGATAAGTTTGAGAAGGAACAGAAGTGGAAGAATAGAAGGGTTATCTGAAAATCAACCCACGTGCACATGTCAGGAACACCAGGCTGCAGCTGCTCTGTAAATAGTTGCTTTACTAAAGATCCATTTTAGCTTAATGAAGTCGCTTGTTACTGAGCACATGGTATGTGGAGAGCACCAAGCTCTAAATTAACTAATGATTGATCTGAGCTGTGTGTTAATTTCTTCATACTTTTGTCATTCCTCCTACCAGTGTCCCAAACACAATTAAGTGTACTCAGATCCTATTTTAGGACCTGCTCTTGAGCAATTATTCAGAGCAAATGGCTGGAACTTTTTTTTTTTTTTTTTAAAGAAAAGTATCGCAATCCCTTTAAAAGCATGTCTGTCATAATAAGAAACTATACTGCTGTTCCTTTAGGCAGTAAGCATTGATTAAAGTGAACTGGTATGAAGCATTAATGATGCAGATTCTAAGCTATACAGTTCGTGAAGGTTATAGTGTAATACATAGTGGTATTATGCATAAATGGTAACCGGAGAAGGTGTGCAGTAGCTCTTTTAGGAGGGAAGACTACATTGTTTCTGTGACAAATGGTAACACCAGCAGTGACAAATTTTACTTGTGGCAAAATGCTAGGAAAATTGATAACTAACTAAGAGAAGCTCATGTGACAGTTGTTGTCCAGGTTTGTCTCACAGCCTGATCTGGAGCGTATCATGTTATGATGAGTGACTGGGAATTGAGTAAAACTTTTCCTGTATAATGAGAATGTGATTTAGGTGCGTTTGGTTTGACAGAGATGGAGCTGTGTGAATCAGAGCGGATGCAAGGGTTGTGTAGAGGAAGTATTGCTGAACAGCCCAAAGCAGGCTCAGTGTGATGTTGTAAAAGCTGGGACTGTGACCCGCGTCTTGGACAATGCTTCATCACTTTAGCAACACGTGGACGGGCTGCATTGCACAACTGAGTGCTTTATTCAGAACATTACAAAATCCAGATGTACTACAGCAAGAACTTTCCTCATTACACTTTCTGTTTTCTAAGAAGTTTCACTTTATTTCAAGAACAAGCTCTATTTATTAGATTATTCAAATAGCAGAGTCATTCTGTGCTTACCATAGAGCTTTCATCATGGTATTCCAGTGATAGAAGAGATTGCATCCTTCTTCAGAGGTGCTGCCTTTGGCAGTTTATATTAAACCAAGACCTACTTTTATGAAATGGGAAAATGATAAGATTTCTCGGTTATGAATGAATATGATTTCAGTAGGAAAACCTCAGTATGTCTTTGTAGAGGAAGATGAAGTATTGTTGTTCTGTTACAGCTCTTTGAATGGCCAAACTGATAACAATGATCTGCTTGATGTGGTGTTTGTATTTCCAAAAGCTTGAAAAAAGTCTTTCACTGAAGGCTCCTAAAGTAACCAAGCTGTTACAGAATAAGCATTTGTAGATGAATGTAATTAGATATCCTTTGTAAATAAACAGGTTAAAAAACCCCAGACAGTTACAGGTGTTATTGACCAGATTTCATTCCTAGTAGTGTAACTAAGACTTGTAGCATTCACTGTGTTCATAGCTGACCTGGAAAAAATACCGATTTAGGGAGGAAACAGTTTGAGTTATTGCAGAGTGTTGAAATGACACTGATGCTGTGAGCATAAAGAGTTGCTGAAAATATCATGAATGAACAATACATTTCCAGATGAAACTTGGTGTTGATAGTCAAAGAAAAGTGCTGAGGGGAAAACAGTCCTGACTATCTGTGTGTTGATGGGTTTTAAATTAGCTATTATTTCTTATGAAAGAGATTTTCAAATATTTTTGTGTAATTCTTAAAATACCAGCTTAATGGTTAGGTAGCATGCAAAGAGAATATTAGAAAGTTAGGAATTACTTATGAAAAGACTAGAGAATGCAATATGCCACTCCTGGAATGCATATCTTGAAGGGAACAGAAGAGTGCCCAGAATTCATCTCAAGGATGTATTAGGGCTGGGGAAGGTGCAAAGAGGGGGAGCTCAGAAGTGTGAAACAGCTTACCTCGAGGAGAGGGGAAACACCAAGGTCTGTTTGCTTCACGGAAGGGACAAAGGAGGAGGGCATGGCAGATGTCTATAAAATTCTGGGCTGTTGAAAAGGAAGTGAGGACATAAATGTTGTGTGAGAACGAAGTCTATCCACTGAAGTCTCAGTCTTCTGGATGCTGAAAGACAGTGAAATGGCAGAGTGGGGCTCCAGTATGGGACTGCTGTATCATCCCAGATTGCTTGGGGTTGGTTTGGTGCCTCCTGCCTACCTTGTGAATACCGTCATACTCCTCGACTGAATGATCAAAGTGAAGGGCTGGGTAAAAGCCTGAGCAGCTGGCAGTGCACCTATAAGAGTCTGTTACAGTGCACCATATTTCACTGTTACCTGAGTTGTCTCTACCATCTTCTGTTTATCAGCTCGTAAAATTGTTGCTTTTTTATCACTGTCATGAGCTCTGAAGTAGGAATGCATTCCTGTAGTGCAAGAGGACAACAGCTTCTCTTTGTATTTAAGTACTACTGTAGTAATCATTAATGTTGATTGGTTGTTGAGTGACCAAGCTCTTAAAAACTCTGGATGCTTTTTCTATACTTTTCCCTATAGATCTCTTTGCTTAATTCCATGGGTGCTTTATTATTACATCCAAGTATTTAAAATGCATTGGGACACCTTTTAATTAATTAATTAATTTAAATATTATAATATATGGTGATCACAGTCTCAAACACTGTATCTGTAAGTAGATGCCCAAAGCTAAATTTATATCAAATAATTAATAGTGCAATGGGTTCTGCAGAGCAATAACACTCATGCTCAAAATCAAGAACTCATGTGGCATCTCTCAAATACTTTGAGCAGCAAAGCAGAGCACAAACCTTTAACTTCTGCTTGTAAGATTGATTTTTATTTTTTATGCCTCAGTCAGTCTAATTAAATGATTTTTTCATCATGTCACCAGATGAAGGCAATGGACAGTGCCAGTAGTGTTGGTAATGCATTACATAAGGAAAAACAGTTGCAAAGACGTATTTTCCATGTGTAATTGATATTAACAAGACTGTCAAACCTCTTTTATTTGGGGTTATGTTGTTGTTTATGAGCAGGAGGATAAAGGTTTCTTTGTCACTAGTCTTACATACCTGATGGCCCAATGCACGGAAGTGACTAGCATAATCTGTGTTTTGCCTGTAGTTTGCCTCCCAGAAGTTTTGGACTGTCTTTAGCTGCCACTTGGGACTGTGGTGTCTCATGCTTTAGAAATCACTGAGCTAAAATTAAGCCCACTGAATTCCATAACCTCATTTCAGTCCTTACTGCAGGATTAATATTTGGATTTCTGCTTCAGTTTGAATTTAGCACTTTCTTACAATACTTTAATACTTGCTTACAGTGAAACATTTCTGTAAACAGTTCCAGCAAATCGATTAATCATTTCCAGAGTACAAAAGAGTAATGCAGCTAAACTGAACTCTCTGTCTTCTGCTCAGATTCAGTTTCCTCCAGGTTTAATGTAACCTGAAGGTAAAAGCTACTGGATATCTGCACTCTGGGAACACCTCATTGCTCCTCTCAGAAAGTGGCTTTCTTGTCTGAGGTAAATGATGTAATAACAAGAGAAAAAGTGGGCTTGTGTTATAGCAACAAGATGCAGTTTCTTGTGTGTTTAAATACATTCTTGATAGCCTAGTAGGTTTATGTTTCCCATGCTTCTGCCTCATACTTCTCTCTGCGGTGCATATTTGATGTTGGGAACAATCAAATGTATCAGACTATTGGTAAGCAAAAGTAGTATAGAGAGGATGGTATTTCTTTTCTGCCAGCCCCTCCACAAAACCAGAAGTGATCCTGGAAAAGAAATTCTCTCAAAAAACGAACCCAGCCTTTGAAAGGGAGACCATGACACAGGAGAAATGAGAGCAAGCTCATGCAGCTGAAGAAACAGGGCTAGAATTTGGGTCCAAGGTTTGTAATGATGTATATAAATAATAATAATAAATAAATAATGTAAAAGTAGTTTAGCTATGGACCAAATTAATCAAGGAGGGTGGCTCTTTTCAGTCTGTGTTTGAATGAACATTCTTAGACTCAGTAAAATCCTCTACAAGAAGATTATTAAAGTAAATTATTTACATCTTTGTCAGTTATTTACCTGAATATAGAGGGACTATCAATCCTCTGAGATAACTGTTGTGCTGAGAGCAGAGGAGGAGGAGAGGAAGATAAAGTAGCTTCCTTTTTCCTTAACCCATACCTGCTGGTGTGACAAAGCCATGGGTGCCCTGTAGAGATGATTTAGGATCATTTAAGTAACATTTAAAGTTACTTGCTTGCTACAATGCCAGAATGATAATAGTTCAGCCCCCTCTTGTCAGAGAACATTTGCCTTTGCATGTAGTTGGTACCAGAGCTGCTTGTGCATGACAGTCACTAGGCTTGCGGTTTTCTTTTTATCTGGAGGTTTAAAATTTTCAATGTTGGGGTTATGCAGTAAGTGCCAGTGTGAGTTTAAGCTTGTTTTCACTGATTTGAAATATCAGATAAAGCTCTGTGCAGTAAAATTAAGTAAATGTGGAGAAGCATTAAAAAAAAAAAATCCCTACAAACCCTTAGAGTACTTAAACTTACAAAGGATTTAATTTGTATTATTAATAGAGGGCTTATTTCAGTCCAAGTCATAAGTGCTGGAACTTACTAAATCAGATTTGTACATGTTCTACCCCTTCAGGAAGGTGGAAGTCTGGTGGCTGCCTTATTCTTGAGGCTGGTAAAGATGTATAAAGATGCAAATGGTAAGGGTATTGTTGCACAGATAATTCTTAGCATCCTAGCTGTAGATGATCGTCACCAAAATTGAAAAAAAAAAAAAAGTTTTAGATATCTAATGATTTGTTATGTTATATTTAAACATAATAATTAGTTTAACCTTTAGTGTGAAAGATAAGCCTTAAGTGTGTTTACCTGAAGTGCTTCTTTCAAGGCTTGTTTCTTACTAGTGATCTTTTTATTTGCTTCTGTTTTCAAGCATCTCGAGATTATTTTTTTTTAAGTGGGAACAAGATAGAGGAAGGAGAAAAATTATTTCTACTCCAGGCTGTTGCAGTTGAAATACATCTTTATTTCTTTAGTGAAGCAACTTTATGCAAATAAAAGCTACCAGCAATATAGTACCCAAAATAAAACAGCAAGCACTAAGTCAAGTAGGAAAGTTGTAAAACAGTGTTCCATTGCTGAATGTTAAATATTCAAATAAACACTGTAAAAACTTCAGGAAGACTTTATGGGGCCATAGACGCACAGTGTAAAATCATTCGAGTGATGTTATCAAACCACACCAATTGTTCAACATATTCTTATCAGTCCAAGTTGAAAGTGAGTGTCTTAAGGAGGGGGGGAGTACTTAAACTATGGCATATGTGTAATTCATCTCTCAAACTGCATGCATCCTGCTGCTTTCCCTATGACACCTTTGCATACAGAATCAAAATGGTGATTAAGTGCACAAAACATTGATGACATAAATAACATCTGTGCAAACATACATCAGTATCTGGATGAAGGATACCGTTTATTTCACCTAAGCGTGCCGTTACTGCCCTGGGTGCATGCTATGTGTGCATTTCTAAGTGCCACAAGGGGAATTCAAGAAGCTCTGTAATAGGACTACATGGACGAAAACTTCCACGACTGCCTGCAAAAATATGGAAGAAAAGGGCAGAATAATAGCAGAAGAAAAGGTTTAACATTAATCCAGAGATCTTCCCCTGGATTAGTTTGTTTTGTTTTATTTTGGTTTTTTTTTTTCTGTAGTTGAAGTGTATTTAATGGAAAAGATGCCTTTAGGGAAGACTTCAGTGGAAGCATTAGTAGAATTTTTAATGTTTTAAAGAGCTGGCCTTATTCTCTAATGGCCTAGGATTCCGTGTCATTGTATTTCTATTGGTGGAAGTAGACTTGTCTACTAACTTGTAGCAGGGGATGATTTGGTGGTGATTTTTATCTGGTGGTCAACATGCCTGTGGTAAACATAACTCCCAAAGCTTATCGTCCTCATGAGGAAACATTTATTTGAAAATGTATTGATGGATAGAAGAGCCTTTATGTGTTCAGATATATTCTGACCACCTTCTCACTGAGTAATACTTTATTCTGTGAATAGTCTCATTGAAATCAATGGGACTGTTTTACAGGACAAAGTAAGTGGGAGTGAGAGTGGCAGAACCAGACTGGCAGACTCTGAAGTAAATGAACAAGATATTAGAAATGAAAACCACCTGTTAAGTAGTCTCAAGATAAGATCTGCTAATCAACCACATTGTCAGCTGGAGTAGCTGAGGTATTTTCATCTGTAAACTCTGCTTGTGCATGTGTCTTGTTTTTGTCTCTCAGCTGTATACTCATCTCACCTTATGTAGGAGATGACAAGGAGAGAAGACCATCTATGAGTTGTCTTGCAGTGCCTTGATGTTTTTTACCACAAAAGCAGACGGCATATCTAGGTAGCCTGAGTTTACTGAGTAAGGTTAACTGTAAAGTTAATCTGGATCCAAATACAGAAACAATGTGGATTTTACATGAAGGATACTGTGGAAGCTTGAATGTAAGCTGAGATACTGAACTGTCCAAAACTTCAGGAATATTTGGTAAAGTAGCAGCTCAGAAAGTAGGAAATGTTCCAGAGAGAAATTGGACAGGTATGATTCAACAACAATTATTGCAGCAACAGTTATTTAATTGGCTATTTCTGTAATCAAGTAATTGTTCTAATAGCTCTTTTAAGAGTTTGGTTTAGCTTTTAAATAAACTGAAAGGAAGAAGGATGGAAATCCCTAAGTGTAATCAATATTTTATTTTAAGAAATAGAATCACACCTTGTATTTGTTGTCCAGGACCTGAGTTACAGGCTGAAACCTAATTTGTCTTCTGTTTTTGGTTTTGGCTCACACAAAGGTTTTTGTTGACAGAGAATAAATGATCTTGTGGAAGAGACATTCACTTGGGACTTGCAAGATCTGTGCTTAGTTCTTAGCTCAGTGCCAGTATTCCTTGAAATCACTTAATCTGGATGTGTTTCCCATCTGTTCTGCTTTTCTAGGTGGCAAGCTTTTGTGACCATGTTTGCATACAGACAAATACAGGGGATCACAACTGTTACTCAGAGCTTCATGTTGTGTTGAAATGCACATGCCAGTGTAATTAATTCCTGGTTTATATATTTAAGTGATTATATCTTAATTATATACAAGTGCGTATTTTTCATTTTCAAGGAATGGTAGGGTACAGCATTTACAAGTGTGTTCCTCCTGTACAAAAAATTGATTAAATAAGCCTGATGGGAATGATTTAAGAAGGATAGCAGATATGGAGGACTTGTAGGAGGGAGCAGAGCGGAATAGTTTTGAGTCACCCACTTCAGCTATTTATGTCTTTGTGACTTTGCAGTTTAATTTTCCAGCCACAATAGCCTGGTCAGACATGGCCGGGCCTCTTGCTGAGTACAGGATGCTGGAGCGCAGTGTTGGAGAAGGTTGAGTTGGAATGGAAGTGCTCAGTTATGTATTAAAAGCCATCATTGCTAGTAATGAGGAGTCTCAAAGAGTTTATTCTGGCAATTAAAAAGGTGGTAGCTATGTTTTCCTGGGTTCATTAGACAAAGATGCATTTTTGCCTGATTTAAATTGATAAAGCTCTAGTTACAGCTACTGTCTCAGATAAGCTGAATATTCAGACTGGAGAATCTCAAGTATCATTGAGTTAAAATCACAGGCTGTTACTTTAGTTGCTAGGGAGAAAGAAAAACCAAACCCAGAAATTTGTCTTCATCTCCTGTATCGCTAGATTGACCCTTCCCCAATCCCTGCCTTTTGTAAACTGCCTTTGTTCTAGAGTTGTGCTCTATCGTGTAGAAGTATAGCTAACCTTTGATCTCATGTGATATGTCAACTGCTGGCTTTAAATGGAAGGTTTTTTTCTGAAACAGACATCCTATGCTGCATAACTTTACTTAAATCCAGTTTATTTGAAGACAGATGGTGTTTTAGATTTACTAAGTAGATACTAGGGCTGTGTGATATGCACACTTTTTGGCAAGCTGCCTTTCTGATCTGTCTTAAAAAACTGTTTAAAATATATATTCATTGGTTTTGTGTGCCCTGAATCCCCTCATGCCTGCAAAGGAATTGTTTGTATTTTTGTCAGGTAATGGGGGATAGTGGCTACTAAAATTACGAGCCATACTTCACATAAACTTACTATTAGAAATCCAGGCAAAAACTTGTAGACAAGAAAACAAGCTACATGAAAGAACAGCTTTAATCTGATTTTATGTAGGTTTCAGAAGCTCTTGGTAGCAGAGACACCTTCCCTGTGTGTGCTGTTCCTTGTTTCCTTTCGCCTAGTTACAGGGAATAGCAATTTTATGTTAAAATAACTGAAGACTCTCAGCTCAGTTGTGTCCATCGCTTTCAGACTTTTGTACAAACCCCTGCCTGTAGGTTTAGGTTGCAGTCCCCTAATATGAATTGTAATTCTTTGGAATGGGATTTTTTGGTGCCATTATGGAGAGCTTCCCTACGGCCTGGACTGCAGCAGAGAGCCAATGTCGTTAGGGACCGTCAGTGGGACAGAGAGAGGCCAGCACTGAGCATTTTATTGTGTGTTTTCTTGCTGTGGATCACTTCTGTTCATTGGAAGTGGTAGAAATTGAGTGAAATACTCAAGGATCCTATTTTTTTAACTCAAATATAAGATGACTCAAAATGTGCCTTTCAAAATAAACATTAAATGATTTGATTAATGCTAAAAGATAAAGGCAAAACTTTGTCTGCAGTTGTTTAAGAATGGCAAAGAATTGGTCACAAGGATAAATTGATAGTTTTTCTTCACTGGCAAGCAGCACAAATGATGTCATGGAAAGCAGTTTTGGTAAACAACATTTATCTCCGTTTCTCCATTTTCTGTGCTTAATGACAATTATTCATGGCAATTAAATATTCATTAACTGATTTGAAAATACACGATATTAACTGTGCACTAACATCTATTAAAATTATATTTTTTTCACCTTTTTTTTTTTTTTAAGTGAAAGGAGAAGTGGTCTGAATATACTTCAAACAGATGACAGGCCACTTACAAGAAACTTGCTTCATATGTTTTTCATCCCAGGATCTCACATTTAATAGACTAAACCTCACAGTTAATATGCCTACCCTCAAGGAGGTTTGAAAACAATTCACTGTGAAATATAGGGAGCTCTCTGTGAATGTGGTATTAAAAAGGGGAAGGTGTTTTTTTTTTTTCCCAAAACTTCTCAGTCTCTGTATGGGGCATACAATTCAGTGAGGAACAGGTGCTTTGAAAATACTAGCCCACTGCATACTGAGTCAGTTCACTATATCTACATTTATATTTTAATATTTGCTGTTGTATTAATAAATATTAACTAGCATATTTGGTGTAGGTGGAGCCAAGTGCTGGCTGCTATTTAGTACACTCCTCCTGAATTGGTATTTGTGGATATATTTGTGGATATATTTGATTGTACCAAATCCAGCATGGTGGATGCCTGTGTATATCAATGTGATTTTCATGTCTTAAGTCTTCCCTAAATCTAGACTAGTTGCAATAATGTTGACTCATCAGTGCAGATACCTCTAAGGGAGATGCTTCACTAATTCAATCTCATTTTATGCTAGTGCTTTTGTACATGTGGGATTATGTCATCATAGCATCACTGCAACACTACAAGTCAAAAAAAAAAAAAAAAGAGGAACAAGTAAAATAGCGTGAAAGGAAGGTGGAGAACGAGACTGGAAGACAGTACCTGGTGTGTAAGGGACATTTCCCACATCTTCCATATAACTAAGGCAGCAATATCTGCCCTGGTCTTGGTATTAAGGGTGACTCTAGGCAAAGTAAAAGTCTAGGGTTTTTACTAGAAAAGGTAAATGAAATAGTTACTGGCATATGTTATGCTAGAGTCTGAAAGGCTGTAGAGGTTGCTAGTATGGTATTGTCAAGGAAGGGCTTGGATTGTGTAGGACAAGGAGTGCTGCTGACAGAAGCCATGATTGCAACCTCTACCCTCTGCTTGCATCTCCATCTCCCTTCACGAGGAGAACCTGTGAGCCCAGGCCTCTTCACCCTCCTGCTCTGCATCTCCCAGCTGCTTGTCCTGCTGCAGGAACGACTGGACTCCTGCCAAACCCCAGCCACTCATTTCAGAAGGGACAAGACATAGGTTTGCCTGCTATGAGGGAAACATTTACCAACCGAGATGACAAGATTTATTTTTTAGTCTTTGTGTTTTGCATGGGTAACATCACAGTATGCAGGACAACATTAATGCTGGACCGTATTTTCTTTCAACCTACTTTAATTTCTCTTCCTGCAACAAGAGTCAGTTCGTCCAAGTGTGGCTTTTTCCAAAAGTCATGAGATAGGATTTGTATATGGTACAAATATTTTTGTATACGGTATGAATATGGTATATGGTGCTTCATTCTCTTCAGATAGGATCTACTGCAGCTCTGTTTCATATGATCAGTGCCTCTGGTTTGTAATCTTGTAAAAATGGCTTGATCTTACACTTGAATACAGTGAGCCTGATGTGCTTTGCCTTGGTCCATCTGTGCAGTCCAGTTCGCCAGTAGAAAATGGAATAGAAGGTGGATATTAAGGCTGTGGTAAGTGAGGAGTTCTGATATTTTCTTGCATTTTAGAATTGGCACAGAGATTGGGTAGTTGCCTGAAGGCAGTGAAGGTTGGTGGCTTTCATAGTTGAATGTCATTAAATGTATTTGATAATGGAATTGATTTTGGGCCAATGGAATTGCTTCAAGCCTCTTGCAATTGATTTGCTCATTGTGAATAACACATAGCATCTGGATATGTATTGGGATAGGTAATAAAGTGGAAGTGGGATAATTTACAGAAAATCCAGCTATTAAGTAGCCTTAAAATATAATTTCAATAACTGCAATGACTTTAGTATGTATTTATTTATTCTATAATTTATGAAATGACAATTTATGGACTAAAGAAAAAAATAATTTAAGATGATTGAGTTGGTGCCTTATATGTTACAGTAAGATCTGTAGAAGCCTAGTGTCCATTCACCCATTGTCTTGACACTGTGGATGGAGTGGCAAGTTTGCAAACAGTACCTAGGGGTTACAGAGCCTGAGTAGCAGCATCTCACGTGCACTTTGTACAGATGATGGTTGCTTGACAGGCCTCAGGGACGTGCAGAGTATGTGTTTAAATGGTATGCTTGGATTTTCTTAAAATTCTTGGGTAACTCCTAGTGCTTCTAGTAAAAAATAACTCTGCTATGACAATGGTGAAGGCCACATGAACTCTTAATTTGGAGTTGAGTTCAGGTAAATGACTTCTGTTCCTTCCAGCCTGTCTCCTGGACTGCAGAGGGGCGGTGCAGTTCCATGGTTCTACCTAGACTGAAACATCAGGAAAGCAGGGAGGGGAATATAACCCCCAAAATTGTTAGTTCTTCTGTAGCAAAGGTGCCTAGCTTAGCTGAGTCTCTGTAGGGCCATTTGCATGCCAAGGAATGTTTGAAAACAATTGTTTTAAGTTTCGACTAGCATTTAGAAGTACAATATTGTAGTTTAAATTATAGTTTGGGAGGCTAGAAGAAATTAGTTTTAAATCTCTGGCATTTTAAAGATTAACAACTTCAAGGATATTTTTTGTTCTGTCCTCAGTATTAGCTTAGAAGCTAAATTAAAATGAACAAACACCTCTCAGATTTTAAAGTTGTTTAGACCAAATTTTGACTAGTAAAATTGTCTGATGTTTTGTAAGTACGGAATTAAACAAATGCAACTTGTATGCACCTCCAGAAAGGTTTAAGCAAAATAACTTCAAATATTCAACTTTATGGAAAGATCACATCATATTTCCCTAGATAAAACTGTATGAAGAGCAGTAGAGTTGTGTTAATTTTTACATCCACAGGAAGTAGCATATTGCTTCACATGGTCTTCCCTGTCAAGTCACAGTCATTTCCCAGAATGCCTTTGAAAGTAGAGAATTATCCATCAGAAAATAGAAAATTGCTCCCTTCTAATTTCATAACAGAGGTAATTTGAGGCTTTCTATATAAAGGCAACTTAAAAATGTAGTGAAGACAGGTGTACATTTTGTGTTCTCCTTGCATGCCCAAAAGCCCTATGCTCTGGAATTCTGATGGACAAAATGTCTGTATGTCTGTCAGCTACACACAGTTGCAGTGCTGTCATGACTCACTTTCTTTTATAAGAAATTCAAGGTTTAGATTCGTTTTCAGGGATGTTTTTAAGTACGCCTAGGATTCAGAGGGACCTATTTGATGGGGCTAGTCAAAAAAATTATCCAGTGAAGTAATTTCCCTAAAGAGCAGCTTGTTTTGGCTGTCAGTCTTTCTTCTCATCGTAGCTCTTAATTTATTTGCCAAGAACATGCAGTGGTGATTTTTTTTTTTTTTAAGTGATCTGTTTAAAAAAGAAACACACACGAAGAAACTTACTGGTGAAAGTTTCTTTCAAAGAGTTACCAAAGGATTTATTGCACATTGTCAGCATTCTGTACTAATTATTTCATATATCCTTAGATCTTCTGAAATTAAGACTTGAGTCCCGAATTCAAAAAAAGAAAATAATTTATCAAAATTTTCCTAAAATGATGAGTGATATTTTATTATTAGAAAATGTAAAAATGTTCTATGTTGAACCATCTTCCCACTTCAAACCCTGTAAGGTATTTTCAAGTGGATTCAGAATCATTCAATACATTGGATTGTCTGAGGAGTTATTAGCAAGGCAGTGGTTTCCCACATAGTTATTCTTAAGTAGGGGTGCCACAGTTGTGTTGCAGCTATTACTAAGGTTCCTTTTCTTTACATGAGCTCTGCTTATCAGCCTTGGCTAATTTTCCAAGTCTGTCTGCCTGCCTAGTCTTTGGAAAGGTTTTTGTTCAATGTATTGCCACTAACAGGGCTGTGCTGAAACAGATGATTCTTTAGTGGTTAATATAAAGAACTCTCTGATCAATGGGAAGTCTCTTAACCTCTGTTTCCTGAGCAGAATAAATTTGTTCAGTTTCTTGAAGATGCTTTGGTGGTCTGGAGACTTAAAAAAAAAAAAAAAAAAAAAAAAAAAAAGTTTTATCAGGATGTTACCTGTTAAAGCAACAGAACAGGAACTTAAATCAATTAAATAGTAATGCAGAATACAAAGAAATAAATTATTTTAACATAAAAATATGCAGAGGAAGCACTATGTAAAAAAGATAGTAATCTGATTAAAATAGTGTGCACAGAATTATTTTACTGTTACATTATGCTGGAGGGAGGATTGTGATGGGAGGCAAGCTGTCAGATAGTGTCCCTGACGGTTCTATAACACTGAGTTCCAAGTTATGGAAACCTAGTGAATATGGACACCTGCTTTACACCTCTGTCCTGTATTGCTTTTGACAATCCATCAGACTTGGGTGGGATTCCTGTCATCATCTCTGTGGTTGTGCTTAGGTCTGTTCTCTGTATTCAATTACCCACAAATGCTTGTATGGATTTAACTCATGCTGTGGGTATGATGATCCCAGTTTGCACAATAATCTCATTGGTTTAATAGGATTTTTAAAGAATTTTTTGTTCACCTTGGACTTTTTAGGATGAAATGGTAAGGAACGCCCCCAAATGTAGCTGATCCATGTACTCAGTTATTCTCTGGTAATTGACAACTTTTCAGCTGACTGTTCAAGATAGACTCTTGAAATATTTCAAGTAGTAAAGCTGTTTCCCATTGGAATAACTTTGTGCTCTTTATTGATTAGGACAATATTGTGCCTTGGGGTTTGGCCAGACAAAAACCTTTCCTCTTTTTAATTGTCTGTCAATTAGCATGAGAGCAAATTAGCATTTATGTAAATGTCCATCAAGATACTTCAGTTGTAAAAGTGCAATTTGTAAGTGCTAGAGAGGGCCCAGGCCTTGCTCCTGTTTGGCCCCTGAGATACTGCAGTGCTTTCAGAGCTGCAGTCTCTTGAAAAGCTTTGATTCCTGGCTTTTCTTCAACTTCCCAACATCCAAACCCCCTCCTGCAGTTTTTATGCCAGTCATAAGTGTGTTGGTTGACAAAACAGAAATGGATAAAGTAATACAAGCTCCCATGTGTAGATGTAGTTAGATGCACATGTGTAACTAGATCTACACTGGCAGTTAGGATGGTTTCATTATCGGTGTTCCTATACTATAGTAGTATGATATGAAAAATCTGTAGTCAAGAAGAAATGTAGAGGCAGCAATTCATATTGCTAAACAGTTCTACCATTAGCTGAAATCCTTGGTAATTACCTAAAAGTCAGCTTGAGTGTCTCTAGAGTGCAAAAGGGATGTATGCATATGCATGTACATGTAAGTATACATATCCACAGAGAATTTTAAAGATATTCTTTTTATCACAATTCTGCTGGTGATAGCACCCTTATAAATGAAAATAATTTGTATTGCTTTGTTCTGTTCATAAGTGGTGATGAAATAGAGCATCTGGAACATGTCTTGCATGTCTGGTCTCCTCCAGTGCTGTCCACAGCAGGTGTCTTGGGCTGTTCACATCTAATTTTACAGACTGTAGCCAGAAGTGAGTCTTGAAAGATAAAAGCTACTCATGATTCAAATTCAGTGTATAACATGCGCTGACCTGCCTGCTAACAGCATCTGTATTGCGTAGTGCTTTTTCAAAGCTGTATTCAGTTTACAGATTGTCAAATTAACTAGATCTTGTATGGAAGACTATATGGATGAGTGCCTTCACACAGCACATACAGGACAACCAAGTGACCAAAACCAGTCAACACGGGTTTATGAAAGGCAGGTCTTGTTTGACTAACCTGATCTTCTATGACAAGGTGACCCGCTTAGTGGATGAGGGAAAGGCTGTGGATGTTGTCTACCTGGACCTTAGTAAGGCCGTTGACACCGTTTCCCATGGAATATTCCTGGAGAAACTGGCTGCTTATGGCTTGGATGGGTAAAAAACTGGCTGATGACCGGGCCCAAAGCTT
Source organism: Tyto alba (assembly GCF_018691265.1). Taxonomy (NCBI): domain Eukaryota; kingdom Metazoa; phylum Chordata; class Aves; order Strigiformes; family Tytonidae; genus Tyto; species Tyto alba. Next base: position 25,780,436 of record NW_024881262.1, on the reverse strand, counting down.
TGTGGAGAATGGAGTTAAACCCAGCTGGTGGCTGGTCGCAAATGGTGTTCCCCAGGGCTCAGTACTGGAGCCAGTTCTGTTTAATACCTTTATCAACAATGTGGACGATGGGATCGAGTGCACCCTCAGTAAGTTTGCAGACACCACCACGTTGGGCAGGAGTGTTGATCTGCTGGAGGGGAGGAAGGCTCTACAGAGGGATCTGGACAGACTGGATCGATGGGCCGATGCCACCTGTGTGAGGTTCAACAAGGCTCAGTGCTGGGCCCTGCACTGGGGGCACAACAACCCCGTGCAGTGCTACAGGCGTGGGGCCGAGTGGCTGGAAGGGTGCCGGTGGAAAAGGACCTGGGGGTGCTGGGCAACAGCCACCTGAACGTGAGCCGGCAGTGTGCCCAGGTGGCCAACGGCAGCCTGGCTTGTGTCAGAAATAGTGTGGCCAGCAGGACTAGGGCAGAGATCGTCCCCCTGTATTTGGCACTGGTGAGGCTGCACCTCGAATACTGTGTTCGGTTTTGGGCCCCTCAATACAAGAAAGATACTGAGGATCTGGAGTGTGTCCAGGGAAGGGCAATGAAGCTGGTGAAGGGTCTGGAGCACAAGTTTTATGAGGAGCAGCTGAAGGAACTGGGGGTGTTTAGCCTGGAGAAAACGAGGTTCAGGGGAGACCTTATCACTCTCTACAACTACCTGCAAGGAGGAAGTGGGAATCGGTCTCCTCTCAACTAACAAGCGATAGGATGAGAGGAGACAGCCTCAAGTTGTGCCAGGGGAGGTTTAGATTGGGTATTAGGAAAAATTTTTTCACCAAAACTGTTGTCAAGCATTGAAACAGGCTGCCCAGGGAAGTGGTGGAGTCACCATCCCTGGAGGTATTTAAAAGACATGTAGGTGTGGCACTTACGGACATGTTTTGGTGGTGGACTTGGCAGTTTTAGGTTAATGGTTGAACGTGATGATCTTAAAGGTCTTTTCCAACCTAAATGATTCTATGATGCTTTTATACTTATCTCTTTATTTGAAGCACTCGGTTTTGACATGTTTCCTGACCGGTTCCTTAGCTACAGTATATGGAAGTCTGTCCCCTAAGCATGACAGTTTTCTTACCTGCAGGTCTTCAGTCTCTATTGTGGGTCTTTTTTACTTTTTTAAGGTTAGAGTCAGCAGTTGCTGTTAGAGTCAGTCTTTCTCTAGGGTCTGTTTTACTCACATCTTTAGCAATGTAATTATACTTCACTATATCTTGTTCTGCCATTCTTTCCCTTTATATAGAATTAAAATATCTCTATATTTTATGGTGCTTTATCTCAAACTGGTTTACAAAAAAAGGCTAATATTATCACCCCCTTTTGCAAATCAAATACTTAAGGGCAATAGGGACACACAAGGCAGATCTTTTGTTATCATCAAGTAATGAGGAATAAAACTAAGAATTAGTGTAGTGATGCAGTCACTGCATATTGCTCTCTCCTTGATATCAATGTCCATAAGTAGCTAGATCAATACTGATTTAGAAATATTTTAGTTTTAATCTTTTCATATCTCTTTCTTTGGAAGTTTGTTATCTGAAAGCCATGAAGTAGTCTCTCAGCTCAGTTATTTTTCTACCATCGCTCAGTTTCTCCTAATTAAGCTATTTTTATGTAATCAGGTTTATGTTTCCATATAAGAATTCCAGAAAAACCACTAGATCTTAAATTCAAGATTCAAATGATGGATTGTGTGTCCATTCAAGTCAATGGAAAAACTCCCAGTTACTCCATAGTACTTTCATAAAAATGACTGACAACATAAGACTACTAAGCAATATCTTTCTTTGAGAATATTTTTTTGATTAGTCATTAGGAAAAAAGTAGCTTTGATTGGGTAGAATGAGATACTGTAGAATCTGAATCAAACTGTTTAAACTGGTTTTAAGCTAACCATAATTTGTTATTATCTAAGATGATTGTAAATGGCTTCCTTGAAGAGGAATTCAATCAGGGTAGATGGATTAGACAAGGCTGTCCAATCTCTGACTTGCTGTATCAAAATACTACTGTCTCAAGTCAATGAAGATGGAGGAATGTATCAGTGACAGGAAAAAAGTTCAATGAACCGATCATGGGTGGGTTGGTTTGTTTTTTAACAAATACCTCTCATTCAAAATTCTGACCTTGAAGTTATGTATGAAAGCACAGCACTGTGTCTTTTTAGAAGATCCTGTGAGATGAGCAACATCTGAATTGTATATCTGCCTCTACAAATCTCCCTTCTAGAGTATTAAGAACAAAAATAGGTAATTTTCAGGTATATTTTCCAAAGTACACAAGCATGTTCTCAATCAAAAACAGTGTAGATTAGAGAGAGATATGTGTATAGAGATAGATAGATATAAATGTGAAGCCCTTATATAGGTAACATTATACAATCAGCAACTTCTGCGGATGGGAAGGCTATGTGCAGTGTTGGCAGTAAATTCTTAGGCTGGATACGTACTTACACAATACAAGTTTTTCTTACGCAAGATTATCCACTCCCACCCCCCCTGCCCCGGGCAGGGCCCCCTTCCCCCAGCCCAGGGTGCTCCCAGCCCCGTCCAACCTGGCCTTGAACCCTTCCAGGGAGGGGGCACCCACAGCTGCTCTGGGCATCGCCTCACCACCCACACAGGGAAGGATTTCTTCCCTAGATCTAATCTAAATCTGCCCTCTTGCAGTTTAAAACCTTTACCCCTTGTCCTATCCCCCCACCCCCTGATCCAGAGTCCCTCCCCACCTTTCCTGTTCCCCCTTTAAGCCCTGGGAGGCCGCTCAAAGGTCTCCCCGGAGCCTTCTCTTCTCCAGGCTGAACCCCCCCAACTCTCTCAGCCCGGCCTCCCAGGGGAGCTGCTCCAGCCCCCCCAGCATCTTCGTGGCCTCCTCTGGCCCCGCTCGAGCAGCTCCGTGTCCTTCTGCTGTTGGGGGCCCCCAAGCTGGCCCCAGCACTGCAGGGGGGTCTCCCCAGAGCGGAGCAGAGGGGGAGAATCCCCTCCCTGGCCCTGCTGCCCCCCCTGCTCTGGCTGCAGCCCAGCACACGGGTGGGTTCTGGGCTGTGAGCGCACGGTGCTGGCTCACAGGCAGTTTTCCATCCACTAACAGCCCCAAGTCCTTCTCCGCAGGGCTGCTCTCCATCCACTCTTTGCTCAATCTGTAGTTTTACAGATAAAGAATATAGTTGCTATGAAGAACAGGTAGGCAGAGTGTCTTTCCAGTAATAGTGCTGTAGTGGCTAACTCTAACAAAGCTTTGCTGTATGTAAGGACCCTTACATTCTGTCGTTGCCCACCTGATGCATTTGGAGCACAGATTTAGTGCCTTCAACTGCCAACAGATACTTCAGAAATGCATACAGTTTTGCTATTATGATAAAAACATCCCTGAATTTAGTGGTGACAGCCAAGCCTAGTGTTCCATTTGAGTTCAGCACATCATAGTTTTCCATTAAAAGCTGATGCTGTCCAGGGGACTAGTATTTCTATTCATTTGTTCCCTAACTTAGTACACACAATTCCAGTGATGTCTGAATTCCTGTGTCACAAACCAATAAGAAATTGATAGAAAACACTGTGTAGCTATGTACTTTAAGTGTAGAAATTGATGTGCTGTTGCAGATAGTCTGTCATCTGTGCAAAAGTGAACATGAAATTTTGCTTAAAGTGTTCCCATGCTTGGCTGCTTGAGATTTTGGGCTGACTGTCAGGTTGGTGGAGGAACACAAAAACAAATTTATTGTGTGGTTCTGTCTATCCCTCAGATGAAGAATAATATTCTGGAGCACAGATATTGTATGGATATGGGGTGCAAACATAAACTGGGAGTTACTGTGTTAGTCTGGGTGGGAGGAGGGAAAAGTGAAAAAGTTGCCTAGCTGCTATTATTAAAATCACTGTATTCCACACATTTTCCTGGAAATTTGTGTTCAAGCTGTGTCTGAGCTATTGGTTGGTCAGGACATTCTACTTTGGAACAGGCAAAATACATCCCCCTCTAGAAAAAGAGTTTAAGAGCTCCATTTGAAATATCTCAGAGGTATTCCCCCCAAGGGGGAGGAGATCTAAAGGCTTTGGGGATTTGCTCCATCTCTAGCACTGTCTAGCTGAGAATTCTCCTCCATTAGCTCAGCCTTCCAAGTCCTGTCATTCAGCCCTGTTCCCGTGTTTTTTCAGTCTGGGAGAGGAAACCAGAATGGAAGGCTTGCTTGTTTATCTCATAAAGACTACATTTCCACCAGCACTGTATCTTTTGGAAACACCCCAATATCAGCAAACACTGATCTTTTATTTATCCTTTCCCATGGATAAATTTTATCTTAATTTCTTATTTTCATCTGTGAGCACTACAGAGGGGGCATCATGGAGCATTTATAGACCATGTACCTGTATCTCCTTTCCTGGAGTACTAGAGAAAAACTGTCTGACCAGCCTCTCTAGCTGCCTAAACTTGTGCTAGAATCCCACCACCATTGGATTGTCTCATGTTGTAAATACGCTAGAGACAGACCTCTCCTGGTCCTTCAGGTCTGGTTTTCCTTTTAAGCTGCTGACCAGTGATGTTTCAGTCCTAAAAGAAAAATCAGACCTGGAGTGGGGAGTTCAGGGACTTGTGTCCCAACATTGTGTTAGACGGAAAGATCCTGGTGTGAAGATTTAGCTGGGTACATGGTTCTCCTGCTTTATTTTTTGGTCTGAGAGTTAATACTTTTGGCCACATGCCTAGGAGATGTGGGGCAGCTCACTGAGAGTGAGTGTACTCAAGAACATGAGATGTTACTGTAAGCAGGGTGGTGAGAAGTAAACACTCATTTTGAATGCTGTAAGGCAAGTACTAGAGGTAGTGGTCCTTTCGTAAGACACTAAGGTAGATTTTAGATTTTCCAATACTCCTATATTCAAAATCCAGACCAAATATACTCATTTTTAACTTTGACATTTGCCCTTCTGTGATTACTAATACCGCAACTGTGTTGTTCTGTCATCATGCATCATTTGGACACAAAACAGGCTTCCAAATCCTCTTTGCTGCAAGGGAATTGACCTTCTCATTAGTTGGAAATAACACTATGATAGGTAATCAATATTTAGTTGAAATACCAGCATTTCATCTTAGGCATTACTCATCCTTATTTCTGGAAAGCATTCAGACTAAAAGCAAAATGTTTAGACTCAGCTGTGTATGGCAAATCTGCCCTTATACATACAAATCAGGTGTATACAAATGTTATTTTGAATGTACAAATTGCAGGTTTGCATCTCTGAAGCTCATTGTGTGTCAGTCTGACCTTACACTCAGGAAGACTGAATCAGAACATAAAGCAGTTGCCCTGAGTGCTGCCAGGTTTGCCTGCTGACAGAGACTTAGAACTGCTGCTGGGATCTTTATGAAGAATTCATTGGCTAATTTTTTTTTTTTTTAAGCTGCTGTAGAGTCTTGGTAGAAAATCACTGATTTTATCCTTGCACTTTTAAAAAAGTGTCAGATAAAAATTGATGCAAGTATCGATTAGCATTTGGAATCGTGAAGTCAATTCAGTTTTGGCATTTTAAAAGAAAATGCACTTTCACCTACCCATTTTCTGTAATATTGAAGGGAGAACCAAGCAACTATCTGAAAATGTGGCTTCAGCTTTTAATGGAAGTGTGACCTAATATGCCCTTGTTTAGCTCAGGTCTGCTTGAGCTGTAATCAGACTAAAGGTTTTGTGACTATGAAAGCCTCTTTGTCACTTATCTCTAATGAGGCTGTGTAAATTCTATACCAATATATGTGTGTTTCCAGTCAAACTGAAGACCCTTACACAACATTGCTTACACTCTCTGGAGAATGGGTTCCCTTTAGATTTACTGGCTATGCCCTCTAGGTTTACACTTCTTGGGTTTGGGTTTTTTTTATGTAAAATTTAAGAGATACAAGCAAATACTGCAGTTATTGCAGGAGGACTCTACAGGACTGTTTCTTCTATCCTGCCTGCAGAAACAAAGGAGTCAAGGTAGCTGCTGCAATGTGTTTCCTTTTACCCCACCATGATTCAGGTATCTCCTCTATTCACAGCTTAATCCTGAGAGCTGCATAATCAAATTTGTGTCTAGGTCTGCTTATGAAAAGCTAATTGAAACAGGCTGTGTATTTAACAGCTGCAATTAAATGTGGTGGAATGCTTGAAACAAACCCCACCTCAGTCTCCCTTAGCCTAGGGTTGCTGTGTGTGTATCAGGAATGCTATAGGCCGTAGCATCAAAATTAGCTTTTTGCTTCTTCATGGGCCCTTTCATTTCTTAATGAGTATAGTAGAGTAAAAGTATACATAGACTCAAGTCTTGCTCTGGTACCAGTGAGGAAAACATTGGCAGATAGAAGCCCAAACCTTGTAATTGCTGTTACTCGTATGGATGGAAGTTCTCTCATGGAAATTATGATAACTGTGGTTCTGTGGTGTTCAGGGTTACATCCTCAACCTGTCTGGTGTCAGGGTGGGATCTCAGTGTAGCACAAAGGCAGAAGAATCCAGGCCTTAATGTGGCATATCAAAACGGTAAGGTATGCTTTGCTTTTGTTCTGGCAATGCCTGTGGTAAATAGAGGAAGAGAACGTAATGGTTATGTGTTTTTCTCAAGAAAAATGCTGAGGCCATCTTTAATTGAGTTTTTGAGCATAATCTGTACTGGAATAATTAAGCACCAAATAGTAATAATTAGTGCAGGTTAATAATAATACAAATTTCATTGGCAGCACTGAGAGAAGCTGGTCCAAAATGGGTCTCTTGCAGCCCAGACACTGGCTGCTTTGTCAGTCAGTATTATCCTGGAAGAGCAAGCCCAGCTGGGCACTAATGGAAAGTAAATCAAAGATGAAGCAGTGGGCATGTTTTATGGCCATTCTGACCAAATATAAAATTAGCTAACAAGTAAGTGTAAAATTATTTGAGAATAAGGATCAATCTATGTATCTGAAGGTTTATGTTAGTTAAAAGACAACATTTTTTCTCTCTTACCATTCATCTTTAATTATCTACATGCAGTGAAAAGTACCTAAGCATGTGGGAAAAATACATAGCTGATAATATTTGATTCAAATGAAAAACAATAAACCATACATAATGGCTATTGCATCTGCTAAGTTTAGATTTCCTTCAAATGCTGTGAGAATTGATCAAATTAAAGAAGAAATCATGCTTCATTTTGTTTGCTCTTCTGACACAGAATTTCAAATAGTTTGAAGGGATAAGAAACCCTAAACAAGTACACACACCTAAGGAGCTGCAGGCTGCATTTTGTTCCTCAGTAGTGGTTTTATGTGTTTTAAAATGGAGTTTGGACACTTTATTTTCAGGCACGTCTTTTTACTCAGTGCAATAGTGTCAACATTTTAGTGAGTGATACCTGGTTACCGAATGCAGTAATGGTTCCAGATGCACCGCTTTTTATATTCTGCAGTTGTTTCAGTGAAGAGAAGCGTGCGTTATTGTAAAACGACTTTCTGGGAATCACTGCTTTTGTTCATCCACCAGTGGAAGCCTCTGATAAGGCTGAGTTTATACAACAGTAATACAGGATTTATGATACATGGGGAAAAAAATGTCTTATTAAGGCAAATAGCATCAGAATCAAAGAGATTAGTATTCTCAAAACAGTTTTGAGTTTTGAAGTGTAAATGACTACTGAAGTAATACAAAGATTGGAAACAACCCTTTAAAATTTGAAGCTCAGCATAACTTAAGATGTGGCTTTATCTGAATAAGGTTGGAAGTTACACAAATTTAAATCTGCAAGATGCTGATGATTTTGCCAAACCTCTCTTAAAATCAAGTAACAAAATAACCCCCCATCACTTGCCTGTCTGTTCAATGCTTCATTGCTGTTGTGGGTGATGGACGTGCAACTGTTTTGTGGGAAATACTGGAACCATTGTAACTGTGGTTTGATCAGTGACTTGGCTAAACTCGTCTCTCCAATCAAGAGTCACGACCTAGATATCCTGACTTCACTAGCTTGTCAAAAAACAGATAAACCAGGGTTGTTTTTCGAGGGGAATAGTTTCCTGGTGTGCATTGCCACAGCTTTACTCTTCCAAATGAGGCTGAGGCGCACAGCTCTGCAGCAGGGCTCCTACCACAGGTGGCTGGTTTTGTTTCTCATCTACTTCTTCAAAGCATCTCAGCTTTACCTGCATTTCATCCTAAGGTGGTAATACCATTTTATTCTTCTGTTAGAAGTATTTTTGACTGTTACGCTATTGTTACTTGTTTCATTTAAATTGGAAAATTTTGTTTTAAGGAAGCTATTGCAAACAAAATAGTTCTACCATGAACTTATACGTAGTTCCTGATCTTAGCCTCTGGATTACTCTGGGGAGGCTGTTAATGAAAGGCTAGGTTCATGTGTGAAGATACTCCTTTGAGAGGCGATATTTTCCTCCCGATACTATTAAAAATGATTTGGTTTTATCATCTTTTATCTTCATACTCAGTTGTCTCCCTTTGTATATGCCTTTGGCAGTTACCTATTTATTTAATTGTTGTGAGGTGGGTTTTTTGGGGAGGATCATGTTCTGGTTTTCTGGGAGTTTTTTGCCTTTCAGACACTGGTATCTGTTTAACTGAATTTCAGATATGAAAATAAATCTGAAAAAAACTCTCATATATAAGACAATTTTAACTATTTTTTTTTAATAGTCCAAATTTTAATGGCTCATTAAAGATTATGAAATATCTGGTCTTCAGTGATCAATTATGCCTGTGTATATTTGTTCTTAAATAAAAGTAGATACTGTAAGAGTGGGCTGCTGCTTTTAAATTTATCATAAGTGGCCTTCTGTTTTTAGATTACACTTGCTCAATTAGTCTATCAGCAATGTTATAGAGCAGAGAAATATGCACGTTTTTCTCAATGCCTTGAAGAGCAAAGGAAGCATAATATAAAACATTAGCTTACATTGATGATGGATAATGTTGCTTCTTGTGGTATCTTACTCTCACTATTCGAGTGCAGATTTTGCAGAAAGTGAATATGATCCCCATTTTGCCAGAAATACTCAGTTTATCTCTTTTGAGCATATTTTTCTAGTGGTGGGGAGAGGGAGAATGCTGAAGCTGCTATATAAACCTAACTGAAAGCTTCTTAACACAGCATAGGTATCATTAAAAAAAAATAAGTACAAATTTATGTGTTATGAAAGTGTTGCATGTTGTTGTGCTAGATTGAATATAATGGATTTTTTTGTTAATCTGTGTCACAAGTGCTAATTGACTAAAGTAGTACTTTTATTCTCGAGACATCTTGGCTATTTAGTATAAAAATACATGTTTACAGTATTCTGGTCATATCTAGACAACTGTTTCACATGGGTTCATAATGGAAAGAGATTCATCAATAATTCAGGAACTATGTTTAGTTGGTATGGTAAGTGCAAGGACAGCTATAGAAAGAATATTATTAGAGGGGGGCCAATAAAAGAGTAAGAAGATCCTGGAATACGGGTATAATCATGTGTATTCTAAAAAGCAGCCAGCACTCAGTTTGATATGCAGTGGATGTCACCTTTGCAAATGAAACACTGGGAGCTTCCTTAGCAATGAATATAAAAATGTGAAGATCAGTTATGCAGAAAAAGGAAATTAAAAAGTAACTTTTATACATAGGTGTGATTAAAACTGTAGAATAGTTTCTAATCCTTTTGGGACAGGTATCCTGGCGTGTCATTTATGGATGATAGACTGTCCTTAGGATTCACTCCAGGCTTCAAGGAGTTATAGTTCATACAGAGAGTTATTTTTTTGTTGCAATTTACAGACAATTGACATGAAGACTAGTCCTCTTGGGATCAGAGTGGCTGAGGATGGGGAGGAGAAGAAAAGAATGGCTTTCATTTGCAGCTAACATTGTAGTGCCATAAGGGGCCCTAAGTATATCACACTGGAATAGATTTTTGGGGAATTTGCAATGAGGTATAGTGCATCAAGGAGAAGCTACAATACAAGCAGAATAGAGTACTTTATCTTATAGCATCAGGTGCGACCCAACAGAAGTCATTCCCTGCACTTTTAATGGATGCTTGTTGCATGGCAAGTAATTCTAGGCAGAGAATAGATCTGAAGGTTGCTCCAGTCAAACCACTATCTGAACTTAAAATGATAGAATAGATTATGTTGGGGTGCCATAAACGTATTCTCCCACATTCTGTAATCCCATGTCCTATAGCATGTCCTTGCTGGGGAAGACTGACTTGAAGTTGCAACCTTTTTGAATTTCTAACATGTTTCATGTGAGTATCCCTTCTTCTGCACCAGGATGTTGGAAGAGTAAAGGATTCATATGACCCGCTTAGCTGCCTTTGTGGAGCTCTAGGTCAAATTATGGTATAGAACCATGCCTTGTTACTGAATGTTAAAAGTGTTCTTTGATACATCTACATAGATGTCCTCCTCTTTAGGACAGCTGTGTTTTTACATGGGGGACAAATGGTATTTAAGAAGCTCAGAGACTAACTGCTTTCTCATTTGGCAGTAGTGATGAATGGAATTAGATCTCAGGTAACCTAGTTTGTAACCCAGTATTACCTGTAGGTACATAGGACAGTTAAGCATTAATTTCAGTACTTGTATTCATGAGAAGATGGGAGAGCTTTCTGAGTCATATGTCAGGCATACTAAAAGTGGGAGGCAGGAAAAAAACATTAGAGCACAGCTATAGCTCAGAAACTGTTTTCTGATGGGAATTGTTAACATCACAGGGATTAGGTAGTTAGCTATTTTTAGATGCCTATAACTTTTAGAGGCAATTTGAAGCAGTAGATATCACCTAGGGCATGTTTTTGTGCTGCCAGAGCAGCACCTTGAGATAAGCAGGACTTCTCTCCGTTTGGAATCCTTAATTTCCTTCAGGACAGAGGCTGCACGTTACGACCTCTCTGCCAAACAAGTTGTGAAACCCCCTCCGAGAAGGAGAGCCAGCTGGGCACTTAGTTGAGTGGTAAGAAGGGAAGAATTGGCATCAATTACTGCAGCAGCAAGGAGGCACATTCACAGATGTTCATTTACTTTCTATCTCCTGCAGGGCTGACATGAAAAGAAATAAAGGTTAGAATCAACAGAGGAATACACATTTTTAATTAAAACAAAGATGCAGGATATGTCAGGAAATATTTTTATTTAAAATTAAAGGGGGGGAGAATCAAGTTAATTGATCAACTCTGGCTTCCTGATGCCACTTTGATTTCCTAAAATGATGATGAAATTGGCTTAAATAACTAGCAGCAGGACCTGGACCCGTCCTCAAATGCTGTCATTCTCCAGATGTATAAACATGTGCTAGTTGTAGACAAGAGAAATTCAGAGAATAGAATTGCTCCAGATACTCTGCCCTGTTCTTTGAGCAATGCAATACAAACAAATCACAGAAACAGCACTCCTTGGATTTACATTGTCATGAATGGAAGAAGAGTTTGGTCCCTGTTGTATAGTAAGAAATATCACTTTAGTGATGATGGCATCTGTAGTATTTGTTGGTACTGTGCATTCCACCTAGCTGCAAGCAAGCAAGCAAACTGGCTGTTGCATCTCATAGTAGAATTGGTGAACCTAGTACCTGTGACACACAGGCTTATCTGTAAATAAATCAGGGTTTGACTAACAGACTCAGATTGAGATTAGGGTCTTCAAAGCGATCCTTTTAAGTTTGGCTGTATCTGCTCTATTTTAGACTAATTTGAATTATCAAAGCAGCACAGAATAATTAAATTGTATCAGGAAAACTACCATTTTGATATAAACTGGTCTTGTGCTGTAGCAGTCCAGCATTATGGAAATTAATCTGGATTTGATTGGTCAGAATCGTTTATTTAGGCACCAAAATGAATCTGGCTTGACTTTCAAATGTTAAGTAGAGTTTACTTTTAGAGAGCACAGCTTATTACTTGTGAGATGAGCAAACTTCATATGAAACTGTAGAGACAGACTGAATAAGGAAACCACTAGACTTCTCATTACATTTTTGCTGAAGTCGCTGCTATAGTTCAAATTAGATCACTTAAACCAGAAGCATATAGTTTTCTTTTCCTTAGACTCTCAAGTCTGTAGTCTGAAATGGAGTTTAAAAACTTGTCATCCAGATGTTGTATCAAAGTGGAGAGGTGAATCCAGGTGCTTCAAGCCTCATATGGTGTTATAACCAACAAACACTCCTTACCAGGATATGATCTTCCAGAAGTTTAAGTAATGCTTCTCTTTGGCTGAGTGTATGTGGGAACAGCACAAAGCCAAAGGGCAGATATTTTTAAAATGTTAAAGTGCAAGAGATATACTCTTTTACAGAACTTCAATAAAAATTCATCACCCCACTTGCTGAAGTTGAAAAGAGTAGCCAGATTATTAGAATTGATTTTCTAACATTTTATACTGTCATCCTTTAATTTCTGTTGTTTTCTTTTGGCAAGGTGGTATGGTTTTACCCCTTAAAAAAACCAACCAAATAAACACAAAATCCTGCAGCAACAAAAATCCACTTCATCAGAAATACTAGAAAGTAATTGCAAGAGTTACAGGATTTGTTTTTCTGAAGATGAGTTGCTTTATAACATCCCCAACAGAACTTCAGAGTTAAATACGCTTGAACAGCACTTGGCACTTGTTGTTATATTAATGATAATTGATTCTCAAACACACACAAATCTATACTATGGTGCAAGCTCTGTGACATCCCCAAATGCTTTGCTTGAATTGCAATACCTGAAGTACTCCAGGGTTTAAATCAAAATGTAATTATTTTGTTCCTCATAAATCAGCATCCCTGAAGATAATACCAGCTTGTATAAGAACCCAATGGCTGTGCAGCCATTCATCTTCTGAAGAGTCAGAGTGTTTGTAATAGTTGTATGAGACGTTAGTGACTCCTTGGACTCAGAGACTACTTGTTTTGTGCAGAGCAATGGTATACTTTCGCTATATTGAAAGTACATACCCTAAAAGTTGAACAGATCTCCAAAGTGTAAAACAGCTGATTCTAAAAGATTGAGTACTTTGTCTCTCTGCAGAGGTAACTGTCTTCCTCCTTCACCTGTAAAACATGAAAAAACATTTTCTATTTATGCTGTGAGAGCATGGCTGTGAGATACCCTGATACTGTACGGCGAGCCTGAGAAGTATATAAAATACAGTACTTTGGGGGTTCTATTTTCATGCTCAGCGTACTCTGTTCACATCTCCCCGTGTTGATAGGGGTTAATTGTGTTTCTTTGTTACACAATGTTGGCATATACTGGAAGTAACGAATTTGGAATTTTAAGACATCTCAATATATTGAGTAAAACTGTCTCTGTTCTTTTAGTCATTGACACCCTAATAGTGTACAGATTTCAAAAACCTGATCTGTTGGCTAAAGCAAAGAGTCTTTTCTAAACCTCTTGTGTGTGTTTGGTGTTGTGAGGGTGACTTCAGTGAGTTGTCATTGACAATAAAAACTGAGCTAAACTCTCTGTGTGAGTACTCTTTTAAATTGCAGTACAAGTTTGCCTAGAATGCATACACATTAATTATGTTCCATACCAGAAATATTAAAAGCCTATTTTATTTTTTTAGCGTAACAAATTCTTAAGGCAGACCCCATGATGGTTGCTCTAAAGCTTCATGCTTTGAAATGTGTTGTGTCATAATTAGTTTTGTGCATGCCCACATAGCATATGCTTATAATTAGTGGAATCCATATGGCTTTTTACATACACTCAAGCTAACACAAGACACATGGACTTCAGGAGGGTGAACTCTTAGGCTTGGGTTGCAGGAAAGGCTAAGCCCAAAGGTACAACAAATCAGACCTTGTTTAACATGATTACCATCTGACCTGACTTTAGCTAACAATTCTGGTGAAACGCAGTTTTTGAGTCCGAATGGAAACCAGTGACAGTAACTTGAGAATTCTTGTGCAGTGAAGTAACTGAGATTGTCTCTGCTGGTCCGTTCCTATGCTTCTGCTTCTTTCCTAAGGTTATCATAAATACAGAAAAAATACCTGCAGGCTCAAAGCATCTCTCTCAGCAGTGCATGCACCTGCAAGAGTTACTACTGTCACAATACTCTCTGGCTGAACCGTGCCTCTTCATAGTTGTGGGCTTGGAATTGTGTTCTGGCCCTGGCAAAACCAGTGGGTTCTGAGAGCCTGGGCTTGGCGCTGTAACTCCTGGAGCATTTTGGCTGATGCTCTCCGATGGAACTAGTGCTAGAAGCATATAAATCTTACCAAAATGCAGTTATTGCCAGAACAGCACAAGTAGATCTTTAGCAGATCAAGTTGCATCTGGATGTGCTCCTGGACTGAAAAACAAATTCTCTATGGAAATAACTTCCATCAGCCTTGAACTTCAAATTCACATATGATTCTGGCTCTGAATTCAGCAGGGAGGAGGACATAAGTGGAAAGCTGGTGCTGTAAGTGCTTTGCTCTGTCTCAGGCCCTGCATCCATGCCATCAGCGTTGTGTGACTTCCCAGTTTTTCGTTCCTCCATTTCCTCTGACTGCGGAGCGACTCCTGACGCAGAGCAGGTGTCCCTGAAGGCTGCTAATGGTACTTCAGAAGCTGTGGTCCCTTCTCTCACTGACCACATCCTTTCCTTACTTTTAAACTAAGACTTTTACCAGCTGCTCCTAAGCAGCTGGAATGTATTGCTTTCCGTAGCCTTTGATATTTAGGAGCAAGGCCCTGAAAGAAACCTAGTACTGGTGACATTTAGTCAGGTCCTGACTGGAATGAGACACAACTGCTGTCAGCTCAGCCATCTATCTGCATTACAGGTTTTGTAGGAAATACCATATCCACAAATGAACATTATCAAGGGTACAAAGAGCAATACTTGCAAGAATTGACATGTGCTTCCTGCCTTCATCTGGTTGCCTCTTCTGTTTATAAATGTTACTCCTATCCAGAGGACTGCCTGGCTTGCTTCATTTAAGCCTCTCCATGAGATGTCTGGTACTATGCTTTATTTATTGCATGCTATTCACACCTTGTTCTGATTAGAGAAGTATTGATTTCCTTATGGGCTTTCCTATGGTACTCATCATTTTGAGATGAGTGTTTCACAAATGCTAATTGATCCTCAGCTTGTCCATTATGTGACAGGATGGTGGGTATTCTCATTTTCCAGATGAGAATCTGAGCTGAGACTCAGATTAAGCCAAAAAAAAAAAAAAAAAAAAAAATGGCAGCTCATTTCTGTTTGCCTAATTTGATGTGACACTGCCCTGGCTTCTCACAGCAGTCCAGATCATGTAACAATTCAGATGTTGACAGCCTGCAGTCCTCTGACCCCAGCTGCAGCTGTGAGCATTTAGGGCTCCTGCCTTTCAGACCCAGGGGTCTCAGAATACCCAAAAATGAGCAATGTGATTAGTGGCCCCCATGGGAAAATTGGTTAAAACTCTGCATTTGGTCTGTAGGAACTCATACAGAGTGTCAATAATAATTGGTGTTTTCTGGGACAAGAGGCTTAACCATGAGAAAGTCCTTTTTCTCATTGCTCCCCACTCTTTGCAGCTCCGGTTAACCCCTCGTGTCCCACAGCCACGTCTCCTGCCATGTGGTATGGAGCTGTTCCATAGATCCTAACAACCTTCCCTCTCCCACTGGTAGCAACCATGTCTCTTTCCCAAATTCCTTGATTAAAATACACTCAGAGCAATTGTCCTTATCACGAGAAATTGTTGTGAGGTTCCTACAAAGCAATGCATTCTGTTTGTACTTTTAGAGGTAACGGTATTAAAGCCTAAGACGTTAAGCCATGTACTGGGCCTTGGGTAGGGATGGGAATACAAACCTGGTTTCCTGAATCCAAGCTGAGTGTTGTCTACGTCGTGTGTATCCTTGCTGTCACCTAGAATTACTGCAATACAACACTAATCCAGCATCAGCTGTTGCTGAAATATGCTGAAAATCCATACAAAATGCCTAATTTCAGGAGCAAGGTAGTTTTTATCAATGTGCTCTTCTTCTGGTGAGCTGAATTTGCATAGCCTTTTTACTATTAAGTTCCTACCTTAAACAAGTAATAAAAATGAGGCCATAAATAAGGTATTCCCTATAAGAAGGAAGCCAATGCAGCCCTTACAAGCAACCAAGCAAACTTTATTCAGAACAGCTATTTTTGAAGGCAGTTGCTGCATTCACCCTTTGTAGTGGTTTCAGGGGTATTGTCAAGCAGCACAGAAAGGTGCTGCGTATCTGTTTAAAAATGTTGTCTCCTCCAGCTGTATTACTTGGACAAAAGAGCGAGTTTGCTGGTCTTATCCCTCTAGCCATTTGTGCTCATCATGAAACCACTGTGCAGTTTGCTGCAAATGGCAAGCTGTGCTGAAAATAGCAGGGGTTGCTGCAGATAAGGATTAAGGTGCCTTGGTGGCGGGAGGGCAATGTGAAGAGGCTTGCTGCTTCTCTTGCTTGTTACAACTAGCTTTTGCCAAAGGCTGTTTATTCCTGTATTTCTTGAGCATTTGTTTCAAGATTAATTGAGACTCATCATCTGAGACTTAGATTTATTATGCCTGTTTAGATGAAAACAAAACAAGACTTTTCTTGGATTTATAGAGTTGCTCTCTTTTCCTCCTAACTAGCAAGCCCTAGGTCTGGCATCTTTTAATATGAATAAAAGGTAAATAAAGAAGTCTTTATTTAGCAACTGCAGTTTGCAGAATTTCTGACATTAAAAATGGATAGTCATTACCAATGGAGGCTACTTTCTTGCTTCGCAAAAAAATTGACCATGCTCTGCATGTGTGTCACGGTAGGAAAGAGGTCAACTCTACTGGTAGCTTTTAATTGCTACAGCATACCATAATGCCCTTCTTTTTCCTTCCTTACATGTACTTTTTCAACTGTGCAGCAATTGTGGACAGAATAGTGTGTATAGTAAAGAAAAAAATAAATGAGAGACTCTTTGTGTAGCCTGTCACTTTTCTGATATTTTGGGACAAGGATATCTCCTCCTTTATTTGGGAGAACGATAAATTGCCCATCTGCTGAAAGACCAGGGGCCAAAGTTGCACACTTGTATTTGTGGAAACAGAAATCTGTTCCTTCTGGCCAGCTACAGTCTGCAGCAGGGAGGAGTCCCTGGGGTCTGTGGGGTGCCTGGGACAGGTCTGTTATCTCTTCTTGGGGAGGGCGACCTGAGTGACAGGAGGAGGTGAGTGGGAGCAGCGCTGCCAGGCTTCTCACAGAGGCTGAAGCTGTGTCACTTCATGAATGAGTTGAGGGCAGCTTGGCAGGGTGATCTTGTTTTGATTTGATTTTTCTTAAGAGTTCAGTGGGAAGCAAGTATGTTTGTCTCTAGAACAGTATACGAATTCTTCCCACATTTATGGGGCTCTGGTTAGTGCTGACCATGCAACTAATGCAAAATCCTTCACTCTGAGAGACCTGTAAAATTTTTTAAAAACACATTTCACATTGAAACCTTGCCCTCACCAAAGAGGCACTGGTGGTGGGTGGGAGCCAGTCTGGTTATAGCACAGAGCTGATACAATTCAGATGTGAAGGCTTTGAGGGAAGAGAAACATTTCCTTGCTGTGACACTACAATTCTGCATCTAGCTTTAGGTACCTGATGGGAGTTCTTTGTACTGTTTCAATAAATGTAACTTTGTTTTTTAGAGCATCTGCAGCATAACAAGTTCGTTGACATTATATCGAAGAATCTCAATGCTTTCCCGCAGCATCATACTCTGGTTTGTGTTTAGTTTTCCCATAATGTTGTCTGCCCTTCCATGAAAATACCAAGAAAGGGGGTGGGAAAAGGTTGGGATTTTCCAGATGGGTTATTAGTGGAGAGCTTAAAATGCTATAGGAAGTGATATCTTCTTGAAGCCACGAGGGAAGGCTCAGCATGAGGTCACTGTGAGCTCTGTAGCACTCAATAACATAAAACAACTGTGTGTAAGTGTTGCCGTTGAGGCTCATTGCTCAGCGCCGGGGTCCCGGGCGCGTGTGCCTCGGCTGCAGCAGCGCTGAGCGTGGCCGAGGGCTGTTGTGCCAACTGAGGCACCCGGTTGTGTCCCCCAGCCCTCCCCCCTCATTACTCCATTTACTGATACGCTTACCTTTACTTGGTCCAGTGTTTTTCAAGTTTCATCAGATTAACTGCAACATTACAGCATGAGGGGGTTTGGGGCTTGTTCCTTTTTATTTCATGAGAGCAGTTTGTGTAAGAACCTTTGAGATGTCTTTGCACAGGACATATTATATGACGATTGGATGAAGAGCTGCTTTTTTTTATTTCCCTTCCTTGTTTTCCAGGCACTACACAGCCTTTTTTCTCCATATAATTCCTCCCGAAGCTCAGCATGTGAGTGGTTTTCATTTGTAGACTTTTAGCTTTGTTCTTCCAGCTTTCAATCTTTGCTTTTTTTCCTGTGACTGGCTGTTCAGTTTGGCAGATTTGCATCAACATTTTAAGTGTGGTTCTAGTCACCTGGACTGTACAAGTGCTCAGAAGTAAATGACTGTTCTGAGTGTGTTTTCTTGTTGCTCCTAGGCTGGTGCCTGCCAGCTTGTAGCCCTCCCAGGGTGTGAGGTGCATGTTGCACCCAAGCTTTGGATGAGAACAGAGTGACAGAAAGAGTAAGATTTTTTCCATAGTACTGAAAACCATTGATTTTATTCTGATAAATCTTACTTTTCAAAAAGAAATTAAAAAACCAAGACAGATGTATTTAAAGGTTTACAGGGTTTATTTCAGTTTCTGTCCTGCTGTAAGGACAAAGTAGGGAAGGAGAACAGGGAAAGAGTGTTAAGAGGGAAAAGGAAGAGCAAACTTTTTCTCCTTGTAGTCTTTTTCAGCTGTCTTTATATTTCCAATACATCCAATACATTTCTTTTTTTAGAGGTCATTTTTTCTGAAGCCTAGGAAGAAAAACATCCCCTGTCCTTTCCACTGAAATGATCTCCCAGTGTGGAACTACTATTTGAAAGCCCTGTCCTTCCATTAACAGCCAGTAGTGAAATGCAGAACAGAGCTGTAGGCAATCTCAATTCACTTTGCTCTTTTTTTCCAGGAGGCAATACTTAAGCTGTCAGTGGCAGGAAGATATCTACCATATTGTGTTCTCTTCATTTTGTCACTCAGGATAAGATTTACCCTGTGTAACTTTAGCAGTGTAAACTCAGGTTTCTAGCTTTGGTTCCCAGCAAGAAGAGGGGCACGTTTAAAAGCTGATTTATCCTCTCCTAAAACAGATAAACAGATGTTTGGATGAGTTGAAATCACCCTTAGGAAAAAAACTTGTCTTTCCCCACTGACTGTAGACGAAACAGTAGAAGGAATAGCTTTGGCTGTCTTCCAAAAAAACTATATCTTGCCTAATTTCAGATACTTCTCTCACATTTAGTAACTCTTCCAGGCTGTTGTCAATGCGTCAGAAAACCCGCTGAAACAACACTGGTGATATTCATTATTTGCACCTCTGGTTACAGGATGAGAGGAAAAAGAAACACCTTTTCATGATCTTCTCTGGATGATATTTTTTCCTGGTTTTGTACTCTAGTAAAAGTACTGCTGCTGGTTTCATCGTGTTTCTCCTCCACCCATAGCTCAACACATGCATTTCTGAGTTAAGAGGTTTTTTTCAACTTCAGTTTTAGATAAGTAAGAAACAAACAGGGAATTTCAAAGCACGGGGGAAAAAAAAAAGGAGGGTAGGGGTGAATTTAGACAAGGTTTTCTCCCTGTTTTCCTACATACTTTACAAAACTTCTCCATCTTTGGCAAAGTTAGGGACAAAAGAAAAATGAAATGCCACCTTCTGCCACTAACTTACTGAAGTTGGCAAAGCTTTGAAAATGGAAAAGGTGAGGCAGAAGGAAGAGAACGGGAAGGGGGATGTGAAGGAAACACAGTTTCTGCACAATTTTTGTTGCACTGAGACAAAGAAGGAGAAAATACAGGGGCAAAAATACCAGAATTCCAATTCTTAGTTTTAAAAAAAACAAGTGGAAATGTAATTATTTTTTTTTCTTTTCTTTTTCTGAAGTGGTTTTGCAAAAAAAGTCCATATTAGAAGAAAAAAATCAATAAACCAATTTTATCTTATTTTACCTAGTTGTGACTGGTTTTGTGTTAACAACATAATATGGCAGCAGTCTTATTTGTATGCTGCTGTGGATAAAATGTATGTATTTTTAACGATTTTGGCACTTTCCTCTACTGTATCTCAAGTGGTCTTACTGAGCATGTTGGGTTTAGAACACAATGACTTAGCAAAACAAAGAAAAAATCCATCCTTTTATGCAGCCCAGGGGGGAATGCTGCCATACTCAATATTATTCATCTCTCTTGTGAGTTTTTCTGTGTGTTGGATACCTTGACAAACACCATCCTAGTCTGGAGGGAACTAACAGCATCAACACTTCAACACAAGTAACTTCTAATTCAGTCTAACTGCCATACTAGGCAGAAATAACGATAATGTTTTATAATATAAACTATAATAATTACTCATTTGAGTGAATCATAAAACTGGCACTGCAGCTGTCTGGATGAATTCCGTGTAGTGATAACATTCAACTAACTATTCTGAAGCACACCCCTGGTATAGGCAACTATATTCATATGAATTTTTACATCAAGCAGTGCAGTTCAAGTATGAAGAACATTTCCATCCATTTTTAGGGTGCTGGACTTCTGCTTTACCAAGTACAGGTTTGGAATTTGCACTTTGTAGAGACTGCACGGACCACCATGTGTTACTGCTGTCTTCTCTTGCCCTGTCCAGCTGTCTTTGGCCCCTGCTCCACTGGATTTCCTTAAAGACTGCAAACACTACAAGATTGCTTTTTGTATTAGGACACCCTTCAAAAATCAAATAAGTGATTTACTGAGGGATCATAGTAAAGAGAGAGGGTAAAATAATGCACAGAGGTAGACACTGTTTTGTGTAAAGACAGCTTTCTCTGTCAGTTTGTGGGGTCTCCTTGGCCCATTCACTGTCTAGCTTTTTGCCTGTAAGATATACTGCATTTCTACAACATTTGCCCCTCTAACAGTCTAATCTCTGTCTAAGCGTGTGTATTATTGTATCTCTTTTCTTAGGTTCCAGGCTGATCTATATACACTTTTCTTTGAGTTCCTAAACACAGAATTCTGCATTTTTCAAATCAAAGATGATATTAGTTCAATAGTTGAAACATAAGAAAAATTATTATATATTTGTCATCTTGTTTTAGTGTTGACAGAAGAGAACAATGGTAAACAAGAGTCTCTGTAAAATTAAGTACAGGGCCGTTGTTTTTCAGGATAATGAGACTCTAACTCAGCATGCTAATTTTAATGGGCTATCCTCAATAACTTAAAGTTATTACATATATCTAGAGGCATATATCTGTCTAAGTTCATGTTTTTTAATATAAACTTGGGTGGATATTTGAAAAATTTTAGCCAATGTGAACAAGACCAGTTGTAATACAAGAAGACTGCAAGTTATAAATGTGTACTTTGCATCTACTGCATGAATCACTTTGGAAAACAGTGTAATGCTATTGCTAATCAATTATATTACTATCATCTTTGTGTTCTCTGAATTTTTTATTACTTCATATTTCTCGATGGTCAGAATGAAAATTTATTAATTTAGCAAGTCAAGAGTCTAAACAGCATGTTCTTCCAGGGTAGCAGGTAGAGTGTACTAGTCCATAATGTTCTACTGCAATCAAGAATTAGTATTCAATTGTTTTTCTTCTAAAGAGAACAAAAAAATCAGCAATGATAATTTTTATTTTCTTTGAATGAGTTCTGTTTAAAATGTGACTCATCATTGAAACAGAAGGAGCTTCTTCAATACAGAGTCCCTAAACCAGTGTCACAGGGGATACAGAACAAGAATGTTTTTGAAATCTTGACAATTCTCCCAAAAGGATTTGTTTTTCTTGCGTTCTGTAAGCATGCAAGAGAAGTATGAGCTTTGTATCTGCTAAATTGTGTTTTGTGATAATGATATTATGGCAAACCAGAACCTCTACTATAGGAAATAATTTTGTTGATGATCTGCTTCCAGAGCAAGTGTCATCATGCCTTTGCTGAAAACACCACTCTTCAAATATTCCCTAAGCATTTGTATCAAACTAAACCAAAACCTTTACTGAGTGTTGTAAGAATAAGCACACTTAAGTGAATTTCTATATTCTTTGAACAGTACAAGCAACTACTCTGATTCTTTTTATCATCTACTTGCACTCATATCGATTTAATTTTACAAGCCTTCCCTATAATTAGAAAATCTTTCTGTGTGTAGAGGAAGTAACGGTAATCCTTTAGTGGATGTTGTGCCTGGCAAAAGTCTTGGAAGATATTCTGAGGTGTGTATCTAAAGCATTAGAGAATTGTACCTTCCAGAGAGCATCTCAAACATTTCTAGTTCTGGAGAGCTTTGACTTGAATTGTTTTTTCACTTCATTTTATTGAGTAAAGGTTTTGTGCCTTTCTGTCTTTTGGGACTATAACCATATTTCTAGTAGACAGATAATTGTAGGTGTTATTTATGTCAGATTGGACTCAGTGGCTAACTCCCAGTAGGTCATGCTGAAGCAGTGTTATCCCTCACACACAAATTTAAGTAGTTCCCTGGCTAGCTTGTCTTCAGGATTAAGAGAGGCTACCCTTGTTAGGGGCCAATGTGAAAAGATAACCGATAATCTTTGGCATCATGCTTTGTGGCAGTTTATAAATATCTGGAAGGAATACCAAAACATTTATGCTTCTCTCTCTCAAACTTCAGGAGAAGGGAATAATTCAGTCAAAAAACCCTCCATATGTTCAAACTCAACCCTAAAAGGATGTTCCTATTTTGCAAGTAAATTTAAGCTTTTATACAGTGAAGTAGCTTATTTGCTTATTTGTCAAAGCCATTGGACTGGCATGTCAGAGATCTGGGTTATTTTCTCTGCTAGATTGCAAGTTCTTAAAATGATGTTGAAGTACACCAACTCTATTCCCATCCATAAAACAATACTTTTTTTCTGTCATTGCCTGCTGGTTTCAAGACAAGGTTTTCAGAAGTATGGTTTGTTGGGCTATTCCTGTACCTACTAGCATGTCAATGGCAGGTTTGTCTTTAATAAGTGATAGAGGAGATAGATCGGTGCCAAATGCTCTTGAAAAAAAAACCCAAAATATTACAGTAAGGAGAGAAATTCCTCTACTTACTCTAGTGGTTTAAGCCCAGAGGGCAGCTAAGCACCAAGCAGCTGTCCACTCACCCCTTCCCCCTGTCAGGAGCGAGAAGGAGAAAATGAAGCAGAAATGGCTCAAAGAATCCATCTAGGGACAGGGAGCTCACCCATTATGGTCACAGGTTCCCCTTCTGAAATACGCTCTCGCAGAGGCGCAGCCACCGTCGCTAATTGCCTCGGCCCTGGCCAGAGGTGGGTCTGGCCTGGAGCCGGGGGAGCTTTGAGAAGCTTCTCACAGGGGCCACTGCTGTAGCCCCCACCCCTGCTGCCAAAACCAAAACAGAAACAACCCAGCACCACAGAAACCCAGCACACTTAGAAATATTTAGTGTTTGTAAATGTGCAAACATTTAGTTTAGTCCATGGACAAATTTTGTAAATAATACTTTCCTCTGAGGGATTGCTGCAGATACTTAAGAAGTAGGAAATGGGTCGTCACTTCAAGCTCTCCTTGAGCATCAGAAATTGGTGCTGTCATGGTCCAATGTACTTAAATTCTTTCCAAACAATTTGGGCATCTTAAAGAGAAAACAAAAATAAGGATTGCATGATCCACCTGTATTTTAATCTTTCTTCTCCTTCTTGCATTTAAGTTTTTAAAAATTAGTTACGTACTTGGGCAAATTCCTTTTTCACTCTTCTTAAGCAACTGGATGGCTCTTTCTGCTAGTGATTCATAGCTTCATTATTGAAATGGCAGCCTAATCACAGGACTGAGAGCCAACTGTTTGGTGTTGCAGAGTGAAATATTCAGATGAACAGTGATGTTTAAAATCAGAAATATTAGTATGGTAGCTAGAAGTTCATCCTCTACAGAAGAAAAGGGGAATGGTTGATTCCTGTCTGTTTTCTTCCCCTTTTCTACTTCTTGTTCCCTCACTGACGCACTCAGAATCAAGTTGTGCAGCAACCTAATTTTATATCAGATCTTTCATTTCACTCCTTGCCATTATTTAGGATCTAGTTGCAACTGCATTGTGTATGCTTAACAAATAAAAGCTTTCAGAGAACATCATTCAATTCCCACCTCCTGCTAAGGGTTTTCGAAGTGTAATACATCACAGAATCAAAATGACTTTCACTAAAAGTTCATGCTGTTTAAATCACACCAAATGTTATATTGAGCTGTAGCATACATAATTCATGTATCATTAACAGCTTCTACAAGTCTTGGGCTGCATGGCATACCAATGAATCAGAATGTGTGGGTATTTTTTGATACCTGCCTTTACTTAAATTGTATTTAGAAGCAACAGCATGTAATTGTACTAACTTGGAAAATCAAACAGGCGTGTAATAAATTATGGTTTGTGATTGACATGGTAAAGTAAGTCTCTTTCCTTTACTGATGTTGAGTAAGCAAGTTATTTAGAACAGGAAAGACAGAATAGATTTTTGTGCTGCTATTAATGTTATAAATAAAAATCTATTTTCATTGTTTATAATGTGAGAATTCTGCAGTCATTTAATTCATTACATGGCTGATGAATCAACAGTGTCCTTTAGTAAGACAGACATGTCAGTTCAGCCGGTTTGGATCTGTTTCACAAGATGCTAGCTTGGACAAGTGAACATGGTCAGGAAGATGGCCATGGGATTACTGATGTGTTAGCCTGTTACTTATGTCCCTGAGAGATGTTTGGCTTCTAGTAACACTCACAGCTCTATGATTGCCTATATCTGTTATTCCTACCATTATCCCCCTTCTGCCACACAGGAGTCAAAGGCTTTGATTCAAGGAGGTCTGTTAGTGCCAACCGGAGCACTCTGAAGCTGCTAAAATCCCCATGTCAGATCTAGGAGTGTGCTGCAGCACCTGACTGAATCAGAACCTTAGCTTTATCTGGGTGTAGGGATTGTAATTCTGATTAAGTATCTGCAGGCAGAGAAATATCCTGTATTGTTCCAGACAGGAGGATGTTAATCTGATGTTCATCTCCAGTAATGGTGCTGGACAACCCATAAACAGCAGAACTGCTTTGTGATCTGTGGCTGCCAGCAAAAAGAAACTTTCTGTCAAAGTCATGGCAGACCATACCTTGCAGTCAGTGATCTCATGCTGGATACATGAACTTGATGACTAGGAAATGGAGGTGGCCAGGGTCTTGCAAAACATACATTTTTCTGAAGTGGAATTACAGATGTTGGTTATAGCTCCTGACTAACTGACAAACAAGTTAGAGGTTTTCTACAAGAGGTTTCACACTTAAATATGTGACTATTTTAATAAGTGTATTCTGCTCTTAGTCATTGATATACCAATTTATTTAAGCAGAACTTCAATTTAAATATGTATTTACAGTAGATTTGGGCTCCAGGTACTTGTCTGTACCCTTGTATTTAACAATCTTTAATAATAAATTACAATTTAGGAAACTTTTTGACTGGTTACCAGGAGGCATTTTTTTTCCAAAATGATGACATTTATCAACCTTCAGATTCCATTGGAAACAGCCCCGAATGGATGACTTCTTAAAATTAAGTAATCTGCATTTTGCAATTGGTACTATTTTAACCTATCTTGTACTTGATACAGTATTAGTGTTATGTTATGAAGTTTTATTAATAGTATGTTCTGTCATGATAATTGTTGCTGAAAGTTGAAGCGTGGTGTTCACCTTCAAGAAAGTAGCATGTCGCCAGTCTACTCTAGCTGACCTTTTTTTTTGATTTTTAGGACATCTAAGAACCAAATGATCAGTAAAGATTCATCAAAAAGTGCAGCTTCTAACTACTTACTATGCCCGAGAGTTCCCTGCTTGTTATTAGCACTTAACTTCCAATGAACTCAAAGTTGCAATGTGAAGGATACGCGGATCTTCCTGCCTTTCTGATTTCCCGTTACGGTAGCTATGAAACAAGCAGCCCTGATCTCAGCATCAGCTCACTGGTTATCTTGTTTTGGTGGCACTGGGGTTGTTGCCTTGGTTTTCCTCCTAGACTTTTTCTGGTTTGATTACCCTTGTGACAGAATTTGACTGTGAGAATTAGCATGTGTCTAACTATAGCCACAGCACACGGAGGTTTGTGGGGGCTGCGTCATCTTGTGGGATACTCTGGATGTTAGTGATCAGTCAACACCTTGTGATGAAGGTAATGACTGAGGCAAAGTTGCACAGAACTGTAAGGAATGTTTTCCTGAGTGGGCAAGTTAGTGATTTAGAAAGCTTAGTCTAGCTCACACAAAACAAATGTGCCTGGAGCACGCAAACCAGTAGTTACATACCTTTGTGATCCTTTGGGCATAGAGCATAAGGTGACTGAGAAGTAAAAACTCAAATGGTTCTGGTATTAAACCCCTAAATTATTTACTTCTGTGAAACTGCCACTCAGAAAATGTCCACGCCTAGAAAAATAATAAACAGTTAAAAATGTTGATACCTTCTCATTCAGTAAATGCTTATGCTAGTTTACTTGTCCCTAAAGCTTCATGCTTTTAAAGAGGAACTGAATGAGTATCACTGTTAGTCTGGGCAGAACAGAGCAGCTGAACTCCTGTCACTCCAGGGTCTTTGTTCCTTCTTTCTACTCAACTGTGGTTAAATGAGCTACAGCAAATTATACTCACCCTATCAAGAAATCTGGAAAAAAAAAAGTTACCTTATGAAAAATTGTTTTAGTTAAACATCAGGACCTACCAAATATTTTTACCAGGTATCTGTGGCATAACATGAAAAAACTGAGAATGTTCTTGTGAAACATGGTACAGTTTTAATATAATTAACAATTAGTGTGACAAACAGTTACATTAGTATTTCATTTACCTTTTAAAAATAAATCTGAAACTTAGTTTTAATGATGATTTACCACTGTTTATAACCAGAAAAAATGAAGCAGTAATGTAAGGGCTAGTAAGATACTGGAAAGCAAAGCTGGGTGAAATGTGT
This sequence comes from Tyto alba, assembly GCF_018691265.1. NCBI lineage: Eukaryota > Metazoa > Chordata > Aves > Strigiformes > Tytonidae > Tyto > Tyto alba. Next base: position 25,753,331 of record NW_024881262.1, on the reverse strand, counting down.
GAATCATGCCTAAAAGCAGTGTGTTCTGAGTTGTTGGCATTTCTAGCATGACTTCTGTGTTACTCTGCAAATAAGTAGCCCTCTTGGGCACTGAACTTTTTATTCAGGTTCTGAGGTTCTGACTTTGTATGATTCAAACTGTATTTAAGTCATGTCTGCTTAAAGCTGCAATGAGGTGTAACTGGTCTTGCTGTCTGTAAAAGCAGATGTACTCAACTCCACCGCTGGGCTCGGGAGAGCCGGGGAATGTGTAGCACTCTGGCCAGCGTGCCGGTGTGCTAATGCAGAGGGCAGCCCCGCCGGCACGACAGCGGGTCCGTGGCCAAGGGGTTAGCAGAAGGCAGAGGCTGCACCTGAAAGCGCAGCTATCCTCTCCCTAGTAAGCCTTGCTTCACCTCCTCCTGTCTGACTTCCCGTTATTTATGCTGTAAGCAAACAGACGACATGGTAGTGAGTTCTTTGTCTGGCTGGTTACTGCTGAGATGTGTGATTACCAGTTTAGATGCATCATCTCAGAATTTAAACGAAACTTTAACTGTAGGAAAGTACAGTATGTATCTACATGCAGGTGTGTACAAATACAAAATGGTTTTTAAATGCTTTGAAGCACAACTCCTAAAGATATGGCCTGTATTTTAAAGATGGAGAGATGCTGACTAGGGGTTTGCACTGCAGGATGAGCTACAAGAATACATTTGTGTGCTGAGGTGGTCGCTGCCCTGAGGACCAATAGTTTAAAATACTGGGAGAGTTGGGGAAGAGAAAAGGAAGCGTTTATGTTCATTATATAGTTTGTGTCTTCATCAGCTTTGGATGTGGTTGCATAAGTGAGAATAGAACTAGGATTTTGTGCATTTTGGAAAGGTCAATCTTCTTCTTGCAGCCCTGATATTTGGGCAAGCTTGCTTGCATGCTTTATCACAGAATTATTTTCAACTCAGTTCTCTTCTCTGTTGCTGTTTGAAGACACTTGTTCCAGCTGCAAAAAAAAAAAAAAGAAAAAAAATAATGACGAGAGAAATTGAGACATTTTCACCTAGCAGGCAAGTCCACTCTCTTTTTTTTTTTTTCCCCACAATACCTGCTTCTGTGTGTGCACGTGTGTGTTGTGTTTGGGGAGGGGGGGTGGTGTCAAGAAAGCAAAAGTTTGCCAGGAAAGTAACATGGGTGTCTGGGAAGTGGATCTAAGTGTCCCGATGGCAGACTTGCCTTTCCTCACATACCTTTTGCACATACCCGTTTGGGATTTTTAGACCATAATTTGAAGAACACTGGTACTGTGAAACCCACTAATGAGATTTTCTCAGTTTCGACAAGAAATACCAATCTCTAAATTTGGTTTCGACAAGAAATACCAATCTCTGACTTCAGAAGAGAATCAGGGGCAGACGTGTTTATTGTGAAGGTGCTCAGCCTCTAATGACATTTGAGGTTGGATCCAGTGCAGTTGTCACATGCCATAGGCTGACCCTAGTCTTAAATGCATGGCTTTGGGCTAGGTGTGTGTTGTTGTTAGTGTATGTTGTTAAAGCACACTATCCATGAGGAGGGGTGTGCTCCTGCCCATTACCGTGGCGTGCGCTCTGCACTGAGCGGTGTGGCCATGCAGCCGCTCGGCTCCTCCCCTGCCCGTGGGACACTGGCCGCTGCTGTAGCAGAGCTAGTGAAGCAGCCACCTCGGGGACACCTGGGGACAGCCCAGCTGGCTGGTGGGAGCAGGACCCCGGGAGGGAGCTTCGGTGCTCCTGGTCACACCGACTGCTGATAGAGTGTCTGGAGTGCTCATTACTGTGGTCAGTGCTACTTGGAGACAGGCTTTCCCCAAAGCTCACCACGCCTGATCTCACTGTTTCACTCCCCCCATTAGGCAATGATCAAGGAAATAGAGAGGATACTGTAACAGGGGAAGGAGTAGAAAAGCTTCCTGGGCTGGGTTGGTCCACCGATGCTGGCTGGTTTGAGCCAGTAGCCAGGCCTACGCATCCCCCAGGGAAAGGTGGTGCTGTCCGTTCGTTGCAGCTTTCTGCTTCACAGGTGCACTCACGCTGCTCCCATGGGCTTCTCCCCCCATGTCATACCTTACGGAAAGAAAACTCCCTTGACTCTGAGCTGGTACCGTTGTATCAGTGGTGGTTGATGAGATTTGCAGTTGTTGGGAGCAACTGCTGCTCGGTTTTCTGCACAGTGGAAGCAGAGGTGACAATCTGACTCACGGACCGTGATGGTAATTCCCCAAAACACAAGCCTTCTGCCAGTTGGATGACAGACCATTGGGGGATTTGGTGGAGCAGGAGGTTAAAGCCAACAACCAAGGAATGGCTTTGGAAGCATAACTCTACGCTGAGATGTTAAGTACGGGCACGGTTGCAATCTGAGAAATTCATGAATGTCACCAACACAGTCTGCTGAAGTGATAGCTATAAAGTGAAAGATTTAAAGGAGGCAATCATAATGGTTAACAGCGGTGTGAAAAAGCTTAAACATGTTCATAAATTTCAATAACTGCTGAGCAATATACTGGATTCATCTAGGAGAGATTTAATTTGAAAAATGCTAAATAGGAGATACAAAGACTGGAAACACAGACATTTCTCTTGAAGATGGAGTCTTTTGGTGAGAAATTTACATTGTACTTCAGCTGAAGTGATATTAAATGCAAGTACAATGTGGTAGAAAGGGAAATATAAATTAAATTATAGAAAGAGTTTTTAAATTTGCACATTAAGGAAAAAGGCTTTATTTTGTGTTCTCGCTTCAGAGGGTATTTGTGTCTAGATCTATAAATGACCATGCATGCTGAACAAAATGAGGTAAAAAATTTTGGTGTCAATTATATAGATATTTAATAGAAAATAAAAATGACTGAAGTCTTATCACAGGGAAGATTAAGCATATACACTTGTGTACAAGTATCCAGAACACATACATCATTTAAATGGATGCATTTGATTTAGAATACAAATACTTCAGATGAATTTTAAATTTTCTGTGTTTAAAGTTAATTGTATTCTGAGGCAGAACCTTTCATTGCAGATAGTTTTAGCAAGATGCATCAGTGCACTAAGATTTTTGAAATGGTGAATACCTTCTTTGTGTTGCTAATTGCAGCTGTGCAGTCTGCAGATGAAGGATATCCAGCATCTTATTTCCAATTTCAATCATTTTATTCCTGTTGATAAACAGCCCTTATCTTCTTCCCACACACCAGATAGATTTTACATTATTTTATAAATGAGAATTTTCCATTGTGCTGCAGCATATTGTTAGCAAGCTTGAGCTTTATTAAAAAGAAATAGAAACATAGAATTTGGAAACTTTCTCCTCATTCAAGTGACTTATTTTTAGATGTACCAATGCTTCTTGCAGTAATGATTAAATTAATGAAGGTTGTGTGGTCTGAAGCGGCAATACTAGTCATTACCACGCTCTGCTCTAAACCTCGCTGCACTCTTATCTCAGTCAGAACACCAGCCCACTTCAGATGGGCGTGGAAATGATCACAGCTCCAACCGCTGTTCTTCTGAACTGGGCGCCTGCATTTAAGAAAGACGGAACACCAACTGCCCCAGTCCCAATCGCTGCCTGACAGGTATGCTGAACATCCCAAGCCCTGGTGTCCTCATTTCCTGCGTTACGATCACAGTAAGAGGGTGAATGTTTGTGAGGTTGATCAGGGTTGCTGCCCGTGATGAAGGAGGTATGTTCTGCTCTGTGTATTCAGTCCCCTCCAAGAAGCATCACAGCCCTATAGATTGGTGTGTTGCTTATGGAAATGCCACCTCAGAAATGGTTTTGGATCAGAATCCATCTTTTGAAGTCGTGTGGGAGCTGACTTACAAGATTTGGGGAAACATCTGAGTAGTCATCCCTGTAACAACTAGTAGGTTTGGAACACTGAGGACCTTTCTTTAAAGCAAAAAGGTTGTGTTTTCAACTTGTGTCTCCCTGCAGTAGGTAAAGGTACACAGCTATTTTCTGATTTTGGGCTAAATTTCACTATCTGTCCTTGCTGGTTTTATGTATCTCCCTGATGCTAAGACAGCATTTGTTTAAAAAGAAGACAGGAATATACACAAAAGTGTACACTTTTAGCAGAGAGTGGAAACCTGAATGGCTGAAGTTATAAGGCAGGCATTATTGGGGCCAGCACAGGTAGTGTGAAGCAAAGGGAATTTCCCTTCCTGTGGTCACCAAAAGCTACTCCTAAATTCTGGAAGTCATGAGTTCCCCTCAATTGAAACAGAATGTGTTCTCCACGTCTGAGTATTGAAGGAAGGTGATAACAAAAACATGTTGTTCCGAGAGTTTGGAAAGAGGAAATATATCTACTGTCAGAAAAGTGATTAACCTGGTAAGGAACTCAATACCAATGTTTAATTCTCAACATATGTTACATTTTTGCCATGACACTTTATATTCTGAATGGCTTTACTAGTGCAGTTTCATTTGCTTCACAAACCACTCAAAATACAGGGAGATTTCTAGAGAGTGAGAATAATGATTTCCAGTAACAGAATGAAATATTTTAGCTGACAAGTTCAGTGGCATGGCTCTGTGAATCCTCCTACATTCCTTGCCAAATACCACATCAATTTTGTTTGACTTCATGCAAATCTGGAGGGAGAGGAGGGGCTCTTATCTCTCTGTGTACTTACATACACTCTATATGTGTGCATAAATATTCCCAAACACGTTTGTGCTGGTGTCTCAGCAAAGCATATGGAATTTCACATTGATTTGTGAACTCTATAAAACACTAATGGAACTGATGCTTTAGCTTTCAGTCAATTGGGAGAGACTCAGTGATGGGAAGCTGCAGGCAAATTCTCTCTTTGCTGGTCCCAGTAGTGCCTTCCTTGTAACTTCAGCTGTTCTGGTTTCCACTGTCCTCAGATTCATTTTTTTCATTTGGAAAGCCAGGTAAACTCATTCATGATACAACTCAGAAATGAGTTCTATCTCCCTACATCTGATACACTTTATTTATTTCTAAGCACAGCTCTCTAAAAGGGAAAACCAGCCACACAATTCCATGCATAATGTGTACACCTACAGTGCTGTAAAATGCTTCATCAGGAAGAAACGGGGAACATCGCTCTTCTCTCCTTTTTATTGTGAAATGAACTCTACTGCTTTCAACAGCCTACACATGCAGATTTGTTATCTCTGTGCTCTGCTGAAAATGATTCTGCATTATATATGTTTTATGTGTGTCTGTGGGTATGTCAGTGGTACCTTACACTGCTGTTTATGACAAAACCTCAGGACACCTTGATATTCGGAATCAAGTTCTATTATAATAAGGTCAGCTGCTTCTAAAGAGCTTTTCATCACCATGTACTTTTTACAAACTATTTTGGTATATCATTAGTCCAGTCACTGCTGGAGCAGTTGTTTTTGTGGTAAAATTGTGTTATTTCACAGCACAGTTGCCTGATTGTCACAGACAGTAGCTAAATGATGAAATTAAACAAGCAGAAACTTTGCTGGAATGTAGATAGTGATCAGAATTACTGACCTTGACCTCATTTGTGAGAAGTTGTGAGATCTCTAATGGCAAACTATCTTCCTCACTCAGTATCAAATTATTTTGAAAAAAACCCAATACCCTACATATGCAGCAACACGATGCCTTCCCATGCTGCACAAAGGTATTTGTGCCATAGTGAATTCAGGATAGGTGCTACCAATTGAAACATCATCTGCTGCTTTGAACACACAGAAGGCTGCTTTTCTCTCTAGAAGCTGGAGGAGGCAGTAAGATGGTTTGTTGGGGTTTGGTGGATTTTTTTGAAGAGGTGAGAACAGAAAATAAACTGGAGCCATTCAGTACTGAACGGGGACCAGTGTGGGGGCTGTAGCTACTGAGGTCTAGGGGACTTATTGCTGGACTGAATGCTGGGCTTTGCAGAGCAGCTGTCTGGCTTCAGGGGTTTGGCCTGATGCTCGAGGCAGAGGCCACTGGATCTAGTCTGACTTCTTACCGAGCGGCCTTAATGCTAAGGATGCACTCAGTGCACTTGTGGTTTCTAAAGCTAGAGCCAGGCTTTTGACATCATTTCAGAAACTGCTAGAAGGAGTGTTTTCTGTTGGCTTAAGCAGAAGTGTCCATGTGCAGGGCACTGTTAAAATGAAAGGGTTCAGACTGGGTGAAATCCAGGCTGCTTTTCTGCATACAGACCGAAGTCTATGTGTTGGGATATTTCCTTGCTATCCCCTGTGAGTTGGTGGAGAGGGAGTCTGGCACACAGAAATGAAAGGGACCTTCTAACCGTTGGGTCCAACTTCTCTCCTAGCTGCATTTCATTGTATTTTTTCTTCCTCTAATCACTTTTTTTCATTCTGATCATTTTTTTTTCCCCTGGACATAGTCCCCTGTGGGAACCTTTATCAGCTGAGTGAACTGCTGCACACATTTCATTAATGCATAAATGAGCAGGCTGAGAGCATCTTATTGATCAGCAGATGCCTCGTTATCTGTGGTACCCTTGCTGTGATGCCCTGGGGGACAGGGGGACTTTCTATTGTGAGTATATACACTATTATTTCCCTTTCTTTTCTTATTCTATGTGCACAAATAATTAAATATATGTGTCATTAGAATTTAGTGTTTTCATACTATAATCTCTTTTCCATTCTTCCTAGTAGAATGATGTATTTCAGAATCTCAGTCTCACCTTTGAGGCTATGTGAAGGCTTCTGAATTTGTTCTGTACTCTTACTCTTTGCACAAGCAAGTCTGGTGCTAGTAATGATGAGATTTGCGCAGCAAACATGGAGTGGAAACCTAGCACTGCATTTAATATGCTGAGGGTTTTGAGGCACAGTCCAGAGTCTTCAGAAGCCAGCTGGACATTCATTGCTTCCACGTAGAAGAGATTTTCTTTTAAATATATTAAAAAAAAAAAAAAACAAACAAAAAAAAACCCAAACAAACTATCTATTTTTCCAGTCCCTTGTGTTTGTTGCAAGACCTATATACCTGCTGGGAAAGAAATATCAAACCTGAAACTCCATTGATCATTGTCACCAGGAAAAATACCCTTTTCAAAGTGGAAGGTGGACGTGTAAAAGCACCAGTTCTGTTGAAGATATTGCTTGGTTTAGTTTCCATGACCTTTTGCCAAAGCTACAGTGGATTTGAATGTTCTTTAAAATTCTAACATCTAAAATCTTCACTGATAAAACATTAGGCATTAAAAGCCTCCATCTTTGCCTGCCGCTATCCTTTTTCCTGACACACTCATCTGTTATGGGCTTGCTGATGCCTGTATGGGATAGGCCTGATGAGATCTTTGCAACTGATAAAGCTTATTTGAACTACGCTTCCCTGGAGGCACAACTTGATAACCAAAATAAGTGCAGAAGTGGACCCAATTCTTACCAATTCCTCTCTTTGAACAGGGAAATCCTCATGACGGTGCCTGGTAGACCTGCTGCTATAATGGGAGAGGCTGAATCTCCTATGTGCAGCACTGTTTGCTTTTTCACAGTACTGGAAGCCATGTGAAAATCACACTAATTGCATTTGGTTCATGTTTTCAAGCTTTTCTGATTTGCAAGAGCTAGAGGCTATAATGTTAAAAATGCCAGCATGTGACTCCAGTGGTTGGTATTTGGTTCTCTCTTAGTTTGCTAGTCTTGATTTGCCTTACTCCAAGTTTAGTCATGTTAGAGATGTGCTCAAAGCCTTCAACTGTGCTTTTTAATTAAGCTGACTTAAAATCCTCTTTTATATCATAGATAATAATGGCAGCAATGATTATGAGAATTCATTTCATTCAGTTGCTTTTAGCAACTTTTTAACAAAGTAGAAAAGTTAATAGGTAAGAAATAGGTTCACAATACAAATGGAGAAATCTAATACCCAAGCCGTATACCCAGCTTGCCAAAATTCAGCTTGAAGCCTTCAGCTCCAGAATATTGTATTTTGAAAATGAGCTTTCTTTCCAACTCACTGCTTTACATAGATTGCGGAGTGATCCATTTGTGGGAAGTCAGCATTGGTTCCATGTGCACATTGCAAAATACATGGTACAGTTCACTGCAATGCGCACTTTTGCCTTACAACTCCAGTTTGCTGTCCAGAATATTACAAATAAGAATTTCCAATATGTCAGGTGTACAACACTTATAGTATTTCTTTCCTTTTTTTTTGATTTTCTTTTCAGTCTCTGTTCCTCTCTCACTACAAAAGAGCAAGGGAACAATCCACAGTGCCAGAGTATGGCACAAGTGTGGGCACAGTGTTTCAGCTTATGACATTCTTGTAAAATCTCGTGGTATGTACACATCAACTTTCTAGGAGCTGTCAAAAAAAGATTTCCAATTATAGTATTTGTATACTTGTCACAAGTACACATAAATTTGTTTTGATTTTAAGTTCACCAAGAGGTGCATTTTTCAATGGGCCTGCTAGTGAATGGCCTTTCAGTTTGTATCATTCATCAATTTACACATCAATGAAATATGTCTGCCTTTGACTGGGTTGTACAAATACAAGATAGTAAGTCGAAAGCTTGCCTTGTTAACTAGAATTAAAGTTAGCAAAATATACATACTGAAATGTTATGTTTTGCTATTAAGTCAAAGTAAAAAGTGAAAGGTTAATATTCGTAAGTTATATTTAAAGAGCATGTTTACCCAAGACTGCAGCTGGGGAGTATGTAAACTTAGTCCTTTCATCAAAAGCTTCCAGCCTGAAAGGACAAGGCAAGTGAGAGGATTGCAGAGAAACAGAGCTCAAAGAGTTTTCCTCAGGCTGCTGATTGCAGAAGGAATGGGGACAGTGCTCTGGAAGACTGTCCATGGGCTTTGTATGAGCAAACAGTTTCAGCAGGCGGAGACATGAGAGTCAAAAAAGTCTGTAACACACACAAGGGATCAGATTTATCCCTGTGGAGACCAAATTCTTGAACGCCTTGCAGAAAAACCTTCTAATACCTGATGATTCTTTAGATGAACTATACTGTGGTTCTCATTCTTGGTTTGATGGGTTATCCTGTAAATCTTTGCTACAAATCAATCAGGTTAGATTAATTCTTTTTATAGGTTCTTATGAAGCATGCTCTGCAGGGTGTATGTGTGAAACTTCAGTAGCTTCACATTAAGGTGACTTTTTTTTAAGGGACATGGACAAACTAGCTTTAGAACTGGAAATGAAACCCAAACTGATGTCTAGTCCAGAGCTTTACCAATTAGACTACTATCACAAAAAATATTTTTCAATTAATGCTGTGATCTGGTCTATCCTTTATTTTAAGTTTTCATTTCCTCTGGAGTTATGTTTCCACAAAATTTGCCCTGGATACTTGTATAGTTGAGTTCTAGTAGCTGCAGCTGTCTGATTTCAGAGTGATAGTGATAAACTTGCTTTTGCAGGTGATGTTGCCATGTGTGGGCTCCTGGAGATAACCCAGGGGTATCCCTGGCTGAGATGAAACCATATGCACAGCATTGGGTGTTTCATTGCTGTTTTAATATTCCTTCTGCTGAAATTTTCAAACATACTGCACTCAGGAGGGAAAGATTTTGAGGATATACGTAGGTCTATCTCACTGTTCCAACAGATCTATGCATTGCATAGGGTAACACAGGAGAGGTTTTTAAAATGTCATCTATGTGATAAGCTCACTTTTTGATATTTAATCTTTTCCTCTATGCTGGGTGTCACAGAAGCTGTAAAAACTCGTGATGAGAGAAATGGACAACACAGGAGGGGATATAACCCAGAACAGTGGGGGTTACAAGACGCTAGGCAAAGTTATGGGTCAGGATGCAATAAAGCCCCATTTTATATACCAGATTCAGTGATCTGCTCTTCATTTAACTTTCCATACAAGGTAGGTGACAAATACAAATCCTGATCATATCTCATGGCTCTCTTTACAAGCACCCAATTTGTGGACCAGGACATTAAATTTATTCCATGCTAACTCTGAACACTGACACATTTAAGAAGGCCTAAGAGTGACTTTCTGCTAGGTACCTTATTCCATTCTAATAATAGAGCAAGGTATCTAGTATCTCTACACTTCAAGCTGCTGTTTTTTACAGTTCACTTTAATGATCTGGCACTGGCACTAAAAGCAGCTGAACCATGGCAGCCCACGGCTTTGTGTGAACTTGCCTTTTTTGCCGAGAAGCAGCACACGAGCCTGGAATCTGCTCTCTGCTCACAGTCAAAACACGGGTGTCCAGTGCTGTGTAATAATGGAGGAGCAGCTCCCAGGGCTGGGTCTGGCCCACACCGACTTCCCAGCTGGGCAGTCCTGAGCTGTTCTTCACCCTGCTAGTTTAATGGTAAACTTCTAAAGGAGCAGCTGCCACTGTTCTCCGTGTGTGATGTCCGTGCCAGGTGACTCTTGTCCAGAATGACACTCGGGATGACTAGGTGTGCTCATTTTCGTGTAGGATTTGATAGGGATCACATGACTGTGCTATGAAGGATGCACGCCTGTAAAGAAGTCACATAATTTAGATTCTTAACTTTTTAATGAGACAATGGTAAAGAAGCCAGGGTCCCAAGTATTTTGCATTCAGAAATGTAACTGCAGATTAATAATGACAGTAGTGTGTGAAATATTCTTAGGGATTTCATTCCAGTTCACCTTTTTCCTCTAGTCTGACAGTGATAACACTTGTAAAGCATTTTGTAATAATGATCTTTCAAACCTCTAGTTAATAACATCATTGAGAGAAACCATCTGTCAGAATAAAAAATGTCGTACTGTGTTTCAGGCTTGCAAACACTTCTTGATTTCACCACAGAAAGATGATGGGAAAGGAGAAACGTTCAGTCTGATATTCTGCTAAGAGCCTGTATTCTCAAGGGTATACTGTTGACAAAGAAAAGCTAGAAGTTGCTTTTGGTTTAATTTGAATCAGCCACTGGAAATAGGGGATAATATGGTAATGTTTGAGCAAGAAAGGGCAAGGTTTATAGAAGCACAGCTCACATCTTGCGATTTGAAAAGTTCTTGCCCAGCCCATAGTTATTAATGCTTTCTCAGATGGTCTCGACTGATTTGTGGAAACATATTTCCAAACTGAGCAGGAGAAGGTCTTGATGTTCAAGTAAAAATTGGTTGCATGTGCTTAACAGTAATCACTGTTTTCAAACAATCCTATCTACCCCTCTAGAGTACCCCTAAGGTAGAGCCTTTGCATTCCTAAATCAGAATTAACAGGAAAGCAAAAAATAAAATAAAGCATTTGCTTAAATATACCAACAGCTGACCTACGTTGTATGTGTCCCTTCATTGGTAAGAAAAGACTTGATACCTATTCCTCACTTGTGAATTATCTCCTACTTCAGCTATGAACTATCCACTATACATAGTGTTATGTGCACAGTGTAACTTTGGTTGAAGAGTAAATGGGAAAACTTATAGCTAGTGTTTTAATATGCTTGACAAAGCAGCAGGACACTCTAATTAAAATGACACAGTGCAGCATAGAATGGGACAGTTTCCTATAATGAGCAGCTTAAAATGCTGATGATAAGTGCTCATCTATCACTGTTTCTGCATACCAAACAATTGGTAACAAAAACAAGCACTTGTTTAGCAGCAGGTGCTGTGCTGGTGACACTGCTGAAGAAAACTTAAGATCTTGTGATTTTACCCTTGAAAGCTTCCTTCTTAGACACTGTAAACCCACCTTGTTTCTATGCTTTTCTCTTCCAATTCATCCATAAGCATTTAATGCCATCTATGCGACTACATGCCTCTAAACAAAGCAGGCCTGCTGCTGCCCTGGAAATCTATATATGGATCCACCCTGTGTCACACTGAGCTTGCAGTCAATCACTAGGTCGTCTGATTTAGACTCCTCAGAGACTTTGCGATCAGTCACAAACAGTGATGAGTGGGTGCCTTATATGATGAGGTACTTTTTATTTTAAAGGAATGTATGAGAGACAGCTGTAGACCTCTGAGGGACTTGTGGATGTGGAGAGAACTTTGTGGAGTATTCCTAAATTCCCAGCCCTCTGTAAACATGCTTTAACAAAAGTGTGTGATCAGCCTTAAATCATTGTTAAGCACTCAGCTTAGCTTGGCATAAATAATGATATAATCAATATTTAAAGATGCTGCACCATTCAACATAGTCACATTTAACGGATTTTGGAGCCTGTATCAAGTTTTTTTATGGTGTTTGGGCATTTAAGTCTGCTTTCCAGGTGCCTAATTATTTGGGAATTTCAGCGCTGATTGGAATAGTGGCTCAACACCAGTAAGAAAATGGCCTAAAGCTTTACATTTCTTAATTTCTTACTATGAATCATAATCAGGGAATATGCAATACAGGCACACAGAAAAAGGTCTGAGCCTTTTACTGCAGAAAGATATGCTCCATTTCTGTAGTGTATCTGTTGTGCTGGTCAATCCATAACTGAAAAGCAAGACATTTTTTAATTGTTTTGCAAGCAGAAAACTGACTCTTCATAGACACTGTGTAGTTTTAGATCCTCTTGAGGTTGTCAATTCTCAGTTCCTGTTTTGAGGATTCACAATTCAAATCCAGTTTCAGGCTACAGTTAAAGTGAGGAAAAAGACTATATAATCTTTTCTTCAAAAAAATAAAAATATTTTTAAAATCTGTGACAATGTCCATGTGAGTGAAGTCCTCCATGTGCTAGTGGTGGATCTTGGCTAAATAGAAATACATCCGTAAACAGACTTACACATGTGTACATATATACATAGATTTACAAGTGGAGCAGAAAGAAACTTTCTGCGCTACATAGCAAACTAATGTGGAAAGGAATAAGTATAAACTAACTGATTCAAAGAATTCAGACTGTTAATTTCTGGTAGTAAATGTGAATATACTTAAGTAACATGCATTTACTATGACAATAGACTTATGCATGAATGATAGAGAAGTATTGTGACAGTATACAACTGTGTACTTTCAATTTATATAGTATTAGATACTAGTGTAATTTCCTCTGAAGGAAAAAAAATCAGTGTCTTGCATTATGTTTGAAAATTAGATTTGTTAGCAACTTGCAGTGAGGCTGTTGAAGCTGAACATCTAAGTCACCTTCATGTCTTGGAAAAGGTCTGTCTTGTTTATAGAACCTGGTTCCTTATTCCGTGGCTCTGATACAGGAAGCTCGTCTGGGAAAGGTTAGCTTCCCGTAGGATGGTGAGATTGCAAATGCCTTTGGGTCAGTGCCTGAATGGTTGGTTTCTTGAAGGGGGAAAAAGCCTCCTGAAGAAACCCCTATATATCTGCCTGGCACATGTAGTGGCGGGCGCTCAAGTCAGAGAAGGCATCCCCTGTACCCTGTGGATCAGCTAGGGGTATTGGGAAGTTGCATGGTGATGACGAGGGCCTCAGAGTTGGCAGCCCAGCAGCTCCAGCTAGCACAACCCGTAAAGAGGCAGTTCTGGTGCACTGGTAGTGGAGTGAGAGGGAGGCAGGGGCACTGGGCGGTGGGAGGAGCAGGGGCTGGAGCAGCTTGGAGAGGAGGCAGTCGGAGGCAGCAGTCTGTGGTCCTGTATGTTATAAACATAAAATATGCCTGTTTGGAGGGGTAACCTTGGTCAAATCTGGTGCAAATGAGCCTTCGCAGTAGCTCTTGAAAGGCTCGTTCATTGTAGACATGAACTTGAGCTTAAAATTGCTTGGAGTGTGGTAGCGTTCTGTGGTAGCCGCCATTTTGTTGAGGGGGAATGATACTCCATGCAACTCACAGGCACAGAGTCTGTAAGAGGCTTATGCTGAGCTCTTGGAGGTGTTTTAAAGCGTCATGAAAAATTATATGACAGTGTTTGAAAACAGTGGTGTGTGCTGGTTTATCTTTGTGATCCTGCACGCAGTCTGGATCTGTTCTCCTGAGGAGACACCTTTCCCTCAGGGACAGCACCGTGAGGGGGCTGAGGCCTCAGCTCCCTTCAGGAATCCAGGAGGCCCTTCCCGGAGCGGCCGTGATGTCCCATGCGAGAGGTCACATCTACTGAGAGGCTGGTCATTGCTCTTCAAAACAAAACAAAAAACAGGGCTTTTCAGGCTTGCCTTGAGGGTAAAACTTGCTGAGGAGATTTTTAAAGCATGAGGTTTGGGTAATGTAATTTTGGATTAATGGCAGGGTGGGATTGTGTAAGAGCCAAAATACTAGTGACAGTTTTAATTACCTCAGATTTAAGCACCTTGATGATCAGTAGAAAGGTAAGAGGTCTTATTATTTTGGTTACGTGCGCCAGGTTTTCAGACCTTTGTCTAATATTTGACTAAATTAGTTTGAATCTTCTAAACATCTAAATTTTCTCTTTGCTTTTTCAAGGCAGTGACTTTTTCTCTACTGCTGCCAGACATTTGGGTCGAAAATGAGAACTGTCTGTGTGCCAGGAGTTAGGGAGCATTGTGTAGTTGATTTTTTTGGTGGGGAGGTAACAAGTTGATGTGGGGTTGCTTCTCCTGGCTCCTGACTTAGCAGCATGCTGCCCCACACGGCAGTACTTCTCTGGAGAAAAGGTGAGGTAAAAACTTAATTCCATTCCACCTGCATCCTTGACTGATGCCTCAGAAAGGTGGACCACCCACAGGACAGGATAGTGCTTGTTGGGAAGCAGACACTAGTTCATTATTTTGGGGATATGAGTTATAGTAGCTATACTTCCATATATTTTTCTCTGAGAAATTTCAGGATGTGGAAGTTGTTTTCAGGGGAGAGAAAACTGTTTCTTTCATGAAACATGTTAATTTTAGTAAAACTAGATTGACAGGAAAAAGAATGGGCTTACCTCTGTTCATCATGGTTTTCATAGCTCTAGGAGTGTGATAAGGTTGTGTGGAATCGACACTTGCTCCCAAAAATATTTGGGTTCATAAAATTATAAGATTCTTTATATAACCCCAATGAATTTTCTCATTTATAGAGTTGAACACCAGAAGAGGCTCTTTTGTACAATACGTTTTCGAGTCTCCTCTGTCCCACTTCCAGACTCTTGATAAGAAGACATGAATCAAGCGAGGTTTTCCATCTTTTATTGTTATTATTTTTTTTTTTAAATCTAGTTAATTACCCTCAGTGTTGAAGGAGAGTTTGAACTTGTTAAGCATAACTTTCTCCTGCAGTTTCTTGTTATGCCACCTTTGACCAAATTAAAGAATTCTTCAGTACTAGATATTTTTCTCCCCCAAGCTGATCTATCTTCTATTTTTTAAAATTACTTTTATCTCCAAAGACTTTAACCCAGTCTTTCAATGAAGTTGTCGTCTCTGAAGTCTTTTCACGTATCTTAAAAAGCCTACTTTGAAAATGTGGGCATGAGTAGATGCAATATTTTGATAGCTGTTCCAGCTCTGCTGTGTATGAGCCTAAAAATATCTGTTGGTTCCTCCCTGCTGATGTTCCGTATACCTATGATCGTACTAGTCCTCTAGCAGCATTTAGGGGCAATAACTTTCAACTGCTATTCACTCTTGGGACTGTATTACTTTTGGAATCAACTTACAGCTCTCTAGTGTATGGATTCTCTTCTAAGTACGTCCTGTATTCTTAAATACAAAGTAGTGCTAAAATACTTCGTTTTTTTAATTTTATATAGTTAATTGGACCTATCATACTAAATAAGCCAAAGCACTCTGAAAAGCTACCCAGAATTTTATTCACATCTCATTCATCTGTCACCTGCCAACCTTTCTTTCAGTAGATTAAGATGGAAAAAAATACATTGCTTAGCATCAGTTGGTCATTACAGCTCTCACATTCCAATACGATTCCTCACTGATGATGAATTCTTTAATTCTTTTCATTATCTGTAATACTTTTAATGTTGATATTGTATAGGGTTAGGGTAGTCAGAATGTTGTGGCATTCAAGTACGTTACCAAAATCTGAGATGACTGGTTTTTACCATTTTCAGCTAAATTGCTAGGTGTACCTCATGTTACAACTTGGAATATGAATGGGATAGTTATTAAATATTTTATCTTAAATACATAATTATATGGAGATGGTAAAACCATAAGTATCAACCTTATACTCCTATTAGGATTTATTTTGTTTCTGATTTCTTTGACAAGAAGAAGTACTACTGAATATGATCTAGCCAGAATTCTTGCAAAACTTAACGATGTCTGTTTCAGTTCACTTTAGAGTTCAACATGACTCTTACATTAATTAACTGATTTTTTTGTCCTCAGAAGATAAGATCTCTAAGGTTGATTTTTTAAGGAGTAGTTGAGATAATTCACTGCAATATACTTTCTTAGGTGAGTGATTAGTAATAATAATAAAAAACCTGCAGTCCTGAGAATTCTGTGTCCTTGTAGGGAGTACTTCCTGCAGGCTTTGTGCCTCATCAACTGTCAGTCATTTAGATGTAGAGTGCCTTTTGAGCTCTGTACCTTAAGCAGCTGTTCTGTGCCACCTTGGAAATAAAAATAAAATGATCAAAGAGAGTCAAATGGGAATGCATTATCCACTGTATCAGAAAGACAGGTTTTCAAGCCTATTTAGCCACAGTGGGTAGATAATCTGGCATTTAGATAACCAATAACATTCAAAATTAAAATTACATCTACAAGAACTGCAATTAATATGAAGATCAGTCATCTGAATTGTCACTAAAGGCTATTTAATCCTCTCACACTGGCTATGCATTTGGTGTATCTCAAGAGGTGTACACCCTGCAGATTGCAAACAGAAAGGGTTAAATTTGCAACACTTGATTTCCATTAGTTTTTACTACAAGAACAGGTCTCTTTGTCCCACTTTCTCATCGTTGTCATGAGAACAAGACAACATCATTTATATCCCCAGTGTAGTCAGTAGCAAAACCATAAACTTTTAATGCACTTATAACCATATACTTTAACCTTTTTAATATGCAGTGGTTTCATTGGTTGGCCTTTCACCTTTCCTTCATGGGTTATTGAGGTGATAAACAAGGGAGTGGGGGAATAACTGGTGACTCAAACTTCAGAAAACTGAAAATGTCACTGACATATATTTTAGAGCTTTTCTTTGGTATGTATGGCACATGGAAATGCCAATATGATGGAATCAGTTCAGACTGATCAAATCCCTTTTTGCTGCTGCAGATCAAACCCGGAGCTTCCTTCATGAATCTCCAGGGGGACCAAGGGCAGCTCGACACCTGAGCAAGCAGCCAGGCGTCACCTCCTGCAGGTTTCCTCAGCGTATGAGCGGTTGAGGAGGGGCTGGAAAGCGGTATTCTTCACTGCTTGCGGTTGTTGTAGCCTCAGTGTGCTCTGGGCTGAAGTGCATGCCAATGCCTGTATTTGAACACAGACTTGCTCTTGATACAAGTGGTTTGAATCCAGGCCCACATAGGTGTTTGTATTGGACGAGCTTGGAAGCGCAGCAGGAGGGAGAGGGCAGGTGTCCCGGCAATCTCTGCGAGACACCTCTGCCTGTGGTGTGGGCTTGTCTCCAGTCCACCATACATCCTGCTGTGGCTTGCTGGCATAGCACGTTGGTGGCATTTGTCTTCTTTCTAAAGAGTCCTAAAGTCATGTGTAGTGGCATATTTATTATGGGGTCCCTGTACTGTGGGATAGCAATGGAAATGAATATGGGGTACAGAAGGTGTTCAGCTTTTGATTTTCTAGTTGGGGCATTGCTGGTGCTTGGCTCAGTAGCATGGACAGAGATACTTGCTGTATGCCTAGTTTGTAGCAATTCAGCTGTGAGGGTACTTTGAGAGTGTGTCTTTCCCTTAAGAGTCACTGAATCTGCTCATGCCTTGAAATTGCTGTTAACCCTATCCTTACTGGGCTCATGTCACATGTCAAGTGCAGTGGTGGGGTGGTACATGGGAGAGAACCATTGCTATTCTATGTGTGTGTAGTGAGGTGGCTTTAGATGGCAAAGACAAATAGTCCGAGCTATATAATGACTGCAGAGTAGGTACCTGGATTTTTCTGGCTGAGAATCCAGCTATAGAAACAGACCCATGCTTATACTTTGGGCTTAAAGACAATATAAAATGAGACCTCTAGAATTTGTCCGCTGATACAAGAGATGATGTGTTTAGTTCACTCAGCTTAGAAAAAGCTATAAATCAAAACAGCCAGGTTTCTTTATATTTTAATGTGGACAGCTGCAAGAAGCTAGACTGAAGCTCAAAGCTGCAGTAACCAGGACAACACAAAGGTTTTAACAAAATTGAACATCGATAAGGAAGGAAAAAAACTGCCCTGCCGTGTTATCTTTAAATTTGAATAGCTTAAGGACTGGCAGAAGGTTTCTTTATAATTGTTTGATTTGCATGAAATACTTGACCTTTTCTGATGAGTTACCAAATATCACAAGGGGTTTTATTTTTACTTTTTGTAAAAAGCATTTGATCCACTTCATCAATTTTTAATTTTTTAGAAGCATGACAGCACGGGATCATTCATTTAAAGTCAGGAATTTCACAGTACAAATAGTTGGACCGAAATAAGAGCTCACAATTTTTACTGCACCTTTTGTGACTGGAATGTTCTGACCATTCTGATGCCCCTCAGCATCATGAATAGCAAATTGGTCCTTAAAGATGCTTACATTTGCTTTGCATTAACAATGTAGTTTCTGATTTTATTTGGAATGTTTCTTTATGTTTACATATAGTGTGCTATACTGAATGCCACCAGCTACAAAGTACGTGAAATCTTATAGCTCATCTATTTCATAGGAAAGGGAAGGTCTGTAACACTACTTACGCTTGAGGTGCTGATACTATTGGTGAACAATGGACAGAGAAGAAGATATATGCCAAAAAAAAAAAAAAAAAGTATGTGTCACAAGGGCTCAGAATGAGTTTTGTGGCCACAGCAGACTGACACAGAAGGCTAACAATGTACAGAAAGCCCTAAAGCCAAACAATCCCTAATCTTGCAAATGATCCCATTCCCACTGATGTTGACTATTTGCCTGCAGTAAGTTACAGATAGCTCTTTTGAGAAAAGATACTTAGCTTCCCTTCTTGCTGGGTGTCAGTCTTATTGAAAGAAAGATGGAAGTTAACTTTCCTCTGAGCTTTCTGTTCACATTTAGCTTCTTTTCAGTTTTCTTATCTCTCCAGACTGTCAGACTGAAATATGGAATAGTAAACTGCAAACAAAAACCCTTGTTATTTCTCCAAATCTTTCAGCACAGCCTGCCATTAAAGCTTTTACTGTACTGAAGACCAATGATTTAATATTACTGCAAAGCTCTGTTTTCTCTAGGTATACTTTTTATGGAATAAAACGAATACTACATAAATGATTATAAAGTTGCCTTGTTGGTAAAGCTAGCCTACTTGTTAGTTGAAATGCTCCAGTAAACTGGCTTACTGATCCAGCCTGCAGCTGGAGCTAATGAAATACTTGTCTAGAGCACGTAAATGCTTTAGAGAACCCAAAATGGATGAAGCAGGTTCTACCACATTCATAGGCTTTGGAGAGTTGCATATATATTCCTTCCAAGAGAATATATATGTATACATTTTTTTTTTTTTTTTTAATCCATGGTCTAAGTCCAGAGTATCTTTAGATAGCTGCACAAGCCAAGCATCTCCCATTCAAGGAGATTAATTTTTTATTTTTTGTGTTAGGTACAAGTGTCAGTATACATGCAACATCCCTGCTGCCCTACACCCGACCCCCTGTCATACTGGCATGGGGGCAGTCCGACAGAATGGCAGGAGCTGCTGTGCTCAGCTCTCCAAGGTCTCACACCTCCTTATCAGCCCACGAACAGTTGCCCAAAGTTAAATTAGACACTGAGACTGCAAGACACATTTTGAATTCTCGCAAGAACCTTGCATGTCTGGGCTGCAGTATTTCCTTGTGGATGAATTTCCTTGCGGATGCAATGAAACATGCAACAAACATCGATCTTGTTTCGATGAAAGCCCACTGAGTTACAGAATGGCTGCTGTTGGCAATATTCTGTGGCTCTGCTCAAAATGTGGTGGTAGTACTGGAGTGGTGCTGGTAAGCACTCAGGCTACCTTTGTGGACTGTGTTCACCTGAGTGATTTGTTGGGGATTTTTCCAGCTTAGTTTAGCATGAAGTTTGTTTGAATCTACAGCTTCCATTAAAAACTAGTACAAATAATCAAAGAATACATAGAGTGATGCTGTGTCTGTTAATCAGTTCAGCTGCTCCAGGCCTCAATCCGTTCCCTGTCTCTGTTGACTGTTGGTTGCTCAAATGAGAAAATTTTAGTATCCGGTAGTGTTTGAGAGTCAGGCGTACATTTTGTCCAGAGGATCTCTTTTACTCCGGGTGGAACAGTTTCTAGCATAGTTGTCCTCAGTTCCTGTTAACCTTTTACTCATTGGTATTTGGAAACATAGGATGTGTCTGTGACTGCCAAATTTTAGAAGAGTGCTCTAACCCATATTTTGTTTGTAGAGAAAGGGTTGAGACACCTAGTTCTATAGCCACATATTATTTTTCTTTGCTTGTGTTTTACTAAAGTAAAAATAATGGCTGCTGCAACACTCATGCCAAGTCTGCTTCTCTAGTTTGTGTTACAGGTACAGTGGGTCTCTAAGAACTTGCACAGAGATGTATCTGTCCTGTGGGGTCTGATCAGGTCTGGGTGGTTCGAAAGAGATGCAACTTGACATTTGGGGTACAAAATATTTTGCTAGTAGATTTTTTTCTGGACTCTGTATGTGATTTTGACAATTGCACTATAAATGGAGCACAGAAGTCTCTTCCTCAGGTTCCTTTTTAGACAACCAAGTTCTTATGAAAATCTGGATTGACATGACTTGCTGTCAGCTGCCATGTGCCAAAGTCAATTAGTGGCAAAGCTGAGATAAGTTGCATCTGGTTGAAGCCTGTTAAGAAAGTTCTTAAGACTGAATCTCCATGGTCTTTGTTTGACTTGAGCTCAGTTTTGGCCCAAATTTGCTCTTTAGTTACAAGACTGTCCTCATTTGTCTCTACTAATATTTTCACTGTACCTTCAGTTAGCATGAATGCCATATTGAGTGCTGAATGGGAATGTTAATAAGTGTGTGGACCAGAAAGTCAAACTTATATTAGAAAACTTGCATCCTGAATGTGCAATTTACTGTGATGTCAAATATTGCATATTCTGTCCAAATGTTGACTCTTTTCTTCATAAAATTCCACTAAACATTTGGTATATCTAAGTAAATATAAAATTACCAATAAACCTAAAATAATATGGGTCTTAGCCCATATAATTATACACAATTTTGTAAATTTTCTTCATTATTGAATGAAAGCTTACCAAAGGGGCCATATGCGTCATGTGCAACTCTGATACACTCAGATGAAAGTCTTAACAGATTGTTGAGCCACGTTTCAGCCTGTCCGTGCCTGGCAGCTGCCATAGGCTGAAGGCAGGCATGTGCTGCTGCCGTTCTCTCCTGGCAAACAGATGAAAGAACAGTGCTGCCAAGCCCCTTTCAATGGGTGGTATGTCCGTGGTATATATATTGGCCCATGCCAAGCTATAGATGCCACTCTAACATCTTTAGTAGAGCTGTGCTGTTCTGTACTAGCAGGGGACCTAGTCCTTTGTGGCTGTATACCAAGGCATGCTAGCACATCAAGTTAATAGCCAAGATTAGGGAAAATGGGATAGAGTATTTCCAGGCGTTCTTAAAAGGACTGCAGCCTCTGTCGTTACTCTGTGCTGCTGTCATGTTCAGATAACATAAATCGCCTCATATCACATCTGTAGATGGTGAAAATTCTTGGAACTCACAGTCTAAGCACACACTGCATTTGGCAATCTTCTCTGTTTAGTAAAGAGTTGGTAATTTCATAGGCTAGAAAATAGTTTTTGGAATGGAAATGACTCTGTTAAATTCTGTTCTTATATTGTCATTTGTTCTTCATTGAGAATATATTTGTTGTCAGGCTTGCCGTACAGTCTGGAGGAGAGAGCAAGCTGATGATTTCATTTAATGGCAATCAGTGTGATCCAGCCGAAATCCCTTACTGTATTACAGACAGAGGTTTCTCATTAATCTGACAAGGTTTTCTCCTATGATAGATCTTTACACATTTCCCCCTTAGAGGCTTTTTTTTTTAACTTCGAAGAATTATCTTACAAGGGTTTGTGTATAAAGGCTAATATTTCTTAAACTCCTGAAATTAGGAAATTGGAGTGGTCTCCCCCAGTGCTGAGGCCATGCCTTCCATGGACTATTGAATGGCTCTGCCCTAGCCTGAAGGTCAGTATCAGGTAGGCTTGGTATAATTTCTGTTTTCTTTCAACATCTGCACTGAGGAATTGTGTGACCTTGACAAATGCCATTAGCTCTCTGTGGCTCTTTTCCTTCTTGTCCATGTCTCATCTTTCCAGCTTGAAAACTTCCCAAGGCTTGGATTATTTGTGCAGATACAGTGCCAAGCACAAAAGGCATTCTGGTGTGGGAATTAAGATACAGACTTTAAAGGACTTTGCATTAATCACAGGGTGATGGAATCAACAGATTATATCGATCATACACTGGTCTACCTTATAAAAATACCCATTCTTCACAGGCACAGCAAGACTAAAGAATGTGACCTGAGTATAAGTGCAGTAGTGATCGGTGCCTTAGCCTGCAGGCTTTCTTGGCGGCTGTGAGGCTACTCCATGCTCAGAGGAAAACCAGTGAGTGGTAAAAAAAGGACTCTCTAGTTGCCCCAGGGAGAAGGAGAACCTTAATCCATCTAGTTCCAGCTGAGGAATTTCTTTGGTGGCCTTATAGCAAGGTGACTTGCTAAACCACATGCTAAGCTCATCATTGTAATAATCCTTCCCACATTTTAAATTCAGTTAACCATCAGGAGTGGAATGAAATCTTGATCTCATTGAAATCAGCAGCAAAAGTGCCAGTTAATTTCACCAGAAATTCACACCTAGTCAATAGGATTGCCAAGTACTGGAGTTGAAACTGACATTACAGACACTTGGAAATTAAGCTGCTTTTATGGCATGTCATGCCTTTAAAGAATAAATGCCAGTTAAGGCGATAAGTAGAAATGATACATAATCCAGCAAAGCTGCTGAGTTTCTGTATTCTTAGTGATGTCATTAAGGTTTTACAGGTGTTCACTGTCTAAGATGTGCATCTAGTGCTTGGTAAGTACATCATGGCTGGATACAGGACAAGATCCAGCAATGAAGAAAAAAGGAACAAAATATGTCTTAAATGTACATTTGAAAAGAAATGTGTTGCAGTTCACAGACTTTTGAAATAGTGGTCACTGCAGAAAAGGGGGTGGGGTTTTGGGGCATGTGGGACTGTCTCTGTTGGAAGTTATGCTTTGCATATTTTACAAACAACATGAAACCTTGCGCAGAGTTGATCAAAGCTTAAATGTAAATTAAAGCAGTATGTTTTCTGGGGGAGCATGTATGAATAATAGAAGATGTTAGCTTGTGGAGAGCCAGCCATTTGGTAGGTGCCATAATTTGCAGCTAGAAAAGGAAATTAGAACATGTGTGGGTCCACTTCTTTGTCATTTGATGTTTTTAATAATGTTATTAATTCACTTTATATTAAACAGTCACCGAAGATGAGGTGAGTGACTAGACATTAAATTAGTGGACTATTTTTTCTGTTCATAAAACCTGTTTAACACTAAGCACCAAACCCAAAAGATATTAAAGAACTGCAACTCCTTCGTTCTGCACAATATCATTTTAAAATAAAGTTAATCTAAGTCATGATGTGCATCTATAGGTTTTACAAGAGCCTATAAATTTCAGGAAATTAACTTCCTCATAATCACATGTTCAAGCTAGTCTTTTTGAACAGGTGTTTTATTTTTAGGTTAATCACTGCTGAATTATTTTTTTCAGAAATCTGTTCATGTTCAGTTTCTTCCCCTCTTGAAAGGAGGAAGAAAGTTGCTTTTATTTTATTTATCAAACTGGAATTTCTTTCAGTCGCTTGTATCAGGAAATGCTTGCTGCTAACAAGTATACAGGCATACATCACTGGATATCTGCTTTCATGCTAAGAAGCTGATCATTCAATTTCTATGCAGATCAAAGAATTTGTCATAGTTTATTTTGCAAAACAGAGGGACTAATTTTGAGGTAAGGTGAACCAAGCATAATGGTATTGATTTAATTAGAGTTGGGCAACTTTCTCTTGGTTGAAGGTCTGGCTTAAAAATCATAACACAATTACATGAGGTCATCCTGCAGATGCTTTTAGAAGGTCTCAGTTGATTCTCTTTATTGATACTACTCCTTTGTGTGCTCTCTGACATTCCTGAGTTGACTTCTGAAAGTTGAACAAATATAAACTGTATCCAGCCAGTGGCATTATGAAGTTGTCTCTGACACTTTTATAAACATGCACAATTCTAATTTCCAGTAAGTATCAGATTTGTCACCTTGGTTGTTATATACATCTTAAGTCAAGAGCACTTCAACAGCAGTTGCTTTCTGCTGATTAATATTTACTTGCATGGTCTTGTCAGCTAGTACTTGAAACCCAGAAGGCACCAAAACAGAGCTCAGTTTCTGTAACCGTAGACGATAAATCACTGTTCTGAAGTTATTGCTGCAAATTTACAGAAAAAGATTAATACAATTTGCATAAATCAAGCAGTGACCTTATACATGCCTTTCTGAGAGAGTTTTTGCAAATTATAAGAACACTCTTCAAAAAAAAAAAAAAAAGAAAAAAAGAATTGTGATCGCTTCCCTACAGTATGACTTTCAGTCTCAGATGCTTCTTGACTCAGTGGTTTTCTCTGAGAATGGGAAAATTAGTTTTAAGCACAGAATTGGAATATAGTAGGATTTAAAAGGAAACATGGACACTGGGATTGTTCAACACAAAGGGAAAGGCTTACACAACACACAGCCATACATGAGGGGTTTTTTAGCAAACATCTTTTTTTATTCCATTGACAGCAAAGCCAGTTCTCTTACATGTCCACATGGAGTGGATTTGCTCAAAAACTTCCACAGATAAAATGTTCTTCACTTGCTGTCAAATATAAATGAAAGCAGGAGTTTTGTAGCCTCACTGCTGGTGCACATTACCCTCTTTCACCATTACCTCCTGTTATTTAGTGAATTGAGATATCTGCTGTCTGTTTTCTCTCTGACTGGGACTTCTTGTGTCAAATGTCTCGCTGCAGAATGAGTTTGGTCTAGCATTTCACAGGATCTATTTTTGGTGGTATTCTCCTCCATCTCACCACCAAATGAGCTACTTTCCTTTTTGGTGAAAACAGGGGTTAATGACCCCTTTAATCAAGTGTTGGATAAAGAAAGACTGGGATATTTTACTGACTAGCGGTGCGTTCTGCTGCTACTTTTGCATTACAAGGTGACATACTCAGTGCAAGAATTCAACTTGTAACTGACTGAAATGACAGTTTCCAGGGTGTAAAGGAAGAATAAGACGATGAGAATTGGCTCCAGAAAGGCAGCATTCATCCATAGTTCTTCTCTTTTTTTGTGTCACTAAGCTAATAAGGAGAATAGCTGAGACCCACAGACTGCTTCCTTTTCTATTGTCCCCCAGAGTGTAGCTTGTGGGACTGGAAGAGTGAAAATTAAATTACCTTCTCATGCTTCAGATGAGTTGGATACCAAGGGATGCTTGAATGAAGTTCTAATCAACAGCTGGTTTTCTGTGTGTAGTCAGAGAGGAGGAAAAAAAACGTGAATGCAAGATAATTATAAAGTCAGTCTCTGGCACAACAATTACTGTAAAGGAGAAGTCAAAGAGCAACCTGCTTCGTTGAGGCTTAAAAGATGGTGTCGCCAAGGTTTACTGATTCCTGACCTTGTTTGCCTTGTGTGCTGTTATGAGCAGGTATCAGGGAGTATGG
The DNA here is from genome assembly GCF_018691265.1 of Tyto alba. Classification (NCBI taxonomy): domain Eukaryota; kingdom Metazoa; phylum Chordata; class Aves; order Strigiformes; family Tytonidae; genus Tyto; species Tyto alba. The sequence goes on along the minus strand of NW_024881262.1, from coordinate 25,727,542 downwards.
CTTGTGTGTGTCCTTTCAGTTCCAGAGATCTGGGAGGCTTATGTCACCATTTATTTTGCAATAAACATTCAACTTTCCATTATGTCTTCCCAAAATCTCTTTGTCCTTATTGACCTTGTTTGGTCCTTGCTTAAGTACATACCTGTCAAGTGAAAGACCACATCTATGTGTTTATAATTGTGTAATAAAACTTTACATGATTAAAACTGTAGTGGCCAGAGTGACCCTGAGACATGACCATCTGCTTATGCCCTTGCAAATATTCTGCAACCTGTAGTTACTTGGGGATAAGCTAAGTACTCTAGGTGTCTTGGTTCTTTGTAGGTGCAGTGCAGTGCCTTACTATCTGTATATGGCCAACTGTTTCTTAAAAACTGAAGTTGAAAAAAATTGAGATTTTAGGATGAGCTGAAAATTGGACCGTAGGCATGTTTTGGTTCACTGTTCCTAATTCTTGGCTTAAGCCATGCAAAAGGATTATTTAATATGGTAGAATATGAAATAAAGAGCTATTAAAAATTGGTAGTGTATTTTGAGTCACTTCTGTAGCAGTACAAAGTGCAGCCTTTGAAAAAATAATATGCAGGGAAGTAGGAGCATACAGTTCATCTTCAGAGTGACTTTAATGAAGGAGAGGGAACTTTCCACACGGGAACAGATGTTGACTTCTGCATGTCCTGTGGCTTAGTAAACCTTAGCTGGACTTGTCTGGGTCTCACAGAAGGTTCTTCAGTATCTTCAATAGCTGCTCCTTACCAATCCAGGGGTTCACATGCCAGGCTTCTAAACTGCTCTCCATTGCAACCACTTCTGAATATATACAGTTGTGAAAGTACAGTAGGTCCTTAATTACCCAGAGGGATTGGGACCATATTGCTTCTGGATTACATTCATTCACAGTTCTGAAGTATGTTTGTTGCTTGTACAAATATGAGCTCTTCAGATATGCTGCTAAGGTGTTTCCCTGAAAATTAGTGCATTGGCATTAGACAAAGTTCAAGAAAATGTGCACATTAAATGTGATTAATACATAGAAATAAAAACCAGAAGCACAATGGCAAAAGGAAAAGCGAAGACAAACAACAAGTTGTCCAAGTCAGTGAGTAGAAAATAGTTATTTTCTGTTGTGCTTGGGTTTTAACTATTTGTATTCTTCAATACTTTAATGGCCATCACAAAGAAACTCAACTGAAACACTTACCTGAAAGGCAGGCACAAATCGAATCATGTTTAACTGGTTGAAGATGAAGGGTTATATTGGGATGTTTTGGACAATGTTATTAGAAGATGGCAGAATTGACAGTCCAGATAGTTTAAATATATGTGAGGGAGGCTTTCCAGACTCAGAAGTCACTGGGCCTTTGCAAGCACATCGATGTAGTCCATCCAATAAGTAAGCAAGCTGGTGAATTATCAGTGCAGTTTCTCTCTTATGATATTTCTGGAAAGTCCCAGAAAAAGTTGACTGTTAAAACATGGGTGAAATAAATGCTTGTTCTTTCTTGTGGTCACTGCAGGAGGACACTCTCCACTTAACTCTGCCAAACCTTGGCAGATCTTTCTATGTGCTTAATAAGAGAGCATAGCAAAAGAAGGGATTTAAAAACAAACAATATATGCCAAGACATAAATCTTTATTTTAGAAAAAGTAGCATAAAGTGAATGATGGGTCTGGTACATGTTAGGAAAAGGGTTGCAATATTAATCATTTTGAAGCTGACCCACACTAGGACACCAATCAAAGTTAATGAGCTGAGTGTACATTAAAAGGACAATATAGAACACATCTGCTTTAATGACATCTCTTCTCTGCTTTTGACTGCACCTTCAGGTAACGTAGAAATGATGAATGAGGCACTTAGATTAAAAATCTTGTGGATTATCATTAACTGAATTCAAATCAGAAAGACAAGCATTGCTTATCATAGAAATGGACTTATGGCAGATATGACAGCCCTTACCCAAACATTTCAATTTACTAACAGAAGATTTTTTTTTTAATAAGTCTTTATTTAAACAGTATATACTGAATCTCTTCTCTGGTTACCAGTCTGAAAGATATTGATCAATACATCTTTCTTTCATATCCTTGGTGGCTGAGTTTTAAGCTTTTCAGAGAAAGTAAGAAATAATAGAACCTGCTTGTTGACATAGAAGCAAAAGAAAGCAGTAAATGTTCTGGTTTTCTGTTTTTTTTTTTTTTTTTTGGTTGGTTGGTTTGGGGGTTTTTTGTTTTGTGTTTTGGTTTGGTTTTGAGGCTTGTTGGGTTTTTTTAGCTAGAATTGTGCAGCCATAAAGGTGAGTAGTGTTAAATGCAAGAAATTTCATGCAAGTGATTCCAGGGACTGTATTTTTTGTCAAGAGTGAGTATGTGAAGATGTTGTGTCTGTCTGTCTTTCATTTAGTCCAAGCTGGAGACTCTGCCCTTATTCAGTTGTGTTACACCCAAGCCTCGTGACTATGGGTGGGATGCAGCTCCTACACTCTTCAGTGCTTCACAGATTCATGGTAAGAAGAAAGGGATTTACCTTGTGGAGTGTATAGTCTAAATGAATGCAACAGACAAACTACTGGAGAGGCTGTTTAAATCTTGTAGGTCATTTTATGTTTTTATGTTGTTTATGAGTTCTCATTTGGCTTTGCTGTTCTTCCCATGCAAAAATAAGTCAAGTTTTTGAAAAACTGTTGGTTTTCTCTTTTTTTTTTTTTTTTTTTCGGTTGTTGTTAAGTTTTTAGTTTCCTTTCTTAAACAACTGTTCAAAGATATTTGAGTTCTTAATGCCTCAGGAAGTCTGGAAATGCCTCCCAAGTAGTTACTCCCAGTGTCTCTCCATTTAGAGTTTATTTCCTTAGGATTTGTTCCTGTACCTTTAAAGCCAAGAAGAACTTTATGCAGACGCTTCTGCCTGTGAATGCCATATAAATTATGTAGCATAGTCTGAGAGCCTTTATTAAACTTGAGCTGGAGATCTGAAATTGGGAATTAATGGCTTTTTAGAGTGTGGATTGTTGTATTTCTTCCTGAGGGCAAACGTTATATGGCTAGATTCATCCTGTGTCTTCTCCTGCCTTCGGCAGTATAACCATAGGCCGTTCTGTGGGGAGATGTCTTGAAAGAAGACTAGTATTACGGGGATCCCTGCCTGGGAGACATGTAACTGAATAGCTGATTCTCATTCATGCTGTGTTGTAAGAGACGTGTGCTTTAAACAACAGCAGGAAATACTGCAATGGCAAGGAAAGAGATGTACCCGGTATCTACTGATTCCAGAGAAATTGCAGAGGTGCCACTTAATTGGACAAGACTTCGCGGCACATGGTGGCTGTTTAACATTTACTCTGTTTGGCTGGGATTAAACAGGATCATGAGTTTTTAGACATAACAATATCATTCTTGTTTAAATTTTAACCTACAGTTACTGGTATTATATACAGTTAAAAACAAATGAGAGCGTATGTTCTTCTAACTAAAACTTTCATCTATAGTCTGGGGTTTTCCAAAGCACTGAAAGTAGTATCTGCGTTTTTAAGGGCTATCAAGACTTTGTCCAGAAAACAGAGGAAACTGCTAGTGCATTCTGCTACAGAGTTTTGTCTGGCTGAGTAAAAGATTTGGACTACAGCTCAGCAACCTGCTTAATCTTAACTTGAAATCTGGACAGACTGTCCTGTACTGCGGCTCCTCAGAGTGATGAGAGGCTCCACTCATCCCCTAGTGCTAGTTTTTTTCCAAGTGGAAAGCTGCACTGGTAGAAAGGCAAAGTAAAGTAAAATTTGGAAAACATGTTTGTAACTGCTTTCTTCCAGGAAAGGGGTGTCCTGTGAGAGCTAGGACCTGACCATGACCTTTGCTTTGGTTGCTCCATATCATGGCTAGTGATGTAAAGTGAACTGCAGCCCGGGTCAGGGAAGGGGAAGGTGTCCCTCTCAGGCCATGAGTTAGTGCTCTGGCTCTGAGACTAGCCTGTAGGTGTGAAGGGACATTGCTGGAGGGGAAACGGGGAAAGGGGATAGCAGAATAAACCTGAACAAGGTTTATGCTAAAGAAAAGACCTCGGAGGACAGTCTGGTGCCCTGGAGAACAGCTGGGAATGGATGGAAGCACTTCATCTCAAGCATCCTGGAGTAGTGTCTGACCAGAGAGGTAAGCTGCTGCCCAGCCAGTCAGCAAAAGGGCCTAGTATGGAGTGTTAAAGGAAGAGGGCTGAGAAATTTATGAGTTTAGCTAAAGGGCAGATAAGGCATAACCTCACCTCTCTGAAATCACAATGGTTTTGTAATAAGCAGAGGTGCTAAGGAAATGATGAGTTCAGGTCTACCAGGGAATGATTGAGCCATGGGAGAGTCAATATCAGTTAAAAAAAAAATAATAATCAGAAGGGCATTTTTTTGGTCTAGCCTTAGTGTTTCTTATGCAGGTGAGAAGACTTCTTACATTACCAATTTTTTTTTTACTGAATGACTCTCATGAAGTGATGGAACAGCAAGTTGCCATCAAGTCTAAAAAGTCACAGAGACTTTTAGTCTACGTTGTAAAGTCAGGCTGTGTGTACAGAGTAGAGTTAGTTGCATGCCTTGGTCAATTTTTAACAGCATGAAAGATTTAAGGGAATTGTTCTTAGAATTTCCAGCATTATAATATGAAAGCACAGGAAGGATAATGATATTTAAACATGGCTGTGTGTAGGCATAGCACCCTTTACTGCACGCCATTAACTGTGGATTAAAGGAGATGTAAGACTCTGGCAGTAATGAGAGATTTCATAGAAGCCTTATGGTTTTCCTGTTCATCTTGTCAGTAAAAATAACCAAGACTTGCTAGGGCTCACTGGTGGTATCTGTTACCATGGAGACTTGGGTTCAAGTTATTTCTAGGGTACAAAAACCTGATGAATGTGGACCCATACCAAGTCTTTCTCCTTTAAAGCAAATACTTTGTGTAGGCACAGTTAAAGACTCTAATTTGCAGAAGGGCTCATGCTGTAAGAAGCAGGAATGTTAAGGATCAGACCAAAGGTCACTGGGAGCTCAGTTCCTCCACCGATGGGGAAGCTAAGCAATAAAAAGTTACTCTTGATGAAGTGCCTTAGAAGGTTGTAATTACTGATGTCTGAGGAAAAGCAGTGCTTAACAAAAGCAAAACTTGAAAGAACTATTGCTCTGCAGATGATATTAAATAACACACATAATGGACTAAAAGCAACAGGGAGCCAGAATCATGTCTTAGCATGGCCTACAGAATTATTATGCCAGATTTTAGTGTCTTGGGGCACTTCACAAAAAGAAAGATCCTTGGACTGGATTTTTAGCATCAACTGCTCATACACAGAGTATATGGCACAGTCTCCCCATCTGCTTTCCTCTTCATCTGGAGAATACCTGCTTATATAAATGAGCTCGGTGCGTTAAACGTGTCCCATTCATATATGATGCGATTTTTGCTGTTAGAACTTACTGCTAATCACAGTAACCTTAACTTGAACCTGCTCTCTCTTGTGGCAAGAGGAAGTTTTCTTCCTGACTTCTAGCCTCTTGCTGAAGAGATGAAGAATAATGTTGATATTGTGCAACTTTCAACTCCGTGGTTTTGATGTGATGTGTTAAACTATCAGGTACACATAGTATTCTGTTCAGTTTGTCCAGTGCTTTTAAGTTATACCAAATGTTTTCCTGTCCTATCACAGCATGTAATTTTAGGCTGGTTGCAAGAAATGCGCGTGCGTTATAAACTAATTTATATTTGTTAGTTTTAAATCACTTCATCAAAAGTGACAGATGTGTAGTGTTACCATTCTCAAGCTGATAAAGTGTAGCAGTGTATCCTAGTGAGACTGTTCATGTAAATTAGGAAGAGTTTCTGAGGCAAATATCCAGTTGATTTTCAGTTAGCAATCGTGAGTACTATTTTTTGAAATCTATGCAAGGAATGATCAAGAAGAACATCTGGTTTTGAAAATGGCAATTTAAATTTCAAATAAACTATTTACATTTTATTAACCTTATTCTCTGAAAGTTCCTGGGGTCTGATACTTCTGATTAGGAAAATGATCTCTGGACCCACATTTTGTATTTGGTATTCATTATAGTAACAGCCCTAATGAAATTATCTTTTATTAATGTGGATGCATGTAATGTGCGATTACAGAGGAATTCCATTGTCATTTAGCAATGAATTGTCCTAGCATTCCTTTAAAGTCTGGGATTTCACCAAAAGGCGGGCAGAACAGCATCTAAAATAATTCTCAAAGGATCAAATTGAAAAGTCACTTCTTTTAATCAGGAGAAGCTCTTTTTTGTTTTCAGCTTCTTTGCCAATATAACTTGCTAAAAGGCTCACTGATGTAGGGGTAGACTTTCAAGCAGATTTATTCTATTTAAAATTTAGGCTCCTCGGTGACTTGGATATTTTCAAATACTCTCTCATTGGTGTCTATTAATCAGTGCCACAGTATAATAAGTCTTTCAACATGCAGAGAGCTTAGTATTGTTGATCTTTTGGAGGACTTAGAGTTACTATATGTGTATGTCTATATATAAAATACATCCTGATACTTCAGCCTGGAGCTTACTCTGCAACAATTGACAACATTGTCCAGTAATGTTGCCAGACAGTTCCTGTGTTAAGGTTTTACTGATTTGTAACTTTGAATGGCAAGAGATTGAAATTTTCAGTGTAAGATATTTGCTAAAGACTGATTTTTTGACTGATTGGGGTTTTTTTGGGACAGGGGGAGGTGTTTGTGGCACAGAGCCAGAAAAGCTTAACCATTGTCAAGAATGAAGCTGGGACATAACACATATTCACTTCTGCTAAAATTCTGGTGACTTTTCCTTTGAAGAGGCCTAATGCCTTGACTCTTTGAGGCAGGAAATTGAAATCTGCTAGGGATTAACCATTGGGTCAAGGATTTGCCTTTTGATTTCCTCCTGAAATTGAAATTAAGCCTGTCTGGGGATTTTTTTAAATCATTGTGGCCTACAATATGCCAACTGGGTAATGGCTTCTTTTGTTAGCCTCTGTCTATCCCTCTGCCCCAAATCACTACACAAACAGAGAGCTACAGAGAGCGTGATCATCTGTGGCTTCCTTCTGATCTTTCCTCCACACTAAATTTGTGTAATTCTTGGAGTCCCTCCTGCTACCTTGCAACGATAATCCTAGCCTCTGTTTTCTAATGTGATACTCCTTCTCTTTCTCATCTAATTCAGTTCTTTGGCATTCTCATAGGCTTAACATTTGGCAATCTTTTCTTTAGAAACTTTTAAACAGCTCTCATCAAGAGTTTTATATATCATGACAAGTTTATAACTTAACCAGAAGTTTTCAAACATGCTTAAGGAATGTGGGTGTTCTCATCTCTGATGACAAACCTTCAGGAGGTTTTCAAAATGTCAGGCTAGATTATTAGGAAACACCAATGAGTAAAGACAGATGACATGCCTAAGCAAAGGCCAGAGCAGAGAACTGTGAAACCTCTTTATAAAGTTAAGTGGGTTAAAGAATATATATCTGGTTAGAGTTCAATTAAGATTGCCACCTTGGCAGTTAGACTGTGGTGGGCAGTTGTTTATCACAACATCACCTAAAGTTTTGTTGACAGATCATCACAGTTGCCTTTTTCTATTTAAGAAATTCATGCCTGGAGCATCTGATGTGAAGTGTATTGGAAAAGATATGTGCAGTGCATCTGTCTGTACTAAGACAGTTACTAGTCCATGCTTTCAATCTAATCACTTTCAGAAGTCCTAAAAACGAATGTAGTTTTGCAGAAGCATTAATGTTTGTGAGATGCTCAAATACTGCATTTATGGGAGCCAAATGCCTAAGCGATTAGGCAGATACAACCATTTTAGAAAGGCAGAGAATCAGAACAAAGTGCAATAAATGTTTAATCATTTGTTTTATTTAGGTCTTTTTATTTATTCACTATTATAATGCCTGAGAAACTTAAAAAATACTGAATATTTTTATTTCTTGTGCAGTCATAGGCACATTCCCACCTTATGGGGAAAGAACAGAAGCCAAAATGTCCCCTATAAAACTTGTTTCAAGCTAATAGAGGAATTCCTTCCAACTTCAGTGGGCTTTGGATCCCATCCTGGGAGATATTATGGGTTGCCCCAAAACACTTATGCAGTCTGTGAGGGAGCCAGAAGGAAATCCAGTCTTAGTTCACCTTATTTCAATGCCATTTCCTCAACCACTCTTAAAATTGTGTTGACCTAGATCTGGTAGGAGAGGTGCAATCTAACTCAAGAGCACTTCCACTGCCAGGACTGAATTCACTCCAGTTGTCGTGCCAGTGTAACAGATGATCAAATCCTGCTGGGCATGTCTGTAGGGTGCAGTGGAGTCTGGTGCCCAAGTCCCTGAGCTCATGTCACTCCTGCTAGTCAGGCCTTTTGGTGTAGCCCAGCGCCGTCTCAGCTGGCCAGCTGAGCTTCAGGATTGCAGTGTTGGGCACAAACTGTTGATTTCTGCCAGGATGCCTTGCTGATACAGCTGCCCTGGAAGGTGCTTGCTGTGGGATGTAGCCAGGGCAAGAGGAAGCACTGGCAAAACCAGTATGTAATCCTCATTTCTGTGAAGGATAAGGAAGACTGAATGGTAGCTGCATGTGGAAGGAGATGAAGCTAATCCAGGATGTTGGAAACACTGTTCTTCACAGTCCCTGGTGAATTGACAATGCCTGACCCTAGTTTCATTTCAACCACTTTAATGGGATTATCCTTCTTGTAGCCTACAGGAAATGAGATGGGCCTCAGGTTCGAGACATGTGGCAAACTCATATAATATGAAACAGTATTATTGCTATCTGTATTCCACTTATACAGTTTTGAACCAGGAAATAATTTTTGTCCCTGAAGTGCAGAATATACTGGTAATAAGCTGTGGTTGTCTCGTTACTGCAGTGAATAGCACCATCTAGGGATCAGGATGGTTTTAAAGTTGTCTTTTTAAATTGTGCATGGCAAGAATGGTTTGAATGTTAGCCGTACAATGTACATACATTGTTAATATAGCCATGGTTTTTTAGATTTTTATTATTGCAGGTGCACATATAATGTTTCCCTCACTTTATCTATATAGATGCATAATAATTCACACACACATAATATTGCCCTCGGTTTATATACATATATGTGTGTGTGTGTGCCCCCAGCAGTACAAAGCTTAAATGAAGAGTATATCCATATTTACAAACACAGATATATGCTTGACATTTACAGAATTCTTTGGAGCTGTTGTTATCAGCTGGTGTTAATGCAGCAACTAGTCCCTCCTATGCTGTAACAGGCTTTTCCAAATATTTGTGCCAAAAATATAGCAATTTACCCAATGGTGTGTGGTACGTTGCACTACAGAGAAAATTGGAAACACCACCTTTGCTGCTTTCAAATCTCTTCCTATCTTGCCTATGCAAAATGTGGAAGATAGAGATAATAGCTACTAATTTTCATTATGGTGAAGCTGAGTGACTTTGGGAGAGGTCAGAGCTGCTGTTTCAAGACAAACTTGTATGTACAATAAAGCCATTTCTGTCCTGGCATTTAATGAGAGTGTCTTGGCCAGAGCTGGGATTATAATCTCTTGATTTAAACCTTTTTGGCTTTCTTGATCCAGACCAATACTTTGAAAACTGCCTATTGCTCAGTAGATCGATTGATACATAAATAAATTAGGAGACATAAGCAAATAAAATAAACCAGAATCACAACTGAGGTAGCTGTAATAACAAACCTGGATTTTATAAAATGATCTTTTAAACCCACAAAATTTATTGTGCCCAGTTCAGTTCATTTGTTTGCATTTAATTTAAATGTTTATCTTTTGTGTGCTATTGAGAATACTTGGCCTCCAAGCGGGCTCTGTTCAGGCTTGTTACTGAAAGGTGGTTCAGATTTTCTGTGTGCAGGCAGCACAGAACTGACTTCATTTCAACTGCAATGACCTGCAGGGACAGAAAGGCCTGTTACCAAGGCATAAAGGTCTTCAGACACTGTTCCTACAGACTCTGCTGTGTTTCACAGAGCAGGGGTGTTCAGACCTTGATAGATTTGGAGTGCTCTCTTCTCCTGTCATAAACCGCTTAAAGGAATACTGTCAGTCTGCGTGCATCGATAGGTCCCAAGTAGCCACAACCACTGAATGCATAGAGGAGGTATGATTTTCCTCCAGCTGTTGTCAGACTAGTTCAGCTTGTCTGCTTATGCCCATGAACATATCAAGTTGCAGCAGAAACCCAGTGCATGCAGGTTAAGCTAGCCATTGAAGTAATACTTATTCTGTGTGAATTTATATTTTAATTTGAGGAGAAAATATAAACTCCTAATATTGTTTCGGTGAAGTAGCTGCTTTGCAGATGTATCTAATTTTTGTTGAGCTATTTGCACTGGTAAATATTAACGTTTGACTGTATTTGTAAAATTATATTCATTAATTCAAATTTCATGCAGTCTTTAGTATACTTATGTAAACAGTGTTCATGTAGCATGTTCTTATTATGGATGCATCTGAAACTTAATGCAGCTCATGTTGCTATCTCTTTTAGTGCTTTTTTTGGGTGGGAGGGTGGTTGGGGGTGGTGGAGAAATAATGGCTATCACAATTGAATATGATACCTTTGGTTATTTTCTTTGAGGGTCCTGCTCTTGAAGAAATAACACTGGGTCAGTTTTCCATAAAATTCTATCTGGCCATGACAGCCTTCTGTTTAAATCAGTGGTACAACCCAAGCTGAGTTAAGATGCCAAGTGAAGTTTTTCTTTTTGCTTTTTTATGCACTTCTATTTCAATGAACTGTGATGTAAAAAATTCTACCATTAAATGTGAGCAATCAGTTTTATGATTTTACATTACTATTAAGGCACTAGTTTACCACTTCAGTACTACTGTACTATGTACTTCATTTTGTATTTCTATATTTTTGCATAACCCATAGGAATCACTGATGCAGTAAAAGTGACTGGCTTTCCAGTCTCTCTGCAAATAACAAGAGTTTTTCTTGCAGACTTGACTTGATTGAATATCATTGGTGTTTAATTTTTTTTACATCTGCAATGTGTTAGACATTGACTAGTCAAGAATCATGTTCCCATCCAAACAGTGCTCTAAGTGCTGTGCCAGAACTGTCATGAGTTCACTCCTCACCATAGTTGCCTGTAATTTCCTTGTGTTGCAAAGTCATGGAGCTGGAAGAAATCTTTTCCCATTCCTCTGTAAGATGCCTGTGATCATATAACCTCTACCTGATACTGGGAGATTAGGGATGGAGAAGCTGAGGTGTTTACTTGAATGCAGGGGCTCCATTTCTAAACTGCTCTTAAAAACCTTCATTACTGGAAACTGTACAGCCCTTTCAATCATTCTATTAAAGAAACTACACATTAATTTTGAAAGAGCTACTACTGACTCATGCTAAATTTAGAAGGAAAGTTGTTTCTAAATACCATGTTTCTTCCTTTTCCTAGGTAATAACCAGAACGCGGCCCTGGTCCTGCAATGAGTTCTTTGACAGATAGAGCTGCATAGTTCCAGGATTTCCAAGGACACAGTTACTCTAATAAAAGGAAGTGATTCTACTTCATTTTAGTGGAAGTCGGCAGCTTGACTGTTCCCACTGTGTGTCATCTGAAAGGTGGCTTGTGCCGTCAGGTAAATCAGTGTTCACCAGTTTGCTAAAATAAGCTTCTCTAATTTTGGTATCTAAAGTTGTCTAGTGAGTGCTGTCCAGTCTTGGGAAACAAGTACAGCCTAAACTTAAATGTGTGTGAGAGCAATGTTGCCTCCTGGGGTCACTGGCCTCTTTACTCACAGGTAAAACATTGATCTGAGAATTGCTAAGGAAAAAAAAAATTGCCTTCCTTGGATGTTTTATAAGTGTATAGACCTCCAATTGCTGATGACAGACTGTACAAGTGAAGTGTGGCTCCTTTGGAATCACACTATTCTGTAGCGGGCTGGCATGGCGCTCCTAGAGGAGCTTCCCTCCTCTCCTTTGGAGCTAAGCAGGGAACAGATTTCCTCTGTTCCCCTTTCTGTAATGAATTGGGCCCCCAGATGTGTGTCAGTGCTGCTCTGGAGGTCAGTCTGAGGGTAAGCTCTCTCCTCTCAGCTGTTTGTCAGAAGTGCTTTAGTATCAGGAAATTAGAGAAGTTGAGGTGTTTGTTTGAGTGCAAGAACTACAACATTTGGATCCTTCTACAATGTGAGTATTAGAGAAATGGATACAGTAGAGTTAGAGCTCAGAGTAGTGCAAAGGCTTCATCAGAAACATGGAACGTGGAATGTTTTAGGGGAGGCTATATGGACAGAGAGAGCTAAACAAGTGTGAGGATGAAGTTAGAACAGAGGTCTGCATTGTCACAAGTGCTGTGGAGAAGGTGAATGGGGAAATTATACACTGTTCCATACAGTACAGGAATCAGAAGGCACCTCTGATGCAATAATATGAGCATGTTTGAAACAAATCAAGAGAAGGCATTTTCTCATACTTTTCATAGTAATAGTTGTGGAATGTTGACAGACGCTATAGAGGACACTGGAATTGGATTTAGAAAAATAACTGACATGTTCAGGGTTGAGAGTTTCCATGAGTTTCCTTGAGACAAGAAGCCTGAGGGTCCAGACACAGCTTCTAGAAATCCCTCAGCCACTGATTCCTGGAGTGTACAGTGAGGAAATAAACATTCTATAAGTTTTCCTTAAGGAAAGAGTAAGTAAAAATTTGCTATTAGCCACTCGAAGGTAAAGTTTACAAGGTCAGATAAATCCATAGTCAGACCCTGAGTATCTGCTCTTGTGTTTGCTGCATCCTTTGTATTCCTGCAGCGGGCTTGTAGTAGGACAAAGCTTAACTAGCTACATTTATTTCCATTTGTTTTGAATTTCTGGTGGTACTACTCAAGATAATGACTGCACACGAAATCAGGTTATCCTATTAAACACAGGTACAATGGTTTCAAAGGTACTCCATGATATTTGTTACTTTATATTGCTTCTTCACTTAAAAGACGGCTGACTGTTGGAGAATGGGAAGCAGAATTCTGTCAAATGTGTCTGCCACACTCTTGTTCTTCATTATTACGCTTTGGAAGGGATTATTGTGCCTTTCCATGCCAGAGTACTGGCTCAGAGCATAGTCGGCATGTCCCATTTGTATCGCAGGGCTGGCTATTCCTGCAGCAGATGCAAGAGAAATTCAAGGTTTGCTTGCAAAAATATTACCTTTTCATTGCTGGCAGAAGCTGTTCTCCATTTCTTATGAGCTTCGTCATCGAAGGACAGGGCTAACAACAAGTGATTGTAGTCCTGCTGTTCCTCACTGGCCTGCTAAAGAGGACTGCCCCGAAGTAGAGTCAGTCCTTGTGAGTCAAATTATGGAGCCCTGGGATGATCTTTGTGCAGTGGAACAGGGAGTTACAGAATGTGTGCTTCTAAGAGATGTCTTGCCTCTGCAGTGACCCCTCCTTAGCAATGGAACATAAAAAACATTATTTAGCCCTAATCAACATGGTTTTATTAGCCTGATAAACTATTCTCAGGAACTGTAACTCTGAATTGGCTGTTTAGAACTAAAACATCAGTCTCAAAAATTGGTCTAGACCTACTATAAGAGTCAGAATTTTCTGCCTTTTTTGTGGCTTGGGGTGGAGCTTGATCATTAGCTGATTCCTTCAGTCTTTGAGAAATGTGGCAGCTGGCTATGAGATCCCCTTCGATTATTACATCTTTTCTGTGCAAACATTTTAACAGCTGTATTTTCAAAGCATTATGCAGGGATTCAACCACATGACTTGTGCTAATAACAGCAGGAAACACACAGCTAAATCTCCATCTACTCCTTTAAGAACTTGTCTTTAGCTAACCCAGGGATATCTTTTGAAAAATAACACTTATTTTTAAGTGTTTAAATTACTTTCTTTAAACTACAGCTGCTTATTCAAGAAAAGGGTAAGCCTGCTCTTTTTGTATGCCCCCACTTGGATGAGCAATGCCTGCGAACTACCACTTACAGCAATGTCAGTTTTAAAACTTGCATCCAGGCATTAGCTGGATGTTCTTGGCTGAATGTGTCTTCTTATAGTTATTAAAAGTCCGCAGAAAATAGATAATTGGAAAATGAAAGACTGCTATACCTTCTTTGTGTAAGTAAGCAAAATAGGAAAGGTGGCTTTACAGACACATTTACAAAACCTCATGCAATGAGAGGAGAGGAGTGGCTGTGAAAGAGCCTTATGCAGTTAATGGTTTTTATTGGTTAGGATTTGCAAATCATTTGGAAACTTCCTTGGCCAGAACCTGCTGGACATGTACCTTATACAGTGAGGCTTTAACTGTGGAAAGGTAGAGGTGAAGACATACAGGAGGGGAGAGTGAGGAAGACAGCATTAGGTTTGTTCAGCAGGACTTTTCAGGATAAAGATGTAAGTGGCTGTAGGAGATTGGACCAAAGTCTGTTGCACCCATCACTTTATCTCTGGCTATTGCCAGAGGTTGAAGTCTGTAAGATAATATCAAAACACACCGATGATGCACTGCTCAGACTTTCACTGAATAGTGTCCCAGCCTCCAGCAGTTTCAAATTCAGGGTCTTCCTGAAACAGAGATGATATCTCTGGTTTTTATAATCCACATTAGATTGCTTTTCTGTTGATATACTCAGTTAGTTTTGAACCCCTGTAAGCTTTATGGCATTTGCAGTGTCCTGTAGCAGGGAAATTTCATGATTGACAAGTGTTCAAGGAGGGAAGCCTGGTTTATTTGGTTTTCAGTTTGCCTTTTGCTAATTTACTCTGATTACTTAAAGGTAAAAGAGGTGGTAGTGACTCTGAGTCCTTAGTCATGTATGTAATGTTAGGATTGGTTTTTGCCATGTGTGTGACTTCATGCTTCACTACATATAATTTAGTTTCCTAATTGTTTTCATATTTGTTCAGTCTTGGAAGGTCCTTTTGCAACATTTGGTCTTTAATATCCCAGACAGCTTTGTATCGTCGCCAGATTGCACCATTATTGACTGTGTTTCCAAATCATTTATGAGTATGCTGAACAGCGTGTGCCCAAGGTTGGCAGCACACTGTATCCTGAAGAGAACCAGACAGTAGAAAGAAATGGATGCTAAATTGCCATTGCAGTCAAGGAGGACTTGGTGGATGCAAAGCAGAATAGTAAAAGCAACGTAGAGCCTGAGTACCTCTGACATGGGACCTTCTAGGTGCCAGTAACTCTAATGATGGGATAGAGGTGGCCATGGGAATAGCTCAACAGAGTGACCTCGTGGCCCTGCACCTCTCTTCTAAACCAGCAGCCAATGCCAAGCATGTCCCTTGTCTCAAGTACCTTAAGACAACAGTTCCCAAACTAGAGGCTGCAACCTTACTGGGGTCAGGGATGTTGTGAGGTGTTGGTGATGATGCTGAAAGACCCTTCTTTGCTTCGTTGTCTGTTTCAAGGTAAGAATGGTAGCTTTTCTTTTGCCCAGAGCATTGCCATGACTCCTAAACAGGTGACAGGCTTGTTGGGGCAGTACCTCTCCTCTCTTACCTGAGATAAGAGCGTGACCTGTGCTGGTGGTGGAGTTGGGCACCCTCTGACTTAGCTGTATCATTGCTCCCTCATTCACAGCTGCTGCTTGACAGCTTTCTCCCCTATATCCCCACCCATCCAGAACAGCTCTTTACAATGTGTGCAGCAAATGAGGGAACTGAGAGGTGAGCAGGTGTGAAAGCTCAGGGCTGGTGAATCTTTCTGAACAATCTGTGTTCATTTGTCATGTGTGGACGTTGTAGTAAAGACAAGGACAATGAGATTTATTACCAGAAGTAATAGAAACTTCAGAAGCATAACCCAAAATTGTTTCTAATATACTTCCAGATTAGATACAATCAGAGCTGGAATGCAGCCTGTGTCAATATGTCATTTTGTGAACAAGAAAAAAATCTTGAATATAGATGCTGCTTATGGATCAACTGTTACCGTGCACAACCAGACTTTAAAAGCAGATTATTCGGACCTCAGGCAATTTATGGTTTGTGTACTTACCGAAATCTTCATCTTTAAATGCTAGTGACAGAAGATAGGTGTCCATACACAGCAGCTCTTTTCCTTAAATTCCCTTTCACACAGTTTGACTGAGTAAGTCCAAATGTATTCTCTAACATTCAAATGCAGGACATTATTGTATAACAGGTTTCACTCTCTCGTGAGAGGAGGAGAAAGTCATGTCCTTTTCCAGGGGATCGTCTGCAGGGGAATAGCTAACCAGTGTATGTGTCCAGTGTTGTCAGTCTTTTACAGTATGTCATTGTCTTCCGGGAGGTCTCTGAACTGCATCGGGTTGGATAACTTGTGGAATAGGTCCTGAATATAACATCAAAAGATGTTCTGGGGACAAATACTTAGCTTCTGCTTTTCTTTTGATTGAAACGGTGTGCCAACAGATACCTAAATAAAGATGGCTTTCTTTGTACTTTCGTCTCTACCTTCCTTGCTCAAATTTTACACCATTCTTTATTGATAAAATATTAGTCTGCATTTTTGTCAATTTTGTAAATTATGAACTTGCCTGAAATACACAGCTGTAAATATGTGTCTTCCCTGGGTTTTTGACTAAATATGTGACAGCAATGTGAGTCCCTGCTCCTAAATTTAGCAATAGTGGCTTGTTACTAATTTCAGAGATCAGCAGTAGAATCTGCAGGGGACTGTTGCACAAACATCCTGCAAAATCAGTATGCCTTACATAAATTTACCAAATCCAAATAAACAGAAATATACCTTCGTTATGGTCACATTTGTATGCATCTGGTTGTGTTACAGCTAGCTGAACATTTATATTAGAATTATGCATGTGCAGTAATGAACATTAATCATCTGTGTCACAAATTAAAGCCCTTCAGCAGTGCTAGTCTCTGTTTTTACTCTCCAGCTGCAGTCAGAGGTTGTAGCTGATGAAGAATTCGGTGTGTCAGTTAGCACTGAAACCTGCCTGTGACTGTGTCTTACTGCATCATGTTCCTGCACTTCTTGAAGTGTGCTAGAGAAAATAGTGAAGTTACTCATTAGTAAGGATTTTTCAAGGCATTGAAATATAGTTCAGAGATTGTTACTTGAATCTCTGTGATAATCACAAGGTGTTTGTATGTGCCATCTGAAGTTCTTTTGCAGTAAGGATTTAAGTTAACAAAGAAAGGAGTATGTGAAATCAGCTGTACAGCAGAATGAGAAATCAAACATATGCCCAATTTTGAAGATGCTTGTAAACAACATGAGTATGATTGCTTGAAGGAATGACAATTAGTGCCCATCAAGAAGGAATTGGTGTAGTAAGAATAGCTTCGTTGTTAAAGCTAGAAAGATCACAAGCTGATAGTGCTGTATTCATTAATTTTTCTGTTCCCCTTATAGGGTAATATTCAGTTTTTCAAGTGTAACAGGGTATGAAATTGATTGAGGGATACGAGTTTCTGGTAGGGAAAAGGTTTTTTCGGTGTGTATAAGAATAAGGTGGTTCTCCATTATAGGCACTCTTTAAATTTGACCAGGTAGCCTGCCTCACTGCTGCCTCACGTTTCCTTCATCTTCGTGTGGAAGGTACAGTCGTTGGTAAAGTTGCTTTCAGAAAAGTGTTTGGTGTAATTACTTCTAGTTCTAAGCAGTAGCTAGAAAGCAGAGATTGCCATCATCGGATGGACAAAAGCTTTTGGGCAGCGGACTTTAATCTACCTGTTTCACAGTTGTGCTGTTTTAGCTATGGTAGTAAGAGGAGGTGCACATGGCAGGGGGGGAATATTCACAGCAGGTGACATTTCATTTAAAATTACCTTTTTCCTCAGTTTTTGTTTGCAGTTTCTTGTTTGGCTGCCATCCCATTGAAAATTTGCCTTTCTCACCTTCTGACTCAGGACAATGACAATTGTTCTAGTAGTTTCCTGCAAAGCTTCTGATTCCTTCCTTGCTCTCTTTACCTGGGAACATCTTCTAGAACTTTCTGGCAGGACAGGTGGAGGCAAGAGGCTGCTGCTGAGGAAGCAACAACGCCACTGTGAAGGACAGATATATAAGACTTTGCAACAGAGTGCAAATTTAACTGTTTCTCTGCTTTCTCCTGATGGAAGTGAGGTGAGGAGGGGGATCAGTTCAAACAGAATTTGTTCATAAATCCTTTGCACTGATGTCTGATGGAGTAGCACAGATATGCTGATAAGCAGTTGAGGGAAAAACCTTGTATCTTCATCTTCTTTTGTGCATTATTTGAAATGTGACTGTTGAAACAGCCTCTTGAGAAACATCAATTTTGTGAGAGACTCAAAAAAGCAAGTCAGATAATCCTATTCACCATATTTCAGACAACACAAACAATACATTGCAAGATACCACAGCAGGATTCATATTGTACTAGTTATTCATTAGTTAGGATTTAGAAATTATGAGGAGCTGTGCCCTGGAATGAGCCCATTTCAGTCATTCATGGGATCTAGATTTACATTCTTGTCTCAGTCAGGATAGGACTGCCATAATTTGGATGCACTGATGTCTATCTCGATGTACAGCGGTATCCTACCCTCCTGCAGTTCTCTGTTGGAAAGGAGTAGTGGGAGCAGAAAACTTCACATTGCAGCAATTGATTTTGAAAGCATAGTGGTATGTAACTACCTCTTGGGAATCCACAGGAAAAAGAGACAAAGTACAACAGCATTCTGGCTTACTCAGTTTGGGGAGTTTTTTCCCCTCCCCTCCTTGGCAGCTATTTAGCATCTGTATCACAGTATGCTTCTGAGGCCAGACCACTGGTTAAGGATATAAGTATGAAAGAAACATTAATAATGCTCCGACAAACAGTAATTTGTATGTACATTTCACAAAAGAATTGCCATGGGATTTCACCTGACCCAAGTTCAACATAGCCAGCAATATGTTGTTTCAGAGCAGGAGTAGATCTTGCAGCACTGCTGATTTTTCACCTTTGTGCACTCAATCCAGTTGTGCTAGCAATGTCTTTGCTATTTACGTTAGTGTAAGGCATACTGAAGTGGACAAGATACCGGGAAATGCCAGTTGCTTTCAAATATTTCTACTGTACAAGTTGAAGGAGAGATTTTTAGAAACTTAGATATGTATTCTACCTGTGCAGCCCCAAAGTCCCTAAACCTTTCTCCGAAAAAATTTAGTGTACAGCACACTATAAGGACATTGTCGGTTTTTCATATTAATTGTAGGGAGTTTCTGCATTGTCTCAAAGATATGAAAGATTTTATTGGCTTCTTAGGACAGCTGTGCATAATGTGGCATTTAAATGTGTGGAGATATGTTGCAGTTTTCCTTCAAGTTCTCATTCTAGTGCAGAAATGTTAAATACTATATTTAACATTTATATCAAAATATCCACCCATACTAATTTTTTTAAATGCAGAGTTGAAGTACTCAGATTTCCTAAACTGTGTTGTCTCAGTACTCCCCAGGTACAGAAGTTTGAATTCCAGTTACCTAGTGCTTGTGATCTTCTATCAATCCGTTATACTTTTTATCCTCTTCTTCCTTCCTCCTTTCCTCTGTCTCTCCTTCTATCAGTGCAGCAGAGGGCTTTGACCACATTACCATTAAAAACTGTAAGAAATTGCATTATAAAAGAGCAGTTCATCATTTACTATACAGTAAAACACTTTTATCAGTTCCTACTATGAAGTAATGTCCACTTCTAAATAATTGAAGCAAAAATAGCAGTAATTCTAAACTGTCTTAATTTTTAACTATACCTAGATTTCAGTAAGGTTTAATTGGAAGAAGCATGACACATCTGAGTTCTGTTACATTTGGGAGTAATTTGTTCTAAATTTCAGAGCCTGTTTTCAGTTTGATGCAGAAATTATTTATTCTATAAAATCTTGATACTTTTGAGGAGATCTTGATACCCTTGTGGGTCAATATCTTCAGAACAAATAAGGACATCCTTTATTCTTATCATGGAAAAAAAACAAATCTCCCTCAAATTACAAAGTTCCTTTTTGTTTTCCAGGGTTTCACACGGGGGTGTCTAGGAGGGAGGTGGATGTCAGAATATGCTTTTCTGCTCCTTTAGAGGTTTCTTAGTAGAACCATAGACTTGGAGACTCGGTCCATAACTTTTTTTTCTTTTTTTTCAAAAAAGTTTGGAGGGAGAATCTCAGCTGTGAGAGGTCCCTTCTGTTCTCTATGAAACTCATCAGTGATATGATGTGATGATATAAACCCCTGATGCTACCACAGTGTCGCATTGGTTCAGCACGTGTGAGTTGAATTGTGCCAACATAGTGCATAAATGTGATGGTTTCAGTAATGAATTGCTATTGGAAACAGCATTCTTGCTAGTAGGTAGGGAAGCGCTTCCAGTGGAAGAGGAGGAAAGGAGTCTTTCTTTCTGTTCCTTCCCTGTTCTATGGGAGAACAAGCTCTTTGCTCCTCACTGGATGGCTCAAGCCAGTTACCAGTCATGAGAGTGGAAATCCGGAACTCCTTTCATCAGAAACTCCTACAAATTTCTGCCAGGACGGAAGGTGCGCTGTACTAATAGATTGCCAGTGGATCCCAGCTAATCAGTGCTTCACACACCTTTGTAATTGTAATGCATCACCCTTTTATCTTTGGCACAACGTGTGTCACTCACATGTTGAATATGGCAGTTGATCCTCTTGAGATCAAGAAACTTATTTCCAAGAAAAGCTGCTGATTATTGAGTGGGAAACTTGTTGAAGTTAGATGATGGTTTGAGGTTTTTTCATTTTTTTTTTTCTGTAGGTGGAATTCCTCTAATTAACTCTTTCACTGCCACAATTGACTCAGTTTACTTTTTCATCAGTTCAGTGGATGGGGAGATGGTACAAGAAGATGGTTTTGCTCATGTGTTTCACCTTCTCTGCCTCTTGCTAGAGCAGACCTGCCCAAAGATAGTAGCTCTGAGTTGCTTGCTTTGAGTGACAATGTAACATATCAGGCTAAGCACAGGTTCTCTAGGTTGTTGCTCTTAGGTGATCCTCCAACCATGTGTTGACTGTTATATTTATTTGTTAAAATTTGTATGAAATTGTTCTATGTATCATTCTCCTGTGGCTATGGATTTATCTGCTAAAGCCCATCAACTCTATTCCTGTACAGTCTCCATCTGACAGAACATAGCCCTTTGCAGGTAAGAAGGTGCTTTAAATTAAACTCCTGTTTTTGTGCCTGTAAAGGTAATTAATCAGTTTGTTGTGGGATTCAGGAAGAGGTTGAACAGAAGAAGGGGAGATTTGGTGACATCTTTAACCTCTCCCATAATTTTCTGTGCGACATGAATCTGCCAGAGTAGACGACTGAGAAAGTGCCAAGCCATCGTCTAGGCAATAGGTGTCAGATGTATAGACAATGTGGCAGTGACAAAGCCCAGACAAAGCCCATCAAAGTATCTCCATGTGTTTGAACCCGTACAAGATCATGCACAATACAGCCTGGTGTAATCCTCCTTCATCTGTACATGTGGGACCACACTTTTTTTTGGAAGGCTTGGTGTCTGGACACCTCCTGCAGTATTTTTGCTATACATCTAAATACATATGTACGTAAGCCTTTAGGCAGTTGGGCTGATTTCCTTATATACTTCAGGAGAGAAAATTATGCCAAAAAATAGTGCTAACTTGTTCCTCACCATCACCCCTTTTTTAATTCCTCTGCTCAGGGTAGAAGATTGTAAAAGTTCTCTTCTTTAGGTGGAGAATTAACCAGTTTGAGGACACGAAGAGTATTATATTGGAATATATCCCTAAAGACAGAAACGATCTAACAAGCTACAAATTGAAATAATTGGAAAGTGTTGTACCACTGTTTGTAATGAAGACAGTTTCACTGTCTGTGATATTTTCTTAACATCAGTTTGTTCAGCCACCTTAAAAAAGAAAATAAAAAAATATAAAGTATGGATGGAATTGCAGCATGAATGGAGATTTGAGAATGGCACACTGCAGGGTCATTTTAGAAAATTCTTATTCCCTGTTGCAGTCTGAGGGTGGAGGAGAGTGAAATCAAATTTCCATTATATTGTCTTTTCTAAGATAATTAATCAGCATGCTTTCTCATGAGAACATCCAGCCTGTTAATAGCCAGGCATTGAGAAGCTGTTATAGTAATAGGTGTGCTTTCAGGAATTGATCTGAAGGCAACCCCAATCCTGCTCAGTAACTACACCTCCAATAACATCCTAAGGAAGATAGTATTAGGTATACTTCCAAGAATTGATCATGCTCCTCAGAAGGATTACAGCACTAATGAATAACATAGCAGAAGGGAAAATCTGTTCTGATATTATATGTGACTTGATCATTTACTGACTAGGGTTTGTCTTATTTTGGGACCTCATCTGTAATGTCAGTGGTTACCTCTGCACTGGTCCTCATGGGAAGTGCTTTTAGTTGATTTTTTTTGTTGTTGTTCTTTTTGTATTGTGAAGGGTGTAGCTGGAGAAAGACTCTTGATGGGAAAAGCGCTGTGAAGTTCTGCTCTTCACCAGTTTTAGTTCTTAATTGTGCACAAATGTTGGAGAAACCAAGCTGTTGCATATCACTTTTCATCAGCTCTTAAAACACTTAGCCAAGACGATGAATATCCCATCATTGCACAGAGACCTGCAACTGAGATTCCAGCAATGTGCTGAAAATGTTTTAGCAGCACTTGCAGAGCTGGGCACAGAGCTCTGGCTCTGCCCTGGGCTGGTGCTCTGTGCAAGGGATGAATTAAGACAGAAGTGGGATTCTGTGACTGTGGTCACAAGTGTCTGAGGGGGTTAAAAATGCCTTTGTGTGAACAACAGAAATTTTGAAGGTGGTTTGTGGATGGACCTAACTCTTTGAGGCTTACAAGTTATTTCCTCTGCTCAAAGAAGAGATCTGTTAATTGTCAGTACGTGGGATTTGGCCAGTAGACTTCCCAGCTGAGGAATGAAATTGGTAGTAGGGCAAAGCACACCCCAAGAGTGTTCAGTCCCAGTGAAATGGCTGTAGCAGAGGTGTGACTTTGTGCATGGCAGTTCTTTCTGGGCCCTGCTTTATTTATCCAAAACTGAGTTTTCTGGTCTTCCCATCTCTCTTATGTAGTTTGCCTTGCTACTTTGGGTTACTAGGCACCTATGTTTAAGTCCATCAGGGAATATTTTGAATACACTTTGCACAGTGCCATCTTTCCAAAGAAACCACGGCAATTAATCTTTGCCACAAAGGCCATACATATGGATTATATGCTAACACTAACTTGAATTTTGATAGAAACACTTGTCAGAGTATTTCTGCCAAGGCCCTAAAATTGCCAATTTTTCTGCTTTCATCAACTGGAGCAGATGACTGTTTTCAGCATTAAAAGCAATGTAGAAATAAGATGGTACTTTTTTCATATAGAAAAGCAAATGGGTTTCAAATTTTACTCTGCTTACAATGATGGCTAAGATAGCCAGGTTGGAGAGGATTAAGTACAGTTTCTTTTGTACTTACTTGCCAGGCTATATCCTCAGACCTTCAGTAATAAATTGCCCAGGGAATTATGGGTGAGATTATGTAAGGCACTTCTAAAAGGCACACGTGGATCTTTCAACCAGCAGGAATGAGGAAAATAGGATGTTATGAAACCACTTTTGTGTTATCCTAATAATGTGCTTTTTCTCTGTCTCCGATGTCTTTAGACAACCTTGAGGATCTGTTTTTTCATGGCTGCCTGGCATAGCCACTGTGATTTCTCATATCTGAGTATAACCCTGATACATTCATGGCTTGGAGCAGGGTCTTTGAAAACAGGCTTGGGTCTGTCTTCCCCCAAGACTGTGCTAAAGGTACACTGGCATTTTACAAAGAAGTTAGACTGGACATAGGCATCTTACATTAAATACTGAAGAAAACTTAGTACTGGCTGTTTCAGAGAGTCCAAAATGATGAGGTGGATGCCAGTATTGTGAGATGAGATCTTTCTTCTTTATCTTTCTTTGCGTGTTTAAACTACTGCTGCAGGTGATTTATCTTCCGTGGAAACTATGCAATTCCCTACTCTGGATGCCTCAGGAGCTGTACACTCAGTTATTCTAGATTTTGGATTCTTTCTTAAATTTGATATGGTGAATTTTCTTAAGTACTCTTCCCTTTGGAGATGCTGATGGCCACTGCTGTAGTTGCTGGTGGTTCTCTGAACTTCATTTAAGCATCCGTCATTTCAAAGGTCTGGTACAAATGCTGTCTGTAATAATTGCAGTGTTCTCCCCTTCAATGACTGCAGCAGAACTACTGTTATGATAAGCAGTCACAGCAAGACTACAGGTGTGACTGCTTGCTTAAGTCAAGAATTGTTCTCACTAGATTCAGAAAAAGCACTCTAGAACCAGCAGAACTCAACCATTAGTGTTGAGGCCAACTATTTCGTTTCTGTCTGGCAATCTTTGCCTCCTGCTTTGAAAGGAGATGTCTGCTTTTCACTCCATGGTTTTAATGCTGCAAAGAGTCATGCTGTCAACTCAATCTTTTCCGAGACTGTTTATATTTATGCTTCATACAGTTGGGGAAGGAAAGTTCCCAAAGAGTTTTCCAGTTTGCTACACAGAAGTTGAGCTGGAAGTCAAAGTGCAAACATTAGCTTCAGTCATCACCATAGAAAAGACAGTAGTTATAACTACTACATCATGTTGGATGACAACAGTAATTTTTTATTGTATGTAAGTTGGTGTAACTGTAGACCTTATATTAGATTTGTGTTGCTCTGACTGGAGAAGATTTTTTTTTTTAAATTGTTTTTCAATGAATTTCCTGCTGTTAACCATCTGATTTATTAAATAAAAGATTTTCTGGCAGCCACTTCCTATTCATCCAGGGAATCAATTTTTAGCATATTTTAGAGGAAGCTTTTATAAAGGGCCAAGTCCTATACACCTACATGTGTATAGGTAGATTCATAGCTTTTCCAAAGATTGAAGTGGAACGTTAAGATACAGACATAACTGTTCACCTTCTTCATGAGATGCCCTGTGGTTATTAAAGCGGTGGCTATATAAAGGGATCCATTCTGTTAGCGTGTCTCAGTGGATTTTCTTGGGGTGGACTCAGTTAGAAGGAGCAAGACAAGGAAGACCAAGTGCCACAAAAACTACAACGTGCAGACGACGTAGCCTCCTAGAAACTCAACAGGCACCAGCGGGGCAGCTGTCACTGCTGTCACTCTGTCAAACTGACAGCGTGAATTGAGCAATTTTTCTGCTGAAGCTGTTTTCTTGGCATTCAGAAGAAATAGCTAGTCATTTCCAGGTTACAATTTACCAAAAATAGAAAAGTAAACTGATCTGCAGGGCTTCTACTTCAGTACTAGAAGCAGAGCACTAAATAGTCTGAGTTTTCTGTAGACTGGAATGATGTGAGCAGGCCTGAATCCTGGAGCAAGTTAAAGATATTGGAGGAAAAAGAGGTTTTTAATGGTAAATATGTTTAAGCAGTGGTATATAATGTGGATTCAGACTCAAAAGATATTACTAAGGACAGGTTAGGCACATTGTTTAGGGATGGTATAAGATAGCTGGACTTCTGTTGAAGCACAAGAGGCAGGATGTGATGCCCTTTCAACTAATTCTCTTTTGTTCCCTGGTGTGCATGACTTTCTATTGCTAAATCATGAATGGTTTTAATATTCTGGTATATAAACACTGAAGAAAAAGTGTGGAAGCTGAACTGATACATCTTCTGAAGAGATGAAAAATATCTAGAGCTACAAATATTTAAAGACAGCAGTTAAGAGAAACAGGGGAAAAACCCTGTTGTTGAAGGAGTTGTTCTACCCTAGGAATCTGG
This sequence comes from Tyto alba, assembly GCF_018691265.1. Classification (NCBI taxonomy): domain Eukaryota; kingdom Metazoa; phylum Chordata; class Aves; order Strigiformes; family Tytonidae; genus Tyto; species Tyto alba. The sequence goes on along the minus strand of NW_024881262.1, from coordinate 25,701,721 downwards.
GGAGTAAGCACTTACTCAAAGATAAACTTCAATGAACTGGAAATTCAGATACGCTCTGCTTTTTATTTATTTTACTCTGCTTTCTATTCTTCTTTATTTAAACATATATAAACATGTAGGAAATTGCCTCCTGTGAGTAATTTATTCCAGTCAAACTCAAAAACTGTTGGGCTGCACTGAATGCAGTGTTTTAATGCATAATTTTAATGCATTATTTTAGTCTTCACCACTTTATCCCTGATGATTTTGCTACATACAAGAAAACCACATCTCTTTGCTCAGCTGCAGCAAGGACCTTTTCTGTTCTGGTGATAAAGCTATAATGCCTCTGTCTTCACTTGATTTGGGAAGTTAGCAGGAGTATGGACCATCTCTGCAGTCTTACAGTCTTTCTTCAAAATGAAAGCCTGCTTTAAGGACTCTGCTGAGGGTCAGACTTCCCCCTTGTTATCTCATAGGCAAGAGCTCTCAGATACACAGTTAATCTGACAGCCAAACTCCTGGAAGGTCTGGCTGTCTCATGAAGCATAGCTATAAAAATCTTTACTCAAATCAGGATAAAGAAGAGCTGAGCTTGTTTAACATAGAGGTACGCTTAAGGAAAAGGGATTTCCCATGCTGGCAGTGGTAGGCAGTTCTGGTTTGATGTGGGTGAGAGACTGTGAAGAGATAGGTGAGGGATGACTCAGAACTGGCCTCTGTGATGGCAGAACAGTAGTAGGGAAGGGAGTGATGTGTTAAAAGTCCAAGTCTCATTAAGGGCAAAACCTTACCCTGACCAGTGGGAAGACTAATTGTTCCCTGTGCCTCGTGGCAATCGGTGGTAGGCTCGCTTTCTGTCCTTGCTCTACAATCTGAGTGCACAAATCACTAAGAAGGAAGATTCAAATTATGCATGCAAAATAGGAGCATGCCGGGTACTATCTGCATGCAGAAAATGTATGCTCAGAAACGCTCATCTGTACTTGTACAAACAGATGTGGGGTTTTGTCTGATCTGTGAGGATCAAGCAAGCAAGCTGCAAGAAGGTAGTTGTAAATGAAAGAAAGCAGGAGTTAGGCATCACTCAGCCTCACACTGGAGGTCTCTTGCTGGAGCTGCAAGAGAAGACTTTTAGTTTGCACCCGTATTGATGTAGGCCATAAAGGGCAGTGTTGTTTTTCTATGCTGGGTCAATATATTACTCTGTTTGATATCATGTTTTATTTTCTCATCAATGCTAAAGATCAAGACCTGTCTATGAAGTGTTTTCCTTCTTGAGAGCTGTGCAGTTGTTTTAGGAGCTGATCTGTGAAAAATATCATTATCTGGAGAGAGAGAGAAGGAGAGGGAGACAGCTATATCCAGTAGTTCTGAAACTGGAGCCCTATAACAATAAGGTGAAAAAAGTTCACTACTACAAGTGTTGTGCAAAGCTAAAATTTCATGTAGTTCATTCTAAGTAAACAGGAGCCCCCCTGGGAAGTAGTGGTGTACGTGAATAGTCACAAGTAATCCTTCTGTAACAAAACCACCAAACAAATACTTCCTGTAGCTCTGCAGTGATGAGTTTAACACTTGCTCATTAGACCTCTTTCCCTTCCCCTTGTGTGTATACACATGCATTACTTCACACAACTGTTCTTTAAAGGTGTAATGTCCTTTTTTTCCCTGAGGTTTGCTGCAGCAATATTTCTTTAGTTTCTGCTTTTCAGAGTGTGTATGTATGAAGGAAGGCAAGTTAATAGCCAACTACTGAAAAATTTACACCTGAGTAATTGTATATGGCTATTCAGGTTGCACCATGAGGAAGTCTTTAGGTAAGAAAAATTGTTCCTGCTGACTCTGAGTCAGTTATGTTAGTGTGTTCAGCAACTTTAGCGTCAGGTTAACTGTTGATACTACCTGAATGAACAAATCCTTTATTTTCTCCCAACTCTGTAAATGATGAATTGCAATTACAATGAACTCTGGCTGTGCCAAAAAAAAATAGCTGTATTTATATTTTCTCTGCATAGTCTAATAACCTCAGTACTAAATTGGACAGCTGTCATACACCCTGTCTTTCAAACTACAAAAATCCTTATGATTCTGTGAAAATGCTAATAAAACGGTTTCTGAGATTTTTGAGCTTTAACATCTATAAGGATTCCACAGAAAACACAGCATGAAAACAGTCTTCCAATTTTTCTGAGATTTTTCTTGACAAAATTATTTTTCTGACCACCTTTATTTCAGCACTTGGACAGATAAAGTGTAGAAAATATTTACCACTGTGTCATGTGGAGCCATTAAAACTTTGTGCTAGATTCTTTAGGGGCTGGGCTGTAAAAGAAGCCACAGGTGGCCCAAACAACAAAGGCTGACTGTCATGGTTCTCCAGCCTCCTGCTAAAGGAGGTAGAGCTGGCACAGAGTGGGAGAAGAAAACTCTCTCCCTTGCTAGGGCAAAGGCAGGAAAAGCAAAAAAGCAAACCCAGCGCAGAGACAGCAATGTTATTGCTGAAAAGTAAAACTGCAGGAAAGACATACACAACCTGATGTGTGATCATCACACTTGTTTTATTGTCCTCTCCTCCCTGGACTGGATAAGTGCAGAGGAGGCCTGTAGTCTGCAATTCTTGGGTTAAAAAAGGAATATCTGGCTGGTCTACAGGAAGACAGAGAAGTAACTGCAGACAATAAGCAACGGAAATAAATATGTAAGCAGGGGTTTTTGTTCTGCAGCTGAAATTCAGGACAGTGACAACCAATCTCTCCTTTAGTTTGACCTGGAAGTAAGGATAAATTGTATACGTTCCAGCTGTAGCTTAAGGTTTGGGTTTTTTCTTTTGCCTGGGAAACTCCTGCTCCTTTCCAACAAGCACTTGTCCACGTTTCTCTTTAATGGAAGCTCATCTGTTGACATGGATTGGACCTGGTACATGTTTAAGATGGAAGTGTGTGTGCAGATGTGTGCAGGATTGGATTCTGTATGGGTGAGTGACACTTGTAAACTTCTTGGACATATTTCAAAGGGCAGTATAATAAATTTATTTTACCTGTACTATTCTTTTTGTAATTTCAATATATTACTAGGTTTTTTGAGAATAAAAAGATAAGGAAGTATAAGAAAGCATCTTAAACAATTTTCATAGTTTAACAAATTACCAACTGCTTATAAATGCAAATGCAGCCAGAATTGCCTTATTCTCTGACTATGCAAACTTTATATTAACTTAATCAATTACATTCATATCCCAAACAATTTTTCTCAGGAAGAAAGACAATCCATCAATTTTATCTTAAAAAAGCCCAAAACACCCACACCAAAATTAAATTAATGCCAGTGTAACTTTGAAACCAGGTTTTATACAGAGAATCTATTCCAACTTCTGTCTCTTTCCTCATGGATCTACCAGAGCTCAGACCTACTCCTACAAAGGCCACTTCACATGACAGGGCTCCCCTTGAGGCCTGATCCCTCACCTTTCTTACGGTGACAACAGTGGTGTGGCCTAGACTGCTTAATTACATCCCCTTCAAAGTGTGCATCTGTGCTATGTATTCATTCTCCTTGAGTGCAGGATTTAAGTATCAATCTAGAAAATAAATAAAAAATTGTTTCTGCTTGTTGAACCTCTGACTTAACAAGAGCTGTTTTCCAGAGCAGAGAGGTCTTCGACTTGTACACCTTGCACTGACTCTCACAGTTGACTTGGGCAGTCTCACATTACTCTGAAATTCCCAGTTCTTTCTGATTACTCTCTTTTCTTCTACCTCTAATTCTTTTTGAATTGTGTTACACTCTATCCTTCTAATCCTGTTGTTATTTTTTGAATACAAATACAACTGTACTCAGGCTAGTTATCAGGAAGTATCAAGTACAAATTCTGAAGGACTGCCAGTCTTGATTTTAGCTTCCATCCACAAGTCTTTGGGAGAGTTTTGGATGCTGGGCTTTAATAAGTGTTTAAAAAAGAACATGTCTAAACTGGGAGCTACAAGTAGGTGGTTACACTACTTGAAAGAACATCCTGTCTCAAAACTACTAGAGAATCAAATGTCCTCAAATTGATACTGCAATGACTCAACTGATCTGGATAGTCTCACCAGTTAGAGGTGGGTGATACAGGACTGTGCACTCCAGCAGAGAAGAGAATTCCTTTAACAGGGCTTTTTGAGCTGTATGCCATAGCAAGCAAGTGCTTGTCCGCCAGACAGGAAGGGCGAGAAGGAATTTGTGCTCCAAGCAGTGTGTTGCCTTCTGGCACCTCTACAGCTCTTCCTACACAAATCTTCTGGCAAAGCCACAAACCTAGATGACAAATGGGAATCTACAATTAGCTGAATGCACGATTTATAATAACCATCATCCTCTTTCATACTGTTTTATGAATGAGTGATTTTATGGAATGGATTTTGATGATAGGATGTGTTATTCTAATTGACCTTTTCAGCTGTCTCAGCATTAGATTGCAAAATCTGGTCATGAGCTGAACAGTGTTGCTAAAATAAATACCAGTGCAGAGGAGAGGAAAGCATGCTAGTGACAAACTGGACAGCAAGCCTGCTTTACCTTGTGTAGATCTCCAGACAGTTTTTACAGCTTCTTTAATAAAGAAACAAGCTATGTCACCCCTGTCATGGAGAAAGGACCACAAACTCTGCAGGAGACCACTAATACGTTAGCATTGAGAGCGGTAAAGAATTTGCAGTACAACTTTGATGTTAGCTGGTTTGCAACTGAAAACTAGTCTAAGGGAAGGTTCTGGCTGCCAGCAATGACAATGTACCAGCAGGCCCATCTGAGATGTTGTTGTGCCTGTCCAAGATTGTGGTTCTGCCCATGATTCATACCCACTGGCTTTTCTGGTTCAATTTTGAAGGCATGGCTGCCCCCTTTTTTTGCTTGATTCTACAGTTCAGCCTAATTTTGCCAATCTTTGATAGGCAGTTTCTCCAGGTCCTAAGATATCTCTGTAACATCAGGCCTGGGTCTACAAATCAACCCCTGTTAATTGTAGGTTCCTGCTGCGATAACAGCAGACCTAACTTGTAGCTGATGCAGCTCATTGCCACAGTCCCAGTCAAAGCTCAGTTACGGGTTTTCCACTAAGGAGCAAATCTGCCATTTCTTGCTGTAGCATATGTATGTTATCTGGTTGGTCTCCCACAATTCCTTCTTGGTGCACTTAGGCACTACACCAAAGCCTGATACAGTGGCTTGTGCTGCCTAAGGTGCCAGTCCCAGTCCTCCTTTCTCCCTTGTGTGTTGGTAGCCAACAAGTTCAAACAAGTTCTGCTGCTGCTTTGACTGCTCCGTGGAATGACTTGTCTTGCTGGTCCTGCAGAAGCTATTCACTCTCTTTTTGGCTGCCCGATTTGCATGTTGGCTTTGCTCACCTGAAGTCATATGAAATGTGAATTGCAGGATGAGAGGAGTCTAGTGTCCTTCAGGAGATTAGATCAGCCAAAGGGTGTGACTGTATCCTACACATCAGAGCAGGGTTCTCAACCTTCCCTGCCTGCCTGCATTTCTGGAAACATACAGCAGGGAGACCTGCCTGAGCCTTCCCTCAGAGACACTTAGGAGGGAAGGCAATGAAAGTCAGGGCCCAGCCCTTCACATGTCCCTTACTCCATTGCTTTGTATAACCTGTACAGCATCTTTTAACCTGTACAAAGGTTAACTCCTTCAAAGCATCTTTGCTTTTGATTCATTCACAGATGATCCAGAATAAAACTGCTCACTGTGGTGCTGTTGGATCCAAGAGCAAGAAGCACAAGTGATACACCCTATTGCACAGTTAGAGGTAAGCCCTTCAGCACTTAAGTCTTTCCTACAGAAAGTACAGGAATCTCTTAATTTTATCTTTAATTCTTCATTCCGACTTTTGGAATCTTTTTTACAGAACTTATTTTTACAGCCTTTTCTACATGGGTAGAGGAATACAGAGTAGGTAAAATTCCTTCCTTGTAGCTGTACTGATCACAATGCTTTAGTTAAGAGTCTCGTGGTGTTTTCATTATAAACCTCTGGTTTCGAGGATTTATATAATGTCCTGAAAAGGCTTGGCTTAAAAATAGTCATTTGGAAGAAAAGTGTGTATATACCTAACTTTCTAAAATCAGTGGTGTGTTTTGCAAGTCTGTGGGATGCAAAAAAATACCAGCTTTTCATATGCCTTTTTTATTTGTTCTTAATAACTCTAAACTTCTATAAATGTTTATGCTAAAGACCCATGTACTTAGGCATCTTGATGCAGATGCTGAAAAATATCTTCTTTAACAAATAACCTTTTCTGTCCCTTCCCAACTGTAAGTAGTACCACAGACATTTCTGTCCCCAAAGGCACATCCACATTTCTTCTTTGTCTATGATGTTGCCTTTTATTTCACATGACTTTCAGCTTCATTCTATTTGTTTACAGTGTAATCATTGGCCATCAAAGGATTAAATTATTGTAGAAAGAAATGCAACATAGTGACATATTGTTTTGTTCAGTGTCATGCTGATGGCATGTATTTTAACAAAACTATGTATTTAAATCTTGTAGAAGCTTCAGTGTACTCTGAGCAAGGACTGCTTAGATGGTAAGATCTTGATGCACCTGCTTGAGGAAGCAAGCATCAAGCCTACACCCTTTCAGGCATGAAAACATTTTTTTTTTTAAGTGGCATACTACTGGGAAAACCAATAAGGATAACTTAAGAAATGGAGTGAGAGCTCTGTGCGGGATTTTTTGAAGTGTGAACTTAACTACTTTGGACTGGTTGTCATGTCCTGCATACTTAAATGTGAAACAATGCTGCTCTTTTAAACTCTGTAGTGTTAGAAAATGGGGCAAATCTTTCCTTCACAGCAGCTGAGCAGCAGAGCTACTGCTGATAGGGATATCTCTGCATTGACCTTTTGCTATTACATGCAGATCTGAATTGATTTGAGTTCTAAGAGCTTTGACTGAATTCTAAGATTTGAAAGATATGTTATGCCAAAGATGGTTTCTTGATTTCGAACAGAGAAATCAAAGAAAAGAAAAGTAAGTGAAAGGTAGATTAAGAGAGTGATAATACATAAGGTCAGTTTCTGATTCACCAAAATTTCTGCACATTATCCTCTAGTCACCATTTCTGGATTGGACTTGATTAATTTATGTCTGTTCTTTAGGCCAAACCTCTGTTGCTGAGAAAATACTTCTGTTAATTTAGAACAGTATTGTAGCAGATCCCTCCAAATGTTTGGGTTTGAAATTATAAGCTACATGCATATATTAAGTCTTATTTGGGTCACACTAGTAAATATACTGAGCTATATCTTCTGAACCTGAGACCAGATAAGTGTTTTCAAAATAACTCTATGACATAAATTCAATCTCTTTGTTTTGAACAGAACAAACAAATAAAAGAGCTAATTCAGAGGCTGATTTCAAAAAAATAAAATGGAAGAAGAAAGAAAACCTGGTAGAAATTCAGGCTGTAAAAATGTTACTGCACTTAGGGAAAGGTTCATGTACTTATGCTCTTTTCGGATCTTGGTACTGTTAAATACTAGTGCTTGTTGTGAATTTAAGAACACTTCCTACTTCAGTTGAACTTAGTTCTTTAGCTCATTCAGGAAAGCAGTGATGAGTTTGATGGCTGAAAATTTTGATAGAAATGAAAACAAAATCTGAATAGATTATTTTTTAGAAGTCATACCTAGAAAACACAAGCTCAGTTTAGTTCCATATGCCCCTGTAGAAGACTACCATATTGCTACCAGGATGATAATTAGCCTTAAGTTCTCTTACAGAGCTGGGGAAAAAATCCTCCCAGTTTCTATCATAAATAAAATTGCAGAGATTCCTTTGGCGCCCTATTTAATTATTATGTTCTTATTATTACACAACAAATGCAAGTACATGCAATATAGCTTTTAGGCTAAGATATATATGAACCATGTGTTCTCTCTGCAAAATTAATTCAGGCTCTTTATCAGTTGTTCCTGTCTATACACAAATTCTGCCACACTTTCGTAAATGATTTTGAAATTTAAGTCCAAGACAACCAATAAGGCTGCAGGTGGATGCTCAACTTTAGTTACTCCTTGCATGCTTTTTGCAGGTAGGATATAGGCTGTTTCTTCCAGCACTGGTACTCTCACCTTTCTGTGTGGCTATATACACATCAGCTAAACTAATCCAAGTTCTCAAGAGCCCAGTGGTAATTAGCTCCACGGTGAAGACACACCTTAAAAATAAGCAGATTAGATGGATAAATGAACCAAATGGATAGTGGATATTACAAGATTTGCATAATGCTTAAAACAGAATTATTCAGAATTATGGAAAATGGTAGTCCTGTGCAAAAGATACTATTTTAGTATTTCTGAATTCCATTGGTGAGTGATTGTAGGTTCTTTGAATGATGGACTTTGTCTGGAAAGGTCATATGAAATTGTCTCTACTGTTGATTAGTTACGTGTTCCATCTCACCAGAAAAGAGAAATAAGATGATACAGACTGTATAAAAAACCTATTGGAGGGCAGTGGTGTCAGGAAGTTGAGCGAGAAATGTGGTTAATAATTACTTTGCTTAACTTTGATTTTGAACCTGCGCTGTGTTTAGCGCTGCATTTGGGTAATCATCTGTGTCGCTTGTGGGATTAAATTACATTTTTTTTCAGTGTTTTGTGAGCCCTTATGGACCTCCTTTTCCTCTTCTGTGATAATTCACAAAATCTGACTGACTGACACATTGGTGATATATATGTGCTTGCGTTTAATAGAGTCATTTAGAGCCAAGGTAGATGGGATGTCCTTCCTTATTCTTACTGTTATATGAGAGTAAATGCACTTCAGATTTGCACTTAAAAATATGTTTAAATTTAGCATGTCTATATTTGCTTTCTTTGAATTGGAGCCCAAATTTACAAATTGTGTATCTGTTTGCTGATACCAATTAAACCCTGCTAGGCAATGAATGTGTGATTTTATTTTAAACCTGCAACAATGCTGGAAATACTGAGGTGCTTTGTCCATAATAGTGCAACAGTTTCTAGCACAGGAGCAGAAGTTACCTTTTTTTTCCAAGGCATCAAGCTTGACATTCTGGTGTTAACACATTATTTTCAATTCTGTGTTAGGCTGAGCTTTAAATGCAATGGTTTCTGACTATTCTTTTTCCCAGACATACACTATGTTTGAGACTGCAATCAGAATTTAAACTTGGGGCTAGATTCTTTCCACTGGGCTTTTTCTCACCTGCTGTGTGTCAGAGGAGTATCAGTTCCATTTCATCAGACTGTGCTCACAAGAGAAATTACTAAGATCACATGGTTTTCTGCTAATTTGGCCCAACAAAGGCAAGGGCTCAAACTTTGTCCAGAATGCCTGGATGCAGTGGCTGAACTACTGCAACCCAGACCAGCATACATCAGAGTCTCTCAAATCTTAGGTGTGTGACAAATCAGAACAAAGAAATCTTCTTGCAGATTTGAAAATGGTGCAAGTTGTGATCTGTGCCAGGCTTTTATCAACTGAGGTTATTTTTATTTTTAAAAAAATGTGTGCATGCTTTTCAGTAAACTAACCAGAAGTAGAATACCATGAGGCTGCAGTAACTCCTTATGCTTTGCAGATCCAAAGCTGAAGCACATTTATTTAATTTGGAGTTCTTAGAAGTGTAGCAAAGCCATGATGTTAGTATTGTACTAAAAAGGAAGGTTTATGTGTGATACTAAATCTGGAATTGTCAAACTCAAATGTAGTGAGTAAATGACATCATATAAATAATTCAGTAGGCTGCCAGAGTTCATAGAATTAAAATACATTTTATATCAACTCTTAAACTATCTCGTCAGTATGCACACCAGAGACTAAAAAATACATTTTATCATATATAGAAATCCTTGCACTTGCATGACAAATTGAAATCTTCAGACAGATACTCTACAAATGTTTTTCTTTCAGGAAAGAATCCAGTGGCTACATTGTCAATGCTGAGTTCACTTGGTGTTTCTCTTACAACCTGGAGTGTCTGGGTCAATGATTTAATCAGAGTAATTACATTATGTTTTATTACTAAATAACTGCAAATGAATAAAATTAAAATCAAATGTTTACCTTACATTTATTTATGAGGGTGCTCACAAAAGGGACTTTATAGTAAGAATTTACAAACTTACTTTTTTTTTTTTTTCCTAAATGTTCTTAATTGTGTAATATTTTTCACCCTGAAGAAAGGGTAAGGATGATCTTAAGTATTACAAATTACTCAGTCAGAAAGTAAGTACTTAATTCCTTTATACTTTTAGGCAGTACCTTTTATTTCCCTCCTAAAACCAGACTTAAGTACTGTTTTAAACTCTCTTCCTTTGAGATTCATATCATATGTAGTCAGCAAAACCCAAGTTTATAGTTGTCCAATGATGGGTTAAAAGGCATAGAACACCAGAATACTGCAGTAGAACTGCCAAATTTTCAAGGTAATGTTTTTTTTTTTTTTTTTTTCCCCAGAGTTCTTTATGAATTTTTGCCTCCATGTGGGATTGTGTGATACTGTACAGATGGTATGCTGAATTTTTTTATGGTTTGGTCTTTCCAATGCTGGCTAACCTCTTTAAAAGGAACAGTTTACTGCAAGCAGTGCCCAGTATGTCTGCGCAGAGGACTGGGTCTCACCTTAATAATGTGCTGTGCTAGGAAACATAGCAGCTCAGAGCACAGACATTTTGAAGGGTTAAAAAGGCGTGTGCTGTTATCATTTTGAATGTATAGTTAAGTGATTTTAAAAGCCTTCTTCAATGTCTGCAGTCTGGCAGAAAGATTGTACTAGTTTTGGACATTAGTTAGTGATCGGAGCACCTATTACCTCAGACTTACATATCTTGTGTGCTTAGTTTAAGAATCAGATTTAGCTCAGAAGTTTGCATTAGGAATTTACTGTTTTCCTAAGAGCTGATAATTGAGGGGTTTAATTAACTCCAAAGGTTTTTGTGTGATAGGAAAAAGGTTCCTGTTCTACTTACAAATGAATGACCATTTCTGAGAAGGGTGCTTCTGGAATCTGACAATACAGATTCTCATGCTCCTGCTGGGAGTTTACATGTTCGACTACCTGCATTTCTAATGCATGTTTGACCATCTTTTCTCTTTTACTGCCCTTATGAGTGCTATGGTTCACAGTCCCTGACCAGAGCATGACACATCTTTGGAGCAGAGAAAGGGTGTCTGACACAGTGGGGAAGGAATGTAATGCTGGTGTGGGGAGAGTAGTGGAGACCACGGTTGCTTGCTCTAGAAATGGTGCATAAAACCACAATCTGGCCAGAAATCCCACAGCCCCATTGGTCTGAACTACCTGTCACCATACAACAAAAGCCACAGAGCAGGAGGGGGAAAGTACCAAGTCACACAAAATGAGCAGTATGCAGTTTGTAAAGAGAATATGCTCTGCTGAAATAAGTGACTTGCAGTGCATGGTAGCAATCATCAAGGTGACACTTTGATTACAAAACATGAAATAAAATTAATAAAGTTGGATTCTGTCTCTTACTCAACTGATAGCTGAGTTTGCAGCTATCTGCATTGATTTTAGTGAGCCTATTTGTAGTCTTGCATCCTTTCTGTCTCTGCATGATGGCTGTTCTGCATTCCCTAGAGACATCCAAGATTCTTCCTCCTCTAAGACATAGGCCAGAGCAGCTGGAACAGTGTCCTGGGGAAAACAGTCTGTGCCCTTAAGGAGCTGGGTCAAACATCTTCCCTTGCCTGGGTTGGGAAAGGCAGTGCATTAGAAGGTAAACAGTGATGTTTAGCTTCACTGTTTAGTTCCCTGTTTGCTCCCAGGTTGGAACAATATTGCATTGACCTTTCCCTGAGGTTCTGCAGCAAATAAATAGCTGAATGCCAAGCCCTTAAACCCTGTGTGTTTTTGAAAGATGCCACAAGAGTGCGAAGAAGGTGAATCAAAATTTCATGTATTCACCAAAGAAAAGTTAAATGAAAAATTAGGGCATTTTTTAATAATGATTAAAAAATAAAAAATTAAACATGACTTTAAACATCCTTGGTATCAACAGAAAGTAATGTTTGCTATAGAACACACCACAAGGTGTTTTTTTTTTCTTTTTCCCCAAGTAAGTGGATTGAGCCAAATTGTGTTCTTGGCATAGGGGACAGTGAACCACTGAAGAAGAAAGCCCTGGAATTGAATACCATAGTACTCTGTCATTGAGGCTATTTTTTGAGTCAAGCACATGAAATGAACTTCTGTCTTCCATGCATGTAAACAGTAGATTGGATGTTAATTGGAAAGTAGTGGAGTAGTGGGAAACCCTGGTTGGAATTGTGATTTCGATATTTTCTTCTGTTTAATTTCTGAATAATCACTGGTAATTTTACAGGCTATTGAATTGCTGGACAGATAAGATATTTTAACAGCGTGCTATAATTCTGTACTTAAAGGTTTTTCCTCCAGCCTGCATGAGGTTGGAGAAAAAGAGGAATACTTCACCAGTGATTTCTTCACACACACACACACCCCAAGTTTATTTAAGATTTATCCTTTCCAGACAGGGCAATTCTTCAGTGGATACAAAATGGCAAAGTTCTATTGAAGCCAGGGTGTTCTATGGTTTTACAGCAATTGAGTATTTCTTTCAAGAAACATCCAGTGAATAAAGATAGAGGAACTAGCCAACTGACTTAATGCTGAATTGGAAACCTTAACATCAAAACTCTTTTTGAAAGACCCTGAAGGTTGTAAAGAAAATGTTGCTCAGGTGATGGAATGTGGCCTCCCATCACAGGCAAGATGCTGGCTCAAGGAAGGCCAAGCAGAGCTGCTGGTACAAAGAAAACTGCTTAGCTCAAGATGAAAGGCTTCTGTGATTTGCTGGGTACCTTTGTGTCTCAGGGGAACTGAAAGCTGCAGGTGTCAGAGAGCATAATGCTCATATTGGTGTTCTGAGCCTGGAAAAATGGTTCATGCATGTGTCTATCCTTTCCTGTATCATTAAAGCAATCTTTTGTAAAATAGAATGAAGCAGAAATATAAAGGCAGATTTTTCATTAGCTGAGAATCTGGCCTAGCATTATCTAATGAATTCCTGGAAAGTGTGATGTGATTTCAGCTACAATAGCATCAGCAGAACTGATGAATAGAGTCCAGTGAAAGAGAAATCAAATGGACTGAAAAGCATAACCATTCATAGTGTTTTACTCATTTTTGGAGGAGTTAGAAATGAGGCTGTTATTAGGTTTATAATAGGAACAAATTTTGCTTACATCTTCAGCTGATGAGGCCTGGAGCTTTTACATTAACATGCCATATGCTTAGGAATGAAGAATAGCCCCTGGCACAGATTCTGGACTGTCAGTGAGTGGTGTTGCCCCTGAATGGGAGTTTTTTGACTCTCTGTATAATGTGGTCAGCAGTTCCTGTAGTGAGCCTTGCATGAGGTGAAATGTTTTATGGCAGAAATAGCTGGGGAGCTCTTAATGATTCTGGCAAGGATCCAGGGGATGATAAGATGAAAATGATAAATAAAATATTTTCAGAAGTGGCAACAATGTGTTCACAAATAGGGCTTGCGTGCAACATGTACTGTCTTTATAGTGAGCAAAACTTCTTGTGCAATTGGACAAAACTTTGAGAGTTGGTGAAGTTGCATTCTTTTACTATGATAAAGCCCATATGTTCACAGTTTCACATTTGAATGCAGAAAGGTAAGAGTCTGGACTCTGAAAAATGAGCATCTGAAAATATGACAAACAGAAGAATCCCACCACAGTCACTCTGTTTCCAATTCTCTTGAACTATGGAGTCTCTTATCTTGACTGTATGGTCACTGTTGAGCAGCGTTTTACACTCCAGTGATCAACCATCTCGGTTCTAAGTAGGTCTGTTCTGTGTCTGCACCTTCCAGGCCAAGGGTTACAGGTTTTATCAAGTGTATAATGCAAGTTTTGTTTTCCAGTCAACAGTGGTAGTAAATCCCTCAGTAAATTGCACAGGATGGTAGTGCAAAAAGCACCAGAAAACATAACAGTGGAGTCATGATTGCATCAGAATTCTGTGACAAAGCCTTAAAATACCAGCAAAGTCTTCCTGGAGATAGGGATTTCACAGCAATCACGAGGCATTTCAGTCTAGTGTTCATTGCCAAGGTGCCCTCGGGACGTTCAAGAATGACACCGTGACAGGTTGCTGCCTATCACTTCTTAAATCAGAATCATTATTTCCATGGCAACAGCAAGTGTATAATGTACCCAGGGCCTTAGGGCACTTTGGCATATCTGATGGTTATATAATGTTGTGTCTAGTTCCAACTAAATTTCACATAGCAGATAAAAAGCAAAAGGTAATTTATGGTCCCAGTTTTTGATTCTTTGATAAATGAATGACCTTTCCAAGTTGTGGTTGCATAGTATCTTGATGCTGGGATGTCTTGTGCTTCTTACAAGTTTACAGTAAGCACTGATGAAATGCTTGCATTTGTTCTGGTAATCCTTTGCTCCACTCTTATGGTGGTAAGGTGCCCCGTAAGGTAAAGCCTTTATGGGTGAGACAGGAGAAACTTCCCTAAGAAGTTAATTAAGTTTTCTTCCCCATAACTGTCTACTTTTGTCTTTGCAGAGATTTCTTTCTTTGAGCTTTACTTATTCGATAAAACAGGCTGACGTTACACTTTTCCTATAATATCTTTGTGCTTCTGCATTTTGTTATTTCTGCCAGGATCCCTCTGAATGACAGTGATTCTGCTTTGCCAAAGTCGGATGATAAACTTAGGCTCATCTCACTGATAGTTTCTACCTGGAAGGGATGGTTTTAGTTAGCATTTAAGATAGAACAGTTCAATTTTCTTTTTTCTTCTAAGCTACGAAAAACCTCTTTTTTTTTTCCTTTGGTTTGGTATTAGCAAAGTAAATTGCCTTCCCAGTTTCTCAGCTTAACTTACTGTGTTATATTTAAACCAGAGGGCTAAGAGGGGAAAAAAATCTGTGGAGATTTCTGCAGTTCCATAAATCATGAGAGTGAAGCTGGTGTGTTTGAATGAAATCCAAGCAAGCAACAGCTTTCTGGTAATGTGTAATGTGATTACCTGCAAGCTCAGAGCTTAATTTTATTTCTCCTAAGCATTCGTCTGGGCAGGTGACAGTTTTGAATTAGTATCTGTGGAGCAGTTCTGGATTTTCTGGTGCTGAAATAATTTTTCCTTCCCACCACAACAAGTTCACTGAAATGTAGCTGATTGCAGCTTATCTGCCTTTGAGGCAGAATTGGATAGGAACATATAATAAAACCTGTGGTCTACCTGTCCTTTCTCTTCAAGTCTCTCAAACTGGTCTGTATTGGATATTTCAGAGGCAGCTGAGAGCACGTCCTCATGTCCCTCAGCTGCAAGGGAATGAGATAGACAGGGAGTTGAGTGGTCAAAGTTGCAGAGTCAGGCTTAATTATGAAGTATTAAAGAATGGTATTTTTCATTTTTTTATTTTTCCTTTTTGTCTTTCATCTATGAGTGGCCTTTATTTCATTAAATGATGATATCTGTGTATGAACAAAATAAAACCATTGTTTTAAAGGAGAGGCAGGAACCAGTTAATGAAGAACAACTTTTATTTTCTAGCATAAAACAATAATTTATAACTCAGAGTAAGTTGACAGTATTTGCTGCTCTGATCTCTGTGTGGCAGTATTTCAGTTCTAAATTAAATGCAACTTGAAATGCCACAGTAAAAAGCGGATAACATGTGTTGCAAATGCCATATTTTGCAGCTGTCCACACTGTCCATTGTGAAGGAGATGAGACTTTTGTCGAAGCATTATCAAGAGGTGTATGTTGCATATAGTCTTTAAAATCTCTTTTTGTGTATAAGAGGAATATGCAGTCTGGAAGGAAATACTACTACATTGCTCATTACTACTGCGTCAGTTTTGGTTGTGGTGGAGAGAGAACAAGTAAGCAGCAAGACACTGTCATAGTCTCTATGACGTTCTATTCTTCCCTGTGCATTTATTTGCTACATGTAGGGGAAGAAAAACATCAGAAATACATTCTAAAAACTCCCAGTAGAGACAGATCTGTGACACCATTCAAACATGGTTACCACGAGGCTGGTTTAGCCCTCTCAAGCTCAGGTAAAATAAGAGTTCATTCAATAGGACATAGACATCCTCTACCAGTCATTAAGGCAGCCAGCTAGAAATTTGTGGTAACATTCATTAATGTAGGTCTGTGCAGCAGTATTTCGGTTGCTTGTCCTACAATCATTATTGTAATGCACTTTAAATATCCACCCATGTCTATCAAATGGCTATGAATAAATTTCAAAGAATTTGAAATCTGACAAAGCAGTGGTGGCTTGAGCTTGCACTGCTCTCTGGCTGTTGCTGGGAAATAGTCAGATTCAGTAGTGATGGATGGGTTGGAAGACGAATTTTGCCCTTCGTGCTCTGAGAGGGTTGGGAAAAAAGCTGTAAAAAGCAGGTGTGTGCACTGAAGTGCTCAGGTGCACCCAAAAAAAGCACAGGTAAAAAGATTCTCATCTTTCCTACAGGAAACTGGACTGTGTCTGTCAAAAACATTTCAAAGAGGCCTGGTACTGTAAGATTCTGCATTTGTTCTGTTCTCATGGTTAGTGAAGTGATTGACAGTGTGTCAGGGGGAAGAGGTGTGTTTGGGTTTTTTTTTAATGTACCATTCTACACCAATATCTTTCTACTTTTGTCCCCTGAAGAAGTGACCAGGGTTACACCGACAGTGCCTTGCCTCTCTTCTGTACCTCTTTGTATCCTTCCAGGGACCAAGGACAATTTGCTGTAAAATCCATTTGACACTTGGATATCAAGTCAGAAGTTTCTGAGTGGTCACCAGTACAAAGTGTAAATGGGGGATTATTTAATTTGTTACTGTTAAAATCTCACTAGATAAATTTTTATGACTTGAGCTGTTGAAGGACAGGTTAGATAACACATAGGACCTCTTTTAGATTTCTAATCTGGTCAATTTATTATCCTTATGGGTAACCTAGGACTTCTGGGATTCTTGAGCCGCAAAAACTTGTCTTGTTCTCTATATCTATATTCAGTTTTGGTTTTTGAAGCAGGGATTTCTGTCAGTTTTGCCATCTCCAGTGCAACTGCAGAGAATAAGCCTGTCAATTTGTTTTACACTATCACTGTAACTATTGCACTTGTAGGTATTTTATTCTGCATTTTAGATCAATTTCTTACCCAAACGACTTTCAGGAGGTTTCTTCCTTGTACCTGATATTTTCCAAGCTCTTGATGTTGGCTTAAGTGGGAGCAGAATTAGATCAACAGCTGCCTTTTGGAAGCACAGAGTCAAACCAATGCCGAGCATGCTGAGGTGCCTGCTTGAGCATGTTCTGGAAGCAACTGGGCATTTTCATGCTTCTGCCTGAGAAAACTGTATCACCTGCAGGGTAAAGAGAAACACTGTTCTTCTAGCAGCTTATTCATATGTCCTTGTGTTGATCACGTAGTCTTGGCAGCGTTCCTCAAACTTGCTCATAAGTATTTGTGAAAGTTTCTAGAATATTAAAGATACCAGTAAATCATCACTAGTGGACTAAGAGTACATGCTATGCAGTTTCCACACTGTAAAAGTCCATTAAGATGGCTTTTCCTATAGTATCTTGAAGTGTATAAAACACTCAGCACTGCTAACATCTCCTGTGTTCTTTCTACACTAGAATTTACCAGGTATGATAGCTTGAGGAGCACTCATGTCTATAGGTATGTCACTGTGACAATACCTGTTGACCAGATACGTTTTCTGTGTAAATGACAGCTACTTATGGTTAACTGCCTGTACTCACTTAATAACCAAGACGATTTATTACATCTGTCAGATGTAGTGATGCGGTATCACGAACACGGATCACAAAATGTTGCCATCAGAATCCTTTTCGGACTGAAGATGACTTTCACATTTCCATAATATGTGCTATTACTCTTCTCCAGCTGGCACTTCTACTGCTAGTGTCACCGGCTCCCATCACAGATTAATGGGGCACACTAACCTTTCTGGTCTCGTAAATTGAAACCTGACTCCTCCATATTTCTTGTGCATAGTACACTGTCATTAACATCAGCACCATTAACACCAAGAAGCAGCCACTCTTCTCTTTCCACTTTGAGTACCGGTGTGTCCGGCTGAAATAGCCATTCATTACTTTGAGGAAGGGCCATGTGATGATTTCTGCATAGTTTGTGAGGCCTATAGGGAACCAACACGTAACAGGGTGGTTCAATAGCAGATAGATTTCGTTACATAATTACTTTGCTGTTTTTGTGAACAGAATGATTTTTTTTAATTAAAATTTACATTCCATAACTTATCATTTTGACTCTATTGCTCCTTATCCTCTATGGGCATTCTGAGTGCAGATAATTTTAATTAAAAAAAGCCAACAGATGCCTAACATGAAAAATATGAAGGAATGATATTGTATTCTTTTTTAAGCATAATAATCGCTATGCTGGTATTTTGTACTATACTAATACTAGACTATTTTAAAATATTCTTTAGAGCAAAAAAGATTTTTGAAAAGAGAAAAATTAGCTGCTGCTTCTAAAGTCTGAAACACAAATTTGCTGAGAAAAAAATTCTATTGACTTCAAGGGCTTTGGATCAGACCCACATGAATAAATTCAGCAAAGCATGTGAAGTACATGATTAACCTTCAGAATGTGCTTAAATCACTCTCCTCAACAAAGCATGTAAGCACTTGCTTAAATTTGAGTATTTGATTAGCTGTCTGAAGTATTTGCTGAAGACCAAAGCACTACCACTTTCAGCTAATGTTATCTACCTAATGCTGTCTACTCGATTGCATCCACATGTGAATCTATTTTGTGCCAAATGCCAAAATGTCAATTTTTACTTTCAGTCTTCATGGAGCTTCTAATGCAGCGACAATTTAAAAAAGTAGGGGGTCACAACAGTTAATACATTTTAATTAAAGCTATTAATTTTGAATTTGATTTCTAACAATTTTTTGTTTATAATGGGAAAAAAAATAAAAGTAAGCTTGAGTCAAAATATTGGAATTTAATTTAAAAAGTTAATTTTATCAGAACTCTAAATTTTATTAAAAAGCAAATCCAAATCACAATGAAAAGCTGAAATAAATTTATTTCTTTTGAAAGTTTATACTCATTGAAACTTTTCAGCTGGAGAAATGCTTTACTTATGTCTCATCCCAGTCGGTGGGTTAGGAGGGGGGTGAAGGGCCTGTGTGTACTGGGGGACACTCCAGTCTCTACTCGGCAGAGCCGCAGGGCAGGTTGAGTCATGACAATGACCCAGAGGAACAATATATCTGTTACTTTTATTAACTGACAGGTTTAGTGAGTGAAAGAAGACAATTTGGCATCATCAACTGATAACCTTTGGCACATGATTAAAGGCACTTTGGCATAGAGACTATTTTCCTAACAACCTGTTGCAATTCATACAAAACTTATATACCTCGATATATGTAAGAAGAAGGGGAGAGAGAGAAAGAGGAAAGAGAAAAGAGAAGGGGGGGAAATAGGAAGAGGGGAATCATCACCCTTTGGATCCCAGGTTGTCGTAGAGGAGCAAGCTTGATCCCTAGGTGATGGGTCAACAAAAACACAGGTGGGGGGTGTTGTCTTTATATAGTCTTTTTTACACCTGCACAATAGGGGTTCCAGAGGGTTCTCCTTTTCTTCAGCTTGCCCCGGCATAGCTGGGCAGGGTCTGTGTCTGGGCAGCACCAGGCGGGAGGGAGAGAAGAATGACCCACCACCCCACCTCCACAGAGCTCACCCTGCTGCTGCCCCACCACAGGGCTCCCAGTCGAGTTGTTTGAGACATCCTCTTTATGAACAGAGTATGACAACTAAGAAATGTCTACTTGACTCTAATGCTGATATATCACAAAACTGTTTTGAAATGAGAGCAGGCAATTAATGTTATTCACTGTATTAAAACCAGAACAAAGCAATTGTGTTTAATTTTGCTTGTGACATTTGGGCACTCACTTTATAGAGCTAGTTAAGAAATGTTTACAGTAAGAAGGTGCCAAATATAATTATTTTTCCCTTTGCTTTTTTAGAGGATTAGTGTTCATTTAGAGTTCTGGAAATGATTCTGTGACTGTAAATGCAGAAAAGAATGACAGTTTGTGCCTGAAGAGACCTCCCAGATCACAGGGACACAATTTGAACTAAGCTGTGTGGAGTGAGCAGCTCTAGCCCAATCCAGAATACATCTGATCTCCCAACCCATAATTTACATTCTAGTGTGCTCATCAAGGCAGCATTTTTGCCAATAATATTTGAGATGGGCTCAAACCTGCAGGTCGATGTGGAGCCGTAGAGTTTCACCTTTGTGTTTTCATAGGGAACAAACAGGTGGAAAAAACCTGTAGGTGGATGTGGACTTGGTTAAAGAAGTCACTTGCCTTCTAACTCTTCCACATCCTTGTAATGCCTGCAGTTACATCCATGCATGCTGCCTCAGTGTAATGCTCCCTGCTGTCCTACAGCAAAGATCTGACTTTCCTGAGTGAAAGCAAGGCATGTGAGCTGTTTTGCTGGAGGAGAAGGCAGCCAAACAGCAGTACATTTGTTCACCGTAGGTATCCTCTCCAGCACTTTATTTGCATTTGCCTGCTCTAGACAGAATTTGCATCTGTTCCAGAGGCACCATGCTGTGTATAAAGTATTCAACAGACAGATGTTTGTAATAATTAGCAGATTTTGACTGCTATCCGTTAGGCACACAGCAGGTGAGGTATCTAACGCTGATGTTCAATAGCCCACTAAGCTTGCTCTAATGGCCCCTGCTGAGGAAACTTCTATAGTCTGTTATCAGGTAAAACAGGACAGCAGTCCTACAGCCAGTACTTCACTGCCAGCAATCATATGGAAGACTATATCCCCTGATCACAAAGAACCAGCCTCTGCCTCATTCCGAGCTGTCCTTTCCCGAGTCCCTGTGAACCAGTGTCTCTTCCCAATGCAGGTATCGGTGCCTGCAAAGGCTGTTACAGAAGTTGCACCTGAGTGAGTTTGGGTGGAAAAGCTGCTCCTGAGCGCGGAAGCTGGGAGTCCCTGAGCTGTGCTGAACACAGCGATGGGCTCGTCCTCCTGGGGAGGAGCACGCCTGGCCATGACTCTGGGTGCTGGGTCCGTAGGTTTTCTATTGCTTGGGATTGCTGTGAAGCTAGGACCAAGTGACATGAAGGGCACACTGACCTGATTGCTGACAGCATTTTAAGTCATTTGTTGTATTTTGCAGCCTGTCTTTTAATACTATTGTGCTATTCAGGGATGTGAGAGATTAGGCAATCAGGCCTTTATACTCCAACAGAATCGGTTAAAAAAATTACAGTTACCAGATTTGTTCTTCCTCTGACTTGACCTTCTCCTTTTTCACTCTCAACTTGTCCTATTGGCATGGAAACCACATTCTTACTTTTGTTGCCTGCCTCTCTCTTCCCTCCTGCCCTTATTAATAATTTCCTAGTTGTTTAGTCTAATGTTCCAGGTAAGTATTGCAGACAGAATGACTTGTTAAAACCCCAGCCCCCCAGAAACCCTATTTTTCCCGAGTCTACTGAAAGAGAAAATTTGCTTCCCTCATTTCAAGGAAAATTCAGTGCTGTATGGCAATATAAATTGAGTTTCTTCATCTCAGAAAATGAAAAAGCCTCAGTTTTAGATCATTTGAACAGATATAACTTGGACCCACTAGTCAGTATAGGTCCCACTATCAGTACCCACTGAGGTACTGATATTCACACAGCAAAAAAGGACTTATCTGGTACTGAGTGGAAAGCTTCAGCCATGCAATTTCATTGGGGTATCACCTTTGATATGTAACATAAACGTGTCTTGATAAAAGGCATGAAGAACTGTAATTGTTTCTCAGCAACTTCTACTCACACCCTCTTGTAGAAAATCAAGATTAAAGAATTAATATATTAATCTATTTTGACTATCCAACTGTAGTTCTCCCAGAGGGGAAATCTTTCAGGATCAACAGCTTATATAGTAAAATAGTCCTGAAATTTTTGTACAAATTTGTAGATATTTCTACAGCTGTCTGTATTTGGAGGTAAGAAGGAGAGCAAGTTGGTCACCAGAACATTGTGATTGCTCTTCTCCTTTTGCTCTACTACTATTCGCATAGGAATTTATCAGCTAGTAAATCATATGTTGCTAGGTTGAAAGGCCGTTACATTAGTCCAGGGTCTTAATTTTTCAGATGCTCCAAAATACTAGTGTCTATCCTTAGCAGACATTATGAGAAAACCCATTACACTTCCATCTGGCTACAGGAACATCTGGATTTCTAATATCCAGAGGGTTTAAGGTCCTTTCTATTGTTACCTTCTAATGCAGAATTATACTTTCTGTGCTTTTCAGTGAATGGGAATTGTTAGCGAGGCTCTTTATCAAGGATGTAAATTGGAAAAACCTTTTGGTGCAGAAACTCTTGTGAACCCACTTGTCTTTTGGACCCGAGATGAAAACAATGTCTCAAAAACTGCTGATATTGCTACATTAATTTCAATTGTTTATCTGTGAGACAGCCTGGAGGGGAGAGGAGGGGAAAATGGCTTTGTAAAAAGTTTGACAAAACAGATTTAAATATGGCTTCTTGTTTGGTTGGATGGTTGGTTTTTCTCCTAGAAGATTTTATTCTGCTGCCTTTAATTACATCTCCATGGGTTCATTTCCTTGGCAAGCTTTGAAAGAGAAAGAGTGAGGAGAGCTTTCATGCCAAGATGGTTTCTCCAACTTCTTACTAATCCATACTTCATAGTAGCTTTATCAGTAATTGGTTTGGGTATGTTGGCAGTGCTTGATAGCTTTCAGCTGGGTTTGTACAGTCAAACACATTGTGATAATCTACAGAATATTGTTCTCTTAGATCTTGTTCGTTATTCCTTTCCAAAATAACATTTTTTTTTCCCAAACATTGCGGTGTCTGATGTTTGCTGTTCCATTGTAATAAAATTTATGGAGTAGCTTAGATAATGTTTAGGAGAGTAAACCCCATACGTGTACTGTGCTTCTTACTAATTACAGAAGGCTCAACTCAGTACTTCTGAGACAAAACAGAAGAACCTAATTAAAAAGGGGGAAGTCATCATGAAGATGGTCTGTGCTTATTAAGATTAATCCTTATAAACTGACATTTGATAAATATACTTCTGGATCCAAAACCCAGTGTAATGTCAATGAATCATGTCATCAAACTTATTTCATCCTCACTGCTGGTAAGGTGCTTAGCCAGCAGGTCTAAAGAGTGCTGTGGCACACAGCAGTAATTGAATTTTTCGGTAATTTCCCATTACCTACATGTGTCAGCCTCTTTCAGTGCTCTGAAAATTCTGCAGCTCAGCAGGAGGAAGTAGCAAAATGCCTTTTGCCTCTGCTAAATTTGATGATATGATGGTTTGGGAGTAGACATTTCTCTCTATTGCAGATTAGGCCGTGACCATGAAAATTATTTTGGAGAGAGCCAACAATGCAAAGATGCTGTAGTGATGAGGGTAGATTTGGGATTTGAGAATCCAGGAAAAGTAAAACTGAAGGAAGCCACTAATCTTCATGTATATAAAGATCCTGAATATACAAGATAAACAAACAGCCCTGCATATTGGCTGTGCTAGGGATAAAAATGTTAGGGCTGAGAGCAGGGGAGACCTAGACAAAGTGTCGAGCATGAGAGCTGTGTGCTGAAGTAGATTGCATAGGAAAGCGATGGAGTCTTCAGTCAATGGAGATTTGTAAGAACAGGCTGGACATGACGTTTTAAATCCCGTTTCTGCTGACAAAAAGAGGAGATAACAGGTTCTGGTGGCAGCAGCAGAAGTCATGCTATATCTGCTGGTTTTCTAAGGTTTGTTATGTCCCTTGAGCTCCTCTCTATAAAACCGTAATTTCAGACTTTCTGTGGGATTAAAATTTTGCAAAAAGCATGTTGGTGAGAGGCAGTGGCTCTCCTCCCGAGGGCCTGTGATTCTGTCCGGGGCAGTGTGGCTGTGAGGTCCCCTGGACGGTGTACAGCCATCACTGCCCAGCTGCCCAGCCCTTCCCCAGCAGCGGTGTTCCCCAGGTGACACTCCTCTGCAGCTCTGCCACTGCTGCGCTGGTAATGCCACCACGGAGCGTCGCGTGGGTGCTGAGTGCGGTGCTAAGCACCGTGTTCAGTGTCCCCAGGTCTCCTGGGCTATGCCACAGACGTGATGGGAGCGGTGACCACAGCACACTGATGAAGCCTGGGGTGGGCCAGGAGGCAGAAGTCACTGTGAAATGGGCTGAGCTTCCTAAAGAACCAGGAGCCACCATTTCTGGTTGCCCCTGTTGGATACCAGAGTTCTTACATCCCTGTAAAGATATTCAGAGGCTAGAGGTGGATCAGTGAGAAATTCAGAAGTATGGGAAGGCCTGGCTCTGAGCTGCTCCCTCCTGTTAGCTTGGGCCGTGGGTGTTATCTCATGCCGAAGCTGTACCCCCAAGATGTCAGTTATGTAAGAGGGGAGAAACATGCATTCCCTGAAAAAAAAAAAAAATACTGTTAGCTGTCTTTGCAGTTATAGAAGAAAGCCTATTTTTCTTCCGAGTTTTGTCATTCCTCTTTAAATTTGACCATTACTATGAATAATGTAAATGAGCATTTGCCACCTGGGGTAAGGCTAACTAAAGTGTTAAATGTGACTTTAAATGGCCTGTCTACCAGCACTTTGTCATGTTACATATTACAGCCATTGCTTGTTTAACTGAAAAGCTGCCTCCTGCTGCTTCACAGCCCTTGGGGTAGCACAGACAGAACTGTATGTGCTGGGGATGTGAGCTGCATGCTGCAGTTAGCGGTGATTAATGGATGCAGATATAAATAAGTGTGTACATCTGTATAGTAATCTTTGTAGAAGATTATAAAGTGCAATGTCAAAGTGAAAAATCTAACACTGGGACATCTCTGAAGAGGTAGCAAGCCCCTTTGGATCCTTTCACTGTTGCTCCTTTGTATCGTCAGCTTCTGCTGCCTCGATCTGTAACTGCTAAGTGTTTATAGGAACACTACGCTCAGTGGGAGAGGCTCTAAAATGGTGCTTAGTGTTTGTGTGGGGAAAAAGATTCATGTCTCTTCAAAGGGAATTTTGAAAATGTGCTTGTCAATATGCATGAAGTAAATGAAGAAGCAGATATGTTTAATAGGTTACTTGTAGAATGAGAATATCGTTCCCCTCTGAGACAGGCTTTATCAAGGCTGCGCCTGTGTGTGTAGCTTTTTTTTCCCTGCCATAAGAGCAATGCAGTGATACCAGTACCCTTGCAGACTTTGAGTGCAAGTACAGGGTGCTGGAGGGGACTAACTGTGGGAGGATTTGCCGTTATGGAGACTTTGCACAATTCCCTGAGTCTTCTGTGCTGTTCCTGCCATCCCTCCTCTATTCCCCATCTCACTTTGAATCTTACAGCCACACACACAGACAGATCGATTCACAGATGCACATGGCAGGCAAGAGACAACAGACATCAAATGAGATAAGAGAGGATCTGACTGATTATAAGGAGAAACTTTTCCCCCACGAGGACAGTCAGGCCTGTTGTCCAGGGAGGGTGTATCATTGCAGGTTTTCAAGCCTGGTTCAGGTAAAGCATCGAGCAACCTCATCTGATCTCATTGTGGACCCTGCTTTGAAGCAGAAGGTTCTTCCAACCTGGATTACTGTGTGACTATATCCTTCCAAGCCTCAGAGGCTGCAGGGACTCTTAGGAGGGGTTGGACCAGAGGTTTCTGTTGCATAAAGGTACTATGGCCATTCTGGCCACAAGTGTAAAGATCTGATTGTAGGGTATGAAACCAAAGGTAACCACGCAAAGAAGTATAAGATAACATAGGATGGGGAATCCCCTTGGAAGGATACTGGATATGGAGTTTCTCCACTAGGAACTATGTCAACAGCCCAGAGAACCCATCCCTTGTCAGTCAGCCTTGTCTTTGCAGGAGAGCTGAGCAGATCTTCCCGTCTCTGTGTGCATGCTGAGCAAACTCTGCTGTAACGTGCAGTGAAAGCACAGGCTCACTATGGGAACGCCTGCTACAACGTGCTCCCTGTCCCTCCGTAAATCTGCCCAGCCCATCTGTGGCATCACCACCAGAAGGGAGGAGGGGCTGCCAAGACAGATCTAGGTCTCCCACCTTCAACCAGACTGAAAAATGAATGAGATTCACAGAGGACAGAGCTGATCTGTACCCTAAAGAACACAGCACAGTGGGACCAGGAGGAATCCCTGTCATGGATCAGGGGCTTTCAGGACACTGGCACTGAGAGGGAAGCAAGCATGCTTGCGCAGGCTCTCTGCCCACTCTGCTATTACCCCTCTGGGGGCAGATACTGTGCTCCTTCACTCTGCAATAAGCTGGAGACTTTTAAGAGAGCCTGAGTGACTTAAGGTACCCCGTGTAATTGAATTGGGTTCCTTTCGGCTTCTTGAAAATTCCCTGTTGCTCAAGTCTCCATTTAATACAATTGCTTAGCTGATACATACTTGAATTCCTGGCTGTAGAGTGGTGTGCAGGCAGTAATGCAGTACACAAGACACATTACCCCCAGGTGACTTTGGCTGATGAGGCTCCCATCCTTTTTCTGTTTAGAAAGGACTTAATGGGCAAAAAGGAAGGAGGAGCAGTGCTCAATACGGAAATTGCCCTCCCAGTTAGTGAATCATCAAGACCTCAAAAGAAATTATCATGAATGCTGGTAAATCAATGTCCTAACAGAGGGAGCAGAAGATGGAGCACTAGTTAATGGCTGCTACAGCCCACCCACTGGCATTAGAAAGCAAGTTGGCCGGCTTCTCAAGCAGCCATCTGTCATTTCGGTGGCAAAAAAGACTGCGTACTCCTAGCAGACTCCAGTCTGAGTGGTGCTCATGCTGCTGGTGCTAAGACACTTTGCCATTTCTGACTATTCTCACTGTCAGAATAAAAATCAGAAAGTCTGGCAACCAGTGGGGAGACACTTGTGAAAATGAGGTCATTGTAAAACAGGTATTTTCAGTGTAAGTAACTGTGATTGGATCACGCTTCTTATCTGCAAGACTGAAACCAGAGGATATTCCCTGGATGGTTTAACATTGCGTGTTTCATGGCATTGCAGGTAATTTTGAGGCATAGCGGTAAGGAGTTGGAAGTAAAATTGAAGAGCACATAAGGCGTTTAGGACTGTTTTAGCTCCTCTTATGAGCTCCTCAAAACATCACAGTCAAAAAGAGGGCCACTAACACTGAGAAACCAGGAGCCTGATTTTGGGGGAGAGAAAGGCAACTATAAAGGAAAAAAGTTTTAAAGTGTCTGACATAACAAATGGAAGAAAGGGGAAGATGATGTGTCGTAAAGCAGTAACTGGAAATTCAGGGAGAGGAAGAGTAACAGAAGTTGAAATCTAAGTCATCAACAAGACAACCTGAAGACTGGGGGTGGGGGGGAGGGAGTCAGTGCTGCAGGTATATTAAAACACAAGAAATATGTAGCAGTTGCAATAGTGCATTCTAGAAAATGGTAACACTGCCAGTGAAAGCATAGAAGAGGCAGTTTTCAGTAGATGTTTCTATCTTCTAGTTGATGAAAGGCAAGATCATGTATCCTTTTCATATGAGAACACGACACTTTCATCTCTCACAATGAAGAGTATGTTAAACCTCAGGTACAGAAGTTACACTTCTTGAGTTTGACAGATGTAGGTTAATTTGCATCCTGTAGTTGTAAAAGAGCTGGCCAAAGACTGATGTTATGGGGTGTTTTGTTTGGTTTGTTGTTGTTTTGTTTTTCAAAATGCTTAGAACCCTGGGAGAGTTTCAAGGCACTAAAGGGAAATTAATGTTTTGGAATTTGAAAAGCAGAATTGGATTGATCTTTGTAAATAAAATTGACATAAATGTAAGTCAACTTGATATCAGACTCAGACAAGACAAAAGGAGGACAAATACATGAATCTCGTAATAAATGGTTAAAATATTTAAGTTCTTAATACTGCTTGGTATTGGCTTGTGGAAAACTGGATCCTGTTAGACTAGCTTTTTGATAGTATTATAAACTTATTTGATTCAATTAATTGTGTTTGTATAATGTACTTTTGCTTGGTACCTTGGAATATTTTGACTGAGAAACAATACAAGATGACCTTTATTCCTATAAAGTTTTATTTCTGACTGATAGGTGTTGAACTCTAAGAGCAGCTAAGTCATTACCATGCTGGTGTGCTTGTAGGGAGAGTCTGCAATATTTTTTCAGTAACCTGAGAGACAATCTGAAGTTACTAAACAAAGCTTGTGGATGTTATGGCACCTCTGGAGCTATAAATAATTAAAAGACCAGATCACTGTTGCAGGTGTAAGAGATAGAGACACATTATAACATGGCAAAATGTAAATTTCTGTGCCTAGGAACAAAGAAGGCAGCAGACCCATTTGAATGTGGACAGAGGCCTTCTGTTTGTTCCCCCCTCCCTCAAATCTAAAAGTTAAATATAACTGCTCAATATTTGAGAACCCCTCTCCCAATGAAAAGTTCTCTTCCCTGTTCAAGTGCCAGGAGCTTCCTTGGCTGGCCGGAGCAGGCAGGCACAGCCTCCGGAGCCAGCTCGCTGCTGGGCTGTGGGCAGGTGCAGGCAGGGCATGCTGTGCACAGCCCTTAGGACTTGCATCAAGAAGAGTCTGAACTGGGGGGTAAATCCAGATTGTTGGACAGACAGAGCTCTGGGGGAGGAACAACAGAAGTGGGTCCTGTTTCGAGTGGGTCAGAGTCACAGTGATACTTTGGGGGCGTTGGATGCCTCGCTTCTCTTTGGACACCTCTCTCAGGCCAGTGCCACCTCCTGCTCACCACCATGGCATTTGCAGCTCTCTTCCACAGGGGCAGCTGCAATGAGCAGGGGTCACTCCTCTGCTGCCTCCAGGACTTTTTTCTAGCAGGGAAAGGTAGGATGGGGGAAGCAGCATTGAAACGTCCCTGAAAAGACTGGAAACCTTGTCATTATGTTGTGATTCTGGAAACTGGAGCTTTTTAGTGAAATGAGGAAAAGGAGGACAATGTCCCTTGATGAGTGGCTGCATGAGGATCCAGTCTTGATAACAGACTTCATTTCAACCAGTAAATGTATGAGAAGACCAAAGATTTAGTAGGTGTAGCTGGATATGTTAAAAATTTAGAAGTTAAAAATGGCAGACAAATATTTAGCAGTAGGGATAAGTAATACCCAGAAAAATTTTTCTAACAGTGTGCTTTGACTGTTCACTGCTGGCATTTTGAAGACTATAACTGACTGTCGTAGTCCAAGGTATGAACTGCTCCAGACAAGAATTGAGCAAACTCTAAGGCCTGTGTTATGCAGGAGAACATCTCAGTGATTGCAGCAGTCCTTCCTGGCTGCACGATCAGTGATGTCAGGGTAGTGTGAAGCCAGGCAGATGCAGTAGTAAATGAGCTGATCATCTGAATGAATCCCCTTTACCCACTTGAATTATGAGGATAGGATGCTTCTCACTGTGATGACACTCAAACTTGGCTCATCCTCATCAGTGTGTCTGATGTACTGTGTGCCTATTTGCAGAATCTCAGGGGATGCTAATCAAGTTGTCTTTTCATCTCCTAGTTAGCAGCACTTTTAAGGAGGCACTAAGGCAATAATTCAACATGTCATTTCACTTCATTTTTGGGGGAGGTGATATGGGACACTAAGTCACCAGTTAGTACACAGCAGTAGATCTTGAAGGCAGTTGTCTTCCCTCTTCCAGTAAAAGTAGTAGCAGAATACCAGTTCCATTGGGAGCTACATGAAAACTAAATAAGAAATTCATCCTTTTCTTAATTCTCAGAAAATTAAATTAACAAAAACTGACTCAGATGTCTCCTGAGCAAAGGACTTAGTCATTGCTTATTGTCTAGAGAGCCAAAATAGCAAGGCATTACTCCCTCTGCGATCAATATTCTCAGCCATTATAGATCTGCTTCTGATTCTTGGCTCTGTAAACCCTTAACAAGGTAGATTTCTAACTCCCAGTTTTTACCAGCTACCACCACTGCTATTTTGCAAATCAAGGTTAGCTTCTTCAGTGCATTCAGTGCAGCACTAGAGTCAGCTCTGGCCTGACTTCCTCCTCCCTCCATGTGGGCAAGCTTCTAACAGGGAAGGTGTCTGGAAAATGCTTGAGCTTGGTGTTTGCTCAGGGAAAGTTTACAGATATATATATATTCTGGGTATTAGGGAGAGAGGAGAACACTTCTACTGGTGTTGAAAAGCAAGGAGATAAGAAATCATCTGTAGTTTTCTTAGGATGACAGTCAGTAGAAATAAAGTACAGTAAGCAAAACAAGTGCTGTGGAATCTCAAACTAGTTAGACACAGCTGTGTACTGTGTGACTGGTAACACCTGCAGTGTGTTTGGTTGCATGATAAATATGTATATAATAACCTAGCCCTTCCTTCCTTATTACTAAGCTTTAATAAAAGTACTGCCGCAAAATCTGACCCTGGCCTGGCCACCCTTACCCCACCCTAACACCCTCCCCAGTGGATTCAGTTGTCAGTGTCTGTCATATAGATTTGTCAGAACAGATCACTCCTCAGTCACAGGCCCCACTTCTGCAAATTCGGTGGGTTTAGGCTTAAGGCTGGTTTTGCAGCAGTGGAGCGAGTCCCCTAGGAAAAGCATATGCGTGTGTTTTTGCAGTTTTGGAGGAACCCAGAGAGTCCCTCAGCAGCACAGGCTGGAATGTGCTGATGCTCCATTTTAGGGCCTGCATCTGTAAACTGCATTATATAAGCTGTTGTAATTTGATCCCAAGGTCAAATGATAAGTCATCATCAAAATAACCTTGAAGAACCAGGAAAGGTCATTGTGACTACTTCTGTACATCTCAGATTCTGCTGGGAGAGGCTTCCTCCCGCATGCTCTAGGATGCTGTGCTGAGTATGGGGCACTGTTATGTCTAAGCAATAAGGAGCTCCTCAGCTGTGTACTTAGTATTTCACAGCACTCTTTGCTCTCTTCCAGTTTGTTTCTCCATTGGACACCGTGCAAAGAGACTTGAGCTCGACTAGACCTGGAAACCATGAGATGAAAGCTTTAGGCACTGGCTGGCACATATGGCAGGTGCGGTACCTTTGCTCTGTATGTCATTAACAAAGCACCTCCATCATCCCGGCCCTCCACTAGGAAGTGAGGGCTGGGGAGAGGGGAAGATAATAGCTGAGCTTCCGTGCATGGTGCCAGATGCAAACCATTGAGAGCATAAACCAGATTAGGTTTATTTGCAGTGCAGATAGAACAGTATTAGAACCCTTTAATTTGCCCTTTAAAAAATATACAGGTTGAAAAATTGAAAACCTAGCTTTCTATCAAACTACTTCATCAAGGGTGCACAACTGAAGGCCAAAACCTAGGTTGTCCATTCAGCAGAGCCAGAAATACGGGAAGATAAGATGTTCCTTTGCTTCCCTGTGACACTCATCTACATGGAGTGGCCTCATCACAAGGGTGAGAGGGGAAGAGAGAAAATTAGCCACTGAGTCCACTACTATCTTGTCAGAGAAGTGGCCAGCAAAGTGCCATGGAGGAGGAGGCAAGCAGGAGACGAGCATTTGAACTCATACCATCTTGTTCAGCCCACACAGGTTAGCTTGAAACAGGGGGCAGTAACTCCCAATTTGGCAGACACCGATTGCTGCTGCTGGTCCTCTGGGTCAGGTAGAAACCATGATAGCTGAGACACCAATCCTTCCCGGGCAGGACTGCAGCAGCAGATCATTCTTTGCTATGGGCCCTGGCTGGATTCTTAAGCTTGCCATTAAATCTTAACACTGTGTCTGCTTTTCTTTTTAATTTTTGTGTCATGGTATTTGCTGGGCTTTTCTTCTAGTAAGTTCACATAACCTCCACTGGGGTTTTTGGACCACATCCTGCCACCTCCTGAATTTGGATGAAGTGGATTAGTTTCAGTGCAGGTTAACATGTGTAACGTGGAATGAAGGAAGCCTCTGAACCCTCTGAATCGCACCATTGCTCCTTAACAGTATTATGCAGTGTAGCGAGTCATTAATCACTCCCAATTCTTAAATTATGAATCATTAATGAGAGTGCAGAAGAAACAGAATACAAATGAAAAGTGGATTTCATTATTAAAGCAATTTTAACTTCATCTCTGAAGATAAGGAAATAAAGCCTGATTTACTATAATAGAAAATAATTACAAATCTCAATCATTAACCTGAAATTATACATTTACATACATCATTCTCACAAAAAGCACAAATATTCAAGGTTTGCTATTCTCCTTATCTTTTATTTTAAACACAAGAAAATGTAATGCAAGCACGTTCAGAAATTGATCAGTGAGCCAAAATTTGATGGGCCTACTGCCCTGAAGTAGCAATTTACCCTTCGAGTAGCCTCCATGATATCAGTGGAGGCTCTTGTCCTGGAAGGATACTGTGATATGTATAAAATTATTAGACTTCGGATATAAATGACTTGATACACTTGAAATAGTTTAGGTCACACCGTGAGTTCCCTTTGGCCATATATGAGAATAGGTCCCAGCATATTCCTTAGATGCTTTGTGTGAGTAAGCACGCTGTAGAAGTACCAACCTTCTTTCTGAGCATGACAAAGCTTCTGTACAGTGTACACTGCTTCTTAAAGCATTTAAAATATTTTCCTTCTTACAGTGATAAAAGATTTGTTATGATCACAGCGGTAATTTCAGTGTTTGAAACCAGAGGGAAAACAATGCAGCAAATATGCACTTCCATTCCGTTGCGTGCACATTCACGCGTGCAGAGGTCGCATTCATCACCCTGGGTGTTCCTGCACTTCCACTGCCATAAACCAGAGCCTGTGGAAAAGATTCTGTAGGAAAGGAGGGGTAATAGCAATGCGTGAGCCTGGGAGTAAGCCTACAGTAAAACCAGATTAGGCAGACTTGGCTGCTTTAACAGAGAGAACTGGAGGAGAAAAATAGAAATTATGGGAAAAGATAAGGGGAGTTTATAATAGACCTGCGGGATGGAAAGTGAGGGCAGAGCACCCAGTGTTTTTGCAAGTTCATAAAGAGCCCAGCACAGTCCATGGGAGGGTTTTAACGACCCTGCTATTGACTAGAATAAGAATTACAGAATGACTGAGGAAGGATGAACGTTTCTGGTGGTTATTTCAGGACTGTTTTCTTGCTGCTTTTTCTTAAGCAATCAATAAGATCAGAAGCTGTAATGGTTGGAAACGAACACTAAGTGACAAAAGATAAAGCCTTCATCTGAAGGAAAATGGTGATTATACCATTGGATTTGCTTGAGTTACCTATGAGGAAACGTTCAAAGGCAGCAGCACAGAAATATTGGATTTTTAAAAGGTAGATGTGAGGGAATGTGAAAAGGCTGGGATGAAAGCAATTGAAAGAACTATTGTCCAAAAATTCCACTCAGGAGCAGTCAGATCTAGGGCCTGTGAAGACTAATCTCTTCATATAGAAGTTCTTCTGCTGTTAGCAGTGGCAAAGGAAGCCACCTTTGTTGAGCAGGAAAATTAGTGTCTAATCAGGTGATAGGTCAGACGGGTGGAAATGGAGTGAAGAAGGTGCGGGAGGGTATTTCACCACAGAATAGCATCAGGAACACTGAGAGTGGTCCTTGCCCGTTCTCACAGAATTACAGTGATTTCAGCCTGCATGGGTCCTCCAGCAAATGTGGAAACTCTGGGGGATCTACAAGACACCAGGATCACTAATGCTAATCTGCTGCTCCCTGTGCCTCTACTCACTTTGAGGACTTCAGCTGCCACTACCTGCCCCCAAATACCCACTGAGTGGAGATTTTGTAGTCTGCAAGGCATAGCCTTGGACTTTTTTGTACCTTTTCAGCAGATTCTCGCCCTTGCCTGCAGCTCTCTGCCTGCCTTTTCCAGCTGTCTCCCAACACAGACCTCCAGGACCAGCTGTTTCTCTCCTCAAGGGGAGCAGTGAGAAAGAACAATTCCCTCAGCAACTGCCGTCCCTAATGTGCTGTGCTATATCCTGCTTTGTCCTGCTGCGCAGGAAGGAGGAAGGATATAGCGGAACTCTTCTCAATGTGCAAAAGAAATGAGGCAAAATACATGATACCCTTTTTATTAAAATAAATGGTAGTTAAAAAAACAAAGTGAAAATCAAGCTTGCAGATTTGAAGATGTACTGAGTTCCTTTTTATGCAAGATTTCTATTTATAATAATTTAATAAATTAGAAAGAAATGTCTAATGTTTTTATAACACGACTAGTGTGTGTTTATAGACTGTTTTAAGATGATCAAGAAAAAGTGTTGTGGATGGTTACCCGCCGAGGTTATGATGCTGCTGATCATTTTTTAAACATCTATTCATTTTTGAATCCTTTACAAACCCTCTGCAGAACCTTCACATGAAATAAGACTAGACATTGAGCAAGGTACAGATGTGCCACTTGCTGCTGGTTCTTGCACACTGCAGCCTGCCGTACCCTTGGTTCCTGGCAAGTGGAGCTGCTGCTGGAGGCAGACTGAGGATGGAGTGGTGTTTGCTCTGCAGTAGCAGTGTGGGGATTTGGAGTACTGGTAGGGGAAAGAGGGACAGGAGTAAGCTATACTGGTTCATTAACCAAAATACTGTTTGCAACTTAGACCTTGGGGGGCTGTCAACATGCTTGAGGACTGATTGTGCTCACCTGGGCACACTGCAGCTTCTGCACCACTGTTCCTGCTAGCAGTTTTTTGTCAGAGAAAACATGCAAAAAGGTTTACATGGGAAAACACTCACTTTCTAATTATCTCTCCTCAGAAGCCTGGATTCCAAAGGAGTAGGAAGAGGGAAGGAGATTGCTTCTCTTCCTTTTCAAGATCAAAACACTTTTTGCTGGCTTCACTGACTTCCACCAGCACGTGTTCTCTTTTGTCTTCCTCAGTGGTGTCTACATCAGGCCCCATGTTCTCTTCATGGCTGTCTTAATGTTTTGTCGAGACCACAAACTCTTCCCCACCCCCAGGGCTTTGGCTGCCTCTAATCAAGGCCAGCCCTGATGTGGTGCAGCTGTAACCTGGGATCAGTCTGCTGGGGCCCAGCTGTGTGAGACTGAGCTGGGACTTGCCTAGGTGGGGGCTCAGGACCTGTATTTAAGCTCAGGGCTTTGGCCCAGGTGTTGCCTGTGCTCAGCCGTATGCTTTGCTGATCCCAACTTTGTCTTGCTGACTTGACTTCCTGGCTTGACCTTAGATCTGACTTCTCCCTGCAGGCTGGCTGCTGCTGGGCCTGCTCTGCTCCCTTTGGTGCTGTGGGACCATTCCCTGTCCTGAAGAAGATACTACTGCCTCGTGCCTAGTTGTTGTTGTCCTCGGCTCACCTCCGCTTGCTGAGCAGCCCACTCATGATGCTTGTGGAGATGATCAAGGTAGGAAAAAACCTGTCTGAGACTTCATCTTTTTTCACCTTCATAATTTTGAGTGCTTTCTTTGGTTTGTGATAAGATCCTGGGAAATGGAGATCACCACCCATGTATTTTCTCAATTGTATTTTGAGGTGCTTTTGTGGTATGGGATGACTTTTCTTCCTGTTTACATCTTCAGAGATTCTCTTTTAAAAAAAAGTATACTAGTTGTGGACTTTATCTCTCAAATTATTCTGAATTTTTTTCCTTCTTTCCCAAAAGAGAAAGACTGAGATATTTTTGGACCGGTTGTAGAACAAACAGTCTTTTGTGCACCAGCAGATAGTCCCACCATCTGTCAAGTAATTAGCTGTTCTCACTTAAGCACCTCTGCTCTGTGCTCTCCAGGAGGAGACTCAGGAGTCTGCTTTTCACTCCTTCCTGGGCAGGAGATGTTTCTCCTTTGATTCTCAGTTGATAGCAACTCTGTGTGCAGCCAGTTTTAATAAAGGCAACTGGCTGTGTAACGCTTGCTCATTGATCCAAATCCCTGTTTCTCTGGGTCAGTCCTGCTCTGCGTGGGTTGGTGTTCCTCAGCTGCTGCTGGATGCCAGTTCAGGACTTAGTGCGGTGTTTTCCAGTCTGGGCAGCAGGCTCTACCCAAGACAAAACCCATCAGATTTCCCTGGGAGCTGTTGTAAAGAGGGCAGAGCTACAGCCAGTGTGTCCTGAAGAGGCTCAGCCCCAGCTGGGGGCACTTAGAGAGGTGATTGGAAGTGAGGGAAATGCAGGAGCATTTTTCCAGCTTTTTTTTTCCACAGAAGCAATATGTATGCAATGAGGAGGGAGTGCTGGTGGGTGGAGTGGCAACTTCATCTATCCTTGGCCTTCACTCTCTGGCTGAGTAAGTCTGCAGTGGGTCTCTTATAGGGTATATGTTTCTGCCTACTGCCTCCTCTCCTCTGCCATTCTCTGCTGTCTCAACAGCCTTCTACTTGAAAGGTTCAGTAGAGTGGGTTGCATTTTGTGGCTCGTATTATGTGGAAACAAGTCAAGCACCACTCTTTGGTTTTGTTTTGTTGCTGTTTTGTGTTGGTTTTTTGTTTGTTTGCTTGCATTTGTTGGCTTTTTTTTTAATATATAGCAGGAACAGGTTTTTTAACATGTAAGCTAAGCAAGTAAATCCCTATAAAATGCTAACCTTCCTCTGGGTATTTCTTTGTTCATTATTGCCTATAATATGGAGTGGAAATTGAGTAGCTTCATACAAATGACTGTTTCTTAGCCCCCATAATCTCAGATGGTAAATTTCTTCTTGTCTCCAAATATTTCTTTAAGGCAAATTCTAGGCTTAATATGTCAAAGACTTTAAAAATAATAATAGTCAATAAGTGCATCTGCTGCACGCATAGGATAGTGGGAATGTTTGTTTGAATGTAGCGTTTCATACCCATACCACAGCAGTTTATAAAACCACATTTTTGATGAAGAACAGTGTAAACAGGAAAGCACTAATAGTTATCGGACTAGAACCTTGGCTTATTTAACCAAGAGGAGAAATCCTTACCTGGATACTGCCAGCTCTTTTACTTCTCAGAAAGGAGAGACAAGCTTTCAAGTGTCAGAAGTCAGTATGGCTTCATGGAAGTCAGTTTGCACAATCCCGCTTGTATTTTCCACCTGTTTGGGCACAGAGATGGACAATGGGGTTTGAAAATATCACATGAAAATTTGTTCTCTGTTTGACTGCGGTGTCATTGCGGAATATGAGCCTCTGTCCCAGTGTGGGAAGTGACTTACCAACAAGTATGTTTCCCAAAAGAATCTGAACAAAATTGCAGAGCATGATTTAATGCAAGAAAGAGGGCAGGCACTGAAAGGTCCATGTGATGACAGATGATATTTCACTCTGCTTCGAGTTCTGCAGCTGTTTGCTGTTGCAGGAGGGGTGACAGGGGGAAGGCCAAATCCCAGTAGCAGTATATTAGGAGACCATGACTGTATGTCATGTGGAGGTGCTTGCTTATGGGGGTGTCCACCTGGTACGTAGTGATGCTTGCAGGAATGTTTCCACTGACTCTGCAACCCTGGTAAATAAATGATTTTATGCTGTCCCAAGCTGCAGGTACTGTAGTGTGGATTTATGGAGAGGCAGGGAAGCCAAAACAGGCTAAAAGCCTTCTTCCTCCCTCCTTTCCTGTTGTTCAAAATGATTCCCATAGCACATGATGGAGGAGGTGCCTTGCAGCCCTTTATTGTGACTCCAGCTGTATGGTGTAAGAGGTACAAGGTATACAAAGCTGGCTGATGGTGGAACTAGTAGGGGACTTCCTCCCAGGAGCTGACACGAGGGTAAAGAGCCCCAGGTTTATCTGTCACCAACCAGCTTTCTTACTTCAGGGAGGCAAGAAGCAAGCATATTGTCCTGCATGCCATGGCTTTATACCAGGTCCAAGGTTTAGGAAGGCATGAAAAAGATGTGGCCAGGAGAGAGGGTCTCTTAATTCTTTGCAGAAGCCCATTCTTCAGTCTGCTCTGTGTTCTATCGAGGTCTCCTGCAGATTTGTCCCAGACTCTGCTGTGCTTTAGAAGAAACTGGTGTCATTGTTCCTTCAGGGTCAGGGAACCATGCCAGTGTACAGCACTTGGGGTCTGCCTCCAGCAGGCGTTGTGACCCAGCATGGTGTGCAGGGGTTTCAGAGGATTGATAATGGAAGAAGTTTGTGCTTGACAGTTCCACGGTTTTGTACACAGCTTACTTGATGCATATTTTCTTAGAGAAGAACAAGTAGCTGCATTTGGGTGAGGCTGCACAAGTGATTCTTTTTGTAATTATCATTGTCTATCCTAGTCTGCAAAATCTGGTGATTATCATATTAATCAAAACAAATGACATCTTTTTCGAACAGATTAATTAAGGGGAAAGGCATAAGTTGGTGTGGTAAATCACTCTTGCAAAAATGTGACTTTCCTGTGCTGCTCTGACTTATGCAGCTTTTATCATTATCATAATTGAAAATGCAGAAGACATTAACCCTTGAATACCCTCAAATTATTAAGCAAAGAGGACACAAATTATTCTAAATTCCCCTGATTCCTGTTATGCACAATTTTGGCCCTGCATTCTTTGGAATGAAAACAGAATGGAGAATGCACTACAGATAACAAAAAATATATTGGGAATTACTGCAGTTTGGAAGGGAAAATAAAAGCCTCTGTCAATGGTTGAAGATCTAATCCTGCTCAAATGTCTTTTGTAAGTAACTCTAAAAGTGTGTGATTTGTGGAAGGGAAGCTCTGGAGGCTTCTCTTGAGATTCTTAGTTTATTTTTAGTCTTCAGCACAATGCTCAAGTAAACTTCATAGTTTTCTTAGTATTCATGCTCTTATCACACACAAGCACAGGGGAAACTAATATCTTTATGTTTAAAAGTGGTTTCCCTTCTCTGATTGGCATAATTGTATTTGATTCCTGTGGTATGAGAGCTAGGGAATGCCCCTGACCAGGAGGCAAAAGAAAATTGACTAACAAAGATAGAGGTAGCTTGAGGTGCAAAATACAAACCAAGAGCTCAGACTGGCATGAGGAATCCAGGCTTCTGCTGGCATGGTCGCCTACCTGCCTGTCTAGCAAAGGCATCTTGATACCATGATCTCATGTTGTCAGGTAGGAGTTGAAAGACACACAGGGCTGTATGATGTCCTGGGAAGGGGCATTTTTCTTCTATCTCTTAAAGCTCTTATGTACAATGCCATTACATATTCTTTGGGCTGTAGGAAAGGCCAAGACAGAAATAGTCTAGCATTGGGACGCTCACTTGGACTTGAGGTGGGAAGGTTCCCCATGCCCCATCTCCTCTGCTTGGTCTGGGAAATGACAGGCAAAACCTGCACATTTGCAGGGTGAGGTGTCTGATCCCCAGAGAGGAGTGGGCTTGACATCTCTCCTGAGCAGCTCCCATCGGGTGGTGTAGCTCCCTCCATGTCAGACTGCAGAAACTCTGCTTATGTTTTGCTGTGGCTGGTGCAGGTGGTCTTTATGTCCTTGTGTGTGAGTGAGACCCTCTCCACCAGGGTGAGGCTCACAGGAACGTGAGGCAGGAGATGCCAACTCTGTGCCTGGTGGGTCACAGGCTGGGTCCCAAACTACTGGGCTGTCCAGACTGATTGGGCATTTGGATGCGACCAAAGCAAAAGTTTGTTGGAGTTTGGGGAAGGCTAGCATCTTAAACCCAGAGATACCCATGGTGCAGCAAAAGTTTTCAGAATTGCAATTTTGGACTGGAGTTAAATGTAGGCACCACATGTGCCTCTCTCTTTCCTTTCTTAAGTCTCCAAGTCTTTTTTTGTGGATGTAGTTTTTGGCCTTTCCTGATTATTTTCTCTTGTTCTCTGTTAGGTTGGTGTGTCTGTTTAGAAAGGTGTGTTCCTGCATACTACCACGTGTGTTGCTCTAGGGAAAGTACTGTCATAACAATTGTACGTATTTTACTCAGATGTATTTGTGCATATAGGACCAGTAAAAAACTATAGCTCAAAGTACTGAGACTCACCTTCCTACATGTATTGGTGATCCTAAATAAGTAATGAAGCAAATGTAGTTAAGATGCAAATGTAAAGTCTCTTATTTTCAGCTTGGCTTGCATTAAGCTGTTAATTTCCATTAGCATTAACAAGAAAATACACCCAAAGGTTTTCCCCAGGCAAGAGTTCTTATCCTCCCAACAATAATTTCCCTTTTACAGTGTCTTTCAATCAAGAATATTTGTATTTTGCAAACTTAATTAAGAATTAATTAATTAACAATATCCCTGGAAGGAACAGCAAATGACATTTTCCTTACCAGTGAGTGAATGGAGATTGCCCAGTAGGATGTGGGACTCCTGGCTCTGATGCTGAAGTCTGAACCACCTCTGCCACCATGTTCAATTGACTGGGGACTTTCACAAGTTTATGACCAAGGTGCATCCATATTGATCGTCTAATGTACTGCTGCTTTGATACCTGTTCACTAAGTTGGTGTATGCGAAAGCTGTCCTCCTCAGCCAAGCCTTACTGCTGATTATAAAAGAATCTCACTTGCATGCAGCAGTTCTCTCTCTTGTTTGTTACGATTGCCGCTTCTGTTAAATACCCGACCGATCTGTTAAGACTTTCATATCTTCATTTGTAGAAACAGCAGACAATTTTAATAGTTATCTGCAGAAACAAATTACATTTTGGCTGTAAACTGTGACTGACGCTCTGAAACAGTACACTGGGTATCTACCCTATGATTTCCTACCGGATATGCTCTATCTGTAGGAACAGCCTTAGTGTTGTGCATACTGGCTAGCTAATTTCTACATATTCATTTTATGTAATATTTATTCCTATCACTCAATCAGATTTGTAAACCAAATTCACAAATGATGGGGGAGTATGTTCTTCTTTGCAATTAGGATGATTCACCAGTGGCATAACTAATAGGAGAACAGGAAACTGAGAAATTACACCCTTCTGCTTGAGACTGGGAGTAGAGCTGGGGAACAGAGACAGTAGGAAACATAAAGATAGAATGAGAAAGAAGGGGAGAGGATCAAAATACTGAAAAGAGGCAAGGAGATGGGGAGATGAGAGACAGTACATCGGAACAAGAGAAGTGATTGCAGCACACAAGACAGGCTGGGGAAGCTGCTTTCTATAAAGAAAGATAAAATAATGAAGAAATACATAAGAAAAGTATTTTACTTTCCACAGAGGGCAAGAGATGATGAAAAGGGAGCTAGCAGAGCTAAGCACATGTGGTCTAGGTGAGAGGGGTTGTGGGTTTGTGCGTGTGTGCTGACTGTGCAAGTGCCCTGTCAGTAGGTTCCATGCAGGAAACCCCAAGGTGCTGCAAATGCCTTATAAGGCTGTTCCCAGAGGAAGAATCTGCATTATTACCACCAAAGGCAACAGGGAGAGCTGGTGTGTTAGGAAAATATTGTAATCTACCTTTCTTGTAATTAAGTCTAGGCATAATGGCTGAGACTTATTTGCACAGTTCTTGATGTTAATAGCTTATCCTTATAGTATCTCAGAAGGTTGTTTAAAAAAAAAAAAAAAAAAACCAAAAACAACTATGTACACTTCCTGTTTTGAATTGAAAGCTCTATGGAGACTAACTTTTTCTTCAAAGAACTTGTCAAAAGACAGTATCCCTAGCTGTGTGTACAGAAACAGCCCCCTTTTCAAAGTTGAGGATTTGGTCCACCTTACTCTTCTGAGATTTCTTACCTTGTGCGTTGACTCCAGGTATATCTGAAAGATAGACTCTGGAAGCTATTCCAGATTGCTCAAAGTCGCTCCTGGATTTTCCTCTTCCTCCCCAGAAAGATTCAGTTATTTAGTGTCCAGCGTAACCTCTTGACTGTTACTGATTAACGCCTGTGAACTCAAGGAAATTAGGGTAATGGAGTTCCAAGGACAGAAATCTGAGAAGAGCATAACTTAGTTAGTGAAAGTGGTCCTAGAGGTAAGTGAGAAGCTGAGGTCCTTACACAGATAATCAATTTATGTAGTTTGGTTTGAAAATGCCAAATGAGAGAAAAATCAGTCGTCTTTTACTTACTTTAAATTGAAATAGAGAAACAAATCCTCTTTTTCCCTAGTCATAGCAGGTCCAAAAGTGTTCTTCATCTGGTTTCTTACTGTTTGTCTCTACCTTATATGTTGTTTATTCAATGCTATGCAGCTGTTGGACAATATCGTCACTTCAGTTGCATTTTTGATCACTTTTTTCTTAGTTCCCATTCACAGAACCATAAAATCACGTGAGTCTCAGCTTTCATTTTAAAGAGTCTAGCTGGCATTGCCTGGTCAGAAGCTTGAAAAGTGTACCCTAAGGACTCAAACCTGAAAGGAAAAGAAAAAATAATTGAAATTTGTTCCTTTTTCAGTTGTTCAATGTAAAGAAACAGTTCATCCTTTATTAAGACAGTCATAACTTCTGTGGGTAGATACCCTTCCTATAGCTCTGGATTAACATTATTAAATTAAATCTTTCCATTTTCATCTTAAATTTGCATCTTAAAACTAGTAGAAAAAATAAAATCCACCCCCTTTTCTACTTGTACCTTTCTTTATTCATCTCATTTGAATTTTAAAATCTTATTTGGAGAAGAAACAATTCTAAACTGTAATAAACATGTCTGTGTGCAGTTTTGTGCTGGTTGGAAGTCACTAATTCTTTTATGTCATCCTTTGTGAAGATGATCCTTGTCTAGTTCCATATGTTGATTAAAATTAAGCATTGCACAAGACCTTTTTAATTTCAAAGGATTATCCTTTTATGTTTTTCTCTCTGCCTTCTTTTTTGAATTAACATTTTTGTACCCCAGCTGATCTACTAGCTGTCTTTTTTTTTTTTTTTTAATTTAAATGCAAGAAATGTTGCACAGTGAATTGATTTCTT
This sequence comes from Tyto alba, assembly GCF_018691265.1. Classification (NCBI taxonomy): domain Eukaryota; kingdom Metazoa; phylum Chordata; class Aves; order Strigiformes; family Tytonidae; genus Tyto; species Tyto alba. The sequence continues at coordinate 25,658,896 of NW_024881262.1, read as the reverse complement.
ATTTTACTTATATTCAGCTTTTATGAAACATGCTAGTGGACACTTCCAGGGCACCATTCTGTGAATATGTACCTGTAGGATAGGGAGCCTAAGTGCATTTATGTAAATACTCATTAATAGAGATGATCACAAAAAAACATTTAAATTGGTTCTTGTCCAAACCATTTGTTGTCTTGTATTGGTTTATACCTGTGCAGCTTTGCCAATTTGGGTAATTATTCTCATACACAGCAATGATGAGTAATCTGTGTTTTGGGATGTGGGTGTTTTGTTTGTTTTGGTTTTGCATTGTTGAAGACAAATTGATTAACTGTATCATTTTTGGAGATTCAGGCCAAGTAGAGTAGGATTGAAGTCATTGTTGTGGTTTGAGCTCAGAGGGCAACTGAGCACCACACAGATGGTCCCTTTCCCCCAGTGCTGAGAGAGAAAAAATAAGCAAAGGCTTGGGATTGAAGATAGGACAGAGAGGGATAAATCACCCATTACAGTCATGGGCAAAAGGCAGACTCATTAGGGGAAGAAAAAAATAACATAAATTTAATACAGACAATAAGAGCAACAGCACTTAACAGACAGAGTAGGCCAGTGAGAAGCATTATCACATCTTGAGATTCCTACCACCCTTCCCTTCTTCCTGGGTTTAGCTCCGCTCCCAATATCTCTACCTCCTCCCCCCGGGGGCACAGGGGCAGGGGATGGGGGGTACTGCCAGTGCTGCTGCTTCTTCCTTTTTTGGGGGGAGGGAAGGAGTGGAGGAACTTCTTCCCCCTGCTCCCAGCATAGTCCCCCTCTCACAGGAGACATTCCTTCACAACTCCAACTCCTCCTCCCCCCAGGTCCCTTCTTAAATTCGTCCTTGCAGAGGTGCAGCTGGTTGGCTCGGCCCTGGCCAGAGGTGGGTCTGCCTTAGAGCCAAGGGAGCTTTGAGAAGCTTCTCACAGGGGCCACCGCTGTAGTCCCTCCCGTGCTACCCAAAAACCTCACCACTCACTCGAACCCAGGACAGTCATACTTGAATTTGGTCTGTGTGGCCTAAACTGTATGTAATTTATCCTAGTCCTAAAGGAGTGCCACCGTAAAACTGCAGCTCCTGAAACAAACAGTTGCAAGAGGCAGCCCCAGAGATATATTTTCTAAAATAAACGCTAATGAACTGTCTGGACACATTTCCCCTAACTCAGCAGCCCCTGCAACCCTGGGTTTTGCTTCTAATTTTGAAAGTGCTTATCTGATACCTACTGACCCCTAAAAGCCAGTATGCTGCACTAACCTTCAGTTTACTCCAAACAGTTCTTTCTTTCAGGCCTAGTTCCATCTGGTGGACATTAGTCCTTCTAGACTGATCCTGCACCATGTTTAAGACTTTGAGAAAGGCAGTCGAGCCCAAAGTAAGAACAGCAATCTAGCCCTTGTGAGTAGCATGTCTGACGTGTTACATGGTGATTCTATGTTGGTAAAACTGAGTCATCCAGTGGCTTTGAACCCCAATTTTGGTCCAAGTTGTGATGAGGAGACTGAAGATCTGGGAGTTGATCCTGCCAGACCACTATCAGGGGGTAGGGTTTGTAATTTCTGGTGCCAGGTCAGGTAAGGAGCTGTATTTGGCAGGTGGAAGCCAGCACCTATCCTGAACAGGAGCAGTCATACAGCTGAGAAATGCTCTGTAGCAAATTCTGAAAAGTCATGACAACCAAACAAAATGTTTCAGAGAGGCAAGTAAGCAAAGGTAAACTACAGGACTGTTATCCACGAGTGTGTGGACTGCTGTGCTCTAAACAGAGGTTTGTTTATAGGGAAACAATAACACAAGCGGGAAGATGGGAATCCTCCTGCCTGTCAGGGATTCACCGTCGCAGGGCAGAAGGCAATGACTGGAATAGTCAGGCCGTGTGATGCAGTTAGACGGATACTTGCTCAAGATGTTCTGTGTGGCCTAGAGAGTCACTCCTACCCCCTGCTCTAGACTGGACATTTGTCAGACCTGTGAATTTGTATAGCATCTTACCTTGGCTGGAGTCTCAAGGTGCTTCCATAGCATAAATAAAACAATAGTGCATTCACTGCTGTGCAACAGTAATTGTGCAGTGCCAGTAATCAACATAAACAAGTTGGCAAAATGTCTCGAGTGCTAGTTAAAATTACCACTCTGAGTGCAAGATGGGATAGTTATGACAAGGTTAATTGTCTGTTTAAACACTGAGTTTCTGCTTTGCCTTAGAATGATGCTGCTAACGAACTCTTTCCCAGGATACCACTTAATTACAATTCCTATGGTTAAAAGGTTAAGCAATAAACTCTCATTTGGTCTTTCATTATTTCATTAACAACCTCTGGGCAAAGCCTAGCCAGCTCATGTGCTTAAAAACAAATTAGACTAATCCTTGGTTTTACTAAGTCTCTCTTTGGTCTTGAAGGTTCAGCAGCAAAGTTGGAGGGAACTAGATCTGCAGTTAGTCCTTCAGGGCTACACATTTCCCTCCTTCCTTCTTCAGAGTTAGGGCAGGACTCCTGATACAGGTTCAACTTGTTAGATTCTTCCGTATAGTTTGTCTCTCTGTACTTAAGCATCCACTGACAAAACTGGCTTCAAAATAACTAAGAGCTTTTTAACAGTGCTTTTTCTTCTGGTGTGTTTCCTATAAATCTTTTTCTAAGGTTTTTCAATGAAAACCCAAACTGTGAAACTTACATTCTCCTTTCTGATCCTTCCTACCTACTTCTTAGTAGCAAAAATTACCAATGGTTATGCATTTATAAGTGCTATTCTACTCTTTAATTTATAAGTCAAAACCTTATAAACCAACTTTTCCATCAAAAACTTTGAATAAAAAAAAAAATAAAAATTCCTCTCATCTGAGTTCTAGACTTCCCCTTCCTTTGCACAAGAAAAATATTGGGGGGACAGTAACTGAACCCTGATTCTCTTCAGGGCCTCATCCACAAAGAGTTGAGGTTTTTTTCTTTGCATCTGGATTTTGGCAGATACAAAAACATTGCTAGCAGAACAGTCATCCCCAGTACTCCAGAGTCCAGTGTTGTCATGGGTATGTCCCAGGGCTTCCAGGTTACTAACCATGAGCCCAGTAATCTCCCTTTTCCTTGAAGAACTGTTAAGTACGTTGTTATTTCTGTTAATGTAGGTGACCAGTTAAATGGATTTTCTTTATGTGAATTTTGTCATCAGAATAGAATTTATAAAATATACAAAACCACTCAATGCTAATATAATAATACTACTGTGCTACCAGGTAGAAGTAGCCTTGAGCTTGTCAGGATTGTCTCTTGAGGAGTCTGCAGGTAGCAGGGGCTAGGAATATCCCATGACTCTGGGAATCAAGTAATTTGGTAGGGGAACCAAAAGTAAAATTACATATTGTGGTTTTACAAGAAAACTGACATTTTAATGTAATAATCTAATGCAAAATGGCAGCTAATTCCCTAAAGCAATGTAGCAACTTCAGTTTACGGAGGCTGTTCAACTTCAGTGTGACAAACAATGCTGCTGTAAAAAATGAGAGTGTGAGATGTTAGATGCACTCCCTGTGAGCTGAGAGTGCACATCCTTCTCAATGGGAGCTGGTAACAACAGAGAATTGGCACTGTCCTACCTTGGCTCAGTGTTGCAGTGTCACCCCAAGTGGAGATTTCTTATTCCAGTTCTGAAATTGCAGTTGAACAGGGAGAGCAAAAAGCCGTTTTTAAAGGACCACTGGCCTTCTCTATAGGAACAGCTTGTTGGTTGTAACAGTGAGAACTTGGACTTAGCAAGCTTTGACTACACTCTGTAGTACAAGTGAAAATAGAGCATGTCTCCTTTTCTTCTGACAATGAGTGCAAAGTGAAGAGGAGCAATCTTCAGCATTTAACTGTGTTTCTAGACAAATTGAAACGGAAGAGACAAAGAGAGGAATGTGATTCCTGACACACATCCTGAGGCACCCACTCAGCAAACACTGTGCAGTGTGAAAGGAACCTTTTTAATTCCCCTAAAAAAAAAAAAAAAAAAAAAAAAAAATCTCTTCCTGACTGCACTTTTGTCCATTTATGCTTCAAACCCTGTGGTTTTATTCATTCTTGCTTGGGAATCCATCAGAGCTCTGTCTCATTTCCTAAAAGCACACATTCTGGTTGCCCTTGTGCTTCTGCTTGGAGACAGAACCAACTCTGTCACTCTTTCTCTGGATGACAGTGCTGAACCCAGAAATTATTTTGCCGTCTCTTGTGTCATAAAGTTCCTCCCATGTCTTTCAGGTACTCTGTTGCTGGTGTTCTTGACCAAAAGCACAGTTATATTGCTTGTGCCCTAAGGGACCTCCACCCTCTCCTCTGTGACTGGCTCTGCCTTAGCAAGCACTACAGCACAGGAGTGGATCTGTACAGGGAAGAATCTGAAGCTGAAAAGCAGGCATCCACTTTTTGTTCTGGGGGTGGGGAAAGTTACTGCCCATTTTCTCAGAGAATTTTTATGGACTGAATGATCTCTGGAGGTTGAAGCACATTAAAAGCACACCTGGAGCACAACTTAGTCTACGGTGACCTAAAGTGCTCCCCTTAGTACCATCTGAGACAGTGGCATGGTGCAAACCAGAGCAGGGAAAGCAGGGGTCCTGAGAGGTTTGCTGCAACAGTGCTTTCCTCATCCAAACTGAAATGCTAATGTAGATGTACCCCTTCAGCTCCTCTGCAGAGGGAAGTGTCCACATTCCCTTCCCTTCCCTTTGGAGCAGGCTGGTTAGTCCTCTGCCTTAGCTTGTAGGGATGGGACAGACAGGCTGGTATGGAGGTTGCTAGGTAAGTTTGAGGCAGTAAGAGAAAGAAAGGCTTTAGAGGAAGCACTAGAATATTTAACTTTGATGCAGTTACAACTCCCATTAAATAGTTCTTTTAGTAAAGGCAGATGTAAAACCACCTCACATGATTATCAAAATGAAATATTGAAGATAAGTAGGGCAGGAAAAGATAGGTAAGGATAGGTAATACAGGAAAGAATGTAGGTCTCATCAGCTGTATGTTTTAAGAGGAACCCAAGGAGATTTCTTGGTCACTTCTTGCTATGACAGCACGTGGGAGGACTTCTGGCTTCTTGGAGTCAGAATATGAAATTTTTCTTAAAGCAAAAATTCTGCCAAAATTCTCTTCACAGATATAGAAAGATTTCATTTGATTTGTCTAAACAAAATGTTTCCATTTTACTAAAGTGGTAAGAGACACTCAAGCTATACACTTTGATTCCCTTGTGAAAACATCACCAGCATTGTCATATTCCTGCAAAACAATTTGAATCTGTCTCAGCTGTACTTTATGATAGGAAAATTTTCCCCTTTGATACCTTCCAGCCAGTTCTAGCTGTACATGGTGTGCCTTAGCTCTCACACTGGCAATGATACAGAAGCTCGAGGCAGGCAAACAAGACTGAGCAACCCCGTTGCTCCTGTGAGGAAGGCTTCCTGCAGCTTGCAGCTGAATGTAGTTGGACCATTTGTGTTGTCCCCAGTGTCAGTGCTAAATGAAGACAATCACTTACTGATTAAACAGTGTAGGTCGTCTTTTCTTCTGCAGGAAAGCTCTTTTTGTAAAAACAACGTTATGGATGGGACTTCCTGAAAGCATTTAGATTTAGTCTGTCAAGCTTTTGTGTGAATGGATGGAAAGATGCAGTGGAAAAGGAGCTTCAATGCAGGTATCTTCTGTAAGGAAAGGCTCATCCCTGTTTTGGTTCCTGAGTCTCCTACAGGCCTTAACTTTATAGCTTCTCAAGACAAAGGAGCCTGAAGGATGCTGGAGGAAGTGCTTTTACTTCCTTTTGTGTTCTTACTGGCTATCTTCCCAGAACGTTGGTGCTGTGATTTTAATTTGCCTCTTATTCTCTTTAACAGCACATTTGTGCTTTTAATATTCTGGATTTACACCATTTGCTAGTGTGAATTAAAAGCCCATTTGCAACTGCTGTTGTATTAAATGGTCTTATAGCTGCCTTCTGCGTGTGTTTCCTTGCTGTAAACCAGACATCTGTTGTAAGAGCGTAATGCATGAGAGCCTGCAATTACCCTATGGTTTGTAGCCATAGGTCAGGTGAAAGCTTGGGGTCAAAAGGCCCAGTTCTGTCATGTCCACAGCATTTAAAAATGATGGCTTTAATAAGGTGGGCAAGATAGAGGGAAAATGTTGCTGTAAGACAGTTAGCTGTCCAGGAGCTGAGGAGCTGACAGCTCCCCACTAGTGACAGCAGAAAAGTGCCTCTGTGGTCAGGGTGACGGACCTGACAGGCTCTCTGTGCGTAAAGGACTGGCACGTGTTTTGATTCTGCAAACGTGGTCCCTGTACAGACAGAAGTCAACACCTTACAGAAAAGGGCCTGTGACTGCACTGTGCTGCAGGCGTTCCTTATTTCACCTTAACTTTCACTGTCAGCATTCAGTGTCTGCTCTTCTGGCATGTGAGTACCACAGTACTCAACTCTGGTGCTTTACAGGGAACAGTCTGAGACTTGAGGGGTTTGAAACCACCAGTAATTTAAGAAGGACTGTCCTGGTGGTTGTGTTATCAGTACACATTTACTGAATTAATTCAGGGTGAGGAAATGCATGCAGGAGTGGAGGACAGGGAAAGGTCCAGGTACATATTTCTCTGCAAACAGTGCTTATGTGTCAGGGAGGAAGAAAAGAAAAAAAGAGAAAAAAACCACTAAAGTGTATTTTAGCAACTTTTAAGAACATTTGATGGTGTGAATTACTTCAGTGCACTTTTTAAATTATTATTTCATCTCACATTGGCGCTTACCGAAGGGAGAGCCCAAATTAGTACAGTAGCTTCTGTAAGACGGTTTTTACCCTCTGCACCAAAGAAATCTTGTGCATGTACTATAATAAAGAAGTTAGGGAGACTTCTAGTAACACACATTAAATGCACATTACATTACATGTAAGGAGGCAAGGCTGAAGCACAGAAAAGGGAAACTCTCAATGCCAAGGCAGGTGGGAGAAGCTTCTGTTGTACTGTAGGGTAGGTCTGGAAGTCGGAGGAACCACTTCTGCAAAGGTCTGCAGCAGGTATCTGACTGCTTGTTTCTTTAGAAGCACAATCAGGCAATTGAGTGAAGTGCTGCTGCTGCTAACTTTTAGAGGATGCAGGCAAGGAATAGAAGCTGAAGTCATAAGTGCAATAATGGCTTAAAACTAAAGCCAAAAAAAAAAAAAAAAAGCAAACCTCTTCCCAGCTGGACTCTTACACTGGATTGAGTCTAGTGGTATTTCAAAAATACCTGAAAGACACAACTATGACTTTCTGCACTCTTAGTCGAAAGAAAACTAATTTGGAAATTAAGTATTGCTCTTAATGCTTATGATTTTGATATGTTGGTTTACAGAAGGGAGGCATATATTAAAAATAATGAAGTAGCACTGGCATTTCAATGCTGCTCAATTACTGCATGTGTCTCTTGAGGATGACAGTTATTAGACTGCAGGTGTGACTATAACCAGCATTTCTCTGGAGATGATTTTTTTGTTCATGTTTGAAAAAAATGTCATAAACCTTGTTGCCTTTGTCTTCCATTTTTTAGCTCTTAGTTTTATGGGAGGGAGGAGGACAAAGGGAAGACAATAAATGAGGAGAAGAGTGATGTTTGCTATTCCAGGAAGGTAAAGAAAAAAGAAGGCCGTTACTGGCAGCATCCCAAGAAGTGCCACTCAGCCGTGGCTGATTCTCCTGAGGAGAGTTGCTTCCCTTCTAAAGTAGTCCCAGAAGACTGCTTTGAGAACTTGCATTCACAAGTTATTTCAAGGATGTTCCTTATCCAAGATGTAATCAGGACTGCACATCAGAAACTATATAAATTAACACTCATTAGAGCCCATGAATAGCTGCAGTTTGTCTCTTAAGAGTCACTTGAGAACATCCCTATTTAAACGTCAGTGCCGCCGTCCCACCTGGTTACAGGGATTTTTCCCACAGAAAGCACAGAAAAAAAGAGGTCAACTGGAAGGGAACTCTTTTGCAGACCAGACCTGAAGGATATGGATTTCTTTCTCTCCAGGTAAAACTTGTTACTTGTGTACTTTTCTGTCCTGTGAGTCAGTAAACCCAAACCCAGACTGAAAACCGTTATGTTTTAACGTTCTTTCTCGGCAGTGATCACAGTGCCTGTCTTGATACTGTATTGCCTCTAAAAGGAAAAACAGTCTTTCAGGAACAAAGGACCTGTGTCAGAGCTGGGTCAAAATTCTGGTGTCAGCTGGCCAGGAAACACAACGATCAGAAGTACAGACAGTCGTATTTTGTATTTGCGTCCCTTTCTGCTGGCCCACTCGTGTTCACACGCTGCTGTGCAGCAGCACACACTTAGCAGCAGCCACAGCTTGAACTGCTGCAAGGCTCCCGTTTCCTCAACTGCTGAAAAGAACCTGTTTGTCTGGTTACCCAAAAAATAGAGACTTTTTATTTGGATGTTGCAGAAGACATGCCAAACGCAGGGCTGCCCAGGACTGTAAAGCAGGGAGGAAGGAATGGAGGCAGTCCTGTTGGAAACCTTGTGGGAGAACGCGATGGTAAAGCTGCCTCCCCTGCCAGGGGAGTTGCACCATGAAAAGGACCCATGTGCAAGAGTGCAGTTGCATGTGGGAACACTTGCTGTGCAGAATTTAAACTTACCTATTTTCTGATTGGTTATTGAGCAATTGGTGTGTAGGCTTTGAAAAGCAAGTGCAGAGCTCCCTTTGAATAAACTAAATTAACTGGGTCGTTGTGCTGAAGGCACAGCTTGAGCTAAAGTGAAAGTTGCCCCAAAATTGGCTGTGCTGGTTATCAACATAAATGCATTCATGTGCTTCTACTGGAGGCATCCTTTCCAACTTCCTTCTGAGCATGAGGAACTCGTAAGTATTTTTTAAACCAATTCTGGTCATAGATATTGGCTGTTTTTTTTCCTAGAACTTCAGGGTTGTGTTTAACAGGCTGCCCCTGGGTGTCAGGTCTCCTCTTCACTGTCCTTATCTTTCTTTATGACATTGAGCAACTTTATGACATTGAACAACATTTATTGCAAGGGCTTGATCCAAAGCCTGTTAGACTTTCTGCTGCCTTCAGTGGATTTTAGTTTGTATACCCTAGTTCGGGCTTGAGGATTCCCTTATTCTGTTAGAACCTCTAAAAATTGTTTTAAGCCCACTGACAGTTGGCACAGCTGTTCTTTGAGTCCATTCAAGACCATTAGAAACAGCCCTCAGTGGATCTGAAAACCACAGATTAAGAACCACTGAACTAAATACAATTCAAATAATGCCTCAAGCACTAATAGATACTTTCATTTGCTTCTCCCTCTCCCAACTCTGATGTAATCCAGCCTTTTCTGTTTTACCTCAAGGGTTAGAAAAGCAGTTCAAGCAGTGCACTGACAAATGGATGACTATAGGAAAGCACAATCGCTTCGAGGAAGTTACCCTTCACAAAATCTGTTTAAGGGGAAAAAGTAAAATTGTTTCACATAAAATTACATAAACTCCATGGTTTATTGCCTAATCTAGGAAAGGGTAGTAAAATAGTACTGAGTTGAAAATTTTTTAATTAAACTCACGCTTGTTGACTTAAAGTTTGTTTATGAACTCTAGCAAAGATTAATGTACAACAGCAAACCAAACAATTTATTATAGCAAAGCTTGTTGTCATGTAATTTGTAGAACTGAATGAAAGAAAGATTATTACATTCAAACAAATTTATTGTTCTGTAGCTTGGGGATTTTCTTTTGGTCATTGGGTTTTGGCTTTTGTTTCATAAAGTAAAAGTAAATAAATTAAGTACTGAAGCTACTTTTGGAATTTCCCCGGAGGAGTAGGATACTCCCACAGGCTTCAGACCAGCAGCTCTGGACTCTATTGATCAAGGCAGAAGGCTTGGGTTTCTGCAAAGCTATAGTCATGCATTATAGATGTAGAACAGAAGTGGATAAATCTTTAAAATAGCCTGTTATATTAAGGGAGAGATCCGACATATAAAATTGTATGAGAACAGCTACCTTTATATCGGTCTTGGGTTCTCAAAACCTTATTGAAGAGGGTCAGCTACAGTACTGCTCATAGGAAACAGTATTAAGTGTAAAAAAAGTGCAGAATCCTTACTGCCAGCTTCATTTTTTCTAATGAACCAGCTACAACCACCTCATTAAGGAGACTGTTCTTGACCAAACTTTTCTGTCAGTTTTTTTAATGACCAAATTGAATTTAACCTCTCTCAACTCGAGAACTACTATTCTTCACCTTAATGACAGGACTTGATTTAAACTATTCCTTTTCATTCACTACATTATTACAGTACGTATTAAATGTTGAAAATAAGCCATCCCATAACCTCGCTATACTAAAATGGAAATCTTAATTTCACTAAAATTAAATTACTCAAAAACTCTGAGGGTATGACTAAATGAATAACCTCTCACCTCATCTGAAAGCAATTTATGTGCTTCCTCCAGTCATTTGTTCCTGACCCCATATGACATTAGTTCAGGAGCCCTTCAGTTCTAGAGGGGTGTGCTATGAGCCCCAAAATCATTGCTTTGATGCAACAGAGGGGTCAGTTAAGAGCAGGAGATGGGGATGGGGAGGAATGGGAGCAGGATGAAGAACACCTTACCCTAGCATTTGCACAGCTGTACCTTGCCATGGTGCTGCACACAAGGAATGCTCTTACATTATGGTGCATGAGATTTTCCGTAGTCTCCTGTGGCCTTGCTGCAGGAAGTGCTGAACACAGTGTGCTGAGTGCCATACAGCAATCAGACCTGGTTTTTAGGCTGCGAGCAGGATTTTACCCTTAATGCTTCTACATCATAATTTGTTGACGGTAAATGATGACTAGCTCTGTGGATGTCCTGAATGAGACATCCGGGGCATGATTTTTGCCAATCTTCTGAAGTGTTGGGTGCGGCTCTCTGAATTTAGATGTCCCTAAGGGGAAGTTAAGCTGGACACTGACTGTGGGATCTTTTGGAGTTGTAGTATGTTCACTCAATTGAAATTTTGCAGGAAAAATATGAAATCACTCTGAGAGCTTTCCCTTTGAAAAGTAGAGGCCACCCTCAGCAAAGCAGTGGTTCTTGGGGTGAGCGTTGCTATTGAAATGGAATTTTGGACATTCAGAGGAGCTCTCTTCAAAATATTTATTCTGCAAAACCCTGCCTTTACTGGGACACGATGCAACATCAGAAAGAAGATTTCATGAGACAGTGAATATAATCTTTTGTTTGTATTATGGTTTATTGTTTCTTTTGCTCTTTGTCATAAAGCTGGAGTAATGTTCGTGGCATTGGAAGACATTTGCACAATAAACAGCTCTGTGGTTCTCAAACACCTCAACTTTGCTTTGGTACTTAATCACTCAGAGAAAATGTTTATTGCCATGCACACTCCTCTGCTGTGAACATTATCCTTTTAATTATAAACCACTGTGCTGTACAAGACATACAGCACAGTATACAGAATGAAATCTGGTATCTCTTTCTCAGGCAGGAAGAGTTCCACTTGGTGGGATCCTTATCCCTTTGGTCTGCTTATCTTGACCTGACATAATATGGACCTAACATACCTTCTTTGACTCCAGTAAGCTTTGGGCTGGCATCCTCTTTTAAATGTGGGGTCCTCCTGTGGAAGCTCAGCTCAGCTTCCCCCTCTGGGGTCAAGTCCTGAAAAAGCAAGTTCTCAAGGGCCAGATTTTACTGTCTTTATTCAGTGAAGAAAAGGGAATTTTTGCAAAGTAAATGACAGTACAAAGTAAAAATCTGACAGAATTGGACTTTGCCACTACTGTGGCTAGCAATAACCCTTGCTTTCCTTGGACTTGCTGAATACCACTTTTTGTGGTATTGTGTCTTGTTTAACTGTTGCCTTTTATGCTGGAAAAGATAAATTCAGGAAGTTAAAGAGCAAGTTTGACTTAAAAGGATGTTGCAGCAAGTATTTTTATAGATTCTCAGTACCATGAGAAAAAACCCTGCTGTGTCTTCCCCCCCCTTGCGTTGATGCGTAGCCGAGGCACGACCAGGACACAGTGGGTGGCTCTGGGAGGGGCTGTGCAGAGGGCGTGGGGCTGCCCCGGCCGCCGAGTCCGCATCACCCCCGGCTCCCTGGGAACAGGCAGCTGCAGCCTGACTCATGTACATCCCCCTCTGCAGCAGTTTGGCTTGTCATAGACTAAACAGGGAGGAAAACGCTGTGGGAAAGTAGCTTAGCACTTCCCTCGTGCCTCCCTCCCCCAGGGCCCACTTCCAGGTGTAAGGTACATCTGTACGTGCTGGAATATATCTTGCACCTATGTGGCCATACAGACAGCAGCACAGTACAATCTCCAGACGTCTGAGCTTTTCACAGGCAAGCCTGGAGCAGAGATGACATTCTTTGTGCAATTACAGGGATCTGACCAAACAAGACATAGCCATAGCCCAGAGAGGCTTTTTTGGGTACCTATATGTTAAAGAAAATATAAGTATCTACTGTCATTCTGTCCCTATACAGATCCCAGTGCAGTATACCGGAACTCTGCATTGCATGTTCCTACCTGCTGTATTTTGAGTGCAAACATGTAGAGTGCCATGCGTTTATTCAATGTTTTCTGTGCTGCCTTGGACTGTGAGGCACCAAGAGAGTGGTGGGAGGTTGCACCTGATGTAAGGTCCTTTGCTGTTCAGCTCCTTAAGACACGGGCTTTCATGGCTGAGTGTAAATGCCCAGCTGCATCCCAGAGCTCATGTGCCAGACAGCTCTGCAAGGAGCTCCTTGAGCAGGGGAGAGCCTGTGGCAGTGTAGTGACAATCCATTTGTTGGGCAACAGTTGTTGCCACCAGTTTCATGCATAACGAGGGAGAGCTGACAGGTTTCCAAAGAGCCAGAATGGCCTTCAGCTGCCACTTCTCGTGGACTCCGGGTTCCTTCTTCTGTCCTCCCCTCCTGCAGAGGACTGTGGGGCAGAAGGGATTTATCCATCGCCACATCTCCTTTGCTGGAAGACCTTCCTCCCATTATTTCTGATCTGGTCATCAATCTGACTCAGTGTTGATTCTCCTCTTGTGCGTGCCCTGCATCCCCTGGAATGAGGCACTCTGCTTGAAATGATTAGCTGTCACCTCCACTTTGTCTCTCCAGCAATTTTTCACAAAGGCGGTGGAGTAATGGGACCTCAGAGTTTTCTTTTGAAGTGTTTTCATCTAAAATTTCAGCATCCTGGATTCCTCCCTCCCTCCTATCAGTTGTTGTGCTAGAGGAAAGATTTTTACATAATGATGTAGATTCTGAAGCTCAAATAAGAGACATTGGTAGGGGATAAGAAACAATGAATTCATAGGACTGGAACAGAACTTCATTGTGTACCCAAAAACATACCAGATGCTACCTAAGAAAATAGTAATGTTTCAAATTAGTATTGTCCTTTAACAACTAAGAGTCAGACTTACTGCTGTCATTTCCTGATAGCTCTTCTGGAAGGCACCCAGTGTGCATTACCTAGTAATGTAACTTTGTCTGATGTGCTTCTCTTTTATGTATAGGTAGTAGAACAGCTACAGACAGCTTTTTATATTTAGCAGCAGGTTTGTAAGGATGAAGAAAAATGCCTGCGTACCTCTATTGTTCCCATGGCACTTGAACACTTAAATGTCTTTTTCTGTTTGACATCCTTTGTATTTTAATAACACACAGAGGCATCAACAGAGATTGGAACTATATTATGTGAGGCACTAAATGAACATGGAGAATGGCAGCACCTGCCCCAGGTAGCTGGCTGTCTAAAATAGACAAAACAGGCACTGAAAGTCCTATTATCTCCATTTATAGGTAAGGCCACGGGATAAATTAAGACTCCTATGGTTATACACAGTCTATAATAGTCATAGTTGTTGAACCCCGATCCCTAGAGTCCCAGACTGCTGTTTTTAAAACAGAATAACTGCTGCTTTCTTGGAAACAATTTAACTCTCTTAATAATCAAGATGTAAAGTGAAGTAATACAGGTATTGAGACAGAAAGGTAATATGTTCAGATATTGCTTCATGGGGATGTTGCCATTTTATTTCTGTAGGAACAGACCATTAAGAAGCAAATTAAGACTTTTTCTTTTCAAACAGGCAAAAAAGTGCAACATAAAACTAAAATAGAGCCTCAGTTGTCCTTTCACCACTTTCATGCCTCTGGTGTTCCATAGCTTGACTGGAGTTACTTAGTTTAAACTACACTAAAGAAAAGAAGTATATTGCCCTAACCACCCATCCCAGAGACTTGTGCATTTAGGGATAAGGCCTCAGTGCAGAGTCCATTGCTGGATTGCCTAGATCCCAGCAGCAGCTTTCCCAGCTTTAAAAGAAATCTTCTGGGTTTTAAATGTATTTACATTTAGTTGCAGTAGTCAAAACAAAAGAGGAGAAAATACACTTATTCTTTCTCATTCATCTTAAAATGCTAAAGCTAATAAACCCACTATTTCTTCAGGAAAGAGAGTCTTTTGAGATGATCAGATGCACTGCCCACTATTTTTAAGTCAGATCTGCAGCTCTGACACTTTATTTTCTGCAGTGGATGAGTAACTGCATGTGGCAGGTTTATAGAAAACGAATTTCTCACCTTCAGTGATACTTAAGGAGAGCATTGGTACCATCTGCACTGATCCCATTACAGCCAGCTTACGGACAGCTGGGATGTCTAGGCATCCACTCTCCTCATTAATCCCCCATTCCACTACGATAAACTTCTGCAGAGATGGCAACACATTGCAGATGGAATTAATCCACCATGGCAGGAGCTAATTAAGAGAACAAATCTGAAGCAGTGCCTTATGGCTTTAATTCCCTTTTTATACCTGCAGGGCAAGGACTGTTAAAAATGAAAAGAAGTTAAGCGTAAGCCGATGCTGGCATTAACCATGTCTGCAGTCTCAAATACTATTTCTCCTGCTCATTTCAGCAAAGCCGTGGATCAGACTTTAAAAAAAAAAAAAAATTAATGAACTATGAAGAGAACAGAGGGAAAAAAGCCATTTTCATTAGGAATGTTCAAAAACCAACCTGATCACTCCACTAAGAAAGCTGATACAATTACTCTCAGCATCAAAGCAGAGTTTTGTGAGGTGGCATGTATTTCTAGGAAACAGTATTCATGCAGATACAAAAGGCATTTTCAGAAGCAAGTAGAAATATAAATTATCTGAGATTGTATCACTTATAACAAGAAATCGTCCTCTACAAGGTGTTGATGTGTCAAGGTAAAAGCAACCATCTGTGCTTCTGTTTTCCAAAGAGGAACTCACTTTTCATGGGGTTTGGAACTTACGATCTTCAACCAGCAAAAAAAATAAAAAATCCTGAAGCCTTTCATTATCCACCAGATCAACTCTCTGATGAGCCCCCCTGTCTAAAGCCAAGGATGAGGGATGGTGAAAACGAAAACCTCTGCACATGTTTTTGCAAAATAGGAATGCCAGCATATAAATGACCAATAGCAGAGGAAATGAATGAAATGTGCACAGGAGCATATGGGAAATGCAGATCTACTGGTGATCTGTGCAGTATTTACATGAAAAACCTTGAAGTATGTTTTCTGGTTCAGAGCTCTACAAAATGTGTTATTTCAAACTTAAATAGCTCTATAGTGTACTGAAGCATGTGCTTGGCTTTCAGCATATGTTTAAGACCCTTCTCTGCTTGTCAAAACGCTTTGGGCTATATATACAAAAGATACAAGCCTGACAATTACTATTATATGGTCTGTCTTAGGGACCCTTGCTATCACAGAGGAATTCCTCATCCTGACTTTAGGCTTTAGGTTTTCTAGGCAGTGAAGTCACTGGTACCACAGAAACAAAGGAGAAATTGATAAAGCCAGTTGTAGAAAATGTTGAGTAATTATTTTTTTCCGGGAGCTGAGGCATCTCATTCTGCAGAAAAAGCTAATGGACTTGCATCTTTTCCTGGAATTAATTCCTTATGCCCTTACTTACGAAACTGGAGAGGTGAAAAAATAGGTCAGAGCTTGCTTTCGCTCCTGACTAGCGATAGCACTGGAACATCCACTCCATCCCAGATCAGTGGTCTGAACATATCAGCTGAAATAAAAGTAGCTCTAGACCTACAGGGCACTCTTAATTGCCTTGCAGCATCATCCAGAGACATGTCTGCACTGCTGATATTTAGGAGATAAGAGATGTTGTTAGCCCAGGAGTCAGCTGCAACTCAGTAGCATTTTTGTTAAAGATGGTGGTTCCGTCTTGAACATTTGCTAATACATGAGGCTTGATCACCTTTGTCCTTCTGTGGATCTGGGCAGGGGTTCCCACTGGTAAGGACCGCGAGCCTGAACAGGGCCACGGCACTAGGAAGTGGTGTCAAAAATTCGCTGTGGAAATTAGATTTAGAAAGAGAATCGTGAGCCCAAAAGTGGACAGCCAGGAGGGAAGTTGGGGGGTTTGCTGTCCTAGGGGCAGGAGGGTGATTGTAGCATCACTGAATAAAGCACCGTGCAAATGGATCCACACTAGAGGCATCCGAGAGAGATAAATGCAGAGCGGTGCTTCCCTCACCGGGCTCTGGGATACTTTGCACGCTATGGCTTGACATTACTACAGCTTTCCTGTCTGTTGGAATCAGTGGGACTTCTGTATCCCCTCCAAATTCAAGGTTGCTCTTAAGCACAGGCATTAATCGGGTTGGTAGCGTGTCCTTTGCTGAATTAGGGTCAGACAGACATTCTGATAACCCATGTGCAGAGCATCTCATTAAAAGAATGTGTCTGATCCCAGAAAAATAACAGCTTGGGAGAACATAATATGTGCTTTTGGTCAGGGTATTTGTCACTTGCTGTGTGTCTGTTACTTGCAATAAATTAGAATAATGTATTCTTAAATTCAACTGATAGCTGGTTCTGGACAATTAAGATAGACTTTATGTATGGATCCTTGGAGTCTAATAACTTATATAGGAACAGATATCTTAAATAGTAAGAGGCCTCATTATTTTCCAAACTATGCAAATGTCTTAAATTTTACTGCTAGATTATTAATGTCCAGTTGTTTGCATATGAAGAGAAAAGTCTGGATAAATTTTTTAAAATGTGCCTCTGAGCATTGATGCTACAGAAACATCAAAGTTACTTCAAAACCTTCAGTCAGTCAGGGCTCCTAGAGGTTTGGATTGTCTCAAAGTGAGCAATTAAGCTTGAACTGCTAGATTGAATTTTTAGAAGAATTGCTATGGGGAAGAGGAGAAAAAAAAAGTAACAGTTTTTGGTCTGTACTCTTTGGTTGTAGCTTAAGGAAGACTCTGAGTATTATTGATTGGGGTTTTCAGTTTCAAATTGCGAAAAAAAATTGAAGACTTAATTTTACTTGAGGCAGGTAAGCATCAACCCCCTGCTTCTGTAACTGTGTGTGCTCAGGCAGGCTGCTGGGCCAGCACAGCTTCGTTCCCCTCCTTCAGACTCCACAAGAAGAAATTACAGAATGCTGTCTCAAAAGATTGGACTGGAAAAAGCACCAAACATTTGAATACTTACCGAAACTTTACAGAGGGGAATGTTGCCTGTGTTGCAGAATTAGATTATTTTTCTAGACTGACAAAGTTCCTTCTTTCCTTCGTATGCACCAGATTTTTGCCGGGTTTGTATTTTGAAACCCTGAGCTCCAGTGATGCATGCAGGTGAGATATAGGAGGTGAAGGGGACTCTCCAAGCTCTTTCAAATTCCAAAGAATCAAGTCAGACTTAGTTTTGATTTGGGGTGAAGTTTTAATCCTTAGATTAGATGCAGTACGCTCTTGCCTTACTTGTTAATGAAAGTTTACTCCACAGCTCTGTATGATCATGGAGAAATAGCCTCTAAATCAGATACACATTGGTTAGGAATTATTTAAACAAATGATTTGCTATTATTTGTGTAAATAGTTGGTCAGTTTATATGAGCACCTTTGAATGAATAAGAAATTCAAGTCAAGGGACATTTTGTTCAGAACATTTCAGCTTATTTAAAAACAGACCTGTCTGTCAGAGTTGCCGACTCCAGCTCCTTTTTCCCTCATGGAGAGCAAGGGGGAACAGCACTAAGAGGTGGTGTTGTATGGAAATCCAAAATCAACAAGCATCTGCCTAGAGAAGTTGTGTGTCACCCTAGATCCTCCTAGATCAATTTCTGGTTGACAGCGTACATGCAAGACCACTGCATGTGGAATCAGAAGCATGCTGGTGATTCCTGCCAAGAAGTACTAGCCGAGGGGCAGGTAATTCCTGCTAATCTCAGAGAAGTTGTCTGATTCATGGGCAGGCGGAGCTGCACTCTGAATTCTTCTGAGTAGGCAGCTCCTGTGTTGAAGAGATAGGAGTCTTGAAAGACATCTTTAGGAAGAAGATTCCTATATTTATTCGTTCTGTAGGTGAAAACGAATATTTCTGTAACATTTGGCAATTCATGCAAAGGCTTTCAACTTAATTTTTCTCCAATGCTTTTTTCCCCCACTAGTTCAGATGTCAGGTTACTCTTTTATGTTTCCCAAACTGGTACATCTTCAGAACAAATACAAAAGAATTGTCCAGCAAAACAACCTTGGAATTCTTCAGAGAGTCATGGCAAGTGTCAGAATGTTTTTGTTTTAACCAGTTTTGGTTTTCAGAGTCTGATGTTTATAAACAATTTTATATGTAACTCTGTTATTTCACTTGGTGACCTTAGCAGTTTTGTTTTGGGATTTTGTATTTTTTAAATCAAAATACATTTTTGTAACTGAGCAGAGCAAGTGTGGACTATTTGGGGTGTCATGGATAAATAGCAAACCTGATTTAAAACAGTATACAGTGGAGTCATTGGTGGGGGGGAAGGATGGAGAAGTCTCAGGTGCGTTTTCACCTGCTGGTGAAGGAGCAAAATTGGGAAGGGCTGTGTTTGTCTTCCTTTTTGCCCTCATGTATGCTGCCTGGTCAGTTCGTCCACCCCCACCACCAGAAGCAAATGTCTCCCTGTAAAACCCGAGCAACTCTCCTGGACTGTTCCATCAGGTGGAGGGTGATGGCAGGAGCTGGAGCGCAGCCCCTGGGAGCGCTGGTGGGCAGGTCACGGGTGCCAGGGCCGGCTTGGTGGCCACTCGCTCTGTCTGCCTGGCCTGGAGACTTGGTGTCCTGAGAGTCCTGGGGGCAGGCATTCATCCCAGACACCACCATGCCTGGCTACAACTCTGACAGAGTAAACTTTAGAAACAGCAGAGGCTTTGAATGGACAATTAGCTGTCCACCAAAAAATCTTGAAGAAGCACCCCAGGGAGTTGAGTGGGTACTAGAATTGGGGGGAGGGTTGAGTTTCTAGTAGATTCTTTTGATGTATCAAGAAAAAGATTTAAGAAGAATTTAAACGCTTTCTTAAAATAATGCCTTTTGTTGTGTGGGTGGAAGTAACAAATCTTTCAGCTTATAAAACTGATGCTTCATATAATTTCCTGATGTTCACTTACCTTGGCTGTTAATGGAAACTTGCATTCCAGCATAAACTTTAATCATCCCAGTGAAAGCAGCAGGAAAGATTTGTCCCTGGTGACAGCCATGGGCCATTAATGCACTACACACGGTGGATGTACTCTCCCCTTCTGTTCACACTCTTCAAAGCTATCATGAGCAGTACAGTGCTAGCTGTTCAGAAATGTACAGCAGGGCTGCAGCAATGTGCTCCTACCCATGGAGGGAGGTGAGCCCATCTCTAAGTTAAAACAGGCAAACCACCTCGCAGGCCATGCTGCTCCTGGGGTATTCATTTACATTTGCATCCTAAAGCATACTGCGATGTTCCGGTAGAGTTCAGCACGAAGGGCTGGCCACCAGGTGACACCTCAGCTGCTGAGCTCACCAGTGCTGAGGGCTGCCACACATACATTTTCCAAGACTCCGTCTTTCCATGGAAAGATGGGAGGTGCAGTACCTCTGCGGTGAGTCTTCTTGACTGCGTGTGTGCTCTACAGCCGGTCTGTGCCGGCACCATGGCTGCATCACTCCAAAACCTGCTGTGTGTGCTCTGAGCTGATCTTTGGCTAGCATTTCGGGTATGAAAATCAATACTCTGATTACAGAGCTTATTCTGTACTCAACAGTTCACCTGTGGAAGAGTCTCACAGCACCGAGCATTAGCCAGGGTAGTGGGTAGTGGAGTTGCCTGTACGGTTTGAAGGGAGGGCGTGAGCAGAGGAGAGCTGGGCACACACTGGGCAGCCGGGAAAGGTGAGAGATGCAGAAATGCTGGCGTGGGAGTGCAGCAGTGTGTGCCAGGAGAAAAGCTGCTCTTCAGTCCGGTCTTGGGGAAGGCCAAAGGGAAATGTTAATTAAAGAATTTGGGAAGCCCTGAAGTTTATCTGTCCAGGTCAGGGTAGAGCCATACCTGTTAGCTAATACGGAGGAACTTGTCAGGATTTCTCTTGCAGCTGTAACATCAGGTGGGAGGTTACATATGTGTGTGTATATATGCAAATGTGCGTGTGAGTATACATATATATGCTTAAATCCAATGCATAGTTTGTGCACAACAGACCAAAATTTAACTTTCTGGCATGGTTGCTAATTGTACTATGTTGCTGTAAGTCCCCTTATTCTTACTGTAAACTGCTGCCAGGAATGAAACATTGTTCTTATTTTCTATTTCTTTCTTGGAGGCAGTAAATTAAGAGGAAGATCAGAGTCACTGAAGGCCTAATTTGCAACAGAGGGCTTAACTGCTTGTTCCCAGGATTTAAAATGCATTTTGCAAACTTTTATCCTGTTCGGATTGAATTTAACTGATTGGAAGTGGCATGAGCAGTCTTGTTCCCTACCAGAACAGTGCAGTAAAGCAGATGGCTGGCCGAGGCACTGTTCCATTATTAAACAGATCAGTAAGGAGCCTAGAAAGAACGACACTTACAGCCTTTATATCTCACAAGGCCATATATTTTCTCTAAGATGAGGGAAAATTAATATGGCCTCTTTATTGGATGGAAAAGGCTTTTCAATTTAACCTTGAGCTATTTCCCTTTACAAAGAAATTGATAAAAGCAACAATGAAAAATTTTAATCTTCTTACAGGATAATAGGAGAGAGATCGTCTGGAGTTTATAAAGCATCTTAGTTAATGGATTCATTTTAATAATGACAGGTTTATCCACCCACATTGGCAAATCTTGATTTTTATTTTTTTTTTTTTCCTGAGTGCATGCATCTAGATTACTCATCTTAAAGTACAGAAAGGAAGTATCATTTTAAGAATAATACAAGAACCCTCCTGTCTCTCCTTTGCTAGTTCAGATGGAAAGTCCCAGCATTCTCCCTGACACTTGGGTCCATAATTTGGGCACTGTTTCTGACCATCTTTTCTCTAAATCTTAATGTCTATGCTACATCTGATTCCAGTCTGAAGCGTAACTCCTTTCCACTTCGCCTCTGATTCTCATCAGGGCTTCATCAACTGAATTCCTACAGCATTGGCTTCTCTAACTTTAACAGAGCTCCCTACTTCCAGCTAGTTAAAGTGCTTCCTCCAGTGCCATTTGCTGGCAGGTTTAGCTGGGTAGCCTCTCTCTGTGTGTCCTTCTGCTGGTTCCTTTTTTTTTTTTTTTAACCACCACCAGCATTAACTGCTTGCCTTTATTTTAAAGGCCCTGCCTGATCTCATCATGTCCCCATTATTACTTCTCTCGAGCTGTCAAGACAGTGTCTCCCTTTTCCATACAGCCAGGGATGCAGCTGTGCTCACTCAGCCTTAAACACGTATCTGTGTGCTCTGTAGCTATGAGGCCCTTCGTATCTCGAAGGACCCTCCCACAGGCTGTGCCATTCTCCTTCCTGTGATTCCCTGCTTCAACCTTGTTTTGCTAAAATGGTTATGAAATTTCTGACTGCTGCTAACACCACTGCTGTTATCTCCTTGCCTCCTTGACTGCCTTTTTGCCTTCAGGTACAGGTGTCCTGTTGGTCTGTAAGCGTGTGGGGGAAGAGATTGCCTCTGCTCTGTCTGCGCAGCATGTAGCTCTGTGTGTTCCTGGTCTACCATCCCGGCTCCTGGGCCCTACAGTAATACAAATAATTAATGACAGTTCTTTTCACCATCATCTGGAAATGCTTGTCGGCTTTGTGGCATTTCTTGTAAAAGTTTAGTGAGCCTTATGAAGCAAATCTTGCAATTGAGGAAGAAAGCCTAATTGATTATCAATCCAGGAATAATGCAGCCCTGTCCTATGTTGAGTGTTTGTTTATTTTTTACTTGTTGAATACATTGGAATTCTTTAATTAGGGCCTAACTTGGCCTCAGTAGATACCTTATATGCTGTGAAAGTCTTCTCTGTCTTGGTTGCAGCTGTTTACCAAGGCTGTTGGAGTCTCTGCTGTTCTGCTTCTTGCTTTCTGTAATCAACAGGCATCCTAAGATGCTTGCTAGATTAATTGAAAAGTTGCCAGCTGGGAAGCAAGCCTGTGCTTGTGTCTGACCATTTGGTTGGATCTAATGTGAAAAGGGGAAAAAAAAAAAATCCTCTTACTGTTTTGGGAAAACTCCCTGCAAAGGCTTTCTAAGGCTCAGGATTAACAAGGGCTCCTTTGCTCAGCAGCACCTGGGTGGGTATTGGGAGCTTTCTGGAAAGATCCCCAATGCCTCCTTCAGGACATTAGGAACCCTTAGTACATCACAATAGGATACACCCTAAGCAAAAATCTTTGTACATGTTACATGTACTGTAAGTGGTCACAGAAACTTCTCTCCAGTGTATTTTATTTTTTTTCCCCTTTCTTAGCAGTGCCAGTAGTGGTAAAGTCAGAGCATTTCTGGGGGATTCCACTTGTGCACACCATGCAAATGTCCCTATACCCACCACCCTGTAGCCTTAATTTTCCCCAATGGTCTGAGAAAGCAGAGATGCTGGATACTGCTCCAGGTCTGCCTGATCTGCTCTTCTTAACCCAGCAGTTCTGGAGGAAATAGGAGATTGAAAGAGCAGCTGAGTCACTAAATTGAATTTCTGATCATGTTCCTAAACCTCATGTAATGCAAACTTCTCAGGAGCAAATGCTCACTTGGAATTATTGGTTGCAGTTTTTTCAAAAAGAGTGAAATAAGAATTTTGAAGGTGACTCCTGTGCTGAGAATAATACTCTAAAGTAACAAACCCAGGAGTGAAGAGCTCAAATTTGCTACTCCTATTTTCACTTTTCTTTTGGCTCAGTTTCTCCATTTCCTCTGCTTTGTCTGGATCAAGGAATTCTACTTAATAGCCCTGTTCCTGTCTTTTTTTCCAAAAGTAATAAGGAAACGTAATGTAAGAAAAGTAGAAACAATCTTTGCAATACCAAAGATTTGTTTAATGTACTGGTCTATTTATTAACAGTATCTTGATCCATCATTATCAAGCTGTATCTTCCAAACATGCAGAGTAGGAAGAGGAAATCTTAACCTTGTTTTCTTCCTCTTGGGAAGTCCAAATGGACCAATTCTGAGAGAACTTCCTCTCTCTTCTGTGACAAATTAGCAAGATTTTAAGAGTATAAATGGGTGGGTTGTAAGTGGTTTTGTAGCAGCTTCAAATCCCCCTGAATCTACTACAGGCAGCATGAGAATTGCTTCTATTAAGTCCCAGATGGGGATATGGAAATTTAAAAGTATCCTCAGGAATCCTGCAGTGCCCACTCACTCGGAGCAGTAGCTGCAGTTTCACCAGTCTCCATCACGTTAAATGATTCCCACAGGTTGGACCACTGAGTGTCCCTTGCACGTAAAGGTTCAGATCCATGTGAGCCCTAGATGTGGAGACCAGTGTGACTTTATTCTCTGCTGATAAATGGCTTCCAATTTTAAAAACAGGAAGTTCATCTTATTGTGGATGAAATAGCACATTCTCTTTCACCCATTGCACAGGCCATTGTGTTGCTCATTTGCGTATAAGCTCAAGTACTTGTGTGGTCATGTACCAAACCCTACAGTGGAGATGCCAGTAAACTTCCTCATTTTATGTCTACTCTCTTGCCTTTAAGGCAAAAACAGATCTCAGAAGAGTCCCAGATCAGAAACACAAAGAATGACAAGCCTGTTTCCCCTGTGATTATTTTATCAATCTCTCCTGGAGTGTTGTTCATAAATGTTAGCTTTTTAATATACGCTAAAGAAACTTCTTCATTACCAACTGATGTCAGACTTCATTGGATTTCATCTGCTAAAATGCTCAATCAAGAACCAAACTCTATTCTCTGGAGGTTGGGAAGACTTATTCGTGCATTCGGAACAGAGCTTGTGGTGCCCTGAAACTCCTGCAAGTGCTGACCAAAGAAGTTATTTTATATTTGTTTTGCAGGGTGAGATATTAAGCTGAAGGGTGTCATTCTGCCCTTTTAAGTAATAACACTCTGCTGTAAGGAGCAAAGACTCACTCTGTGGGCCAGGGGCTGGAGGAGCTCTCAGGCTGATATAAAAAAGCTGTTCTACTTCATGTACTGTTATTAAATATCCACTGGTCAGGAGACTGCAGCGTGCACGTCCCAGGTGACTGAACCCAAAGTTACAACTGAACCATTCTCACTTTCTCTTCTTTCCTGATCCAGCAAATTTACAGTTACTCCATATGAGAAAAAATACTATCAATAAGAGAGATAATGAAGTCTGATGTGGATATTCTGTGCCATAACGATTAAGACTTCATTCTCAGTATGCAACAAGGCAATGAATTTGAATTCAGATTCTCCACGTCCCCAGGCAGGTCTCTTACTACCAGGCTGCTCACTGACAGGCAAAGCTCTGCTTTGAGAGCCCCTTGTATCCATTGCTTTGGGAAGAATATCCAACACAGGTGGGTGGGAGCTGCTGTTGGATCATCAGTATTTTCATTTTGGTTCAGTTGACAAGTTTGCTCATTCATGAGCTTTTTGGAGCGATGTGTGTTTCTGCCACCAAACTGATAATTTCTGCATGCAATTCTGTTTCTTTTTACTTCTCTGCCAGTTTTAATTCATGTAGAGAAAGAAAGGGAAAAAAAGCTTAAGATACATAAAGTAAACAGCTTTCATTTTTCCTCAGATGTATTCATTAGTCAAAATTAGTCACTGAATAATTTACATGAATGATTCTTAGTTCACCAATTGTTTGTGAGCAGTTCGTTACCCATACTCAAATTGCAGATGTTTTGATTAGGTACATGAAATGCGTCACAGCTGTGATCTTTCTTTTAGGGTAGTTTCTCTGATGTCAGCAGAGGCACTCCCTGTTTATACCAGCAATAGACCTGAATTAAGCTCAATATATATCTCTTGGTTGCAGAACTTAAGCAAAGCTACCTGAAATCTTTGTTCGTGACTGTCAGCCTTGGGCCACGCATGGTTTTTCAGCCATTTGGGGAAAATAGCAGGGGTTCACAAACCCAAACAGAGATGCCAAATCCTGCAGAGCAAGTATGAGGGAACAGCCTTGCTTTTCTGTATGACCTTTCATAGGTTCTTGATCAGTAGCCCATAGAGCCTTGGTAGATCCTGGGCTGAAAATCATGGGATTAAACCTTTAATTGGGCATCTCAGTTCTTTACTCTTTTTCTCTCTGCAAACAAGCTTTTCTTGCAAACTCTGATTTCCATGATGGCCTCTGGTTTGTTTAGAAAGGACCATACCTCCAAGGACAGCTTCAATTGTCGTTCTGCTTAAGCCCTCTTGGGACACAGTCTTAGTTCACCATTGCCATGGACAAATGTAGTATTCTTATTGCATTTATTAAGCTGAGAAAAAGGTGAAATCATTATTGTTAGTCTACAAACAAGAGTTAAATACCTATCATCAAATGTAAAAATGAGTAAATATGGTATAAATTATTCTAATAGGTTTGCACAAAAAAGAGCAATTAAACTAATGCAGTTTGACTTCTTTTCAATTAATAATGTACCCAATCATTTCTACATTGTTTGGAAAGACTATGTGCAGATAATATTGTCTTATGGCCTAATTTTTTTCATGCAATTAGTTGCATACATTTGCTGACAGGCTAATTTATGAGCAATTGCTTTAAAAGCAGAACTATTTTGCATTTAATTACATTGGGTTGTAATCCATCTGTTGACAAATTTGTGTGTTTTGCTATTTATTTGCTAATGCGTTCCACTACTCCAACATGATCAGTCATACAAGTTGAATATTTTTTTGATTATATAAATACCATAGGGTAATTAAGGGCCAGATGTATGGCTGGTGGGAATGACTAGTTGCGGTATTTCTCCTCTCCCCCTCCTCCCAAGCTGAACCTGTTATTACTGCTCTGTGGAGAGTGAACAAAACTATGATTAAAACTGGAATTCTGTGGCTGCTGTTTCTCAGCAGCTGCAGCCCAGGAAGGTGGGGAGAAGTTAATCTGATGGGGCCCTCCAATGCTTTGTGCCCAGGACCTGCCTGCTGTTTGCTCACATGCAGCTTACTTCTAAAATGTCATGTTCATGAGCAAATCGATACCTTTGTAGTGAGAAACAGAGGGGCAGCCTGGAAAATCAGGCCAAGGTTTCTGGATTCACTGTTTTCACGGCTCGTTCTGAGGAGGAGGAAAGGTGAGTTGGGTGGAACAGCCTCTCAGGTGACGGCCTTTGGATGGCAGGTGTTTGGACATGGAAAGCAGGAGCACTTTGTTTCAGTCAGGTTTCTTGCTGAATTGATTGGCAGTGGATGCCTGAACTGTGGGTGCAGCATGGAGAATGGTAGTTGCTGGGAGAACGTTGTTTCTCTTGGCAGTTACTTCTTGGACTTACTGAAGAGTGGTGTTGTTTGGGTGTAAGAAATATTTTTTTCCTAGTACCCTTGAGAGAAAAGAGAAGTATTGATCTGAGGGATTGCAAGACAGGTATGGTACTTAGACTTTGTGTCATTGTTGGGGGAAGAAACAGGAAGGCTCAGAAAAATGTGGCCTGAGCAAGGGATAGGTGTGTAGTGGCCTGTGGGTAAAGGAGTTTGCTTGATTTTGTTCATTTAGTGGGTAGTTCCTTCAAGACCAGTTGAGTTTAGGTTGCTCTTGCAAAAAGGACAGCAGCAATGGATAAATCTTAAGATAAAGTCATGGCAAAGTCAGTTGGATCTGGACACCCCATAGCACTTTACAGAGCAGAGTGGGACAACGGACAAAGCTTTCTGCTTACAGCACCAGCTGCAGGGTGCAGTGTTGGATTCCTTCTGTAGACAAAGCACTGTCATTCTTTCCCATATTGACTAGTCCATTACCCCCTAAGAAACCTCTTTTGTTTGCCGGATAAATTGAGGTGAGCTGCACTATCCAAGAAAGTGAAGGGCAGCAAAATCTGGCTCTTGATAGAACTTCTAAGAGTATTTAGTTCAAGGCCCATCAAAATAGCTCTAGTGTGCCGTGCAAAAGTGACAGTAAGAGTGACAGCTTCTTGTGTATCAAAAGCAAAGAGTGAATAATGTGCATTGAAGCCTTTTTGATGGTGACGGTGGCTGTATAAATGTGTATGAGCATACATATGCTCTGACTGGTTCATTTGCACTAATGTGATAGAAGTGCAGGCTATCGATTCTTTTGGCAAAATAAAGGTCATTATAAGGCTTGTGAAGGTAAGTGTTTGTACAGTGGGTTTGTCTGTACTTAGCTTAGGTTCAGATACACATCAGCTTTCTCAGCCTCCGAGTGGGTTTGAATTGAATCTTGCAATTACCACATTTTCAGGCAAACAGTTTCTTACTTTGGATTAAAGGCAAAGGTCAAATTAGAATTCTCTTTGTATGCTTTGCATGTTGGATTTTTGTTTTTGTTTCTTTGTGGTTTTAACTGAATTTCTGTTTCTCCTGAGTATTAACAGCTGGCAGCTGTACATATTATGAGAGTTCAGGCATCTCTAAAAACATCACTTCCTTCTGAAGTGCTTTAAAGCATAAATTATATTTAGATAATATCCTCAGATGACAATATCAGTCTGTGAAAAAGGATTTTCTTTCCCCACCTCCTCCTGCTTTTAATCTAGAAATTAAAGACAATAGGGACTGCAATTATCAAAGACAGCAAAAATATTCCCTCTTAGGGGCTTCACCTACAAGTTCTTGTTTCTGCTCAGTGTACTTTGAGAAGCTCAGTTTGTTGTTAATATGCTTTTGTAGAGCTGTCTAACAGTCCCCATAAAGCATGGTGAAAATAGAGCTTAAAGGAATGGGTGGACACTTTGTGAGAGTCAGACAAATAAATTGCATGCTTTTTATTCTCTGAAGCATGGATGACTAGAATTGTGACGGACTGAATAGTTCACAGTGATTATTTTGAAGAGATTTTCCAGGTTTTCAGTGTTCTGTGAAAATCTGTAGATTTAAGCAGAAGTATGGTTTATTTAAACATATTTCAGTGTAATTGGTCTTGAGACTGCTAGCAGACAATTGTCATTTGAAATATTCAGTGTATAGATAAATTCCATAAATTCTGTGGTATTTTTGCCTTACATGATAAGGAGCTACATGGAGATGGTTTTATTGCTTAAATTACAAGTCACATGTTTGATGATAATATTTGCCATTCTTGCCATTTTTGGCTAATCATATCAGTTGGTCAGGGAGAGGAGATGATATCATATAATTCAGGTAAGTAGCAGGCTGAAATGTGAATTTTGCAATTGGATTTATTTATTATTGCTATTTTTATGGCAGTGGTTCCTAGTTACTGTTACAAATGGGGTGAATGACTATATGGGTGTTACAGGCAACTGGCATCCTAGGCGGCTCCCCTGCGCTACCTCAAATCATACTTTCCCTGCCATTATCATCTTAACTTCTCTTTAGGAGCAATTTTCTCATTGCAGTTAATAATTGTTTTGGATATTATCTTGTCCTTGTAAGCTGAGATGATTACGAAGAAGAGCAAGACAAAGGTTATAAGAGAACATGAGCCCCACCCTGTGCTTCTGAGAAAATAAGTCATTGATGAGCAGAAGCCATGGGGAAAAAACCCAGCAACCTGCGCATGTCCCTGTGTTCTCTAGGTTTATTTGGGATCAAGAGCTGAACTAATATGCTGTGAAGGGCAGGGGGAAGGGGAAAGCAATATAGAGGGAGCAGCTCTGACATACAGTACATCGGCCCATGTCCATACTCTTGGTATGCCAGCTGAGGGTGTAGGACTTTTTAAGTATTTAACACATTGCGGTTTCATGTTGCATATTCAGTTTCAGAACTGAAGATAAGCATTTTCTCCTGAGATCTCTGTGCTGGTTTCCCATCTGAAGAGGTCCAGAGAGAGTTTGTAAAAGTGGAAGTATGGGAATTCTGAAGCGTGATGAGACTCAGCTGAAACTTAATCACTGTTGGCCCTGATCCTATGTTCAAAATCCAAATAACTGCAAATATGAGTGTGGGAAACAGCAGTGATTCCATCCCATGTCTTTCATCGCGAGATCCTAGTGCCCCCCAGAGTCTGACTAATAAAATCACTGAGATCAAAATCCGGTGAATGGGCTGTCTTCCCTGAAACAGATTGGAGTATTTCATGGTGTGGAGCTTGGACTTTCCCAGTTGTCCTATTAGCTGTCCAAATTAATTCAGTTCAGATGACCAAGACATGGATGTTGCAAAGTCTTCCTGAGTGGAAAAAATAACTTGTTGGCTGAGCAAGGGCAGGAATTTACTAGTGAGGAGCAAAGGCATAGATCTGCAGAATTGTGAGGAGTGAGGAAGTGATTGCATTGCAACTGCCTTGTTATTTCCTACAGCAGCTTACTTTAGGCTACTCAGGTGTGAGATGAAGATGGTGTTTACACCATTAGCTTTAGATATCTAACTGAGGTACGGTTTGGTACAGTTATGGTTAGCAGTGGATGTTCCCTCTGGAGTTGATGAAGGGACAGGCACTACCTGAGAGCCGTTCAGAACGCAGAAGTTAGGTGACAGAAATACCTTCTTCACTCCTTTACCTGGTTCTTCGTTCACCCAGTTCCCATCTGCTTCCTTCAGACTCCCTTTGCAGTTGCAGCTCGTGGGCCTGGGGCAGCTTCGCCGGGCAGTTAGAGCATGAGGAGGCAGCACTCCTGCATGACGTGTCGGCTTTGCTCTTGGTGAGTGGCCCCTCACTACCCGCTTGCTCGGTGTTTGCCTCTGAGCAGCACTACAGGCTGAGACATATCCCCAGGGTTGCGTAGCAAAGGGATTGCTTCTTTGCCTCCCCGAATCTCAAGGCTGTATTCCTGTGCACTTACTTCCCCTCAATTGATGTGGCACTACCTGTCCAGCAGCTCTTTAACCAGGAGGGTAGCCTGCTGCTCAGAACACTTTTTTATGAGCACAAGGACCTTTCCTCTGCTACATCCAGCTAACTTTCTCATTACGCTTTATAGCAAACATTAATGTCTAGAAAAAAAAGCAGATTTTATCTGCTCCCAAGATAGAACATAAAACAAACATCCAAGGCTCTGTAATGCCAAGACGTTTTTAGGATGCTTTTCAGAAAACGCACTTGACTTCAGTCATTCCAAATCTATTTTGTAATTACAAAGCCATTTCATGTTCCTTTGAAACCAATTCTAAAGCTATTCTACAACCATACTGAAGGTATCTTATGTATAGAATTTACATAAACATTTATTTTAATCCTGTCTTTTTTTTTTTTTTTTTTACTGTATTGATAATCTTTACAGTAGAAAAAGGAGTCTTCACAGAACCCAAAGTGCTCTTGAACATCTCACCATGACCTCTATAGAAGGCTGCTTAAAGGAGTTCCATTCATCTGGGTGATGTTAGTCCAAAAAAAAGGAAAAGAAAACCCACCCAGTGTGAAGTTTTAAGGCCAGATGGAGCATTAACATTTAGTTTCAACTTCTCCTATAGCACAGGCCATACTGCCACACCAAGGATTCCTTTGTCAAGGTGAGCAGCAGAGGTTTACTAGACCACAAACTTTATTACTGGCTCTAAGGTTTCATCCGCTGGCTGTGGCGCATGGCAAGCTGGTTCACTTGCTGAACAGGAGAAATTCCTATTCTCTCTTGTCAGATGGTGATAATAGTAAAGACAAGATTAAAAACCACTAAATAGGCCACACACTTTAGGAATATCAGAGAGGTTTGGATCAGCACACTTGTCTATTATTATATTACTTTCTCCTTGACAGTGCTGTGTGAGGAACATGATCAGATTTATAAAATTGTTCACTGTCCAGCTGTATGTAATCCTGATACTAAGTAGGTTTTCTTTGACTACAAAATAGCATTGGCAAAGCACAGATCATCTACCTACTAGATAAAGCCTATCTCGGACAAACCAGAGCTTTATTTAGAAGCAGCCATGTTAAAGCACGTATCCCTCATCAATGTGTAGGGTCAGGAACTGAGTGATATGTGTTTAGAGCGCAACCTAGTCATAGCCTATATAATGCCAAGTAAGGAAAGCACATAGCAGAGGGGAAGGTGAAGAGCTGCTTCTGCAAGTGTGTGCTGTATTCACAGTGTGAGAGCTTGTGCACTGAGTCAAAATAGTATGAATTATCAAGTGTTATTATGTAACATTGGAAATAAAACTGACATCAAATAAAAAGTGATATGATACTGATATAGTAATCACTCCAAAAGCAGAGGAAGAGATTGTAAACAATGTGATCTGGTTCTGATTAGAAATTGGTGGAATTTGCATCCCCTGAGCGTCCTTTTGGGCCCACAAGGGAATGAGCAGCCTTCCCGCTCCCCGTGTTTATGGGAAAAGCAGCTGCATAGCTGTTCTCTCACCCCAGTCTCATCAATACTGGCTTTCATGTTATTAGTTCTCAAGATTGCTCTTGCAATGATTCAGCCTTTAAGATGTGGTTACTGTGCTTTTTATAAGTGAATGGAAAAAAACACAAAGGTTAGCTATATTTCTTCCCAGTTAATCCTTTAGCAGAAGGAAACGTTCAATGATCCCCCTTTCTGTGAATGTGGTCTGACAGATCAATGCATTTTCTGGGTTCTGTTACCCTGCTGAGAATTTATAACAGATTTTGAGGCCAGACCACATCTTCCCTTCTAGCCAAGAGTAAGTTAATTAGGTAAACACAACCACACAGTCTTGCAAAGTTCCTGGATTGTCACTCTCTGCAGGGGGAGAGGGGCATATTGCCCCCCGTTACATAGGAGAATCAATGAAAGGCTCAGCATGTCTGTGCGTGGAGGTGCCATCTGCTTATGGGCCTTTTCCCAGTTTGGGAGGACTTTCTGTGCCGGGGGGCTGTAAGCCATTTACCTCTTGTGCAAGAGGGATACAAAGTGCCAAGGTGAATATTGATGAATGATAAATGGGTTTTTAAAAGTTTTTACTACAAATCTATTCTCTGGGGTTTTTTTGTTTCTTTTAGTACAAAAGAAGGTATGATTTTGTTGATGATTTCTACTTACTGACATAACTAATGACTTAATGGAGGGCTTCTGCCTTCTGTTTAGAGATAGCTGAGATATTAAGAGATCGCACTAATGCCCTTAGAAACACAGTGAAACTTGAGAAATCTATAAAGATACATTTAGTGGTAAAAATTATTCCATGATAATTTGTCAATTATAGTGTTCTATCAGAAATCAGATGCTCGAGATGAAATCTGCTCCAGCTGGGAGAAGGATCCATTTTCTGTTCTTCCAGACGTGTCTGGAAAGAAAATGCCTTTACTTAAAAAAATTTTCTCATGTTTGCTGGGTTTGTAGGGTTTGGGTTACGTTTAGTACCAAGGCGGTTTTGTATAGGGCTAGCAGATGGTTCATAGGTGTTATCAGCATGGTATAGGCATAAATTGATGTTTTCTGGATTGGTAAAGGATGCCGTAGAAAATACCTATAAGTAAACCTCCAATACTTGTTCAGAGAGTCACGGAATAACTTAGGTTGGAAGGGACCCGTGCAGGTCATCTGGTCCACATGCCCCTGAAAGCAGGGCTAAATCATATTAAAACTTTACAGACAGAACCATAACAGAAAATTACTTACAATGCCCTCAGAGTTTTACTCAGTGTTTCATTAACATGTCATTTCTGTGTACATTAATGCTCTTTTTCATTGAGAACAACTGCAGAAATGAAAATGTTCTAAATTTTTCCACCATTATTACTGGTTTAGAGAAAATGACATCTGTCCTTTGACAGAGGGGTATTTGCCCATGTTCAGAGCACACAGGTTTAATAGCATTTTGCTGGTTCCCACAGCAGAGTATCAGATTCTTTGTTTCTTGTGTAACCTCACCTCTGATGCACAGATAGTCCATCGCTCGCCTCCACAGGAAAGAGAAATCAGCTCTTCCTCCTGTTATAACTTTGGGACAAGCCAACCACCCCTCTGAGTGGGAACCCACAGTGCTGTCCTCACAGATGCAAGGTGGGACCTCCTGGTTTTTTAAGACCTCCATGGAGAGCAACTGGTAGAATAGGCTACAAAGTCGCCATAAGTATCTGTTATACATGAAGTCCTTACTCTGATGTGTATAATATGTGCATACAGGGTAATATATTGATTTGCTTTGTTATGATTTCTGTCACTGTATCATATCTTACCCGTTAGCAATACAAAACCATAGTCTTAGTGACAGAGAACCCCACACTCTGCCTTGTCTCTTGTTTCAATAGGAAAGCTTACTCAAGGAGGACTAATGAAAATTATAGCTATTTATCCACCAAAGCTATGAAATGATACATTATGATTCCCAAAGTGCTGGGTTACTGTACTGTGACAAATAGAATAGTTTCCTAAGTACCCTTGAGTGAGAACAAGTGTGCAAAAAGGAGACTAATATTGGAGATTTATTTCTTTCAACCACTTAGTTGCCAATAGAAGGAGTTATAAGTAAAGTTTATATTTCTTAAATATCTGTCTGGTGGGCGGGTTTGAAAGCTGATAAAGCAGGGGGTGCTTAGAGCCTATTGTGTTTGAAGTGGGAGGAGAAATAAATGAGATTTCCACACAGTGAATGTTTTTTAAGAATTATTTCTGCAGCTGTTAATCTGGGCTTTGTACAGCCGCTGAGCCCTGGAGCAGGACATGCGCTGTGCCCCACAGCAGCAGCCTCGGGCACTGTGCCGCAGTGTGGCTCAGCTGCTGGGCACCTGTGGCAACTTGCCCATCGCTTTTGTCACTTGTATTGCAGGTGATCTTTTTGTTCATTTGCTTTTTGTGCCTGTAGCAAACACCTGACCTCTACTGGGGTCACACCAGTCGAGTCTGGGCTGTGGTGCTGTCGTGCTAGGGGTGGGCAGCAGTGGCAGCACACGTGTCAGCGCAAGCCTGGTGCCAGAGCATATGGAGAGGCTGCTGAATCAGAAAAATTTCCATTTTTCTTTGTTCTGCTTAAGTAGCATTTACAATAAGGCATTATCTAAAAGGAATTAGAAGCCAAAAGCTGGATTTGTGAAATACCTGCCTCTCCTCCTTTCCCCAGTGCAAGCAGACCACGTGAAAGGATGACTTTGCTGCTGTTGCCAGCAGGATAGTTCCAGAAAGGGTGCTGTTTTCAGCATCCTACTCAGTGGCCGAAAGATGGCTAACACATGGCTCACTGAAAGCACTGTCCTGTGTGGGCTGTTAGGACTGCAGCTTCCTGGGTCCTGTATCTACAACATGCATGTGCTGAGGGCAGAAGTCAGGGCAGGGGCAAATGAGAGGTCCGGTTTGATGTCCTTCACATCAGAAAGAGAGCACCTGGCTTGTCTTTGTCCAAGACTTGCTGTATTGTCTTGGGCAAATTATATCAGACAAGTTTCAGTCTGGAACTTATGCTTTTCCCTCCCACTGACACTCCTGATGATGGCTCCCTTGTTGTCTGAGATTTACCTAGAAGCAGGTAAGTTTGCTGGATTTGGGGCTGATAGCTGTAGAGCTGTTGGCAGCCAAGTGGGAGTTTCCAAGTCCCTATGTCTCAGGCCAGGTAGGGGCAGATCTTGTGCAAAGC
This sequence comes from Tyto alba, assembly GCF_018691265.1. Classification (NCBI taxonomy): domain Eukaryota; kingdom Metazoa; phylum Chordata; class Aves; order Strigiformes; family Tytonidae; genus Tyto; species Tyto alba. The sequence continues at coordinate 25,624,036 of NW_024881262.1, read as the reverse complement.
CATCTGCAGTGTGCACTCCTGTTCCCTGCTGCAGAGCTGGCCGGGCTGCCCTGGGCTGGAAGCAGTGGGAACCAGCACGTACCCTCTGCGGGGATCCCGGTAGGAGAAGGGAGGCTGTGTGCAGCACATCCCAGTCTGCACAGGGACAGGGACTGAGCAGAAAGGGATCTCCCCACTTCTAGACCCCCTGAGAGGGGCTGAGCCCCGCTGGCGTGCTCCCTGCCACAGAGCAGGGACACTGCAAGGGCCTGTTGTGCATTTTGGGTGCTAGAGGTTCCTCAGAAGAAAGGCAGTGTAATAGTTGCCCTACATTCATAACTATTGATTGTGTCAAGTTAACTGTCTCGGCAAATTAAACTGTGAACTGATCATTAATAACTCAATTCATAAATGGGTGAGTAAGCCAATGGATTAAGGAAGGTCTGTAGGCCTTGTAATTCAGCTCTGATGCAAATCCAAAACTGATGCATGGAGTAAACTCTGAGTTTCACCACATTGGCTATAGAGAACAACAAGGTGATGTCTTTTAGTTTATCTACCAAATGGTCTACTTTGAATTATAATAAAGCTATATGCTTTTACACCACCTGGGGCTAAAATCAGGGCAGCTGAAATCAAGAAAAGCTTTCTCATTATTTTCAAAATACCTTAAAACTTGATAAGGATGTACAGAGGAACCCCATTCTGTCTAGTCTAGTCTAGGTCCAGTTATCTTAATCCATCCTGCTTTGCAGTCAGACTCTGGCTCCTTGTCCTCAGGGAATGTCCAAACTTTCCATCATGTGAAGAGACATTCAGAGTTGCAGCTGGGCGGTTAAATTACGTGAACTGCATGGTGACCATTTTGACTGTTGTTTCTTGATTATTTTTTATGTGCATGGTATGTTCTTATGAATGCCACTGCTCACTGAGCAGACTGCTGAACTGGCCGCCTCACTTGTTTTCCTGAGCCATGATCACTGGTTTTAGGACATGTTAGTGTGCTTGTGTTGTTCATATTGTTCTTTTCAGCCTATGCTTTGTTGCAAAGGTGATTATCGAAATTAAGAAAGAGGCAATCTGTGAACAAACATGCTAATAATAATACCAACACTCTGAATGTGTGTTTGTATTTGTTACGCTTCTCAAATCTTACCTCTCTTACTATGCCTACAAAATACCTGAAGTCTAAGCAGCTGATGAGCTGTGACTCCAGCTCATCTTTCATTTTCTGGTCTGGTTGTTTCTTGCTGCCACCACTGTTTCCCCCTGTATAAATGGATTGAAAGCCTGCTGAGGTACAGATCTTTTTCTAGCATATTTGGTTCTCACCCTGGGTGAGTCACGCTAAAAGCAATATGAAAAAACAGTGATCTTGGGATTACAGTGTTTTAAGATACATTAAGCAGTACTCTCCACCCTCCTCTGCAGAGGACTTTCAAACAAACTTTTCAGTGAGACATTAAAGGACATCGGTCTTTGTCGCTTGCCAAGCTGGGCTCAAAGGCAGGAAGTTTGCAGGTACCCATGCATCAGGAGATTTCTGACTGAGGGCTCTTTGTTTCCCCCCTATAAAGTCCAGTAGCTGGAAATTAAAGTGAAGTGAAAGTAAGTACTTGTGCCACTTGTACAATGAGAGAAATTAGGGAATTATTTAGGGATGAAATAAGTACTTCAGTCACTTCAGGTCAAGATGAGATGTCTAGCTGACCAACACGTTGTAGTTCAATCACAAATGGACATGTCTCATACAGAAGTGACATGGTGAAGTTCTTTGTATATAGTATGTCAGAGGAGTGCCCCTTCTGACCTTAGGCTCTAAAGAGATATCCCTTCTCCTTTACCCTGTGGATCCATGAAGCATTCAACCAGACAAGGAGAGACAAAAAACCTGGGAGCAAGGTCTTTGATAAGTGAGATCTCCTTTCCCTACATTGCACCTGCAGGTAACTTTGTTGATTAGTGACTCTGACATGTGGCCTTTTTTTTTTTTTTTCGTAGTAATGAAGAAAAAAAAAATAGGCATCATTTCCTGATTATGACTGTTGTGCAGGGTTTTGAAATAAACGGTATGTGGCTGAACCTGCCTGATAAGAAGTTATTAAAAAAAAAAGTAATAATGTCTTCGTCACAGCAATGAGCAGATAAATTATATGTTAAATGGCAAAGTACGGCACTGCATATTTCATGCTCTGTAATGACTTAAGAGTTCATCATGATAAATGTTATTAAAATAAGCACTCAAGGAATTAAATGTGATGCTCTACTACCTGTGCTAGGATGTCTTCAACTTGCTTCATTCTTGCTGCATTGCCTTTTGCGTAGCTACTCTTCAATATCACTTTTAAAGAACATGAAAAGGCAAAAAAGTAAATTCTTTATGGTGAAAGGCTGCACAATTAACAAAAGGAAAAGGGGAGTTGCATTGAAGCTTTCCCACTGCCTGTAAAAAATGAGCTTTAGGTTTTACACGGGTGGCATTATTTTTAAATGTCAGATCTGGGCTTTGTTCCCCCCTTTAATATAAATGTCAGTGGCATTTTGCTGGGAAATCTTTTTGTTTCACCTTCTGCTTTGATAAATTCAGACTGGCTTTCAATCTTGCCATCTACCTTTGTATATTAATAACTCTGTTGACCGAAGTTCTGTGTCAGGTTTTTTCCAGAAGCCATGAATAAAACACAAGTAGTTGTTCAGGCATATTCCAGAAGAACAGTAAGGTTTAGCATGAAGTGAACAAGTGCTGTAGTGACATTGAGGGGGAAATAAAATACCATGAATCCCTAGAATCATAACCAAGGCAGAGAGCTTCGTTACCACTTGGGCCACTGGTTGATTATATGAACAGAGTGTGTATTCCTTTCTGGATAGGGAAAATAGAACCAATAGCACTTCCATCTGGGGTGGGTAAAGAAGGCGTGGGTAATAGGATACCACAGGGAGAAAAAATAATCAGAAACTGCAAAATACTACCTTACACTGCTCTTAAGTGAGCTAGTTCTTAGAAAGCTGTATAAACTTTGCAGAAAAATATAGTGGTGTCAGAAGGACTACTCTTTGGCACCCAAATTATCTGTACTTCCAGATCAGTTGTCAGGTGTTGCTGAAATACCACTGGGGGAGGAAATCACTTCATCCATCATGAGTGCATTAATCCTGTCCTAGCTTTCTAAGACAATTCAGTACCCTAGTACCTTCAGATGCTTTTATAGCTACAGTTCATACGGAATAACACACCAGTGGGAAGGCAGGAGTGGACTATTGACAATGTTACTGCTCACTTGGACTGGAAGGTTGGAGGAAATGCTGGGGAAAGGATTCCTGTCTGCTGTCACTCACCATAGCATCTGCCCTGGGTCCTGGGCTAAAGGGGTCCCTTGGTCTCTTTCAGTAATTCCATCTTTAATCTCTGAGTCCTTAGGAGCTGGAATTGCTCCCTTTGTTTGTATTTGATACATTTAAAAATGGTATCTTGATTTTCTATGTGGGTTTTTCCTACCCAAAAGCGTAGTTTGTTGCATTTAATGCAAATAGATTTGTCTAATCTGAAATACCCACAACTGTCTGTCTGTATGAAATAAAGTAACTGTTGGCAAATCCTATGCTTACCATATCAGATTTCTGCCCTACCTTGCTAATGCCAACTATTTCACTTCCAAAACCCTCTCAGGTTCACAGTGTCATTTATGTCATCTCCAAATGATACTAAAACGGCCAAGAGTTCTGTCTCATCATTCTTTGAATAGTTGACTACAAGCATCTGAAGACTGAAATATGCTTCTGTAAAACCTTTTTAAGATGTCTGAAATGATGCATAAACTGAGAAGTAATGTTCTAAAGATTTGCATGAAAACCCACTGTGTTCATGGTACATTGTCTCTGAGTTAGCTTTTATAGCAGATTTTTAGTGTATTCAGATACTTAAAGGTGTTCAACTATATTCTGTCAGAACTTTTTAGACATGTTAAATCTCTACTTTTTCACACCTTAAACTCCTGTGTCTCTGTCATTCATGAGAAGCCAGCTTGAAACCAGCTCTTTAAAGAGGCTGCAGAGCCTGTGCAGCTGCTCATGCTGCTTTGCATCATGAGCAGAAAAGCACCTTCAGTTGGTTACACGGATATAAGTGCACGTGGTATTCTCAGCACTATGGTATCAAGTACCCCTCTGGTACAGAAATCACTACTGATAAGGACTGGGTCATCAACCCAGAGACAATGAAATACCTTTTTTGGGTTTTCTACTGGCTCTATTAATGTTCCTTTAGAAACTTTTAATGCACCTATTTGTTCAGTGTCTAACTTCAACCCAAAAGGCTCTGTTGGCATGTCCCTTGTCCTCATGTTATGTTTTATCTCACGTCCTCACTGAGTAGAAATACGCATGTGCTAATGCAAGTGACACACAGTAGTGCAAATTAAGAAGACTAACAGCTCGCTCTACTATCCTATCTCATCCTATGCATATCCTTTCTGTCTTAGTGGCAGCATCATGTTAGGCCAACAAGTCAACCGTGTGGGTTTTTTCTGGAAAGTTTCCTAGGTATCAAAACAACTAGGATTTGTAGGTAGTAAAGCTCAGGCTTCCTTTTTGCACCTTGAATTCCCAGAACTGAGTCAATACATGCACCAGGTTTGGTTTTCAGCCTACCCTCTGGCTTAGTCTGTTAGGATGAATGTTTAGTGAGTAACATTGTCACTGTGATTTGAATTAGGACAGGGTTAGCAACAAAAAACATGCTGTCCCCTCAGGCGTGCTCTTTAATCCAGTTCCTGGAGGCCTCCAAACAAACCATGTTGCACCAGAATGCCTCACTGAGTTTGAAGTGGACATCAGGTGCCACCGAGTTTGGTGAGCTATGCTGAGCTTTACAAACAAGCATAAAGAATAGAGAGTTAACAAGCAAAGATACATCCCACATAGCAGATTGACATCCATGGACATTTTGAGGTTGTGCAGATATCTAAGGCTAAGAATGGAGCAAAGGAGTTTGGATCTAATACTCTAAGTATGAAACCTCAATTTTCAGTGAAGCAATAGAGACAGGAGAATAACTCATGGCATCTAGGTTTTAAAGCACAATGTATGAAAATAGATAAAGGCAGTTGACTGAGTGGTGACAGTTACGGTTTGTATGCTGTGTTGTGCTGTTGTTTGCTTTAGGACCAGACACTGATACTTGGAGAATTCAGGGAGATGTCCAACGTGGAATTCGGTGGGATACTTTTGTACTAGGGTACCAACAAATGAGAGTGACAAAGTCTGTTGGTTAAGGTACAGTTCTTGGTTGGAATGACTGCTGTTTGCTGATAAAGGGTAGTTAAACTTGTAAGCTTCTGTAGTGGTGATAAAAGCTAAAATATAACAGTACACAAGGAGTTACTTTGTTCTCAGATTCTTGTAATATGGCTAGCTGCCAAACTCCTTGCAAAAGTGGTGCTGGCAAGGTGTGTTCTCTTTTGCAAAGCAAAGCCCAGGTCTGAGCTGGCAATGCCTGATTCACATACAGTCTTTGAATGTATTGAACAAAAAGCAACTATAAGAAATTGCTTGCTGTGATCCAAATGTGGCTGAAAGACTGCTCTGAATCAAATTTGTCTACTTCCCGTAGCCAGTTTTTGAAAATGTCTTTTACTATTAATTCATTGTCTTTAAATATTTTTTTAATAACTTTCTTCATTGACTTTGTAAAAATCTTTGATCTCATGAGTTGAAAACATAACTAGTAATACAAAAATAGAAAAGCTTATGATGTTTTTATTAATGTAGGTTTATTGAGTAACTTTGAAGGCTGCTTTTCCAGGCTGGTAAGGAAATATGATGCCAGTACGGCTGCGTCTCCTTTTTCTCCACTGATGTTTTTTCTTCCCCACTTTTTCTTCTTTCTAGCAGTTGCTCAAAGCTAGAGTTCCCACTTGTCCCAATTCCCTCTCCTCTTCTTACATCTTCCAGCAGCTACCAAACATATCACATCATCCCACCACCTCCTTTCAATGGATTTCTCTCAGATCTCCTCCTTTTTTATTGCATCAAATTTCTCATCTGTATTTCTCATTATGTTTTCTTTTTGTTCTCTTACTCTGCATTCCCTCCATTCTGACCATGGTGGCAGCCTCAGTGCCCTCTTTTGCTGATTTCTTTTGTTTTATACCAGATGCTAACTAGAAGCACCCCTTTTCCTCATGTTCTATGTGACAATATAAAAACCTTTACTAGCAAATGGAAATTCCTCCTTAATAGATAAGGTAAAAATTGCATTTTTTTTGGCTGGCCTCTAAAGCACTGTAAGCTCAGGTTGTGGTTTTGACTAAGCAAGCCACCTTGCTCTCCCAAATGCCTTTGTTGTTGCCAGCATTCCCAGTGCACAGGCTGGCTTCACCTGTGAGAACAGGAGCAGAGTAGAGGGATGAAGAGAGACAGCCATGCAAAGCAGATGTGTTCCATGAATTGCCACTGCCTCTGTGTCTGTCTTCATGCTCTGCAAGACATGTAACTTAAACACTGACTTGCTGTTTTGAGGGAGCCTGAAGAATTTTGGTTACCTTTTATATCCCCAAAGTACTGACAGCCAAACTCCTCTGGCAATTAGGATTAACCATTGTCATAGTTAATACCGGTAGAGGATGGAACAAGTTTGCAATGTCCTTGGAGCAAATCTTACTCACCAAAGCAGGAGGTTGGGACAGTCTCTGCTCTGGGTCCCCCACAGCCGAGCACGGTGTCATTCTGGGCAGCCACTCTCCATTTCAGAGCTGGGCATTCCTGTGGTGGGTGTGAGTGAGCAGAGGTGGCTGCAGCCCTGGGTCTTGGTTTGTGAATCTGTGCGATGCCACTCAGAGCCATTCCACTGCTCGGGATCAGGGCTCCCACTGCAGCTGGTCTGACAAGTGTCACGGGAAGCCAATTCATTAGATAAGATGTGTGAAGTTTTCATGTTGCATAAAGGTTGGCAAGGCAACATCTAGTAAAGGTTAAAATAGGGAGAGGGAGAGATACAGAGTCAAGAGGAAGGTGTTGGACAAATTATTAGTGGGCTTGAGCCTGGGATATATATGGGGAAGTCCAAATAGCAGGTTGGAAATGAATTTTAGACACTGCTGAAACCTCGCTCCTCTCCAGTGCAGCGGTGATGGGGATATAAGAATGGCCAGCAGAAGTGGCCATGCCCCTGCTGTGGATCCACCTGAGCAGACACCCGCCCATTGAGAACCAGCAAGACCGTGGGTAGCCTAAAAGCTCCTTCACCTTGGTGGGGAGTTGGCCCATTTGTCAGCTCTGAGATTTGCAGTAGAGGACAAAAGTGGTGAGGAAGCACCTATTCCCTCTCCCACCACCATTTCCTAAACACAGGTCCTTTCCCCTTAGGGACTGGGGCCTGTTTGTTGCAAGATGGGAAGGGAGGTCTGTGACCTGATAGCCATGAGCAGGGAGGGAGCAGACGACTCATGTTTCAGGCATCCTCTTGATGAAAAGGGAAAAAAAAAAAAAAAAAAAAAAAAAAATATCCAAGAGAAGTGTTATAAGCCAGAGAGAAAACTATTGTAAGAAAGCAAGCCTTCAGTGGGGAAATGCTCATGCATTCTGAGGTTGCAGGTCACCCAGCATATGTACAATAAAACATTAGATCCTGCTCACAGGATCTGGGCTGAGAAACCATGGGGCTGGAAACTCTGGACACAAGTTATAAAGATATAAGTTAAAAGGAAGAGTCTGGAGAAAAGAAACTTCTTTCCATTCACCACCCTGCAGATACAGGAGCCACATGGACACTGTCCTGGAACAGGGATGGGAGCCGAGGGCGTGCAGGAGGTGGGCAAGGCGCTGCACAACGGGCTCCAAACTCCCCGTTTAGGTTGACGGTGGCTGCGCGTCACTGCCCGCTGGGCTCCAGAGTGAATTCCACCTTATTTAGATCTGGGTGTCCTAGCGTGCAGTTAGCCTTTTGTTGCTCTGTGGTTTTCATTTTGAAAGGGGGAAGGAGAGAGGCAGAGAAGGAGGAATTTTACCTCAAAGGATCTTCCACACTAAGGCTGAATTTTTTAATAAAATGTAACTTTCCGGCCTGGTTTCTGGGAGCCAGTGGATGAATTACAATTAGCTCTGCCACCGGCTAGCGGGGCTCAGCGGCTGAGTCATGGCAGACCAAAGGGAGTGATACATCAGGAGCAAAATCAATGCTGGTCAGCCTTGAGTGCTACAGCGGAGGAGCCAAGGACCACTCACTCTCCATGACGCTCTTCCATTTTGCTACATTAGTTTTAGTTTCTGATAATGTCCTCTCTTGACTCAAGGGATTATTTTTTTAAGAGAAATTTCTCTATTTAAATTTCATGCATCGCAAGTCTACTCAGATCCTGTGAGATGTTAGTTCTACATTTGACTAACTTGCTTTAAACAAAAATAGCCCTAGAAAATTAACCCCTTCCTTGCTAAACCTCTGTCTTGTGAGTAAATGGTAGCTGTTGCTCGAAAAGGAATTAAGCCTTTCGTAGGAGTCATGATGCCAGGAGAAAGCAGTCCTCGCTTTTCAGACCTCACACAGGTGCTGCAAAAATAGTAGTAACAGCTGTAAATAAAAAGGCTAATCAATTGTTGGGGAAACTGAGGATGTCTTCACCCACAGCATGTTTAATTTGCTTAAACAATCTTCCCACATAGTAGGCAAGACTGGGGGAGAGTCATTTACCAAACCAGAGACTGGAGCAGTTCAGAAATGTGTTAAAAATGAAGTAGCAATTGGTGTCAGTGGATCTGCTGTACATGCACATGAATGTGCTTCCATGCTTATTTCTGGTATATGCTTCCCGGTTCCTGGAGTTAGAGATTTCTGTAGTGTGTTTGCTTTTGTGGAGGCCAGTTAATCGTGGCCATTAACTTCAATAAATTGCAGTTTCAGTCTTCCAAAGAATCTTGCCTGTGTTTCTGCTATCCCACAGACATGAGAACAAAAGCTGTGATTTCCTTATATTTTACTTCAATAGCTTGGCAAGAAGTGATCTTATATTCACATCTGACAGTTTTGGATCACTTGAGGACACAAAAAAGAGGCCAGAAATCAGTGGTGATGCTCGCAAGCCCTTCCTTATTGTTTCAACAAGCAGTTGAGTTTTGTTTGCTTCTACATTTGTCAGACTGAAATTACTGTCTCATTCTTTAGGGAGTACAGTGAATCCTACCTGACTTACGGCTGGCTCTGAAATCCATTGAAATAATTAGAAATGTCTTGTGGATTGTGTGTGAGCAGTCCTACAGACCGCATTTACTACAGTAACTTATGTCCTACATTGTGCTCTTGAACCAAGACAGTATTTCAGTGCATAGTGCTCCAGGGGAGTCCTTTGTTTCACTTCAGTTCCTCTGTCAAACCCTTACCAAATGGGTTAGTGTAGACATATTAGGGAGGCTTTTGTCCAAATGTGGCAAGAAATGTATTGTTCTTATTGTCTCTACTTGCTTATTGTTTGTACTTGCGTGGAACATCTAAGGTAATCAAGCTTTGCTTTAGCCCTTCACAGTACTGAGCAGCAAAAAATATGCACACCAAGGTAAATGACATTCAGAGTTAGACTTCGTCTGAAAAGCTTTTCAAATCAGTGTTCTAATCTTGTGATCCAAACAAATAATCAAAGGAAAAATCCTCTTTCTGTAATTGCTAATCTGAAATACTCAGCCAAAACCCTCTTCTATCAACTTCAGCAAGGGGGTAGACGGTCTTCAAAGGTGTTTCAACTTTTTAGATCAAGGTGGTGTTGGTTTTGCTTCTGAGTTTCACAGGAGGGGGGAAGGGTTGTTGGTTTGTTTTGTTTTACAGTACTTAGATCTTTGCATGATGTGAACTTGCAACTACTAACAGGAACGTCAAAGACTTTGTTAAAGCAGGAAATAGTTCTTCTAGTTTAACTTGCAAAGGCACCTTTTAATGTAGCTGCTGAATTGGATTCATCAGAAGTAAAGGCTAATCCTCCCCTTGACATTTACAGAGTTGGTTGATTATTTCTCTTATGAACCATCCATGTAGAGCATGGCAGGTTTTTGTAAATTCTTTCCTGGAAATGCTTAATATTAAGAGGTTTTTCCAATTCCTAATTTAAGCTCTGCACATTAATAATTGAAAGCTTACAAGGGAAAGAAAAAAAAAAAAGGGCAGATCAAACCTGGCAGAGCACAGTGGGAGAAAAAAATATCACTGAGACAAAACCCTTTTAACTGCAGTGACCAGAATTCTCTTAACCATCATAAAACCACTTCCTGACATTAGCTGAAGGCTAATGTGGCAGGAGGGCAAGCTGGAGGCCAGTGCAGCAGCTGGTATTGATGCAGGGCTGTGTGCTGACATTATTACAGTACTTACACTGCATATAGAGGTGGAACTGAATGAAGGGACCCACCATGTATTCTCTGCTCCAGATAAACCTTTTAATTTCTTCTACTACTTACACAGTTTATCTGAATTTACTTTATAATTGTTTTGGAAGTGCTCTGTACCTATGAAAGGGAAATAGCTATTGTTATCTATAAATGTGTATATATATATATATATATATGTTTGTTAGAATAACAGTAATAGCTAACAGTCCCATGAGAAGTCAGAGTCCCACTATATATAGACTCTAGATTGAGTAGGAATTAGTCACTGTACCACAGAGTTGACAAATCTATGAAAACAGACAAAAGAATAATTTCTGTCCCTATTTTTAGGGAAATTGATTCAAAGCAAACAGAAGGACTGAGATTTCTCTATGGTACAGATATTTTATAGGACTTGAAAAGCGATCAAATTTTCAGATTAGTTCTCTCCTTTTGAAAATCTGGGCATACATGTTGTACTGCAGGTACTAGATTAAATGTTTTCTTTAAATCCTGGCTCATATCTAATGTTAGCCAGGCTCTCTGTAGGAAAACAAGCAAGCAAGCTCCTGTCCCAGAGTTACTTCTAAAATCTTTCCAGTAGTGCTGGTGCAATGCAGAAGCAGGTATCTACGGTGGACCTTGTGGGTCACTGTGTCTAGCTCTCTGCTACTGCCATCAATCCCCTCTAATCCCATCTATAAGCTTATCAGGCTTCATCTTAAAGCTAAATAGGTTTCTAGTGGCAAAGCTGTTACCATTTTCTCCTCCTTCCCTTATCTCAGAGGAGGTGGTTGAAGAAAAATCTAGTTTCCAGCTTTAATTTATCTGCAGTTTATTCATACTCATTTATTCTTTGTCAGTGTTGTCCTTTAGCATAGATAGCCCTTCTCCTTCCCATATGTTTACCCTCCTTCTTTCCCAGCCACTATGTTGAATTTACTGGCAGCAAGTTCAGTCTTGGCTTTGTGAGGTTACATGAGCCTTATTCGTGTACTCTCTTATCACCTAACCTGTCCTCAGGCCATGTTATTCCAAGAGCCCTTCTACGCATCTGTTGCATATTGAATAAGTTTTTCCCCAGTTGGGGTGATCAGGCCCAGAAATGGTGTTTCAGATGAATTCTTATCCAGGCACTCCCTTCAGAAGCGAGAGATTCAAGTTTAGTTCCCTTCTCTGTGTGAGTGAATCTGAATAGTTATTTCACATAAACTAGAGACAAAACCATAAGGTATTCTGACCTGGTTATATTTTCAACCACTTGTAGGTACTGTTTCACTCACTAGAAGAAATTACGTGTTAAAATGGAGAGGCACTATCCCATAGCACTGCTAAGAGTCTTAAACATTAGGTTAGAAAGTCATTCTCTCTTTTCCTGTGTCAGTACTGTCATAATTGAGAAGAGCCTTGCCTCTCCTCCCTGCAAAACGTAAATCCTGAAACTGTCTGGAGAGCTTCCTGGGAGATGTGTCCTCCTCTTCACTCAAGCAGAGGCAGGAACTTAACCCAGCTCTCCCTATTTTGAGGAAAAGATAGATGCCACATCAAAGTAAGCAGCTTTTTTGAGGTTTAATGACATCAAGAATAACTGAAAATTGAAAGCTTCAGATCAGTCTGGACTGCTTTTTGTTTAACTTCAGTTAGGTCTGATGCACTGGGGAAGAAAAGGTGGGGAAAAAAAAAAAAATAACTAGTGCTGCTTTCCCAGCAGTTTGCCCCCTAACAGCCAGTGGGGAAGACTGACTTTTTGCTCATTTGCAGGCTGCTTGATCCCATTAAATAAAGATAAATGGGTGTGAACAAAGATGAAACATAGCTTCAACCTTCATACGGTGGAACAATGCAGACATTTGTTAAGAGGACTTATAGCGGTTTAAACGCAAATGGCTGGAGTCAGCTCATGTGCTTCATATTCTCTTATTAAACAGAGTTATTGCAGTATGCACAACTTACTGTTTTCACATAGATTGATTCCATGATGATGAACTAGAGATATTGTTCATTTTGAACAGTGAGAAGGCCAGATTTTGAAACAGTTTTCATTTTTTTTTTAGGTTTTGGAAGTAACACATTCTCCTACAAACTTAGCACCAGAGAAGTAATAGCACAAGGTCAAAGTTAAACTTGTTATATGAAAATTACACTTGGTAATGATTTGAACTTTAAAAAATATCTGCTTCCCATTTCAGAAATGAGACAGCTCAATTCCTTCCTACATTTCATTTGTTTTAAGGCAGAGAATGGAAATGGTATCAATTTTTCTGACAGCATATTAAAACATGTTTTTATTAACAAGTAATTGCATTGAGTCTTGGAAAGCACTAGCAGCAGCAGCAGAAAATACTTCTGGAAAGCTGAAAAATGTATTTCAGGTTACTCTAAATAAAAATGTGAAACTGCTCCAGCAGGGTATTTCCCTTCCCTAAGAATAGGATGGGAGAATTTTGTATAGGTTCTGCAGCTGAGAGCTATTTTAAATCTCATTTTGAACTCAAGTAATCTGAAGTGAATGCTCATCTAGGTGAAAAGACACCCTGTACACTTTTTTTTTTTTTTTGAGACAAAACAAGTACGAAATACCTGAAAGCTTAAAAACTTCAAGTGAAGTTCAGAAGGTAGTCCACATTTGAGCCATATGTGGAATAATTTTCAGTTTTGGATTGATACGGATCAGCAAGGAAGGAGGGAGATTGATCTTCCCTATGGTAATTTTTCCAGGAGAGTCTTCTATGTGGATATAGTTATAATCATGTAAAGGTGCCAGTGGATTAGAAAAAAAAAAGTCATTGGTTCTTGAGACTTAAATGTGATGTGATTAAATGATCATCTAGCTTCTAAAAAATAAATTGAGAAGTGACTTTATTAAACTGCATAAACACAGTGAAATGAGGGAGAATACTACCTGAACTATTTGGTCTTGCAAAGGAGAATGAAGCAAAAATAATAGTTGGAAGCTAAAGTCAGATACAAACCCATGAGAAATGTTTTTTCAAGTGTGAGTGACTGGGATAATCTACTGAGGGATGCAGTGGATTCTGCATCTCTGGCGGCTGCATCTGAGCTGTGGTTGCTTTTGTGAAAGGGACAAGGTCCTGAGCTCAGAACAGGGTGAGTGTAGGTGTAATAGCCTGAAAATAAACAGGATGCTGACTGGACATGAGACAGTTCCTCTCGGTCTTAAACACTCAGAGGGTTACTTCTTAAGTTTAATCAAGCACATAGCTGCTATTCCTGCAGCTATGAGTTCAATAAGATGTTGTGGCAAATGTGTTATTAAAACGCAGTGACAGGATTATGGCTGTAAGCAGCTGGTGGTCAGTTCTTTTTAGAAGGTGTTAAAAATAATGTCTGGGATTTCCAGGTGGCCCATTTAGATCATGTGGCAGAATATCAAACAATATTCATAAGACTTTCCTGGGGAGAGGGGTCTCCCCAGGTTGCCTCAGGGAGCCAAAAGAATAAAGGAGGTTGGCTTATAGTAATGGTGAACAGCGCTGAAAATTCTCTTCAGCAAAACCTGAAAGGCAGGGATAGGGATGGAGGCACAGCTGACTTTGTGCAAGGGTTGTCAGGGAAGCCTGTACCTTCCAGCTAAATTTACCAAATAAAACAACTTGGTAAAGCCCAAGTTCATTTGAGGGCATCATTTCAAGCCAGAAGCCAGCGTAGAGTGACTGTGAAGGGAATCTGAACAGGACGGTGCACTGAAGCCTGTCCTCTTTGCTGCCAAGACTATAGGCACCATGCAGGCTTCTTCTCACTGCCTGAGGAATGTTTTAAAGCCCTGGTGGAGGGGAGAGAGAAAATCCCAAACCACCTGTCCTTTCATTTTTCTTTTTTCAGTAAAACTTCACGTAGTGATGTCTTTGAAAAGTGACTGTCTAGTGACTGGCTGCGTCCAAGCCCCTCTGAATCCTAATGGTAAACTACTCACTGCCCTGGGCAAAATCAAGATTTGATCCTTGCTTTTTAAAAGAAAAGAACAATGTCCCAGCCTAACCAAATAATTCAATAAGTGTTTAAGACCCAGCTATCCCATGGAAACAGTTTCCTCCTTTATCTCTTCCTCCTCCATCCAAAGGTACAATTTTCTTTTAAAAGACTCTGCAGGCTGCTGCAGCAGTTTTGTAATTTGAGGCTAGAAGGAAGCTGGACTTTTCTAAAGGACTAAATAAACAGTTCAATTAGGACATGGCAAACCTCCCAATATCTCTTAAAATAGGTCTTTTGGGGAGTGTTTATATCATCTGATGGCACAGCTGGGACCTTGCAGGTTTGGATGACCATCCATTCATCCTTAGGTTTCTTTAAATCATCCTGATAATAGTAAAAAAAGTTGATAATGTTGGAAGCCGGAGCTCAAACCTTTCAGACTCTTTTTTTTTAACCTGTTATTACAGTGAAGCACATTCACATTAAGGCTAATATAGGAAAATAAGCGGATGATGAAAACGTACTTTAACCCTGGATTTTGTGGTAGTGGAATTTAACGACTTTTCATCCACAGCCTGACTAAATGTGTGTGGGTTCCTCAGTCTGATCACTCAGATGGAGTGCCCAGATTTGGCAAGTGGTCACATCAGCAGAATCAATCCTGAACAGAGTGTGTCATTTAAGGAATAAACCGGACTTCGTGTCCTTCCCATTCACTGGTGCAACACATGTTCCTTGGCCACTGAATGCTGGCAGGAAATAAGGAGGGTAGAGGGGAAAAGTGCCACTTAAAACAGACAGATGGAAAAATTTAATCTATTGAAAAAAGATGTCTGTTTTGTAGAAAACAGGCTGTTAAATATGTTTGTTATTTTTAGCCAATAATGCACTTGATGAAAGAGTGTTCTTGATAAGGAACAGCCTCTGATGGGAGGGAGGGAGATAGGACCATGGCAGGTAGTTATTAAGGCCAGTTTTGTTGGCAGCTGTAAAAGTAAATAGTAGTGCTGCTCTTGGTTAACAAGCAGCAAATGGGGGGATTGAACAAACTTTCAGATCATTAAACAAATGGAAAGTTCACTCAACATCAAAGTGTGGCTTGGTGTTTAATTTGTACTTTAAAAAAAAAAAGGGAAAAAAAAAAAAAGCTGGGACTAAATATTTCTGCAGGTCTTGTGCAGTCTCCATCAGACCTGCCTTGGAGCAAGACTGGTGCCATAGAGAGGAAGGTTTTATTTAACTCCTCATTTGTGTGGGTAGGTCTGCAGTGACATCTGTCTCATTGGACATCATTTCTCCACCCAGGTTCCACCTTTTCTGTAAAATCCTGTCATTCAGGGAGCTGGGGACATGAATCTATTGCTCAGGCAAAGGGCTGCAGCCATTGGATTACCCTGAAAGCAATCCTCAGTCAGGCATCGTGCCCTCATATCCAGCCTATTTCCATTAGAAGGCCATGCAAGGACTGCTGTCAGTCACATTGACTAATTAGTATATTATTGGAAACTGGATGATGTTGATAGAAAAAAAAAGAAAACTTCAAAAAAATCGAAGGTTGAACAAAATTGCAACTCACATAGGGCTGTTTGTGGCTTCTATGTGATTTGAATGTCAACCATACCCCTAAACTTAGGCTCACATGGGCGCAGACCGTGTGCTTGTCTCCTCTGTCCAGGGATGAATTTGAGTCCATGATCTTCACATTTACCCATTTTAAGTGTGAACATAAATTCTGTAACACTGTCTGTATCCAATCTAAAATAGAAGAAAGCTCATTATTTACATGGGACATCAGACCTCCCCTTGATGTTACCCAGGCATCTTTGTGCTCTTTCACTCATATTAAAATCTGTCTGAGCTCCCACTCTCTAGCTCAACACAAGGGGAGAACACAGTAAAGATGTGTAACTTATAGAAAGACTGCTGAAAAAAAGTTTGTTATGAAGATGCTCTAGTACTTCAGGGAAAAGTAATTTTTTTTAATAGTGTTTTGTAATGCAAATGTTCTGTAACAAAGCCTGTGGAACCTTGTTTTATTAATCGCCTTGAGTATCCAAATTTTCTTTTTGAAGACTTGGTCTTTTAGCTATTTGGAAAAACCCGTAAATATGTGATTTAAAAGGGGAGGGGGGAAACACTTGTATACAACAAAGGAAAAAAGCCCTTTAATTTAAAATGAAAAAAAAAAAAAAAAGGTAAAGACATTTGGTTTCCCCTCACTGGTCACACCTGTACAGAAAGATGGCCATCTGATTACCTAGTGCTTTGAGATGGCTAGATCAGCTGTGCTGGGGTTTTTTATTATTATCTTTTTTTCCTCTTCTCTCCCCTGCCTCTTCCCTATAACAGAGATGAAGGAAATCATTCAAATAGAAATCAAAGAACTATTCTGTTCTTATTTCAGAATCAAGGGGGAAAAAAAAATCATAGTTCTTTTTTTCCCCTGTTCTCTGCTCTTAATGTAATGCGTTATGGCCACCTCTTATGTTCTTGTTCATTTTGGGGTAGATCATGATTTAGGTGATTGATTGCAGGGGGAGCAGGAGTTCCCCCTTCTGCACTCAGTGCATGCACACTGAGAAGGACAGAAGTCTCACAGCCACTTTAAGCCAGCAGCAGTGTTATATCTTCCTCTCCCAGCAGCAGACAATCACGGTGGGAATATTGCGAGGTTGCTCTGCTGGGCTTGGCTGGGTTGGTGCCACCCAGCCTACCAAGGCTGCTCTCTGCTTTGTCATGACTCACATTCCTCAGCTGACTCTTTTTTGCCTCTCTTCTATTCCACTTCTCACACCCAAAATCACACTACTTAGTGATTTCTTTTAAATTGGAATATCACACCTCATTTAGGTTTTCTGCAAAATAATCTAAAGAATTTGTGACTTCCTGTAATAAACAGAAGCCAAATAGGAGAGCGGACTCTAGGCGTCTGCTCATGGTGTCAGCATACAGGCTTAAGTCTTATTTTCCATATTCTACCTTCCCCAAATATCAGTAGTAGGAAGAACCTCAGTGCCATTTGATTCAGATGAGCCTGTAAAATACAGATACTTACTTAACCATTTGAAAACTTCATCTTCCTTGCTCGGTTTCCTTCACAGCCTCTAATTTTCCAAACTCCATCTATTCCAGTCTGTGTGTCCCAAAAGTCCTTTATGCTTCCCACTGTGCTCAGGTGCAGCAGATATCCTTTTTGCATCCTGAAGCCCTGGCATGCCTGTGCTATCAAGTGTCCCGCCATTCCCAGCACTGCCATCCCCTTGCCAGCTGCCCTGCCTGGCTACCCCTGCTCCGTGGGTCAGAGCCAGGCTTGTCCCAAAACACTCTTGCTCTGAGGTGGGGCTGTGAGTCCAGCCACTTTTCCTTATTACCTATTTTATGACAGATGTATCTATGAATAAATCTCATTGTATTTTCCCCAAGGTGGGCAGCAGCTCTCTGGGGGCAGCTGTGCGGTGGGAACAAGGCCATGGCACAGGCCAGGAGGGAGCGTGCCCCAGCTGCACCCCGCTCCTCGCCTCTGGGAACCCCGGCTGGGCCCAGCCCCTGGTCGGGTGTGTGCAGGGGACCGGTCAGGCTGGAGCTCTTGTGGAAGGGGGGGGGGGGATGGATGTGGGTCCAGGTCCTCAGTGAGAGAGCTGTGGCAGAGGCCAAGCCGTGTGCGTGTACCTATAGGAGTTCAGCCGGTCAGAGAGCCAGGGAAGGGGCCAGGAGGGAGCCGGGGGTAGGGGGAAGTAAGGCAGAATCTGTGGAGGAACAAGGGGGCCAGGCATGGCTAAGGAGGGGAGGGAGATGTGCAGAGCAGAAAGCATCTTCTGTGGCTGCTTGGCCTCCTCTGGCTTCTTCCTGCAGGGAGTGAGAGAGCCCACCCTGGTGCCACAGGGAGCCTATGCTCCCGCACTCCCGCCCTGGAGCAGGGCTGTTCATTTTGTTTTATCATGGAGGTATTTGTCCTGGATTTTTCGATTACCATTTTTTCTATTCCATTATCAGTTGTGGTTACAAGGCAGAAGGAGCACTGTTGCATCCAAGGAAGATCCAGAATTAATAGATGCAAGAGCAGCAGGTCCAGGATACTCTGCTGAAATAATTATGCCCCAACATTTCCTACAGGATAGATTTAAGGAAGCCGGTGGCAGCTGCTACGGTTTGCAAGAAAGTTGAAATGCTATTTGTGCAAATTCTTGTGGCTAAATTTAGTCTGTTAGGGCTGGTTTTGAGGCCACTCCTTCTCAATCCCATTCCCATTTATAGTTCAGAACTGTGTTTATTATCTTTCAGCAACTGCACAGCAGTTGGCCCTGGGGACTGAAGAGAATAATCATTGTGTTTTGATCCTCAGCTCCTTTTTAGAGCTAATAAATAAGTTAGCTGCTGGTTTATGTAACTGTTTGGAAGCACACACCATTCAAAGGTGTATTTCATTGGCAGGGGTAATTAGCAGACATTACCCCAGCACTATAATTTGCTGTTTGTTTTCCCTCTGAAGCAAATAAATATAAATTGTTTAAAAGGGCAAACCTGTGCAAGAGAAAAGGGTCCAGGCACCCAAACACCAGCTTCTAGCAATTAAGGAGATATTATTGGCATCAACAGGATTATTGTCATTTTTAAACTATGCAGCTGCTTGTGATTACAGTGCTCTCCTGGAAAGGCAGCTGATCACCAGTATGCCTGGCTAGCGGGCTCTGGGGCGGGCTGGGAATTGCCCGCTGCTATGCTGAGATTGTTTATCTTGGAGGACTCCGGTTGGGTTTATCTCTCAGTACCTGGTTATCGCTGCTGGGATTTTCAAGTCAGCCCGTATGCCTTGAGCCGAAATTGAAGCCTGCCTGCCTGCATGTTGCAGTGGGTATGGCCAGATGGGGATTGTTCAATGAAATCGCTTTTTAACTAGAAAGAGCGCCTTTCAAAAAACTGGAATTGCTTTGTATGAATGCATCCCTTTCAGTGTATTTCTAGGAGGCTACGCAGCTTGTGACAGACTCTTGCTGATCCCCACACACCAGCTGGGGCCCCGGCCCCAGGACATGGTGCTGCTCGAGGCTGTGGCACTCCTGACCCCGGAGCAGGACTGCCCCAGCTCCTCCGTCCAAACGTGTAGGGTCGCACCGCAACGGCTGGGCACGGGGCTGCACCGGGAGAGCAGACAGACAGAGGCCAGACCTCTGAAATCACAAGCCCAGCCTTGAGTTGTCTAACCTCCGTTAAGCGTTGGAGCCCCTGTTTTACCAGGCTTGTTTCAGATTTTGACATCCTGAAACCAGGGCTCAGATAAGTCTTGAGATGTGAGTTCATTTTCAAAATTGGAAAAAGAAAGAAGTGGTTTGTACATGAAAATTACTGAGTTTTCTCTGCTGTGGGAGACATCAAAGCTTCTGTTTTGTTCTGAAAGAGAATAATTTTTCTACTTTTGAAGCAGTTTTGGACTTCACACTGAACAGACATTCCTGCTTTCAGCCAGCTGGCTGTTGCTCTCTGGAGCCGTACTGGGGTCAGTGCCCCCTGCTCCCAGGCTGCCCCGCAGTTCTGCTCCCCGGTATAGCCGGGCAGAGCCCCTGTGCTGCTGCAGCAGAGCTGCCGGTGTGAGAGACTGACATGAATGTTTACACAGTTTTAGCTGAACTGGGAAGGAGACAATAAAACAATCACCAGCCTCGTTTCTAATTACTCAGTGGGAAGGAAATTAAAATGACAGTATTTGAGTTTTCTCTCTTTCCTGGTGACATTTAGACATGGGGTCACACTTGGCAAAGGCGAAGTAATTGGCCAAGTACAAAATCTCACACAGCCCCATTTCTTGTTTCAAAGCATTGCCAGTGGGCTATTCATTCCTTTTCTCCCTTATACAGGTATTCATTTTATTAGTCCCTGGTGAATTCGGTTGCAAACAATGACGTAACTGGATTTAAACAAACTAGACTAGGCTCTCCTATGGTCTAGTGAGCATTTATGTCACCGAAGCACCGGGAGACCTCTGGATAGGTTTGGGGTTTTGTTCTTATTTTTTATTTCCTTAAATACTTCAGAAAAATCAAATGTCAATGACATTTTCTGGAGTAAATATTTCTAATGGTACTGCACAGAGATTTCCGTGGTCATATGCTTTTTGTGTGCAACAAAGAAACAGGATTAGTTTTACCTGAAAGGCAGAGTCATGGAGCTCCCCACAGGCATCTTCAGAAATGCTAATTCTTCTTGACTCAGGTTGATAAAAGATTAACACACATGGTCACATTTAAAGGAAATCTCTCGTCCCCAGAGAGCATTTTTTTCCTTTCCTATACTGTAATACTAACAGATTAACAATGTGTTACTTAGATTGGAAAATCTGTATGTATATCATGTTACATGTTCCTCAGGTAATTGGGAAGGGATGGCTTGGGATGCTGTGGCTTCCACCTGTTGTGTGGAAAATTGCCTAAGCTGCCAGTGAAGTAGGGCTAGATTCTTGGCTGCATAAATGTGTGTGGTTACAATTTACAGCAGGAGAAATATGGCTGCATTTACTTGGCCTGGAGTTGAACTTTGATTTGAACAATCATTTTACAGGGAGCTTGTTCTGATGGGGCTTCTCAGCCACAGACAGTTCTCGTTGCCATCTGCAGTACCTAAAGGGCTTCGTTCCTACCCGCAGTAGCACAAAGACTAAAATGAGTCTGCTCAGTGGCTGAGGTTGACCCTGAGCATGGAGAATCAATCCCAGACTGACTTCAGCTCAGAGCTGAAGTAGCTCAGAGACATAAACAACCTGTATGACCTGTGACCTTGACCTGTGATAATTACGGGATTCTTTCTAGAGAGTGCTTAAGCTTGTGCTGAAACACCACCGTAGGCAGGCACTAAACTATAGTAGGCTCCAAGGAGATGTTAAAGTTAATCTTATGTCTAGATTGTTAGAAGAATTAGCATTTAAGAAGGTCTTATGGTTTTTTTCTTTCTTTTCATTCTTTTTCATTTCACTGCAATAACCATGGCTAGATGGCTAAGACCAGGCAGTGAGAATCACCTCCCTGTACAGTTCTGTTAGCTGAGGCCTTCTCCCTCCGCATTAAACATTCATGATATTTAGAATAACTGTTGCATGCGTTCTTGTGTTGAAATAAAAGTCAAACTTCCTTAGTGAAGTAATTAGGATGTGGGTCACAGGTTTTTATATAGCAAGTCAGACATTATTTAACTTTGCAAAAATCCTGCGCTAGGCCTTTTATCAAGTAGGTCCATTTGTTTTTAAAAACCCTTAATCAATAAATCCTAATTAAAATCATATGTCAGATAACTAGTAGTCCTTAGGATTTTGGTTTTATACCCAGGAGTGTTCTAGCTTACTGATGACATAAGTGTATTTATTTACTGACTAGATCAATAGCCTGTTCAATAATTGTTTTTTGCCAAGGTTACAGGCATTTGGCTGGAAATAATTAGAACTGTTTGTGATGATGGATTTTTTTGAAATTTGCTGTAATACCTGAAGAAACTCCTGCCTGAGTGCCTTCAGGCTCAGAGTGAGCTGTGTTTAGTTCCACGTGCAGAGTCGTCCTCAGCCCTGTCTAACAAACAGGTTGTCTTTAATTTTCTATGTCCTGGCTTCCAAAATTTTCCATCCACAGGACCATAGTATGTGTCCTACAGTTGATATGTAGAATTATATCATATTTACAACATTTCCAGTTTTACATTCGGTGATATTTGTCTGCAGTGGTCTGTGGGAAATGCTGAGGTTTGGTAGTGGGCTTTGATTTCAGAAACTTTGGAGCTTCAGGCTTTCCCTGCAGTGCTGTCAGAATAAGTCCAGCAGCAGTAGAGGTCTCAACTCTCCAAGACCACTGTGAGGAGGGACAGACTGACTATGAGAAGTGAAGAATCTGGGGAAAATGGAAAATCTAAATAACAGCTAGTCTTTATTTTATGACAAAGAAGCTCTAATAAAGATTAGATGTTTCTCTGAATTGTTGTTCCAAAAATCTCTTCAAACCAGCGAAGAGACTAAGAACACATCTGGTTTTACCTTAAACACGTGAGAACGTCCATTTATGTTTTTTAGAGCTGACTAATGTGCATGGGATTTTTTGTCCTGGATAAAGTTCCTTTATGGTTAATCCCAGAATACCTTGTCACGCAGTGGGGCTCACACTTCAGACCTCCTTCTACTGTCCTTGCACTACAGCAGATCAGCAAGGTCCCCTTTCTCTGGTGATTGCTGTGCAATGAGTCTTCACTAGTCAAAGGTTGTTATGCTGGCATATGCCTTTGTCATGTTGCACAGCTCAGTGATAAATAAGTCTGACTTCTGCCTCCCATCCTTTTCCCAGGGTGTCTGTTTGCCTTTTGTGCACAGAAGCCAGCCATACTTATTTATTACTGGGATGGAAAAATAACTAGTAAATTTTTCATTTGAATTATGTTTTTTATGCTGTTGCTTGGTGTTGTGCACAAATATTTTGGGGAGTAAACACAGCTTGATCACAATGACAAAAAAAGAGAAGAAATATTTCTCTTCAGCAGAAATACAGTCTCAAAACTGATTATAGTGATAGCTTTTACCATGCTCTTTCTTCATCCCTTTTCCCGTAGGTTAAGACTCAAGTCACTGATGCAATATCCCAGAAATAACATTTCAGTTTATTCCCAGATGGCATTCTCAGCTGTGTATTTGGAGCCACTTGCATATAAATAACAGGGAAAGCTTATAGAAGAATAAAGTATTTTCAGTAAAACCTAAAACCTTTGACTTTTAAGCTTGCTTATGACAAACATCCCAACTACATGAAAACTAGAGCACATCCTTAGAGAACAGAATCTTTCAGTCTTCATAATCGTTTAAAAAGAGAAAGATACCACAGATGGGATGGTTAGAAATGAGCATCCTCCTGAAAGTGAGTATATCGTGGCATCCAAGTGAGTAGTTGACTTTCACAGATTTAACCTTGCATTTTAGGTTGTCCTTAACTAAAACTGGAGGATAAAACATAGACTTTATGCTTAAAATGTATAAAATATATATATATGCGCACATATGTTTATTCACACATTTATCAAAAATAATTTACTTGAAAATGTTTTTTCCAGAGGAACTCTAATATTGAATCGCAGAACGGTTTGGGTTGGAAGGGACCTTAAAGACCATCTAGTTCCAACCCCCCTGTCCCGGGCAGGGCCCCCTTCCCCCAGCCCAGGGTGCTCCCAGCCCCGTCCAACCTGGCCTTGAACCCTTCCAGGGAGGGGGCAGCCACAGCTGCTCTGGGCACCCTGGGCCAGCGCCTCACCCCCCACACAGGGAAGGATTTCTTCCCTAGATCTAATCTAAATCTCCCCTCTTTCAGTTTAAAACCGTTACCCCTTGTCCTATCCCCACACCCCCTGACCCAGAGTCCCTCCCCACCTCTCCTGTCCCCCCTTTAAGCACTGGGAGGCCGCTCGAAGGTCTCCCCGGAGCCTTCTCTTCTCCAGGCTGAACCCCCCAACTCTCTCAGCCTGGCCTCCCAGGGGAGCTGCTCCAGCCCCCCCAGCATCTTTGTGATACCTTCAACAGGAAAAGATATAAGGTTCTTGAATCATCTTTCCCTGACAATATCATAAACCTAAAGAACAACTTAGACTAAGTGCTTGCTTTTAACTCACTAAATTTAGGTAGAATATTTCACTCTTAATGTAAGAGTCAGATCGGCATAACAAGGCAATGACAGTTAAATGTCTAAATGCCTAGAGCAGACTTTTCAGCTTCCTTGTGTTGCAAAGCTGTCACTGATCTCAGTGCAACATGTATTCTAGGAATTCAAACTCCATTTGTGGATACAAGGCATGTTGCAAAGACATGGCCCTAAAGTTTAGTTTAAATCGTAAGAACAACCATGTGGCACCTGATTGGTATTTCAAGTCTGAAAATGGACAATAGCATTTGCTTTGGGAAAGAGTATAAGCAGCAAGGGAAAACGGTATGATCCTTCCCATGGCATAACCTCCCAGCTCACGGTGGTCGGCTCTTCAGGGAATTTTTTGTACTCAGGGCTGCATCTAGACCATTTTTTGCTTAGTAGCTACTGATGAGTCTGCCTTCCATCAGTTTTTGAGTCCATTTGTGAACCTTCCTCATTTTGAACCCATTTGCACTTTTGATCTCTAATACACTGTGGTGATGGTTTTCACAGTATAGTTAATAACTGCCCTCCTCAATGCAAGACCCTGATAAAGGTCTGCTCAGTGGAAGAGTTATGATGGGAAAATAGTTAATACAACCTTGCTGGAATTAAATTGCCACAAAAGCATACTAAGGAATCTTTAGTTAGAGTCATTCTACAATATATAGGCCAAAAGCAAGGCAAATCATTTTTCTTGAAGAAAAGGAAAGTAGAAACTGAACTTTATGTGCTTTGAATATGTGGCTGGTGTAGGGAGAGACAGTCTTCCTTTCACTGATTTCATTGAGTTAAAAATAAATACTTTCTTTGAAGTGTTGCTTGGCATGTCTGAAGTTACAAGATTCTTTTGTAAAAGCTGATGCAGTCAAACTATGCATCCACTGCTTGATGCTCCTTGCTTTCAAAGACTCGGGCATCCTCATGGGAGCATGCCTAGTCAAAGTGACACTTTCTCCAGTTAACCAGAAAATAGAAAACCAAGGACAACCCTTCCAAAACCAGCATCAATTTCACAGGATGACAACTTATGTATTTGGAAGGCACTGCTTTTATACATGTCTGTAGGACTGACAAAGTCAAACTAATAAATAATCATAAATCAGCTTATGAATGGTGTTTCATCTTTGCATTCTCTGTAACTACTGCTGGCTTGGTGGCAAACAACTGAGCTTTGATACGGTTGTGAGACCTTGTGATTTTCAGCTCTCCAGGGACTGGCCAAGGCACAGGCACTCTTGTTCTTGAAGTCTTCAGGTTTACTTCTTGGGTTCAAACAGTCTATCTGGCAAAACTTTTCAGAAACTGGCTCCTTTACCTCTTAAGGCATTACCCTCCCTTCAGACAACATGTTCAAGAAGAATTCATAATTTTGAAGAAAACATGCCACAGTCTGAGCAGAACATTATCTAAAACATTCTCTTTGTATTTTAAACAATGCAAGAGCTACGTGTGAATCCTGTTCTTGGTTTCCTCCTTATTCAGATGCATCAGGAGTTGATCCTCATCCTCTAAGCAGACCAAGACATGTCATCTCTTCTCCCATCTTTTTCTGTGTAGCTTTGGGTTTGGGTTCAGGTTTCCATAATATTAGTAGACCCTTTTGTAGAGGCAGTTGGTCCACTCTGTAAAAATATTTTGCTCTCACTTTTTGCTCCCAGGCTAGCAATTACGTTTTCTGTCAGGAGATTAGTTGCTCACTTGTCCACCTGAGATTTGCTCTGGGCAGTATCCAGCTCTTTGAACAGAACTGTTTCCTTTTGACTAAAAGCTTATCAGGGCTTTACAGCCCTCCACTGTGAGCCTTGTGCGAAGGAGGGGTGTTTCTCCTGGCACTGCCAGGGATCTCCAGCCAAATGGGTTTTCAGAGGTTCCAATGGAGATACGGGGTAGATTTTTCACTCAAAGGTGGCCAGGTACAGGGCAAAGCACAGAACAAAGTAGTGTAGTAGATGGAGAACAAAGTGTATATAAACATAAATATATTGTCACTGTTCATACTTACATTTGCATTAATTTATTTAAAAAGAGCATCTGTTTCATAGTAGCAATTTTTTGTGATAACATTGCTGAGCATTTTTGTGCCAACTCCTTTTTCAAAACTTAACCCTGCGCCATCCCAGTAAAGGGACTGGGACAGTTCCTTTTTGCTCACACAGCACTAACGTAGGCTGGGCTTGAGTGAAGATGTGGAGAGGAGTATCAAAGGGGAGTACACAGTATATACAACAGCAAACAAATTCACTTGCTACCAAAAAGGAAAATATAAAGAACTTTTGCTGAGGAGGTGTAAGAAAGCATTTAGTACCTAGTGCTTTTAAAGTCCAAATGAAAAATACTATAAACATCCAAGTTCATGTTTTTCTGGTCCAGCATCTGTTTCTTTGGCAGAGAAGTTGTATTTTCCCCCTGAAATCTGTTCTTGTTACTGGATTAGATCCTTTCCCAAGAAATTTGTAGATGGGAGCACTAAAACTATGGATTTGTCCCTGTCACAGAATAGGTGTTGTCCCAGTGAATTTACCATTTATGGATACTGGAAAGACCTGAATAAACCTTAAATCATCTCAGAAATAATAAGGGATATGAAGCCTGTGTCCTTCATAACCTACAGTAGTGAGCTCAGCTACTGCTTCTTTAATACTGAATATTCATGAAGTCATTAAATGAATAATTGGGATACATTTACACTTTATTACTGTTATGGGATAGCCTGGGCACCTTAATAAGATGCTGATGATTCATTTTGGCATGACAGGAAGAGGGTGCAAAGGGAATTTGTCAGTATGACTTGCTAATGCAAAAATAATTGTTCCATTTTCCAACTTTAATGTCAAGAAAGACACTGATGTTTAAGAGTGAATGTGCCTAATAGTCCTTTTCGCTATGTATTAGAGATTTGGACAGAGCCAGTGCTCTGCAGCTTGCTGCTTCTATTTCTGTAGTAAATGAAGAACTGAGGAAGAGGAGGCAGAAATAACTCCCCTCAGAAACTCAGAAATAATAAGGGCTCCTGAATGTTGCAGATCAATTCTGATGCACTTGATAAACGAGGAGGATTAGATAAGTAATCTGATTAGAATGTAATAGTTATGGAAGGAGCTTTCCATTACACTGACCTTGACACTCGAAATATAATGAAGCTTTTGTGGGTCAACTTAAATATATTAGAGCTATACAAATATTTACCATGACTACATATTGAAAAGTTACATTCCTCTACTGTAAGTCAGATCCATGAATACGTCTGTTATAAAGATATAAAAAGATGTATAAGGGTAGTAGAAATGAAAATTTAAATGAAAACTAGGTTTAAAACCTGCATTGACTCTATCCAGTGTGCTCATTTTTATGATTTTTTTTTTTTTTTTTTTTTACTCATGGTGATCTCCCACATGGTGTCTTCCCATTTAGTAACATTGATGTCCGTGTTGCCCTGAGGTGTGCTAGCTGGCACTACAGAGCTTGAGTTGTTCAGTGTGTTGAGCCTGGGGCTGACCTGCCCTTTTGCACAGGACCTGTGTTTGCCTCCAGAAGCATGGGATGAGACTGTGTCTTGACTGTAGAGGGGAAGAAAGATGCCACTGGAAGAAGACGGCCTTGGCAGTGTGTCTGTATGTGAGGAGCTTCCCCAAGATCTGATGGTTGTCAGAAAGTGGTGAACATAGCAGACATAACACACAAATAAAGGCAGATGCAAGCCTTCAGGCAGCTCATATACAGGAATTTCCAGACCATGTACTCTACATCTGGCAGATGGTTCACATTATATGTCTTTGATAAATAGTGCTTATTAAAGAGTTAGAAATTTCTCCTTCCCCAGAGAAGCTGTTTCATACATTTTTCAATCTTTAAGCGAAATGAAAAAGTTTAATGAAAAAGCCCCTATTCAGCCTCCCCCGATGAGCCTCCAGTCAAGATTTTCCTGAAGTATATAAATTCTTAATTTGCTGTAGATAATGTCTACCAGATGATAGTACCAGGAGCACAAGTGGAAATTAAAGAACAGCAGACTTGGAACAGACATTAATAAGCACTTTTTTATGAAGAGAAACATTAGTGTGTTGATTTAAAGCAAGAGAAACCAACTGAGGTCATACAGAAGGGCTTTAGATGGCTGCCTTCTGGAGCAGGTCAGCCATGCAGGTGTGGACGGGGTAGGGTACGAAGCTCCCTTTCACTGGGTCCCAGTGTGAAGTGTAGTAAAATACTCCTGTGAGAATGAAAGCGCACATTTCATTATATCACATCTACAAAGCAATGTTGCTCCTCAGGAAGGGACGGGCAGCCGGTCATCGTTCCCGATGGGTGACAAAAATACCTTGTTCACCTGAAGCACTGTGTGAGCTTCTTATGTGAAGATTCTCAGGGATACAGAATGTGATTTGTACATTGAATTTTTCTAGTTAGCAATGTTGAAAGCCTAAAATATGGATTCTTTTCATCTTCCCTTCTCCACTGTTGATGGTGCTTATGTGTGAAACAGCAGTAGTGGTATATCATATAAATCCAAGATTTATGAAGGAGTTTTTAATCTCTGTGGTTTTGGAGAGAGGATCTGTACAGCTTTTCCAGAACGTGAAAAAATGGCCTAGAATATGATGTGTTTTAGTGGATGACTAAAAAAGCAGAAAATAATATAAGAAAATAATAATAAAACCTTTCTTGTCATATAGAGAGGCTCATCAACAGCACTTATATGACTTTCCACAAAGATTTGTCATGTCACCTCTCTTTCATAGATGAGGAAACAGAGGCTTACAAGAAGAAAGCAACTTGCCAAATTCAAATAATGAATCAGTGGATGAGCGGGGCATAGAGTGTAGGTGTTGATTCAGCACTCCATCCGGGAGGCCTCAGGCCAGAACAAGAGAATTTGAAATTGACATTTTAGCAATTAGAACATATGATTTTTTTCTTTCTTATATGTTTAGGGAAAGGACTGCTTATTTTCAGATTTTTCATTATTCTTTTTTTTTTCCTATGACATGAACATTTCTATAGGAGACCAAGCAAAATATTCATTATGAAATATGTGATCTGAAACAAAACATCACATTTCCTTGGTGTGGGCACTTACTGAAACAGCATATTGAAATGAAAACTGGAACGTCTAACTTGGTTTGAAAATAAATGTTCCAGCTTCTATGAAAATCATAGCGTTTTGAGTCTGGCTTCCTGAGGAAGACCATTTGCTATATCCTGAAAAATGCCTGATTATGTGTGTGCCCACCTGCACATGAGCCTGTCTGTCCTCAATCTCTTTTGAACTGTGCATCTTTCAGTTGAGAAAATTTGAGTGATCTACCTACAATATATCAGTCAAGTGGGGAAATACGTTCCTTGTTTTTATGTTTGGCAAAATAATAGCCGGTGCTGAATCCTGTGCCTGCTTGTTCTGACATCCTCCTTATACTGCAGCTGAAATTAATCTTAAAGCAATCTCTTCTATTTCCAAATGAAAAGAAAATCTTCATATTCTGCAAAATGCAGCTATTGATCTGACTCTAACCAGAGAAATCCTTTTCAAATGAATTCCCGATAAAGCAATAAAACTTACTGCTTTAATAAGTTTACAGTGCAAAACTTATTCGACAATGCAATAAAATATTACCTCAATCACAGAACAGATTCAAGGGTACTTGTTAAATGAGGCAGTGTTTCCTCTTTTCAGAAACTCCAGTGCCAATTTAGATGCAAGTTTGTTCAAAATATACAGTTTTGGTGAAAGGTTATCCTTGTGAAGTATTTCCAGCAGGGACCGTAGAAACGATTATTCTTTCTGGGCTATCAGTAATTTCTACTGTAACTTCTCACGATGACAGTAAGCTTCAGTACTGGAAAAATTAGTGGATGGACTGAGATTGAATTTAGTTTTAAAATGTATATTAGTAACTTTGAAGTGATTTTTCTGAAAAAAATTAGGTTTGTCAACAATATACTTACATGTTAAAGAGAAACGTCCTAGCATTAGAAAACTTATTACCATCGTCTGGATTTTTTAAATAAAATATTCATAAAGCCAGATCTGAATTTCAAAAAGAAAAATAGCTTTTAAATTCTGAAGTAATATATTCTCTCATCTCATTAAAAAAAGCAGAAATCTATCTTGGATCTTATATGCTCTTCCTCATTACATGGCTATTTATATAACAGTCTGATAGACATCAGCTCTTCTTGGGCTTACAGCCCTTGAAAATCATATAAAATACTTTCCTCACTGTTTTTGCCTATATATCTAATTTTTCATTATTTATGACATACAACAGCTCGACTCTCAAGGTCGCACTCCAAAGAAGTCAAAGTACATTTCTTTTTAGGTTTTGTTTTATCTCAGAATTCCAATCAGCTGAAAGAAGAAACACCACAGAAAATACAGTGAAGGCAATCAAGAACATAATACGGTTTCGGTAAATGCTTTTCAAGGGTGGAGAGTTACTGAGGAGCTTTTTAGCTAACGCTTTACTTTAATGGTACATTTAACTAATGCCAAATTGCAATGGGGCTCGAGTGAACGTCCATGTGATGTGCATGTAACTACCCAAGAAATTCATTCTGACAGTTCTTTTTTTGCAAAAATACTCTAAGACAAAAGGAGACCTTGGAGCTCTCCCTGCTTTGTATTCTGAATATTGCTTTCCTGAGTAGCGTGTCCAGGCATTAATCCCAGGAAGGGTTTCATATCAGTGCATTATTCCAAGAGAGCAGAGCAAAGCTCATGGTGAGCAAGGCAGGCAAAACTTATCCTGCAGTCACTGTCAGTTGTCAAATGTTTGCCACTGTGCACCAAATTTTAACCCTGTTGGCAGTCTGAACCTGCAGGCAATCGCATGCGTTTGTGAGAGGTGGAGGAGGGCAGAGGACATGAAGTCCGGTGTACATTAAGGGCTGGCATTTGGGGAACAGCTCTACGCTTCCCACCCACATTCCATATTCTCTTAAAGGCAGAATAAAATAGAGAAAGAGCTATGTAACATTCTGTGGAGTTTTGGAAATTTGTATCAGAGATGTAAACTGGTTTGCACGTGAAGTTGGCTTTGCTCTTGATGTATGTTAAGCGTTTGTTTAGCCAAGGGGGAGCTGTGCCATTTCAGAACATAAGCGTATCTGCAGCCATCACTCGGCCTGCTCAATGCAGAGGGTGCTACAGTTTCCTTGGAACATCCTCCAGGTTCCATGCATTTCCTTGTAAACCAGACCAAGACACATTTCACTGCACCCTGGGAACAGGCACTCATGTCACTTGCGTGAGCTCTCAGAAGAGGATGGTGACACCCCCTCTCCCCAGGCACTCTGACCCCATCACTGCTGCGCAGATATACGGGCTTCCAGTCAGAGCAACTTTGGCGCTATGTTCATACAGTGGAGTCAGAGATGGTGACCGACGGTCTAAGTGCTGCCACAACACAAATCAAAAAAGGGCAATGGGAAGGGCCAAGCATCACACTTGCATTCATTCAAGTGTGAATGAATGCAGAGAACAGGAACTGGTTAGGGACAGGACACTCTTCCAAGGTCCTAGAGTGGCCAAAGCCGCGTGTCACCCAGCAATGATGATACTGGTAGTAATGGGCCAGCAGAAAAGTCATCGTAATTTCTAGTGATTAGAGATTGGTTTAAACTTTAGGCATGGCTCATGGTATAATTTCTAAAACAAATAATTAGATAAATAAACAAACAAATAAATTAAATTGGATGCTGTTCTCATCCCTATAGATACCCCAATCTTCTCTTTCTGTTAAAATTTTATGCTAGCATAAA
The DNA here is from genome assembly GCF_018691265.1 of Tyto alba. Taxonomy (NCBI): domain Eukaryota; kingdom Metazoa; phylum Chordata; class Aves; order Strigiformes; family Tytonidae; genus Tyto; species Tyto alba. Next base: position 25,592,381 of record NW_024881262.1, on the reverse strand, counting down.
AATGTGTTGTGGACTGCTGGCAAAAATGCTAAATATTCAGAATTAGCTGATTGTATATTTATGGTTTAGAACACTGTATTATTTATTCCATCCATTATCCACTTAAAGGCTTCATCACTTATTTGTCTCTTTTACTGGTTAGTCTGAGAAGGGCACAAAAATGGTACCCTGTAAAGAGGGCTGCCCTTCCTTCAGCTTAGAAGATTTGCTGGCCTGAGCTGTGTCTGCAGAGCTGAGATGATTTTTCCCTTGCTGAATGTAGGCTTGCAGCTCTTCTAATGACTTGCATCACATGTACCCAGTGGAAATTAGATGAGAATTTGGCCATTGCATCCTAGTGCTTCTCATCTATCTTTTCTGATAATGTTATTACTCTAATACAAAGGGTATATTGCAGTTCAACACCTTATCTTCAGAAGGAGTCCCACAACACTGCATAGCATAGTTATGCACTACTGCTGCCCATAATTCACCTGCATCCTACTAAACACCTGCTAATGAGTTTGCTTTGGATTTAAATTCAAACCAGGTCCTTTACTTCTGCTACTCATCAGTAATAATGCTTACTTATGGGAAGGAAACCAAATATATCTTATGTGAGAAAAACAAAGCATATGGTGCTAGGACAACTTTATAGGGACATCAAGCTCAGTGACTCTTTAACAATTCATTCCCCTATCTTCCTCAAAATCTGTTTTCAGTGTATTACATGTGTATCTCAGGTGTATGAGAGTACTCTTGTGAGTTCTTCCTACAGCCTGTAGTTCCCATGACATGTGGCATATATGCTTGTTCTAGTTAGAACAATGTCCCAGTTTTGTATCTCACTACAGAATGTCTAGTTCTCATTAACTGAGATTCCCTGCATTTTGCATATTTTTTGTCTAGAAGCATCACTTCTTTGCCATAGGCCAAATCCTGATGTCATTGAGAATTGTTTCTGTTTGCAACAAATCTTACATATCTTCCTTTAAAACAAACATTACTTAGTCCTTCAGCTTCATCCTTGCTGTGTGTACAAGTCCTGATGACCAGGTGGTTACGGATTTCACCACGAGAAGTTTCTTGATAGCCTTAATTTTCCCCTTCCTGTAACATATCATGGTGAGAGGTCCTGAGTTTGCAAAGCCAGCTGCTGCCGGCTTTGTGTTATATGCACAGCAGTTGTACAAATGCTGCCAGCTAAAGCCCTGGGTTGCCTTCAGCCTCACACCAGGACTGAGGAACTGGCAGCCCCCAAAAGCCTTGTTTCATGTTTATCTCTTTTCCCACCTCTTGTTCTGAATCATCCCACAGGGGTTCAACAGGGTTCCTATTGTGTAGCCCCACACCTTCCACTTGTGGGAGATTTAACAACATTTCCTAACAGTCGCAAGTTTTCTGCTGAGTCAGAATGTGCAAACCCAGACCAAAAGACCATTTAGACTGAGGCTGCTGTGAGACTGTTGTCAGATCAACAGCTGGGAAAGAGACTCCCTTATGAAGGATAGGGAGAGAAATACCTCCCCGTAACGGTGTGTGGACAGAATGCACATTTTGGCCTAGGGGAGGAGGGGAGGATGTCAGGACATGTTGTGACAGGTCCTTGTTTGGCAGTACATACTTCATACCATCTGCACACCGTAACTAACAAAGTACCATGGAGCATGGAACAGTCTGTGTAGACCTATCCACGTGACGGAGGGAAGCTCTGCAGAGAAAACTAAGGTAGTTGTTTTTGACAATAAAATAACTATGTTGGGGATTGTTCACAACCTGTTTATGCAGTGCATCTTCCTAAAAATTAGTGTAACTCTGGGCACTCATCAGCTGTATGAACATCTACCCTATGGCTGAGGTCAATACAGAGTCCCTGATCCTGAAAGCAGAACAGACTCGGTTCTGCTCATTGAGAACTGCTGCTCCCATCACCTGGATAGCTCCCACTTGTAAGAGTCTGAAGGTCTTCTCAGCCCAAGTGTGGTGCCAGAAGGCTGACTTGTGAACCTTGATATTGCTGCAGCGATCTATTTGCCTTTGGTAATAGAACTTTATTCTAATGCACAAATACGTTGTGATACCTCCCACCTGGAAATGTCAAGGCTACTTAGAAACATTAGTTAACCAAGACAAGAAGGTAACTGTATAGATGGGAAACCTGAGGCTTTTGTCATTGAGTCATCTTGTCAAAGTCAAATGGGAAATGAATGCCAGAATTAAAACAGAATTGAGGGCTAGCTGCTAGCCCTGCCTCCAGTTACAACTCCAGCTGTTAAATGCCTGCTAACAGCATTTAAAGCATTAAAGGCTGAATGGGAGATCTCTGCAGTGTAATTGTTAGCTTTCCTTACCGTGGGTATCAAAGTTACTACATTCTGGCAAGTCAAAAAAGTCAGATTCAGTATGTGTCCAGCTGTGATTTTAACTGGCAGCTTTTGAAAACAAGGGAGTAGTAAGATGCAGTCCATCACCGTGCATATGCAGTATCTCTGGTGATGCACTTACCAGGACAAGACCAGCCTTCTCTTCTTTACAAGTTTTTGTTGACTAGACATTGTCCATCCACTTTAAGCTGATAGTGGTTAAGGCCCAATGCAACTTGAAATGGAAAATAAATTAGTCGAAATAATATTTTTAAAAGGAAGAGAGTGTTTCAGTGATTTGTAATAAGAATTGTGACAGGGAAGAAGAGAGGTCACCCTGAAAAATTTAAGGACTTTTAAGTAGGGTTTAATTTGTACAAAAGGATCTGCAGTGCACCTTGAGGCAACTGAGCCATAAATCATGCCTTTCCAGGGCTCATTTATCACCACGATTCACCCCAGGCTTTGGAAAAGGAGGTAGAAGCATTCCAGCTGTTCCGTGCAGCAAAGTGTCATTGATAAACGCAAGTCTTCAAAGTAAACAATAAAATATCAATTCTAAGTAAAACATTTGCAAGGAGGCTGCATGGAATTAGGTTTCCTGTGCATTGCAGAGTTGGCTAGATAGTGTCTCCTTCCTCACTGGTGACACCAATTCCTGCATACTGGAGCAGTTCTTGCAGCTGAAAACAGGTGACCCAGACTTCACACCCACTTTCTTATCAGTAGCAGGTGGGCAAGGGGTCAGCAAGGTTCGAGCAAGGATCCAGTCACGCCGTCCTTCTGTCCTTGCCATGCGCCTGGCAGTGCAGCTGAAGCCAACATTAACACTCACAGCCATTTGCCGTTGCAGAGGCGTCTCTCTTTTAAAGCCTAACATTTTCTCAACAACTCTGCACCCCCTTACCCAGGCAGGGCATGATAATGAAATTAATTCAAAATATATACCCCCAAATAAAGCCACTGATAAGCAAAGTACCTTCTGGCCACTTGGGTAAGGCAGTGCTGATGTTGCTGCCCTTGCACAGGCAGAGGTTTACCGGCCAGGTGGTGCAGCGGTGCCGAGCTGGGACCCGCACCAGCATAGCAGCAGTGGGCTGGGGGAGCAGCCCAGGGCTGGGGGAGCTGGGGGTGACGGTGCTACCAGATGTGCCCATGAACCCCCTGCTCCCTGCTGACTGCGCTGCGTGACAGTCAGCCATTAATCATTTGCAGAGCTGCTGCTGACTGTAGTCATGGGGAGAGCAAAGCGGCATTTTGAATTCACTTTGTGGCATACAGTCATTAACATGGGGGAGGGGGACACCTCACTATATTAATTTTCCAAAGTAATGTGCAGGAGTGTAGCTACCTAATGAATATCAAAGATTTTAATAACATCTCGTGTGACTAAATCACAGCACTGTGCCCTGAAGTTCCGCATGCCCATGCATTTGTATAGCACCCAGCACAGTGAACTCCCGCTTCTATCTCAACAACAATAATCATCTGAGAGTATAAATTCAGTCAGAATAGTTTGTGGCATTTTCTTCAGCAAAGGCTTTTTGTGTTTATCCAAGGTGTTAGTTGCCATTGCCTGCTAGAAACTCTTGTGAATTCCCTGCAACTCATTTAATTTGTAACACTATGTAAACACACTGGATAGGAGAAAATACATGGTGAGGCAGGAAGGCCTGATGAGAATAAGATTGCTGTGGTAACTGTAGGAAGGTAAGATGTTTCCAGTGTGCCTGGAGATGTGTCAAGCAGAGTCCTGCAGCAGAGCGTGCCGCAGGCAGCCCCCAGCCAGTATGGCGCTGGCGGGGAAAGGACTCATCCTGAACAGCTTCTGGCTGCACTGGGCACAGGAGCGTGCTGCTGAGCCTGCGGCACTCCCGCAGTGAGTGCCAGCTTGGGGGGAGCTGCATGGAGCCTGCCGGGTGCCCAGCTCCCAAGGGTCTCTGGGTCCAGTGCGCCTCCTGCCTCAAACTGGGAGAAGGGCTCTTCCCTGGCCGCTGTTGTGGCAGGGGGCTTGACTGTGATCTTTAACAGGGGGTGGTATTGGATTATCCTAAGCTGAGTCCCTCCCCAGACCCGTGCTGGCACGGAGAAACACTGTTCTAGACACATGCACTCGAAGGGGAAGCAGGGTGTGCCAAACCTCGCTTGGTTTCCCGCTGGAAGCCCCAAGAGTGAGCAGCCCTCCAGGGCCACCTTCCTTCCCTGGAGCTTCTTCTAAAGCCAACCTGTTTGACACCACTCTGTCAAGCATGCAGGCACTACCTGTCCCTGATGGTTTGAAGAAATCTATAAAGAAGATTCTGCCCAGCAAATCAGCAGTGACCCATCCGGAGAAGGCCTCACACTGGCCATTTAAGAGACATTGTCTCTCACCAAGATAACAAATTTTCATAGATGTCCCCTCGGAAGAGGTTTGCCTTATGCTGCTCTCCTGCTACAAGTGATATAAACCTAGTGCAATAACATAGCAGCAGTTTTCTGAATTGATGCTGGTGCAACAGAGCAGACTAAGCTCAAGGAAATAGCCAAAGTCAAAGTCAGTTTAGTAGAAAAAAAGCAACTTATTTATCATCAATAGATAATAAGAATCCTATAGACTTTCCTCAGTATCTATTTGCTCGGGGGGAATTCAGGCCACAATTTATGGATGATCTCTTAATTGCGAAGATTTATGATAAAAAAATTACAGTAGTTTCTCTTTAATTGCTTGTAAAAATTCATGAATATTGTTAAGCAGCATAATTTTTCAAAATGCTTTTGGACATTATTTTTATTAGGTATTATTGTATTGTAGGACTATTTATGTTTTGCCAGCAATCTAGTTACTGCATTATTAGTTAAGCTCATTAGCCTAAGTGACTGAAGGCAGACTTGTGTGCTACTGAAAGCTCCTCTGTGTCTGCAGCTAACCAGCTTGTTGCAGTCCAGCTTGTCTTGGATGCCTTCTGCTGGCCAAATAAATCCAGCCCATTTTCAAGACACCATTGTTTTATGGTGGTACTGAAAACCATAGGAAAATAGCAGGAATTAATGGTGGTTTTATTTTTAAAATTTTCACTGTTAGGTGGGTAGTGAAGTTGTGTTTGATCTGGAGTTTTTCTGTCATCATAGTTCCAGCTGAGTTCTGATGAGATCAGGGCTGCTTTCTGCTAGGTGCTCACCTGCACTGCCTAAGACTGCTGTTTAACTAAATGTATAGGAGAAGGGTTAAACTCCATGGATGTGTAGGAAAGGGAGAAGCTGCACAGTAATCCCTTGGGCAGGAGCTGATAAAACCATGCTCCCAGCTGCTCTTGTGACTGCTATTTATACCTGTAAACATCCACTGATTCACAGGCTGTGATCTGAGTGCACCCTTCAGTGCTGGTCCATGCAGTCACCTGAAATACAATGTGAATGACATCCAGGTGGTCACCGTTCACAGTGGTCTCTGAAAGGTGTTGAGGTTCACATTCAGGGGTTTGTGTCTGGGCCAGCTTGCAGCATCTCACTGCAGAATCTTTAATAGAGTTGTATTTCTGGCACCAAATTTGTCTGACAAGGACCCTTAGTCTTGACAGAGCAGCTTTTCACTTGGTGTAGAGTGGCTGGAATGATTCCCCTGCAGTAAAACTGCCCTACCAATTGCATCACTTCGTTACAAACAATTGCTGCAGTTTAAACTCATCAAGAACAAAACATGTCTGATTTTTCAAGCCTTTTAAACCTGAGGGCAAGTGCATGTGTTGCTGTTTTATTAATTTAGCAACATCTTGTGGAAATCCCATGTTTTCTGTGGCAGCCATCAGTTCCTCTCCTGGAAATTACAAGATACATAACCACACCATGTAGCTAACCCGAGTAAATAATAAATAAACATAGGAGTATTCAATAATTTAAAACACTATACTCAGAAAGGATTAGGTCATTTCAGAGAAATCAGCCTGGTTAAATGTGGCTAATGCACGAGAACTAAGCGCCTTAATGAATTCGATCTGGTTCAGCAGGACAGAAAGGTCTCCAGGCCTGAATCTCCCCATGGGCAGGCACAGATGGACCAGGGACAGGGGGAGGCTGCGGCTCCGTTAGCTTCCCCCAAACCAGGGGGGCTCATGGCTGCTCACAATTGCACATCTTCACTCTTACATGTTTAGATCAAGGGTTGCTGATCACAGTCTTATTTTATCTTGAAGAGGCTGCATATATATTTTTTTCTCTTAGTCCTCGGTGAAATTAGGGGTGTTTTCCTTTCTGTTTTGCCCCTAATTTTTATTTCTTTCTTATAAGGAAAATTGATTCCAATAGTTACTTCCAGGGAATCCATTAACTACTGTATCAACTAATTGGCCGTTTCCTTATAGTTCCTCAGGCTCTCATTTGGTTTACAGTTGGACAGTCCCAGTCAGTAGACCAGGTTCAGCCCTGCTTGCGAACCTCAAGGCAAAATCATAAATATCAATTCTTGTGTGTCTATGTCACCAAATAATTTCTGCTTGAGTTGTAGGGTCTTAGCATCTCACAGAATTTGGCTGGGAGGTTATACAGATTATTAGAATTTTAGATATGATATTAAAAAGTAATTACTTACCACCTTACTCTGAATTATGGTTTAGGAGACAAAATGGAAAATAAACCACGCCAACTTTCCTCTGCCCTCTTCATTGAACAGTGTCTTCACTATTGCCTTCCAAAACAACCTGAGCCTGTTGTCCTCCCAGCATTAGTTTCTATCAGACTTCTGAATGTCTACCAGGCAGGAGTTAGAGGCAGCGTTGTGGTGCTTTCTTCACTCGCTTATTAGAGAGAGCTGTACTAATTTATTTAGTGAGGTGGAAGCCCAGGTAGCCCCAGCTGAGCCAAGGTGAAAGTCGACAGTTGTGGCTGATGACAAGGCTGCATAAATTCTCCTTTTTTCCCAGCTGGATCCCCCTGTGTTGGGGCTTCCCAGCCTACAGTTCTCATCTGGGATGTAATTTGTTCTTTATGAAAGGCTCACACTGTCTTAACTCCTGCTCAGGGTTGGGTTTCAGCCTGGGTGAACCCTAATCACTACTTAATGCGCCAGATCTGGGGCTTTTGCTGACCAGACTGAAAGCTGTGCTGAGTTGTGCACTGGTGATTTTCTCTGGCTCAGGAAACACCCCCCAAATGTTTCCTGCATTGCCAATGAGTCCTAATTTTCCAAAGGCAAAAGGCCAGAACATCCTTATCCCAGTGTTAGCCAACCTCCTGCAGGTCCCGATGCTCTGCTGCAGTCTGTTATATTCGTTGCTTCCCTCTTCCCATCACTCTCAGGGTGTAAGTTATTGATTATTCTGCCAGGGGTTGCTTAACCAGAAAATTTTGATATCTCAAGTGAAAGCGTGTATCACAACTTATTTACTGAACTGCAGCCAGATTATCCAGAACATTTTTCTATTATATGTGAGCAAGAATGACTGCCATCAGGCCTGACAACAAGTTTTGAAAAATAATTGTGTTGTGTTTCTTTATCTCATCTTAGATAGAGGCTATGGCTAAATTAAACTCGACCTTCATTACTAACGGGGACTTGTAGCAGTCTGTTCTAGTTCTGTCCTCTGTGATTCCATAATTTTCCAGTTCTGGTTAATAGCCACATTACGGCGAGGTAGTTGTTACACTGCAATGGTAGCACCCATTTGCACAGAGATACCCAGCTATATTCCTCCTATCGCCTTCACTGCCTTGCGCAATGCAGGGCACAAAGAGGCGTTGCTCCCGAGTCCAGGGCATGTTTGCAGCATCCCGAAGGGATCTTGGGAACGGTGTGTGGGGCATCTTCTGATCACCAGACTCCAGGCATGGCGAGTCAAATTTTGGTGCTTCTGATGCAACCCAAAGTTACTTTTGAAAAGCTTCTCCAGACAGGATCAACTGATTTTGAGTGGGAAAAGTTGGAGAAGTGGCTTTTGTGCTATCTTGTCACTGGCTTGCCCTGACTTTCTTAACTGGGACAGCCGGAGCTGTCAGGGCTAACCTGGCCTTGGCTCTTGGTTTAAAGCAGTGACTATACTTTATGGACTTGTCTGAAGGTGTATTAACTCCTACTTTCTAGTTTCCCATCTGCATTCTCTACAATCAGTGACACATTAACCACAATTCCAAAGCAAAAAGAGTGCTGTGTTAAAAATTACGGTGCTTAGTTTGGGGCAAAGCAGCAACTTGTGCATTTCCTTTAAAAACATAAAATTATTTTTAAAATCTTGACTCATTTTAAGTGGTGACTTTCAGAATATATTCTACAAATCAGGGCAGGTATCTTGGGTGTTTGACAAATAATTCCAAGATTAATACAGATATATATCCCTGAGTGCAAGGACTTTAATCAATCCCTAATCTCCCAGAGAAGCAGTTTGACTTTACCTGACAGCACTGTGAAAGATGATCTGCTTCTATGTGACTAGTATAGCAATAGCAAAAGCCATACCCCTTTTTATTATTATTCATTTTTTAGTAGAGATAGCCCACAGTTGCTCAAAGCCACATTCAGAGACTTCCATCAAATACAGGAGGCTTTGGATCAAGCCCTTGGATACCTTCCCACTAATAAATTAGACCTAACGAAGTGGACGACAGCCCTCCAAGGCTACAGGTCTTTGAAACTCCTGTAGTCCCAGCAGTTAAGCATTAGTCTGAAAACACCTGAAAACGAGCGAGAGCTGGCAGGGAGCAGGGGGCTGGGGACTGGTAGCTAAGATCTCCACTCTCAAGCACTTTGCCTTTTTCCCTCTGTGCAGAGGACAGCTGCCCTGTTCTTTATTCTTCCCAGGTCTCTCACGGCCCATTTAATTGGCTGCCAGTGGCTCTTGCTTTTATACGTGCGGGCTAAACCAAGTCAGATCGTTTTCACACAGCCTGTTTATGCATTGTCCAAAAGAGATTTACGGCCGAACAAAACCAAACCCGTATCGGGCCAGGCCAGAGGACGCGCGTTTGCAGCGAGTGGCACGGCGGGGGCTGGGAGCAGGAGGTGGCCGCGGGGCAGGCAGCCGGGCTGCGGGCTCGGCGCGGGCCCCCGCGGCTGGCTCTGCCCGCGCCGGTGCGTGCCCCGAGTGCTCCGGCAGCACGGCTGTGGAGGCAGCACAGCGGAGGGGGATGGATTGCCTCCGAGGTTTTTTCACAGCATTGTTTTGCCACTGGGCTAACCCAAGGCAAACTGCTTGCTTTATTAGATAGCTAATTAAAATGAGAGACCGTAACATATAATTCTGTACAAAAATAATAACAAAAATGTAACAGGCAGCTCTGTGAGCAGAGGTTGTTTAAAACTCTAGCATTTCTGCCTGATGAGCTTCATTAATAACACACCAAGAGACCTAACCTATCCTCTGATGAGACACACCATGATGACTAAAAATTTAATAACATATTAATAGAAGTTTTATGTGTTGGCTCATTGATATATTCTTATAATGGTACATGTTATTTATTATCTATTTTATTCATATATTAATAAAAGCTTTTTACAACAGCACTATAGAGGATCTGAGAAAATAGCTGCTAATAAACATTTTCACTCTGGTTTGGTTTTCTTGGTTTAGAGTGTGAAGCTTAAGATATGCCCACAGACTAAATTAATGGATCCATATACTTGTGTTCTGATCACGCAATATCCAAAGTATATGTTTAACTTTACGTGCTATGCATACTTCCCTTGAAACCAATGGCATGATTCAGTGTCTATAAATTCAGCCTACAGTGATATAACAGCATTGTGAATGCTTACTCTTTCCATTTATTATGATCATGGCTACATGCTAGCTGAGAACATGGCACCACTGTGCTTAGCATTTGATGTGATTGAGAGATTCCTGAAAGTAATTTATCATTTAAATAGAGAAGATAAGGGTAACCAGACTTAAAAGTAGGAAAAAAACAAAGCAAAACAGGGAGTAAGGAGAAGTGTCCGCTGTGTCAGTCGTGCTGTAGAGACAATTCCTTTGCACTAGGGCATGTGGTATTTGACTGCACCTCCAGGTGCTGCTGCAAGAAATACAGAAGTGGTAAAAGCTGCCATACCCTGAGCAGGAGCCTGGTCTTTTGTCTGAAGAATCCTTCTACATGCCGTTTCTGTGGGGTTACCCGCATAAACCTATTTCAAAACCACATTTTGCTGAAGAGGACTTCTGAATTTAAAAGCTAGCATGACAGTTAAAAGAACATGGATAGATGCATTTTAGCATCCCGATTTGTATGGAAACAGGTATCTAATGTTATTGAACAGTTAGATTAGCAGACACATTTTCTTTGAAATGAAATGTCCGTATTCTGTTCTGAGAGCAAGCAAGGGGAAGTTATTCTCTTGAGATACCTGTAAGTGACTGAACACAGGGTTTTCAGACAAAAGTGCCAGGATCTGCAGTGTAATTACAGCCTTGCCACTGCGCCAGGGGAACACTTTGCAGCAAACCTGAGATTATGCATGCATATTTCCAGCTGATTGGAAATTTGCATAACCCATCCATAAACCACCCAAAAGCTAATAAGGAATCAAACCCAGTGTTGGCTATGGCCACTATATCACTGTATCGGAAAATACGGATCTGTTGTACCTTGACCTTTTGTGTTTGGAATTTGGTTTTTCCAGCACCTCTTCCATCAGTTTACAGAACCAGCCCCTCTGGGAAACATAAATAAATAAATCTTTTCCCCTGTGCATGCTCATGACATCAAATGATGTAATAAAATGAAATCTCTCTCCTTCTTCCCTTTCAATATTTATTCTGGGGATTTATTGTTTTCCTTCCTTTTCAGGCTTCAAGGTTTCCCTCTGATAGATCACCTCACCGTGGAGCATTTCTCATACTCTCCATGCAGTACCTCTCAAGCTATTATTTTAAAATGTAGTTGGGAGCTGCTCTAAGCTGAAGACAGTGCAGGGTTTTCATTTTTCTTTCTAGCTATGCTGGACCTGCTCCATGAAAATTTCAACTCCATTTTTAATCAAAATATTTTTAACATTTAATAGTTACTTCAGTAAACACCTGAAGACCAAAAAACTTCTGTATGTTTACATATGGGTCCTGTTCCCACAGGGTTCTGTTATTGTCATAAACATTTATGCCATCCTGAACTGAATTCTCAGCTGGCATGAGTGGGAATTCACTTTGGGATAGAGATGGGCTGATTTAGACCCTAGGAGTATCTAGTATTGTGATGAAAAATCATAAAGTTGAGTGCACAAGCATCCAAGAGGAAGAGCTTTAATTTTACTTTCTGTGGTGTGAAGAGTTCCACAAAGTCAGTTAAAGCTAATACACAGTTCAGGACACGCATGTGCCAATGCAGGGTGATAGTAACGCCAAAAAATCAATGCACGCCCTGAAAATCCAAAGTCCCCTAGCAGAAAATGGCTCAGATTATCTCACAGGTCTTTTCTACTTACAAAATTGTCCTGAAATTCTGAAATTAAAATACAGCATTTTCCCACTCAGGGTATTTTCCCAGCAATTTCCAGTATCTATGCCACTGGCTGGCAGAGGTGGTGAGTAGCACAGGCTGACGGGCTTACTGCATAGGAGCAGTGGGATATAGGCTTATACCAGAGAAAGCCGCTTCAGAGAATATGGCACCTAAAAGGACACATCACTGAAAGGTCATTCAGTGATGCCATTTGTTCACCTTTGAGCTGTCAAGTCTCAAATTGAAGAAGGAAGCACCAGTGCTGCAGACCGGCTTCTCCTTTCTGTCTCCTCATTATCCTTACTCTGTAAAATACAAGGTTGGCTCTCCCTGGATGGGACAATGATTTTTTAGAGGCCAGAGCAAGCCACAGTCAACCAGATTTCTCATCTGCAACATCAATACAGCAGCAATTCAGGTTATTCAGGCTTTATTCTGCACCCTCGCCTCCCAGGGAAGCGGAGTGCAGGGGGCCTGTGCTGCTGCCTGATGCAGGAACGGCCGTGGGGCTGGCGGGGGTAGTTTGTGCAAAATGAGGAGTCATGCGTGGCCAGTCTTCAGTGTTCATGTGCTTTACAGGAATGCTAAAACGAGATTGTTGCTGGTGTAGTACTGAAGCGTGTGTATACATGCTCACTTTCAAGTGTACTTCACTGTTGCTTAATCTCAAGGGAGAATTAATCAGCAAGAATATATAGTATCTTAGATCTAGATTAGATCCACACTGAACGGTTTAATGCACTGCATCCAAAGCACAGGAGGAGAGAAGCTACTTAAAACAGGATTTCTGTAATGTTTGAGCATCAGCACTGCAATCCATACAATTCCGAGCGCATCGGTGGCCTGACCCCTGAGGACACCTCACTTTTCTCACCCCCCGGGGCGGGGTGTCCGCCTGGCAGTGCCCGGGGTTGCTACAGCTGCTGCTTGGGGAGTGCTGTGGGTGGGCTCACTGGGTGGTTAAGCCCTGCTCTTGTCTTGCTTTACTGCAGCTGGGGAGCCTTGAGAAGCTTTCTGCTGCTGAGGGGCCTGGGCTGGGCTCTGAGCACACCAAGGGCACATGGCTGTGGCCCTTCACTGTGGACTTCACGTTGGAGCTATCTCTTACAGCACAGGGAGGAAAGGTGCCAACTATCTGTAGAGGTTTGGGATCTTCTTTTTTCCTTTTTTCTCCTGCGTACTTGCTGAGTTTTTCAGTGGAAGTGCCTATTTCTTATTGTTGCTTTTAAACCTGTTGACGATAGGGTTGTTTTTCATAGTGCACTCTGATTGCTAAGGCGGGCATCTAGGAAAGAGGAGAGAAACCTGACTTCCCATCTCTGCCCAAGAGGTTTCTCATAAAACAGTAGCTTTTGGAGTGCTGTTTCTAAATGCATTCAAGCAAGTTTTAGGGTTCCCTGAGCCCTCTTACACTGACCAACTTTTTTTTCTAGAAACTAGAAGATACTTTTATCCCATGAGTTAATCATTTAGCCATATCAAAGTTTCAAGCTTGCAACAGCAGGTCTATTGTTGAGTTCAGATTTTCTGAATAATCCCCTGCAATAATAGCTACTGTCTTTCCCTGAGAGCTTCAAGACAATGCAACAACAGTTGCTTGGCCAAAAAATAGTTCACTACTATGTAATTAGAAGCTCATACAAGAGATGATCTTACTGAAATAAGGATATAACATGGGTGGTAATAAGAAATTAAGGCAGGGACATATACAAAGAGCTCCTTCAGAAATTGAAGCGTATTGCCTTTCATTTGTAGAACAGCTTATAAAAGTAATACCTGTGTTACAGCTGCATTAACACCACAAATATATTGCAGCTGAGCTGTGCAAATAAGCAGGAATTTGCAATAGCTTTGTTTACACCATTTTTTACACAAACTTTGTAATCACTCGGAGTGTGTCCTTGGGGGCTACTGGAGAATACTGAAGATGAAATGTTGAAGTTCTGCATACTCGGGTAGAGACATGATTCTGAGAATCTCTTTAGCCAGCCAAGATGCAAACAAGTACTGGGACCTCTCTGTCCTCTCAGAGTTACTCATATAACGGGATATGAGAAAGCAACAGACCAACAACCTGTTCACTCAGTGAGTTCTAATGACAAGTTAAAGGCAGTCAGAGGCCCTTTGCAGATGAGTCATTAGTAATGAAATAGGAGACATTTCTTGGGTGCACATAATTGTTAGCCTGCTCCAGCTGGCATCATCTCCCCATTCCAAGCTGATGATGGCTGAATTGTGTATTACTGAAAGAGAGATGCCTGGCTGAAGATTACAATCTTCTCCTACAATAAATATATTTTCCTATATTATCAGCTCTTTGACTATCCATGTATTGAAATCAGCACTGGAAAACCTTGGAAACCTGTCCTTTCTGATAGTGGCTTGCAAACTGAGCTGGTCATTGACATGTGGCCAAACTTCTATTTCTGGCTCACCAAGAAAGCACAAATCTGCATACTGCCTGCTCACATGGGTAGACCTCACTCAAGCCCATATTTCAGCAAAAATCAATGGTGCATGGCCATCTAGATAGCTCCCGACATTTCACAGTGTTTCTGATCTATAATACTTGCCTGCAGATGTTGGCTAACAAATATGATTGTAAGCTCTGAGCCTGCTGTCACAGTAGTTGTTCATTCTGTAATATCACCTTCTCCTGAGAGTGCACAGCTTTACTAGTTTAATTCACACATGCACTTAGATAACACCATGGCATGTAAGACAAAATACAGAGACAGGAATAATTTGTTTCGCCTGTATTTTTAGGTCTAGTGGTTTTCACTGATGTTAAGCAATCTTCTATCATGAAAGATTTTTTTTCCCTGACTTTCTTGGTGCTGTCAGGAAAGCTTGCTCAGGCACTTACAGTCTAGCTCATGATATAATAAAGGACCAGATTCACGCCTGCAATAAATCGGCATTGCTCTGTCTGGAATCAATAGAGCTGTATTGATACACTCCAACCACAGAGTGCCCCACTGGTGCAAAGCTCAGCATAGACCAAGAAGTGAGTTTTAAAACAAAGCAGAAGGGTTTAAAAAAACGTACTAATTTTTCTGCTGTGTACCCTAAAATTTAAAAAGAAACATTACCTACCAGAGCCAGAACTAGAAACATTTATTGGGAAAATGTGGTAAGAGCAGGGAGGTGTGCGTTTGATAATTAAGATCAATTTCTGTGTCAGGGCACTCATATTTTGACTGAAAACCTGCAAAATATCCAGATCCTGGTGCAATGTTCTCTTCCAAGGTATTCATGCTTATGCTGGACATGGGTAATTTTGTTGTTCTATCACAAATTTCATCCCTGTTTTCTCTTGAGTGTTTGTGTTTTAGTATGTTCCATATATTAAAGTTTACTGAATGTGAAGGCAGTCAGTGACACACTGGACATCAGCTGTGTTTTGTTAAAGAACGTTCAAATTAATAAAAGTTAACATAACAGTTATTTGTAATACCAGATAGCTTTAATCTTTGACCTTGATTTATGTACTTTTGCCATTGGTGCTGTAATGCATAATTTCTGTGATGGGGTACGTAGCAATCCCCTTGTTGTTATCTGCCAGGAAAACTGCATTGCAACAAGGCTAAAGTATAGTAGCTAGATACACAGCTTTTTATCATTTAGCAAAACAGAAAAAGATGAAGGATAGGTGAAGGGAAAAAGCACGTTAACTGGAGCCACGGGGGTTGACCCCAAAGTCGATGAAGGTTAATAGAAATTTTTCAAATGGTTTCAGTCCACCTTGTGGAGAAATGCAAAAGTCTTATGTCCAGGCACTGCTTTGTAAGATTGCACTGATACATGCTGATGGGGCAACATCAGCATGGATGAGAGCACAGTGGAATAAAAGACAGGTGTGCCTTTTTTTTTTCAAACCATGTTATCATCTGTGTGAAGATTGAGTTCAATGTGAATCTTGTCTTCATATCCTGAATATTATTCCTCACCTTACTGAAAATTATATAATTAAACATAACAGAGGACATGCACTTGTAGTCATAGTTTCTAACCTTGTAGGTTATTTCACAGGGCATCAGACAAATGGGATAAAAGATGAGAAATTAAGTTCTAAAATAAAGTGTGAGTTTTAGAAATGCAGTGAGCATGACTTAACTCTCCTTGCACTGGAAGTACAATGGGAACAGATTCAGGCCACATCTGAGAGCTCCTGAAAATCTCATTATGTGTGTCCTTTTTATTATTTACATCTTTTACATATATCATGTAGTGCCAGTCTAATAGCAGTAGATAAGAATTACTTCTTTTTTTACACAGATCCTTTAATTTAGAGACACCCAGCAGTATTCTAGTGTTCACATTCTTTCCTCCACTATTTGTAAATCAAAGTCTTAAGCTGTAGTGCTTTATTGAATACAGTGACAAATAGGGATGAACTGCATTCTCCCCTATAGTCATAAAATTGATTTAATATTTCAATTAATCTTTGCTACACCTTCTCCAAAAATTTATGTGAATACATTCTGAGTAAGTCATCTTCAGGACTTAAATAAATACTAACATAAATATCACTTAATTTATTTGTTCTCTATAAAATTCCTTTATATCACTCTTGCAGTCAAATGCAAGTATTGCTTCCACCAACCAGAACACAGGAATACCAGATGAGATTGCCTTAACAAAGGGATTTTCACATTTTCATTAAATACTTTTGCATTCATAGTCTCGTTTCCATATCCAGTGAGATGGTTCTTCACATCTTTGCAGAGGATGGAAATTATATCATAATCTCTCCTTTAATATCGAATTAAAAGATTATTTTAAAATAAGTGAAATTTTTCATTCCAGAAAAGAGAAATGGACGGGCTTTCATCATTAGGGATTTTCTTAATTTCCCTCTGATACAAGACCACAGAAAGGCTGACAAGATTTCATGAAGCATTTTTGGTGTATCTGCATTTTTTGATGTGAAGTGCTATGGTTCATATTTTTTCTGTGATGATCCTTCATGGTCATAATTTGATGAAGAGGAGACACACAACTCCTACTGGACTGTGCTAAGGTAGTCCAGAACTGGTGGGACAAATGGGTATGTGGATGGATGCCTTGTTAACATAAGATTTCTGAAGTCTAATGCTTTTTGCATAAGTACTTTTCCACTAAACCAGAATCTTAAATTCACTAAATGTAGCAAGCAATTAACTGTGCATTAGCAAGCTATTTGTGGAAGCGCACGGTATGAATCCTTCCCCCCCAAGCTCACCAACGGCCTCACCCTGCAGTCATTGCAGTCCTTGGCAAGGAATTTACTGACTTCAGTAGATTTTAGATCATTCCCCAATAGTCTCCTATTATGAATGCTAAAGAGTTGGATTTAAAATTAGGTTCTGGGTGTTTTGTGAATTATACTACCCTGAACAGTAGTCGCTAACGAAAATAAAGAAAATAGTATATGGGCAAAAGGGTTTCTTTCTCTTTTCCTGGGTCTGCCCCTCAGGATATTCTTTCAGTAGTAGTTGTGACCTAGTGATGGCTTTAAACTAATGCTATTAGAGATCCTAAGGAAGGCCTCCATTAGGTGGGGACTTCCACAAACAGCAAAGCCCTTGCTCAAGACCTCCACACCAAGTTCCAGGCATGGTTCAGGATTCATTTCTTCACATTTTTCAGAGGGAGTCAATTAGAAAGATGCTTTTTCTCTAAAATCAGCACTGATCCTATCTGCATGAGTCCTCGGGAAATACTCTGGTGGTACAAAGATACATTAACAAAAAAGAGGGTGAGCTTTCCTATTGCATGCCATGCACTGAGAAGTGGTCCAACGGCCCAAATAAAGATAATGGCACTTCCCTATGCTTACTCTGAGCAGCAGCTACTGGTTTTCCTTACTACATTCCATATGACTTGTAAATGGTACTTCCCTGTGCACGTGACTGCAACAGATAGTTAGACATATTTAAAACACTGGAATGAAAAGGTACCCAACATACAGGGTTGAATAGAGGGGTTTTTTTCCCTCATCTTTTTCCTCACAGTCCCCCCATTTTGCTAACTTTGCAGTTTAAGAAATTGAGTTAAGGCCATTAATTGCAGTTCAGCTTTTTGAGCTCAGCTGTAATTGAAAAAGCTGGCTGCTCGCTCAGGCTGATGGGGGAAGAAGATTCTCTTTGAAGTGGACCTGGAGGGGAGGAGAAGTACACTGGGAGAAGTGGTGGAGATTACATCTGTCTTCTTAGTAAAAGCAAGCACACTTAGTGCTTATTGTTCCACTTTACAATGTAGAGACATATTAGGCTCTAAAATACTTGTGGAAACAGTGGGTATAGCTAGGGTAGTTTTTTCATCTATCACTAATGATAAATGTACAAAAATGTTCAGGGGCAGCACTGTTATCTGTGCATCTGAAGCTTTTAGAGTCGTTAGACGATTATGAGGCTCCTAACAAGGAGTCTAACTTGGGACCGCCATCTGTAAACTTCAGTTAATGCACGGTGTATGTGTCCATTTATTAAGGAGTGCTTTTACACTTGGGCTCACTGGTCTCTGCTTTCCCACTGTTGGTTGCCAGATGGAATTTAGGTCTTGCTTCATTAAGCCCTAAATGGCTTGGGCCACATTTGACTTTCTTGCCTTGTGGTGCCATCATGCATTCAGCAGAGGCACATGGAGATGTCAGTGCCATGCTCCAGAAGCTCCTGAGACCTTTGCGGTCACTCTGCTATGAGGAATAATAGGTTCTCTCTCCCTCTCAAACCGGAACCTCAGTGTCTTGTCCCTCCTGGCACAAGAAAACATTCTTCCCTTCTTGCACATGTCTAAAGAAGAGATGGGGTGAGCTAGGTCAAGATTGCATGGAGGTGAATCTTAACTTAGGGGGACAGCTGACCGAAGCTGATGGGGAGACTAGTCTGGTGAAGAGCTGGTGGGCAGGGAGAACCTGTAGTATTTTCAATTGTGTGTGGAATATCTGAAGTGGAAGGAAATGCAAAAGGAAATGAAAAGTTAAGTTCCCAAGAAAGGTAAATGCTGATATTCTGATATTCAGTAAACATTCAACTATGTTGGAAACATGGATCAGATGTGATATTGGCACAACATTAGTCCCATGAAGCTAATGATAATTCTGTCATGCTGCTACCAAGTTCTGTGCACAATTATAGAGGTCCAGCACAATTAGCATCAGCTAAATTAGGTTAAAAATAATCAGTAGGAGACTGTCATTTTGTGTGTCAGTTTAGATCACACGGGGGCTTTTTATAAATCTCAGCGGAAAGAAAAATATTTGGTTCTTTTCCATTTTGGTTCACACAGTGAGGGCACAGATGTCTGGCATTTTTTCAGTTGCGTTTTTGCAAGTGGCACCACGTTGCCGCAGGGTGCAGTGCCAAGCTGGCACCCTCACACTCCTCTCTCCCAGCTCAGGGCTTTAGCAGTAAATGAAGTCCCCACTTGTTCCTCCTCTCACCTGCCAGCATGGGCTGGCAGTGGGCAAACATGGGACAGACCTATTTAAACACAGAAAATTGTTCTTTTCATGCCTTCTTCTATGAAGCAATCTGCAGTATGTGCCAGGACTATACTCCTTTTTAAACAGAGCAGGGAACCATTCTGACTTACATCCCAGAGAGCCCCAGCAACCTCAGGAGGCTGTAAGGCTGAGAATGAATTTGGCCTCCTGCCCTCACGTGACCTGGGCACTATGTCCGATGCCTCAGCGGAGGCTCTGGCAGCTTCCCCTGGGTGTTCTTGCTGCAGAAAACAGGACAGGATCCATCCTGGAGCTGGGCAGGTAATGAAGGGTCCCCAGCAAGCCCTGCCTGACGTGAAGTGGAAGTACCAGCGTGGGATGCACAGTGCAGGCACGGGATGCTCTGCATGCAAGA
Organism: Tyto alba; assembly: GCF_018691265.1. Taxonomy (NCBI): domain Eukaryota; kingdom Metazoa; phylum Chordata; class Aves; order Strigiformes; family Tytonidae; genus Tyto; species Tyto alba. The sequence goes on along the minus strand of NW_024881262.1, from coordinate 25,572,793 downwards.
GATGGATCTGATCTCTGTTTCTCACTTGGGGCTAGCTAGTCTTTAGGGCTGAGGAAAGGGGGGGCATGTACCTGCTCTGGCCAGCTGAGACCACTTAGCCTCTCCCGGTACCCCCTGCAATCTGCTTTGAGCTTCCTTCCTGTGATCTGGCTGGGCCTGGTGCCTCCTCCCTGCTTGGCTCCCTGGGTAGAGGCACAACGGGGCTTTACATTTTGGAAACACAGGAGGGAAATCCCAGAAGGAAGGAAGCCAAGGAGAAGAGAAGCCAAGTACTGAATGGGAGGGGAGTGCTACCCAAGGCTGCAGCTCTTGTCCCAGTCGCAAGCTTTGCCCAGTTTACCAGGTGCTTTGTGTCTTATCCCACTTACTCCACTCTCCATCTGCACTGGTCTGAGCCAGTCGGGCCCGGCTGCCTTTCCAGCAGCCTTTCTTGCTCTGTATTTGTTTTGTTTTCCAGCAGTTTTTTTCCATGCTATGTCACACTAGCAAAGATCTCCTTGGACTTATGCTGCCTGCCTTCTTCTGCCACATAAATATCTCTGCGGAGCAGTGAACACTTTGCTGCTGCCAGAGTAGGGCAGGGGACCCGGTCTCCAAGCACCCCTCCAGCTCTGCACTCCCTGCAGAAAAGCCAGTTAGTCGCTGGCCACATGCACCACTGGTGAGCACCAATGAGAGGCCTGAGCCCTGGGAACCAGCTGTGACCACCAGCTCATCTCTGAGCAGATCCTGAGGATGTGCCCTAAGGCAAAGCCATTGTAGATGATGAGAAGCAGCATTGTGGTTGCTTTTTGTATATGCCCTCTGCCAGGAAACCACTCTGACATCGTAAGAGTGCAATCAGACTGCAGAAGGGCAGAGGAGTACATTAATGGATTAGCTTTTCAGTCATTTACATGTTAAGGGTTAAGCATGACATGAAAAACCTGTTTAAATGTCCTTTAAACATCCCTTAAGCTGCCTGCTCTCCCCTCTTCTTGATGCATAGCCAGGGCTTTGCCCTGCTGAGAGACCAGCAGCCCGTGTGAAGCTGCCGGCTCTGCGTACGGCGCAGGGCAGAGCAGGAGGGCCGGGGCGGGTGGCTGCCGGCTGCCTGCCCCAGCCTGACATCGGCACGCTGCCTGCGACGGGCACGGCGGCCAGGCTGGGGCACGGTCACGCCGCTCTGACTTGCCTTTCCAATTCTGCACGAGCAGCGGGGATCCCCTGCATCCCAAGTGGGTCTTGGCTGGAGTGGGGATGTCGTGTTATATCGCGGGCTGCCTGGGTGGTCCGTGCCACGGGGCTCCTGGAGAACAGACTTGGTGACCTCTCATGGTTCACACACTGAAACAAAGCAAGCCAGTGCTGTGTTGACACCGACACAGGTGAGCAGTGCTAGGGATCAGTATGCTCCAGTGTATAGTTGAAGTGTACGCACCAGCCTGGTATTTTCTTCAGAAATTTCTCTGCATCTGGAAGGGCCCCCTGGCACTGGAAGCCCTTGTCTGGCCATGATGATGCTTTGCCTGGGCTTGATGCTAATCCAGCCCTCGGAAAGGAGGGTCCCCAGGGAGGACAGCAGCATCTGTAGCTTACGCTGAGCTAGAGAGGGGCCTGAGGTCAGTGTCGGTCTGCAAACTGCTGGGGGCACCTGCTGGGTTGTGGTCTTTTCTTAAGCTAGTTGTTACAGGAGCTGAGCATCTGAGATTGCCTTTGAATCTGGAACACTTCACAGAGGCCAGCTCTGACCAGTACATCGGTGTTAATCAATCCATTGTTTTGGTCATGCATTACTTGTACAGCAGCAGAGACAGACCCACCTTTCCGAATGAAAAACAGCTTTGAATTTCCTGTACTGAGGTGGCCAGGCTTCCATATTGATTCTGACACCTTCCCCAAGCACCTGGAGTAGTGGAAGCAAATAGTTCCTTGTTTTACTGACACAGGAGAAAAATCAGTATCTCCATGCAGATTGGATCTTTTTTCCTTTTGATTAAACGATATTGCATCCACAAAAGTCATTAGAGTTCCAAATACTTTGCAATTAATCATGAAGAGAGTAAATGAATCATTGATTTAACATTAAGAGAGCTTTTTTTTCTTTTTGGCAGTGTATTCTCCTGCCAACTTACGTTACCAGTAACTATTCAATAAAGAATAAAATCATACATTTGGTCTGTTTTAGCATGTGCCTCAAACTTCATAAATATCAATACAGATACAGCCAAGCAAATCATCTTGCTGAGTGTGAGCTCTAGCTGACAATATATCTAGCAATAAATGTTTTTAGCAGAAAGCAGTGATGGATATAGCTTTCTGATTTGTCTGTTGATACAGTTTGTGCAGTTGCATATATATTTGCATGGTTTAGGGATAGCTCTTTGGGTCAGAAAGGGTATGCATGGAGGTGGCAGGCAGGTACTATCTGGCCTACACTGGAAGACGTGTATGCATGTGTGTGCATGTGTGCGAAAAGCTGCTTATGAGCACCTGCCCAAAAATCTGCAGAGGTATTGGTGCTGTTGGCTGAGTACATATTTGTGCCCATATGTAAACTACCTTCATTGGAAAGGAAACCTAGACAACGTTACAAAAGCTGCATATGTACATAAAAGGTGAAGGTTATGAACTTAAGCACTCAAGAATTAGGAATGTGCTCAGTGGTCTATAACTGACCTGTAGATTTGACTTCTCTGTATTAGTGTGACTTCTGGACAGTGAAGAAGGCTGCAGCAGGAGAGGGTGGAAGAGAGGTCTGAGTCTCCCACTCCGGGCTCTGCATCTGCCATGCCCAGTGGCTGTGCAACCACATGCAGTTGGATCAGCTTGCCAGTCTGGAGGAAAATGTCATTTTTATTTTGGTGAGTTACTTTTCTACAAGCTCAGTGAGCTGGATCCATGCACGGCACAGTTGCACAACCTGAGGCAAGGGAGGTTGCCAAAGCATGTGGCAGGAACAGGAGAGAAGGGAGAACAGGGCAGTTTCTTTCAACAGGAGCCCACAGCTAGAATCAATGTAATGAAATCCAAAGCCATAGCCTTGAAAGGGAATATCGCTCATGTGTCTAATGGAGCATGAAGTCATGTGGCAGCCTTTTCTTCATTAACATGGTCTCTCTATTCCATCCAATTCCCCATCCTCAGTTTACAGAAACATCATTTTACTGAGATTTTTACTCATCTGTGAAATACAGACTTGGGCCACTGGTTCACAGTGGGTTAGTTCCAGTGCAGGTGCAAACACAGAGAACTGTGCACTGTGAAGCAGGCTATCGAACCAGGGCTGGTTCGTTTCCTTCTTTTTCCTTGTGAATAAGATATTATATATAATCACTGGATGAGATAAAGAAGCAGATCAGAGAAAATACTAAAAATAACAGAAAAGGTGCCCTCAGTTTAGGACAGAAGAGTGAATATTCGAACATCTGATGTGCATTTGTATCAGAGAAAACTGTTAAAAGGCTAGAGATTTATCCAGTGTAAGAAAAAAGTGCATTAGCCTGTAATGTGCTCTAGTAAGATCCTGTAACTCCATGCACATGAATGTTCACCCCTGAAGTTAATGATACTGCTTTTAAAGTTAGGTACTTGATTTTAGGTACCTTGCTCAATCAGAGCCCATTGTATCAACTTCTTTTAATGACTGTTGCTTGGATTTGGTCATAGAAAGTTTTTATGGGTCTCCAAGGCTAATCTACCAGTACCTTTCTTTTCTCCCATCCCCAAAGTGCTGTAATAACTTCAGGCTTCCATTGAACCTTGTTTTATGTTTTTGTCAGCCTTATTGGTTCTTGAGCTTAAGAATATTCTCCATGACTATAACACATGGGGGGGGGGGGGGGGACGGACAGAGGGGCAAGCAGGGAAGGCAGTTTGCGCCAGAGTATAATTACCCTCTTCTGTAGCTTTTGGTGCATATCAACTCCCAGTATCACCTACAGGTAAACTAAAATGTCAGGCTTAAAAAAATATAAAAAATGGTAAAATATGTATATATGCATAAATCTATTTAAGCAGAATCGGTGATGGACGAGTACGTTTAAATTTTAGAATCGTATTTCTGCTAACTTAGTGGAAGAGGAATCCCATAATTCACTGAAGAGTCTCATTCTTGTGAATTATTGTCTTCATCATTTAAAGAATATTTCATCTCCTGAAGATGATCTCCAGCCACTGTAACCAGTATTTGGCTTTCAGCTATATTTCTTTATCTTTCTTAATGTATATGATCTTGTACAGTTCAGTCCAAAAAATTGGAGTCCTTGCTTTCTAGTTTCTGGAATTTGTTTATTCAAGAGTACTATTTAGTAAACATAGTACAGCAGTATGACTAGCTTCTATCTTCTCCCTCCTTGCTTGCGATCATCACGTGTTTACTTCACCAGCATTACCTTCAGCTCCTGAGCAGGAGTGTATGTATCTTACTTCTAAAAGAGGTGACCTGGCAGTGCCCCAAGCATACATAATGTGCAAAAAAGGAAGCCATTTAGTATGCCTGAATGTCCAGTCATTAAACTAGTGACAAATGGTTTGGTCTTACAGGTAAAGCACTGGGCCTGGTGACAGGATGACAGCTAAATTCCTGGCCCTTCCACACCTTGGTCATGTTACGGGTCATTCTGTGATCCCATGTTGCAAAGTGGAGGATAATGTCTTCTGCCCTTTGCCTGTTTGCATTAGCAACTGCAGGGCACTTTAGGCTGTGCAATTACATCTGCTGCACCTGCCACAGAGACCACAGTCTTAGCTGGGCTTCTAAAGGCTGAGTAAAGTTCATCCTCGAGGGACCCATCAATAGGTTATGAAGATCTGCCTTGGAAGTTTTCATTTTGGTTCTTCCCCTGAACTTCTTTTTTTTCCAACTGTGCCTCTCTGAAACTTCTCACAAATGTTTGCATCTGATGAGAAGTGGAGCCATTGGAGATGGGTTAGTGGGCAGAGCAAGGATATTTAAAACGGATGATAGATGAACACCATTACAAAGCTATTACCATCATACAGTGCGTAGCTTAAATATCTTGAGGATATGCATGGTTTTGCTAGTAAAGAAATGACTATGTGAGTAGAAGACATTAGTACGGGAGTGATTATGCTAATGGCACTGTGCCAGGCTTCTGAGCGAGGAGCAGAGGAAGCTGAGGACCCTGGAAACCTCAGCACCCTGCCACTCAGCCTCACCATTTGTGGTGATTATAAACACTATTGTGTCTTCTTGCAGGCCTGATTTCTAATTGCTAATCAAATTCTGTGGCTGAAATTTTATTATTGCTTAAGAGAGTGCCACAGGGTTACATAAAAATGCAATCACCAAACATATACCCTGTGTGGTACGCTATCCTGGGTGCTTAGGTTAGTGCACTGGCTGTCCTGGCAGTGACAGGTACAAAGGTTGGTGTGAGGCAGTGAACGAGGTATGTTCCTTCTTTGCTCGTGCCTGACTCAAACCGATGAGATACTTTTTAGAAAGGATGGGCACCTTGTTGGGATGTAGCCATGGGAAGCTTCAAGGGCCAACAAGCACTGTACCTACAGGGCCACCTCTGAGCAGCAAACGAGCGATTTCCAGTTTAGCTGGCTTCTTGCTCTGCCCCCCGACGGCCCTGCCCGCCATCCCACAGCCCTCGGTGCCACTGAGTAATAACACAATGTTTTGCTTCTTAGTAAATATCTTTTAAACTGATGAATTCAAAAAGCACTTTAGATGACATTTAAAATTTAGAACCGAATGACTGAGCCGTGAATAATGAATCTTCCCAAGTAGATGGATGGCACGTTACCGTGCAATTCTCTCCCTCTCAGTCATTGTCAGCTGAAGCATTTTTCTCTTCCACTTGGTTTCCCTCCTGTCTTCCCTCCCTCACCCCCAGTGTACACAAGGCCTATTCATAAATGCTTTATTTTGAAGAGCATGTGCAGAGGGAAACTTTCAAAGCAATCAGACCTAATCACAGATCCATTTTTCTCCTTCTTTCAGTCCTTACCCAAGGGTTGGTTATTTATGATGCCCAACTGTAAAATGGGGCTTTCTCCACATATCAGCCCATCCTCACCCAGACATTTGCCTGCAGAACCTCCCAGGTGTGGAACGGGGCAACACAACCGCCCGTGCCCCTGCCAGCCCCTTGGACACACTGCCTCAGTTCCATGGTGGAAGACAGTGAACAGGCAGCTCCCCATTATCCCACAGCCTGTAAGGCCAAATTAGAGGTGCCACCTTCAATTCCCAGCAGCAGCCAACATTTTGGGGTAGCACAAGGTTGCTGTGGCCTGTTGGCAGCTCAGCTGTACAGGTGGTGGCTACAGTACGCCAGTCCCAGCCTTCCCCATCGGGGATGGCACTCCCTGGCCACGGCAGCTCATGCCACGCTGTCCCCTGGCCTCAGATGTGTCTCCTGCTGCCCATCACCCTGCCAGACCCACAGCTTCCGACGGACATTGCGACAAGGTGTTTCTTTCCTGGCTGGCTGGCCCCTGCTCAGCTCTCTCAATCCTTTACCTGGTTTACCCACGTCCCTTGCTGCAGAGCTTTACCCCCAACAGCCAGGGCAGGCACTGGTCACAGCATCCCCTCCGGCTCCCCGCTGTGCCCAGGCCTTCGCACCACTGCGGGCAACGTTCAGCTGTACCCCTGAGTTATGTGGTGAAACCATCGGCTCCTGCTTCCTCCTCCTGGCATCCGGGAGTCCCTTCATCACCAGCAGGACAGGGAGAATGGCAAGGAGAAGGGGGGTGATTAGGGAAGGGGTGCTCAGGATGCAGCAAGCAGGCAAGTATAGCATCCTCTGCATGGGCTCTGAATCTAAATTCTGGCATCTCAAATTGAGCTGAGTTACGGGTGCTTCAGGACTGGGGAAAAAGAAGATCCGTGCCCTTTGTGTTGCCCAGCCCCACAAATTAGGCAAAGGGGGATAATGAAGGAGGCTCCAGCTGATGGGAGGAGGTGATTAGGCTTGATTTTCTTCAGCTGGGAGTTCTTTCTGATTGCCTTCAGCTGGGAGTCAGTTCTATAACGGCTGTACTTCTACCCTAGAAAGGTCAGGGTTTGTCAGCTTTTCTTGGTTGTTGTGCGTGTGTTAGCCTGCTGCCTGGATAGGGTGGAGGAAGAATCCTTACAGTGTATAAGAAGGTGTGCTAAAGAAGGTAAAGTCTTTTTGTGTTTGTTATGGTATTAGTTTCTTTTTGAATTCTCTGTTTTTATTGATTGAATGTTTCCATTCAGAGACATTTTCAGCATCATATTGCATGTGATCTCCCAGGGTTATCATCTTGTCCCAGAAGGAAGCTGTGGAAAGTGCTCATTTTGGTAATTGTTCTTGGTTTTTTGAGATGGAAATTATTTCTGGTGAAGGATGATCAGGCTAGGTGGGCTACTGTGAACATCAGCCACTGGACTGACCAGTCAGACTGGAACAAACCAGCAAGGCTTGGGCCTCACTACCACATTGCTTTTAGGTGCCTGGCTTCTTCCTTGCCTCAGCCTGGCAGTTTCAGTACTGCTTTATCAGTGTTTGAATACTGACACCAGTAAAGTCTGCCCAAGGACAGCACTAGCAGCAGGATCAAGCTGGCTCACACACAACTCAAAGCAGGAAAGGTTGTGCTTGTTTCCATTCTGCTAGTTGCTCTGCTAAAAGTAACTTCTCCAAGGTAGAAAACCCGTCTGTCTATGCCTACTGAAGTCTACTGTTTGCTTGTGCTCCTTGCTTTATGATTCTTGAGAGTTTTTATATGATTGAATTAGAAACATTAGTGAGGAAATAATGTTTTAAGACTAACTTTTTAATTGACTCCCTTGGTTGCTGTATGGTTCTTAAAACACTTTTTCTCTCTTGTAGGGTTTCCTGTTGTTTCAACGCACAGATTAAAGTCTCTTTCATGCAGGAAATGCTGCTTTTTCTATGAAGACTTACAGAATATTTGCCCAGAGCAGACATGAAGGAAATGCCCTTGTGTGGTAAGTACCCTCTGGGAGGCTAGTGTTCTGTAGCAGGACGAACTTCTAGTTCTGTGTGGCATCAAGCAGCAACCAATGTCTATGTTGCTCTGTAGTTGTGAGGAAGGTAAATGAATGTTGCAAACTAATTGTTTACAAACCCAGCTTTCACATCAAGGAGTAAGGTAAAAAGGGAGGTATTTTTTTTCAGTATATATTAACTAAATGTCAAAGCTGCCTCTCCTTAACTGCTTTGAATGCAAAATAACAATGCAGAGCCAGACTAGAAGATGGAAAACTGTTTTTTGAGACAGTTATTTGAAACAGTAGCAAAGTAGTATTGACCACACCTGAACCTCAATCCATTCACACCCTGCAAACCTTTGTAAATAATTAGCCTCTGTAGAGTTACAAGAAGAGAGATAAAGCTTATTTTTGTGATCAGGGATCAAAAAATTGGGTGAGCTAGACCCTGCTTTCAATGTTTAGGTATTCCTGTGTGGTTACACCTTCCAGGTGGATTTTGAGTTGGTTAGAGGAAAGATTTCACTTTGAGTATGATATAGCTGAACTGACATAGGGAAGGGTGACTAGAATAAGGCCTGCAGTTGATTGGAAATGTCTCAGTAAAGATGAGGGAGAGGCAGTATTGCAAATGCTGTGATTGTTCCAAATAAGGTTATTTTTTCTAAATGAAAACTGGGAAAACTTAGCTGAGAATTGTAAGTTGTGAAATAGCTTAGTGGTAGGCCCTGGATTGCTAATGAGCTGTGAACTTGACTGAACCTGACGTAGTGATTAAGGTAATATTTTTCCTAATCTTGTTCTTAATCTTTATTTACCCTTCATTAAACTTAAGAAAAAGTACTTCTGAAGATATGCATTTAGGACTTAAGGTAGCAACAACTTTCTACTGGTCAACTCACTTTGCACTCAAACGGAATAAAAATGCGTAATGTGGTACATTAAATATATAAGGCAAACTGTTATTGTGAAGTGGGAAGAGCCTCAGGTTTTGGACTATATACTGGGGTTACATCCAAATAAATCAATATTCTGTGCACGTATGACAGAGCATTGCATCACATTACTGAAATGAAGTTTATTGTCATGGCATGTAGAATAGGTAGCGCTTTTATGTCGCAAACGTAGCAGGCTGCAATAGCAAGTGCAAATGGGGTGACTGCAGTTATCAGTGCCTCTAATAGTGTCAGAGCATGATGTGGGAATTGCATTGTGTTCAATAGCTATTTGCTAAGGCCTCAGGAGTATAAATAAATAAATGGTTTCCAAAGGCTAAAGAGGCTGTTCTGCTGAATGGGTCTTTAACCAGCAGTGTCGACAGAGCACACAGGACCATGTGCTAGTCTTTGGATCACTATTCAAGCTGCTTGGTGAAATCTGGCATCTTTCTGTAGGTGGTCTTTATTCCATTTGTGCTGGCAATGCTTGGAATAACAGATTACTAGTGTTAACATACTATTTTTATATTTAATCTTGTGTAAACTACAGAAAAAGCAAAGGAAGAAAGATAGACGTTAACCAGAGATTTTTTTCAAGGTACTGATTTAGCTCGTAGGACTACAGTCCTTTTAGACAAATTGACTCCTATTTGCAGCTCTCTTGTTTGGTTTTGGTTTTTTTTTTGTTTAGTTTGGTTTGGTTTCTTTTCTTCCCTCCCTTCAAAGATTCTCCTTTCCTAATTCCTTTCCTCAGCTCAAAGGAGGAAAAAAGGGCAGGGTGAATAATCAGTGTCTACAAGAGATGGTGCGTTCTGAGCATATATAAAAGACATTGTATGTCATTGGAATAGATGCTGAGAACGTGACCTTTATTTGAGAGTGATTAGAGAATGTGAGCCTTGGTTCAGCATGGCACTTAAGAGTTTACTTCATTCGAGCAATTGCCTAACAAATTTGGTGGCTTACATGCAGTCTGTGGTATGTCAAGGCCTAACACGCACAACTGGATAAGGTGTTTTCAAATATTAGTTGATTGATTTTTACCGAATTTTTCTTTTGACTTGGAAAGTGTTCACAACAAAAATGTTTTATTGCAACATCAAATGTTCTGGAAACGTGATTAATAAAGACCTTACAGGAATTGAATTAGCAGGCAAGAAATTGCTTATATTGATTTATTCTATGTGTATACAAAAACTTCTGTGACATGAGCTACTTCTCATCTCACCACAATTCCTGGCAGCAGGTAGAAATCAAATTTCCACCAGATGGTATGAGGGCAGTTCAAACTTTGTGTTTTGTATGTGATGGCACAGGTGGGGCTCTAAGAAGACAGAAGGACTTACTGATAAAAGCCAGGGCATTGCAAGCTATGGCTAGGAACCAGGATCTGACTCTTCCTTGGGCTGTTATTGACACTGGAATTACTAAAACCAGTTTTGGAGCATATTCTGTTACTGGCAGGTGTGTATCAGCAGTATAGCTTCTAATCCATGTGAATAATGGATGTGAAGATCTTTCCTGAAATATTTTAAAAATAAAACTGTGACCGTAAGAGAAAGTTTTCTGTTATTAACTTTCCTTCCCTGTGAGTCTATGTGAGTTTCTAGCTATGCTGTGAATAGTGTGGATTGTTGAAAAGCTCTTGAGCAGCACAGGGCTGTTGCTTGCAAACCCAGGCTGGGCCAACTCAAACGTCCCCTTCTTTCAGAGAATGCAGCTGACATGGCCAGTCTCAGCCTCTCACTGAGAGCTGCCACAAGCAATGGAGAATGCTTGCTGTGCATTTTTGCATAACCAATCCTGTGAATGACTTTCTATTTCATAGGAGAGCTTGTGCTCCCTGAGCTTGGACTAAATACACAGGACTGTTTTGGACATGCCTGCATTTCCATTGACAATTTGTTTGCATGCAGTCCTGGGTGCTCATTTAAACACGTGGCAAATGTAATAGAGGGTGTAAATCTTCATCTTGCTTCTCATCCAAACCATAAAAATTAGATAATCTGGTTCATCTATATCTCATGCTAAAATGAGTCATATGTATGCGTGTATATACTTATATAGGGGTCGTTACTGAAATTCCTGCTGTTAATAGGGTCCTACAAAATCCCTCCCAAGGAAGTAAGCCAAATAGCTTTGCGCTCTCATCATTCCTACAGAGGCAGCCACTGCGTCCCAGCAGGAATGTTTGCATCAACCAATCTGTGTTTTGAGTAAGACACCAGGAAGCATAGTTTTTTTGGACCAGTATTTCAAGAAAACATATGGCAGTCTGCTGCTCATGAAAAGCAATGGTGTAGTCCAATCCTGAATCAGGACTTTCCCACTTTAGACATAGAGGAATCCACTTTTCCCCACACCACTGGATTCTAGTGCAAAGTTAGTTCTCATTTTCTACTGTAGCCCTAATAGAAACTTTTTTGCAGCTACCCTGTGCAGGGTTTGAACTCTCTATCCATCAGCATTGCAGTCTTCGGGCTAACAAATCCCAAGTTCATCAGCTAGCCTCAGGAATAGATAAGTGAGCTTCTTACACAAGGAAACAACTAGACTGTCTTCTATTGTAAGCTATATTTTAATTTCAATGTTTTAACACACGTCATGTTAGATGGAGTTACTACAGGGCGAACACTGTTTCTAATACCCTGTTAGGATGATGAATGGGCTAGCACTTCAGAGCAAATCTGGGGGAAAGGGCACTTATCACTGGTGTATCTTTGCTGTTTGAACTTGCATTGAAACTCATTTTGGATTGCCACCCTGAGCTTTTGACATTTCTGCCTCATTGCTATTGTGCTGTCTGCATTGAGCCTGTTTATAATGGAGTATTGAAACAGAGGATTCACAAGTGTGCCTCGACTTGTGGGATAAGTTTGAAAGTGTATTAGTTGCCTTATTCTGTAATACAATCATGTTCTGACAGCTCTTAACAGGATAAATAACTCTGCCTTATGAGAACCTCTTGATTGTATTCTTTTGCTAAAGAGCACTTTCACCACCAGCATTAATGACTTGACTTCTAGCAACAGGCTATTCTGACTCTTTTGAGATCTGTAGCAGTTTGGGCATCAGGTGACTGCAGGAACTTTACTTTTAAGCACCTACCATAGTGTTATCTGGCCTAGCAATTTTTCTGTTGTTTAAGACCCAGGTGTAGAGTAGATTTCCTTTCAATGCGGAATGACTTTGTTATACAAGGTAATTATTTTCTTCCTTGAATTTCAAATGATGTTTGTTTTTTTTGGTTGTGTTCTTTTTTTTTTTTCAACGTGTAACCAAAGTACCAGCACAGTGTCAGCTGTAGATGGGGTGGCAAACAAGAATTGGCAAAGCCTATAAATAATAAGTATGGATATTCACACAGTCAGATGTTGCTTGGTGGTTGTCTTCATTAAAGTACTGTATTAGTAGCTTCCATTATGTTGCTCTCCTGCAGTGCAAGCATTCTGGATCAGAGGAGACCTGCTATTTCACATGCGCTCCAGCTGTTCCCTTCACCCACCGCAGTCAAGCCTAGTATTTTCTTACTTTTAATGAGTTGTGTGTGTGGAAAGCCAAAAAAAGAAAGCAGAGGGAGATTGTTTCCAGCATGAAGAAGCTGGGTGAGATCACAGAAGGGCCCAAGAAAGTTTTTCACAGCCCTGTGAAACGCAGAGCTGCAAGGCTGACTAATTTCCTTGACCGTTCATTGTGACAGACTGACAACAGGGCAGTTGCCTTTGTCCCTGATGCTTTTGTTTCTGAGAACTGATGATTTCTGCCCCATTTTTCTAGTATCCTGTTCTTGCTCTTCTGTTTTCTGGGCTCTTAATTATTCTGTTTTCATTTTGGTTTTGCTGTCCTCCAGTGATGTTTGCCATCATGTTTTGTCCTAGAACTGCATGTGGTTCAGGGCTCAGGCTGATGTCCCTGAGATGCCTGGTCATGGCTTTAACGCATGTCATAGTCAAGCGAGCTGAAATCCCAGCACAAATCAGTGCACAATCTGACACAACTCATACGTTTGTCATGCAGTGAGGAAAAGCTGTGCCCAGTGGGGCCAAAGCAACAACAAAAATAGAGTCCCTTCATAAGGACTGCTCCAAGCACACGCCCCTGTGACAGTACACATACTGCGTGTGTGTGCCCTGCCTGCCTCTGGAAGCCCCTTATCTGCACTCAGTGGTACACCTGCACTGGAGCATTGTGCTTTTGTACCTTGTCTTCTGCCAGCATCATGCCTCCTTCATCCAGCAGAGCCTTCCCAGAATAGGTGCAGAATGTAGAATCCTGTAGAATGTTATGACAGTGGGGGTGATGTATGAGTGTCGTACCAATGTTCAGAAGCTCGTACGTGGTGGTGTTTGGATCCTCTCAGCCCATGTCGCATTTGAGGTATGGGCTTGCAGAGCAGGACTCCTGCTCTGTTTTGAAAGCCTGCTCCATTTTACAAAGAACTAGCATAATCATGACTGCAAACCTGAATGCCAAGCTGTTCCTTGTGCTTCACATCCCTTCCAACTTTGACTAGTTGCACAGCAATCTGCAGAAAGCTTGCTGACAATAACACAAACACTTGCTGGCCTGCGCGCAGGAATATCCCAACTCTGGGCATGGAACCAACAGAGCATGTAAGCTTCTGTTTCTCTCCCTTCTTTCAACAATCTTTCTGCTTCAAATAATCTTCAGAGAAAAGAATTCAAAACCTCCATATCAAAGTCATATACCCAGTGGCCATGAGGAACTGTAGAATAAACAAGATTTGTCTTGTAGCAGGGCTGAGGGGAGGGGGTGGGTGCTGTTTCTCCCACATTGCTTGTCATACTTTCAGAATGGAATAGGGCCTGGGAAAGTGGTAGAGCTGATACAGGTAAAGCAGAGTGACATTTTAAGGTCCCTACCCTCTAGCTATGTCTAATCAGCCTTTACAACATTAGTTGCTTCTGTACTGCTTCAAACCATGTTGTAAGGGAGTGATCCAGCCCCTGCAGTATCATCTGTAACGGATGGGGTAAAGCTCTGGTGGTTTGATAGCAGACTACCAGTACTTACAAATCTGAGAACTCTGTATAGTCTGGAGGCCTTTATAGCTGTGCTGAATTACTACTGGCCTAAAATATTGGCAGAATGCATTACTTGTCTGTGGAAGCCATTTGTTTTCATTTACTGCACTATGTAAAACAGGCCCAGGGCTACGAACAGCTCAGTCTGTACCAGGGCTGTAATTCTGTTGCACTGGTAAATGCCGTTGTCACTTGTAACACAACCAGCTCAGGTAGCTTCTCCAGCTTGGTGGCAGAGCGTAGGGGTTTGGGTCTTACTGAAATGGATGTTCAGATCTGGCCTGGCAGAGGATTTGAGGGGAGGTTGCAGGGGGGTGGTTCTTGTAATAGGCCTCGGAGGGAGAAGATAGGGAAGAGACAGCAGAGAGAGGCTTCCTGTGCCCTGAAGCCTGCTTCTGAGAGCATCACCTGCCTCTTGTGTTTGAGTAGTCTGTTCAAAGACCAAAGCTGTAATTGGAAGGAAGGGACTTAGTGTGTGCGGTGAGAAAATGAGCACTTAACTAAGAAGTGTGTATCCACAACAGAGCACTGCTTTTTAGGAGCCCAGTGCTGCCCTGGTGTAAGGTTCAGGTGTTACAGCTAGCAATTTGCTGTGTTGTTCAGCATCACTAGTACCACTGGCTGAGAAGCTCAGTGTGTTTCATTTTAAATAGCACTATAAAGCTGAAATAAAGGGATAACATCTTTGCTTAGCAGAAGGGGACACTTAAACTAAGAAGAGCTTATTTAACCATTTTCATGGAAACTATTTTAAAAAGCAGAATGTCAGCAGGTGAATGGTTAACCAGTCCACATGCACTGGATGAACACAATCATTTAATGGGTAGGATCTGTACCTAAATTCTGTGTCTCATGGAGAATTTAATTCTTAACCACCACAGTAGTCCCTAATGTGCTGAAGATTACATTTTCCTTCCTCCAGAAGCTTCCTTAGTAGAGGAGGATGAAGCTAGAATACACTTAAATGAACTGGACAGATGCAAGTCCCTGGAACCTGGTGGGATGCACCCACGAGTGCTGAGAAAGCTGACCCATGTCATTGTGAGGCCACTCAATCTCTGAAAGGTCACTGCAACTGGGGGAGCTACCTGAGGGTTGGAAGAAATCAAATGTCACTCCTATCTTCAGGAAAGGCAAGAAAGAAGAGCTAGGGCAATACAGGTCAGGCAGCCTCACCTCAATCCCTGGGAAGCCAAAAGAGTGAATAATAATGGAAACAATTTCCAAACTAACTACTAATGAACATACTAATACAAACATACTAATTAACCAGAACATGTCTGGGAGAGGTCAGGATTTACAAAGCGGAAATCATACCTGACCAACTTGATAGCCTGATATGTTGAGATGACTAGTTTGGTGGACAAGGGAAGTAGATGTTGTTTATCTTGACCTTAGTAAAGCTCTTGACACTGTCTTCCATAACATCTTCATAGGCAAAGTGATGAAGTATGGACTTAAAAAAATAGGCAGTGGTCAGAAAACTGGCTGAACTGTCAAGCTCAGAGGGTGTGATCAGCCCACAGACTCCAGTTGGAGGCTGGTCACTTGTGGAGTATCCCAGGGTTTGGTACTGGGGTCAGTACTGTTTAATGTTTTTGTTAATGATATGGCCGACAGGACAGAGTGCGCCCTCAGCAAGTTTGCAGATGATGCCAAACTGAGAGGAGTGGTTGATACACCAGAGGCTTGTGCTGCCGTTCACAGGGACCTTGATGAGCTGGAGCAATGGGACAACAGGGACTTAATGGTATTAAGCAAAGGGAAATGCTAAGCCCTGCCCCTGAGGAGGAATAACCCATCTACCAGTAAGCTCTGGGGGCTGACTTGCTGGAAAGCAGCTCTGCAGAGAAGAACCTGGGAGTCTTAGTGGACACAAAGTTGAGCAGGAGCCATCAGTGTACTCTAGTGGCAAAGGTGGCCAACAGCATCGTGGACAGCATTAGGAGAAGGCTGAGGGCAGTGATCATTTCCCTCTATTTGGCACTGGTAAGGCCACATCTGGAGCACTGGGTGCAGTGCTGGGCTTCCCAGTACAAGAAAGGCATGGCCTTACAGGAGCAAGTTCAGCAAAGGGACACGAAGATGATGTACGGGCTTGGAGCATCTCTCATAAGAAGTGGCTGAGAGCTCTCAGATTGTTTGGCTTGTGAAACAGGAAGCTCAGGAGAGGTCTTATCAGTGTGTTTAAACCCCTGATGGGATGAGTAAAGAAGATTGAGCCAGATGCCTCTCAGTTGTTCACAGTGAAAGGGCAAGAGGCTGTTGTGGTTTAAACCCAGCTGGCAGCCAAACACCATGCAGCCACTTGCTCACCCTTCCCGCCTGGGGACGGGGGGAGAATTGAAGGGGTAAAGGTAAGGAGACTCGTAGGCTGAGATAAAAACAGTTTAATAACAGAAATAGAATAAAACAATAATAACAACAATAGAAGGTACAAACAGGTAATGCATAATGTGATTGCTCACCACCCGCTGACTGATATTCAGCCCGTTCCCAGCTAGCAATCCCAAAAAACCCAAGATCCTGAAACTGCAATCCCAGGAGTGAGAGAGAACCATCCCCTTCCTGGCTGACTCTCCTCTATATACTGAGCATGATGTTACATGATATGGAATATTTAATTTCATTGGCCAGTTTGGGTCTGGTGCTCTGGCTGTGCTCCCTCCCAGCTTCGTGTGCACCTGCACGTGGGCAGGACATGGGGGGTTGGAGAGTCCTTGATCTCTTAGGAACAACTGAAAACATCAGTGTATTATCAACGTTCTTCTTGTACCAAATCCCAACTTGAACCCAAAGCGCAGCACTATTCCAGTTACTAAAAAGAAAAATTGACTCTATCCCAACTGAAACCAGGACAGGGGCAATGGATACAAACTGAAATTCAGAAAACTCTGTTTAAACGTAAGAGTGCTCTTTTACCGTGAGAGTGGTCAAATCCTGGAACAGATTGCTGGGAGAGGTTGTGGAGTCTCCATCCTCAGAGATTCAAAACCTGACTGGCCCCAGTCCTGAGGAACCAGCTCTAGGTGACCCTGCTTTGAGCAGGGTATTGGACTAAATGATCTCCAGGGGTGCTTTCCAACCTCAGCCCTTCTGTGACTCCCTGAGAAGGCTGTGGTTCAGTGCAGTAGTTGGAGCACTGTCTTTAACATAACAACATAACTCAATGCTCTGCTCTTATTCCGAGAGGCCCATCAGCAATCTAACTCCAAAATTTGCATTTCCTGGCTTATGAGATCGCCCATGGAGGTAGACTCTCATTTCCTGAAATTGTAAGAGCCCAACAGATAAGCAAAGGGCAAAAGCTTGCTCAATCTGTTAGTTATATAACCACGTAAATATAACAGTCACTTTTCTTAGCATCAGGTACTTACTCTGTAATTGGTATCGCTTAATGTAAAGCGTTGTTCTCCATTTCCTTTCTCAGTTTTTAATGGTTGATGTAATTGCAGTTTTGCAAACTGTTGTAGCATACCAATGCAGTTGCTTCTGTATCAAGTAAAGTAGTTGGTGCTATTCATAATATATTAGTGTAAGACTCTGATCACAGAAATAGGATCAAATTGTGGATGGTATTATGAAATGAACAAATAGTGAGACAGTCCTTGAGAAAGAAACCCATAGTACTTAAAAAAAATAAAAAATAGTAATCTCTTTCTAAATGAATGATGGATTTTATTTCAGGAACAGAAATTACTGAAGCATTAACCCAACTGCCTGAATTTTCATATGGGATACGTAGAGAATTACACTATAGAGAGAAACTCTGTTGCTAGTAGGATGCCTAAAAGTTATAAAATTTATTAAATAGTTTAAAAATTCACAACTGCTGTAAGGTGTGTGTGTCAGGTGTTAGATCCAGCTCTTCAGCTACAGAGCTTGCAGGGAGTATCTGGTTTCACTGAACACGCTCACCTGTGTAGTACCTGACTTGCATATGAGCTCCACCAAGCTTTGGGGCTGCTCCTGTCTCTGCTTTGTTCAGAGTGGAAAATGAGCTACTTTATAAATAGTGATCTGATTAATACTGACCATGATAGAGAATGAAAATTGCTCCCTCTTATGTAGTCGTGGCTGTAGTGCCTAGCTGGTTGCAGTGCCAGTTTGCTGTGTTTTGTATATGTGCCCACCCCATCGTATACAGTTAACATTGGCAGGTCACTCACCAGGTGGCTTCTGGATATAAATGAGATGATCATAAACTCAGTCTGAAGCTGTGTTCAAATGGCTTGCGCCTGATGCACTGAGGACAACTGCTTAATTAAGGGAATATCTTAGAAAAGATGATGAGATGTAGGATGGAAACAAAGGTTTTCATTCAGCCTTGCCTCAGGAGTTGATCAAACTCAAATGTTACTTACTTTTTCATTTTACTGTGTCCTGGGAGAACCCCTGCCTGCCACCTGGCCTCCCACTGCACAGACGAGCAGAACTGAAGATGCAGTGGAGGCAGCAGACATGACAGCGGAGGGGTGAACTGATGCCTGTGGATTTGCCACTTGGTGTTACAGTTATCCCCTTAAGCTGTGAGGTAAAAAGCTTGCTGGATAATGAGAAAGTAAGCTTAGCTGGGGGAGTGAGGATCATCTCTGAAACACCTGCATGTCTGAATCATGCTTCGGAAGAGCTCGTCAGAAATAGTAGGAGTTTTCTTGCAAGAAATACTCATAAAATGTCATCTCTGTCTACTTTGTACTGGACACTGATTCCAGTTTTGGGTTGGGGGAAGAGGAAAGAAATTGCTGTACTTCGTTGAAAATGGTCAGCAGAAGAGTGAAAGCTCCTGCTTGGAAATGCAGGCAAGGTCCTTCATGAGAGCTGTCCTTTGAAAACTTTCCACAGACAAGAATAGGGATTAGCTCTGGTCCGAATAGTAACTCCATCAGTTTTAGTGAACAAAGTATGCTTTCACCTGCAGTGAGGTCCCAGCTAAAATGCACTTGCAACTGTTTGTAGCAGCAGTATTTAGGACCTCACCATCAGTTCAGCACAGGGCCAGGACACTTCCCTTCCCTGGAATTGCCTCACCATGACTCATTATCTCAGGTTTACTGGGATTTGATCAAAATCGTAATCTCACCTCTCTGCCCACAGCACCTTACTGTCTTTAGCAGAAACAATCAAACACAGTTCTGAGCTTCTCATTTTCCCCCTGTGCCACTAAAATATAGCGTGGTGTGCTGCAGTATCTGTTGGTGATTCCATGCATGAAGGAATGTATTGATGTTTCTGCAAAATACTAGATTGGGGTCACTTCTGAAGCATTTGGTAATACTTCTGTTGAAGGGAGAAGCAGACTGTTTTGTTTACAGCACAGGCATTTCCTTTACTTAAAATGGATCTTTGAGAGCCTTCATTAGCTGTAAAACCAGGGTGCAAGCTAGCATGTGGATTCATTAATGTTCTGCTCATTTACACTGGTGCAGATTTTGGCCTGTTTTCTTGCACCATGCATAGACAAATCCAGCAAGTTTGGAGGGCTCCCTCACTTCTCCCCACAAATTGCTAATACATTCTTGGGAGCTTTGTATTTTTACGAAACTGTTGGCCTATCCAATGACACAAGCACTTGAAGATGCACGGTGTGTATGCTATTCACGTCAATGCAGTTATTTCTGTGCCTGAAGTTAAGCACACTGACTGCTTGGGCCAGCACACTGACAGCTGGAATAATGGAAATATTTCTGGTTTTCTTTTTTGTGGTGAGGACAAAGCATCAAAAAATGTTTGTTCTGTTAAATTGACATATGCCTATCCCAGAAGGTAGTTGTATTTTGCATGGTTTGAACTTATGTGATCTTTTCTATTGCAATTACAAAAGGAAAACATATCCTAGCCTGACTGATCATAGGTGCATAGCTTTAACAGCAATTAGTTCCACTGATAGGTTATCTGAACAGCTGCCAGAGATATTGATCAGGAGAAAAGCTGTTTGGAATAGTGACATCTAAAACAATTGGTTTTAAACCAGTCAGAAATATAGCTATTGATTGACTGAAGGGGATTCTTCTGGCCTGTAAGTGTACGATTTTGCTTTCTTAACTCAGCAGGATGCTGTGGTGTGAACTCTGAGAATAATCTTTAATTTTTTTAAGGAAAAAAAAAAAAAGCACAGCAGGAGTGAGCATCTTTCAGAGAAAATTATGGAAGAATATAGGAAGTCAGGGTTATTTTCCTGATTATTTCTCGGCCATCCAAATAGGAGACTGAAAACATTACTTAGATTTAATCAGGAAGATGTAAAAAGGACCATTGTTCAGAATCTATTTGGAAAGTCCATATGCACATCACTTTCCTGGGAATAGGAACTTTCCTGTACCTGGGAGATGGCTAAGTCATATTTGCAAGCTGAGGAACACAAATTGAAAGTGGTTTGTAGTGTTGAGCAGCTGATTGAGAAATCAGTACTAGGATTTGTTCCAGCACTAGGCAGACAGTCCTATGCTAGTGGGAGGGATTTTACCTGGATGTGCTTCCTTCAGGCCCCCAATTATCTGCATTAATTCATGCCTGAATAGAAGGATGGCACATGGCACTATATTGAACCTCCACATCAGGAGAAATTTCAGGTAGTGAAATGATCGACTTCAGTATTTTTCAGGGTACTTAAGGAACAAATGTGTCTCTGTTTTCCCCTTTGTCAGCCAGTCACTGCAAAAGCAAATAAATTCACAGTCTGTAAAGACTCATGATCCAGACATTCAATTAATGTATTCAGAGTCCATCTGTTATCATGCATGGTCTGATATGCATGACACAGTTGCATCTCCATCTGCTGAACTAAGCAGTTGTTTGAAAGATGGTAACAGAAGTTACATGTTGATGATGCTTATGTTGCTATGAATTGAAGGTAGACAGTTTCAAAATTGATCCTTCCTGTGTATATAGCTAAAATGAGCTTGAAACGGGTAAACTGAAATGGAACATTTCCTTTTAAAAATCTCTGTCCAAAGAGAACTGTTTCTTTCCCTTTCCCTCCATTACTTTGGAATACTGCTCAGTCTTTCTTTGTCCTGTTCACCTGCATCAGGTGGAGGTTGGGTTCCTAGGGCTTGGGCTTGCTGCATGTGTTGCAAGGTGGTGGAGCTGAGTGTGCTTTGGATAAGGAAGGGTTAAAATATATTCCAGTCCTTGTGTCCTATATTCTGTGCATAAAGAAACATGATGCCATTCTTGAATTACCAGCCCTTGTCCTCTATATTCTAGGCTGTTTCTTATTTAAACACTGGTAATTGTTGTTGTTTATGATCATATCAAAGGTCTCTGAAAATGTCAGCCAAGATGGATATCTCCATGTCCTCAGTGCACACACAGAGCAGAACAGTTTACAGCTTTTCGTGAACACGTCCGTTTCTTTTGTGTCACCGTCTCTCTTTGGGGAATGAGGGAAGTGAGATGTAACCATGTAAAGTGGCTTTTTCCAACATCGCGCAAACTGCCTGTGACAGAGCTGGGAAAACTGACCCAGAACATCCCAGTGCCAGGCCAGGGCTCTGGGCCATCCTCCTGGTTACAGCGCCGGCTGGGCAAGCCCAGACCCCCGGGAAGTGCCCCGCTGGCTTGTGTTCACCTGGGGCGCTCGGCCACCCAGCCCTGCGAGGCTGCGGGGGACCGATGCCAGTCCCTTTCCAGCACAGTGGGAGCACTGCAGTCGGGGGGCTGGCAGTTCCTATGCGTGGTAGCTGCCCAAGGGTTAGACTTTGGTTGGTGCAAAGTCCGGTTCGTCTGCTAGCTTGGCAGAACAAGGAGGAGAACCAAAATACCCCTTCATTTCCAGTAATAAAAAAATCCTGCGACTTTATCATAAACAGCTCTTCAGCTGAAGCAGCTAGGGATTTGAGCATGGAAATTTGGCATGGAAATAGCCTTTCATTGCAATCACGTCTCTGAGCATTCCCATGAAAAACTGGTTTTGATCAGCAGCAGGCTTGGAAAGCCTTGCCGAGAGTGCAACCCTGCCTGCAAACCTCAAACCTGCAGGTTTTTTCACTGCCCATGAATAAGATCGTTATCCCAGACTATTATTTGGCAGGGCAGGAGCGCTTCCGAGCTCCTGTGAGGGCTGAGACAGCACTGCTATACCCATTTATAAACGGGGATGAGAAGTGCCGCCGCTTCCCCGCGGGATTGTGCTGCTGAGGCGGAGGGGAGTGCGGCCCGCTGCGGGGGGAGGGCGTGTTGGGGGGCAGCTGCACGCTGGCGGGATTGCCAAGAACGCCCTCGTTTCTTTCTGAAACTTGACACTGGTTGCCCAGGGACCCTTCCCCGGGGGGTGTGCGGGTGCCGGCCCCCTCCGGCCACCAGCGCCGGCTGCTCGGGGGTTCCCCGCGCCGGCCCCCGGTGCTTTGCAGCCGGGCGGAGCGGGCGGCGGGGGCCCCGGGGCCGCGCCGTGCCGTGTCCCGGGGAGGCGCCGCCATCTAGCGGGCGGCCGCGGGGCTCCCCCGCCGCTCCGAGGGGCCGGGGCCGCAGCCAGTCCCACCGGCCCTCGGCAGCCCGGAGGCGCTGGGCGGCTGGCAGCGCCCCACGCAGGGTTAAGCTCATTTTAGCCCCTCCACGTACACCCGGCTGCTGGGAGCTGTGGGTGCTCGCCAGGGATCGTTTGGGGTCACTCTCGACTCGACCTGTCCTAGCGGAAGACTTACCACTTTGCAATATGCGTGGTTAACTTCAGTACCTAAAGTATGTGGAGAACTAGGCGGTATTACTTTTGTATCCACCGTATTCAGACAGATTAAGCCCAGTACTGTCAGTCTGAAACTTTTACGCTCTGTGCCTTAAAAATCACCTTCAAATGGATCTTAAGCTTTAAATTATTAATGCAGATACATTTAGAGCCTTTATTCGCCCTGTGAGTTGGAGCCTTTTAGAGATGCCTCAAGAACTCTGAAACCTAGTATGATAACCAGTGGTAATCAGGAGACTCCCAAACCAGTGCATCAGTGTCAGTCTGTTGTTACAAGCTCTCATCTGTAGTAAGTGCTCAGAACATATGGGGTGGGAGGATCACTTTCAGCTGAAATGGAGGGAACAGTAAATGCTCCACATTCACTCCAGTGTGTTGTAATGGAACTGCAATAGGGGAGGGACAAATAAAGGTACTTTTAGGAATATAACACGTGTTAATTACTGTGGTTGCATTTAGTGACCGCAAACAAGGCAGGAAATGCAGTGGGAGAAGGGAAAGGAGTAACTGAGGCAAAGCCCATTCTCTAAGCTGCTGCCAGTTCAGAACATGGCAGTTCAGGAAGGGATGGAGCTGCTAAGCCTTGCACAGCAAATTTAGTTCCTGAACTTGTTCTGGTACAGAAATTTCAGTAAAAGTGGTTTCTCTGGTGGGCAGGGTTAAGTGTGCATAATGGTCTGCTTAGCCTAGGAAATCCATCATGTGGAACTGATGACTGATAAAATAAGTGTAGCCAACACAACATGCTGGAGGGAAGAGCGATGTGTATGCCCGCATTAACTGATTGGTTGAAATAGCAGCTTTGGTTTTGTTCCTCCCCCAGATTAGTGGCTAAAAAAAATATTACCACCCCTCAACAATAAGGAAAAAAAGTGCATAAAGCAAGGATAACGGTTTACAAAATGTGCTGTGGTCCTTCTGGCAAATAGTCTAATTCCCAGCAAATATGTGAGGAGGTGGAGCTAACTGTGGTCATTTAGTGCCCTTGTCTAAGCAAACTTACTGATTGTACCCAACTCCACTGAAGCAATTCATAAACAGGAAATACCAATACAGCAACCAGTAGCATTTTGCCCAGAGCAACATCTGTGCTCCAAGCTGCTTGCTGTAATACTAAACAGTACAAATCTGTTGATTTGATAACGCAATGTCGAATGATAAATCTGGATCAGCATTGCATATATCCAGGGTTAAGCATTTCTGAGTCAAAGCCTTCAACTCCATTAAAAAAGGAATAGGTCTTAATTCTAATATTGGCATAGTGGTGTTAGTGTGGTGTTACTCTGCTGATTTCACAGACATTACATCATCTTTATTAAATGGTAACTGAGATGACTGAAGTATGTCAGCCTGAGCTCTAACTCCAACAGCCACGGTTGTCTTATTTCATTTTCCTACCAAGTCAAGTCACCCTTGTAATTTCTTAGGAAAGACTGGAGGTGCACAGAATTCATCGTGGTACTGCCTCCTTGCAAAGGAAACATCCTGCAAGCTGACTATGTGTTGAAAAACATATACCAATCTACAGACTAACTAAATGAGAAATGTTGAACAAAGTCTAGTAAGTATGTCAAGACAAAACAATTACACCTAAATATTAATTTTATTGCTAAGGGCATTTCTCTACAAATTATTAATGAGAATGAGTACATTATGTAGGGAGTGCAGAACAACATGAAGGATCCAGGGACAAACACACACATATTTGCTGCATGCTACCCTCCATGACTTATACATATTTATCTCAGTCCTATCACAAAGAGGAAAAACCACAAACACATCTGAGGAACGTGGATGTGAATTTTCTCCTTTACTCAACTTGCTTAGCTGGTTCCATCACCTATTGAATCTCCACTGAAGAACAAACAAAATGAAGCCAGTGCTGTGTCACGTTTGGGGTAGCTGCATCTAGACACAGCTCAGAATGTGCTTCAGCACTAGAAAAGATGCGTTTTTGCCAAGTCAGTGTGCTTACTCCATCTGTAAACACTTCCCACCCCCTCCTCCCTACTTCACAAACCTTTACCCCACTCACTGGAAGAGGCTGGCTCCTTATCCCCATCTTAATGGAACTAGAATCTTCAGCTTCATAATTTATTTTTCCCTTGAGAAGGGGTAGGGTTATCTTTTTAATGGAGACTTACTTCAAATTGAACTTCTAAAAAGATAATTTCTTGCTTTGAATTCAACATTGGGAATGTTTTGCAATCAACAGTCTTTATCTTAAATACTTCACTTGAAGAAAGTGGGGACGTAGATAGTGTTATCTCCTGAACATGCAAGAGACATGTTCCCTGCTGTGATCATGTGATCAAAAGCTCTTACAAAAACAAACAAAAAAAACCCCCCAAAAAAACAAAACAAAAAAAAACCCCACACACTAAAACTCTGAACTTAAAATAAATTACTAGCTGATTCACTTTGTGCTATTTTTTCACAATCATTATGAAATTCAAAAGAAATTGCAATGATGTTCAGTTGTTTTATTCTCCCCCATCCCTTACAAGCTAAATATCACACAGGGAGAAGAGATGGAGGCATTCTGCAGAACTAGTTATATTGTAATGCACAAACTAAATAGCAGTGTAGACCTGTAATCAGCTTCAAGGTTATCTCAAGGCTTAAAAAGAGTAGAAATGTTTGTTCACTTAAGTTCCAGACAGTCACCATCTCCTTCTGACCTCAAGGGTACCAGGCTTCTAAGAGAACTTCAGTAGTTTAATTTCTCTTGGTTTGGACTAGCAATAGGAAACTTTTTCTTTAGTTCTCTTTTGATCCTCCAGCAAGTCCTTTCAGTACATACCACTGGCAGAACATGTGCAGCTTGTATTAATCTGTGAAAGGACATGCATGCACATTTGTATATGACTCCAAACCAAAGTTTCTTCAAACAACTTTACATTCCCTGGATTAGTCCCACTCTTTGTAATGCAGCCAACGTTACATCTGTCTGTTTACTTCTGATGATTTCAGTTTATTGGGTTGATTCTAAGAGTCATGAAAGCTTAGTGCTCCCCCTGGCTGCTACCCAAACTCTTGTCTGAGACCTCTATTGCTTAAATATGTAGGATAAAGCCAAGACAGCTTTAGGATGAAATGAAAAAGGTTAGGGCTTGATCTAAATTGATAGAGGTGCAAGTTCTCATCTCTTTTCATCTTTCCTGAGATACCCTGAACCCCGATGAACCTTAAGGAAATCAACCTACTTCTGAATGAAAGCATAAGAAAAGTCTTAACATATTAAAGCAACATCAATACAGAAAGCTGAAAGTGGAAGTATAAAAATAAGTCCTCTTACTATAAAGAACTCAACTTAGGCACCCTGCCTGTTTCACCTGAACAAGAAAGCATATGCATTTCTTCTTTCCCCCGCCAAGCACAGCTCAGCATGGATTAACACAGGATCAGGTAACAGGCCACATACATAACACATGTAACAGCTGCAGTCCAGGTTATAGCCCGTAGCACAGCAGTCTGCAGGAGCACACTGTGTAAGGAACCAGACATACAAGCAAAGCCAGCCAGGTTCCTTGGTGTGTTTTCCTTAACAAGTCATGGAGGCAAGACACCTGCTGAATGTGAAGGGGGAAGAGTGCACAGG
Organism: Tyto alba; assembly: GCF_018691265.1. NCBI lineage: Eukaryota > Metazoa > Chordata > Aves > Strigiformes > Tytonidae > Tyto > Tyto alba. The sequence continues at coordinate 25,546,584 of NW_024881262.1, read as the reverse complement.
ACAAACTGAAGCTCAGCTCTGCTCAAAACTTAGTTGCAAATAATGAACCTGGTTCAGGAGACCTTGGAGGCCAGGAGGCAGACATTCTGTCCTAGCCAGGGCAAGGCAGCTAGCTGCTACCAAAGTGCCTGTGTGCCAGGTCTACTTGTGCTGTTTGTCTTTCCCCTCTTGACTATTACTGCCTGCAGAGGAGTGCTGGCAAGCCCAGCACAGCAGAGGATTGTTCAAGTTTTCCTCCTGCAGACTCTGCACAGAGATAGCAGTACTGAGCAGAGGCACTAAACAATGGCTTCTTCCTCAGCAATGCAGTTGGTACAGTGTCTGAGGTGCCTGTTCTACAGGCACCTTGCAATATGAAAGATCCGTTACTTCCTTCTAAGCAGAGAAAAGAAATTCAGGATGAGGAGGGAGATGGAACAACAAGCACTGGTCTTCCTTGCCACTGGTCATTCACGTTTCTGGGAGAATAAAAGAACTGAGGAATGCTGCCACTTCTTAGTAGTTTGCTTATATGTTTCTCAAAGACAGCTTCACCTGGATGGTGTGAGAGACAGGTATAGGACTCCATATAAGAAAATATGCTACCATCTGCAGGCAAGTTTGAGAACAAAAAAATCCTCAAGCATGGCAGACTACCTAATGCCAAAGAGTTTTTGCTGAGCTGTATATTTGTCCAGGGAACGTTTAGAAGCCAGTAGTACATATGCACTAATGCAGGGCTCCCGTAAACCTCCTATTTGGACCAGATTTTAGACCCTCCAAAAATCCATTTTTTCTGTGGTGTTTACAATAACAGTCTGTTCATAAAGCTAGTGACTGCTACCATGTTATATTGGTGCTCATATTGATCCTTATCAGTACAAATCCTTGTAACTCCGAACATCAGAACAGCATTTGAGAGCAGCACATGCCATCTCCAACCACTTAACTGAATGGTGCCTTTAAACTCTCCTTAAGACTGTGAAGAATCAGTTATTTAGATGTCACTACTGAAAAATAACTATTGTATTTCTTAAAGTTTAACAGTAAACAACGTTGCCAGTATATTATTGCACACAGTAAAGGGTTTTGGAACTACAAAGATAAGGAACGGGTAATCTAGAAGACCCAGAATAATGATCCGAGAGCCATTCCAGTCGCTGCTCCAGCAAGTATGCCCAGTGCAAGATCTCCATCACTGTCACGGTAACGCTCTCGAATGACGACATGGTTTGCAGGGGGCTGGCCATAAGGTCCTAGGTAATAAGAGGTTGTTAGGAAGAGGGCAAAAGTAATGTGTATCTTAATACCATGCATTGCAATTTCAAAACATGCCCGTTCTTTCACCCTCTTCCACTGAATACTAAGATGATGTCAGCTATCAAGGTAGAATACAACTCTGCTTTAGATTCAGCCTCCACGTTTATTAAACAAAGCCAGAGGCCTAGCAACACTTCTAGCCTTGCAAGAGTTTAATATCTGGGAGAAAAGCTCATCACAAATGTAAAACTGAACATTGTTCTGCATTTATATTAGCAAGGAACTTGGGAATTACTTGTATCATTCTATTAAACACTTGGTGGATTTAATGCAAGAAATGGGTCTAAAAATTGATTCAACCTTGAAGTTAAGGCAAATAGTGTAGTTCCCGCTCCAAAAAAATCTTTGGCAGCTCTTAAGCCAGTGGTTCACCAGAAACTGTGTATCAGTTATTTCCTCTACAATTACTGGCTACTACTTCAATTCAGCCTTCACATCCTGAACTGATCTGTTGTGTGGCGACAGCTGCTATGTTTCTTTTCAGACAAAGACTGACCCAGTAGTTAGGAATTAACCTAGGGTTCAAGGAACCACCAACTGACCCTTACTCTGCAACAGAGTTGTACAAGCTCCACCCGTCATGTTTTGTGACTTAGCTCCTACATGCAAAGCAAACATAACAGTACTGCTTTCCCTTCCAGACACTTGAGGTAGATTAAATATTCTTGAAGATACTGCAACGCGTTTTCTAACAGATACCAAAGTAATACAACTAATACAACTGGAAAAAGCTCTCACTGACTTTCAACGATGCATGACTGGAAACCTCATGGAAGGATTATGTCAATACAGAGAATGAGCAATGAAGCCAAAAGTAGGTTGAAGGGGGTGAACTTGACCCCTAAGATTTAGTTGCAGTAACCCTAGTGAAGGAAGACATTGAGGCTGGGTTACTATGCCCAACCTGTAACTAGTTTCTTAACACACTGGATGTGCGAACTGTTCAGGAGAGTTACTGTTTAGTACTGCATTTTTATCATACAGGTTTCTTAGGCTTGATTTTCAAGGCCTGATGGTAGGTTTTTAAAAATGTTTCTTGGGACTTTGAACAAGCTGCTGCTTTTCAGCTGCTGAGAACCAACAGAACCCACCTTCCTCTGTGCTTGCATATCTGTATCTTAGGACTTTACTAACTTAGGTGAGGAAAGCTTTAGGCTGATGCACGTCCTTGTAACAAAAAATGGAAAAGGCAAATGAAATAACCTAACAAATGTCAAAAGGAAAAAAAAAATCTCCCTCAAAACTGAAAAAATTCTGAAGAGGTTCTTGTTTGCAGAGCCAGATCATAAACAATTATTAAGTTAAATCTTCTGAATGACATTACCCATACTAAAGTCACAGTTCTGTAGGATTGGGGCTCTCTGTGCAAAGCTAATCCTAAATTAAGAGGACTAAAATTAAAAGCACACCCTAAAATGTTACTCTCTTTCCTCTTTTTTGGGGATTGAAAGCTATACAAACCTGAACAGAGTAACAGAAGACTTCACAAGGCTGAAGGTACTGCCTTACAGCAGTTCCATCATGAGGGGAAGGAATCAGTTACAGCTGTGCTTTGGGAGTGGATTTACCTTTGAAACTTGCATTTAATTCTGAGGTCACAGCTGAACATCAGTGTTGAAATAATTAAGCTAGGTATAAGAGCAGCAGATAAATCAAAAGCTCCATCAATGCCCAATATGGAGTACTGAATCAATCTTGTTCTGGCTCTTCTATCTTTCCTTAGGAAACATGCTGGCTACTGTAGTTAGAGAGTTCTGTGTGCTTCAAAAAGAGTTTAAGTATATTTAAATAAGTTGGGATCACATTGGGAAGGTTAAATCATTTAATGCAAATTTCACTGCACTCGCTTGTTTTGAAAGGGTAAGAGGATATGGTTCCTGTTACAAGTCATGTTTCTTTCTATCACACTGTTGTACAGGAGTGGTAGGTGGTAAAAGATGGTGATTAATAGAATTAAAGCCAGAAAGGCTGACTCAGATAGCTCTTATAGGAAGGTGAAGGAAATGGTTGATACTGATTACCTTGGTATGGATACTGATAGGGAACAGCATAAGCTTGTCCACTGGAGTCATAGAAGACTTGAGGACCAGCAGGAGGATATGCCCCATTGTACTGATCGTAGCCATAGCCATAAACCTGGTGAAATTAAAAATACCCATTACAAAAGCATTGTTTGCTATGTATCTGATTATGTACTTTGATTAATTCTCCCTCATTTCTACTGCAGTCAAAGTTTCACTAAAATATCCAGTCTGTACTGATACAGTCTATCTACTCCCTGGAAAGGATTTGGAACAGCTGCTTGGAAAAATAAGTGCTCCTAAGCAGCCTTCACTCTCCACCCATCCTGGATGGTGAATGGCAGAGGCAGTTGAAGTGCCTGAAGGATGGCCACTTCTGCTACCTCACTTACTATAATGCTTCCTGACTGCAACTCTTACCTCAGGTGATGGTGTGGCATAAGCTGCATAGGGAGGAGGGGCTGAGGAAATGGCTGTCTCATCGTACATCACATCAGATCCCACGTAGCCCTAAACATGATGGCAAAGTAGCAGTTACCACCTTTTCCTACAGACAGCCAGTTAGAGTAGTGCAAGATTAAAACTTAATAACCCCAAAGAAAGAGTAACCTTTAGCTGTGCTGCCTGTTAAGAAGGCAATGAGTACCTTGTAAAGCGCTGTAAAACTACTTGGAGAGCAGACCTGGGAGAATACAAATGCCTCATCAACCACAGGAAGGAGCCATAAAATTTCTCACCAGTGTGCGCGCGCACACACACACACACACATGCATACGTGTACATGCAAGTTTCATAGCCTCAACAGAGAATGTTCCTATTGTGTCTTGTACTTGGACTACAGAAAGACTTCTAAGGATGTACTATGGCCATATCCCAGGTCAGACTTGTGGTGGAGATTCTAAGCATTGCTGGACACACACTGTAGAAAGCACTGTATGAAGAGGCAGGTACTTCCACCACCTGAGAAAAAGTCCAGCAAATGCTTACATCTTAGCAGTAAATGTATTCTGTTCTGCTACAGGAAACTCTGTACAGGCATATGACACAAGCCTGCAAATATCTATAAATGACATAGTTCTCAAAGCTAGAGTGATCACCCTGCAATTCCAGTGAAGTTATGAAGCGCTGCTGGATACCTGGTGTTTTTGAAAGCTGTGTCAGACACCTACAGACTGACTCGAACACAGCTAACTGGTTAGTTCAAGTCCTTCTTGGAGACCTTTAACAGCTTTGTAAAGTGCTAATTTGTGATACTACTTGTGCAGAGAGCTACCTGCCCTACTTTCAGTAGCAGGGGTCTGGCTTGGCTGACAAAGGTGATGCACTGGCAAGTTTTGAATGCCATCTAGCAGGGCTGGCAGCTGCATGTCAGAGACATGAAAAGCAGCAGCTCCCAACTCCTGAAACCAGGAGTTACCATCTCACACATAAGCAAGACAAAGCCCCTAAAACTAGACAGACCATGAGTGTTGGGTCCTCTGTGTGAGGACAATTCCTTGACTTCTCATTTAACACCACGAAGCAGCATGGCATGGCTGTAGTCAGAGGCAATCGCGTCCAGGGTACTTCTGCTATGACAAGTGTTTGCTTTGGGTATCTGCAGATCAAAGTTCTGTCATATGACAGATGCCTCAGTACAGTGGCAATGTTAATGTGACCCATCAGATACTGAGATAAGATTCTACAAAACCCAGCATTTCCCCATGAAACAGAAACGTCTCAGGTTGGTTCAGTATAGCCATCTAAGAAAAGCTAGTGCTCAAGAGTAGTCTGGAGGAAAAACAAATTAACAATACCCATACGTGGATGGATGTGGTTCCCCACACACAGTTCTCTGGAGAACTCCAAGACTCACAGAGAGGCTTTTATGATTCCTGAGCTCTTCACTCTCCACATCTAGCATGCCGATTTAGAGGTAATACACTCCTTCTCGGCATGCCTGCACTCCCTTCCAGGCACCTCTTGCTCCTCCCCTAGTCTCTGCCAAGAAGCATCCCACAATGTAATGGATCTATATTAACAGCTCCTTGGCAGTAAGCTTCCTTTAGCACTGTACCTGGTAGGCAACAAACACGATGAGTAGAAAGTGCATTTTTACTGGTTGCAGAAGATTTACTTTTTGCCCACAGCTTCAGTGCCTGCCTCCCTCACAGACCACCTTCTCAAACATTATCCTCCTCCCAGAGAAATCATTCCCTGAAATCATTCACTTCCACCCAGCATGTATTTGCCTAGACTTGGCTGCAAGGATGACATGCTTGTCATCCAGAGGATCATTCTTTTCCCACCCACAAGCCTTACCATCATGCTCAAAACCCTGTTCTTTTCTAGCAGAGAAGGATGGAAAATGATTTCAGAAGTAAACTGCTGGACCACACATAACACTGATGTGCTGCTTCTCTATCAGTATGAAGTCTAGGTAGTACACTTACTGTGTTTGTTCTGGCATCTTGGAGAGCAATCTTCCATGCCCTGCAAAAAAACAAACATACATTGTTTAGTGGAGCACTGATAAAAATTAATGCCACTTTTTATTTTTAGGACTATGAAGAAAAGAAGGTTAGCAACTAGATGTACTGCAGGAGCAGAGTTTAAGATACTGCATATGTCTAGGCCTAATGATATAGTAAAATGAATGCACAAAGGTATTACACCAAGAGTGAGAAATAATTACTTTCTTTGCAGTGCTGAGAAGGAATGAAGAGGAGCACAAGAAGGCACAGATGCGGGATTGAAGGTTCTCACTGCAAGCACAACAGCCAGGTAATACGCAGCCGTGCTCGGGATAAGGTAATAGGAAGAGATGCACCAGGGAAGTTGTATCTCCTGCCTGAACAATTGCATCTGTGCTGACTAGAGAGTGTGGGTCTTGATGCCATTACAGTTCGAACAGAAGGCACGCATATTTTACACAGATGCTCCCATGCCATGTGGCTGGGAGCATGCTCGATGCACCACGCATGCTTGGCAAACACTGATAACAGAAGTTATCTAACTATACATCACCAAGCTCTGTTGAGAGCTCACAATAATGGAGTATTCTTCCTTTCACTACTGATTGGGAAGTCCTTGGGCTATGCGGGGTCATGTACTACTTGAAGAATGAGAAATGTGAAAAAAAATCTGTTCAGCAACCCTTTTACACCTCCTCACCCTTCAGTGTTTTCAGTGACTTAACTTGCAGTTAGTTTGCATGAGCTAGACAACTTTTTATACGAGAGCTATGCTTTTTGTCACTGAAAGCCTGCTTTTACCTGTTTGAAAACTTTCTTAAAACATGTCTCAAAGTCCAAAGGAAGAAAAATATTTAGGGAGAGAGAAAAAAAGAAAGTTAAGAGAGGAAGAGGCAGCAAACCCAGTATTCTCTGGCAGACTTACAGGCAGTCATCTGCACTCTCTGCACAGAGGTTGACTGTCTTCCCATCACGGCAGACAATCTGCAGTAAACAGTCTCTCTGCTTCCCCTCTGGAGGCTGGAAATCTGAGTCAGAAAAAAGAGTTGAGTTATGAAATATAACCAGAATGTCATGATTGCATTTACAAGAAGGGAGACAGTTTATGCAAAAGTCTGGACAAAATAAACTAGAGCCTGTTGTAGCTGCTTTCCACGTCATCAGAACAAATTACAAAAGGAAATAACCTGTTTTTGCTCTTCACAGTGTCCTGAAAGTAAGTAGCTCTGACCATCATTTGTAAGAAAAGCAAGTGTCTTACAGCAGAACCAATCCATACTTAGCAATAAGTACTCCCCAATGCTTGTGTCCTTCACTTGTGTCAGCATCAAGTGCAGTACTAACAAATGCTAGAAGTGAAGTCAGTAATACTTAAAAAAAACCTGCCAAGGTTTCCCATTTGTGGTCCTGGCTCTCACTCCAGCCAGCACTGTACTTACACCAGGAACACTATAATCAGACACACAAGTCTGCTGTGAACACCCCGTTCTCACGTGCATGCCTGCCACCTGCAGATATGGTACACTGTCCTCACTGAGTTTTAAAAGTACTTATCTATCACATGGTGATAGTGTGTCCTGGGTGTATCTATAAGGGAATTTAATAGTTGGTTGGGTTGGGTTTTTTCTGGGGGGAGTATGTGTGTGAGGTTTTAGCAACAGTGAAATTGCATAATTCTTGGACATGTTTACTTCTGCAGTAGTGTTGTAAGTGGTTGTAGTGGTTTAAACTCAGACAGCAGCCAAACACCACGCAGCCACTCACCCTTGCCAGCCCAGGGGATGGGGGAAGAGAATGGGAGGGGCAAAGGTAAGGGAGATACATATGCTGAGATAAAAACAGTTTAATAATTGAAATAAAACAGGCTAATAATAATAATAGAAAATACAAATACAGTGCGATTGCTCACCACCCACTGTCCTGTGCCCAGCTAGCAATCTCGGAGAAGAAAAGATCCTGAAAACTGCAAATGCTGAAAACCCTCCCTTCCCGGCCGACTCGGCTCTATATACTGAGCATGATGTTACATAATATGGAATATTTCGTTGGCCAGTTTGGGTCCAGTGCTCTGGCTGTGCTCCCTCCCAGCTTCTTGTTCCCCTGCACACTATCAGGACATAGGAAGTTGAAAAGTCCTTGAATTCTTAGCAACAACTGAAAACACCAGTGTATTAATCAACATTCTTCTCATACCAAATCCTACACTGAATCCAAAACACAGCACTATTCTAGCTACTAAAAAGAAAAATTAGCTCTATCCCAGCTGAAATCAGGACAATGGTATGCTGGGCAAGCACTGAAGTTGTAAAGAATCTCTGAATATGCAAATCCTGAAAGTTTCATTATTACCTCGACATTCATTCCCCACTCTGAGGTTGATGCAGTGGATTCGCATGTGGATTTTATCTTCTACATCATGGCGATTTTGATTATCATAGAATATTAAGCAGCCATCAGACCACAGGTCAAACCAGTTCTTCTTCCAACGCCGTAAAATAGTACCTTAAAAATCAGACAGTCACTTTTGAGGGCACATATTGCGAAGTATTTGCGTCCCAGAGTTAATAAAAAATAAAGCAAGAAATCCTTCACAGTTGCCCCAACATTCTGAGGTGCCAAGCAAAATCCTATACTACAACATCCCCACTTCAGAATATTACAGAATTGGGTTCCATATTTTATCTAGTATTCAAAGTCCCAACTGAATTTATTTCAAGTGCATAACCTGGCACTTTAGTTTTAACTTGCTACAAGAACAGGCAGAGGGCATGACTAATTGAAGACATTAAGTTAAGGTGTCAGGTAACATTTCCAAGTCTCCATTTATACAGCACTAATTACAGAGCAGCATCTGAAGCTGAATGCCAGTCAGACACCTCAGATATGGCACATCCTGTTTCCCACTGGTACATCCAAAAGGTCACCTGGAAATGCTGTCATGACAGGTCATTTTGTGAAGTGTCCTAAAAAGTCAAAACAAAACAAAAAAAGAAAACAAAAAAAAACCCAACCCACCAAGCTAAGAGACTTGCTTTAGGAAAGACCTGGGAATTACTAAGTTACCCTAATGTTTTTTGAAGTTAGACACAGTGGGGAGAAAAGTAGGTAACTTACTTTGCCGGAGCAGCCATCCACTCTTCACAAATGCCATTGTTGCTTAATCTAGGGGACAGAAGAGGAAGGAGAGGGGGAGAAAAGCAGTCTTCAGTATTTCACAATAACACAATAGGAAGAGGCATCTTGAGGCATAATATCGTATATTATAGCTGTGTGTACCCAGCTAGTATTGCAGAGAGATGTGGTAGATTGCAGCTGAAGATACTCAGTAAGGCGTAACTAGTATTCTAGGACTAAGAAATGGAACAAATGTGCAATTGTAGCAATTCAACGTGACTATCAAAGACCACTTCTAAGTTTAACTGGAAAACGCATAAGCTTACAGCTACCACTCTTGCAACATGGGGAAGAGACAGACTGGAGTGACTGTGAGTCAGGAGACTTGCCACCAGTTCCTTTCAAAGTTGTTCTCCTGACATGTGTGTGCATCCTAGATTCTGCAGTCTCAAGTTACTAAGCACCCTCACTTCCTCCCTACCTCCCTTTTTCTGTACTTCCTCTTCTGTTTTTTTCATTCACTGGCTCAAAGTCCAGCCAAAACAAGAGCTGAAACAGTTTAAACAGGAAGAAGAAAGCTGGTTTTATGACTTGCATTTCTTCTAAATGACCCCTAGGTCTCTCCAAGGTGAAATAAGTTAAGCCTATACCGTGAGATTCTCGTTTATCTGCAACTTTTAAATGAAGCTTGAAATGGCGTGAGAAGGACCCTGCATTAAATTCAAGTTATCACGCATGATATTAAACGCTTGGCCACTGCACACTGGTTTATGAGCATGCTAAAGAAAAGATATCAAGCATTGGATATATTGGAGGAAAAGTTTTTATTATATACCATAATGGTGTTCTGATACTGTTCTAAAATGGATTAATAAAAACACAACTATCTGGATGCGATTGAACTAGAAAAGCAAGAAAATAAGTGTTTTAAGCCTCCCTTGAGCGGGCAGCCTGTTTTAGAAATTATTTGTGGGGTTTGTAAGCCAATATGAGACAGAACCTACCAGGTAACATTCTACTTATAGCAGCATAAGAAGAAGGGGAGAAAGGTGACACAGCTGATTTCATAGACAGAGGAACTCCTCCCAGACAAGGGATGTGTTTAAAGCTGAGAGGGGGGGAAGGGAGGACGAGAAGAGAGTTTTGTTATCTTCTAGTAAAATACAAAGTTAGTAAGCATCCACTTATTTTCTGATAGATGTATATATGCTGTCTATTGGATATTACTCGTAGCTCTGTCCTCTTCACCGTACTGGGCAAATAGTGTAACATGCAAGTAGAGACTATAGCTGGCAGGATTTCACATTGAAGGAATACCACATCCAGCGTAGGCTTGGGTGTGATGGTGAGAACCACCTGCAGATAAAGTTCAAACTCCAAGATAAACCTCTTACTCTTGGCTTTTGTACCAGCAAGCTGGGAAAACAAACATTTAGCTGACAGCCCACTGAAAGGGAGTGTCAGATTCCTCTCCTGCTTTGATCCTGGTCACCTGGTCCTGCTCTGAGGCCTAAGCATGCTGTTCTCACCTGCCTACAGAGAATGAGCTTCAGAAAGAGAAGCCAATTTATTTTCCAAAAATAACAAAGCAGTACGAAGGACCTAAGCCTCGTTCTCCTACCACACCGGTACATGCTCCTCTCCCCCTAGATTCTCCTTTACAAGGAATAGTCTTCTTGTTCTTTGTTTTCACCAGAATGGGTCTCTCCAGTGGTGCTTCCACATCTTCCAGTTTGCCCGCTAAGGTGAAGTATTTTAATAGTCTAAGAGCCAACAGAGAACTTGCATGAACTTCAGTTCTGTTTCAATTGCTAGATTAGGCCATTGAATGTTGCTGCCTTTAAACCTACAGCATAATTAGATTTAACTTAGACACATAAAGGGGAAGAAATGAAGAAGAAAACATTTCTCTTGACAAATTAAGTTTTGCCTGTGATTACAGAATATCTCACAGCTCTCTGGGGCTACAATAGTGGAAGAGGCTTCAGCAGCTCTACAGCACCTTGCATGTAATCTCATGTGCAACAGCTACGTTTTCACAACACAGAATTTAAGTGCCCAAAACTTCAGCTCTGGATAAAGAGCAAGGAATCACATGGAACGATCTGTCAGCACTCAAGTAGGAGGTGCAAAAACAAAGATATTCTTCTCTGATCCTTTTTAAGCACAAGCGCTCACTTGAAGGTCCTCTACAGTATTCACAATCAACACACATTATGTAAAAGAGTATTTGCAGAGCTAGAAGATACTGGTAAAACCAGTTGCAACGGAGTACTATTTGCCTGTTAAACTAGTGCAACCAACATGGAAAATGGGATTTAAATGAAGACAAATCAATTTATTGCCAACGTCAATAGAAGTTCCTTGGTGAGTGAAATCTGGAAGTAGGAACACACTAAACTGACGTTGAGAGTTAACGCAGCAAAGAGGTGAGGCTATTCCTTCCTGCTCCCTGGAACAGCGGTTTTCCTTTTTTGTACAGAATATAATGTGGAATATCCAGTAGTCTATTCCAGTTCACTTGTTTTCAAACCCAGCTGGCTGGTAGGAAAAGCAAACTTCAAAACAAATCAAGCCTTTCTACCTGCAGCTTGCAGTTACTAGAGCAGCCAACCTTGCAAAGGGCCCGATTCTGCAACCCCCGCCGGCGGAAGGGGCTGAGCCGAGCCCAGCGCCGGGCGCCCGCGGCACCTCCCTGCCCCGTTCTCCCACGGCTTCGGGTACAGAACCAGACCGAGCTCAGAGCAGGGTTCAAACCCGATTCGCCCCTCTCCCCCTTCAAGCAAGGCAAGTTTTCTATTTGGGGAACTTTCTGGCTCGACAACAAGCAGGCCATTTCCCCGTGAAGTTGTGTTTATTTTTGACCAGCCCGTGCTCTCCGCCCCGGGCCTGTCCGCACGGCAGCGACTCGGTGCTGAGGGGCCGGCGGTTCGGGGCAGCACCCCACCCGCCAGGCCTCCCGGCGGCGAGCTGCCTCCCACCCGCGACGGCGGGGGGGCAGCCAGCCCACGGCTCCGCGCCCCCTCCCCGCCGAGCTCCGCGCCCCGAGCAGCCGAGGCCGGGCCCCGCCGCCCCCCCCCCCCCCGCCCCCGGCACGTACCTCCCGCCCGCTGCGGCCGCGCTCCGACGGCAGCGCCGGCCCCGCCTGACGTCAGCCCGCCGCGCCGCCACGGCCCGCCCCCTCCCCCCCACCCGCACGGCGGGTCGTCCGTGGGGCCCCGGGACCGCTCCGGGGGGACCGGGTGGCCGTTAATGCCTTACCCCCCGCCCCAAGGCTCCCGCTTCTCGGCATGGTAAAGGCGTCCCGTTCCGCACAGGGACGCGGTCGGCGCGGCGCCCGCGCACCAGCGCGCTTGGACGTTTTGGCCTCCTTAGTTACGGTTGTGAAAGGGACGTTTCCTGATCGCACGCCACGGGGCTGCAACAGAGAGCGACAGGGTCGCCTTGTTCAAGGCGTCACAGGAGTAGTCAAGGCCAGAAAAGGCCGGCTGGTCTCTGACCTCGTACATAAAACTGCCAGAAACCGCGTCCTGGTGATGCTTGTAGGACAGGTCTAAACTCTATCTGGGTCAGTGCTGCCCGCACGCTGCAAACTGAGCTGATGGAGAATGCACTGTGTCGCCACTTGATCATCTTCACAATTCAAATGGTGTTTTCTATTTCTGACCCAAAATAAATGAGATGGTTACAGTTCAAAATGAGGAAAACCTCCTATGGAGATGTAATGTTTCACCGGGGTGATGGAACACCCCATTAGAGCTTCTCCCAGGCTCATCCTGGTAACATAGGAGTGAATGTGACTCCTACCATTACAGGAAGTAAAAAGAAAAACTAATAAATCATTAATTGGTTTGCTTCAGCCAATCTCATTTTAAGACTGGACAATGCAAAAACAGTATTCATTTTAGTTACAATCTCACTTAATCTGTCAACAAGCTCCTAAATTTCCACCTACCTGTCTATTCTTGAACACAACAGCAATTCTAACTAGAAATTACATAGAAACCCTGTGGTAGCGTAGTTCATGGCTGCGGTGTAGTTCATGCTTTGATATATCTTTGAGGTACTATGAAAGTGGTGAAGGCAGAACAGGCAGGATAAAGAGACATCGTCTATTTGTGAATAGAGCTGCAGGTTTCAGAACAACCAGTAAATTAGATTTGTGTAGATCAAATTCTCTTTATGTAGGAGTACTTCCTCTGAGGCTAAAACTGTTTACCTTTCACTGCTGAAAAAGTATTTTCAGAAACCTGGAGGTATTTGGCTCAAGCTGGAAGGCAAGACAAGGGGAGGGAGCAGTTTTCTGGAACAAAAAATACTGCTCTTGAGGATTTGGGAGTCTCAGCAGATCCCATCCTTGGCAAGTAGTTGCTGGGGGACAGCTGCCTTTCTGGCATGTGCTCAAAGCGTTGGCTGTCTGAGTTCGTATAAAACTTCAGTCTTCAAATTAAGTTTAAAGCCATTTTTAAATTAATTGAGAAACTGTCATGGTGTTTCCTGAATTAATTACCTCCATGGGCACAGAACATCAAGATTCTATTTAGTAGCTGTTTGAGACCGTGTCCTGTGCTGTGCTGCCCTTGGAAACTCAGTCGGGGCTGTGAACCCAGAGTTGGGGCCGTTGTGATGGAAGTTCTGTGCCACACAGGTCTATGAGGGTGCGCAGCAGAGGCACACACCCAGGAAACACCACATCTTCACTCTGCCAGAAACTTAAGCTTATGCTGGAAACCCGTGCAAACATATATTAGGCTTATCATCTCATTAAATTCTGAAATGTTTTGAATTAAATACATTGGGCTCTCCATTTGCTGATGAAACTTTTATCAGGAAGTTTCTGACTAGCTGTGCCGCAGAGCTGAAGGCCTGAGCCTTAGCATCCTGAGCGAAAGAACTAGGATATTTAGATGAGTTACAAATGTGGATTGTTTTCAGATTGTTTGCTAGTGAAGTGTGGAGGCGAAGGCTTTTGTTGAAATGTTCAGCCTACTCATAATTGCACCTTCAGTTTGGTCACATTCACAGCATGGTGTAAGATTCAACCCTTACTAATAACTTTAAAAAAAAAAAAAGTTTGGAATGTTTCAGAGTTACCAACCCCTCTTTTTTAACTCCCATTCTTGTCCAGAATCAAAGAAACCAAATCTGAAGTTCAACTCACCAGTTCTAGTTAGAACATAGCCGTTAAAATTCAATTGGAAAATTATAATTCTAAATGCCTAAGAAATTGCTATTTGGAAAAAACTGAGCCATATGGTGACTTCTAATTCTTTGTCATAATGCAGCTGACATAATGCGGCTCTTCAACACGTGCTAAATTTTGACTGCCACCAACATAAGCTTTTGAATTTTCAGTCATTTGAGGGTCTTCATAGATTTTTTATATGCTGCTGAAATTTAAATTTCAAATTTCCTACTTTGGTTTTTAAAATATATTTCAACTCTAAACCAAACAGAATAGACATTTTCATTAAGGATAAACAAATTATTTTAAAGAAAATATGTGTCAGCATTATTAAGTACTATAATTAAAGCTATTAATGCTACTACAAGTAATACAGTGCTCAACCAGGCTAAAAAAAATCATATTAAGAATCAGCGTTGCTTACAAGTTAGTGAAAGATATTATAATCAATAAAAATATTAATAAATGGACCAAACAACCCTGGTCACAACAGAAAGATCAGGAGAGCTGCTGCTGGAGAACACCTGAATAAGGAATTAAAATTACTAGCACTCCAAATTAGTTATATAGTTATTACTGTATTTATTAGTTTTCCAAAGCTTAAATATGAGGGTTATGGGCAACTTGAAAGTAGTTAGGCATTAGGTGAGAACAGCAGAGCAGAAGATAGGTACAAAAGCGAGCTTGAACAAGTGTTTGCGAAGCTATGCAACTCCACAGGAGTTTGTACGTAGCCTATAAAGTTTCCCCAATGAGAGGGAGATGGAAGAGAACATACTTCTAGTTTTCCAGAAGGCTCTATTGTCTTAGCCATGTATATAACAGTCCCAACAGAAGGTGAATCATAGACTTGGACAAAAATCTTTATCCAGACTGCTTTAGCATACTTCCTTCTCTCTAGTGGAAAAGACTCTTAGCTCCTGCCATTCCTGTGGGGAATTGACCTGCACCCAGGATTAAAATTCCTTGGCACATTTTACCTGCAAAAATGAATCTCTGTGATCAATATTTGTCATGTTGTCACATGAGATGAGTGTCTACTCACTGACTGAAGGGCGTTCTTATGGTGTTGTATGGAGATCCTGAACAGGACTGCAGTATGTGGGCAGTGCAGGACAGCCTGCCCGCGGAAGAACTACAGTCCAGGCAGGTTTTCTAACAGGAGTATTCTCTTACATGTGAGGAGCTGAAGCGAAGGGCCCAGATTTTTAAATCACTTTGCGTTTTATTCCACTCAAATTTGCAAAACATAACGTATTGATATAGCAAAACATAACATGTAATTGCAAAACACAGCATATCTGTGTAACGTGTCTGGAAGACAAAGTTTTCTTGCAGACTGCACAAACATTCTGCTCCAGCTGAACGTAGCTAGTGATAATCCCCCAGCCTGCAGCGTGTGCCAGCAGCCAAGCTCCCAGGGATCGTGGAGGCATATGGTGATTGCAGACACACAGGAAGGGCTCTGCTGCTTGTCCTCCCAGCGCTCGTTAGCCTTGAGAGCTCCATTTTCCTCAAGATGATGTGAGCAAAAATCTACTGTGTTGACAGAACAGATGATAAGTGTTTTTGGAGCAATTCAAGAATTTAGACACCTATGTCTTAAGAAAATCCATGGGGTAAGGCTTCAGAGTTGAGAAGAGCCTAAACTGTTTGTGTAAATGAGACTTGCCTTTAGGCAGAACAAAGCCTGATTAGCTCTAGCTTACTGAGAGCAAGATGGAGAGACTTGCCCAAGTGCGTGGGGAGGCTGTGGTAGAGGTGGAGGATGCTCCTTCTTGACCTGTAACTGAAAGCGTGCTTCCTCTCCTTTGCCTCCGTCTGGCCTGTGGTTTGTGGGGCACTCCAGACACCTCAGTATGCTTCTGCAATTAAATAATCTCTGCAGACACTCTAGAGGAAACAGTATGGAGAATTATATGCAAATAAGATTGTGTCTGCAGCTTCCTGGTGCGAGGCCAGTGTAGCTCTCCAGGCAGCAGATTGCAGAGTACACTGAGAACAACAGAGAAACAAAAAGTCCAGCCAAAAGCTGAGGAACTTTCTGGGTGATGCTCTGGGATTTCATTGTCAACTTCCATTGTTCAGATCTGATTAAAAACAAACTGCAGGAGAAAGATCACGTGCTTATCAGACATCCCTGCAGGTCATGCCACTAGAAAGCCGTTTCACTATTAGCGATGTCGCCTGTTTGGCAGGAACTGAGTTTTGGATTTCATTTTCATTTGTAGGCAGTTTTGAAAAGCACAGGATTATCAGGGATGGGCTAGGTCCTTTGCAACTTGCAGAAAAGTTCCTGTCTCATTGCAGCCATTTTGAAGAGGGAGAGGGAAAAAAACTTGTACAACACATTTCTGTTTTCTGCTAATAGCTGTGTTTGGGCCTGACAGTCAGCCAGCATCAGTGGGAGTGCTTTCTCTGAATTATCTGGGCTCTGACTCTCACCTCTACTTTACATTGGCTGTACTATACAATTAGCATTTAAAGACAGTGCCACATGCACAAAGGAGAGGATTTATACTCAGTCGAAAGACATGGCAAGGGAGGAAGGAGACATCAAGAGTAGTTACACTCCATTTTCATTGAAGGGACTAAAGCACAGGGATGGTAAGACTTAGACACGGTCACTTAGAAAATCTGTGCCAATGTGGTGGAACAGATCTACACCTCCCATTGCCGAGCCACCATAAATTGGTGTTCCCTCATCAGACCGCCACAGACCAGTGGTCACCACCATAGAAGCTCCTGATCTGTGTTCTAGTCTGTCATTATATTTGAACCTAGGTAAGAAAGCTTCAGTTGCTAGTCAGTGAAGATTTGGGCTTAGGGTGGGAGTTGACTTTGGAAGAACTGCTGATGAGGGGGCATCTGATTTGCCTAATTTAATTCCTGAAGCTCACTGGAACTGGTAAATTAAAAGTCAGTTCCCTCATCTTGCTCTGAAGACCTCTCTCTGTTGTCTTCAAACATATATTGAACCTGCCCTCTTAAGCCCAGCCTGCCAAACACTGGAATCAGTGGAAATCATCACATCTTTGGAAGGTTTTGCATTAGGCCCCATATTTTTTTCCTTCTCTTCCAGCAGTCAGACATTAAAACACCTTGTCACAAAGTACAGGACAACTATCCGTTGTTTCTTGGGAGTTACTGTGCTGTGTACTAGCTACACCGAAATGTGTAGGACGTGCTTGTGTTTGACTTTTGCTTTTTACAGGGACAGACTCCAACACCTGCACCTCCCAGCAGCTTCTGCATGCCTTTTGATTAAGCAGCAGGAGCTCTGGCTAAGAGTACAGCTTCTTGACTGACAGTGTTTTATTTCTACAGCTGAGATCTGCTATATAGTCCCGAGGTGTTCTGGTTTTCTCTGAGTGAAAATAGAAAATCTGACAGCTACTTTTCAGAAGCAGTCCTGAAAGAGGGCCAGCACATTCTACACACCCAAACCTGGGTACTTGCTTGGAAATCTTTGCTAAGAATAATTTCTGACAGGCTGTATATTCCCATGAGATCCTCTGACCGTGTTGCAGTAATAGGGCCACTACACAGCAGAGTGCCATTTGTTACTGCTATGACAAGACAGAAGCAAATTATCTCCCGCCAGAAAAAGAAGGCCAGCATGGAAGTGTGCCTCAGAAGTGCCTCTCCTTGTCCACCCCTTTCTATTTAAGTCTCCTGAATGATCATTTTCACTTAAATCTTGTTCTTTTCAAACCTCCACTCTGTCACTTCTGGGACTGGACATTTATCTTGCACATACACAGACATTGAAGCAGAAGCATTTTAGGCCTGTGGGCTGCAAGAGGAAGAGCAGAGAACTCAGCACCTAGCATCATCATTCAGCTTGCAGAGTTAGTAGAAAGAGGTGGGTACCTGAGGAAATACGCAGGAAAATCTACTCTGTGTCTAAGCAAAACTGTGGATTGCATATCAAGATGAAATGTTCCATATATGGATCTGACTGGCATGTAGAATAGTCCCCTTCCAGTGTGCACCTAGGTTTCCCTCTTCTAGAAAGGCTACAAAGAATGGAAGTATGTGCCTAGGCTGAACTAAGAAACATCCCTTCTCTCCCTCCCCGCTAACATGGTAGCACAGCAGTGCTGCAGGGTCTGGCAGCCTAAACTTTGCGAAGATAATCATACTGGATTTGACTCAGAGCAGAAATATTGTCTCCTTTTGTTTCTTTACTGTGTCAGGTCTGGAAGGGTTTGCAGGTTGCTATAAAACGCCATCAAAATGGAAATTGTAAAGATTTCTATTTAAAGCACTGAAGGTATTTCCCCTATGTTAATGTGTTGGGCCAGCACTGGAAGAGACAGCCCTTAATCAGAATGTGGTAAGAAATACTACAGACAATGCCTATTTGTGTAGTAGTTGGTAAACCTAGAGAGGCTAATGCTCTCCATATTGTACATTCTTTGCATATACAAAAGGTTAAGTGACAATTACTTGACAATTTCTACGTACCTTGCAGAAAGCATTCACCAGAAACCGGTGATGGGAACAATGAAGCTCCAGGCATGGAGCCAATATGCAACTGATTTTTAGTGTGTGGATCAATGGATGATAAACCTGATCTATATATAAAAGGCTTCCAAGTGCATACTAAAAGCTCTTCACAGGACTTGACCCATGATCTAACAACAACCAGAAATTGAAAGTTCTGTTGTTGTTTGTATCACAGCAATTACAGAGGCTCAAGCATCTCTGTATGTATGCAAAGAGGCAGCCTTTTCTCTAATAGTTTATCATTTAACAGACATGGTACAAAAATGATTAACACAACCCATTTCTGAGACCAGCTCACCAGATAAGGTTCTGTTTACTTATTTTGAACAAGCTGATAAGTTGGCTCCAAAGAAGAAAGCTGTTTTCCAAAACCATTCAAGCAAGAAAAGCAGATAGAGTGATTTCAGGGATTGTGGTTTCACTGCAGTTTTATTGCCAGCTGTGTCTGTATTTCAAGGTACACTGTCTGGTTTCTAACTCTGCAGTAACATTTGGCCAGCATCCATGTCTTCAAAGAAATTATTTCAGCCAGACATAAGAGTTAAGGCGGTATTTCATACATTCTTTGTTCAAATGTCACTCGACTCTGAAAAAGCTACAAACCTTCAGAAAAAAGTAAGATCTGTGGGACGTGAATTCTTCCTGCTATGTTTTGTGTGGTACACTACACCACAGGTTTTGGTCTCAGCTAGGCCCTACTGTAATATAAGTAAGAAAAAAAAACTATTGCAGAACCGGCATTTACAAAGTTTAAGGCATATCAAGAGAGTTCACATTCCCTCAGAATTAGCACAGCCTGAGATCTAGTAGTCCTAATTCAGTGTATAAAATGTGTCTACTTCAGGCATTGACTTTGCTGGGACTGTTAATATTGATAGGCATCTGTGCTGAATCAAAGCATTATGCCAGCCCTCATGTTCAGCGGGGATTGGCTCCTGTTGTCTGGCATTCGACAACACATCAGAGACTTGGAGCTGACAAGGGATCTCCATACAGAAAATCCAAGTATCCGCTTATTCATGTTCCTTCTACAGCATTTCCAACAGCACATCAGCATATCATCTATACAGGTCCCCTAACTGTTCTGGAGCTCTAAGGTGTTTATATCTAACCAGATCAAGTTTTAAAATTATAATATTCTACTTACAAATTAAATTCCTGGTATATCAGAACCTCAAAACCCTTACATTGGTGTTGAGATTCTTGCATTGCAGAGAAAATATTTTAACTGTTGGTTTTGATGCAGTGGTATAGTGAGTAATTTCTGAAACTAACTGCTTATGCTCACTGGTCATTCTTTAAAGTTTTAAATTCAAAGTGGGACAGCTTTCTGGAAGATGTGCTGTAAAGGTGAAGGAAAACGTATTGCCTATGTAGGTGAACATGCAGTGGACTCGGTGTGTGGAAATTCAGATTAACTGAGTGTACTTTTGGCTTCAACCTCAGTGAGTCAATGAAGATAATCGCTAATCTGGAGACATTTCATTACCGAGTCCTTTCATGGTGTCCTTTTCTTTGCCAGCCACTGAGCCACTGTAATGTGATAATTCCACTGCTGACAGAGCCTAAATGAAGCCAGCCAAGTTATAATGTGTAATAGGATTTTCTGGAAGCTTCCTCAGACTGTTCCCATTTGTATAGCTACAAGTCCAGATTTACCAATTTATTAGGTGCTGTCATGGTTTAACCCCAGCTAGCAATTAAACACCACACAGCCATTCGCTCACTCTCCATCCCCTCCCCAGTGGGATGGGGGAGAGAATTGGTGGGGAAAAAAAAAAGTACAACTCATGGGTTGACACAAACATAGTTTAATAGGATGAAAAATTAATGGAAAATAATAATAGTAATAACAGAACATACAAAATAAGTGGTGCACAATACAATTGCTCACCACTTGCTGACTGATGCCCAGCCAATCCCTGAGCAGCAGCACCCCCCCAGTCAACTCCCCGCAGTTTATATACTGGGCATGACATCCACATGATATGGAATAGCCCTTTGGCTCGTTTGGGTCAGCCGTCCCGGCTGTGTCCCCTCCAGCTTCTTGTGCACTCCCAGCCTCCGCTGGCAGAGCAGTATGAGAAGCTGAAAAGTCCTTGACTTAGCACACTGCTTAGCAGCAACTAAAACATCAGTGTGTTATCAACATTATTCTCATCCTAAATCCAAAACACAGCATACCAGCTACTGGGAAAAAAAATAACTCTCGCCCAGCTGAAACCAGGGCAAGTGTTTAAAGAAGTAGTTAGGAATCAGGTTTATAAATTATCTAAGGAGGTGCATCATCTTGCTTCTTAACTTTCTGAGGCACTTTTCAAATACTTCTATGGTACCAATTCATCCTCTCAAACTTCAGACACTTCATTTAGGCACTGGGACAGTGATGTAGTTGCTTTAGATTCCCTCTATAAGCTCCAGAAGACAGAAAGGCCTCTCCAGGGAGCACTTCCACCCATCTCAATTTCAGTCACTCTTTACAGGTGACATTATGTCTCCACTGAATAAACAGAAACCCAAGAGTGATCATTCTCCTAATGTAGGTATATGAGGGGCCTACCACTAAACAGAAAAAAATCTGCATCTAGGGTTTCTCACTGTATCTTGAAGCATTTTGAAAATGTGGTCCAAGATGGCTTCTTCCTTGAGCAGCACAGAGCACAGGGGTTTGTGCATTCACTTTGACTAAAAGAGAACACTGGCTTCAACATAAATAGTGGCTCTAACACTCACACTGTTGCTCACCTGAGGTGGTTGCACTCATAGGAGAAGTCATTTCTCCAGAGCTTGCGTAAAGACCTGCTAGCTCTTTCCTTGGGGAAGAGAGAAGGGCTGAGAACTATATATAGTACTCCCATTAATATTGCATTGCCTTGCAATAGCACTGAGCTCTGCCCCATACCCAAATAATGCTTGTTCCATTAAAGAGCATGGGTACATTAAAAAAATGCTGGAAGGCCTTAATATTTGTATTACCTTTGCGATGCACATAAGCAGGTGATGACAGCAAGTTCTCTTTCTTTGTCCGAGTCTAGCATGCTTTCCTTTTGTTGAGCTGAATTCTCTAGCACTTGTGCACTGCAATAATAACTCTTGGAAACTTCTGGTTTTGAGGGCTGGCTGCTGTCATTGCCAAGTTGTGCTGCTAATTGACTTGCATGCTTCCCTTTTGTTTTTATCTGTTGAACCTCTGTATGTCCTTAATGCTCTTACCACTGGATGCCATTAATGCTTTCACCCCCAGCCTTTGTGCTTTGAATTCAAGGGCAGATGATGACAGAAAGAGCTGTAAATTAAATGACCTACAGCAATGCCCTTTCCTTATAAGACAGTAAAAGCATCACCAACAGTTTACTCAGGTACTCATCAGTTTTTATACTTCATTCACAGGGCATGTGTGGGAATAAAACACATTATTTCCATATCTAATACAGCCATAACAGAAATACAACACAGATGTCAGGTTTTGCAAATTAATTTTTTCCCATTTACCTCCATGCACTTGCCTTCATCAAAACTTTCCTTGACCTCCTGGGAGCCCTTTGCTTTCACACAAAATGGAGGCAGAAATGATGCCAAATTGAAATAGGACTCCCATTTTGTACTTGTGTCAAAAGACCGTCAGCTGGGAAAGAAGAGGGTATCTGGTTCCTGGTGTCACTCTTTATACCATGAAGCTGAAGAAAAAATCATCACTGCTGGAATCATCTCTGCCAGCCTCAGCTGAGGGGACTGGCAAGGAGTGAGGTACACACTGAGGAGATGGAGACAGTAGCCTAATTATTTTCATGTCAGTGGTACACTGAGTGCACTCAGTTTACCAGGGAATAAACAGAGCTTTCAAGGGGATGGGGACAGCTGAGGAGAATACTCGTTTGATTTACATCTTCCAGCACTCTTGTCACATGCGTAAGTGCTATGAAAGCAGCATGTATGTGAAAGCTGCTTATTGCAGCTGAGAAGACATTACTGATTTCTTTAAAAACTCAGTTTCACAGGAAGAATAGTGTAACTAAGCCCATCATGACTCACTTGCGCAAAGAAAGGTTCTTGGTTGAGGAGCTGTTCGTATGGTGAGATACAGTTGTTATGAGCTAGCAATACTTCAAAAATGCCTGACTGCCTATCTACATAGAAAACTTGTGGAAATACAACCTTCAGAGTATATGCAGTCTACCAGTATGTGCTTCTCAGTAGCTTGTCCATATTTGCTTTGTACTTGTTTGAAAGGAATTGTTTAGGGGGATAACTGACCAATTTGTTTCTGTATTTTGGTTCACCTTAAAATCTGTACCTGCTTCAGGCTCTGCTTCGTCAAAGCCCAGCAAGGTGCCGTGTCTGCAATATCAGGGCAGTTTTTATTCTCTCTACACCCCTCGGTGCCTCCATCAGTCCGTCCCCTGGCTGTAGCCTGGAGAGAGCGGCCGGCTCCCCGGGCCGGGCAGCGGGAGCGCAGCTGCCTGCGGTCATGTGGCTCCAGGGACAGGAGCTGAACTGAAGCGTGAACCGAGAACAGTGTGGCTGTAGCCGCTAGGTCTGTCACAAGGATCTCACTTTTGAGGGTTTTGGTTTGCTCTTAATCTTTGCTGCTGAAAGCTTCTGCATTGGCAGAGAAAAAATCTGTGGCACTGAGGTCAGCCAGCTGAATTGGGAGGACAGGGCCAGGGAAGCTGCTGAGAGTGATCAGACCTGCACCACACGGTCACGTACCGAGAGGTTGTTTAGATAGGCTGTATCTGGCATTTTCTGGATACTTGCAGAAATGCAGTGAGCTCATGGTACTCAAAATTACTGATTTGTTTGGGTTGGTTTTCTTTTTGAACAGAATTGAAATTTATCATATATGTTTCGTAGCTTTGTCCTGTTTCATTTAAGGTATGGGTTACATGAGGGAAGAAGGATGTTAGAAAGAATACCAGACATAATCCAGTTTAGAAGAGCTTTATGTAGTCATTAAGAAACATAAAATAACACAGATTCCACAAGAAGTATTGTCCTTATGCCTCTGAAGGGCAATACAGAAAGCTGTGAATAGCATATTGTTTGCATTCCTATGCATTACTTATTTTCAGTGGATTTACTGCCTTCAATTTCTTAGTAAACTGTTTACAGAAGTTTAATGATGATTGTGAGCCACACTTCCATCAATATGTGGTGCTAAAAAATAGTCTTTATTTGCATTATGTTTCTGCCTGTCAAAATACATTTAAGTCTTACTGTTGCGTGATGAAGTTGATATTTGTAACATTATTTTTGTGACTAGATGATACCCTCTTAAAGTGATAGTAGGAAAAGAAAGTGAAGTAGGTTCATCTGAAGTTCAGCATCCAACCGTATAATTATAGAAAGTTGACTTCACAGTAAGAGATTGGCTGTTAAATTCTGTAAACTACCTATGCTGAAAAGTAAAATTTTATTAGACAGGCAGGGTTGAATGCCTACTGTTAACCCAGCAGCAAAGCAGTTACAATACAGCAAAGAGCCACCTAGTCCAGAATTCAGTTTATAGAAGTCAGGTACTACTTTCATGCCAAGACCAGTTTACAAAATTGAGGTACTTCAGAAAAAGAACCTAGGAAAAGGAAAAGGAAAGGAAAGGGGGAAGAATAAAGGAAGGGAGGAGGGAAAGGAGAAAAAGGAATATGGAAAAAAAAGCATGATAGCAGCATTACATACTCCAGAGGTTTAAAAAAGCATAAGAAATTGTGGTTGATCTGCAAGTCTTCTTGTTGCTAGTTGCAGACTTGACACATCAGTTATTCACATGAAGCCTCCGGAAAAGCAGTAATGTTCCGTTCTTATCCTGAAAATGTGACATGCTTTACTTGGTAGAATGCATTGTATTCTAGGCACTTCATAGATCCATAGCCATAGGAAGAGTTTCTGCTTGAGACTTTTAACATATCTGCTCACAAATTCAGAAATTGAAATGTAAAATCCAAGGCGTCATGTAGATTTGAAATAGTCTTTATGTGGCAGTTAAATATCAAGTATCATAGAATGCAGTTGAAAACACTGCTTATATCAAGATAAGCAATACAGTATTTTTATGTAATTAATGTGTTATGGATCAGTCTCAGTGAAGTGCCACTCTTTGCTTATTCGCTAAACAGAGCCACAGTGCAAAATAGCATATGGTGAATGAAGACATCAACTGAGAACTGTATTTTCTCGTGGTAGAGGGCTATGAAACATGAGCTGTTTCATTAAGTGTAGCCTAGTTTCATCATTAAAATGTTTTCTGTACCTGAACAAGTATTTGTTTAATGAGGGAGTTAGCCACAATAGGATTTCACAATTTCACAGCATAAGAATAATGAAAAATATCCCTACTGAATCTAGTTTCAATATGTAGCACTTCCCTGGATATTACTCAACAGTAAGAAAAAAACAGTGCAGAATGTGGTATGGGGGGACTATGCTAACCTGATAAAGGCGGTGTGTAGCTCAGACAGCGTGAGATTGGTAACTAAAAAGGAGAGGGAGGCCACCAATTCGGTGGCTTTGCGCCAAAAAGTGAAATGTATTCAATATTGTACAAACTAGACGTAGCTATACGCCATTTGCCTGTGCTTACTCACATCCTCACCGCTGTGGTCAGCCTCGTGACAATTAAACAACTGATTCTTGCTGTTGGGATTGGTGTTACAGGAACAGAGGCTTGTCCATGCACGCCTCGAGGCCTGGCAGTATAGGAGACTAAAGAAAGGTTCAGGTACAGGCTTGATAGAGACTGAACACAAGGAAGAACTGTTGAATAATTCTGCATGAATATCAAGTTCTCCTAATTCTAATAAAGTTCTGACAATAGTTCTTGAAGAAACCAGTTCTCTGTAGGGCTTTATTATTGTCACATAAGTGTCAGCATTTGGTTGTATTTCTTGAACTTTCTGAGCAGAATGTATTGATAGGCAAATGGAAATCACTGGTGAGCATTATCACAGAGGAGGTGCAAAGAGCACTGAGCGTTCACTTTTTCTTTAAAATGTCATGAAAATGTCTGGCAGATAATTATCATTTGCTTTTCTACAAAAACTACTCAAGACTTTCATCTTTGTCATTATAAGCACTTGGACTAGGAACTGTCAAGCTGAGTTTATTAATCTTAGTGGATGTTTCTGCTTTAAAGTGCTTCAAATGTGTATTTGAGTGAGACAGGTATCTATCAGAGCTGAAGTGTAGAATCATTACCATCTGAAAGTGTCTCAGTGCAGTGTCTTACTGTTGTTAATTTTAATAATTTGGAATAACTTTAAAAACACTGTGAAAAGTGACAAAGTCGGAGGGCATTCAGCTGTCAAATAGAACAGCTTTTGGAAAGGAATTTGTCCCCAAAAGAAGAAAAATAACAAGTTCAGCAGTTTTGCAAATGGTATTTCTTGCCATATAGCAATAACGACACTTCTTCCCAATGAAATAGGTAAGATCTGCAACTGATGTAAATTGGACTCTCTGTGTCCATATAAAAAAACCTACTGGCTTGTAAATTGGTGTATATAACAAAAGGAACAAGCTTATTGTATAAAAGAAGAAAAAGTAATATCAGAAATTTAAACACTTATCGTAAAGTTTCAGTGCACATCCACGTGCCTGCAGCCCTTCTTTGAATGAGAGATTTTGTGGGACAAGTGGAGCTTGTCATCAACTTTCACCCCGAGATGGGGACCAGGATAGAGGTCAAACGGGTACAACGTTTACTGCATTCAAACTCGGGCTGGAATCAGGAGTTTAATCACATCTTTAATGGAACTTCCAACCTATGGTAATAAGACCTTTCCCTCACTGCTTGTCCAGCCTTGGCGCACTGAATATGCCAGCTCCATTTGTGTACAGGTACCTGGCGAACACTGGGGATCCAACACGGCATTGCCGGGTGTAGCATGTGTGTCTGTTAGCAAACACTTCTGTGGCTCTGAGCATCTGTCTCAGAGGGTTTTTTCAGCCCCAGAATGATTCCCAGAAGACAGACAGATGGTACCATCTGTGTAGTCTTCTGATTTCCAGCCTTAGCGCTTGCTGCAATCTCACTGGGTACATCTTTTATTTAGGAATAACTTGTTCGGCTTATACTGCCAACTAATTCACATTTAGAATTGTCCTAAAAATTTCCAGGGCCAGTGGTCATCTCCCTGCCTCTTTTGTGGTTCTCAGGAAGCTTGTTTTAATGGAAATGTGTCACATTCTTAGAGTATGCTTCACTCATTATACTGTCAAAGCAGAAACACAGATAAGGAGAAAGTGTACTCGGGGAGAATTACCAGGCCATGTACTTAGATGTGACGCAGAATCACTTGAAGCAGACTTAGAAGAGAAAATGTTTAATAGTTACCATTTCAGTAAATAGCATAGGAAAAACAATAAATCATATTGTGCTGCAATTCTTAACAACATATGTATCTATTATCCTAGCCTTATCTTCATTTGGTTGCAGTTTTAAAACTTTGCATAGTAGCTAAAAATATGGAGAAACATACTGTACATTCTTTAAGAGGGGCAATTAGTCTCCTACAGGAGGAATGTCAGATATTGTTTTCCTCCCAATCAGGGCAGTTTCAAGATGAAGCTAAAATGGCTTTCTATTTTCCATCCCAAGTTTCCATGGTAACAGTATGTAATCATCATATTTGTAAATAGCAACTACCCATTTAACTTCACAGCAACTTTGAACATTTTTTTGCCACAATTTTAACATCCTTGAAAGGTCCAACTCTCTCTTCTTACAGTTTTACTGCCAGTATATATAATTATTTGGGGATATTTCTGTTTATGAAATCTTCAGTGACGTAGTAGCACTGTAACATATATGTGTGTGTGTTGTGTACAGGCATACACACATGGACATACATATTTATGATGAACGTTGTCTGGCAATGGAACATCCCATTATAAATCTTCCTTTTTCAATGTCTTTTGACTTTTCCAAGTTGAGGCCACTCAGGTTAAATGCCATTCAGCCCAATTTATATTCCAGAGATTTCTTCTGTGCTGATAATTTGAAGCTTCAGCTAACTTTTTTCAATTATAGCCAAGAATGTGGTTATGGAAGAAAACAACATTTTGCCTTCTTGGGGAAGATTCTTACTGTTTTTTTCGGCAAGCCCTGGAACAGGGCTGTAGAGCACATGGATGATGCCTTGCTGTCACAGGCACACGTTTTTGCTGTCCTACTAAGAATTCACCCAAATTTGGGCAAGTTTTAATACTCTGAGAAATTTAATCTCTCATATACACAATCTTGCCTTCCTAAAATTCATAGCTTGAATTTGCTAATGTTTCCATCTGCATAAAGCACAGTTTAGAACTCCTACGTGCCGACTGACTGCATGTGCACCATCCCCGATTGACTGAGCATCCACTGGTCTGCTGCTCCAGGGCCGAAAGACCTCAAAGAAAGGTCTCCAGTTGCCTTTGCTTGGGTTCAGTGTAGATGGGGGACAAGAAGTGGAAGCAGAAATGGAGAGAAAGAGCAAGGGAGAAGGACTCTTCTGTGAGACCTGCACATATGGTTAACATTAAACAGGTATTTAAAGGCTCTGCAGAGTAAGGATGCAGCGCATGTTTTTAACAAAGCCATTTCCCTGAATCTCTCAAATCGCATTTATTGCAAACTGTCTCTTTCCCATTTCCATTTCCATGCCATCCATCTTACATCCCCAGAACACTGCTTCCTGTGGAAATATAAATCACGAATATAGCTTTTCTGCACTAGTACTGTTACACAGTTTCAGTAGGCTGTAACACGGGTAACACAAGCTAGCATCTGGCTGCAAAAGTCTCTGTAAAGCTCCTAACTTCCTCCTGCTTGATTTCAGTCGTACTTTTTTGAAGTGTCTGGAGAAACAAATAGAATCAGGAATTGATGACCTTAGTAATAAATAAGATCAAATACACTCTTTCACTTTAGTAATGAACAAATAAAAAAGGGTCCATAAATTGTTATTTTTTTGTTCAATATATCAAAATTATAACATTATTTTTCTTTCCTCCATCACAACGCTGACTTAATGCTACTTCTCTGTCTTCTGTAAAACATTGGCATCAAATAAAAAGCAACAGGTCAGTGACAGGGAATGCAAACTGGCTTCCTTTTCTAAGTATTCTTACTCTTGATTCTGACAAATATAGGACAAAATTGTATGCAGCATTTCATAACACTCCCTGGGAATTGTAAAATATTCTACTGATACCAGTTTGAATGATGTTCAACGTTTATCTGTAGCCGTTTACTTTTCTTGAGGTTGGGGGGGGGGGAGCAGGATTCTAACCAATTCCATGTAGAATCTGTATTGTTAAATTCTAACAAAAGAATGTCAGTTTTATTTGTAGAGGCTCACGGTGACTTAGAGCACTATAAAAACAGAGCAGGTGCTCACTCTGCCAGAACAACTGCTAATGGCCTATAGGTCTGGGAAGTATCTCTCTTCTGCTTTTGAAACTAAAGGAGATTATTACAGTGCTGTCAACAGTATTCAGCAAAACCACAATGATGATTTGCATCATTAAAATAAGTCACAACAGTAATGAACAGTTGTAAAGCCCCATGAAATGCCACAATGCAGTGGTACTTATTGTAAACCCTTACTAACAGAAACATAGGAAATATGTGTTTCCTTATTATTTGCTCCACCTTTTAGCAACTATATACCTAGTCTACAAAAGCTGTCCACATGTTTATCAATAGGATACAGTGGCTTAAAATCTGCCTCCATTTCATGGAAAAGAAATCTAACCAGTAGATTAAGGATTTTACCTCACAGATTTATATTTATCTGTGTAATAACAGAGTAGAGTTGAGCTGATTTATGAGACCTTGATATTTACATACATTCCAAATTCTGTTTAATTTCATGTTGGTCTTTAATTTTGCAATTCCTGGCTTTCAGACGTTTGTTTGGGATCATTATGAAGTTGTTACCATGTTTTCTGTCACACATTCTCAATCTCCACTATGGTGGAAATAGTATTTTGTCTGGTTATTTAACTACACATATTAATTACTTTTTATCATAGTGTGCTTTGAAATTAAGAGCCAAGTTGACTGCCTGTAAAAAACCCCATGTATATTATGGAGAAGGAAATGCTGTGGCATAGCATACTTTCCTTATGTTAGCTATGCATAAAGTAGGTATGCACTGAGTGAAAATACTTCTGATGTCCATAAAACAGAATCAAAAGCAATGGTTCTGCTGAGTAAGTCTTTCATGTCTGAATCTGAGTTTGATCTGTACTACAGCTGGTGTCCACATGGACTGTTTTTCTCAGAGGCTTTTGTGTACCTGATGAAGATACCTGTGATGGACTTGTCATTATAGAAAAGCATGTGTCCTATACAGAAATCCTCATGGAATTAAACTCATATAAAAAGGGAATACGTCCACTACGGAGAGTCGGGAATAACAGCGTTCTGAGATATTTTCATATGGTTGATGTGTCGGCAGGGTTCTGGCAGATATCCTCAGAAAATCAGAGCACATTTGCATGTTTCTTCATCCACATCCCACCCTTTGAATTATGTTTGTCAACCAAAGTGTTTGATCAAGAAATACATTTTTGAAAACTTTTAATGATGGAGAGAGTGACAAGGCCTACAGAGAAGGCATTCTGATCTTGTGGAAAAAACAAAGAAGGAAGAGCATGAGAAGAGCTCCTGGATGGTGAAGAAAAGAGTAGAAATGGAAGAAGCCAAAAATTATAAATGCTTATGAATATTTTATAGCATTTACCAGTCTTATTGAGGGCAATCAAAATTGCCTAATAATTTTCAATCAAGATACCAACTCTTAGGGGTATTTTTTAATTACAGGCTCATTTGAAACTGCTAAACAATATAGACAAACTATTGAAATGTATCCTGAATTAACATGACCTTCCACACATCTCCATTGCATGCTCTTAGTTGCATGCCAGTAAGTTTTGCTTCCTTTAGAATTTGTATTATGGCTTTAAAATACACAGACATCACAATTCAAAACCACCAAAACCACCTAAGTATTATGAAGACAATAAATAACTATCCATCTGCTTATATACAGAACTGGAAAACAGTTACCCAGATAAAAAATGTCATACTACTGCAATAGCTTCTAACTGCCACTGGGTGGTGGCTGCCCCAGGCCATCATCTGCCTCCCAGGGCAATTCCCTGAGCACTGTAGATGCACAAATTTCCAGAACAGGAAATTCTCAACAGTGCAGAATAGTGGGGGGGGTGAGGTGTTGGCTGTTTCAAATATCCTGGAATAATCCACAAAACATAGGAATGAATTTTGGAGCAAATACCATCTCACTGTAGATGGTAGCTTTCCCTGTACTGCTTTTATTGTCACTTCCTCATTGCTAAAAATTGAGTCCCCTACAACAGATATATTGAAGTGTCTGAGGCTGCATCTTAAACAATTTTTTGAATCATTAGTGTGGTTACAGCTGTTATGACCTCTCATCCCCCCAGATAGGTCTCTCTCCTCTTACCCAAACAAACCAAACTCAGAGAAGTATCACATTGTAGTACTGGAGACAGTATTTCTGAGTCACCATTATACTCATTCGTGTCTAGATATTAATGGTACCATTCTTTTGGTTATGTAGCTAGAGTCAGTCCACCAACTCGCCGTTTGCTGTAGTATTCCTCTGCGACTGACCAGCGCGATTGAGGAACCGCAGTTCACATTTCTGGAAAGCGTATTGCAGTAAGAGGGAGACATCTGAGGAGAATTAGAAAAGAGCAAGCTGGCCTACCTGCATAAATGTTAGCAAGCTGTAAATCAATTTGAAAGTCTGCTACAGAGAACGTTATCACTTCTACACTTGACTACTGAAACTATGACATTGTACAAGAGAAATATCAGCAGGTCTTCAGTTCTATTAGTTTTTAAAAATATTTTCCACCTTTTTGTAATTTTTTCCAACCCCATTTATGTTTGTATTGTACTGATTGACAAGGGTTGCACACCATACAACTGACATATAGTTAATATATGAGACTATATAGTAACTGCACAAACCAGAGAGTAATTGGTTTATATATGTGCTGACAGTGTGTAAGAGTTCAGACTGTTGCTTTGTCATCTCTTTGGTATCAGATTTTTGTTTGGGCTGGAATATTTTCCACCATGGTGTATGGTATTACACCATGAGACAAGTTTAAACTTACAATTTAGCCATAGTTTGCAGAATGCTATCTAGCATAAATAGTAATACCCCTATGGTTTTTAATAATGCATGGTGGGATAACAGGAAAGGGTGTTAATCGTACTGCATATCCCTAAGCAAGGGAAATTGTAGTGAAACTAATTACCTGAGTTGAGCAGGTTTCTGGGGCGCCCTGTAACACCAGGTAATGGATGCCAGGCTCATTTGTGCAGGCTGTGTATTGGCCAGGGCTCAACCTGTTGGAGACCTTCTTTACGAAAAAGCTGATCTGCTATCTTTTATTGTCATCCCTTTAGGATCTAAGGAATTGTTGGTTTATCCCCATTTGTCCATCCAGACTGGCAGTGTGTTGCAGCAGCAGGGTTGCTGCTCAGAATACCCCTGCAGTGCACGACCGCCGGCTCTCACCAGAGGTAGGACGCTCGGCCATTTGTCTCCTACCTGTTGTGGTTTGTTTGGTTTTGATGCCAGCATCACTCTCTCCAGCAGCACGCTGGCTTATGGGTTCGTGTGCAACCTAGGATCAATTAATAACATATTTGCTGTCACGCTGGCAGTCCATTCTTTGGTGGCATTGGTCACGGCGCCTGTTCAGAACACCTCTGAACTAATGGCACTGTTTGTACCAACTTTTCTGGACAAATCCAGTGTTCAGGCTGCCTCCACATGCTTCCAAAGTTATGTTTCCCTGACCGTTGTTGAACAGTGCTGACTGTTGTCTCAGCGTAGGCCTTTACCCCAAGCACATGCAGCTTCATGGGTCGTTTTTTTAACGACTGGCAACATGAATTCTGCATGGCTGTTGCTTTGGTCTCTTTTGCTGCATGTTCA
The DNA here is from genome assembly GCF_018691265.1 of Tyto alba. Taxonomy (NCBI): domain Eukaryota; kingdom Metazoa; phylum Chordata; class Aves; order Strigiformes; family Tytonidae; genus Tyto; species Tyto alba. The sequence continues at coordinate 25,514,021 of NW_024881262.1, read as the reverse complement.
ATAATGTCCATCGTGTCTGGGCAAAATGAATCTACCATACATTGCTGTCTTGTCCTGTCCTCAGCAGATAGTGCTTTATCAAAAGGTTAATTTGGATCTTTTAAGATGAGGAGTCTGTGTGTTTTGTTAGAGGATCAAATTGTGACCTCGACAGGTCTGGTTAGGTCTAAAGAGTTGCAAGGTTGGCTTCCACCCATCAGTGGGAGGATGGACAGCGAGTTAGAAAGCTCCTTGACCTAAAATCGTAAGATCTGTTTAAGTTTGCCTTGCTCATCAGTTTGCTTTGCTCAGATTTCTGAACAGTTTCATGGGTTTGCCTGTTCTGAGCAAACAAAAACGACAGAAAAGGCAAAAATTTTCACGCGGAGTTACCGCGTACACAGAACTACCACCCAGGCGCCTTACGCAGCTGCTGCTGGCACTCTCGAGGTGCTGCTTAAGCCACCTCTCTTCTTCCTCCCAAATTTCGGTTTAGACAGATCTCGCCGCTCGCCCGCGGCGCGGCACCGCCGCCGTGACCGCTCTCCCCGCACGGCGGCCGCCCCGGGCGGGCCCGGGCCCGCGGCGGTTTGCTCCCAGCGCTGCCGCGGGGCTGTGCCGGGGACCGGGGCTGCGCGGGTGCCCGGCCCCTCCTCGCCGCCAAAGCGGGCACAGCCGCGCGGCACGACCCGCGGCGCCGGAGCGAGTACCGGGGGGCGGCGGGACCCCGCTAATGGCGGCGGGGTCACGTGCTGAGGGCGCGGGCGGGGGCGGTCGTGCCCGCGGGCTTCCGTGCATGTGACGGCAGCTTCCGCACTCCCCCCCCCCGCCCTCCCCTGGCGAGGTGCGCGCGCCCCCCTCCCCCGCGGAAGTGACGTCGGCCGCCGCTCGCTGCGCAGTTGCTCGGTGCGGGCGGGCGCGGAGCAGTCGGAGCCGCCCGGTGACCGCCGACCCCCCCCCCCCGCCCCCCCTTCCCCCCCCGGCATCATCGCCCCGCTCCGCGCAGGCAGCGCCCGCCGCCGACCGACCGACCGACCGACCGACCTCGACCGACCGACGGCCGGGCGCAGCGAGACAGCCAGCGCCGGCCGGGCCGCCACCACGAAGCGCCGTAGCCCGGTGAGTGCGGGGCGCCCGGGCCCGCCGCGGGCGGCGCCGGTTTCCGGGGCCGCGCCTTCCTCCCCTCCCCGCCGCGCCGCGCCGAGCCGGGCCCCTTACGTAAAGGGAGCCCGGGCCCGGCGCCTTCCCGCGGCCTGGCGCCTCGGGCCTCTCCGCCGTTCTCCCGCAGCCATCCGGGCGGCCGCTGCCGAGGGCAGAGCGCGGCGGGGCCTGGGGCTGGGAGGGCTCCCGGCAACAGGTGCCTTGGGGCGGCGGCAGGGGACGGGCGAGCTGGGGGCGGCGGGCAGTTGCCAGCAGGGCCCGGGGCTCGTCCCCTTCTGCTTTCGGTCGCTGCCGGGAGCTCAGGTTACCCTGAGGGAGTGAGTTGGTTCTGAACGCCCGGGATGGTTGTGCTGCCGTGTTACTGGGGTCCGGTGGGTAACTTCGTAAAAATTCAGTATAGCGTCCCGAGGGGATCAGTCGGTTGGATTTTTAAATAGTCTCAGTAAGTTTCAGCTGCACGCAAAGAACTGTGAGCGGCTTGCATGTTGTATGCTGCCTCATCCCTTCTATACCTGTGAGCTGGAGGAAGGAATAAAATTTCAGTTGTCCGTGGATTTTAGGAAGAGTCCCGAGACAAAAAGTCAAAAAGGCCCGGTGCAAACTGTGCTTTCAGTGCTTTTCTAGAACGTTTGAAGCCAAACCATAAACACCAGCCAAATGATGAAATCTGTGCTTGAAGAAATGTAAAAAATTGGGTTTTAAGTGTGGGGAGGTATACGGCTCTTAGCATGAGGAGAGGTGGACTTAATTTGTTCCTAAATGTTCAGTAGTAGTGTGCACGTTACCTAATTTGACTAGACTTTCTGTCTGCTCTAATGTGATTTTACTGTAAGACATATAATTGTTAGTGTCATAAAACTTCTACGCTCATATAACACACACTTCATGACTTGTACATTTGGGGTAGTAATTACACGCTTTACCTATCAGGTTGAAAACCAGGAGGAATTAAGAGGCTTTTGGAGATCCTATCTCAGTTTGGAGCTTGTGACAGTTTCATATTATTTCAAAAAGGAACGTGGAATGCACTGAAAATGAACTTAATGAAAAAATGCTTTGTAGGATTAAAATGTACCAAGAAGCAGAGCTTTAGGATTTAACTAAAAAGTTGTGAATATGATTCCTTCATGTACTAAAGTTTTATTCTTCCAATTTTATTTTTCTTTTCTGTTTCTCATAGTTGATTAACTTTCCCTAAATTTGGCAATAGGCAGGCCTCTAAGATTCTTACTGTGAGAAATTGGCAATTTTGGTGCATTGCTCAGCTTCTTTGAAATAAGTATGTACAAGTTCTCAAAGCTAGGCAGGAGCTTTAAGCATTGGAGCTGACAACTTTTATCCTCTTGCGCAGCAGCAGAAATTGTAGACTTCAAGAAATGCTGGGCTGATTGTTTAATCTTTCCATAGGTAGTAGGGTTTTTTGAAGAAAGGTTTTGGTGAGGTTCTGGGTTTTTTGGAAGAACAGAGCAGTGCCACTAATGTACAAATAATGTTGGTTCACGAGCAGGATATTAGTATTAAATTTTAGATATAGACTCTCTTTTTGTGAATGGCATATAGAACTAATTTTGTTTTGTCTTTAATATAATCATATTGTCTATGTCCTTACTGACACTGGGTACAAGTAGTATTGGTGTTAATGTAAATGTGTTTCAACACAAAAAAACCTTATAACAATAAACCACTGCTAGAATAGGCTAACAGATGAGATTTGTATTCATTAGAAAGGATTAAAGAGTCTGAACTGCTCTGTCCTTTGTAATCTTTAAAGAAGATGCATGTACACAAAACATAGAAGGGTATCTCATTGTTTCTCTTTTATGACGAGGACATCTTATAACTTGAGCAGAGGAAGAAGACTTGCATGTGAATGATGTTTTTCAGCTTTGTATTTTACTTTATGGATGAACTTTGGGCAAAGTTGTTAATTGTCCTTTTCCAGGCTGTGGTTCTGCAGCCTCTATCTCTGCTGCCACTATTCAGTCCCACTACCTTCCCTGCACTGGAACTGATGCTGTCTTGGCCATTTGGAGATGTGTCTCGGCTCTCTCAAGCTGCTAGGAAGAAAACATAGCAACCCTCTGCTCAAAAAACTCCAGAAAACCCCAGAATTCTGCCAACCAGCTTAGGTGATGTAATTTACTGGGAGGCTAGAGTGGCAGTGCTGTCCTAGTGCAGGGAGTGGGATTGCTTGCCTGAAGAGTGGCAGTTGTGGGTATGCATTGGTTCCTGCTGGCTTCAGTTATGGGCTGCCACAAACCCATGCCCTGTTCAGAGCAAGGGTAATAACTGCTTCCTGGTAAAATTCAGTGACCTTTTCTGAGGTCTTGGATGAATGGAAGAAATGAAGTACACGCTACCTACAAATACCAGTGCAATGTGGGTTGCGTTGCTTTAGACTTCGTGAAGTTTTGAATGCCTGCTGATATGAACCCTTTTTTTTTTTTTTTTCCAAGTAATCATGACAAAAGGGCCCATTTTTGGCCTAGGGTTTGTGTCAAAGGGCCTGTTTTGGTGACTGAGGTTTTAATAGCGTAATGCAACTGTGACTTTAATCATCATCAGTTATTTGAAGAGCCGAAGTGTCCTGAACTATTTTCTTTGGCAGTGGAAATGACGTTTTCTACATTACAAACCACCAAGCATTTAGAAATTGTATTATACTTCCATTAAGCTTTGAGTGGAAATCAAATGGGTAAAACTTAAAACAGTACTAAGATGGTAATTAATTTTGGTAAGGAATTGTATGTAAGTGGAAACTGGCTCGTTTGTATTGTTTCATAGCAAACAGCATTCTGAAAGTATTCCAGGATGGATAGATGTTAAATACCATAATGACTTACTGTGAGTCTGCTTAAATTCCAAGAACGAAAGCATTAGTGGACCACAGTAGTGTGCTTTTTAGGCAGGGTACTTGGGGATTCTTCCCCAACTCTTGTGATGGAATTGTGAAATGAGCACAAAGTGACATTCACTAGATCTTGTTCTGATAGCGTTTCTGCACAACTTTGAAAATAAATAGTAAGAAAACAGATGTTAAAGGAATGTACAGTTTGTTTTACAGGATTTGCATTGATCGTGAGTTTTTTGCCAGTATATCTGTAGAATGATTTTGAAAAGAACTTCCTAGAAACGTGCTCATTCTGAGTGTAGCAGGAAAAGCTACGCACAAAAGAGTATCTGATTTGGAGTGCTAGAGCTTCAGCATTACCAGCGGTTGGCCTTTGTGCTTAGCTTCCTGAAACGTAGATTTAAGAGGAGGATGATTGTCCTGGTATCTGTACCAAGATGAGATTTAACAGGCTTGATCAAAACTGAGTTTGATTGTTTGGCTTTGGCAAGAATGAAAAGGAGAAGCATTTGCGCTTCCCAGGCATGCTTGCATAGTTTTTAATCAGAGCATCTTTAATAAATATGATTACCTTCATTTCATCTGAAAGAATTAGTTGACTGTAATTTATATACAGTTGACTCTGTGAAATTTATATACAGATGATGCACAGTAGACACTTATTTACATATACATTAACATGAGAATGCTTTGGAGGGGGTGCCAACAAAAAGGTTGAAAGCCACGATCCTTTGGGTTCACTCTGTACTTGTTTCTCTACTGTTTGATGTGGACTTGAAGCCTTACAGGGAAGTGGACTGAAAGGTTCCATATTTCAATATAACAGATGCCCTTCCAAGTAAAATTACGGTAAGAGCAGGATGATTGCAACCACTGGATAATGCTATATAATTATACTTACACATGTTGGGTCCTTCAGAGAAGACCTAAAAATAATTGTTTTTAATTAGGAGTGACCTGAAGTTTTGTCTGCATTACAAAAACTAAGCACTTTTTCTATGCTGGTGGATCTTTGCTTCTATTGCAGTGGTGAAAGATAGAGTGTGAAAGCACATACCTGTTCAACCAAGGTTGAATTTGTGTGTGTGTGTGTGTGTGTGTGTGTGTGTGTGTGTATACACATGAATTTTGAAGTATGGATGCATTTGAAGTGGAAGTTGACATTGTTTCCAGTGAGAGGCAGCTTGCAGGCTCCCCATGCCATAGCTTTTTTTTTTCCCCTTTCTTAAGTGGAATTCCTTTCTTTTAACCTGCACTTCCTTTGAGATTGTCTGCTGAGTTGTCTGACCTTTTCTACTCATTTTCTGTACGTTTTCAGGTTTGTATGCGTTCAGTTTAAGTCATCCCACAGAACATATGCCCTTGTGTTCTTCTGCAGTCATTGACTACTGATACTTCTAATAGTTGTTTTTTTTTTTCTAATATTTTACCCAAATATTTGCAGAATGCTCTTGCTCATTTTCCAGTCTTCTTTCGTCCTTTTTATTATTATTCAGAATGGTGGGAGAGTTACAGTCGTCTTCCTCCTCATTGCTGTAGAGACTACAAGGAGGAGCAGCATATTTGTAGGGATAGAGGGGTGTGGGAGCATGCTCTTTATATTTGGGTGGAAGGGTAGATCCACCTCCCTTAAGACTTCTACCCCACAACTCGGAAATGCTAAGACTGAAGTGAAGCTTGAACTCTTACGGGTTTTGTAAGCTTAGAGACAAAATGTGACAAAATCAACATTGAAAGAGGAGCAGAGATACAAATGAGAAGGAAGTGCAGGGAGATAATAAAGGAAGAGACTGAAAGTTTTCAAGTAAATGAGAGCCCTTATTTAGGGAGGAGGATACACAGAAGGAAGTATGGGAGAAAAGAACAGACTCGTAACAGTGAAATACTAGTCCAGTAAAATATGCCCGTTGGTTATGGCACAGCAGAGTTAATGCTGCTAAAACTCCATGGAGCTTCAGTGGAAAATGATGCTTTATACTTGAAGACAACGTTTCCAAAGAGACTTTTGTCAAACTGCTTTTTTTGATGTTGGTCAGGTGATGCAAACATGCTGCTCTGGGGAACTTTCTTCATACTACGCAATGTAAATGGCAGGTGGTTTGGTTTTTACTCATTCTTAATGGGATTGTGTTGGCTTGATATGTAATCAAGTATGAAGCTGGAAAAAATAAAACCAATTCTATTTAAGTTACTATTATTGCTAAGTGTGGGTATGTGTGAGAGAGTCTGAGAAACTGGTGAATCTTGTAATCTTCTTGCATTGAGTTTGGGTGTTTTGTGAAAACTGATGATAAACTTTCTGACAGCACTTTCTGATTTCCTAAATTTGCACAAGTGGTTCTGTTACTTTTGTGTACTAGGTGCTTCTAAAACTCTTGGCACAGAGATGGTTATAGTGTTACTTAAAAAGCAAACTACTTCTGTTTTATGCAGTCACTTAACACAGGTTTACCAGTGCAGCTAGACTGATAAACATAACTCAGATTCCTGCCATAACGTATTCAGTAACGAAAGTTAGTGCATGTGTAATTATGACTCTTTTGCTTCATAAACTTTAGCTACAAAATTCTGTTAAACTGTGTTAAACTGCTTAACACACTGCTCGTTTAAGTAAGACAGCTTCTCAAGGTGTAGAAGAGGAAGTGACTCAGATATCAGATACTAACAGTTAATAAGAAAGTCTGGTTTCATAGTGTGCCCACTTGTCTTGCTGTCGGAGGCTATTTGTAGTGAAAAATGGGCACTTGCAGGAAGAGAAGTGGTAAGTCTTGTAAATACATGCAGAAAATCAGATGATCGAAGATATTGGGGTTAAAATACGGGGATTTTTTTCTAAAATAGTAGAAAAGTAGTTGCGAGCAGCACTCTCATAAGAGGCACGTGTTGGGTTTGCTTGTGAGCTGTGATGCAGTGATTTATGTTCCTAGAAATACATGGGCGTACTAGAAAAACTGGAGAGGCATCTTCAATGACATTTTATTTTCTGTGGTGTTTACATAGAAGATACTTCGTAAAACAGGGGATTTGGTTTTGTTCCAGCCAGTGATGCTAGCTGTAGGTGCCTTGTCGGTCTGTGGATACGTAATTCAGAAATGACTGGACCCAACTGCCAGTGTGTCATAGGCTCTGAAGAACTTAGTGGCAGGTAAATAAATAAATAAATGTGAGCTAGCTGTCAAATACAGAAAGTCTTTTGCCAGTTACTTCTGTAATACTTGGACTGTTGACAGCTGATGAATTTAGTGCTGGTGAAGGACTGGAATCCCAGGCTTGAAATGCCAATAGTAATAGACTGCAAGTATTTGCATCCCTTGGCTACGTGCTTCAAGGAAGAAATGGGAAGAAACCAAGATTGATAGACGGTAGATAGGTGATAAGTGATTGATAGATGATAAATGACTGGGGGGAGAAGCCCAGCACAAGTGAACTCTCCGGTAGTGGGTTATAGATTTGCATGCCATGGAGGAACTCTCAGGGATGGAAATATTTTGAAAACATGCTCCACAACAGAGAATGTTTCATTCCTGAGACAGTCTCTAGCCAGTTGAGGGTTGTGAGGCTTTGAAACATTTTTCTGCAGTGACACTCTCTTGTTACAGCTACAGTTTTCATGTTGATGAGTAGTGGGATTGATGCTTTTTTCTCTGTTACTTTTTCAACTGATACACTTTCCCCTGCTCTCAGTTTCATTTTAGTTGCTGAGATTTCAAGCTTTCTCTACGCTTGAGTAAACACTTTTTTCTTCTTTTTTTTTCCTGATTCAGTTACTGAAATCATGAATCCTGTGTATAGCCCTGGATCTTCTGGGGTTCCCTATGCAAATGCCAAAGGAATTGGTTATCCAGGTAAGTAACTCTGCTTTTTAATAAGTTTCAGTTACACTGATTTTTGTAATCCAGAATAAACAGTCATTTATGAATGCCTTCATGTATGGTAACCTGTTTTGGGATTTGAGTGTTTTGTTTTTTTGTTTGGGTGTTTTTGTTTGTTGTTGTTTTTTTTTTTTTTTTTTTTTAATTTAAAAAGTGAGGTTTCAAGAGTGATCTTAGTTCAGTCAGCTATCTAACTTTGGTATCTCTTCCAAAGCATCTTATTTTAGGAGCTCTAATAATTACACCCTGCCTGCAAGAAGAGGAGTCAGTCTATTTCTGCTGCTAGCTGGCTGGCACTGTTAACCTTTCTGTCCTCTAATTTTTGTTCTTACTCCCTGTTTTATGACTGCCTGAAGCATAGCATCAAAGGTGGGACCAAGAAAATGGCCAAAAAATGTTTGTAAAACAGAAATTAAATTTATCTCTTGGTTTCTCTGCTTCTCATTTGGCTTCAAGTTTTGCACTAGGGTTTTTTCTCCTCATCTCCTAAGGTGTGTGTGAGCCGGCTTCACTTCTGATGTCCCCATAGTTCAGAAGTTGGGTAAGGCAATAATTAGGTTTGGATAGAGCATCTGGGGAAGGGTGAAGGGAAGGGCTGTGTGCCTCTGTGAGACATTTCAAGCAGTATGTCTTGATGCAGTCTTCTGGTATCTGTGGGGTAAGGGAATTATTCCATCCTGGGAGATGTGAAGGCTCTTTCAGCTCAGATTTTATGTATCGTAACCAATTAAACTTCTGTAGCTTTTACAGGGAGACTGTTTTGTGATTTAGTTGGTGTCTGTGTTGGAAAGTAGAAGTTGTTCTGTGCTGTTACTGTTTACATTCTTTGTATCTATACTACATTTTATTAGTATTTACAGTTTTAAAATTTGTATTTCAGCTTAGGTAGTACACCGGAGTTCCTATTTTCCTGTTCCACTTTTCTCTGTTCCATCTAAATACTGGTGCATAAATTATTTTTTTTACTGTTAACTTGATTACCTCAAAAACCTGATAACTTTTATTTTTGTTTTTCAGATACTTTTAATTTTTTTCTCAAACTAGTGTACCTTTCTTGATTTCTACAGTATGTATAAGGGGAAAACACAAACTGTGTTGCAATGTCTATTGAGTGACTGAGATGGTGCAGTAATAAATTGTAAAGCTGATGCTGTGTAACCATAAGTCCTGCAGGATGGTTTTATTTTCTGTAACTGTCTTAGTTATATGGACTACAGTAATTTTATATTAAGGCAAGCAGCAGTGGTTTGCTAATTAATATCAGCTACAGCACAATTATTTCTATATTTGTAATTGCTTTTTCAAGGTTTTCTTTAGCTTTAAAGATTATTATGAATTATTTAAATATAACTTTGTATTTTTATCTTTAGTAGTTTTCTAAACACAGATTGATATTAACTAGGGCTTCATTTGTACTTACAACCATTTGCACATTGAAGCTCTTGTTTATACTAATCTAAGTAGTACCTTAATTTGCTTAGAAAGATACACTATTGTAGATTCATAAATAGCAGTTTAAAAAACATTACTACTTCTAGTCTTTTATTCTACTGTTAACACATATTAGACTACCTATTGAATTATGCAAATACTGTATATTTGCCAGTCTTCACTTGGTTATAAATTAACTAAAATATATGGAATTCAAGTAGAATTGTTAGAGAAGTGCCTTAAATGTCATGCTACAAGTTGATCACTCAAAATTCAGCCTTAGAACAGCAGGTTTACACAACTGTGACCCTTAAATTCACCTCAGTCAGTAAGGTCTACAGTGTTACACTGCTACAGGTAGTTTGCTGAGCTGCCTGGTTCAGGCTTAAAGATTTCAGGATAAACACAAAACACTTCCTCTAAAATGAACAGTAGACTTGCATTTTCTGATTTCCAAAACACTTGCATGACTAAGTTTCCCTTCTTTGCCTCTCCTAATTTAAAGCTGCAGATTCTCCATTCAGAGTCATTGAATTTACATGGATTGCATGGTAATAGAAAGTAATGAACATATTGCTAGGTGGAATCTATTATTTAAAGGCACTGTGTTTCTAAAGCTGTTGCATATTTAATAGCTGTCTATATTGTACTACACCTATCAAGGAATCAATAGCCAAATTTTCTCAAATGGATAAAAGTTCTGTGTAGAAGTTAAAACTGCTGCTTGTCATAGTTACATTTTTCACAAACAACTAGTTTCTCGAGTAGTTCATAGTGCTCTGCTGTAGAGCTAAACCTGTGAAGAAAGAATAGAGGACTGAAAGCGTATACACCACAAATAATGTTGCATATATATATATACACACATAGCTGGAGTAAGATGTGAAGCTGTACTAAAGCTTTTAACTAGCAGCTTCTGAATTTGAAAACTTGAGTATTTATACTCTGAAAAGTTGTTTTGAATTGGATATGCTATTTTTACCTTTGATTTTTAAGTCTACTGCATTTCTTAGTCTTATTCATGCTGACCACCTAATAGTAGTGCCAAGTATATGTCACTTGATAAGTTTACAGAGTACTTTACAAAACTAGGTTGGCAAATATAGTCATGGGCTAAGGAATTTTTATTGTTAGGAGTAATTGCTAAGGACTCTGGGATTTATAGCGAAATAGAAACCCTTCAGATTAGAATATAACAGTTTAAAACTAGCAACTTTAAGCCTGATAGTGAATATACAAATAGTAATTGCCTTTCATCTGGAGAAGCTGAATTCTTTATATGTTGATAACAAAATGTGGTAGTAAACTGTCTTTCTAAATACAGACATTACTCAGTTTTACAGTTTGGAATAAGGTAAGCAGTTCTAGAAAAATGAATAGGATGATTAATTCAGACATTTCACTTACTACAATCAAATCAAACTTTGTATCTTTCAAGTAACTGTAGCTTTTGCTAATGCTGTTTTTTTTGCCTTATGTTGGCTGCCAGTGCATTGTGACGTTCATTCAGCCATAGTGGTTCTTGTATTCTGGTGTAGAAGTGCTTACCTATCATTTTGCCGACACCTCAGTGAATCACTTGTTACTGTTAACTGTCGCAGTACCTGCCTGAAACTGGTGGGCTTTTTTGATATGTGTCAAAAGCAACAAACGTTTTGGACTACCTGTGGTTGCTTTGTACTCTACTTGGGATATCTCTGATCTGGAGAGTCAGAATCACTCTGACTTTTAGGGATTTGCTTCTGCGGAAAAAGTTCCTTTTCTTCCAATAAATGTTTTATGTACATCGGGTCTTAAGACTCAGGGGGGAGGAGGGTTGGATAGTTGCACAAAACTTTGTTGTCCAACTAACTGAAGAGGTACTTGGCCAACTTTGAGTTTTTCTGAAACGGGGAGATAAAGGGAGAATGGCACTTGTGACTCCTTAGCTTATCCCTTCATCTAGCATTCAACTTTGGGTGGCTTGGGAGGAGCCCACTGTTTTAGTTGAAGAGGTGTGATTGAAGGTCATCTGTTAGATTATCTCAATTAAAAGATGTACAGTGAAAAATCTTTGAGAATAAAGTTAGACTGCAGTCAGTCTAGAAAATAACTTTGACATATTCTTTCTTCTAGCTGGCTTCCCAATGGGCTATGCAGCGGCTGCTCCTGCCTACTCCCCTAATATGTATCCTGGAGCAAATCCTACCTTCCAGACAGGTATGTGTAATAGGTATGTCAAAGCAGTAACCCAAAGTTTGGAAGTTGTTAGAACCAAAAATGAGGAAAAGCTGCAGGGGCTTATGGTAACGCTATACTGTGGGATAAGTGTTGCATTACTTTGAATGTGACTCATAAGGAATCATCTGATAAATTGAGTATAATCTTGTTTTAAGTCATACTGCTTTCACTTTCAGAGAAGGGAAAAGCTGAGGTTTTAGCTGTAGTTTCTATGTTACAGGCTGATTCAGGCAGAATCCTATTTTGTCTTCTGTCTGTTTTCAAAGCTCTTCTTTTTCATCCTTTTCTTAAATCTTATCTTTCCAAGTTCAGCTTGCTGCCTTCTTTCTGCCCTTAGGATTGTCCTGCACAAACTAACTATCTGGAAAGCTGGGTTGCTGGGTAAAGCTGTTTTGTCCATAGTGGATACTCAGGGGAGGATTTAGGTAACTGCACTTGCATGCTGGTCATTTAAGAGAAAAGGGAATGTGGTGGGCCTAGGAAAAGGGAGATGGAAAAACAGACAGGAGAGAAACCAAAGCACTCACCCAAGTTGTTTTCATGTAGTTCTGCTTTCGCTAATAGAAGACAATTTTGATATGCAAATGCATGAAACAAAACAGAAACTGGTAGCATTTATTTTCCACTTAAACTGGGAACATATATCTGATAGAACAGTATTCTCCCTGTGGTTATTTTGCATACTAAGGAATTCCTTACATTGCTTTTTTAAATGTAGACCCGGGCCATATTCAGGAACTCTTTCACTTTCATGTACTATGCCAGTTTTTCAGTGACACGTGTGGCACAGAACCGAATTTGTCCCTGAATGCCCTTGTGTAACTTACGGATATAGGAAAGGATGCTGCTTGAAATTAGGGAGGTCATGTGGAAGCCTGCCTACCTGCAGGATTGAAGTTCAATATATGTTATGTATGGCATTTCATTAACTTCCAGGAGACATAAAAGGGTGTGGCAGCAATTACTGAGGCAAGAGAGACTAAGTGATCTGAAACACTTGTCTGCACAACATGTTGAAAGTGTGTAGCTTTCCTGTGGAGTATTCTAGTTGGTACAACCTGTGTCTCTGTTCAGTTTGCTGTTTAGAGGCATAGCGAGTGCAGAACTGATTTTGGCTGGTCTTTGGTCTTGAATTGAGGGCAGGGAAACAGATGGTTATTGCGAGTTCCAGTAATTAAAAAAAATAAAAAAAAAAATCAATCTGTCCTTTGGATAGGGTATTGCCTCAGTGCAAGTATAGTATCTGGGGGTACCAGCTTGTGCATGCACTGCATTGCTTCAGAACTTTTTTGAAAGTGATGTTCAAGGGAGAGCAGTTCCCATCGGGGGTATGACTCGTAACATGGGAATCAAACCCTATGTGGGTTTTTATTATCAGTTTACATTACTAACAGGCCATTCAGCTTCACGATTGAGATTACCCCTGTGGTGTGTCTCTGCCTTCTGTGCTCTTCCTCAGGGTTCCTGCAGCTGCACTGAGGAGTAGCTGTAATTTTTCATTCTAGGATCAAATAACTGAAAGAGTTGCAGTTTGCAAATCCTGCTGCAGAAGGATAAAGATAAGCTGCATGTAATCAATTTACCAAATCACAAGACTGATGTTTTTATTCAGTTGATTGTTTTTTTCCTCCATGTCAGTTATGTTGTAACAGAAGGTTACATTTTCTGAGGAAGATTCTTGACCTGTTAGATTTAATCATGTTGTAAGATTAGTTTGCACTGATTAATCTCGGAGTATATCTCATGCTATATAACAAAGCTAGAGTAAGAAATGTTTTGCTTTTGTGTGAAGAAGGAATAAAGACGTATAGAAGTTGTATACTGTCTTCATATGTCCTTAATTTTTTTAAAATTAAATAAAAAGATTTGATATCAGAACTAAGAATAGCTTTAATTTTTAGCTACTCTTCAAGCTATGAACTGAAGTTCACAATGTCCAGATCTTCTAATTCAGGCAGAAAACTTGAAGTACTTTGTCATAACAGCAGGGATTTTTATATATATGTACTTTTTAAAACTTTTCTGATGTAACTGCTTGTCTGTAGAATCAAAGCTTTTGTAAATTCACATCACAGCAGTATTTGAATGTGCTGTGCCACTGCTGTTCAGAAAGGGTAACTTTTTACAAGTATCTTTCTTAAATGTCTGTGGTTTTGAATAACCGTATGGCTTACTTTTAAGGTCTTTACTCTCTATAAAGGAGAAAAAAATTAAATGGGAAGGCAGAATACTTCGTGTACCACTTTGCAAGAATGAAAGTTAAATTGGCTGTGCAGCTGTATTAGTGGGCTTTTCAAATGAGAGTGGTCTTGACTGAGGACATAGTCATAGTTCAGTAGTGATGCTTTGTGTTCAGATTTTGTAGCTGAGTTTTTCAACACAAATAGCTCCCCATACTAGAAACAGAAGTTATTCCTCAGCATGCCCTATTTGTCAAATACTTAGGATCTCTAAAAACTCAGGGTAAGTGCTGCAGTAGCTTTCTTTAGCGTCTCTAAAGGCGTTAAATTCCATTTAAAAAAACAAAACATAGTAAACCTATTTCTTCATTAGCATAACAATTTTTGGTTTGAAGGGTGGAATAAAATTGGAAAGAAACTCAGACTTCTGCAAAAAGAGTGAAGGTCATCTGTCATCACGCTGTCTGCACAGGCTGATTTTTCACAACACAACTGTCAGTGTTCTCTCTGCTATATGGCTTCAGATCTGTTCTCTGTATTGAAGTCAGCACATTCTAGATGGTTTTTAAAGTCAGCTTAATCTTTATTCTGATAGTCTCATGTTTTTCTATAATTACCAAGTGGTTTTTCTTCCTTGCATTGCCCTAGTACTAGTTTACATAATTCCAGCTACATAGAAATCGTATCTGCGGGTGCTGTGTGGCGAACCTGCATGAAACCCAAGAACTTTTCAGTGTAGCACAGTCTAGGACCATGATGCTTTCTCCAGAATAGATCATGACTGTCTTTTACTACCTTAAATGTCATTACTCGTGGATGCTGCTGCTAAGGTATTTGTATTCCCACTCTGGCCGTTAAGCCGGTACGATCTTGGGAGTGTAGCACACAGCAGCAATGATGCTTTTCATAGACCTCCTCCATGAGTCATCAAGCCCTTGTTCTGTTATCCTGAGACCTTGTCTGATGAGGGCTGGAGGAATTACAGAACTGTCTTTAGGCAGGGTCTGAGCCATCACTTGCTACTTAGCCCAGTAAAAATTGAACAGTTCCCAACGCTTACAAGGCAGACAGATTCTGGGGGCCTTAGTAATGCAAAATTCTTTCTGAAGGCATCTGAAGTCTTACTGTAATGTATAAAAATAACTCTTAAGTGATGATTAAGGGTGTGTCTATATATATAATACACAAAAAAGAAGATTTTAAGATATTGAAGTGCCTTCAAAGTCTAATTTGCAGTTGCAGTGAACTCTACAGTGTTTTAAAGGTATGGCCTTTCGTATTTATTTTAGCCAGTTCAGAAAATGCCAGAAGACAAATATGAGTAAATGTAAGTTGAAGTAGAGGTTGCAGATGGTGTGTCTCTGTTCTCTGAAAATCCATCTTGAGCTCTTTACATGATTCTGACTTTTGAAATTGTTATACTTGTGCTGTATCATCGTCTACAGAAGGTAACTGAGGTTAGTTAACCGTTACTGTGTTTTGCCAGTGCAATTTGGGAAGTGTTGAGAAGTGGGCTGATATTAACATGTGCCAAATCCTCCTGTGGAGGAATGCTGCCTAATATGCTGAATCCAAATATTTTATGATATTACTGTGAAAATCCAAATCCACATTTTTATCCCATATCCATAGATTTGAAAGGCAAATTGTGCAAAAATACAGTTAACGTGATGCTTATTTGACACAGTCAGGTATTATTTTCAGACTGTTACCAGTATTATTTAAACTCATGCTTGGATATTGAGACTAGCCTACTAAGTACTCATATGAAGATTAAGGACTTTGTAAATTAAGAAAATTGTTACCCCTGACTTCAGAATGCAGTGTACTGACACTTGTTTTTCATGTTTTTAATGCAGATTTACCTTTGTTTCAGGTTATACACCAGGCACCCCATATAAAGTATCTTGTTCACCCACTAGTGGAGCAGTGCCACCATATTCTTCGTCACCGAATCCCTATCAGACTGCTGTGTACCCAGTTCGAAGTGCCTATCCACAGCAGAATCCGTATGCACAGGTAAATGAACAAAACCAAAAAACTGTCTGTTTGGATAGTATTTTGCTTACCTTGTAATATCTGCTTGAACTCTTCACTTTACATCGCATTTATTTCTTTGTGGAAGGAGAGAACTTTTAGCTGCCTGCAGTAAGAATTCTTAATACAGTGAGGTACAGACTGTGTGTATACACTTTTACATTCTCTCACGTGACCGTTACTCTGCGTTCACTGATAACACATTCAGTCTTTGAAGAGACGCTAGATTCAGTAGTTTAAAAAAATGTGTGCTGGAAGCTTGAACTACCACATCCTGATTTAATTTTGTTAAAAATGGTCATAAACTAGATTTTTTTTTTTTTTTTTTTAAGGAAGCCTCTGTTGTGATTCAGGGATTTACCAAATCTCATAGTAGGCAAATCTTTGAAAACTGTTAGAAAATACAGAATTAAGACACTTCAGTAAACATATTTTAGGGAAACGTTTGGCCTTCTTTTTGCACAGAGGAAACTTGCCTGTTTTGTACACATTAGTTGAAGGGAATTAATAAGCAAGTATTGAGGTTTATCCAGATTGGATTAATTCCTTAAAAAGTGGCTAAAAGTTAAAAAGTTTGCCAGTAAAACACAGTTGGAACGGTTGGAATGAATGTTTTGGCTTCTGCTCTGTAAATACGTTGCATCTTCAAAATAATGCTTTTATTTCATGAAAGATGCCATCATTTATTTTCCCCACCAGATATACTGTAATTACTTGATTTACTTTTTTCTCCGACAGCAAGGCACTTACTACACACAGCCTTTATATGCAGCACCACCCCACGTAATTCACCACACCACAGTTGTGCAGCCTAACGGCATGCCGGCGACTATGTACCCTGCTCCGATTCCACCACCCCGAGGAAACGGCGTGACCATGGGGATGGTGGCTGGGACTACTATGGCAATGTCAGCAGGTAGGTGAGCTTATACATCCCCAATGTTCTCTTGATGAAGGTCTCCTTTCAGTTCTGGACAGAACACAGCTGCGTTACAAAAATGTGATGCCAGAGGCATGCTTGGCAGAATCATAAAATTGCTGAGATTAGAAGGGACTTCTGTAGGTTGCCTAGTCCAACATCTTCAGAGTGGGTCCAGCTAGATCAGTACTTGCTCAGTGATACTGTGATTGTCTCTAAGAATGGAGATATATCCTCTGTTCAGATACTAGTATTATGGTAAAATAGTTTTTCTTTATATCTGTATGGAATTTCACTGACATAAGAGCTTCTCCTCTTACCAGTGTCAAGAGACTGACTTCCTCTTCCCAATACATTTTGCTATGCCTAGCTGAAAACAGCAGCCTCTTAAGGCTGAGGAAAAAGCAGTGTTTTGAGCCTACCCCTCATATCACTGGCCTCCTTTGTATGTTGAGATATAACATTTTATGTGTTTGTGCTACCCGTAAGTCTTCTGTGTCATAGGCAGTGGTTAGGGATGTTTAGTTCCTGATTCCATACTGTTTTAGTGGTAGTGCTTCGGAGAAAGTGTTGTTTAACCAATAATCTAGATGAATCTGTGAATGTTTACTGAGGGAGTGTCGTGCTTTGTTACTCAGTGGGTCTTAACTTATGAAATGTCCACATTCAGCCAAAGGACACGCAGATCAGTAATCTAAAAAATCAGAGCCATGAGCTTGTTTTCAGATTCTGGTTTTTATCTTGTCAAATTTACCATTTTATTTGAGGAACCTGAAAACTAGAAAAGTTGTGTCACAAGCTGAGCTAACACTGGAGTTTCATTTGTGGGCAAGCTTATCCCAGGTGTTTGTTACTGTTTCTACAAAGCGCTGTAGAGAAGGACTGTTCAAATCCTGCTATCTTGGCCTGTTTTTCTGAAGTCCCTTAGCCTTTAAAAACCTATCTGCAATAATGCAATCAAGAACTAATTTATTCTCATTCATCAGTCAAGTTATCTCTACCATCAGATATTCTTATGGCATGTAAAGCCTGCTGTGGGAAAAAGTTTTGCAGTGAATAATGCTTATGTTGCAGGGTTTCTGCTAGAGCTATTTTTGAGTAATGAGTATATTTGTGTGCATTGGACTAAACATCAAAATGATCCCCTTGCATAAATGTTTGAAGGAAGATTGGGGCTGGAGTGCAAAATGATACTGGTAATTTTAGATCAGAAGATGAGCAATCTGTAATTGTTTTTAAAGTTAACTTTTTTTTTCCTCCCACCCCCCCTGTTTTTTTCCCCTCTGTACTAGAATTTGTACTTACTGAAAAAAATGTTCTCTTCATCCTAGGTACTTTGTTGACAACTCATTCCCCAACTCCGGTAGCCCCTCATCCAGTTACTATGCCCACATATCGGGCTCCAGGAACACCAACCTATAGTTATGTGCCCCCACAGTGGTGATCATCCTGGCAGTCAGTGTAAGTTACCAATTGAGACTGAAAGCAGTTAATCTTTCTTATAAATGACAGCATTGCAGGTTCTCTCGGGGAGCTTTTTCAGAAGGTAAGCAGTCTGGGCTACTTCTACAGTATTCTAATTGAGTAAGAATGCACAAAAATTACTGCTTATGTAATAACTGTTCCCTGCAAAGGAGAGAAGCCTAGTGAGACTTCTTCAGTGGTCTGTATCTTCAGAAATCACGAATCATTTTCATGGTCTGTGTTTGTTGAATATGAAAGAATGAGCCTCAGGTTTGTCTTACTACAATACATCTGGACTAGATGTATTCAGTATTTTGGATTCAGTGGTAGTTGTTGAATTCAGCAGTACTGTGATTCCTGAATGAAGCAGTATGTGCAACTTCGTAGTTTTATTTTTGATTGGCTAAATATGTAGGCAAGGTGAGTGTTTTTGCTTGCTCTGAGGGTGAATCTTTCTCATAAGCTGCTGAAACAAATACAGAACCTTGAGTTAATTTCATCTATTTGCTCTGTTTCAAGTACATATCAGTTCATACTTCTTGCAATCAGCGTGGAAAAATCATTTATAGTGCGGACCAAAATTTATATCATGGGTTTTCAAGAAAAGGAGTTTAATCTTGAAATCTAAGGTGGGATGGATTTTGGGGGCATAATGTGTGTCAAACTGACACAAAGCCTAATGTTTTGGGGATCCTCCCTTCTGTTTCTGGGGTTTTCTTTGTTGGGGTTGGGTTTTTTTAGCATAAATTGAGAACAGTTTCATTTGAAATAAGGACTCGTCAGGCAAACTGAATTAAAAATTTTCACTTTTAGTCCGTTTAGTTTATGACAAAGTCAACTTTGCTTTAACTTCATCTGGATTTCTGTTTCAGCAGTTAGGAGTCCAGAGTTCTCTGATTACAGGTGACAGTATCCCCTTGGGGTTAGTAATGCAACATCCATTTCTCATTTTGCTGTGATGCTACGTATCAGTCTGCAGATCTGAAATGTTTCACATACAATATTTTATTCAAGAATGTCATATTATGCAAGTATAAAAAGTGAGAGTTTTGCTGTGACTAAACTCATGACTGCTCATAATTGAATTTAGCATAAAACACCTTTTTAATATTTCACCTTTACTTAAGACAAAACTACTAGTGATGACAGAGAGCTGGAATGGACATGACAAGAGAAAATCAATGTAGTGAATTTTTAACCATGAAGCCTATAGATTTCAGTTGACTGGATAAGTGCTAGTCTAGCATTACATAATACTTAACATCTATTGTGTGTGCATATCAATGTGGTGCATGAAATGTTAGAATGTTCTGCCACACTCAAATAGTATTTCAAATAACTGAGAATATTTCCTCCTCCCCTCCCCCCCCCAATGTAGGTTTGAAGATGGGAGATATGCAATCAAGAAATTGAGGTTTAAAAGTTGGTGCTGAAGCCCTCATGCCTCCAACCAGGACTTTTCTTCTGAATGCTTTCAACACTTGGCTAAACACTACTAATTCCTGATCACTGAAGATTTTCCAGTGCTGCATATCTTACATCTTGGAACTCCAGCAGTTAGTCTTAAAGCAAATCCTGTTTTGTGGACTGTCTTGCAATTTTTTAGCTAATTATAATGATAAAAAGGGAGTATAAATTTATTCTGATCCATATCTAGTTGAATGCATGTTAAAACACAAAAACAAAGCTTGCTCAATCTACCTGCAGTGACTGATGCAAAAACCATCATATGCAAATCCAAAGGAACCGAAAAGTATTTTACAACTTGTATCACTAATGCACTGTTGTAATGTATGCAGGGTCTTAAAAGGTAGAATCATGAAAGTGAGTTTCTTTATAGAATACCATAATATACATTAGATAAGTGCTTCAGCCTTTTTCAGGTTGATGGAGTTGCCAGTTTAAAAGGGGCATATTTTTATTTAAGTGATGTATTCTTTTCGAATTCAACTACTAAATTGGAGTGACTGGAAAATGAGTCAGACAAGCTGTAGAAATCCCGCACACAATTACTTTACTTCATACCTTTTCATTTTCATTATACAGATTCAGTGTTATACAGATGTTCTTAAAGATCAGAATGAAATGACAAAGGTAATGCTGTGTGTGCCAGTAAATAAAGCATACTTCCTTGAGGCAAAACTGGCTCTTAGGAATAGTAGGAGGTGACATCACCTGCATAATTAATTGCATGTCCTGGGGAGATACATATTCAGTACTATCTTTCATATGATGCAAGATGTGTCAAAGTGAGACTGCCACACAGACTGATAGCAAAACACTTTCTTTTAGTTCTCAGTTCAGGAAATCCATGTTGTTTTTCCTAAAGAATGTTGTAGTCAGTTGAAAACGTATGTGCAGTTGATCCAGCTTGCTTTCCTGAAACTTAAGAAATGCTAGAGCTTTCTACAACAAACAGTTCAGCTGCATGTTGTTCTGAGGAAAGCTTGTGTGCCTGATGAGTATGTTAAAGGGGAACAAATCATTTTAACACAATTTCCTTATTAGCTACTTGCAGTATGGACTGTGGATATGCTGTAGTAGGGCTGCCAGAATATAGGTCTCACATGGCTGTTCAGTCTTTTTTTTTTTTCTGGTCATGAAATTATCTGTAATTGAAGTGGGAACCATTTGTTGGTTACAACATTTTGATGTGTTTTCTTGGTATTTTTTTTTAACTCGGAAGCACGTAAAATAAGACTTGACTGCAGATTAGCATTTCATTACAATGAGTAATTTCTGATATTCTTTCTTGCAACTTCAATTTTTAAAAAGTACCTCAAAGCAAATGCTGTGGGGATAAAGGGCTAGCCTTGCAACCCATTTGTATACCAAAATTGTTATGGGGGGAGATTTTAAATTTTTAAATTTGAATATTGCACATAAAATCAAGGTTTTTCTTAAACCTGATTGACTTACGATTCCAGAAGGAGGCAGTTTTCTTTTTTTGGATACATTCTGCCTGCAATAAATTATGCAGTAAATGGTTATAAAATGTTGTTCCCTTTTAAGCGTTTATACAGAGGTATATCAGGCTGTATTGTTCCTGTAGGTTAACTTCCATTCAGAAGTAATTTTTTAAGTTGTGTATCTAGTTGTGCTTTGTTTTGGGGTGTTCTGCTCCTATACAGATTTGGCAGCTACCTCAGGGTAGCATCAGTGCTGATTTAATGCTGCCATTCCAGTACTTTGCCCTGGTGGGAGGCTTACATACCTTCATGACCCATTGGTGGTTAGAGCCTTCAGTAACTTTATTTTTTACAGTAAGCACTCTCCATATTTTGTACTTCCTCTTTTTTTTTTGTTGTTTGTTTAATAAAGTTAGGTTTATTTTGCATGAATCACTGTCAGTGGACAGCCCCCTTATTTCTAATGCCATGAACATAACTATGTTGTTGGAATAAGTACTTTAAATCTTACTCATGAGCACTTACTGCAGCTTAGGGATTTCCATATGTTTTTATATGGAGCAGAAAATTACCCCAGATGAACTTATTTGAATCTGTACTGCTTCGTTCAAGTCTGTTCAACAATTCCATTTGTGTAGTAGATTTGCAGCTTTGATTAGTCAGGTGTGCCAGAGAGTACAGTGAGCATTAATACAGGCCATTTGTCCATTTTAGCTGGTAGAGAGTGACATTTTGTTGTCTTAGCATGATTTTGACGAAGAGCTGAGGTATGAAACAGTGCTATATTGGGGAGAAGCTGTGAAGAACAAGCTCGGAGCTTTGCTGTCTCCTGTCTCATCACCCAGTAAACTAAAGCTTTGAAAATCATAGGAGAGAGCTTTCATGAATGCTGCAATAGATGGATACTTAAGGAATGAATATAACTTCCTATATACTTGCTCTAACTTCAGATTCCTAAATGTCATCTTGGAATTGGTCTCTGTATAATATTCCATAACATTTAGGCAGTCTCACTTAACTTGAGCACTTTTTTTTCTAAGTTGCATTATGGGATTCATCCACGAGGGGGAAACTTGTACCTTTTTTAAAAGGTGCTGCACCTTCCAGTTTTGATAGATTATAATCTACTGGGAAGGTGGAGCATGTCTCCAGTAGTTGATAAGGAAAGTAACCAAAAGCACAGTGCAGGGGGACGGGGGGAATATGTGTATATATAACTATCTTAATGGTATTTTGTTGCAAATAGTAGAAAGCATGGATATAAAACTGCAGTGGGGGAAACTGTACATCATTAAATAGGCGTTTACACAGTGAGGGTCTTACGAAACATTCTCTCCTGCTTTTTATATAACATTCCCTATTTAGAATTCCTTTATAAATAAATACACAGTATGTGTTTGCACTAGAGCTCCTCAGCAATTGAAAAGAGCTAGTGCAGTAGAGACATTTCAGATCAAGCTTCTCTTTAAAAAAAAAAAAAAATAAAAAAACAACAAAAAAAACCAAAACAAAACAAAAAAAACAACCAAACAAACAAAAATCTTTGATGGCAGCTTTATATGATTAAAAAAAAAGTACTACTTTAAACCTAGAACTGAAAATAACTGTTGCAGCAATAACAAAGAGAAGTCCAAGAAAGATTTTTTTTTTTTTTTTTGTCTTTTTAAATTTTTTTTTAATTCAAATTTCAGGTGTTGAGTTTAGATAAAGTATTTTTTAAAAACTGAGGTATTCCCTATGCCAGTAACAACTGATGAAAATGTCTTTTAAATGTAGCAGCAGCAAAAGAAAAAATGGCTCGTAATTGGCACCAAAAACATGTAGCCCTAGTCAGTGGTGTGGTGGTTATTAATGAAACACTAGGAAGGAAAACAGAGAACCTACTACTAGATCTTGCTTATGCTTGTTGTAACCATCTCCTGTTTGAAGTTTCTAGGGGATGTGCAGGAATGCTGTTCAAGAAAGCTTTTTGCATGTACTGTGCAAGCTAAAGGCTTAGATGCAGTGGTAGATGAAGAAAATTCTTTATTTTAGTTGAAGTCCTTCCTTGTATCACTTCATCCACTGGAGGAAGAAAAAGAAAAAAAAAAAAAAAAAAAAAAACAAACAAAACCCCAAACCACCATCACCACCTGTAAGTACCAACATGTCTTAGTGTTGTCTGAGAATAGTTCATGGTACAGAGTTTATACCAGGGTACTCGACGGTGACTACTCCTCTTCACTGCTACTTGGTAGTATGGCCACTTAAGGTATCGGAGCAAGAGATGGTCAGAATTGACTTGGAATCATCCCCCAGGGCTTGAGCACGGTATTATACACCATTCATTTGGGTTTAAAACATACTTCTGCTTGAATAGATAAACACAGCGATCCGATACCACCACTGGACCGTAGGCTTAAACTCGTACCAGGGAGCGGTGAATACCGTGTATGTGAAACCTCTCATCTCGGGCCACGAACAAACGCGGTGCTTCAGCTGGAACTGGTGGGCAGAGGGCCAGGTGCTGGGGTGGCTGCAGGGCGGCGTGTGCAGCAGTGGGGGCGAGGGAGGGGCCGGGGCCAGGCTGCCGTGGGCGTCACGGGCCGGGCCTGGCGTGTGCGGGGGGCAGAGCAATCCGTTCACTCTCACATCCCAGGGTTTGTGAACACCTGTTCAAAAGACGCGAAGATTCAAGCTCGCTTGGGTTGTTCTCATTAATAAGTTTCAGCTTTCTAACCGTGTATTTTATCAACTCTAAGCTTCCTGCAGAGACCCTCAGATCGGATGAGGTAGAATGCCAATTAACAGGAGCAACTGCAGCAAAGTTAAGATAGTTTTGTGCATCAAGCCTCGCCAGGAATCAAGTCCATTCTGAGATCTCCTTTGAAGTAGCGAGGACTCTTTCAGCAGGCTGTGTATGCCTCTTGTTCGGGAGGGTGTTGAGAGAAAATCAGGTGTGTTTTGTAGACAGAAGAGACAGAAGAACAGTGCTTATCTGGGGACGAGGAAACCTTTTCTTGTGTGGGTTGAATATAACACTGAAACATCTGAATTCCGCAGGTAATAAGGGTCCATTTGTGATTTTAGAAAACATTCTAAACAATTTATGGGCTCTGAAGTTTCAACAACAAGAAAGTGAACGTGACTTTTCTAAACTGTTGTGACTTTTGGGCACTTAGCAGGCAAACTGGGAAAGCTTTTTTAGCTGGCTGCTGTACAGACTTGTTTTAAGTAGAATGGATTTGTTAGTGTGTTTTTTTGTTTTTGTTTTTTTTTTCTATTGTAATGCTATTATTGGCTGCCCTCCTGTCTAAGATTTGAAAAAGTGAGTGCATGCAATGGAAGTACAAGAGGCCCCAGTAATAGTTTTCCATGTTCGTTATGAATAGACACAGGTTTCCTTTTTATGACTTTTTTTAAAACTGTCTTACAAACAGTTGTATTGGTACTTTTTTTAAGTTTAGGTCAATGTTGTCTTCCAGGATAAGTTTTAAGGCATCACTCACTCCTGCATTGAACTATCGCATCAACACAAAGAGTGGAGATTCCATTCTGAGCCAGTTCAATTGTGAAAATTCATACTTTTTTATTTTTTATGCAATTCAATGAGTAGATGAGCTCAGATTTAAATTCTTAAAAGCACGTTTATTGTAACAAGAATTGTTATGTATTAATACTTCAGTTTTCAATAAAGATTGACTTGTGTTGCTTATTGTGGTTTTTTCCTACTGTCTTTGGTGACATCCTTTTAGACAAGAGTCTGTTGCCGGATAGCAGTAAGGTATGTTTAAACTCTTAATGAAATCTGGTGATTGATAGAAGTTAAGCAAAACATTTAAATTGGTTTAATGACTTTCTCAATAAGGTTTCTTAATGATTAACAAAACAGTAGTAAAGGCTTCCCAAGGGGGTACAAGCTGCCCTAAGTTGCCCTGCCTTCAGAGTATGGTAGAGATGGTGCAACCCTGCCTCATTCCCATTCGATGCGTTTCCTGGGGTTTTCATTTTTTACTACTTTACTTTCTAGCTTAAAACAAAGAAAATGGATCAGATGTAATATTTCACAATGCTCTAGCATTTACTTGATACCAAATCAATGCTGTTTCAGAGGTGACAGGCCTTGAGCAGAAAGCTGTTGTGAATTAGTGCTTTGAAGGTTCCCCAGAAGGAAAAGAGTTGAGTAGGTGTGAGGTGTGGGTAATTATCCTATTTCTTTAGAGAGTGGGTGGCTCTAAATGACACTAACGTTAAAATGGAAGTATGTATATTTGGGGGGGACAGGATTATACTGTTGAACTAACCAGCTATTTTCATTTATCGCAGGTCTCCAAAAATAACAATAACTTGCCTCGTAACGTTCCTGTGAAAAGCAACGCGTGTGGAAGAGGAAGGTATAATGTCAGTAACTGCATCAGTCTGCAGAAATAGCAGTTTGTTTTTGAGATTATTGCTACAGGTGTGTTACACTGTTTAGACAAGCAGCTGAGCTTCTAAAATAGTAGCCAAGCTCTAGGTATCCCGTGGACAGATTTTTTTCAGTGCGTTTTTACCTCAAGCTAATTGCTGGTCAGTTATCCTGGGGTCACTTTTGTTTTACAGGTCAATAGGTTCAGGAGTTGTTTTGCAGATCACTGGAGCTGATGAGAATTCATTATCCTGAACCAGTGGGTTGCTGGAATCTGGGAGGATATAAAGGGGAAATTAATACTGTTCTTCAGAATTATGCTGATCATTCTTGGGTTAGGGGGATTCTGATGTAGTCCTTGTGACGGTCTGTTGTTGGCGAGGATTACTTTGTACTGTATCTGACACTCATAACATGATACAGAACTTCTAAGTCTGTATATGGGACTTCTTTGTTGTTTGTTTCAAATGTATCTATGGAACTTCTCAAATGGTGGGTCAGTAATGGTTTGATTTTTCCCTCTTCCCAGATACATTTTGCAGGGACATTGTGCTGCGCGTTACTCTCCCGCTTCCTTGCTGCTGAGTGGCTTAGTTACTTTCTGTGAAGGTTAGATGCATTGAGAACTCCCCTCATTTTAGAGGCAGCTTTGAACATTTGATAACAGCCAGAGCCCCTTCCAGTAAAGTAACTGCTAAGTTCTATTCTAACTGATTGTTAGAAATAAGGCAAGAATTTTTGAGTTTCAGGTTTTCTTGACAAAAAGCAAGCTTGCTTTTTCTAACATCTAGCTTTAGATTCCAAACTCCACGTAGAGTTCGCTGTAGACAAAGTCAGGTGACACAAATAGTTTTGCTGGTGAGCTCCCCTGGAATTGGGAGTGATGTGTTGATGATTATTGAGATGGTAATTTGCCTTTGTAGGAAATGTCAGTCACAGTGCTGAGGTAGACGGTGTTGCTGCATTACGTGGATAAAATGTCTGATTTGTGTGTGGGAGGCTTAAGTGCTCTCCTGGATTTTATTTCAATAATCCCTCGGGCTATTAGCTATCCTATTTTAATCATCCAGAGTAGAATGGAGTCCATGTGACTACTTTAAAGAAAGTTTTTAAAAAACTGCACAGCTGTAAGAGGTGCTTGGTAGCTACGGGAAGCTGTATCGTCTGTGTGACGGAGGGAATGGCAGACCTCCAGGGAAGAGTGCTGAGCCTCCTGGGTGCGAGTAACCCGTAGCTATAGACCTTGGTGGACTAAAAGATACTTCAAACACAAACTTGACAGAGAAAACTTGGCACCGAGTAGCCCAAATGCCAGCTTAAATTAGTGTAACTGGACCTTCATTTTTGGGCTATATGAGTATATTTTGCAGTGTTTTACAATAGCTTGTTGTTTTCTGGGCAAGAAAGGTAAAATATAGGGACAAAATAATGCTTCAGAAAGAGGGAGGGGGAGCACGCCTTTCCGCAGTTTCGCTTTTACCAGCCTTATTGTAAGAATTGTGATCATGTGAACCTCACGGTGGAGACCAAATGCTGTGCCCGCTTTCAACGCACGAATGCTAACGTGGCGGCTGCTGGAGGTGAGGATTTTCTTGATGGTGTGATTTAGACAGCAAGTGTATTGTTTGAGGTTGCTGGAGGTTAAAGAAAATACTGTCATCAAGCCCAGCTAATAGATGTGCAGGCAGGCTGCTACTTCTAAGAAAGGGGGGAAGAAGCAGGTGTGGAAAGATAGAAGGAACTCTTAGGCAGAATACTGTTACGTAGCTCCATTTGATTATGGCAGGTATAAAGGCTTATTGTGTATACCTGGTAGTTAATGTTTTATGGGAGGATTACAGAATTAGGCAAAAGTAAAGTTGATAGCTTGTTTATTTCCCATCTCACAAATGTAAACAGTCACACACAAAGGTACACAAGTCGGGGTTAAATATCACAGGTATTCCATTTGCACAGGCTGTAAAACAGGGAGCTGCTTTGGTAGGAAAGTTGTGCAAAAGAAAAGCTCGCTGTGTGCAGAGAAGAGTGGCGTAGTTGCAGGGAAGGAAGTGACAGGAGTGTTGTGCAAAAAGAAAAGAACAAGCAGCCTGTATATTTCCCTAAAACCACCAGCACTGCCAAAGCCATGGGATTTTAGTAATGTAGCTTGTTGTTCAGGAAACGTGGGAGACGTGAGAAATGAAATGTGGTGTGAGGTGTTAATCCCAGGGCAGGGCAAGCTGCGGTTGCTGCGTGGCTGGGAAGGAGCGAGCGCCCTTCGGCCCCTCGCGAGCCCGAAGCTGTGTGGCTCTGAGTGTAAAGGCAAGTGAAATCCAGGTCGCTGGTGTTCTTGCGGGTGCGGTAGGCCATCCTCAGATACCCAACCCTGATCTGTGTAGCACTCGGTGGAAAAATGCAGGGTGCATTGTGGCTGCTGCCGTGCCATGGTTTTGACTGCCACCTCGTGCCAGCTTAGCTCTGAAATGGGTTGCCTTGATTGGTCTCTGCTGCTTTGAAAATGGATTCCCTCCCCTGCACTATCAAACTGAATTAACAACACTGTAACTTCAGTGGCTTAAAATAATCTGAAAACACCTCAGATTTTTTTCAGGTAATTCCTATCCGTTACCAAAGCTCTTATTATTTAGCCTGTTACTTACCTGAAGACCTGATCCTACTGCTTTGTGTCAGCAGGGAGCTCTGGGGACAGGGACTTTCTACTGGTGGGCTGGTACAGGGCATCGTAGGTGAGACATTATGATTGTATGGATGTGGTGCTGCTACTTGTCAGTAGCAGTGGCAAGTCCTGCTAACTTTAGTAGAAAACTTGAGTAGCAGCAGGTACAGGCTGAGGCTCCAGCAGTTGAATGAAGTGTGACCAGCTCCGTTCTTAAAGCTTCAGGAATTAGTGTACTACTGTATTAGCTGTCCAAATGGGTACTGCAGTGCCATAACCCTCGTTAGCAGGTATGTGGGGAACTTGACGTGAGAACTGAAAACAGTTAAAGTAACAACAGTAAAATAAGAAATTAGCACTTGCTGTAAGCTGTGCCACTTCACAGATGCTGATAAAGTTCTAAAGTAGTCTGTGTAGCAAGTGGTAAAATATTTGTTCAGAAGAGCAATACTAAAAATCAGTGGCAAGGTTGATATATTTAACTCTGCTGTTAGAAGAAGACACGCTTTCACTACAGTAAATCTGGAGGAGCACAGTCATATTTTGACATATATTGCAAAAGAAGAAAGGCCTTTTTCTTAAGAAAAACTCTTTCTGTCATTCTGGCATCCCAAGAAATGCACCCTTTTCAGCCTGCAGCTGAGATTCTCTTGGCGTGTCTGTTAGTTGTAGGTCCCTCATTTTCAGCTGTCCCGGTCACGGGCAGGGAGCCCTGGCTCTCCGGGGTCCCGGGAAGCTGTCGGGGGCCTCTGGGTGGCAGAGGGATGGGCTGGTTTTGCGGAGCAGCGTCCTGGGCAGCTGGGATTTCCCGCAGCGTGTCGCCGCGGGGCGATGGACTGTGGACTAGGCCGGAGGGAAGGGGGGCTCCTCCCCCCGCACCCCACTGCTCTTCAGGTAATGGATGAAACAGGAAAGGTTCCAACGGCTGCTTCATGGGAACCTCTGGCTCCATGGGAGTTGATCTATTTGTCATTTTGATTTAGTACAGTGACAGTTTGTACTGCTGATTCTAACAAAACTTGAAGCATAGGCATTTTTCTAGTGTATACACCCGCATTTTCTGACTCAGTTATTCCAAACTAATAGTTCAACATAGATTTTTTTTATTATTATTTCTTTTGGCAGAGCAGACACTAGATTGTCTAGCAGCCACTGGTTCTGTTCATTTTACTGATAGCTTCAGCAAGTCATTCTTCTGATTGATTCACATGCTTTACGTAAGTCTGTGTTCTTACTTGTCCAAGTGAAATCTGGGGAGATTTTACTCATTAAGAAACATGGTGGTTTTTCACAAGAAGCTTCCTAAACAGATATCTACAGAACGAGAGGAACAATTAGAACCAAAACCCCTAAAAAAACCTCCAAACCACCCCTGGAACCAGTCATCTTGTCCTTTTCATACAACTCAATAGCAGAAGTATTTTTCCGAGCAGATAGGTGGTTTCTACTCTGAAATCTGGAATGACTGGTGCTGTTCAGATTCATGTCAGGAACTTCAGTTTGTTTTGCATGAAAATCTGTGTCTCTGGCCATGTAGAAGGTTCATCTCCAGAGGAGAGGAGTGGGTGCTGAAGTCTCAAATCTCCGCTTTTTCGTATTTCAAACGGACTCTTGTTAATCTGGTAAGATTGTGTTGTCCTTTATCTCAGACAGCTTGACAGAAGCTGTA
Organism: Tyto alba; assembly: GCF_018691265.1. Classification (NCBI taxonomy): domain Eukaryota; kingdom Metazoa; phylum Chordata; class Aves; order Strigiformes; family Tytonidae; genus Tyto; species Tyto alba. Next base: position 25,484,286 of record NW_024881262.1, on the reverse strand, counting down.
CTTGAGTTGTTCGTATGCCAGAAAGCCCGTTTATTACGAGTTTAGATGATGATCTTGTGAATCTATGTAACATGTACATGAACGCTTTGTCTTACACACGTGTTCTCCCTGATACTTTTAATTGACGGTACAATGTGAGTAACTCCATTCAAAATCCACATGCCAGGGTGAAGAGGAGGGAGATTCAGTGTTGGTTAGTCTGTTACCACTGTGACACACGCACATTTTACCATTTAATCAGTAACTTAGGAGATGAAATGACTTTTGAGTGTCTAATCACTGAAAACCAATGGAGGTTACACATGATCCGACACACAGTTTGTTCAGGAAATAATAGGTTTTGTGGTTAGAGAATCAGGAAGTAGTGCTGGGTAGAAAAGAAGGGATTGCATTTCTTGATGACAAATCCTCTTCAGATTTACGGAGTGGTCTGTTCACATGCCGATGTGTGGGTAGGTATGTTGAGCAAAGTGAGTCTGCTCTTGTTTATCAGTGTCATTGCTGTAACTCCACCTACTGTGTTACAAGGTTTCCACCTCTTTCAGCGTGGTGAGCCTTTATACCTGATTTCAGGCTTGCATAGGGGATCGGATCCTAGCTCCAAATGTTTCTTGCAAGACTAGAATCCCAGCTGAAGACACTTCTTAGGAAGAGTAACAGTAGGCAGTCAAGTAGAGAATGTATTTCTCTACCAGAAATAAACAACTTTTCATTGACGGGTATACTGTTTGGCCAGAGAAGTCTGTTTTGGCACTTAGAATCTTTATGTAGGAATCTTTCTATAAATTGTTTGTGTGCACTGGTTAGATATGTAGTAAGTTCTGGAAGAGGTGGTAAATAATCTGGTAATTTAAATAACGTGATGCACATTTAGTGTTCAGAGTATTATTACATGGATGATTAATAGTAGCCAATTCTTATGTCTGTTTTAGCGGGGGGAGGGCAGGGGTGTTTGTTGTTGCCCTTCAAAGCTGCTGCACTTCAGGGTACTGTGCCGCTGTCACCCCACTTCGTTCAGTGGCATAGGTCAGGATTTGCACTGGAGTGACTTCAATGTAAAGCTGAGTGTATAAAGCAACATACAAATTAAAAACAGGTTGGAAGTTGCAGCAAGGGAAACTTTGAACAGACGTTAAAAAGTGGTTTTCGTAATGGAGACAGTGAGGTATTGAACAGGGACCCAAAGAGGTTTTGGAGGCAACTCGATCCTTAAGCACACTTGGACTGCAACTGGACAAGACCATGAGCAGCCTGATGCGGTTGGTCTTGCTTTGGGGGGGGGGGTGTGTTGTGGGGGGACTTGTCCAGTGGTCCCTGCCAGCCCTGGTTCACTGGCCCAAGCCAGCATTCCTCCCCACTTACTAATACGCTCAGCAAAATTGATCGTTCCTGTCCCAACAGATTTTCTTCCTGGCCAATCAAAACAAACACACCATGGATAAGGAAAGGAGGGTGCAGACACCGAGGGTAAACACAAAAGTGTGACCGTTGCCTTCTGTTACTGAGGGGTGCTGGCTGGGATGACGCAGCCCTGGGGATGCTGCGGCGTCGCACGGGAGCGTGGCTCTGCTCAGGGCGAGTGCAGCAGCGCTTCTTGGGCCAACGCTTGTGCCTCGGGCAGGCAGCAAGCACGGGCGTGTTCACCTGAAGGGGCTTGCGAAGGCTTAAGCTTGTTGGAGGGGTGAATGTTTGTTGTTGCAAGGGGCATTATGCTAATCTTGGGGTAGCTGTGGGAGCAGGGGGGGCTGGTGAAGCCCCGGCGCCGAGGAACGCTGTTTGCCAGGGCTGGGTTAGCTCAGTGCAGCTTCTGCCCTCCCCCTGCCAGGGCGTCAGGGCAGACTGGTGGCAGCCTCCGGGATTTAGCAGAGGCCATGCTGGGGACAGGCAGCTCTTAGTAGCATTTAGAATGGGGATGGGGGGGCTGCGGGGGATGTCCAGACCTTGTCATGCTCATGGCATGTACAGTACTGAGTAACCTGGCATGGCTCTGGGAGGTGTCGCTGTTAATTTTGATACTTGGCAAGAAGTATGTAGTGGAGCCTCATCTCAGTGGCTTCTTCTAGAAGCTGATTTTTTTTATTCTGCACGTGTCCCCAGCCCCCCTCCCAATTATTGACACACTGTCTTCTCAAGTGTAGAGAATGGATGTTCTGTATCTTAGTTCAGGTTGGGAGCCCCAACTGTCAAAAGATCACGCTGGCTGCTAAAAGCCCAGGCTGTCACTGTGCCCTGGCCCATGAGGGGAGTTTAGCCAGGGCTCAGGGCGGGTGTGGGGGGGTGAAGGGACAAGACGTGGCTGTCACGTGCAAATGAGGGCTGGTTAGGGGTTTGGTTTAGTGTTGGTTGGTTGTTTTCCCCCTCCCAGTTCTAGTGAACCACCTCTGTTTGTGCAGTGTTTGAAGGCCCTTCCTGCAGCGTCCCACTGGCTTGTTTTCCCAACTCCTGCACCCATCTGAGAGGCCTTTTTGGCAAAGGGCAGACCGGACCTGTAACTGACTGCTGGTTCAGGCAGCACCTCGAGGCTCTGCTTCCAGTTTGGTAAGCCCCATTTTCCTCCATTGCGTGGGGTGACGTGGCGGAGGGAAGTGCTAAACCTGCCCTGGGCAGCCATCTTTTGTGCTTCTGCCTGAGAGGGAAGGTTTAGGGGTTTTTGTGGATTTTTTGGGTGACTACTCTCTGCAGGACCATATTGAATGGCTATGTCACTCGTGGTCCTGCCTAGGAGAGCGTGGCAGTGTGTGTATTCCAAGGAATAAGGGCAGGGGAGCAGGCTGCAGGCTGTGCGGGTGGCCAGGGCCTGGGAGGGGAAGCTGGCTTCTCTTTCAAGTACATTTCTTATTTCTCGGTGTTCACTAGTCCTCTTTAATTCCATATTGCTCAAAGTGGGCTCGAGCATCCCCTGCAGCTTTTTTGATGTTTCCTAGACATGTTTTCCATTTAAGTAACTAGCAGCAATCTGGGAGCTGGAGGCTTGCTAAACCTTCATGAGGGTTCTGACTGACCTGCACCTCTCTGGTACTGTCTCTGCTTCACCAGTCTTCCATCCAAAGGATGGCTTTGAGCGTAACCTTCTGGCAAGGCTTGTACTGATAAGCGGCCACTTTTTAAGCTGCAAGAGCAGAATCTCTACAGTGACTTTGAAGAGAAACAAGTTCACACAGATAGACGTGCTGGAGACAAACACAGGCTGAGAGTCACTTTTACAAGTTTCTTTATGAAAGTAAATGTTGCCCCTGGTCTGGGGGGAAGATATAGTGCAAGAATGACTTTGTACATGCTACTGAATTCAGATATCCCTGGATGACCAGACTCTGGTCAGCTACAGCATCAACAAACACTGGATTTCTGAGCTTTGCAGACAGTGCTCACTCACCCTAGCATCGTGTTGGAATGAGCAGGTGTCTTCCTTCCAATGTCACAGGATGTTTCCTAAGCTAGGGAATTCAGTCAGTATGGCTTCTAACTCTTGCTGTGGTAAGGCAAATCTTTCCTTTTGCTAACCGAGGTTTAAATGAATTCTTTTTGGCCACAGTTTGAAACTTGGGTACTTAAAGTGAGGCTCTTAATGCCAAATTTAGGCCTTTTTAAAGAGACTTTCAATTTTTCAAAGGTAACAAAAACCTGTAGTAATACCCCTTGAATTGAGGCTCTGGGGGAGTTTACATAACAACCATGGTTTTAGTCTTTCTGTTTGAACTGTACACTCTGACTTCTGGGAGCTAGGTTTGCAAATATTGACCTTTCTTTAAAAAAACCCCAAACAAACGAAAAAAAAAAAAGAAAAAAACAAACCAAACCAAAACAGACAAAACAGGCATCAAGTTAACATCTGACAAGAACAATTACAGACTTACAAAATACACAGTTCTGATTTTTACCATAAATAAACACATTACAAACAATGAGCATTTTCATTGGCCAGGAAATATGGCAGAATGATGGAGAGACGAGAATCTAAGGAACTGAGTACAGTATTAATTAGGCACATTTTTCTCTAACTTATGTAACTCAAACCCACTAGAGAGATTCTTGAACTTTACTCATGCTGCAGGTTGCTTGGCATGGTTTAATGTACTATATAGTTCATCAGTGGTGTTGAACCTAAAGGAAAGGAAAAGGTCACAGTGCAGTACTCACTGTTGCCTTGTCTGAGCGCCTGCAAAGGCTAACTGAATTAGTTAGCCATGCGTAGGAGGATCATGTCATGTCTGAGAAATGGGGGGAGGGGGTGGGCAGAGAGCAGAAGGGTTTATCCCTCCATGGGAAATGCATCCTGTCAGCGCCTGAGCTGCTGCTCCGAGCGTGGCGGTGGGCAGGGAGCCGCGGGCGCGGGGTCTGCCCTCCCCTCCGGCGCCTGCCTGGCAGCAGGAGTGGCCACAGCGGGAAGGAGCGAGGCCGGGTACAGCTGGCAAGCAGGATCTTTTCAGGTGGAAGGTGTCAGGCTCCCTCCCCGTGATCTCTTCCTGGAGGTTTGCCTCTTGGGCACTGTGCAAGGCTGGCTCGATGGGACTGGCACAAACGCACACGTGTGTGCAAGCACCCATGCGGTGTCTCACCTCAGGGCCAGTGCGGTCAGTTGGTCTGGAAAATAAATAGGGAAGTCAGGAGCACATGTGCCATCCTCTGTAAACAAAGGATCGGGAGAACCTGGGCTCCACCTCCCAGGACTGACGGATAAAGTGCTTTTTCTCAGAAGGGGTTCAGGCACAAACACGGGGCTGCCCTTATTTCCGGAAGGGCGTCAGCCTGCTGATGTTCTGCCAGAAGTTCGAGGGCTTGCGCTTGGGCTCTGCCAGCATGAAGACTTGCTGCTGAGGGAGCGTAGTAGGCAGGGTGGGATGCTTCTGACGCATCAGAAAGTCATAGTATGGCCTGGTGACAGCTGTGGTGAGGAGGAGGAGAGGGGAGGCATGTTAGTTGAGCACAGCTCCCTTGCCCGACCGCTGTTAAAGGGGCACGAACTGGGTTAGTCTTAGTGTTGTTACCCTTGGTTTCAGCACTGCTTTTTAGGATTACTCTTGATGCTGTGGAAGTCCCAGAAAGGTGAAGCAGCACTGACAGCAGTTCTGCCAACATGACAGCAGGGCTAAATAGCTGTAGCACGTCATTAGTGACAAACTTAACGGGTGCCCTTGGTTGTTTGGGCAGAAGCAGCTGCTGTGCCTGTGGCTGCTGCTGCCTGCTACACCTGCCTGCACTGCATGGTCGGTGCCTATGCCTGCAGCCAGGGCTGGCTCCTGGCGCCTCTCTCCTGCCTCTCCCCGAGGGCTTTGCGCTCTTCCAGAGCTCTGGCCTCCTTCCGAGCTTCCCCCTGTTTGCAGCCAAATCTTACTTCTGACTGACTTTGAAATTTAGCCAAGCTTTCTTACTGGAGGCTTGGCTAGGATTTAACTGCTGGCTGGTACCACCACAAGGAAGCGGTTGCCTCGCTGTGAGTCCAGAGGAAAACAAGTGACATCTCTTCCTCTGGATATAAAGAGGTGGCATCACAAAATGAGGTAGCAGGAACCTTCAGCTAACAGCGCTGTGCGCACGGGAACCTTCCTTTCTGTTGCTTGAGTTGATGCCCCCCCCCGGCTGCTGCTAAATCTTCCTTATCTCTTAGAGGTTTAACAAACAGCTCTGTCACTGAGCGTGGTACCTCCCCAGGGCATTCTGCTGCCAGCGCAGGTCTCAAAGCATCTTCCACAGGCACGACTGCCCGGGCAGGAGCAGTCCCTGCTGCAGTGACCTTTATGACTCTTTGCATCATGGGGAGCACTACAAAACTTAATCTTTTCTTTTCACAAAGGGAATGCCATACTGCTTGGAGAGCATGGTTTCTAGGGCAGGGCTGTGAACTAGCTTTTGAACAGAAGCTGCCAGCATGTGTGTAGCTGGTTTCTGGCAAAGCAGCTCTCCTGTAGTTAGGAATAGTTTCCTGACTCCAGCTGTCTGAATCTACCACGAACCACACTGCAGATTGTCACATCAGAGCTCACCATCTGGCCACTTCATTGAAATTATTCCCGTATAGTAAATATAGAACCACCCTCCACCCCCTGTTCTAGCACCATTTGTATGTTCAGGTGTGACTCACCCTTGGGTTTCCCAGTATGGTGCTGCTTGCTGGCATTCAGCATTGCCTGCTTTTTCTGCACCTCTGTGATTGAAAAACCTTGAAGATAAAATAGAGTTTGTCAGTGGGAGGTCTTCATTTTATATCTTGTATAGACAGCGAGGGAAATACAGGGATAGGACAATGTGAGGTGAGAGGCCACAAGTTAAAGTTACTCCCAGAGCTGGAAGGGGCACATACTGCTCCCCCCAGCCTGTGCTGTGCTGCCCCATTCTCTCTACCTCTCATGCAAAGTTTCCTGCCTGCCCTCCCCCCCTGCCAGTCCAGACCAGTTGTGGTTCAAATCTCATTAGATCATACAAGTCTGAATTAAGCAGGATTTGGTCAAAACAATGAAAACCCTCTCTCACAATGAGAACCCTTGACTGAACATGTTTTGTATGGATATTGTCAAATTGGGCACTCACCCTGTACTGCAAAATAATGGAAGCTGTATGTAATGTATTGACTATTTTGTCAGCCCTGCCTGAACTCATTAAAGACACATCACCCTCCCTGAGGACATACTGCTGTGTCTGTTGGGGTTTTGGTTTTTTTTTTTTTTTTTTCTTTCCAGTTGCATGCATTCATTCAGAATGTGTGATTCAGCAGCCCAGAGCTGGACTGGAGCATGGACTGACTTCCCTGCCCTTTTACTCCTAGGCATTGGCTGGTGGGTAAAAAAAGAAGAACGAACAGAAAGGCCAAAACCCCCTGTCTCACAGCACTGCTCTTTCCATACCTGTCTCCTGATCGAGCTGAACCTGTCTCCTTTCATTCTCAAATGCCTTTAGCCAACGCTGTTTCTGCTCAGGCTTTTTTGCACAGAATATGTGGACTTCCTCAGTGTCTCGGCAGTGCAATTTAAATGCATTTTTCACACTGATATTGAAGTCCTTGTCCTTCCCGTCTTCTACATCCAGTATTTCCATATCATCCATGTTGATCCGACTCTTATAATACAAGATGTCCCGGCGCAGAAGGTCCTGTAAGAGAGATCACAGAGACTCATACAGACATTACTGTTTCCTGTCCTGTCCCTTCCTTAAACATTCATTTGCTTTGATATGATGGAGTATTTAATCTTGTCGGTCATTGCTGTCCTGTAAGAAAAAACTGATACTGATTTGAATCAGTGGAATTGCAGAGTGCTGAGCTCCTGTTGACACCGTTGGCGCTCAGGGGAGTCGCACGGTTTCTCTGAGTGGTGGGGTCAGGATTGGCTGGCACCCGCCGCTGTGGGCTACCAGCTGCCCTGAAGAGCTCGGAGTGAGAAGCAAGCTTGTGTTATTGCATGTGATCCCAAAGCTTCACTAAACCTGTGTCAGAGAATTGGGTTTGAATCCTACAGTCCCAGTTAGAAAGCAAAAAAAACCCAAACAAACAAACAAACAAACAAAAAAAAACCCCAAAAAACGAACAAAAAAAAAACCCCACCCTAATTACTTTCTGTAGCTTCTGGTTTTTGTGTTGACAGTGAAAAGTAAATTTGAGAGCAGTGATCTCACAGTGAGGATCTCGTGCCTAAGTAACCTGGAGCTACCTCTATGTCCTGGATTATGCAAAAAAAAATTGGCATGTTCCATTCTGAAATTCCAGTGGAAGGTAACTTTCATTTGCTCTGTGAAAGAAGATTTCTTTTATTACTTAGGTCATGAAAAATAGCATGGGCTGTACTTAAGACTTAAATATGATGTTGATTATGGTCTTATTGACCGTCAAGGCCCACAGCTCTTCATCAAAGCTGCAGTTACCTTCTGAATACGATAGAAATCTCACATGAAAGTGCAGTTGAAAAAGAGAAAATGGGTGACAGTTGCTCATATCTGAGTTGTATAAAATAAACCCACTCTAGAAGCAGTGCAATGGTTTCCTCTCTTCCTGTAAGAATTCGGCCCATAGTTAGTTCCTGTAGGTTATTGCTGTGGTCAGGTGCACAGACCACACCAGGATATCAGAGAAAAGACTGCAAGGACTGCACACAAAGATATCTGTGCCACAGGCACATGATGCCAGCAGGTATTAAGAAAACAAAGGGGTAGAGGGGGAGTTCACTTAAATTCTTCAGCATTGTAATAGATCGCATTCGTGCCTGGCTGGTGAGGTTACCTTCTTGCAGCAGACAAGCTGGTGGTCAAAGAGGAAGAACATCCTCTGTTGGCTCTTGGCTTGAGGGTGGGAGATCTTGGTTAATTCTCCAGAATAGATGAGTTCTGAGCTTCTGACTAGGACATCTTCACCCTGAGAACAGCACAAAGAACAGGTTGGTCTTGGCCATCATGAAAACAGGGGAGAAGAAATAAGCCTGTAGTCTCGTAGGAGAACCTCAGCTTGGCTGTGGGGCCTGAATTCCTGCTGACAAAACTCTTCTGGGCATGAGGGGGAGCCTCTGTGCTGGACGACAGTCCTTGTCACAGCAGGGAGGCACTGTGCCCTTGGCACCCAGGGAATGGGAACTGAAGTTGATATGAACAATAGTGTGTGAGATGAAAAAGAAAAACACCTCCTTTTCTGCTCAGGACAGCTCATCCATCCCTGACATTAAAGGAGGCACATCAGCAGAGAGCTGAGAACTTAGCCTGACATCCTTGGGGAGGGAGCCAGTCTGCTTTTATCGAGTCTAGGAATTAGAAAATCAGTAGGTTTGTTTCTTTTATTTAGCAATTATTTTTTTTTTATTTAATGAGTCTACAGGGAACCTTGGCTTCCTGTATCGCTATATCAGAGCTTGCTTTCTGCAAGAATAATGTGGTTTATTAAGCATTAAGGGGCAATTCAGGTCATCCTGAGAGTTTGAAATCACTCAAGATAAAATGAGGCAAGAGGAAAATAATGGGATTTCACTAACCTCCATGCTAATTTTATTCTACAAGGAAAATGTGGAAGCAAAAGTCCCAGGAAGATGCAAAGGCAGCTGGTCAAGCTGGGTTATGTGCTAGACCTTTGCCATTGTACTAAAAGAGCACTTCTGTTTAAATAAAAACTCAAAAACCAAACAAAGAGGGGGAGCAGCACTGAGGTAGGGCTAGATAGCAATCCTTACGAAGATCTCGCTGTAGGCAGAAGCTGTTGGAGAGGGCGAAGAGGGGCAACACAGAACATTGAGTTCATGAGGAAAGTCTCTTACCTCCCAGTCTTCTATGGAACTCTGCCACTGAGCAATTTTGTCAATGTTCTCCAGCCGCCGCTTTCGCTCATTGATGAGCCGAGCAACGTTCTTCATGGCATTTAAGGCAGCTTCGACATCTTTAAAATCCCTAGGGTGGGGCAGAGGTGTTAGGCATGACAACGTGACACGTGCTTATTGTACTTAACCCCCAGAGGAGTGCAGTCTAGCATGGCCTAGGGCTGGGGAGCAGAAAACATCAGTTCCACTTGCAGTGCTATCCCGGCTGCTTTATACTGGCGGTGCGTGTTTCTGTGGGCAGCTTTTCAGGTGCAGTGCTGAGGCACGTGCATTGAGGCACGGAGTACAGTTTTGTAACAAATCCAGGCTCAATATGTGGAAGGGAAGGAAGGAATAAGCAATCAAATTCAGCCACAGAAGGATAAACATGAGTTGGTGGAAGAATCTCCAGGAGTTTCCAAGCCTCGTTTTTTTAATCCACAACATAATACAATATATTCATAATGCCACTGTTTTCATATGGGGACTGATCCCGTCACGCACGGGTAAGGCAGTTCAGCAGTAAGTGGCTTCATTTCAAATAGGAGCCAATGGTTTATTTGATAGGGTAGGAGAGACGCTCATCTGCCCTCCCCTACACCCTGTCTGCTGCCACCAGCTACTTCTGATGAGCTTGGAGTACCTGGGAAGGAGCTGTTCTGCAAAACTTCTCTTAACACAATTTTCAGAGCATCTGTGTACTGCATTAAGGAGCTTTCTGCTAAGAGGTAAGCTTCAGAACATCACTGTTACAGATTTAATAAAACACGCTTAAAACCATTCTGAGAAATGGCAGTGCCCTAATTAGGAAGGGAAAATTAAGTCAAGCCACAATGGACCGATATCAACGCCTTCCTTTAATACAGATTTTTCATGTTTTATTGCTGTAGCTAATTATTTCAGATGCTTGATTAAGTGACACAGTTGTTTGAACTGAGGGCAGTGCCTTCACCCTGAAACAGAGCAATGGATGTGGAGGCTTCTGGGCGAGCGCTGAAGAGGCACCGAGCGTGCGTGGCCGGTCTGCTGCCCGCCACGACTTCCCACTGGGGAAGCACTGGGCAAAGCTCGTGACTGCCACTCAGCCCCGGCGTGCTGCGGTGTCGTTACAGGGACACTTTTGGGTGTGTTCAACCAGTGCTTTTGGAGGCAAAGTTTTCAACATCACCATCAGAAACATTTAACTCTGAAGTATGTATGTGCTGGTGTCACAGGTACCTGGGTCAAATAAAATAGAAAAGGACCATTATAAGGTGGACCTCGCAACTCCAGATCTGTAACAGACAGGAAAGCCCAGAGCTACTGTAGTGGAAAATGATGTATTTGATAGAAAAACGCTGTTTTTTCCTGGTTTCTACAGGGTAGCACAGAAGAACTGTGGTAGCAGCCGCTCTGGGCAAGCTGCCCTCAACACGATTCTGCATTAGTCCATTTCCATGAGACCAGTCTCGCTCCTTCCCTCCCCACCACGCTGACCTACCTGTGTTGGGGGTTGGTGTATTTGAGCAGTTCAGCCAGTTGCAGTGGATATTTGCAGATTTTCTGCACCGGCGTCAGCAGAAACCCATCCAGAGAGATGTCAATCATCTTCTGCAGCAGGCGGCAGGCTTCGAAGAAGTAGACATACTTGTTCACCTTGGTGAGGCGGGACAGCTCCATGCAGGCATTGGGGTGGTTGTTGCAGTATTCAGAGTATATCTGAAACTCTGTTTGCTGCAAGGGAAACAAAGGGATTTACTGTCCGTGTTCTTTAGGGCGATGGCCTGGCTCAGACCACTGCGTGTGAGTTCCCTGTGTAGATGCTACTCGTGTATCACATGGGGCTGGTTGGTGGTTGGTGTCCTCCCCGCACTTTGAAGCCTGAAGACCTAAAGTTGGGGATGGGCAGGGTATATTACACGTTACAGCACGTGCCGCTTGTCTGAGAGACTGAGACATTTCCATGTATTCTGGCCTGTGCTCAGCGGAGTGTTTTTAATGGCTGGGTAAGCTGTTGCTGATCCTACACCAACCTGAAAATATCATAGCTGTAAACTAAGGTCCAGCTCCACATTTGGGAATCTTCCTACATTTTTGCCTCAAGTAGCGTGGTCTGGCAGGGAGTACAGTGATCAGAAGCTGAGGCGCTGTGACAATGTTCTTTCCACAGCCACAAGAGCTAGAGGGTGTTTTGTTGGGAGGTGGGTAGTGGTTGAACAGGGTGGGGTGGTGGCATTTAATCTGGTTGGGGGGGTATTTTTAAACTGAGCTTCAGTTCTGTCAGATCAGTTTTTATATCCTCTAGCTTAATCCGTGCTCAGCTGCCCCTTCCCCATGAAATCAAATTTACTTACATATTCCAAGAAGCATGAGCCAACCTCACTCAAATGTGGGTGGTCTTTGTTGAATTTCTTCTCTAGTGCTTTAACAAATTTCTTCTGGCACCTGTAGATGTCCTCAATATTCCCAAAGATTGTCTTCAGCTGTTCCTCTGTAAACATGTCAGCTCTCTTGCGGCATTGCTTAATGTAACCCTAGGAGGAAACCAAATTGGAAAGCTTCCTGAGCGTTTGCTCTGTGGCCTTTAGGTATCAACAGAAAACACCGTGGACTATAGTCAGTTGTACAGCAGGTTCCTGTACCCCCTTCCTGCATAGGTGCATCGTGCTTTAGCTATCATTTCCTCTAATGTCACCCAAAAGCTGGTACCAATAGAAACCAAGCCACAGTTACATCACTGCCTTAAAGGATACTGTAATCCACACCCGAAGGAGTCTCAGAGCTGTTTTCTCTCCCATTAAAATCACCTTTATCTGTCTGCAGGCTACGGGGTGCTCTGACCCCAGCACGGATCCACTGATAGATTTAGGCCAGTTAAATCCAGCTGCAAATCTGGTTTGGGTGCACAAAGGACAGGGGGGACACGGCAGGACAAAAGGCCAGGTTGGTACGTGTGTGCTGCTTTGCCCCAGCTGGCTCTCCTGGAAGGCACTACATTTTTGTGTCATTTCAGTGAAGAACTATGTTCCTGCAAAACTCTTATCAATTACTGTAATTTACCCCAGTGTAGATGACAGTGTGTCTCTTTTAGAAGAGGTGTCACAATAGTCAGCATATTTGCAAGTGAAAGACCTAATTGGCTGAACATCCCCCAGTTGTTTTGATCTGAGCATGACTTGCCTGAAGGCTGGAGTTGCTGACTATATTACCTCAGAACACATATTAAAGAGGACAGGAATGCTAGACATTTACTTTTCTCTGGCTTGGGAAATCCAATTAATTCCATTTAATCAGAGCCCAAGAGGGTGCTCCAAATACAGAGGCATTTGGGATATTGCTGTAATGAATTGTCTTCTGTTTTCTGAGCATGCAACACCATTTAGCAGAGCAGGTTCTGGTGGAAATAAACACAGCCTCATGTTCAGAAAAGAAAAGTTACCTGCTTAGGGTCACTCTCTGGCCAAGAATGGGACATCCTCTATCATCCTTCAAACAAGTTCTTACATTCACTTCCCCCTTTTCCCATTACCTCACAGATGTCCTTCAGATGCTTGATGTAGTCTCTCTCTGTGCTGATGATCTCATTAATGACGTTGGTCCTCATTTGGTCTTTGGTGGTCTGCCCCATCCCAAAGCGGCGGGTGCCACTGCTGGAGTCGTCCTCTTTGCCACCCTCTACCTTCAGGGGATAATCTTCCATAGGCTCATCCTGGTTTACTCGCAGCTGTGCCAGACACACAAGATGCTCACCGTTTGTATTGCTACTTTTCCAAGGAAAAGAAGTCTGGGACAGTTGACTGAATGGCAGACAAAGCTTAAGCGAGGGCGAGGAGTGAAGAGGGCTGCTATGTGTATACTACCTGTGAAAATACTTTCCCCTCGGGGAAGCTAAGGCCAGATAGTCAGTTTGGGGAGGGTATTTTCAAGCCACATGCCAGGTGCTTCCACTCTGTGACATGGGTGGTTTTAAGCAGGCATCTCTTGTGGACAGAAGTCACAGGAATGATGTGGAGTCCTCCAGGGAGAATAAAACCAGGACAGAAATTCTGCAAGTACCTACTTGTGAGGGGGCGCTTAGGGAGGGAAGGGGGAAACCAGCAAATAGTTGCTTTTTTATATAGCTTTACTGTTGTTCTCATACTGCAAATAACAGATGGCCTCCCAGTATCTGCTCCCCAAGATCATGTAAAGAGAATTTACTGTGAATATAAAAGCAGATACGATGCCAGTGGGCACATGACGTGGTAAGGAATGGCACTGCATTACAGGGCTGGGTGTGGATCTCGCGGTTCCTCCCCGGTGCCCATCAGATGGCAGCACAGCCTGAGCAGCAGAAGGCACCGGCGTGCGGCGGACACACGGTCCTGCAGCCCGAACTGTCAACAGCAGCAAAGTGCCTTAGTTAACAGCAGGCAATTACTGGTGCGCTTCACTTACGAGCTTTCTTTTATGTCGTAGCATTGTAGCTCTCAGAGTGCCCCTGGGAATATTTTGCACAGAACTCAAATGATCAACCGCAGCACAGAGAGGTGAGAAACACTGAAGCAGGAACACTCAGAAGAGTAGGCAGTTTTAGTACAATGACCCAGAGCTGCTTTCAGCTTTTGATGCGATTTCTTCTAGACAGGTTTACTTACCACTTGATACAGATATATCTACATATAAAAAATAGTGCATACCCATCCCTTGTCATCACAGGCATAGATTACATTTACTCACTGTTTACAGCTGGTGAAGCCCTCAGGATGTGCAGTCTGGGTTTTCCTTTGCTGTGAGCAGAACAATGGCTAGCTTTAAACTCAGACCTTGGCCTGAAACTTGTGTGGAGTAACTGAGGGACCTGCAGATTTATCCAAGTCCCCAAACATATCAGCCTTCCCAGCAGTAAGCTTGAGACCCGGTGATAATTAGCAGGAAATCCTCACTCAGACTCTTGAATAAGTGTTGTAATTACTCTGCTAAAAGAACTTGGCACTCTGCATCTCTAATGGCTAGCACTAGTCTGCTTTCCCCTGAAACATCATCACAGGTTTTTGGCAACTAGGACAATTCAACTTATCAGTAACATGAAAGAAAAAAAGGCCTGAGTTTTGACTGTGAAAAAGCAGTTCCCTCCCCACCAGTGCTGAGAGTTTGGTCCTAGTAATCTTACTTGCTAAAACATCCACGGGTTCTAGTAGTTACCCAGCTGAGACTGCCTCCTGCAACTGTAACAAAGCATTTCAAAACTTTTACAGCACTATCTGCCCCTCTTCTCCGAGGACTTTTGCTACAGACTCCGGATCACCTTGGATCACCTTTTACACTTCACCTGGTTTTGGGTCACTTGTGAGCTGAAGTGACCCGTATGAAGAGGTAAAGGGCTGAGAATCTCTGCCCTTGGGCACCCAATTGCCTTTGCAGTACTCAGGAGCCTGCCCTGAAGTGGTGAAAGCAGAGTCAGGCATCCACACCAACAGTCACAGCCCAAAGAAAGGAAAAAAGCCATTCTCCTCACAGCAGGAAAGAGGCGCCCAGAGTTGTTTTACTCCCCACTTGCACAGGGAATGCAGATGTGTTTCAGAATGCTCTGTTGGAAATTAATCCAACCTCTGCAGCATACAGCTGGGACTGTCCGGGCTGTTCTATATAGCTATTTCTGTATGGTCTTTGTAGCTGGCACCAAGGGAGAGCCGTGGCCCAAAGGCATCAGATGTTTCCTATCTCCCCCTCATCAGTTGTCCCACTTGACCTCCAAGACATTTTTTGTGGGTTTCTCCTCCATTTTTAAATGCCTGGAATACAGTGCTGTGTGGTAGCCCAGCAGCCTGATGTTTTTAAAACACCGGGACTACGCGAAGGTGGTGCATATGTGTGAGTGGGATTGTTGCACAGTTTGGGACACGGCCTTGCCCTGGACCCAGCACCAGAAAGCTAAATCTGGTGCCGTGCTCATCCATACTGTGTGGACAGTAGAGTGAAGACCTGCCAGCTGCATCTGGGATTCCTCTAGGAGATTATCTGTTGCTCGCTCTCCAAGGGGATGCTGTGTGCTTAGGCACAAACTAGCCAATATGGGTAAGCAGGAGCTGTGCCTGTGTTGGCAGGGATAGTTAATTTTTTCCATGGTAGCTGGTATGGGGATGCGTGTGGATTTGTGCTGAAAAAGGGTTGATAACACAAGGAAGTTTTCATTACTTCTAAGCAGCACTTACCCAGAGCCAAGGCCTCTTCTGCCTCTCACCCCACCCCAGCAGCGAGTGGCTGGGGGTGCCCAAGGGGTTGGAGGGGGCACAGCCGGGACAGCTGACCCCAGCTGACCCCAGCCCATAGGACATCATGCTCAGCACACAGAGCTGGGGCAGCAGGAGGAGGAAGGGAGGACACTCGGCGCGATGGCGCTTGTCTGCCCAAGTCACCGTTACATGTGACGGAGCCCGGCTGTCCCGGGGACGGCTGAACCTGCCCGCCCGGGGGAAGTGGGGAATGAATCCCTTGGTTTGCTTTACCTGTTAAACTGTCTTTATCTCAACCCACAAGTTTTCTCACTTTTCCCCTTCTCTTTCCCCCATCCCACCCGGCGGGAGCGAGCAAGCCACTGTGGGGTGATTAGTTGCCAGCTGGGGTTAAACCACGACAGGCTGCAAATCACCATGCAGGGCAGCTCCCAAGCTGGTGCAGCTCAGCTTAGCTCCAGACCCTGGAACTGAACCACCCTTGCACTGATTTGCTCATGTAAAGAGAGCCTTCTCCCTACTGCTGGCAGATCAGCTGGGAGGGCCCGATGTACCATAGCCATGTGTAGAGGAATAGTGACAAGACACGTTGAACCAACTACCTCTAGCTGTGAAAGTGCTGGGGAGTCATTACAGAACACTAAACCTGGAGAAAAAGAAGGAAAACGTGGTGCTAATGGAGAGGCATAAAGAAACATCAAGCTCTTACCCGTACAAAGCTGGCTGGAAACCAGCCTTCGCTGTCCAGAATCCTCCCCCACCACCACTCCTTGTTGGTGGCATCCATTACTTCAATGACATCGCCGGCCTTGAATCCCAGCTCTTGGTCATCCATCGTGACATGGTCCCAGAGGGCTTCTGCGTACACCACGCTGCCATCGCTGATGAGCTGTGGACAGAGCAAGTCAAACTGTCAGCTCCCTCCAGGGAAGCAGCACAGTCTGCCAACGTGGCCACAGCTTTGGCACCGCTGCAGCTGAGCCCAGCAAGTGTTGATAACTGCTTACTCCCCATGAGCACTGTGAAAAGGTGCTAGTCTGGCAGATGCTTCGGCTGACCTTGCTCTCATTAGCTTTCACTCAGAATCATTTCATCGCTTGAACACGGTACGTCTACTACCACAAAAAACAAATTTGATGCTCTGGAATTTCTTACTGGTGTCTTTGCCTCATCCAGCAGACAAGGCTCAGGGATACATTGTTAGTGGAGGATGCTTTTGTACTGCCAGTGCAGCCCTGCTTTGGAAAGCCTCGAAATAAAACCTTGAGCATCTGTTTAGAGAGATACTTCAGTACAGAAAGTATTCTGAGGCCTCAGAGCTAGTCCAGGATGGACAGAGCCTTAGGTTTTTTAAGGTGGTTAAACTCGGCACTTAAACTGCTTAAAATAAGTCTCCTGGAGAGTTTAAGTAATTATACTGAGCAACAATGGTTATTTGCTACATGTCCCATAGAGGGGCTATTCCAGGAAAAAAAGGACCCCTAACAATTGAAAAAGTAAACCAAAGCAAAAAAACCCAACCAACCCACATGGCTAGAGGCTGTGAGGGGGCTCTTGTCTACAGTGATGATTGTGTCTATACGTGCCTGATGCCACTCTCAACCATTCACACCCTAGCTACGGTGTAGCTAAGTAACACTTAGGACCTGTTGCAGTGGTGTATTTGTAAGCTCATCCTGCTGGCCACTACAACAGGAGTACCTGCCCTATGCCCACAGGTTTATTGTGTCAGTCTCCTTTGAATTTCAACAACTACAGAGTACATGTACAGACTTCTTGGAGCCTCAGCATGACTGAGACTGTCTGAACACTAAGGATTTCCCCAGGAAGGCAGAGTGCATACTGGGGTCCTGCTAAAAAGGACTTCGCCATTCTGGAGTGGCTGGGAAACCCTATTTTTCTCCAGAAAAATGGTGCAATGATAAATTCTGGGAAGGCAACAGAAAGAGCAGTCTATAAGGCAGAAGGGAGAAAGAGAAAACCTGTACAAATGCTCCTGTCCATGGTATATCCCACAGCCTTGCAGCAGTATCAGCACCACCACACAACGCACGTGTCATTCATGCTGGGCACCTTAGGCTGCTTGGTCACATGGTCATCTACTGCTCTGGGTTAACATTTTTGCTTCTCTCCAAAGAAGGAAGATGTATATTGTATAGGAACTTCAGAATAATTGTGTATAGAGTAAATCAGGGAGAGAGTTAACGAGGCATTGGAAAGAAAATTCACAGTCTGTCTTTGGATAGCAAATGCCCCTTCACTGAACCAGAAACAGCTTAATGCAGTGTTTCCCTTCTGACAAAATCAATGGGATGATGGCGAAGGAAAGGATGAGAGGGTCCCTGGCGCTCCCCACGCTGCCTTTTCTCAGCTGCAGCACCACAGGGCTGGGTGCCTCCTTACTGCAGGTGTCTGCTCTTCAGCGAGGCGAGCAGTCCCTGTGGTGAGGCCCAGCAAGCAGGGAACGTAAGGGACATGCTGCTGTCATACAGCCGGCCAGCGGCATGACAAGAACGCAATCCAAGGGCCCGAAATGGTGTCTCACTGGCCTAAAGGCTTTGATCACAAGGCAAGTAGAGAAGTTATATCGTTAGTCTTGGAAAACCAAACATCAAGAGAGAGTGATGAATGCACCATACAGCAGAGGCAGCTACGCCCAGTCAAATGGCAGGTATTTGTCCAGACAAGCCGTGGAGGGAAGGGGTATTTGGGCTTAACAATTAAGGCATATAGCTGTTACAGCTACGTGTATCTCAGTGGAGGCAGGGGATGGAGAGCCACACAACTGCAAAGACGCGAGGGTTATCCATGTGTTAGAAACCATGGAAGTGCCAGAGAACGGTCACGTAGGAATTCGGGCTTCTCCCTCCACAGAGGTGGTGGGATCAATAGCCCGGCTGAAGTGCATCCACACCAATGGGCAACAAAAGAAGGAGGTGGAAGCCCTTGTGCAGTGTGAAAACGATGATATAGTTGCCATCCCAGGACCATGGTAGGATGACTCACACAACTGGAGTACGGCAACGGATGGCTCTAAACTCTTCAGAAGGGATAGGCAGGGAAGGAGGGCTGGGGTAGCCCCGTATGTTAGGTAGGGAGTGTTTTCACTGTCTAGAGCTTAACAGTGGTGATGGTAGGGTTGAGTGTTCATGGGTAAGAATCAGGGGGAAGGCCAACAAGGCAGATAGCATAGTGGGAGACTTATAGACCACCCAACAAGGATGAAGAGGCAGCTGAAATATTCTATAAGCAGTGGGGAAAAGTCTCACAAGCCCTTGTTCTTGTGGTGGATTTCAACTTAGCAGGTGTCCCCTCGAAATACGCCACAGCAGAGAGGAAATACTCCATGAGGTTCCTGGAGTGCGTGGGAGAGAACTTCCTGACACAGCTGGTGAGGGAGCTAACAGTGAACAGAGAAGAACTCGTGGGTGAGGTGATGGTTGGAAGCTGTCTTGGGCATAGCAATCACCCAGTGATAGAGATTTTGATTCCTGGAGAATGAGGAAAGCGTCAGCAGAACTGCCACCTTGGACTTCCAGAGGGCAGCCTTTGGCCTGTTTAGGAGCCTGGTTGACAGAGTCCCTGGGGAGGCAGTCCTGAAGGGCAAAGGAGTCCAGGAAAGCTAGACAGTCTTCAAGAAGGAAATCTTAAAGGCACAGGAGCAGGCCGTCTCCATGTGCTGAAAGATGAACCAGCAGGTAAGAAGACTGGTCTGGCTGAACAGAGAGCTTTGGAAGTCAGAAAAAAAAAGAGAGTTTATGACCTTTGGAAAAAGGGGCAGGCAACTCTGGAGCACTACAAAGATGTTGTGAGGTTATGCAGGGAGAAAATTAGAAGGGCCAAAGCTCAGCTACAACTTAATCTGGCTACTGCCATAAAAGACAATAAAAAATGTTTCTATAAATACACTAACAACAAAAGAAGAGCTGAGGAGAATCTCCATCTTTTATTGGATGCAAGGGGAAACATAGTAGAACATGAGGAAAAAGCAGAGGTACTTAGAGCCCTCTTTGCCTCAGTCTTTAATAGTAAGACCATTTGTTCTCCAGGTCCCCAGCCCCTGAGCTAGAAGACAGGGACAGGGAGCAGAATGAAGCCCCAGTAATCCAAGGGGAATTGGTTAGTGACCTGCTACACCGCTTAGTCACACACAAGTCTATGGGGCTGGATGGGATCCACCCAAGGGTGCGGAGGGAGGTGGCAGAAGTGCTCACCAAGCCACTTCCCATCATTTCCCAGCAGTCCTGGCTAACCAGGGAGGTCCCAGCTGACTGGAAGTTAGCAAATGTGACGCCCATCTACAAGAAGGGCTGGAAGGAGGATCTGGGGAACTACAGCCCTGTCAGTCTGACCTCGATGCTGGGGAGGGTTATGGAGCAGATCATCGAGTGCCTTCACACGGCACATACAGGACAACCAGGTGACCAGGCCCAGTCAGCACGGGTTTATGAAAGGCAGGTCTCCTTGACTAAGTGATCTCCTTCTATGACAAGGTGACCCGCTTAGTGGATGAGGGAAAGGCTGTGGATGTTGTCTACCTGGACCTTAGTAAGGCCGTTGACACCGTTTCCCATGGAATATTCCTGGAGAAACTGGCTGCTTATGGCTTGGATGGGTAAAAAACTGGCAGATGACCGGGCCCAAAGCGTTGTGGTGAATGGATTTAAACCCAGCTGGTGGCTGGTCACAAATGGTGTTCCCCAGGGCTCAGTACTGGAGCCAGTTCTGTTTAATACCTTTATCAACAATGTGGACGATGGGATCGAGTGCACCCTCAGTAAGTTTGCAGACACCACCACGTTGGGCAGGAGTGTTGATCTGCTGGAGGGCAGGAAGGCTCTACAGAGGGATCTGGACAGGCTGGATCGATGGGCCGAGGCCACCTGTGTGAGGTTCAACAAGGCTCAGTGCTGGGCCCTGCACTGGGGGCACAACAACCCCGTGCAGCGCTACAGGCGTGGGGCCGAGTGGCTGGAAAGGTGCCGGTGGAAAAGGACCTGGGGGTGCTGGGCAACAGCCACCTGAACGTGAGCCGGCAGTGTGCCCAGGTGGCCAACGGCAGCCTGGCTTGTGTCAGAAATAGTGTGGCCAGCAGGACTAGGGCAGAGATCGTCCCCCTGTATTTGGCACTGGTGAGGCTGCACCTCGAATACTGTGTTCGGTTTTGGGCCCCTCAATACAAGAAAGATACTGAGGGGCTGGTGAGGGGTCTGGAGCACAAGTCTTATGTGGAGCGGCTGAGGGAACTGGGGGCATTTAACCTGGAGAAAAGGAAGTTCAGGGGAGACCTTACCGCTTTCTACAACTGCCTGAAAAGAGGTTGTAGTGAGGTGGGTGTTGGTCTCTTCTCACAGGTAACAGTTGATAGCACAAGAGGAAATGGCCTCAGATGGCACCAGGGGAGGTTTAGATTGGATATTAAGAAGAATTTCTTCACCAAAACTGTTGTCAAGCATTGGAACAGGCTGCCCAGGGAAGTGGTGGAGTCACCATCCCTGGAGGTGTTTAAAAGATGTGTAGGTGTGGCACTTAGGGAGAGGGGTTGGTGGTGGACTTGGCAGTGCTAGGTTAATGGCGGGACTCAACGATCTTAAAGGTCCTTTCCAACCTAAATGATCCTATGATTCTATGCTTTTTATGTATAGTTCACTTAACAGACATATTGCATATCCTTTGACAAGCTTGGACCATACTCAGCATTATGAATAAATCCTTTATTCATATTTTTGAAACACTTGTAGGTCTTGTCAGGCTTCTAGAAAGTTAGAGGTTTTGGCTTTCTAGCATAAAGTAGTGATGGCTGGAGTAGAGAAGACGGTGGATGTAAAAGTGTATATTTTTCCCAAATCAGCTCTCAGACTTCAGTTACAACAGCCAGGCTGCGGATGACGGTGCATGTTAGCTACTCTCAGAAAAGAGCTCTGCTGCTGCTTTGAGCAATCCGCCTGTGCACAACCCGTCCATTTGCTTTAACAGTCTGACTTCAGTGACCAGTGACTGTGTGGACCACGAGCTGAGCCCAGCTCCTCCCTTCTGCAGGAAGAGCAGAGCAGTAACGGGGTGATGGGGTGGCTGGAGCTGAGCATCTGGCCACCCCTACAGAGAGGAGCCGATTCAATACCCTGATCCCACACAGAGTGCTGGGGAGTCACTTGCACTCAGGTAAGCCCCACTGCCAGGTCATGCCAGAGGTAAGGGGATGTGGGTAAGGGATGGCTGTTGCTCAGGAAACAGGCATATGCTAATAAATCTCAGGGAAGAGCAGCATTCAGCGTGCTTTTCAATGTACAAACTGTGACCAGCATATAAAGAACATGGCTCTTTCTGAGATAAAAGACCTTTGCTGTGTGCTTCAATATGCCACCCTGAATCAGTGCTCTGAGTGTGGCACGTGGTAGCTGGGGCACACGCCATGACCATGACCAGAGAGAGACTAAATAGACTTCCTCTGTAGCACTTTGATGATCACACAAGCAGAGCCTTGATGATGTGAGGGCGTCAATACCTTATAGTACCCAGCTGTCAGATCTCAGTATCTTAATGAGAAGACAACAGACCAAGACTGACCCAGCATTAACAGCATGTTAGAGTTGATACACCCAACTCACAAGGGGACAGAGCCGCATGGTTCTTCTCGGAGTCACTGAAAACCATGGGGCTGACTAGTGAATCTTCAGTTGGTATTTTACTCCATCCAGTAATATTAATATCTTCAAATTTCTCTATGCAGCAACAACCGTATTGTGAATATGATTTAGCAAATATAGAAAGTCACAATTGACCGATCACCAGCCTGGCTGAATAGGCACAGGCAAGCAGACAACCCACTACCAGTTCCCATGCACAGAAGTAACTAAAAATATACCAGAAATACAGGCCAGGATTTGACTAATTGACACCAAACACCATGTTTGTAGAGAGGAATGATCAATATGGAATAAAAGCAAGAAATAAAGATTTTTAAAAATACTTTATATATGCTTTGGATCGTCTCAGTTAATTTAGTACAGCAGCACTTGAAACACCTCCAAGATCGCGAGGTCTGCCTGGTCTCCTCCCTGCTCCACTTCAGTCTGTGCAGACACAAACACTGAGAAGCACTTAATGATCCCCATGCTCAATGCCCATTTTTCTCTTAGCCCTCAATCTGTACCAGTCTGTACCTCACACTAATTTTTTCAACTGTATCCAGTCCAATCCCTAGGCTGAGGCAGAAATATCAAATACACCCAGTCTAACAGCCCCTTTCCCAGAGCAAATGCTGAAGGGCAGCTCTGAGCCAGGACTGACATTTCCATGGCACAGAAGCACCTACGGTACCGTGTGTCACTGCAGCAAGCAGAGCTGTTACCAAGGAAAAAAGGGTTAGGACTCTCACTCCCTACCCCAAGGATAAAACACAGCAGCAGATAAAAAGGCTTTCTGCAAAATGTGTTTGAGCATGGCGCGATCAACCACCTATATTGTGAGAGCTGCTTATCTTCCAGAGAAGCGTGTACTAAAGGGAATGCTTACCATTTCCAAGCATGGCAGCTCCTCAGCTCAAAAGGCTCATCTTACCATAAGTTTTGATCTTTGCAATTAAAGCAAGGTTTGAAAAACAACTATTAATTTCCATATGAAACAACATTTATGAGCTGGCTTTGCAATATCAAGAACAACTCAGTACATGTTCTTGAAGAGCCCCAAACCAGCCTCTAGAAGAGAAACGTTAGAAGACAGAGAATGCAAACCCAGACACCCTACCGCTGCTCTAACTACAGCTGGCAGCATGAAAACAAACGTAAAAAAAGGCTATTTTTCTTTGTCTATAACAACATTTAAGTTTGTAAACAGCAGTGCTTGCAACCTATAGGCTGCATTAACACTGATGCTTTGAATCGATTGACTCCAGCTCTAATACTGCACTGGCACTTCTGTGCACGTGCAGCCACAGGCTCACTGCTCGGTCTCACACGGCGGATGCTCAGGAGGGCGCCGGTAAAGCAGTGCTCGTGCAGGTTACTCCGTGTGTCACAGGAAGATGGAGGGGGGAGGACTGCTGCATTACTGCTCCAAGCACTGTCTGTGCACAGGCTGCGAAAGAGGAGACACAGCCAGGGCTATCGCCATAGCTGCCCCCAGGTTAGTCCGTTACAGGTGGGCAAACAGATCCGGCATGCCAAGGCCCACGTCTGTGGGCTTGTTTGCGTTGCAGCTACTTGGTCCCTGTTTGTCTCAGGCTGGACACCTTGACAGAATCGCCTCATATATCCCTGGTCTTGTTCTGACAGGAGCTCCAGGCAATATTAACAGAGACAAAAGATCTCAGCAACTTACTGAAGGAGGGATGAAGATGCCTTTAGGAAATATTTATCTTTGACCTACTTGGTTCTATTTGAATAAAATTTGAATAGATTTCTCTTGATAATGCCAAGTACACTGGATCACATAGAGCTAAAAAATTAACCCAGGAGCGTCGGAAGATACTGGCAACAGGGCAGTTCAGGGAGAACATGGCAATAAAACGGAATTTACTTTTCAGCTTTGTGACCCTAAACCAGACACCTTCCATGAAGAGCACGTGAACCCAAGCCCTTTCTGGTGAACTCAGATGGTTGCTGTGAAGCCTGAGTTCAGCCCTCTGAACTTGTGAGTTACAGACTGAAGCTGAACTGGGTCAGCACATCAAACATTTAAACCCTGCAGCAGTCTTGACCCCAGGGGCAAAGCCCCTCCCTCCCAGCTCCAGCTCCTTCACCTGTCACTTTGCTTCCAGAGCTTCTCTTCTGCTTTCTCTCATGCAAAATACAGAGGAGTTAAAGAAAAATTTTACTTCCACTCTTGCCCCAAAGTAGTGCTTCATCCACACAAATACTTACTTTTTCTGAATGTTGGTAGAAGCAAGCTAGCCTCTCCCTTGAACAGAACCCATAGGATAGTTTTCAAATACTCCTGACAGCTTGCTCTTGCTTCCTCTCAAAACTTTAAGTTTCACTGTTTAATGATGGACAACAGAGATTAAATTTATCTCACAGAGCTTCTGTCATCTGAACAGCAGGCATTTAGTCTGAACAAGTACTCTTGATTGCCTTGACGAGCATCTCCCCTTTGTGGAGAGAGACAGGCACCCCCGGGAAGGGTTCATCATCTCAGGCATCTATCTTAGCATGATGAATTAACCAAGGCCCTGGGGGTCCTGTCTCCCATCACTGCCAGGGAGGAATCTGGGCTAGCTAAAACTTGCTGCCCAGCTGTAGGGTGCCAGAACCACCGACACAACTCCGCAGCCACAGCAAACACTTCATTGCTTCTTGCTGCTCCTCCGTCTACGTGTTTCAGGGCAGCACAAGCCGTCCTTGTGACGGCATTACACCAGACACGTGTCCCCACGCGGGCAGTGGGTCGCACTCACCGCTTCAGAAGCGCTGACCTGCACACCATTGCCCCCAGCCGAGCCATGCCTTCGGCATTTGTTGCTGTTTTGCCTACTGTGGCAGCTGCATATTTTTTCAGCACAGATTTTAGAGTACTGATTAAGGATAGTGGAGGACTCTGAGGCATTTACCAAACACTGCAGATCTCCATTCAAAATATTTTAATTTGACAGTGATTCTGCTTAACAAATCTGAGATGTCAGTCAACCAAGATCTTAATCCAGTTAAGTGTGCTACACTGATATTCTATAGTGCTGCTTTTTTAATCAGTGCCTGTAGTCAAACTCCTCATGTGACATTAGTACAGCTGCCTCCATTTACCAGACATTCAAAATTTGTCATCACATTTATTTGGTAAGAACTATTTTCCACAAAACCATTCTGACTGGCATTAATTACATTATTCCTTTTTATTTATATCATCTGAGTCCTGATTCCCCCTCAGAAGTGGTTTAAACAGATGGGAAGAGGAGGAGGGTCCCCCCGCAGCAGGCAAGGAGAAGCTTTGAAAGCTCCCTTCATCAAGTGCTACAGGAGGAGGGAAGCAAGCCTTGTAGAAAACAGAGGCAGAGCTGTGCTCCTCGTTATTTCGACCTGCGTGTGAAGAGTATAGCATGAAAAAGCATGTCAGGTGCATGCCCATCTGAGCCCAGTTAAAGGTGATTTTTCAAACTCCAGAGTGATGCAAGAAGTTCTCAGGTCCTCATCTAAGATATGGGAGCTGATTATTACAATGCAAAACCAATTAACTGAAATTGCTTTAGACCATTTTACTTTTGATTGAAATAGGCCAGGAAAGCTCTTATAAAACAGTGGGGATAGTTACCTGTAGCTGAGGAAGACACCTACTCATCTAAATCCTGTCAGTGCCCTCAGTAACCCAAGCATCACTCTGTATATCAAGGGAGTCTGCTAATTTTAGGAACTAACATCCTTAATATTTGGCATAAGGAAACAACAGGAGCAAAGCCCTTCTCAAAACTGTTAGTACTCTGCAAAAGGTTGCCTTTGTATCACACTTTATAGTTAAATGTTGCAGCTGCTGGTAGTGCTTACAGTAAGTAAAGCTATAAAATAGCTTCCTATCATACAAGTTTCCAGAGAATACTTATATAAAGTTCTGTCTAGAAGACATTTATTTTCTGGTATAAGTGAAATATATTTTCGCTCTTTCTAAACAAGCAGATACAATGCTGAATGACAGGATGACAAAATGGCAAATGAAATTCTCTGCTGACAAATGTAACACAAGCTGTATCTAACACAAATGACTGATTAAACAAGCTACTCCTCAGGAATGTCTCTGCAGACAGATTTAAGAAAACATCAGCCTGCTCCATCAGGGTCAGAAAGTCTGCATGTCAGGAATGACTCAGAAAGAAAGAGGGAAGAGGAGAACTAGACAAGGCACAAGGAGCAGCACGAATCACAAGTGGGAAGAGTTTCTAGTCCTGTACAAGCCAAACAGACCTTGAAGCTGCAACAGAGAAAGGTGGATGGAGGGTGGCCACGAGAGGAAGGCTCACAAAATGGTTATTCATAATGCAAGGTTGATGGGTGCCCGGGGAAATCACCAGACAAGAAGTTTAGTACAAAAGCAGTACATTTTCCCTGTGGTGTATAACTAAGCTGTGCCACAGGATGCCATGGAGCCAAACACATAGGTGATTTTAAAAGAGATTAAGCAAATGTACGTCCTTCAAGGCTCTTTAAACATGTCACATCTGGATACAGCCCGTCAAGAATCTTAAACATACCCAGGAAGGCACACAAGGGAAAGAGCCAGGCCATACTTTCATCTATTCCGGAGCCCCCAAGTCACAGACAAAAGTGTTACTGGCTGTCCCTACAGAGCTGGTCTTAGGACATTAGGGTAGTAAAAAACACAAAAGAAAATAAATGTTGTCTATTGATATTACCCACAAATACTTCTTGAAAATGGTGAGCCCTGAAAATATTAACTTGACAGGGACAGATATGTTCCCTGAGGTACAGCAACACTCTCATTCCAGAGGACAATTAGCAATTGCCAACACAGTAATTGCAAGGACGTTAGGATGTCCTCTGGTGTAGGGCTGTCACCCTCCTGGCTGGGACTCCCTGGGCAGAGGTGAACTCAGCACTCCCACACAGCTTTGACATAACAGATCCCACGCACTTTATCCTACCCGCACAACACTTGCCAGGCACATGGAAGAAGGTCGGTCCACACACCTGGAGTATCCATTCATCCCTACAGCATGGATGTCCAGCTCCTGGCCTTTTCTTTTTTCTCCCAAGAAAGGGAGGATGAAAGTGTACCCAGGGAAACCTGGCTGTTCAGACACTGCCTGGGAGGCTTTCAGGGAGAGAGAGTCCCTGCGCACAGGTCACAGGAGTGGGTATGTGCAGCATCCTCACTCAAAACGTTCAGAAAGACCTTTACAATTAAGAGCTCAAAGGACCTCAAAACCTCCTTACGCACTCAAAGCCAGAGAACTTAAGTCATTCTAAAGCTCTAAATCAGCTTAAACTCATCTAAGGCCTTAGAGTGTTTTAAACACTTAAAACCCATCTAAAGCCTTAAAGTGGCTTAGGAAGCTTGAAACACTCTGAGGCTTAAAAGTGGTTTAAGTATCTTTAACCTTTGGCTAACCCACTCTCATACCTCTCCCAATAGTGTCACATTCATCACTCTAGGTTAAGGCAGGATCCAAGCACCACAGTCCTGTTTGCCCCAGACAGCCCAGACCTCTGACAGAACCACTCTTTTTAATCCCCTTTCCAGCTATTCTGGGGTGCTCTGGGGAGTGCTGAGCCCCTTTCAGCAGAGATCCCACACCTCGCGGCCGACAGCCCTGACAGCCTGGAAGTCAGCCACACTCTCTTCTCCTATTTTCTTTGGTTTCAGAGACTGGAAGGGAGTGAGGCCTGGGGTTGAACTCTCAGGTTTGAACAAGACTTTGACCTAGGGCTCACACATCTACAAAGTTTCTAGTTCCAGTTTGGCTGTAGATGAAAACAGTGTCAGACTGACTGACTCCACTCTTCACCTTACCAACGGTTTTGAAGTCTACATTTACTACAGAATATGAAGCACTCGTGCTTAATGCAATTTTTACATTTTCTGATGTCTTGATTTTAACTATACATCCTGGGAATGGAAATAGCCCAGGATGTTTCTGTTCGGTTGGTCTCACATTTAAGGGTGATTGCTGTTGCATCTTTTGTACACTACTGCTCCTCAGGCACACAAATTAAACTATTTTCTTTAGAAAATTTTACTTAATGTTACATTAACACATTTTTCTGTCACTGATGCTACAAACTCACCTCATTCCCCTCTTGCTGCTGCATGCAGCATTACCCTTCCTCTGTGCACCAGCGCATCCCCTTGGAACATTTCCCATCCCTCTCCCTCTCTGCAAGAGAGCTCCCAATTCCACTGCCCCTCCCATGACTTAATTGTGAGATTTTTCCTTTCTGTTTCTTTTTTTTTTTTTTTTTGCTTTATTTTTCACCATTATTTCTTTGGATGAGTGAGGATTATATACAAAGCAGTTCAGCTGCAGCTCATCTTGCACATGGATTTATTGAGGATAAATGTTGCATCCTGGCTCTTTGCAGAATAAAAGGAAAAGGAACCATCTATTTCCCAGAGCTCTCCGCCTGCTGATGATTGTTGCTATTCCCTTCCCTCAAAAGATACAGCAAGTTACAGAATTAGTTATCGCTTGAAGGCAAATTAATCTCAATTTGTTTTACAAATAAGGTTAAAGAAAACATTTTAAAGCAGATACAAACTGTGTTGCTAGCAAACCACTCTGAATCATCAAAAGGTCAGCATCTCTTTGGGCAGTAAGCCAGAAACAGAGTGCACAGCTTTCCTTCTCATGCGTGTACATGATTTCATTTTAATGGAACACACTGCAAAGAACACGCTGAAATGATTTTTATTGCTCCTATCTCCTGTGAAAACATCTCCCCTGGATTAACAGCACTGTGCTAACGTCTGTACAACACCGGTAGGCGCTGGCAGACATGCTGGGCCAACAGAGACTGTTTAGCCATTTCCATGACCTGGCTCTCCAAGATGGCCTCCCTGCCCCAAAAGAACCACGCAGTTTAGTATCTGTTTCCTTTCTTCACCTTCTCCTGAGAGAAAAATCCTGCAGATTTTTGGTGATCCCCAAATTATGATTTCCACACCCCTGACCTGGCCACCTTTCTGGTGATCTCCTTCCCAGTGCACACACACTGTTTTAGATCCTTTCTTCACTGAACTAAGAATTGATGTCTGTCCTTTTCTTTGAAAACGGGGCAGAGAAAAATCTGAATATCTACAGAACAAAAGAACAAAAAACCTTGATAATGTCTCACTGTCAGGCAAAGGAGGCTGCCTAGCCTTTGTTTTTTGTTAGTATCTGTAAATATGAGTCATTTCTTTTGTAGTTCTTGCAGAGGGATCTTCAAGCTAGGTACACTCAAAAAAACCCACCAACCAACCAACAACAACAAAAACACCCAAAGCCAAACCAAACCAACCAACAAACAAACAAACAAAAAACAACAAAAAAACCCAAACCACTTTTTTGTATTGCAAGTAGCCTGTGCTAGGTAAAGACGATCGATTCAAGAAGTAGCAGGTTCCTGGTATCTTCTGAGACCCTGTACTATGATGCTTTTGACTATATCCATTTTATTCATTTGTCTCAAGTCCATATCATCTGGATGAAGAGACCTAATGGCCTAAACAAAGCTGAAGTCTCAAACCAGAACCTCATTCCTGTTTCCAAGACCACATTGCAAACAAGCCCTCTAACTACAGGAGACTGAAGCACCTGCTGTTCCTCCTGCAGAACAAGGCTTCTTTGGTCCGAACAGGAAAAGATCAACCTATCTCCTGTTCCTCACAGGTTCTCATTTTAGTCACCTTGACTCCCTGAATGACCATCCCATAGTGGCCACAAGGTTTTCAGTATGGCAGAGTAGTTTTGCAAAAGTGGCTCAATGCAAAGCACATTCTAGCAAACCAGGCAGCAAGAGGATGCTGCACTCCCTGGCTTTCCTCTCTCGGTGTCTGGTGCAAATCTTCTCCCTACACAAATATATATAACAGGTCCTGACTCCTGGGTGCTACAGGTGTGAATTGGGATACTAAAAAATACTAAGTCATGACTCCTTAGCAGCCCATCTTAATCTCCTGCTAGAACTATTTAATTTGGTGAGGTGAGGAAAGCTGTGTTAGGCTGCTGCTGAGACATCTTGGTGCAGCTCTCTAGATTCACGCGTGATGCCTATATACAATGTTTATATTTCCATACAAAGTTTGCCACAACTCTGCAGATACTCAACATGCCAAGCCTGGAGAAGATCATGATTCAAAACAACCGCAAGCAGTCAAATCCAGCTCTGCTATGCTGTTCTGAGCCACATTACCAAAAAGGCTATAGACACTGGGCCTATAAATAACATTCATTTACTGCCCCTGCACAGTGGTCACTACAAACCAGCACAGCTTAGTAGGAGACAACTAATTCCATTCCTGTGTTGATATCTTAAATGGATGCAATGCTGAACAAGCACAACATTTTTAATCGTGGATGCTATGGCGCTTTGCTTCATGTCCTCTGACACCTTGGCTTTTCCCAGCAGCCTGCTCTGGACAGGAGCTGCTGCAGGAAGGAAAGAGGGAGGTGAAGGCAGCCCCTGTTCCCCCCAGCTGGTCAAGGCTCTACTTGCTCTGCCACCAAGGGACAACAGAGATTCAGGTGCCCCGTGTGAAACTGGTGCTCTCTGGAGGGAAAAGCATGCTGGAAGGGACTGCGCTAGGGTCTCCCTCTCTGGAGGGAGGAGGGGAAGACATGGGACCTCGGTACTGCAGCAGGATGGTGAGACCAGAGCCCTGCACCAGGCCTGTGTTCCAGAGGGGCAGATCAGCTGCTCAGATGCTAGCCAGAGCAAACTCCCAAATTTTCCTCTCTGTAGTCCTCCGCACCTGACAGCCTCCTCTGCGGAAAGGTTCAACAACATCCTCTTGGTGCTTGGGGAGACATTTTTCTTTTAGCATTATCAGCATAGCCGAGCTGACTATCGCTCTTACCAACTGCAAGCACAGAAGGCTTGCACGCATGCGACAGGAGGGAGGCTGCTGTGGGCCTTCAGCAGGTCTGTGCTACCCCTGCGAGTCCCATTTCTACCACTGCCAAACACAGAGTGGGTGCACTCGGTGCAGCCACAGTCATGCCAGGAGTAATCCCAGCCAACGAACAGCTACAAAGATTCAAATAAGACATAATTTTATTGCAGAGTTTTCCAGCACATTCTGTAGTTAAGCCCAGTGACATGGCATAAATAACAAGTACTCCCCGTCTTAAAATCTTTCTTGAACCTGCGTAATGGGACGACTTTTTTTTTTTTTCTGTAAATCAAAACACTGAAAGCATTAATTAAAAGTAATTGCTGATGGTATCATCCTAAATGCTTACTGTGTTTCTTATCTGGCCAGCTCATGCCTTAGATTCCAAGAATAAATCACAAAGACAGCAGATACCACATATCACCACAGAAATGAGTTTAGCCTGGGAGAACAAATTAAGAAAAGATACAATCTGAAGCCTAGATCTCCCTTTGGAAATGATGTCTTGGTCTCACTCCTGTTCATAGACGCTCTTTGCCCTTGTGAGGCTCAAAGTAAAGCAGTAGCAGAGCAAAGCTCTTGTCTGTTAAATGTTCTGGTGAACTTGCCCCACGCAGGGGCAACAGAAACTGCCCCACCCCTGCACGCTGCTTTGTCACGCACCTGGAGGACACCAGCACTGCAGGGGCAGCACGGGGAAAAGAGTGGAGGGCACAGCTCTTCTGCATCCCAGGGAGGAGGACTCCAGCAGCCCCAAAAGGGCCCAGCTGCCATGACCTGATCCGCATCAGGAGCGGAGAGCACCGTGGGCACCAAGTACGCAGAGTACTTTGCAGAGGGGCAGTGACTCCCCTTCCCTGGCCGTGCTGCTCCCTCCCTGGGGCTGCAGCCCAAATGCCATGGCAGAGCTTGACATTCAGATGTCTGTAGGGGAGGCAATCACAGCCTTCCTGCAGAGCACCAGGCTCTTGAGTCAAATCAGAGCACTGAGAGCAAAGAAAAAAAGCCAGATTTGTATCCAGAAATACCAGAGGCTTCTCCCTCCCCACCATCCTTCTATCACCATCTATAGCTCCTGCACACAGTTCAGGGATCCTTCACCAGCTTTATTTTTCCTGGGCTTTATCGGCCATCGCAGGTTCTTCAGCCAAGATCCAAGGCAGGCTTGAAAGATCCAAGGCAGGCTTGAATGAGTCACAACTAATATCAGACTGATTAACGCTTGTGTGTCAACTGCAGCTTCCAGCTGAATGGATACAGCTGTACGTGAAGTTGAGGAAGGAGAAAAACACTGGGTTCCCCATAACAAAACTCAACACAGATACTTCAGGATTAGTCAGGTATCAAACACCAAGACAAGCAATAGAAAGAGAAAATTAAAATTCACCTAACATTAAGAAGAAAATGGTTCCCAGGCTGTTAGCAACCCATGTTAACACCTGCAGCAGACAGTCCTATTACACATATCTCCAACGAGTACCCTGTAAACTTGCAATTTGTCTTACTGGAATTTTAAAATGCAAGAACAATTCTACTTTTTTTTGCTCCCAACTATTCTGGTACAAATAATCTGGTGAAATTGCCCTATGCAGAGGTAACGCAAATTCCCCCAGACAGCGAAGGGGATGGCAGTTTCACCAGGGGTTGCATTATTTTTTTCTATAACATACTTTTCTTCCAGGTTATCTCTCACTGTCCTGGACTCCCCACAGCTCTTGAAGAAAGGAGTGCTTTGCTTTATTCCTCTAGCAGCTGGCAGGTCTTCTCACACTGGGGAAGTCTCAGGTCCTTTGTGTCAACACCTGCAGCATTTCCCAGAGAGGAGAGCTGCCTGGCAGAAAGCAATGTGGCAGCTCTGTACCTCAGAGGCATTAACTGCCCAAACTCATGCTATGCAAGACTTATGTTTTCTCTCTAGTATCAGCAGTGAGCCTTTGGGGGCACTGATCAGCTGTTAGCAAGCCACTCCTCCACCTCCCATTACACGCACTGGCTGCTTCTGCACAAGTTTTGACGTGTCAAAGCAGCAAAGACAAATGGCTCTGGCTCCCACAGACACAGCTGCTATAGCTGGGCAAAAGGAGCTCTCTGGAAATAAGGACGTCATGCCAGGTATGGTGGTAGATATGGTAAAAGTGGACCACAGAGAGAAGGGAAGCAGGAGGCTGCAGTGCTGTGGGAGCACTTGCCTGCTCACAGCAGGGCTGTGCCTGCCCTGGGAGCCCACCATCGCCAGGGTTGGTATTCGATCCTTTCCAAACCCAGCAGAGTCCCTCAGCAAGCAGTGGGAGTAGGGAGTCCCCAAACCGAGCAAGCAGGAGCTAGCAAAAGGTGAATTACTTCATCATCACGAGAGCAGCTCCAGCTACCTAATCAATTCTACAGGACACTAAATAAAAAAGCTCCCTGGAAACTTCCCTGAAGCACCTTCCTAGGCAGTGTGTAACAGGAAGCTACAGTCTCCAGTTCAGTGACAAAAGCCACCCAAGGAGCACTTCAGTGACATGACACCAAGCTAAACAAGAGCACGAGTGTCTTCTTAAATCTAGGATCATTCCTGGCTGGCAAACTTTTGTGGGTTCCATGCACTGGGCCAAACGATTGGATTATGGAGTCGACCTACCGGATACTCTCCAGAGCTACACGCAGGCCCTGTGAATAACCACAGTTCTCATCTAACATCAGATACATTTTGCAGTATTTCAAGATACAGAGCAGGCAAGACAGCAGCGACTGACAGTTCCAACACATTTGCAGGGGCTGCAATGATGCTGAGGCCTGTTACTGCTCCCACAGCTGTTGGGAGCAAAACACCCACCCACTAGATGAGAGGTAGGAGCTTCTGAATACTCAAGCACTTTCAGAGCCTGCTCAAACCTTGTGCATGATCTGCCCTCACAAGCAGCTGCCAAAAGCTTTCTGTCACTGGCACATATGAACCCAAAGCCATACTTTGGTCCCTCATCTGTCACTTGAAGATGCTTTCACATCTTTCACTTGTCCTTTCCAATAAACAATCTTTTTTCCACCTTATGTCATGAAGTTCTGATTCCAACTAAGACCACAGGTGAAGTTTAGAGGGGAGAAGACAGATTTGTTTGAAAGCCAGTGTTGTGTGCTGAGGTTTGGTTTTGTTATTTTTTAAACAGTAACTTCAGAAAACAACATATTCCGGATGCTTCCAGTGGCTGTTTATCACAATGTCAAGCTAACAGAGTTAACAGCCTTGTTTGAGATTTTTAATAATGCAAACCTGTTCATTCACATAAGAGATTCCCAGAGAAGAGCAGAGCACTGGGGCCTGCTGCTGCCCCACACCCATCACTGCAGGAGAGTCTCCTCTCACATGGAAAAGGATGTTCCATACTCAGCAAAAAGAAACTCATACTGAGAAAGGAGCTCAGCAAGTACAAATTTCATTTCTTTGTGTGCTGAAGTGATGTGGTTTTGTATAACACTAAGGTATCACACACAATCACATAAATAACTGGTACAGCGTACATCACTCATAATGACAGAGACAACATCACCATCAGGCCTTTCTCAACATCAGATCAGACTCCAGGAGCCATAAACATTCAGGTCTGAAAGGACTGCAGTAACTTCAACCATTAGGGCCAGTAAATGCACTACCCCTGTGAAAGCTGTACTTAAATTGCAGATTACCTAACACACAAAATTAAGGATCCTGCTAAATTTTAAGGTCTTGGATATTTTGCAGTCTCTAACACAAATGCAAGCAGTGTCATTAAGAACAGTGCACTGTGGCTTCCTCTCCAGTCTGTCTTCCTTCAGGAACCAGTCTCCTTCAATGCCATCAAGTAGAGGGTTGCTCCACTGAGGTGCCAATGCCCAAGTCTGGAAGTGCTGTGATGTACTGGGCTGCTGATAAAAACATCATCGAGGTGAACAGGCCTGGAGCGAGCACTCTGCTTTGCTGCCCTTCCCTCCTAATGGGTCTATGAGAGTGCTCCTTGAGTCGCTTCCCCGCTGTGCGTGGCTACTACTGGCCAGTGAGAAACATGTGGCCTGCAAGCAGTGTCCTGTGCAGTGGTTCTGCCAGCCATTTTAATACATGTAGCAGATAAGCACTAAAATATAATAAAGGAAATGGGATAAAAGCCAAGAAAACATTCCTTCCACACTGCTGCAGCATTTATTCAGCCCAAATTCCCAACGCGGTCTATGGATCAATCACTTTGGCTAATTGGGCATTACTCACGCCACCGCACAGCGCAATGTTCACAATGGCAGAGCAGCGGAGGCATTATGGGGTTCAGCTTTTTACAGCAGGTGTTTACATGTAGTAGTAGGTCCTTGTGTAAGGGCTCGTTATGGGATGACTGTCCCTCTGCAGACAAAGCAGCAGCACTTTGGGTTTCTCCAGGGCTGAGAGGTGCTACGTCTAGGCACATCGTCATCATTAGGAATCGAGGCTGATTAGTACCACGGAGAGCAGTCACGATTAAGCAGGTTGGCTCCTTTACCCCTTTCCCTTTCTCTGGTTTAATGGTGATCCAAACCGCAAGGCACAGGTGATGACAGGAGGAGAGTGAGGGGAGCAGGGTGGGGAAGGAGGCAATGATTAAAAAACAAAGGAGGGATACTCTGAGACACACAGTTACCGTAACGGCAGACAAGCAGACCAGAGGCAGACAACGACAAGCTGACCTGCTGATTTGTTGCCCAGTCCTGGAAACCCCCATGCACCACACCACTACCGGCAGTCCTCCTTCAGTGAAATGCCAAAAGAAACATCAGCACCACGTTGACGATGATGAGGAAGAGCAGGATGACAAAGACCACTACCCGCTGGGTCTCCGGGTTCATGTTGCAGCGGAGGAAAGTGTGAAGCGCACTCCATTTGTGCCTGCTTCGGTCAGGGACCTTTGCCATGGCTTCAGCCCCCGGAAAAAAAAAAAAAAAAAACAAAAAACACCACCACAAAAAAACCCAAAACAACAAACAAAAAAACCCACACGCAGCAGGCTTCTTAAGTGACCGCTGTACAGCCCACAGCAGGGGCACAGATGGGGGCAGAGGGCTGTGAACAAAAGCTATTTTGCAGCTCTCAAAAGCAGAAGTCTAAATGGTTCGACACAGCCATAGCTGGTTCCGCACAGCACGTGTGCCAAAACGCCCCCTCCCCACCCCCTTATCTCAGGCGGGCGCTTAGCAGCACATCCGTGGGTTTCCACATCATCTTTGCCGAAGAAACTGTCGCCATCGCTTCAGCCGAAGGAAGACACTGAATTCCTTCTCACAGAGAGCCCAAGCGTGCTGGAGCACTGCAATCCGGGCTGCGATATTGGCTTTCCAGAGAGCGGCTCAGCTATTTGCTGGGCGCCGTCTCCAGGATACATGCAGGCCTTAGCAACGCGGCAAGCGCCAGCCCGACGTGGCGGAGTGCAGGGGAGGCTTTTAAGGAGGGTCAGGAGTGGATTAGGCGGCTGCTTTTTTAAATCCTTCCACCCGCACTAAGAGCGTGCCAGCAATAGAGACAGGTCCTGCCGGAAGGCAAATCCCGCTGCTCCGGGTGGGGCTGGGGGAAGCTGGCCGGGTGACAGTGCAAGGGCACGCACGGCCTCCCGCACACCTGAGTGTGCAACCAGCTGGCAGAGGACGGGGGGGAGATGCAGCCCTCTGGCCTGGGGGTGCAGGAGAAGCGGCTCCTCTTGGCCTCTGCTGTCTGCTTCCCGGCAGGATCCCGGAGCCAGACTGTCTAAAGGACTCGGCTACCTCTGCCAACGCCTGCGTGGGACTGAGGCACTTAAACCCCAAATCTCTGCAACCAGAGAACCTCTAGTCAGCTCTGCAAAGCCCTGAATGTGTTTTTATGAACTTCACACTTTGCTGCTGGACTGTGAAGTTCACTGAGCATCAAGCTGCCCGGGGTACACTCATAGATGCCCCTGCCTAAGCATAGCTCCCACCAACGCCTGATCAGGAACAGGATGAAAAGGCACCCCTCCTTGGAAAAGTCAAGGATGGTTCATGGAGAGCACCCACCAGTAACAAGCTCTTTGACTACAATTGAAGCCCTTTTCTTTCCTCTAGCCAGCAAAGCAGAGCCCATCTTTATACTCAACAGTCATCAGTAATAGCACTCCCCAGAAAAGGAAAAAGACCACCCAGTATTCAAGTCCTTCATTGAGAGAAGGTAATTTCACATCTTCCAGTGAGCATGTGCTCACCCAACACACACTCTTCTGTGAAACTGAGAAATATGAATGGAGCAATCCAGCCCCTGGAGCTAGGGCTAGATGATACAGTAGCTAGTGCATGGAGCTGGGTGCAAAGACAATGACCCTGCACTTTACCCCATAGTTTCAAACATGGGAAAAAAAAAAAAAAGTCTAAAACCCCAACGTGTATATATATACACACATACATTCCTAGGAGCAGGAAACAGAAGTCATGGCTCCCCCCTTAAACATACCAACTGCTAAACACCGCTGGTAGCATCCATCTCTGGGAAGGGCAATGAGGGAGCAGCCGCATGATGTGGGTATGAACAGAATGCACTCAGCTGCTCTCACAATTGAGAGAACGCGTATTTTAAAAGCTGTCTTTTCTCAGGTGTTTGCACATCAATGCCTATAATGTTTCTTGAAGATCTGTGCAGCTCCTGTATGTATTCAGGAAGTCAGCAGGTGAGAGATGTAAAAGGGAAAAGATTTAAGAGTTATGGGTCTGGCTGGGTACTTTTTGTTTTTTCTCAAATCATGTCAACCTCAGCAGGGGTCATACAGAAAGTGCTAAGCAGTCAAACAACTTCCACTGTCTCCTTATCCTTCCACAGTGTTTAAGATATCTGCCACTTTTAGGCATTATAAAATAAAGTCTAGAATTATTTCAGTTTGCTGGTTAAGCTGGTTAGGCAGAACTTCACATATGGAGCAGACTATTGGGATCCACAGGCTGCCCAAGGTCCCAGGTGTTTTTGAGCTTTTTGGCCTGCATTCACTTAATGGCTTTGAAAAACCAAATCTCCCTGCCATATGTGCCACAGCATAATACTTAGATCCCTAAGCTTGCAGACTTCAATTTAATGAAATTTCTTGAAGCCCACAGTTGACTCACATCTTTGCATTGTTCAACTCCTGGGCATTCTGCAAATCTTGTCTGGTTTTGAAGACTTTTCATGAACTGATTGAGTTTGGGCATAAGCCATTGAACAGTATTTGGGAGGGATGTGGATCTTCAGGAGAAGCTAATCATGGTGAATGGGAAGCACATGCTTCTTTGAAATCTGCACAGCAGCTACCATCTTCTCTAGTAGCTTAGTACGCTGAAAAGAAATATATAAATTCCAGTGACCCACCAAGACACACAATGGTGAGTCAAGCTGGCAGAGGTACACTGTTGGTGCCACAGGATACTGAGCAATTTCTAACATCCATGATGATGTAATTCTCCAGTAATGTCCCAAAATCTTTGCCACTCATGAACATGCTCGAGCATTTGAAGGTGAAAGCACAGAAAATTTGACCAAATATCTATAAAGACATCTTAAAGGGGAAGGTAGCTTACCTCTTGGACATTGCTTTGAGACCATCTGGAAGGAGAAGTTGGGTGGAAACCGATACCAAGATGAAAATGCAGAAAGAGATGCAAAGCTGTAATGGAGGGCACATTTTCACCTAATTTTGCTGGCGCTGTCTCTTAAGAAACTTCCTAAGCCACAGCTATGTTCCTTCGCTTTTCTAATGTACAGACCTAAATGCCCTCCTGCACTACATTGCCTGGGCACATATGTTTACCTGGTGTATACCTTGGAGCATTACACAATTACCAATGAGTTGCAGCCACCCTTCTGACCCCAGAGTGAATAAGCAAGCATAAGTAGAAACGGGTCTCAACAAGGACAAAAATCTGCAGAGTGACTCTAGCTGTGACCTGGCTTTTGTTTTCACACAGCAGAGTGAATCCCCCCACACAGTCCTTTAAAGAGTCTGTTCATGGGGGTGTTACTTCCATGGTAACTCAAAGTGGTTTGGGGGGTGTGTGTCTCCAGCTTCTGCCACACGCTGCTAAACACCATGTGGCATTTTTTTATGACAGAAATAAAGCTTCATTCTTATCCCTCACTGGCTTCTGTGGTAGGTGGCATCAGCAAGAGATGAAATAGCTGAAGGTTTTACCTCGTGGCTTGCAGTAGAGTGGGACTTGGTTTGTATAACTGTCACTGAGGGAGCATATTTCAAATAAGTGTTGCACAATCTTCATTGCAATCTAATTTGCAATTGTAATAATTTACTTCCAATCCTTCCTCTAAGAGCCATTCTCAGCCAGGACTGCAGCAAGGGAATAATGCTGCCACTCAAATGGCGGGAGCAGTGAGCACAGAGCTGCCTCAAAGGCCTGATCGCACACAAAGTCATCCTGCAGCCACAGAAGTTGGTCAGTGATCGAGCCTTCAGAGAGCAAATTATTCAAGAATCCCCAATCTAATATTAGATAAAGCAGAAACAGAAAGACACTCCTTTACTTTTCATCAAAATGATACTAATTATTGTCTAGCCTGTACTTGTCACCTTGCTTGTATGAACAACAAAAGGGGGCCTGAGCTTGTGAGGGCTGTTTTAGGAGGCCAGAAGCGCACTTGTCTGCCAAGTGAAAAGAGCATATTAATATTGTAGCAGCTGAACTAGGAAATGAAAGACACATGTACATAAATGGGAAAAATTAATAACTGTAATAAGCAGCACAGGTGCTGCAGTACAACAAGCAAATAACTGAGGAGACAAGCAGTGAAGTTCTACCCAGTGCACTGGGAAAGCCAAAGGCGTGTGCCCTAGCGAGGCCCCCAGGGCAGCTGTGCAGAGGGGACCAGCCCCACCACCAGCACCCTTGCCCTCTCTTGCGAGACAGCAGAGTAGGAAAGCAAGG
This sequence comes from Tyto alba, assembly GCF_018691265.1. Classification (NCBI taxonomy): domain Eukaryota; kingdom Metazoa; phylum Chordata; class Aves; order Strigiformes; family Tytonidae; genus Tyto; species Tyto alba. Next base: position 25,444,403 of record NW_024881262.1, on the reverse strand, counting down.
CTCTGAGTTGTAAGCTAGATACCATGCTAAAGCACATTTCCAGGACTTCCTGGAAGCACAAACAGGGATGTACGTGCTACAAGTACAAGACACACAATGCAATTCAACTCCTCTTAAAGTCAAGGATGCATTAGTATGGCAGGCACAAATAAACTGTGCTCTAAAAATCACTAGAGGAAAAAAAGAACACTCTGAGTCATTTATCAACACCCTCTCTCCAAGGAGGTGAAAAATGTGTCAAAATATTAACAAGTAACAAGGACAGGAGAAGTGGTGCTGGAACTGAGCCTGGATTGGGCCCATCTGACACTCAGACACATGCTTTTTGCCCCAGATGCACTGCCTCACTCTGTGCAGGGCACAGACCACAGACAAACCAGGCAGGCACCTCCTGGTGTGTTTGCCTGCTCTGCACAGCACAGCTTTGCATACCACACAAACATAGTGCACAGTATGCAAATACCAACTTCTCTACAAGTATTCCTAAAATGTTCCTAAGTAGAGTATGTTCCGAGGTAGCGTTACTCTCTCTTTTTACACCAGTGAAGCCACAGACACAAACAAGAACTTCCCGGTCCCTCTAGTTGGCACCACTGGCTGTTTGAACGCTGCGTATGCAGAGCTACACAGGGAGAGAACATGTTCAGTGCACACAGAAACCTTCCACAGTTCAGTAACCAAAGTAACAAATTTCACCTGGATCAATATGACTGGGTTTTTTCCCCTTTAACCTTTCTTTGACATAGAAATCGCTAAATTATTACTGCCCTTTTCATAACACAGAGCTGTTGAAGAGCTTCCCGGGGAAGAAGCTCTTCTATTAATTTTTTTTTTTTTTAATTGGGTGATATAAATGATTCCACCTAATAACAACGGGGTGATCCAACCATTTCAAATGCATCTTTCAAGAAAGAATCCAGGTTCTGAGTGGACATTCAGTGGACAAATTTCTACTCAGTTCAGCAACTGAAAACAGGGACTGAGAATGAAATTGTGAAAGGGGCAGGCATTGCTACCCGCAAATCAATCCATGAAAATCAAGTTTCCTTAACTCCCAAATACCCCACTATCACACTTTGCCCAGCATCCAAACTAAGCAACTGTCAACCCTGTTGTGTATTGAATTAACCCTCAGTGACAACTGCAGCTAACACCTCCCAAAAGGATGTCATTCACTATTGAGCCGTGGCCAGAAAACATCAGAACAAGTAGTTTCTTAAACTGCATATGATCATGTATTTCTAAAATGGAAAACAGTCTGTCAAAGGCCCACAATTTGCTCTGAATTTTACAGTGTGTAACACCGTGTTACTAGAACACAGTTACTCCCACTGCGTGTTTCTCTAGCTAGTACTGCACGGTTTAAGCCCACACAGCTTCTACAGCCAGTACTTCCCTGGACAGTTTACTCGCATGATTCTGCCAAAACGTTACAAGCTGTTCTCTTGCTTGAGTACTAAGATTCATGAGATAATTATCAATGGAAAGAAAATTACCCTGACAGTTTCTGTGTGGCGTGCATAAATTACAGCACAGCCACACTGGTGCACTGCAAGAAAACCACCCATTTAGATGGGCCACCCCTGACAACAATTAAAAAAGACAGAATCTGCTTAGCACCAATCTTTTGCATTCAGACTCTACTAAAGCTAGAAAGTCTTCCAAGTTCTCCTAAAGCAAGTTTTATTTTCAAAAACAGCAACAATAACTCTTAACACATTGGAAGCATCTGGGAATTTTGTCATGGCCTAGAGTGTCAGAGGAGCCACGTTGCTGCTGTGAGCCACGTACTGAGACAACACATCCCACGCACTTCTGCGAGCAGAGGCAAGGGAGCTTCCAGCATCACACACAGAAGAAGATGACACATTTCCAGGATGGGTTGGGCTAGTGCTGGGCATGCATTTGGGTTTGACTGAAGGTGGCAAATTCTCTCGCAGTACTGAATGGCAGATGACAAGCAAGGAATACAGACAGGAATGGCCTGGGAAACAAAACAAAGCATGTTATGATAGATGTGGTGAAGCAAGGAACAAGCAGAGACAAACAAAGACAAGCTGGCACAGTCCATGTGTTAGCCTAGGAAAATGGGATCTTTTCAATACAAGATTGGACACAAAGGATGCTGTACTAATTATGCTCTGAAATAAAGACAAGCTGAATGGGATATACAGTAAGACGGACTGATAGGAAAGGAATTGATGCATCTTAGAGACATGGCAAGATTAACAGCTTGAACGCAATAGCTAGAAAGGGGTCAGACTAGAAGATGACGCTCTTGTTACAGAGCTGAGAAACAGACAGGGTGGCCATGATATCCTTAGTGACCAAGGGAGGAGGTGTTCAGGTGGTACTAAAAATTATTTTAATGCTCTTTTTTTTTATTATTATTTTTTGCTATCCTGTTTTTTGAGCTGAAAATTTGACAGCCATGGATGACACAAAGAGGGGGGAATGGTCTTCATTTGGGCTCCACATGGTCTGGAACAGAGAAATAAGGGAGAAACAGAGGCAGATAAATACTCTGACAGAAGTCAGGGAAAGGAGAGAGGGAACAGGCACAGGTAGAGTTGTGGGACCTGAAGCAGGTGAGGTCAGAGGAAGCTGCAATGAAGCCCGCGAAAATAGATAAAGTGGATGAGAAGGGGATGAATAACAGGGCAGGGTGAGTGACAGGATGAATGTGGTGACTAACACGGGGTAGAGGAAGATGCATAATGTACAGAGCTGAAAAAACACTAAAAGATAATCCTTATAAAAGCTTTTCAGAGAGTTGGTTGGAGAGGTGGGGGGAACAAGGGCAAACTATATTTTAGTTGTTTCTAGACCATAAGGACTCCTTTCTTTCTGACTACACAGGAGTCTTCAAGAAAGCTGTGGTTTGGGGCTATCTGGCATATTCTGTTGAGCCCACACATTATAAAATGAGTACAGGGTATCTTTAGCTGTCATCTTTAAAAAAAATTAGTTTGGCTGCAGAGCAGTGTTATGACATTTCTCTGACTGCTCAGCCTCCTCACCTCTTACAGAATATACCAGTCTTGTGGATGTAGAAAACAGGAAAACTGCTTACAAGTAACAGCTCTGTAAAGTTCTTCCAAGCTGGCATGTAATAATGTTAATTTAAGAACCCTCCTTTATTGTCTTCTGATGCAATTAAAGGAGCCATAGGAGGGCTGGGGAGAACAACAAGCTTCATGGAATATGAAAATAAGAAAAGCTATGAGAGGCTAAAAGACATATATAATCTGTGCATAAGAAACAGGCTACACATTTTTATGTCCTACACAACAGAAAAGCAGGGCAGAAATTTGACATGGTCAAACAGCCTTCTGAGGCCACCTTTTCCTGATACTTCTGTTTTAGCCAGCAGGCTGGGAAAAAAAGGCAGCAGAACAACACACCCTGAAGAATGAGTCTTGATGGTCTGTTCTTCGAAAGCCTGCCCCATTAACCAAGAAATTAGTAACAACCTAAGATACAGCTCAGAAGCAAACTTGGTAAGTGGCTGTCAAGATGATCAACAAAGCAAGGATGGGAAATTGATAGCCACAATAGTAAATGAACAAGGTGCCCCTCCGCTCTAAGCAAGGCATCCATCAGGGACAGTGGAATGTGAAAAAACAGGACATTCAGTCCATATTAGATACCTCAAGCAGCCTGCTTTCTTTCCACAAAAGCCACTAGCAAGTCTTCATGTCAATGAGAAGTTAGTGGAATAGTTAGAATCAGGATCCTCTCTAAAGTTTATAGATAAAAAGAGCTAGAAGTAGGATTGAAAAAAATAAACCCCATCAACACCTTTCTAGGCCACTGTTCCCTACAACTGCACCTGCCCCTCAACCCAGCATTTCAAGAAAGAAGCAGAACTTGATGTTCAACTGCTGTAAAGCAGCACAGCTCTGCTCCTGCCCTCTGAGGCCCTGATCACACTCCATGCAAATCTGCCTGGCAAGTATGTGCCACGTGGAGGTCGGCCACACCGCCCCACGCTGCTAGGGACAAAGGCCATCCTGTGTGCCCGAGCGTGGGAGTACTGGGGTTAATGCAAGTAACATTTCCTCCTTTTGTTGCAAGGAGCAGGCGTATGACTGACCCGCACTGGAACAGTGGTTCTCCCCAGGCCTGCCCAGGGCACCGAGCAAAGACTGGCCCCAGTGCCCAGGGGCGGGGGAGTCCTTCCATGAGCCTCAGGAAAAGCGGGGTTGGCACTTCAGCAGCTTAGTTGTTCTCACTGGTCTTTCTTCCCTCTACAGCTCCCACAGTTTTGCTGCTTTCATCAGAGTGATAATACAAAAATATGTCAATGCCTTCACTGCATTAAAGCACGACTGAACCTGCTGCTAACTCTGCCCCCCGGTTCAGCAAGTGTAGGCCAAGGGGCCTTGGTCACAGGACAAGGCTGAAGCTGACAGGGAGGATCTTTTGAGGGATTAACAGTGCTCTCTGAAGGGCCAGAAGAGTCAGGAGGGATTTTATTTTTCCACCACAGGGTTCAAATGTCTTCTGGGGATTAAGGAAAAAAGAAAACTTTGCAGAGAGGAGCTGCCATAAATCAGGATTTGGAGAAAGGAGAACAAATCCAAGCAACGTTCTGATATCAAAACCATGCTGAGAGGAACCTGAGGCACAAGTACGGTATAAACCCAGATATATTCAACTCCTCTGTCTCTATGCAAACCGTTAAACCTGGAATTGTCTCTATAATAACCTTCAGCCAGCACTCCTACTCTGTCACATTCCTTCTTTATCCCTTGCTCACCAGATCTTTGTACTCCAATATCCACTTTGTTATTGTGCTGTTATCCTTAACAGGTGTTTCTTGAACTAGCGAACTGGGGCATGGACATCCCAGAAACTATTTTTTAAAATAAAGACATTGGCAGAGTGAATTTTAACAGCACGATTCTGCAAAACAGACTTGTCTTTGCACACCATCAGGCTACCATTTCAAGCACGAATAACTGCAGTTTAATTTATGCTACACTTCTGAAGTCAGATCTTAGAAGGGGTGCAAATATTGCAGTGCTTCTAATGCTCTTCCTCCCATAGAACAGCAGTGGAGAGTTAGGCACCAAACCAAGGATCCATGAAAGCAAAGCAAGGAGCTTGCAAGGATAGCTAGTGACATGCATCAAGGACAGGGGCAAGTTCCTTCTCTGTATCAAGCGGAGGGCAGGTTTGAAAGCAAGGCTCCCACTTTACATACGAATAGTGAAATCTCTCATCTTCACCTGCTCACCGGTTATCCTTGGCTGTTGTTGCACAGGGCCTGATCGAGCAAGCGCATGTGCTCCACAGTCAGATCCTGCAGGCAACACAATGAAGGATGGGGGATTAGGAAGCCTGTGATGAGGTGCACGTGAGAGCTCTCAGCAGGCAAGGACCGTCAAGATCTCAGAGGTTTTGAAGATCTCAGTGGTGCCATGGTAGATGGCCCTCATGCTAGAAGTGGCAGGCAGGAAGCCAAGACTTTCTGCAAACATAACCAACCCCTAGCCCTAGCCATACAATGACACTGGTACGGATCAAAAGCTCTTTAACAGGATGCTAAAGTATTGGAAGTTGGTTGCAGCCTGCACCATAAAGAGAAAACCACCTCTTGTGGTTAGCATCTGTAGACACACCACGTTTTCTTTAAGTGGTGGGGTGCATCAGAGTTCTAGGAACCCATGGATACACTGGATAAAATACAGGCAGGCTTTGAGATGATTTGACACAAGTAACTTCAGGAGTTAAAACACTGTTGGACTGTTTTTCTTCTCCAAGGGGAAAACTATTTGTGCAGCCAAGCCTCCCTCTACACCCCAGTAACTGGGAACACATTTAATGCCAGCAAAAACCAGACATTTATTAAGAGTCCCCCAATACTCACAAGCTATCATTAACAAGTGTTAACAGAAGCTGTTAGAGCCTTTACAATTTAATAGCTGGCAGGGCTGATGTAAGAACTCCAAAATCATCATGCTGTCTCCAGTTACTTCCTTTGAGTGGTGTCTTTAGGTCTGTTTTACAGCCACAGATGAAAGTTTGGGCAGTACCTTCCCCTATTTAAACATGTCGGTATGTATGTGTGTGGGGACACACCCATGCCCGCAAAGAAGTGAAACACAGAGGATACCGCTCCTGTTCTGCTTCTTCAGTTTGGTTCCTGGAAGGAGGAGTTAGGTCCATTCAGAGACCAACCCCATAACCCAGTCATTCCATTATGCATGTGCAAGGCCCCTTCCACTGTAACACCTCACCAATTTTGTTTAGGAGTTAAAACTGTGACCGATGCCCATGTGCTATTCTTGCCCCTAGAACTAAGATAAGCCTGGGGTTTTTTTTGTTTGTTCCTAATGAGTATCAGATTAATAGGGCTATCCAGAGAAAACATGGGTCTAGCAAAAAATTATTTATTTTATAGAAATGCTTCTACATGGATTGAGTCCTGCTGGTGGTCTGAATATATGCTACAGACCACAGACTACATGATATGGGAGCTATGTACCCCCCCACCTCACATGTACGTGTGGGAACAGGCACTTGGATTGCCAAGGGCTCACCGCATGACAGCCAGTGTGAAATCTTACCCCATTTCTCCCACCTTTCTAAAAAACTCCCAACACCCACTTCCAAGATAGTCTTTCTCCAAATAAGGATAATCCACAGTGCTGAGCGAGCTACACTGGCTTCCATCACCCTCTCTTCATCTTCAGCCTGCGGGAGCAGGATCCCTTGGTCAGGGGATGGCCGTGTCCTAATGCTGACAAGGACATGAGAAAGTGGCTCAGAGCGGCCCCAGATGTCCATGGTAGAAGGCAGAAATAGGGCTCTGGCAACCCCTGGGACCACTTAGATCCTGATCCTGATGTTTGATGAGACATAATTGCTACAGAGTATTTGAATATACTTATTTGCTTTAAATCCATTGCAAAAAAGCCCTCTGAAATGACCTTAGAAGTTTGCAGGCTGTAAAAACTAAATCCACGAAGCTGTAAAAGAAGTTACAGTTCTGACTCCATACTCTGAACATTCACATCTGAGCCCCATACAAAGTTACGCCAGCACTTGGAACCTGAAACTTGGATCCAGTAAAGATTTATGTCCATGGGGGAACATTATTTCTTGTCCTTGACACCACTGAGCTTTATACAGGACTCTGCAAATAAATCGTAATTGCTGCTTCTGGACCACAGTTGTCAGCCTTGGTTGCAGAAATACTTGAGACACAAAAGCAGGAATTAAGCCCTTGGAAAAAACTAAAAAAGGGGGGGTATTTGTTAACTGGTTTCTATTTGCTTTAGTGTCAGTTGGGAGAGCAATATACTCACATTAAGACATAAAAGTGGCAATAAATCTCTCCCAGTTTACACAGGAATGTTATATATTACTTCCATATGATCAATAATTTTAAATTCTGTTTTCAGTCTGGAAATCTGCTGTGACTATAGAATTTTCAACCTATTCTGTACTCTTAAAAAAAGGACGATACCATTTTGTGGCACTATTTTATATTTTTTCTGTCTTCTGAAATTTGTCCTGATATAGTACAGAAGGTATTTCTATTAATTGGAATGTACATAGATAATGCAAAAAATGCTGAGAAAGATATTATTCATGTTTAACAAAATTAGAATATGTTCTTCTGATTTCATCTGCATTAACATTTTATGAGTTTGGGGTTTTGTTTTGGGTTCTTGTTTGTTTTTGAAAAAACAGTTTATGCGTCTGTCTTGTTTAAAATTGGCTGTGCTTGGAGGAGCACTGGGTGAGCCTAGAACAAATTCCCAGGGAGAGATCAAAGAGTTTAGCACAAAAATAATGCTTTAGTGACTCAACAGTCCCAGCTGTACGCTGCCCAGTAAGACAGAGAGGACTGCTACAATATCTGCCACCTTTGGTACATGGCAGATGTATTGGTTTGCACCACTTCCTGAACATTTTTCTGTATTAATTACTTTGTTACATCAGAAACACATATGTTGGAACCAATTAGCTTAACTGCGTGTTGCCAACAAACACTGGTTAGCACAAACATCTGTATCATACTACAGTATTGTCACTTTAAGACATAAGGCAATGGTGTTAGAAGTCTTAGATAAAATCCTGGCCTGCTGAAGCCAATGAGTAGTGCATTTCCTCAGAAACAAGACTTTACATACCAAATTCCAAACTTATCAAACATAGAGCCATAAAAGATAAGGAAAAAATAGGTAGTCTTGCTGTTATTTTCCAAACGTTTAGTGCTTTGATTTCACAAGATGGGGACAGTACTGTTCATCCACAGCTGCAAGGGGCTAAACACTCCACATGTTGAACTGCAATAGCATTTCTTCTGAAGTACAGAGCCATATGGACCCTTCTTGCACAGCAGGACAGAACAAACCCTTTGTACACATCAGATATTTCCAAGCAAACAGGACTAAGCCTACTTGACGAGGCCAATTACTTGATAGTTTTCCTCCTTATCACCATGATTGCTCAAGAGCTGGGCAGGCAGGATTTTTATATGCTTAATCCCTCATGTTCTCGACTTCAGTCTACATATAACACATTTCAAGCATCTTGAAGCTATGTCTGACCTACACATAATATTTCTTTCTGCACTGGAAGGACAGAACCACAATGCATTTACAGTATTTTTAGTATTTTTCTCTTGCTGCATTTTACCTAATTTTACTGTGGAAGCAAAAATGTACAAGGATAGGGTCTTCATCTGGAACAAACAAAAAGCAAATTCCACCAAGTACAATCTAAACACAAAAATCTCTTTTCATGAGCATCAAGAATGCATTTGAAAGAATGTCGAACAGATGCCCCAAGAAAATGACTTTCTTTGCCTCTTTTCTCATCCCAAACCCTTATTATTACTTTTTGATTGATTTTTCTTGGCTCTTACATACTCTCATGCTGATCTTCTTAGGTGGGCTCTATACAACCTTCCCAGCTTTCTTTTATCCCTCGAGTCTTCTTGCCAATAAATTATTCAAGTTTTATGAAAGTTTCTCTTTTATTTCATAACCATTTTCTCTTGATCCAAAATGAACTAAAAGTCAGCGGTTGGGTGTTTTGGTTTTTAATACAACACTTGGTCTGCGCCAAATGCCTTAAAAATGTATTTCAACCTTCTCTGTTTATTTGAAAGCTGTTTCTTCCAAGAAGGCTAAGAATAATGCAGTTACCATAGTTTCCTTATCCACGACCAATAAAACACAATTTGGAATACAATAAAACAGACGAGACTACTCACAAAATACGACTAAATTATTGGACATTGACATCATCACCCTATATCACTCCAAGCACTACTACGGAAAATACTCAAGACTAATCAATACCCAGATTTTGGTCCAGCAGGGAAGATGAAGATAAGCTTGTTTGATCGCCAGTTATTTGAGAGATTTCAATTCCAACACTTACGATGACTGTTCATGTGAAATCCATACCTCACAGATTTAGTATTTCACCTCAGAGATTTTGTATTTTACTGTAGTCTTTTGTTCCAGGAAGTGATTGTGTAAGAAAGCACTTTGCTAAGGCTCAGTGAAGCTAAGTGATGGATTAATTACCTGCAGGAACCAGTTGACAAAGTAAATAATGTACTGCCTGTTCTTACAGTTTTGTTGGCCCCTGAACAGGCAAGCTTCTAGAGAACAAGCCAAGAATAACCTTTTTCTCTTCCAGTCAACTGGCCAAAAAAACCCCACATATGCTTCAAAGACTATACAAATTACACCTGCTTTGGACACATTCATTTGCTTTCCTTATTAGAAGTTAAATGATGGAATTTTACTCTAATAAAATGAACTTTTAAGAAAATAAAGGAAAACGATTATTCCCAATAATAATGAATGATGAAAGAGAAAACCACAACATACATGATGGATATACAGACCCACTGTATATCTTATTTTTTTTCCTGATTTTAAGGAGTTGTAAAGATTTCCTTTAGAAAAGTAAATTATTTTGCCTTTTTCCTTAAAAAAAAAAGGAAACAAAAATCCAGAGGATGTTCTGGTTGATGAGACAAGATGACTTAGGATAAGAAGACTTACCAAGGCAAGCACCTGAACTGGAGGGAAGCACAATCCTCCTCCCACGCCCTCAGTACACTCTATGGGACTGACTCCTGTGGTGCCTGGGACTCTCTCACAAACATACCAGGTAAATATGGGAGAACACAACTCAGGATTTTTTGGTGTTCTAGGAATGTTTGCTTGCCAGTGACAACAGCCCAAAATAGCTGAGGTTAAATCAAAAAGCTCTGGCCATAGTTTGATAACCCCTGGATGCAAGCAATAGGGAAAGAAAATATAGCAAGTCTCTCCCTTACCCCAGGGCTGTAGTGAGGAATTCTGAGTACTAGGAGCAGGAAAACTGCTAGAAGAGCATTTGCTGTTGTTGTTATCCATACTGTGCAGCTTTCTGAGGCTTTTGCAGACCCCAGAAGCACCATCACCGTACATATCAAGCATACAGGCACAGAGCCTCAGTCAACATTGTTTCAGTTATAGCTTAGCCGTAAGAAAATACAATACATCTTTTATCCTTGCCTTCTCATTTTGTGAAGGTCATGTAAAGGTAACAGAGTATAGGGAAGAGAGAAAGAAGGTGTGAGAGTGCAAGAGATCACTCCTATGGTAAACAAGCTCCACTCTTCCAGTGAAAAAGCTTATTAGTTCACCCCACCAAAAAAGCATAATGTGTATAACAGGGCACCAGTTCTAATGCATTAGAAAAAGCCATTGTATTTTTGCAGAAAAAACATCTTAAATCCTGTTAATATGTTGCTCATCACATCAGTTTAGGTAGTACATTTTTTAAATGCTGATCTCAAGTTAATCAGTGTCAGCACTATAATTAGCTAAAAGCACTGACTAAAAAGGCGTGTTTTTCTCATCCATATAGTGAATTTACTGGGGAACAGGAAGAAGCAGCAAAAACCAAGCCTACATTAAACTTTGCACACTTCTCATCTACCAGTAAAGAAATATGTAGACCAGAACTTTTCTCCAACGTTTCCTTTATGCCTTCAGTAGACCACATTTCAAGTCTCACACCAGCCCTGACAATGCAGCTTGTTAATGGTTTTAAACTTGCTGTCCAAAAACACTTAAGAGGAGCATTACACTGATGTCCTCTGCTATTGGGGACAGTGCCCTGATGGAAGGCCCAGACCCTGCCATCACCAAGTTCTAAGAAGTACCCACAGTAAAAAACATTTGAAGTCCCACCCGCTTTGCCATTACGACTTTGGTGGTTGACCTCTCTTACGGTTCACGACAGGAGCCGGCACCCTTCCTCGTCCTGCCTGTCAGGACCGATCAGCACCATACCTCATTGATGGCGAGCTGCTCTCCGCCTCCCCCAGGGTGGCCGTAGCGGTGGTTGGCGCTCCGGAAGTCCTCATACAGGTCCTCCTCGCTTCCCACATCGTCTGTCAGAGCTGTCTTATCCAGCGCCCCATCAGCAATCACTGCAAAAGCAAAAAGAACAAATCCGTTTAGACCACAAGATCCTCAGCAGGACTGCATCAAGTCTATGAGCTTGGCTGGGGTGAGGAACACTATAACACAGCATAGAAGAAAAAAGACAAGGAAACTATATAGGCAATTTCAGGGCACAATTCCAGCCCGGTGCATGCCCATTTTTCAGATAACTTTTCTCCATTCATGTTTTGTTACCATATATATGATTGTGTCTTTTTCTAAACTGGAAAGTATGATTTTAAAAAATTCAACAACTGCTGCATGTTGCAGAAAGAAGATCAAGTGAGAATAAGAAAACAGGCTCTGAAAAAAAGGTGCAGGGCAAAGATGATGCAAACGTGATTTCATTATGACATTGCTGTGTTGACGAGAAACTTGACTAGGTAACAAGTTCATGCCTGCCAATTTATACCTGGATGATTATGATTTACCAAATCCTATCAGACTACGGAAACAGCTTTTGGGAAAAACATTCACCTTCCTCTTTGTCCGCACATTTATTTAATCTGAGAACCCTTTTTGTTGCCTAAGAGAGTGTTTGCTACAGAAGTATCCATTATTACCACAGGAGGGCCATTCTGATCAGCACAGCCCCAGATAAACTGCAGATAATTGAAGGTTAGCAGTCTGTAGCTAGAACAAGCACTGAAGTGTCAAGATATAAGCATAAATCTGAGAGAAATAAAAATATGGCATTTTATACTCCTTGCACATAAGAAAATGGAACTTTATCTGTTTCATGGGCAGGAACCTTTTCCTAAGGTCTCCTCAAGGAATTAGCAAATTCCCTTCAGTGGCATGTTGACCAATCATTCATTCATCCCATATCTGTATAGGCTATTGAGCATAAACTTTCTGTTCTCAAAATCTGTGAAAACGTCAATGATTAAAGAAACCATTTGCTGACATATTCATCTGGATTAGCAACTGCTAGAACAACAGTTTCCATGACAAAGAAGTGGGCTTCACAAAGATTGCTGTGTATGAAGTAGTTAACACAAACATGATGCAGAAAACGACAGCTGATATAACTAGTAATTTTAGTTTAACGGAGTTGACATGGCTGCAGTAGTAGAACTGAATGAAGTGAACACACAGATATTGTCACCAGGAGTGCTGATAGCTGTCTTGACTGTCCAAGTTACACATGATATCACACTCAAAATTTTTGCAGAACAGGTGAAACAACCTTTGAGCTTGGTCTTGTGCAGCTTGGATAGGAAAAGCGCCAGTCAGAGTCTGGGGACACAGGCCTCCTCCTGAGCCCTCATGTCACTCCATAATGCAAGTACATCTTATGAACCTAATGATGTCAGTGGGCCAAGAGAAAGTGCCTAAGGGTTCACTAGCTTATTACCTGAAAGCAAAGCTCCCCAGTAATACAAAATAAAGTGCTGTCAGAGATTACAGCAAGACCTGCAAAAATTGTCCTTGTCAATGTTTTCATGAAATGTGATGTTTTGTTACGGCCGCATCACTTGATTACTTCTAATAACATGGTGAGGTATAAATTCAGCGTAGCAGCAATCAGTTCAGTGCGGTAACGTGACATCAAAATGAGCTGGTTTTGAACTAAATAATTTGTTGTTGATGCTCTGAATTCAATAAATATGCACAACATATCAAAGACATATTGTCTAAACCTGGAATTCCACTCAATATTAATGGCAGTTCAGGACACGGAGGTGCATCTGAGCTTACGATTAAAGCAGAATTTTTTGTGGAAGTCTGTAACTACCCAACCATTCAACTTTAAGTGACATTTCACAAAAAAATCAAGCATTCTCATAGCTTCGCTGTGACACATCATATCATTATATAGAAGTTCTCTACTGAATACATGCCAGTAGTATACATTACATATAAAGCACTTCTGGGGCCAAGACCTAGCCCATTATTATAAACTCAAAAACATCTGGAATGCCACCAATATTATAAGTTTATGCAGAATTACCATGGTTTGCACTTAAATTTGGTTTTCAGAAGAGCACTAAAGTATCCCTTTTTGCTCATACACTGTCTTGAAAAACATTTGTCTGATAGTAATGAACAACTTCAGTGTATTAGTACACCAACAAAAACAAATTAGAAACATTTTTCCAGAACAAATAAAAATAAATCATTTAGAAGAAAGTAGCAGCCACTTAATTCAAAACTTTCTTTGCATCCCTCTGATGTCATTCTTTTCTCCTATTTTATGCATGGCTTCATTGCTTTTGCCTTATGCATATCTTCTGCTATTTTCACTGCTAAAAGTAATTTTCAGCTTGAAAACTGTTCATTGACATATTTAAAGCTTTTGTTCCCCACCCACGCCCCTTTTCCTATTTGTTCTCTGCTCTGTGCTTGGATGAAAAAGCAAAAGCTCCAGGGAGATATTTATCTGTATTACTTAAAATGCTCTATACCTCTGCTAAGTGCCTTGAAAGCTGTGTTTGCTTTTACTAGAGATCTGTTTTTCTTCTCTGATCTTACCAAGCTCATCAATTTTCTGCAGTCTCAAAACCTGCTACTGCATTTTGGATTAGTTTTCCTGGCAGAAAAGTCCTCATGGACATATTTCACCAAAAAACGCAGTTCACAGTCAAACAGAAGTTCTCAATCCTTGAGGAAGAATGGCCCAAGATAACCATTATACGTTCTCCCAAACTAATGTTCCAGGGAAGAATAAAACTAATGAAAAATAAGAACTTGCTCTGAAGCAGCTTACATGGGAGACATGATTACAAATAAACAAACAGTAGTCTGTAATGGTGACCCAATGCACTAGAAATCCATCAAGGAAGTAGGAGAATGAAGGCTTTTAATGTAGGTGGTGACTCAACATGCACAGTATAAACTAGGTCAAGTAGAAAAGAAGCAAGCACTATACAAAAATCTTTAAAGACAAGTTAGCAGAGATTGCTGAAATAGTCTATCTGCTTCCTCAACGGCACAGCACTAGTCAGACAGGCAACTATTAAGCTGCAGTTGACTTAGATGCCTCAGTCCCACCCGCCCAAATGCTCATCTCTAACACTGAAATCCATTGGTATGGTCACAGTTGACCTCTCCGTGTCTCACCAAAACCACTGATCTGACCTGTCCCTGGCAATCAGGCAACACCAAAGAACAATGTTCTATCAAAAAAATAACACCAAGCAACCAATTAGCTCAAGCAAATTTCTCCATATTTTATATGACTGTCATAATAAATTTCACTAAACATGGCAACAAATCCCATACATAGGAACACAGGGAGGGGTTGTCACCAACATTTAGTACTACAGCCTTCTGTGCAATTATTAGAACTCTGCTTTATACTGTTGTTAATCCAAGCCCAAGCTCAGGATTTATGTAATTAAAGTACAAAAGCAGATGGATAATTCTAGCAATAGAGGCTCATGAAAGAATGCTGCACAAACCCTTTTTTATGCATTTGAACAGCGAATTAGGTGTCAAGAGCCTGACTCCATGAAGAAATATCTGGAGGATATGAAGCAGCAAAAGTCATACAAAAAATGTCACTGAAAACAGTGACTGGCACAAATGGTCTGCATTTAAGTGCCTGAGTGGACAGCACAGTCGCAAAAACAAAAGGAAAGAATTCTGTAAAAATCAAATAAAGCTTGATCGAAATGGTCCAGAGGAATAAAGTTCACCCTTACACTTTCCAATGGGCTGTGGGATGCAGGCATACGCATTCAGCTCTGGGAACGGTCCTGGCTGGGCTCTGCCTGTGTCCCCACCTTGCTGAAGGGAAGCACATGAAAGGTTGACACCAAGCAACCATAAGAGGTACTTCTGCACAGTTGGAGAGCTCTCCATCTCCTCAGAAAGCCACTGGAGCTGTTACTAGCCCTGTGGTTTCACACAGAAGAGCAGTCTGTGCCTGCAGTGAGAGACAAGCCATGCAACAGCCGCAGTATAAAGCGCCGCTGCACAGCGCAGCCACCCCAGCCAGGGGCCTCCAGCTACAGCCTGCTTATATGTGAGTTTGGATAATTTGAAATGCATACAGGCAGCTGCCTGTACGGTAGGACATTTACTCTTGGGAGCTGCAATCAAGCCTGTCTGACACTAGAGAAAAAAACAGCTGGGCTACACTGGGATAGCCTCGATCTTAATAACCAACAGAAGATGGTGGAGAGGGAAAAATAAGAGGAGACTTGTGGTGTTCATCTAACCAGTGGGAAACCAAAACAAGTTGGGATTAGATGATCTACTGAAGGTCACAGACTGAAAATGAATATTAACCATAGTCCAGAGTTCAGTTAAGAGTAGTGTCACCTCATACAGGTGACATTGTTTGCCATGTCTCAGCTTCAGTCCTCTCTCAAAGGATGGACCTGCTTCATACTTCATTCCAAGTGCCAGGAATTAGCTAACACAAGTTGTTGTTGGCCAAAAAAAAAAAAAAAATACTACCGCCACAAAGATCCCAGCTTCTCACTGGAGAAACACAGAATAAATTTCTAGAACAGTTTCCTCAGAGCAGCTGGGCACTGCAGCCCTAAATCTAGTACAGCCTCTTAACAGAAATCTCTCAAAGTCACGTAGGTTTCTGTCTCAGCTGGAATAAACCCCAGTAAGCTCCCCGTTGGCAAGGAGCTCCAGCCATGTGCTTGGGTCAGAAGCCTGAACAATGACCCAGGACTGAAGGAAAATGGGCTAGAGACTGCTTCCCCAAAATTTCTGTTATCTGTTTTCACTTGACTTATAGCCTACAGCTTTTAGGGGTAAGTCAGGGACAGGAATCCATGACTACAGACAGCTTTGAAAGCCAAGACCATTGATAGTTTATTAAAAGAACATTATAGGAATGACAAAGGGAACAATTTTTGTGTATTTGAAGTGTCTCTCTTTCAAGTGTGCCTTTTCAGTACCACATCCACATATTTAATTTGTCTCTGTAGCATTTACATTTAAAATAATTCACCGAAATAACAGTAGGAGCCTGATTTACACTCACAGAGCAAATTAATTCAGAGCTAACAACATCATTCCCTCTGCCTCACTGAGCAGAGATTGCTGTGGTTGTGTGCAGTGCCCACAAGAAAGTGCATTGCAGCTGGTAAAGAGAGTAGTTCAAGAGATTTAAGATGATAGACTAATGAAAAGAGTGCGTGGAATGGGGAAACCAATCCCAGACTACATTGCCCAGGTGAAAAGAGCCCCCTCCAGCCTCTTCTTCGCCCATTCTGAATTGCTTCATGTCCCTTAGAAATAGCTGCCACAGTGGTGCTGCAGCCTCCATCAGTCCTGTTCTGAATTATGTGCTTCATTTATCAGCTGCTTGATATACAGAGGTCCCTATGCAGCTGCCACAGTAAAATCCATCAGAGTGATGTCATCCCACTTCTGCCCCAGCAGTGCAATTCTCCAGCTCTTTACTGTGCTGATGGACCCTCTCACATCATGCTGCTTATGGTTGTGGGCCAGTTTAACAGGAAGAGGGAAGTCTGGCATGGAATTAGCAACAAGGGAACAATGACCAGTTAGTATGAGCTTTGTGAGGGGAAAAAACAAAAACACAACCAAATACACACCCCTGAAACCACCCCCCTTCCCCCGAGGACCACCAAGGACATAGGCCTGCAAAGCCAAGCCTTTAGAGGGCTAGGGTCCTCATGATAACATTTCTGAGCAGGTAATGAAACTGTGTTCAGTGAACCTTTGAGGGGAAAAAAAGAACACAGAATGGGGAGGAGAGGTAGAAAATATTTAAGCGGAGAAAGCAAGCTTCATTGCCTCCATTTTAAAGAAACATTAAGTAGGGCAGGGATTGAACATAACAAAATTAAATTAACATTCTGGTCTACTGCCACAAATGGAATTGCTGTTGTGAATGAAACCAGTTCCTAATTAGCTGAGGCAAAGAGCAAATCCATGCTCGAAAACAAAAAGGACACAGTTCTTCAATGGCAAGCTGAGCGCAGGTCCTCTGTGGGTCTGCTGGGTGCATCACCCAGGGTAACAACATTCATCAACAATAATGCACTGAGCCACCCACTCAGGTTTCAAGAGTTTTTAAATCCCAATTAGAATCCAAATGACTTGCAGGGAGGCTTAAGGGAGTTCTCAGCTCTCTTGGGTAGTGAAGATAATTATGGGGAAGAGAGCTGTGGATTACGAATGGCTCTGCAGCTCTGACTCCCACATTCCCTCTTGCTATGCACTCGCAGCTTGGTCTGCTTTGCCTTTGCAGACATGTGGCAGAGAGCTGCCCCCAGTCCCTTCCTTGCTTGTGGAGTGATGTTACGAGTAGGAGAGAAGAGGGGAAGCAGTTTAACTACATTTGAAGAAGAGCAGAAACGATGGGAAAACACGTAGGAAGTCACATAAATGTACTTTCTTGATCCAAAGCCTGATTCTGTGTTGAAAAGTCCCTCTGTTGTACTGCATACCAACTATTAATTCACTGGCCGTGTTCCCGTCACAGCTACTGAATTGGAAAAAAGCAGGCATGTCCTCCTAACTCTTCATATTTGTTGTTTATTTGCTCAGGTCTGATTACTCATCCATACTGACCGGTTTGCTCTCATTTTTCAGATCGATGTCTTTGGAAATGCTATTTACTTTATGTCTGGACAATGTTGAACATGACGGGGCCAATTCTAGTTTAGTCCTTTAAGCCCTATCACAATCTAAACATTAAATCAATCATAGCAATCAAAACTAGCAGACAAATCCCTTCCAGTATCCAGGCACATGCTTTATTATATCCTCAGTAGAATGTACTGGTTGGAGTATCTGGCACGTCATTTACTGCCCCAACAACAAGTCTTATTCATTGATGTAGCTGCTATTTAAAGGAGAGGGGGTGGTGGTAGATGAAACCATCCATCATAATTTTTCAAAAGCTTCCTCTGAAAGACTAAAATGGTTACGTTTCTTGTTTCTAATGAGTAACAAATACTGACATTCCAAACCCATGCTGAATTTTCACCTGGTCATTTAACACTGCTGCTTAGCCCCATGCCTGATATGCCTTGAAGTAAGAATCCAACCCAGACCAAACTTCCCTCCCTTGAAGTGAAAAACAACAACAACAACAAAGCTGCCCTTTCATCAGACAACTGCCTCCCAAATTACTGACAGGCCGCTGGTTGGGAAACCACATATCTGACTGTATGGTAGAGCATGATCAGAGTCAATTCAGATCAGCAGTAACCTCAGATGGGCATTCAGCTCACCTGCAAAGATGAAAATACTATGTGCGTGTCCCCACATCCATCCATTCTTACCCAAAGGTGTAACAACAACTGAGGAAATTCAAGCAAATGTGCGAGGAAATCAGAACAATAGTTATTTACAGTGGACAACATCTACTTCAGCAAACATAAGAGGTAAAAGCAACATCAAAGAGTGTTAGTGCAGCTGACAAGCCTCACAAACATGAATTTGAAAGGGCTTTGTCAATAAGATTTCAGGATTTTTTTTTTTTTTCAGGAGAGCATCTGCACCAGCTTTTCAAAACCTCACAGGTACATCCCACAAGTTGGAAGATCAGCAATTTAGCAGAAAAAGACACACCGTTTTCTTAAAGATTATCCCTACAGATTCCCCTATATGATCTCAACACCTGCCACTACTTCAGTGCACGGTTACATGTGGCATCACTCCTAAAGCTCACCTTTGGGCTCTTCTCATCTTTTGCTTGCACAAGTATATGAAACTTGCCTGGGGGAACATGCAAACAAAGGAGCCACACCATCTTACTGCTACTGAGTCTTACTGCTCTGCCATTACTTAATCTGAGTTCATCTGAACCAAAGCCCTTGTTCATACTCAAACATACTCAAACTCTCTGTGCTAATCTTTTTGTTCCTCCTCCAGAAAGCAAACAAAAAAGCCTCAAACAATTTGGATGTAACCAATGCTTCTAGTCATCACCAGTCTTCAAATGAAGACCTTATATAGAAAATGTTACCCCATATTCTCTCAGGAATAGCTATTCCACCTACTTCTGCAGCTACCTTCCAGGGACTTAACTGGAGTTTTCTTAATGTAAGTGCTGTTACCTCCCAAATCTCACTCCGCTCTTGTCTGTTTTAATTATATTGGTTTAGCTGTGATGTTTGCTTCACCTCTAAAACAACTTCTTAAGAGCATTCACAGGAGAGTGTTCAAAACCCAAGCTATCACAAGCTCTCATCATGCCTCCTTTCTTGTACCTGTTACTTTATTAAACAAAGGAAAGAATGTAAACACGCTGTAGAAAATTCCAGTTGATTTATATTTCCAAAGATTCTGTGCTTTTATTATGTCTTTATAGCCAAGTACACCCTCAGAAGACCAAGAGCTTGGAAGCTAAGTCTTTGCTAAAGATTTTGTTGCCAAAAAGCATAGTTTTCTTCAGTCTTAAGTCTCAGTCTAGAAACAAGAAAATCCACTATACACTAAGCTTTAACTACTGGCCTGGAAAAGACCATGCTGTAAAGAATGGTTAGGATCATTTTTATGAAGAATTGTCACTAGGAAGTAAAGCAATTAAAATCATAAAAGTCTATAAAATGTTGCACCGAGTCATACCAACTTTGCATGGAAAAAACAACTTCCTTACGCTATTTTCACAACAGTCAAACCTGAAGCAGGAAAAAAAAAAAAAAAAAAAAAAAGATGGGTCTTTCTTATAATGGAGTAATCTGCATTATAACTTGAACAATTAAGAATGAAGAATCATCTTGATAATAATTAAAACTCATTTGACAATACAACCACCTTTGGTTAAGGCAAAACCATTTAACACCAGAACCTGGAACGAGGCCTGCAAGCCTACAGCTGGCTAACCAACATGATGAACAACACAGATGCACAGGGCGCGTACTGTTTCCAGCAAAGTCAGCACAAAGGGCCTCGGCTTGGCACTTCTGAAAAGCAGGCTGTTTATATAAATGTCTGAAGATGGATTTAAAAGGCTAACTTTGAACACTTACATTTGAAAAATGTGACCTTTGTTTTTTCCCAGAATTCTGCATAATGCTATAAATCTAGTCTTTATCTCTGTGAAGCTATCCAGGCTGACAAGTGGCTTATATCTATGACCTTGAACCACAGAAGTAATTAAAAATGAATGCCATGAGAAGACTTTCAATTGCTCTTGTGCATTATCAAGTATAAGTCTCAAGGGGCAGCAAGATTGTTTTGTTGAGATTATTTTGAATGACCAGTCTTCATGTAACATGCAACAGATCTTCTAGTTTCATACTGGGGCTACAGTCTTTTCATTACTGGTAAAACTGCTTTACCTTTAGGAAATCCCTCTGTCTCTATATTTTAATCTGAGTTCTAAGAAAATCCTCGAGATCAAGCTATCAAATATTTCTGAAGGGAAAACAGGAAATCAAGGATTAATATTATTTAACTACAACTGCCATGATAGCTAAGAGATCAGGCTCTTTGCAGCATGCATGTTTGAATTACACAACACTACAAAAACAAAGGAGGCAAAGTCAAGCTCTGAGTTAGTCAGAGTGATTCTTCTTTGGTGTTATTCAGAATGAATTTGGGAGATCAGCTCTGAGCAAGCTACAGGAGAGATGCTGAACATGGCCAAGTGTAATGCAGTCTTTATATTCTGAGTAGACAAAGACCCAACAGCATCTGCACTGGAAGATGGGTGCAGAATAGGAGGGTGCCACATTAGCTCAGTTTAGAGCGACCTCACGGACAGAGACAAGGTGGGAACTTCAAACTTAAACTCACTAAGACATTACATATTTACAGTTCTGTGAGCATAAACTTTGCTGCCAGAGTTCAGGACTGACTGGTTTTAATATCCAGTACTGCTATGTCACCTGTGTTGAAGACCAGCTCTACAAACTGATGTAAGAAGGTTGGAGCACAGAAGTGACCTGGATGAGAGGATGGTACAGCCTCTTGCCCTCATTGCATGGCTGGGAGTGTGCTTCACACCAGCTCCAATAGCCGTCCCACCTGCCTGCCCTCACTGCCTCTCCTCACCAGGCCCTCCAGACTCCCCACCAATGACATACATGAAAGTGAAAGACTCTGCACCAAAATAATTTCAAACTGTGCATGGACAGACATATTCTCATGAAATACATTTAAGAACTCCTTACAGCCTATACATTATACATCTCATGAAATACATTTAAGAAAACCTTACAGCCTTATAAATTCGATATTGTTTGTACTATAGTAGGAACAGAGCTGCCCACTGTGAAGTATGTTTCCTGGGAATCTGAGTGTGAAGGTATGATATATTGCAAACCAAATTTAAAGAATGAAGCTCGAGATACTGAACCTGTTGACTGATGCATCTCAATAAATTTTCAGATATTACAGGAAGAAAAAAGAGACTTCACATTCAACAATTTTAAGTTTCCTAGGAAACTGGTGTGAGAAGGTACCTTATTTCAGCGTGTTTTCATAACAGTCACCTCCAAGTCCAAATTATAGCTGAACGTGTCAGATGCAATCTCATCCTACAGCAAGAAAATTCTTCCAAGGAAAACATTATTCCTCTTGGAATACATCAAGTATTCAATTCAAAGCCATTATTAATCACCCCTTTAAAAGGAGAAAGCATTCTGGCAAGGTCACATTGGTCAGGGTGCCTTTAATAGTTAAATTAATTATGTGGGATGTTTACTGCAGGCTTCAACACGGAAATAAGAATAGCAGAATTGGTAAGATCAGCATTTCAGCAAATCATGAGCCTGAGATGCTAAGTGTGCATTTTGATCTATGCACATGAATCCAAAATGACACATTACCACTTAGACATCTCTGGATGCAACACAGAATATTTTGGAACCTTTGGAAACTGATTTAAAAGTTGAACCCATCCCCAGCTGGAGACAGTAAAATTAAGTGACAAAAGTATATTAACACAGGCAGCAACATAATCTCAATATTAACTAATAAATGAGCATTGCTGATTAGCGATGGCCAAAGTAAACATGGTCTTTTGAAAAGGTAAGAGAAGATGAAGCCATTTCAGAAGTCACATTACTTAAAGCAAACCTATTCTTCTTTTGGCCAGACTTTACAGCGTACAGTCAAATGCAGCTCTACCCAAGGCACATGTTACAAAAGGGACATTGTTCTAGAGAGACAGCTGAAGCAGTCAAATTAATCTTTGCAAATTTGACGCTAGTGGTGTGACTTGCAAAATCAAAACAGGCTAAGACAAGGACAGTTCCTTCCAGAGCAACTCTGTTTGTATGTTCTAGTGCACAGCATTGATCAACAAACCTGCAATACTTTATCAATTGTTTGAACTTATAAAACAAATATAATCATCCTTTCACTTAAAAGCAGATGTCAAATTTGACTTTTCCTGGGATTAGTCAAACTTTAAAACATTTAATTCCCCAGTGCCGCTTTTATTGTTTCCATTTATGAATTCTTACTTCGATGCCATATGCCACCAATGAGAATAAGAAAATGCTTTGTTTCTGAACAGAAACTGTACATTTACTACTTCCCAGCTCTTAGCTTTTCTAAAGCAGCTAAAAAATTACAAATAACTTGCTTCAGACTCTGCTCTAAACTCCAGGCTCACAATTCCAGAAACACCTTCTACTTTTCCAAACACCTCTCCAGCTACACTGTATCCCACTGAGGGGCAGGGGAAAAGAAACAACGAACCCAAACGCTATGCCACCTAGCTTTCAGAAGTCCTCAGTGTATAAAATTACCCTGATCCTCAAATACACTGAAGAATAAAGTACAATGATTTGGTCCCTCAGTGTCTATAAGTCACCGTTTCTCGGAATTAAAGCAAATGTTGAAGGAATTCTTCCAGTAACAACTTGCCAATTTAGAGGTAAAATTTAAAGTAATTTTATTTTCCAAAGGTCTCAAACCTGATGCATATTCACTTACGATGACAAATCTAGGTGTTCAGTTTCTCCTTGCCCTGACAATTTAACCAAACTGATTTCTCTATCTTTGCAGCTCATTTTTTGCCTATGAGCTTTACACTCATATATCAAAATTTGATCTTTTGAACAAAGCAAATTCTCCCAGCTCAAATCCTATGGGCTGGTAGTCTTAGTACCCTTACTCCATTTTCAAATGAAGTTCCAAGGAAAACATAAATAATTCCCGTATATTTACAAATAGATTATTTTCCCCAAAGAGCAAACTACTACAGAGCAGGACGGGATTGAGGTATATTAAAAAAAAAAAAAAAAATGCAATGAAAGGGCTACTTGTAAGTATCTGTTTATTTTTATGTGCATTTCTATTTGGCTGATGGCATAGCCTGGATGAAGTGGAAAAACAAAATCTGTCAGTTTATATTATATTTCTGTGACACCAAGCTGCTGGCTTACTTTTATATTCATCATTAATGATTCTGTGCAGTAGCATCTTTCTTTAAGTTAAGGCATAGTTGTTGTCTCTGTCTTGTAGATTTAAATAATTATTTTTATTTTCAGCTTTGGTATTCCCCTGTACCAGAAGCCCAACTTCATCATTTCTGAGTGACAGACTATGCAATGCAACATTATTACATCAAAGGACAACACTGAAGTATCAATCAATAAGAGTCCCCCAGGAGACTACTGTCAAAAGATATAAATTTCTTCCTCCAACATAAAAAAACCCAACAACCAACCCCTCTAAAACAAATTCTCAGGAGACATCCATCCAGCCTGGAAAGCCTTTGACAGTGATCTTTACTTTGACAGTGATCAGTGCTCTCAGCACCAAAAACATTTGTTTTATTTGACAAGTATGTAGTATGTAAAGAGTGACCTAGAGAGACCAATAGGAGGAAAAAAAAAAAAAAAAAAGGCAGGGCAAGGCACATATCGCATGTCGGACTGCCGTGCACACAAGGGCAGGTCTGAAGTGTCTCTCCTTAACATTCATTTAAGTTCCCCAGAATTTTCCCCAGAAGCAATCATGGGAGACAATGTCTACTGCTTCTGAGTTTCTGTAGAATTCAGAGTTCAGGGACAGAAGAGAATAGTAAGAGTACTGCAAATATATTCTAAAGGGGCTTTAAAAGAGGATTATTCTCATGATTAAAATCAGTGAGTGAGGCACGTAGCCTGTACTGGGGATCATGGAAGTTTAGTGTGCTGCAAAATTCATGAAAAAATTTAGGATGCATTCTAAGTCCACAAGGCCATATGGGTGCAGCAACGACAGATATTCCACACACATACATTTGGTATTTGGCATACTGCATTCAGAGCGTATGGCTAAACTGCAGCACACAGTATCAGCCTGACTTAGGGGGTGATGCCGCAATGCAGCGTCTTTGTGATAGCCAAGAAAAGCAAAATGATTAACAGACCTCATCCCTTACTCTTGCTGGAGGTAGCCAGCACTGCTAGCAACCGCAGTCCTATATAGGACAATGGCAGACAAATGCAAAGAGGATTCTCTTTAGCCATTCAGGTCTGTCCACTCTACTGACAAACTAGCCCAGAGTAAACTCACAAATCTTAAAAAATTATCTTTTTGTTTATATCAAACTGTGTTGACCTTCTGTTCTCCCCTTTCTTCTCCCAGTTCTGCAGTGATCAGAACAAAACCAAAGGAATAGGGAAAGAGGGACCCACATCACCCTGTAGCAACCTCCCCTTCCACCTGCCTCAGCCTTGTAGAGCTCTAAATTCCACCACGTTAGACAGCAGCCCCTTCACAGAGCATGTCATGCAGCTGACACAACCATTATACATGCAGATGACGTATATAAATCTCTTTACAATCCTGTTTCCTCACACCTTGATTAATTACATTTCTGTCTGCCTTCTTTCCTTTCAAACACAAATGCAAAGGACAGGCCCTGAAAATAGGACTTTTTTCCCATCCCGAGTCCCTTTCTGAACTCAGCAGGTGCAATTCCACTGAAGGCAGGAAACTACGATTTCTAGACTATGTTCCTGGCATCTGCTTATCTTTCCTGCTGAAAACGTGGCAAATGTCATCAAAGTGTATCAGAACTTAAACAATCCCCTTGACTCCAGTATCCCTTTTCTGTAAATACAGTCTGAGCTTGTTTGAACTGAAAATTGTTGTTCTTGGGAATAACTTCTCTGTACAGAGCACTGTCTCCAATCAATTCTAGGACACATTTTCTGAGCTGTGTGAGTTTTCACTACTAACCTCACAGTAACCTTAAAGGTTTGAGCTCATTCTCTTCACCAAACTGCACAGATCTTTCATTGCATAATCTCAAAAATGTCAACAGCAAAACAATTGAAACAGGCACAATGGCATTTGTCTTGTTTCAATCCAGCATGGCATTTCCAGTCTGATAAAGTTTAGAAAGCTCTCTCAGAGGTGAAAGAAAAATGCTCTCCATGTACACATTTCTTTTAATGGTGAACACACTGGAGCTAGATGGGAGGGATAAAAAGAAAAGATGAATTCACAACTAGGCAAGGTATTAGCAGAGAGATTATGAAAAGTATTATACTTAGTACTCCCATTCCAAAAGCAACAAAATAGCATCCTTTTGATTTTAGCCTTCCCAGATTTTGGCTGAGGTGAAAGCAGTATTGTATGCACAATATGTGAAGTTTTCACTTGTACCCATCATTTCTCACTACATTCTGCATTGATTGGCATCACCAAAGGTATGAGTTGTCACTTAGGAGTGAGCTTGGGTACTAACAAGCAAAATCCAGGAACATTTGGCACTTGGATACTATAGTCATGGATTGTCATAGTGCCAGTGACTACACCACTAAATGTAAAACTTCACTTTTTAGCCAACTCCAGTTTAATCCAGCCTTTTAGGATGCAGACAAGAGTGTTATCAGAATGTTACTCTAAACAATGGGGTTTGGGACTGGTCAGAGACTGGGGTTGATGAAGACATCAGTAGGTTTTCTCAGCTCCAAAATCATAACATCTGCAGAACTGACCTGGAAATCATGAGGAGAAGGCTTCTGCACTCCCAGTGACAGTGCTGTGGGCAGGGCTGGGTCCAAAATACATTTGATTCTCTGGGCCCTAGATAATGCTAGAACATGTAAAAAGCTGACCTGTAAATCAATCAAACCCAAGCGAGAGCCGAGTTTGGTCCATGTGAGGATGGCTTCCTGACTTGGCTACTATCTTCCTCTCTGTTTTGGGGAATGGAAATAGCGTGAACACCATCTCACCACAACTGATGTTACTTCCTCAACTAAGCACCCATCTTGTTCCTTAGAATAATCACAATTAGATCTCCCTTTTGAAAACAAACCAAAATACAACTGCAGGAAGAAGAGAAATTTGCTGTGGTTTGTTTGGGGTTTTTTTGTTGCTGCTGTTGTTTTTATTTGTTTGGTTTTTACACTTGCATCTAATTCAATATTTTCCTAGGCACAAAAAGCAACATCTTCAGCACAGTCACAGAATTAATTACCTGGAAATAGGAGTTTTAGGCAGAAAATTCTCACATTACAATTAAAGATATCTCCACAGCCAAGAAGACAACAAACCCCAAAATAATACAATGTGAAAAGAGAGTCCAGAGCAGATGCTCTCTCCAAGCCACCATAAAGGCAAGATCACCCCAGGAGTTAGCAGCAAGGAAAGTAAGCATGCAGGACTGCTCAGCGGTCTCACAGCCAACCACCTTGTCTTCCATTAGAAAGGAAGCAGCAGCAGCTTTCTCAAATATTACAAAGCAAAAAGGAGGAAGGGTGCAGGCTGTATCACATCATGAACAGATCTACCTTGCCCAAAAAGGACCTGTGCTGTGAAACAAATTTTCCCCCAGTTAATAACTTATACTTCCAACGTAAGTGAATGAGGCTATTATTATCCATACTCAGGTAAATTCTCACTATCCTCTGTGTGATGTGGAAAAAGCAGAACAAGACCAAGCACACTGCTGAATAGGAGGACAAGTAAACAGAAAGTCCTGAGCATCATAGTACTGTTTTAATCCAAATCACTACAATTACATAATTTTCCTTTCCCACACTAAGGCATATCTACAAACAGAAAATACTCTTCTGCTTTTAGGAAAGGAACTTTTAAATTTTTACTCAGCCTACAGCCCTCTCCACTCCTAGTCATCTCCCTGTACTGTCCCTATGACTCAAAGTTATTTTTCCCCTGTTGAGGCAGGATCCGTCTCCCGACATACTGGCAGAGCAGAATCATTAGTGCAGTGCAGCTACAGTATAAACCTGTAAGAGTATGCCACTCCGCATCTTTCTATTGCATTTATTCAATTTGTTAAGAAAAAAACCCCCAACTCCTAAAGCTTCAAGTACTGTATCTGAATTTGAGATGTTCTAGCAATCCTCCTAAGCCACCAGCTTTCCTTCTTGGAATCACCAGTTAAACACTGCAGGGAAGACAGGATCTTTGACCAAATTGACACCTCTTTATCCTCGCATCATCCATAGGCTTTTACAAGGTGATAACAGCAAGATACTCTGCTTGTTTTTCTACTCTCACACCAGGAAGGGGAGCATGTCCCTCAGCCCTATAGCCACAATTAATATGCTGTAGAAGGGGCAGATTCCCTCTTGCTGCTACTGAACCTCATGTAACTACTATCAACCTCCACTGTAGCGAGAAGAGAGGATTTGGGCCTTGGAAACAACATATGAAGCCACATCAATTTGTTCCAGAAATCAGTTTGAAACATTTCTATTACTGGAACAAGCCTCTTCAGTCTCTGACTAATGGATTGTATTTATCCAGTGAGAAGCAACAGGCAAATTCTAGCTTGAGAGAACAACTTGCAAATTGTATTTGCATGCCCCACAAACTGCCTATGGTGGGTTCTAATGAAAAAGACATTGAAAGCCTGCTTCTATTTTTTCTCAGTCCAGCAGTTGACTTACATCTCCTTCAATCCTTCCCCAGTTATCTCCCTGCTGTAAGATGATCAAGTCTGCAGCCAAATGCAGCTACTTGGAGATAATACTCAATAGCATAAACAGGGCCCCACAGGCATCACAGCAGAATCTGGAACCCTCACTCCCAGGGGGTGTACAATAACATTTTTAGTAGCTGCTGATCTCTGTTAAAGAAAGAATGGGGTCGGGAAGGCAAGAAAACAGACATAGCACAGTGCTGCTGGCATACAGACAGTACGCAAGACAACCCACCAAAAACTGCACGTACCATTAACTACTGAGCAGCGCTTCGCTGCTGAAAACACTCCCTGGTAACGTTTTGGCATCTGGATTCTGTCTTCCACACACCAGGAACTGATGATGTCAGTAAAAACATTAAGTGCTATCACATATCTACCTTAGTCAGGAATGATGGTTTTGTTCATTTTTGGAACAGAACAGAGACTCACCAAGTTTTCCAAGACAGGGGTACCAAACCTCCTAGAACCCTAAACTTTATCTACTACTTCCTCCCTACATGACTAATGCAGTTTGAATTATCTGTGAGACCATCTAGATGTGACTGCTGTAGAACTCAGTAGGGTAACTCAAACTTCTACACAACACACCACTGAAAGTGGAAGGGGGACCTGTAAAGTCATGTTAATCCTTTAAAAATACATAAAAAGTTTTTAAATACATAACAAGTAGCAGGAAATATCTTGAAACCATGGCTGTGCTCCTAACTGTGCAGAAAGGATTTAATCCAACTTTTTCCAGAGTAAAGAAGATCAGAATGGAACCAAAGTTATTTACTGCTCAGCAATAAACCAAAAAGATCAGTGAAGGCAATTACATGAATTGCACTTCAAAGCATAGATAATGACCCAGTGTTCATTCTGACTTTGACTACAAAAGGCAAGACTGGAAGGAAACCTCACAAATTCTTCTTGCCAGTCCATCTGCTCCAAAGGTGAATCAACAGCCATAGTAGTTTTGGGGAAATGTTTCTCCAACCTCCTTCTCAAGACCTTCACTGATTCAGACTTCACAGTCTCTCCAGACAACCTTTTCCCAGGGCTTCTCCTAGCATCCAATCTGAGTTGTGTTTGCTACAGATTTCCCTGTCCCCCCTACCCCCCAACTATTCCCATCCCATGAATAAGAAATAAATTATTCCTTTCACAACAACTTTTTTAGGTATTTCAAGATTTATGTCTTCCCCCATTCTCCTCTACTGCATACCCCTAAAATCATCCAAACTTCTGTAGATCACACTCCCCAGATTACTCTTGTTACTTTCTTCTGGATCCTCTCCAACTCATCCCACAGCATTCTTATTGTAGTGCCCAAAAATATGCACTATATTTCCTTCAAACAGCTACATGTACATTTAAGTCAGCCTACACACTGTTTCATACTTAAAGCTAAACATATTCACATGATAATGTTATGAGTTCGAGTCAACTTTATTTTAAATTATAGAGAAGATTAACACAGCACATTTTAGACTAGACTGGGCAACAATAATATATTTACTGTGAACTCACTCAAATTTAGTTAAATTAAGGGCACTATGTTTCTGTGCACCAGTAGGCATTGCTCTCTTCACAGAAGTTCAGTGCCATTCCTTGGGAAAGGTGCTAGACTGTTACACACCTGCTCCATAAACACAGTGCAACATGTTCTAGCACAATCATGCCCTCTAATTTGGAAGTCCTCTTATTCCCTGTGCCTCTCTTGATCTGCATTGAGCACACAAAACACAGTCATTGGTATCCACTTTGGCCTGAACTTCCCACACACCCCTTCCAAGAGCTCTGCTGAACCCGAGTGTCTCATTTTCTCTTATTTACTGCAGCTCTGTCAGATCCTAGAAAGAGACCTGTCAGTTCTTGTGTGCAGCTCAGTGACCTTCAGGAGACATTTGCTGCTGAGCATTTTGTTTAGCAAAAAACTGAAGAAAAAAAAAAAAAAAAAAGCAGAGCCAGGTCCCTCTCTTGCAAAGTGTCACACACTCCTTGATGATCTCTCCCTAATTCAAAAGGGCAGACGGAGTATTCCTTCCCTTTTTTTCTACTCAGTTAGCTTGACTATAAATGTGATTGAACTGATAAACATCCACAGCAAGAGATCATTTGCCCAAACTAATTAACTGCTGCCACCAAATCACCATGTAATATTTTCACTTGAGAAGTGCAGCCTACACTGCTGTGTGACATTTAGCTTTTAATTGCGCTCAAGTCACTGACAAAAAAATTTCAGATATTATTATTTGTGTTGGTTAAAGTTCCCCCTCTAGGTAAAACATGGGCCCTGTCAAACACCATCAGAGGAGCGCTGGTGCACTGGGTTAAGAAGCTGCAGCAGAGGCCGAGGCCAAGGAGAGCTGCGTTCACACCACAGGCTTGGTACACACTGGCTCCCCCAGCCCCCAAAGGGAAGAGGACATGGGAAGCAGGGGATTCGGACAATCTGATGCAGCGCAGCAGATCAAGCAGTCACTGGGGCACAGAAGCGAGGGAGGAATGCTTAGGGCAGGCGTTCGTGCCGAGCAGAATACTCCCACTCAGCCTTGTCTCTGGCCAAGGGGAATCAGGAGCAGCTCAGTCAGAGGGAGCAGGACAACACGCTCTCAGCCTACTGCTCTCACTGGATTTTGAAAGACTTTGACCAGCAAGGTTTGCTCTGAGTTATAGTCACCTGTGCAAACAATGACAGAACAGCTGCACTGGATAATGCTGTCTTGCTCCAATTAGCTTGTGGCTGTTCATTAGCCAACTGTCCTGATAACAGCAATCTGCAGTCAGAGCATGACTTCTAGCCTCACCTCAAGCACCGTTAAGAAATTGCTCTGGCCAAGTTGCAGTTTGCATTTTATTCTCTCAATAAATCTGCCTGTTGATTTTGCTCTGATGCAGCACCATGCCCATGACGTGGAGACCAGAGGATTCAAGGACCTGAAGCCACTTAGCTGATGCTGGTAATTAGGACCAGCGAAGGGTTCAGTTAGGCATGCACCAAAATTTGAATGCTCTCCTCAATCCTAAAATGGGCAGTGCACCAGGGCAGCAACAACAATAGCTTTTTGGGTTGTATCACATGTAGTATCTTGTGGCAACCAGAACAGTAAGGCTGCACCGGGGTCAGGAACAAAGATATTAGTTAAAGGGAGTGTCTCAGCTTACAGTAACAGCACATGCACCAGGAAGAAAAAGGCGATTTTAAAGTTCTGATTCAAGACTGGAAGGTTCAATACCCAGGTTAGCCCACAATGGCCTAGCTCCAGAAGGAGTATGGATACATCAATCTGCTGTTTCAGCCAGGTTGATCAGCCAGGCTGTTAATCACTGTCCCTGTCACAACCTGGCTATGAAGATCTAACCCACACAGACATATCTGTTCATGCATAACTAACTTGCAAGTCTTTTAACAGTGCTCTGTTTTGACAGGTAGAAGCTAACTTTCAAACTTTCTACCCACAAATCTTTCCAGGAAAGAAATACCAAAATCCACTTAAAGTTTTTGTAAAACAGGGCTCACAACAAACTAGAATTGAATGCCAAAGCTAAACTGTGAATCCTTTGCTCACCTTGGTACATAAATCCTCTCTGCATTTATGCCTCGTAAACCAGTAGCACATCACAATGAGTAAGAGCTCAGTGGTCCGAGTAAGTGGATCCCAATTCATCCTGTGCCACAGCACCATCCAGAGCAGAATGCGGCCAGCCTACCTGCCTCCCAGCCCTAGCCCCTGGAAACACAGCCTCAGGTGCCCCCTTTTACCCTGTCTTGAACTTGACTCCTGTTTTCAGTATAGTCTTGTAATCAAGCACAGCAAGTGGGGACGGACTGTGAGCTTGGAAGATGTAATAGTTTACAGTTTTCTGATTTTGTTTAAGCAAACAAGTGTTTTGAAAGAACTGGGAGTTGCATACCAGAAAATGGTGCTTAAGCGGCAGATGAACTTTAAAAATAATTTAGGAAGACATTCCTCTACTTGCTCATATCATTTAGGCCCTAACTGCAGCATCGCTCTCTTCCACATAGTCTTTAGTAAGGACAGAAGTCATCAGCAGCACAAGGACTCCGACATTTCCTGGAATTGTTGGGGTTTAATGCAAATGCATCAAATCCAGGCATCACAGAGCTTTTTGCATTATAATCCCAAAGCTGCTTACAAGCCAACTCAAAATAAAATTGTTTTTGTGCCTGCCTGGTTACAATGAATGGGTAATAACCTCTCAGATGCTGATGCCAAAGAATATGAATTTACTTCAATGTATGTGTTTTATATACAGCAGTATATTGTCATTAAAACAAAGCTCTGCAGAAGTTGTATCTTAGTCATGGTCTAGAATCTTCCCTTGGAAATAATTTTTCTGACCATTTACTCCAAGAATATGATTATCTTTTGCTGCACAAATTGCTCAGTGATGAGCATGTTCCAAAACTGTAGCAGGAGTTTTTTCATAAAAAAAACATAAAAAAAAAAAACCAAACCACAAACAAACCAACCAAACAACCAAAAAAAAACCACCAAAACAACTTTTAATAGCTACTTGTGTTGCTAGCATGCAAAGAGACTTCAGAATGGATCATACCACCACTCTGTCAGGCAATTTAAGGACACAGACCCTCTGCAAGGTAGGAGTACAAAAGGGGACAAACTGTAATACATGCTCAACAGTAGAAAGCAGAGACAAAGCAATGAGCCAGTAACAGTACTGAAACTGAAGCAAGATCTCCTCATTCTTAATTCTGCAGGTTTTGATGCCCCACTAACTCACCTGTGTCATTACCTACACTCACACTCAGACAGGACTAAATATTAATTTCTGCCAATTCCCCTGCTGCAATCCCCAGGAAAATAGCTCCTGGAGCTCTTACCACTGGGAGAAAGATTCACAATATCATGGCTTTTTTAAACTGCCCTGAAAGCTTACTTTGTTTTGCAATCATCTTATACAACTGCTATCCGCCATGACAGCATCCTTTCAGATTATAATGTCCTGAGACATGCAGATAGGAAAGACTTGCCTAAGGCTATTCTTCTACCACTTGTAAAAATATTAATAAAAATATCTAAGGCAAAGGCTTGTCTTTATTGCTATAGATTAAATGAAAAGGCAACTTTGCAAGAAGTCTGTCCAGAAGGATTATATTTTTATTGATCTGGTTATTGTCTGATCAGATCAGGAGCAGGACTCACGCTCGTTCTATACAGCCCAACCATTTAGAGAAGATTTGCCCTCGTAAGGCAGACTTGCCTCCACTGTCTGCTTGTACCACATAGACTGGAATAAGGCTGGGGATTGGCAGGACTCCACTGCTACTGCAATACAGCCTTTGCAGTGGACTAAAATTTGCTATTCTGGCTGCACTTTTTCAAGCTGCAGAAGGAAGTCCAAATGGGGTAATGGCTGCATATGTGGTTTGCCTGAAGGGAGAAGTGCAGCAAATCCCTGAACTTATTCATAGAAAAAAAAGAAGCAAAAGCTGAGGTTTGCAGCATTTGGTGGTCCTTTCATTGCTGTGCATATCACAACTTTGCTTTCTCATTAGCAGCAGACACCCAAAATGCCTTCTTATTCCACTGTATGCACAGAAAACAGGCATAACACCAAAGCCAGCAAGCTGGATCACATACCCAACAGTAATTACAACAGAGAAAGAAAACAGAAGGGAAAAAGACAATACCCAGAATGAAGTGGTGGGATGCCAGAACCACACACTTTTGTACTTCAAAATACCCACAGAATCAGCGCTCTCTAATTCAATCTGCACATTATTCCTTCAATCCATACTTGTACCAGGATACTCCTCTGATTTTGCTTGAGAATACAAGTGTCTTGCCAACTGTCACGTTCGGGATGTGCATCACAAGCTTCCTAAGGCACACAAGCATGCTGTTTTGCTAGCAGCAGGCCAGGATGTTATTGTTCTCATGGACTCATGCTGGCAAGAAGTCCCCCCTCCACCCAAACCCACAAAAAACTCTCCAAGTCAGAAACTTGTATTTCCCAGTTTTCAAATCCCTCCATCCTAGACACATCACAGACACTGAGCAAGCATCAGACTTGTACATTCTATAACGCAGCACTTTGTGGCCTGGTGGTCCTGTGCTTTGCTACATCTTGATTGTGTTGGAACTCAAAATGCTTTCAGTGGTCCCAAGTTTATGCTGTCCCCATCCCCCACTAGTCAGGCAACTTTGGATGAACGAGGAAAACAAAACATAAAACAGAAAAAATAATTCTGAAGAAGCCTTTTCAAGGCTTATGGTAAATGCATCAAGAGACTGTGGAAACAGTTAGGAATAACGGAAAATTGTGGAGGTTTTACTTTAAAAGAATTCGTTATTGTCATCCAGAAGAAATAGTTTAAACCAGATTGTAAGTCTTGCCTATGGCTTTTTGAGAATGGGGGCCAGGCAACAAAAGAAACCCACAATTTATCTTAGAAATCCTGGTCTTAAAGCTGCCTCACTCTAGATATGCAAAAATTTGGGGTCACAACTGCAGTCTCCAAGACAGTTTAACAAAATATTTTTCCTGGATCAATCCTTGGTGTATATAAAACAAATCTTATACCTGTTGTGGACATATATCTTTATTGTGCACATTAGGAGACACCGTCCTATCTTTGCTACTGAAAGGGTGAGCGCCTCTCCTACAAACCAAGGGTCCAGGAAAGAGCCTTAAAAACAGAAACAGCAGAGTGTTTGAGAGCTAGCAGTGGCAGGTAGCTCCAGGCTGAGGCCATTACTGAGGTGGAGGTGATTCTTAGCCCGTGCTCTCTATTTTTCTGACCTTGCTTCAGATTTTCAGTATCTCAGCTATAAAAACATTCCTCTTAGGAGTAGCATGGGAGCGAGAA
This sequence comes from Tyto alba, assembly GCF_018691265.1. Taxonomy (NCBI): domain Eukaryota; kingdom Metazoa; phylum Chordata; class Aves; order Strigiformes; family Tytonidae; genus Tyto; species Tyto alba. The sequence continues at coordinate 25,409,296 of NW_024881262.1, read as the reverse complement.
CAAAGAAATCTCCTTCAATAGTATACACACAATAAGGAAATCCAAAGCAAAGGAGCTCAAACCCTGTTACATTATAGAGCCTATAACATTTATGCAACAGTTAATGTCATGTTACCTTGGCAGATGCAAAAGACTTGCTTTAAATTTCAGCTGAACATGAAATATGGCTAAAAACTCAAATGGACTGGTAAACTGCAAGTCACAGTTTGTATCTCAACCACAGAGGAATCCGTCCACAGAATCTATGACCCTGTAACCTGGCTGGTATAGGGTATGAATGCAAATGTCAGCTGATGACTAGTCCCATCTCCCGTTCTTGCTAATGGAGATTTCTTGCTTAGACCACAATACAGAAATGAATTCTATTCTTTTTAGGAAATCAAACCAAAAATTATATCCAAGTGTCCAAATAAATCACCTAAACATGATGGCTGACAGAACAGTAACTAGAATCTTGAACACTGCATGAGAATTACTCTTTCTGAATTGACTTCCTAGACAAGGTTAGTCCCTTGCTGATCTCAGCACAAGTAACCAAAGATACGCTGAGGAAGGCTGGAATTCAGTTCTCTCCCTCCACAGCTTAAGCTAATATATAGTCTCTTCCATCACCAAATCTGTTTAGCCTCCATAGATATAAACATATCTCAAGGAATGTAAAGAATTAGACAGGGCCATTAACACATGGCCTAGAAGCTCCAAATATTCCCTTCAGCGTTAGCTATAATTGTTAGAAAAGCATGCAGGATAGAGGCTGCCAGATGCTTTAACTCAAACATCTTATTTGTTCACAGTGTTTCTGGAAGAAATTTGCCCTTATGATGCAAATGCAATGGCAAGAGTCTCTTCAGTGCAAAAGGACCAATAAATGATGGTAGTTTTAATTATTGCTTGACTGTGACATCCTCAAATCGCTGGCGCTCAAGCCTTTTTGGCTTGTGGGTTACCTGAGGATCCTCTTTGCTATACAAAAGCTAACAAGAGTCTGAAAATTCCCACATGGAGGATTTTTATTTAAGGATCTATTCTGTGAGAAGAACTCCCCCAGGTCAGAGGAAGTTGATGTTCTTTTCAACTGCTGGCATGAAATTCACAAGGCACAAAGTATCCTTGTCTGAGGAAATAACCTTTAATGCCAAAGCCCAGTTCTCCTGGCACAGAGAAGGCCCCCTGTGACAAGCAGAGCAATAGGGGCTTCTGGGAAGAGAAATGCCTACATAACTTGGGGGTGGGGAGGCAGAAGCTATTCAACTGGAAGGACAACCCTGGCACAAGGACAAACACGTACAAACTTGCTGTAAGGAAATTTAAGACTGGGAAGATATTTTGGTTTCAGAAGGCTTGTAACTCTCAGAGCAGTAAGGTCATGGAACAGCCTCATCAACAGCAGTGGTGAGAGCAGGACAGTCAAGTTGATTCAGAGACACTGCTGGAAAATCAGTTATAGAAGTAGTCCAGAACAGAGTTGGCTGCAAGATAAAAAGGACTATTCTTATTTGAGACTGTAAGACGGTGACTCAGCAGGTCCCTAATGGTCCTGTATTTTCTTTTAAAATAAACACTAAAGATGACAAATTAAGGCTCAGTCACCACTGAATAAAAAAACCAAAGAAAACCAAAAAACCTCATAAACAAAGAACCCAAGTCAGATACCTGTGCTGAACACTACTGTCTGTAAGGAGGCTGGTTCTGCTCTGCTGCGTGTTATGAACAGTTCCACAGACCTGTCAGGATGCTAACTCCACGTGCATAGGAAGAAGTGTAGGGGAGCCAAGTGTACAGGCAGGGGAGTTCAAGAATACTCTATCAAGCACTCTGTGGTCAGCTGTACCCTGGGCTACCTTTCTGACTGCATACAAGACATTCAAATCCCTGTCTTGGCACCCTGAGGTAACAGGTGCATAAAATCCCTTATCAATCAAATGTTATTGGACAGCGTACAGGAAAGGTTCATTAACTGTAAGGGAATCTGGATACTTCAATATGCCATGGTATGGCTCCAGCTTCTTTAAAAATAGTATTTTAAACTACTTTGCATACCACGCTAAATCAATAAAATGTTATGATCATGTAACCCTTGTAAGGAAACGTACCCTAGAATTTAATAAAGATGAAAGAAATAATATCCTCTTGTCATTTTATTTCTCTGGTCTAAATTGAATTGATAACATTTCCTTTCTGCAGACCTCTTCACGCATCCAAGGAGATGTTATAGGATGGGCTATAACTCATCTGTACAGCTCTACCATTTACCATGCCTCAGGGTGCAATATTTCTGGTTGACTAGGGGCTATGAATCCGGAATCTTCTTCAGCTTTTCATCCAAGCCTGTGAGGCACTGCCTGCACTACAAAATTTTGTTCAGGATAGCTTTGCCACAGCCATTTCCTGGTTTGATTCAAACCCAGGAGTTCTTTCTTGCTTCCTTCAAAGCGACTGACAAGTTCCACCTTGTAAAGGATAGTGGCAAGAGGAGAAAGAGTACCAATCTTCTATTAATCTCTCTCTGTCCTACTTCCATTGCCTTGTCCCTCATACAAGGCTTTCCCAACTTCCCCTGAAGACTACTGGTTAAGGACTCCTCTTTCTATTAAGTGGCCTTTTGCTGCAAGACTGCTGGCTGAAGATCAGCGCTTACCCCAGTGAGCAGAAAGCAGAAAAAGAGACTTTTCCTAAACTAGAGAAGAGGCACAGCTTGCTTGCTGCCTCTTCAAACTCTGAGTGGGAAGCACTGGCAAACAGAAGCATGCTTGGGCTGCTGTGGGACTGCCACTTGTGGGCTGAAGCAATGCTATGCAAGCATGGAAACAATGGAGCCTTAATTACTGCAGCTGTGCAAGTGAAACAAGGACTGGAGTTTGAGAGCCTGACTGATAAGCAGCTAGATAACAGACTGACGAACAGACCATCTGTAGTTTGTCAAAGAGCTAACCAAGGTCCGTACCAAATATGCCCAACGTGCTACATGCAGGCTGAAAAGTGTCCAAATATGGTATTCAGAAATGTACAACACAAACAGAACACAGTCACAACTAAGGACTGGAGCTTCATATATACATGAAGCAACCAATTCAGAAGTGCACAGCTGAAGGTGATAGCTTATAGGAGGAAATACAAAGAAACACTAGGTAAAGAACTGACAGTATACATATAATAGAAGACCAAAGCTTAGATTTAGGCCACTGAACTGAAGAGTTTCACTATGCATCATTTGGCCATCAGCACAGTGTTATCTTTCTATCCACCATGCTACCTCGAATAGGAAGGCTGTGTTCTGCTGAGCTTTGGAGGTGCACAAGGCTAAACCACAATCCCCAGAACTTTAGAGCAGACAACTACAGCCAGTAGGCAATAGACACCACTCTGAAATTTGAACAACAAACAAGGGAACAGAAGTAAACAGGAGAGCCAGACACTCAAAGAAGTGGCTACTAGAGATTGAATGTCTGTAGTCTAATGTCACTTTTCCTCCCCTATTAGTGTGAAAGCAGTAGGCAGTGAAATGACAGAATTGTGAAAAAACTTAATTTCTATTCAGAATTTCCTCTGTTGCAATTGAACCTACAAACTTATGCAGATGTTGTTAGGCAACATAGCTGAAGAGATTTTCTTTCCGCCCCATCAATACAAATGATAAATGGCCCAGCTCTGGTACCAGAGGAAAAAAATCCCTCTGAGCATCTTTACGTTAGTCTTGTGAAACAGCTTCCTGATTCCCTTTCTATCTCAGGAGAATCATTACCTATTTGCCAGGATCATCCTGTTAGACTCATGAATGGACTCACAGTGTGGAACAAGGCTGGTGAGAAGATGCTTTGCAAAAACTTCTCACACACAAGAAATGTAAAGAGGTCCTTGAGGCTACAATCCTGTCTGTAGAACAGGGCACCCATGATAGACAGCTTCATGACAAAGACTGGATTGGAAACACTAACTTATTTTTCAATGGACCTGAGATTTTCTTATTTCAATAGGGTGAGGATCTACTGAATTCTCCACAGGGATTAATGGAAAACAAACCATAATTTTGCCTGAAAAGATTTGAAACTTACTTGGAAAAAATATTACTATACATTACTACTTTAGGTACGTTATATAGCCCTGATTAATCAGTCCCCTTGTTTGGAGGGAAATTTTTATCCCAAATTTGCCATCAAGTTTACAGTTCTTTAGGCTGGTAATTTTGAGTTCATTAAATCACAAACCCTATGTTGAATTTACTTCAGTCACCTTGTTCTGTATTCATACGTGCATGTGTGCACAGCACTGGCTAACCTTGTGATCTCAGTGTAATAAACTCACTGAAGGTATGCATTTCTCTAAACACAACTATGCAGTCTTCTTATGCTAAGTATTTTAAGACTTTTTTTTTTTTTTAAACAGGGGATTTTAATCCACACTATTTTTAATGCACACTACATCTAGTTTCAATAGCCCATTGTAGGCATTTTCATATCACAGTAAATCTTGTAACAGGAATGCACAAACCATGTGACCATAGTTTTTTATACAACGAAGAATTCCAGTGTCTGATTAGCTGTTTATAACAATGTTAGTTGTGTATTTATGTCTAACAAGGAAAGATACCAATAAATTTCCGAAACTGAAAACCAAACAAGAAAATCCAACAGAGAATCCCAATGTTTTCCCAAGTTACAAGAAAAATATTACAAGAAAACTCAAATGAGGAATTTGGGACAAAAAAGATGGAATTAAATTTAACATTAACTTTTAACAAAACCCAATATAATTATGTTCTCATATCCTGATGGTAAATATGATACAAATGTATTGGTGATAACAGGGTAGGCCACAAATCTGTGAGATTTTGTACTAGCCAAATTCAAAATTCCTCTGATCTGCTTTAAATTGTAATTTGGATCAGGAGGTTACATGCACACAGTGCTCCTGGTATTTCTCAGGTATAAAATCCTTCTACAAAACTTGCTAGATGAGCTCTAAATTTCCAAGAAGAATATATTTAGATCAAAACAAGACAACATGAAAAATTAAGGGATATTTTTCTTTTTTTTTGGTAGAAAAGATTACTATCTCAGAGATAACACATCAGCTCTTTAGGTAAAACGGTAAATGCAAAGGCAGATTTTGATCAATATCTGAGCAGCACAGCTAGTAAAAAACGTAATGGTGTTGTGGTTTCTGTTCAGCAAGGTTTTGGAATGCAACACTCAGAAGGTGGGAAATGAAAGTTAACTCATTACTTACTATGGCATTGCATTCATCTTCTCGCTTCTCCAAAACAGTCTGCCACAAGTGCTCAGAAGAAGGGTATAGCAGCCATGTATCACACATAACAAAAGCCTTGCTCTGAGAAAAATGGATGTACCTCTGATTCAAACAATCTCATACAGAGAATAGATTGAAAAAAATGTGGTATACAAATATCATGCTATAGCCATCTAGCAATAGGCCAGCGAGGAATATGGAAGGGACTTCTCAGCTGAAAGATATCCAGCCACAAAGAGCCGTACAATGGGACACAGGCCATAGCCTGCTATGCATCAGCCAGCAGTTAGTAGCTTACTTCACCAAGATGACACAAAACTGCATTTCTGGCATTATCTTTTCCTTCAGAATCCTTTTATCATCAAAAAGTAGAGTGAAATTACAGAACAAAACTCCATCACCACGTTACTTTAGTTAAGAGCAGACAACAAATGAGATGACAGAATGATGTAAACCATCGCTTCTCCCCAGTGAAGACAGAGACATCAGGCTGTGTCTGGAGAGAGTGAAACATTGTAAGACACCTGTAGCTTAAGGAAGTTTCACAAAAGAAAAACATCTGAGTTCAGCAGATTTATAGAACTGGGTCAGGATTTATGATTTATAGAGATGCTACTACTAGCAACTTCTTGTCCTTGCCTTCAGTTTCCACACTACGGCCAACACTGCCTTCAGAACAGAATTGAATCACATAGTTGACTGATTAAGAGCCCTCAAAGCAAGTCAAAAAGGCACTGTCGGGCTGAACCCTCAATTTGAAAAAGAATGAGATAAATAGTTCTAAAATTAAAAGAAAAGAAGGGAGAGATTCACTGTAACAGACAGGTAGTCAAATGAAATGTGACACGTCATCCCTAGAGAAAGGGAAACTGGCAGCCTGGCTGGCTTTTATTCCTGACAACCCCAGGTTATATGACTATCTCAGCAGAGAATAGAAAGAGGTACTATACTTGTCTGTATCACTGCAGCCCAATTCAATTAGCAGTCTGCTAAAGAGCTAACTTTCATAATTAATAGTGATGCAAGGGAGCCAACAGCACAACAGAAAAGAATTTGCAGCGCTCTTCCAGAACTAGCTGACTAATCCACTTGGGGAATCATTTTAATGAACATTTCCAGTGAACATTTCTGGCTTCTAAACAGTTTCCAAAAATATGGGAGGCAGCAAGGAAAACATTTAGTATTCATTTCTGCCTGCTGACCAACCTGCTCTTTTGGTTTGTTTGCCAACCTGCTCTCAGATTAGGCATTTTATTTGCACAAAATGTTCATGTTAGTTACAGACAAACTATTAAATTGTTCCCTCTGGACATCTTGGATATCACCATCTAGGGGAAGAGGAAATAAGCATTTCTCTCCCCACTAGCCATTACATCAATATGCTAGGTTGGGATTACTATCCTGCTCTTGCTGAAACCAACAGATTTTTCGATTGGATCCATAATCCTGGAAGCAAAGGTATGCCAGTATCAAAACAGTAAACCAAGGTCTAACTTGCTCATATAGCATAAATGATACTTGATTAGTTGAGGAAGAAATGCAATCCAGTTGCCCAGGGCCAGACCGCGTCCAGCTTTCCTTTTTCAGACGACACAGGAAAAAAAACTCTTAAGAGTGCCCATCTTCATAGCTGTTTTCATGAGGCACATCTGTACATTATCTTGTAGAGTCTGACATCATCTCTTGTTTTAATGCCTCCTCCTATTTTTTCCTTCTTTTGTTTTTAAGATAACAGGTGTTTAAATTTGGTTGAAAGGCTGTTAACAAGTGCTCAGACTTATGTCAGGAGACTTGTTAGTTCCCTAAAATAATCATCACAGAGGTATTCTGAAACAGAAGAGGAATACTTCTCCCCCCTACCCCATCAAATGATGTATAGTCTTTCAAAGAGATTCTGGATTGTATACTGCTGGAGTGACACAAAGAAATGTCACAAAGCCAGCATAAGCAATGATGCAGAACTTCTAATTCCCAGTTATTCACACACACACATCACCTGGCAAAAGAGATCAACCTGGAATAGCATTTCACCAATTACTGAAGAAGTCTCTTGGTGTGATGCAGGCAAAAGTGTGAGAGAGCAGCCACAAGAACCCTTGAAAAAGTTTAAGTTAGCTTTTAATCTGAAAGGCAGCCCAATACTGAATTTTTGTACTGTGATCAGCACAGCAAACTACAAAATCATGGCCAATGTGTGGGAATGAGCTAGTGAAGTTGGTCTGTTCTCTAGGGGAAAGAATTAGTCCATTTTGACTTCAGACCCTTTGTATCCTTTAGTCTGTATAGACTACAGAATATTTCCCATTCCCACCTTCAGACTTATTAACAAGCTGCAGTGTGTCAGACACCACTTTCAAAAAAGTGGGTTGGTTTGAAGTAGGGCAGAATCATCACTGCTAACAGTGTCACAGCAGCCATTTGCACAGTCATGATTTCTCTTTACTACCACTACTACAAAATGGAAAAGCTGTTATTTTCTAGAGAAACAAAACTAAAAGCCAACCTAGTTTAAAAGTCTCCTTCTGAGCAGTTCCCCTTAGACCTCCCTTTTCTGCAGTGCTAATTAACACGCTCAGCCTGAAGATCAGTCCCAAAGGAAGCTCACACTCCACAAATTCCCTGTAGTGTCTGACAGGCAAGCAAGGGATGTGCAGTCAGCTTCTGGAACAGCATTATTAGTGATGTGTGCAGGAAAAAACTTGACATACTGGTTTAGGCTGATTCTGCAAGGAATGGAGAGAAGGATAAACTCTACCAAAAGCAGCACTAAATCTGCCTGTTCTGAATCCAGTCTCCGCCTGGAATTGCTCACGGTGTTCGTGACAACTGTGAGCGGAAGTGCTTACACCACTAGAAGGATAACCTTGTTGAAAGATGGATACCAGACCCAGGCGTGGTTTTGCAGAATAAGCCCTCTGGAAAGCTGTATGTGCTGCCTCAATCACTAAGAAATTCAGTACTCAGAGTTCATAAATACCTGGACAGACCTGAAAGTTATTCCCCAGCAACCTCTTCCAAGACAAACCAGAGTGATTTTAGCCCCAGTGTTTATAAGAACTCTGTTTCAGCTGAAAGTCAGCACTGGTTTGAACAGCCTGAAACAGCCACCTGAAACGTCACTGTTTTGTGAGACTCCTCTCACTACTTTATTTACCACTGACAAGTCTTGTATGCATCAGTCTCACTTTATTTCTAGCAAGAAAGAATTTGCAAGGAAGTACATTGTCCTTGCTTTACCAGAGACTATGATATTAATGTATATTTAGCCAAGACTTGGTGATAAAGTAGTATGCCTGTGAAACTGCTTTAAATTATTCTGACTCAAAAACACTTCACTGATTAACAGCCTAATCAATTTGACTAGATCTGTGGTCAGAATCACACATTCTGACTAAAAACAGTAAGAGCGCTCATAGGTAGGGGATGGGAGCTATAAAACTCATGCATCATGTTAATGGACTGTTGATAAATTAAAGTCAACAATGCCGTTTAGTGAGAAGTCTCAGTCACCAAGAAAGAAACAAACCACCAGAAAAATATAGAAACACTCCAAAATTGCCCCCTCCTTTTTTTTTTAAGAAACGAAGATACAAGTTTATATTTAAGACAATAAAACCCTTCAGCCATCTTTACCACTGGATATCCTAGTTTGTGTTGTCTTTTTACTCAAAAGGATACCAGCATCGTGTAAGAGATGTCTGTGCATCTTTCTAGAGCGTGCTCTGTGGAACAGAGCTGTCATCTCCACATTTTATAACACTTGGCAGCAAACCCATATTCCTTTTGTATCACAGACTTCCCCTAAGGCCACCAAGTGTGTTGGATATGGACAGCACAGGGTTAGGTCTTTCAATTATAAACCCAGATCTACTCACACTTTCTGCGGTTGAGAGATGCAGATCCCATGAAAGGCATGTAAACTAAATGTATACAGGATATAGTAGCTCTGCATACCTACAGTATCAGGGGACCCTCACCAATTCAGTAAGATTTTTGACCCATTTTTCCCTGTGAAATCATGACCTACATTCTATGTAGAATTTCCAGAGTAATAAAAATACCTCAAAACCTCAATATAAATCTTTCTGATATCCAATTCTGAACCTTACAGAGTCACCTAATCTGGTAAATCCAAAGGAAAAAACGGTAAGCAACAGTATAAATTTGTACTGTACTTGCTGACCAGCTTGAAGCAGAGGGCACAGAAGATGCCTGGGTTTAGACATGCAGTGTTCAACTTGGGTTCAAAAGCACTTCTCTCAAGAAACATTCTAGAAGAACCACCAGTCACCCAGGACAGGATGAAAACATTCTGGCTGCAGATCAACACTGTAGATTGAAACTGTCAAAAAGAAGAGCCTAAGGCATACATTCTAAAAATAATAAAGTAACGAGTGACTAGAGATGTAAACTATAAACTCATGGAAAATACTATAGCAAAAGGCTGCTCCCCAGATTTAATGGCACCATTAAATAACATGCCTACTAAGCAAAGACTGATCAGACAACATATTTTTCTTCAGTGCATCTGAAACGTGCCAGTGAGTTGGTCTTGACAAATGGGCTCAAACATGATCAACTAACCAGTTTTTGAAGGAAAAAAGCCAGTTGTTCTGATGTCACAAAGCAACATAATTAAGGATTTACATAATACTCAGAAAATAAGATATGGCTGTAAATACCATATTCTCCCTCTTCCCTGTTTCTTTGCTTCATCAAAATCAAGGCAGGGGGTGGAAGGGGAAACAGTAGTAGAGAAGGGGTGACAACATAGCTCCATCATCATCTTCTTCATTATTTAAAGAGATCAGGTATGATTTTTGAAGCCTTCAGGAATTAGTGCAGGAATCAGAATCCAGCTTAGAATAGCTGTTTGTTTTCTTTGTGAAACACACCTTCTAGTGCAACTACAGATATTAAAATAAAAATTCTGATTCTACCCCAGAAGTGCAGTAGAATTGCTACAAATACCATATTATCTTGGTTATACTGTAATGCCAACACTGCTTCCACTGTCTGCATACTACCAGGGATATGAGAATGGATTTGGGGAGTTTCAGACAATATACGGGTATACCACATGATCCATCTTTAGTGATCCTGAGATTAGTTTGAAATGCACCCTCTTACTCTCAAGTTCCTCAGATAACTTTTTTCCCAGCACTAATCCAGAAATAGCAAGTGATTTCTAGGTGGCCAGAGAATGAAAGGAGCAAAGAACTGTGGGAATTTCAGATAGGGCTTGTCTCTGGCTATTAGACTGTGAAAGAAGCTGAGAAGCCAAAAAGAGGTCAGCTAAAAAAAGAGGTATTCCTCACTCCATTATGCAAACTGAATTTATTCATGTAGAAAAAGCTCTGAAAAAACCCCACGCTTCCCTAGCAGGGATGCTGTTGCCTACTGCTACAGCCAACTCCTCTGAGTCTGAACTCTGACCACTGGGAATTTCATTCTGCTTCACAATAAAACCATGAATAGTTTGTGCCACTGAATAGTCTGTTCTTCAGCAAACATTCATGCTACACAATACTTCACTTTTTTCTTTCTTTTCTTTCTTAAAAGAAAGGCCATGCCTACCTCTTTCATCAGAGATTCCTTTCTTTCTCTTTCAGAAATCAAAATCTAAATAGCTAAAAATGAAATAGGATAAATGTGGATGAAAAGGAAAAAGACAAGATGGGAAACAGAGCAAACAAGCTGCTGTCTAGCCGTGGACACAGGGATGTCATACAGAACACTAAGAAGTAAAAGGAATTAGTTCATATTCCTGCTGTAATCACTTCATTTCAAGGTTAGCAAGGGCATATCCTCAAATAGCACCTTCAGCTCTGATGGGAAGTAAGCACTTGAGAAACATTAGTAGGCTGCCAAATCCTTTAAAGTGTTCATTGTCTGTTTGGAGAGCAGGTGGAGCAAAGGCAGAGGCCGTCTGAGCTGTCTACAGGAGCTCACAGTTCTTTAAGCCCTATTTAGGAAGGAACCTCTTGGGGTGAAAATTGATGAACCTACTCCAGAACCTGACAACAAGAAACCACCGTTTGTGTTTGTCCACGGATGTGGACACTTGTTCCTGAGGATAGGGCTGAGACAGTAAGCATGCTCTGCATAACATGGTTAAATAAAGTTTTCTTATCTACCTGAAAAGCTGACCCAACTGAACTCTTCCATAAATGGTACCAGACCTAACTGTGACCCTACAGTAGTCACAGAGAAAAAAAAAACCTGCTCTCGCTCTCCCTGAGAGAGTTGCATCCTTGTAGCTCAATTACCTAAAGCCCTGAGTTGCATTTTAAAGTTAAGAATGCAAGTACAATCTTAAAGTCGGAATAATTCTTATTGAAAGGTCTGGTAAGCACATTTGATCAGACCTATCTTTTTTGATTAAAAGATAATATTCTCCCTTGTTAATTTTGCACACCTAACACAACCATGGGAAGATGGGATATTGCTGATTAGTACATACTGCACACCAAGAAATCCCCTAATGTCTTCAACTGATGATCACAGTCCAAATCTTTATTGCCACCTCAAAAATTGGAGGTATCTTTTTTTAATCATGTATTGAAACCCTGCTGTAAAACCCCAGTTACAAGCACTGAATTCCCCCAGTCTTAATTCAGGTCAGGTTTCTGTTGATTTTGGTCAGTGGTAATGTTATAATGCCCAGATATATCAGAATTTTTACAGTTATGCTCTGTGATTGTAAACCACAGTCAACTAGGATAGTATATTAACCTAAAATCAAGGGTAGTGCTTTCTTCCTCCAGATAGTTGTCACTGTCAGTAATAAGAACTAGAGATAGTCACTGACCCAAGACAGCAAGACATTGTCTATTATCCATGAAACACGGCACTAAGAGGTGTTTGAGGCATAAAGACAGAGACTCCTGGGTAATATGCAAACAGGAGAACCTTGTCTTCTTATAGAAAGACCTTTGAGTTTAGAACCAACCTTTAACTTACTGTGGTGATGTGTTCTGAACAAGTGGAATCTAACTGCACATTTCACTGCTCCCAGTGAAGACCAGAGCCAAGAACAGATGGGAGCAGGACAGAACTTGGAACAATTTTTTGCAATTCAAGCAAACCTACGAAATAACCAAAAACAAAAATACAGAAAAAGTTTACACAGCTTGTCCAATTTCTAAATTTAAAGTAACTCCCTCTGTGATGTACAAACTGGGTCCTGAACTTCTCATGTTCTTGTACCCTTATGCTTCATAGGTCACAGTACAACAACATGTGACAAAAAATTTAGTGCTTTCATAGCGAACAGCTTCTTCAAAGGAGTGGGGAAAGCAGAAGTGGTATTTGTCACCTTGGGTTACATGGGTTTTATATGTAGTAATAAAATTTCTTCAGAGAGCCTTGGATTTACAATACACCTCCTGAAATCTTTGAAGAAAGCATATGGTCTGTAGCATTTTCTCAAAGATAATAATTTAGTTCAGGCTTTGAGCTAGCTGATTAATTTTTACTTCATTACAGTTATTTCTTCCCAAATATACTTTGAATAAAGATTCCCAGGCTCCTCATTTTTCAGACCCAAGTAGTAAAGTAGCTTCCCAGGTGCCAAAGTGATTAATTCTGTTTTCTGCAACTACTGCAGCCAAAGTTCTGGAGTTCTGTCTGCCATAACATCTAGACAAAAAGAGTTGAATAGTTTTTTCTATTACTGAAAACTGGAGTGATAAGATATCCCATGGGGTTTCCTCCTGCCATAAATTATGCCTGTTTCTAGATCAACCCTTTGGATTTTTTTTTTCATTGTTAGTATAACCAAATTCCATAGTACTAAGGAAAACAGTATGGCTGAACTTGGAACATAAATTAGTTTCAGAAAATGAACAAACTGAGCAAGTAGATTTTAATGTTTACTTTAGAAACAAAGAAGAAATAGAAAAAAGCTGTCACAATGGCTTAGGAAGCTAATCCTTTCAGCTTCTTTCATCTCTGCTCTGGGTTTAGGAATAATAGCCCTTTTCTGTACTCCATTTTAGGTGTCAAGCTAAGATTTTAGAGATGCTCTAAATTCAGTTCCTCGGATAAGTGTCATTATCATTAAACATTACTATTCTCCTAAAAACAAAATGGCATAGAATTATTCAGGAGTTCAGCTGGCATCGGTAAAAAGAGGCACCAAAGATCGTTGTTCTTGGTTAGACAAAAATCCCATTTGCAACAAAAGTTCTAGTGCCCATTTAAGAATGACAGTGTGCCCTTTACAGGGACTTTCTATCTGTCCCCCTCTCATCCCAGCTCTGAGCCTAGGGAGCCCATTGGATCAAAGACAGTAAGAGTATGAACACACAGGTTGTTCCTTTGTCTCCCAGAAAAGATGTCCACGTGTGGCAAGTATACTCTGAAAGCAAGGCATTCCATATGTTCTTAATCAAAGATGAAATAGAATTCACTCGAAACACAAGTACCACTAAGCAATTACAGTCCTACTTCTGTTCACGGTAAGTGTCACAGAAAAGGTTACACAAACTTAGGTGGGTTTACACGTCCCACCAACCAAGGTCACACAACATAACCAGTAAGAGGACAGAACCTCCTTCCAGCACAGACTGAACCTAACACAGAGATCCACCAATCTACTAAGAGCATCTAAAGTCTTTTGGTTATGGGTCTCCAGATAGCACAGAACTGGAAGCTCATGCATGGAAAATAAGTGTCTTCAATCTCTTTCAGCATTAATGACCAAGACCTCAGCCTTAGCACATACAGTAATTTATACTGCTAAACCACGGATGAGAACACCAAGGTAAACAAGGATTAGCACCCAGGTTCATCCAACTTAATTCCACTCAAGTTCTCATGCTCTGAGTTTCTAAACTATCTAGCTCAAGGCCTTTGTGAATGGCCAGCTGCCAGGAAATACTAGAGGATTTTCCATGGTAAGCAGTGGTTTTTGTAATCTAAAGTGCACGTGAGACATCCATCCACTGGCTTGTGGCACCTGGGGCTGAACTATGTCCTTCCTCTGGCAAGTGTTCCAACATGAAAAGCTAATGAATAGCTAATTCCTGGATTTGTAAGGGCTAATTAGAAATCTTAAAGAAATTACATTAAACACAACATTTAATGCCTTCACTTTTCAAACACAGAAAACCCCCCAAACAAAACTCAGTATTTTTCACTACCTCACAGTCTCTGCTACTGCTGGAGAAAGAATGCACAACACTTGAAAATCCAGCACAGGCATATGAGACATATGGGCAGAACTGAATTCCTGGGACATCAATCTATCTCCTGCTATCACTAATAAACCTCCACTAATTCCACCCATACACGGATGCTTCATTTTAGAAATGAGTTACAGTCTTTGTCTGACATCAAAAAATAGCATCAATATAAATAAGGCACAGTCCTCCTAAGGAACTTACAGCTTTGAATGCTAGCTTCTGTATTTATTGCCTCATCAAGTGTGAAATGGATACCAACCACTCCTTGAATGCCTTTCTGCATGAGCAATGCCAGAGGTTAAATGCCTCTGTCTGTGAGTCTGTAGGAGGGGATACAACTAGCTATGCCAGCTCGACAGTGAGCATGTCCACTGTTAACCTGAGACACAAGATATTCACCAGGAAGGTCCACTGACAGAGAGATATTCCAATCTGAGTCACCAAACCCATGCTGTTTTACACAAGTCTAATGCTTGTTTTGTTTCATCCTTCCTTTATCCACTCTTGCAAGTGAGAACTGTCACAAAGCAGAGGTAAGATCATTTTAAGTCATAAATTAGCATCAGCTGCAAATAAACTGACTGAATATCAAGTCTTTGCATTACAAAATTCTTCACTGGATGCAAACCAAAACTACAGGCATAGTTGGCATAGTCTAATTAATACTGCAGAGTACTTTTCTCTCTAGCTCTAAGTGCTATACTTGCAATTTTAATTCTGCATGTTTGCCTCTTTTTTTTTTTTTTTTTTTAATTTAGCTTCCAATTAAGAGTGTCTTCTACCCCTAGCCAATTAATTCGTGCCTATTTGCATTATAATAACAGTGAGAAGTTGTCCACTGTAAGTTATTGGTAGCTCCTGCTGTTTCCACGGAAATTCTTCATTTCTGTGTGCTCAAGTGCAGCTAACTCATTTTTCTGATACCTCATGCTGATTGCTTGTTCACAGAGCAAGTCACCAATTTCAAATTCATTTCCTTGAAGGCCAGCAATAGGAGATCCATAGATCAAAAAACTAAATGGATTTTACTTCATGTGGTTATAAGTCTATGTAAGCCATCAAAATTAGATTCAAAGTACAATGTCAAAGACTAGCATGAATTGTTTTACGTAAAGTGTTATTGCATAAGAAGAAAGCAAGTACATGTAAAAAAGACACTCCCAACTTATGTCATATGTATCACAATTGATACTTATCTACAACTGTATTCAGCTGCTGAAGGAGAAAAAATAATATAATCAGTCATCAGAAGAGCTAATCACAGATTCACCTTCCAGAGCATGAGGATCTCAGAATGCAAGTGAGACACCTGATGTGAAAATCACTACTTTAGTTAGTTTTAAGAATTGAGCAGAGCAAGATTTAGTGAGTCAGAGCTAACTTCTCAGGCAAATTAGCTTTTAATTTTCCATGTCACTTGATATCACACAACTGTTTTGGAAAGTTTCTCTTTCCTTAAGATAGCATCTTCTCACCTGCATACTATTCTTTCTTGCAGGAGGCGATTTCAGTTCATGGCAATACAAGCAGAATAAGAACCACTGGAAAGACTGCATTTTCATTCCAGATACACTTCTAAGATTTCCTTTTGGAAAAGTAAAAGCTAATTGAAGTCGGCTAGCAATAGATACAACTTACTCTGAAAGATGTAAAACACAAGGATTGGATCCACTCTGAACACACAACACCTCTATACTGACAAAGGTCTGATGCCCTCCAGACAGCAAATTCTGTCTCAGTTCTACCCTCTTGGTAGTTCATCTAAACCTGAAACTGAGGAAGCTGCACACATGCAACAACAGAGGATACACTCTAATGCTGTTTACAGCAGTGGAAGCCAGAGGCACAGGGTTGAAACACGAGCAGAGTCAAACTCCTGCAGTAAAGCCATAGATTTATTACAGGATGACCGATAAAGAGTTTAAGGTACCTCCAACAGACGTGGATGTGTCTGGAGAACAGAGAGAATAGATCTGCTTGTCAAAAGCTTTCATGAAGCTTAAGTAAGATTCAAGGGTCTCTTCCCACATACCCTTAAATAATCAAACTAAAATGACAGATCGTATTAGAAGCATATGAGATTGATGATCAGCAATGGGAAAGCAATAATGGAGAAAGTTTGGGAAGAGAAGAGAGCTGATTAAAGCTGGTCATATATGGGTGACAGGAAGAGGAAATCTGCATGTCTGAGAAGAACTGAAGATGGATCCACAGGAACTGTAGCAACCTGTGAAACTACAGTAGGCAGACTGGTGAGTGACTGTGCATGAAGAAAATGTCGGAGGACAAATGAAGTAGACCTTACGGATACTGTAGGGGAGGACATGACACTGACAGAGATCTAGGACACATTATTCACAAATGCTAAAGGACAACCAAGAGCTCACCTGCGTGAAAACATTCATACATTCAGTATTTCTATTATCATCTTCTGCACATTTAACTTCTCAATCAGAAGTATCTAACCAGCCACCAAATCCCCTTTCCTTGCTGATGTGACAAGTCACATCCTCCACAGAATATATCAATTAATTACTCAGAAGCCAGGGGGCAGGGAGGTCACAACAGAACAAGACAGTAAAACACATGGCTGTTTTAACCATAACTAGTTGCCTATGTGAATCTGATCACAAAGCTTTATATGGCTCCTCCAGAATAGGCCTCCCAACCCTTAAATTCTGGCTGATAAAAGTGTTTCTGAACAACTTAAGATGCCTACCATAACTTTAGCCAAACACAAGCAAACTGGATACACCGGTAACAGGGTGAAAACACTGTTTGAAACTGGTGACAGTTGCAATGTGTAACTGAGCAGGTTTCAGCCAAAGTAGCTTGTGTGTCAAATGCCTCATGCTGCTAAATAATAGAGTTGGACTTTCTGTATTAGTCAAGTTGGCATCCTACAATAGGGATGATGACATTCTTGCATTTGGCATTTTCTGCTTCTGCACTGTATCAAATTTTCCATTACAGCCTCAGGAGAGATTTCTATCTATTTCTGCTGAAAGAAGCCAGATAAGGACAGCAGTTCTATACCTTTGTTATCTTTATAAAAAGGTCAGTTTGAAAACTGCCTTCAATTTCTACCAAAGCCAGTATACAGCTCAACAGAACATATTAGCCAAGTTCCCAGTAATTTCTTCACCTTTTCCACTGTTACAAAAATGGTGAGCATGCTTACAACAGTCACTTGATATTTGCCTCGGAGGTGGTCCCAATCAAAAAAATAAAACAAAAGTGTTTGATATTGCCATTGTGAGACACAAAAAGTTCACCAGAGAGACAAACTGAAAGCAGCCAATTACGCCCCCTTCTCTGGGTGAGGTTCCTTGATCTGGAAAGATTACTTCATATGGTTAGGAATCTCTGCAGAAGTCCCTTTGGTCCAAGAAAATGTATATAAAAACGGCTTCTTAATGGAAAATATTTTGTCTTAGGTCTTCCTCAATTTCTAACATGAAAAGCTGACTGGGAACTTGTTCTGACTATACTTCATATTTTGTTCATTCCATTATTCAACCATAACCACATCCTGCAGACAAAAGCCATTCAGGGCTCTCATCAGCTGTGCCCAGGGCAACAATATAGATGTGCTATCACTAATCAAGATAACTATCACCCTAGAAAGGAGGAGAAATTAAGATGCACTTCATTTAATAAATGATATTTAAAAATAAATAGATAATGGCATCTAATAATAAATATTGACCATCTTTCATTTCACTTGTCATGACAATTAAAGGCCATGTTTACAGAATATTTTTCAGTATTTGGCTTTATCAAAGATAAACAGTAAGTTCCAAGTTGCTGCTGTTGATGCTTCTTTTTTTTTGAACAGCAGCCATAGCATGAGTTCTGTAACCCTAATCTGCGAGTTTTTACTGGATGACCAGTTTGTGCTAAATTGTGCTTCAGAATCCTGAATGAAGCAGAAGTTTTCTCAGACAGAACAGCTGGCACAGATGTAAGCAGGTAAAAATTAATATGATGTCCTTGCAAATTTCTACACAAAATGAAAATCCTTCCTAACTGGTTCCCTTCATATACACACACAAAATAAAAGCACCCAGAAACAAACTATTGCATCAAAACCTTAAACAAAACAATAAATTTTGTTTTGTTGTTGTTTTTTTAACCAAATATGCAATATAAAATTTGAAAACTTGGGGTTTGGGAAGCTCTAATTACAAATACCTTTTACCACCCTAGTATGGGCTGCTCATATATGACAGAATCTGGAAAGTTGATTAATGAACAAACATTCCTGAAAGATGAAATCCATTAGAGCACTTAAGAGTGGTTGGGAACACAGCAGGGGTGGATTCTGTAGAAGTCCTACCCTACCTGCTTACAGGGGGATTTGGAGGGCATGGGACAGTTGCCATGCAGGGACAGGAGCTACCTTTACTCACATTCTGTCCAATCTGCGTGGGCCATCATGGTAAGTGAAGATTTTTGACATGGAACCAGGAAAGCCCATCCTTATCTGCAGTCCAACTCTGATGATTTTTGGATCATGATGCATAACCAGACTGCACTGGAAACAGCATGGTTTTTCCTAAGCATGTACCAGCCTCTATTTTCATGTTTAACAGAGAAAAAAATACACCAAGTATCTGATTAAAAGCATTGAAATACACTCCCACCACATTCAAGATGCACAGGAAGGGAGAGGAACCCCTCCAGGCACCAGAGGAAGGAACCCTGCAGAGCTCCGTTCTGAGACGCAGGATGCAGCTTCCCTCACTGCTTCTGAAGTTTCTTATCTTCTGACTCTTCTTGGCATGAAGCTGAGAAGCTCCCTGTAGCAACAAGCTGTGAAAATACTCTAACATGAGGGAAATAGATCCAACACTCATTCTTCTATTCCTTCCCCTTCTCACAGCTGATGACCTGTCTTGGGGGAAGTACAGGGTGGCCTGGCGACAGCAGCAGCAAACACACTAGGTATGAAATCTGCCAATATGACTAACTTCTACCCTTTAAGTTCACCTTCGTTAAATCTTCAAATATTACTCTTTTCCATGTGTTGAGAAAGAAATATCTGGCTACAGTCCCTGATGCTTCCAGCTACAATGTTTAAATGGAGAGCACAAAGGGTAAGTGTTTTTCCCTACAATTTTCAGAATAGTATGTGCATTTAATCTTTGTAGGAACATGCAAGATCTCACACAAACTAGAAATACAGGGTAAAAAGAACGGAGCAGGGATGTTACTGTACTGCAGTAGTGCTAACTGGTAGTTTGCTAGCTATGTAGAAGGCAGCTGTTGTAACTGGGGATCATATCTTGTGTGACGTTCAGTAATGTTCTGTATTAAGATCCAAATGTTGGGTATTGTTCTACATAATTCTTTCAATACTGACTCAAAACAACTAATCCAACAGCTGTATGCCTTCCAACTGGAGCTAAGCTGAAGAACAAATATTATTAATGCCCGAATGCTGAGAACAGGCCTCTTCCTTTCTCACCCACTGTCCTTCTGATCCTTCTGTACAGAACAAAGCTGCTCTGCTATGGATGTGTCAATACAACCATTTCCATGACAACAGCCTAGGATGTGACAGATATAGACATTGAACTTCAACAAACAGAGAAGGCAAAGACACATGACTAGAGGGCGTTCCGCTGCACTGCACTTAAACCCAGTTCCTTCCTTACGGCTGCAGGCAAACACTCGGAGAAGAATTAATGGTGGCCCTTTGAGATACTAATGCTCTCAGTTGTTGATCACCACATTTCTGCCACCCATGCTCTCTCCTGCTGCAGAAGGGAGGGAACCAGCTGCCTAGCTTAAGTTCTCCAGTACAGAGCCAAACAGCTGAGCATCAGCTGCTGATGAAGGAAAGCTTAAATTTCCTTTCCCACCCTCATTTTGAAATAACTGAGGCTCATACACTCATTTCGCTTCACCAGCTCTGCTTTGAAGGTAGAAGAGTCCGGCAGAAACAAAGAACTTGTTAAGTCACAGCAGAAGGACTCACCAGTGTTTTCTTTCTCACAACCAAGCAAGGTTCATGCAGCAGCAAGGCCTCCTGCAGAGTACCACAGACAGCATCACCCGTTGAAGAAGCCACCTTACAGTGCAGGACCTGACCTGAGGCCCCTCTCGCCAGCTGCTGCCTGAGCACAATACACTGCATGATCTAAGACAGAAGATGAGCACCTTGCTTTTCTTGCTGTACCACAGGCCCCTAAGTAGTAAATATCATTCTGGTATAACTAGAGCTACACAATGTGTGAATTGCTTGGGGTTTTAACATCAATCCATTTAAAATAGTGAATGAGTATATACATCTACTGTAAAACTCTGAAAATCCACTAAGACACTGCCAGTCACATGGCTCTGAGATCCTGGATCAGTGCTGCACAGGGAGCCAGGAAATTCCAACCTGCAGCAGAGTTAGAGCTCTTTCTATGGCCCTTGTAGGGTACTTGAAGCAATGTTTTTCATCTATGGCCCAGCTCTGTTTCCCTTTTGATTATCTTACAGACAGTGCTTAGCAACAACCCACACAAGCTTGTCCCTTGTATTTAGGCTTTGTAGGAGAGGAAAACAGAGCAGGAATGAAGTTAATGTGCCTGCCTGACACAGAGAGCACACAGTAACTGCCAAAACCCTTTTCCCCCAGCATTCCTATCTGCTTGCAGAGTCTCTCCAGAGAAACACTCGAAATCTTGCTACCTCAGGTGCTTTGACAAGAAGCAGGTAGTCTGGATCAATGTTTACAGGAGAAAGCTCTGTTTTAACTGTAATGCTTTAAATTGTGTAAGAACAATTGCTAGATCGACACCCTTTGCGCACCATGGGCTGGGTGACAAGAGAAGACATTCACAACTGAGGGATGCCGTGTTTAAACTGGGTTGTCCATGGAATTTACTCACAAGTGCTCATTCTAACAAGCACACTGGCCTCTCACATAGGTTGCTGGGAGCAATAATTGCAGTACTGCAGCAGTGAAACTGTAGGCTGTTGTGTCCAATATGGTAGGTCCTTTCTGTGCCATGACTTGTACTTATTGAGTGCTATAAATAGAGAGGCCGAACAAGTCTCAGTGTATACAGTACAGAAACCACATACAAGGCTTGAGAGAAGAACACATAACCTCAGTGCTTTCTAGAGATACTTCAGACAAGGCTTCACCTTTGCATAAACTATTTGTGCAGTCAGATCCATTTCACATGCACACCAAAGTCTGGCCTGGCACACGCCTGAGGCCATGACACAGTTAGTATCTGAAATTACTATCAGAACAGCAAAACCAGGACTGACCAGATGTTAACTCTCCCACTTCCCACTGGCACACTTGGCTACGCATTTCTGCGGCAGCTAAGAGGCCACAAAAAACCCCCACAAACAAACAAACAAAATGTACCACACCATGCAATTCATAGTATAGAAGAATCAAACTATTTCAGAGCTTTAGGCACCAAACACTGTCTGTACAGGCACATGTCACCAGTGAACCATCAACTACAAGATCTGCTGCAACTAAGCAACTCCAACCTGTCTTATCTCCACAAAGCTTCCTCTCCAACTATGTACTCACCTGATAAATAGGAGGCAATTTGTGAGGCCTGCAGTAATCCAACAGTCAGTGAATCCTGGCCCTCAGGACCAAAGCAGAAAAGATTTGCTTCTGCTTTGTGTTTTTAGAAAATTCCATCTACCTACCTCCCTTGCCAAAGAAAGCCCTTGACAGGTAAAATTTCAGATGTGGTATCAGTTTCTCTGCTACCCACAGGGAAAAGGATGATCATTAAGGTGGTTAGGACTTAAAAAACCCCAGCATATTAAACTCAGCCAGGACTCAGGTGACAACCAATGCCAATGAGACCGCAAGGAAGATACAGATGTACTAGAGTGGGACCAGCAAAAGGCCAGACATGATTAAGGTGTTGGAACACCTGAAATACACAGCAAGACTGAGTGAGCTGGGACTGGTCAGCCTGGAGATGAAATGGCTCATGGAGGTCTTGATGTGTATACATACCTGATGGGAGGGGATGCAGAAGACAGAGCCAGACTCTGCTCAGTGGTGGCTAACAAAAGGACAAGAAGAAATTGATATAAACTGAAATACACTAAATTCTATTTAAACATAAAAAACCTTTTTTAACTGTAAGGGTTGGTCACAGTCTGGAACAGGTTGCCCAGAGAGGTTACGGAGTCTCCATTCTTGGAGATTATTAAAAGCTCGATTGGCCACCCACTTTAGGTAACCCTGTTTTGAGCAGCAGCATGGGACTAGACAGTCTCCAGAGGTGCTGAAATGATTCTGAGATTCAGGGTGGGAGGAAGACCTGCTTCAGAAGCCCTGAAGCAAAACTAGAACTTTGTACCACAGGTAATGTTTTCAGGAGCAGCCCACTGCAGAGTCTTCTCCAGGACTCTGAAACAAGAGCATAAGAAAACCAGTATCAAACATACAAGTTAGCCCCCTTGCAAAGTACAGTGGTGCAGGGGGAAGCTTCCATCCCCACCTACTGCCTGATCAGACAGAGAAGAAAGGAGAATCACTACTCCAGCCAGCACACTGAACCACACAAGTCAAGGTGCCATTAAAAACCTTTGTTATATGTAAACCCTAGGAAGTAACTGGCAGAAATTACTTCTGCCCTTATTTGCATACAGTTTGCATTTAGGCAAGTCTCATTTTCCTCTCAGCACTGAGAACTTGCTGAACTGCCCCTTCTTTGCTCAGTATAAAGGAACTGGGTCATAGTCAGCTGCAAAGTTAAAGCACTGGTGCCACTACACATCAGTGAACACCCTAATAGAAGTGTAAAGCATAAGAATAGGTAACAAGTCCTCTGACAAGTAGACAGAATGACCTTCCTCTTCCCTGTATTTGCACTATATTCCCATTTAAAAAAAAAAAAAAAACAAAAAAAGAACAACAACAACAAAAAAAACAGAAGTCATCCTCATCTTTTATTTTCATTGCAACTGGAAAAATCTTTGCAATCAAGATGCCTTTTCATTCTCAAAAATGAAAACTGAGAAAAGGAAAGGCAGCGCCTGAGAGGAAGGCAGAATGCCAGGCTGCTAGTCACCATGTAGTCCCCAAATACAATAAAATAAAACTTGTATTTGGCCAGTCTTTCAGGAATTGACCTGGCAGCACTCACACCCATCTACATTTATGATTTCAGAGACATTAAGAATGATATAGATAAGTCAAAACTAATGACCTGGCCATTATTAATTCAGTGGATTTTCAAATGATTTTGTTCAAGTGACAAGTCACAGGCTTGAAAAGCTCTGACATGGCTTTATCTTACCCTTGGAAGCATATAGTTTTTCTTCAGAAAGCCAAGGTCTCCAGATCAGAGGAGTTACCTAGAGCAGACCATCACAAGTGGCTTCCTTAAAGATGCATAAGCTGTCCTACATGCAATCACTTTAGAGACTTCCTCCAGTGGCTTAGATATGATGGTCAAGTGGTATGTGGGGGAGGACAAGTGGAAGTCCAGGCTGTCTAGTACATGGTCTCACATGAACCAGAAAAAGCAGCAGCATGAATACAGCTGAGCATTATACCACCAACAGTGACCACAGATGCATAGGAGAAAGCTTGACCAAACCCCCAGAATTCAGCCTATGGAGAATAGCATGAAATAGGACTGCCAGGCCCTAGATTTACAGCAGTATAGACACTGTGGTGAAGCTCAGAACTGGGACCAAAAGTAGCCCAAAATAAATTATTTTGCTCTCTCTAAAGAAATCTGACAGATCCGATCAACAAGTTTCAGTACAGATGGTTTCTGCATATTTTTAATTTATTCAGGCTTTTAAGGCTGATAAAAATGCCATATTTCAAACTAGTCCAAATCCACTGTTTTCAGGGTATTAGTAATGCTGTGTTTTCATAATAAACTCTCTTAAAAGGTTTATTGTCAAAGCTTCTCTCGGGCATGCAGGGTAGGTTTTTGCCTTGAGCAGGATGTGCAATCAGTGACCTCAAGCTGACATGCAGCTCTGCTCAGGGAGAATGCTCTCCTGCCCGAGCACCAGTCGAGTCAGGAGGAGCTGAGCCAACTGAGAAGCTACTCAGTGCTTCAAGCAAAAGCTCCAGAATTCATGCTATTGTTTTCTTTTCCAGGTCACTCTGTATCATCAGAAACAGAGAAACTTTTAATGTATCCATACAACAAAATCTGCACAAGAACCACATGAGCAGTTTTGCCTGCTGTAGGACTACAAAACAAGCCAGGCCTGGGGCTCAGAATGCCTTACTTGGACCGTGCTCCTGCCTTCAGCATCCTGCTGTAATCTTACAATTGCAGACACTTCACAACTGAAATCAAGGTTAAGTCTGAACACTGCAGGCATATGTTTATCGGGTGAACTCTGAACTGACCACCTGGGCGCGCAGCACTGCAGAGGGCTGTTGACTTGTGTGATTCTCTCAAGCCCTGCAGCCGCACTGTGCCACAGACTACCCAGCAGAACACAACAGGGCGTGGGTTACGCGAGGGGACTCGCCTGACAGAAGCAGCCCCAACAGCCCTCGGGCTGTGCCTGTTCAGCAGATGAGACCCACTCACCTTATTGCTACAGCTGAACCTTTAGTTTCCAGACAGCTTCCCCCCCCGCCCCTTTTAATTTGATAATTACGTAGACAGCTTTTCCTCCTCCAAACTTCTGTATGCCTTGTTTTTTCTAAAGATCACTGCAAGGAATAACCTCAGTGACATCTCCAAGAACAGGGAGCCATGTCCAATTAGTGTATAGACACTGTTTGTAGTCTTCCTTTTCTTCTTAAAAGAATCTATGAACTGCAGTTTCTAAATGCCAAGTATGCTTAGCTGAGGGCTTTTAACACCTGGCATGGAAAGATTTAATTGTCAGCAGGAGAGCATAGATAGCTTAATCCTACCCATTAAAACAGATCATTTGGCTTTAATATTAGGCCTCCTAGCATATCTTTTTGCCTACCTTTTTAAGGACAGACTTCAATAAAAAAAGACTCTAATTAAAAACTACCTCATAGAAACAAAAAGGGAAACTCTTGCTAATTCACTCCCACACAGAAATAAACAGCTGTTATGAAAACACAGCCAGTCTTATCTGTATTCTCAACACGAAACATTACAGTGTTGTTATAATGGTTCTTGATTTGGAAAACAAAAAAAAAAAAAAAAAAGCAAAGCTCTGCATTTTCCTGATGTTCCTGAATCAAAAGTTTCTTTTTAGAGTTATTTTATAAATATGTGTAATTTACCTTCCAATACAACAGGATGGCACCAAATATCTTAACAGTACTTTTGAAATGGATTTCAGATTATTATTTAGGCATTTATTAGATCCCTTAATAATGGTTTTGAAAGCAACCTTATCTTTATCCACTGGCAGATAAATAAATTTAGAGCCCAAATCTAGAAGTGCATGTTTTTGAGAAAGCTCAAAGTTTTGATAATAAGTATGTGGAATTTTCTAAGCTTAACCAGTGAACAACTGTATATATACATACACACTCAAATATGAGATACAAAGAGAATTCAACAGAGTAAGAATAAGAAGGACATTCAAAACAACTGATATGGATTTATTTCTTTGTGTACTCAGTTGCCTTCCACACATAAATTGCCTCCTGTTCTACTACCTCTTGACAGCCTTCCTCATTCTGGGAGGCCACAGAATACAGAAACTGGCCTATGCATGGGACTAAGGCACCCGGGCTTTCCTAAGTGTTTCTTGGGATACAGCACAACTTGGGAAGGGGTCAGTTACTCTAGCAAAGCAGGTAGTTACTCTTTGTCTGTACTCCATGGCAAAAAAAATGTTACTTGCACTCTTATAAGCCAACATCAGGGAATCTCTTGCTTTTTGATCAGAAGGGATTGAGAGTAACAACAGCAAAGCTCTATACCTGTTCAGGCAAATATACCCTGAGGTATATTTATAGTGACAGCTGCCAGCGCTTGTATGTTCACACAATGTAATCCAAAACAGTTAACCAGGTGCAAGCTATGCTGTGATCAGTTTACACTCAAGCTAATGTCTTGC
Organism: Tyto alba; assembly: GCF_018691265.1. Classification (NCBI taxonomy): domain Eukaryota; kingdom Metazoa; phylum Chordata; class Aves; order Strigiformes; family Tytonidae; genus Tyto; species Tyto alba. The sequence goes on along the minus strand of NW_024881262.1, from coordinate 25,382,849 downwards.
TTTCATGTGCAGACACCCCACTTTTAACAGCAGCTTTGTTTGAATTACACAGCCACTGAAGGCATGGAGATAGCTCAGCTTCAGACTTTGGGCTTGCTCAGAACATTATCCTGTGCAGTCTAGTGCACCCAGCCCGTTCCAAGCACTTTTAAGCAAACTACTGGACTAGTTGGTTTAACAAACCTCAGACTCTGAAGGATTTTGAGATGAGGCAGGAGTCAAATTAGAAAACTCTACAGATAATTACTGGTGCTCAGAAGAGGGCTAGATTTCTCTCATCCTTCAAACATACTTCTCACGATTCAGACGAATTGGAGAACAAGATTTTAATAGGGAATAATCTTAGTTACAGACAAGCTTAGTAAGTTAAAGGGTACATCCCCACTGCAAGGAAAAGGCATGACTTACCTATATTGTTTGGCCTAACTAACTGCTAAGCAGTAATAGTGAAGCTTCATCATGCGTAGGCAACAATTATACACATTCTTCATGACCACTGGGCTTACACAGTATTTGCCAGCACATGCTGTAACCTATTTTTTCACTGCTTTTTTTACCTACATGAAGTAGGTCCACATAGCCCAAATGAAGAGGCACATTCAATAGTTACCTCAAGCCTTTGCATGTTTACCCAAAAGGCAAAGAAAGGAAGGGTCAGGTAGGCTTCATGGTACCACCTCATTCCCCCTTCCATTTACTCTCTTGGACCATGCAAGTTCCCTGCTTCAAGAGCTGTGATGCTGGTAGTATCAAAATCAAGTGGCTTAAAGCTATTTCACTTCCATCTAGAAGAAGTAACAGCAGCTGAAGCATAGACATACCTGAAAGAAATGTTGGTCTGAAAGGCCACTCTAAGAGTATCTGAATCTTTGAGGAAATACAGCCTTGGAAGATGTCATATTCCTCAACAAAGGGAATAGCAATTGCAACCTAGACGTTCCTCATGGGAGTTGTTTTGAAAGCAGAGAAAGAAAAGAATGAAGATGACCTGGGGAAGCATCACAGGTAGTGCTTCCAAAGATTTACCTTTTTCCCCCCTGCAAACACAGCATCAGCAAAGATGGGAATGTTTATCTCTTGGTAGGCACAAGTGATAATCTGTGCCTCACAGGGACATGACAAGAAGCATATACTCCTTTTAAAACAAAAACAAAAAAAATCTCAAGGAAAAGTCAACTAACACTGCCCTACCTAATACATCAAAATGTGATTAGAACTACAAAATAGCTGAACTTACAAAAACAGGTTCTGCTGCAAACAAAGATACAGAAACACAATCAGACTTTCTACCTACATTAACACTATTTTCTATTCCTTTTTATGGAAAATCACGACACTAGAGGGTATTTTGCACTGAAAACATTTCTTTAAGCATACTAAATGTGTTAGGTGGCCAAGTTTACGTAAACTTAGCATTACTGAGGTTGCAATCACTAGAAGGAACTCAGCCACTATTAAATGTAGATGCCCTCACTATTTGAGTATGATGCCATGTCACAGTTCAGTAACAATCAAAACATTATTTGGAAGATATATTTTCAAATATGAAATATTTACTCAAGCTTTCAGGCAGCTCATTAGTCCAGCAAAGAGATGTTGTTAATCTTGTAATTCTTCCTCAAAAGTTCAGGATCTCCCTTAGATTTACTTAACTGTATCAGTCATCATTACAAATGAATCCATGTAGAGAGAAAAATCAAAGTTAATTTAGCATAGATTGTTGGGGTTTTTTGTTTGATTATTTTTTAAATTCATTGATTATTTGTTCAGAAGATGAGTGGAAGTTGTTCTGGCAGGTGACACAGGAAATATATGAGGAGGGGGAACACATTGAACATGCTACAATGCAATCAATGAATCCATCTGAAACATCCTAGCTCACAATTTGCCAAGTCAAGGGTGAAACATAACATCAACATGCTGTATAGTGCAGGCACTAACTTTTTTTTTCCTCCCCACTCTCCTTTGGAAGCATTCTGAAACTCTTTGAACCTTAAATCAATCTCCTGTTGTGTGACCTCTTTAACTCCTGCTGACTATGCGACCCTAGAGAAAGAAGGGTCAGTAGAATTATGCACTGCAGTTCATGAACACAGCTGCAGACATCAGTACCAAAAAGGCAAGACTAGGGAATAAAAAGGAAAAAGAAAGAGCTCAAAGGAAAATCTCTCACCAAACAGAAGCTCTTGCCACAGGTCTATTACTGGCTCCCTAACTAGCCACAATAATGGAATGTATGACTTGAAAAACCCTTTTTTTAAAAAAAAAAAACACTTTTTTTTTTTAAGCTCTGAATGAAAGGAAAAAAAAAAAAAAAAAAACACAACACACAAACCAAACACCTCCCCACCCATACTCTGTTTTCTTGTTTGTTTAAAGACCATATTCCCAAGGCTAGTAGATGAGCATATCTGCGTATTAGGAGGCACAAAACTGTGTAGAAACACACCAAAGTGTAGTCTGTTCAAATAAATTGCTACATATGCACAAATACACAGAGGGTATCTTCGGGAAACTATGGCAACCACTAGTCCACCAAGTTGCAATTCACCCTTTATCCCTACCTTTCTTTGCTCTTCTAGTCCTTCCCAACTTGGACACGCAAAAGAATAAACAGAAGTATTAATGAGGTCGGGACTGGACCTGCAACAAAGGAACTGGAAAAGCAAAGAGACCTACTCACAATCTTCAATCTGGAAATATTCTAAAGGAAACAAACTTTTCAGTAGAGCTGAACAGCAGTAATGAATGGGATATAGACAGCAATAGCCTGGGATACAAAGTCTTGCCTAGGAAACGGGGTTAGAGTGCCCATAGTGCCATTGAATCACTTGCTGGAGCACTGTCACAACTGACCTTTAATTTGGATGCCTCATATCTTTTTGTCTAGCTGAGATACGAGGCCTGTTTTTCAGAACTGCTGAGCAACCCCAGCTCTCAGTCATTCTCTCACTGGAGCACTGCACCAGCCAAACATTTGGAAATTGCTCATAAGTATTTAAAAATAGCAAGGCTACTATCCAACTATCAAACTGTATGCGTCTCTTTTTCTATCCTAAATCAAACCTTGAGAGCCTCTCAGACCCTCTGTGAGGGTTACCGATGCTCATGAAGTCCTCCAACATCCTCAAATGGAGAGCCTAGTAGAACTGCAAAGCATTCCCTCTTTTCATGTTTATATTTAGCCTCAGGGAGAAGGGCCTCCTCATGTAATGTAATGTATATTGATATTTAGACCAAAAATGCCATGGACTGATGTTAAAAAACAGAAGAATTTTTTACTTCATACAAGTCTGAACTATGGGTTTTGCATAGTTTTTTCAACTGGTATTTGCACAGAAGTTAGTGCAATGAGTTGCACAACAACTTTTGTTGAATTAGACAATGAGTCTTTTCTCTTTCAATTCTGTGTCATATTTAACTTCCCCTCTCAGTCAGTACATTACAAGAAAGTCAACTCCAAAAACAAAAGGAAACATAGTTCATTACTGATTGCAGAGGAAGATTATTAACCAAAGACAGCTTTTTCCCCTTGCAAGCCTGGGAAAATACTACCTGTCTTTTCTACATAGGGAATGTCAGTTTGTGTTTCTGAAGTCACATGTTGTCAAATACATATATGTGTAACCATATATACATACACATCTGTCTTTTCACTCTCGAAATCTAAATCATATAGAAGAGAAGCTCAAACAGCTGCATTCCAATTGTACTGAAGACCTCTCACTTCCCTTCCACCTCCACTTTTCAGTCACTTAAATCTCATTTCTTTCTAATCTTCTCTGAAGTCTTAGATAGCAGCAAACTCAATATGAAGATCCCTACAGACAAGTTCATGTGCACACTGGGAGAAGAAAAGCAAAACCCTGTCTGCCAGGTCCACCTATACAGCCTTAAGGCCACTACTGGAAATGCAGAACCCTTTTAAAACAGAGAAGGAAACCGACTCTTCTTCCAGCCCCTTTTTAACGCACCATCAGGCAGTTCATAGTGTTTCCACACAGTCTCGTGCTTTCTCCCCCCCACCCCAGCTTCTTGGTGTGACATGTGCCAAGATGCTGGAGACTCCCTGCTCCTCCAAGGTGAGCACATTGCCATGCATTCTAGTTACTGCTGCTGTCATGCACTGCCAGCTGCTATTGCTCCTGCTGATTGGTTTAATTGTTTTAAGCAGTGTATTAAATTTTACCAATCAAATATGTTATTTAGTACATGCTTTAAAGAAATTCTGCCTCACTCCTCTGACAGCCAATTGGCCTTCCTGGTGAGGAGCAGTTCTCCTACCACAGCTGCCTTAGTTTAATCCAAAGAATACTGATAAAGCAGAATCAAAGGAAAATAAATTGTTTTGGGAGATGTGTTGCTCTCAAGGTTTAATCTTGATTATGATCTGAATTTTGTTAGTAGTTAGAGGCAAACTGCTCAGACATCTTTTGCACATGAGAAGACACTTGCCAACCATAGCATTTTAAGGCAGCAAGGAGCCTAAAGTACAGCAACCTGCCTTTATTATTGTATTGATATATCAATACTGTAACTATGAAACTTAATTTGGTTTCTCCTTGTCCTCAGTCTGTCTCCATACCATCTTCTATTCTATTCTATTTCCTCTCATCTCTGCATTTCCTGCTAAATGCATGCAGCATCCACAAAATGACACCATGCCTCACAGCCTTTGGAACAAGAATATTGTGGAAATGAAAGAACACTTAGAAAAAGAGATTTAGCTTCAAATTTTGCTTTTGCTATCAACCTTACTTCTTTTATACCGCTGTACATTGTTTGAATCACCTGACTTGATTAAGCCCAAGAACACATCTATGGAAGACAGCTGACAGCAAATCCTCCAAGACAGAGCAGCCCAAACTACCACTACTGCCCCATGTACAACTCTGAGTAGTAGTTTGAAAAAGGATCCTCTGCCAGGGTCACTTCATGTGAATGTCAGAGCTATGCCGGGGACAATTTGCATTCCCAGTTACAGCAGAAAATGAGCCAACAGATGCTACTAAGATGCAGAATTGCATCCCCTTGCATTTGCAGCCCAGATCTTCCTCAAAACAGAACACCAATGGCCTGATCTCACCCTTAGCCTTTTTTCCTGCCCCTGGACTCTCAGGACACACTGTAGCTGTTTAGTGTTTCTTGGCCACCTAGAAGGTCTGGTGTGTGGGTTGTAAAGTCAGATAGGATGGCCACCCTGCTGTAATCCTTCCCCATATGATAGTGCAGTTACTCTCACTTCAGCATAGGACTCCAGAGCAGCAACAGAGATTTTATTAAATAGCCCCAAATCTACAGTAGTAGATGGAATTACAAGACCTTTCAATAATTAAAAGTATATGCAATTAAAGCAGATTACACAGAACTACACCTAAAATTCCTCCCAAGCCTTGCCTCTAGCTGGTAGCACTGAGCATTTTTACTAGGGAAATGGCAGTCACTGGTGGCCTTGAAGGCACTTGTCTGAATTTATCTAAGAGAGGAACTAATTCGCTGCAGCTCTTCTAAAAAATTATCTCTAAGCAGCAACAGTCAAGAACCAAACTGAACAGCTCAGCAATCGCTGGCCATTAAAATCATTGCCAACCTTCTTTGCTAGTGTCAGTGGGGAATGAGAAGGCTTCTTTCCCATGTTTTCAGTTCAAACATCCAAACCCTAAATAAGCATATCAGTGAATAAAAACTAGAATGCCAGATCCAGGCAGGCTGAGCCAGAACAGATCCAGGCTATATGGACATGCCTCCAAAATCTCTGGTTCAAAAAGGAATTAAATGAAGGATGGGAAGGTGGAAACTGAACTTGAGCAGCTGGCTCAGGGAACTGCCTTTCCCTCTTTCAGTACACAGCAGTGCAAACCCACCTAGCACTCATCTGCTGCACAGCACCTCGCTTGGACATTTTCTAAAGACAGCAATAATCTGCACTGCAATTTACACAGAGAAATGTCAGCTCTAACATTGGGCTGTATATAATTACACTGAAATAAGAAATGCTGTTCCAAAAGAAAAGGATAGCTTTAATCAGGTAGAAGCCTAAGCACTGTTTCCAAAGCCATTAAGAACCTATTTCTTGCCTTCTGACTTAAGAAGTATATTAAGGGTCTATGTCATTCTGTTATAGCTGTAAGTCTGCAGGGGGTACAGCTAGCAAACACTGAATGGTTTGGTTATTTCTCATATTGAAGAAACTGCATTTCTAGATTATATACTTTTTCCAGAAGGTTTGATTTGGTTTCCCAAGGTCAGTGCAATATCACAGAGCTGGGTTTCATTGTGGTTTTTTATTTTTTTAAAAAAAAAGTAGTCCCTTACCTGTGGCAGAGTGCAGACTCTCCAAGCTCCAGTATCTGGAGAGGATGCCTCTCATCCCACCACCGCCACACACCACCCCGCTGCTGTCTGAATCCGAACCCGGTGAGAGTCCAGAGCTTCCACTGCTACTGCAGTTTTCTCCACTGTGTGCCCCACTGGACTCACTGGGGCACTGCTGGGTCCTCATGCAGGCAGGTAAGAGGGAGAGCCAGGGGCTCTGCTCTGCTGGGGGAGGAAATGTGCAAAGCGCTCGGTAGCTGCTCCCAGGGCAGCGGTACCTGGCAGTGCTGTCTGAGGACTGAGCTGGATTCCTATCCTCCTCTCTGCTTCTCTGGATGCATCCTGACATCATAGGGGTCCACTAAGGAGGCTCCCTCTGTGGCAGCTCAACTGCTCTCAGCTGCAGCTCCTAGCAGCTGATTTTTACTAAAGCCAATTTCAAGGCATTAAAAAAGCAAGGGTAGGACAGAGATCCTTCCTCCTAATGTAGCAGAACTGTCAGATTAAAAATAAATAAGTGGGAATAGCAGAATTTCATGCATTTTAAAAATGCCCAAGTGAGAGAGACCTTGTGTTATCTGCTTCCCCTGAGAACTCAGAAAGGACTTAACATACAAACTAATCATGTTTAGAACTGGCTGCGGCTGCTGCTATTAAAAAACTATTTTTGTAAATTCTCAGAAAAAGAATGCAAAATTAAATCAAAGCCGGAAAAAACACAGATTGAGATCTGGGGAGGTTACAGCTAGAAGCTTTGAAAAATCATTTAGCATCCATTCCCAGACTGTAGACCTGGGATGGTCCCTATTTCAGTGTGTGATCTTTGTAAGAGACCTCAACCCCAAGTGAAACAACATTGCTATCTACTTTTTAATTAGAAAGTTTTATATTCTCATTACCTAACACATGTAACCTAACATTCAGCCTGTTCCTGTAAAAAGAATTCTGAAGGAATACTAGTTTCCCAAGAACACAGAAATACCTGTACTATTTAACAACAGCTTTGAGACATCACTGAGGTTTTTATGCTAAAGGACATTTCTGGACTGCCACTCTGCTAAAACACCTGCCTTACAACAGCAGATTTGTCAATCAAGATAATTTAAGAGTAGCCACATGGTTTGTATCATGTGCAGCAGAAAACCTTACAAAACTTCTTATGCTCGTTACCAGAATGAGTGAAAGACCAGAACTGGATTGCTTCCGTGTGAGATAATGCAGGTCAGCTCCAAGTTAGCCAGGTGAAACTCTGTAAGCAGGGGGTTGGACCGAAGTAAATGAGGAGCCCAGCTCCAGTGGCATGGGTGGGAGGGTGACAGCCACCCATAGGCGGGACACAAAGGAACATGCTGGGCAACATCACACTGCTCCTACCATTTACAAACTGAATGTGTGTCTAGGCACCCAAACCTAAAACTAGGAACCTAATTTCACACAAGAATTCAAAATGTTTGTTTTGATATTTCTATGACAGGTAAATCTGTTTTAAAGTAAGTAAAGCCACGTTATTATATGGCCATCACAGCCTGCTCTGAGAGACCCCTTTGACTTTGCCCCACTATCTGCAATAGCAGGGAATATTTTGTGAATAATTTATTGAAATAAGACTTCTGTTTTACTGAGTATTTCCTAAAAGAAATAACCTTTTCCCTCCATCACTGCAGGTTACTATACGGCATCCAACAATACTGAACCAACTTTTAAGTCCTTAAATATTTCAGCTATTTTTTTACAAGGAAGGTTTCTGTAGTAGTATCAAAAACAACATTTCTACAGTGGCCTATAACAAAAAAGTTCCTTCAATCATCTTCTGAATGTAGCTACTTAGACCAAAATATCTTCCTGTAATGTCTCCCAATACAAAAATGGAAATGTGTTCTTTATTTGACTGCAGTAGAACCACTCTTCTGCATTGATCTCATCCTTCCAGGGCCTCCTAGAACTGCTTGCATCAATGTACCAATGGAAAGAAACACTTCTTGATCATAATAATGGGGGAGAAGGCAAGTTGAGCATTAACAACAAAGATGAATGCAGCTGTTCTGTGAATGAGGAACATAGAGCATTGAGAATAGGAAGGGATGGTGCAGCTCTTCACACACAAAAGGGGCTAAGGAGAGGCTACAATTCAGTCCTAATTACCCTTACCCTGCACCTTGAAATCCACGCTTGATACATGAGAAGTAAGGAAACTCCATGTGCCTGTATCTCTCCTTGACTGAACTATTAAACTTGATGCTAGTTACAGAGGCTCTGTAGCAACTGCCCTTGCCTGGGAGATCTCTGTCCTCAGCCTGCCTAAATCACTCCATCTGTTCCTTTGCTAACCCTCCCATTCTCTGGACTGAATGCTCTTGGCAAATACCAAAAGATGTTTATTCAGTGCCAGAGACAATGGTGCTGTAATCCCGGCTGAAGGTGCTGCAGAGGTATGCATACTATATGTATGTTCTGAATAGGCATTTTCTAATAGAATGGAGAGAGAGGAAAAATACTACAAAGCCAGGCTGCGAAAAGAACAGTATTATATCAGAGTTCAAAACTGCAAGCCATCACAGAGGGGTTCCACCTGACTACAGATTTGTCTTGTTAAACCTACACAGAGATTTTCTTAGGTGACACTAGAGAGAGAAGTTAGCTAAAGCTGCTATAGCAGCAACTGACTCCAACTACAGATTAAAGATCTCACTCTGCAGCCCGACCAAGGTAGTCAAGCTAGCCTGAGCCTTGGACAGCCTGATCCTGAGTATCTGTTGAATTTTTTAGTCTCTATTTGGTTCTCCTGTAGTCTGGTAGCTTTGAACAACAATTGCTAGAATCATTCAGGATTTTCTAGGATCTTATTTTTCACTCTGTCCCATGGAAAGTTTTTATTGGTATGCTAAACCTTTCACCTCAGTAGCTAATACATACAATCCCACTCAACCTGCTGAGACACTTTCAGGAACTCAGCCATCACTTGGCCCAGCTTCTAAGGCTGGATGCAAATCGTTGAGTGAGCACATGTTATCAGAGACCACACAGAGCACAAATATTTACAACTGTGATTAAACAGAACCAAGATTAACATACCAGGTCTAATCTTTCTGTGATTCAGAGACAAAGTGAAAAATATACAGTAGGCAACATGATTACTTTTTAGCCACTTAAATTCAATGGTACTTCCATGGGTTAATGAGGATAGCATGGACATTTCACGCTACAGCTACAACGATACACTCCTAAGGACTTGCATACCACTTGTTTCTGTGTCCCTTCAAGAACTAAAATGACAAAAATGGAATAAATGCTCAGCTTCTTATTTTGCTAAACTACAGGACTGCTAAATATTTATAAGACATAATGAAATCCTGTTATTAAGCTAATAGTTTCCCTACTGAATAGATTTCTCCAGTGGCTGTCAAAAATCTTCACATTAACTGTTGCCAAGTGTGAGCTTAACAGCCCATCTATATCTGGGAAAAGAAGATGAAAGTTGGCCACATGATGTTGAGTAAACAAACAGTCCCTTTGCCTCTGAGAAATACTTTCCGCTATACCAGTGAGGTCAGAGGATAACTCAGTATCACTAAATGGTCACTATTTTCCAGACTATCCACAAAAGACCCAGCCTTTGAGAACTTGGCTTTATTCTTACTGCTTATGAAAGATTTCCAAGGCCACCAGTATGTTTATCATCAGTACACAACAGTCAGAATGAATTCAAGCCTCTTTGGTTGGCATAACCAACACCAGCACTGCGGTGGAACTGCAGGGCATCTCTTGCAGATACCTGATAACAAGAAACTGAAAGACCTTGGGCTGTTTAAATCTGACAAGACACAGGGAAAATTGCCAGAAAAATTCAGTCTGCATTTAAATAATACAGGTTTAAGATCTGTTATAGCACAGCTACAAACTTGATCTTGTAATACACTAGTTACAAGTTTCTCCCTCTATGAGGATACACAAACCCTGAAGGTTTCCAGTCATATGTGTGGCCCTACCCAAAAGTTTCACAGATTCTCTGAGAAGCAGCGTGGGGGGAAACGTCTAGGAGAAGGTAACAAGGGCAAGCATGAGAATAGAAAAGCCTCTAGCTGAGAAGCACAGATAGCAGAGAGATCAGGGACTTCAAGGAACTACACACCTCAAACTCTCAGACAAATACCTGTGTCTGTCTGTCACTGTGTCATCTTGTGACTGTCTCCTGCTGAAAAGTCCCTATGGAAGAGCTCAGAGATGGCAGCACTTCTCCAGAAAGTTCCCTCTGCTCTAGACCTGTGGGCTAGTAGCTCCCATGCCCAGAACTGCTCATCTCCTAGCTTCAGCCCAGCTGTAGCTACATTCTCACAGCTATACCTACCGTCCATCAAACAGCTTCCCAGCAACATCCCCAATTTTAGGCAATGTCTTCAGGTTACAAATAAACAGATACCAGACTCAACGGAGAGATGGGGAGGGAGAGGATAGGCAAGATAGCCTAAAGAAAAACATGCTGGTCCACTGCTTTAACCCAAAGCTTGTTATCCTACCACTGCTCTTTCCAGAACATTTTGGGCCCTTCCTTCTCATCCCTTTCCTGGGTCAAATGTTCTCTCAACATCTTCAGAAGCTACCAAAAAGCAGGAAAACATTCCCATATCTACATTAGGAAGTGGCTTGTTTTCTGCTCTGCTCTTTCACTCTAGCTCAGCCTATTCAAACACAGCAGTAAACCAGGCAGTAAGGAACAGACACTTATTGCACGGTACAAATGAAGACATGGGCATAACCAGAAACCTAAAATGGGGAGACACTTTATATACATCAGTACTACCTGCCAAAGCGTGTGGTGCAGCCAAGACAGTCCTTCCAAAGTATTCAAACATTCCCAATGTTTGAACAGGACAGTTACCTTTGCTAACCTCAGGTGTGCGTGAGTGTGTGCACACGTGTGCTGGTGGGGGTATTCAAACTCTATACTTCTCTGGAGGAGGCTCAAGACTTGTTCAGTGAAGACTGAATGTAGAGATTAGCACCTCAGCTGCTCTTCATTTCACAGATGGTAGAGCCATCTACTGGCTCCTTACAGTTTTATCAAGACTCTGCCCTGGACAGAAGAGGTGACAGGAAGGCACTCTGCAAAACCTGATCAGCAACCAAGAGCACCACCGTATGCCTGATCCCAACTGCTGGGATATCCAAATGACAGGTTTGAGCCTGCCTCATTTCTCCCAGCGTGACACAAAGGCAGTGAGAACAAGTCTCAGTACTCTAGTGCCAGTGACTGGTCAGAGCAAGCTAACAAGCACAGCAGATGCAGCATTAAAATTAAGCTTTTCTCCCAGCACTCAGGTACATTCTAGCTGGGAACAGGCAGCCTCACCAAAAATAGTAAGTTTGTGCCCAGCTAAGCTCTTGTCCTCAGGTAATGGGTAAGTGCATGACAGAAGTCTCATAGCTGTGCATGGCACCTTTTGGGCTGGGATGATGATAGCCACCCTTTCTTACGTGAAGAACTGGGGAGGGTTCCTAAATACCCTATCCCCACCCCTCCGGTCTCTGCAGCATTCCCTGTACAAGGTGACCAGGTGCAGACTTGGGGAACGAGAATTTTATCCATATTTTCAACATGCAAGTATATAGTACCACTGTGTATTGCACAGTACCTTCATATCCAGTGTCTATTATGACTAAAGCATACACTAGGATATAATACAGGTAGTATAAGTAAGATAATACAAGTAGTTGCAGCTTTAGTTAGGAACTTTAAAATTAAATGGACTCATATTTTAATTTTATATTTAATTTAAATGACCTACAGCTCTGTCAAAAGCAACAGGTATCACAACAAAGCTGTGCAAGAATCAAAGAGGTCATTCTGCTGCACTACTGCTGCCTCAAGGACATTCCCAATCCTAAAACTGATCCAACAACTTAAGAGTATTGCTTCAGTAACTTGCAGTTTTCTTTCCAGCCATGTCCTACCACAGGAAAGACATGCACACACTCATCACCCCCAAAATGCTTCACATGAAGCCCACAAGCAGCAACTAATAGAAATGACTGTGATAGAAGCAGCATTACAATGCTTCCTCTGTTCATCAGTTTTCTCCCCCATTAGCATGTTTTTGGTGGTAGAAAAAGGGTTCTGCTGCATTTCATTTGTTTTGATATATTTATACAGAAATTCTTGAGGTCTGGGTTTAGGTCATAGTATGAAATTCACTTGTACCTACCTCAGGAATATTGTGTGAATTGTAGATTATTCAGGTTTCGTGCCCCATTTCTAGACAGCACATAAACAGCTACAGCACTATCAACTGGTCAGTCTATATTTACTCCCCCTATTCACGCTGTGAAATTCATGTATTTTTTAACTCTCTCAGGTCCCAGCTGGGAACTATCATGAAATTTGTATCAGCTGCAACTCAGAATTTACTTCTATGACAGTGGCACTTAGGGATTTCAGCTAATGTCAGAGATGCACAGACAACTTGACAATGATGGGTTTCCATCTGGGATTTCCAAGGAGTAAAGCTGCAGCTTTTTTAATTCAGCCAGGGACCTGATCCTAAGTCTTGGGGCAATACCAGATGGTTGCGACGGCAAGTGATCAGAGCCCTCAGGTGCTGAGAGAGCAGAGGCAGGGTGCCTGACACCCTGATAATAAGTAATTTTTTTTTTTTTTAATTTCCAGATCAAACCTCATGACTGTGCATGAATTGTACAAAGTGTCAGAAAGCAAACCAGTTTTGCTTGACAAAATATTATGACCATTCAACTCTGATGTAACTAGTACAATGTTATGGTCCCTTAATTAGGTAATTCCAGCACTGCTTAATCAATGGTACAAAGAGACTTCCTGAGGCAGAAATGGCAGCTTGGCACCCAACTGTGGTTGGCTTTTCCTGGCTAGATTCCTAACTGCCAAACAACTCTTCTCCTGTCTGCTTTTCTTATCCTACCTCAAAGTGCTACAATAGAGATATTTGCAGCATTTGGGCAGGCGCTGTCAGATCGAGAATTAAAAAACCTGGCAAAGATACATCTCACTGTTTAATAATCTGTGCAATTTACATTTTAATTCTGAGAAAGTGTCAGTCATTGGAAATGAAGCAGACAATACTTCACGCACATTCCTCAGGAAAATACAGCATACTTGTTCTTTAAGATAACTTACTTAAAGTACAGGAAGATTCTACCTCTAGAGGCTCATTTAGTTGCTCTAGTGCCTAATTAGCAACTTGAGAGGAACCTCATCATACCCACCATAGTGATCTCTAGCAAATACAAGGCAGAGTTTGTTTTGTCTGCAGAAACCTAATTCAAGATTGTGATATATATGACATCATCCTAGGTGAGACTGAGTTCTCCTGAGACAACACAAGGTTTTTACATCAAGCACACTATCATTGCCATTAGAGATCTTTTCTTCACTAAAAAGCTGATCACTGCCTTTAAACAGCACCCTGGTTATTTGCTCAGGGAGAAAACAAACCTGAATATGAAAAGCACATGAAAGAATTAACTCCAAAGCAGATTTCTGCTCAGACATTGATGCAGCATTCAACATAAAAGGTTAGAATGCTTATCACATAGTTTCCATACTCAATAAACCAGAGCTTAAATCTTTCATTATTCATGTCCAACTAAGACTAGTGTACACACCAGGAGAGGAGATGCACCGTTTCCAGCCCACGCAGTCTAAGCCTGATGGAGTGCTCTGGGAAAATGGATGCAGCTTCAGTGGTAGGATGTCAAAGGCAATAGCAGACGTGATGGATGTATTTGCTACAGCCTGCAACAACAGAGGGAAAACAAAGACAAACATTAAATTTAAATGCCCTGCAGGACAAAATATAGCACTCATCATGGAGCACCTCTTTCCACCTCTGATGCCTGCTCGTGTAAGTAGCACATTAGTAGACACATGTGGATGATTATGGCTAGAGAGGTTAGAAAAAAGTGAGAAGATGGGGAAAACTGCAAAGTAGTAAGAACAGAAGAAGTGGATAACCAGGTACTGGACTCATACTTCACATCCTACCACACATACCTACATTTGCAGAAAGTTTCACTCCTTCCTATGAAGTGTACCTAGTGGGAGGGGCAAGATACTGCAAGAATATAGATCATTCGACAATGAACAACAAAGACTGTAGTCAAAGTCACTGAAACTTGTAGCACTTAATGCAGATATGCTTTTATTTCTTCTTCCTTCTCTCACTTTCCTCCCCCATACCTCCTATGGCTGGCACACAGGGAAAATATCAGTGACTGCAGGCAACTGGGAGATCAGCTGGTCAGTAAGCATTGGTCCCATGGACATCACCATTTTTCATCTCTATATTGCTACTGCTCCTTCTTTTTGCTGCTGTGACATTCAGTTACAACATATCCATCCTTCACTGAATCAAGAGTTTAGTACATTGAGGCCCAGTAGTTTATCTAGGATCTTTCCTCTTTCCTATCAGGCCACGCTATGTCCCATCAGCATCAAATCTGCTGACTAGCCTTGATGCTGAAGGCTCTTCTAAAGAAGATGGCAGTTAATCAAAACATCCTTCCAAAACCAAAGAGCAAACTAAGCCCACTGAATAGCCACACACTGCTCAAGCAGCTGGGAGTGCCACTGTTCTGTGCTTGTTTGCTTTATCCTTCCTGGGCTTACTTTCCTAAAACAAAGAGAACACAGCCAATACTTTGGCACAAATCACCATCTCCTGAGGGATAGCATGAACCCTGTTCAAATTAACCTGAGCAGTGCCTTTTTTTTCTAGAAAAGTCATAGCAAAGCCCCAGTGGAAGCACATGCTCTTCCAGTGACAATGAAATCAAGCAAATCAGGCAACTTACTGGGCTACAGCTCTGAAAATGCCAAGGGCAAAGTCTAGGTTATTTACATGAAAAGTGATAGAAAGCATTATTGTTCTGTTTAAGACTAGGAAGCAGAACACTGCCTTAGGGCTGTTAAAATAAAAACTGAAGGCTTCATACTTATTAATCCCTAGGACATCAGAGCAAATTTCAGGTACAGGCACCATTTGATTTCTATAGCATGGGAGCCGGGCCTGCACAGCCCAAAGTCAGGAGAAGCAGCATCTTCAGAGATGTTAGTAACATGTGGGCAACCTACAAGGGAGAGTAGGGGAAATGAGGGACAAGAGCATAATAAAGATCCTCTTTTCTACATTTTCTGCTATAGGCTAAGGGGGGTTATTTCTATGCTCTTACGCACAGCAGTTCAGTCCCTGGGAGAGGCATCTATCCCCATTGTGTGTCTGGGCCTTGTAAGGTGCACAATGAGCAGACTTATCTCATTCAATCCCCTCTCCAAAGTGTGTTCATTACCCTCTTGATGTGTATCTGAGGTGCCCACAGTGCTCATCATCATGGTAGCACACATCAAAACTTAATTTTCTCTTATTTCAGATGTGGTAAAATCAGATTTCCAGGAGTCATATTCAGGGCAATAAGCTAAAGATCTATTTTTCACTGCTTCTCATTTCTCTTTCAAAATAAAAGAGAGAGCTTTTTCTGCACTATACCCCCTCTGGGTATAGTCCCCTGATGGGCCTTTTAGGAATCTCTCTAATTTAGCAGTACAGAAGCTGCTCTAACAAATGCATGTAGAAGCTGTGTCTGTACTTCTATTGCTGTACACAGGAGAGTCATCAAGCTTAATCATCAGGTTTTAACTTTTTGTCAAAATAGGAAAGAACAGGTTAGAAGAGACATCACTAAAATAATGTTTGCAAAAATAATTCACAAAACAAAGCACATTGCCATTACAGCATTACATGTATCAATGATTTGGGGCATTGACTCTGCTCTGGCTATCGAATTTATACTGCATTAAAAATAAGAGGACCCCAGGTGACACCATGAAACCCATCACCATGAGAAGGACAAAGCCTATGACCAAGCAAAAGAAAATAGATCCATCCACAGCCATGCTAGCTTCTCTTCCACTTCAGGGTGTGCTACCTTCAAAGGCTTGCTATGACCAGTCAAATGTCAACACTTTAAGGGACAAGATCAGAAGCAGCTCAGCTTGTTACTGGTCGCATTTCATTATAAGGGACAGCTGGGTCAAGCTTTGAGTTTGACTCTGGGAATTTACACAGACTGTTCCCAATTAAAGCAGATGAGCAGCTTACTGGACTTAAGCAAAACAAAGACCAGAATTGTTTAGAACTGGTATTTCAAATGTTGTGGGGTTTTTTGTTTGTTTGTTTTTTATTTTTTTTTTAGTTTAAATGTAGTTTATTGACTGTCCAGCTCCCTCTGAATCCCAACTACCAGCTTTCAGAATAACATCTTATTACCACTATACTCATTTGTGTATGTTGATCTGAATGATAGAGTAGTATCAGAAATTAGCACTTGAAAAATCAAGCATTCCTCCCTCATCTGACCTATTGTTCCCCTAATATTGCAGCATTACCTCACCTTGTACGCTGACCTGATCTTGACTTAACACAGTATGACTAGTCATAACTGAAGCCACACATCCCAAGGCAGCCATGTGTCAGAAAACATCAGACTTGCAGTTTCAGGTCTCCAAAGCCCCATACAATTGCCTTGTTCCAGTCACAAAACCACAACAGACAATTAACATCTTACAAAGCTTCTTCTGTGATAGTTTCTTTCTCCTTATAAAAAGGGATTTAGCATCCTTCTAAAACTGCCCTCAAACACTGCAGCTTGTGACAGCACTCCCACCACACTTGGGAGTATAAGCCAGCATTACTACAGGAACAGAGTATCACAAAGACAGAATAAAACAGTAAGAACTACATGAGAACTACTGTAAATAAAAAATACAGGCCAAGAAATGCAGTTATATCAGCATACAGGAAGTAGCCCTCGAATCCCAACAGTTCTCTCAGTAAAACTTAACATTGTGCTCTCTCATCCTGCCTACAAAAATAAAGTGTTAATAAGCTCATAACACACAGAAACAGTAAAAAACAAACCTACCTACTTGCTACTAAATATCTTCTACTCACCTCTACCACCCAAAGAAGAATAAACCAGAAAACTAACTCAAGCCTCACAGGCAGGAGATGTTAAGTAAGGGTACCTCAGCTGCAAATCATCACACAGCTGATCACAATTTAGAGTTAAGTTTGCACCAGAAAATAATGGGGGAAATGCTTAAAGGAGAAGCTGTTTTCTGGCAGCATCAAAATGTGCAGTCAATCAGCAAAACAGACAGCATTCAACCTGTGTAAGCTGATGGCTCTAGGGGAAGCTACTGAGGCACGTGGTTGCTCCTCTCAGAAGCACTAATGGTCTCAGTGCTGGCCAACATACCCTGCAGCATGGGCTAGATTTTCATCTCTAGTCGTGCTTGTCAAGGAATTGTAAGAAATATTTTTAGCGTGTTTTACTGGCTTCTGTTATCACTGAGCCTATGTAAGCCAAGGATTCATTTTCCCTAGCTTGTTTCATGCCTGTACAGCACTAAGCACTCAGAACTCTGCACAAGGCAGAAAAGTAACACGATTAATTTCTTTGCATTTTTTTTAAATCTTAACACACGCATGCCTCAGGAGCATTACTTGCTGTCTTCAACACATAGGTAGTAGGGGGCTGAGCCAGCAAATCCTCCTCGCTGAACTGAGAGTAGGCAGCATGTCACAGAGTCATACCCAGTACTCACCCGAGCATCAACTGGCAATATTTTATTTTGAAGAGACCTATAAATACAAAATAGCACAGACTTTTAGCCCCTTTTCTTGAGGAGGGGAGAACAGTGCACAGTTTTTCAGAAACCCTGTTTCTGGAATTGGTCTGTCTTGGGTATCTGCCAGCTTCGATGGGGGCCTCTCCCAGGCAGACAGGGATGTGGCAGCAGGTTTACTCCCGGCAAGCCATAGCGGACAAGCTGAGCTGTGTCAGGTGAATGTTTCCCCCTCACCATCCACAGAACCACTTGTGCTATTATAAGCCCAAGCATGTGCCAAAATGGTGACAGGACTGGGGCCTCAGCTCCCCTCAAACATTTTTATTTTGATGCAAGAGCAACCAGAAACAGGCAACCAGGACAACAGAAAGAAAAAGGAACAAATGCAGATAGCAGACCAAAACAGGAAAAAATGAAGAAAGCCTTTATTTGAATATCTGCTACTTGATTTCAAGCTTGCTCAGAAGCTTCCTCCATATCATCATCAGATGATACATGGAGTGTCCTTCTATCTCATGCCCTTTTTCACCAGAAGTTCTTTTTCATGTTTGAAGGCTAAATTTGTCTCTTGGATACAGATTCATTGCTCTCCCTGAAGGGAACAGACCTTAGCTCTGGATCCAAGAGTAACAGATGCCATCAGTGTGAGTCACCACAGCCACAAAGTTTGTCACAAGCAATCATAATGCTGATCTAAAAGTCTCCCCCAGTAGAGAGGAGAATACTAATAGCTAAAACTCCAATGGCAGTGTTTTCTAGAGCACTTCACAGCAGGAATTTGCCTCAGTAGGAAGTGTGGAGTTGGCCTCAGATACAAGAGAAGTCTAATTTAAAAGTCCTTTGTTAAATTTATATAGCAATGCTGCAGGGAACTGAATGATATTTCATCAGTTTAATTTATATTGATTTAAGGCAACTTTGATTTGCTCCCTGCCCTCCCTATCTTTCAACTTGCAGAGCAATCTGATGCTCTTGCATCCTATTGTCCAACATGGCACAGGGCAAGAATTGCTCACTTACAGTGACTAAAAACCCACCACCTTTTGAGGTCATCACTTATGGATCAGTTTAGTGTTTAATGAGTCTCTGAAGACTACTGGGCCCGAAGAAAAACAGACAGAACTGGAACTGGTACCAGGCAAAGTGCAAGGAGAGGAATATAATAACAGTAGAAAGAAGCAGCTGGAGCAGAGAGGAAGACAGTGCCAGAGAATGAGGGGGACGGTGTATGGTTTCTTACTTTTAACTGGTCCTCTGGGAGGTGTCGCAATTGAATCCCTCTCTCTGGCTGTGTCTCCTTCTCTAGCTTCCTTTTTTGGTTCCTCTCCATCCAAACATCATCGAAGCTGAAGCACCTATAGAGAGGTTTAGGTCTTTTCCTCCTCCTCTCTCGAATCTCCTTGGTCTTTTCATCTGGAGCAAGGAAGGAAAGCCTCCAGGCTTTGCTCTCAAGGGCGGAGATAGGACATGGGGATGGTGGAACCTGGGGAGGCTTCCTTTTGCGATGGGGAACCCATTTCTCACTTGGCCTCTTTTCAGGTGGTGTTTGGCATTGATGCTTAGACTCCTGTTTTACAAACTGCAGGTGAAAACACAGGGTTTGTTGGCTGGAAGTTGTGTTTGCTTCAAACCAGTTTGAACAGAAGATGGCAAAGCTCAGTTATCTAGCCCAAGAACTATTCAGAAGAAAATGCTTTCCCAAGAGTACTGGCTGCCTGAAACCAGCCTTCTCCATAGGCTTAGGGGTACTCCACCCTGAAGCAGCAGCTTTGCTATCCTTTGAGAATGTAACATACACTCCCTCTGCACAGGACAATGCCCTTTTCACTCATATTCTAAATGGCATATTAGAGTAACATTACTACTGGGATTTAGGTCACTCTGTATATTATTATTTACAAAAACAGACAGTGTCTCTGAAAATAGAATAATGACCTGTCTTGTCTGTCTCTGCTCTTCCAGCTGTACTTCAGTTGTACAGTGTGAAAAGGCTTCCTCGATGCCTGCAGGTCTGATATTAAGCCCTGTGCTTCCTGATGTGCTCTTTACGCTATCCATTTTATTTGCTTGATATTGGGCCGAGAGCAAGGAACTGCACAGCTTTGCCCTTCACTCTCATTTGCTTTTAATGAGTGGTTACACAAAATTACAGCTTTTGTACTGGAACAACTTCAAATCAGGTGTGCCCTGAGGCAGCTAACTACTACTCCAGGTAACATCAGTGTTAGAATCAATAATATTTAAGGTGAGAGATAACAACACTGAGGAATGTATGATCTCAGGAGTCTCTTTTCATGCCAAGAAAATGTTGTGTCCTGACAATATTATCTCTCCAGTTTCTCACAGTTCTTTTGAAGAACCCAAACACAACAACCCTTAAACCACTGCAGGCGCATCCTATCTCCTCTCAATTAACCAAGAATCCCAGGTCAAATCTTCCCTGCCACTGGTAAGAGATTCCACAGTCTAGCAACACTAGATGCTATGAAAACATAAGTGTCTCCTGCTGGTATTCTGTGCCAAACCCCATCATATTGGAGTGGAGCAAGGAGGAGAACATGCACAGATTCCAAACATGGGACATATTAGGACAGTTCACTCTTGTCTGCTGGGTAACACAACTATGTAAGTAAAATCATGCCACAAACAGATTAATTAAACATGTAATTAAGGCCCTAACACATGGACAAACTGGTAATTGTTATGTCATGCTGTTTTCAGCATAAAATCTTTGTCCTGGATGTAATTTGGAGAATGTTAACCATTAGCAGGTAATGAGAGAGGGGCTGGTCTGTGCTCCACCAGGCTAAGAAAGGTTACTCACCTATGTGGTAGCCAGAGGCATCAGGGGCAAGCTGATCCAGTGCAGTTTGGTACAGCACTATAACACAGATAAAGCTGATACCACTGGAAAAATACCTGGCTGGGGGCTTGGGGAAAAATACACATATCCCCATAGTGGAGGGCACACTGGGAAGTGAGCTCAAGGAACTTCACAATTATGCATTTGTTTTGCAATAATGTCTTTACTGATGTGGAACAGAAAATTACTTGTCATCAAATCCAGCATTAAACTTAATTTTATGGCCTTCTCACTTAGCAACATACATAAGGAAGACCATGCTTAGTGTTTAAATTATAATTATGTTGGAAAGATTTAACACTGCAAATATACTTTGCCCAATGTCTCTGTTGCATTTGCAGAAATTCCTGAAAAAACAACTTCACTTACAAAATCCAGGGTACAGTTCTACTTCATTTCACAATGTCATAAAAATATAAATAAATAAAAGCTATATCTGCTTTAATAAATTAGATGTTGTGTCCTGAAAACTGGGACATTTATACTAATTTCTAGACTACAGTTGCATTTATCCAATTTCAGGTATCATATTCTTCAGCCTTCAGAAGAATCAGGAAAAATAAACTGGTTTTATATGGCTTAGATATCATTTAAATTTTTCACGGTTTTCTTTAAATTATTTAATCTAGCAATCAATTTAAGTAATTATTTATTTGCTCCTAGTGGTTACATTATAGGATGTGGGCCTGCCTGTTCAAGGCTTTACACATGCCTATCTCTCCAATCTTTTCTAGCTGCTCTTTTGGGTTATCATTTACAGGTCAATGATTTTATTCATCCTCTGAGAGGCTTCATCTGTTGACAGTGTGTATAGTCCAAGTATCTTGCATTTTCCTAGGCTGGTGTAACACTGAAGTCTCTTGTTTAGAATCTGGTGTCCAGTATTAAGTTTGTAAGTTAAGTTGATGCCCATGAAAACAAAAGATTTTGAGTAAAGCATGAGCACAGAAGAGAATAAAGCAAATTTTCTTCCCCTTCTGCCCACAGCAATTCCAGTACTACAGCTCTCACTTCTCAAACTGCCACCCAGATGGTTCTTTACATTCCAGACAGCATTAGTTAAAAAAAACAAACCAATCAACCAAAAAACTTTAATTGGGAATATGTGAGGAGGGGTTGAGGGAACTGGGTTTATTCAAGCTGATGAGAGGGCACTAAAGGCAATATAAGAGCAGTCTGCAACCATTTTGTAGTTTCCTGGATGATGGATTCAAACTCTTCTCAGTAGTGCCAGACAATGCCACAAGACAAGGGCCAGAAATTATAGCTTGGAAAGTTCTGGTTGGGCATTAGGAAAAAAATTTTCCTTAGGAACATGCTTCCCAGACAGGTGGTAAAATCTCCAGCAATGGAGGTTTTCAAGACTTCGTTAGACAAAGTCATGATCTTGTCTATCTGGTGTTGCCAGTAGTCCTGTCTGAAGAAGGAGATAGGATTACATGACCTCCCAAGGTCTCTTCCAACAAAGCTTTTTTTGTTTCTATAAAAAAAGTAGGGAGTTTCTATTTTAAAAAAATAAGGAGAAAGGGTAGGCTAACACCATTTTGGAGGGTATCTCAAAATATAACCTGAGATATGAGAGACAGCAGCAGCAGCAGCAGCAGCAGCAGCAGCAGCAGCTGTGCAAGGGCTCATTTGAGTTGAACACAACCAGCCCTCAGCTGCAGAATTGATCAAGCAGTTCCAGACTCATGAACTCTCTGAAAAATGTGTGCTTAGGGTATGCAGAATCTCATACCCTCTCACAAGCGCCACTTTTGAAAATCTGCACAACAAGATTATTTTTCCCATTTCTTAATGTCAAAACTCATCATCAGCAATACTGAAAAAGTAGCATGATCAAGTCATGTTCTGGGATCTCAGCTAACAGATTAATCTCAATCACTCTTGTGTTTGTGCTTAGCCACTGAAAGAGATTCCTAAACTCCCAGACACTTACAACTTGGGAAATCCTCTCTGGGATTAAAAGCCTACTGCTTTTAAAGGCCTCATCCAGTCAAGAAATCCCTACTGAAGATAAAATCTTTTCTGTGAGATACAGCCTATCACAAGGAGATTAATATTACCAGGAGTAGAATACAATGCAACATCAAAAGGACACCCTGAGTCCATTTTTTTTTTTTTTTTTTTCCTGTTTGCTGTAGAAAAGGACTCAGTGGCAAAGGGTAGTTATGGTGTCTGCAAAGGATTCATGGTACTTTGAAAAACACTCATTGTATGAAGAAAAAAAAATTACTTCTTAAAAAGTGATTGCTAGCAATGGGAAATGATTTCTATGTTGCCTTTCACTTTGAGAAACTTATTTACTATACACCAGTTACAAGGCACAATTCTGCCCTGTCTTAAGAGGGGTAAGACCCAGCTAAAAACTGGAGTTGAATACAAGGTAGTGTCTGTGTAGCCTGTCTGAGGCATATTATTCATGTTGTGATGACTCCATTCGTTTAGATTTCTGTGATAAATCCTCCCTTAAAGAGTGCATCAATTCATATAGTCTTGAACAGAAACAGAAGTAGTGCTACCCATCTTAGACAAAGAGGAATATTTATGCACCCATCTAGCCAATGTGTTCATTAAGCCATTAAAGAGTTTCACCGGAGTTTCTAAACCATATTGAAACAAAAGACTTTCCAAACCAAACCACCACCCAATCATTCCCAGACAACAACTCACCTCATCTCGGAGCATGTCACTAATGGAAGAAGCTGTGTTTAAGCTGATCTGGGATTGACTGCTTATGCCACTGTCATCCCTCTGGTGTTCATTGTCCAATGAGTGTACTGAAAGTAAGAGACTACCTCTGGGTTTCAGTGTCTTTGGTCTCTCAGGAGCCTCCAAATTGCTTTCAACTGCAGAGCTGTGCCCAAGAGAGATCATTGAAGTGGCACATATTCTTCCAGGATAACGGAAACTCTTGTGTTGAGAAGTGGATCGTGGACTCTGTGGTTTAGGACTCATGGGCCTACAAGGCATGTCTTTACCATCAGAATTTGAGAGCTGGGGACATGATGGACTTGACTGACTAAATGGCAACTGCAAGTCAGTGGGGCTAAATGGAGATTTCACCCGGTATTCCTCTAGAGAAGTATTTAAACTGTTGCCCAGAACCTCCTGTTGTTCATCACAGTCTGAACTCTGCAAGTATCTGATGCCCATGTCCTGGGACTGTATTCGTTTTCTCCACATACCTGCAGGTGAAGAGACATCAACAGGCTCCACCAAGGTATCAAAATAGTTGGTGTCTGCTGAGGAGCTGTTAGCTGTTTCTGTTTTAAAAAATGTGTGTCCACTGGAACTATCCTGTCGCTCTACTGATGTTCTCGTTACATGGCCACTAGTTGCATTAAGACTCTCCTGTGTTGGTGATAAACTTGCTAAGACTGGCCTTTTTAGTCCATCTGCCTCCTTGCTTTTTAGAAAAGCTTTCCAGGTGCTCTGGCGAATTTTGGCTTTCTCTTTTTCATTTTTCAGTGATACTCTTGAGCTTTGCTCGGTATTTTCCTTTTCTGGAGATCTGTATTCAAATAAGCTTGAGAGGGATTTGTGTGCCAAAGCCAACCTTGTCCTGAACTTCTTACCCTCAGGGTTTTTGTTTCTTTTGTATTCATTTTCAGGGAATGATTTTCTAATCCCAGAGTATTCCACAGGTTCACTGTCATTATTTTCAGATGAACCTGAAACTTGCCGATCTGCATATTTGACAGCAGACAGTGTGGGAGAAGTTGAATTTGTGTCTGTATCTTCCATCAGTATCCGACCAGAGCCAGAAGCCTTCCTCAGGCTCATTCTGTTGAATAATCCTGCAGGTCTCTCATAGAATAAATCATCGTCGTCAGAGTATTCAGAGGTATAGCTTTCCTTCCTATGGAAGGCTGAACCAGATGAACAACTTTTGAAAGACTGTAAACTTTCAGTGTCCTCATCCTCTTTCCCAGCATCCAGTTCTTCCATCTTTGCCTTGCTGCCAAAGAAGCTGTTACTTCCCTGATTTTCTGCTGTGGCAGGCTTAGTTTTCCTGAAAGATGTCATTTTTGAGAATACTAAAAACCTGGAAGCTTTCCCACTATTCCCATTCTTTGTTGGCTTTTGTACAGCTTTATAGAGACTGCTGTTACTTCCCAGCATGTGGAATGAGTTCTCATCCAGTTCCTCGCTGTTAGTGCTGCAGGTACTTATATTATCTAGGCCCAGCATGCAAGCATTATGGGTCTCCCTTTTCACAGAATAGTTAAAGACATCAGACACATCTAGATTCAGTGTACTGTCTTTGTTAGGGCTAGCTGTGTCTTCTGCAGGAGAGCCCTCCCTTCCCTCACTAGGAGAAGGTTCTTCACAAATACCTAGTTGTTCCTTTGAACCATTACAGCCTTCACTTCCTTGCCTACCTGCTGCTTGTTCAGAGATGATGCTAGGCCCTTGAAGGTCAACATCAGCACCATCTTCTTGACACAAATTGCTTACACTGCATATTTCCAGTGTTACTGCACTAGTTATATATAAACCTTCCTCTCTGCCTTGGTGTGCTTTGAATTCCTCTTCCTTAGACACCTGGTCATCTCTTGTTTCAGCCCATGACTTTCTGAACTGTTCTGTCTGTAATTCAAAACCAGTCTTTGTTCTGCAGGGCTCTTTCTTCAAGATCGTAACACCACTTCTGCTATGTGATTTTAAGAGCACTTCTTCAGACTGATCTGCCTGACTTTCTGCAGTATCATTGCCCAATGGTACAGTAACACTCTTGGTTTCCTCTTTTGCACTTGTTACCATGGAATTACTACAGGTGAACCCTAAGGATGAAACTGCATCTGTTTTCTCTATTTTCTCTTGAGAAAATTCCAGTTTTTCTTCAGCTGTATCCCTACCAGGGAGTACCTCTGCACTACCAGGAATGAGGTAGGTGGCTGGAATTTGTTCTTCACGGCTACAGCTTTCACTCAGAACTTTCTCTGACTCATCATGAACTTTGCAGACAGTATGAGGAGACATCAAATCCTTGCTCACTACATCTGTCAGTGTTCCACTTACCACTTCAGTAGGAAGGTTATAATTCAGTGTCTTGGACTGTAGTCCTTTCTGCTCTACAGAAACTATAATTAGGGCAGGCTTTAACTCTGGAAGAGTCATTAAATGACTTCTCTGGCTTATATAATCTGATCTGGGAGTGATTTCAACAGCAAAGACACTGTCTTCATCCTTTCCTTTATGAGTGGGATGTTCATTTGTTACTAGCTCAGAGTGACTCCTTAAGGCACCAGTTTTGCTCCTTGTATTTTGCTGCACTGACTCTGCGTGCTCTGCCCCAGTGTTACTGTCACCTGGCTGCAATGTGGTTTCCAGGACTTTCCAACTGAAGTCAAGATTAGAAGAATCATCTACACATCTCTCCCCTACTACAATCTCCATACCTGACAGTTCAGATTCAATGCCATTCTCCTTCAAATTTCTTTGCTGTATTTTACCAGTGGAAACACAGTTTACAGAACAATCACAGTCTCGATTTTCCACAACAGCAGGAAAACCTACGTGACAAGCTGCTAGGTTCTGTGTGTCAGCAATGCCAGATTCAACATCAATATCACAAGGAAATCTGTCTGCTTCCAGATCTCTTTCAGCTTTGTACTGGTCACTTTTTATAAGTTCTTCAGTATTTATGATCACTGGCTCACAGTCCAGGGCAGATGAAGTCTCTTTTTGTTTCAGATTACACTCATAGGCATCAATGTGTGTAGAAGATAAGCTATCAGCACATGTACCTACTGCTTCTGGGCTAAGGCCACACGTCTCTGATTCAGAGTGCAAATAATAATCAACACACGGGGAGGAGCCTGATGGTTGAGAAAGTTGACACCATTTTGAGTCTATGTCAGTATTAAGAAGAGATTTTCCTTCTATTTTTATTGTCTTTTCAGGGCTTACAGGTACCCTTCCTAAGTTTTTCCAAGTGTATTCAAAATCCAGCCCTTGAAGATGTATTCTGGAACATGACCATCTAAATTTGTCTGCCAGATGAATACAGTTCCCCGCATATTCTGTCTTGCTTTGAACACTGATATTTTCAGGTACACTGTGCCATGTTTTACTTTCTGTAATCTCTGACCTTGTGAGTGATGGCTGAAATTTTGGTCTGAAGCAACTCTGGTAAAAGAATGAATCTGATGTCAACATGGTCTCCGTACTTCCATGTTTTATCCTTTTACCTGTAGTTTCCTCACTGTCAACTGAGTTCCTCCTGCTGCATTTTATACTGGACATAGAATCTAATTCACACTTACAGTCAGATGTCTCAGTGTAACTTTTACGGTTAGGTCCATTTGTTTCAAAAAGAAGATCAGGTAAACTACAGCTTGATGCTGCATCTGACTGGAAGGAAAATTCCTGTACCTCAGGAAAAATCAAGCAACTTTCTGAGTTTGCTTTGAAACAAGCAATGCTTAATACTGCAGGATGTTCCTTCTGTCTTGTAACATCATCTTCTGTAGGTACTGAGTTACTACAGGACTGCACTTCACTGCTTTCAAACTCTACTTTATTTTGCAATACTGCTACAAGCTTTTTATTTGTCTGTGATATAATGCCTTCTTCACTGACTTGGTTGTCTGTATTGGAAATATCACTAGTTAGTGTTAGTTCTTCATCACCCAGTTCTTCACCTTCTGACCTCACAGATTGTATGCACAATTTGATTTTGCTTGGTGCTGCTTTTATTTTGGAGGACACTTCTAACTGAACGTGCTGGGTAAATTCTGATTGCTTTGAGCACTGAAGTTCATGGAGGGCTGTTTCTGCCTTTGCTTTAGGAAGACTACAGAACAGATTTTTTTTTTCCGTAAAAAGGCAGTTTGAATCCAAACAAGTTTCCCCAGTTACATCACTGGAAATAGATTCTGTGTCTGATGCACTCTCATAAGGCTCAGTTTTTACATCTGACAAAGATCCACTCTGGTGTGACAGGGTCTCAAAATAATCTTCATCTGTTTCTTGGCTGGATCCATGTATCTCTAGCTCTATTGTGCTCGGAGTAGAAGAACTCAGATCATCTTCAAACTCTCCTTCACTGATGTAGTTTTCAACTGGCTCTGGGGTCTATGAGTAAACAGAAAAAAATGATTTAGCAAAGATTTCCCACAGCAGCAGGGTAGCATGAATTATTATCAGAAAAGGAAATTAGGAACACAATTAATTTAATATACACTAATGTCTTTGGAAGTTATACTTGGTATTTTACTTATTGATGGACTTGAGGTCTTCCTATTTCTTACTTTTTGTGTCTTAATGTTTTTTAATTAATATTTTTTAAATTTTAATATGTAATTATGCAGAGGCCAAAATGTAACTTTTGGCCATGTCTTTCACAGCCCAGACGTGTTTGACATTCAAATAAGTCAAATAGAAATCATCCCTTGACAGTAGATCTGAAAACTCTAGTGAGCCCATCTTCAAATCTGAGGAAGAGGTTTATGTGATAAACCTCAGAAGTAATTGTTACTGTTCAAATTACAGAAATGTGATATGAATATATGCAGAACAGTTTCGCACTTGAATAACTGGACACTACCCATACCAAAGCCTGAACCAAAGGGGAAATAAGTCTTTGATCTAATTTTCCAGAAGGCTTATACCAGGAGTACTACATATATCACTTATCAGAACACATCCAAATCAGTGGCTGAGAGCAGAAAGATCAAAACCACACTGTCAATATTAGGAAATGTCTTTGTTCCAGACAGCTACCCTGCCTGGGAGAGTATCAGTCTTCTTTTCTTTAACCATCAGAAAGAAGTCTGGATATTTCTTGAGTTTAAAGTAGAAAATGAAGTCACAGCAAGCTTTCCAGAGGTAAAAATAGTACTCACCATCTGTCAGCATCAGGTACAGCTATTGTCAGAAATTCTACAAATGTACCCAAGAAAGATATTTAGCTGATTCCAGCCTCAGTCCATTAATATATAGAATGAGAAGCTATATAAATATAAATGGCAGCCTTTAACCCTAATGCTGGATGCCTCTTTAACTAGGTTTTGATAACAGCCATCACAAGAATGATCAGCACATTTCAAAATCTAAAAACTGAGATAATAAACAATGAAAGACATTTCTAAAAAAAAGCAAACCACAAATGCATGGCAGCCATCAAATTAGAACACAAAGTCCCTTGGCCTGAGTTGCATGTCACCTTCATCAGGATGCTTTGTCACAGAGGAAGTGTGAGTCCTCATACAGGAAGCCAAATTCCAAATCACATCAAAGGATATGTCACAGAGTTTCTGATTCTAGACTCCAAAACATAGGGGGTAAATTGGAAAAAGGAAGGCACTAGGGTTATTTCCAAAAGGGAGTCTCAATAAGAAGATTGGTATTTTGTCTTGACAAAAGGAAAATACAAATTGAATGGAGGAGGGAGGAGGAGGATTCAGTGCTTCAAACCAAGTCCAAAAATCACTTTCACACCATTAAAACTGACCAAATTGCACTAAAATGACAACATAAGTCATGTAACCAGCAGAGCAATGTGTCCTTTACTGTGTGCAATCAGTGATACATGTAATTGAGGTCCTTCAATAATGTCAAATCCCACTATCACCAGGACAGAAATGGCCAGCATTAAAGCAGCACAGACTAGCATTTCACATAATGATCAAGCAGCATAAACCGTGAGCAGTTGGCTCACAGCAGTGAGTAGAGCAGCAGCTGTTCAGCAGTAACAGCATTGCCTCTTCAACAGTGTTCTGAACACAAATTTACAGATGGTAATAAACTAAGATAAAAACTGTTCAAGCAAGTAGGAACAAAGTAATGAAGATGCCCAACTGTCCCCAAGGATAATTATGAATTAAATTACAAAAAACTTGGAGCAGAGATCTCCTACAGTCCAGCTATCATTCCAAACAGCTACGCCAGGATATTTATACTGTGGCCCCTCCTAAATTAATTATTTATTTTTAATGGGTATTATACAAAATTATGCAATTAAAGCAGAAGCACAGACCCCACAATTGCCTCCATACCTTGTGGGAAATGGGAAAACAAACTCTAGGCATGAAGGGCACCAATTAATGTCAACCACCATTCCTGGACTGGGGCCAGGACTGAACACGTGTCCCCAGTGCTGCTAAGGGGAAGAGCTGGTGTTGGGATCAGCCTGGTGGGGTCTACTCTGCCCAGGTACCCTGGGATGGAGTTCCCGGAGGAGGGAGAGGACATAGCAGCTTCAGTCCCTGCTGTGTCTATCAAAGCCCTCTACTAGCGGACAGGGGAGGCCTAGAGCTGACCTCCAGCAAACCTGAAATTCATAAGCTCACTGGACTTCCCGTGGCGACTGGGGAAGAAGTCCTAACAGGACGAACAACATGCAGATCGTGCCATTTTTACTTCCTGGTTCTATGGGTCTTTGAATTCTCAGTGCCTCCGGGAGGCCAGGCCTTTGCTCTGACCACCTGTCATATGTAGTTTAATTTCCTCCCAAGCCATGGTGTTTTGTTAGGATTTGTGGGACTACCTCTCTTTCCGTTTTACTGTTTTTTTTCTGTAAAAATTGAGTCTAAAGGACTCAGTTGAAGAAGAAGGGGCTAAGTTTACAGTGGGCAGATCCTTTGATGTAGCCCTGTCTTCCCAAAACAGTCAATCACATGCTTGAGAACTGAGTAGAGATGTGGCAGTGATCCTCAGCGAGGCTGCTCATTAGACAACAGTCCTTATGTCTTTAATTTCCATGAGATTACACTGAGAATTTCAAGTCAAATTATGGCTCCTTCCTGGGAAGGGTTCCTGAGAAAACCCCCAGCAGCCATGGACAGAGTTGTGTGTTTATACATCTCTTCAACCTCAAAGAAGATAAACAGTTGGAAGACAAGAGCCTGGAATAAATAGGAAAGAAACTACTTCTGAAATAAAGGCTTTTGTACTTCACAGACAATAGACAAATCAAAGCAAAGCTCCCCTTCCCTGCTTTTCTCTTGCATCTCTTTTCACTGTCTCTAAAATGTGCCAAGAAAATAGGATGAAATTGAAGTTACTGATCTGTCTTGCTATCATTGGATGCAGCCATATGTAATCATGTCAACCTAAAGTCACAGAAAAATAAAACTTGTGACTTCGATGTGTGAAGACCTCTACCTCCATAACATAAGACACCTTCCATCCAAATCACCCTCTAACTGAGGACTGACAATGCTCATACGTGACTGCTCTCATGGGCCCAGCCACTCCTGTCTTGTGAAAATTTTTTATTTGCTGGGGAAATCATGTATAATTTTTTTTCTAGATGAGATTCTGTATTTGCTTAATTTTCTCACATTTACAATATTATATTGCAACAATTGTAAGCTTCTTGGGTATTGTATTTCCCTAATTTTCTCTGCCTAACAATTGGTAGGATAGGTTAAATATACAATTGTATTACTTCAAGTAGTCTTTTAATGAATTATTTTATTCTTAAATCTCACAACCGTAAAAAAGAATCTGACTACTTATATGGTCTTTCCTTTTACTTTTGTTTTTGTTTAATCCTGCAGGCAGCTAAACACCACGCAGCAATTTGCTCACTCTCCCACAGTGGGATGGGGAAAAGAATCGGGAAAAAGGATAAAACTTGTAGGTTGAGATAAAGACTATTTAATAGGACAGAAAAGGAAGAGAAAAAATAATAATGATAAAAGAATATACAGAAGAAGTGATGCACAATGCAATTGCTCATCACCTGCTGACTGATGCCCAGCCAGTCCCCAAACAGCTGGCCATGACCTCCCAGTCAACTCCCCCTAGTTTTATTTTTCAGCAGGATGTCATATGGTCTGAAATATCCCTTCGCCAGTTGGGGTCAGCTGACTCAGCTGTGTCCCCTCCCAGCTTCTTGTGCACCCCCAGCCTACTCGCTGGTAGGGCAGGGCAGGGCACTGCTCAGCAACAACTAAAACACCAGCGTGTTATCAACATTATTCTCATCCTAAATCCAAAACACAGCACTGTATCAGCTACAAGGAAGAAAATTAACTCTATCCCAGCTGAAACCAGGACAAGTTTGAATGCAAGTTCTCTAAGCAAGCCTGACCTGTATTCCTTACTAACTTGCACCTGACCCTAGTTATTACCTCATTGTCAGCTCAAGGAATATCGGCACAGTTTTTCCCTGAACTCAAGACAACGTGAAGGCATTTTCAGTTGATATTTCAAAGGATTCAGACAACAGTTTTCTCCATAGGTGATGGTAACAACAATTTTTGAGTTATTAATATATATATTTCATAAATCTCCATTTACACCTTGTTTGACTGAAAGACACAGGCCAGTGTCTTTGACTTGCAATGTGATGAGACTAAAATGCAGTTTCCATTAACACAGGTGAGAGCAAGTCAGCTGTCCTCCCTGCTCAGTGGGCCTCAACGCTGCTCATTACATAAAGGAAATGTGCAACTCCCAGGGTAGGCATGAAGGCAACATCTACAAAAGGTCTCATCCTGCAGAGTGCTGTATGCTCTCAACTCCTGCTGATGTAAGTATAGGTGAGCTCAGGGCACTCAGGATTCAGCTGTGCCTACTTCAGTGCTCTCTGCTGGGATCATGTACATGCTCTCTCTCCATTACCGTCTTTGAGAAGGGCAACACTAATACAGTCACTTAAAAAGGGGGAGCAGAGAGAGAAAGATAGACAAAACGAGTGGTTGAAACTGGCCACTTTACTGGCAATATAGGATTGTTAATACAGCTGCTTCAGAATTCAGCTGTAATGTCATCTAGGGTGCCGTGATTTGAGCCCAAAGGGCAACTGCTCGCTCACTGCTTCCCCCTCAGGAATGGGGAGGAGAAAATAAAACAAAAGGCTCTGGGATTGAGACAAGGACAGGGAGGGATGACTCACCAGCTGTGGTCACAGGCTAAAGACAGACTCAACTGGGGAGGAAAAAGAACACCAAAATTTGAAATTTGAACACCACCACCACCACTTAATTTATCAATCAGAGTAGGACAGTGAAAAATGCAACCACATCTTAAAAATACCTTCCTCCCACCCCTCTCTTCTTCCTGGGCTCAGCTTTTCTCCCAATTTCTCTCCCTCCTCCCCCTCAGAGGCACAGGGGAACAGTGAATGGGGGATGCGGTCAGTTCACCTGCTGTTTCTGCCACTCCTTCCTCCTCTGGGGGGAGGACTTCTCACATTCTTCCTCTGACCTAGCATGGGGAGACAGTCCTCCATTAACTTTTCCCACGTGAGTCCTTCCCACAGAGCTGCAATTCTTCATGAACTGTTCCAGCGTGGGTCCCTCCCGTGGTCTGCAGCCCTCTCAGCAATAGCCTGCTCCAGTGTGGGCTTCCCTCAGAGACCCAGCCTTGTCTGGGTGCAGCCCCCTGCTCTGGTGTGGGGCCCTCCATGGGCTGCAGGTTGGCATCTACTCCACTGGTGACCTCCGTGGGTTCAGGGGCACAGCCTGCTCTCTCACCACAGGCTGCAGGTGGAAGGACTTCTTACACTCTTCCCCTAATCCAGCATGGGGTTCCCTTTCACAGGAGACAGTCCTCCACGAACTTTTCCCACATGAGTCCTTCCCACAGAGCTGCAATTCTTCACTAACTGTTCCATTCAGCATATTCCCCCCCGGCCTCCTTTCTTCAACTGACTTCAGTGTTTGAAGAGGTATTTCCCTCACAACTCCTGCTCCTCTCAAGTTCCCCTTCTGAAATCCATTATGGCAGAGGCGCAGCCACCGTCACTAATCAGCTCGGCCTCAGCAGGAGGTGGGTCCTACTTGGAGCTGCGGGAGCCACCTCCCCTGCTACCAAAACCCTGCCACACACAAACCCAACACCTAGGGTTACATATATTGGTCTGTGTCCTATACATTTAAATAATAAGATGAATGGGATTACTGAAAAGACACTGGGTCTCTGGAACTCCTGCTTGGCTTCCCAGAGATAATATGGGAAGGAAATTCTTAAATCTTCATGATAGCTAAACAGTTAGTATTTGAAGCGCTCTAACATGGTAGCATGAAACTCTTCCAACCTCTGTGCAATCAGAGCTGTGAAAAGCTGTGCTTTTTCTACATCTAAGCAGGGACTTAAGTGACCTACACAGGTTTGAAAAATGCTGATCATGGAACTGTTATAGTGATTACTGATACCCTGAATTGAGGGCAGAGTTAAAACTAAAGGTACGTTCAGGACAGAAACAGCATTTGAAATACCCAGGTTCTCCTGCACCTTTGATACACCTCTGCTTTGAAAGGGACAGCCTTGGAGCAAGAGAGAGGAGTCAGTCCTCAAGGTCATACTAAGCCTTGGTCTCCAATTGGGCAGGCAAAAGTCGCCTAAGGTAATGGCACTTCCAGAAACTTGGATGTTTGCCAGGTTGGAAATGCCTGGGAAGATCTGAGACCACCAAGACTTTCCAGAAGAACAGTCACAGAAATGGCTTTTAATGTACTAAATTATGTTCTTGGATTTAAGGCAAACAGAACAAAAAGTGTTCCCTTCACAAGAAGTTCTGTCACAGAATTCAGAAGTGGTTCATGGCAACAATGGACAGCTGCCATCCTGGGGAACCAGTCACACTCCCTCCCTCAGTCACTACAGAGCTATAAAGAAAAAGCCCCTCAAATACATTTGTGAAAAAGATACAGACTCAGAATTAATGGTTTCAACTTACCTACTCTCTTCCATACTTAATTAAATGCAAAGCATGTCCAGAAATCCTTAAACCAAATTGGATGCCAGTCAGAGGTCGGATTATACGTTGTATAGAGTCACAGGCCTAGCTCAGGGTAACTTTGTCTGGCAAATGAATTCACACATAAAGTTTATTCTCTGAATGAAAAACATAAAATTCTTTAGGAGAGCCCTCCCACATGCCCAGAATTGTGTTTTTCAGTGTTTGCATAATACAGAAGCACAGAGCTTGGGAAAGGCTCTTCAATTAATGGTGACACAACCATCCCTCAAAAAAGCTACCATTGGGAAAGGACTTCAGACAGTAGGTGACAGTGTAGGGTACAGAGCAATATCTACAACCTACCCAGAATCTACTGCACCAATCTACTAGAGCTTGAAAATTTATCCAGCTTAGAAACTCTAAAGAAAACAACACGTTCGATAGCCACATAATGTCCCAAAGGCCGCAAATTATCTTCCCGATCAAATCTGGCTATCCAAGTCCTTTTTTTAAATTGCCTTCATCATGAATAATGGAAAGAAGGGAATAAAATTTCTACCTCCTTGTAAAAACAAACCTTCTTACACTTAATGAGTAAGAAGTAGATTTAAAGACATTAACCTCAGGCAGAACTTTGGTTTCTCAGTCAGCAGAAAAACACTTTTTCTGAATCGTCTGTCATTTCAGTGGATATTATAGGTGCCACAGATGTTTATAAAGAGCAAAATACATATAAGAGCAGATGCAGCACTGCACCTTGATAAGGACTGCTGGGAAGTGATGCTGTTGTCACCAGTAGTTCTGAACCTTCAGACTGATTCTGCTCTGCACAAATGATAGTTCGACAGGCACTCTGAAAGATGCTAGAAATTAAACCCTCTGCAGGTAGTAAGGGAAGTGCTCTATAACCACTGAATGATAACATTTTACTTGCAAAACATTCAATTTTTGATGCAGGACACAAACATTTGCATCCTAACTGCACAAAAGGAAACAAAATTCACAGATGGGTGAGAAAAACAGAACTTTCCCCGGAGGTTCGTGCTTCAGTCAGTGCAGCAACGTACAGGCATCCAAAAGTAACTTTAGCACTAATTCCTTTAGCAGTTTGGTGACACAGTTGTTTCATTAATCATTTATACACAGTAATAGCACTATTTGCAGAGCACTCCATCCTTAAGCCATAACATTTTTATATATAGAATCATTCATATATAAAGTCACTAAAACAACACATCGCTCTCTTCCGCAAGGGATGGATAAGCTTTTTATTGTTCCCAAACAGTGCAGTTACTTTTTGCTGAAAAAGATCTCAAAGCCAGTTCTGTTGATTTGTGAGAACTTGCACTACACCAACAAATGGTGGCATGACGAAACAACATGCAGACATCTTCTGCATAAGTGTCCCGCTCTAGCTGTATTTTGTTCCTTCACTGGAAAACTTCCAAATGGCTAACCAACTCCAAAATCAGCAGGACTACATGAGCAATTGCATAAGGCTCTGTCAGCTACCATCACTTGAGGTGGTAGTGCCAGATGAAGGCACGAGGGAGAAGGGGTTGGAACCAATGGCAAAACAATGCACAGAACCAGTGAAATATCTAAACACCATGTGAAATATCTAAACATCTTAACAGCACCATAACTGTCAAAAACTCAGTGCGTTTCCTCTTCCTGCCAGCTTGAGTGACCATGATGTTTCTGTTCAGTGAGTGCTTTGACATTACAGCCCAATAATCTGGGCCCAGAGGGAAATCCAGGCCTCCACCATGATGTTGTCTCATGACATTTAGTAAGTACAGGACTGCATCAGAAGAAAAATGCTCCAGAGGGCCTGCTGCAATCCACGCAGCTTCTCTGATTCCTTTCAACAATACAATTCCAACATGAAAACACTTTTATAGCCCAAAGCCAAAAACATGATCTCCCTCATTTGACGTTAACACTCCTACTACCACATATAGCCTGGCAGAAATGTTGGCCAAGATAAAACATGTTGGCCAAGGTGTAGTAGTTTCCAGTAACAATGCATAATCCAGGTGCCATCTAGAGGCTGTGATTAGGTGCCTGGTCAGACTCAGCTTGCACAGAAAAATACACACTCCCTTCAAGAAATACAAGCTTCATTCCAGTGTCCTACTGTGCTGCAGGTCAGGCACCTCACCAACAAATCCCTCAGAACTGCTTTAGCTCCAGGCAGATAAGGACTGCCCACCAGATGAAGAGGAGAAGCAGTGAAGAGGTATAAAGATCCATTGTGTTAAGTAGAAGATAAATATGCAAGATATGTCATTTGTACAACATGACTGCACAAAACTGAAAACTTGATGGCTCCCTTTATCTTATATTTGTGGTTTATTTCTTCCATTAAGTTTTGCAAAGTGCAGTCTGCATCAGAAATACATTTTTATTAATGCAGTAATATCAGACACAACTATGAAAATATTTCTAGATTTATTCTTATAAGTACATTAAAAACTGACAGCTTATTTGTACCAAAAGAAATCCTACATTTTAGCCAAGGCACTAACTATGTAAGTTCACTCTTGAAATGTAAAGTTCAATCTGTATCAATAATTAGTATTTTTACTGTTCTGAAATATAAGAAGATACTTTTTTGGACAACACAACAAAACAATATGTCAAACAAAATTTGGAATATGAACAGCAGAAATTCAGTCTCAAGCAACTTCCCCGCTCTTTGAAACTATCTATATTTATTGCATTGCAATACTCCCTCTGCTGGCAAATTTAAAAGGGAATATATTGTTTCATTGTACTTCTGCCTTCAACACATGGAAAGTTTACATTGTTAGATTTCTGGTTATCTTTTAATGAAAACAGGGATATATTTTGCTTGTCTTATAATACCAAGTGAATACTCTTCCCCTCTCCCTCACATCCTTCCCTTTTTTTTTTTTTTTTTTTTTTTTTTTTTTGATAACAGAAAAAAGCTCAAGACTGCCCCAGAATTAAAAAATCAGAAGTTACAGAGTCACGGAGGCAAATGTACGTGTGCCGCTGTCTAAAGTTTAACATTAATCTTTCTCTAAGGCAGACGTACTTACTTGAGGCTGAAGCTGTCTGGCAGAAGCAACACTCAGCTCTGCACAGACCAAAAGTCTTACCCAGAAACTACATGAATCATCCTCCAAAGACAGGTCCCAAGCTGAACTCTCGTGCTATGCAGCTAGGGGACTTCAAGTACTAACATCCTTCTACCAGTGGAAGTTTGTTTAAAAGATCATCTTGGCCTGCTACTCTCTGCTAAATGAACACAGCACTCACAGTTACTTTCCCTTCAGAGTGTTTTAGGACAGGCTTGAACACTTTTCTGAGTGGGAACCTTTAGGATTCCTGGTGAAAAAAGCGGAGACTTCTGCTTTAGAAGGCCAGGCAGAGAGTGCTGTGGTGGTTTGTCTTTCCACTGTAAACTTGCTGAAATCACTTTTTTGTGAATACAGTTTAGCACAGACATATTTAGTTATTTAAAACTCAAGTCTTTTTTTCAGAAGTCATTCTGTTTTCTTGAGTGCCATGGAGAAATTAGACAAGGAATGCTGAATTGGAGGAGCAGAAATATGGAAAATACTTTAAAGACAGGACAAACTCCTATGAATAAGAAAACTATGGGCAAAAAGACTTCATTAAAGACAAAGAATGGCCCAAGAAATCCAAAGTGTATGTGTGCACTTGTAGCCATGAGATGTTCTGATGTCCCCTCAGTGACTAGCAATTCAGCTTTCAACTATGGGACTGCAATGAAGTTGGAAGTCAAGTGCAAAGTCATGAGATACATGGCTTGTTATTCTTACAATCTAATCATTCAGCACATTTTTAGAACCATAGGCTTTCTCTGTTTAATCAAGAAAATTAGTCTGCAGACAGTTATAATACAGACAATTAAAAGAGCACTTTGAAGGAAAGGGCCTATATGAAGCCTAGGAGACACAAGGCAGTGACTGATACAAAATCCTGCCTTTCTTGACCTCCTCCCACCATGGCTGGAAACCCCATCACAAATTGCCCAATACACTCAGCCACTGCATCTCCCTCTTGATTATGTTGTTTGCTTTTAGACTAATATTTCTGTGGTCATGCTGCTCCTTTTTATCAGTCTTGTTGCAATATTATTACGCCAAACACTTCCTCTGGCACTTCATACTTCTGAGTTCCTAGATGCTACAAAGCCCATGACCTAATTGTGCTAAGTGCTGGATAAACATGGTGAGAGTGTCTGCCCCATAGTGTTTATAGTCTAATTATGTAAGATAAAGGGAGGGCAACAGGGAGAGGGAGGAAGTACTATCTTCATTTTATAGATTCAGAGTAAATGACTCACTCAAGTCATACCAGAGCATCTGCAGTGGAGCCAGAAATTCAACCACCTCAGCCTCTGCTCATTATTTTTATCTTTTAATTTCTCTGTTGAGTCTAATGTTTCTCTGAGGGTTGAGGTCTCCTCACACAGACCACTATGTAAACAGAGGAGAAAACCTCAAGGACAGTAAGGAAAGAGACATGACTAAAAGGTATGTATATACATCATCTGGGGACTCACAGGGCTGACAGAACAGAAGTGCGCCTAACACTTTTCTAGACTCTTTCTTACTGCATTTTAAGGAGGAATGGCCTCAAGAAGGCAGAGGTGAGATGGGCATCAAGGGGAAGAAAATAAGTAAGAAGAAAGAACAAATATGGAGGAAAAGTATGGTACTTTATTTTGCATATTTGGGATGTGTTTAATAGGGCTCTGTGGGACACTGAGTAAAACATGCACCTCTATCATGAGATATGAATAGCAAAGGCATTATTCTTTCATATGTCTCAGTCTGACTTGCCATTACTAACTGTATGTTCTTGATAGCTTTAAGTAAGAGCTTTGCTAACAAAGTCAGCCTGGCCTTTGATAGTCAGACAAGTTTTTTCCTCCTTTTCTTGTCATTGCCCTTCATCTTCAGGTTAACTCCTGGTCTGCATCACTCCATATGCAAAAATTACATGAGGACTTCCCCATCCCAACTGCCCCTACTGACCTTTAGTAGTTGCTTCTTACACAATTGCCCTGAAGGGTATAACCTGGCCTCTGGACCCTTCCTAATGTTACAGAAACAGAAACTCAGTTGACAGGTTTTGCAGCCAAAGGCAGATCTTACAAGCAGACTGCATCAGATCTGGAGTCAGCAGTAAAATGAGGAGCATAGGAAGGATAATTTTCAGACATGGGACAAGGACAGGCTAGGTCTTGCTCACAAGTTCAGGAACTGAATTGAATCCAGCACAACTTTGCACCCTCACACCGTATTTGAGTTTAGCCTGGCTGGGTGAAATGAGATATTCCAGTGCCAACAATCTGTTCACTCTCTTTCTTCTCTCTCCACAGTGGTTGAGAAATCTTCTCAATGAGCTTTGAAAAGCAGAAGAGATCAAATAACATGCCAATTCATATAAAATAACAACTTTCAAGAAAAAAACTTAACTAGCAATGCTGTTGCAGAGCACGGATTAAGGTCTGTGAAGTTGTGCCATTTGCAAAGACCTTTTCTGCCCTACATAACAGAAAGTAGAAGAGTTATTTACAGGTATTTTAATGCCTTCAGTACAGGCACAAGAACTGCATTGGCACTAGGCCAAATCTGCATCTGAAACATGCGATCAGGGTGCACTGCTCCTACTCAAGCTCAAACCCTTTCTATGTCCACATGGCACACTGCAAAGGAGATCAAGCCTTTCTTGTTGAGTGCATGCCAGGGTTTTAGACCTGGACTGAGGCTGAATTGTACTGCGTACTATTACATGTGGCGCAAGCCATTCAGCTTCTGGGGCTTAGGAAGTGACTTAGGTGCCTTTTTTGGTGTAGCTGCTCAGTATCCAGCTTAATGCCTTACTTCTCCTTTGACCTTGGATACCTAATTTCACCTATGTTCCTCCCCTGTAAAACAACGGTAACACCTCCTGACCTTAGAGTTGCACTGTAAATACAAGATTAAGTGACTAGGCACAGGGGAATGATATCTCCTGACTCATGAGATTAATTGAGGCCACATAAACCCCGCCTTTATTTCAAGATCCGCAAGGGTTGTATGAATCTGTGACCAAAATGCCACCTTCTCTCTCTGCTATCCTGCCCATTCTCAGGAACTTTTTATCCCAGGGATGACTTCATTTGATGTCTTTTGATGTGATTTAGATTAAATATGCTAATTCATAACATGGGTGAGTTAGTATAACTACCAACCGTGCTTCTGCCACAAGACTCCTGCCTCACTGATGTAAATGGCTTCCACGGGTTTTCTGACACTCCCAACAGTACACATGGCTACGACAACAGATAGAGTAGTTACAGTGGCACGGGGAACTTGAGCTTGGCACAGGTAAAGCATCAGCTGGAACCTTCAAGAAAGGTTGATGTGTATCCTCCATCAGGATCCATGGAGAAAGTGGCAACAGTCAAAAGAAGAACAAGAATGATGTAGGAGGAGTAAGATATGGGGCAAGATGGAAAGTATAGTGTGTAATTCAGAGAAAGAATACAACATGAAAACAGTTTTTGACTACTGATACAAGGTAGTAGTCTTTTCTCCGAACGTCTGACAGATAAAACAAGACTTAAGGGATTGAAATTGAAGCAGAGAAGACTGAAGTTAGAGAAAATCAATAAACCACCAGCAGTACAGATAATGAAAAAGTGGGTTGGATTGCCTAGGGAGTATCATGGAGTCACCGTCACTTTCTGTCAGTAGCACAGATTAGATACACATCTCACAGGAATGACACAGGTACAGCTGATCTCCAATGGAAGGACAGATGAGAAGACATTTTTTGGCTCCTTCCAGCCCTCTAATTCAGGAATTATTAACTTGTAGATGCTCATTCAGTTATTTTACTGTGATACACAGGCCCAAGGGGACATGCCATTATAACAGAGGTGACACAGAAGAGCAGTCATAAGCAAAGGACTCCTGTAGCAATCCAGATCTACAAGCAAACTGTGTTGTTCTCTGCAACTAGAGGCAATCACGTCTTAGGTGCAGAGCTCAGAAAAGGCACAACTATGTCCACTGAACAGATGAGAGGTCTAGAAAGCATGACATATGAGAAAAGAGTCAAAGAACCAGACCCATTAATTAGCTAGAAAAGACCTCACACTGCAAAATGGCATGTACTACCCAGTCCTTATAACTTAAGTTTTTTATTTCAAGCCTCAAAACTGCAATATGATAAAGAAGACAGCAAAAGGGACACAAGTTGTCCATAACCTAGGTCCTTTGGCACAATCCACCGAGACATATCTGCCCCAGGATCTGAGTTGTGCCTCTACCTCATGGGAAAATGGATAGTATGGTGAAGATGGTTTCACTGACAGAGAGCATTATATATCCCTAATTAGAGTAATGAATTATATCCATTTATTTCTTAAAATGTAGGAATAGCTTCCTGGTCTATCATGCCTATTTAATATCAAGGGAGATTCTAGGATT
Organism: Tyto alba; assembly: GCF_018691265.1. NCBI lineage: Eukaryota > Metazoa > Chordata > Aves > Strigiformes > Tytonidae > Tyto > Tyto alba. The sequence goes on along the minus strand of NW_024881262.1, from coordinate 25,340,892 downwards.
TTGACACTTCCTGTATGACATCCTTGTCTCTAAATTGGAGAGACATGGATTTGACAGATGGACCACTCGGTGGAAAAAGAATTGGCTGGATGGTCGCACTCAGAGGGCTGTGGTCAGCAGCTCCATGTCCAGGTGGAGAGCAGTGACAAGTGGAGCTCCTATGGGATCAGTGTGGGGACCAGTTGCTGTTTAACATCTTTGTTGGTGACATGGATAGTGGGATCGATGCACCCTCAGCAAGTTCACCGATGGCACCGAGCTGTGTGGTGGGTGACACGCTGGAGGGCAGGGATGGCATCCAGAGGGACCTGGAGGCTGGAGAGGGGGGCCCAGGCAAACCTCATGGAGTTCAACAAGGCCAAGTGCAAGGTCCTGCCCATGTGTCGGGGCCATCCCAAGCACAAACCCAGGCTGGGCGAGGAGTGGATGGAGAGCAGCCCTGCAGAGAGGGACTGGGGGGTGTTAGTGGATGGAAAACTGCCCGTGAGCCAGCAATGTGCACTCACAGCCCAGAAACCACCCATGTGCTGGGCTGCACCCAGAGCAGGGGGGGCAGCAGGGTGAGGGAGGGGATTCTCCCCCTCTGCTCCGCTCTGGGGAGACTCGGGGGCCCCCAACAGCAGAAGGACATGGATCTGCTCGAGTGGGGCCAGAGGAGGCCACGAAGATGCTGGGGGGGCTGGAGCAGCTCCCCTGGGAGGCCAGGATGAGAGAGTTGGGGGGGTTCAGCCTGGAGAAGAGAAGGCTCTGGGGAGACCTTCGAGCGGCCTCCCAGGGCTTAAAGGGGGGACAGGAAAGGTGGGGAGGGACTCTGGATCAGGGGGTGTGGGGACAGGACATGGGGTAACGGTTTTAAACTGAAAGAGGGCAGATTTAGATTAAATATTGGGAAGAAATCCTTCCCTGTGTGGGTGGTGAGACGCTGGCCCAGGGTGCCCAGAGCAGCTGTGGCTGCCCCCTCCCTGGAAGGGTTCAAGGCCAGGTTGGACGGGGCTGGGAGCACCCTGGGCTGGGGGAAGGGGTCCCTGCCCGGGACAGGGGGGTTGGAACTAGATGATATTTAAGGTCCCTTCCAACTCAAATGATTTTGTGATTCTATGACTTGGAATCTTATCAGTTCAAATAGAGATGTGCATATTAAGCCAAAATCCATCCTTCATCACTGTAGAATCAGGAATACATCATCTACAGCCTCCAACCTAGTGATTTTGCTTGGCACAGCACTCATTTGACTAGGTCAAAAAAAATCTTGCAAAAGTTGTGTCTCATTTGATACCATCTTAAGATCAGTTGAAGAAAAATGGCACACAAACCTGCATGAACGTCCAAAAAGCTGTAAACTTTAGTTAACAAAACAGACCTCAAATTTGCTCTTAACCACAAAGATCAAGTTACATTTAAAAGGAACCGAAAGGATGCAAATCATACATTTTCAAGTCTTTGAAGGTCCTACTGGCACTGCTCCAGGACAGAGTACTTTTCAGTACAGTTAATTTTTCCTCAGTCAGCCTTTTCACTTGCTTCAATGCTGAATACCAGACATTTTTAACCTCAATAATTTTTTCATTACCTGTCAGGAATAGCACTAATAACAGGCATTAGAGGTACAATATTCAATTGTTCAGGAAAGCCTAAACATTTAATTACATTATGGTAGCTAATCATAAATAATTGCCTTAGGGCACAGGGCAGCTGTGAGGGGATGAAGCTTGCCTCTTCAGCTCAAGGCAGAGAATTCAGAAAAGACAAAGCAAACAGTACCAGGAGAAATGACTCAAAACTGCTCACAAACCCTATTTCTTCTTAGTCTTTTAGAGAGAGGCTACTTCAGCTTGTTTCTATGGAGCCCAGTGATGATCACCTTGTTTGAAAAGAGCCCAATTCCACACAGATTGTGCTTTGGGTTCTCTTATTTTACTGTCACTTCTGCTAGCAATTGTTCTTTTCTTGGATCTGGCTCCATCGAGTTTCCTTATTGTTTACTTTCTTCCCAACCCTGTTATCAAATTATACAAATGGATAGTTCCACTGACCTACCAGAGAGAAATCAAGTAGAAGGTGATTGTCAGCATCAAAGATGATGTTGAAATCATATGTCTCTTAATGAAAAAGAAATAAATAAAACCAACCAAACAAACAAAACACCAAAAAAGAAAAAAGAAGAGAGGAACAGAGCCTCCTTTCTTCTGGCACTATACATAAGTAGGAAGTTTAGACTAAAATGGAGCAGAATACTGTGGACAGAGATACATTACAGCAGAACATCTATGACTCAATCTTATTTCACAGGTACCTCAGATATAGACTCAAATCTGAGATGCCCATTGGCCTGTCCCCTCTTTATATGTTATTATTTATTATCTTTATTTACAGATAGCTATTTAAATCTGATGCTTCATCACACAGCCATTATATTCCAAAGCACAATGGCTACATAGCAAAGGAGGTTTCCACAAATCTTAGCTCTTACAGATATGAGTTCTATTCCTATGTTATAAAGTGTTAAGAAGATTTTCTTCAAGCAGCAGGCAGCCTCCTTTAGTACCAAGTTTAAAACTCCATTTAATAACATTACTTCTCTGCCAGCTCTTTCAGTAGAAGCCTCCAGCCAACACATCAATATACCAGAACCAATGCAGAACACTGCTTTCACAATTGCTAAGACTTCACCAAAAGCTTTCACGCAAGATTTAAGTCTTGCAAAAGACAAAAAGCAAAAGTCATAGCACATAACACCACATAGCCAATACCTTCATTCCAGAGAGGAAAGGTTTTTATTTAAGTGATAAAGTACTACAGTATAACCTGGGGGACTGCAACTTAGTCTAGAGTTAGGATTCTGTATAAGCAATAGACCCACAGTTTGAACAGTCCGGTCCCAGGTGCCCTTGTTTAGTTCTCTGTCACTCTTTCCCAGTCACTTTGCAATCAGCAGCCTACCTGCAAGTTCCTGACTCTCCTGTCTTTTGTATCTGAAGTGGCGGGACATCTCAGGCACCAGCCCAAGTGCTGTCTCCCCATAACTGGTCCAGATGACACTGGGCTGTTACAAGATGGGATGAATTGATTTTGCTTCTCTTGGTCATATTTTGTTGTGAGGGCAGGGGATTTTTTCTGTCCCCAGCAGTACCGTTTGTTACAGCAATTATCATTTCTTATCTTCCATATTTTACTACTGCTGCTCCAGTTCTTCCATTGCTTTGTCAAAACTGAAATAAACCCAGGGCAAGTTTTCTGTAACACTCTCTCCATCTGCGATCCCAGCTCCACTGCTTGGGCCAGAGTCAAGGTATCAAGTTGCATTAAGAGCTTCTTCCGAATTCGGCAGTCTGCTGCTTTGTCAATTAGCTGATCCAGGATCAGCTCTTCCTGCCAACAGCCAAAAGCACAGGCTGATGCCAATTCCTGTAGTGCCAAAGCAAAGGTTGTAAAAGTTTCACCTGGCAGTTGTGCCCGCTGCCAGAACAGGAACCTCTGTAATATCACACTCTGTCTGGGCTTAATGTGCCCTGAAAGCTTCTTCATTGTTTCTTCAGAGGAGGCAGATGAAATCAGGGTTGTAAAAATCCTCTGATCTTTCACATCCAAAGACTGGAGAACAGTCCTCAGGGAGTCTTCAGGTTTTGCTCACCTATATCAGCCAAATCTCACAATCAGCTACTGACACCAGGGACCTGAGAGATTTCACAGTTCCAGCAATATGTAGAACATAAACCAGCAGCAAGATGCAACTGGAAGTCCTCTGTCTTCACTATCACCACTGTGTAGGTCCACTGCTATTCTCACTACCTCTGAACAAGAGCATAGAACACATCGCAAATGCTTTGCCTCTTGTCACGGGAAGCAATTTCTTGTCACCCGAAAGACAAATTATTGTCTGGCAGGGCAGGAAATACAGTGTTCCTCCCATGCAGGCAGCGAGGGTGGGGGCAGGTAAGCGTGAGAGGAGAGAGAAAACAGAATGGGAAGGAGAAAAGATGAGATGGAAAGACTGTCTCCCCTACTAGAAAGTTTTTGTTGCATGCCTTAACACCCTAAACTAAAGCTTGTAAAATGTTTAATGGGAATCAAACACAAAATCCAGGTTTAATGGTTTTACACACATGGCTCACAATAATTAACAGCAAAATCTTCACCAGGCAAAACAACCCTCCCGTGCCACCAAGGCGTACGCAGAAAGCGAGCAGGACTACAGCAGCAATGATATGGTGCTTAAAATCAAGGCTGACCTATGTGTGCCTTCATAGATGCAGGCTGTCAGCTCTTTATTCTTCAGTGTCTAACAATCACGCCTAAGAATGGCATCCTCCTTTGCCAGAGCCTATTGATCTGTTCCAAAGTGGCACTATTTCACTACCAGTTTACAGAGACCAGTCCCACAAGCATGTAAGAGCAGCAGAACTGTAGAAAGATCTTTGTACAGGCAATTTCTCTTCTCAGGGCTGGAGTATGGAGCTGCCTCCACTTTGCAGCTTTTTTCAGGGATCAACTGGTACAACTGGAAACACAGCACCTCAGAAGTCTGTGTTGTAGAAAAGATAATGAGAAAGAAGGAGGACATATCTTGCTTACCCTGCACTTTTGTGAATATGTATGGTACTAAGAAACAATTCTTAGCCCTTTTTCATATTTTGGTGGGTGTCTGCTGTATCCCAGCCAAAGGGTATGGAGGTGTCTATGCATCCCATCCCATAATCAAGGAGGGTTAAGCAGTTCTCTGCAGCATATCTCTATATAGACCAAGATAATCACAGCTTTAATTTCTCAATTATTCTCTTAAAAATCACAGCTGTGATTTCTCAATGAACTAGCCAACACCATTAGTTCATGAGTGCTGATCAATTTCTTAATAGCAGTAACATAAATCACTTTCTTTGGCTAAAAAGCAATTCCTGAACAACATTGGAGAAGCTCATGGATTTACCTATACCTGCCCACTGCTTTACCTTTTCTCTTTCACAGGAACATACTAGCTGTTTCTCTAAAGGCTTGATCACACAACAAGCTTGGGTGGAGGCGGAATGCTGAATTACCCAACAGCTTTTGCATTTTTCAAAGACTTGAACTTTAAGACGATTAAAAAGTATTGTTCCAACACTTTAATAGAGGAGGATTTTGGTTAAAATTAATGTGGATATTAATAAAATTAATATGCCAATAATAAAATTAATGTGCCAATTCATTTACAGGGTCAGCTGACTCAAAGGCAGGAAGTTAAGTGAAAAAAGGAAATGAAGGTGAACTTCCCCCCAAACTATGCAAAATTTAAAAGGCCAGAGTGCCTTGAATGGCTTTGCTCAGAACACTCCAGTGTGCATTTGGGTTGTAGTCACCAGACATAAAGCATAGTAGAAAAAATTCTGCCCAGGGGAGGCAAAACACACATCCCAAGCGTTGTACCTGCCTTTCCCTTGCAGGGGTGCTGCCACAGAAGACACCAAGGAAAGAAAGATGCAGGGGACTACTCTTCTGTGCCACAACAGTTCAGGAAGGCCACTGAGGCTAGAACTAACTTGGCAGCATGTGGTCTAACACCCTTGAACATGGGTTTAAATTATTCATCAGTAGTCTGTGTGCTGGTTTGATTTCTTACTTCCATTTAGTTAATGGAGTTCTAATTAAAAAGTGAATGTTGTCAAAACCTAGCAACAAAAAAGACATGGGAAGAGTTGGGCTGTAGTTAACATACACAAAACCAGTGACAATCACTTCATTCAGTGCATGGAGGAGCAAAAAAAGAATAAGTATAATCACAAAGCCTTTCATCTGAATTCTGTGAAGTAAAACTCTTAATAGCTCTTTATTAGAGCTGAACAAAACTATCAGTGAAATACACTGATAATATCAGATTGTGAAGTTTCAGGAGCATAAGTAATTTTTAAAGCATTTTCCTTAACTGGAGACTGCTATTCATGCACATTGGATGAATATGAAGAAATGTTTCCTTTCTTAAAAGATTAGATGACCTAGGAGAATAATTGTGCAGAAGGGAGGCAGAGGGGATGGACTATGAATCTTACTGTTACAAATCTATTTCTGGAATGAATGAGACATCCTGTAACATATGAAGCATCTTCACAACATGCTTCATGCCATCCCTAGGTCAGTACTCCCCTTATCACATACAGAAAGGGAGCTCAGAGACACTATGATCTGCTCTTGACAGTAAATGAGACAAAGACAGGATAATGAGTTAGGGCTTCAGTATCCCATGCCCCTTTCTTCAGCAGCTCATTAACCCTGTAGCCCCACCACAGCTCTAATTCTGGAAATGAACATACTAGTCAAAAGATAGTCAAAAGCTACTGCCACCCCAGCTCTTGATAACAAGCCATATATTTGACAACAATCCTATTTAAAAGATTTCTCTGACTGAAGAAGAGACTGAGCTACAAATTGTTGGCAGCTGACAATTCTCAAGGGAAGCCTCACTATATATCCGCTATGTTTTTATACTTTTTCCTGAACATCTTATTTTGATCACTTACAGAAGCAAGATATTGAGCTAAATGGAACAGACCACAGATCCATCTGGCCACTGGGGCCATTGTTATCTTCTTACTTCACAAATGTGGAAATAAGTTCAAATAGGATGATGACAAAAAGTGACCTCCTTCATGAAATTTCAAGACAATTTTTTAAACATGGAGACCAGAATCCTGATGTGATGCTTCCTTTGGAAAACTTGTCTGTAAAAATCAGTATTCAAAGTCTTTTGCTGTGAACTATGGAAAGTCAAATAAAGTAATCAGTTTGGGTTAAGAGTAAATACACTGCAGAGTGACCTTTTCTATTTAAATTAGAACTACACCATCTCTTCAAATCAAGAGCTCTTACCCTCTGCAATGTCAAACAGATGCCATCTGACCTGGGTCAAGTATGACTGTAAATAATTGGACATACTGGGGAATTCCAGAAAGACTGTCCTGTACTCATGGAGTGTGTTGTGCTCCTTAACCATATCTAAGTGACCCTTCAGGAGATCATGCCAGGAATGAGTCATTCAACAACAACATTAATTTGGCCATCTCCATCCACTCTCTTTCCTCAGAGCTCAAGAAGCTGCCTTTGTAGCAGTAGTTTGCTCCCAGCCACCCACTTTTCCAGGAGCCATCAGCCTGAGAGAGAAGTGCCAGAAAACCTGCCCAGAAACAGAGTGGTCATAGCAGGCAGCTGCTGGCACAGCTGGGAACAGACAGAATAATTGACGGGTCATGCCAGATACACTCCCCAACTGTACTCAGACACCCCTCATTTAAACAGCCAATGCTTTGGTTTGTTTCTTGGTTTTAATTATGAAAGTTGTTAGAGCATTTCTGTGGATTAGCTATAAGGGTTCATATTTTCTCATGAAGCCACCCAAAATGCCTAGTAGAACATTTCGTTACTACTTAGTTGTTAGGAAGTTTGCTCCTTTTCAAAGTGTTAATTATCTTCCTGAGAGCGCTGCATTCGAAGTCCACAGGGATGTGAGGGTCTGCCAATGGAAAGCAGAGCACCCCACCCCCTATCTGACTTAGGAGAAAACAGATGTGCACATGTGCCCATGGCTTGTTTAGAGACAGGTGTTCAGTGAAGAAAAACAGTTGACCAAACAGAAGAAGGAGACACTTCTATGAGCCCCAAAAGCACGACTGCCCTGGTGATTTACAGGGGAAGAGAAGAAAGGGAAAGAAGATACATTCAGCGGAACTCCAGAGAGCACCTTCAGAAAACCACCCATCTAAGAGTTACACCTATGAGGCAAGCAAGGTACATCAATAAGGCATAGTCACCGACTGTGCATGTTCTGCTCCACGGCATAGAGCAAATGAGCGGCGGCAGAAAGGAAGGCTCTGGGTGTGCTTGGAGTTCCCTTGTGTGGGCAGGACGCCACTTATACAGGAAACTGTTAATGCCATTGATATAAGTGATAATACTCCCAACAATTCACGCAGGCATGTCATTGCCAACAACTTTTCAGTGTTATGAGCAACACTGTGAGTCAAGAGAAATGATGTTAGTATTCAGGACACTTACCTAGGCTCTACTTATTAACAGTACAAGACTGACAAAGTATAAAGAGCTGGCTGCACCCTGAGCTTCCATTTACTCTGGCTTCACTGTTAAGACATGACTAAACCACACCATGCACCATCATGATAAGAACTCTTGTGGGACAGAAATATGCGAAAAAAACTTTGAGTAAGATTTAAAAATATGCACAAATAACATTCTGAAACTTCTTGTCTACAAACCATGATACCACAAGACAAACCCGAGCAAGCAGATCAGATGATCCTGCTTTCCATCACACTCCAAACTCCACTGACTTGGGAATATAAACAACCCTATCATATTGCAAAGCAGAAAAAAACCCAGCTTGAACAAAAACCATGATGTTTTAGTCAAGTCCTTCCTTTCTCTGTTACTTTGCTATGCACTGGTGTGACTGAACATGAGTTTCAACACCAATTACAGCTGCCTTGCATACGAGGCATTTTCTCTGTCATTGCCCACCCGCTTCTCAGAGACTGCCCCTGTTATTGTTCAGAGGAGCGACTGCACACTTGCTCACATACCAGAAGACATCACACTTGAACCAGAAATACCAGAAACACACAAAAGTGCATTACTTCTAATACATGCCGTCACTGATTAAAACCAAGAACAGGGATGTTTATTGGCCCTCCCTGTAAGAAAGGCACTAGGATTGTATAAGTCTGTGACAGAAAATTGAAGAACAAAAGCTTTTCCTTAAAAGATTTCAAATTCTGTTGTGTCTGATCATGTTAAACAAGGCTCATGAGTATAACATGATCAGGCAAGGGTAAGTCGCATAGATTGCCTCTGGATGTCCTATTGGCTGAAACACAATGCTGGCTTGTATATCTATAGGACTTTGTGGACATGGAAATTTTCACATGGACATATTTATCACTGCACATTTCACTAACAAATCTGCACTTCTTTTTAAATTCATGTAATGTCTCCTCTTTCATCATCGTCTTTATTTCACCTGCCTTCCCCACTTCAGCAATTTCATTTTGGGAGGCAGATTTAAATGCCATTTGGAGTTTGTCACAGATTGTGTCCTCAGTCCCTGTGGTTGTAAACTGCACACTTCCACAGGCTGGCCTTAGTGTGAGAAGCATTTCTCCAGTTCTGCCCCAGGAGTCCCAGGTATACTATGCACCCTCACCGCTATAGAAGTCTATTCTTCAAGCAGGTTGGCTGTGGAGCATGCTCTTCACTTTGACAACTATTGAAGGAAATTTGGATCTCTGGAATAATTCTGACATCTCCTGGACCTCTGTCTTCTGGGGCACCAGAGTTTCTGAGACATTGCCCATCTTAGCTTGCTGAATTAACTACACGATAATTATAGGTGCCAGTATATAGGTTTTGCATCAGCTAAGCCTGTTATTTTAAAAGAAATGTCTCTGCACCTCTGCACTCAATGCTGGATAGCCTTAGGGAAGACAGATTCAATACTAAATGCCATCACATTTAGTCAGCACTCATATATGTTTCAAAGCAATGGAGAACACTATCATGCTCTCCTGTTGGTTTTTGTCCCAAGGCACAGTGCATGAGTAGTATTTGCAAGATCATTGCCTTTAGGATCCCCTCCCAACCAACACTGTTAATGTTATGTATCCCTGCTCAGGCATTAAAAAGATTATCACTGTAAACAGTGTCAGGATTCCATGTGACTTGCGACAGCAACAGAGGTTTCCCAGTCAAGAAGTCTCAGACAATAATAACCGAGAGTCTGATTTGCTATGAGGTCAAATTCCCCCTCTAGGGGACATTAGCTGAAAGAATTACCACCCTGCAGTTTATTGGGGCTTCCAGTAATGTTCCAGATGGCAGCGAGCTGGGCAGCCTGCTGTATCAGTTTATACCTGGATCTACAATTAGACAAATTTTTTCTATCAGTGCAACTTCAAGATCAGTTATACTTTATGAGTACCAAACAAAAAGTTCTGTACAGCCAGAAGTTTGCTTCTGTACTGATTACTTTCAAAGCTTGACAAACATCTCCCTTCTATTCATGGAATGCAGAAAAATGCATGAGGCTTCTCTTGGATGCCATAGCAAAATTACTACAAATATTCCCCTGTTCCAGATTTATGCCTTCAGAAAGAGTTGCAGGTTTTCAGAAGTGCTCATTTCAAGGTTCGCAGAAAGCAGATCTGACCTTCCAAAGTAGTTAATTCTCTGAGAAATGCTGCAATCTCTATGGTGAAAGGATTACACAGTATCTACAGATAAATACCAAGGTTTTCCTCATTTTAAATAGCAAATTGACACAAAAAAGATCTCTGAAGTATGTAATTCCTCTGCTCATGGTATAGATTAAGTTTTCAATGGCTGGTTTTCCCATTCATTGCTTGGCTGAACTCAACAGCCAAGAGGTGAAGTACTTGCTGTATTTTGAGAATATTTATCCAGTTCCTTCAGGTTTAATCAGGCACAGAGGTATCTGAGTTCCCTGAACCAGCCATAACACAGACCTACCTGCAGGTTTCCTTAGGAAGGACAGACACCCAGGTGGCTGTGAACTGTGAAACCTCAGTGATATTGGAATGCAACCAGAAAAAACAATGACTTAGAGCAGAGAAAACTCAGATCAGTCAGTCAAAATGGACAAAAACAGAGATTGCAGATGAAGTTTCCCATGTCCAGTATCCTAGAAGGACAAGTCCTTTTTACTGGACTTCTCAGTCCAGCAACAGCTGCCAGGGCTATAGTAAACCTATGCAAAAGTTCTTCTAGGAACCACTGCGTATTTTCTGTCATCTGTTAGGTGCAGTGGTTTGTCTGATAGTTGCTCTCCAAGCCCCTGCCATGCTGTAGACTTCTACTGGCTGTATCTCTGTCCTTGCACTCTCCATCCTTCCCCTCAGCTGCACACATGTAGTTACTTTTGTACACTCTTCACTCCAGCTGTCCACCTAACCCAAAAAGTAGAGCACCTCTCCTGCTGCTCAGCCACTGCCTTTTCACAGAAGAGAGGAGGACATACAACACACTACAACCAACCAACCAAAATATTAAACCAGCTGTCAGAGAGCCCTTTTCAGTAAACTAAACAAGAGGTTGTTGCAACTCAGAGTTCACATGCTAACACCACCTTGGTTGAATCTAGCCAGATACAGACATTAGAAAACATGAAGTGACCATCTCATAGCACAGCATCATGACATCAGAACTTTCCATCACATGCAAGAAAGGAGGCTGCACAGCCAGAAATCAGAATTTGAGATAGGAATGTGACTCTGCCATATATCCTGCTGAGCTCAGCAATGTACTTCTTAATCCAGAAGAGAATTTAAAGATATTAAAGAGTATGGAGGCTGCCTCTGCCACAGAACTATCTCTACTACAGCTGAGATGCCTGTCTCCCTGAAGAAAGAACACTAGGATTTTGAAGAAAGAAGGGGATGTCTGGATTAAACAGAAAAGGAAGACATCCGGAGCCCTATGGAGCAGGAAATGGGTATATGCAAGTATTCAGTAAATAACAGGAACCAGGTGCTTCAAGAATTTCTTCACAGGTTTCCCCCCAATGAGAATTATCTAGCTTGTCCAGAAAGCCTAAACTTTGTCATTACGAGTGGTGGATGGAAAGCAAAATATCACAAAGCAGCTTGATTTGCCCCTTCAGCACATGCACCATGCATTCAGGTGAAGGAAGATGATGCAGCTAGCACCCTACAGCACTGAAATAGGTCCTATAGGATCAAATGAAAGGGACTTTCTCTAACCACATACCTCACTGAGCATCAACATTAGGAAAGGGGGGAAAAATTTCACATAGCATTTTCTACAGCACAGGCAAACTTACTATTAAAGCTTCCACCGCAGAACCACATGTTGATATTGGTGTATAAAATAAAGATAATGAGATTAAAAATAAATTTAGGTTTGTATAAATTAACAAGAGTGAATTTGGAGAAGGCTGGCATTGTACCTGGACCTCAGTAAACACTGGGAGCTGCAACAGTAACTGTCAAGCTCACAGAGACTGTCCAGTTTGCATTTCACAAATTCCTTGTATTGCTGACTACAGATCACTAGGGGAAATGTTCAGCTCCTACTGAAAGCAGTGGTATTTAAAGGAGGAGGTACTGGCAGAATCTACAGTGATATACATATACATAGTTTTATATATATATTTCTGATTTTAAAACTAGTTGTGCATCTTAGCAAAGGTATGAACCCCACGGTTACAGGACAGACAGGATGATTGTGATATTCACTAGAGAAGCAGCAACACTAAGAACATGACACCACAGTATGATGTCTTTCTGCAGTTCCACAAAGCTTTTAATATAAAATGTCAAAGCAGTTAATATGAATGACCTAAACCTACTGCAAGCAACAGTTCCCACGTTGACAGCATAAGAGGACATCAGTACTGTTGCTTATAGTCCAAAAAATCCTTTATTACTATAAATCCAGGAGCTGCTACCTGACCATAATCAGTTCAATAGTCTGAACTGAAAACCTGGATCAACTATTTCACAATTGCATGGATTCCATCAGTTTCAAGACTGTAAATATATGGGGCTGGTTCCCAGGAGTGTTACACTGCCATGAAGACCTGTATCTGTTAAATGGCTCATCCACTTAAGTTATTCAGTATGGTATCACTGCATCAAACAAAGTTAGCAGGAACAACACTTCACACAGATTCTGCCTTTTTCTTGTCCCTTAATAAGAGTAAGCAACTAATGGATCAGGCCCAGGGAGTATAAGAGCTCATGCCAGTAACTGCTGCTGAGGAAGAGTTGTACTGATTCAATTCCCACCTACCTCTGTAGATAAAGAAGATTATTGTTCCAGTTCTTCAGTGACTGCTGGACGCAGTGTGCCAACTGATCATTAAACACCTCAGAGAGAGAGACAGTATGGCAAGCTTGATGCAAATGACTGCCTTGGCAAAACAGTACTCTTTTCACCAGCTGTGTTTCATTGAGCTATCACAATAAACACGCTGCTCACTAGAAAGGCTCTCTGATGAGGCAGGCAGATTGTGGCTCCAACAGTCTTACCTAGAAGCTTTTAGAAAATCCTGTTCATTACTCATCAGGCACTTCACAGTTTCTGGAGTGAGTACTTCTTACAAAAAGTGTGAATCAGCAATACTGGGGATAGTTGAAAGACCTCCTGGGTTGGGAGAAGCCCCTTCTTTTTCTTCTTTAAAATGAAAAAAGAATCATGAGGTAATTGCTTGGTACCTCTTTTACCAGTGAACCTTGCACAGTTTTATGGAGAAATCCCAGTGAAATGTATATGGCAATAGGAATAGGATCACTTAACTTTAGGTGAGGCAAATATTCAGATTTGTTACCATACAGTGGAATTTGCACCAAGTTTGCAGCACTGAACTAGGTACAAGTGAAGCCATGCCACTCTGAAAAAAGATGCACATTTTCCCATGCCCTAATTGCCACTTTTACCCATGCCCTCTTTTGTTTTCATTAGTCACTGGAATATATGGCTTCTTTCCAAAGCAGAATGCTCTGTCTGCTTCACGGCTCAACTCTGTGACCCAAGACACTTTAAAGAACTCTAATTCAGTTGGACTTGGCCTGATTTCCAGCATTGCCTTGGCCTGTTGCATGTTATGCTATAATGCTTCTATCTGTAACACGAATGCAGGGTGAGTGTGAATCCACTGGTATTCACTGTCATTTGACATAACAGGATAAAAAAGAATAGTTTTTTTTAAAGACCTAACCATTGTGCTCTCAGGATTTCCTGAAAATCCCTGCCTTTTTTTTTATTTATTGTATGTATATACTCAGTTCTCCCATATCACTTTAAGTGTTGAAAAGATGAGGAAAAAAATCTGACCAAGAAGCAATGGTAGTGCCACACTCGTAGCAGCTGAATAAGACTGTAGTATTGAAATATTAAGAAATAATATTTTAACATTCAAATGCCAAAAGCTGCTCATTGAGGGAAACACCTAAGATGTGCTGGTGCTGGTATTTTGATGAATGCCAATTGTTTGGGGGTAAACCTGAAGTTGTTCCTTTTTCATGTGGTAAAATAAAGATAGAAAAGCTTCATTTTTTAGCCTTAATGGGTATCCCATATTAAAAAAGCAGAGACAGAGAAACCAATGTTATTTTCACAAACAACAGTCCAACTATTTATTTCTGATTTTCCCAGGGAAAAAAACTGCAGTGTCAAAAGAGAAAGAGGAAAAAAGGAAAAAAAAAAAAAAAAAAAGGAAAAAAGGAGAAAAAGAGAAAAGGGAGAGGGAGAGGTAGATAGCTATGTGATATTATCCAGGTTACAGTCTGAGAGACAACAAATAAACTCAAAAATAATATGATATTCGTATCAAGATCAATACCAAGATTAATGCACCTGACCACAGTTGGCCACTAGTGCAGGATCAGCTCTGATATCAAGGTGATCAAGTATACATTTAGCTCCCACCTGAAGTCTAAGGTATAGGTGTAGAATTTGTGCTGTCAACTTTATCTGCTATGGTGTAAGACAAGTATGGGGAATTAAGATAAAACTGAAATCTTGAAAGTGTTAATTTCCACAGATGTTGAATTTTTGAACAAGGCCTTGGCTGTAGCGTTCTTGCTAGAGCTCCCAGAAGATGACAAGACATGTGGAATATATCCTGCAATATTTCATTGCAAAGCTCTAGTATCAGAAGTTTCACATAACTGAAATGTATGGGTTTATTCTTTTCATTTGAGAAAAAAACTGTGCACCAAGCCAACAGTTGGAGAGATTAAACACATTTCCTGTAGTGCACCAAATCCAAGTACATTCCTTTTTTTCCCAGTACAGAAGTCGGAGGCCAAAGGCAATCATCAGGCTTGGAAGAGGCTGATGGCTGATGAGTACATGGGGATTTGTGTCTCTGAAGTGATCACAGACCAATACCTTTCCTTTCCATCTTCATGACAAACAATACCATTGTGCAATAGTGATGAGCCCAGGGAGCAAGGCTCATTCTTTCAACAACCACACACTGGGAGCTAATTAACTTATTTGACTGGGGCAAGTATAGAAAGGCTTCAAGAACATCCCTATTTCCAGAGTATTAAGAAGACTATGATCAAGATTGTGTTATGCAGAAAATTTTAGTAGATCCAATGCTTGCTGCTGCTGGGGAAAGCACGGTTCAGGAAGAGGAGAAAAATGGACCCTCACACTGTGTGAGCTGAAGGAAGTTACCTTTCTCAAGCAGTCTTGAAAGCTCCACCAAATTAGGTATTGCGAGAGAGCACTGAGCTTTAAACTGTGACTACTTGGGAAAAAAGCCCTTGAGAATTAAGAGTGTGAAAGCCTTCCCACCCCTATGAGTAACTGTGTAACTATTATTTCTTTTGTCTCCTATAAAAGAAAAAAAGCCTGGCACCACAATATAAAGATAGACTGAAAACATGTGCTGACTTGGCATCTAGTTGCGTCACACAAATTTTAAGCCACAACAATGCAAACACAGGAAAAATTTGGATACTATTCAGCAATAACAGGGAACATTGCCAAATCAATTAGTGCCCTCACAATGATTAATCAGGACAGCTCACTGAGGGAAGTGCGTCTTATTTATGGAACCCTTGTATGATAATGCAACATGAGTTACCGTACTGAATCCACAATAGTAACCAATATAACATGAACTTTATAAATCATGACACACTATACATTTAGACATATACATTTGTGTAAATTTGCTTAAGTCAATGTATATATTCTTAAGAATTACTTTACAGGAATATTAATTTTTTGGCACTGCACAGTTACTCCTCAAACTCTCTCAAAAGTATTGTATCCCAAGGTGGATGCTAACATTTAAATCCCTGTCAAAAAAAGAAATGGAGATACTTTTTCCTTTTCAAGGGACACTTGATGAGACTCTCTTAGCTCTCCTTAGTTTTTTTTGTGTAAAGTCCTTGTATTTCATCCTTTTCAGGATGAAGTCGGTGATGCAGAAAGAAGTTTCCTATTTTGATAGCATCACTGAACAATGAGCACTGAATGCATTTATTACATCTTGGTTTCTCTTCTACTAGAATAGTGACTTACCCTTACTGCGTAAGACATCACTTTTTTTAAGGACCTTCAGACACAATATCAAGTTGTCAAGACCGAAATATGTTTCAAGAAATGTCAGATACAAAATCTGATCCTTAGCACAAATGTGGAAGACTTGCAGTCCATCTGTCTGGCAAACAATATTACTCTTAAAAGTGCCTCTACATTCTTGCTGCCACGGCCTCAAATAAAGGCACACCAGGCCATGGGTTTTGCTGCTACAGATTACCACAGCTTCTTTGAAACTTTGAACATCTGAAGCTGGAGTGTGTCCTGCCCATTGCCTTTAAGCAGTTTTATTCACATTGCATATGCAAACCCACCCACCCATTTCTTACAAACAACACACAAATGCGTGATGCCCACAAACGCTTTCCCCAAGGTATCTGCCTCTAAATCACTCATGCAAGTAGCCCTGAATCACGGGAAGTGCCCGTCAGGAGTTTCAGCATGCAATTTTCAGTCAAAACCTACAGAGCCTCTGAACCAGGGATTCATCATAGGAGGACTTGTGAAGGTTTTATGCTAAAAGCGAAAATCCTACATACACACCTCATGTTTACATGCAGGGGGCTTGCCCCCTGGTAATCTTAAACCTCATACAAGATCCAAGTGGGTGCGGTTTTTCAGTGAGCAGCACTACGTAATCAGCACAAGGAAATGAAGGGAGTCCCTCACATGTGAACCCTTCAAAGAAGGGAAGGAGGAAAGTGATAAGGGTGGGTAAAGGAGAGAAACTAGCAGCTAGTGAAGATTGCTAGATGAATAGCAGCAGCTCAAAAGCAACCAGAGAGAAAGGAAAACAACTTTTTATTCTTCAAATTGAGCTTTCTATGTGAAGGACTATCTTTAGCCTATAACAAAAAGCAGTGATGAATCAGAGGAAACTGCTCAGACACAGACTCATCACTTGGCACCATGAAGGAGGTGACATGCTCTGAACTCACCCCTGGTTTCCACCATAGGGCCTGTCAGTGAGCCGACACCCCTAGCGACTGCACATGGGATCTTCCCACTCCCCATCACTACGGAATGAGGCCTGCCAGGAACTATTCACTGCCCAGGAGAACCGTGCCCACAGACCAGATCTACACTAATCCAACTCCCCAAGTACAGCTAACATTCATCCACAGTTTGATTTACCCACACTTAATACAAATACACATCCTCAACAAACAGAAGAGTAATCTGATTTATTTAAAATAGCAGTTTCCATGGAAAGCTTGTCTCCAAATGGGGCTTTTGCAAGTTCTTGAGGCTAGTGAAAAGAAAGGCACTGTTACCTCTCCACATTTAAGAGGACTACTCCCTTTGTCACTCTTTTCTTTTGGCCACCTTTGTGTTCAGAACTAGAAACTGAACAAAAGCAAAGTGCAGTTGCCTGGTATCTGGAAGCCATCCTTCGGCTCTCATCCTCCAGCCCCTGAGAGATGTTAAGCTCCCTCTGAGGCACTGCAACCGTGGTTTTACTTTTAAGCTGAGGTGAAGGTATGCACCCAAAGACATTTATCTAGTTCTCTGAAAACCTCATAAATTTGAGATTATATGCCAGTACAACAATAGCTTGTAATTTCTGCAGTTAATAATCTCCCAAAATGGTTTTTTTTTTTTTTTACAAAGTGGCTGTTTGCACAACTTCTTTGTGCAAAGCCAGCCTTCTAAAAGTTAGGTTTCCTTAGGTGACAGAATTACACTGGCAAGGGTTCAAAATTAATAGAAATACAGTTTGCTGGTCAAAAGGACAAAAAGCAATCCCACTCTCAACTATGGTTTATTTAAAAGTAATAATAATGAATTAACCATAATAATTTATTCAGGGATCAAAAATATATTGTGAAGCCACTTGAATTTGAAATATATGATCAGTCTGGAGAGCATAAAATTAATGGTATTGGTCAAAGTTGAGAAATGGAAATGCAAGATGAGTGCAGCAGGAAATAAAAATGAATTCCTTTTGCTGTACAATTGTTTGATCAGCTGCACCACCATTCCCAGCAGGGTACTGTGGTGTTCAGGCTGGGCCAGAGTCTCCTTTTCACTTGAGAAGGAGGACAACGGAGGATAAGATTATCTGTCTCAATGCAGAGAGACTTAAGGAGATAATGAGAAGGTCTAAAGAGGTTATGTTGAACCATCTGAAGTGAAAAAAGAGAAAAGAAAATTCCCAATACAGAATAAAGATTAAATCTTAGGGGTGGGAGTGATCAGCTTCACACTGAGAATCACTCATTCATCTGAGACTCTCCTCAGCTTCAGTGGCAGCTCCCCCTGTGGCACCTGGCCACCACAGGGACAGGCTCTGGAAAGTACTGTGACAGCATGGGTGACAGAAAACATAGAAAATGACTGAAAGCAGGCAGTAGTAAGAGAACAAGAACATTTATGGTTTCCCATTATACCTCTCAAATCCTAATTCTCAACATTGGAATGTGTTATTTGGCAGGCACAAAAGACCAGGGAACAAGGACACTCACTCTTCTTAATGATCGTAAGTCAACTCAATTGATAGACATGTCCTGCCTTTCCCTCTAGATTTCTTCTGTTTACTCCGTTTCAGGAGTGTGTGTGTGTGTGTGTGTGCTCTTTGAAAACAATATTCATGGATTTTGTGTACTTCAGAGTGTTAGCTTTACTCTGTTAGCTTTTCCTTTGTTAAGAGCTGGATTCAAGCCCAAGTTCGTCTCAAATAAAATTAAGTGTGGGCATTTCATCCTGCTCGCTAGTAGCCATCAAAAAACCAACTCAGAACTGCACTGAAGCAGAAATCTCTGCCCAAACAAGTCCTAGAACTGGAAGAACAAGTGTGGGTGCTTTGAAAATGTTTCAGTCCTGAGCAGTATGTGGGCAGTCCAGCCAGCACCTGACTGTGATGTATGCAGCACAGTCTACTACTAAGTGCTCCGCTTATGGTTAAAAGAAAATTGTAGCATAATAAAGAAAACTGAATGAGGGAGGGGGACAACTAAGCTGCTTATGCTGCCACTTTATGGTTTGAAACAGCATTTCTTGCTCAATGCATCAATCTAGTTTATACAGCCTCCAAACTTTCACAATCCAGCCCGAGTCCTGACACCTTATTCAGAGACAGCAGAAAAATAAAGAATTGATAAGAAACAAAAATGGAAACTCCATCACATGTGAAGAGACACAAAGCCTGAACTGTTAAGTAAGCAGCAAATGCCAGCTCATCAAGTTGCCTAAGAATGTATTCAATGTGGCAGTACTAGTGAATATTTAAGGACAGTTTTCTTTTTGGCAAAATCACACTAGCACAAGAATTATGATTTTTTCCTTGTTTTGCTCTTTTTCTGTGTTTCTTGCATTGAGCACTTCTGAAGAAAACATGTATTTAACTACAGCAGTATTAAGACCAAAGTTATTTAACATCACTAACAAAAGGCACTGACTGATGCTGCAAAATATACAGAACTCAGCTTTGTTAATCTTTCCATGCTCAGTGGGAGAAATCCTGAAGATTTCATTCAGATGACTGACTGTTAACAACCAAAGTTCAGGCAATTTCCAGGACCAAATACTGTACTATGTACAGATCTTATTAGTACATACAGGTCACAACTGATCTGTAGAAACTGCTGCACATTTACATCTCACTACACAAGAGAGAACCCTAAAACAAGTTACATTTACAGCTTGGGGCAGCAGCCCAGTGCAGAGTCCCAGTCAGCAGCAGGTGGAGCCCGGCCATAATGCTCTCCCGTCCAGGGAATTATTCTCTTTCATCTACACTTCCTAATTGTTCTTGTAGCTGATTTTGACAAGCAGAAGTTGAGAACTGGATTATTCTGACACAGTAAAATTATACTTACTTGTCCTAGAACTGCATAGTACAGAGAAAAAAAAAAAAAAAAAAGCCCACCCTCTAATTTTAAAGCATCTACACTCATAATGTTTTCAAAACTCCTTAACTCCTTCCCCAGATGATCTGAAGGAAACCAGAGAAGCATGTACTGAGCACAGTTTCCAGAGATACATGGCTCCTCACTTCAGTATAGCTAGCCAAAGTTGTACCAGAAATCTCACTCCCATGTTCAACAATTTTGCAATGACTCCAGACCAACAATTTAGACATAAGAGGTTCAGACTGCTTAGATAAGGAATTCTCAGCATCTGGATATACATTTGGAATTTATAGGACCAGAAGCTAAATCTCTGAAGAACCTTTCAGGCCTAACATCACGCATGCTGCATTTTCCTCCTGAGAGACTTCCTCATCCTTACCTGAGCTCTACAACAAAAGAAGAAAAAGAAGCCAACATTTAATATGAAAAGGACGTGTACCCCTCATGCACAGCTCAGCCCAAGCCTGACCTTTACACCTAACAGCTTCCTGTTATTTGAGAGTACCTCCAGTGAACCTGACAGTCCTTCTTTTACTAGCACCATCTGTCCAGAAAGTTTGCCAAACTAATGAAGGCAGAGTGAGCATTGTGTGGAGCAATACTATGGAGTCCAACTCTGTTTCTGCTGTTGAATTACTGGGACTCATCAGCGGTTTGATGTTGCTGACTTCTTGTTTTCCTCCAACACTACACAGCTGAGTACACTGACTCTTTGCTTGTCTGTCAGAGAGAAGATAACTCTTGTTCTGGAGCCTCGTCCGTCATGCTGGAGATTAAAATTGTAATCGAAAATGCAAAAAACCTGAGCAGTTGAAGAACAGTTAGATCAGGCAGGTCTCTTGGGTGCAGCCAGCGAGTGTCCCCAGATGTGCCCAGGGCGGGGTCTTTACAGAAGCTGCAGCACCGGATGGCTCTTCCCCCTGACAAAGCATGCTGACTTGTGGAAAAGCTCAAGAGCCAGCCCTACCTTAGCCTACCCTGACTTGCTTCAGGTGAAGCTGAGCTTCAACCTACAGAGTAGAAATTCTGTTTCCTTAGGCTATTAAGTGTAATAGAACTCGTTATTTTCTCCCTTTCCACAGAAAAGAACAGTATTTCAAAAACAAGTCCTCCACCCACAGAGGCAGAGCAGATCTCCAGGGTACGAGAAGATACTCAGAAGGAAAAGGGCGCCTTCTGCCATATCAAGCACTCAACCCTTTCTTTATCCTCCTCTCCCCACAGCTTCCTTTTAACCTTGCAGCTGCATTAGGCTCTCTGGACCTAGCCTCACATGTCCATCCCCAGATGCCCCTCTTTTCTTTATCCCTGGCCTGCCTTGTACTAGGCTATCTCAGGTTTCATTTGCTCCCCTTCTGCAGAGAAGCAAATTTCTTTTCAGTCCATGCTCAGCTGCCTTTCCTGGGAACAAGAGCTTCCTTTCCAGGCTAGTATTCTCTCAGCTTTATTCACACTGAGAAGTGTAAGCTTTTCATCACACTTGGAGGCCTTAGAAGGCTCTTAGAGATATATTAGGGCTCCCAGCCTGCAGGGAAGTTAGGTACTTGAACTTAGTCTGATTTACATTTTGTTTAATCTATTTAGACTGAAGTTTTGTCAGTGTTAGAATAGTACCAATCAGCAGCACAAACACATATCCATACACAGCCACAGAACAGACTAATGTGAAAGCCCTTGCCATAGCAAGTTGGTTTTGACAGAAGCATTGTTCCCTTGCTACCTGGGCAGGTAGATCTCCCTCTATGCACAAAAAGGCTCACACTGTAAGTGTAGGATGAGATCAGCCCAATGGGGAAAGGGAACGATTGTCTCAAATGGCAAAATTCTCTCAGTTTGGGTGGCCAAGGAGTCTAGATGGAAGAATCATAGAATCATAGAACAGTTTGGGTTGGAAGGGACCTTAGAGACCATGTAGTCTCACCCCGCTGCCACAGTCAGGGACACTTTCCACCAGCCCAGGTTGCTCCAAGCCGCGTCCAACCTGGCCTTGAACCCTTCCGGGGAGGGGGCAGCCACAGCTCCTCCGGGCACCCTGTGCCAGCGCCTCACCACCCTCATAGTAAAGAAGGAAATCAGTAATCTCATAATATTTCAAATATCTGCTGACCAATCTACAAATCTTATGAAACAGGACTGCATTACCCTCCAGTTCTGGAAAAGAAGAGTCAAAAATGGTCCCTAGTCAGGCTCTTCACAAGGAACATCTGACCCATATGTCACATCATATTGGAAAGCCCTGAGCTAGCTGTACCTTCACTGTAACATGGAGATACTAACTCATTTCCCAAGAAGTGCATTAGCTCCAAGCTACACCACATCAGAGCCACCTCCTAACAGAGGTGATGAGCACATACAGCTTCAGAAGCTGGCTTGCCCAGAACAGCTGCTGCACAGCTTTCCTTTCAGGGCAGAGGCAGATCCTCAGAGTCCCAGTACTCTCAAATCCCAAAGCCTATTATTGTCTTTTGGGGAACAGACAGATGCCAAATGAAGGCAAGCAGCCAGACTTCCTCAGTCAGAGCTGACAGAGGGGTTGAGTATCTGTTTTTCTCTCCAAGCACACCAGCTGTTTTAATGAAAGATAGTAACTCTCCCTCTGAGCCTTGGCTCATAGCAAAAGTTAAAAGATCAGGTTTTCTGACATTGTAGAAGGCACAGGATAGGGCTTGGCAGGAGGGAAACATCTTTGGACTGGATCTGTGCAAGTCACAAGTGGTTTGGCAGAATTTCACTTGCTCAAACATTCAACTCCAGGTGAAATGTACTGGGCATGAAGTTGAAATTCAACACGGGGTAATAATCTGCTAAATCACACTATAAATCAAAATACAGCATGTAAAAACATGAAAGATTATGCAACAGTACTCCAGAAAACACTTCCTCTATTTCTCTGATAGATTCACTTCTTTTGTGGGTCTCTCAAGTAAGAGGAGTCTACATAGCCCCTAGTTTCCAGACATTTATCAGCAGAAGGAATATCTTTCCCTATTTGAGAAAAATCCAAACCAAAAATGTGTTCATGGGCAAATGTCGTACTAGCTGTGTGGCTGTGGGTGGCAGGAGTAAGTCATAAAGTAACAGAAACACTTCCTCGGGCATCCTGAGGGAGTTAGGAGCTCCAAGGCAAACCACACGCTCAGTGGCTGGGGTTGCAGGGCTCCATCACAACCCAAAGAACAACTCTGTAGCCAAAGCCAGCTCAGCACCACTTTTGCCGCTCCATTTTTTTTTTGTTGCCAGTCATAATTCTTCTTGCACAGGTAATCAAAAGTTCAAACACAACCCTCAAGCCCTTTTCTCAGAAATGGGCTCACGAGCACTTCTAAAACGACTGCTACCTCTTTCACAAGGGAGGCACTGTAACAGTACCTCTTCCTCTGGATTCAACCCAGAGCAGCTAAAGCCGATGCTTCCTGTCTCTTGCTGCTCCCCTGGATCACCTCCAAACTATTCTCTTTCTTCCTTTTTCACAGCTTCTCTAAGCTCTGAGACCAAAGCCAAAGTTTTAGCCTACTGCCCCCAAAAAGCTTATTGCTCTGTTTCAAATCAATTGCTTGATCACCATCGTGGTGATAATTAGCTATTTGATAAACCATGTCTGGATAGCTGCCATGTGAGACACTGTTCCATCAGGATTTCAGGTAGAATTTCGGCCTACCATGTTGACTGGCAGAAATGGGCATGTCCATGAAGTTTATCAGCTGGTGACTTTGCTATGCAGAAAAGAAACCTAGAAGTACAGTTATGCCAGCATGTTATTATTGCACTCATCCTGCTATATCTCTCTTTACCATATTTACCAAAGTAGAAAGGCAGTATCTGCCTGTCTTCTCTGTTGTGTTTTTAAAAGAACAGGCTAAACAAAAACACCCCACAGGATTATATTTGGACTCCAGTCTGTCCTTCTTTAAAAAATGGTCAGACACTTCCACAATCCTATGAACACTTCGGTTTTCCTGCACACATCTGTGATCCTGTTTCAGTGGCAGTCTGCTCCTTTTCCAAGCAGGGACCATTATGGTTCAATTGCTGTAGTCTGTAGATGACTCCAGTATACCTGTGCAACTTTAATATACCAATATACCTCTGCAACTTTCATCAGCCAAAGAGTCATGGGAGCAGTTCTTCAGAGCAACACTAAGAATCACTCCTCATCCAATATTTACTATTATGCCAATACAGAAATTACTGAATTTTGTTGTGATCAATCAATTCACCACCAGCTAAAACCCCATTAAGCTCAGTCATGGGCCCACTTGCCCATCCTCACCCCCTTCTCCCTCCCCTGTTTCACAAAAAACCCAGAATAGACATATGGAGGTGTCTGTAACTGCAGGGGCCACACTGAGAACATCTTGCAGTGAAGGTCCCATATCCTGCACTAAAAGACATCCACAATATCCCTGACAACAAGAACAGAGCAAGGAAGATGACTGCAAAAGGATAAAACCAACGATTCTACCCAAAGGACACCACCAGCTGATACACTTATACATGGGATACAACCTCCCACTGAAGGTTTCCCTCTGGCAGCCAGGCTGCTACTGTCTTGGTTTTGACTGTAAAATCCAAATGGTTCAAGGAGTAATCCAAAAATGAAAATCCAAACCTTACATTATTCCACTGTTGTCTTCAACTTCAAAGTGGAGGGAAGACAGGTTTCAGATACAAGTCTTATCAGTGTTTCCTGTTAGTTAGCTTACATTTCTGGTACCAAACTTTGTAGGAAAGTTAGTTCATATCTGTATGGGTGGGTGCCAATAGCTGTGCACGATTCATCTGTGTTACAAGCCAGGATGTACTAGTTCAGACTCAGTTTTATGGTAGTATGGCTGTGAAGTGGGTTGCATGCTTCCAGATCAGAGATCCAGAAAATGGAGCACAAAGTTTTCTATATAACTCTGAAAAGCATAATTAAGACATCCAAATTGGCATATCAAACTCGCACATGTGTGCAGTGTCCTCTAAGGACCTGTCTCTAAATTATTTGGATCAGGAGTCAGCAATCTAATACACTGTTCTTGGAAGAAGTAAGAGAGGCT
This sequence comes from Tyto alba, assembly GCF_018691265.1. Lineage (NCBI taxonomy): Eukaryota > Metazoa > Chordata > Aves > Strigiformes > Tytonidae > Tyto > Tyto alba. Next base: position 25,315,925 of record NW_024881262.1, on the reverse strand, counting down.
TAGAAAATCAGAGGAGGAACCCAACATGACTTTTTCAAAAGAAAAAGGCACTGACAGCATATTGGAGCTTCTCACTTTGGGCAATGATCTAGACATAAACCAAACACAACTACTGCATTTCAGGCAGAATCCTTTTAGCAGCTGTACTATGTTTCAAGCCACAGGGATTTCACATAGATGAAACCCATTACTAGCATCTGCTAAAGGGATGTGCTTAATAACAAGCAGTATGCAAAAGATGTCTTTGATATAAATCTGTATTTGGCTATGCAGCGAGAAGGAAGATCTAAAAACCAGGCACCTGAAGAGCATGATCTGCTATTGAAACATCCAGTTTATGAAACATCTGTGGTCAGAGCCTTCTTCATATTCTCCAGAGACAAGAAGTAGACGAGTGTCCCCTGGTGCTCAAAATGTGAGAGTCTATTTCGCACTTATACTATTTAGAATCATTTCAGTAATTGTCAAGAGTCAAAACTCTTGGTGCAGTGGTTTCTATCTGTGCCTGAAAAAGCTGGATGAAGTATCAAGGCCTGTGCTATGATTCAGCAAGAACAGAGAGGGCAGATTCACTCCAAAGTCTTCAGTGGCAGAAGTATGCGCAGAGGTAGAGTAGCTCTCTGTCAAGGCATTCCCAACATCTTTTCTCCCTTGAAGTTGCCAAGGAGACAGAGTTGTTCAAGGAGGGTGAACTCATTCAGGTCATGTTTACAAGCATAAACTGAAAATCCCAAAGGGGGAAAGTACCAACATCACAGTTGCTTTCTCTGTCAGAGGGACTTCTGCCTCAGGGAAAGATGGATACCAATAAAACTGGTAACAAAGTGGTACAACATACGCACATAACCTGGCACACAGAAACACAGAGTTCTGTCTAATTTTAAGCAGTTAAATACAATTTTCAAATTCTTCCCACAGACTACTACAGTTTTGAGTTATTCCTTTCCAGGGCTTGTGGACTTGTTTTCCAAGAGCATGGCAAAAATAATTCCCCTGGCATCAGCTTAAATTTACAATGTACACGTTGTACAATGTGTAAGCTGTACAACAAGCCCTAAACATTTAGGAATAATTTAAAAATAATGTTATATCTCTGCATCAAAGACAGAGAGTGACTAAGAGCAAGATCTGAAAAGGTTCAATTATTTCCAAAGCTGAATTCTTGCTTCAGTGGGGTTTAATAGTATCCCGCTTGCAAGAATACAGCCTTGTGTTCTGTTCCCCTTATTTTTGGGGCAAAAAAGGTCCCTATTGATTCAGAAGTAAATGTCGTATTTCTTCTTTCTTGAAAGCCTCATTTATGAGAATGACTGCAATGGGATGAATACTGTTCTCAGAGAGCAAAGGTTATTCTACTTCCACAATTAAAGGTTTCTTTCAGAAAAAAACAGCGAGATTGAGAAATTTTGTTGCCTACGACAAACTTTTCCATAGATACTACCTGTGAAAACCTGCACACTTGTCATTTTAAAGATGATAAATACATATTTAAACATCGATAAAAACATTGCTTAGATTTATCAGTGCTGTGCAAGCGTGAATAATAAGAGATTTACTCCAAAGACCTTTTGCCCACTGGCCCATACTCCAGATCCCATATTCTTTGCTTCCGGGCCTCAGTTGCTCCGTGTGCCCGGGAGCATCACTGCCTACTGCCAAGGGCCTCTGCCTCACAGTCCTCCCTGTCCTCGGGGAGGAGGGTGTCACCTGAGGATTCAGGTTACCTGAGGAATTGTTTTCAAGCACAAGTTAGTCTGAAGGATGAAATAGTATCTGAGGTGCCAGACCTACACATGACAATAATTCATGCTGATAGTGACCATTCGGCGTTTTTTATATTTTCCACTGTGTCATGGTTAATGCCGTAGTTTTTGATGTTTAAATAATTTCTAGACTGCTCATAAATTCAAGCTGAGAATGAACTGAGCATAGAAATGAAGCCTATTAACCCCCCACCGCTGAAAACAGTCTCTTTTGAAAATCATATGTAAATTGCCTAAATATATCAGCAGGAGAAAGTGTTCATTCTTAACACACTTTGAGCCAAATTTCATACCAGAGTATTCATCTCCCCAGAAAGAGACTTGTGCTTACAAGTGCTTTATTTACTTCAATGTAGCATTAGCCCCTCATGCTCAAACCTGTGCCTTTACTCTTGTTTGAGAAACTGATTGAAAAAAGACCCCTACAAAAAGAAGCAGAACACATTCCAACAGGCTAAAAATTCTTAAAGGTGGCAGAGTTATCTATCTCCCACCATAAGAAAAGGCAGAATAAGTATTCTCACCCGTCTACAAAATGAGGAAAAGCCTCTTTTTCAAATAATCTGACACAGAACTTCTAAACCTGTTAAATTTTCAGTACGAAGTATTGGGGATGACCTTTACAGTCCAGTAGTTGAAATTATGCTGTCAACGAAAACATTTCCTGCATATGTTTCTTATCTTTTACTAGTTTTATTTATTAGTTTCATACTTGGCTGGATTTACATTAACCTCTGCATTTTCACAGAGATCCCAGCTCACATAGTTCTTTGAATGAAGCAGTGGTGCCATTTCCTTTGAAACACCTAACTCCTGCAGTTAAAAACAAGTGGAAAGTCTGCTCCTAAAACCAGCAGAGATATGTCAAAATAGATACAGAAAATATGAGAGGGAGGAACAGGAGGATGACAGTCACATGCATTGTGAAGCAAAAGCAGAATTCATACATTTTCAAGTGACACCTTACAAAGTATTAGTCCAGATCCAGTGCCATAAACCCAGAACAAATATGATTCATTGACATAGACCCATATTGAAGTGGAGTCTGACAGGTGTGCTTTAAGATACATGAGAGGTTAGATTCTCTCTTAGAATAATTGCGTTCTACACTGATATCTAATTCTCCTGGCAAGACAGGTAAATATTTAGCATGCTAGTTCAGGATTTTAGAGGTATTGCTCAGGCAACAAGAGCACAAAAGATGAGACAGGCTGGACCACAGCTCATCTAACTTGCAGTTGGGAAGTGCAAGTGTGTTTGTTGTCACCCTGCCCTGGCATTGGTACGGGTTTGGGTGTAAATTAGCCCTGCTCTCTCACTAGTGTCACAGCAGTTCTCCACAGCACCCTCCCTGCTGGCTCAGAGACACCAAGATGACATCTCACTAGAATCAGCCCCTCTGTGTGGCTGGCGCAGGGAATAACTCCCAGGGCTGGAACAGTTCATGGAGGGGAGCTTCTCCTTTCCTGGCCCTGAAAGGAACAATCCAGCAGTGCACATCTGCAGCAAGGCAACTCAGGCTATTCCTCAGTTGCTCTCTGTTGACTCTAAATACTGATGCAAAGAAGTGACTACATTTGATGTACTGAAAAGCAGATGCTGAGAATTTGGCAAAAGTCAGACCTTTGTGCTACAGCTAACAACATGACTCCTGACAGCCTCATTCCTTATTGCCGTTCAGGCCAGCTCCCACGTTATCACCATTCTGCCCAATGCACTGTGCCATGTTGCTATATGCTGCATCAGTTAATTTTCAGTTTGCAAATGCACGTTTCCTCCTAAGCGTGGGTGGTCTTGGCTTATGTCTCAGCTTTCAAGAGCATGGTCCTCGTTCCCAAGGCACCAGAAGCACTTGGCACAGTTCATGCAAACGGGATGCAGCACTGAATGGCTACAGAGAGACCTTGTAGAAAACTGTTTTGTCAGTCAAGCCTCGATTATTGCATGCAAGCTTAGTGAGAGAAGCTGTTGTACTAAAGGAAGGATAAAATAAATCTATTCAGGAGACATTTTTTCAGGTCTTATTAAGACTAGCTTTTCATCAAAGGATTTATGATAGACAAAATGGAGCTCAATCTATAAGCATGTCAGAAAGCATCTGGTACCTGATGGCTAGCTGAAAGATGCACCCAAAACAAGTCTATAACTAAATGTCAGCATTTCACTTGCAAAAATGCTTTGCATAATAAGAAGGTACAAAAGTCAAGGCAAAACAAAGCATCTTGCTGAATTGTAATTCCTGACTACTCACTGGAGTGCTACCACTCTTACGCAGCTCTACACTGTTATTACTGGGAGAATTTTCTCATTGCTTAATATGGGACTGATGAAACCTCAAGAGCTGCAAAGTAGTATTTCACTGATTCCAAAGGTAAGGCACGGGTAGAAAGGGAGATCAAAACCAAAACTTAAGATAGACTACCATTCTTATTTTTTTCTGTTTCTTGATACAGAAAGACAAGAAATGCATGGATGTACAGCTTATATTTTCAGGTTATAAGAAGCCACCATCTTTGATTTAACCTAAAACTCTTCTAAACCCCTTTGTCTTAGCAAACAAAATGAGTTTCAGGCTGGTCAGATATCCAAGTAAAATCAAGTGTAAACCATCAGATTATCCCTGGCTCGCCCTTACACAAAAACAAACAGGCTTCCATTCAGGCACGTACCACACAAGGGTGTTTGAAGCATACAGTGGATGTTGCCCAAGTACAGCTGATCATGAAAGTCCTTAAGAATAAGGGAGCTCTGATGCCTGTCTTCGCTTTTCCCGTGCATAGAAAATACCAGCATTGTTAGTAGCTTCACAGTTGAGAAAAGGTTGAGTATGGAACCAAATATCAAAGATCAGAATTATGTCATATTGTACTATGATACCTCTTATGTTATTAGCTATATAACATCATGTATTTCACCTAAATACCTTTGTTTTAACACAATTTAGCTGTCTGTAGACTTAGGTTGTTCTTCAGCTAATTTTAAAGTTAGCAGAAGTTAAGGAGTGTGGTTTCCTCCTAAGTCCTTCAAACCAAAAGTGGCTTAGAAACTCTCACCTACTAAGGCCAGGTAAACAAACAAGCAAGTGGACAAATGTAAGAACTGGGAAAATAAAAGCTATCAACAAGATTTCACCCTTAATGGTCTTCCAAGTCTGGCTATATATCAGAACAGATTGCCTGTGGCATCTCTTTGACAAGATCCAGTCTCCAAAACCAGGTCGAGAGATTATCTACATCACAAAAGAAGATGTACTTGAGTCTTATGCTCTATAAGAAAAGCTAATCTTTATTAATTAGTTGTCATAGAAACTCTCAGCCTTGGGAAGGCTATGAATGGTACACCAAGATCACATACAAATTGCTTTTAGTAAATGCCTACATCATGATTTGAATAAACAAACAGTAAGCAAGGCAAAAGTTGGACTATTTTGGAAGTCCTGCAGAGAAACAAATGGCACAGGGGTTCAAAAAGAAAAAAAAAATAGAAAAAGTTTAAGATATTACAAAAAATTATTCCAGTTCTTTCAGGCTTTCTGTCAAAGACCTGTTATATTAGCTAATGGCACCAGAATGATGAACAACTGCAAATATCAAACCAGCAAGTATGAAACAGCACTCCAAACCCAGGGTGTGAAGGCCCATGCTCTTACCGCCTGCTGGATGATGCATTTAACAGAGAGGCCAGGTCTGATGGTAGAAGGCCAAGGATCTTAGCAAGAGTCTTAAATTATTTCTTCACAGAAAATAAGACTTCTGGGAGTACATTATTCAAGCTGACTTTGACTTCTTTCCCTCTTTTTAGAACTCTCTGTGTAGACCATATGTTTCCAGGAGTTTAAGCCCCACACCCAAGAGAAAAAAAGGTACAAGACTGATTTCTCCCAGTACTGAGACACAAGACCTCATCGTCAGAATAAAGCTGAACAAAACAGAGCAGCTGCACAGAGACCACAGTATCCAGCTGAACCTGCCGAGCAGGCAGAATGCAATGGGCAGAGCTGAGCTCTCACCAGCAAGATAAAAAAAAGCTGAAGAAGCAGATCATCTGATTCTGATTTCTACGTGTGGCTGGTTTATCTATTTTCTGTTGCATTTGGGAGGTGAGCGAAGGAAGGAGGAGAAGAGGGCGAGGCACAAAAATTTTTAGGCTTCTGGTTGATTCTACTAACACGGTGATACCAGCTATGTTATACTGGGAGTAAATTCAGAAAGAAAAATAACTGTGGAGAACGCTATGACCATAACTGCACCCCTCTGCAGTAACAGTCCTCTGTCCCGCTACTGCAACACCATGTCTCTGGCTTTCCCACTTATAGATGTAATCTGTCCTTTGAACTGTCTTTTGTTGAAATGGTGGATAACAGGAATGTAGAATGTATAATATGTGTATCACATATATACATATATTATTATATGGATACTGTTATAGCAGTGCAGAATGGCTAGCTTTGCTACAAATTTTTAAAGGGAATTTTACAGATAATTTCCATTTTCATTCAGGAAGCATATGACACTACCTGTAGGATTATTAAGTGTTTTATTCTGGATCAGGAAACTGTTTCATTTTATGAATAAATGAAGGATAATCAAATAGTTTGATTCTTCTGAAGATGGTCAAAATCAGAATAAGTTAGCATTTACATGTCTCATCAAACAAATCAGCTAGCTCTTCCAAAAGGAAAGAAAAGAAAAACAAATTAACACCACTGTAGCTTACTTGGAAGATGTTAATTTCAAAATTTAGACTAACTTTTGTTGCAAGAGTTGCAGACATGAGCCAAACCAGGAGCTGGCAGTGGGTGAGAGCGCGGGCATGGCAGCAGTGGCTCCATACAAACTCACGGTTCACTTGTTTACCCAGACACTGAAACAGATTTTGCTGTGCCATCAATCCCTGTGTTGTCCCATGCTACTTTGCTGTCAGCAAGCAAGCTAGCTGAGGTGTTACTGCATGATCTGCAACTTCTGAATACACATTTCCTCAGAAGAAATAATTGTCTTTATTATAATTGGTGACAGATATTTAAAACCACCTGTTTCAAAACAGTCTCCTGAAGCTGAAATGAATCTTTTTACCATGGGATGTTATTATGATTCCATTGCCAGGGCATTAAGGCAATTGTTTAACTGAAACCTAGAAAAACCAAAAATGTATTAGTGTTGATAGGGAGGTTTTACATGGTTGTGTATAGAACGGAATGAACTTATACATTACCTTCATGCACACTTACAGGTACTGCAATCACCTGTCAGCATGCACTACAGACAAACTGTGTGTGATAAAAAAATGTTATAATTAATAGTGATACGGTATCTAATACCAGCTGAAACCATGTAGTAACCATGAGTACTCTATAATAACTTTGTGCCTGATGAAAGAACGGTATGAAAGATATCTGTCTTATCCATTTTGTGATGATAATTTCAGCCAGCTGGTAATTTCAAGTGCATTCCAGTTCTTTTCACCACTTGGAAGTCACCTGAACACTAGATGCCTACATTATACCTAACTACCCAGAGCAATCAATCGAGCTGAGAAGCTCAGAGATAAATCTACAGAAGGGATAGTGTCAACTGAAGACAGAAGGATCACACAACCACGTGCTGGGCTGCACTCAGAGCAGGGGGGGCAGCAGGGCCAGGGAGGGGATTCTCCCCCTCTGCTCCGCTCTGGGGAGACCCCCCTGCAGTGCTGGGGCCAGCTCGGGGGCCCCCAACAGCAGAAGGACACGGAGCTGCTCGAGCGGGGCCAGAGGAGGCCACGGAGATGCTGGGGGGGCTGGAGCAGCTCCCCAGGGAGGCCGGGCTGAGAGAGTTGGGGGGGTTCAGCCTGGAGAAGAGAAGGCTCTGGGGAGACCTTCGAGCAGCCTCCCAGGGCTTAAAGGGGGGACAGGAAAGGTGGGGAGGGACTCTGGATCAGGGGGGTGGGGATAGGACAGGGGGTAATGGTTTTAAACTGCAAGAGGGCAGATTTAGATTAGATGTAAGGAAAAAGTTCTTCCCTGTGTGGGTGGTGAGGCGCTGGCCCAGGATGCCCAGAGCAGCTGTGGCTGCCCCCTCCCTGGAAGGGTTCAAGGCCAGGTTGGACGGGGCTGGGAGCACCCTGGGCTGGGGGAAGGGGGCCCTGCCTGGGGCAGGGGGATTAGGACTAGATGATCTTTAAGATCACCTGCAACCCAAACCATTCTGTGACTCTATGATAATACCCAAATACCACTTAATGACCTATATGTGACATTTAAATGTCAAAGTAAAAACTGGAATATATATAAGCTAGAATTTGAAATAGCAGACAAGAATTCACTTCTTATGTAAACTGCAGAAGTTTACCTCCATTAACAGGGACACAATGTGAACTGAAAGACTTTTTTCCCTTCCCAGAACTGCAGAACTACCCATTTTTAACCCAGTCTCAATTTGCTAATTTTTGAATGCTCATCTGATAATGCATCAAATTGCCCTTGTTGTTGCTTTTTAAAGCATGTTAATTAAAACTTTGGTTTCTTCATACAGCTGCTTATTTGCTTCTTAAATCATTATACTTGACCTCTTTAATAAGCACAGGGAATATACAGGGCTTGATGCTCACCTTCTATAAACAGATTTGTGAAAGTTGTACATAAAACTGGAAAGGTCATTTTGTAGGCTTGATCAGAAAGTTCTCTATTGAAAACGTTAAATCTCAGCCAGTAGAGAGAGCCAGGCTCTGCAAACAAGGCATATCTGGGCCCTCCATGACCACAATAATGTTTTTAAAAGGAGAATTTTTTAGTACCAGAGAAGCAAAGATGCGTATGAGACCCCAATGAAGAGGAAAAGCACTTATCTTGGTTTTTTTTTCAGAAAGGTCACATATATCACCATGTAGAATTTCACTCAAATTTTAACACTGTCCTCAACTTGCCACACACAGGCACTGAGTGAATGTCTGTGGCAAACTTATCATGGGAGATTTCCAAGAGTGACAGTTTGTTCATTAACCCCCACCTATTTAGCATCATTGTAGAAAATTCGCTCAGCAGAGGGGGTTTGAGACAGAAGTGTTAGAAGAAGGAAGAGAAGTCATCCATTGCTGGAGCAACCATTGCCTGAATTTCCACCTTTAATCTGGGCAAAACCTGTCCTCTGAAGAGCACATCAGCCTTTCACCTTTATTTTTATGTGTGTGATTGGAAAGATGCTGTTTCAGCTGTGAAGCATTTCAGCTAATTGTTTAAAATGCCTCCATAAGATCCAGCCCCAGTTGGTTAAGTGGCTGGAACAAGGCTGTCCTATTCAAGGAGTGCTTGTGCACTGCAAAGAACTCTTCATTAATTTAATCTTCTTCTTCCATTTTGCATAAAACCACAAAAACATTGTCATTGACAATTAATCTGATGCAAATTCTTGTCTTGTCTCTTGGGATTTTTATTCAGGCAATAATTCTTGTGGGGTCAAAAGTTGAACCTAAGGCTATATATAGGTCCTGGTAATTTTTAACTTTGTGTTGTGGTTTAATCATACAGATTTTCATTCTTCATTTATAGGTTGTGTACAGGGTGAAGTCCTTTTCTTAAAGAACACTGTTTAAGTGCTACTAGATTGCAATCATGTTAATTGAAACTGCTTATCTAACTAATTATATACTCATCTGTATGACCTCAGTAATGTTACTGGAAGTTTCTCAGCAGCAAGCCCTATTCTAGCTGTGCTAGATTACATCTCTGAAGGCAAAAGAAGATTGTGACTCCCAAGCAGCTTGAATTCTTTGGAGCACAGCCAACAATGTCAGAATTTTGGTGATGTGAGAAACTGTTGACTGGGTACCAATGGCCACTTTGCAGGAAATCTTGATCTCAACATAAGATGAGCTTTGATTACACAAATCTGACCAAGACTTTTCCCACACTTTTACTTGTAAGGAAACCATCTTCACTCTTGGATGTCACTTTTCACACGTATTCTCTTAATAGGCCAAGTTTTCTTTTCTAAAACATAAGATACTACTTTTATCGGAACATCTAAAGCCTACAAACATTTCATGTTCTCACATATTAAGATGCAATTTGTAAATAAACCTGGTGGCCAAGAAGTCAAAGCGATTCCATCAAATGTAATCTCATTGAGTACCTTCTCTCAGGTAAAGGTCTGAGCAAATGGATGTATTTGTTAATTCCTGTCAATGGATGCATTATAATTGTATCTGTTATTACACTTGTAATCTAGTGGACATCCTCTGCTATGTAAGTCATGGATCAGTCTGTCCTGCCTTGAAGTGACAGGCATTACTATATACTGAAATAAGTATTAATCACAGATATTAATGATTTGGATGTAAAATTTGCTTTCACCCTCCTAGACTGATAATAGCACTCTTGTGTTGAAGACAAAGACAACTTAACTCCTGCAGCAGTGTATCGCGTGGAGAGTGTGTATGTGTGTGTGTGCATCACCCCTTCTAATTTACATATATACAAGCAGGTTAATCAGGAATTACCTGGCTGCCATTAATTCCAGTTTCCATTCCTGTCATAGACTCATTAATGCTTCAGAGACTCTGTCTTTTAATTATTCAGATACTTTGAATACTAAGCAGTTCTACCTTTCCCTTTATATCTCCTTAAGCCTCTTCCAGGCAAAATGCATTCCCTCATTAAAAACAGTAAGTTCAGTTGATACTTTGTTTCCTTAGTGGTATATCATCTCTGACATAATAGCTGTGAGTAATCCAAACCTCATTACATTTTTCAGTTAATAGCGTTTTCAGGCTAATTCTTTAATCTTCCAATATGTGAACTAGCTTTTAGTTTAAGCTCACCAATTTATTTGCTTTTGATACAGAAATGGATTGCTCCTGTACTCTCACCTGGTATAATGTTCTTTCCCATACTGCAGCATCTTTTTCTCCATGAAGACTGCCCATTCCCATGCACTATGCAGTATTTTTGGTTTAAGAAGCTACAAAATAACTGTCTGACATAGGAATTCCCAATCCTGATGATTTGCCATACACTCTGCAGCTTAATTCAGTATCAGGAAACAACTTCATGTTTTTTAGATGGCAGCCATTGCAGGAATAAAATATATGACTTTCCATTCTTCCTTATTATCAAAACAATTATTGGAAAATGTAACTAAGGCCATCATATTCCCTGTCTCAATGGAAAATGTACTTCAGTCAAAGCATTTTACTTTCTGTGGAGAAAATTAAGGGTTCGTGGTTACCTCAGCTGAAAAGTATTTTTCTACAGCTACTTCAGTTCCCCTGAAAGAAAGGCCTTCACAGAGGCATTTTAAGTAAGTTCATGCCCCTAACATAGCTGCATTTTTAAAGCCATTTAAAAACCTAGGTAGATTTTTTTTATATGTTTGCAAGAACAAATATTTACAGCATTGACTACAATGCCCATTCTACATGTATATGTAACCTAGGGGTTCTTACAGCCATATATGCAATCATACAAGTTTGTTATTTTGCATATTAAATGAGACATTAGCAGCCGCCCTCTGAGTTTTTTATGAAGAGGTGTGTTTTCAGGTATTACTTGCAGAGTTGTTACTCAGGTAGTATGAGTTCCTATAGATGGTACTACAAGATCTAAACTGACATTGTTGGTTTGTCATTTTAGCTCCAGCTCAATATTGGCTTGGTTTAATTTATGCTACAAGAAGTTCATTAGCTAAACACTAACAGTCTTCTTCAGCCAGTTTTGCAAGAAAGCAGTTCCCACCCAACACTGAAATGTTCTGTTTGACTGTTCTTTGTACTTTTTGTTGCCGTTTAGAAAGCTGCAGCATCTGTGCACAGAAATCCCACTGCACAGGAAGACCTTGAAATCTAGAAAATTGAATCCTGAGATTCCACACACTCACAGGGTGCCAAACGTCAATGTACTGTCAAGATAACTGCAACATATCTGCTTGCCTGACAGTTGAGCACACTTAAAGATCCCATTAATACACCACATCATCTAGATTAGGTGACAAACAATTCATAAACAGCTGCATGTTACAGTCATTCCTTAGTTTTAGGTGAAATCTGCAATATACACAGTCATAATTCAGCTAAATATGGTACATTCAAGACATGGCCCCATGCAACAGCAGCATTACAGCTGCATACAACAGAACCAATGCTTCTGCAGATAACAAGGTATATTTTCAATGAAACAACATTCTGACTTTCCAAGGGCATGTCTAGTCAGCAAGGACCCTGCCTCTACGTAAATGCTTGGCACAGGTCCACCTGAAATCAGAACTTTGTTTAGATATCTCTGCTGTAGTTTCACTAGAAAGAAAAAAGGAGCTGACCCCCAGAACAGAATAACCAGACATTATTTTAGTGCTCATTTCACAGGTATCTTACAGGTGCCAAGACTGAGACTAACAAAGATTAGCACAGCTAGAAGACTGATGGTCATAAAAAAGGAACTAAAACACAAAGTTTATGGGGGAAGCTAACTTTCAGGATAGGTGAATATCTAGTGAAAAAGGTGCAAGACCTAAAACTACTATAAATGTGGTGTTTGATTTCTTAAATCAGAACAAAAATCCTTTCGAGAAACACATACATTATGAACAAACTTTTCAGTCCAATTTATGTAAATGCAAGCTTGGCATATTGTTTAGAGAAAACTAGCAAAGTTAGGTTCAGATCCAAAGTCTAAGCTGGATGGGCTGCAAAAACTAACCAAGCAGATGACACAGATTTCTGAGCAGAATTAAATGTAAATTGTGGCCAATTAGAGAGAGAAATGTATGACACTTTGAACACTGAATCTGATACAAATTTAGGATGTTCTGCAGCTGTGCAATGCTGTTGCCTGTGACAGCAGCAGCAGGGCTCCCAAAAGCTCTGCCTGCAACTGGCAAGTGTAGCAATCACTGCTCAGGCATACACTGGCCTTTTAAAGTGGCCAGGAATTGTTTAGCTGGTATTAGTGGCCTGGAGCTTTGGTTCAGAGAGAACAATAGGTGTACTATTTTAGAGGCATTAAAGGTATTAGTAGCAAATCTGCATTGTGCCTTGTTTACTGCTGTACCAGTGGTATTAGACAGGAATTGAAAATGACTGCAACAGGCTGCTTCTTTTGAAATGCTCCATGCCATAAGTGAAAATGTGATTCTTATTGTGGCCATCATTATAAAAGACAGCAGTATAAATCAGCATTTTCTGGTTTTGAAATGAAAGAAAACAATAATATACTTCCATAAACTTCACTGTTGCACTTCTCAAAAACTAATTATGGCTCATGCGAGCCATATGGTTTTTCATTTCCTAATGAGTTACACTTTGATATCTGCACATTTTCTGTGAAAAGCAAGTATTTTCACACCAAGTGAACAGACACGTCAAATATTTTAATTAGAGAATTATCGAAATTAGTGAGAAAAAAGAGCAGCTAAAACCAATGCAGTTGTGCATCTATAGCAACCTCAGTATCTCTATCCACTTGTCCTGGCAGAATCAAGGATAAACATATTAAGCCTTTAAATGGATCCTTATGGGAGATAAAAATCTCGACTGGCCAAGATACAACAGGGTATCTCTGCTGACACCTCTTCACAAGATCAGATGTGCATGCAATTTTGGGTCTACTTTGAACATGCAGTGAAAGGAACCATGACACCGTCACATCAGTGACGCATCAGAGCTCTGTGCTGAAAGCCTTGCAGCCAGAAACACAAGGAGGGCGGGCAGGGAGGCCCGAGCTCTTCCTCACCGACCCTGCCCTGCCATCTGCACCCAGCCCCAGCTCTCCCCTGCAGATGCAGGGTCAGGTTTGTGCTATTCCCACTTCCTCCTGCTCCTCCCATCAGCAGTGACGCTGATGCAACTTCCAGAGGAGGACAAAGACACCACAGCAACTCTCCTACAGCATTAGAAGTGTTTATCCCAAAGCAGGTTTATTACCTGTTTGGCCCAGGCTACACTTCCCTTTCCGTAAGGTGAGGGTGATACTTTAAAGTTCCCAGCCATGGATACGGGGATCTTAGGAGCTAAAATGCTATTGAGGAACATGGCTAAAACCTCAGACTGCATTTCAAGTTATCGGAGTGCAGCATGGTGCGCAGGACCTGTAAAATACTGCTCTAGATACACTGTGTTTTGGCCAGCTTTCAATTAAGTACTTTCTAGTTCAGGAAAACTTCACAGAAAACAGCGAAGAAACTGTAATTAAAATAGTCTTATTTTTATCTCCATTTTGGACAAAGTTTGATTTAGCTGACTCTTAGATTTACGTCACTGAATGCAAAATGAAATGTCTAGACATAAACTGACCCTTGCCAATCTCTCAAACTAAAACCAAAAGAGATGGCATAAAGCTGTTTCTAACTAAAATTATCATCTTCAGAATTAATCCAGTAATCACCATAATACAGTTGACAGCTACAGGCTTTACTCAGTCTTGTTTTTCTAAAATACTAGTGTCTTAATGCTATTGCAAATGCCTGATCCTTATGTAAAATAAATACTTTTAAGACTGAGAAGTATATACTCTCCCACCTTAATGTAAGATATTTACATACACTTTAACAGCATGTGTTACGCTAAATTTTTTCAAAGTCAAGGCTTGTCGTGATAAAACAGCAGTACAAGTATGATGAGTCAATAGCCATATCACAGCAATGGAGGAAAACCTTCCTATTTCATTTTTTGTGTCTCTCGCTTTTACCTCCCAAAGAACTCAGTGTTTAGAGTAACAAAATAATTCAGAAAAAGCTAAGTAGGTATTTTCAACCCAAATGTAGACAAGTTTTAAGAGCAGCTCTGCACAATCTCCCTAACCTAAAGGAAGGTTGCCAAAAATGAGGCCCCCTTTCTACTTAGAAGAGCTACTGGTTTTCTATGAACCATGAGGTTGTTGCAGGTGCTAATTGTTTTAGGACCAAAATGAAACATTTTCTCACATGTACTTCAAACAGCAGTTGGTCTCCACAGAGCAAGCCTGGGTTGAGACTTACTGCTGACTTTAGACTACAGCTGCAATCCTGCAGCATACTTTACCAAGTAGCTTGGCATGCAGATGTGTAAGTGACAACATAATGGGAAGCTGGAATTCAGCTGATTACAGTTATTCTATTCCCTAAGTATTTTTCTTCTAAGTTAGCATCATTCTCTATTGTGCTACTAATTCTAACATTTTAGATCACGGAATAATCCAATATTTGCTAATCTGATTAAACTTCCATTTCCTTTGACCCACACCATCTACATATTTCACAGTGCTCGTTTCTAAGGAAACCTACAGCACATGTTCCAGCTGCAACACTGCTGTGCCATAACTCTGAGCAGGGTGAAAAAAGCCACAGCTGGGACTCGGATCTTAAACAGCTGTTTCAGTCCAATGGCAGACAGCAGCAGGAGCTCAGTCATAAAACTGCAGAATTTATTAGATTCACAGAAAATGAAACTGTCCCCAGAAAGTTACATGCCCATCGCTGAAGATTAGATTTTTGGTCTGGTTGTTTTAATAATATGAAATACAAACATACTTATTGGCAACATTTTCTAGTTTATTGTGTATCATCTAAAACGTTTTCAGTGATGGTAGTGTTCAACTGCTCAGTTTGGCATGTTTAAAATACAACAAACACTTCTGGAAGACATAATAAAAATTAGTTATAATTGGGTTTTGTCTCATAAAATGCATCTTCCACTGGTAAGAACTCCCTGTTGATGGATGTGGCTTACACCACAAATATGAGGATTTTCATGGCATAAGGATCTCTCAACATAAATCCACAACAAGTGTTTCCTTTATATTCTAGCAGAAAATAAACACTTTCTACAAATCAAATGTTAACATAGCAAAGCAAATTGCAAACCTGGTGAGTGCACGTACTTGTGGGGCATCAGTTCTCAAGAAAACTACTTTCTACATTCCTGTACAAACACTTCAAAACTAAGATCCTCTCTTGTCAAAACAAAACTAAACCAAACAAACTCCCACACTCAGGAAAAGTTTGAAATTGCTTACCTTGAAGAAGCTCCGAAGAAAATACATTATGCTTAGCATTTTGGAAGGTTTAAAATGAAGAATTGTTCAGTCTTTAGAACATCCAAGGCCTGGGTGAATTCCTACACTCCTGCTGTGTCTTTAGTTACATGCTTTCTTGTTGCTATTTTGGACGGTCTTAGTACAAGGGAAGCATATGAGCCATGCCAGGAGCTTATGCTAAGGAGTTGCATAACAATTAGGGCTTATCTGTGCTGTGCTGTACAGTACAGCAATGCAAACAGGTTTGTTCACAGTTTACTAGCCCCAGAACACTTCTACTAGGCATGCCCAGAATGATGCCATTGTATTTGCTAAAGAAACTAAAGCTATTTGTGAGTGCTTCTAAAAGAACTGAAACTACAAAGGACAGCACATGTTCCCTTACATCCCCCCCAGCTTTTGCTTTCGCCAACTGCAAGTTCAACCAGTGACTATTACGCCTGATGCAGCATTTAAAAGCAAAGGCTCCCACACTATGAGCTTTCTAGTTACTATCTTTAAAGGTAAGGAAAATCTGCAGAACAAGTCTTTTGAAGTGCAAAAGAGTAAATGCAATTTCAGTTTCTTCTTCTTTCTCATTTAACATTAAAGTCCCTTAAAGATCATCTGTGCTTCAGTAACATTCAGCAACACAGAGATGCAACTTATGCCCCTTAGTAAAGAATCTATCAACATTTACTGGCCAGTACTGAGAGTTACAGGTAGTCTGCTCACAGTGCACTTAGAATTAAAGACAATTATGGTGTGCAAGCAAGTTCTCAGAGAGGGATCACGCTGCATTACAGCAACTGTCAGGTACTGCCTGATCCTGCATGCTTTCATTTCTTAGTCTAACTATGGCTTATATTTGAATTATTCAAACCACCCGCTATTAAAATCTTTACACCAGGAAGAGGTGTTTTAGGGAGTTCTCCAGAGTAGCTTCTGATGCTCCACGCTGCTGGACACAGGGGAGAAATACAGCTGTGCAGCACAGCCAGCACAGCAAGGTGGGAGGAGGGATGCAATCCTCCACCATGGCTGATGCCCCAGAACTCGCCCAAGACTAACAGCAGCTCTAACATGAAACATTCTCTGACTCGCTCTGTGCAATAGGGGATCTCTGTGCCATCACCCCCGCAGTAAACACATCACCCACTTGCCGTGCATTTGCCATACTGCAAACCATCCATAGACTCCAGCAGCCATTCTTCTTGTTACTCTATTTCCTTTGGTAGTACATGAAAATAAGTCATTTATGCATAAAACAAATACTTTAGAGCGGGAAGCTGCATTTTACCACGTACACAATTTTTCTGCCATTGTGGGAACTGCGTAAGTGAAGTATACACAGTTATAAGGAAGGGCACACCTAACTTGTTAGAAACCCTGCCAATAATTTCTAAATTGCAACATAATGTGCAAATGCAATATAGTCTGAGGTTTGATTTGCCAAATGACAATACTGCTTCAATGAAGTTTGATCCTACCATCTGTTATGATGTAATGGATAAAAAGAGTGTTTTCCCTTAAATCTTAGTTCTAAGTGTCATACATATGTCAATATTATATACACACAGCAATCTTTTTTAGCAAATGTTTGGCCCACAATTTGGGAGGAAAACTGCAGATAAAAATTCTCAAAAGTCTCAAAACAAATAAAAATCCAATGTTAGTTTTTTTAAAAATCTCCTTGGAGGGAAATGGGCCTGGCTTATGAGTTTTCAATGCTTTTATTTGTTAATTCTTCAGTTTAAATTATTTTGAAGGATTACTTTTCATGATTTATTCTGAAATGCATGTTTCCTGCATGCTTCTCCTGGTATTGACTCAATGGGTTAGCTCACAAGGTTCAGGTGAAGCCTTCTGTGTCCGAGCCCTGACGTCAGCCTCTTCGAGCAGAAGAAAATGCCCACCAGATCTGTGGTGCCTTGGCATTTATTTTTCACAAATGAAAAGGAAAATAAAGCTTTACTCACATATGAATTAAAGGGTTTCTAATACGAATCAACCTATGCATTGAAAAGCCAAATTTTTGCTGCCTGATTTTTATCTATTACTATTTCTAATTTCTACAGAACTGCCTGTGTTGCAAACAATGTGCCAGAAGCAGGTCATTGCCACTGGCCAGGGGGCTTGCCCCAAGGGCCTAACTCCCCTTTCAGTTGCTTATCTTTCCTGAAAGTACAGTTAAAGCTCAACTGACCATCACACACCCCATTCTTCCACGCTTTACTTGTTCTTGGACTGGAAATAAGGACATTCCTTTTCTGTAAATCAGCTGAGAACTTTCCCTCAGACTGGCACATTTCTTGGGCTAGTTTACTTCACCACATAGGATGTGCAAATTGCACAGTATTCCCTTAATCCTGCAGTTCATTAAAGACAACACTACTATTACTGGAAATCTGCTGGTCAAAACTTCAAAAAAATAGCAAGAAACTTTCTAGAAATCAGGCCTTTGTGAGTATGAAGCTTAACATACCATTATAGAGCTACGTAAGTCCTTTTACATTCCTGAAAAACACAGGTCGTACCAGGTGCCCTGCCCGGGCGCTGGTGGTGGGGCTGTGGGGTCTCTGTGAGGCGAGGCCGGGGCTGCCCTGTGCTGGGCACGACCGGTTCCAGCCGGTTCCAGCCGCCTCATGGCGGGACACAGCCAGTTCCGGCCCCCTCATGGTGGGGCACAGCCGGTTCCAGCCGGTTCCAGCCGCCTCATGGCGGGGCACAGCCGGTTCCAGCCGGTTCCAGCCGCCTCATGGCGGGACACAGCCGGTTCCAGCCGGTTCCAGCCGCCTCATGGCGGGGCACAGCCAGGGCAGCCAGAGGAGCCGGCAGTGCCCCTGTGAGAGGGTCCTTAAGAAAGGGCCCGACGCTGCCCGGCAGCAAGGGGTGAAGGCCGAGGTGTGAGATCCAGCCCTGCGGGCAGCAGGGTCACAGCAGGAGGTGCTGCCAGCACCTGGGCAGCGGCTCCCCTGCAGCCCCCGGGGAGTCCATGCTGGAGCAGACTTATCCCGAAGGAAACACAAGCCCATGGGAAGGACCCACACTAGACCAGAGAGGAAGAGTGTGAGGAGGAAGGAATGTCAGAGAGGCACTGTTACCGGCTGACTGAAAGCCCACATTCCCAATCCTCTTCTACCAGTCAGGGGAGAGGTGAGGGAGTCGGGAATGAAGGAGTGAACTTCAGCCTGGGCGGGGAAAGAGGAGGGGTGGGGGGAAGGCATTTCAGCTTTTGCCTTTGTTTCTCGCCATCCAACTCTATTTTAATTGGCAATAAATTAAATTAATTTTCCTAAAGTTGAGTCTGTTTTGCCCATGATGGTAACTGGTAAGTGTCTTTATCTCAACTGATGAGATTTTTCATCTTATTTTCTCCCCGTTCTGTTGAGAAGGGGAGTGGGAGAGTGGCTGGGTGGGTGCCTGGCAGCCAGCCAATGCCAGCCCATCACACAGGTGCACTATGACTACAAACAGACCTAACAGCATTAAAGAGAGTCTGCAACCTGAATTAATTTCTGATACATGCAAATATCTAAAAGATTTCCCCCTTTATCCTATGTCTGATGAAGAAGTCCCTGACAGCAACTTTGATTTGTAAAACTATAAAAAGCTTTCTGATGCCCAAAATTTTGCATTTTCTAGAACATCACCCTACTGCCAATAAACTGGTTTTTTTCATAGCTAAACCTTTCACAGTTTTTTTGCCCTCCCCTTAAAAGCAATCAGTGGGTTCTCAGGAGTTCACTACTACCAAGTCAGTTTTCAGAGTGAGGAGTTTATCACTTAACAAACTTCACTTGCAAAACTGTGGTGATCATTTTTTCAGTATATGATTCTGAGGTTTCATTTGGTCAATGAGAATTTATTCTCTTTGGTACGGACAGAACTGTTACTCCTCAAGTGCCCAAGGCCAGCCACTGTTGACATTTTTCTTACTGATGCACTATTAAATTTACATGCCTTTTCTACTTTTTTAAGAACAGCAGCTGAAAACTGTCACTGACTTCATAGAACAAAATATCCATTTTGCCTTTTGCCACCAAAGTAAAAAATTATTGTTTGAACTGACACTGCCTTCAGCAGATCAGGCACTATGGGGTGCCTCAACCAAAAACATCTGGCTAAAAGTTAGGTACCAAAACCTCGCGGAGCACTGAGACTAGGATTCTCTAAAGGCAGACAAGGGGCACTGAAACTCCAGTACTATACTAGTGGAAGGCTTTTCTTCCCATGAGTTCAGCTATTAAACTACTTCATGTACCATTCACTTGGGTTAGCTTAATGTAGTTGGGTATTATGTAGATTGTATCATGTTGGCTTCCAAACCAACTTAATGTTAGAAAATACATCAATGTCATTCCAGCATTCTGGCTGCAAAGGTCAAATGTGAGAAGTCTTGTGTGCATAGTGCATAACTTAAAGTGAGGATGGGGATTGGACCTGCCTTCTTGCCTCTTCTGAGACCATCATATGCTTCTGTAATATTCCTCTAAGGAACAACAATTTTGCCCTGTGCTGTCTTCCCCTTAGAGTACAAAGCCTAGAGATTTCATTGTTTTCATATCATTAAAGACATAACTATCCTCTATTAAAAAAATGCATTGCATATGGCTTAGTGGAACCTTAATTTATATCCCCAGAATCTCGTATTTTGAAACAAAAAGTTCCAACAATGAAGACTTTAAGCTGTCACCCTGACCTGGGATGTAAGAGACATTTTGCTGGCAGCCATCACTAACTGCCTGAGCAAGATGACTTAAGTGACCGAACAGGTATTCTAATTTCTGAATTATAATGTCAGACACTTTCATCTCTGGTATAATTGCTTATTTGCCCTTAGGCAGTTCATTTGATTACCATTATCATAAAAATATACTTCTTGATGCAGCTTAACATGTTGGTTCAAGTACTCTTCAAATCCTTCTGAATTTCCCTCCTGTAATCAAAGCATTAAGTTTTCTGTCTTCATAGAAGGTAAGATATTCTGGGCTTATAATGGGAAACTGCACCTTTGGGAGCTGTAAGAATTAATTCTGTGCTTTACGACAGCATCAGCTCTCAGCTGGGTAAACATCTATGCTGCTAAACCAGAAATCTCTGTGCACCAACACTGGCCACCATTGCCCAACAAAATCCCACTACTTCCAGACATCAGCAAATAGCAACTAAGTAAGAACTTCTCAGTCTATGTTTTACATGACAGGTCAATTTAAGAGCTGGTTTTAATTATGAGCTTCTAAAGAAAATCTGAGCAGCAAAAGCTGTGGATTGAACACTGAGAGGAATTTGATCAGTAATGGCACAAGCACTGATTTCTGTCAAAGCATGTATGGGGAGATGCTGGTGCTGCCACAGGGAGAAGAAATGCCACTGCTGTCACCACATGGTCAGTCCCTTGCCCACAGACAGATTAAGATATTTTTACTCCAGTTTGACACCTTCATTCAAAACTGAGCCCATACTGGGAGACAGAGAAGCCTTGCTATGAATCTTGCAAGGTTAATTCAGAGCTGGTTAGATCTCCAAAATTCTCCTTCTAGAGACATAGGTAACACAGAATTAGATGCCTGGTAGCCTAGTACAATAGGGACCTCTTGCTATGGGTTTAGAAAATACCTTATTCATGCTCATTTAAAAATCCCCTGCAATAAAAAGCTAAAAACCAATGCAGTAGTAGTTGCCTTTGACCCTAATAAAGCCAGTGAAATGAGTTCCAAACAGAATTTCTTGAAGGAATTTACTGGGTCCAGAGAAAGTCCAGAGTGGGAGTACTGAGGTCCCAAACTACAGTTCTGCCCTCAAATATGCTTCATACAACTCAAACAAATGGAAATTCAAATGCATTGAAGAAGTAAGCTTCTGTGATTTTTTTCCTGTGCCTGGAGAGAAGTCCTGATGGTAGTAAGCTAGTTAGAAGTGGCAGGACTGGCTTCTCCACCTACTATTCTCCACAATCTCTGGGCCAGGGGAATGGCAGAGGGGTGCTATCACAACGTCATGAAAGTGACAGGGCATAATGAACCAGAGTTCCACTATTTTTATTCTTAAAGTTATTCAGAAACTCACAACAACTGTCTCAAAGTTATAACCATTATCTCAGATTCAAGTCTGCCACTAAAATCTCCTCCATCTGGTTGGAAATATTACTGTGGTGCATATAAAAACCCAAGCCATCACTCTCAATGTAGGCTACACTGGACACAAATCCATTCTCATATCTTTGCATCAGCACCAGATACACAAATAGTGCTGGCACCAACAGTAAGGTGAAATGCAGTGATACCAGAAGAAGTGCTAACACTGCAATGTCAAGCCATTAGGTGCATGGACAGAAAGAGGTATAAACCAGTGTTAGGTATTACCAATCTGATGGAAGACTGAAAATTAAACCAGCCAATATCAAGGCTATTAGAAGATTGCTTTCAGGTCAGAGTCCTTGTCTCACTTTAAGGGTCTGACTCTACTGGAACCAATCAAAGGAGGCCTCTGGGGAGGTCCGATAAGACAGAGAATAAGACAATACTCTTTAATTAAGTGATAGATTCTGGTTAGGACAGTGATACTATTTCCAAGGGCTCGTGGCATTCAGATTTCTAATCCAGAAAGTTTAATGTGTGTGGCAGAGGCAGAGTACTGTGTGGAGAGGTCTGTCTGTAGGGAAAGCTCTTTGAGAAGCACTGCAGGAATAGACAGTGTACACACAACAGAGACCTTCCCACAAACTGCTGTCTCCTTCTCTGATAAGATCCCACAGCTGATCACTGGGGAGTGAGAAAGTCTAGTGCTTTCATCCCAAGCAGGTGACATCACGAGGTTAGTTATTTGAGATGGGGCCAGTTCTTCAGTCAAGTACTACTTCAAAACTGAGAAAAAAAAAAAAAAAAAAGTACTTGTACTCTTAGTACAATTATTCCTTTGATTAACATATAAATGCTGTTCTTGTTAACCAACATGTTTCCAATCAAGGTGGTGTTAGCAATAGTATGCTTTCACGTGTAGCACAAGTAATTAGATCATGCATACATAGGTAATAGCTACACAATACACACCAGATTCTGTAGCCACAGAAAGAATATACCATCATTGTAATATATTGCTACACTTTACAGTGGAAAATATTAAATGTAGATTAAGCCTGTGAGCCTGTAAGCACACAGTCCAAAGTGTTGTGTATACAGGCAGAAGAAACAATATTCCTCTGCATTCCTTTCATACATAATGATGACCAAGTTGGTTTTCTGCTTCCTGCCTTGCTGATCTGCCAACACTCCTCCTTCCAGGAAATCACGGCAGACATTTCCTAAACTATCTTCAACATCCATTCACTTCGTCTGCCCTCTTGCATGTGTTTATCCTGCAGTATTGTACCATCATTATGATTTCCCAGGTTTTCTGGTTTTAACTTCATGTTAGATTTAGCTCTTTTGAGTAGGTAACTTTTTCACAAATATCTTTAAAACCTTGTCTTGCAATCAGTTCATTCTATAGGATAGAACCCAACATTTTTTTCTACCGACAGAGAATCCAAGTGATACATGTTCAAGTCCCCTGCTTCTAGTTTCCACTCTTCTACAGAACTAGCTGTATGCATAAGAACTGGGCACACCCCACCTCTTAGCTGCATACTTGTTGTTTGGCACTGGTGTTTACCCACCACTGGAAAACCCAGGTGTTGCTCAGCCTCTACCAATAGTTCTTTTCCTGGAAACCCCCCCAGACACAAACAGCTCAATGAGGGCAAGAAAGTATAATATTAAAATAAGAAAGTATGCATCTCTTTCCTAGCATGGCATGGCATTTGGCAAGAATTAAAGACACGTAGTTACTACATTGCTTCCTTGTGACAACTTACCACCAGTTGTTATGCAAGACGTAGTATCTGAGTTACACTACAGATGGCAAACAGCAACACCTCCGTGGGCAGGTGTCAAAAGCCCCCCCAAATCACATTAATTTGAGTATTTTAGAATCCTGAACTCATCGGGCAGGATAACAGTCTCAAGCAATCCTCATTAGTTCATGTCACACAACTGTAATGCACCCTGTGCAGCGCAAAGGACTGGAGACGGCAGAAAGGAAGATTACAACTAGAACATGAGAAGCTGCTGCAGGCTTGAACTGCAATGCACAGCAAGAAGGGAGGGTGAAGTTCACAGACTACTGGGCCTAGCTTGCTCCTGTAGCCATCGCTTCCTCAGTTCTGTATTCAAGATCAAATTAATGAATTTGTGACACAAAAATAAAGCTCTATTAATGGATTAAGCTGAACAAATGCAGTTACAGCTGCAGAACTGATACTGCACTAGACCATCTGTGAGGATCTCTGTCTCAGCCACCAAAACCTCCTGCTATCTATCTTTGAGCTGTTCCAAGTCACTGTCATATATTTAATAAGTGTTCCAAGCATTAACTGTGTGTGTATTGACTCTGCAACTGGTATCTATTAAATCAATACCTAAGAATTCAACCTTAGCTACTGATCAGTACCACAGGAATTGCAATGTATTTCTTACTGGGGTCATAACTGGTATTGGAGGTGCATCTCAACTGCTGATTTCCAGTTTGTTGTGCTCTAAAGCATTTGTGCATCCACTGGAGTGATATGGCTGGGGACTGCAGAAGTCCATGTTGCAATTTGAGTATTAACAAGCAATGCATGTGTCGAAAAGAAAGAGACTAACCATAACCATATAAGTGCTGCTAATCTTTCATCCCACCAGGAATTTTACTCTTCCTCTACTTCCTCTCTGGGACATGTTCATGTTAGATGAATCTCAGAAAACTGAGCAGATCTGTTGAAAAGATACCAAATCAAATACTCAGACCTCTACTCAGCCTTTATAATACTGGCCTGCTTTATATGCCAGTAGAGTTGCACTGTTTAGGAGGCTGTACTGATGCTGCAATAATAATACAGATAAGACTACATGCACTTCAGCACAACCTGTACAAGCCCACTGCAAAACTCAGGATGGTATCAGGCAGCTGCACTTTCATGGCTATTATTTATTCCAGGTTGGATAAAGCTACCATAGACAGCCAATGCTGTAGCTGCAATGCATACAGGCCCTTTGACTGATATCTGCAAAAGGAACAGCTTGGGGATATTGATCTGGTTCTACACAGCTCTAGTTTTCACAGTGGCTAAGAAAAAGCCAGGGCATGTACAAATCAAAACAAGCTGAGAGTTGCTGCTGTATGACAGGTAGCCCTGTGGAAGGGAGACACAGTTGCCAACTTCTGCCCAGGTGCAAAACCATTAGCCAGCCCACTGTACTGTAAGAAGCAAGATACAGTTTTGATCTAGTTACCTTCCTCATTTTAGCTTTCAACCTTTCTCGACTGTGGAAAACAGTAAGGAACAGAAATGTTTTCCCAAGTAAATCAAAATATTTCACATAATCGCAGTTCAAAAGGTTAGGGCTTTAAAAAACAATGTAAGTAAATCTTGCAAAGTCTTGTGACACTTCACAGTGCTCTATACCTTAGAAGGTTCAGCATGTGCTGCTTTCCAGAGGTGGCAATAGTCGTGGGTAGCCCCTCCCTCCTCATGCAGACCATGCTCTCTGATGACAGGCAAGGCTTTATCAAGGAGTCCCAGCAAGATCAGCAAAGACCTGCTTCCTGCCTGCTGCTAGACCAAAGAATTAATATGGTGAGGTGTGCGCTGGCCATGTGATGCTTCCAGGTTCATTATGAATGATGCTAATGGAAGCATCGTAGCATCTTTTTAGATAGACTTTGGACAATCAGACTCACCTGAAAACAGATACATCCATTCCTGCTCAGATTTCAGAACAGCATGTTTATCACAATGCAAAAACTATCGCACAGTCCTAAACTGCTAAGCTGCACACTGAGCATACAGTTGCCCCAGAACATCTGTCATACGATGTCTCTATATACTCAGCTTTTGCAGTGTAGGAGTTCCGTTAGTTTTGTCTTCTTTTATTGTCACTTGCATTTTACTCATATCATAAGGCCTTGTCAATGTATTCTTTATTCTGCCTGATGAAGTCCAACAGATATTTGCACTTGTTGAATGCCAAGCACAAAGCAATAGACAAAATTACATTCCTGACCTACAGCTGGCATTCACTGTCTTGCCAGATATTTGCATTGTTGAGTTTTATGTAGATTATTTTCAGTCTGGTAAAATATTATGAAGTTTGAGTGAACAGAAACAGTTCAGGTAATCATAAGAGCTCATGTACCTATCTATGTCTATTCACAGTAAGATCTTTTTAGATATATGCATTTGAGATATTTCAGATAGTAATTTTTCATATACACCATGGGCAAAGTGACATCCTAGTCACTGGCCAAATACCCAGGCTTGTCACACTGACTTTAAGAGAAGGATGAAGTCTTGCCCAAGGCAGCTGCAATTGCCAGAAAACAGAATGTTCACTAATGGATGTATACAGCTACAAACTAAGCTTCTTAAAATTTTAACCTGCCCCCCAAAATTTGAAAGCTTCTAAAGCTAAGAAGACAATTATTACACCTGGAGGGACAAAAACATTGATTCCTCCTCCTGGATACTATGGGACTCCAACTATTTGCTGACTCTTTAATGGCAAGGCAGAGTAAGATATGATTTATGTTCACTGTTATGTTCTGCTATCAAAACACTGAACATGTCCAGAAGAGCCCAAATGGCAGGATGTTCCAACAAAGAATGACAGAGAATTGAAAAGGGATACCATAACCAGGTAACTACTATTTCTGTTCTTTGAGGTAAGCAGTTGTACAATAATGGTGGAATTAAGCATAGCAGGGGAGAAAAAACAACACAGGAACTTGCTAAGTTTACCAACTGAATATTCTCACTGAGACACACATACCACAGAAGTCCATGTACAGTGTCATAACTTTTCCAAGAACAGAGTCCTTGTGCTTGAAAAGCCTGTAAGTAACTCAGGGAAAAGGTTTGGAACAATAAAAATTGATTTCATTTTCCAACCTACAAGCCTCTTAATTTTTTGGCTTCCCAAAAGAGCTACAATAATTGCATTGACTGAGACCTTAGAGCAACTTTCCATAACAAGAAATGGAATATCTGAGAAAAGCTGACTGTGAAGTAATAGTAAAATAGTTATGACATCTCCAGAGAGAAAAACTGGATCTGGATGATCTAAGCAGTGTAGAAAGAGATGCAGAGCATTATACACTTGAATGAACTCACATTTGCCAGGCTGTTTTGTCTGCACAGCTCAAAGAATCCAGACATGAATGCCAGTAAAAGAAAGGGTGATGAGACTCTCTGGCTAAACACCCTGAACAGCAGCACTTTGTTAGACAAAACGCTGAAGATATGGCAAATCTATATTCTAAAATGGGCCAAGTGTAGAAGATTAATTGCATTTTATTTTTTGCCAAACATTGCTATTGAATGTTTCAGATCCCTTCAAGAGTTCAAGGCATAAGGAAAAGAAATTCAACCACAATATCTCATGAAAAATAGTTTTAAAATATTTTTACAGTAATGGGCCAAATTTTACACAGTGTATGTATAAGACAACACGAATGTTTTGGCTTGCTTTTTCCTATTCACTAACACAGTGCTATGTATTTGCAAGTTCAAGCTTGCACACACCCATCTGTAAGTACTAAGCCTGCTTTAATCATTACTTCTGCTCCCATCCACTGCACTGGGCTTATCTTGCAGAAGTAACCTGCAAAAATCACTTTCCATTTGGCAGTAAAAAGAGGGAAGATGGAGATAAGGGAAAATGCTGCCCCAAAAGGTGCAGTTCAGGCAAGAAATGGAAATGTTTCAAACTTGGAAGATGTCACTGCATCCCAGTCATTATGTTGTTTGTGTATGCCTGGCATTAATAGCTGGACTGAAAGCCTGCTTGATTGTCTATGAGTTAGCAGTAAATCAAGGCAGGACAAGAAGCTTTCTTCTGAGTCATTAAGGGTTAGCTACCAGTTTAATAGCCTGCCAGATGCTCCCTTTGGCTTGCACAAAACCAGCTTTCTCCTATGAAGTATGATACGGACTAAAAAAAGGTTCCAAGGAAACACTCGTGTGCTTGCAGAAGATACCAAATCAGAAGAGCTGGTTTTCTCAGGCTGTCAGCTATACACGGAACCATTCTGGAGACAGCACTCTACTGACTTACAGGGTAAGTCATTCCTTAAGCCCTTTCAGTCCTTGCTGTTTAGTCAACAGGCTTCAAATCACATGTACTAAAGCTCAGGTGAGTCACCAACATCAAGAAAAACAAGATTAAGCCTGTCATATCGCATCTGCTCCATGAACACAAAACCAGTTGCACAGCTCCAGGACAGTGAAAGCCACAGAGTGTCACGGAAAGAAGCCAACTTCCTTTTTGCTGTATTCACCATTTGCCATCTTTCCTTCAGAGCAAATTCATTTTAACAGTATTTTCTCGCTTTTTTCTCACCTGAGCTATGTGCTGGTTTTTAGGAAAATTTCACCCCAACAATATTTTCTACAAATAGATGTTTGCTTTAGTTTACACTTCCCAGGACAGCGTTGCTACATCAGGAAAGTAGCATGCTGTTTCATGTCTTGACAACACTATGCCAGCTATTAAAATAATAATACTTAGAACTCTTCTACCAACTATTGTGCTGAACTACTGTACAGTAGAAAATAAAGGCTTTCATATATTTGACCTAAGTCATTCAGGATTAAATTAATTCTGGATACTTCCATTTCAAACTGGGAAAACTGATTCTGATTTGCAAATTGACCAAGGTTGTACATGCACCTAGAAAAACATCTGTGTCCTCTCACTGTCTCATTACATTAAATACCTTCCAATCATCTAATGCTAGGACACCTTCCTCAAGTAAATAAATCCATCTTAGTTGTGGATAACTCTTCCGTTGCTCTAAATCTGCTGTTTTGCTTGAAATCTGCAAGCAACTACATCTTCACTTAGATGATACCTCCAAGTAAGTCAGTATACTTATTTTCTAATGAAGGCGACTTTAGTGGAGCAGTAAAGCTATCTGTATTACACATTTCTATAGCCTAATCATTTTTATGTCAGTAACCACAGTACAGCTTTTTATAAGGCTTTTTACTCTCCTACCAGTAGTTCAAACCACACCTGAGACTGATTTACTTCCATTTTAACTCCATGAAAGCCTTATCTTAAGTAATAGCACTTGTGCTTCTACTTCCAGGGATCCCACTGTTTTGTAGGTAATAGCCACTGAAACAATGACTAGGAAAAGGAGGATTGAAAAACAATCTAATTTCCTCCACAACCTTTTCTATATCACATAAGCCTATGTGGCACATCTCATCTTTGAGCTATCGCTGAAGTCCATGCCTTCCATTTCCTGAAAATCAATGAAAAGGATACAAGGATATGAGATATAGTTTCAGCATATGTAAATTTTAATGTAAGGTTCCATCCACTGATGATCAGCATTACCCCAGGAAAATTCGTTTGCTTAGGGAGCCCTAAATATAAATGAAAGCATAGTTCCCACAGGAACCCTAACTTTGGTAAACCATAAATATCCATGGTGGGTTTGAATTAATACCTAATTTATTTTTGCAACGAGAGGAATCTGTAGAGACTGTATCAGCCAAAATTTTCAAACAGGAGTACTAAAGACAGGCTCTTAAATCTATACTAAGTAACTGATCACCTCAACTGTCATTTCAGTTCACTTTTAGGTCCCCTATTTTCAAACAGGGATGTTTAGGATTTTAAATATAATGTGCAGCTCTCACCAGGAACAGTCTCCTACTCCATTCTTGAGATGTCAGAAATATCAAATAGTCCTTTTGAGCTGAAGGGATTCTCAATGCTGTTTGCAAGATCTCAACTTGCTTACAAGTCAGCACATCAGCATACTTTGAATCAGGTAGAGGAATTGAGCTGAAGCGGTTCAGCTTCTGAAACACTGAGGTCCTCACCTTCCCAAATACCTGCTATACCTTTCCAACAGGAAAGGATCATCAGCTCTCATGTTTAAAGCAAACAGAAATTACTTCATTATGTGAAAAAAAACACATTTTTAAGACTGTTTATAAGTAGGCAACTCACTTTCAGCTAGAAGCCTTCTATAACTGGTTTCAGATATACACAAGCTTGTTTTACTACTTAATTTCCCAGGGAGCAAGCAGAAACATTTAATATCCAGGATGTCTGAAGAATGGTATTCTCTCAGACAGGAACTCTATGAAACCAGTTTTACCATTCTGTCTTTTGAAAGGTAAGTATGTATAGGGTGTTGCCTGATGTTCTTGTTCTTGTTAGGAGAACACAGAGAAGGGGACACATTTATGCATCTGCAGCATGAAATTCCAGAGTTTGGCAGAGTATTTCACATGTATTAAACTGATAGAGAAAATTGCATGCTGTTTAAATTTCAGTCAAATGAAGAGACTGCATATTAATCACTTTAAATTTGTGCTTGCTAGAAAAGGACATAAGCTGGCAAACAGGCCACTGACAGCATTGGCTAGCAAGCTTTCCTCTTAACCCTACTCAGAATTAAGTGAATAGGTTTATTTTTCATTTTTAGTTGTGTTCTGAATTGGGCTTCTTCTCAACTTAAGCCTTCCTCCCAAGACTCCCACACAGAACCACACACAAGTACAGATACAGTCCTTTGACTTGCTTCTCCCTAAACAGAGCAATTTGCTTTATATGAGGAGTCAGTTTTAGCTACAGAGGAGACATTTGCAACAAGAGATGTGTGAACTCCTCCATGGGCAGGCTTGGGAAGGAAGGGAACCTGGCAGAAAGGAGCTTCACTGGCCAGATGCTTTTATGGTCCTACTTGCTTTGCCACTTTCATTGCCTTTTTGTTTGTTAGAAAGTTAATTTATCGCAAATTGGAAGAACAATACATAAGATGTTGTTTTAAGTCTCTTTTACAGCTAGGAAGCTTTGCTCCAGTTTATATGCCACACTTTTGGGAGCATACAGACAAAAGGCAGATTAGACGAAGCAGGAAACATACACATATGGAAGCTGGGGCACTTTATGACTTTGGAAAGAATGGAGATGTAATACATAAGCAACAGAGAAGCAGCAAACTGGGAGACACTAGACCAAGCTTTTAAGCAGAACAATTATGTGAAAAGACAGAGCAGCAACAAGCCGTGTCATAGCTGTTGCACCTCCCTTCCACCTCTACAGTCCTAATAACTAAAGAGTAATGTTCTCTTTTGATCTTTCTCATTTCAACTGATCCTTTATTATACTATGAACAGTAGGACAGTTTCAATGTGAAGGGAGAAGAACAGTCCTGCTGCAAAAAAGTTCAACACATGGTTAAGCTACGAGGGGTGTGGAGGAAAAAAATGAAAGGTAAATGTCCTGGGTTCTGACTGAGTGTTGTAACTACTGAGCTATTGTACAGAAAGTGAAACCACCATCACCTGACAGGTCTTTTACTGTATGCAAAGCCCAACCCCATAAAAATATTGACCAGATAAAGCACCTCAGGTAAGATGAATAGAAGAATGTCTAGTTTACAAATTCCACTATATCCTGAAGAACTGATGAACTTACCGAGCAATCCCAGCTGCACAGTAACTGAGCAGAAGTTCTGAGGATTTATATCTTGGACTTGGGTATTTATTCCCACCTAAGACTTCTCTGGATATAGCATTTGATTTCTACTCTCCCAATTCCTCAACTTTTCCTCAAGGATGATTGTGCCTCCCTGAATTGCTATAATGGAACAGCAAACACAAAGAATGCAAGGCACATCTCCTGTGACACTGGTGGCGCACAAACTATATAGAAAGGTGTGAGGGCTTTGTGATCATTATTAACCCTCATAAAACAGGTCTACATAATACCAGGAAAACTAATTAAATGAACTAGTAAAACTAGCATCAAATAGGGCCCCAGGCACAAGGTCTGAGACATTGACTTATCCAAAATCAACTCTGTTTAATATGAAAAAATAATTCCATTTTAGAAACTCATAATTTGACAGAATCAAACAATAGTTAACTCCCTGTAGCTGATAATCATGCATAAAAATTTACATTGCTGCTTTGAGCTTTTGAGCTGTTGTTATTGTACATATGTGGGACACAATCTTAGGAAGGGCTGAAAAACCTTAGGTTGCATTGTCTTCAGATGAATCATTAAATTACATTCTGTTATACTGTATATGATACTTAGTGCAGTGTTATATAATTTAAAAACATATCATAATTCAGTATAACACATAAGATGAATGAGTGAATTTACAATTGTATACTTGGTATTGTCAGAGCCTGGTAGAATGATTATGCTATAGAATTAGCATTCCATTAAAGGATGAGCCTGAAATGTCTTTAAAGACAGCTGTAAGGACTACAAACTGTCAGCTGCTATGGAACATGTTGAAATAGATCTTTTTCTGCACATTTTCTTGTGATGCTCAAATATTCTCACTTAAAGAAACCAGAATTTGTTTTAAACTAGTAGAACACATATGATTAGTTCCAGTCCCTGCAGATACAAAGAGCCCTTCTGACTATACCATGAATGAAAGCATGTTCCCAACTCATATAGGAGAAGTGACTCTGCACCTGGATGTGGAGCTGCCTCTCCTCAGAAGCACTCTCCTCAGTTTCTCCAGCAGTCCTTCTTACAGCACTTCCTTGGCACTCCTGTGCAGAGATATAGGAAGGAAGAAAAAAAAATTAAAGAAATCAGACTGACGTTTAGGGAAGGAGTCATCAGTACTATTGCTTTCAGTTTGCCTGTCAATGGGGAAAAAAAAAAAAAAGCTTTCTTGAATTAAGTGAAAACTATGCATATAAAATAAGGCTAACGGAACATCACTCTGTTTGCAAAATCAAGCGCTCAAACATTAAGAATCACCAGAATTAAGATTACTGTGTGACAATAAAGCAGTTCTCTTATGTATTCAAGTGCAGTCTTTAGTTATATAACATAAAGGATTTTTCACAGGTTCCCTGCTTCACTCAACACAGGAATGGACAATAGTCACTTAATACTTGGCTTTATCATAATTGTTCAGGGTACAAAGAAGAGGGAAGAAGCAACTGTGATAGGCACCAAAATGCCTCTCTAGCTTCGTGTGCTGTGGAGAACTGAGGGCATGCTGGTGGGGAAGAAGAGCACAGCCCGTGCTCCCTTGCCAGCAGCCAGCCATTGCATAAACTGTGCCTTCACTTGGCTACCACTGTGGATTTCCAGGAGGAGAGAAGTTTCTGCTGTTTATAGCTCTGGCAACTCACAGGAGCTCACTTCCTCACTAGTGCAGGCACTCTTCTGCATGCCTTAGAGGTTAACTGGTTCTTCTCTTATCTTCTTATCCCTCCACTCTTCCCATATCCCATCTGTCCTCAACCTATAGCCATCTGGAGAGATAATGTTGCTGCCCACTGTCTCCCATGTTTGTCCCAATCATCAGACAACAGCCACACAAATCAAGAAGGATCAGGGGTATGTAAATGTGAGGTTCCAAGTCAAAACCTGAAAAGGTGGCAACAAGTGTCAGAATGCCTTCAGCTCTGAGACTACATAGCCCCTCTCAGTCAATGCAAAGTCTTAATTACAACTTTGGAAATAATGACAAACATTCATGTTTAACATGAGTGACACCTCCAGAGGGAGAGGAACTGGTCATAAGTAAGGTTTTGCTATCTTTGTGGAAGATGAATACAGTGGGTGGAGCTCCTTTATCATCTGGCCTAAGAAGAAAGTCTCAGTGTCTCACCTATCATGGAAAACTACTTCTGTGAGCATCTGATGAGGGTGAAGATCATGCATTTGGGTTTCCATCTTTCAGGCTTGTACTGTGGAGATGTCTCACTTGGTTTGTTTATGCAATATGATTGTTTACGACTAAAACATGAAAACCTTAAAATGATATTTCAATTGCAAGCATCATCAAGCTCCAACTTCTCCCAAGTCCAATTTATTTCCAAAGGAAGAATTACTGCTTAGTGTAGTAGAGACCTCACTGACTTCAGCTGAATTCAACCTCAACATGAGACAGAGGAGCAAATTTCTCTCCTCAGAAAAAGTAACAGTATACATAAAAGGGAAAGTAAGTGAAAGAAACTGTGAAAGAGAGAAGATGAAAAGCAAGAAACAAAATTAGACGCAGTTTAGTCATTATGGAGTGGTCAGAGCTACTACTTGTCTCTATTTGAAAAACATTGAATCTCTTGTCTCAGACTTCAGTGATTATCTGGAACTTATAACAGTAAAAGCACACATCACAACCACAGGGAGTGTGGGATATGCTAGCACAGGCGGATCTCAAGTCTGGTAGCTGATTTCCTACTGCACTTTTCTTTTATCACAAGGGAAGGCAAAGTAAGTACTTAGCACAAGTAGTTTTGCTTCATTCCTTATATTCTCCATGTACAACTACACCAGGAAGCAGCACTCACTTATTTTCATTTGTGATCCTACAGTAGTTTTTCACCATAGGCTTTTTATGTCTAGACACCAAAGTGGCTCCATACCATTCATAAAGGGAGGAGATACAGTGCTGAGCTCTCTGTAAATAGCTATTCCCACCTTAGACTGCAGAAAACATGCCAGATCTGCAATGAATGGAGCTCAGGGATAAGTTGATCACAAACACATCTTTCTGATGCATTATTGGATTCTTAAAGCTTAGTCCTTTGCTAATTCAGGAACACAAATAACTAATTGTACCGTGTCGAGCTCAGATTACAGCTGAGGATGGTTCCCGTGGGCAACTGGGAAAGAACACTGACTTTGCTTTTATTGTGGGAAGCATTCCCTAAGTGTAATGCCACTGGAGATGGCTGAAGGGGATTGCATCTGGTTAGGGAGGAAATTACAACCATAATAATTAGCAACAAATTAGCTGCTGTCTCATCTTGAGCCAGGCAAGCCCATCACATTACTTTTACCAGCTGCCCTCTGGTGGAAGAAGGTTCTGAACAGGCCAGGTGAGGGCCACAGGTGGCTTCCACATTTCTGCTTCATTTCACTGGAAAGCGGTTATGGATGGGCCACTTGTGAGTTAAGCCAGGAGGGACCAAATTAGGAGGAACAAACTCTGAGCAGATAACCCCTGTCCAGGGGCCCGAGAGCTTTGCTAAGCTGAGTTAGAGTGGTTGACGCCCCTTTAGCGTAGCATCTCTCTTTATGTGGTGACCTTGTTACTGACAACTGAGTGGACAGCACTTGCTGTATGTATGTCCAAGAGTTCTACAGTTTTGACCAGAATCATGTTTGCAAAGCTTTAAGGTAAGGTCTCCATGTTAATTTAAAATGGGTTCTCTAGTTGCAATTACTATAGTATAATAATTAAATTGAATTTTCTCTGAGTTTGGCTACATGCTGGTATTATTTCACCTTCAGACTGGGCAGCTCTATGCTTGGTGGTCCAAGCTCGAGTCACTCACCAGCCCATCCCCATCCTCCCTGCACTGGTGATGGATGTGGGGTTGTGTCTCAGGAAGACTGCAGAAGCTTGATTCAGAGTAGAGGATTTGACAAAAAACAGAATGGAAACCCTGCCCAGAGGCATGCCAGGTCTGCAGGTGAGAGGCACAGCCATGCAAGGTGAATAAATGGGTGTTCAGGACAGAGCAAGGATGGGTAATCAAGCAATAGGCTCAAACTTAGCATAGAAACATTTGAGGTGAGGCATCAGGAAAAAATTCTAAGCTACAAGGTCAATTAGACCATGGAATAATCTTCTCTGAGAAGTGGCGGAATCGCTGGAGTGGTGTGCGCTTGGTCTAGGTGAGTCACTTGGGATGTTTGAAGGGAACAGCTTGGCACTGGCAAAGGAGGTGGGTTTGATGGGGCCAAAGGTCATTTTTCATCTCTGCATTTTATGGTTCTACAAATTTTTGCTCTGTTAAAAACAGGAGAAAAGAAGGGGAAAAAAATAAATAAATAAAAGGAGCCAAGGCCAAGCAACAGAGAGGAAAAAACCCAGCAGCCAGGGGACTGCTCAAATGGCACTCGACATGGCGGGAGGAATCACAGACTCACTGTGGTGGGAAGGGATCCCTGACTCCAGCTCCCTGCTCCAAGCAGGGCTGGCTAGACCAGCACCCTCCCCGGGTGCACCCAGACAGAGCAGCCCTTTGGCAGGGTCAGCCCAGCTCTTCCACCTCCCTGGAGGCTCACACACCCCATGAGCTTCCCCTCCAGGGAAACCCCCATGAGACTACTGAGCCTTGGTTTTGCTGCTGCAAAGCAGAGGGGAAAAAATGTGCCACTTTCTGTTGGCCTGTGTCAGCATGTGGCTCCAGTCTTGGTTCTTTAACTGCCGTAGATGGGAGAGCACTGTAAGCCTCTGGGTGTGGGAACAGTCTTGGGGTGCTCAGTGGGACGCTGTCACCCCTGTGACCCACCATGGTGCCAGAGGTGCTGTGCTCCTGGAGAAACTGCTGGGGCTGAGACCTGGACCAGGTTTTGGTGCCTGTGGCCCCACGGGCCACGCTTGGCTTTGCAGAAGCAGGGGAAGAGGCTTGGGCCAGAGTTTTGTCCAGGGAATGAGATTTGTGTCTGTCAAAATGATCCCACACCCAGTCTTCCTCCTGCTTAGCAAAGCCACAGGCTGTTGGGGGAATACAGTATGTCTTCTACCTTAGGTGCATCTTAGAAATGGAGAGTTATGTTGTACATGTTTATTGGGGGGACAGAAGGACTGCCAGAATAAAGAGGCAGGTGAGTGTTTAGTTTTGGAGAGGGAGGGCCCACTTTGCACTGTTGCCATCAGCAGTGACACAACTCCTGTCCTGTGTCCTGGTGGTGCCATGTCCCCCTGCACCACCCCAAAGCCCAGAGCTGTTCTGGGAACTGGTGTCCTATGCCCACATATATCGACACCAAAAAGACAGACAAGTAGCACTGCATCTCCTCCCTTTATGAATGGTATTGAGCCACTTTGGCATCTAGACATAAGGAGCCAGTGGTGAAAAATTATTGTAGGATCACAAGTGAAAAAGTAACACAGTCTCCACGTTTTCCCACAGTCCCATAAAACCGGACAGGCAGAACCACATGAAGCCAAGAGGTCAGGCAGCGCTTGGGGAGCGGGAGGAGTGTGAGATATGGGTTGCAGTAACCTCTGTATTCTTGGCCACTCTCCAGTCACTTCTCGCCACACGCATTTGTGTGCATGATTAGTGTTCTTGCAGTCTCTGAATGCAGGCCAGATAACATGTTCAAAACTCTTCATTAAAACATAATCTCTTCCTTGATTCCCCCAGTCACACATGCACCCACACAGCCCCAGGCTACCTGATTGCCCTTCCTGCCCAGACAGCGCTAACACTCTCCCAGAGCCGATTCCCCTTGGAAGGAACCGCTTGTGTCACACGTGCTCAGGATCAGCAGGGAAACTCTGCGCTTGGCCTAATTAGCTGTAATGGAGGGGCAGAGCAAAATCCAAACCATGTGCTTGGGCCCTCCTCTGAATTCAGTGCGAGCACTTTCACACTGACCTGCTGGCTCCTCCACCCGAAAGCTTTGGTGCTCAACAGTCTCTGCATCTCTAACAGCTCCCTGCGTCCTTCCACACGCCCCTCCCCAGACACATGAAGCCTGGCTGGGGGTGTGGGTAGGGCTTTGTTTCCTTTCCCTATGGTTTTACAGGGCTGCCTTTCTTTGCTCCCCTGCATTCGGAGGCACTGGGCATCCCTGGGGTTGTGGGTGGCTTGGGAGTTTCAATGAGAGAGATTTATTACAGAAATAAAAGAGTCCTGTTTGACACAGACTCTGATGATGATTTCCAGCAGTATTTCCTCATGAAAGTACTGGAATGCTTTTCACAGAGAATGGATTTCTAGTGCATTACTTTCATGAAGGATTTCAGTAAATTGCTCCTGAGATTTAAAACACATGGAAGTTTAGCAGTGAAGAAGTAAATACTATACTTGTCTGCCACACCTTCTACCTGACTAGAGGTGGGATGAAGATGTTCAGATTTGGTCCTTCCAAGAGCTTTATAACCACACTATGAAGTGATAACGGCACTTAATGGTTTGTATTTCAGTTTTTCATGTTGGTATCATATGGAAATGTTTCAAGTAAGCTATTCCCAGGCATTGACACAACATGTTTTAAATCTACACACATAATTCTATAACATATCAACAAAATTCCCTGCTACATTTAGACCACAAACATGGCAAGAATACAGAGAAAGGAGAGCATATTTTTCACCACATGTTTTCAGCAGAACCAAAGGGCATGACTCAGTTTCCCTTCAGTCCTCAGGAGCACAAAGAAGCCTGACTTGCGACATGAACAATAAAATGGACTCAAGTCCCACACTCACAGCACCACCACAATGAGTCCTTCATTAGCTGGCACTTCCCGTCAGACTGTTCAAGGGGACACAGGTTTACCAAACAGCTAATCCTTGATAATGAAAGGTTTCCAACAAAGCCATCTTTCCAGGGAGTCTGGGCACTTTCACATTAGCAAGAAGTGAATAGACGAAGTGGTTCAGGAAAGGTGCCAAACAGTAGCTCATACATTGAAACACAAAGACCTGCAGTCTAAAGGGAGCTAAAGAAAAAATACAGTAGTGTTTTTTTGAGTTGTTTCTTGTCATCATAGTTACTTTGTTCTTCACTTTCTTTCATATTATTTCATTAATAGTCTTCAAAATATAAAATATATACACATTTGTCTCTTAAATTTCACTTGCAAATATAAATCTGTCTCTGCACTGCCTTATCCCACTCTCCATGTGAGACAGAGGTTTCCTCTCTTTGCTGTGGGCCTCTTCTGGACATATGCCACTTTTCTTACTATCAGTCCCTAAGCAACTGTAACACCATTGAGTGCTACCCCTTCATTTCCTCAGGGTTTTGTTTTATGTTGGTATTTAACAGGGCAACAATTGGATCTTTTCCTTTTGGGGTCTTTTTTAAGAAGGCTTTGTTTAATCAGATGCAATTAAACATTTAAGATCCAAGATAAGTATTTTTCCTTTAGAATTGCAAAGGCAGTGCATATTATTTGGATTTGGGTAAAGAATGTCTGGATTAACATCAAAACATTAATAGAAGGGTTATGGAAACAGCTTTTCTTTTTGATAGAAGGACATGGCAAAACAAATTCAGGGTGGCTGAAGAAGCAATTCACAAAGGCAGAGAAGCTGTAGGGTGAACAGATTTGAGGAAGGAAACACAAGGTGTATATAACCCGCAGTGCACAGGGGAGCTCTGGAAAGGACCCTGCCACTGCCGTCCACCTCCCCTGCAACCACTGAAGGGAGCAGGAGGAGAGCACAGCATGCGTGTGTTGTACCTTCTCGTAAAAGAGAGCAACACTTCAGCATGCACAAAGCAGTTCTGGCCATTCCTGACTTATCCATCTCTCTCTTTATTTTTCCTCTCCAAGGCAATATGAAGGAACCGTGGACTTCACTGGGAGCACCTGCCTCTGTCTAGTGTGTATGGTGGGGCAGAGAAAGGGAGCTTGTTGGGATGAAGATAACCGGTATAACCCAGCACTGAAAACCCTTGAGACAGAACTAGGCTGACACCTGATGGTTCAAGTGCAAGTCTGAGGATGATTACACTGCTGCTCATGCTGGTTTGTAGATAGACAACTCTACTTCCTGTGGCAGTCACTTTAAACAAGGAGCTTTTATGTCAACACCCATTTGGGTATAATCAGTTTATACTCCAGCAGAATTAGCCAGGTCATGATTTCAACTGAGAAGTCACTGGCCATGCTGCCGACGGGCCATGGGCCACCTCGGTGCTGGTGGCCACCGAAGGGCAAGCTGCCCTTGAAGCCCTGCAAGCTGCACAGGGATTTTTCCTTGTGGCCTTTTTCTGCAAAGTCCTTGGGACTCTTATGCTGGCAACCAGCCAGCACTTTTCAGGTCCACATCCCCCATGTCCCTGCGCTCCCATCCATGCGTGCAGACCAGCAGTTTGCAATATCTGGAATGTCTCTGCTTCATGACAGAGATGTACAAAATTGCATTAGTGTTTTGACTAAATACAGCAGAGAGTAAATCAGGTATCTCGGGCTGGTTGAGAATGACCCACAGTCCAACCAAGATGAGTGTATCCTTGCCTTAAAAGTTCAAGGCAAGTAAGTGAGACCTGGGTCTCCATTCTTCTACAAGATTCTCTACTGGAGGGAGGGGGCAGGAAGAAAAAAAAAAAGCAGCATATAAATCACTTTAAAGATCTAGGGACTATGTCTGGGCAAAGAATGTAAGATAAGGCTTATCATCAGAGCAGTATGATTTCTACAGCCTATGTGAAGTTGAATATTTGCTGTATTGGAGTCCTCTCCTTCTTGTTTATTTGTCACAGAAAACTAATTGAACCAAAGAAATTATATCATTTGCTCTTCTGGACTAAATGAATGGATAATCCTCATCTGCATTTGGCAGGCTAGCACAGACCATTCTCCAGTCTTGACAGATATTACATATAATGGTCTCTTTTTTGTTCAGCACCACTGTCCAAATGTTGAAAGAGTTTTACACATTATACTCTGTTACTAAAAGAAAAAAGCTGAACTGTAACTGAGGTTTTCCATCTATGCATCTCTGTGCTCTGCTAAACAACAGCTTGTTCCCTAAGAGGCAGGACTGATGAAGCCTGGTTTCCTACCGATTTTTGTCCCCTAACATACCCTCTACTCACCACAATAGCTCTGTTCCCACCCATACTCCTTACGTATTGCCCTGTCAATACAGAAACGCTGAGTGGCCAGATGGGGTTTGTCAGTAAAAACACACATTAGAAGAGTTTCCTCAGTAGAAGCACTAATCTGGATGTTCCTCATTTATTCAGATGCTGGTGCTCGTGAAACCTGCACAAAGCTTTGATACTTCTACCTCTCTTCAATTTGGTTAAAAACTGTCAGCAGTTTCAAAAGTTACATGCAGGGAGACAGACAGACATAGATCTCTCAATCGCTTCACTCCCTTTGGAATTACGCTAAAAACTTACTAAAAAGTGACTCTTTGAGTTCTTCAGAACTATAAAAGATGATCCTTTGCCATTTCAGAAGTTAGAGTGTTCACTCAGATACTGGGTACAATTGCATTCCCTCACTGCCTGTTTAGGGATAGTTAGGAATCCAAATAACCCACTCCTTTCACAGATGTGATGGTAGCAGAGGTTAAGTTTCCATGGATCAGTATACATGTAAGGACAGAAACACATCCATAGCCTCCAGAGATGCAGATTTTGATAAAAAGTATTCCAACCCCACATGGAAAAAAATCCTACTAAACTCTGAACGCTCAAACATTTTCAATGAGTGTCAAGAAATGATTGGGAAGTTTGAAAGACCAGAAGGTGGTGTATAGTAAAGTGTGTGTGTTGTGCTTGGCATGTAAGTTAGAAAGGCTGGGCCATCTCAAGTACATAATACCTTAAACTAGCTGTTGGAGGAAGAGTGCACTGAATTCTTGGGGATTCTCTTTGTCAAATGACTGAGGGAGTTAACTTTATACACCTTCATGTATTTGCTGCAGTATCTGTTGCAGTACCTCAGTCTGAATTTATTTGTTATGCAGATATGCCGCAGACATCAGCATGTAATGAATAAACATAAAGAAGGTATAAAAGTGTAAGTATGCTCACCAGATACAGACTTATTGCAGCAGAATCTTCCAGGTCAGTGCTGCAAAGTGTTGCAATCAATTGTCCTAACGAAATGTCTCAACAATGAAACAGATCTAGGCCTTCTGAATTACCTTTTATCCTTCAAAATGTTTCCATCTGGATGGTGATGATTAAGCCTGGTTTCCTGATACATCTCATGGTGTACACTACTCCAGAAATGTTTACTGGACTGTAAATCTGTATTTGGAAAGCAGATTCCCTGTTCTCTTTACAACATAGTGTGAGTAATTGCACAGACGGTAGCTGCAGTATACTTGCTACAAACAAGCAAATAGCATATGAAATATATGCTTTAGCACTTCATCTTCCAAGGTTTGAGCTCGGTTATTCCCTATTATAATTTGAAGTACCTCACATACTTTTACATACATGCTGTGTACAGTCCCAAGTCTCACAAACTGTTTCCCCAAGAAAACATGGTAAAAATAACAGTTGAATAGCTCCATGTATTTGACTTAAAAAGCAATATATCCTGCAGAATATGCATCTTAATAATGATCCTCAATCTGCACTGATAGTCCCCAGTGGGAACTAAGAGTGGGTATGAAATTATTCATCAACTTCACCTAACCAAGAAATTTCCAATATTCCATTCCTCACTGTTTCTGCTTCCCTGAATGCAAACCACAGACCAAGTTTAGTTTTATTTTAAGGGGAGGCTGAAGCTGATAATCTTGAGTCACTGGGGCAACAGGTAGAAATTGCAGAATCCACATACAGTGCAGTCATACTCCTCAGCAGCATGACTTGCAATGGACCCTGACACCTAAATCCAAAGCTAGTGGACAAATTCTGATTTGAAATCATTCTGGATCAGGTGAAGCACCTGATGGGAGCACAACTTCCCCAGGGGCCTGTTCACTTTGTCACCTGAAAGAAGACAGGAACTGAGTTCAGGCAACAAGAAATAAAAGTCTGGACTCCCAAATTAGCACAATATTGAGGGGATGAGGGATGTCTTTAAGCCATGCACTTTGCCCTCACTGAGGGACACTGAGATGAAAGATGAAAGAACAAGTTAGGCTCCATACTGCTGCACAAGTGAGTCTTGCTATAGACTAGAGAGTGAGAAAACCACCACCAGAAGCAGGCACATACCATGAAAGAAGTATCTTTACAAGCAACCTAGTGCTCTTTATTTAGTGCCTAGCACAGCCACCAACAGACATGTCAACACTAATGTACAATGGGGATACTGAAATGCACTTTAACCCCGTGCTGAGCTAGGAGAAGCTAGGCCAGGTTCACCCTGAACAGGAGTTACTGTTTGCATAACCTGCAACAATGGGGAACATTTCACAAATAACTGAAGAACGTCAGAGCAGCGATACGTAAAGGGAGTAGCCCTGTGCTCCCCTTAGGCTAACACCTTGTCCTCACTGACCATAAGCCCAAGGGTTTACAAGACAGTTTCTATAGGAGGTGATGCTCTGCACCAAGCAGGCAAAGAAGACACTGCACAGAAACAGTTATAACAAAAAAAGAGGCTACAGCAATACAAGCTCAAATGTCATGCTGTAAACAAGGGCTTACTGTTGAATATATCTGCCTTATATCTACTACTTTGAATGAATGTCAAGGAAAAGCCTGGGTGTGAGTCAATCTAAACTGAAAATATTTATAAGAAGTAATATTGTGGGTTGCTTTCAATCTTTGGGATACATTCATTCCTAAAATAAAGGATAGACATTATACAAGTGTTAGGTTATCTGTATTCAGCTCCTTTCTCTGTCTCAGACTTTCTGAATGACCTTGAACAAATAATTCACTGCATCCACCCCTGTCTCCTTTTACTACATCACAAAAGATACTGGAAGACTGAATTCATGGAGAAGGCACTCAGACACCATGGTGATAAATTCTATACAAAAAAAAGTTCTATACAAAAACAGTACAGCCATATTTAAAGGAAAAGATAATGTTGTCCTGACTTTCTATAATAGAAACTATATCCTCTCCTGAAAGGCCTCGTCCTCCAAGCTCTTTTGGTTTTTGTTCTTTACCATAAAAAATCTTTAACATTTGCAAAGTAACAAGTTCTTTTTTATCATTCTTTTTTCCTTCTTTGCAAAGGACATAGTCATCTTCTAAGTGCTTCTTTACAATAAAAGTTAACATAAGTTATCAGAAAGCTAATGGTGAGTTTATTACATACCAATGCCACATTTAAATTGTTTGGGCAACGACACAAACTCATTCTCTTGACTGCAGAGCAAGTATCTGAGAAGTATAATCATTGCATACAACAATTTCACCTGTCATTTAGTAACACTTATCACCAGAAAGAGTGTACTCTTTCTGCAACAGCTTTGAAGTACCAGAATGAAAGCAAGTTCTAACTGCAGACAAATGAATCTAGAATCTCTCTTCGCTTTCAGAGGTTGTACTGATGGCAAACAGTGAGTAACCTACATTATGCTTCATCAACTCAGGAGAAAATACTTGCACAACTCCAAAGTGGAAAGCAACAGAGATCTGTAGCACCTTCACAATCACAATTCAGGTAACAAACACACAAGACAGATTACTTAGCGGGCCTTTTTACTGGTATTTAATCAAAGACAAAAAAACCCAGAAGACAGTATTTGATGATGCAGGGTAATAGCTCACCTCTATCTAATAGAAATATATTTCATTTGTAATGTGAAATGCTGACTTTTGCACAAATGGTTCACATAGTCTGCTGCCTGGGGACAAGGATTACTGAAAATACTTTCTGGTCAGTCATTTTAAAGACAAGTACACAGCAGGATCCTAACTGGCATACCTGCTACTAAAGTCTGCATGGCCTCCCATACATTTCAGGGATGATGGAGTTTTATTATTTCCAGACAACAGTATATTAATTTTTTTTATGGAGTTCTCTAATAAAATGAGGTCCATATGGGTTCAGTGACCATAGCTATCTCCAGTATGAACAGACACACTGGTTCAGACCCACACCAAAGTAGTCTGAAAAGTCTGTAGACTGTTAGCCACATGACATACAGTTGCTCTGGGAATCTGCAGAGCCCAAAATATCAGCCATTACTTCACATCTATGCTCCTTAAGGGAGGGATTTTCAAAAACACAAGAATGACATTCTCACCAAGAGTCTTCTTGATCTTTCAAAATTTTATTCTACACTCATGAATTTCAAAGGATATTTAATTTG
Organism: Tyto alba; assembly: GCF_018691265.1. Taxonomy (NCBI): domain Eukaryota; kingdom Metazoa; phylum Chordata; class Aves; order Strigiformes; family Tytonidae; genus Tyto; species Tyto alba. The sequence goes on along the minus strand of NW_024881262.1, from coordinate 25,271,456 downwards.
CTACACTGCAAATATGAGAACTCATGCTCTGCACCCACCACTCGTGGAGGTCAGTCCTACAGTTATTTTGACTGTATGATCACACTGACATGAGATTTTATAAAAAGTCTTTACGCAGTTAATCTCTCCGTACCTCCTTCCATGTTTGCTGCCAAGACAGAAACACATACTCTTTCTCCACTAAAAGCCATGCTTGAAACAAATGCAGGCTTCTCATATTCAACATAATACATACTCAGGACATCATTATTTCTATGAGATCTTTCTTTTCTGTGTGCAGCTAGAAGGCACAATCTGCATAATGAAAATCCAGGAGGAAAAATGTGAATGTACTCTGTGGTTAAATTTGACTTGCCAAACACAAAAGATGGCTTCATAGGCATTTCACGTCTCTTTGGAGTTTTTTCATACAGTGTTTCACAAAGACGTTACTGCTCTTTAACCCACTGGCTGTCACTGCACCCCTGAGAGGACTCTGCTTCCCTAAGAACATACTACATCCCAAAGCACAAGTGGTATGAACAATAAGAAAAGGACATACAGAAGACTGATGTTTGTGCTGCATCAGATAGATTTGCTGGTGATTGGTGTGAGCTGTTTGGTCCCAACAGGCTAACTTCCTTTACTCTGTCTGCTGCAATAGCTAGAAACACATTCAATTCAGTATTTCCCTCTAGGACCGCAATGATTACTACAGGGTAATGTCAATATAAATGGGACAGAGAGAGTTCTGCCTAATAGAGGAATGGGAACAGTATGCTCTCTGTTAAGATTTCCTTTGTAATACACTGATAATATTCTCTGACCAAGGCATAACATTAGTCCTTCATCTCAACCTTTAAATACATCTCGGGTGTGTTAAAGACAGCTGAAAGCCAAACTGCATGTAAATGATGTCTATTCTGAGCTTATTACAAAACTGTGAGCGATCCTCACCCTTGAGTAGCAACACAGTCTTTTTGCAGAAAATAGCCAAAACCTTAACTAATGTCAGTGGGCTGACAACTGACACCAGAAAGGAAGTACTTCCTGACAAACAGGATGGCATGTGGAGTCACTCTTCTCCCAAGACAGGGACTGCTCCCTCTCTGTCAGCTGAGGAACTGTCTCTCCATTGTCCACTTTACTTTAACTCCTGATTTACACTTCACCAAACTTTTTCTGGCAATCAGACAGATCCATTGTGTCACATGCCTTGATCAGGAAAACAGGGAGCTGGCAGGAAACCCTCTTGGCTAAACAAACCCCACTTAATGCCAACTTGACATTTTTCACGTCCCTGTCATCTCTGGTATGTACTAATGACTGGACAAGATCAAATTGCTGGCAATGGTCACAGCGCTGGCTTCTGCCTTTGGAGACATGGGCTGCATCATCAGCACCTGACAAGCGACAGCCCACTCTGTGAGATGAACCAAGACACACCAGTGCAAGGTGCTAACCAGGTACAGCCTGTGTTTTGTTCCATCAGCAGCAAATACTGCCATCCACTACAGGAGTCCCACAACATTAATGCAGTCTCTGGCTTTCTGTTCCCTAGTAATATAGCACTTTGTATAAAATCAGAAGCAGACAGCAGGTCTGCTCTCCATGCAGCAACAGCTCCTCCTTCAGTGCCAAGGGCAGGAGAAGACAAGATGCTCACCTTCGCAGAGTGAATAACTTCCACTGTGCTTTGACTTGCATTGTTGGATCTACTCCTGATCAGACAGAAGCATCTAGCTTGAATTTAGGGATGCCTTAAATCCAAGCTGAGACAAGCAGGATAAAGCTTGAGAGCTATTGTCTTTCAATCCTCTTATTACAAACAGAAAGTTGGACACTGAATTACTACCCATCAACTGCAAGTTCAATTTTTCTGTTAATGAAGTCACACTGTAAGGTAGATGGTCACAGCACAGTGCAGTTTCTGCTCTTTGGAGAGGGCACTAACTTGAACTGAGCAGCATAATGGAGATAAATATTGTCTTCTCTGCCACCTGCCTTTCTTTTACCCATCTGTCTCTTAGCTCCAGCTGCCTGTTTCCCCTCCTCTGAGACCTCAGACCTTGCCTTTTCGACCTGTAATCTCTGCTGTGATTATTAATGCTATATTTACAATCAAAGTAACCAAATCAAATGAACCAAAACAATTGTTTTAGTAAGTCTTTTGTATCAGTCTGTTTATCTGGCATCTACTCTATCAGTCCTAATAAATTTGAGTGTTTAGACTTGCTTATTTATCTCATGATTCTCTACTGCTGTGTTGATGACTGAATACACTCTTAGGCAGACAATTTACATTTAAAAGGAGAGACTTTGCTATGATTTTTGCCAGACCAGCTTCAGGGTAATGGGCAGGTATTATCCCACACAAACCTCACTGGCCTCCCCTCTTGTGTTAAAGAAGAATTGGCTGTGTACTGCACATGGGCATACTCTGAGCAGAGCACACCAGCAGATGAGGGCTTGCACCATGTTTTTACTTTCCCATGAGCCTCCCTGTTGATTTGCTTGTGAATAGCATGGCTGGCACATGAAACCATGGCTCTCCCCTTCTGTGTAAGAGGTCAGACAGGTCAGCTACAACTGTGTAAAAGATGTCAGTTATTTTCTTCAGTCACAGGAGATCAAGGCTCAGCGGAACTCATGCAACCTGCCTAAGTCAAATACAACAAACACTTCAAGTGCCACAGCTTGCAATCATTAGAAATATTCCAGAAATTAAAAGTACAAACCTGGTATAAACAAAAATCTGGCAGCGGGGAAATCACCTTCTTTCCAAAGACTGTTTTGACATTTGATGACAAACTATTCAGATCCTGAAAGGGAACCTCATTTCCATCCCAGTACTCTGTCCTCTTGAGAGCCTGGGATAGGGGGGTGGAGGGGGGTAAAGGGAAGAGACTGAAAAATGACACACACAGGGGGAGTAACCTTCCAGAGATAATCAATGGCTTCGTAATGAGCAGCCGACTCTACTGAATATTGATTAGCTAGTGCTGGCAAGGCTCTGCTTGGGGGAGGTCAGCACTCCTGCCAGCTGCCTTGTGTGAACACAAAGGAGGCCTCAGCAAAAGGCAAATTCTCAATGGCAGGTTTTATATGAGAGGCACCATTCAGGCCCTCAGTAGAGGAAAAAACCCCAAAAGTATGGCTACAGCACTAGCAAGCACAAAGCATCAGCAGTCCTGCAAACTTTTGCTATTACACTGTACTGTGAAGTGCAATCCCAGGTCTGCCTTAATAAACTTGTTTTAAAGATTACCACTTGCAAATGTGCATGATACTATGAGTTGCCACAGGTTCCTCTTCCCTAAAGATTTCACTGACATGTGAAATTGGATTCTTTCACAGACAACTGCCCTCAGAAGCTCTGTCCAACATTACACCTCAGGACATGCAGGGTATGTGTATACATTTCAAGGTGATACCATATGCCGATATCGAGGCCAGCTCTAAGCACACGTCATGTACTTGAAGCAGCACAGCTGTGTTAGTACTCCATCCCTCACATAGTACTCTCTGTTCTTACTGTCCCCTTCAATAAATATGATTTTAGTTTTTTAGTATATTTCTTTTTTCTAGAAATATTTAGATATTAATTTTATGATTACAAGCATTGGTAGATACACACAGAACTCATACTGCTGAGGAAATTAGAGATTAGTGAATAAAAGGTTATCCTACCTTTTTAGAAGCAGAGAGTCTTTTCTCATAGGCTTTCTGTGGAAAACGAAATTGTAACAGTCAGGAAAAAGAGATCTGAAAACTGTTCTTTAAAAAAAAAAAAAAAAAAAAAAAAAAGAATAAGAAGAAAAGAAAAAAGTTCCAGTTCCCGCCTGGTGTAACTCATCTGACTTCAGTGGGGCTGTCCCAGGGTAGATTCGTCCCTCTGTCTTTGCCAAAAAGAGAACAACAGGAGCCAGCCAAAGGCATCTGCTTTTGCATTTCCTCAGTGAATCCGTTCATTATACTCTCCTGATAGAGAAGCTGTAAACAAAGGCACTTCATGATGTTGTATTGTGCTATCCATAATTACACTGTATGTGCTTCATCAGTATACATGCTTCAGGGCACATTGCAAAAGCTTTTTGTGTATTTAGGACTCTTTCTGAGAGGGTGGGTTAAATGAAGAGAGGGAAAAGCTAACAGTTAAAACAGAAAAGGAAAATCTAACAGTTACTTAGAGAGTTCAGCGTAAGAGAGAGGAGGCTTTATATACACACACTCCAAAAAAAAAAAAAGTAGCTAGTAAAATTCCTGCCTAGAAGTATCCCAGTAAGTTTGTATGCTTTAATACTTTCACTTATTCTTTAAGATTACAGGTCCTCTAAAATAGTAATCATATTTAAACAGTACTACCACATGAAAGCCTCAGTGTGGATGGGTACTCAGAAGAATTTCTGTAAAGTTCAGTTTGGAAGCTCTCTGAGGCTAACTTTATATAAATGACCCAACTGTGCTCTGACTTCAGAGTGATATAAGTCAGGTGCAAATCCTTTATTTGGGAGTATTAGAAAATTGTAGTGTCAGATCATAAGTGAGTCCTAAATTCTTTATTGCCTAGCAGATTACCTTAAAGTGGTTGGCAGTATATGGTGCAAGTCATTTTGCCTCTGAGAAAGAAATTCTGTTTATCTTGCACCATTAACTGCTCCCACTAACACTGTCTTGAATGTAATAAAGTGCAGTGGGAATATAACACTTCTGCTGGAGCTTTGCTTTCAGAGGTCCAGAATCTGCCACCAGAAAGTGTATAATCCACACCCTGTTTAGAATTATTTGTGTTTGAAAAGGACTTGAAAAAAAAAAATCCTTAGATAACCAACACCCAGATGGGCAGGGGAGGCAAGCATTTGAGGACTGGAAGCTGAGTGTGGTCTGGGAAGAAGAGCACAGGCAGAGGTAGCAAGCCAGGGTGAACACAGGAGTTGGTAGAGGGACAGTTTTGTGGTAAATTCTACCTCGTAATTCCTGTATGAACATTTAACATATTCTGCTGCAAAATCACAAACTTAGGTTTATTCAGTTTTTAATAGAAGTAATTCTTTGGAAGTGAAAAGAGATAACAGAATATGACCTATATCAAGATACACTAAAAATGGCACTCAACAATGTCAAAATGTTTTAAATGCTATATTTCACTGTGGACTATGGAACAAAACAGTTTCAAAGTGCATATATCAAGGAAGCATTTGGATAGCTTAACAGCAAACCAAAAGATTTCCAAACTGTGCAATCCCACTTTTTAAAAAAGTTACTGCATATCTCAGGTTTTCTCCTATTATTGTCAATTACTCCTGTTAGAGACCATAAAAGGAAAAGTTCAGCCAGCTAGAATCATAGAACAGTTTGGATTGGAAGGGACCTTAAAGGTCACCCAGTCCAGGACAGGACCCCTTCCCCCAGCCCAGGGTGCTCCCAGCCCCGTCCAACCTGGCCTTGAACCCTTCCAGGGAGGGGGCAGCCACAGCTGCTCTGGGCACCCTGGGCCAGCGCCTCACCACCCTCACAGGGAAGGATTTCTTCCCTATATTTAATCTAAATCTGCCCTCTTTCAGTTTAAAACTGTTAGCCCTTGTCCCATCCCTAAATCCCCAATAAAGAGTCCCCCCCACCTCTCCTGCCCCCCTTTTAAGCCCTGGGAGGCCGCTCGAAGGTCTCCCCGGAGCCTTCTCTTCTCCAGGCTGAACCCCCCCAACTCTCCCAGCCCGGCCTCCCAGGGGAGCTGCTCCAGCCCCCCCCAGCATCTCCATGGCCTCCTCTGGCCCCACTCGAGCAGCTCCGTGTCCTTCTGCTGTTGGGGGCCCAGAGCTGGCCCCAGCACTGCAGGGGGGTCTCCCCAGAGCGGAGCAGAGGGGGAGAATCCCCTCCCTCACCCTGCTGCCCCCCCTGCTCTGGGTGCAGCCCAGCACACGGGTGGTTTCTGGGCTGTGAGTGCACATTGCTGGCTCACAGGCAGTTTTCCATCCACTAACACCCCCAAGTCCCTCTCTGCAGGGCTGCTCTCCATCCACTCCTCGCCCAGCCTGGGTTTGTGCTTGGGATGGCCCCGACACATGGGCAGGACCTTGCACTTGGCCTTGTTGAACTCCATGAGGTTTGCCTGGGCCCACCTCTCCAGCCTCCAGGTCCCTCTGGATGCCATCCCTGCCCTCCAGCGTGTCCCTGCACCACACAGCTCGGTGCCATCGGTGAACTTGCTGAGGGTGCATCGATCCCACTGTCCACGTCACCAACAAAGATGTTAAACAGCACTGGTCCCCACACTGATCCCATAGGAGCTCCACTTGTCACTGCTCTCCACCTGGACATGGAGCTGCTGACCACAGCCCTCTGAGTGCGACCATCCAGCCAATTCCTTATTCACCAAGCCATCAAACCCATGTCTCTCCAATTTAGAGGCAACTTAGAAACAAGGATGTCGTGCAGGAGAGTGTCAAAACCTTTGCAGAAGTCCACGTAGATGATGTCAGTTGTTTTTCCTTCATCCACCGACACTGTAACCAGAACATAGAAGGCCACCAAATTGGTCAGGCATGACTTGCCCTTAGTGAAGCCATGTTGGCTGTCACCAATCACCTCCATATTTTCCATGTGCCCTAGCACAGTTTCCAAGAGGATTTGCTCCATGATCTTGCCAGGCACAGAGGTGAGACCTGTGCCTTTTATGAAAAGTATTTACAGATGAGTAATTACAGCTAAACAGTAGCTCCTTCCTCTAGAAAGGATTGGATATACACATGTTGCCTTATTCTCTGCTCAAATGACAATGGACACAAGGTATTGGGGAGCAGCCAATGACAACTGTGTCAAAGTGACAAGTAAAGTAACTTACCCATTTCTCACTAGAAAGCCAGAGCCAAAAACTCTGCCTCACCTGGGCCCCAGGGTTTAGCATCTTACCTACACAGTATATCCCAGGAGTTCTCTAACAGAAGCTGACTCTGAAGGAAGTGATTACATAGCAACCTTTTAAAACCTTGCCATAAGAGCTGTGGACTTATTCCTGATGTTGTTATTTAGAAGGTGCATGCATTTATTTTTCCAGTCATAATATTCATTAGCTTGCCCTTCACAGAAAGGAAAGCAAGCCAGCAAAGGACATGAGTAGACACTATCACGTCAAAAAACACCCAGCCAAGGCACAGTTATTCCATGCAAATTCTTAAAGTTTGGAGACTTGCTCAGTTGGAGTTTCAAAGTTGTACAATTCAATGTAATGAAGAGGAAAGGATACACAATGTAGTAAAATAATAACATACTATTACTCTGCAGAAAAATGTAGTCACTCCACAACAGTTTTTGTAAAAGTCCTCCCCGCACTTCTAACAATAAATTATTATATTAATAACTATTAATAACATCTTACCTAGCTATTAAAATCCACAGATGTCAAAGTCTTTAACAAAGAAAGGACCATCATTTGCTCATTTTGCATTATCTAAGGTTTGACCCTACCATCGTGGCAGGTAGCCATATTGTGACTATTGGCACAAAGAAATCCATGAGAGCTGCAGGAACCAACATGTGGCTTCTGCAAGAAATTTTCGCTAGACCTTGCACTACACAGAACAGAACTCAAAAACCTTTCAGACTAATGTGAAGGAATCTATTTCTACAGGTCCAAAAATCTTTAAGATTAATTTTTAAAAAATTCCTTTGGACTAATTAAACCAGAAGTAATGTTTAGGAGAAGTGCCAATGTGCACCCTTTGGAATTATTTTGGTTTTCTCCAGAACCTTAGCATGGCCCCAGAAATGAGTCTGTTCTGAAGAAAACTACCTGTGGAAAACTGGAAGAGACCCACACATTGCCTCCTCAACACTGAAGTTTAGACATATGGATGTGTCTGTAATGACCATCTAGCTGAAGTGGAACCTAAGTCATCCATCCAAGACAAGTATACAATGCTCACCATTTCTGTGCACTATTAAGATGCTACAGCTAGATGTACTCTGCAAGTACTAAACTGGTGGAAAGTACAGCAGCCTTCATTCACAGTGCTTTAAGGAAAAGCTTCAGTCAGGGTGAGTCTAGGTCTGGGCTGCAATGAAGGCTGAAATACAAAGTCGCATGCAGCCAAATGCTGTGTTTCAAGTGGCCTGGGATCAAACCCATCCTGATTTGCACCCAAACCATATACCATTTCAGGCTTGCTTGAAACTTAGCCATCTGTTGATGAAGGGTTCACAAACTTTAGTGAACTTGTCCTGAACTTTGCATTGGAAATGAGAAAGTAAAATAAAATTTTAAAGTTGAGGGTCCTGCCTTAAGACATTCTGCCCATCTCCGATACTGATACTTTTTGTCTGTAATGCAGTGATAACTACAGGCCACTTCCCAGATTGGAGACTTGCTATAGAAAGGCAAAGTCAGTGAAGGAACAGAGGAGGAAAGTGGGGGGAGGTGTACCAGAGCAGAGACCCCCCTGTATCCTGTGGTGAGATGGCAGGGCAGCTACTCCCACCACCCATGGAGGTCTACGCTGGAGCAGACACTGATATACTATCTGGGGGGGGGCCCACAGGTCCAATTAAGGTGGCTGTGCCTGAAGGCAGCTCAGACCCTGTGGGAAGAAGCAGCCCCCACTGTTGCAGTTCTGTGCTGGGAGGATTGCAGCATGCAGGGGTGTTCCACACCGGAGCAGCTCAGGAAGGGCTGCAGCCCATGGGAGGGACTCCAGTTGGAGAAAGGTGGTGTCCCATGCCAGAGCACCTCAGGAAACACCAATGGGAGGGACTCACGTTGGAGAAAAATTTGTGGAGGACTGTCTCCTGTGAGGGGGACCGCACTGGAGCAGGAGGAAGAAGTTCCATAAGTTCCCCCTGCTGGAAGATGGAAGAAGCAGCAGCACTGACTGCACCCCCCATTCCCTGCCCCTGCACCGCTGTGGGGAGGAGGTAGAGATATCTGGAGCAAAGCTGAGCCTGGGAAGAAGGGAGGGGTGGGGAGAAGGTGTTCTTAAGATGTGGTAATGCTTCTCACTGTCATACTCTATCAAGTGTTGCTGTTAGTGTCTGTAATAAATCTATGTTTGTTTTTTTCTTCTCCTAATGAGTCTATATTTTGCCTGTGACCATGATGGGTGATTCATCCCTCCCTGTCCTATCTCGAATCCCAAGCCTTTGCTTCTTTTCTCCTTCTCAGCACTGGGGGAAAGGGAGGGAGTGAGCAGCTGTGTGATGCTCAGTTGCCCTCTGAGCTCAAACCACAACAACCAGCCAGGCTGCTGTTCCCCTGGGGATCCATGTTAGTGGTCCCCAACACAAACATCACTCCTGCACAGGATTTCTGAACATAAGACAATGAAGTCAGAGGTGCTCTTCTCTTAGGGCTGATAGACATTTGGAAGTAATCAGGATGAAAAAGAGCACATGTCCATGAAAACAAAGATGAATGCAGAGCCCTAGTTTCAGTAAAATTGGAAAAACCATGACATCACACTGAGATAACTTATTATTATTATTATTACTGCTACCATGTGTTGTCATCCTTGCCTCTCCAAGAAAAAGTTACTTAAGCTGAGACACTTTCTAAAGTGCAGTGATGTGCTGCAAAAAAAGGTGGCAATTCAACAGGCCCTCGTCTCCTCCTCAGGAGCATGGCAAACCCATGTTTTCTGGACAATGTTATGCATTCCTTGATTTATGACCACTGAAGTTTCCAGGATGTCTTGTGTGCAGATTTGCTCTGGAAGCTTTTGCCTGCTTTCAGCAGCTTAAATGCAACTTTTTTTTTTTTTTACTTTTTTTTTTTTTTTTCCCCCCCCCAGGAGGCTTTTCCATGCTCCCAATGCATTTTGCTGATGTCAGTTCCCCTGCACTCTCTCTGCCGGGCATCCTGGCTAGTTATTTATGTGGGATGTGAAATGAAAGACTGCACTTTTCAGATGAATGTGGCCATATTCATGCCATTGGGAATTGTTATTTGGACTAAGCAAAGAACAAAAGTCAATCCAGCAGCTATTATAATCAGCGTCTTTTATAAGTTGATCCAAGCTCCAAAACACTTGAAAGATGATTGACAGTTCCAAGGCTTGAAAGATTCACTGTTTGAGAACTTTTCATTGCAAATTGGTATTTCAGTTCTCCTCTGAAGACAGAGCACCTGAATTTTTTTTTTCTTCCTTTAAATCAGACTCTTGTGCAGTCACTTGCCTCCAGAAGCTGGGACTTTAAGGGAAAAAAAAACCTCTCATTTCAAAACTTTAACTGCCAAAATTATGAAAGCTATTTTCTCCTGAGCATTGACATTAACATTTCTTCCACATTCTAGTTTATCACCCACGCGCTTCTCACCACACCTTATGGGCCCGGTCTCTTTTTCAGCAGGGAGAAACTGGCTACCAAAATGTACTAGGGTTGTCCCTTTTGTTAATGAGATTATAGCAAATAATATAAAAAAAAAAACACTTACTCATACGGAAACAGCATTAATCCCTTCTGCCTGCCCCACCCCGTAACTTTCTGTCTGAGCACAAAAGCTATCGTCTGCTTTGGCAGCAGAAAAGCATTTAAAAAATGTTTCCAAATACTAGGTTTTCCCCCCCCATTCTTTTCAGTTTAGCTCTGCAGGAACACACAGACAAAAAGTGTAACAAAGACTATGTAATTAACACAGGGCATTCATATTGTTTTCTGGGGAATAACATCAAATATAATTACCAGAAAAAGGTGAAGAAAATACAGAAGCTATATATAAAGCTGTACCTTTTGGTAATTAACTTTGCAACACAACTTACTAACTTACAACTATCTAGGGATAGATCCATATCACCTGTACAATATAAGTGGATGTAGTACTGACCTCATCTGACTCAGTGGGTCTCACATATTAATGCACAGAATCAGGAGGAACGGCTAAAGAAAACAGCAATGCTGACTTCAGTTTGTGTTAGCACATCTGGACATTTAAAAACAGTGGTTCAGGGTGACAGATTCACACCCTATTACACTGCCTCCGTGGCAGAAGCAGTATCTGCTGGCAGAGTATGGATAGGAGAATTTGGAGTGGTAAACCTAGACAGACATTTCTTGAAAACCTGACTGTGAACTTGTATCAAAATAATACTATTTTCACTAACCTACAAATACATCCACTGATTCTGTCCAAAAGCAAAGCTGAGAGTTAAAGAACTACATCTGCTTTTGACTAAGGAAAAAATGCGAATATCTATTAAAACTCAAAGCAAAGGGATAGCTTGCTTTCCTTTTTTTTTTTTTCTTTTTTAAATTATCCATATTATTCTACATTACTTTTACAGGAATTGGGGGTAGTATGATTGACACTCGATGGCCCTACAAAGAATACCTTTTTCACACTAAGACATACTTTTCCTCAGTGTATATGCAAATTTCCAAATAAATGAGACTCAAGTGTATGGAAAGAATATATTTGTAAGTTTGATTTTTACTTCACACCTTGTTCCTGAATAATGGAGTGATCTATCTAACTTTTAAAACTGACCTGCCCAAGCAGTTCATACACTGTGCTACCTGGCAACATCTTAATCAAGGCTTGATTTTATTATGCAGCTGTAACACCACAAATTCTTCAGTATTTGCCAATTTTCATCCAGTTTTGTAAATAATCGTGCTTGCAGCACCATACTTGAAGCATCAAGTGAGAGGTTTTATTTCTGTCAAACACCAGCTCTACTTTTCTTCCAGAAGAAAACACCAGCAGGAGAAAAGAAAAAAAAAATACAGCACCTTCTTAGAGTCTGTAATAATGAGAAACTTTCTAGGAAGAGCATCAAATATTCCAGCATGCACAAGAAGTAATTTGTTCTCAGTCAGCTATTTACAGGTTCTTAATCCACCCTGTGTACTGTAGCAGTCATATAGGATTTCAGCCTTTTTTTTTTTTTTTTAACCTAAACTCATACTAGTTAACCGTTCTCAGTAGAGTACACAGAGACTGTTAAAATCAGTAACAGCATGTTTGGCAGGCAACAATTGTATCTAACCACTACAAAACGGCGACAAGACGTATCTGAAACCCCTTTCTCCCTTCACTAGAGAGCTTTCTTAGGGGTTGTCATTTGGAATCCACAGAGATCCCTCTCCTGAAGAATTCACTTAGGTCTTAGAGCTTCCAACCTGTTTGTAGATCCTGGGATGAGAAATAAGGTATGGAATACATAAGTGACATCTCCAAAAGGGACCACACTTTTCACTGAAGACCTTTTAGAAGTCAGCAAATAAGAAAAGTCAAAAAATTGCCTCTCTGCATCCTTTTTTTTTCCCTCAGATGGATGGCAAAAGAAGGCAGGTAGTGCCTCTACACTTCCTTGTGATCATAGCCTAACAGCTAGAAAATTTATTCACAGTATAGGAAAACCAAGCTCCTCTTTCCCCTTGAAAGGGATTCATCCCATACTGTTAAATAGGCCACCCTTACCACTGACACATTCATACAGAAAGATAATCCAGCCCTACAATGTTTATAATTGGAAGTAAAAATCAAAACTAAAAAAAAAAAAAAAAAAAAGAAAATCAAACAACTTTGTTATCCCCTTTACAGGCAACAAGCCAAGGACAGTAAGATTATGAATATAAATCAATTGCATAGCTGAGAATTAAGTCCCTATGCTCTAACCCATAGGACGGTGATTTAGGTACCTTTATTTTTCATTTGGGATTCACTCCAGTAGGTTTACGTAGCATGTACAAGTTCATAGTGTTCAAGTCATTATGCAGCAACAACAGTTGGAAGCTCTGTAGAACCTTGTACTCAAAAGTATGCACACAAACATGAAACTAGATTACAGATTTGCCTCACCATTATTTTGCCTTTTGTATGGATTTTAGACTGTTAATACCAGGTGAGCTGACAGAAAATGCTTAAATTATAGTAAGTAACAAGGAAATCACATTCATTAACCAACTGGTTTTGATATTCAGGGTTGCTGGATATTACTGAAGTATTGTAAATTAGTGAAACAGAGACTCAATTCAACTAAATTTATGTTAAATCTGAATTAATGCCTGCTTTTATTTTGAGGGGGTTTTTGTTGTTTATTCTCTTTCTCACAAGCTTAACATATTAACTATTTTCTGTTTTGAAAAGTTAATGTGACCTGAAATTAGTATGGAACATGATGTTCATCTGCCTTCATGGGTACCTTTTGTTTCAAAGAGTTTCAGAACTCTTTAACTATTTTAGTCAAGCTATAAAGGAATCGGGGTTTTTATGCATAAGAATTATTTATATTGATTTAAATAATGGCTTGCCCACAGGAGACTGCACTAATTTATTCATTTGTTTCTACAATTTTTCTGTAGTTTATAAAGCTGTTTGCTTCTTTGCAATAAAGTATCTTTGGACACGATACAAGTAAGCAGCCACAAACGGGAAAATGAAAGGATGATTTATGATGGGAAGGACTAACACTAACAGAATGAAGAAAGACTCTGTCTAGCATATGAGAAACCAGACACCAATCTGTGTACATTCTCATGCAGTTTGACAAGAAGTTTAATTACAAAATAATCGAAGTCCACCTGCGTGCAACAGCAACACATGTAATAAAAATGTCAGAGAAGCACTGCCCAAGTCTGAGATCTGGCAGCAGACCTGCCCTCACAAAGTCTGCAAATCAACCTGGCATATCCAAGAGGTTTCATTATGAGTAAGGGCCACTGGGTGCAAAATGTGTTAGCCCAAAAGAAGAAACTCACCATTTCATAGGTCAGCTCAAGAACAAATAACTTTGGTGACATATGGAAGATCAAAAAGCTCTACCTACAGCCAAATGCATGTTTGTACAGCAAACAGCTGAACTTTCACAGGCATCTACAAATGAGTGCCTAACCATCCTCTCTTTACAGCTGCCTGATGTTCATAAATGAGGCCTGAAAAGGAGAGCTGGATGAAAGGATAACCTTTGTGGCACGTGGAACTCCTAGAAAGATTCAAAGTCTTTTCTGTCATCCCCACAAGTTGTGGTGACCCCTAAAAACCAAAGCTTTCCTTGGGGACACATGAGCAGGAAGTTTCCCAGATGGCAGTTGACAGAAGACTGGGTGGGCTACGTGGCTCTCTCCACACTGCTTACAGAAAGGACGCAGAGCTCTGTTTCCCCTTTTGGGATATCACTGATAAGGAGGTATAGGGAGCTCCTGATATTCTCCAAGTCATAAGCACTTGGAGCCCTATCTGTAGCCAAGAACTGGAATAATTTGGATCTATAGGGGATGTACACAGGCTGTTACAAAGGGTGCCTCTGTAACACAGCAGCACTATTTCAATGCTGCTGGCCTTCCCTCCCCTCCCACCAGGGCAGGCTCGCTAGGTTCTGCCAAACTGCAGAACCTGACAAAAAGCAACACTGTGCTGCTTTTGTTCTTGTGACGGGGAAGAAAAAAAAAAAATGGCACTTTTTGAATGGATTAGGATTTAGAAGAGATTTAAGTCATGGAATAGTTTCAGGATATAAGAAAACGAGGTCTCAAATCTGGACAGTCTTTAAGAAAGCAGCATTAATAAATTAGAGGTTTAGTTATCCTCTCATCTTAGATGGGCTATTGTAAGGTTCTCAGAAAGCTTTCTGAATAAATTTGTGATTTTAACAGAAACTGCATTACCTCTCTTCACTCTTTCATGCAGTATGATTTGTTCCTTCCCAACTCAAATAACTTACATGCACTGTGCGAATATAATGCTGTATGCAAGTAGATACAATCACAGACAAAAGTACCTCTCCTAGTTTATGTATTTTAATAACTCCTCCTGTCATTTATAATACCCACACAGAAATGGAGCAACCATAGCATACTCCAGACATAAGCATCTAAGCAAACTACCGAATGATAGTGTGCAATGTACAGTTTTGTCCACATGGAGCCCACATAGGTATGGGCTTACTTGGTGAAGGAGCTGAGCAAGCATTAGGTCTCTTCTGTTACTGCCAGTTCCTGCTTCCCTGCATGATAGTGACAGTTCATGTTTTTCTTGGCAGCAAACTGTAGCTGCTTAGCAACAGTACAACCCCAAACATTTTGTTTGCCACTTGTCAGGTTTAAAAGAAACCATTTATCATAAAGGATAATGTGTGCACAAGACCACTTGTGTGCATACCACTCTCTGCTTCCTGTACACATCACAATTAATGCACAAATAATCTATGCATCAGCAGTGAGTCCAAGGTATTGAAGTTGTTGCACAAACCCAGGCTGACTACTAGATGTACACCCACTAGCTCTGGCTCATTCTGTAACACAGGTATGTCTCTTAAAACTTACAAATTCAGTGGTTGCAAATAGGTCAAACCACAACAAAACCAACCAAACCAATTAGAAAGCAGACAAGGTGCCACCTTCCCCACCCTGGATCAGCACTCTGCAAAACCTTCAGGAAATGTGTGTTGCCCCAGCACTCTGCTTCACATGATGGCTCTGACATCTGCCCAAGGACTGTTTACACCCCCCACGTAGCTGTATGGATTCCTACCCCTTTCAGTCAACCTCACAAAAGATCCCTGCAGTAGGCAAGCAGAAAAATTACAAGGAAAAGTCACATGAAAGAGTCTGTATCTGCCCCCTAATGCAAGGAATCGGCACCACACGATAAACCCTACCCATAGACAAGAGCAAAGGCACTACAAATGGAATATATATGGAAACAAAGCTATCTAGCAATCTAACAGATAAAGCTGTTAGTACTGTTCAGTTTACATTTTTTTGTGTTCCAGTTTTGCATAGCTATGCTGGCAAAAAAACCCAACATAGCTACTGCCCCAAAACTGCCACACATGTAGAGGTGCCTCTAGGAAAGGGCTAGTTGCTGCTGAGGCACCGCCTGACCCCATACCTGCAGTCTCCAGCCCATCATCATCATCATGTATTTCCTATCTGTCACATACTTCAGAAGAAAAAACAGCCAGCAAATATTGCTTTGACATTTATTTTGATCTGCTGATCTGCCCATCCACTAAATACCTAAAAGAGAAGACTTATATACAAAAGTAGACATATTACACATTCAAAATTTACTAATATAGCATTGTTATGAATAAAACCGCCAGCATTTTAAGCTCAAATGTGTCAGTGCTTCTCTGCTTAAATCTAAAACCTTAAACCTATCACTTTTGTAGGACTGAATGTTTCCTTATCAATACTAAAGGGGCTTTCTGCAAGGTGAAATGGAATGAACTGTAGCACCCATACCTGGCCCAATGCCTTGTTTCTTCCCTATGTAGTAACACATTAGACAAAAGAATTTTAATTAGATGTGCCCAGACCACATTTAAAGTAAGTCCCACCACAGCCTCAAAACTGATTCCCCGTTATATTTGACAAAAATGTTCGAACCCCCCCAATTCTTTACTTTCATAATGTTCACGTTTTCAGGACCACAATATATTCTGTTGCTCATCCAACAAAAGAGATGAATGTAACCAATGAAGAGCACAACAAGAAATTGCAGGTAGAAATTAACCTAAAATATTATCAAATCACTTGCAACTATGTAACAGTATATAAACTGGCTAGCAATTACTAGTGTATTGCTTTGTATAGTGCTCTCTTAGTAGCCCCTACAAATTCTCCCCTGTTGGATCACCTGCTTCTGGGTACAGTGTCAATATTTACAATGCTCCTTCTAGTAATAAACCATGAAGGTAACTGTATGGTACATATTAACAAATTATCAAACGCTTCAGCAGAGATGTCTTTTAAGCACATAGGAAGTTAACTAAAAATCTCACATACTTGTACTAAAATTTCTTACCTTGCAGAGTTTCAGCAACAGCCAGCATGCCAGGTACGCCGTCAGAGTGAATTTCGCTTTCATATATCTGTCAGGCAAACAGGTGAGGTACATTTGCACCAAATCCAGCTCTTCATGGACAACACTGTTGCCAGCATTATTAATATCAACTTCCCCACCCTCTTGCCTTCCTTTTTCCTCTTCTGCTGATGCACTCAAACATCTACTGAACTCCATTTTAAAAAAATGTTTTCCCCCCCCTTCTCCACAAAGCCCTGATCTTTCCAGAGACAGCTCAGGAAAGTTTTTATTTTATATCAGTAATAATATTCCCTGATCCTCCAGAAGTATGTAGCCTTGTCTTTAAGCCAACCCAAAAAGTTAAGACTATGGTAGAACAAACTTTCTTTAAACTGCATTGGCTCTTTGCCTTTCTCTGATTGAACAACCTCTTGCAAATGTGTGTACAGCTACAAGATAAATATAGCACCAGCTAGCCTTGTCATACAGCACAAGAATACTCCTCCCGTTGCCAAGAGAGAAGAAAAAGATTCCATTTATTTAAAGAGCAAGTCCGTGGCATCAGTACTCCCTTGTTCATTCGAAGGGGGGGGAAAAAGATGAAAAATCTGTTAGCTTTGAAAACTTTAATTTTTGCCAACTGTGCCTCCTCAGAACAAATCCCAATTCTATATAAAAAAAAAAAAATGTTCTTACAGAGGAGGGTTTTTTTTAATTCCAGAGACTCCTAGCCACAGTAATTCATTGTCTGTGATATCGCAGATGCCAAGCTCGCAAAGGCTACAAATTTCAGAAGAATAAATGAGGTCTTGCAGATGGACTAAAGCCAGGACATTTTAAAATAACAAGTAACCCTTCCATAGGCCAAAATATGAAGAAAATATGCAAGAGATTAACTAAGTAATTTTTACCTAAGCATTAAGCAGCTCATCTGTGCTTTGCGACAGTTCAAATTTGTACATTAAGAACAATTTTAAAGACCTTTAAACTACTCTTAGTGACAGTTAGAAAAGTCCTAAAGGTTTAGGTTTAATTGTATCAATTACGAGAATTCAGCAGCATCAACAACTAAAATACATCATTTTATTCAATAGGATTAAGTTTACTGGTAACTTCATGCAGAAAGTGATGCTTTCTTCAAACTATTTCCCCTACCACAGGGGGGATATTCAAGTAAAAGAGATCACTGTGGTTTGCTGAAAACCTAATGAAGAATTTTAATATCTTGAAACATTGTCCTTTTTAACATTTGGAGGATCTAACACCCAAAGATTCTATGATCCTGGACCGCTCTTAAGCGTCAGACATGGCAGTCATTCATTATATGCTTAACATCCACTGTTATGACCTTTAATCATGTTAAATACCACCTTGACCTAATCTCAATGATTTTCATAGGACTACCTATGAGTTATATATTGTATTGTTAGAATGCGTGTTTCAGAATATAAAAACAAAGCTGCTACAAACGCATATACAGTCCTTAAGAAATGGAAAATGAAATGCAGAAAATCTAACACATTGCTTTTGTCTGATATATTTTGTAAGGTGTCTGGCTCACCTGGTTCCTCTGATGGGTACAGCTGTCACTATTTCCCTCTCTTTTCATGTTCACACAAATTTGAGAAAGAGAAAATACAATGAATTACACAGCCAAAGCTTCCTGTGATAGCTTGCTGTAATAATGCAGAACATCATTTCTATTCCTACAGGCAATCCTGAGTACAGATGTTGAAGGCAAGCTGGCTCTAGCAATTGCAAAGGAGCTGGATAGCATCCCAGCGTTCACTCCTCCTAGCCATATCCCTCTGCTGCCAACAACGTGCGCCTGCAATTCCCACATGATGCTTACTCTGTTATAACTCAACTTTTGAGTAATCCTCAGCAGCAGCCCCTACTTTTTCCCACCTGCAGTTGATTAGGGTGCCGCTTACGGAGCTTCAGATGTCAGCAGGCAGCTACCGTAGCCTTTGTGTGGTAGTCTTCTCTGCACAGGGGCTGGCTAGCACTCCTTGCTCCTGAGCATGAAAGCAAACTAGTTCATGTGGAGGCAAGTTTCACAGCTCTTGCGGCTCTCTTGTCCCTAGAGGTGAAGAGCCTGCTATCTTTGTTTGAAAGCAACTGTGGCCATGCCAAAAGCCTGTATCATCATTGCCGCCAATTTCAAACACAGTTAAAGAGCACTTGACATAGAAAATGACAGGGAAGGAGAAGTCAAACCAAAGAAATGTCAATAAGCAAATGACTGAGCTAGCTTATAAACTTGTAGAACTCTGTCAGCTGAGAAAATTACAAGATGAGTGGATGAAGATGAAAACTGCATATACTGCTAAGGTACTTTCTCTTAGTCCATTCCCCGGAGTACATGACACTGCCACATACTGGCAAAGTCATACTATTTTCATCTTTCTGTTGCGTCCCAGTTCTTTGACCACTAAGGAGTTTCTACATGAGGTATTTTTAATCCTAATATTTCTTCTCTAATCCCTTCCATTTATGATGTGAATAAAGACCTATGAACCAACATAGACAAGTCTGCCTAAGCTGTTTCATTTGCACTTATCAGGGCCAGAAAATGATAGTTGAAATAAGATCCACTTACACCCTTCAGAGAATCAACACTCCCAGAATTTCTATCCTGAGCAGAAGCCATGATAGCAGGTCACAGAAATTTTAGGAAAATAATAGATATAATGATAGACTTGGACCAAGTCATAAAACTCCTTGATCTGGAATTCTTACACTTTGCTGTAGTTAATATGGTCATTTTTAGATCTTCTAGGTAAGTGCTAAGAGGATGCATTGGGATTTACATCAAAAGAATCTAGCCCTACACTACTGCACTGTACACAATCTTCAGCCTTAACACTTTCATGCACAAAAAGGTGTATTTCTGTGTTCCCTCATATCTGATTAGATGTCTTCCTTCACTTTTCCAGGGAGAGAGCTTTTATGACTAAGTTGTAGGAACGCTTATTTTGGAATTTAAAAAGCATTAGGCTTCTTTTAATATGCACATTACTGACTAAAAACTACCTAAAGCCTTTAAATAATTGTAAGTCCTGAACTCCTTCCAAATTTTCATCATCTTTTTAAAATTATAAAATCCCTTTACTCCTCATAATAATTTCCTGTTGCCTCAAACGGTGATAATATCACTACTCTAATCCCATCTTCTATCCCTGAGCAGACCAGCTCTTTTACCTACAAAACTTCAGGAATTTCCAACATGAAACAAAATCAGAATGATTTGTAGAAGGTGAATTAAAAAGTAGTCTGCATGCACTGCTCAGATACTGTTTTTTCTTGTCTTCACAAAGTCCAGTGTTTGAAATGGCTTCAAAGTCTTAAGATAAAACAAAATTCCCAAATAATAACTTTTTGTTGTAACTTGGTGAGAAATCAATGAAATTATGAAGAATTAATTTTAGCATCCCACTGCGATAGGTAATTTTCCCTCCACAGCTTGTAGTTACAAGTCCAATTTTTGTTTTGTGTTGGAATATGGATTCATATTTGGAAACAGCTTTTCTTGCCAGATATGATTACCGTGCAGCCCCTCCAGCTTCTTCAGCACACAGTGTAGTGTAGAAGAACAGGTCCGTTTTTTTTTGTTTTGCTATTTTCAATTAAAAATGATTCACAGCAGAAGCATTGGTGTTACACTCCCGAGGAATGCGGGTAAGCTCCTGGCAGGACATACCCACTTCCCTACTCAGTTCTGCCCAGCCTGAAGAACAGTTCCTTACAAGAGCTCTAGATAGGACTATGCTTCCCCATCCCAAGATTTTAAAACAGCAAACACCTCCACTCCCAAAAGAAGAAAGCAAACAAAACAAAATGAAAAAACCCAAACAAACCAACCACCCACAGTTTTTATTTCTGTTATCCTCACTTCCAACTCATTTGCTCATGTGTTTCTAAGCATACTGTAAGAAGGCTTTCTGCAAACTGGGCTCAGAAAGTAGCTTTCAGAATCTTCAAGCCAATGATTTTGCTGCCATCCTTGGGCACTCTATCCCTGCCCTGTTAATACATTCAGTATTACTACAGCACTCAGTAGCTACAGTCTGAGGTATTTAAGAGATCAAAGATGTTCAACAGTGAAATTGTCACAATTCTGTATTAACAAGTAACTAGAGACTGTATAGAGGAAGACAAGAACTTTCAGAAGAAAGGGATTTATGAAGGGCAGGCTGCTAAGAGCTAATGAATTGAAATGTGAGGTAACAAACAGAGAATTTACGGACACAGGGTAACATGACGTAATGCAGTTGAGAAGCTGTTCCAGTTATGAAGGACAAATAGGTAACTGACATCACACGATGTTGTTTAAATCAAAATTGAGTTGTTTAAATCTTACGCTTTGCTTGCCAGATTCTACAATGATACCTTTATGAAGTGGGAAAGAGAACATTCAGCACTGACACTACGATTCCACCTTCAAAGGCTCCAGCAATTTCACTTAAATAAATTTTAGAGCCCTGGGAAAGCAGTTAACCTTGACTTTACCCAGAAGACTGCTCAACCCTGATGTTCCACCAGAGTGCCCATATAGCTTAAACAGGTATCTTGTGGTTGTGCATCATATTAAAGCTCCAGTTCAGAATGGTTTTTAGTAAATATCTAGTTGCATGTAGATTACGATTTGAGTTTATATATATACACTCTATATATATTTACACCTCTTACCACATGTATTTAGCTGATATAAGCAGGTTTTAGATGAGTAACTGATGGTCACAGGCTCTAATAATGCTCAGTTGAAAGGCCCACTGAAATGGGACATTTTAAACTCCTACAAACTGCTTAGAATCTATGTAAATAAAATCTTCAAATGGGGTATACGCCATTTCAATCCTACCATGACTGATTATTCCTTTTATCAGACTTAGCTCTAGCAACAACAGTAGCAATCAGACACTTGTAAGCTGGCACTGATATTAATGGTACCTAGAACATTTGCAAAAAATAACTCTTATTTAAATCATGCCACCTCTCACTGCAAGTTATTCTAGATGGGGATTTTTCTACTTATCTGCAATTTTTATTTAACTGGAAGAACCCTTTGCTTTAATTGTTATGGTATAGGTACAGGGGGAGGACTGGAATAAACCCTTCCAGGATGAGACAGCTCAGGACTTGAAACAGAATGTCAACCTTCCTCTTCCTGGTGGATACTTCATTTTTTTACTAACCACCAAAGTATTGCCCCTTCACAGTTAGTGACCACCCCCAAGTACCCAGTCACAAATCAAGCTTCAGAACTCTGAGATTAACGCTTCCCCTCCCACCACCAGAAGAGAGTTTCTTGAATCCGTATTTTAAAGCATTTTATGTTTACTCCCGAGAATTCTTCCAGGACTGTGATAGAAATCTGTTTAAAATGAGAGCCCTGGCTCCTCATAAGTTGCTTGACTATGGAGAGGGAGGCATTTGGAGATACAAGTTTTATCATGAGTGAGCAACACTGGTTCTCTGTACTCCTTCCAGTATTTCAGCAGCTAAGCAGTACTATCTCATGACTCGTTTGGGATTCTAGGACCCGCCATCAGCCAGTCTTGCCCTTAAGTTTCATTAAAGAAACTTAACGTGCCTTAAGGCAACAGAATGGAGCTAACCTACTGGAAAGCTGCTGTCTTCCCTGACCTTCTCACTGCCTTTTGCTAAAAGATCACAGTATTGCTTTGTTGCATTTGTCTTACTCAAAACTCTGGTAATTCTAGCCTTGCAAATAGTACCTTGGCACTACCAGAAATCCTAAGGAGGAGCTACAGGGCCCTGAGCAGAATTCTTCAACTGTCTGAGCAATCTCCCAAAATAGACCAGGAAATGTGATAGTTCTGATTGTTTTCAATCTGCTGGAAATCTTGCATCAGTGCTTAGAGATTTATTCAGTATTTAAGATGACAGAAAAGCATCTATGATCTGCACAATGACCAAGGGATGCACTGTAAGCAACCGGGTTTCTTGTGGTATTTGATGGACTATTTCCATCTGGCTGGACTATTTCCCAGCATACTGCTCTGAGATTTGTAGCACTTCATACTTATTCGCAAATGCTCTACAGTATTTAGGGCCATTTCTTGCATGAGTTAGTCATTGCTACACAGCCATCCATTAAAACCTCCACTGGGATATAAACAGCAGACAGATGTCTCTACTGGAAGTGAAGGTATGACTACAGCACATGTAAATGCACCCAAGCTACTGCTACCTAACTAGCTTGCGTGCCAATAGCCGTAAAGCTGTGGACTTCATTTTAGGCTGTACAAAAAACACTCAGGAGCTTTGGAATTAATCTGGTAGCCAGTGTGCATGCAGATATCAGTGAGGGAAAAGCCAGGACTGGCTGATCTTTACACACTACATACTGGGGAATATGCAGCCTTTGTGCGTATTGAAGAAGCATTTTGCCTCAGATTAAGGGAAGAAACTGGATCACATGAAAAATACGAGGCTTTCTCACATGAAGGCCTATAAGTGAAAGAATTCACAACTTTGGTTTATCTAAATGTAGGTGGCCAAAGATGTAGCATTTATGTGACCCACACAGATCACATAAACCTCAAAAAAAAAACCCAGCACAGGAAATCATTTGAGAGAAAGCAACCTTTTTTTTAGCGTACTCTCTAATACATGCTGCTTGGGATTGGGTCAGCAATGTCCCAAAAATAGGAATTCACTGTATTCCCGTACATCTGGTTCTTGTCCCAACAATTTCAGAGAGGCATGAAAATGAAAACTGTCTGTGCTGAAAGTTAACCAGGCTCCTCTGATCATCAAGGAAGTTCAGGTCAGGTTTCAACCAGCAGCTTGCGGTTTGGCATGAAAGAGACTATTCTAATTCACAGCAGGATGTAAACACCCTGTGTGAGCATTACTCTTTGTTGGGAGACCTCTGGCCACCTGCTTGAGCACTCATCCTTGCTCCTAGCTTATTAGAAGTGCCCTGGGATTTGGTGAGGAGGAATGGCAGTAATTATGTGTTTTGCTCCCTGTTTCTGGTAGCCTTGAAATCTTTGCTATATATGCCAGGAGAGAGGGGAAAAACGAGCAGGTTTTTACACGTGTTGCGGAGGCTCTGCCCGAGAGCCTCACCCCGTTTTACCTCCAGGTCTCCCAGCCAGCTGCACCCCGACCTCCACCACACAGCCCTCATGACCCAACCCTGGGCACACCGCTGCAGGGCCCTGAAGTTTGCCGTCAGATCCCCAGGCATCTCTGAAACACACGTGCCCGCACAGCAGCCCCACACACCCCGAAAGCCTTACCCCAGCCCCTCACGGGGCTTTCCAGAACAATCCCCCTCCGCCTTCCTGAAGAGTCCCTGCACAGCCTCCCCGAGGGGTCTTGTGGGGTGAACCGCACTCCCTGCTGATGCCCGGGGGAAAGCCTAGTCCTCTCCATCCAACGCCACCTCCGCCGGGCTGTGCTGGCCGGGGCCTCTCCCCGCAGCGAGGCGGGACAACTCGGCTGCAGCTGCTGCAACCCCCGCCATCTCGGGGCCGCATCCTCCCCCGAGGGCCAGGCGGGAAAAGCAGGTGGGCGCCCTCAGGCTCTTTCACAGCCCCCACGGGCCAAGGGCACGCCGGCCGCGTTTCACCCGGGGCACCACGTCGCTCTGGGGCTCGCCGGCTCCCCCCGCGGCGGGCGGGACCCGCGAGCCGCCCCGCTCGGGCTCCGCCGAGGCGGCGCCGCCATAGCCCCGCGCCTCCCTCCCCAGGGCGCCGGCGGTGGGCGGGCGGCGGGCAGCGCGAGCTCCCCAGGGAAGCGCCCCTCAGCCGCCGCCCCTCAGCCGCGGCCTCTGGGGAGTTGGCGGGCGGGGGGCCGGAGGCTGAGGTGAGGGACGGGCCGTTGCAGGTGCCGCGCAGGTAGATCCTAAGGAGTGGAAAGGAGGCGGGTTGTCTGGCTCCGAGCTGATGCTGGGAAGCTCTGGGGACTGGTGGTTACCTAAGGGGAACACCCCCGCAGCAGGGTAGCAGACAGTCAGGCCTGGGCGCCCTACCCTTTGCTGTGTTATAACCACATAAATTGAAGGCGTGCCCTTCCTGCTTACTAGTTAATCGGTGCCGTGATAGAAGGTGCAATCAGGGCTGCTCAGCTGAACATAATTGAGGCGGGGGGATTGATAAAAGTTGGAATTGGAGGGATTGAAACTCAGTGGGTGTGTGTCTGTGTGTTCTGCCCTGCAGAAAGCCTGTCAGAGCACCGTGGGTCCACCAGACGAGCATTTCCTGGTCTTCCACTTGTTTCTGTAATCACAGCCTTTCTTTTTTCCACACAGTGTTAAGAAAGGTGCTTCTTCTTAATGTATTGTTAACTGAGTTGTAGCATTCTTATTTTTGTTATTGTGCCTGTCACTACCTGCCTCGATTTTCAAGCTGATGTGGGTTCTCAGATCCTGCTAAAGGACCACTGAGAGGAATATATGGTTTAGTACTTTCTTGCATTTGAGTGATTACTAATGCATTTCAGGTTGTATCAGCTTTCAGTGCATTGGTGTTCCATTATGGGAATATTGGCCGCCTTCTTTCCCTTTCTGCAATTTTCTTCTTAAGAGCATTAACACATGGATAGAATTATATTAGCATTAAGCAAACTCTTGCTTTAAAAAGTCCTTGTAATTGAGTGACGGATGCTTATGACTGAATACATTTAAATACTCAATATAAGACTAGAGTTACTATTCGGGGACCTGCTTAGCATCCTGAGTACTCATTGACTTTCAAGTGGAAATGCTGTGGTGATCAGTACCCCACAGAGCCAGTTTGGATTTCCCGGGTTAGAAAATAAACTATAATGCTGCAGAAGTTCAGGTGGCACCTGTACTGTTTGTCTAGATGTAAATGAATCAGAAACTATGGTAGACTCTGGATTAACTGTAGTTTTATAGTAGCAAACAGTTTTGTTTTAAATAGTCCCTTTGTGACAATTGAGGAAACTTTTCTGTTAGCTCTTATTGCATTGTATTAAACTATTTATAAAGCTGAGAGCTGTATAGATATATTTAAAACACTGCTACAGAAAACTGAGAAGTGTGTTTTTTCAACTTAAAAAACTATGCATCTTTATCCTGCTGAAGTTTTGAAGTATTTGTAAATAGCCTTTTACTTAAATGGTTTCCCACAGTTAGAAAGACAAGTCAAATATAATGTGCATATATTTAGTTAGAGTTAAGCTTCAAACTCTGGTCAGTGCTCTCTTATGCCAGATTTAACTCTTTATTTTCTTTATTTCTTCACAGTTAAGATTTATGAAGATGGGACACTTTCAGATGCGTCTGGAAATTTATACCTTCTTCAGGGAGTTTGACCAGCCAATTTATAAAGCATGTTGTAAAAGGTAGGGCTGAGCTTTTGTTAAATAGATCAACACTAATTCCTCAGAGAGGTGAGAACTTCCCCTCTGAAACATGGCACTTCTCAAAGCAGTAAGTGCCTGTGTTTAGAAACTAATCCATTTACCAAATGACAAACACTTGATAATCTCCTAACTTCCTCAGGATAAGATTACAGTAGGTAGCATTTTGATCTCAGTATTCTGATTTTTCCAGTTGTGATTGACTGATAAGCCAGGTTCTCCTACACAGAGAAGAATTTGAGAAATAGTGAATTCTGCCTCTATAAGCTTCTGATATAGGCTGGGGATTTAAAAAAATAGAATAAATTTTTAATAAGCAGTAGGGGTTTTTTTGCTGAATAATGAATTTGCGGTGCTGAAAAACAGTGATTCATTAATTCTATTAAAACAATAAAGCGATGTTGATTAGAGACCAAACATAACATAGAATCCAAGTGACTTTAATATGTAATGTAGAATATGATACCTAAAATATAATACATAAAGCATATATACATCAGATATGACATATATGAAAAATAGTTAACAAAATACATTAAACAGCCTATAAATGCATGTATCTTAGTTACATAATAAATCATATATGTACTGAAAATTTTATTAATCTGCTACTCATATTTTTAAATGGTACCTGTTTCAGATTTCTTCCCTATTCTTGAACTTAACAAGTTTGCACAACTTGCACATTGTCCATCCAAGAGTGCCACTGGCCTTTATCCTTTTCATTAAGTAGAAGCTGGAATATGTAACATTGTTCTCTCTTAAATATCCCACAGTTTACCTGCAACTTTACTGTGCATCCTGTATTTGCTACGAAGAGTGAGCATTTACAATATCTTGCCACCAAATGCTCCAACTTAGAACAATGAAATATTATAAGTGAAGCAAAATATTTATTTAGGACTTGTTGCTAAGTTCACATAAGTTACATTTGGCTGGAATACCTGAATGCCATTTTAATACTTTGCTTTTGGAGGGAACACTTACTTGACAGCTCATGTGGGTCGGATACTTCTTCCTACATTTTTTCCAGACATTTTTACTAGGATGAGGTTATTTATACTCCAGTTCTGTACAGTGGTGAGTGCTCTCTCCATTCAAAGCAGTGAGTGCAATTTTACCAAGGGTATTCAGGTACCTAGTTTATGTGCTGGAAGTTCCCAAGGCACCTCTGAAACCCCAGTGAACTCTACATTAAAAGAAGGAATATCTAGGATTGATATCTTTAGCAGAATATAGCTTTTTAAAAATAAATTTTCCAGAATGTTTTTTTACATTTTAGTGAACCATGAGATAGGAAAAATATCTTTTTTCCTCTTTGGAGTTTGTTTTAGCACAGAGGTATTGTTCTTCTTTTAATTATTATTCTGATCTTATGTGGGGACACAACTGGTCATTGCTTCCATTCTTGTAAAAACAGGACAGGAAATATATGAGCAGTTTCACAGAAGCTGATCTGAAATTTTGTAGCCACAAAACTCTGTGCAAAGTTTTTCAGAATTTATCCTAATTTTCTGTATTATCCATTTAAAAGTTAATAAGCCATTTAACATCAAAAGGGAATGGCAGCATGTTAGGCTGAAAGCAGGATGAAGGAACTTGTTCTCACAGCTACACGCTGCATGAGAAATTGAATATTCACATGTATGGATTCATTTCACCAGCATGTCTTCATTTCCTAAGGAAACGTTGCTTGTGTAATATAACAAGTTTAATTTAAAGATTTTCCTCCAAACTAGTTTACAGTCAATCCTGGTAAACACCTTATTCAATATGATCTTGAGGAGGTAGATTTTCTGTTAGTTCTTTAAATGGAGAATGATTTGGCCCTGAAGATTTTTGAGCTTCCCCCAACATTGCACTATCAGTCATGCAACTCCACAGGGAGAATTAGAATAGACTACCCACAGGCATTTTTTCCGTGGTGTGTAATGCAGATCCACAGTTGTTCTTCTGGCATCATGGATTGAACCCAGGACCTTTGAATCTCAGAGTGCAATACACTTATTGTTAGAACTAGACATGTTCATAATCTCAACAGCTGCAGATGGCTTATAAATCTACGTGTCTCCCTGCTGCCCCCGACAGAAGAAACTGTGGGGTATGTGTGTCAGGGCTGGTACCACTTAAGAGGTGTAAAAGCTCATCCTCCCTGTCTGCACTCATTCCATGTGGTTTGTATCAGAAGAGAATCACTGTCCAGGCACCAGCACTGCCCCAGAGCCTGGCTTGAATGTCATTGAGGGGAGCAGAAGAAGTTCCACAGAGGGAAGCCGTTTGTGCCTCTCTGCATGAAGGGCAGAGACCACAAGAGATGAGATCTGGTTACTTTTAATGTAGGCAGCAGCAGGGTCGGGGTAGCTCTGACAGATGAGTAGGACTTACAGGGAGAGGAACAGCAGCAGTCGAAAGAAGACACCAATTTGGGAGGTAAATAGTGCCAGACAAGTCATTTGTTGCTCTGTGCCTGTAATGCAGGAGAAAGAATAGTCTCCTCTGGAATACTGTCTACTTTGCCACATGGCAGCAAAGTGACTTTTCTCCTTCTCTTGCCTTTCTTTTCCTCCATGATGTTGGTTACTCAACCTGAAATCCAGGGAGGAGTTGCACAGTATGTTACAAGACTACTCTGTTACCAGAGATTGTTGGTGAGTGAAGGTGGTGAAGGAGGCTAGTGTAATAATTACAAAAGGAAAAGAATCACTTGCATGAAGAACAACTAGTTTTTGTACAGACTCTGTCTGTTGCTGGAATGTTAAGCCTTATGTTCATTATTATTTGACTAGCCCAAATCTAATGTGTCATTTAGCATTTCACAAAAGAACGCCTGTATGAGGAACTGCTTGGCATTTCAGGCTTTTATCATTTAAATGGAAAATTCTTAGCAGTCTTCAGAGACATAGTTTTGTGCCATGGAAGAAGGTCTTGGGCACCTATAGTCTATATTTTCATGAGATATTTGTGGTAAATTGACTGCATTCTGCAAGTTGACTGTATCGGCAGTCTTGGAGTGGTGGAGAGAAAACCTCTCCCTTCTCGGTAATTGTAGAGTAATACTGAGAAAGTGCATACCATATCTAGGGGACATGATTTCATCTTCCAGCATTATAGACTTGATGCATTATGCTTTTTTTAAAGTCCAGATCTGCAAAATGCAGACAGCATTTAATTACTGTGGTTATATATTCTTGGCGTTATAGATGATTTAAGGTAGAAATCATCTTAACTTTAGACATCACAGTTCTAGCATCTAATCTAAGTTATTTGTCTATTGCCTTATATTGTCAATAGAGAGGGAATGGTATATTTCCAGTCTTTCATCAACCTCTGTAGTTTCTTGTTGTCTTCTGTTTACTATAGACACTATACAGACAGTTACCTTAATGAATAAAGCTGAATGAAATTAATTCCTCCCCACTTCAGTGAATTTTAGGAGTAGTGTTACCTTCTGTACCAAGGTGTAAACTCACTCTTGAGTCACAAAGGAATTATTTTTCCCTTGATTCAGTCCTCAGCCTCATAGATCCTTCTTCCACTTTTCTCTAAGACAGCAAATCTCAGGGCAAAGATACTGTTTCTAAATACTATCTGAGGCAGGTTACTCGATGAGGAGGTTGTTAACATGTCTTCAAACATACCATGGCCAGATGGGACCATTTGATCATCTGGCTCCATCTACGAGGCATAGTTGTTTTTTTTCAATTTATTCTCAGAGCATAAGACCAGATTTGAACTGAGATATGAAAATAATGACTGTTCTGTTAAACTGACTCCAAGGATGCCACAAAAAAAAGAAAACTGAGTTAGAAATGTATCCTATCTAGTACTTCTGAGACTGGTTTTTAAATTGGAAAGAGTTTGTACAAGTTATGTACAGCTATTATAATGGATATAAACAACATGTTTTCTCTCCTTCAAAACAGCATCAAAGAAGTTATCTTTTTGATGGCGATTTTCAAGTATACCTCTTTATCCTATTCACCATTTCTGCTACATGATAAACACATGTCTTTGGACAATATAGGGCATGCTATATTATGCTTCCTGATATTTTTATTTGTATGTTTATAAAATACCTTTCCCCAGGCAGTAAATCTGCAGTCTATAAGCTTGTTGCTTTAAGATGGTTAATCAGTTGCTGTAAAATATATAAAGCATTTCTGTAAAATTCAAGAAAGATTACTACAACAGAAAAAAATTTACTTCTTCATAACAGCTGCCAAAGTGAATGCTCATTCTCCACATACCTGTTTTAAAAATATAGTGGTATTTTCAGTTGCTGTGTGGCACAATGTGACAGAAATATGCTTTCTTTTTTTTCTTAAACCTCCTTGTCATGGCATGACTTTTTTCAAAATGCTACTGAAGGTTGGGGGTGTGTTTTTTTTTTTTAAAAAAAAAGAGTATTAGTTACAACCCATCTGCAAACATGGCTTCAGGGTTGTGTGGTTGTCAGGACCTCCTAACTATATTAGTCAGTTAGACTAGCATGATTTTCTGCTGCAACACCTCTGGTGGGATCTTTAGAGAGAAATCCTCGTTGATTCTGGTATCGATATAACATCATGGAACTATGTCAAGCTATATTACACATTGTGGGGGGCAGCATCCATATCTACAAATGCATTCTTCGGCGTTGCACCTGCAATATAAGCAAAAACATCTGAAGGGTTCACATATTTATTTCAGGTTTTTATTTAACAATATATCATTGAAAGAGTGAACGACGGAAAATAACTAAAACCAGAAATAGAAACTGGCTACCACCAGGGTGCAACCAGGGCCAAATTAGCGATGACATAAGAATTTCTGGTTTTGTTGATTCAAAGTAGTGTTTCAGTCACAGAATACTGCCGTGCTTAGTGTCAAAATACATCTCTTCCTGGAACTCCAGTTTCTTAATGGGCATCAAGGTATCTACTGCCATGACACACACTGTGAATACTCTTACAGAGCAGAGAGTGCAAATGCTGTGAACAGTGTCATTGCCTTGAGTTGTGGTACAAGAAAGCAAAGAAGCCCTGCCCCCCCCCCAAGCCAGATGCCAGGTCCCACTCTTGTTTTGTCCTGTTTTCAAAGTCCAAGTCACAAGCCCCAATGTAGTTGCACTGTACTGTTCAAAGCTACCTGCGGGAGCTCTTTGTGGAATAAGAAATGCACATTCCATGCTGGTGAGGACAAATGAGTCTACGGTAACTTGTCAACTTTGTACCATATACCATCTGCATCTACCTGCAAGTGTATTTTTAGCAGGAGTTTTGTCATTAAGATTCTGAATTTTCCTAAGTACTCCCCGGAGCCCTTACCACTCCTAACAGTGTGGTTATAATTTTTTCATAATTCTTCCCAGTGATGCAGCTCAGTGGTTTCCCAGAATTTTTGCAGAGGAACCTCACCTTGAGGAACCAGAGCTCTTCAATCAGTTCTGTTTGGCTTTAGTATTCTTCTACCAACATCACCTTTCACATCCTCCCTCCTACCCAGCCCAGGCCTCTCAGCCTTTCCTTTCTTTGACTCTCTCCTGTCCCCTTCCTGTGATGTTTCTGTCTCTGCTGCTGTCTTAGACAGCAGTGGTGCTAAAACTGAGCAAATAGGTTTGGACGGATCAATCTGTTTCTCCCTGGTGTCATTCATGTGTCCTCCTCCAGGCCTGGCAGAGTCCTTTTCCAGAGCTCATATAAGTGACTTGCTTCGTGGGTTGTAAGGCAGTAATTTAAAGAAGTCCAGGATTAGGTGTTGAATGAGGCAACAGAGGAAAGAATATGCCTAATGTTCCTCCAGACAGTTCTTGCGAGGGACCTGTCTTAGGTACTCCTGAAAAATAATATCAGATCGTCTAGGATGAATGCCTCTGGTGTATTGAGATTTACAAGCTCTTGTAGGTGCAATTCAGACTATGGCTACTGTTGCACTCTCGATTCCCTCATACCAGCTGCTAACTGCTGCCCACTGTGAGGAGGAGGTGACAGAAATGTGATCGGACAGGCCAGGGCAGGCAGCCTCCCTGGTGAACAGGGCAGGGCATTCCCATGAGGGGACACATTCACCAAATTCACCTCTCTGTCAGCAGGAGCTCTTTCTTAATACATTCTCAGTCCAAGCCCTTAAGGAAAAAACAGTTATTGCCCTCATACTGTATTTACATTTCAGTTTATATAAATGGAAGACACCTCTTCACTCCTTCAACACTGAAGTGGTTATTATTACTCAGAAACTCATGCTAGGGTCTCCTGTACACAACCAGTCTGTCAGCTTCCCTCGGCAGTGGCAGAGATGGCTCCCCAGTTTGTGCCCATGTTCCGAGTGGCCTGCTCCATGACCCAGGCACACTTCCCAAGCAGAGAGGAGGCCTAATCCGAGGCCTAATCCTTCAAGAATCCAAACCAAAAATATTGCAGTGGTATTTAGCAGGCGAGCACAGGAATTTGTAATATTCATAGGCTTACTACAGTTTATTTTCCTTGATCTGGAGTCTGTTTTTCCATGGGTTAGAAGTGACTGATGAGGCAGTTTTCCCCCTCTAGCACTGTGCCGGACCGCCTGGACGCTGCCGGTGCTGCGATGCAGGGGTCCCCGCGAGAGGCGAAGCCGCAGGCCTGGCAGGGGTGTGTGGGCACCGACTGACTGATCTCCGGCTTCCAAGCCCTGGGTACGTTACCTCTGTGGCACTGCCACAGCAGCCTCAGGTAGTGGGGTCCTTGCTGCAGTACTTTACATAATAAATGTTTCCGTGGTTGGGCTTTGTATGCCAGGATTGATGAGGCAAGGTCAACTGCAGTGAGGAATTTATCAGGTTGACTCTCAAGTTGTGTTGTTCCTAAGTTTTTTTGGTAACAAGCACAGTTTCTTTGTCCTGCCCCAAGTCACTCAGGATGCTTGCCAAAAATGAGGGAGTTTCGGCACCTGAAAATCCCCTTGTAACCTGAATGTTGGAGGTCCCTGAAAAAAGCAAAGAGGTTTAGCATGTGTCTGGAAGAATGACACAAAAAGCCGATAGGTGCAAAGCCTGGTTTGAGCTGTTCAGTTTGCTGTGACTTCCTTCTGTTGAATGCACTCTGCTAAATTCCCAGTGTGTGTCCTGTCTTCAGAAATGTGTTTCTGTCAGCTTGTAAAGTAATGTAGTTTGCAGATTTCTAAAGTCCTGATCTGCTGTGAAAAATCACACAAAAGCCCTATCACCCTGGTGAAATAAATGTCATATCCATTTTACAGTGAGGTAAATAAAAGATTCAGGATGGTAATTTGCTTTTTCAAAATGCTACGTGTCAGCATCAGAGCTGGTAACAGGATAGGAAAGTTCTTAATGTGTGTACCCTGCTCTGGACCCTGGGACATGCTTCTTGACAGGTCAGAGGACAAGGACAGGAAACAATACAATGGATATGGTAGCAATTGTGAGAAATGTCCATATGTCAAGTTGTGAGAAATGAGGTCTTACCTGATGATCTGAATTGCTATGAACTCAAAACTCTACCTGTAATCACTGAAAAATCTGAAGACATCTGTGAGCATCTTGGTCTTCACAGGAATACAGGAAGAATTTTAATAGTACAGCATTCCAGTATTCATGTGTCCTGTTTGTGGCTGTGTGACCTGGCATAGACTGCTGTGTACATTATTATGGTCTGAGAAAGTTTAAGCCAAAAGGACTTTAATGATGGTATTACTTGTGCAGTTAACTTATTTAATGAAGCAGTGTGTGTGAGCTGGTGAGCACGAGGTGGCACAGCAGAGCCGGAGTACCAGTCAGTGGAACAGGACAGCGTTGCAGCAGGGTGGTAGATCTGGTAGCTGGCTTTTCGGGCCAGACAGTGTGCCTGGTGTGCAAGAGGGCTCTGGTGCAGCCTCTCATTCCTGAGGTCGCCTTTCTTACTGCTAAGTCCAGTTCTCTGTTAGAATGTCTGACTTTTTAATATTGCCTAGGCAGCTCAGTCATTTCAACTGCAGATTCCCTAGAATTTATGGGCAAATATCAGCTCAGCCTTTACTGGCATTATTTAATTAATCACTTCC
Source organism: Tyto alba (assembly GCF_018691265.1). Classification (NCBI taxonomy): domain Eukaryota; kingdom Metazoa; phylum Chordata; class Aves; order Strigiformes; family Tytonidae; genus Tyto; species Tyto alba. The sequence goes on along the minus strand of NW_024881262.1, from coordinate 25,237,363 downwards.
TTCTGTCAGCACCCCTTTTATGTTGCAGTTTTCATGACATCTCAGTGGTATCTGCAAATTAAAACTGGAATAGTCTCAGTGATGTCCTGACTCTCAGTTCCTTCCCTCTACAAGCACATTTGAAGATTTTTCTTGTTTCTGGTATGACTTTTTCTTTCATCAGTTGAGTTGCTAAGCCTTGTACACGCTTTGAATTTTTGGTTATTTTTCTTTTTGCATCATACAGTTTTGTAGAAGTTACCTAAGGAACTTACTCTAGTCATTTGTTCGCTGCAGCAGAACACTGGCCCTTTAAGGCCAGAAGGGATGTTTTGCAAGATCAGTTGCTCATGTGCCTAAGGAAATCTGTTTAAAAATTTTTGATGTAGCCTTTGCTAGAGAGGAGTGTCTTGAGAGCTATTAATGTCATGAGCAAGTTAGAATGGAGGGCCACTAGTCTCTTAAGGACCTGGGATAAGTAATCTTGTAGTATGGCATTATTAGGTTTCTCATTCTCTCATCTAGGACAAAGATTAGTGATTAGATGAGTGAAGTTAACCATGCATACGAAGGAAGAATGGGACAATATGGACTTTCCAAGCTAGGAGAAAAGCCTGCTGATTGCAGTTGAAGGGGAACAGGAGGAGCAGATTCTAAATCAAGGAAGTCAGGACTAGAAGTCTAATAACAGCATCAGATAAGAGATGAGTAGAGACCCCAATGCTCTGCCCTGCCCCTACTCTCCCCAACCCCATCCTCCCCACCCAAAAAGCTGATGAACTCAATTTAAGTAGACACTGCGAAAGGGAAATTGAAGTAGGCTCTTTGCAGGAGCAATTTCTACCATGAGGGAATGCCCGGAAGTATTCTTTAAGGTTGTTTAATAACTCTGTCTTATCATTATCATGCAGAGCTAATTGCTCCATCTGGTTGTGTAGATCAGAAGTTAGCTGAGAATTTTCTGATGGAACCATTTTCAGATGAGGAATATACCACTTTTCAAAAGTTTAAATATTCTTTCTGAAAATTCAGTTTTACTGGAACAAAAAAGACCCAGGAAAATAGGAAAAATGTCTTACTACGTAGAAGATTTGCTAATTAGTAGAACAGAATTGATCATAAGCAGCACACACAAAACAGACAGATAATCTGTCTCAGTGGTCTGCCATAGAGATATTCAGAAACTCCCTTTCCATGAATAATACAGTTTTAAAATACTGTAATCATGAATTGGCCCAATTTTTTAAAAATTTTGCGGGAAGGGCTTTCATTTCCCAGTCACCTCAGTTTCTCAGGGCATGTATTATTTCTGAATAGTGCCTTGAACACACTATTGCATTCTAACAAAAAAAAAAAAGTACTATGATTTCTATTCAGAAGCACATTTTGTAGGAAACTCCGAATACTACTGGCAGTATGAGGTTGGATTTCAATCCTGCTGAAGACTGACCACCCACATGGAAAGAGTGCAGCCGTGCTGGTGCCGTGTGAGTTAAGAGGAACTCAGTGCAAGGGACAAAGGAGCTTGAAGTTGTAAATTAGTTGTCTATGTAATATTATGTCTCTAAACACTATGCATTTTTGATTGCTTGTAGAACTCAAATTCTCAACCTGAGTCAGAATGAGTTTTAGTCATGGAAGAAATCAAGTGCACACTCCCTGTCCTTCTCCAGCCTTTTTATGCCACTCTAGAGATGTTAAGAAGCCAAAGCAGTGTTTTCTAGGTAGACCAGAGGTTCCTCCATAGCTCAAAGGCCAGGGCTGTACTAGACAGTTACACACAGATCAGCACGATGTGGTGTGACCTGACAAACAGGAATGTTGCTAGAAGCCACCTGTGTAAAAAAAGTGGCTTGTCACTCTCAGGGAATCAAGAAGTTATACTGTAAATACTTTTTTTGCTGTTATAAGCTGCATCTGCCTTAGAATGCTGTGCCAGCATAATATACTGCATAATATTATAATACACAATACCTGTGCTGACAAAGCACTCTGAGTGAGGACCTAGCTTAACTTGCTAGCCCCTCCTTTCCCCAGGCTACACTACAGAAAAGGCACAGAAAGAAAACAGACAGAGCTTCTTGAGCTGATTCTTACTGGAGAAACATAGTCATGTAGTAGTATTGTGGTCCCTGGTTGTTCTGCACTTCTGAACAAACTGTTCAGATCAGTTTGTATCTGTCTCTATAATTCAGTGACAAACTGAAATGTTAGGCAGACGCTCTTTTCTGCCTTTCTTAACTGCATTACGTGTAGTTTTACCAGAGACTAGTGGTTTTCTCTACCTTCATGATTACATTCTTTCTTTGAATCTTTTCATGTCTGCAAACCCATCCTAAAAAAATTTCAGACTGGAAGATTAATTAGTGGAAGTATTTCATGAGCACGTGAACAAATGAGATTATCACAGTGTGATAAAATAATTGATATGTTGTGTACAAATTTATCTTCCTTTTTTTTTTTTTCCTTTTTTCATCACAAGTGACTTGAATAACACCCTTCTAAAATGTTATCTCTGAGAAAAATAGTGTGTGAGCTCTGTTGTGCTTTTGTTAAGTACGCAACTGCCCCTGCAAGTTAAAATATCATCACATGCTTAGTACACTTGATTACAGGGTCAGGGTCAGGCTGTCAGAATTTGTCTGTAATCTCTGATTCCAAACAGAGTTTGCAGTTTTGCTGTCTGCAGCTTGTCCCCATCCTTATTGTCTGCTTCACAGCTCACGTTCACCCTCTGAGTCAAGGTCACAGAAAATCAATTTTCCATGCCTCCATTACTCATTCCTCAGTCTTATTTCATTTCTTATCTCTCTTTATGAAAAAACTGCCTGCACAGACCTATGTCTGATGCATGTGACAAGTTCGTATATGCAAAATCTTCGTGAAATAGGAAGCCTATAATAAAATAGTCTGTAAATAATCTCTTCCCCTAGCTATCATGAGCTTTTCAGGTTATTTCTGTTGGATAGTCATTTGAATCTTGTGGGTGATGCATTGTGTTGCTGTGGATTGAAATGGTAATGAATGCAATACAGTCTCTCAAATTCCTCAGTTTTAAAAAAAGATATCATTTACAGACAGTTAGTGTTAGGATGGCATCCGGCTCATTGATTGCTAAGTACAAGCTGGCTGTGTCTGCAGGGCACTGTCAGTCTGGATTGCAGTGAATCCTGTGTCATCTTTGTGTTGCACATCTGTGGTATATTTGCTGACTCGCTAAAGTTAGGGTCAGAAAACAAGACCCTAGCAATCATTATTAAGCATCAAACTGGTCTAAGTACATTTGCAATTAATTTTCCTGAGCCAACTCCTTTTCTTTTGCTGCATACAGCCTACTACTATCCTGCAAGTCACTGCAGTGCTCTTTAACTCAAAATTCTCTGTTCTCACACCTAGACTGTGTCTGCATCTGGTCTATTCTGTGCATAAAATCCTTTTATCCATATGACTAAGGCTGTAATTGATGTTCTGTTCAATATTATTTCCAAAGTATAAAAATTTCCCTTTCCTCTGGCCTTGATAAGCGCGGTCTTGCCTGTTCACATCCACTCAGAATGTTGTCACAAAGATGGTATTTTTCTGTCTGGCTGTGCTAACCCAAATACCTGTTGCTTTGTGTATTTTCCCTCATTTCTCTTACTCTATAACATCCATCATTTGGTGGTTGACCTTGTCCTGGTTCGGGCTGGAACAGAGTTCCCGTTGGTCTGGCAGCGGGAGGAGCTGCAGCACCCTGAGACCCCAGGGGCTCCCCAGGGCCCAGTGCCCTCACCTGTGTGCGGGGGCGGGGGGAGCACAGCTGGAGGGCTGGGCCCCGATTGGCCGATATCCCATGTCATGTGACATTGTGCTCACTATATAAAGGCAGGAGAGGGCTGGGAGAGGCTGCCACTTCTGGGAGTGTGGCTGTGGTGGGTTTGTGTTCGGGATCACTGGCTGGGAGCAGGTGGGTGTCGGTCAGTGGGTGGTGAGCAGCTGTATTGTACATTACCTGCTGATATTGCTGTCAATGTATTATTCTGTTACTATTATTAAACTGTTTTTATCTCAACCCACGAGTCTCCCTTTGCCCCTCCGATTCCCTCCCCATTCTCAAGTGGGGAAGGGTGGGTGAGCGACTGTGTGGCATTTAGCTGCTGAGTAGGCTCAAACCACAACAGACCACCCTTCCAAGGCTTCTGAAGGCCAATCTCTATCCTGTCAGTTGTATCCTGGTCTACCTAAATACTGTTTCTTGTTCATGATTGGTCAACAATACCAGTCTGCCTTGTCTCCTTGTCACCTTTCCAAAGAAGAAATATAATGTTTTGTCCTATGGGGCTTCCTGTGTTTGGAAGTCTATCCCAAAAAGTATGATAACACTAGATGACACTTTCATTTCTGATGGAACAACTGATACTCTCTCATTTTCCTTGTACTCTTCCATCTGTCCGTACCCATATGTGGGTGTTTGTGTTGCATTGTCATTTCTAGACATCATTGCTAGCTCTTTGGAGTACAGACCCAAAATCTGATTGTTGTTTATACTGCACTTAACATGAGGGGAGAAGGAAGGGAAAGGGGAATGAAGTCAGACATCTGGGTCTGGAATGTGTGGGCATGGCAGCAACAGAAATGATTACATGATCTTTATTCTGTGATTTTGCAAAACTGAAATTGAAACTGACTCTTGCCTGAATATTCTCTATGATCAAATAACCTTGATGCTATAGTTTATAAAGTCCTGCTCATTTTTACCTCTGTAGTGTATTTATAAGGCCAAATGTTGTGATACTGTATTGGTAGTAAGCATCCATTATATAGATCTATATAAGTTTTTGCTAAACTTCACTGCAGTGGAAATCTACATGAAGCAGTGATGTGACACACAGAGGAACAAGCCTAATTTTCTATCTGGAACAAGTCCAGGTTTGAAATGAGTGCTTACACTCTCTGGAACAAATGAATTTCACTTCCTCTCGTTGAAGAAGGCCAGACAGCAAGAAATAGAGCTAGAGAGAAATTGCCAAGTCTTACGTACAATTTTATTGGTTTCATTTTGAGCCATGATGAAATAAGTCACATCCTTCACTTCTTCTGTCATAAAAAGTGTTGGGTCATGTAGAGTTTTCAGAGGTAAAAATAAAATTGAACCATTTCCAGTTCAGAGCTTCAGCTAACTTGTTGACCCTTCAGCAGAGGAGTGAGACTAACTGGGGCAGCCTCTCTTACTGGGGGAGGAATGTTTTATTTCAGGAACGCGTGGGAAGGGTCCCACCTCTGTAGCAGAACTCCTCCATCCAACAGAAGGGGAAGGCATGCGAAGATAATAGCAGTTCCTTGATGCCAGACTCACATACACTGCTTCATGGGAGAGATCTAAAAGTTTATAGGTCTCTCTAGGTCAACTCAGAGGAGTTTTCTGTGCCACCCTTAGGAGGAGATGGTGCCTGTCTGAACTCGGAGGTTGTAGAGCCCTCATGAAGAGACTTCTTGACATGCTAATCTTTCCTGAAGAAAATTACACAGGGTTATTAGCAGATGAAAAAGCCTTGCTAACAAAGTTATTGTTTTTCTTGCAAGTGCCTGATTCACATGCTGCAGGAAAGGTAGACCAATGAAGCCATCTATGCCCCTGGGACTTAAAAAAATATTGTGGTGTTAAAAGAGCAATTATCTAAAAATGCCTCTCTGGAAGTAAAGCTAAAGAGACCAGGCAGACTTGTTGGATCGCAAGATCTGGTCCAGGCAGTCCCGGTATGAAGTTTAGTGGCAGGTATCCAAATTACAATACCATCCAACCCAGAAAAAAAATGGCTATGAGGGAAACACTGCTGTCATCAGATTCTTGACCTTTGTCTAAGGTGCTCTGGAGCAGTGTTGGCAGTTGGACTTCATCTTTCTGGTCTTCAGCAGAGTCAGGCATTGAGGACCCTACCATGCAGTTTCCTTTACAGTCCTGCGAGTCTAATTCGTTTTGTTGGCAATAGGAATATTTTCTTTAGTTGACCTCCCACACCTGGTAACTGTGTTTCTAACCACGATTCACACATGTGAGCTCCTAACAAAGAGCCTAAGCATTAAAAATGTATGAGGCCCTGGTGAGGGGGGCAGCTGAATGGCTGCATTAGCACTGAAGCTGAATTATTGATAGAAAGAGTGATTTTTACTTTCCATTTAGCTATTGAATAATAGATTAAAAACTGCACAATAAGATTATTTTCATTACTCGTGTAAATTACTTGTTCAGTTAAGAAGAGTAAGGAGAACAAATGAAAAGTACCCTGGGGTGGCAAATACATTAGGCTTGAAATTTTTATGTTCTAGAGGATTTATTCATTTTGGATATATTTTCCAATAAATGTTTTGATTTAACAGAAGTAATAAGGAATGCTTTGTATAATTTAGGAGATGGGAATATATGTTGTTTTTTCTGAATGTAACTATGACACTATCAGTAAAATTTATCAAGAGAACAACTCGTGTGTTCTGTATTAGCTGGTGTCCATGCTAACCCAAATAAAAAATGTTATTTAACAGTTTAAATTACCAGATTGACTAATATCTGGTCATTATTATGTTACTGAATCCCTCAGTCTTCCTGTTTGTGGTATGCCACACTGAGATGTCACCATTTGTGTAGCCCTAGAGAAATAATAAGTTTGTTTGATTTTGCTTTTCCTATTTAGCTTGTTTGCAAAAAAAATAATGCCTATTAAATCTTTTCAGGGATTAATAATCTGTTGGGCTTTCTACACTGCCTTTGGCTATCAGATCTCCTGGCGGGTTATTAATGTACCCAGCAAGAATCCTGTTGCAGGTTTCTGTTCAATAACAGCACTCTTACTAAAGGTATTGGATGTCATGGTTGCCCTGAATTTTGAATAGACAGTTGCTTCTGCATTTCCACTTATACTACTCTCCTGCAGAGCTGGATGATGTTGACTTTGAACTGGACAGCTCCTTTTCTATCAGCTTTGAAATATTTTCAGCACAGACTCAGCAAGTATACAGTAGTCTGACTGGGCTGCTTTCTACTTATATCCCTTTAGCAACAATTTAAAAAAGAGGAAGAAAGAGCAAGTCTTCTTTACCTGAAATTATTCAAATTAATTCATTACAGTCTCTATAGAAAAGTAGGACTTCCAAAACAATGCATTTCCATTCTTCTGTTGGTATTTTCTTAGCCAAAGAAACAAGAGTAGTACAGCTAACAATATTTCTTCATTTAAGTGTCTCAAAATGTTGTGGTTTAGTCATGTTAGATATTGATTTAGAACCCACTCAAATCTCTGGAAAAATCTCTGTGGATTTGCAACAGTCTCTGCAATGTCTGCCGATGGGAGGCATTCCATTTAATACAGCAAATCAGGACTGGATTTAGGCAGAATTGTACCTTTCAGCAGCTACACAGGCTTCTTTCCCTACATACCTCTAGCTAATACAGAATAAGTAATACAAATGCAATTCTTAACACAACCTTCCTGGAGGACAGCCTTCAACTATCCAGCTTCAAAACCCATGCATTTTTAGATCACAGGTTCTCAACAGGGATGGGAGGATACGGTAAATTTTGTGATGCTGAAGACTGTCTGGTAAGAAGAGAAAGGAGCCAGTCTGGGTTCACTGTGAGTGGGCTGCTGAGTGACTATCCAAGGGTAAAACAGAAATCTGTACCACTGACCTTAGTGTTGAAAGTCTCCGTACTCCATTATTGATGAGCTGATCTACTTAATACCCTCCTTGTTGCCTGCAGTTATTTCAATGGCAGGATGATTTCAACTTTCCTTCATTTCTGGACTAATGTAATTAGAATTTCCCTGGTTTATAGCCTGATAGTCTGACCCAGTGGAATACATACAGCTGAAACATATAGGCTGAGTCAGAATTTTGGATCTGCTTTTAAAAGCTAAATTTAGGCACACAAGACTGTAAATTTTAGTTTGCATGGTCTGATAAGGTCTATAAGGAAAAGCACTGATGGTGCTAATGTCTTGTGCTTTGAGCTTGCAGTTTAGAACTGATCCATTTTCATAGGATGTTTTTTAAAAGACAGTTTCAGCAGGATTCTAAAGTATTGGCATTGTATTTTTCTTTTTTTTTTTTTATATTGTTAGACAAACTCCAGCAATGGATCATGCTTTTCTTTGTTAAAGAAACTTGATTGCTAAAAGAGCAAATGGTGATCCCAATAAAACGAAGATTTTATTGTAAAAATTTCATCATTTGTAGTGTATTTTAAAAAGATCTATTTTCAAAACTTGCTTTTAGGTTCCTAACTGCATAACAGTATATACTATGCAGGTAACTAGAGAGGTGAATATAGAGTTACATCTTAACTAGTATAAGTGATTCTATTCACGTTGCTGAAGGAGGTGATTTTAATTTTGGAAGCTGATTTCTTTTTTTAACTGTCAGGACTGGGAATCTGATAAATGTAGCTGTTAGCCATGCATGGAGTGGGGAGGAAGGGAGAAGGAAGTCTTACTGTGCTATGTTTAACAGCATTCATGACGTAAAAACAGCAATGGGTCTGGACTGTAGTAAGTTCTTTAAGTTTTACGACCTTATTATTTAGAACTGACTGTATGGCTCTATGGATTTAACTTAATAGCAGCCTCTTAGAAAAACAGGAAGGAAACACAGTGAGTCAGTCTAGGACATGCCTTGGTAAACACCCCAGGGTAGGCAAAGGGCAAATGCCCAAATTATTTCCTTTGGGCTTTGTAACTTCTAGGTTCCTGCCAGACTGAATAGCTTGCATTGCCAGTGATGGGGTACAACAGATCACAAGGGCTGTGAACTGTGGAGCAGATTTTATGTTGGAAGATGAGCTCATTTCCCTTCCTGTTGAAGGGAAGTGAGTGTCTCCTACACACTCCTGTAGAGTGCTAAAGAAGTTAAGCCACTCTTGGCTTTTCTGCTAGGGAAAAACCTCATGTTAAGTTAGATATTCTGCAAACCTTTCTGTGGTTTAACATACTTATTTTCAGACACTATGCTTTTTTCCTAACACTAAATGTTAAAAATACCATCTCTGTGTGAAGACTGGCAGGTCTTTTTGTTAACAGTTATTACCAGGAGGCTGGTAGAGTGAGCCACAGATGTTGAATCCAGCCATACCTGCTTGGATAATGATGGAAAACACAAGGTACCAGTAGTGTTAGTGGACCAGCTCTAAATGCAGAATCAACCCAGAGGTAAATGGAAAAATGGAAGCACAAACACAGCTGAGTTTTCTGCAGTAACACTCAGGCTGTGCTCAGCACTGCACTAAATGGAGAAGACAGTGTTCTGTGTCATCTTTCCATTCCTCTGTTTCAGTCATTGATATAGGCTGCTCTGATGCTCACTTGTTTCAGTTCCTATAGAGTTGTCCTGCCAACTGGAAATTGGCCAATATGAATGTGTGACACAGAAGTATTGCTGATTTTTGATAATACTGTTGAATGCTTTTTCTCAGCAATCAGGGTATTCCCTTTCCACACAGGAAGTCTTTGCAGAGTAGGTCCACTAGATTTATAGTCCTTAATAAAGCCTAAGAATCTGTCCTGTGATTTGCCATCATCTTTACTGCCTTTTAAGGTTGCTCACCCAGCACTTTGTTAGAAAATGTTGAATCACTGACCTGTTTTCACCTTATAACCACAGCACAGGCTGTTTTGCCTTTCCCCACTACATCCAAAAATTAGGACACAGTATATTGTTAAGTTGCACGTCCATTAAATGATGGGGATGTAGAATGGGTTTGAGTATCTGGGAAATTAAGTCCAAGGGTGCCCAACTGCAACATGATCAGCTGAACATGGCATTCTTCTTGCTCTTGACCTTCTAGGGAAGGGAAACTACTTGATAAAGGCAGATGACTTACACAGTTGTAATTTGTGTTTAGTAAGCATTTGTATTCTTGCAGATGAATCTGTTAAAAGGCCACTACATTGGAACAGCAGATGTACACAGTATGTGGACATCCTGGTTTATTTAAAAGCTGGGAAGTGGCTACTTAGACATCATAACTGAATCATTTGCCATGTTTTCAAGTTTCCATTTACATCCCCTTCAGGAAGTCACTCAGAAGGTTAGGAGGACACATGAGCAGGATCAAGTTTTCTATATTTTATGGCTAAAATTTCTAATAAAAAGTTGGAGAAGAAAGAAGAGAAAATGCTACCATATAACACCTCAGTACCACTGGTACACAGCATACCACTATGCTCTCATGACCTGATGAAAAATATTAAGATACTTGTGTAAGTAAGTTGCGTAGGTTTCAAGAATAGTTAATATTCCTGTTGTATGCATGTTTGTGTATTACTTTGGAAAGATGGCTGTTAGGAACGTGAACATAATCCGTGAATGGTAAAAAGGGGATGATTCATTATTTCACAGAATACAGGGAGTAATGGGCTCCCAAATATTGATGAGGCAGTAGATGTAAAGTACATATTTTTTTCTCATACAATGCAAAATTAAACTGTAGAATTCATTAGCACATAATGTCACAGAGGGCAAAAGTATGTATTGGTTCAAAATGAGATTAAATAGCTAATGGAAGATAGGTCTGTTTATTAAAGACAATTACATTAATATTGTTTGTCCTTAGCTGAGATAGCTTAATACCACTGATTGCCCTATATTTATTCTCTGCCATAGGCATTCACTCCTGGTTACCACTGGGGAGAAGGAAAATGGGGCTTTCATCTACTCTAATATGGATGTTTCGGATATTCACATAAGTGCAACTGTTTAGTGTCAAAACTATTCATAAAAGTATCCATCCTAAAAATCTGTCTATTTCTGTCTGTCATAACTGTCTGTGTATCATAACTGTCTCTGTCCCTCTTTCTCACTTATGAAAACAGAATTTATCAGGAAGACTTGTGAATTATTGAATGTGTAAGATCAGCCTTGTGAAGAAATTCCAGAATCTTGTCATTTCTGTTAAAATTTTTTGTTAGAAATTGAATCTAAGCCTTTATGCCACGCTATTCTATAAAACCCTTTGAAATGAAACTCACTGATACCATGGATGAGATGAGCAGAGGTTTTCCAAATTTGGAATCTTGATAAGAACACAAAGATTTTGTGGATGTTTTCAATTAGCTCCCATGGCATAAAACACACAAGACTTCCAGACATCAGTGAAGGACATCATCACTTTATACTCTTAGGTATTTATGTTCATGGAAATGCGGTTAAGAAATAAATTAATTCATAGTTGCCACTTTGGAAGGTATTTGACAGTGGTGTACAAATCAGAAGGAAATCTGTTCCACTGGTGAGCCTTTCCCACCTTAAGAGACTGTTTGAAGAGAGGCCGGAGCCCTTTAAGCAAAATCAGATCTGTTGTTAGCCAGCATTGGTTGGTCTATGTGTTTCCTGAACACTGAATTGATATTTAGCACTGTTCAGTAGAAGGGAGTTTAGCCTGTTACCAGTAACAACTTTAAATGTGGAAACCTGCATGAAGAGAGATCAAGCAGTGGTCACAGGAAAGTGGAACTGAATTTTCTTGATGAAGCAGATGTAACACCACTGCCCCTTAAATCAGCCACTTGAGAAATCTGTAATTTTTGTTTAAAATTGGGTAAATTACTAGTTTTTTCAGTTAGTGGAAGGAAAAATTGAAAGCATACCTGAAAAAATTGGCAAAGTGTTCTAATAACAAGACTTTACCTATTATCTTCCCAAGACTGTAACATGGGAACTACACAGGTGGAAAAGAGAAAAAAAACCCTTAAAGTTACAGCACTATAATTTTCTGATTATTTGGATGAACACACATAGTTTTATTCTCAATGAGATGGATTTTTTGGGTATGTCCAAAAGACATGAGGAAATATACTGTGTGTCAATAGCTTAGTATATTTTTTTTCAATTGATAATGCTGCTTTGGATATTTATGTTACTGTAGACTTATATCTAGAACTAAGTAACTAGCTCCTGTAAAAAGTCAGGTACCTCCTGCCTGAAACATAGTAAAGCAAGGTTTTCAATGGTCATGCCACTTAACCTGATAAGGGTTAGGCCCTTAATCAATTTAAGGATTTTTTTTCTGGGTGCTAGAGAAAGCTGTCTTTATGGTAGGATTTTTTCCCACTAGGAAATTGTTTGTGTTGGGCCATTATTGTTGTACTGTGCCCACTTTAAATTTTTATGCCTTTAATTAAAACACTAAGTGGATTGCTGTGTGATATGATGAATGATAAATTGCTGTTAGGGGAAGTTTGTTGATTTATATTCTGTGGATGATTGCCGTATGATGTTCCTATTAGAAAACAGAAAACTTTCTATAGATTTCCTGAGCTGATTAAATAAAATGAGGACTGAGAAAACATCACAATGCCTGTACGTCAGGTTAAAGGTGAGGTGCTCTCTCTGCTCTGAGGCAAAGAGACATATAGTAAAGAGGAGTGCAAATGCACCAGTAGCAGGAGATGAGGGTCTGGAAGTCTCCTCCTGGAAGACCTTTCAGGCTTTGTGTCCAAACAGCATACAAGAAAAGACAGAGGGAGGTGGATAAGGAACTGTTGTCTCTGCAATCTCTTTCTTGGGAGCAGCACATAAAGCTAATGCTGCTTCTAGCAATGTTATCTTCAGGTCTGCATCTCTCCCCACCCTGCAGAGAGGAATCAGTGCTAAGAAAGGTGAAAGAGGCAGCAGAAGCAGGGCAGTAGCACAGAATTTTGAAGAAGATGAGTCCGATGATGAGAAGTAAGAAAATCTGGCATCACATCCTAATGGAGAGTGCTCTGGGTCTACAATTGTCAAAAGGCAGTTTTCTTTTAAAAACACTGGCTTTGCTGAACTGATTTGTTACACACCAGTGGGGAAGCCAGTCTAAAACATATTCAGGGATCCTGTCTTTTTTTTTTTCTGAACAATAGTTTGGTGCCATAGAATTGCAAATAAACTTTCCTATTCTGAATACATACTGTCCCAATTTCTGTTAATTTAAGATATCTTTTTAATAATATTTTTCAAAAGCTTCATGAGAAATTTAAAAAAAATAATAAAAGATTGACAGTGGTAGTTTACTAACCCACTTATTCTTGTAACTCAACATTAGAAGGTGGCAGTTCATTGCTAACAATGCTACTGTTGTCTAAGTCCTTCTAGTCAAAGAACCAGAAAAGATTTCCAAGTTAATTGGAAGCTATGTGAAGCATTCATTCTTTAACACATGTAGCGTCCCATCAAAAATCACAGTGACTAACAGTGCATTTATTAATAGAACCAGCCTCAAAGACTTAACAATTTGGCTGATTTGAGCACTGTAATTCTTGGGCCAAAGTCTGTGCCCACTCCATCACACAGACATACTAGCATGAAGAAACTGTGAGATGGCTGGGCAGTGAAGCAGATTGTGAAAAGGGGATGTGAGAGGATGGTGCATGGCCTGTGCACTGTAGGGAACAGCACATTTCAGCAAATCACTGCATGGAGTCAGAGGTGACCGGTGGATTTGCAATTACAGTTAATGCTCCATGATCCTTTGGCAGTTACTCAGACTGTGGATTGAGCAGACTGTGCATGCAGGGCTAGCTAAGATGCCTCACAATTTAAATGCATGGGAACATGCTGTGTCTGACGTTGTGCTCTCCCAGAACGTAGGTTGGTTTGGGTCTCTTGGATGCTATAGCAGGCCAGGACAGATGGAAGCTCTTCCGTGCAAAAAATGTTTGGTCCTACTTCAGTACCCTTCTGAAAGCCCATATTATCTATGTTTTTTCCACTATCCAGCCCACTGAAAAGCCCAAACAATGGAGAGCTGTGAGCACTTGAAGAAATGTATGTCTCATAGGAACACAGAAACAGATGTGGTTGTGTTGACTTGGGAGGACCAACTGTCTTGCGTGCTACCTGTGTATCCTGGGCATATGCAGGAAAGAGGTATGTGATCTTGAGAAGTATAACAAAAGAAGTTCCTATAGTATAGCTAAATTGTGCTGCTTAGGTTGTTGCCAATGTTTCATTTGTAGGTATCCCAGATACCAGTACTTCATCAAAATTTTCATTGCCCTTTTGAATTTATACAGCTTGCAACATTCCTTTAACTTCCTCCCTCAGTGTCAGTTTAGCTGCATTAACTGTAGCTCAGTGCAGGAGATGTGGCCACCACTTCCATTTTGGAATTGTATCAGTGGCTTCCTGAATTGCCAAAAGGGCCATCTGGTATACAACATTCATCCTGACCAAGCCAAGTGGTGCTGGCTTGCAGGGGATCGTGTTCCTCCCTTTGCTGATTACTCACTGCTGGCTTGCTTGGTTCTCAGCACAGGTGAAGAGTAACCCAGCTGTTCTGTTACGGTTGTCTCCTGCCCTTATTCCCCAGGCCTTTTCTGGGTGGCAGTAGTAAAGTACGTAGTTTTAGAGTGCATTCCTACAGGACACTGCATTGCAAGAATTTATCTCTAAAGCTTATAGTGTATAACCAGGGTAAATGTAATGATTTATTATTCACTGTTGACTTTCAGCATAAAGATTTTTATGTTTGCTAGATGAAAAATCATAATTACGGTCTATATCCAGCCAGGTGATTTATGTACATCCATTTGAATTGCCTCATTTTCCATTCCTTTTGGTAGACTGTAAGGTGTAACGTTAGATAAAGAAATGGAGAAACTGGTTGTTGGGGGGTTTTTTGTTTTTATTTTTTGTTTGTTTGGGTTTCTGTTTGTTTGGGGTTTTTTTTGTTTGTTTGGTTGGTTGTTTTTTTTGCCAGCACTGTCTAACAGTGCGGGCAACTTAGAAGTTCAGTCATCTGTAGAGAAGCCAAAATACAGCTGAGGTCACTCTGCTGCTCAGGATTAGGCCAATAATAGTTAGTATCTGATAATAGTTACTACAATTATAGACTTCTTCATTTTTTCTTTAGCAAATAAAGGAAGACAGCATACCTCCTGACATAGGTCACATTTCAGCTCAGGGAAGAATCCTACCCTGCTGATCTGGGGAGACAAAACACAGCTCAGTGCAGCATGGTTCACATGAGCGTGCACATGGTGGGGATTAGTAAAATTGATCTCTGAGGAAATCCCACAGGTCTTAAGAGCAGTATCCTCTCAGTTTAAATCAACCAAAATTCCTAATGGTGTTTACTGGTTGTTAGGCTGAAAATGAACTACAGGATTTGGCCTTGCAAAAATACAGCTTTCTTAGAACACAGTTAAAGCACAGAGAGGAACAGCAGAATGGGAATGGTGTTACAGTAGACAGTGGTGACTGATAAGAGGTAGAACCAAGATAGAAGGAAGAAGCTTTTATTGGAAGGTGACTAGAAAGGTGGAATCTTCCTTTTCTGATCATGAAATCTAGAATTTTTGGAGGCCTCAGAAGTACACTGCAGAACAGCAGTTTGCAGTTTGGGGGTCTGAGGTCACTACTGGTCTATGAAACATTACAATATGGCTAGTAAAACAATTGAGTAAATAAAGAGAAAAACATATGTTTTTCCAAGAAAACAAACAAAAAGGAAAATGGAAGTGAAGTATGAACAATCAATATTTAAACTAAATTTTATTCAGTTAAATGGAAGTTGCCTGGACACCAGACTTCTTTTAAAAGCCTGCTTAATTTTTGGATTTTTTTTAATATTTCAAAGACTAAATGGCCTTTTAGTTAAGTAAGTTTGACACATGCTGCAGTAGAGACTAGTCTTAGTTGGGAAACAATAAGCTGCCCAGCCTTTAATGTTTGTATAGTTTGATGGCTATTTGATTGAACTGCTGTGGGTCAAGAGCGTTACAATTACACTGATGGGTACTGTATCTTTAATAATATAAAACATGTAAAGTTCAGACGACAAGGGAGCAACAGTGAGAATTCTTCCTTTGATGTGTCTGTATATATGTTTATCTCTATAAAATCTCATAACATAAAGCTTTCATGTTTCTATCATTCACATCATACAGCCCACAGTTGCCAATAAATGTAATTTTTAAATGAACCCCATCCATTCTTAATTTGTGTTTCAAGTATTGCACTCAATCATACAGTCTAGCTGTCATCTCCTTTAATAAACACTGAAGGGAAAAGTAACATACCTTTCTCTAACAGAAACATTTTTTATTAGTTTTATTACGTGACTTTTAAGTAAGACAGCTTTTGAATTGTGAAAAAAAAGCTAAGGGCATTTTTAAATTTGTAAGTATGATTCATTATGGGTTCTGAAATTTTACAGATGTTGAAGAGTACTTTTGAGAGCTGAGATGATTCAAGCATTATCTTGTTATTGATTGAAGCTTTAAGAAATCTAGCAAAAAAAGCCTTAAATTGCAACCCTGCTGTTTCCCAGCATCTTTTTGCTATCTCAGTAGCAAACTACTTCCAGATACCTAATCACACTTGCAGACTAAACTAACCAAGCTTGCCCTGATCAGATAGACTCACTGTAAAAACATTCAGCTGTTACTTGGGAAGCTGTAAACTCGGGGTTTTTGCAAAATGTATTTTGTAGGTGGTTAGACCACCATCTTAATTATAAATGGGTTTCAGGGAGTTGGTTGCTATAGCAACAGTCTACTTAGTGCTTTTTTCAGAGCAGAACCCAACTTGCCTGTATGTTTGAGGGAAGACAGAATGGAAAAGGAAGGAAGATTGAGCTTGTAATTCTCCAGGAGCTGCAAATTGCAGCATCCTCTATTTAAAGTATGCAGACGGGAGAGCTGCTCCTTTTCATCAGTGTTTTTCCTGCCGCTGAGAAGCCCCATTTGATGTTTGTGTAAAACACAACCTTCCCTTATTTCAGAAATGCAACTGCACCAGGGTTAATTAAGGCTAACACCCAATCAAATATTTCCTAAAAGTGCAGCTGAAAACAGAGGGCACAATTTCTCTTGAAAAGCTGGAGCTGTGAAAATTTCCAATGCAGTGTTTTGTCTAGTCTCCTGTTGTAAATAAGGCTCCCTCTCCATCCTTACTGAACTCAGATAGAATTTGTTTTGCCATTGATTTCTTTGCAAACATCTCCCTGGTTGTGTATCACAGCCCAGAAGCCACCTTGGCTTGATTTTTTTCCCCCGCTGTTGGCTGTGAGATGGAAAAACATAACAAAGGTGTTTGAGGAGGGGACAAAAATCCTTAATCCTGCCTAATCTTAGGTTATGATTCTCCCATCTCTGTGTCCTTCAGTCACCGTCTGCACCTCTGTTAATGTGACCAAAACACAAAACCCAAGGCTCAATTCTGTGGCTGCTGTTGGAATTAAACAGAGCTTGAATGGTTTTTGAGGGCATGACACTGTGGGTGCTGTGCAAGCCTGTCTGCTCTCCTAGTGTGCTGAGCACTTGATTTTCATTTTGTGCATAATTATTTATAACATGCTGTAGGTTGGGATTCAGTAGAGTCAGCACATTTCCTTTGCAGAATGAAACAGGGAGGAGGAGAGGAGCTGGTGATAGCAAAGGGCCGATTCTAAATTATGGCTTTGCTTCCTTTGTGTGAAATTCCTTCCCCAGCTGCTCCCCACTGCTTCAGACTCAGCCAGTGACATGGGGATTCAGGGATCTTATGAGTCTGGGGAGGAGGCTGCCTACTTGAAGAGGGGTTTCCAGGCTCTTGAGGGTGGGGAGAATTATCTGAGAGGGGTAAAGACCCGCGAGAAGCTGTCTGCTTGGCAGGTATGTGGGAAAGGGAAAAGGCTTTTGAAGTAGGTTCAGTCGACAAGAAGGAGGAGGAGTGTACAGCATGTGAGAAGAAAGACCTGATGCTGTTTGAGGCAAGTTAGAGGGAAAGTTGTCATGAAAGGAAAAAGAGGTGAAAAGGAAAGTATCACAGTTAGAGAAGACTAGAGAAGATTAGTAAAGAGGAGATGGATCTGCATTTTCCTATCTTGCTCTCTATTGTGAAATGAGACTCATTCAATTAGAAATAAGTACAAAGAAGACCTTCCTTTTTCTTGGATCTCCAGGGATCTTCCCTGCAGACTGACAGTTTTCCCATGGATGATATAATCACTTCAAAGAAGAGGATGGCTGATTGTGGGAAGAGAGGAACTTGCTGGCTGCAATATCATGGTATCATTTGTGCAGTTGTCATCACTGGCTGCCACTATCGTTAAGTGACACAAGATCTTTTAAACTTTACCTGAATAGGCCTGCCATGGTGCACGTAAAGGGAGGCTTAGATTGAATGCCTTACTCCATAGGCAATACCTAACGTACAGTAGTTTTTTGCTTCTCTCTATCCAGAGCTGTATTGCTGTCCAAGAATGTAAATGAGATGCAGTCCCCATGATTTGAATGGCATAAGGAACTTGCCACACCAGATGTATACAGTCTAGCCTCTCCCGAAAAACTGACAAGGAGAGTTTACTTAAAACAACAGCCTTCTGTAAGACCTGATAGGGAACTGTGCTCATTTTGGACATTTCTTTAAAAGAGTGTGGGCTCCCTGTGCTACTGTTCATGAGCACTAGCTCATGACAACAGTGCTCCATGCCTTTCACTGTGATGGTCAAATTTTTTTTCTTATTTTAGCGAGATTTAAAATGTTTTGGTTTGGGGTACCTTTTTTTTTGTTTGTTTTGGTTTGTTGTTTTTTTTTTTGTTTGTTTGTTTTCCATGAGAAGAATGCAGAAAATCTACTGGTGTTGAGGATTTCTGTGCTTTCTATCTCCCTGGACTATCAGTCTTTGTTTACACAGAGGCCCCAGACTTACATACTGAAGCATGGCCTCTGCCCTGAATATACAATCACAGCAGTGTCCATAACCTCCCAAGTGTTTCCAGGCCACAAAAGGAACAGTGCCTATTTTGGGGACAAACACGTGTCAGAAAAGGAGGAAGTTCAAAAGGAACATTTTGGAAATTTAGCAAAGCAAAATTGGTATGTACAGCACAATAGACATCAGATTTTAAGAGGTGTCTGAAAGACACACACTAAATGAACTAAAGGTTCGTAACACAAATTAGAAGGCTTTGAAGTTCATATGCTTAAGTGAGTTTGGAAAAGGGAGCGCCAAACCCAGACATCCAGCAGGAGCCGCTGGCTAGCTCAGAGGGCTGGTTGCCAGAAGATAGGAGGTTGTTTATTTTAGCTTTCAAAATTCTCCATCTGCTCGGTTTCTGACATTCCTTCCCAAGCACATACTGCAGCCCATTGGCAGGGTTGTTTGGAGGACTCTGGTTCTGCTCCTCTCTGCATGTTCTGATGGAGGGAACAGAACTAGAGATTTTACAGAGGTCCAAAAAGCTGAGGTTACCAGGCCCTCCCTCCTACTCTACTTGCTGACTGGTGAGTATAAATGCCATCAAGTTGTACAGAGCATTCTCAAGCTGAGTATCTGCTTTGCATTCAGTGTCTCCATGATTGTACTCCAGATGGGGCAAAATTCTCTCCTGTTTGAATGAAGAAGCCTGCTCTGTAACTGGATACTAGCCTCTCGCTTCCCCCTTCTTTCCACCCTCATGCCTTCCTGGCCATCACAGCAAAACAGAAGTGAAGCCTGTTTTCTTCAGAATGGTAACTGAGTCATCCCTTCATTTAAACAAATGGGTGATATTTGGCCCAGTCCCATGCAGATATTTAATTATAATACCTTCTGTAGCCAAAACCTGACTTGTATTTTTGCAGTTAAGTGTCAGGCAAGATGATAAGCCTCTGAATAAGTAGTTTGTTTGCATTCTGACTTGACTTCTCCCCATTTCTCATAAAAAGGCACTGTGTTTGTTTCATACGTCCTGTCCCTCAGCCCATCCTGCTGTCCACATAACCTGTTTTCCTTTTCTTTTTCCCTCCATTGCCATCCCCCTGAAAATCTCAAATTTCAGGTCTGAAGGAACCAACTAGGAACCAACTTCTGCTCTCAAGGTTAAATCTGGGAATCGTTCCCCTGGCTTCAAATTTATGCTGATGCAATGAAGATGAGAATTTAGCTTTCTGTACTGTTATCAACAGGGGAAAAATAGAGTCTCTGTAAGACTGTATCCATGGAAACCATCTTACTGCAATAGCTGGTAAAGCAGCAAATCAGTTTCTTCAGTTTTAAAATGAAACAGATTTAACAACATTATAGTGCATCTGCCATTTAAGAGATCATCTGTGCTGATAACTGTGTTTAAAAACCCTTCTCTAGCAAATACGCTGGCAAGAACATTTCTTCTCCCTGACAGAATTCGGATTTTGGGTAGAGTAAGGATTGATGACAAAGTCCCACAAAGACAGTACAGTGAGACAGAGCCAAGTCCAGAAGCAACCATGTTTAATGAAGGAGAAAATTGTTTAATTTAGCATTTAGCCCAAGTATCTGGGCACATGGTGACTAACGCTCAAATGTATTAGCAGAGGCAGTGGCCTGTCACCTCTGTCTCCCTGCTCTTTGCTTCTCTGGTACCATCTGTAACAAACAGTACATTTGTGTTTTGTGATGCATTTGTCTGAACAGGAGCGTGTGTGTATGTGCTTGTGGGTGTGTGCATGTGTGGCTGGTGGACTGTCAGATGAGATTTCAATATCTGGTTCAGTGCAGGATGATCTGGACAACTCACATCATAAAGGTGTATGTTTCAGAGCCAGAGGCATTTCCAATGCAGAAAATGTGCTGGCTGTCTCTGCACTTTACTGTTTTTACATTTAATCATGTGAGACTTTAGAAAGGACCTCTTTGCTACGCCATGGAGGGAACATGGAAATACATCGATTTCTTACCCCAGGCTTTGAATGTGTTACCATACGCTTTCACTGCTGTGTACAGAGGGATTCTGCCTTTATTTTTTCACCTATTAAGGCATATTTGTGGCCATTTTGAGAAATAATACCATAGTTTATCAGACAATTGCCTATATGCAGATGAGGCTCCATTCTGCTTTTTCTTTTTGTCAAATCCAAATACTGCAGTCTGCTTTTCCTATGCCTGGCTGATGGAGAAGTGTCTGCCTGGGACAAATGCAACCTTATTTAAGAGAGAGGGAATAAAGTTGAACCAGGAGGGAATAAAAAACATTACAGAAATTGCATAGACTGTGAGTAACCATTCAGTTGGTGAGAATCAGATACACATTCCTCTGTCACTTTGCAGTGTCCAGGCTGTATTTTATATGCTTTGGAATCTCAGTTTCTTGATAACAGCAATCTCATATGCCATACTGTCTTCTTTTATCTACAGCTGCCCTATCTATTATGGCAATCCCTCTTTGATTGACAGTTATCTATTTTTTTCTGACCTGAGGGCAAGCTTATTGCAATGCGCTGCTTTTAGTGCTATCACTGAAACACATCCAAAAGCTTCAACTGGTGCATAATGTGGCGGTTCAGCATTTGAAGAAGTGGGCACATATTGCTGGGAGCATACGTGGGTTTTGTTGCTCAGCCACATCTACCTGTTAACAGAAGATGCAGTTCAAACCATGTTCAGTGGTACAAACGGCTCAGTGGTCTGAAACGCTGTTGTTTGCCGAGTGCTTTGTTCTACCTGTGTTCAGTTGCTATGACATGCAGTGTTGTCTGTCTGTTCAGTCAGTTCCAGAGATTTTAACGATCAGGAAAAGGCATCTCAATGCACTGCTCTAGGTCAGTGTTCCCATGTTGAGGGTGAAGAGTTTCCTGCTGGAAAACATCTGATCAAAAAGCACAGACTCCTGCAGCTTGGTTTTTATGGTCCATGAACATCCAAAACTAGGAATCCTCCCAGCATTTAGGGGAGAGACTGCATTCGCTTCCTAAGTCCTAGCCTTTTGATAGTGAAGAATGAAAATTATGCCTTTAATTGCACTTCCTAATGGTAATTTCCACCTTGTACATAACCCTTCTATATCTGCATGTAAGGATGCCATTTGCCACTGGGGTTCCTTTGCCGTCAGGGTTGAGATTCCTGGTGAGCTCAGATATGAGGCATTTGCAGATTTCTCTCTAAAATGCCAGGGAAGGGAGAAACAGAAGAGGAACTGGGACTGGCACTTCTTGTACCATTCTTCTTCAGAGTTGTGTGACTGTGTTCAGCAGGGTAGAGACGCCCCGGAGACCAGGCATGGCTCGGTGGAACCCTGTGTACTAGTTGGAGAAGAGATGATGGGCTCATTTGTTACTGTGGGTACTGGGACATGTGGAGGTGAGGTGACAAAACCTGGAGATTTTAATGGCTTTTGATACCATCTGTTCCTCTGTCCTATGGTAAACAGCAAGAAAGTTGACCTTCTCCTTCCCAGCTCCTGCAGGTCAGGCCTGGGAGTCCATGGGAGGCAGAGGGGCTGAATTGGAGCTGCTTATGCAGCATTTGTTCTGAGGGACAAAGCGGGAGCCGCCTCTGGATCTGTCGCTTCTCTCGCAGCTCCCAAGTGTGACATTTTAAAACGGTGAACCTTGGAACAATCTTCATGTATAAGCTCTTGGGGTTTGCACAGTCATGTCCGGTGTAGGAGTATTTCTCGATGATGTCTGTCTCCATGGATTCAGAGGTGACACCGTGTTTGTGTGTTGCCTCTCTTATACTACCACCCCCGTGATTAAGGCAAGGATCCTGAGTCACCTTCAAAAAAAAATCAAAATTTCCGGCAAACCTGTAGGCCATCTGTTAATGTAGGCAGGCAAGAAGATACTGCGTAGGAAAACTTGGTCACATGGCAGTGTTTATATCCGTCACCACAGCTATTTTTTTTAACCTTGTTAAATGCCATTTTAATTATTGTCTAAATTCTTTTTCTGTAAGAAATTGTAACAAAGAGAAAGCCCGTAGTGAAATGATTCTTTGAAATTAGACCATTCCTCAGAGTCACTTTATGAATATGCAAATCACATCCGTATTTTAAAATGCCGTTCATTTTACTGTTAGAAAAAGTTCTATCAAAAAACAGCAGATCCCTTTTATGAAAAACCTGAATTGTCTTCTCTCTGGGACTGCGGGGATAGCATGTGCACTGCATCACATTCCTGACATGGCAGGTATTATCAGTGCTAACAGTTGGTGGCATACAGCAGCTGCCACTTGATACAATGCAGTAGAAAGTGCCCCGAGTCCAGTAATGTCTACTTGCGATATGTCTTGTACAGTATAAAGATACAGCCTGTTACCACTTCTGACAGTCACGGCAGCGATGACTCCCTTCTCCATTTCTACCAGAAAACAAGTGACTCCTCAAAATTAGAATCCCTTTGCATTCCTAGCCTGCGAAGGCAGGAATATTCTTAGCAGCACCCTGTGGATTAATATTCACAACAAACTAAAAATACCAGGCTAATGCATACACTGGTCTGCTGTTCTAACCCTAAAAAGCTGTACCTAGCACTGGTTTCTTACATACACTAGCTGTGACCAGAAGTCTTTCCTTTCCTGTACTGAATTTTTAATTTCAGAAATAATCTAAAAGAGGCAAGTAGTTCTAAGGATTATAGTGTGTCCTTTCATGGCAAGCTCTGCCCAAAAATCTGGTGACACAAGAAGGTGGCTTGCTAGTCAGCATTGTTTGCAACACTGTTTGCAACAAAAATGGAAGAAATCAAAATCACTTCTTTCACTAGAGGAAGACCTAGTTCACTGATTAGCAGGTTATAACTAGACAGTGTGTTAGTAAAAGGTATTGAAGACAGCCTCTGGCCCTTAACTTCCTACAGACCCCTGAAAAACATCATTCCCTTCAATGAGAGACTTTTTGATGAGATGTAAATAGCAAAGCGAGTGGCTGAATCTCCCAAGACTTGAAAATGCAAGGGTGTTTTTGCCTCACGCAGAGAGAAACACTATCCTTTTTAGTCTGTGCTGCTTGGGAAGCCTTTAGAGATGACCAGAAAGCAGTCACACTGCTGTGAGGCACAAGAGCCAGAGAAGTCTTGTGTTCCCTGAGCCCCTCTGTTCAATAATGAGCTGTTCCTTCATTCCCTATCCTGGCCCATGCTGCAGCCTCCTCTCCATCTTCCACCACCTCCAAAGACTCCTTCTTGGAGTGCCAGGGCTGAGCAGAGTCCAGCCAATCTGTCAGATTTGGCAGGGCACATGATAGAGAATTTCCACAAGTTTTATATTTCTATGGCAGATTCCTCTCAGCAACTGGAGGACAGAGGGCTTCTCAGCTGGCATCAAGTTAGAGCAGCCTGTACAAATAGTATCTGCTCTGGCATAAGGCCTTGTGCGACAGGCAAATCTGAACCAGCACAGTGGCTCTGTACTTGGTCAGCTCTTTCTGTTTTACAGCAGAGGTGCCTCTTATCCTATGACAGAGACTGAATTCTGGTTCTCCCTATACTACATAAGTGTGGCTTAAGGATTTTCAAAAGCTTGAGGTGCAGCCCAGACCCTTTAGTCCCTCTCTTGAGAAGCCTGTCAAGCTTTGCATATGGAGCATGCCTTGGCTTCAGCTCTCGCTCTGCCACAGCACAGTTTGGCCAGAGAACAACTGCACCTGCCAGAGAGGGACTTCAGGCTTGCAAGAAGGAAGAACATCATTTTGGTACACTTAGCAGCAGCAGCATAGTATTGTGGGCTTTCCCTTGTGCTGGAGGGCGTACCATATGTACGCAACTGCAGGACATGTCTGCCCTGACACTTAAGATTGCAGATCTCTGGCTTTCTTGTGTGCCCTCCTGCATAGCAGCTCACAGATCAGAATGCCAGTAGAAAGATCTACCAAATATCCAGTTATCATTCCAGAGGGGAAGCAGGGCATAATTTTTATGCTGTCATGATGCAGCAAGAGGATTTCATGACCTGGTTGAGAAAAATCTGAGCTGAATGCTGCTGGCAGTCTGTGGCATTGCAGCCATATCCACCATGTTGTTCCAAACGTGGCAGATCCTGCAGTTGGAGAAGGAAAAATTTTCCCTGCTTCAGCTGGTATGAAAACTGCTGCACCTGGGTGGAAGATGAGGCTTCAGCCTTTGCATGGGATTTGTAAGACTCAGGGAATGCAATACCTGCTGTATGTGGCCCCTGGCTTTGGCAGTTGTGTAATTTAAATTCTGATTATTTTTAACTACCACACTGAAGTGAAAGTTAAGAACAATGAAACCAGAAAACTGCGAAGCCCTGAGTACATATCAGATTCCACTGCCATAAGTGTCTGTCTGTGAAAAGGGAGCAGATGTTGCTTATTTCACTTTTAATTTCACACTTCCCATAAGCACTCACCTCACTCGTGGTTCCTCCCTGTCACTGCTGTGTCCGGGGTCGCTGCCTCCGGGCGAGGGGACAGCGCGGTCCCTCCAGCCAGACTGCTGCAGGGGGGTTCTGCATAACTCCACGGCCCCGGGCTGCACTGCTTGGCTTCCGTGGGCTGCAGCGAGGCAGCTGGAGAGGTGGTGGTGCTGCTGTAAGAACCTTGGGAAAAAGTAGCAGGAATGTCAGAGCAGATGGAGTTAAAGAGAGGTAAAAATGTTGGTCTACTAAGAGTTGTAGCAGCGGCAGAGTCACTTGGACTGAGATCAAATGCGAAGTCTTTTAAATAGGACAGCGCTTGATTATTTAGCTGGGCATATTCAAAATTTAGCTTGCTTCTAGTGACCTCATCTAGGATTTTTGCTCCACTTTTCTGATCTTCAGAGCAAATTTGCTGCCCATTTTGCTTGAAATGATACAGACTGCTGGATTGAAAACTTGTCTCATACTTGTGTTGGTTTGTGCTAGGAATACTGGAGTATTCTGGATTTTGGGCAATGCAGTTGCATTCATTTTGCAACAATAACTTGTTTTTGTACTGAGACATCTTACGAATTATATTGTTCATTTCATTCCCAATGTATTTGTCTTCCAAGTGCTTGTTTTCATAGCTGATTTTTAACGATGCCACTTGTGTTACACAGCGCTCTAAGAGCTGCACTATGTTAGTGCTGCTCTCTGTTGGTGTGGGGCTAATGTAGCTCTGGAAGGGCCTCAGAGTGAGAGGCTGCAGCGGTTTGTCACAGGAAAGAGAGAGAGTGTGATACATCGGTTTGTTTATGTCCTCCTTCTCGAGGGGATCCCGGAGTGAGGTTGCAGCAGTCTTGTAGGAGTAACATGATTCTACTTCCTGATTATCATCTAATGAAGGATTTTCGGAGCTCAGGGAGCCACTCTCTCTGTTCAGCTTTTCTGGCAGTGTGTTTTTATCTCCAGATGTCTCGCATCCTTCTGAAATTGTCGCCTCCTCATTCTCAGATGAAGATGTCTGCAGATTGTCTCTGCTAGCCTGTGATTGCGGTGCGTAACTTGATGCTCTGGTGGTTTCCACAGTCCCAGGCAGTGTAGATGAATCCTTGTGGTGACTCCCTTCCCTTCCTTGGAAATCCAGATAAGATGTGTTAGGGCAAGAGTCCAGGCTGTGGTCTCCTTCAGCAACATTTACTGAAGTGGCCTGGGTTACATGTTTGCTTTCATCCAGAGATACACATAGTTTAAATGTATTAGATTCTTCTTTGCTGGGTTTCTCTTGCTGAGCTTCTGTGATCGCTTTCTGCTCTGGACTGGGGCTGTGTGGCATTGATGAATCATTAGACTTTTCTGGCAGTGATTGAGGACCCTGAAGAGAGTCAGGGGAGGAAACAACTCCCGAGTGTTTTCGCAGCCAGTTTATTATCCCCATGGTCAGTGAAAGCTCAGTATCGCAGAGCTTTAGCAAACATTCTTTGCCTTTCCACGTGCTGTGGAGAAAACCCTGGCTGATAATGTCTAGAGCCGGTTGGGAAGCCATGTTCTCCTCAGCTCCAACATGGAAGCTGTAAATGGACAAAGGGATTTCAATGGCTTGTTCTGAAATGCTTTCAGATGTGCACAAGTCATCATCTAGGACTGGGTTTATTTTGACTTCGTTTGGGTCATAGAAGAGCTCATAAAGGGCATCTCCGCTGTAGCTGTCTCTTGGGAATCTACCTGGGACCCCAGGGGTCTGAGCTTCCTTCATTTCATCATCTTGTCCGGGAGAGAATGAATCATAGTAGCCTTCATCACTTGTGGATGTGGATTCCTGGTTGTCACTTTTTGGCGTTCCTGTTTCGGTGGAGCTCTCTTTGGAATTGTCACCATCTTTATCAGGTGACACTTGGGGGTCTGTCACAGATGCAGCAGCCTGGCTTCTAGCCTTTTCCACATCAGGACCAGGTATCTTCAGTAACTTCTTATCAAACAGAGCATTCTGATGTAGCCTCACCGATTTGTTAATGTTGTCCCAAAACTTTGCAAATTCAACAGTCTCATTCTGGCCAGGAGAGGCCAGCTGCTCCACACCCCCTTGGAAAGAGCCCATGACAGGGCTGTCTTTGTGCTTGCTTCGTCTCAGCAGAACTTCTTTGCTGTTCTCCAGCTCCAGGTGAGCAGAGCTCTCATCAGCAAAGATTTCCCCACAGCCAGTGAGGGAGTCAAAGCTCTTCAGTGAGGCAACATCTTCACACAGGGTGTTGCAGCAGTCATAGGAAGAGTCAGACTGCAGTTCACTGTCTGAGCAGTCTTGTGACAAGCAGTCAGCTGCAAATGTTTCTCCAGTTTTGAAAAGATACTTTGCAAGACGCCCAGAAAACTCACTTTTGCAACCTGAGGAGGACAGATTCTTGTCCTTCTCAACCAGGAATGTGAGGCTGTCTGGTTTATTTTTTCTAATATGAAATATATCTCTGAGCCCTTTCTTAGATCTCTTGAGGGAAATCCTCTTCCTAGGAATGGTTTTTGCAACAGCTGGTACGAAAGGCATCTGTGGCACAAAGTTCCTGTAATCGATCATCTGACTGCTGCATGCAGACTGGCTGGGGCTGACCACACACTCTTTC
This sequence comes from Tyto alba, assembly GCF_018691265.1. Lineage (NCBI taxonomy): Eukaryota > Metazoa > Chordata > Aves > Strigiformes > Tytonidae > Tyto > Tyto alba. The sequence goes on along the minus strand of NW_024881262.1, from coordinate 25,209,742 downwards.
TTACTGCTGGAGCTGGACATTCCTGAAAAGCTGATGCTATTGACAAGGCGGCCCTTACCCTTTCCAGAAAAACCTTCCTCACAAGCCCTGCTGGTGGGGCTACACTGCTCTGTTTTGTCCACCTCAGTAACACAGTCATGGGTTTTACTCTTCCTTACAAGTTTGTAGGAGGAGCCAGATGATTTTTCCAGGCTATTGTCACCAGCTCCATTCCTTGCTGCTCTGGTAGAAAATCTGTAGTTCTTGTGTGTGGCCAAACATGCCAGCTGGACTTCTGCTACACTTTGGTTTCCCTCGAGAGCTGCCTTTTTGTCTTTCCCTGTATCGTCTTTGTTGATAGGAACTGTGTGCACTGGTGGCACTTTCTCATGTTGCACACTGGATTTTATGAAGGTCTTCCCTCTCTTGAGCTCCATACTGCTTCCTCACATCTGTTTCTGTAAAGCAAACAGCAGAATAAAAATATTGTAAGGTTGGTGGCTAGCACTTGTAAACTTTGTAAACAACTGGAGAACAAAGGGATGGATATTAAACATTATACCATTGCTTTTATTTGTCACCAGAAATTTCCATTACTGATTCATGGTATTGCATGAGAAGCAGATCAAGTGAAACTGAAGGTCTGATGGCAACGGCTGGAAGATCCAGCAAGGAGAAGATGGGACACATCGTGGGTTGGTAGCTAAGGCTCAGAGAACATTTTGTCTGTTAGAAATGAGGGGGTTTGGATTTAGGATTATGACTGTGGGATGGTTTTTAACAAAATAGAGCTCCTATTCTGGAACTAGAAGAGGCATCAATGAAAAGCAATGCCTGAGGAACTTTAATGTGCAAGTGTGTGCATCAGGGAGGCAGCAGTTCATAAATCTGTGCCTCTGAGGAGGACGAAGAGCTCAGGGTGGGAAATCTGAGAAAATGGATCAAACATTTGATACATGATGCTTACTTTATATTAAAATAATCCTTACCTATAGAGAGAAAATCCATAAACCTTGGTACTACCCTGGGAAGCATGCTGAAACTGAATTAGTGTTTTTGCTTCCTCCTGAGCATAATGTATAATTTTCTGCACTATTATTTTTATTGTAAAAAGTCAAAAATGCCACATTGAAAATCACTGTTAATTATGACAGAAACTGGATTTTTACTGGATGGGAAGTAGGACAAAACCTTCAAGTCCTGTTCTTGAAAGAATGTGCTTGGATCTTTCCTTAATGAAACCTCAGTTAATGATTTCTCTTGTTTTGAATTGCTTATACATAACTAAAACCACTTAGAGCCACTGAACTCTGTAACACGCACAAACAACACAGTGCCGTCTCCTGTACTCCTTGACAAGCAGTGTGTAACAGCTCTGGTGAAATGAAAAATTACCAAAACTTGCTTGAGAGCAATCTCAGATCAGATCCATGGATCCAGACATGCACCCAATACAAAGACAGCCAGGGAGATTTTAATTCAGCACTAAGCCTAGCCTTTGTACACTCTTAAAGTACAACTTAAAGCAGTCTTTAGTCTACCCGGAACTAAAACAGCTGTCCATAGCCTCCAGAGGCTTTCCAGTTGCCAGGGCTTGCTGGGAATGGCAACACTGACCAACACCTCACCAGATACAGGTCTGTGTGTCTGGGAGCTGTTTCACCTGCAGCACTTCTCCAGCAGGCAGGTCAGTGACAGCCTGTTTCTCATAGAAGCTGCAAACTAGCAGGTGATGAGCAATATTTACAACTAAATGTAGGTCAGTGATGAAAGGTAGAAAACGTAAGGGTAAAGGGTGAATATTTGACATCAAGAGTATGGATGCTATGGAAAACATGGGTGATGATAGATGGGCATCTATCAGTATGATTGAGAGGGTGGCACATTTATTTGCATTTAGGGCTGCATGTGAGTATTGAAGAGCATTCTCAATGAAAGCCAGTAAACATTTTATTACACTGCCAGGTATCTGGAGTTCACTGATGCTGCAGGAAACTTGTTTTGCATATTTAGAAATAGGTCACTGGGACATGATTACGCTCCTCTTCTGAAAAGCAAGGTGTGATTGAGAAGGAATTCGGTATGCAGAACTCCAGCAGAGTTGTGAAAATTATTAGAAACAGCTGACGCAAGACCAAATATTAATATCCCAAAAGTAAAGTGTCTGACATCTCAGTCCTTTGCAATTGTAGAAGTAGGTACTGTGTCCCTGTGGGAAGTCCTGCTGCTGAGAAGGTCCTTAGAGGTCCATGACGTGGCAAATGCTAGCATTTTAACAATGTTATGTAGGACTCTCTGAAGATCCACAGCTGTTTCTGCCCATTCTGAGTATTAACCAAGGGTCATTTTTGTAGGAAATTGCATACTTGGGAAGTTTTTTCTGTAGATGCATTCAAAAGGCTCTTAGAGGTAGATTTGGCTTATTGTCAAGTATGAAACTTAGTAAAGCTAAGAATTCATGGCATTATTAGATAATCTTCTGAATAAAGAAATCTTTGATCTGAACTGTATCTCCTTGATAAGAAACACAATGGAGTACCAGTTAGATAACTGGGTCTAGAAACTTCAAGGCTTGTTCCTCTGTCTTTTTTTTTTTTTAGACTAGATGAACAGTTTTAACATAAAAGCCGAAATGGCCTGAATAACATCTGTACTGAGAATATATGTAGTATAATAATGTAAGATACACTGATGGTAGCCTATGCTACCTTTTCAGTTTCCTCTGATGAGAAAAAAAAAAAAAAAGTTAGGTGTTGTTTATTTGTTTTGGGTTTGGTTGGTTGGTTGGGTTTTTTTAAGATCTACTATACATATAATCATCAACTTTGTATGCTAATTGTTTAATGTCTCTATTTAATACCATATATTCTTTTTCTCATTTTCCCCCAGGATTCATGCCAGACTAATTAGAACCTAGTTCATTGTGTCATCCTGCTTATTCTTTTTTAACACTGGCACAGTTTTGGGAATCTTCTCCATTAAAAATATTGTTAAAAATTAACATCAAGAAAGGGAAGATCTCCTCAGTCAACTCTTTGAGGGCTTTTAAGGTCAGACTACCAGCCTGCAGATTTTTTTAAATATTCATCTTAGATGCTGTTTTGCAATTTCCCATACCATGAGTTCCTCTTCAGCCTCATATGATATAAATCATCAATGAGCTTCTTTCCAAACATAGAGCAGAAATATTTATGCGTTGCCACTCTCTTTCTATATCTATTAATACTTTTAGCACTTTTGGTTGTAATGGAATGTAACATGATACCTTTTTTTTTTTTTTTGTCTCTGCAGAGACACAAGTTGTATCTCTAACCCCAGAAGCTGTACCAGTGAAGTTAGAAACAGATTAATGTGCTGTAAGGGAAAGTTACCCTCCAGTGGTTATGTAAAGCTAATCAAAACTTTATGAAAAATTATTATAGGCATTTAAAAAATGGTACATGTCCTCTGGGATTTCTTGATCCATACACTCAGATATACTATTGCCTGTCTCTGTTCTTCTTTAATTATTCTCCTCTTGGATTTAATTTGCAGTATATCTCTTCTTCCACAGAGATAAAGGGTATACAAGGGACTGATTTCTGCCTTTTCAAAGGAAATATATTTTGCAATTAAAAATCACTGTAAAGATAAGAAACCTGTGGAAACTAGCAGTCAGTCTACTAAGGCTAGGTTGTTCTGTTTTCAACAGGCTCTGGATATTTTTTTTGTTAATGTTACTTGGCCTCTGTTTTTTTTAATATCTGGGAAATTACTTACGGAACACATGTTTAAATGGAGGACATTCTTCAATCTCATACTGGACTACAGTTTAATTGTCATTTACAATGATCTTAGGTGCAGCAGCATTGAGACTTCCCATCTACGGTAACCACTACTTTTATCTGTCTTGATCTTACCAGCTGCTTGCTTTTGGGATTTCACAAGTGTCCAAGCAGGCAAATAGATCTTAATTTTGGGCTTATACTGTGATAGAAATAAGGTTTTTGTTTAAATTTGGATAATACTGCTCATAAAATGCAGAGATACTTTGTGCTCAAACATATACCAATCTGTGCAGGGTGTCTTTTCATAAAAACAGAAGGTTTTACTGTGTCTGTGATTCATCTAAAAGTAAATTAAAGTTTTAGAATGGAAACAAGAACACATTCCTGTAGGCTGAGGAGACTTGGTTTTAGGACAGTCAAAACAATTGCTTATAGTTCTGGGTTACGAGGACCTGAACAAGACTGAGTTAGGTAACTGTTCTGGTTAATAAAAGCCATATTCAGATGGCCTAAATTCTACCTAAGTCCAGGTCAACAGACAAGGAGGCCAAAGAGGGGTGCAGTGGAGCTGGGCTGGGTATTAGGAAGCAGGAGGAAGGTGGGTAGAGGCAGGATTCAAACTGTCCAAATATTGGCTCTGTCACGTGCGTCAGAGAAGAGGGGGGTCACACTTGCCTCTGCCCATGGTCCCCAAAGCTTTCTGCCAGACTGAGCTGTCTACAGTTTTCCTTCTCTGGAGGAATGGGGGAAGACTGGCTTTGGTTTTTGGGCTGCTGTCAAAGTATCTTATATCTTACAAGCTTATCTCACAGTGGAAAGGTTTGCTTAGGTTATCTTAAAATAAAAGGTAAAATAGGTTGTGCATTAATGTGTCAGGAGCTAAAATAGCAGCCCTCTTGAATGTAACTCTAGGAAGATTATCCTTCTGAGAAAGTAGAAGTATCTGCTTCAGTGAGGTTGCAAGAATAGAAATAATAATATTACAAAAAGGGAAATTTAAATGAACTCTCTGGCTTCAGCAAGTTTGGCCCAAAATTAATTTGCTTAAGTGGGAAAAAAAATAAAGCTTATTTTTTTCAAAATCAGGTGTCTAGCTTGGACACTCTTACTTGCTTGTTTGATGTGTAATTTATACATAGTTGTATTTCTTGGAGATAGAAATAAGCAAAATTTAGAATGCAGTCATTTTGCAGGGGAGATAGGAGTGCTTGTTCTGCTTCTTTACATTTAGATCATTCTTAAAATTGGCAGATTGTGGAGATAGCACCTTGCTGTCCTTTGCTAAGCAGAATTCTACATGCCACTTGGAGTCTTAATTTCACCTCCCTCCAAGCATTTTCCTTTTATTAAAGGAAAAAGTTTATAAACATTGCATACTCTTTTGTTTTTTTTTAATTTAGTAAGAAGGAAAAAAAATCTATTTGGACTGCTTTTATGTTTTAGGATACAAGTTTAGAGTGGGTCCAGAATCCCTTTTCCACAAGTGGCTTCATATCAATCAGACTTCAGATCCTGAGTATCAGAGTTACCTTTGAAAATATTACCCCTGCTTTCCAAACAAAAATGGTAGCATAATTAAATTTCCTGAAAACATATATCTGGTTTGGGCATTTGGACATGTATTATACTTAAAATGGATGCACCTTAAGATTAAATGTTTTTTAAAATATTTCTTGAGAAATTGTATATTGGGAAAGGGAAAAGAAGGGGATAAAGAGAGTGCTCTGGGAGGCCCTCTCTTCCTACACCTAGTTAACCTGGGAGGATTTTTGCTGGGCACCAGCTGAGAGTCCTAAAATACAAAAACAAGCAAGCATGAGGTGGGGAGAGACACAGCTACTTTTAAAGTCAGTGGACAATACTAATTTTTAATGCTTAGGATCTAATCAATTAGCAATGCATAGAGAACAGCTTGTGCTTCCAGTAAAGTGTGTGGGGGGGTATTTTTGAAATAAGACTATTTACGATCAAAAACCTTAACTCTCTATCTCAGAAGATGAAAGTTAATAATGGAAATACTTGATAATAATCATAGGCATATATTCCATTCTGATAATTTGATTTTTAATTACAAAGGGATAAAATGCTTCCTTGCTAGAGGGTAGTGATATCCTGTCTGCAGTTATTCTAACACTGTTTCTAGTAAGCAAATAAACATAACAGTTCTTCGGGTGAAAACCAAAGAGGATTTTAAAGCAGGACTCATTTTCTCACTTAAACTGATTACCCTGCTAGTATCTCATCTCCCTTAGAAAACAGAAAAGAATGGGGTGGAAAGGATGGAGGATGTAATCAGGGATAGTCATGATTCAGGATATAGAAGAATGTTTATTTTTAAAGATGCCAGTGTGACACACAAGCCTGCATTAAGATCATGCCTCTTGTTAGGAGTACTCCTCTCATTCCCCTTAATCATTTCTCTCTCTTGGATAACCTAGGATGCCTAATTATTTGCATATACATTTAGGTCAGGCAATGGCTTTCTCACCAGCAAAAAGCACACTGGTGTCTCTTCCTTCAACCTTAATTCCACTGAGCACACAAAGTAAAATCTTACACTCCTTAGCAGAATGCTAGAAGGACGTGTAGTTAAATGCTTAATCTTATTAGCAGTATGCTATAGGGAAGCCTGAACCTTCCTTTAAGCCCTGCCAACTGTTCAGTGGAGCTCAGGATTTTTCATAGTAAAAATTAACCACGTTTCTACTCCCAGCACACTGTCCTGCTGTGTGCCTACAGTAGGGGTCCCTGGGGGCACAGCAGCACCCACTGCTTCTCCCAGCCCCGCGTGGGGCACCCACTGCTTCTCCCAGCCCCACATGGGGTGTGTGGCAGGGAGGAAAGAGGCTGAGACCATGACAAAAGGAGGCTTCTCCTCTGACAAAACCTCTGCACCCCTCACTCAGTTTTCTTCTATACCTGAGGCTGAAAGAAATGTAACTGCTTGAAATGTTCCAATTACACCGTGTGAAAGGGCAGCATAAACTCCTGAACAGGCAGCTATTGAATCACTATTGCTAGAAGAAGGAAGCTGAGCAGAAATTTCCGCTGTGTACCTGAGAAGAAAACGGGGCATTTTTTACTTGCCCTGACCAGCAGCCTGTTGGTACCAGACAGCCAAGTGTTAATGCTGTCAGCTGTGGCTGGTTTTAGTAATTTATTGCCTTAAAGGGAGATAGGATGGGCATTTATATAAATACAGGCACACACTTGTCACTTGTATGGAAAAATAACTGAAAAACAATGCTTCAAAAATGAGCAGTCATCCCAAAATAATAGTCCCTTGGAGTCACTGTGAGTGTCAGAGCAAAGGAAATGCCATTGAACCAGAGCAAACAATAAGGCAGATCACAAAAATCCTACTCACCATGTTTTATCACTGAGCAGAAATCCTCTGTCTCCTAGCCTTGCTACTGAGGCTGGTCTTTATCCAGAGGCTCCTGTGATGCTTTTCAGATTCTGAGGGGCTGGACCACTGCTGCTCTCCAGTGTTACTCTCCACCCCCTGTCTTTTCCTCCTCCTTCTTCCTTCATCCCCACCCCCTCATTCCTCCTGCTTGTAGCTTTTTTGTACCTTACATAGATTCTAGGCTTCCACATGTAGCTTGATTTAGGAAAGATGCTTATTTCAGCCATCTGCTTGATGCCATGGAAATGTCTCCATTGCTAAGGAATAAAAGCCCAGAAGGTAAGCTTGGGAGTCCTGAGCCAGCATTTCGGTTCCTCTGTATACAACTGCTTATTAAATAGGGAGGAACACAGCCAAATTAATTTAATTTCTCACATGTTTTTTTGTTTCTGGCTAGGATTAAGGAAAAGCAGTCCTAACATGCTTTTAGGTTAGTGAGATGCTTCACTATGCAATGTATGCAGATTATTGGCTGTGTCACCCTTTGTAGGCTTTGTTATCACTGAAGTTAGAGGAGATTTCATGTGGGAGCAAAGTGGCATAAGGGAAGAGTGAATATTTCTGCTGCCCAAAGCTAGAGTGCCTCATATTGCCTTCGACAAACAAGATTATCAAATTCTCCTTATAGTCAGTCTAACTTTTGCTTCAGTGTGCAGTGAAGTCAACATCTGATGTTACAACATCATTCTTTGTTACACAGATGAGCTTATTACCATCACAAGCACCAGAGCTTTAATCTTACAGAAGTGTAAAGCTGGCATCCTTGCCCCAGCCCTCTCTCCGTGAAGGGCTTCCAACCTGGTCATATCTTGATTGTCCATCCCCATTAACTCTCCTCTGAGTCCTTTACATCAGTCTCTCAAGCCCCCTGCCTTCTCCTTCCTGCTTGTCGAAACACCTCTGTTGGGGCCATGGTTGGGGGCTCTTCAAAGCAAAAGCATATGCAATGAAGCAGTGGCTTAATCCACTTTCAGTAACTTTCCTGTGAGCTGCAGTTTAGAGCTGTACTCTCGGATAATGGAGTAGTTTGAGTACAGACTGGCATATCTGCGAGCAGTTTACCTTTCCGATGTAGGGGCTAACATCACGGTTGCTTTCAGAGAACAGGCAGCTCTCAGATGATTGAGTGAGACAGAGCAAGTTCAGACAGGTCCAGTCTGTGCAGGTATTTAGAAAATCCTCCAGCTCTGTATGAACTGAAGATGAGCATTCCCTCACAACTGGAGCTGGTGCATCAGTCAGAGAGCTGATCTCTTCTGTCCCCACATGACAGCAGAAAAGGAACAAAAGCTTTACCGTGCTACCTGTTCTCATCCTTTCAGTGTGCTTTAGCTGAGTCTTGGGCATGAGGGAGGAAGGAGCTTAAACGTTTGTGCTGTCTAAGCTTCTAAAGCTGCAAAATCAGCCAGTTAACCTGAAAGGAGGCAGAACAGAGTGCTCCTGCTCTGAGTTCCAGCCAGTAAGCCACTCAGGTGTCCCTGGTGGTAGACACTGGAAAATTACTACTTGGAAAACACCCCAGGTTCAGTCCAACCTGCAACAAATTAGTATTGTATGAGCAAACCTAGAAAGACTAGGGGTTTAGATTTTTTTATTTGGAAATCATTCATGCACAGTTTCTGAGCTGAGTTTCTTAACTCTGAAGTGCAGGTATTCAAGGTAAAGGTAATCAGAGAAGATGTACCCAAATATGGCATGTTGAGAAGTACATAGGCAACAGAGAGCACTTAAAATGGCATTTGAAGCCTACTTCATGTTCAACTCAGGCTCAATAAGACAAGACATCCTCAAAGATTTAGAGAAGAGAATCTGGCTAGGGAGGAGCTCTTGGCTCCAGTAGTGTTTCAGGTAGTTCCCACACCTGCTGTCTCTAGGACAGTCTGTTGCTGCCCCTCAGAAACTGGGAAAGCTCTCATATAGATGTCCCTGTTTCTAACAAATGGTACCTGTTGTCCCTTTGCTGGAGGAGTTAGAGGAGGTCACTCTAGACCTGGATGAGATACCCAAATCTGTTCATGGTGACTCAGGTAAAGCAACGCCTGTGATGAGCGAACTCCAGGTTTTAGGATGTTTACTTCAGGATGTCCATGTGGACAAACATTTCCATCTTTAGGGCCTTTTATTTCCCTTCATCAAGGGAAGTGGCTAAATCCATTGGCTATCCGTGGCCATAGCGATCCACAGCCATAGCCTCCATTGGCCTAAATCACAGTCTCATTGCATGCACTGGTAAATGCACAGTATGTTGAATAGCAGCTGAACCATGGTAGCCTTTATGCAATAGAGCTTTTTTATCTTCCTAAATAGTTCTCAACTTGTAGTGGCTGTTGATCAGCTTGGTTCAAAAGGTTGGTTCATGGAGAATCTAATCATCCTCTCTGATTAATTCTGATTAATTCAGTCTGTCCAGAATTGTTTTGGGCATCAGTGGGCATAAAAGGGAAGGGAAATCAGAAAACTGTAAATGAGGGGCACGCGGAATAGCTGCCATCTGTTTAGCAGAAGCACACAGCCCTTGGCTTGGGGAGTATGGGGAGGGCCCTTGAGAGAAGAAGGACTAAGGAACATACAGTCCCTGACATGGCAAGAGTAGGGCAGCAGGGTCCTTGGTATCCAGTGAGGAGGAATGGGGAGAGGAGGAGGAAAATCCACATAAGGGGCAGTGTGGAGACAGGGAGGGAGTTTTAAGAGGAAGGAGGCCCAGCCTTCCAGAGCTTGAAGTGGGTAGCAAATGTTTGCACCAAATGATTGAAGACAGCTCTTAGCATGAGCAAAGCACAAAAAGCAAACTATACTATTTTTAAATTTTCTTTCATGGAAGAATGTAGCAGATTCTTTAATGCTGAGACTCAGAACAAAACCATTTGCTGAGATAGCTCTATTTGTTTCCGAGGAATTACTTACAGAATGAATTTGACCCAGGCTATTTCCTGCCAGTGAACTAATGAAGAGTCTAACATCCCCAATCCAGTTGAGCTTTCTGCTAACATCAGCTTAAACTTAATTATTCATGGATTCTTATCAGTATTTCTTGGTTTTGCATGTCATAGAGAATTGGTAATGGGATATGGAGCTTTTTCTCTCCAGTTTGCTAGCAGAAGACTGCCCTAGCTTGAAGCGAACAATCTTTGCTACTTATCTGACTGCTTCCCAGGGCTTACATTAAGTTAATTGCTACTGTCTTTGTAATTACTTGGTGACCTAGTGTTTGCTGCAAAATTTAGGATTGTGAATTGTTTTAATAACATCAGTACTTAGAAAACAGAAGAGATTTCTGTAAATGTATTCCACCCCAACATCTCCTGCCTGTCTTCCCTGTGAGGCACTGTGGTTGCCATATTTGCTGCCAAGGGGATGAAGTGAGTAGGGTTGCAAGAGCCCCTTTCAGTACTGGTATTAAAAGTTTGGCTGTCCTGCCTGCCAGCCCTTGAAGTGCCAGTGATGATGCCCGCAAGGGAAGAAAGGAATGCCCAGTGCCTCCAGGACAGCACTGATCATGTTTTCGGTAGTGCTGTTCCAGGTACTATGGATGACTGATTGTGAACTGCTTGTTGCCTCAAAGGAGAATGAGAAGGGATTTTGAGGAAAAAAGAAAGTGATGAGGACATTTCTCCAGCTGCTCATGTTAGAATAGTGGCTGCCCTTAAACTTCCTGCTTTAAACAACACCTGGGAGGAACATGACATCTCAGGGACCTGACTACAGAAATGTTTAAATACAAGGGATGTTTTCAGAAGTTTTTCCATTCCAGATATGCCTGTGTGTCACAGACGTCTGTCCAGATGAGGCACTAATACCTCCAGTTTATTGAACTACTGCTGTCATTAACAGACACTCCCTGTCTCAAAGGCAAAATAATCATTCAGCATAAAGCACGAGAGATGGCAAAATGCACTATTCCATGGACATCCCAGTGCAACCTATAAGTAAATTTTTCTCAGCTTCTGCTGAGGAAGGTGCTATTGTGATGACTTGAGGGAAGGTTATAGGAAATTTTTAAAGACTCTTTTTGTATGACTTGGTTTTCCTGCTTAATTTTATATTGCTCTCTGCCTGAATACATAAAATTAAGTGCTCTAAGGGCTTAGTCAGGAAACTGAAAAAAGAGATAGGTGTAAGTAGCCATAGACAGGGCTTCAAATAACAGAGACAGACCATCAGTGAGGGAGAAATTATTTTAGTGTCTTTAATGAGATAGTCTTTTAAATGCTGAAGTTGGGATCAAAGGAAGGCTAAAACCAAAAAGACCTAGATAAGACAGAAGTGAGTGATTAGATAAAGTTAGTGAGAGTGAATGCAATAGCACGGCAGGCTCAGATCTACGTGCCCAGACAGAAGGACACTGGGCTGTGAGCAGGGCAGGCTGCTGCTCCCACTTTTCTGCCTTTCACTGTTTGTGTGCTTTTATTTTGTATCTCAGTGAAAAAATAAATCTTTTGTTGTACAAAGACACTGGCTTGGTCACACTGCAGAAAATATACTTGTCACAGGATCTTGCAAAGCAGTCCTCATGGGTGGTATGGGGGCCAAGAACCAAATCACAAATCCTGTTCTGAGGGAAGAAACCTCTTGGCTGAGTGCGTAGTTAGTGGGACCTGGAGGTTAAAGGAGCACTACAGCCAGTCTGCTAACTGCGACAAGTAGCCCCTTGCTGTACATAAAATCCCACTTGTCTAGCAGTCAGTATTTAAATATAGGCATACAAAAGAACATTTGGAAGGTGGGTGATAAATGAAGCCTTTGAAATCACCAGCAGTGCAGCTGGTAACAATGAGGTTAGAAATGCTTATGGCTGATTTACTCAGTGGAACATACATTTTGGAAACAAATCTGTGTGTTGGACTTCTGTTGTTAGTGGCAATGTCACATCCAGATTTTGTTTTAAAGTGGCAAGTTGTGCATTTCAGAAGAGAATAAAATACACTAGCTAGCAGCCCTAGAGATATCATTTGGTAGTGATTGTTTCTCTTGTTCTCCTGCCTCCTGTGTGCTGGGTGATAGTGGCTGACTCCAGAAGCATACTGCCTGCTGCAGCCTTAACCGCCATTGCAGTTGGAAGGTGAAACCTCTGACTGTCTTCCTTGAAGTCATTAAATGGTGTCTGTGGTAGGAGTATGGCGTTACAAGCAAGGCTCCTATGGTAGTGAAATATGACCATTAATATATTTCTGCAGTTACAGTAAATAAAGCAGTAAAACTGGAAGAACTCAGCTTCTGATCAAGTGCTCCATTAATGTATCATGAGTATTGACAATGCCAAGGTCATCATTTGGTTTGTAGCTAGGCTAATTAACAGCAGGTTTTAAAATATGGTATTTTATGGGCCTTCTAGCTGGCAGGATATTTAGAGAGGAATGATTTGTTGAGCACTATTCTTTGGGCTTTATCCTTTCATGGCTTTGGCTGTTATCATAGCTCTGCAACAAAACAATCCCTCCCAGCTGTTTGATTTTTCACAGAGGGGTTATTGACGTCTCTAAGTCAGCTGATATGCCTAGGCAGTACTCAAGCATATTAAACTGTTACATATTTCTCTTATGAATGTGCAGTAGCCATTTTCCAACCAGTAGCCGAGTGCCAGTGTGAGCGAGGGTGGTGTGGTGGCTGGGAGGCAGGAACTGTGTTGGAGGACAGAACGCTGGGAGCCGAGCTCGGCTGGGACCATGCGAGTAGAGCTGCCTTATGGTAGGGTGGGTGCTCTGTTCTTTGCAGCTGTGTGTTGAGCAGGGTGGTAAGCCTGTGAAATAAGACACCTTCCTTTGGGAAAGGAGATTCAGAAATTATTCTTGAGCTTTAATACAGAGATGGCAATTTCTCATTCTGAAAATACACTACTACAACCTGCACTTCTGAAAAGGACTAGTGTTTTTTAATACCTCTGTTTCTAGGCACCTGGTCTGAAACACCTAACAGGGAGTGACTCTTCTTAAAAATCAGATACCATAAGGTGCTTTGAAGCCCTTTATATGTTGGGATTTTACTGTGGAAAACAAACAAACAAACAACAGCCGGAGACTGTTGAGCTTGCAGAACTTGAGTGGAAGGTGTGTGAAAGAGTATGAAGTGGGGAGTGCTGCTGTCTGCATGGTCAGAGCTACATAGTCTGGATGGTCATAGCTACATAGTGATTTGGAGCTTGACAGTGTTTCAAAGAGCCTGGTCCATTCAGAGCTAACATAGTGGTGTCTCAAAATGGACAGTAGCCAGCCACATGAGTTAGCTTCTTCCTCAGCTCATTAAATGAGTTGCCCAGTCAAGAATGAAGTCTGGATTCACATGTAGGTACGTGCATTGTCACAGAAATGGTATGAGAATGACAGAGGGATAGGGACCTTGATTTCCTCATTTGTTGCTGTTGCCTGAAGTTTTCTGTGCAAGAAATGTTGCTGCATCTCCTCATGCTGTGTAGGGCAGGGGGGTCTGTGGTGGACACCCTGCAAATCAGTCACAGGAGCGCCAGACTGCTGCTTGGAGCTGCAGGAGGCAGATTTCTCTGCCTTTTGTCTCTTTCCTGTTACAGATGCTTTTCCTAATGCCAGAGTGGATCAAACCCAGGTTAGCCTGCTCCAGATTGGGAAGCATTGCCCCAGTAATTAGAAACCACCTAAAATAACAAGGTGGTGCAATACTTAGGTAGCGGAAGAGCCCAGGTAATATGCAGAGACACATGAGTCAAGGAGGAGGCTAGCTCTTAGCTGCCGTGGTCCTCCCACGAGTGCTGCTGCCCGCGGTGGGGACGTGGGCAGCTGGGTGGGCAGGCATCGCCCAGGGGAGCGCATCTGCCCAGTGCCCAGCACAGCGCTCCCAAAGCACCCCCATCAGGGCTCCTGGATTCTCTGGTAACAATAATACTGCTTTCCCTGTCCCATAAACATCTTTTTTCAACACCTAAAGAGGTATTTGAAGTTGTGAATTTTTTGCCTGGTCTACCTGATGTGTGCTGCTGTTTCCACCTGAAATGTCTGACGTATTTCTGGTAATTAAGGTGCTGTCACATCCCTTCAGTGTTCAAGGGTGTGAGATAAGTGGATCAGCAATGGGTGTTTTATTTCAGAGTTCTCATCTTCGGCTGTTCGTAGGAGGACAAAAGCCTTCCGTGGAAATGATATGCCTGTCAGACTATGACAGTCATCAGCACTTTCTGTGAGGAGACCAGATTCACTGCTGAGGCAAAGAGGCATAATGACACTGCATTTTAGCACCCCCAACAATAGTTTATTGTCCGTGCTCCAGCACCCCCATTCAGAGCTGTGGGTAACCCAGCTGTGCAGTGATGTGGCTGGGGACAGGAGGCAGGGGAAGGGGAGCACAGCTACTGCACCTATAGCTGCAGCCCCCGTGGTGTGCAGGAGCTGCCTGGGGCTCGTGCTGCTGCCAGAGGGCTGCAGACTGCCCCAGAGCAGCACTGAGTCTCTTTGGACTTTCTCCATGGTTTCTGGGCAGTGTGTATACAGTGCACCAGTGCAATAAAAGGAGGACAGCGGAGTTAAAAGGAGCCAGGAAGAATAGCGCTCATTTAATAAGCATCTGAAATATTTCTAGACAGAAAAAAATGTTCAGGAAAATGGGAGGATTTATTGATCCCATTAATTCTTTGAGCTTTTTCCTTTTACTAGTTGAATTAGCCATAATTTGTATTAATGTATTAAGTATTGTGCTTCTAAGAGAGGTGCTGGTTGGTTAGAGAACAGTCTGAACTACACTCTCAGACACTGCACATTCTTATTTAATATAACTGTGTTTTAATTTACTTCCTAATAAAGAAAAAAAAAATATCCAAAGTCATCTTTCACAGAATGAAACAATTGGTTGCACACTCTTAAAACATTTTTGACAGAAGAATTTATAACAATATTGTAGCTTCTTTTTAGCTTAATTTCCAGATCAGCAAGGTTTATGAAAACTTGTTTGCACCTGCCTACTTCTCCCTGCCTTTGAATAACTTCTACACCAGGTTTATCCTAACTTGAGATAGTGAGAGAGCTCTCAGAAAATATTGCCTGTTTTTAAAGGTTTCATGAAACCAGGTGGCAAGCTAGCAGAGATGGGACATGTAAGTACCTCCACTGGGGAAAAAAGGCTGGAAAAGAAACTCGACTTTTATTAGAAATCAAAAAAAAAACAGCATTGCAGGCAGGTAAACATCTTAGATACAAAAAGCAGTTGATCCACAACAGATTACAAGGTCCCAGAAAAGTAAGCTTTGTTACAGTGCTTGAACTATTTACTTTATTTGTAAACCAGTGAGGAAAAAACCCCCAACCCTCTGTTAAACAGCAATTTTTTATAAGCTTTAATGCAGTAGTAAATAAAATATGAGAAAATTGTAAAAACCTAAATATGAGAGATTTTTCCATGCTTTTGGAAATCCTAACTGTTTTCTAGATTCACAGTGGGATTTATAGGTAACCCGACAACTGCTATAAACCCCACTTCTCACCTTCCTCATTGTATAGATGGGTAGCTGGGTGAATTAATCTGAATGATTCTGATCCAGTATCTTCAGTTATCACAGTGATTTGACCAGAGAATCTCACTCAGAACACATGATGTTTCTGTGAAAAAATACCATCAGCCAGCACAGCTATCTTATTAATTCAAATACCAGAGATAAAGTGTTACATATATACTAATGCCTTTCTGCACCATCACATTATGTTGAGTGATGATGTCACTAAGCCTTTTTTGAACTTGTATTAATGAGAACAAAAACTGAAACCGGGGGCTGGGAGTGGGAGTGTTGTTGGTGTTATTGTTTCCAATTTTTTGAGAAAGTCACTAGTCAAAGGTAATTAATTTTAGGAAATGCACACTTTGTTGTGAAGGATCCTGCAGAGAGACAGGCTTGATTTCTTGTTCCAAAGCTCTCCTGTGGCTGCTGTAGTGTCTCAGCAGGGAAGCCTTCCATCTGAAAAGAAAAGCTGGTAAAATGCATTTCTCAGATGTTAACAGGCAAAGATGCCTTTGTTCAGACTGTTGTAAAATACTACCTATGTTCGGGCTGTTGTTGCAGACAAAGAGACATTCCACTAGATGTCCCTCCGTATCAAACATTGAATATGTTTCCATGTAAACATGGAAACAATTTCTTGGCTTTGAATTTCCCTGTAAGCTTTGTCAACAAACTTTCTATCTCATGATTCACATAGACCAAACACAAGCCTTCTCCAGTCCTAAAAACTGAGCAGCTTTATTCCTGCAACCCGATACCTACATTAAAATACCTTGCCTTTTTTTACTCTTAAGCTGTACTCAGAATATGTATGCTTAAAATCCTGCCTTCTCATATATGGGAGTTATATAAGTGGCTGTTAAATGTTGTTTTTATCCACGTATAGCAAACTGAGATCTGAGATTTAAGGTTACAAGATTGTCATGCATGTTCATAAACAAAAGAGAAAGCACTGATATTACAGCCTTGTGATTTGTCTTGTTGCACCTGTTCTGCTTAAAATTTTTACATCTGGCAGGGTTCCCTAAGGGGAAAAAACTCACAGAACTAAACTTTCAGAGGATTTAAATTGACATTACTCTATTAACATTTCAAGAATTGCTTTAATCAACTTCATCTTTGGCTTTGGTTGAGGAATTTTGAGAAAGATCCCTTCTGATTATTCTGCATATGACAAGTCAAAAGGAGGCCATTTTTGGAGGCCTCTTCCTTGAAGTGTGGCAGAGAATACTTCCTTGTATTTGTTCCTCCAGGTCACTGCTGTTTGTCCAAATAACACCCTCTTGTGCTTCTTGCATTTTGCTGATGCTACCTCGTGTTAAATTGCTGGATGCTTGACACAAGTCTCATCTTCCTGCCGTGAGCTCCATGTAGGTAAACTCCTTTCACACACAGCTCTTTCCAGTGCTAGTTATTCCCAGAGAACGACTCACACACCATTAGTGGTGCCCAAACACTCCAGATCTTTATAAGTGAGCCTGATGGTAGATGTGTAGCAGAGACTGTGCCTAATCCTGCCGGTGTACAGGTGCTTATAAAGGGAATTTCACCAAGTAGCTGACCGGGAGTTAAAGCAAAAGAGGTCTCCCTGGTGCTAACTCGATGCTTTGCGCACAAATGGCAACTCACAGCACCTGCAGGAACCACACAACAATTTAAGAGATGGAAACAGGCCTGAGGAAGAGACCGAGGGTAAGGTGTTCCCGATACTGGATGTATTTTTGGTTGGGCTAAGAAGGGGGTTGGGAACTAGGTTTATGGGTTGGAGACTGCGATTAAAGGATGGTGTAGAAGAATTTTGTGTCCTGCCCCAGTGCAGCGCATATAGCCCATTGCAGAGCTGGGTGCTGTTGCTGTCCTCTGAGATGCTGCTGCTAATAATGATATCCCAGCTAAGCAGGTTTGGAAATGTCTGTAATGAAATGAAAGCCAAAGTCTTTCTTCTCATTTTGTGGAGTGACCCATGAACTTTGGGTCTTAAACTGCTGTAAAATATGAAATAGGCTCAGGACAATTTGAAGTAATGAGTTGCTTGACAGGAAAAGGGCAAACAACGGTGCGGGGGGTACTAACAACTGATGCTGGTCATACGTAAATTAAAACTGTCATTAATAAGGTACATGTAGGGGGCATTCATCAAGCAGTGTACGGAGGGGCTAAAAAGTTGAAATTAAGTGATCATCACCATCAAAATAAGAAAACATATCTTAAAGTGTGCTTTTGTGAGTAGGCAAGAACTGGTGCATTCAGTGGGGAGGAAATGCAGGAGATTAACAAGAATGCGACTGAATATTGCTGTGGGCTCTGGTGAGTGCTCTTTGTTTCACTGTGCTGCCTTCAAGGGGCTGGAATCAGTTTTCCTTGCTGAGAAGGTTGGTGTTGCTAAATGGTATTATGATGACATAATGAGGAATCAGAGTAGCTAAGTCTTGACAAGGCATCCAGCTCGAGTTAATTAAAATAGAGAAGTCATACCATGGTGCCAAGGGAAATGGTTAAAAGCACAGATGGGGAGATTTGATTGCTTACTGAGGATTAGTGTGGTTAGTGCAGAGGTCTTAAAAGGACAAAGGGACAATCTGGACAGCCTCAAGGCTGGAACCAGAAGCTGAGAAGAGACATGAGCATGTGGATTACAGAGAAAACAATTTTAAAGGTCACTTGTAGTATGAATTTGTGAAGGAAAAGGCAAGCTTTAGGGTTAACCCAACTTTTTTGTGATTATGGGAGTTGAGTCTGGGAAAAAGGATGCCTGTACACAGTCATGGTTCATCATAATAAATGTAATTATGCTCATACTGTAGTAGAGCCAAGCCCAGGCCTGATCTGTTTAACAAAAGGTTATCCTGAGCCAAACTGTTCCCAGTCCAAGCCAGGCTGGCCCATCTTTTTCAATGTTACAAAGCAGATGTGGTTCAAAGTGTGCCTCAGCATGCCAAGTGAGTCTTGCAGGTGTTAGCTACAACTCTGCTGGGGTCCAGTAGCAAAAACCTGTCTGCTCTGGCCTGGAGGAGGAAAAAAATGAGTGTAGCACAGGATGAGGTGTTAGTGGCTGCTTCTGTGCTGCTCACAGCAGCCATAATCCCCTAGTGTCCAGTTCCCACAAAGGATCATAGTGCGGAAATATAAGTAGATCTGTTTTGGCCTAACAGTCCCGAGCACACTGAATTAGATGGCCATAATCTCTTCTCTGCACATCCTCTCATATTGGGCTTAATTCCTGCTTGGATTTGCAGACATGGTACATAGGTTTATTGCATTTGTTGCTGTCTTCACAGGGACTGCATGGAGATGCAGGAGGCCTGGGCCGATCCTAGGACAGGATTGTACAGAAGAGCCCTTCCCTCCACCCCACCCCCCCCCACCTCCCCCCAAAAAAACCCTCAACCAAGTTAAAGCTCAGGGCAGGCGGGGTTATTTCCCTGAGAAGAGGTAAGGGATTGTCTGGAGGCAGAAGGAGGAAGTACTGGAGCAGATGAAAATGGAGAAAAATTTCCAGATTAGGAGTGGTCCTTAGAAAAATAAGATGCACAAAAACACATTTCTTCCCACTCTTCATCAGACTAGATGCTGCCTAATGTCCGATCGGCTCTCTGTCAGGTTAGAGATCTTCTTGTGCTAAACAAAGAACACAGGCTGCTTGTTCCTAGGCTACTATATTAATTGAAAACAAAACCAGCAAGTTATTTAGTAGTTCAGAGCTGCTTTTGTTGGGCCTCTTGCTGGAAATTGGTCCTGATTATGCATAGATTATCAGGGAAGCTGGTCATTTATAGCATGCTAAAACCAGAAGGGATAGTATAAAGGGCGGGTAGGAGGAGCTCACCCTCCTCCAGTTCATTCTCAAAAACAAATACCCTTTTATAATTCTGTATCCCCGCAGACACCCTGTGAGGCTCCAAGGACCCTAGTTTGAGTGTGACAAAGAGGGAGTTAACCCACTGCAAGCTGTTCTCCAACAGGTTGAAACACTTTGCTTGGTGGGGATAAAGTCCCCAAGCTGGTGTTTGTTGATGGCTGATCATGGGACAGACCTCTCTCTATTTTGGGAACAGGAAGGGTGAGCCTGGGAATCTTGCCAGTAAACAGCTTGGGGTGTAGCCTCAAGGGCCTTTACGTTCCTCTGGTCTGTCCTTACATGTCATTTCTCTCACTTCAGGGCTGAGGTCACTGCAACTCTAAAGTTTTTAGCAAAGTGTCAAGGTGAGACACTTGCTGTGAAACCAAATGTAGACCACGTGGCAGGCAGCTCCTGTGTCAGCCCAAGCAAGCAGCTGAAGTTCAAGAACATTTGGTTTATGTGAAAGGCCTGTACTACTCGTGGTGTAGATTTGAGACTACGGGAGCAGAGGGGCTTCCCCTTACACTGACTCCTCAGCTTCTAGGGCCACCAACAGCAGAAATACCTTGGATATAAATTTGCTTTGACTAAAATTGGGGCTCAGTAATGCATATCAGAAACTGCCTCACTGAGGGTGTTGACAGGTGCCGAAGCGGTTCACAAATAGACAGTGTAGGAGACTTTCAAGACAGATAGCTGGGGATGAAAAGTGACATTGTGCATCTCGTATTTACCATCACTTCAATCTCCAATAGCAGGCAGGATAGAGAAATAAGTAGAGAGACAGTCTCAGCTCAGAAATTGATGCGGAAGGAATTGGCACAATACTTGGCAGGAAATGAAGAAACATGAGTGGCAAGGGTTGGGGTGGTGTCCTGGGGGACGGCACACATAATTCCACAGCTGTTGTGTTAGAGCTGTAGCTGGCACTGATATAACAGCACTGGTTTGAATACAGCTTGGGAAGGCATCCTTGGGAAGCCGAGTGTTTGAAAAGGGAGAGAGTTGTGGGGCAGCTAATATTGGAGTGACCACCACAACATCTGAGGGAGGTAGCGCTTCCAGCAACGGGAGCTGCACAGGGGTGTGTGCCCCTGAACTGCCTCAGAGCATCACTGAGGGACTTCAGTGGGGGGACCGGTGCAGTTCTGGTCTGGTTCAAATCACAGCTCCTTAAAATGGCTCATTAAAAGGGTTGCTAATGCATTTAAGTTTTTCTTCCTGTGTATGTTGTCTCACAGCTTTTGTGATCTATAGCAGTTTTGTGCATCTTTAATATTCCTCTTAGTTGCTCTCTCTTGTGCTGGTCTGGCACTGGAATGTTTTCTTTGGAGGAAGAAACTGCTGCTTCATGGGAGGAAAAAGCAGCTCAATTCAAAGGACCTAGGAATTTCTGAGAAAATGCTGAGAATGGGTTAGAAAATTTGTTTGTTTTCCGTTCACCCCAGTAGCTGTAACTATAATGAACTCTTACAGAATGAGCATTTGCCTCTGGATAGCTGAGTTGTATTTGAGCTACCTGGAGGCAGTTTGAAGCCAGTCACCATGCTAATAGGTAGCAGTGCTTACGAAAGCCTGGAATGACTGAAAAGGGAGTGCAATATGTTGGCCCTGAACCAAGACGCAGGAGTCGAAATTCTAATTTCTGGCTCTGTCACGGCTCTTCAGTATGATTTGTGTTAAATTGGCTGAAAATGCATCTGGCCTCAGTTATTCATCAGGTACCACTGTACCCTTGTTCACAGAGCTTATGTCGGCTCTAGGTGCTGCTGAGGACAGTAACAAAGGAAAAGGGAGGACATATTTTCTCTGGAGCTCCTCATGCACATCCTTTAATGAGCTGGAACTTGGACTGGAAAAGAACAAAACAAATAATTAAACTAGAAATAAAATTGACTGTGTTTAGTGAAGATCTCAGCTTACTGGCTGCCTTCAGCAATGTTCTCTGTGTGCCTCGAACTCTCCCTGTCATGAGCTGTAACTTTGCCAGTTTGGTGAGAAGTTCTGGGCATATTAGTGAGTGATGCCTCTGCTTTGTGCCTGTGGAGGTCACCAGGAGAAAGAGACTAATGTGGGCATACATAACCCAAACACTGGTAGTTTTGCCTAAAAAAAAATACTATCTCTTTTCTTTCCAAGTTTGGAGCATTTGTGTTCCACCCCTTGTGCTCCTCCTCCCTCCCTAACATTGCTTTCCTGCCATGAAGTCTGAATCTCCTGTGTGAGAGGACGGGGTATTGCTATGGAAATGAGCGGGAGCAGTACAAAGCAGCTGTTAGAGGGACAAGGCAGAGCAAGGCCCCATGTGGAGAAAATCTAATTTTTAAGCACCTGTGCTGGATAAGTAACAAAGAAGCTGCTGGGAAGGGAAAACAGAGCTTGTGAATGGCACTGTGTATGCGACCCACAGCATATCCCCTGCTTGGCTAATAAGAGATTGTGACTCTTACACAGCACATGCTGGCAGTTAATCTCTCTGCCATATGGCAGCTGTGCCTGGCACCTGCTTCATCAGTGTGAGATAAGGTCAGCATCTCCCTGTGGGCAGAGGTATTTCAGAGAATCAGTCTTACTTCAGCATCTTTGCCATCTGGGAATCACTGCTGTTCCTACATACAGCAGAGGGAACTGGGAAGGAGCATCTTAACTTTGGCAGCGAGGCTTCTTCCTTCCCAGGATGGTGCTGTGCCTTGGGCTAGTCTGTGCCATGTACAGGTTGTATCCACTCATTCACAGTCTGTCAACCAAAGGCATGAATAGGAAGAGATAACATGTATTTTCTTTCACACTGCATTTTTCCTCCCTTTTCTGTTTCTACTCCACTTCTAGTGTGCTTCCTCCCATTTTAATTCCTATTTTGTCTTTGTCCCCCCCAGCACGTACAGCAGGCAAACGCTTCCCAGCTGCCAGGGAGGAACTGTGTACAGCTGTGACTGGGGTCCTCTTGTCTGCTGCACCACCATTAAAGTCCCTGCCTGTCTGCTTGTATATGCCAATCTGTCTCTTCTACCCTTTTTCTCCTCCTGTCTCTCTTCTGGTATTTAATTTTATCTTGCACTTTACACTCTCCAGCCATCTGTCTCCTTTCTCATCAAATCATCCTTCAAGGAAATACATGCTAAACCTCTCCTGTATTGCCTGGCTTTTTACATGAGACAAAACATGTTAAGATGGGGACATAGCCAGATAACTTCTGCTTTTGCCTGCCTGCAGCAGTCCTTCCTAGGCAGTGTTGGAGATGATTGCTGGAGAGACAGAACAGAGACAAAATTTTCAATGCCAGCCACAACCAGAAAGACAGACAGTCTGAGATGGAAGGATGCTCTTAGGAGGTTGGTGGATGTATATATCTCCCCCACTTGAAAAGCTTTCTCTCAGGAGAAAAAGCTTTCTCCCTCACATAAAGGAGGAGTTGAGGAGTCATGAATTCAGATGTGTATTTCTAGTTCTGCTCATGACTCTGTGTGATACTGAATATGGGTTTAATTTCTTCTGATAGCTGCTAAATCCTCAGATAAGAGTGGTATGTTACTGTTTGTTACCTAAAGGCCTTAGATTTCTGCAGGTAACTCCTGTTATGCCAATGTCATGTAGTGTCTACAATTTTAGAAAAGTTCCTCCTCGCAAACTGCTTTAGGAAAGAGGCTGTTATTTTAAAAATAGGCTTTATATAGTAGGCTGTTACTCCTGTTGCACAGTTGCATTGTTATGAAAAGTAGGTAGGCAGAAGAGAACATTAAATCTAAAAGAGACTAGGATGCCTTTTCTTGGTGTCCCATGAATCTGTCCATAAATGACCATGTAAACTGACAGTTGTTTGCTATAAATCCCTGGTCATACCTGCAGCTGGTCACATGAAAACATGTTGGTGGATGAATCATGTAGGTCCTTTCAGCATAA
Organism: Tyto alba; assembly: GCF_018691265.1. Classification (NCBI taxonomy): domain Eukaryota; kingdom Metazoa; phylum Chordata; class Aves; order Strigiformes; family Tytonidae; genus Tyto; species Tyto alba. Next base: position 25,186,394 of record NW_024881262.1, on the reverse strand, counting down.
AAGCATTGTGGCAGAGGAAAACCTGTCTTGGTTTGTATTGACAGGCTTAGGAAATTAAAATGGGTGAGTTCTCCTGGCTGCCTCTCGCAGCAGTCGGGGCCAAGCAGTGACCTGCAGGAAAGTAGGTGGTGTCTGGGACTTGCAGGCACTTTCCCCCCCCCCCCCCCCCCCCCTCAGGCTGTATTACTTCTCTAACCTTTTGTTGAAATATTTGTCAAATATTCCAAAACTCTTCTTTTGACATCCAGCTTAATTCTCAATATTGCACTTGCCAGACAGATTTGGTAAAAAATTTACCTTGGCTTTGTGATCACTATGGCCTGATGGTATTTGGAATTAGAAAAAGTGATTCAGGGATTTAATGCTAAGTCCTCCCAGTCTCTGTTTCTCAATGTTCTCTCTTCTGTTTAGGACTCTCATCAAAATGTCTTCAAACCAGCACTGTCCCAATCCCAGTTTTCTTTTGCTTCAGGTTTCATTTGACCTTTAAAATCACTGCAATCTGAGCTTAGTTTTCACACCCATTTCTTTACTTCCTTAACTTTAGTAATTGATGTGCCTGATTTGTGAACTTTGTACAATTACAAGAGCGATGCATATATCTCTTATCTATAGCAAATAACAAACAAGGTGCTGAATGATAGTTGTGGAGCCAAGTGGAGACAGGTAGCTGAAGCATGGAGACTAGGACAATAAGACTAGGACAGCCAAGCTGTACCTATCCCCTGTGGGTCCTGACCTTAAAGAGGCTTGCAGAAAAGTTTAGAGGGAATCTTAAAGATTTAGAAAAAAAATGTTTTAACTTACTTTCTATTTAAAGGAGAAGAAAAAGCTCAACCAGAAAAACAGTTCAGTTAAACTGTTCTGATTATTTGTTTTTTCACTGACAGCAGCTCATTTCCTCAGAGTAAGAATATGGATACAGGCAGGAAATAATTATAGCTGGTTCTCTGCCCTGCTGGAGGGACCTGACCTGCTTATGGACACTTGGCTATTCACGGCTGGGAAAGCTTCAGCAGGAAGTGAGATGCCTTCTGGACCTAGATAAACCCAGAAGTGGGACACTCAGGGCAGGAAGTTGAAGAAACTGCTGTTGCATATGATGGCTCCTGAGCTCAAGGCTCTGTTACTGAACACGACTGGAAAAAGCTCCATGAAACAACATTCCAGTGAAAATGTTGATTTGTTGGACCTAACTGTCTCATCCAAAACACTTTTGGTGAAGGATCTGTGGTGAACTCCCATGTGACCCTTCTACACTGCTCTCCTTGGGCTCCCGGCCAGGCAGGTCTGTCTCTGGGGCAGACCCAAATCACAGTATGATTTTCTAGGCTAGGACCTGGTGAGTGATGCTAGAACAGACATCCATGTCAAAGACGCCATGCTGATAGTGAAACAGTGACCTGATGGCATCCAGGGAACCTCAGAGATGAATGTGAGCATACAATTTAGTGCCACACTTCCTCTGGGTATCCCCCCCTAAGACAATCTCTTGGGATGAAGGGCTGGGGAAATCTCAGCATTATTCTGATTGGCTTCCCTTTCTTGTATGGTGCTTTTCTGACATGGCAGCAGTGTACTTGTTGAATTGATTAGACTAAACTCTTGGTGAAATAGGAAGCTTCCCTATGTGTGTACACAGTTAAGTCCATACCAACTACTGTAAGACAGTAATATTTCTGAACTTTTCTGTTCAATTTGACAGTACCTGTTTATAGTCATTAACAGAATGTAATGTAGTACAGTCTTTGCTGGATTTAGTGTTCAGTGTACTTCCTTAGATCTCCCAAACTCAACAGATAAGATAACTAAGCTTTCAGTGGGATGTTGACTGAAGCAGAAATGAGTAATTAACAGTGTGTGATTCCGTTTGAAAATCAATACAGACTGTATTGAGCCAGAATAAGAGCCAGAAGAGGGGCTGCTAATACTGTAGGTCTGAATCAGCAAGATATGGAAAAAGTGTATCCACCTAACATAAATTTACCAGAGAGCATTTAAAAAAATCAGTAACTAAAGCATTAAGGCCAGGTTTACAGGAAATTGCAGGAGAGTCATTCAGGTTGGCACCACAAAATATTGAACCCTGAGATGCAATGGCAAGGAGCTGTCTAAGTTCAGTATCCTCGGGAGTGGAGTTTAGAGCTGCCAGCATCTTGCAAATTGTTCAGATGTGGAAATGCTTCCTAAGCTCGAGAAAATGAAAGGAGGCAACAAGCAGGTATTCTCCAGAGACACCTGTATATTGATGTGCCAAGACACCAACCTTCTACATTTTTTAAATCTAGCAGAACTATACTGGGCAGTTATAATCCCCTGTGGAAATCTGGGGGGAGTGGCTTTGGATGGACTTGCCCGGGTCAGGCAGGATTGAATCTATCTTCCAGTTATTTGCTCTTTTCCATTTTTGTAAAACTAATGCCTACCTGTATTCCTAAGACTTTTACAGTAGAACAATTAAAGCTGAACAAGCTCATGCCATAGGGCTTACTCTGCCATCCGTAGGCTGTAGCAGATGAGTAGTTGAGCACAGGATGATCAAGGCTGCGAACTTGTGATGTCTCATAGGCTCTGCGGTACTCTTTGCATGAGGGTTAAATGAGACAGTCATGAGCTACTTTGTGTTTGTCATGAGGATCTCGGATAAGAGAGAACCTGCAGTCAGCTACTGTGGAATAATTAGCAAGTTCATACCTTTGCTTACCTTTCACATTATTTATCTTACATTATTCACATTTACACTTTCATGGCCATAGAAGTTGGATTTTTAGAAGGTGGTTCAGTTGAAGGTTGCTAGAATTACCCTTTTAAAGGCAAGGGAAGTAGGTGGAGCAAGAGACTCCCTTGGCTTAACTCTGAGTTTTTGAGTCTGCTCAAAACCAAGAGAAGCATACCAGAGATGGAAAAGCAAATGCATATTCATTGAGAACTACGAGGGCATTGCCATGGTGTGCAGAGGTGCAATTAGAAAAGCAGAAGCTCAGCTCAAACTGTAATTGGCCAGAGATGTCAAAAACTACAAGAAAGGGTTCTTTGGGTATGTAAGCAACAAACAGAAGCAGAAGGAAAATATTGGCCTGCTGTTAGACAGGAGAGGTGAACTAGTCACCAACAACGCTGAAAAGGTAGAAATTCTCAACACTTTCTTCACCTCTGTCTTTACCAGCACTGTTGGTCCCCAGGCCTTGGGAGCAAAAATCCAGGTTGGTGCAAACACAGACCCACCATCAGCAAAGGAGAAGTTGCTATGTGAACAGGAGCTTGATCCCTACAAATTTATGGGCCCTAATGTTATCCACCCAAGTGCGTTAAGAGAGCTGGCTGACATCTTTGCAAGGCTGCTCTCCATAATCTTTGAGAAGTCGTGGAGACTGGGGGATGCCCCAGAAGACTGGAAGAAGGCTAATGTCACCCCCATCTACAAGAAGGGCTTGAGGGATGATCCAGAAAATTATAGGCACATCAATCTTACTTCGGTACCTGGGAATGTTATGGAACAAGTCCTCCTAGGGGCTATCACGAGTCAAATGAAGCACATGATTGGGAAAAGCCAGCATGGATTCACCAAGCGACAAAGTGTGCTTGAGAAACCTGATCACCTTCTATGACCAAGTAACCTGCTTGGTTGATGTGGGGTGAGCCGTGTTCATTGTCTACCTGAATTTCTCCAAGGCTTTTGATACAGTTCCCCACAGCGTCATCCTAGAGAAACGGATGCATTACAGCCTAGACAAGTGGTCTGTGGGGTGGGTGGCAAACTGGCTGCCAGGCCGCACCCAGAGGGTGGGGGGAAACAGCTCCTTTACCAAACTGTCAGCCTGTCACAAGTGGGGTCCCCTGAGGATTGATATGGGGCCCAACTCTGTTTAATATCTTCATAAGTGATCTGGATGATGGGATCAAATATACCCTGAGAGGTTTACTGGTGATACTGAACTGAGTGGAGAAGTGGACGCCTTGGAAGGGAGAGCCACCCTGCAGGAAGACCTGGATAGGCTAGAAGAGTGGGCTAACAAGAACCTTATGAAGTTCAAGGAGGACAAGTGTAAGGTTTTGTACCTGAGAAAACATAGTTCAGGAATGCAGCACAGGCTGGGATCTGCCCAGTTGGGGAGCAGTTCTGTGGAAAGGGACCTGGGGTTCATGGTGGACAAGCAGCTCAACAGGAGTGATCAGTTAGCTGCAGCAGCAAAGAAAGCCAGCAGGATGCTGGGCTGCATCAACAAGGGCATCGCCAGCAGAGTTAAAGAAGTCATTATCCCACTACTCAGCACTTGTCAGCCCACACCTGGAATACTTCATTCAGTTGTGTTGTTTTTGTGTGTGGTGGGGTTGTGGTAGCAGGGGAGGGGGCTACAGCAGTGGCCCCTGTATGAAGCTTCTCAGAGCTCCTCGAGCTCCAAGTAGGACCCACCTCTGGCCAGGGCCGAGCCAATCAATGATGGCGGCTGTGCTTCCGCAATAACATATTTAAGAGGGGAAGAACCTACTGGGAAACGGGGAGCAGAGGAGAGGACTGAGATGTGAGAGGAATACCTATGCAAATTCCAAGGTCAGTGAAGAAGGAGGATGGGGAGGTGTGCTGAAGCAGAGACTCTCCTCAGCCCGTGGTGAGAGAGCAGGCTGTGCCCTGAACCCACGGAGGTCACCAGTGGAGCAGATGCCGACCTGCAGCCCATGGAGGGCCCCACATTGGAGTAGGAGGCTGCACCCAGAGAAGGCCGGGACTCTGAGGGAAGCCCACACTGGAGCAGGCTATTGCTGGGAGGGCTGCAGCCCACGGGAGGGACCCACGCTGGAACAGTTCGTGAAGAATTGCAGCTCTGTGGGAAGGACTCACATGGGAAAAGTTCATGGAGGACTGTCTCCCGTGGGAGGTACTCCACACTGGGTCAGGAGAAGAGTGTGAGAAGTCCTCCCCCTGGGGAAGAAGTTAGTGGCAGAGATAATGGGCGATGAACTGTCCGGAAGCCCCATTCCCTGTTCCCCTGTGCCACTGTGGGGGAGGAGGTAGAATAATCAGGAGCAAAGCTGATCCTGGGGTGAAGGGAAGGGTGGAGGGAAGGTGTTTTTAAGATGTAGTTGTATTTCTCACTGTCCTACTCTGATTTGATTGGTAAATTAGTAGTGGTGCTAGTGTTCAAATTAAATTGATGTCTTTTTCCCAAGTCAAGTCTGTCTTTTGCCCATGACCATAATGGGTGAGTCATGCCTCCCTGACCTTGTCTCGACCACAAAGCCTTTGTTATATTTTCTCCTCCCCATCCCACTGCGGGGGGAGGAGTGAGCAAGTGGCAACATGGTGTTTAGTTGCCAGCTGGTCCTAAACCACAATGTCAGTTTTGGTCCCTGCTGTGCAAAGAATATGAGGCCAGGCTGGAGAGGGTCCAGAAAAGGGCCACAAAGATGACCAGTGGACTGGGAAGCCTGGCACATGAGGAGAGGCTGAGAGAACTGGGTTTGTTCAGACTTGAGAAGAGATGACTTAGGTGAGACCATATCACCATGTTCTAGTATTTAAAGGGTGGCTACAAAGAAGATGGAGACTCCTTATTTACGAGTCACATGGAAAAGATGAGGGGTAATGGGTACAAGTTACTCCTGGGGAGTTTCCAATTGGACACAAGAGAAAAATTTTTCACAGTGAGAACAATCAGCCATTGGAATAATCTCCCCAACACTGGACACTTCTAAAATTCATCAGGGCAGAGTGCTGGTCCATCTTGTCTAGACCATGCTGTTGCCAAGAAAGGTTGGACCAGATGATCCTTGAGGTACCTTCCAACCTGGTATTCTATGATTCTATGACTGTCTTGCTTTGCACTTTTCAGTAGTAAGGATGTCAGTGTTTGTTACCCTCCCAGATGTAGCTGGGGCTTCTAGCTCATGATGACTAGCTTTTCCAAGAGGATGGAATAGCTCAACTATAAGGATGTTGTTTTCAGGCAACAGGAGAAAATAATTAGACTGAAAAAATTAGAACTGTTTGTTAATTAAACAACTGTATATAAACAACAAGCTCTTGAGATATATATTTGCAGAACTTCAGTGCTGTATAACATCACTCTGTGAAATACTTGGCTGCATTAGACACTCCTGTAAATGCCAGCAGATCATTATATATTGTATTTGCATTTTTTTTTCTATCAGCACAAAGTGTGCAGCTGAGATGACAATGATCTCTTTTGTTTGTTCACATTTAATCCTAACCAGCTGGTGGAAAATAGTTATTATTTTATGTGGAGATGAGAGAATCTGCCCATTAATAAGACATCCTTGAAATGCCATGGGAGGCAGCAGACATTGAAATGCATCCTTGAAATGCAATGGGAGGCAGCAGACATTTCCACCATTAACAGAGGTCTGAAATTACAGTTGGAGGTGATTCGCACACACTTGAGTTTTCATTGCTTCCCTTCCCTTTTGCAATAATAGTATAATTCAGCAGTTTGGGTGTTTGAGTGCTACTGTCTACTTAAGGTATTTACTGTGTTGTGACTACTGTGTTGTGACACACTGATAGATGCAGAGCATGATCCTGAAGCTAAATGTATAATTGCAGCAATATTGTTCACACACTTTTCAGTGGATGCAGGATTGAGTGAGCAAAAATAATCACCTTCTGTTTTGCCTACTCAGGCACTGTAGCAACTGAAATGCTGTGCTTTAAACTATCATTGGTTTTTCTTCCTATCCCTTTGTTCCATATGGCACAGCCTGTCAAACTGTTTTAGCATACAGTTGCATGGATGCCAACTATCAGTGTGCAAGGAAATGAAAAGTGCACAAGATTTGATGACTGATGCTGAGTTTCGTAAACTGTCTGCTTTGATACTTGGCGTGCCCTGAGACAGCATGTCCATGGCACAGCACGACTTTCTGTGAGGTGAGACTAAGCACCATCTCCCACAGATGGAAGCAGGCTGCATTGCTATGTGCTGGTAGTGCTGGGGAAATAATGAATACAGTAATGCCAGGTTAAGTAAGGAGACACGTTCCCTCTGCTCTTGTCGCGCCAGTAGTAGAATCCGTATTACTTGAGAGGGGAAGGAAGATCATACTTGAAACAATAGTTAAAGATTTGACCATGCTGGTGAATGTGGAAGATTCTGATAGACTTGTCAGGACTGCTGAAAAGGTTGTCTGAACATAGGTATTTTTATTTTTAGGCACCTCAATAAATGATATAACTTCAAAACAATTGAGCAGCCAGCTGATTTCATTGACTACTTATTTGGGCTATTTTATTAGACCTTTGGCCTGTGCACACACTATTTTTCAAATACTGGGAGTAATCCTTTTATGTTTAGCATTAAAAGTAAAAAGCTCCAACATACCCCTGCACCACCAGTGAGAAGAGCAACCAGAACTGGGAGTTGATAAAGCTGCATACTCTTCAGATTTCTTGTCTTTGCTGCTTATGCCCTGCATAAGGGTGATGAACAACAGCATCAATACAGTCGTTCTGATTAAAACTAAAGCTTTATTAGCCAGTGTTGAGCCTATTAAAATATCAGCTGTTGTTCTGATCAGACTATGCCTGCAAGAACTTGAAGAGTTCCTTCTCTGCAGTCCAGATCCTTTAAAATTCTTTCATTGCACCCTCCGCTCTGATACTGAGATCTGATAGTAAAAGCAGTGCAGTGCAGCAGCATGCTGGCCAGCTAGCCAAGAATTGGTCTCCAAATGGACATTGGAAATGCCAAGTCTGCTGTAGGGTATGCTGGTACATTATAGCGTATGTCACTCATCCCAGACAATTCACAGATTGACTGTAAGCCTGCAGTAGATGAGAATTAAGTATTTGTATTTCGTGCATTTAAAAAGTCAGGGGAAGGCTTATCATCTCTAAATAACATGGTTTGATTCACTGAAGCAAAAATGTTTGTCATCTATAAATAATATAATTCCATTCACTAGAGCCATTGTGATACAATTTTACAACAGGCTTGAGAGCCATTTTTATTGATCACTTCAGATCGATTGTGTTGTTGTGTGCAAATTGGTACAAAACATCACCCAATCACATTTATGACTCTCTGACATCAGTACACGTGGAATGTTGTTCTCTATCATCACTTATTTGTTTAATCAAGCTAATATTTCATCCGCCTCATTGGATTGATAAAGTGACGAGAACAAACTCGAATTACTGAAAATGATCAACCCATTCATTTCTGATCAAAGAGCTAGCTGAGGGATTTAGACTTTTTTAAAACCACACAAAGACTCATTCTCTTTTTGAAACATTAGATTTTTCAGGAAGAAAAGAAAATCTTCACTTTAGACAAAAACATCTTTTGGCACCACAGAATTCACTTACAAGTTTCAACTTTCTGTCCTTGAGAAGAGCTGGTAGAATTGGCTACAGGAATCACTTTGCTTCCGTGGGCTTTTTGCATCCTCTGTTTCATTTGTCTTTCTGAGGACTCAGTGTAGAAGATCTTGCTTTCTCCACGTCAGACAATCATCCCAAAATCCTAAGGAAATGGACTTCTCTGGCTGTGCTTTAGTAAAAAGAGCGAATGCATCTACATACCACCACAGGGAGACAGAGTTCAACAGTTCCTCAAATTTGGATGACGCTTCTTTCTACTATTTGCTGGAGGAATGGGCTCTCAACCCATCAGGCATAAAGATGAAGATGTTTTTAATCCCTCCAGTTGTCTGCCTCGTGGCAGGTGTCCTCATCATTCCGACCATCTTATTTGTGATCTTCTCTAGGTTTAGCATCCGTCAGGAAACAAGGTACATGCTGCTGGGAAATGCTCTGCTTTCTGATTTGATCTACCTGTTGTTCTACACCCTGTCAGCTGCTCTCAATGCAGCCCATGTACATCTCCCAAAGGAAGCTTGTGTCCTCCTATTATTTTTGCTGGCAGTGGCTTACTGTGGAGGATTGTTCACAGCTGCTGCAATAGTCTTGGACACATACATAGCTATTTCATTTCCTTTGCGCTACATTGCTATTTTGCCTCCTTCACTAACTAAAAAAATTATTGTATTACTATGGATGTGTTCTGGGGCTTTCCCTGGGATTTTCTTCTTGGTGCTCTCGAGCACTCACAGCTTTGTGCCCTGTGTCCTGGAAATGTGCTCAGTTCCAGTAATACTAATATTAACTCTGAATGGGACGGATGCTGTGAAACTCTGTTTCTGGCTTTCTACCACAGTTATCTTTCTCTGCCTGTGTCTAATATTTTGTTGCTATGCTATCCTGTATTTTAAAACCAAACAATCGGGTATATGGGAGAGCATTTTCTCCAGAGCCAGTGTAACATTCTTAATGCATAACACTGTGTTATTTTTTTACTTCTTTCCACTCTTGGCCCTTTTTGTAGAATCATTCTTGTGCATTAATGTTGTCATCAGACCGCAGACAGGAATCTGGGTCTCCCTGACAGTCTGCAATGTCCTGATGATTCTGCCTAAAGTTTTGTTCCCTTTTCTATATGGGCTTCGATACAGAGAGATCTCAGCATCTCTCAAATCCATTGTCAGAAGGAAGCATCTTCGCCTGGTGTCACCTGCTCCAACACCATCCTGAGCCAACGCAGAGCACAGACACAGCACAGGAGTTGTCCTTACCTTGTTAGCATGCAAGCCTCATGGAAGTCACTCAGCTTGTGAAGAAGAAGTGATCAACCCATATTTGAGAAGACATGGGTTGATCACTCTGCCTCAGTGCCAGAAGGCCACAGATCTTTCATCACATCACAGTTCTAAGTTTTCTTCTGATGTGGGAAGGCAGTATCTTTTGGATAAGATATTGAATAAGGTAACTTTCACCCACCTGTGACAGATGCCTTTCTGGAAAATGGAAAATTAAAACTAGATGGTGCAAAGCAAAGAGGGTAACCACAGGTCTCTCGACATCATCGCCTACAGCAGAGAGGATCCTTAACCAGACGTGCTGTGATAAGAACAGCTATTTCTTTCACTCACAATGTATTCTTCTAAGGTTGGTAGCCAGTATGCTATTCTCTAAAACATACACTGAGAGATGCCTCTGGAAACTGCTGTACTCCGCGATACGCTGTGCTTCATCTTGTGCGGTGTGCTAGCGTATTAGCTGCCTGACGGATTCTGTCTGACAATCTGCAAAATGCTGAATTTTTATAAAATCTCAGTCTGATGGGAAGTCACCTTTGATCAGTGTCTGTTGGGCAGCCAAGCATGTATCGCTGTCAGGGAGTAACAGAGATGGACGGGCTGCTCAGTGAGGGAAAACGAGCCGGGAGCAGGGGGTGGCAGTGCCTCGCTGCAGGGTGCAGTCCCGCTGTGCCCGTGCCGGGTGAGCCGAGCGGGTGTCTGTGGGCAGCCTGGGCCAGCCCAGAGCCCTGAGTCCCTGCTGGGTCCATACTGGTGTGACCAGGCCAGGGCTGAGCCCGGCAGCTGGGGCAGCTGGGCAGGAGCAGCGAGGTGCGAGGCTGGTACAGGTGTACCCACGGCATGGCTCGGACATGACCCGGGGCGAGGGACTAGGTGTAAACTCTGCTCCTGAGGCCCTGCCGAGGCATCTCCCAGTTCTGGCTTGCAAAAACCTTCTCTAGCAGCCTGACCCCAGGTTACAGCTGCACCAAGTCAGGTCCGGTGTTGGGTACCTGCCACCAAACCCCTAGGAAGGTCAGGAGGAGAGGCTGCAGAGCTTGGTGATATACTCAGGGGAAAGAAAGATGATATCTTGTAAGAGCCTTTTAGGTTTTCCAGGTCAACCACCTACCTGTAGAAGATGAGTGAAACATATTTCTGATCTTTAAAGAAGACAAAATTTCATTAGACATAAACATCGGTATGGGAACTGTAAATTGCAGTGTCGTTCCTTGGACTTGAGAAAAGAGCCTTTGTATTTTTAAAGATAATATTTTTAGAGTTTGCTACTTTTTATACAAAAATACACTGGACTTTTTTTAAAAAAAAAAACCTTAGGAAATGGCCCTTGATTTCATTCTGCACAATATTTCCCTTATGTGCAGACTCTCCCCACCTTCTATTTGCTTAAAGCAATACACAGAAAGTGCTGAATGTGGCTTTTGGATATTTCACACTCATCTGAAGAATTCCAGTAAGTGTCAGCCAGGAGGAGATCGATGTCTGGTTGCATGAGATGGTTTCTGGCAGTGAAGCCTGTTTGAGAGGTTTCTGCTGATCTCTTTCTCCCCTCATTCCCAAACTGCTTGTTACTCTACTCACATTGCAGTATCTGCTCTCTCCAGTTTGCTGATACAACTGTTTCTGGGGTTGCAGGTTAAAAATATCCCTCCAAAGCGAAGTGATGGTGTTTTCATTTAAACCGAGATTATCCCAGCGATCTGTTTTATGGGATGATCTGCAAACAGCTGTGTCAGCACAAGTGAGGGGGGTAACAAATTCCAGTTCAGAGGTGGGAATGAGCAGGGACATCTTAGGGGCTTTGCTGCTAAGGGACATTTCTTGTGTAAGAGCATCTCTAAGGTAAAGTTGTTGCAAGTCAATAAACTGTAATATTGTGTATTTGCTTTAACCATGGTTCTGTTCCTCCCTTATTTTGACCCAAAGGAACATTAAATTCTTGAGTAATTGCTTTGTTTTCCAGAAAAAAAAAAAAAAAAAAAAAAAGAAAGAAAACCATAACATTTCTTCTCAATCCTCTTCAATAAAAAAAATAAGACCTAGAAGTTGCTTTTTACAGGCTGTTTTTATTTTTCTCCAAGGTGAATGTACCACAGACATCCGTCACACAAGTTATGTTTGTATAAAGACTTTATATTTAGCCTATAACAGGACTCTTCCATGACACTAGGAAGGATGGGGAAAATGTCTGTGTACTAGATCAGGTGCTTTCTGCTAAACCTCTTTAGCATGCGGTATGATCAAGAATGGAAGAGTTACACATAACTGCTCAGGCATCTCATATCCTGGGCCAAATCTTTACACCAGTGCCCATTGACAAGGATATTGATAACTTACAGGCTGTTTTGTCCATGGAGAGTTCTTTCAAGCTTCATTACCTGAAGATTACCTATATTGTAAATTTTCATGCTAAGTAGTAAAGATAACTGTGTACATAGTATAATGTAAGGTAGTTCTTTATACAGCCATAGGTGACTGAGTAGCTGCAGATTAATAGTACTTGATCTTCCTTCTATCCTTTGTCAGTTATGAAGTTAATCTCCAGGACAGACTTTGGTGGGATTATATTGCCAATTCTGTAACTCTTCCGTAAAACAACATCCCCTGGATATATTTAGAGACAACTAGAAGTTTGGTAACATAAAGGACACTGAAAGAGAGAGAAAGTGAATTGGTGATCGTGGCCAGTTTATGTACATCTGGAATCTGTCCACAGTGATATCATAAGGACCAGGCAAACAAAATGCTGCTTTGTGGAAATGATCTTCTAAGAAAGATTAATAAAATAATCCTATTCACATCCTTGAAATTGTTCCCTAAAATGGGTATTTGCCTAGGAAAGATTTTAGTTGAACTGAAATTAGTTAAGTTGGATGGAATTCTGAAAAGGTCATCTGCATTGCAAGTTGATGATATTTTATTAATCCACTTTAAGGTGGTTTAACATTAGATAAGTAAGTTTTTCTTAAGTGACTGCTTGTAGACAACTTCTTGCCAAGGAATATTGCTGTGATGTTTGGTAGAAAAGCAGCGTGTTACAGCATGAATAGAACCCACCATACACCTGAATCATTTGCCTTCGGGCATTTCCCCAGTCTATTTGAATGATACCAAAGAAGTCACCAGGGCAATGTCACAAGTACTAGGTTCCTATAATTCTTTTCATAAACGTCTGGAGTTTTGTCTCAAATATGGTTAGGCTTCATTATTTGTCAGTAGCTCATGGCTGATTAGCAACCTTGTAAGGATGTCTCCAGGTAAGCTCTGGAAATTAAAACTGAGACTGTTTACCAGACCCCAGCTATCGACCTCTCTCAGGTCACAAAAGTGAACTTCTTGGATGTCACTGTGCCTGCCCAGCATTTTAATTTAAAGTGAAATGGAGAGCAGTTCACTTTAACATGTGATTTGGCAGCTGGGGGCAATAATCTTTCAATGAATTGCAATAACATGAATCACTAAAGGTATTCTAATTTATAGCCTAAATATACTCCTGATCAGTTTTTCCCCTCTTTTCTTGTGCCAGTATTGTCACTTTGTTTACCGCTGCTCGGTTCTTCTTCCCTCTCTCAGTTGACAGTTGATTGCTGTCCAGTAACCTGCAGACTGAACGGAGTCAGACCTGCATTCCAGGGGCTGTGTCTGTGCCATACAGCACTAGAGCAATAAATAAATCTGCAGTTAGATCTGTGCCTCAGATGAGATCAGACTCAGTGTCACGAGATGCAGAGAATCTCCAGGCAGGTAAACAAGCACACAGCTTCGGATTTGGGGTTTAGTTCATTTGCAACGATTTGAGTAATTATTCAGTAAAACTAATTAACCTCCTGCAGTTTTAGTAATTAATATTAGAGTGTCTACTCCTGCTCCCTCAGCTGGCTGTATCATTTTCTAAAAGAAGTTGAATATAATAACAGAGCAGAAGGAAACTCGCATTTGCCTGGTTGCACTCGAGGCAGCCCAGCGAACTCTGGGGCTGCGTCCCAGCGCTGGGGAACAGCCCCGGCTGCCCCTGAGACAGGGCACACAGCTCCCACATGGGCTGCTCTGCTCATTGCTTTGCTAGTCCCTGGTCTTGTACACTGAGATACTCTATGTCCTTTATATAGAAACTGTGATTGTGGCCGTTCCCTGTGGGAGGTGGGTATGTGTCACAGATGGGAGTGATAGGAAAAGGAAATTACAAGTTCCCTTGAAACTTGATTTCTGTTGTCTCCTGTCTCCACCTCCACCTTGCTGCTGGTAACTGGGGGCACAGAACTGCTAGTTCTTGCCATTTTTTCACAAGCCTTGTGATTTTTGGCGTCTTCATAGATCTACTGATCCTGAGCAGTTTTGTTTTTCAGTATGCCTCTAGTCCTTCAGATTGCAACATGAATCTAAAAGGTACAAAGAGCAGAGAGGCAAATAAAAACAGCTCTTCATCAACTGCTATTAAAACGTTAGAATTTTTGAGAGACTCTCATGAGTGAGGAGAGGGAAAGGAGCCAAGATGTGGTTCTGCTGTCTTGTATTTGTCAGTGAGGGAAGGTCTGGCTCATGCTCGCCCAAGGTCTCAAAGTGTGGCTGGGGAACCACCACAGGAGAGACAAGAGGCTGTTTTCTGTCTCTGATATGTAGAATTAAAAATTTGTATTTGGAAGTTTATTCGGACAACTTTTTTCCAACTCAGTGGATTATTTTTCTCAAGAAACTAAGTACAAGTTTTGCTACTGACATTGCAGGAAGAAAATCAGCAACCAACTTCTGAGGGCTACTGGCTTTTAGGATGATTCCCAGTAGGAACAGGTCAGCCTCAGCAGCTGCTATCATTAGTTTTGGCAACAGGTAAAGATACAGAAACACAGCTTCTCAAGGGGAAAGGGAGACACCCCTCATTCACCCACCAGCCAGTACTCCGAGCCAAATCAAAGGTGGTAACTTTCTTCACAAAAACTGTTTGAAATAAAATACTCTTTTTTTCCATGCCCTCTGAAAAGTAAAGCAGAATGGAACAGTCTGGGCCAGTGTGGAAGCGTGAGAAGTGCTGCACCCTGCAAAATAACAGGAACATAAAGAAAGAAGGGGACCAGTTTAAAAAACAGTTGAAAATGGAAGGACTGTGGGAAAATTAAAGTAAGAAAGTGTGAGGATTGGCTGGAATTACAGAAATGAGTTTCAAGGCATGGGGCAAATTGCAGAAGAGACAGGATTTCTTGCAGTCTTTCTGAGGGAAGGACATGGTGGAGACCTGTTGGGGGGCACGTACCTACCCCCTGGGGTGCCTCTGCCCTGCTCAGCCTGCACAGTTGTGGCAGACTCACCAGCATGGTCTGTGGGCCCTGTCGTACCGCTCCGCACTCTGGCATTAGTGTGCTAAAATTCAGGAAACCACTTTTTTTCTCTCAGCCTAACATGAGGGAAATACTATTTTTAATACTGTATAAGGCAAAAGGAGACGTTACAGAGGGGGAGAGAGGCTAGAAGGAGTCACTGCTCTCTACTTGGACAGATTTGTTTTGCATAGTGTTTTCTGTCTTGATTTAATGGTGAGTTGGCTCTTTCCAGCAACTAGGCAGGGGAGGAGAGACGGGAATATGTTCCCAGCCTTCGGCCAAGAGTGTCCCAGCGCGTCCCAGGCATGACCTCTTCAGTGTTTATTTTTCTTCCTCTACAACTGACCCAGATGCTGAGACTTGGGGCTTGGGCCCTCCTGGCCTGTTAAACGCTTGCCCCTTCTGGTACAGCATGTAACGGTCCCGGGAATCGGGCTGGGAACAGTACCTGGAAGTGTTTTTCTCTCCAGCAGACTGTTCTGTCCGTTTGCATTCCTGGAAACCAGAACCCATGAGAAAACTCCTGGGAGAGCACTGCCACCCCGTGGGGACGGCAGCGGGGGTGCCACCGGCCGCGGCACACCCCCCCACCCCCCCACCCCCCGACTCCGCTTCTGTTCCGTGACAGGGAGAGGAAAAAGCCCTTCGGGCTGAACAGCGAACCAGCCCGGAATAGAACAAAAGGGAAACTAGGTTTTGGTCTGCTTTATTAGAAAACAGCTACAATGAATGATGAGTGGAACCAGATTAGCGTTCATTTATATTTGCAGCCTGTTCAGTCTCTTTCTTGGGAATGACAGCAAGGTTTGCAAACCAAGATGGATGTTTTTGGTCACACAGAACTGAAAAACTGACAAAGTATCTTCAAGCAAACAAACCAACAAAACAGTTTTAACTTAATCTAACATGCCAACCACTGGAAAAAAAAAAAAATATACAGCTTTGGAGGAAATGACATTATGTTTCACCAAAGTTACAAATCTTTCACTCCAAAAAAGCATCTTCTATTTTTCACTAGTAGGTGCTGTAAATCCAGTTTAACACAATAAATAGTTGAACAAACTTCAGGACCAGGCTGAGCCAGTTCAAGCACATTTCAGGGCAGATACAGCTGGGAAGTAAATTTCCCACCTACACATCACATTTCATTGCCTGATTTGAGGTATTGTGTTGGCAGGAGTAAACTACAGCTGGTCCCTTTGTTCTTCTGTGGAGGGAAGGAATTAAGATAACTTAAGGATGCACTGTACAGAGGAAATGCAAGGACTGAGCATATATACAGACACTCCCCAGAGGACCCCAGTGGTGATATTTCCATCCATTGTTACCTGCAGCTAAAAAACTTCATCATTGCAGTCTGTGCCACTGGCGCATGGAGCTATTGGGTTTCTTTGCAGTTCTACGGTCAGACAGAAACTGCCCCGGGCACAATCTTACGGATGTGCGTGTAAGACTTCCTGAGGGTAACGCTCCCGTGATGAGACACCCCCCGAGGCAGGACACACTCTTCTGTCAGCTTCTGAGTTTCAGGGTCCCAGCACAGCACTGTCGCAATCACTTCGTTCTTTTCATCTCGGCCCCCCGTGATAAACAGCTTGTTGCTGCAAGGAGAAATCCCACAACTGGCTCTCTCATGGGTAAACTGAGTCACCAGGCACCATGTGTCTTCCTGGGGGCTGTAGGAGTAGAGTGCTTTCATTGCCCCACCTGAAGAGGAAATGGATATCAGTTTGCACTGGCCATTCCTGTAAGAGATTTTAATTAAACCACCCACTTCAACAAAGCTCCATTCCTGACATTTGAAAGAATGATTTATGCCCCTAAGCTAAGAAAAAAACAAGGTCACAGGATACTTTATTGTTTTGAAAGCCAGATCCGCAGAAGGCCACTTATTGTTCATAAGGCTGTGGAATTTAAGGCCAGAACAAACTGCTGTGGTCGTGCGGTGTGACCACAGTGCGCCCAGCGACAGACCTTTCTCATACCTGCTGCTTCAGCTAAGGACACAACTTTAGAAAAATACAATCCTGTTTAAAAGAGCTTAGGTCATGAAGGACTGGGTGTGACGAGCCATCACTACTGGAAATGGGTACATGTTTTTTTCACTGACTCCTCTAACTTCAGTGTCCATCTGTCCATCAAACCTCCTTCTGCCTGGAGCTGGCTGTTTTCAAAAGCTCCCTCCTCATTTGAGGGGGCAGGGGGTTGTCAGACTGAACCAATAATCTTCTTATGGGTATGCTAAGCAGAGAGCGACCCTCAGTTTCTCTGTGTTTCCTAAACCTGCAGTCATTCTTGAAACCTTTTCTGCACGTTTTCCAATTTTGCAGGGTCCTTTTCTCTCGAAAAATGGCCAATACCTCAATACTCAAGAAAGGCTATGAAATTATATTCCCTCCTGAGAGTACCAAGAGATAATGGTTCTTATTCTGGAATTTGCAGGGACTTCTATAGTCTATATAGAATTTATATATATTTGCAGTGTCTTCTATAGCAGCTGTATAGAATAGGGCTGGGGAAACCTTGAAGCTGTGGTCTTATTGATGAGGTGCAACAATGCCTGGGATCCTAACTGATGGCAAAGTAAACATTTATCTATTGTAGTTATAATAAATGCTGGTTTTGACAATACTAGCCCAGTACTTGAGGGATGATCAAGTCATTGTGAGGTGACTTAAACAAGTTCTATTTGCCAGTTGGAGCAGGCTGAAAACATACTTGTTATTAGTTATAGTGATTCATCTGGCATTTGGTAGTTCATCGGTCTGGGTAATTTGATTGCTTTGGATGCAGTAACCAAATACTCTTATCCTTTCAACTTCAGGTGGGTCTGATTTCTATCTGATTGAACTAGACTTGTTTTTCAGATAGGTAAACAATAGGTTTACTGGTGGATGTTCCTGTCTGAAAGATGCTGAATGAATGTAACTGGAGTATCATGTCAAATTTTATCAGGAGTTGTATCAGCTAGCCCGTAAGTCATGCCTTCTCCTTCTGTCTGTCATCCCGTACCAAAAGGGTGAGGTCAATCTCTGTGCTGAGGAGAAGCATGAGGTGTTTACATACACACGAGGTGCAACAAATATATATGCACACACATGCAGATTATAAATCTCCCTTCAGAACAACATTTATTATTTGGTGATATGCTGGCTCTATGCCAGCCCTCAGTACCATATTGATTATCCTGCAAGTGAGAAACTTTCTGCACCAAGGCTGAAAGAGGGAGGTGGAACTATTCAGAGCTCCTGAGGAACAAATGTTCCTCTTTCCTTCTTTTGGTTTTTCCAGTACCATCTGAAGATGTGTGCAGGCTCCTTCCTCCCCTCACAGTTCAGCTCACCACCATTAAACTCTCGTTCTTCCATCTTTGCTTCCAGTTCTGGCAGCTGACTGAATTAACCCCAAGCATGATCTAGTGAAGAGGTCAAGGTCTTTGGGTATCTGTGGCTCTGCTCCTATGACCTGCTTCCAGTACTCATATCCCTACATAAATCCTGTATGCAGTGGGCTGTGTAATGATCGTGGAGAGGGGGACATGATGTAGCCATGAGGTCATGCCCTTGCTACTATGAACCCACCTTTGGATGGCTTTAAGTTGTCTCTAGGTTAGCTCCAGCTTTCCAAGATACCTAGCACACTAACAGGGAGTTTGTCTTGGTGACTCTTCACTACTGTTTGTGAATGTGCTGGATTCCCATCCCTCACAAAACTCAATGGGAAGAGCCATCTGGCCATTTGATTATACCCCGCAGAGTTTGTGAATAAAAGTAACACATGGAAACAAGCCCTGCTCTGTCTAGACGAGAAGGGCCGTTAATGCTTTACTTACCCACAACATAAATGTGATCACGGAAACTTGCAGCATTGATGCATTTGGCTTCTACTGGCATGGCAGCTTTCAGGCTCCACGTGTTGGTCGCAGGGTCGTAGCACTGAGTCTTGTCTGTCGCCAGCTTCCCGTTGGGCCCTCCCCCAATCACATAGAGCTGCTTCTTGTAGCTCGCTGCTGCAAAGGAGCTTACATTGACCATGAGGGGAGCAGCCTGTGTGACCGTAAAAAATCATTAGTAACCATCTGAAGTAATTAGACTGATGCCTACAGAGTGGAAGCCTGCTGAATTTTAAGTCAGACATCCCTTTTAAGATAATCAGTAGGGTTCAGAAGATGACATTTCTAGGGATAAGGGAGAAGTATGTTTCAGCTTTTTCTTAAGACCATAAAACCCATAATAAAAATATGCTCTGTTCAAATGCAATCATTACAATTACTTTATCAATAATCCGAATGCTAAGAAATGTCAGAAATGCTCAAAATCTCCTTTACATACTTATGTACACCAAAAACCCACAAAAAACTTCTTGTTCATACCGATCTTCTTACTGGCAGCTGTGACTGCTAGATTCCTCTGCACTGTTTTGTCTCATCTAAGAGCTAGGGTTTGTATCTGCCATTGTGATGCACAATCTCATTAGTTTCATGGATTAATTGGCTGCCTAATACTCTCCTCTCATTGCTTGAAGTACAGTTAGTAGAATTAGGGTTTTTTCCATCCTGTTTACCTTGAAGCCAGTATGTTCAACTTAAATGTATAACCCATACCATATATAATGCACAGGTTGATATACACATTACATATATATATTACGTATCAGAGCAGTAGTTTTCAGCTTGTGCTCTAGTTCATGTATATTATGCTCTTTCTCACGGATTTATGGACTAACAGCTTTAAACGCCAACTAAGAAAAGGAAGGTTAGTATTAAATGTTTCACTGGCAGTGAGTGACAAGCAATCCTTTACTTTCTGAAGGATACACATTTCTATAGAAAAAATATTTAGGATTTTTACAGACCAGAAATAGAGACCAGAGGTCCTGTCCATTTTTATGATTCAAAGCCCTAGCACTTTCTGATTAAAATGTTCCAAATGAGTGAAGTGTTATGTGGTGCGGCATCTTACCTCTGACCAGCAGTTATGAAAGGGATCATATGCTTCCATGCTGTTGATTCTCTGCATGCCATCAAACCCACCAATAGCATATACTTTGCCACCCAACACAGCCATTTTATGCCTCCATCGCCCAATATTTAGATACTCAATTTGTATCCATTTGTTGATGGAGGCGTTGTATTTCCAGACATCATGCTTTGTTTCTTTGCCACCTGCAGCGTACATGACACATGTAAATATGATAGCATAGCTTGTATTTACTCAAAATCTCCAATATGTTTAAATTTATAAATGTTCTCTTACAATAGAAAATAAATCACTGGTACTTAAGCTTCTTAATTACCTACACCAATGGCCTAGCCCTGTTATACCAGGAGAAAATTTCTGCATTTAGTTTACTTAATAGTGAAGGAAACTCTGAACAATTTCTACAACCAAATATTCAGTAAAGATAAATCACTGTTCCTCACTTTACCACACCACAACCCCTTTTATTTTAATATCTAATGAATGACCAACCACACAGAGCATGGTGATATGCAGGAGATTTTTGTGCACCACCAGGGCTTTGCAGAATGCTGCAAAGTGACAAATAAACAAACGTGATTTAAATAAGGTAGCGGAGGATGCTACAGCTGGTTAGTGCCAAATCCCTGGAAGACAGGCCTGCACTGGGGAACTGAGCTGCCAGTTTGTGCAGGGTAGATCCAGTCAGCCAGCCTAGTGGTTTACATCGTAAAACAAAAGACCTGACTCTGAACTCCCATCAACAGTAGTCCTGCATGACATGTTACAAGTTTTACTGTTCAACCTTGGGACCATGTGGCTGGGATCTCATTTTTGTGCCTCTCCTTCTGGTCTCTTTTTCTACTGACTTGCATTTGCTTCATATTTATAGATTGAAGATCAGAATTGGACCCTGCAAACTCATTCTAGAGCTGAGTTGCAAGCGAATCTTTACTCATGCTAAATTGGAGAGCAGTGTTTAAAACAAGCACTTTTGTTTGCATATAATTTTTGGTGTAACTGCAATACGAATGGATCTAGTTAAGCCTAAAACCACATTTACAGACTGAGTAGCTTGTTCCGTCATCTGCAACATGATTAAACATTTGCTTCACTGGTGAATATACTGAAAAGAGAATTCATATTCCATTGAGAAAGTGTCTGCCTTCATTGGTATTCTGTACCACAGACAGATCGCTGCAAACTGATGGAGCTCATCTCAGCGCCAAATAGCAGATTGAATAGGAGATAATTAGCATGCTAGAAAGAGTCGTTTGTAATGCTTTTGTGTCAGTATTTTTCACATGTATGTGTTGAATTTTATTTGCACTCTAATAGCTGAAGTGGCTGAAGGGCCTGAATGCAGCATTCATGGTTACAATGGGGCTGAGAGCCTGCAGGTGTTCCTCTTTCCCTCCCTCGACATTTACTTTTTACATGAGCTTGTTCTTTCCTGCACAGGCTGAAACTCTGGTAGGAGCCTGAGCTGGACCAGGTGGGTGGATTTGCTGCACATCGGGGAAACAGGGAGAGATTTTTGAGAGAACTGGAGGTTTGTTTTGTTTCTCTTCTTTCTCTAGACCACAGTTCTTCTAATTTGAGGAAAAATTGTAACTAAATTAGTAAAAGTAACAGAATGATGAGTGATAATTCACGTCATTTTTAGTTACACTACAAGTGTAGTGTTTTAGTCCATCCAGTCAGAGCATTTAAACTGTTTGGGGAAATGGGGATCTAAAAGTAGTCATAACCTTGTGCAAAGGACTTTCCAATTGTTCAGATGCTAAAAGAGCAGGGAAGACTACAGACTGTACAAAGATACCGAGGAAAATGAGCACATGGAAGGTGATGCAAGTCAAGTTAGAAAAGAACCAAGTCACAGGAGCTAAAAGAGAGAAAACGAGTAGAGGGACACACAGGAGGAGGCAGATGTTTAATTGGGATGGAGACACTAATGATTTGGTTTAGCCGAAAAGAAACTACTAATGACTTTGGTCCACTCAGCCTTTTATTTGAGTGGGAAGGATGAAAAGGAGATAGGAGGAGGCTAAGAGGGAATGAAGAGAGAGAGTCAAATATTGGAAATTAAGCAGAGAAAGAAGAAAGAGAACCTGTGAGAATAGCAGCAAGAGAAAAGCCAGTCTAGACTCACCATAGCAGAGAAGGTGTTAGCCGAGCCTGGAGGTAGCCTGGATAGAGCATAAAAAAAAAGCAGTGAAAAGACACTGGAAAAGATGTCAGGAATAAAAGGAAGCAAAAAGACTGTGACCTTGAAAAAGAGGAAGGGTAAAAGAGGAAAGGCAAATGGAAAAGAGACCTCTCAACTCAAGGGTGTGGAGGTATGAGGGATGTTCCCTAATCGGGATGTTTAAAAGCCAGCTTTTAACAGAGGGTCTGCTGCCAGAGTAAAAAGAAACTCTCTATGGTGGGTTGAAAGGAAAAACCTCCTTTATCTGTAACTAGGGAAGGAATAATCTAATTCTTATCCCAAGATAAAGATTTAATGAACTTTAAATTGGAATGAGGTAATAAAAATATGTGGATTCCCAAAAGAAAGGATACAATGGAAGATATTTGAGTAAAGGCACTTTACCACTATTCATACTTAAGCAAAGCATTCACACTTTAGACCTGCCTTCTCCTTTCTACTCTCCTGTTTTAAGTGAGCATAGAGTTTGGTGGATGATTTTGCAGTAAAAAATATCCCACCCATTAAGTCACTGCTCTCTATTGTGGCTGGTAACATGACAGTGTTTAAAAGTTTGCTATCACTTTTCCTCTGGAAAGCAGAACGGGATCATCAAACTTGGTTTTGATAGGCCATCAAAACCAGCTGTCAAACTGACTAGCAAGATTGAGTTTAACCTTTTTGATTGTCAAAGTAAAAACTCTGTAGCTTCAGGATCAAACACCTACATGGAGCTCAACTGTATTTGTGTGGAAAGTTGGATGTCTCCTGAGGCTCTCAGGATGAGGGCCTGCAAATGGGACGTTCAGGCCCATGCTGTGTGTCTGGACCACTGGGTTTCATCTGGCTTTGGCAGCTAATGTTGCCGTTTGCAAGTGGGCACTTCTAGAGTCCCGTCTGATGGCTGCTGAAGTGCTCCTGAAAGTGCAGTTTTCAGGTAGCAGCCAAACAGTGGTGACACTTCCCTGCAGGTTCTTGACTGATTATTGAAGAATGAGTCAGATTCTGGCAGGATTTTGCTTTTGCATGTGGAGCTGCAAGTGGACTTTTTACAAGAAGATGCTGGAGCAATTATTCTTCATTTTATGTTTGGCAAAGTGTTCTCAGGGGCCCTTCCGTGACCGCAGTCACTGGCGGTTTAGGGTGCTGCACACCAGTAGCCATGCATATAGATCAATACTGTTTGAAAAGGAATCCTGTGCTAAAACCAAGGCTAGGCAGTGTCCTCACACATCCAGAGCTTCTCTGGAGCCTGTTCAAAGCCAAAGCATTAGAAATACCTGTAGTGCTTAATTCTCCTAAAGCTGCCTTAAACATGCTCACGATAAAAGCTGGAAGTAACTGTGAGAACCCTCTGCTCCCCTCTTCCTCTCCCTATGTCTTGTTCCTTACCCGATATGTAGACTTCATTTTTTAGCGTAATGCATGCAAACTCCACCCATTTTTTATTCTCATTCTCCGTCTCCTGCTCTGTGATTGGTAATTTTGCTACTTCCAGGCGGCTTCGCCTCAAAGGATCCAGGCAGGTCACTTCTGCTACAAACTTCTCATCTTTTGTACATCCCCCTATGATCATAAACACCTCAGACTGGAACTCGTGCATCCGGGGCTTGGTTCTTTCTGTAATAATCTAAATGCAAGCAAGACAGAGTGAGTACACAGGGCACTTAAACCTACAATTACAGAAAGGTCTGGTGACCTTTTTTCTGATTACTTGTTTTGCAAATCACAACTGGCTTACATCATCTGAATCAATTATCAAACATTCTCTAAGTTGAAAGCCTGGAAATCATGCTAGAAGTATTCAGTAGAGGTTCCTGTATCCTTTCAGCAGGATTTCTCCAACACTGAGCTTAGTTGCTTTTGCCTACCTGCTAGGATCCTCTTGGGAATTCCCAGGGTGGCACCAAGAGCTGTGAAGGTGAGTGCTAGTGACAAGGCTGAGTGCATGTGAGGCAGCTAAAAAGGACAGCATTTATTTGGGCTGACAGAGTGAGGGCAATGTAGGATGGCTCCAAGGTTTGTGTATGCCCTGGGGAGCTTGAAGAGAGCAAGACTGCTGTTAGTGCTAGCAGGAAAATAAATGCTCTCGTTATTTGTCCTGAAGAGATATGTTGAAGTGTCAAAGCAATAACAATTCTCAGCTGTTTTTTTTTTTCTTTCTTTCTTTCTAAGCTTTAATTTTAAGCCAAAATCAGAAATTTACTTAAAGCCAACACCAGGCTCTGAAACGTGGTTAGCTCTAATTTACTGCCTGTTGGCTCAGTTTATGGACCGGGTCTTTGTTTCAGGGACACTGGAAAAAGTCACTTCCCGGGTAGATGTTCACCAGGAGCAAAGAATGCAGGGGGTGCTTGGAAACTTGTGTTCTGCTTGGAGGAAATACTTGCAAGCAAGTGGAAATGAGAACATTAGTGTCCCAAGGGATGCTGGCTCTATGCTGAAGGGTAGAAGAAATAGTCGTCTTTATCTTCCCCCACCCCCAAATTTTTCATACTGGAAGAAATGCAGTGTAAAAGGTGTGGGGAGTGCATAAAGTTGTTCCTCTGCTTATGCTGTATCACAGGGCATTTGCCAGTTTGCAGACCCTCAAAGTCTGCTGGGAGAAGTCTGCACTCCTCTGCAGTAATTGCACTTGTTACCTTCTGCATGCCCCAAAAAAGCAGTCCGTGGCCCCACAGGTTAAGTGCTGTGACAGTAGGCAGCTTGCTTGCAGTTTTGCTTCTCTTTCTACTTTTAACATGTTTCTATAAATGGGTGTATTTTATCTATATTAAAAATGTTATTTACACAGACATAAATTTTTATTTTCTCTACGCTTAGAAAATTATTAGTCATTTTTTAAAAAAACATCTGTCCCAGAACTTGCAAGCTTTCAGAATTCTGTTTTTAACCTGTCTATCACCATTGCCAGGCGTCAGCCCCAGGGAGGATCGCCGGCAGAGCTGCCTCTGACGGCTGCCCCTTTGAAGCTGAGTGTAATGAGTGTTCAACCCTGAGCAACACTCCCTTTATCTACCCCACATGGACCTGACAGCACTGCCGAGTCGGGCAAGGCTTCCTCAAGGAGTTCCCACCAGACTGGCTGGCACTGCCCCAGTTTGTTGAGTACTGTGTTACGCAGTCACCGGCACAAAGAGCCCTTGGACCCCCCGCAACTGCCGGTGACACATCCGCTGCTAGCGATGGATCCACAACATGCTCCTGAGGCCTCCTGCCTTCCTCTGACTCTCGGAGTGAGGAGGCACACATGTTTCCTGACACACTCATATACCATTGCTCATGTTGTGAAATCTGACCTCTGGTTGCTCTCCCCTCTACCCCATATTTTGGGCCAGGAGATGTGACTGATACCTAACTTTCCAAAGAGGACGCCAATGGAAGAACCGGAGATCCACCACAGCCTACCTTGAGCAGGCAGGACAGGACTCGACTGGATGTCAGGATGAACCTGTCCCTGGGTGCAGGGACCTCTGCAAATGAGGAAGATAGGCAGACCTCTCCTCTGGGAAGAGACCATCTTCTTCACAGGAGGTTCTCTCTTTCTGAAACATTTCCCCCCATAAGTAACAGATGGAGATGTTATATATTCAGATTTGAAAGAGTCATTACAGATTGTGGCACAGTTTAGTGGGAAAATTACTCATCCTTTCTTAGGCTTGAAATAATAGCTAAGAGGGTGAGGTGTCAGGAGTAACACCATCTGTCTTTTTACTAGAGAAGTCACCTGGGGTCTT
The DNA here is from genome assembly GCF_018691265.1 of Tyto alba. Taxonomy (NCBI): domain Eukaryota; kingdom Metazoa; phylum Chordata; class Aves; order Strigiformes; family Tytonidae; genus Tyto; species Tyto alba. The sequence continues at coordinate 25,160,584 of NW_024881262.1, read as the reverse complement.
TGTTTAGCTGCGCAAGTGCGTGTGTATGAAGGGTCGAGCTCAGATGTTCATAAACAGGAAGCCATACACTGTTTTAAAGCAACCTACCAAAAGCTTCTGAACTCTTTTTATCAGCAGGATGACTGGTGAGGCTCACCTTGACTTTTCACTAGCACCAGTTAGTGAAACTTCAGTGTGAGTACCTTTTTCTGCCTCATGGTACTGCTCCTTCCGATGGGATTTTTGAGCAGAAGCATGAGACATTTAGAAAGAGCAGCAAATACCTTCCTTTTTTACTCACCTCATTGCCTGACAGATGATACATTCTTGCTTCCTGGAGCAAAGGAAAGACATCTGGACACTGTCTAATGAGTTGATCAGCTTCAACAGTCTCTACAAAATACCAGGGGTCCAAGAGGGGCAGCCGGACATTCTCCAGCACGTACGGCAGGAGAGGAAACCTTTCCGACTCCTTGTAACGAACCCAGTTCATTACAGTTTCGAACACCTGTGCCTCTTCCATGACGTAGAGGTCATCACTCTTCAGCGTGCTGCAGAGAATGTCGGCCGGCAGCTCCAGGAACTCCTCGTAGTTCAGGACCTGGGTGAAGTTCTGGATGATGTAGTTCTGCACTTGTTGTTTCAGGCTGTGCAGGGCGTGGGCATCAGCCAGCCTCAGGATGCCAACGCAGTTCTCCGGCTGAAGGGCTTCGGTGAGAAAACTGGCACAGGCATCTACCATGCGAAGGAACTGTGGACAGAAAAAGCACGTACAGGTGCAGAGCGGTTACTTGCATGACTGTATCACAGGAGAGCTTGGAGCTTTGCGGCTGGGTCCAAACCAAAGAGCTGGCTGAGACAAGGAGTCAGTCACATGAGCACAGGTATCTCCCAGAATCTGCAGTCTGAAATGAAAATTTCTTCCTCCCAGTGTTTTTATTCCCTCTGCATCCATATTGCATTGCGTTTTCTCCCTCCGCATCCTTTCCCCTCTTGCAGGACACAGAATACCTGTGACAGTCATGAATTGTATTTGTTTCACAAAAGTAAAGGGTTTCCTACCATTCCCTTTCCCTCTGTGAGATCTCAAAGCACTAGCAACAGTTACACAAACACAGATAAGGTGCTCAGGCTTCAGATGTGCTTACCTTGCTTCATCTTGCATGTCAGCTCAGATCAACTAGAAGGGAGTCTGGTTGCAGAGTGCAGGTGGCTCCACTGTCTGCGTTTATGGTCCCACCATCCAAACTCTGAATGTGTCTGCGGCCTTACAAGTGTGGTGGAAAATGAGTGCTGAGGTCTGAGAGGTTTGGGCCAAAGTGTGGCCCCCCAGAGCGTATGGGCATGCTGTCCTGTACTGGGGTACGTGGCAGGAAGAGTCTGACCATCAGCAAATCTTTGAGTTGCCTGGCAGCCTGGGTTGTCTGGCAAGTCTCTGTGGCGGGGGGAGGCCTTCAGAGGTTTTAGTGACCTTTCTTTTCCTTGTCATCACCATTAGTTAAAAAACCCCATAGATGTGAATTTTACACACAGAGTCTGCTTAATCAAAGAACTTCCCAGGTTTGCGTTCAACAGGGCATCACAACTACTCTTACTAATTTCCTTTGCACAGTAGCCCCACCTGAGGGCCCCAAATGTGCAGATCCTGGACCGCAGATGTCTGCGGGGCATTTGCCATGAACTACAAAGTGAGCTGGGTTGCTGGTGATTATTCAGGAATTGGGAACCAGTTTTGGGTAGAACTGATAAGTTACAGTGCTTCACCATGGGCATATGGATAGGGACATCAGTATTTCGCGTTGGTTTTGCCACTGAGCAGTATAAACAGTGACATACAGTAAGATGGGTTGGAACTGATGCTGCGCATTTCCGTCCATGCTTTTTGAGTCCTTTTTCCGTCCAGTGTCAGTAAGCAAACCATTTTAACTCGTTCTGTCCCACGGGGGAAGGTTGCACAACAGTAATTTAGGGGCGAAGAGGAAGCGAAACATTTTTAAACACTGCAGTATGTAGATTTGTTACAGTAATTAGGGTAGAATCTTCCAGACCCGGCGGTGTCATGTTGACACATTTAGACTGTTTACCAGAGCTGAGCGATCACAGACGCTGCATACAGACTACCTGGTTCCTGTTTTACATTTAGATGTGGTCAAGAGTTTAGAGAAATGCAACAGACTGATGAACAAGAGTACACAAGGTCTCAGATTATATTGCCGCTGTTGTGATATAAATATGTCAGTGGCATGCTGTGGCACCTCAACAGAGCTCGGTGGTGCCTCGATGCCTGCCATGCTCACGTTGCCTGTTCTCTGGGCTAGCACAAGGCTGACACTTTGAACTCACTGGTGAATTTCCCTGAGAATCTGAAAGGACTTTGTCAACACTGGGTAGTCCTCAGACCTGAGGCAGGTTAAGCATTAGCCCTTTAAAAGTTGGCAGTAATGAGATGCAAAATAACAAAACTGGGATTTGCCATGGCTACTCACCAAGTCATCCACAAGCCTGGGAATAGACCCCAAAACGACATTCTCACCAGCCTACAGCCCAACCACTGTAGAGTGCTCTAATTATTTATACATAGCTTGTTAAGAGTGATACTCATGAGATGACACCGGAGGGTTTTCTCCCAGGCGGTGCACACCAGTCTAACGGCCATTCAGGCACCACTAGTCACGCTGGGTGGCTGTGTTTGTGGCCGGACAGATGCAGAACTGTGAGATATGGGTGTGAGAAATGGTCCCTGTCGAGGGCTTAACCAGAGAGGTCAGACTGCTCGGGAGCATATCAAGGCAGGACTTTCCCTGCCTGCTGCTCCTCGTCTCCATGATGTGCTGTCTCCCCATGACTCCCTTCATTTAGAGACAAAACTCCCCCCAAAATTCCCCCAGACTTGCTGGGCATGCTTCAGTCAGTCCCATGAGAGCAGGTGACTCAGGAGAGCACCCAGAAGGAAGACACCCCCGAGCCTCTGCTTCATCTGCTCTGATTAGTCTTGCAGAGCTCTAACTTTTCTTCTTTCCCTGCTGTCAGTACCCCTCCTAATGCCACTTCAGGCGTTTTGAAAGCTCTGTTTCCTGGGAGCAGTTTCCTCAGAGCAGTTTCCTCAAGAACTGAGTCCTTCTCCTAATACCCCCTTGAATTGAGGCTACTTGCTAGAGACATCCCCTATGCTTACTTGGCCTCCACTTGGCCTTCTCTCTGAATAATAAAATTTATTCTCCCCATTTAAGTCCTTCCTTATCCCAGCTTTGATTCACCTGCCTACTGTAAGCAGTGCCAGCAGCCCTGCCTCCTGCTATAACCCCCAGAAAGGGAAGGGTATGGCTGTTGAAAGGGCTCTTGTTCATAACCCCTCTCTGTACGCAGCACACTTCAGGGTCAGATCCTGCGCCCTGCAGCCGCGCAGCCCTTGGCCACCCGCCCTGCCTGCGGCCACGGGGGCACCGGTTCCCGGCTCAGCTGTAACACCCGTGTCCCACAGGAGCCCCACGGCAGCCCCACAGCGACCCTCATGGGGTGGATCTCCGGGGAGCTGACAGCTTTCAGAGCCTGCAAACTGATCTCCGGCTGGAGCTGCTCAAAGCCCTTCATTAGCAAATCGTGCCTCCTTGGCTGGCGCGGCTGGCACTGCACAGTGGCTGCTGTGTGACTCGCACTGTCCTGCGACGGCCACCCCGGCTCCTTGATGCTAAATGGCTACAGGATGGTTTTCAGATAATTGGCAAGGTATTTTCCTTACAGTGGCTTGCTCACGAAAAGTGGATTGACATACGGGTGAGAGGTGCTTTGGGAGTCAGCAAGGCCATGGGGCGGGTGGTGCTTCAGCCGTGCCCTGGGGGCAGAGCAGCCCTGCTCTCCTTAGAGCAGTCAGAGGGAGGCAGCTTGGGGGCATCCTCTGCTGTTCTCACTGCCGCTGGCATCTCCATGGCAGTGGTCATCACAGCCCTTGGGGACAATATTACTTCTTTTACATCTGCTCAGGAGCTTGCTTCCCTCCCAACACCTCTTTGCTTCCACTAAAGCAGCTGACGTGGCCCCTCACCCAAGCCATGCTGAGAGAGTGGGGTAATACAGAGGTTCCTGGGGGGGCAGGAGGGGTGTAGACAGGTCTGAAGGTTTTTGTTGGATTACCACAGGGGGAGCAGAGCTCTCTGCCAAAGCCCCAAGAAGCAGCTGAGACCCTGGCCCTACCAAGAGGTGAAAGGATGGGCTGCTCCCCAGGCAGCGCGGGTGGCAGAGGGTGCTGGGCTGGATCCAGGGTGGGCCCCAGCCTTGCGAGCGCGGTGGCTGGGCGGCCGCCAGCCCAGACAGAGGGGGTGACTACTGAACTCATGTTGCAACTGTGCTGTAGGTGGAAAAAATTTGTCTGGGTCACTCCAGGGTGAGGCTTAGCTGTTCACCAGCTCCCTGTTCCAAACCCTTCACCTGCTTCCCCCACAGGAAATTCTCTGTGCACAGAGCATACTGCGGCAGGGACTTCTGCTCCCTCTCAACAGCCTTACACCTCTTCCTGCTGTCAGTTTTGGCTGCATTTGGTCAAAACTTATTGGAAGGGACCAAGGAAAAGCATAATTATGTAAAACTTGTTCAACATTAGTTTCTAGAGAAAAGTGGAGTATCTATGTTGGAATATCTAGAACTGTTCAAGTTATTTCTTTTTTGGTTCTTTGTCAAGTCTGAGAGATTGAAAAGAGGCACTGCCAAAAATTGTTGCTAGTCAGATAAAAAAGTTCTGTTTGGAATTTGGTTTTCTCACATGGCATTAATTGGAAAGGAAAGGATTTCCCAAACAAAAATGCTACAATAAATTGTAGAATTAATCTTTTCAGCCATTGATATATTGAAATGAAACATGTGGCCCTTTCAAATGTTTCGGTTTGTTCTTTGGCATAAATAGCAGAGAGAAGCTGGCAGAATGCTAGTAGTTACTAAATCTTTTTTACACAAAACATGTTTTCAGCGAAAAACCTCACCCATGTAAAATGTGAGGCTTTAAGGCCTTATAAATCTTGATATTACCCAAGACGGTTGCAGTAGGACTGGGATCACTAATTTTAGTTGAATATTCCTGGTTTTCTGCATTTTTGTACCTTACTATTCTTGCTCATGGCACCCTCATGATTTTACTATTACTCTAACAGTGTTTGATAGTTTTCTTAAAGCACCAGCCTTGGGAATCAAATTTAACCTTAATTTTAATGAAAAATAGGGAAGAGAAAGGCAAAAGCAAAAGTTTATTCTTTTGATGGTTTCAGAAAAAAACACCTGAGGAATGATCATAAGGAAAAAAAGGTTCAGAAGAAAACAAAAAGAGCATAGAAAAGTGTCCAGAAAAATGAACCAAAAGTAACCTTTGAGTGCTACCGTCTGCAGTATTGGTCTGCTGGAAATGTCGGTAAGTTACTGCACTCCAGCCCCAGGCGACATTAAAGCTACACCACCTTTTCTGAGTTACCTTCGGGCACCCTTTGTGACAACTTTCCCTTCTCTCCCCATGGCAAGTACCAGCTTTCATTACCCCAGAGGCCACAGGTTCATTTCAGAGCAAAACCTCCCATGTAGAATCCAAGAATTTGAAGTCCATAATGAACCACACAGATTCTGGAGTCAGGTGTTTCTTGCCTTCCTTAACGAAAAGGCTGGACACACATACACACATCGGCACTTGGCAGGTTACACTGGTTGCAATTTGTTAGCAATTTGCAGCTTGGTACCAGGGCCTCCAATTTGGTAGACCTCACAGGTGATTTACAGGACACGTGAATACCTCATGCACCAAAGGCTGAGTAACTCCGCTCAAGTCCGACTTCCCACAAGTCCCAGTCATGACTAAACCCCTTTACCTCAAGAGTCTGACAAAGGAGGATGCTAACTTTGGCTGGTGAGCCTCAAGGCAACGGAGAGGCAGAGACAAAGTCAGCTCCCTGCTCTGGCCAGCCACGCCAGCCACTGCCCACTAACTCTTTGGGGCTGGAGGGTGGCCGGCCTTCGCAGGCTGACCCGAACCTTGGGGAGCAGTGTCCCAGCAGCACAACCCTGCTGCCCGGCCGGCGGCACACGGGAGCAGCTCGTGGAGGCAGAGCCCGGCTGTTTGCCTGTTTGCACAGCACCCAGCACAGCAGCATTCCAGTACCTGGCTGCAACTGCCTTTTTTTACCACAGGGTAAGGAAATATGAAGCAAAATGCTTCCAGAACCAGTGTGTTAACCAGGGGAAGACATGGTGTTGCCAGAGCAAGAAGATTGGATCAGTGCATTTGAGTTATCTGTACCTGAAAGAGGCTGGCAGCTTCCAACACTTTCTGTACATTTTGCTTTGTAATGAGCATCTTGCTGGTGTAGGTGTAGTCCAAGAGTATATTCATGGTTTCTGCATCAACTCCTTTAAGTATGATCTTCTCTTCATATTTCTCTCTTAAATCATTGCAGAACATGGCCCTGAAAAGAAAGATATTTATCTTTTACTGCATCCCAGCCAGGATGAGGCATTCTGAAAACATTTGGTTATATAGATTTCAACACATAATACGCCGATTGCTTCATACTTTATGCAATTAGTCCTGTAGCAAAGTAACAAGGAAAATCCTTCTGTTGCTTCCATACGTCTTTACTCATGGGTTTGATAAGGCATGAAGCATGTGATGGATACCCTAGAGCTGGACTTTACAGTAGACCTGGAGCTCCACGGCAGCAAAAGGCAGCTGGGACCTTCCCTGAGGGGTGCTCTGTGTCTGGACTGATGCTGTAGAGCCGTTGTGGTGTGGCCTCTTACAGACTCTTACTCTTTCTGTTTCTAGTACAGGCCCAGTTCATTAAGCCCAAACCTCCAAACCACAGGCATTCTCCTACCTCGTTAACACTCAGCACATGTACTTTATAACCCTCGGCAAGGTCAATGCCCCTGTGCTTCCGAGCTGTGGAACGCTGCTTAGACTGAACCCTAAGGGCCAGACCAAATCCACATGTCTGATAGCTTCCCCTCTAAGCTTCCCAACATATCTTTGACCCCATTAATACAAGGGATGGGCCAGGAGAGAACGACTTATGGATTTCCTTCTAATTAAGAGGCTGACTTCTCCTGTGCTAAATTTTGGGAGCTTCTGGTAGCATTGTAGAGTTGGTACCTCTTGGCTGGAGAAGTACTTGGATAATGAATTGGAACCACTGTTAGCCAGAAAGTGCAGTGATTTCATGCATGTTGATACCACCTCTTCTTTGGTGGATAATACTGCACGTGAAAGGCAACCGCCACACACACCTTTGGCACCAGTCAGGTATTTCATGTGGGATATAAATCAGAAATTTCTCTGAGAGCTATTTAGACCCACTTTGCATTGTGATAGCTGGAAGGCAAACACATGCATCTTCATCTGCATTTTCATTTCATAGTTTTAAGTATTTCTTCCAATGCTTTTATCTAGAAGTTTCATCAGTCCCGTCTTGTTCACTGCATTCAGAGAGCGAGATTTCACATCATTTGGAATGTAGCTCAACACATTAGGAGTATGAGAGTCCACTTGTAACTGCGTTGGTGAAAAACATGTGCAGATATAAAGTGTAATTAGAAGCACTCTTTACCCTGCATACCAAGTGCTTCTTTATTAGTCATGTACAATGTTGACAAGACGGGGCAACCTGGGAAGTGGCTAGAGGTCCGAAGTTAGGCCATGCTTTTCTTGTAAAAGTGGTGCCAGAATAAAGCTGTCTGATTGACACATCCTATTGGAACCAAGATGTAAACAGTTTTTATTGCAAAGCAGTTAGGCATGGTGAATGGCAAATGGATGGAAGATACCAGCTGCTTGTTGCTCTGAGCTACCTGTTCCTTGCCTCAGCAGAGATTTTATAGCAAGAATGATCTGGTATTAGTTATCTCAGTCTATAAAACTGCCCTTTGGATAAAGACAGCTACCTTTTGAGCAGGAAAATTGGGCAGAGAAGTTACTTGTCAGAAAATACGTTCAGCCAAAATTCTCATTTTCCCTTCACTCATCTCAGCTTGTTAGAGGTTTTTGATTCACTACTCTGCTCCATGGTCCAGTTTCTGCTGCCACTGAAACCAGAGTATTTTAAAGGCATTAAGACAAAATGCTCCTTAAATTCAGCAAGCACAAGGCTGGGATTCTCCTTAGCTTTTCTCCCTTTTGGCAGTGTTGATTGTTGTATGTCTGGGGCATGCAGGCAGGTGGCCATTTGGAAACAACAGTCCCCACTTCTCCCTGGGAATGGGGTTTCAACACGGGGAGGGAGGTTTGTACAAAACAACCGGTTCCAATTGCACGGGATGGATAGGTGCCGAATGCTTCATCTGAATGAGAAATAGGCCGTTGTAAGATGCAGGTGTCGTCTGCTCTTGTTCCTTTTATCTCTTAAACTGGTGACTCCAGTCTTGTATTTAGCCATCCCTGTCGGGGAGGTGAGAGCTCTCACTTCCGTCCCGCAAAGCCGGAGTGTTTGATGGAGGTCACTTAGAGGTGCACAGGCTTACACCACTGCAAGGCTGCTCAGAAACCAGCCTCGGGATTCTGGTGGAGGCTTTGCCCAGGGATCTTGTCAAAGTGCTTTCTCCTATCTGTCTCCTAATCTGTGAAATCGCGTTAGAGCTGCCATCCACTCCCAGACTCGTAGGATACAGATTCATGTAACATGGCTGCAACCTGCAGAGATCACACATCTAAGGCACCGTGTTCTCCCACCAGTACTCCTCTCTAGAGGGTGGCAGGGCTGAATAGAGCATCACTGTCCGGGAGAGCTGGCTCCTGTAGTGGCCTTCCTTCTGCTCAGATGGAGCAGACCTCATTCCCACCTTGCGTGCTGACCGGAGGGAACACCCTGACACCACTCAGGACTGATCAGGCAAAGCTTCTCTCCTGGGGATCAAAATGCTGCTCCCAAACATTTCTGTACTTACCCAGATAGGTGTGTGATTATTTTCTCTGGGGCTCTAAATCCTTCAGATATGGCAACTAATTTCATTGTCTGTTTCCCTGGTTCCTGTCCCTGTGTAATTCTAAACTGAGCCTTTGAACCTACATTTAGTCTAAGAAATGCACATCTGAAGCGAGGATCCAGGGCCAAATTTAGATACCTAAAAATGGGTAAATTTAGAAAAAAACAAGGAGAAATCTCAGTGAAATAAATAAGGGGTTGCAGCCTGTGAAGCACTTTTTAAACACCCACCCACACTGGGGTGCTTGTGCTTGGAATTATGAACCTGACTTCAAACAACCGTGCTGGAGTTTAAGGATGCTCTGGAAAATATTGCTTCAACCTGTCCCAGCCCCATTCTCCCACTACCTTGGGCAGTGCAGGAGTAAAGAACTACTGCTCCAGCAGTAGCTTGTATTTCTCTTCTCTGCTTTGTTACCTTTCTCTGGGAAAATGGAGAGTTAATGCTTTTGTGTCTATAGATGCAGGACGTGTCAGAAGTCTATCAGTAGTCTATCTACTCTCAGTAAGTGCTGAAGGAAGGACTAGAAGTTGTTAACTTTTCTTAACTGTGTTTAAGTCAGCTGCTACAAATTGCTTGCATTGTGGCACCCAACGTTCAGGAAGGGGGTTATGTAACATGCTGTTGCAGGGGAATGAAGCCCATGACTCACAGGGTGTCTTTGCTTTGCTCCTGTGCATGCATGTTAGAGGCCCTTTAATAGCATGGAAAGTACTCCCAGGAATAATGTGATTTAAGAATTTCTTCTTTCTTTGGGCCCATGCAGCTGCTAGTGAATTATGACAAGATGAAACAAGCCGCCTTGTGAGTAGCAGAACTAGTGAAGCTCAGTTCCCTGCAGACTTGTGTCCTCCTTTCCCTCTTCACAGTAACCTCAGCTTCCCCTTCCCGAGCCCTCCATTCTCCCTCGTTATTCCTCTCACACACATTTCGCCGTTCCCTCTCAGGACACTCAGCTCTGTGCTGGCCGCCCGTGCCCGGCCGAGCAAGGGCAGTGGGTGCTGGGGCTGGTCCTGGGCACTGCCTGCGTGGGCTGGCCAGGACGCGGTGCTCATTGCCCAGCTGGGCGCCGCTGGGTCCCAGTCCCGGCATCTCTCCTCCACCTAGCTACTGATTTCCATCAAACTTGTAGGAACTTCAGTTTTGAGATTTCCACCCTCTGCCAAACGTGATTGAAACTGACCCAAAGAGTCACGACAAGAGGCGCTGACAGACAGGCAGACGGTGTGATATAATAAATCTTAACTCCGTGGGAAGTCAGGCCAAATGCAAGTGCCCACGGGGGGCAAACCCTACACATGTGTGCAATCACCTTGGGATGAGATGACCTCCAGCCAGGAATCCCCCTTCCTTCAGTGGGACAGGCTGTAGCTCAGGGCTCAATGGAAAACCGACCAACAGTAGTTATCGGAAAACTGTATTGCCTAGTTTTAACTGTTGAAGTCCCTTCCAGTTGCAGCACCTTTCCTCATAGCGGGAGAGGAATGCTTTTTGCCAGAGTATCATTATGGTAATTCTGATTTTAATTTGTGCACCTGCTCTCCTTCCTGCACACAATGCTGGTAAGAAATATTTGGGCATCTCTGCTTTTAGTTGCACATTTTCACGTACGCGACATATATAGTCTATCTGTAAAAATAATACCTACCTCCCTATATTCACAGACACAATCTCTGTTATGAGATGATAAAAGCAGAACTGTTCTTCCAGGCACCACCAGGAAAGTTTACTAGACTCTATTAAAATGAGCTTTCTGCTCATGTCACAAGTGGTCACAGGTTCTTTTTTCTCATGTTTCCTCTGTAGCTATTCAGTCATCTGACCACTTTAGCAGAAAAAAAAAAAAAAGAAAGAAAAAAAATCCCAGCCATGCAAATGTGATTGTCTAAATGATAATGGAAAATCTGTGTTAAAACTGATACTGCGTTCCTCTGTGTTTCTAAAATTTGTTCTTGCTGGCCAGTAGTCTCAGATAGACCATCTATTATAGTACTGAAAGAAAGAAAAATTTGAGAGGACCAAATAGAGGGGGGTGAAATGGTAAAATTGCTTTCAAGGAGATATTTCCCATTTCAGTTGAGTTTTGATAACCCTGTGAAAGACAGAAAATTCCTTCTCGTTCCTCCTCAACAATTGTACGCAATATATATTTTTACCGCAGAACATTAATGGGAAAAATTATCAAGTTCCACAAACCCACTCCTATCTCAATATAAAAGAAAACACAAAACGTGTGATCTGAATGAATATTCCTCTTTTTATGAATCCCAAAGAGATGATGCAAGGGGCTACAGCTACTTGGTTAAAACACCATTTTCTCATCCACTTGTCTGCCAACCGTCCTCCGTTTCTTTGCATGCCTCCAGCGGACTTGCTGAGTGCTGGGTATCAGAACTCCGGCAAATCCACAACCTGGCACCTGCCTTATTTAAGTCTCCAACTTAAAAAAAAAAAAAAAAAAAAAGCTCAAAGGTGTCAGAAGTTACAGGCTCACTGCAAATTTGCGGAGTTTAGCACCCAGTTTACACACCTTGGAGATCTACAGTTCAAGCTTAAGAAGCAAAGTGAGTTTATTGGTTTTGTTTCTTACATGCCTTACCTGAAATAATTGCTTGCTGCAGCAAGGACCACTCGGTGACAGGAGAATTCCCTGCTGTCCACACACAGGATGACATCTGTAAGGGAATTTTCAAGCCGAAGGTTCTCCAGGCCATTCTGGAGCACCAGAGAGAGACCCGTATCATCAAACTTGACCTTCTCATCACTTGAGACTTCCACCACGTCCCCCATTTTTGTTGAACACTCATTGTCCAAAGAGATCTCGGGCTCCTCAGAGCTCTTCTCCAGTGTGTCCCCCATTTTCTGGACAGCACCGTCTCATTCTGTTGGCGCTTCAGTCTAAAAAGAACTCCTAAGCTTCAGGCGAGTCACACTGCAGAAGTTGGGCGGATTTCCTGTCCAGAGGTCTCTGCTTATCTGTAGCTGTCACACCCACGTAACAGGAAGCCTTGCACTTTCTCATCCTGTTAACACAAACAAAGGCTTGGGGGGTTTTTTGGTGAATTTCAGGCAGTATCAACATGTTTAGAAAGGACTTAAGATGCCTCTGGATGTGAGGAGATTACAAGTGACAGGGAAGGCCTGCTTCCCACCCTCAAGTCAGTCCCTCACCGTTATCTGGATCTGCTGGTTGTAGTGATAGGTGTACCATATGGCTATCGAGTTGCTTTGGGCAGACTGGGCTGCTAAAAGGATATTATTTTAAATTTCTTTTTCCAGGTATGTGATTATTAATCACTGAGAAGGTTTTGGGATTGGTTTTATTTTTTAATATGCTCACAGGTGGTTGTTTCTGTCCCTCATGACATGTTAGCTGACAAACATTGGATGGCTTTTCTTTAAGGTTAAATCAGCATAACCCTCTCCAGGACATGGAGCAGCATCAAAGATCTCACAGCTGATGGTCCTCAGGCCACAGTGCCGGGCACAGGGATGTCCTGCATGGGTCTGTGCAGCCAGTGCCATGCCACCAACTCTGGCTAATAGTGGGAGCTGAAGAAGAAGAGCCTAGGAGCAGTGTATGCGTGCTCATCCCCTCCATCCTCACTGCTGGAGGTAGCTTGAGTCACATCTATATCTAACTTGCAGTCCCCAAGATAAACACAGATGGTGGTGGGACTGTGGGCTGGGGACCCAGTGGTGGGGATGCTGCAGGGGAGCACTGGGGCCGACCTTCCAGCGTGACAGGAGCACACAAAGCACAGAGCTGAAGGCTTCACTCTCACCTAAGACTGAATTAGATCTACCTGGACCTCACCTAGATGAGAAGCTGACCCAAGCTGGCTGAGATACTAAGCCACACAGCCTATTGAAAGTAAGGGGGTAAATCCCCTGGCTCACTTAGGAAACTCTCATGCTGTGGAGTTAGAAAATCACACTCCCTCCCTCTCCCCCCGAGGGGATGCAAGGCTAACCTCTAGCCTGGTAGCTTGAGTGCTAACCAACCTTGCCTTTGTGATACTTACTTTGTGAATCCTTGTTTAGCCAATCCTCATGTTTTTATTGTGTGTTTAGTTTCCCCTTTTGTCTCCAGCTTGTATAGCTGAACTCACAGGGTTGAGGGCATCTTGCCTTGAAAGAGGGAGGTGAAAGTGGCATTCAGAAAGAGCCAGATTTAGAGGGTTCTTGTAAAGGACAGGATGATCAAGAGGAAGGAAAGCAAAAAATCTCCCCCCTGCTTTCCCCTACCTCCTTGTAATGGGTTTTTCTTCATTTTGTGTAGTCTGTGCAGTGCCTTGGCTTCTTCCTTTCCCAGCTGATGTAAATGTGTTCCTGCCACCTTTTGTGCTAACTTTTGGGTAACGAATGCTTCCTTTTTTAAAGTTAGTCCCATCTTTCCACCAAGTACTCCTCCAGGAATACAATCAGACAGTGAAGAAGACCCCTCAAAAATATCATGTGTGCTTTAAAAATCACACTATTCTAACTAGAGATATTTTCTTTTTGTTTATCATCATGACTTTTGACCTTAGGGAATTCATCTTATCAGGCTTTTCTCTGATGGTGAGAAGCTTCCCATTTTCTTTATCTGTTTAAGCGAAAGCTGAGATTCAGCAGTGATCACCTGATTCCAGTTGCTGAAGCTTTAAACAAAGCATTAATAGTTGCGAAAGTTGAAGTAAGATTGTATTGGCTGTGAGTGCTGGGAACGGAAACCCTGCAGTAACTAGGTCGGTTGATAGCTGTGGTATTGTCAGCGTGCTACCCATTAACTGCACTGCAGAAAGGACCTTCGTAGCTCAAGCAAGTGTTGACTAGTAGTAGCAATGATCAGTATCTGCAGTCTGTCTCCTTCTGTGCCATTGCCAACCCATATGATGTATTTTTAACCTTTTTTTTTTTTTTTTCCTGCCAAGCACCTCCCCTCCTTTCTTCTTCTCTCAGTCTGTTTTCATAAGGCTGCCTAATCTACAGAATCCCCTGCTCAGGGATTAATCCACAAATGTAGTAGCTAGTTTCATTATTTGGACAAGCACCAGGGCAGCACTGAGGTGAATGTTGTGTCTTTGCAAGTAAAAGGGAACAAACCAAACATCAGGGAGCTGCTTGCCTGAGCTGCTCCGTCACCCAAGACTGCAGCAGCAACACGTTATTTAATCCTGGGGCAAATCCAGCTTGTTACTTTATGGTAGCAGCTTCCAAATATATTCTTTTTGGCCTTTAGAAACTTGTTCTGGTGACGTTCCTACTGTTTTCATTAAATAATTACCTGCTAGCTAAAGGAACCACTTAATCTGCTAAGAGCTGAAGGCTTGTCTGTTCATGATGTGTTTGTCTATTGTCTTTTGCTTACGCATACTGAATTGACCCATGTCGATTCTGTACCAACTTGAGATAACTGGCTGGAATTACTGGCTAAATAATGGATAGGCACACTTCTGTCACACAGTACGTTCACAGAGCTATGTAACATCACAGACTACTGCTGGTACGTGTTTAATCTCTGTTTTGTACATCTTTGGAGAGCTGAGTTCAGAGACTGCTTTGCACCCTGCCCTGGCCTCCTTACCTCTTCATCCTGTTACCCATTGATCCTGCTCCCTGCTTAAATGTTGATCTGTAGTCCACACCAGACCATTTTCACCTGTCTCTTCCTGAAACCAGCATCTCATCATCATGGCATTTCAGTACTGTAAGGCTTGCCCATGCCAGGTGAATCTGCCCAGGCTGGCCAGGGGTCCTGGGTTCTGTCTTGGAGAGTGAAAGATTCAGGCAATCCCTGGGAAAAGCCACGGACATCGGGCCATGATTACGAGAAGGGCTGGAAGAACTCACACCTGGGACATCCACCAACAGTGGATCAAGTACGAGAAGCTAAGGCATTCTTAAAACAAAAGCAGAAACATAGAAACCTGTTTCTGACAGTTCTTGTTACTTGTTTTGCTTCCCATGGTCCTTGTACTTCAGCTAACAGAGCCCTTATGAACCTAGCAAGTCTAAGAGGGACCAGCAAAGAAACACGGGAGCATGTGGCTGCAGTTGTACTCCCTCTTCTGAATGAGAACCACCTTCCAACTCAAAACCTGCTCCTCGAGCCTTCTCATATCCCTCCCTCGGGGCAACTGCAGTTGTTCCAAGTCAGCAAACCACCATGGTTTTGTGAGGTCGGCCTGTCTCATCCCCTCACTCCTGAAAAGCACTTCTGATTTTTGGAGTATCACAATGTTGCTCTGCTAGCGCCGCATTTATTTTCACAGCTTTTGCTCTGAGACTGTTTTTGCTTGTATTTTAAGTCACTGGGATGTTTCTAAAATAACTGCTGCTTCCATGTATTGTTTCCTTAGGGGTAGTGGGATAGTTAGGCATTGTACTAACAATGCAGATGAGTGATTCCAAACTGTGCCTTCGCATTGTATAAAAGAGAGGTCCCAGCTGACCAAACTATAAATGCCAGATTATTTGGGTTCAGTATTCAAAGTCTGGTTGTTATCCTAATCCATATTACTCCCATGTGTATTATTGGATATAGAGGTCAGTAAGCCTTAACCCTGACGTGTGGATGGGCCAGTTGAGCTTGAGAAATCTTTGATCCCCGGCTCATAGGCTTTTGAGGGAGTGGTGGAGGAAAACTACTATTTAAATAGGTGTTTATTCTGTTTGAAGACGCTGAATTGCATTCTGGGGGTGCAGTATGGTCACTCCCAAAGCTGCAGGCAGAAGAAACTGAGACATCATTTAGCGCTGTATTTTAAGACCTTATAGCCCAAGATGAGATGCACCCAAATGAAACTGGAAGGGCTGAAGCCTGGGGATGGCGCTGAAGGTAAGACGCTTAAGAAATGCAGTAGGTGCGGGCCATGATAGTTGATGAGTGCTGTAACCAGCCTTCCCCATTCAGAATAATCTTTTCCTCCTCCCTGGAAGAAGGGTGTTCTTTCCTCGACACCATACACTGCTACAGGCTTTTCCTGAGAACAGAGAAGCGCTTGTCCTTTCCTCCCCTCAAAATAATCAGTTTTTGAAACAAAATAGCAGCAGTTATTCCCATTCCCTGTTGTACACAAACAGGGAAAGAAATGTGATTCTTCAAAGTTAGTTTCTACCAGAAGTGCCCCATTTCCTTTTCACTTAGTCCTGAATTGCTCTCTAAAAGATTTTGCCAGTGTTACTCACAAAGAGGTTTTGTCATCAGCATCAGACTCCTTCCTGCTTCAGTTTATGTAAGTAACAAGGTGCTTGGGTCACTTGTCTCGCGCTGGCTGCCGTGCCACCCATTTGAATTTAAAAGCATCTTTTCTGTATTATTAGTTAATGGCTGTTTATGCACAAATAATTCTTCCTCTAAGTAAATTATACCTTTGACCTCCATAAGCGGACATAAGGAACTGGGCCCATGCTAGGCGAAATAGAGGCCTGTTTTCCTCAGTGATATTTTGATCTTGTATTCTTCATGCACCTCCACTTTCTGCTGCAGCCAGGCTCTCGTGTCCAGCATGCCAAGGCAAGAAACACAGCCTCGGTAACAAGTAACAGTGCTATAGTTCAGGCACTTGTTCCACAGCTTGGTAAACCTGACCACAAAAGTAGCTCTTAAAGAAGAGCTGTGCTGCTTGGCAAGAGCTGGGAAACGGAGGGAATTGCCATTTATAGTGAATTACGTGGAGGTCTGTGTTTTAGCACGTGTGTTTTAGTACATTTGATGTTAATGAATGGTAGGGACATCGGCTGGACGGAAACTTCAGTTCTTGAGTCTATTCATAGAATATGCTAAGTGGCCTTGTGAAATACTGACAGTGTGACCCCAAACCATGGGAAATAAACCTAGTCTCAGATCTTACTGAAGTCTAAACCAATGCTGACTTCTATTTTTCATTAAGGCCTGTCGATCTCAGCCAGTTCTGTGCACACATACCTAACTGATGAGTTCACACCCCGAGTGACGCTCCACAGCTGTGACTGAATTTTACTTCAGTTTTTGGACCACCTGAAGCTTAGAAATGCTGGCCCCAGAATCAGCGTGGTCCTTACGTTCCTTGTGATGGGCTTTTGCTAGTTTGCAACACAGATTTCCTTCTCAGGTTGTAAAGACTCTCAACCTATTACTTGGGAAGATCGTAAGAGGAAAAGCCAGTGCAACGATCTGTGTGCTCTGTATCCACACTTGCTGACTAACCTCAGGCTCCTTTGTTTCCTTCTCTGCAGGACTAAGTCTATCAGACTAGAAACCTGCATGGACCCAAAACAAAAGAAAATGTTCAAGTGAAGCCCAATCTAAACAGGCTGAAGCCAAATGAGATTTTTTTGCCACAGATGGTAAGAGGGGAAGGGAGCAGGACACTTCACAAGAGGCAGTAGACGTTTGGTGTGGTGCACACAGCAGCTCACAGAAACAGTCATTTCTTTTGATCACCATACAACATAGTTCCTGCTCCTGGCTGACGTGAGGTCGTTTGCTAGCTTGTCTATTTATCTGAAAAATAAGGATGCTGTTGGAAAATATTGCTACTCTAGGATCATGAGTTTTTCACTGGAAACCCAAAATTTATGTAATTAATTCTTGTGTCTCCTTTCCATGACATAATGAAGGGCAGAATCAGTCGGCTCCCTGGCAGTCGACTGCTGAAAGCTCAGCCTTGCTCAGTCAGGGGGAAAGGAGCAAACTGGAAAGAAGAAGAAACGTACATGTTTTCAATAAATAAATACCTAATTTCTGGTCAAAGTGCAATTTGACCTAATACACCTCCACACACGTGCTCTCTTTTACAAAGCCAGTACATACGTCTGTCTGATTTCCAGTTTATTTTTTCCTCCACAGCTATTTTCTTTAAACTTTCAGTGTGATGGTGAGAAGAATGGCAAGCATCTGATGAACCTGAAAATTAGTTTAAAAAAATTGATTATTGCGCTTAGCTAGTTCTGTGTCATTGTTACTGCAGCTGAAGTTTCAGCAAGTTTTAAAATACTGTTAAAAATGGAGATTTTGCAATTTTTCAGCAGGGTGTCTTAATTGTCTCTTTTGCAAGGAATCTAAACCTGTGTGAAACTGGTCTTTAGGTAGCGTCGTTAGACAGCTTTCAAGACAATTCAACATTAGTTATATGGTAAAGGTCTTTAATCTTAACTCTGAATGGTGTGAGCTGGGGAGCTTGGGAAGGTGAATGAGCCCTATTTCACAGCTTCCAGCTACCTGCAGCCTGGGGAGGAATTAAGCTGACATAATCTTAGCTAAGTAGCTGAGCAGGTGGAAAAATATTTATCTGAGCAGAGATTAGTCTGCAGAAATGTACATTTTGCTAATTATTACCAGTAGTAAAATTTGTTACTGCATTTTACATAACTGAATTATGAATGGCCTAAAGTTAGAAACAGTGTAGGTGAGTTGTTAATATCCTTATGCAAATAAAGGTATTGTGTGAAGTGCAATGATTTAAAATATAAAAAGAGGAAGTGATGAAAAAGTTGTAGTATTTCCTGATGAGGAAGGGAAATTATCTGAGTATGCCTTCACTGCCTGTGTACCAAATCTGAAGGTGTTAGGAACCAGTGTCTTTGCTCGTTTGTTTTTCAAGCTGATCAGGGCAATCAGTTTACCGCAGCCATTAACTTTCTGTCTATGAATACAGCAGATTTCCAGCCAGAAAAGCTCATGACAATTTTCTAGACCAAGCCCTCCTTCTAGGCCAGGCAGCCCCACGGGAAGACGTGCGCCAGGCTCAGCTCTCCCGGGCTCCCGGGGAGCGAGGGCTCCAGCCCGCTCTCCACGCTGGTCTCCGGCACCGCGTGGGCTCCCACCGAGCACCGAGACTCCCGAACGCTTTAGGTCCGCTCGCCGGCAGGCCGGTAAGCCGGGGTTTACCTAGGCCAGGAGCGTGCAGGGGAAGCTCGGAGAGCAGGAGGCAAGCTGCGCTTACGCAGCTCGCAGGCCCCGCTTCGCCGGCAGCGCTGACGTGCCCTGGGAGGCCGAAGCATCGCCGCTGCAGACCTTAGCTGGCAGGGGCGACGAGCCCGGGGAGGTGCTGTGGAAGCTCCTCGGTAGCTGCCGGGCGCGGGGCTGTGCAATCCGTCAGGGAAGCTGTCTGGAATGTAGGGCATTGGGACAGCTGCACCAGGCCAGGAGAGGAGCTCGGCGACGCTGCAACGCTTTGATTTTGGAAACTGTGACTTGTGCTGGCTGGTATCAGGGCCGGGAGGTGGAGCCCAGCTCACCGGCTGCGTTAAGTGTTACTGAGTGTCAGGGAGGCAGCCGAGGTGCATCGGGCTGCGCCTGAAATGTTGGAGGTGTGACACTGGAGAAAGAGGGGACCAAAGCCAATTTAGCCTCCAGAAAGAAGGTAACTTTTAAAAGTTTGTCGCTTCTAATTTTAGAGTTTTAACTTTAGAAATGATACTTTAATTTTCCTGCCAATCAATATTGATTTAAAAGGAAAGTAATTTTCCCAGTAAAAGAGAAAGGAGAATTTTATTATTCCAGTTCAATTTCCATTATATCTGCCCCAGAGAAAGACAGAAGAGCTTCAGAATTTCATACTCTTTTTAGTGTGTTAGAAGAAAGATGGGCATTATTAGGTTTATTTAACTTCAGGAAAAAAAAAATATAAATATAGCAAACATCTAAAGAAATGAGACATGTATTTGCCTTTTTATTGCTTCCTGCCTACCATAATGACCTGTCCCTCATTTCAGTTCTCCTCCCCTTTTAAAATTACAAAATATTGTCTCCCATACATAAAAGTGTTAATAAGAAAGGCCAAGAAATCCTATCATACCATACGGAGTATTTTACATCTTCCATTTTTTCTTCAGGGTTCAGTACCATATCGATATATGCCAGAAAAGTCTAGTAGCTGGCCATGACATGACAAAACAATCTGTTTATTATCAGAAGCTCAACGACTAACCAATCTTAGCTTTACTATCATTTCTGTCTAATGATACTGCTTATGAATAGATGGGAAGGGAAGGCTTAGGATCAAAGAGTAAACCACAGATTTCACAATGTTTCCTTGGCAAAACAACGTGTTGATTTAGCTACTGCACTGGAATCTGCAGACCTTCATTAAGTCTGTTTTTTCCTGGGATTACTTTGGCTACCATTTTCTTTCCTGTCTTTGTATGACAAATCTTTGTCCAAGGCCGGTGATCTGCACTTGCTTTAGCCTGTCTTAGCATTTTAATAGAGCTGAGAGCTTTTCTTAGGGAAGCACGCAACTCTTTTCCATAGGAGTGTTTCATGTCCAGAAACAGTTCCATTTTAGAGCTCAGACAGGTGCTCAAAAGCCTGTTTGCAAAGGAGGGGGTGACCGGGATGTTGGGCTGGGCTGGGCTGGGATTTTGGGTGCCGCTCCAAAGCAGCTGTTTCCACATCCCTCCCCAACCATCCATGCCCAAGGCAGCCACCACTTTCGGACAAGGCAGCAGCATTCAGTCTGGGAATGCTGGGCTGGTGAGTCCCACCAGTGATTTCTGGATAGTAGGGGGCTTTTTTCTGTGCTGCTCTGCTGGGTGCAGGAAGCCTGAGATTTGAGGATGGACTTGCCAGTTGTCCTTCTGGCATCCCATGAGTCCTCCATCCTTTGAGAGCCAAGTCCTGTCAGTCAGCTTGGAGAGAAATTGCTTTGCACCACAGTGCCTGTAACGGAGAAGCAGCTGCATTTAGTTTAGATATAAGAAAGAAATTCTTCCCTGTGCGGGGGGTGAGGCGCTGGCCCAGGGTGCTCAGAGCAGCTGTGGCTGCCCCCTCCCTGGAAGGGTTCAAGGCCAGGTTGGACGGGGCTGGGAGCCCCCTGGGCTGGGGGAAGGGGGCCCTGCCCGGGGCAGGGGGGTTGGGACTGGACAATCTTTAAGGTCCCTTCCAACCCAAACCGTTCTGTGATTCTGTGTGTCTTACAAAGCAGGTGCTGTGCCATTCAGCACATCTGGCTGCAAGCAGAGGAGGAAGAAATGATGGAGCTCCTGGTGAACTAACTCTTCCTGGACTAACTTTACCTGATAAAGCTTTGTTGATGACCAAAGTGAAGGGTTACCCAAAATTACAAGATGGCAAAAGTCACCTAGAGATTTGCCCAGGCATCACCCCTAAGGCACAGCAGCAGCACACCAGTGTGAGGACCTCCTCAGCATGCAGGATGGCTGGTCCTGCAGCTGGAAGCTTGCTGTCCCACAGTCACTATTAAGGGTAGCAAGGGGATTAGTCCAAGCTAACCAATTTGTAAACTTAAGATCTATTCCTCATCCTATTTCCAGAGGGGTGTATCCAGCACCAGAAGTAGCTGGTGGCATGGATCTGCAAGCATGGAGGTCACTGGTAGCTTTGCAAGTCTGAGATTCCCAAATCCTGGAGAGTGGCATGCACATGCCAATTCAAAATCATGTTTATTTGAAATCTGTCTTGTTTTCTGCTTCACTGGCGGACAAAGCTTTTCACAGTTGCTTGCGATGGAGGAAGGATTTATTTAACTTGTGAAATGACTGAAGGTCTCAGAGCTGAAGGGTGCAATGCTCCTGCCTATTAATTGGTCCTGGCATTGGCAAACAGTTTGCGGAGAGAGCTATTAAGTGTGGCTGAAGGGCAGAGCTGGAGTTCTGCAGTAGGGTGCTCTGCGCTGGCATGGCATGAAGGGAAGGCCTGTGGTGGAGGGATGTGTGAAAAAACACTCTGAGAAAATACTTAATGCGAACAATTGTGAGGCTGTGGTTGGGCTTGAGGTTACGGGGCTGGGTGGGAACATGGTGATAACACCAGATCAGCTCGGGAAACTGTTTTTGCAGGTACCTACCTCACTTTTGATAGGTTAGTGACTGCATGTGTTGTCTGTCTGCCATTCTGCAACAGCTACTCCCTTCAAGTCTTCACCTGTGTGGCCAACAAGAGCTCAAATAACTTTTATTTCTTTGCTTCTTATTTCACCCTGAAGAGAAGAACCAGACAAACATCAGCAGACTCTATCTCCCTTGGCTAGGCACTGGTTTCATGGTGTCTCAATACTGGAAGTGCTGTAAAAAAATAAATAGTTCAGTGTTTATAGCAGCAGTGATGCAATGTTCATTCTTCTCAGCTCTGCAATTCCACTCCCAGAGTCGTCTCCCAGTCTTGGGAGATGGGAGATACTGGGCAGAAAAATTTAGACATATACTTTCTGCACAGGAGCACTATAGCCATGGGCCTTGTTTTGAAGTGCTTACAGTGGTGAATGGCTACTGGGATGAGCGGGAAGAGGCGGGATTTGCATGGGCTAGGAACATGGGCTGGCCAAGTGAGGACTGGAGTGTACAGGGGGATATGCAATACTAATTGCAAGGCTGAATTAGTAAACATGTTATGGATGTTTTGCCAGGTGGCTTTTGTGCATAAATCAGGTACTCACTCTCTGTAATCCCGGTGTCTCCCCGGCAGAGGAGGAGCGAGCACTGAGCGTGCAGGCGGTGGGACAGTCCCCAGCCCCAGCACTGGGCGTGCGGGGACGAGCACGGGGTTTGGCTGTAGAAGATGCCTCATTTCATTCCCCGTGCCAGGGCCTGCACTCATCCTGCTGCCTCGCTGCTGCAGCCGGACACCCAGGGAGGCATTGCCAGCCTGAGCAAAGGGTTAGGACCTGCAGCACGTGGAGCCAGACAAAAGGGGGATCTACAGATTCAGCCAGGAGGCAGTGAAAGTGGAAAAGATGAAGAAGAGGTGTCTGGGGAGAGGGAGCACTGGTTTGCCAGGGCCCTTTGCTATTCAAGAGCCAGCGCAGCAATCAGCGTTGCAGATGGCATTTCCTGGCGTTACTGCCATTTCAAAAAGGTGATGGGAAGAGGAGAGGCTGAAAGGGACCGGTCCTGGAAAAGTGCCTTCCACCCTAAACGCTTGTACCTGCTGATTATCCCAGCAGACCAGCTCAAGTCACTGTGACCCACAGGGCTTTTAGCAGGATGGATGATGGTGAGAGTCTATTCAAAGCTGAGGGAGGGATTTTAGCAAGTTTTGGTGTGTTCTCTGTATTTCTTTGAGAGGTCTTTTATCACGTGAAGAGACTTTGCTGTACTTTCATCCTCATCCTCGTCTAAATCCAGCCTCTTCTTTTTAATGCTATTTCCATATACTCCTTTCCGTTTTACTTACTACACCTTAGCACTTTTTCCCGGCATACTCAAAAACCAAATTCCTCTATAGTTACTGGACTCACTCTTGTGCTTTTCCTCACAAATTTCTATTACTGTCATCCTTCCTTTTGCTCAGTGCTACTGTTTGTAATTCTGCTGAATGGCCTCTGTCATTACATTTTGTGCCTACTTGCATCAGGATCTGCAATGATGTTGTCACTCAACACCACCTCTTTCCTTTTGAAGCTTTCTGTCCACTAAAACTTTTCCAAGCAACATCAAGATCTGTTCTCCCTCCACGTGCTGAGAAGGATTTGTTTCACCTCTGCTCCATTCGTTTCACGGCTCTTCATAATGTTCCTTATGTTGCTTATTTGTTGTCAGTCATTAGCCTGCACCTTGTCCTCGTCTTAACCCAAATGTATAAATTCTCTCTTTTATCCAGTGGCACAATCCCCATGTTGCATTCAGGGTTTTTAATGTTGTTCACTGCTTAATTTTGCTCTCTTCTCTCTGACCAGCGATCAGGGTAAGGGACGTGGTGCTTACAACTGTCCTTCCCCTTCATATTCTTCAGCTTCTTGCTCACGGGTACTGCAGCTCACCTTCATCTCTTCATTCAGCTATGAGCCCTTCCCCAGACTGGTTAGGGTTAGGCATCCATTAGCAGTAAATAGATACTAAAAGAAATCATGGACTTTCTTTGGTTTTGTTTTCTGTGTGTATGAACTACTTGAAAACCATCTGGGTTTTGCTTAATTTTAGAAAAATCCAGTAAGGAGTTACAACACTCCCCACAGCAGAGGAAAATTCTCAAGGGCTATACTGGCACACAACTTCCCAAAATAGTTAATGACTTTATGTGGAGGAATGCACCTACCCATTTAGGTGGCATGCCACATCGTTGAAATGTGTTTGAAAAGTGCCCGATGGTGGTGGTATTCAACACCACCAGAAAAAAACATGAACACTGGTGGATGCGTGCCAAAATTTTCACACGGGCTTCTAATTTTAGGTTTTAACCATTCCAGTGCCCTGAAGATGCATTCAGAATCTCCAGAAGCACTGACCTCCTCAGCAAATATTGGCCTAAATGCTTTACAAGCACTTTACATTGTTAAAAAAAATATTAACAAAGCTTTATAGAAATGAGTAATCTTTAATAATTGGCTTCAGCTTCTCAGGCAGCATGCAACTGCTTATTTTGAGAGAAATGCTTGTCGCAGCTTGAGAAAGAACAGCCGATGCACCTGCTAGCAGAGGAATGAAGACCAATAGGATGTAGTAGCACCTCAAGTATCCTTAATTTCAGACATCCTCGGTGACGTTGGCTTTAAGAACTGGAAGTGCCTGGATGTGACGGCATGCATACATGTGCACATTATGAAACAATTGATTGCTCAATGAGTATTTTTAATTAGTATTTTCCTTTTAAATGCTCCATTTACCCTCTTCACACAAGGTATTTTTTGCCACGTGCAGTTTTTATTGGAGTAAACATACTCCCTTCAGATAGCTCCTTCAAGACAATTCAGACATATCTTGACCCTCTTTTAATTTTTTTCCTTCCCATGACTCATTGCTTCAATCCTGCTTATGTTTTCTGAACTCTACATCGTCATATTGACCTCAAGAGCTACAGACTCAAAGGACTGGGGCAGACGAGAGGATATATCAGATAAGAGATCTATTTTAAGCAAAACATTTTTCTTAGGTCATATACTTTTTAGATGTAATGCCTTCGTAACAAGTAAGACTTCAGGTTATTAATCTTTTTTATATTCAGTGGGTGAAATCGGTTATTACAACACAACTGTATTATACAAGGTAAACTGTCTGCTGTTTTTCTCTTTGCTGTTTATGTTGTTTGGTGTCCTTCTTGCTTTTCCAGCCAGAGGATAAAAAATTGACTGAATGGTCTCACTTCTAAGTAAATCTGTTAAGCAGTTCTGAGTTTTAGCTCGGCAGGAAAATAGTTGAAGGTTTCAATTCTTTAAAGTCTTTGTGAAAACAATTTACATACCAAAATCAATTGGCATTTTCAGTCTATTTTCAGAAACTTAGCCTTTTAATTAGTAATTCTAACAGTTCTGCAAAGCTGCAATTTACCTGACCCCGGGGAAAAGCAGAGCTCGTTTAGCCTATGAAAATGCGAGACTGGTTTGCTCCAGAGAGGGTCAATCCTGGAGTCCTGAGCACATGCTGCTCTCCTAATAGATTCAGTGAAGGAGCACTGTTAGCTCCTGCAAAGAGCACAAGGCTGCGTGCGCTTCCCGGGGAGGGCCTAAGGAGGCAAAAGGAGGAATATCCTGAGGTCAGAAGACTGCATAGGTTCACTGAAAGGTAAAGATACATGATGCCTGGGAGGGATATCTGACATTTAGGAGAGCACAGTACGTGGCGGCTAACAGGAGAGTTGATATTTCTTCTTTTCCCTCAGCGGTAAGGGGCAGGAGGGAGAAGTCATCCTTCTAGGAAAGAGAACGCAGCCAGTTACCTGGCTACATCAGCTCCACAGGGTTGCATAAGGCCTCATTTAGAGCTGGTAATGAACTTAATTTAAGCATGCAAGTCCCTGCCCTTGCCTCACTACTCTGCATTATGGACCTGCAAGTCTGCTTATGCTAAAGGGCAGAGCAAAAATAAATTTCCATACTGCCAGGCATGTTCCAATCGGGCTGTGTTGAAGCGCGGGCTGGTATCCAAATAGTTTGGATATGAAGTGAATTTGGGCTCCAGGACAGGCCCAGACCTGCTCTTGAAATTGCACGGTGATGACACCAGGGTCCTGCTTTTATATTTGCAGCTGACTGGCTGCCAGCACCGCGACCTCCAGCTGCGACAGCAGTGCTCTTCACATCCCAGCTTAAAACTAACCCTGGCTCTCTGGGGTTAGCGGGGAAAGGGGCACCCGGCTCGTGCTCCTGTGGCACGGGAACTGGCGAAAAGCTGTCGGTTGGAAATTCGGTATTAATTAGGTGAAGCTGTAGCTCAGGTAGACAAAGATGCTCTTTTGATGGATTTCTTTTTTTGCATATTAGTTTCTATTTTGGTCATGTTGACTGAAAAACTAGAGAGAGACCTGGTGTTTTCTTCAGTCTGGGAGGTTTGTGGGGGGATTGTGGTTGGGCTCCCCAGGGCTGGCACAGAGCAGTGTCGCTGTGGAAGGTGCCACCGCTCCCTCCCACCATCCTGCGTGTGCCGGGGACGCGGCTGCGCTCCGGTACACCGGGGTGAGGTGGGGGGAGGCGTGTGTGTGTGCGTGTCCCGGTCCCAGCCAAGCGAGGGCGAACGGCGACAGCTCGCCGTGACCCACGCCGCTACCGGGGGCTCTCCCGTTTGTCTCCGGTTCCTCCCGGGACGCGGCAGCGGAGGGACCCCGGCGCGGCCCGCGGGGTCCTGGCAGCAGGACGCCGGTCTCCGGGCGGTGGTGGGGGCGGCGGGACTACATCTCCCAGGGCCGCCCGGAGCCGCCGTGACATCATGTGCGGTGGCTCGGCGATCACATGCCCCGCCGGCCCCTTTGTTTTGAGCGGCGCTCGCAGCGCGACCGGCGGCGGAGAGGCCCGAGAGCACCGCACCGCTCCGCACCGCTCCGCACCGCTCCGCACCCGGCCCCGGGCGGCAGCTCCCGCGGGGCGCGGCGCAGCGCGGCGGGGGCCCGCTCCCGGCTGTGAGTGCGGGGGGCCGCGGGCGGCGGCGGGCCGGGAGCCCCCGGGGAGGGCGCGGGGTCCCGCCGAGGCGCGACCGGCCGGGGCCGTTAGACGCCGCGGTGGGGGACGGCGCGTCTGCGGCCGGGCCGGGCGGCGCGGGGGAAAGCGCCGCGGCGGTGCCGTGGCGGGGAAGGGCCGTTGGCGGTGCCGGTGCCCCGTGTGTGTTTCCCCCCCCGCCGCCGCCCCGCTGCGTGCTGGGGGCGCCCGGTGCCCCCCAACCCTCCGGCGGCGGTTTCGCAACGCGGGTCGGCCCCGCGACCCCCGGGCGGCGGCAGCGGCGGCAGCGTCGGGGGGGCCCAGCGGCCGCGGATTGGGCGGGCGGGCGGGGGGAGGCGGGGCCGCGGCGCGGGGCCGCGCGGGGATTGGACAGGGCGCCTGGGGCGGGGCTGTCGCCGAGCGGCTCGGGGTGAAGGTGAGCTGGAGGGCGCGCGTGCGCGTGGCGGCGCTGCCGCGTTAGGCCGAGCCGGTGGGGGGAGGCCCGGCGGCCGTTGGCGCTGAGGGGGGAGCAGGATCTGGCAGCGGTGGCCGGGCCGCGGCTCCGGGCGTCCCAGCTCTCCCGGTGTCCGCGGGGCCGGCCCCCCGCCAGCGGCGGCACCCACCGTGCGGGCTTTGCGCGGTTGTGCCCCGTGTCTCGCTGGGTTCGGTACAGACGGTCCCCCCGGGCGGGCAGCCGCGTCCTTCCAGGCGCTGCCATTTTGTGCGGTTGCAGCCGCCGGCAGCCCCGCCAGTAAACACCCGGCCCGCGGGCGTCCCCTCAGCGCCGGCCGCGTCCTTCATCCGTTTGGTTTGCTGGGTTAGCGCTGGCGCTTTTGTTTTTGTGCTTTTTTTTTTTTTTTTTTTTTTTTTTTTTTTTTTTTTTTTAGTTGGGATGACGCTTTGTTTCCTTATGTAGCAAAAAGGGGCAGCAACAACTTGGGAGTGTTGGGGGCTCCGGCCGTGCCTTATGGGCAGTCGCCCCCGGGGCGCGTGTGTGGAGGGAAGCCTGGAGGGGTGCGGACATTAAGGAGCATCCTCGGCCTCGAATTCCCTGACTTATCAAATTTTTCTGGCTGGGGTTTGTTTTGCGTGTTTCGCGTTACCTTGCTCTGTAGGATCCTTGGTAACACCCACGGTTTCAGATGTACACGTTTATGTATTAGCCCAATTTTCACATCGTCACATACTCAAAATTCCCATTCCTTTAGGTAGAAAGTAATCTCACTGGGTTGTGGTGTCAGCTTGGCTCTTCCCACACTGTTGGATTACTGTGATTTGTTTGTTTGTTCGTTTCAAATTTAACAGGCCCTTGGCTGAACCCCCTGGAAGCCCTTGAAACGCCTAATCAGGATGTGTGCAATGACTGGTGCTTTCATTTGGGGTTTTAAGAACAAAATATGAACATGTACAAATGATAGTGAAACCAAGATGGAGGAATGTTGACTTTTTCACAGTCTCTACCCTATAGGTTAACAATAATATGCAGTGCTTTATTGTTTGGTTTTTTTTGTTTTTTTTTTTTTTTTTCCTCTCCCCAGTGGGTGTGTGCCCTTTCAGGTGACCTTTCCACTTACTAAAAGGTTACTTAAGGACTTATGCACGGTTTCAAGGTTTTCCTTTTCGCTGCTTGTTTTTGTGTTGTTTTACTAAATAATCGCAAGTCTCATGTCCAAATCAGTTCCTGTTTTTGCTTGGTGATTTTTGAGGGCACTTAAGGCTTTCTTTTGTGTGTCATTAGCTTGATTACTACTGAATTTTGGCATTCAGAGGATAATGTTTTTGTCAAAATGGTGTCTTATGTTAGAATAAAAAACTTCTACAGTGCAACTAACTGCTTACCATTTAAACTGGCTTGTTCACTTTGAATTCATGTTTATTAGTTATTCAGTATTCTTAAAGACTTAATTCAACTTAAAGATATCTGAATCTTCAATTCCTATTGTAAAACAAGAATAATTTATTGTTTGGTGTTTGTTTTTTTTTTTTGTTTTTTTTTTTTTTTAAGTCCTTTAAAACCAACAACTTTCTAGTCTATTTTTATATCACAAAGAAGGAAAAATAAATGCTGTGTTTGGTTTTTGGTGGGGGAAGGGTTATGCTTTTTTCTTTCCTCTTTCTTCCTTTAAAAGAAACAAGAAAAGAACCCAACACTAGAGCATGTGTTGTGGTTCAGCCAGTGTGTTGCAGTAGGTATAACTGGGAGTTTGTTTTCTCTGACTCCTGTGGTAACCAGGCATCTGAGATGAAGCACATCTGCAAATCACGTTAACTGAAATCACAAATAAAATAACTAGAATTGGCCAAACCCGAGTTGGAGTTCCCATGCTCCAGAATGAAAATACCATTTATTAAGCTTGTTTGCATTACCTCGGGGGTGCTGTTACTAATACCGTACCAGGTAATAGTAGACGTGACACGTCTGCGAGCTCGAGCCGCGCAGGCGGTGTGTGCTGGGGCTGTGCCGGGTGCTCCTGCCCACCACGAGGGCAGCTGCCCAGTCCCAGCGCCTCTGTTTCTCCCTTTACAGACGCTCACCGGTCCGGCCACGCCACTCAAGTGCTGGTGCTGACGTGAGGCAGCAGTGGTGGTCGCGGGCGCAGGGTGGAAGCCACCTCCACCGGCAGCAGCGGCAGAAGCCCAGCTCAGCTTCAGGTACTCCTGAAACTACACCCCGAGGGTGAGCTTTGAAGGTGTTGCTGGGGCACACCTGATGACTAGGTGTTACCGAAGGGCCTCACCCCGACCCTGGCTGCGTGCTTCCTCTGCTGCCTTCTGTCGGTTCTGCTAACGGACCAAAGGAGCTCTGTGACGCAGAAGTGACAGAAAAACAGCTCTACCAGGAAGCTGCTAGCTGTTGCCAGAGCTGCGGATGAAGGGAGAGGGGTAAAATACGTGAGGTGGTTGCAGTGAAGGAAAGAGGAGTCTAGTGCAACATAAAAGTAATTTACATAGGAGGATTTACAGATAGAAGATGCCAAGGCGAACGTTTTATAGACCTCACTTACTGGCCTCTGAATTGGGCTTTGAGTTTATTTCTGAGGAATGTCTTGTGGAGACAAGCCTATGGATAGTATAGATTAAGGAAATAGAGAAACCTGATCTGGTGAAGCCAGCTTAATTTAGAGATGTGCATCTGCAGGTAACATCCATGTTGGAGCCCTGTCTGTATTTGTAAAGCATTTGTAAAACCTGTTGATAGGAAGTGTGACTTGATTTTCCTTTCCAGTTTTTTCAATGGGTAGACTCCCTGGTTTCTTTAAGGTCTGTCCTTGTTGACCCTTGCTCAGGCAAGCAATCTAATGCATTTTGTATTTTTTTAAATAATAATTTTCAGTAGTGCCTTTGGGAAAAATGTATTTTGGTTTTCTTTTCTGCTTCGTTTAAACTTACCGAGGAGATCTCAGTGTTAAATTCTCTAAATGATTGGTACTTTATAATGCAGAGTCTGTAGACGTAAGTACATTTATGTATTCTGAAGTTGCAGACAGGTATCCTCTTGTGTTCGCCCCCTTTGCGTGCTCAGCAGCTCAGCTTCACGCATGGACTCCCCTCTGCCTTTCCAGCTTTGGAGCTGAAATGTGGGGTAGGCAGCTGGAGGTGGTGACATTTTACGACTGCCAGAGCAAGATTTGCAAGAAGGACATATGTAAGCCTGATAGAGCTGAATATGTGGTAGTGTTACTGATAGTCTTATAAAATTACTTTACTTAAGCAAACCTGCAGAAGTAATTAACTGGATAGAACTGAAGCATAGTATATTCAAAAGCAGTCATTTCTGCCATGGAATGCAATTCTTTTTCCTTTCTATTCTCTTATTTGTAGATTTGCAGTATTTATCCCCTTGATTAGTTTTTGCTCCATGGATTATTTTTTTAGTCTCCCATTTCTTTAGACCACTGGGGTATTAAAAAAGAATAAAATAATTTGCTGACCACTAATTTTGTGTTGTTCCAAGCATACAGAAGACATTGCTTCCTTCAGTGAGCAGTCTAAACCCATAGCACTTTTTTCCATTTATTGGTGATTGCATAATATAGTGTCATCTTAAGTCTTAACTTCTCACATAATGAGAAAGATTTAATCTTGAAGCTTTTTGTACTTAGTTGCTGTGTTTTGCCCTTTCATGCAGTATGCCGGTGTCTTGTTTCTGATTTCAGGCTAACTTTGTTTTGGAAAAGCTCCACTGGCTTTAG
The DNA here is from genome assembly GCF_018691265.1 of Tyto alba. Classification (NCBI taxonomy): domain Eukaryota; kingdom Metazoa; phylum Chordata; class Aves; order Strigiformes; family Tytonidae; genus Tyto; species Tyto alba. The sequence goes on along the minus strand of NW_024881262.1, from coordinate 25,129,692 downwards.
TGAAATGCCTCTGATTTAAATCTGCAATGCTGGAATCAAGCCTTTAGGGTTTATATTTTCATTCTTATATTTCCCTTTTTTACTGCTGATGCTTCACTTCTGCCCACTTTCTCATGCTGAGTTGTATGGAATTAATTGCACATGAAGTTCAGTGTAAGGGTTGGGGTGTTAGCAACAGAGGTGGTGGTGGTGGTTGTTGTTGATTTTGGTTTTTTTATCCAGCCTGCGTCATTACAGGGTAGAACAGTTGTGAAATGCACTGGATAGAATACCAGCTACAGATTAGACTGTCTATTTATGCCTCCTTAAAATTTCTCTGAAGCAATCAGTTATTAGATAGGCTCATTGCAACTGTGGTTTTCAGGCATCAGTGACAACTGCTTCTATTTTAATTCAAATTAAAATTACCTATTTTGTAGTGTAAACAAGCCATACAGAGAATCTACTTTGTAAATATGTGTAAAAAATTTTGTATGGAAAAATGATAGTTTTAAACCTCTTTTCTCAGCGAGTAAATGCACAACACATATTCTTTTCTTGCTCTTTGTTAAGATGGTGCCTTTTAAAGGTGCTGTAAAAAGCATGTTCATTATGTTCTATATTAAGCGATGATGTAGCCAAACTCAGACTGGGTAATTGCAACTCTGAAGATGTTAGCACGTCAGCAAATGAACTTGCTGTGAGGAGCTGACGTCTACTGACTGTATAAGTGGGGAATGAGGGAAACTGAATATATCCTCTTGGAAGCATGAAAAAAATTCCCATAAACTTCAGAATAATTCAGTGCATGTCCTTCTAGGCATCCAAGTAAGTATTGTGTGTGTTTGGAATGATACCTGTGTCAGACCCAAGAGGGCATTTTGCCCAGCCTCTTGCTGCCCCGGTATATTTTGGTGGACATTCATCCAGTTCATTTTAAAGCTCAGGAGTGGCAAAAAGCCCTATTGCTGCTAGGTTGGTCGATCCTATTACTTCTAATGTGCACTGTCTGCAATGCAAAATCGGCTGCAGTTTTGTCACCTACAAACATTGGCATATGCTAACATCTGAGTACTTGATTTTTTGCAACTTCAGTGCTCTGATAATGTGACTATGTGTTTGCGTGCTGGGAGGAGCATTGTACACTGCATATTTGAAGCTGGAAAGTGTTTGAGTTTTGCTGATAATTATTTGCTAGTAGTACTTTGGAAAGCACAAAATCTCTCTGTCCTCGTAAAGTTGCCCCTGGTTCTTATTTTCAGTAGTTTTACACAAACAAATGTAATTCTTCATTCTGTGTGCTCGCAGTTCACATTGATTTTTAGTTGAATGTTAGATTATCAATGAACTAGTTTTTAGATGCTAGGAACGAACAGGTAAAAATTGATGGTCAGGGTTATTCATTGAGATAACTATTATTAAACCGTTGTATTACCAGACTTCATTATGAGAGACTTCATAATGAAAATGGAGTGATTATGGAATTTTTATTTTGAAAATGTCAGTCTTTTTTTTTTTTTTTCCCCCTTTTTGACTAGTGCTGTTATACTAGTACTTGGAGGCTCCAGCTGAAATCAGGATTACACTGAAGAATGAGAAAAACCCAAGCTCTGGATCTTTATCCAGGAAATCTTTGGCTTCTGTCAGTTGGGTGATTTGCTGGAGCTGAGATCTCTTTTTTTGTGTTTTTTTTTTTTTAATCTTGAACACTAATGCAATTCCAGTGGTGCTGGGACGTTCAGAACTTGCCATCCATGATGCCTGTTCTACGGGTGTATTTTGTATTTATTGTGTAGCAGGTGATGCTGCATTGCCCTGTGCGAGGTGCTCACTGCCACCTTGAGTAAAGGCCAAAAATTGTTCTTAGAGTGACCACACAAGTATCTTGTGTACTTCTCATGATGAAATTAAGAATATACCAGACTGAATACTGAAGTGTTTTAATTTTTCAGACCGTAGCACTGCGAAGGAGGAACTCTACAAATTTTTCTCAATGACTCTATAGCCAACTGATGTAACAATGGTACTAATATTGGGACGCAGACTGAATAGAGAGGATAGTGGGATACGAGATTCCCCTGCAACCAAGCGGAAAGTTTTTGAAATGGACCCAAAATCATTGTCTGGCCCTGAGTTTTTTGACTTCTCCTCGGGATCATCGCATGCTGAAAGCATTCTTCAAATCTTCAATGAATTTCGAGACAGCCGGTTGTTCACAGATGTTATTATCTGTGTGGAAGGAAGGGAGTTTCCCTGCCATCGAGCGGTTCTCTCTGCCTGCAGCAGCTACTTCAGAGCTATGTTTTGCAATGATCACAGAGAAAGCAGAGAGATGTTAGTGGAGATCAACGGCATTTTCGCTGAAGCTATGGATTGCTTTTTACAGTATGTATACACCGGCAAGGTGAAAATCACTACAGAGAACGTGCAGTATCTCTTTGAAACATCAAGTCTCTTTCAGATCAGTGTTTTGCGTGACGCCTGCGCCAAGTTCCTGGAAGAACAGCTGGATCCTTGCAATTGCCTGGGAATCCAGCGCTTTGCAGATACTCACTCGCTCAAGACGCTCTTCACCAAGTGCAGGAATTTTGCACTGCAGACATTTGAGGATGTGTCCCAGCATGAAGAATTCCTTGAACTGGGGAAGGATGAGCTTATTGATTACATTTGCAGTGATGAACTGGTGATCAGTAAGGAAGAGATGGTGTTTGAAGCTGTCATGCGCTGGGTGTACCGGGCAGTTGAGTTGCGAAGACCAGTGTTACATGAACTTCTGACGCATGTCAGGCTCCCGTTGTTACACCCAAACTACTTTGTTCAGACTGTGGAAGTGGACCAGCTGATTCAGAATTCCCCAGAGTGCTATCAGCTGCTGCATGAAGCCAGGCGATACCATATCCTCGGAAATGAGATGATGTCTCCCAGAACTAGGCCCCGCAGGTGAGGAAATTTTTTTTTTCCCTTCTTTCTGTAGGAGGACATAGTCCGATGTACAGATGTTTCATATACACATGTCCAGAAAAAAAATCTCTTGCAGATTATTTTATTTTGCATTCTGGAGCCACTACAGCTATACTTATGTATTTCCTCACAACACATGAAGCTCACACATGTACATGAAAATGTACATAAGTGAGGTTTTTTTGCACAGATCACTTAATTACTGTGAAATAAAGGACTGTTCAGGTAAGTGAAGTTATATTACCTTGCAAGTAAAATAGCTTTTAAAGGTTCATGTTTGCTAGTTGAGATCTTAAGTTATTTCGTACAATAGCAGTGCCTTGAAAAGAACTTACTGTGCTATAGCAGGTAAACCATTCCATTTCCCATCCTTCCTTCTGTTTATAATGAAGTCATGCATGTGTACAGCACACTGTAAAGGATGTGGACGGGGATATATATTCAGAGCATTCACATACTACATCACAAATATTTTACAGATGGAGTAGTACGTGGGTTTGTAATAGACAGTAGACAGCAGAACAACAGGTTCTTAACTGTAAAGAAACTAAATCTTGCATTTTTAACTAATTATGAAACAGTTTGTGAAGTATTTCATGCTTATTCTATGACATACTAATAATTCAGAATTACTGCTACTTTAATAATGTGTTACACAAATAGGTGACTGAAGTTGCAAGAAGAAATGAGGAAGAGTCCATTAGTGGCATTTATGAGCAATGGTAGTTACAATTTTTTTCCTGAAAAATATTTTTCCAGTAAAAGCCTTACCTCCACATGATAGTTGGCACGATAGTTTGTTGTTAACTCCAGCGGATTTAAGTTAGAAAATCATGTGTTATATTGAGGTGATGCAATGATCTGGTTTGGACAAACAGATTGTGCTAAGACTTAGTCTTCTTTGTTTACTCTTAGTCATATGCGCTTGCTTTATAGTGACTGTACAGGGAACTATTGTTGGTTTGTGTTTGGTTTTTTTTTTGGCATGTGTTAAAAGCTTGCTTATAGGGGGGGGAAAAAATTCTTGGCAAGCATTTGCATCATTACTGGTTCTCCAGTTTTCAATCCCGCCATGAAAGAAATTCTTGAACTTCTTGCAGCCCTGCTGCCAGGTTTTCTAAGCTGTACACCGCCATGGAGGGTCTTTGGAAACTTTTGGTTCATAGGAGTTTGGAAACTGGTGCGGTGATGGTTTCTGAGGCATTTCATACCCTGAGACTGGGCCAGAGCGGGGGAATTCAGACCAAAGACCTCCTTGTTTTGTGAGCAGTTGGAGGGGGACTGTGTCTTGTGGTAGCTGGTGTGGTGGTGGTTGTGTGTTTATTATGCAATTTGATAAAGAAAGCAAATATGCTCAGACCTAACAGTCTTGTCAAAGTGTACAGTGTGTATGGACTTGAGAATCTGAACAGCCTCAGTGTAGCGTTCCAGTGTGCAAATGAAGTACCTGGCCTAATACAGGTGATTTTTGAAGGGGGGGGGTGGTGGTGTTGGTTTGGGATTTGTGGGTTTTGTTGGGTTCACTCCTGAGCTTATTAAACTGCACTGTGAATTCAAGTAGGCAGGAACAAGAGAAGTAATTTACAAAGAGAAAAACTGGCTGGCTTCCCAGCAGGAATTTTTTCCCCTTTTCTATATTACATTCAGGGAATAGTTCTTTGTCATTTTGTTTCTGTTGGCTATAGCAAAAAGAGATTATGTTTTAAAACAAATACCAGGTCTCTCTTCCCTCATATTTTCATCATGGCTTTTCTGGGCATTTTGGAAGGGTCTGGGGAGGAGAGGGTGCTGGAGAGCTCTTTTCCGTCTTTCTTGCCTTTGTCAAATTTCTTTTTTTTATATAAACTGTTTCTAAAAGGAGACAGGCTGCAAGATCAAAAATTCCCATGCCAGTGTTTTTACTGAAACTTCTGGAAATTAATTGTGATTCCTTGTATGGGTATGTATGCATCTACGGGTGAAGTGGGTTCTATCCATATTTTTAAAAGAACAGCGTGGGTTGCAATTTGCAGTGGATTTTTTTCCTTTTTGAAGCCAATGAAGAGTTACCTGAGGTTAATAAAAGTTTAAAATGTGGCATAATGGCTTCCTGCTTGTTCTTTTGCCACTAGGCATTGTTGACAAATGCAGAAGGTCTTTTTGAAAGACCTTTTCAGTTATGTACTTGCAATGACATAGTGACATCTTGAGGTTGTCTCTCACGCTCCTTGTCAGTCTTTGTCCCCTGCTGGCTGTGTTGCCCAGCACATCTCCAAGCTGAGGTCAAGCAGTCAGCAATAATACATTTCTGTATGCAAACCAAAACAAGCTCTTCCTACTGTATGCTTTGAATTACTTTCAGCATTTCATGTACCTGTGGGTTCTTCAATCACACAGTTTCTATTAAGCTGTCTGGTGACAATACATGGGTGTTCTCTTTAACTAGTTAGAAGTTAGTACATTTACACATTTTAACACATCCTTTTTGGTTGCCTTTAGAAAACTTTAATGCAGTGCCTTATTTTTCCCCCAAGGTGATGAGTTTTTATTTCACTTCACATTTATCATACCATTTACTACCCAAAAGTGAATTAAAGGGGTGGCAGGGGGGAACCAGTGATTTACCGGAATTCCTGTCATTTGTCTCCCAAACTTAACGTGTTGAATGTAATCAGATTGCATTCAGTGCTACTGAAAGTTCTTCTGTCCAGCTGACGCTGTGCTGGTTGGTGTTCTCACCTCGCCTGGAGGTCTGTGTGTAACTTGGGACCCCGTGGAAACCTGCTCTTGGGAATGCATGGGCTTATATGACAGTGCTGCTTGCCTTCCAGTCCCCCTTTTCTATTTTGTGCACCTCCTCCTGACAGGAGGGTGTCTCCTGGAATCTTTCTAGTGCCTGTTTTAGCTCACCTCTGTTATTTTGATCACACTGTTTCTTCTGAGGGCTATAAGAAAGACTTTCTGTACCTCTGAGATCACAGCTTTTTCTAATCTCCATTCAAATATGTCCTTACTTCTTTTCTGGAATTAGCCTTTGCCTGTATGTTCTTTTTGTGTACTCGCACATTTTATTTATTTTTTTTTTAAGCTGATGTGCCCTCCATCACTTGCAAAAAATCTTTTGGAACTAACTTTAAAACTTGCACAGTGCAAGACTCTTTCAAGAAAATATAACAAAAAATATTTCTTAACTAAAGAAAGGATATAGTTATATAGGTTACAGTTATATAGGTAAATGTTGGGAAAATTTTTGGTTTTCTTTGAATTGGAAATACTGTATTAAACTAGTACTTTCTCTAAAGAGCAAAACTCCATCGTAGCAATTCATGAAGAGCTCTCTCCAATCAAAGATTTTTGGTTCAGTTAGTTTCAAAATAAAGATTGATAATCTGGTACAATAGGCTTTTCAGTAAGTGGAGGCCTTGATTCTAATCTAGAAAGTAATCACTGGACTAACCTCTTGTACATACAGTTAGGTGATGTATTTAGGCTTGCTTCTAAGGCAAATTATGAGATGAGCATCTTGCTTTTAAGGAAATTCTCTTCCTGGGTAATGCTTTGCTGGCACAGGAACTTCCCCTCTCTTACCCTGTGAGAGATTCTTTTCAGAGTTGTTCCTCAAAAAAGCAAAAAACAGTAACAGTAAATACATACAAACCAGGAACAATCATGACTTCAAAGCTGAGCAGCTGAAGAGAGTGTTTCTTCTGACTAGTTCAGGTGAGTAAGCATGCTTCCTCAGATACGTATCTTCATTATATAATCTTATAGTACATTATCATTTAGCATTGCCTTTGCCTATTTAGAATGTTCTGAGTAGAAATATATCTGGTATATTTTAAGTTGTGGTGTGTGGCAAGGAGATAGAAGGGCTAACTAGATTTATTCCTGGCGTTTCAAAATGGGGAATTCGTCACCAAGCTTTATAAGTTAATATGTGCTTAAGTGCACATGTTAGGGAGTTTGGGGACAGATCATGCAACTTTTATCTCAAATGCAGTTGTGAGTCTTTTTTTGAGAGGACTGTAGTACTCAGTGATGGTATGAATGGGATCAGAGTTAAAGCACAACACAACAAAAAGGCTTACCAAAAATAAACTCAATCTTGCATTCAGTTTTACTTAATTAGTAGATAAGAGTCCTTGAAATAGCTATCAGTGCAAAATTCTTTAATTTAAAAATGCCCTGAAAAGAAAGGATTTTGACACATGTTTACAGGAAATTATAAATTTGTAAAGAGGAATAAAAGTTGGTCATAATTTGTTTTACATGTTGAAGATGGTTGGTTGATTCTCCACATTCAAATGTGGATTAACATATAATGAGTTTTGTTATTGCTGTGAATATAGAGTATGTATAACGAAGAAACATCAAGTTAGTAGAAGGAGAATGAGTGTGTGGGATAGAATTTCAAAGCTTACTTGTGTACTTTGCAGACTGTCTAATGCTTAATTTTTTCACACTGAGTTTTCATTTTTGTTTTAGTCTTTAATTTTTCCTTCAGCATTCCTTAATATTTCCTTCTATCACTACACTTGTTTCTCACTTTTTTGACTGTGCATTGGCTCTAATGTCTCTTTCTTTCCCCTTATTCTGGTGACTGTATGCTTTCAGCTTTTTTTTTTTTTTTTTTTTTCAGCGAATAACCTAAAAGATTTAAAACTTTTTAAATATTTAAGCAATGTAAAGTACTATGAATTTTGAAAAATTGGGGGACAACATGGGGACCGGTTACATTGTGAAACAGATTGCTCATATCATTGTCTCGGGTCTTGCTTGAACTGTTTGATACCTCTACATACATAGTCAAAGCAAAACTCTTATTAGAGTAAGGGCTTTCTGTATTTTTTAATTATTTGATTTTACATGGAATATTGTGCAGTGCAACTCCACCCCTTACACAGAGCAGAACACCTGTTGGTGTGGCAACCTGCTGTGTAATGAGATGGCTGGAAACAGTGAAAACCTCTAACTTTGCTCGATGACTTTCTTCTTTTTTTCCTTTGCTGTATATTTTAAGTAGCAAATTTTCTGATTTTAACACAGATTTGAAGACAATATTGTTTGGCCTCCATGTACTAATAAATACCTTCTACACCTTAGTTTTCTGTGTTCACTTTTTTAGATCAACTGGTTATTCTGAGGTGATAGTTGTTGTTGGAGGCTGTGAACGAGTTGGAGGGTTTAATTTGCCATACACTGAGTGCTACGATCCTGTAACAGGAGAGTGGAAGTCGCTGGCTAAACTTCCAGAGTTTACCAAGTCTGAGTATGCAGTGTGTGCTCTGCGGAATGATATCCTTGTTTCAGGTGAATAATCCTAAAAAATTTAAGACTTCTTTATTTTCTTTGCTGGTCGGGGTTTTTTGTTTGTTTTATATAAAGCAGTGTGACAGATCTTTGACCTGTGAACTTCCAGCTCAACTGAAAGTTGCTTTCTGATGTAAATGGTGAACACCAGTTCCAAACCAATCTTACTGTGGACAAAAGTGTTTTCTGGGATTTTTGTTTAGTATTGATCAGCAGTTTTTTACAGCTGAATCCAAGATATCAATTGTATTTAAAGAGACTTGCTTATGCTCGTTATGTACGCTGCTTTAAAATTTATTAGTGACCTGCTTGCAGCAACAGTTGGAAAAATTACAAGCAAAAAGTCCCAAGCAGTGTTTTTTCCAGCAGCATTTTCTCTGCTACAAAATGTGCTGTGTGCTGGGTAAAACCACCAGTTGCCTAGGAGCAGCGCAGCGCTGGTACGCTGCTGGTGACTTGCTTCTATCATATGGCTGCCTAGACTCCAAAAGAAAAACAGTTAAAGCTTCTCATCATGGGAGTGTAAAATGGAAACAATTCCTTTTGGCACCTGAGTTGGGGATCCATTTATACGAGCCTTTTATAGTGAAATGAGCAATAGCTACAGGTTTTTAAACACCTCTCATACAGTCTTTTAGCAAGGGTAAATTGTAGGGTACAGCTGATGATTTAGACACCAAGCCCCATGTGTTAGTTTAACCAAAGAAATTGTCTCCTCAGATGTATAGTACCTATGTCATTTGAGCAAAATGTAAAACAAAGGAGATGGATACTTGACCCAAATGGAGGAACAGCTAGTGTTAGGGATGTGCCATGAGGCCTGTAAACAGTTAAGATTTTGAGTGTCTCATCCAGGTAGTGACGCTAAATGAAATCTGAGGAGCATGGGCAAAAGCCATTACAATGCACTGCAATCTAGAGAAATAATTGAATGTCATCTCAGCATGTTACTGGGAAAGACATACCTCAGTAAAATAACTTACTGTATGTAGTTGTGTTTGAAATCCACTAAAACTGACTTCCTCATTCTTATGTATAAATATAGATAGATCTTTATTTCACCTAAAAAGCCTATAAGGTTTTTATTGCCCACTGCAGAGGAGCATGTTAATTATTAACATTTCTCATTCAATAATAAATTTATTCAGATTGGCATATTTTTGTTTTTAAAGGTGGAAGAATCAATAGCCGGGATGTTTGGATTTATAACTCTCAACTTAACATTTGGATCAGAGTTGCCTCCTTAAATAAAGGCAGATGGCGTCATAAAATGGCTGTTCTTCTTGGTAAAGTAAGAGAAGTATATTTATAGGTTTTTGTGTAGTGGGGATGCTTGCTGTCTGTAGGAAAACAGTAGAGAAATAAAAATCATGTTACCTCTCAGTTGTGGGGCTTTTTTTGCATATTTTTTTTTATCATTGAAGTGTCTTATCTGCAAGAAGCAATTCTGTGGGAAGCAAAGGAGCATCTGGATTTGCCTGTGCTTCAAAAGTGCTGTCAAAAGTTTAACAATTTCTGCAGTTCTTAACAGAAACTGGTGCTGCTCTGAATGCCAGCTCTGTGCTCTTTTAATTAATGTTTTATATTGAAATTAACCATATATATGCTGTGGGGAAATGGGAGGTTTTGCTGTATTTTGAAGGCATTAACGTAAAATCAGTAGTTGGGATCAACTGCCCATGGGGACTTGATTGATGAAGGTTAGGGAAGATACGCCTGTAGTATCCCTTGGACTTCTTAGAGATGAGACTTGCAGCTGGAGCAGAGGGAAGAAGATAGACAAAAATAATAATGAGCTCTGCTTGTTAAATATGAGGGAGGCAAGAATTAAAGAGAAGTTTACAAACTGAGAGGAAGAAATACTTTTGTAAACAAGTAGGAAAAAAGCAAAACAGAAAAACAAAGGTAAATTCGGATGGATTTTTGCTGTTGCTGAATGTAATCTGTAAAAAGAGAAATGCAGAGGAGTGCCTTTTTTAACAACTGCCGTTCAGATAGGAAGTTTCTCAGTATTAATAATACTATGCTTTGGACGTGTGTTTGCAGTGTCATTCCACATGTGACTGAATGGAACTCTCCAGGAAAGCTCTACCTATTATTTTTAGACCATATCCTTCTCTTCCTGCGTATAAATTAAAAATATGGGGAAAATATCCCTTTACAAACCTAGCAAATTAGGATTCTTGCACCTGTAATTTCATATTTAAATGTAATAACCACTCTAAAAAGGAAATGATGATAGTTTTTCCCACTTTGCATAGGTCTATGTTGTTGGAGGATATGATGGGCAAAACCGCCTCAGCAGTGTGGAGTGTTACGATTCGTTTTCTAATCGATGGACAGAGGTGGCTCCCCTGAAAGAAGCTGTGAGCTCTCCAGCCGTCACCAGCTGTGTTGGCAAACTGTTTGTGATCGGGGGTGGTCCTGATGACAACACATGTTCTGACAAGGTCAGTTACTTGTATTTGATTGCATCTTCTATCCAGTGGAAACAGTGTTGCTGGTTAAAAAACAGATCATACTGAGATCTGGTTTAACTTTTTTGCTGAATGGAGGGTGGAATTACTATAACAGGAAAAATACAGAGTAGAAAACATTGACTCAAACACTGTTCCTGTGGTCTTTCCCATGGACACTGTCAGTGGTTTCACAGGCTCTGTGTATTCTTAAACCTGTTAGGAAAGTAATGTTGAATATAGTGCAGACATAGACAATTTATGAATCTGTATTTATATTGACTTCATTTTCTTGGTGAGATACTGCTCACCAGATATTGTTGTTTTGGCTCTTCTTGTATAACCTGTGTAGGTGTGCCAGGTTATTTCAATTAGGCTTTTAATCTGAAATGCATGTATTTATTTTCAGGTTCAGTCTTATGATCCTGATACTAATTCGTGGTTGCTCCGTGCAACTATTCCTATCGCAAAAAGATGTATTACGGCTGTGTCCTTAAACAATCTGATCTATGTTGCTGGTGGGCTTACCAAAGCAATCTACTGCTATGATCCGGCTGAGGACTACTGGATGCATGTACAGAACACATTCAGCAGACAGGTAATTAACATGAGAAGTCCTGTAGACATCTGAAAGGTGTTTTGTTTTTTTTTTTTTACGTTAATATCTTGGCATGAAATGAGGGTACACTTAGCCCTATTTAAATTTCATCTCTGATTCCATTCTTGATTTATTTCATCTATATAATTCAAAACCTTACAGAAGAGGAAGTTTCTAAACCAGTAGCTTTTCAGCTGAGTGTTGCTGTTAGCCAGTCCAGACTTTCTGTTTGAGGGCAGTTACTGTTGGAAAATGGAGTAACAATATAATAGATGATGCTTTAATTGTATAGAAATTGATCTCTGAACAAGTTCTGCTGCATGCTTTAATTTAGACTGAAGATAATAATTTCCTTAGAATTGATTAAAGCTTTTCAATATAACAATACTGAAGTCTGTTTTTACAGTGTGGGGAAAAAAAAAAAAACCACTGTGTAGCACAAAAAGTGTCTGACTTAAGCAGTGAGAGCTGCATCACTTCCACGTATGGGACATTGAGCAGAATTTCAATGTGTCCCCCTCTGTAGTAAAGTAAAAAATTTTTCCGATGTTTTTAAAACATCAGTCACATACTCTACGGTATCTACCTTAACAGACATTTGTTCTTTTTCTTGGCCTTCCCTCCATTTCTCTGTTTTGATCTGTGTCCTCTATTTAACTGAATATTTTTTCCATGCCTGCTTTTAAGAAAGAAATAAAATCACACCTCTCTTTGTTTCAAGTAAGACATAGCGCTGTCTTTTTCTGACGCACTCTTTTATTAGTCATGGGTTTTTTCCTCTCACCTTTTTACATCCCTCTTCATTATCTGCTACTCCTCTAAGGTGCTTCTCCTTGTTCCCATTTTTTGCATTAATAGTACCTACTGTGGTCCCTCTTCTGAAAACCTTTGTTCTCTCTTCCTTTCCTTGTCTCAGATGTTTAAATGGTAAGTACAGTGTTCAGCTGTATTCCATTGTTATATCCCTTGTCTGAGCTATGTGTAGTGAGGGCTTAGACCTGAAATAATCTTTTCTGTAGGATTGTGATGCTGCTTTCCCCACTAATTGTGCTTTCTGCATTGGCCGTTTCAGGAGGGAATAGTATAGGCCACTCTGTTTACAAAGGGTAGTCACAATGCTGTCCTTCTGCACCGGGGTAGACACGCAGGAATTGAGGTCCTGTTTTTTAAATAATCATGTATTCCTTTGTGTATCTTGAAACAGGAGAACTGTGGCATGTCTGTGTGTAATGGAAAAATCTATATCCTTGGTGGAAGACGAGAAAACGGTGAAGCCACAGACACTATTCTTTGTTATGACCCTGCAACGGGCATTATCACAGGAGTAGCAGCCATGCCCAGGCCAGTATCGTATCACGGCTGCGTGACGATTCATAGATATAATGAAAAAGGCTTTAAACTGTAATTTTTTTCTTGAAAAAAGAAGATGATGGCATGAATGAATCCAGTGGTCTGCCGCAAGACGGGCTTTTTAAAGATTCCTGAAGTGGGAAAATGCCTTTTCCCTGCCTAAGTGTCATATGAAAATTATATCCGGTGCCTTTAGAAAAAGGGTTAATTTAACTTACAAACCAAGTCTACAAATCTATCCAGTAACCAGAGTTCAGCTGTATCTGCTGTGGGCTCTGATACGGGAGCAGTAATAGTACCTTGTACTAGTGTTCAGAAAGTTTGTCCTATATGTGATTAGTAATTAAAATCTTGGAAGCTTTTTGGGGAAAGTGCCTTCTCAAGCATTTGTGCCTGTGTCCTAAGAAGCAATATCTGCAAGGTGTTTCAGGTTCTGCTAACTGGAAAAATACATAGGCAAGTAAATTCCAAAGAATCATCTAGGATAATTTACCTACAATTTAAAAAAGCTTATATAATTATAATTCATATGCACAATATTCTTACAAGCAGATCACTTACCATAACCCAAGTAGATTTTATGTCAAATTATACATGGTTTGGAATTAAAAAAAAACCAAAACAAACAAAAAAAAACCAACAAACAAAACACAAACCAAATCAGCTACACAGGAAAAATATTAGAATATTAGAGGAATTCTTTTTTCTGAAGGAGATATTGGTTGTTTAGTGAGCCACTGCAACACGCTGTGGGAACCACTGTGTACCTTAACACTATGGACCTTATACATAGTGTTGCTAAATGTTCATGAGAAGTACAGTGCTACATGACATGGTAAACTAGTGAACACTGGGGTGTAGGCATGCCTCTCTAAAGCAAATTTTGAATCCCAGTTTTTCACTTGAATGGTATGGCTGAAGTATGAAAGTGACTGGGTTCACTTTTTGCTCACTGCAAGTATCTCTGAACTACTCAAGGAATAAAAGATAATGAACTCTGGATTCTCCCACTTTTCTGAATTGCATTATAAATTACCTGATGATAAAGGTAGGGACTTGGGCTGCACCCTACAATTTCTAAATTGATCTTTTGGATATCTCATCTGCAGAGATGGCAGAGTACCTGCCAAATGTTTCTTCGCCTTTCTTCAGACAATCACTTACTCTAGCACAGTTAAACTACTGTATAAGCTGCTTGGCCATAGATAAAGAAGTTCTGGAAAGGTCCCTCCTGTCATCAGAAAACTATCTGTGGACCTGTCCATGCAGCCATACGAGGTAGCTCCCACATAACATGTTTTGGATAATTTTCAAGCCTAGGAAGCGCCTGTATTTTTGACCCCTTTTTTTTTTTTTTTTTTTTTTTTTAAGCCTTTCCTAGATTTTTGTACTAGGTCTCTATTTCCAGTATACAGTTACATAGTTGAGACACAAGTTCATAAGAACTGAAATAGCACTTGAGAGTGGGAAAATTAATAGGATTGTCTGTGTACCAATTTCCAGTTAATCACCAAAAACCTCAGGAACTGCCTTTCAAAGGAATTCTGAGGACAGTAGCCAGGCGGGAAGTTGGTCAGTGCCAGGGCAGGAAAAAAAATAAGGTCCCTGCAGAGACAGCTCTGGCCTCGGGGTTCTGGTCTCCGTGCTTGCTCAGGAGGGTGAAAACAAGCACCATCTCTGGAACGTCGTTTGTTCCACTGGACTTTCTTTATCTGTTTTCGCAGAGTATTTCTTCATGAGATGGAAATTCTGACCCTCAGTGAAGCTATGCCAAACTGGGAGTCATCATTTTCAGTAACATGTGGTCATCACTTTTAAAGAGCACTGGGAGCTGCACTTTGATGCATTAACTTGTAACCTCAGGAAAAGATGCAAATTTCAGTTTCTGGCTGAATACCAAACACTGCTTTGTATATGTTAAGAATACTGATAAAAATACAAATCTCTACGTATCAGTGATGTAATTAGGAAGTTAGTCCCAGAGCATGTATGCTCAGATTGCCCTAAAAAGCAAGTCCCTCTGTAATGTAAGACAAATTAATCAGATAAATTAATCCTTTTCCAAGTTTCTTGTATTTTCTACTCACCAAGTGTTACTTTGGAAAGGTAATTTCAGCACCTGTGTATAAGGTCTGTTGATAGCAATGGTAATTGCCCAGTAACTGATACTACATACAAACACTGTATATAATTTGTGCCATCGTTGTAAATGAAAATGTAAAAAATGATAGGAGCACTTCATTACAGATGCAATTTGAGAAATATTCTCCTTTCCTTTGATTTCCATCTTGTTTGCATTAAGACTTGTAATGTTGATTGTCATGCTAAACTGTTTTTAAACACACTTTACTCTGTAGGTGTAGAACAATGTTGTTTATATATAGGTATCTTTTAATCTGTGTTTATAATACTGCACTAATCTGTAAATAACGATACTGCTTTCTGTGATTTTGAAGATTCATTTTATAGTTTAGTTGTCTTATCCTAACAATTTATGTATTGTTACCTATTATTTTGAAAATGACAGTGTTTAATGAACCAGTAAATGCAGAAATGTAAAAGAAAACTTCTGCTTGTAGTTCTCGAACCTGTATTCAACGCTGAACAGTTACATGTGTGGAGCATTGCTAAAACGGCAGCTACTGATGCAATGATTTCCTTAAAACAAGCAGTGAATGGGGTTTTTTTTTGCTTGTTAACTCTAAATAATTTGCACTTACGGCCTGCTCTAACAATTACTTGTAGATGTACTAGGAAAGAACAATTCAACTTTGGTTTAATGACAATGTACCATTTTTCTAGAAGGATGCATTATTTGGATGTTGCATTCCTGAGCCACCTGTTCTCCGATGCATTTCACTTGGGCATAGATTAATTTAAACTCTCACTGTTAGGCATATCTAGCTGCTTGCAGTTTATGGGCTTGAGTAGCAACCTGGTGTTTGGTTTTGGTTTTGAGGGTTTTTTTGTCTCAGCTAGGAGAGAAAATTATTAATGGTAATAGGTTTGGTAGCTCTAAATTAGACACCTGCACAAATACGTAACTTCAGTCTAACCATGCATGGGAAGAGGGCTCAAGTATCTCCAAAGTCACTTCTAAAAACTAAATTCTAAGAGTTGTCTAATATTTCGTTCCACTAAACAGAAAATTGCCTTTTAAGTATTTCACTCTTTAAAAGAAATGAGAGTAAATATTTTCCTTTTCCATATTGATGTCCATGATGAGTTACTTCCTGTTTTCAGCAACGTGATGTTAATTGAAAAGAAAGTTGATGCTTCCTTGCAGCCTGGCTTCTAGAAGGTTCTGAATAGATAATTTTAGTACTGCATTATAGTGCAGCCTCTAGCCTGCCACTTTTATATACAGCATGCATTCCCTCATTTTACAGCCATCAAGCATGTAACAGTGCCTGGTAATCATTTAGTTTTACCTGTAGGCTCACTTCTTGATAGAGCTTAAGGTAGGTATAATTTGTGGAATCTCTTCCATTTGTACCATCAGATGATTCATTTTATACTACATGCCTGGTGTGCATTGTGAGGATTAGACACTGTGCTTTCCACTCTAGCACCAAGGGTCCAGAGTCGCACTGTTATTTTTTATTATTTTAATTGGAACCAATGCAGTTCCCATCAAAGATTGCTTTTGTTTCTACTCTCTGAAGCACAGATATCTTTAATGCAGATTATGTTGATATGGATTCTTACCATAATGTACTCCAAGCTTTTTAAACAGTATTATTAACACTGCAAGTTTGAGAGATAGGCTGATGATGCATGAAGAAGGGGTGCTCACCTTGACAGAGGTTCTGAGGAAGCTTTGGTCACTTATGCTTCAGAGCAAGGATACT
The DNA here is from genome assembly GCF_018691265.1 of Tyto alba. Classification (NCBI taxonomy): domain Eukaryota; kingdom Metazoa; phylum Chordata; class Aves; order Strigiformes; family Tytonidae; genus Tyto; species Tyto alba. Next base: position 25,113,208 of record NW_024881262.1, on the reverse strand, counting down.
GTGGACTGCTCCTGCTACTTCTTCAAAATAGTTGAGTTCACCATATTATCTTTGATAATTACTCAATTTTTCCTGCTTTTGTTTTATTTGAGCTGCCAGGACAAAACAAGCAGTCCCGCTCCCTGTGACTTCAGGTTTCCCTCCTGCCCAAGGCCTGGTGGTGTGCTGGAGCTGTCACTCTTAGTGGGTAGGCAGAGCTGTGAAATTTGTCCAGCTCCAAGGAGAGAAATGAGAAAAACTTATTGGGGTGGGGTGAGAGATGGCAGGAGGGGAGGTGTTTGGGGGTTTGGCTGCACTTGCTGAAACCAAGGTACTCTGGCTGCTTATAAGTTTGCAATTCCAGATGCTGAAACTGAGAGGGTAAAAATATTTCACGTTTTGTCAACTCACTAAACTCAGTTGGAGCAATAAAGATATATATATATGGTCATGGTCTTCTAGTGGCAATGTTCAAGAAAGCCAAAGGTTCATTTTTCCTAATTGCCCATCTAAGTAAGTAAATGTGGGGTTTTTCTCCACCACTAAAAATGGCAAAAGCCAATTCAAGAGTATTAAGAAACTCACAAGACTTGATCACTGTGAAGCAAAATGAATGTTTTCATCCGAACGTAGTCTTGTGCGCACAAGAAAGTACAAATGAAACGGGTGGTTGTGCCTGGTTAAAAAATGTGAGTGACACATATCCAGAAAAGCAGTCTATAAGATGAGATTTTTAAGCAGAAATTTGCCATCTGGTTGGAGGCCAAGCAGTGATGTCTGGGTTGGTTTTTTTTTTTTAAATGTCTAGCACACAAGTTTCCTCAGCGTTGAATTATTTGAGGTGGCATTACTGAAAATGGATCTCACTGTCAGTGTATGATGATTGTCAGCTCTGTGAGCGTTGCCACAGAAAGGTGAGCAGCCTCCTAACCATCCCCAAACCAGCTGTGTGAATCACACGCGCTCTGCCCGCGGGCCTTGTCTCCGCTGTATTCCATAACTAATGTTACACTTAAGTTCATGTTACTCAAAGTATATAGCCCTGGTAACATTACTGTCTAAGGACTCCATTTACAGGAACATTTATTTTTTTTTTACTGTAGTGCTCCAGTCTATGCTCATATGTTTATGTGTGCACATATGTGTGTGTGAATAATTTCATGATCGTTTTCTGATAGTGCTGTTATAAGTAATGCACATAAAAGCTTCTGTGTATGGCATGTTGATAATGTAATTATGGCTTCCTTTGTATTATTAGTTCCAAAGAAAATAATGTGTGTTAATTTTGAAAATACCTGTGCCTTGAATTCACCTATATTTTTATCTATTGAGACAAAGATCTTAGATTACTTCTCCCAGTTTATTAGGATCGGTCTTACTGTCCAGATGGTTGATGTCCTTCTAAGAGAAACGAATCTTGTCATTCATTAACTAGGATAGTTAAACCTCTTGTTTAGAATGTGCCTAGAATGCTTCCATTATTACAGTTCTGTGGCAGATGTAATGTAAGGAAATCCAGTGGGTTTTCCATTTTTTTTGTTTCCAGCACTCCTCAGTGACAAAGGATTTTAATCTTCGACTTCCTGCCCTTAACATACGCAGGCTCTTGTTTTAGTCAGTAGCCTCTGTGATATTTCTGAATGCTCCGATTTGCCAGTCATGAACCTCTTGTTCAATATATGTAATATGAAGCAATAATATGGTGCAGCATGGCAATAAACAAATCAAGAGACTTGAATGTAATGTACTATTGCTAATTTCATCTTTGTAAGTGCTGGACCTATGAGGCATTCTCCTTTTGGTGCACCTGTAGCAATTTGGAGTCAGATTAATAGGAGCTACTTGGTCATGGAAAGAGAATTTACCTCCTGAACTGTTATTCTTACGATATTTTATCTTCACCTGAAATCATGTTTTGATTTTCCTTTTTTTTTGCTGAGGAAAACAGCAGTTCATGTTACTCCTTGCCAGTTCCTTTATTTACTGAAACATAAAAGGCATAGTTCTGTGAAGAGCTGATCTTGTCTTCAAGAACAACCTGGTGCAGCACAAATGACATTTGAACAAAAAAAGTGCAGACCACTTACTGTGTGCCAGAGTCAATGTAATGTTATCTTGCATATAACATTAAGGTCTTCAAATTGTGCTGACAGTAGAAAAGTGATTTTGTAATGTAGCACAATTGCAATAACACCTGTTATATTTAAATATATTTCTTGCATAATTCTTTGAAAGTTTTTTAAAGTTCAATGTACCTAATAAACATTTGCCTTTTGAATAGTTCACTGTGTTTTATTTAGTTTATGAGAAGTTCCAGGGTGGGGCTTGATGGTGCACAGAGGAAACTCCTTCCTTTTTTTCCCAGGTGATTTAACTTGTTGGATTCTGCCCCTTTGCAGTCTCTGTATCTATCCAGCGATCCATTCTTCTGTCTCCCAGTCCAGGTGTTTTTCCCCGCTCATCTTTGTCTTTGTTATGGAAATTACTATTGACATAAATAAAGGCAAGCTGGAGGCTGTGCAGAAGAGTAAACTTAAAACTGGAAAAATGATAAAGCAGGAGGGTGGGATGTGAAATACTGGTTAGTCTTGAGTACTGCAATGGGAAAAGAATGGGAATGGACTTGGAAGACAAAACCAGCACGGGAAATCAGGAAAAGGTAACGTAATTCTAGGAAGGTGACTGGCAACAACACAGGTTGGAAAGTATCCTCTAGCAAGCTTATTCTCCTAAAATTAGCTACTTGGCCATCTTGAGGTCCCACTTGCAGATGGCAGACGAAGGGTTCAGACTGTGATGGAGTGGTACTACTGCAGTTGAATCGATACAAAGAAAGCAGTTGGTTTAATACCCCATTTTTTACAGATTACACCCATCTTTCACGGATTTTCTAGAGGAATAAACTAGCTGTACTCCTGGTTGCTGCTTCCCTGTAATGTGCATTCTGGATCTCAGACTTGGAACTTGCCCTTCATGTAACCCTAGTCTTGCCTTCTTCCCCAAAACATTTCTTTTCGATATCATGGCAAACAAATACAGCTTCTATGGCTTTGCCTTGTAGCCTGCTGAGATCTGATCTGTAGCATACATCTGTTCCCTGGGTGGCACGTTCAGATGTGGGGTGCTCTGGATATACCAAAATAAATCCCAAGGCACTGGGACCCTGATGTTCAGTATACTCTGTGTCTCTCTGACTGAGAAGTAAGTATAAGGAAAGAGCAGCTCTTTGTAGAAATGGTGCTAGACATAACTTAAATGGACATAATACTGCAGCATCTGTCACATTTTTTTTTTCTGCAGCTTTGAGATGCAGAAAACTGAAGTAGCTGCACTAGTTACAACAGCTTAGAACCTGCCCCCACAGAGATGAGAGTCTCAATGTTGCAGGAGTGAGGTAGGTAGTCATTTTCAAATACCTTCTATCATTAAATAAAACTTGGCAAGCCAACAGAGTCTGCTGCAGTTCTAGAGTGTGGCAAGGCTCATTTACAGCAAGCAAGTGGCTCTTGCTGTGGTGCCAGAAGTAAGTTACAACCAAGTTCAATGCTTGCAGAAGTTCACTTTCCTGAAAGAAGTAATGTTGCCTGAAATAGAATCCACAGACTGCAAAGCAATGGAAATATTTTTGAGGGTTGGAAGCCCATCTTAAGATATTTTAAGTCTTAAGCATAGTCAACTGGCAGCAATGTTTTAACAACAGCCTCTTTCCATTAAGCAGGAAAAGGGAAGAAAATAAAATTGAACTACGCTATCTATGTACCTTTTGTGAGATGAGCATGATACAAATTCCAGTATAAGAACAGTCTCTGTTGTTTTTCCATAGATCACATTTGTTGCTTGGTAAGAAATCAGAAAACTGTTGTAGTAGTGGTCCTGAAATGGAAAAGAAAAAAAAAAAAAAAAAAGGACTTGAAGGGCTAAGCCTTGAACATTCAGCATGTGCTTGCTAATTAGTGGCCTTGTAAATAAATTTGCAAATACATGTATGAGCAGGACATTGATTTATGCTGGATAGCAGCTCACTGCATGAACCATGGGACTACCACAGACCAAAGCACTGTGCGCCATTAGCTGCACCTGGCAGAGGTGTTACAGTCTGGCCAAAACCAAACACAACCGGTGGTATTAACTACACTGATTTGGACAGTCTTAGCTCTGATGTCAGAGACTATGAAGTACAGCAAGTAGTAAGCCTGCTATAAGCCATTTTTGAAGCTTGTCTTCAGTGAGATCAGTGCAAAACCCTTCAGTGGACCTTGTGTGCGCAAGGGGTGAGGGCAGGCCAGGGCCACCATCCCAGGCGTGAGGTGACGCAGTGCTCCTCTGCTCGTGGTGGGCCGTTGGAACTTTACATCTTGCTCAGACCCTGCCTCGTTTCTTGGGGTTTAGTTTCTGCTTTTTTGTGGGTTTCGTTGTTGTTTTTGTTTGTTTGTTTGGGGTTTGGTTTGGTTTGTGCTGTTTTTTTTTTTTTCCTAATCATCCTCCTTTCACTGAGCATCTTCTGCATTATGGTGTCTTCCTCCAATGAGGTGGCTTCACGCAGAAAGTCAGAATTAGGCCAATACATTAATATATCTAAACAGGAACATAACAGCATCGCTAACCTCGGGGGTTTTTTTCTGGCGCTGAGGGGAAATTATAGCCCCCACACCGCTCGTTCCCCACACCCAGCGCCGGAGAGAGGCGCTGTCGGGCCCCCACTGAGGCGGCGGCAGCTCCAGCTCGGGGCCCTTCCCCGCTCCCCCCTCACCCGGAAACCCTACCGGGCCTGCCCTCCTCCTCCTCCTCCTCCTCCTCCTCCTCCTCCCGCCGCGGCAGCACCTTCCCGCGGCGGCAGGTGCGGGACCCCCACCAGGGCGGCCGCCGGCTCCGTCCCGCCCCTTCGCCGCTGTCCGCCTGCGCGGGCCCCGCCCCGGCGGCTGACGGGCAGCCAGGCGCACGGCCCTGCGCTCATGGCGGCGGCGGCGGCAGCGGCGGCGGCTGCTGCTGCTGCTGCTGCGGGCCGGGGCGGCGGGGGCCGGCGCTGAGCGCCCCGGGGGCGGCGGGCGGGGGCGGGCGGCGCGCGGCGGAGCGCGGGTGAGCGGCGGCGGGGCGGGCAAGGGAACGGGGCGGGGGGGGAGGGGTGGTGGGTGGTGTGAGGGGAAGGGGGGGAGGAGCGCGCGGCCGCCTCGGCTTTGTGTGCGCGGGCGGGGGGAGGGGGAGCGGCGCGGCGCACGTGCGCCCGGCCGCCGCGCGGGCCCGCCTCCCCAGCCCTCAGGCCGCCGCGGGCTCTGGGGCCGCCGTCCCTCGCCGAAACGGCGCCCGGGCCCGGGAGCGGTGTCCCGGCGGCGGGAGCGGTGGCCCGGCGGCAGGCGCGGGGTCGCGTCGGGGCACCGGCGCCTCGACGCTTGGGGTGCGGGGGGTTGGAGCTCCCGCCTCGGCGGTGCCGAGCGATCCCCCCCACCCCAGCGCCTGCCCGCGCTGAGGGACCCCCCCGCGCACCCCACGCCTCGGCGGGCGGCGGTTTGCCGTGGCAGCACCGCCCCGGCTGCGCTTCGGGGAGCGGGAAGCGGCTGAAGGTCCCGGGCCGAGCGGAACGGGACCGGCTCCGAGCTGTGCAGCTGTGGGCTGGTCTCTAGCAACTGGGGAAGGGAGGAAGGAAGGAAGCGTCCCGGCTCTTTCAGGAGCCGCAGCGCAGGCTGCCCCACGGGCGGGGGCTGAAGCCTGCCCAGAAGGTTGCTGTGGGTGAAGTTAGTGCTCTTATTTTACCTCGCAGGGGAGAGAACATGTCTGGGATCAAGAGAGTGATCGCAGAGAAGGACCCTGACTACGAGGAGATCACCGTCACGCATCCCAGCAAGCGTCACAAAGCAGCCGAGCAGTCAGGTAGGAGGGAGATGCCTGAGCTGGAGGGATCTGCCAGGTGGAACTAGAAACGCCGTGGATGCGCGTGGTGTCTGCGGACAGGCCGGGAAAGGGCTGGGGGGTAGGAGCCTGAGGGGCCGAAGGGCTGAAACGGAGCAGGAGCAGGGGCGGTAGCGACACCGCTGTACGGCCAAATAAAGGTGCGGCTGTTGTCATACGTGGAGCTGTCCCTGCCCGCTCCCTGCAAGGCGTGAGGATGTGATGCACGACAGCAGCTAGAGCCTGAGCTCTCCCAGGCCCCAGCCGTGTGCGTTGGTTCCTGTTGCTGGCTGAATTATTTGCCATTGCATCTTCCCAGCAGTTTCCTATGCTGAGTTGGTCTCCAGCCTTGTACCTCCGTTTTGCAGTCGAAGTCTGCTTCCAGAAAGATTGGCAGTTTGTTTACATTTTGGGGGATACAGGTCGCAGTACAGCATGGCAGTGGGGGAAGAAATACATGATGCTGCAGTGGGGGGAAAAAAAAATCCACGACCCTGTGGTGGGTAGATCTTGGAAGATGACAAATGTTTGCAAGAGTAGGTGGGTGAAGTGAAGCGGAGCACTGTAGAAGAGATAAGTGAGGGAGAATGAAGGGACTTTGAAAAATGCAGAGGAGAGGTAGGACAAGCAGCCACCTGACTGAAGGAAAGGTGGATAAAGAAGTGTAGTGGAGAGAGGAGCTGGATGAGTAGGTTTGCATTTGGCACGCTCAGATAATGCTTGCTTTGGGAACCAGCCTGTTGGCTGGGTGCCTGGGACAGGTTGCAGTTGTCTCTGGGCAAATGAGTGCGGAGCTTCTTGCCCCTGGGACAGGGAGTAGGCTAGTGATTTTTGGCATAAGACAGCTAGTGAGAGGATCACCATGGGAGGAGCTGACGAACAAGGAGGTGAGAAAGCTGAAGCTGGCTGCAGGATCTGAAGAAGATCCAGGAACAGAGCAGGATTCTGGAGCTGCTGGTTGGAGAGGGACTGATGAGCTCTTTGGATGATGTTTTGGAGGACAGCGTGCAGCCGGACAGCTCTGAGGGGGCTGATCTCCCCAGTGGGGTGTGTTGCCGGGCAGGTCCTGTCTGCCGGGTGGGTTCGGGGCCCGGGCAGCGGGAGCTGGCCACGGCAGAAGAGCGTCACTGGTCCCAGCTGCCTGCCCTGCCTGGCTGCCAGGAGTTGCCTCCCTCTGCACTGATGTGTCCCAGGGACTGCAGGGGGGTTTATAAGCTGCTTCTGAATCAACTTTTCAGATGATCTTAATAATTAGCAGGCAAAGTCTCAGGGCCTTGGAAAACTGTCCAAGCCAAAGTGAACTTTCTGCTCAGTTGATTCCTCCGAATTGTCTCTTTCTTCCTCTTGTGGAATATCTCCAACTTTTCATACAAGCGTTCTTCAAGTACACAAATTTCACTAACACAATCTTAATTAGGAACTGTGGTTGATGCTAAACTGGGAAAAATATGAAAATAAAGTGTTGTTAAAAGCTTCTGTAATATAACCAAAAATCCTAAAGTGCTTTAATTGTCATAATGCTGGTGTTGCATGACCTCAGTCTTGGGAAGAGATGCAATTGTCCCTGTCTGAACTGTACATCTTATAACTTAATCTGTTTAGGTTTATTTTAAGTGTAACCTTACATGTGAATTTCCTAGGCATGGTGTTTGTGGCTGGGGGAAGATTGTAGCCCTCTGGTTTTTAATTTTGCATTACTCCTACAGGTTCAACCATAATTCTGTTTTAAATGTAGGCTTGAACTATTTCTGGTCCTAGAATATGTACATACGGGCATCTGGAAATAAGTAAAAATATTTAGGATACCCCTGTTGCATATAGAAGCATCAGTTGCCTTAGTCCAGCTTGTAGGTACCAGATCAGACAGTAAAATCACATATGCTAGCTGGGACATACGAGCAAAGTTTTGACTTGCTTTTGATTTCTTTACTCTTGCTTTTGGGATGTTAGAAACCCCTTCAAACAGATAAGTACCCTTTAGTAAAGCAAATGCTTCCTCTGAAGCTCAAAGCAGAGTCTTGGTGCTGTTGCCTCCTATTCCACATAGGAACGTTTTGAGATTTTTTCAGAGGAACCCAGGCTGTTTCTCTGATCTGCTTTGCAGTGGGGTCACTGTACTTCTGACACAGGCTGGAGGACCTTTTCCAGGCTTTCTTCTAGAAGTACAATTTCTGCTTTTCCAAGTTCTTGCTTAGAACTTGGTAAAAAAAAAAAAAGATGTTGTTTGAACCCCCTTGATATAATGGAGGTGACCTAAAGGAAGGGCAATGTTGAAGTCTATGTAGGTATAGAGCAAGAATTGTTCTTCCTGTATTTATCCATGGTCTAGAAAAACACAGTAAGATGCCAGTTTAGTTCTTAGACATTAATTTGCTGTAAGGTATTCACACAGTTTGAAATATTAAACTACATGCTTTCCACGGAGGTCAATAAACTCCTGCTGAAAGGCTAAAATTTTTTGACTGCTGAGCTGGAAGAGGATTTTGTAGGAGGTAGACCAGCTTTCAATAATGTAGTTTCCTTTGTGGGTAATAAAAGGCTTGTAGGCACTCCAAAGCAGTCTAGACTTCATGCCAGTGCTGAACATATAAAGTATTAGTTTGCCTTATTACTGCTGCATGATGTGTAAATTTCCTGGATATGAATCGGGCCAGAGAGAGCAGAAAAATGTACATGGTGTTCCAGCATACTCCTGCGCAATCGCAGCGGTAACTGCGCTTGGCCATAGCACATTTGAGTTTTCCTTTTACTGTTTACAGCTTTACTGAGACAGAAGTAAACAAACTGGTTCTGTTTTTCCCATCTTCTGTTATTTGTCATCTCAGACCTAAAAAGGAAAAAATAGCTCTCCACATAAGCCAGCTTTTAAAGATAGATACATGTGGTTTTTGTTAAGACAAATTACTTTCTTTTTCAGAAAAATGATCCTTCCCTTTTTTTTGTGTGTGTGTGTGTGTGCTGAACTTATCCCTTCACTTCTCACTCCATAATGATTTCTGATGTTTATGTTTTCAAATAAAGCCTCAAAAATAGAAATGTAAGTACTTTCTTCTTTATTTTCCATGTGTGGCCTTATACAGCTCGAGATGTTGCTGTGCAGAAGATTGAGACAATTATAAAAGAACAGTTTGCTGTCGAAATGAAGAGTAAAGAACATGAAATTGAAGTTATAGATCAGGTATGAAAGTTTTGTTCTTAAAAATACATAAGATCCTGGTGTATTGGGGTTTGGGGATATTGCTGCAGTTGTTATCCTTTACTAAACGTTACCTCTTCTTTTTGTAGCGCCTGATTGAAGCAAGAAGGATGATGGATAAGCTGCGTGCCTGCATTGTGGCTAACTATTACGCCTCTGCTGGTCTCCTTAAAGCTGGAGAGGTAAAAATTACTTTGGGAATAATAAGACTTTAGGGAATATTTGCAAAAGAAGATGTGTAGTTCACTGGCTGTTCAGCTAATACTTGGTTTTGAGATGTGATTTTCTGAAATGGTGGAATACAAACTGCAAATGGAGTGGCAGTGGCAGAAGAGACCTGGACATCACCACCTACACCTCTGGTACTCGGCAAAGACAAGTCTTCAGGGAGCTGTTGAGAAGCCGTTCGGCAGCCTTTCATTCTGTTTTTTGAAATATTCTGCATTTTTGTTTTTCATTAGTTCTTGCATGAGAGCACCTTGCTTGTCACAGACTGCACGGTTTGTCCTTGCAAAGCCCTGAAAAGTGGGGAACGTGTTTTCCTGTTTCACAGGAGGAGAGTGGAAGCAGATGGGTTTTGGAACTTCTCAGGAAGAAAAAAATAAAATCAAGATTTCTTGAGGCTCTGGCAGTGCCATGAAACCTTCCTCCCTTTACCCTGGCAGCCAGTCTGTTAATTGTTTGGTGAACAGACTGATGGCAGCAGTAAACCAGGAGGTAAATCAAGCAGCTATCACAGAGAGATTAAAAATTCACAAAGAGATTAAAAAACCCCCAAACCCTATTAGTTAAACCCCAGTTCTGTCCTTAATGGGCTGGTAATTGCAGGGTGTGCATGACTTATGCGGGCTCCCAATTGACATGTAGTTCACTACCAGTGTAGTTATTTAGTTACCATCTTTTCAGTTCAGAGAGTTGATCTACTTTCCAGTAAAGATCTGAGCTGATTTTTGGAAGCTGTAGATGGGTGCTGCAAACCTGCATTTTTTTCTCTAGTCCCATGAGAATTTCTATTCCAAGCAATGGCCTGCACTGCTACTCCTGGTTTTCCTGTTTTGATTTCCAGAGCACTTGGAGTGGGGTGAAAACAAAAAGGTTCAGCTTGCTTTTCCCTCCCCACTGAACTTGAGGTGAGCAACTGGAGTTGAAAAAGGTTATGGTAGTATTGGGAGGCTTGGAGATCCTTCCTCCCCCCTTGATTTTTGTGTAGGCGGCTGAAGCATGTGAACTAGGTTCTGATCTTTGAAAGTGCTTTTATCCAACGTCGTCATGTGTCATCAAGAGCTGTATTGTCCCCTGTTCTTTCCTTGGTCTGCCACACAGGGTGTTTGTTTTTTCCTTTCTGATTTTCACATTTGCCAGAAATAACAACTTTTGTAATTGTTTCGAAGTATTCACAAAACTTACTGGTGCATCCTTTTTTGTTTAGTTTTCCTGTAGTTTTTATGGGCCTATGGTTAGTGTAGCTGTATCTTCGATTGCATTTTTATTTCTTTTTATAAATTCTGATTTGCATGCAGACTAAATCAGTTCTCTTTGTATTTTGAAATCATTACTGTTTTCAGTTCTCTCCATTGTCTGTTTTTAATGTGTGGTTAATGTATGTTTGACTTGGCAGTGAATGATTGTCTTGTTTCTGCTTCTGCTAGAATGGGAGTCTTTGTAGTTTAATTCAGAACTTCTAGGAAGATGATTTGCAAATTCCTAACCTGTTCTCATAAATACAAACAAGTCTTCAGCCCAGTGCTGCTAGGTTTTGAGGCTTATGATTACAGTTTATTACATTTTCCCACAAATCAGTGGACAAGGTGTTGGTCATTTTACTTGACTAGAGGTTTTTTAAAAAAAAAAGCTCTTGGTGGTAGTTTGGTTCGGGTTTGTTGTTTGTTGTTTTTTTTTTTTTTTTTTTTTTTGTCATGTTGTGTGTCCTTGCCATTGGATATATGGATATAAGACTCTTAAGTAGGTAATTGAGAGTTGGTAATTGCTTTGCTCATGTACCTTATGGACAATTGGAAGGAAAGCTCTCAACTGAACCTTTAATGTCCAAGGTGGGACAGTGTTTAACTACTCTCCTGCTACCACCTCTCAATGGCAGTTCTCCTGCTCCATAGTGGTGCTGGTGTTTGTCCCAGTGCCACCCCCTCCATCACATTGGCAGAATTTTGGATCAAGGAGTTTGTGTGGATTAAAAATAACCCTGCAAAGGAAAAATACAAACAAAAATGACAGCAAAAATCCCAAATCAGTTTCTTGATTTGTTTTCCTTTGTGACACTCCCCCACCCCCCACTCCATGAATAACTGTGCCAGCCTGGCTGATCCGGGTGGTTCGGGCAGGGAAGAAAGCCTCTTTCAGCTGTGAGAAAAGCTGTCAGTGCAACTCTAGTGTGAGTCTATGGCTTCAGGAGCTGGAGTGAGCCTATCTGTCCTGGCAGAGGGGTGTTTCTGCTGACTTGATGCATCATTAAACCAAGATGACAGGGAGGACTGGTGGCTGGGAGGAGAAGTGGCCAAAGGACACTTGCTTTGAGTGATGGGTGCTTTCCTTGCTACTTCTCAGGTTAAAAGTAAATGCAGGAAGGGGGGCAGGGGGAAGGGCCTTTGTCACAGTAATGAAAAAACAGAAGAGATTTAAACACTCCCACTCCCTGTCGTCCCCCTTGCAGGTTTAGGAAGATCTAAGATTAGCTCTAAGATAACCATTTTGAGGAAGGTTTGCAAGCATGCCTAAGCACATTATTCTTTATCCTCTGTTAAGCTTTGGGAGCAGACAGGGTGCTAATATGTGTAGCTTGACTCATAGGCATTGACAAGACTGCCAGTGAGTATCAAAACTAAAGATCCTGATGCATTTATGTACCCTGCTTGCCTGCAAGAATCGGGCAGCTGTGGCCTTGCTGTGTATGGTAAAAGACTGTAGGTGTCTGCACAGGAAGCGAAGATGTTATTTTCAAAGTGACATTATAGGTATTTGAGTAGGCTGCAGTCTTCCTTTCCAAAACCAGGTGGGTTTCTGAGATCAAAAGGTCTAAAGGAACAGATTCAATTTGGGGTACTGTTCCTGTAGAGCCATTTTATGCTTTTATCTACTGTGGCATATGTTTTTCCTGTAGAGCAGCTGATTAAATATTTGCTCTTTCTTCATACATTGACTTATTCTCTCTGGCACAGCTTTGTTTTTATCTGGACTGCAGGGAAATAGTGACTGGGTCTGCCTGACCTCTTTGTTGCAGGGGACCAGGTCATGTGATGCAACAATTCTTAATCACCCTTCAATCAAGAAATTCTTGGAATCACCCTCTAGATCATCCTCTCCTGCTAACCAGGGCTCAGACACTCCATCTGCCAACCACTCCGAGAGCGACTCGCTCTCTCAGCACAATGACTTTCTCTTGGACAAAGACAATGGCAACTTGGACGCAGACGAGCGGCTGACAAACAGCCTGGACCAGAGACAGAGCAGAAATACTGGCCGGGTAAAGTAAAACTCGAGTGGTGGTCAAGTTGTTGGAGGTGTGTGCTCTGTCTGGACTCAGTGCTGGCACCAGGAACTCTTCATGTTTTCACCCACCTTGCTGAAGATCTGTTTCTTACCCTCTCCAACTGCTTGCTCCCACTCTCTCAGCCTGGCTTTGCTGTAAGGCTAACTGAATTGTATGTAACTTGGGTAACTCCTCTGAACTCTGTCTTGCCCAACAGAGAGATCAGCCGGGCAGTGGTGATAGCGTTTGTGTTAGCACAGCTGTCTGCTGCTGTCTGGGTTGATAGCCTCTAGGGTAGGAGGTGTTTCACAGCTGGAGCAAAGGGGTTTGCTGTGCAGACAGAAGTCAGGTCAGGAAGGGGCAGAACCTGGAGAGAAGAGCAAGATGTGTTATGCCCAGCAGTGTTTTTAAGAAGTAATGCTGCTGCCTGGCCCTGGGTGCCCGTGGGGGGACTGCATTGCTTAGAGTGGTTGAACCGCTGGAGTTTGGGGTTTGGCCTCCTAAGCAGCCTGTGGTGAAAACATAGTGACACCAGTGGATTCTCACCCTGGGAGCGTGAGCTGGCAGAGCCTGAGTGCGTAGTGTGAGTTGTTTTTCTCTTGGTGGCTCTGCTTGCTGTTGTGCTAACATCACTGCTGAACCGAACCAAACTGACCCAGGTTAAAAATACCTTCTTTCATTGTTCCCCCATACTTTCTTCTGGATTATTTTTGACCTGGATTCGTTCTCTTCATGGCTCATCTTGCAGCTACAGAGATGCTTTACCTGTCGGCTGCAGTTAGCTCCACCGGGGAGGCTCTCTCACTGCCTGCAGGTGAAATGAGCTGTAGTTGGTGAGATAAAACTTTGGTTTCTTTTCAGTTCCTTTAAGCTGTCAGGCCTGCCAGAGTAGTACAGCCTCTAACCCAAACCAGGGATGGATATATGTCATTGCATATGACTGCATTCTGCAAGCAAACAAGTTGCAGTAATACGTAGCAGAAGTAGCGACAGTTCTGCCTCGGTTGAGCAGCATGACACCCTTGATAACAGGGCTGCAGTTTGCTGAAACCCCTCCTAGGGTCCGTAGCAGAAGGCAGATATACAGTATATAATGTGGACCCACCTATATTGTAAACCGCCAGACCAATATAACTTGTTTCTGCACTGGGGGCATTGCTGGAGCAGTTGCATTGCTTGGGTGTAGCCTGTTGGCACATTTCTGACCAATGTAGCCCATGGCACGGAGGTGGCTGAGGGAGCGATGAGGAATGGGAGCCATCCCAGCCTTCTGTGGCTCCTTGCTTCAGTTTGGAGCATCGCTGACTTGGCAGAGGAGGTGTAGCAGTTCCTAGTGAGTCCACTGTTCCCCATGCTGGCCCTCGTTTTGATGAGTGCTCAGTAGAGTATGCTCCAGGAAGCTGCAGCATCAACTCTGTTGTTCGTGAGAGGATGGCTGTCCCTTATTCTCTGGACAGCCACTGTAACCAACAGAGTTGTAGAAAGGCGTCTCACAACAGTGCAGCCTGTGTTGGCACTGTGGGAGGTCATGTCATCATTTTACTAGGCAGTCTTGGCCACTGCTTAATAGCTGAGGTTGTGTTATAAGGTTGCTTAAGCTGGATTTATTATGCACAAGTACTGCAGTGGATTTGTAGGCTTATCTAGATGTCAGGGACATGGTATGGCTGACTGCTATCCCTGTTAAGTGGGAGCTGAATTCTTGTCTCAAGCTCAGCCTCAATTCTTTACTGAGAAGCAACTCTGGAGTCCCTCAAAGCAGTGTAGTCTGGGAATGAGAAAGATTTAGATTTTCAGAAGCCACTCGCGGGAGATTCAGCTTTGTTTCTGATTAGTGACCAACATGATGTCACTCGAGCAGCGCTTGATTTTTTTCAGATAGTGCAGTGGCAGTGCTTTTGAAACCCAAGCTGAAGTCATGGCTCAGATTCATGGTATGTCACATAATGTATGCTCAGTTAAGCTATGCAGTGTACACTTGGCTAGGTCGTATATCATTGTTGCGTGCCTGAGTTGCTTAAGCGTGCCTAGATAGCAATTTAAGTATTTTTAGGGATGATTCATTGTTGGTTTCTCATTTAACTATGCAGGTTTACTTTTTTTAACAACTCCTTATTTTTCTAGTGCCAAACAAAATTATGTGTAAGAGGAATGTTTGGTTTTTTTGTTTGCCTTTTTTTCTTCCCCTACCCTCAGGACAGTTCGGGTGTTTCAAGCTCTCAAAAGCCAGGACAACGAAATGCCGGACTGTCAAATGATGAAACTTCACGGCTTTATGTGAAGAAAACGATTGTTGTTGGCAACGTCTCCAAGTTAGTATCTAGAGTCTGAGGGGGATGGTCCTTTATTTCAGGATTAGATGGAATAGGAGGTTAAAATTAGGAGACAAATAAAGTTGCTAGGCTATCACAACATGGCATATTGCCCTTGAATAATCACTGTACCCAAGACTGCCCTCCTCTAGTGTCTGCACAAGTGTTACTGTGTTTCAGTAGTTGCGGTGTCCATAGGGACAGTGTATTTTTTTAAAAAGCAAAAAAACAAACCAAATCAGCAGAATGAGGAAAATTGTGAAAGTCTAGCATAGTCTGAAGAAATTACTTTGTACAGTTTTTATAATTTTTTTCCCAAAAAATTTAAAAACAGGTAGATATACATAACTTTGGAACTTTGAGGAAGTTAGTGAAGAAAGGCATTCATTTTAGGAAACTATGTACAAGTCCAGGTTTTAATTCTACCCTCACAGTACTTAAGTCAGTCTTCTTGCATAGAAAGTAGCAAACATTTGCTGACAAGACTTACGGTGTTAGAATTGTCTTGAAAATCTACACAAGCCTGGACCCAGAACCAAGTATTGACTGTGAAGTTTCTTAAAAATTTAAAAGAAGAATTGTTATTTTTTGTATTTCTGGTAGCAGAGTTGCTGATGTTGTGTTCTGGTGCAGTTTTGCTTCCTGATACCTCAAAATAAGATGGGGAAAAGGATTTGACAGTAGTTGTATGTTAAAATTAAGTATTCCTAATTAAAAACCAAATGTTTAAATGGATTAATATCATATAGCAGTTGTGCACTAAAATAGAGGAAATGTGTTGGAGGCGTAGAGTAGGTCATGGTACCTGCATCTGTTTCTGTCTGAATAATGAGTAACAAGTAGAACTATACAGGGCACAAGGTTCACATAGGCATTTTACCATCCCAAATTTTTTTGCTTAATCTTTTCCAAAATACTTTTTGTGATATTTACCTATTTGGGATTTTTATCTTGTTTTTGTTTTTTGCTTTCTTTGCCAGGTACATTCCCCCCGACAAGAGAGAAGAAAACGATCAGTCGACCCATAAATGGATGGTGTATGTCCGAGGCTCTCGGAGAGAACCCAGCATAAATCATTTTGTCAAGAAAGTTTGGTTCTTCCTCCATCCCAGTTACAAACCTAATGACCTGGTGGAAGTGAGGTAATAAGGAATTATTCCAGTCACTATTCCAGTCTTTATGCTTGCCAGGCTTACAGTGCCAAGTTTCTTAAAGTTAGCAACTTTTTTTCCTGTTTTTAGTGTTCCATGTCTGTCCTTAACCTCTGTCTTGGCTTGACTTACTCCAAAATAATAGTAAAAATAAATTAGTTTTTATGTAGCAAATGTGCCAAACAGGTTGTTTGTTGGGTGGTGGGTTTTTCCGTTTGTTTTTTTAATTTCCTACTGAGATAAAGAATTCAGTAGTTGTATTTCATGTTATTCATACATGTTTGTGCATCTTCTGTATGTGTTACAGTGCTGTGCAGGTTAAACTTCTGTCGATAAAAGAGGTGTTTTCTACCTCCCATCCATTTATGTGGAAAAGGAGTCTCGGAAAGCTGTTGTGCCCATAGTTGTAATGATACATGTGTTTTTGGGCAAGAAATTGTATCCTTCTCCCAAATACTTATTCACTGTAGTGAGGCCAGTGGCATTGGCTTCATGCTTCATCAGTGTAATGGTGCTGGTGCTACAGAAACAGGGCAGCTTCTCTGTCCTCCTTCAAACCTGTATCCAGAGCTGTGACCCTGATGGGATGAGTGGGCTCAGTTCTCTGTTGATTGCTTCAGGGAAATGCTCTGTCAGTCTTTCATTCTTGCTCCTTTGGATAGGACAGCAGGAGGATGCCTTGAAACTACTTTGTTTCTTCCCAAAGAAATTGTTCCCCGCAGGACACTCAGCTGCCTCCTGGGGAGGCTGCCTACTTACAGAAGGGCAACTTAGTTTTGGCAAAATTAAACTACTTGAAAGGCAACTCCAGAAAGACTTACCTGAGATAAAACGTGTTGGTATGGCTCACTAATGTTTCTGAGAATGCAACCCTGAGCAGGACGAGAGCAAATTCCCTTGTATTTCTTATATAACATACTAAATTACACTTGACTGCTGTCTTTTTGTGCCTTTCTCAGTTTCCAGTATCTGATGTCAGTGCTATTTGTCTTCTGTTTTAATCCCGTCTGGTTAATTGATCTCTTGTCACACAGTCCCAGTCATCATAGTGAACATTAATGTTCTGGACTAAAAATAGCCTTTGAGTCTCTTGCATTTTGTTTTGAAAACTGCATTTGGGATTGAACAATAGCAGCAAGCTGAAATACAAAGAAAGTAATGATAAATGTTAGAGATAAATACACCCTTCTTTTTCAGCTTGGAGAATGCTAGTGTTGAGTTAGCTTTTCCTTGCTGTCTGTATGTTGTTCTCTGGGTGTTATATGAAGCATGTGCCTTCTTGCTACTAGATAGTGAATAGCAGAAGGTGATGGCAAAATGCTGTGTTAGAAGCTCACCTTGTATCTGTGTTCTAGGAGCTGACTTGTAGTTTTTATTTGGCATTACACAACCTTTTTTTTTTTTTCTTCTTAAAGGATGTTTGTTTTCTCACTTCTCATATCAGCAGTGTTTCACCATTTTCTTCCCTGTCTCCTTGTGGAAAATAAAAGTATGTTTTCATCTGTCCAAAGCCATCAAATTCTCATTTTTGTGATTGCATTCTCTCAGTGGTCAATAGCAGGCCTGAAGATAGCTTTAGTTGTCAGCTAGAAAGCAGTCTCTGGTTTTCTGAAAAAAGAGGTAGGTGAAATCTATACCACTTCTGCATCCAGAACGTGAATCACCATTTGTTTCCAGAGAACCTCCATTTCACCTGACCAGGAGAGGCTGGGGAGAATTTCCTGTGAGAGTCCAGATACACTTCAAGGATAGCCAGAACAAGAGGATCGATATCATACACAATTTGAAGGTATTTGAACAAAGTATTTGAGAGAAAGGCAGCAACTAAATGATCTCTCCTGCATAATCTAGAAATGGCTCCACTTGTGTGTTTCTGCCTCTCCCTGTTGGGTATATGTCCTGCTGGTTATTTGCATGTGAATAGCTGAGCTGGAGAATCAAAAAATATCCAGGAAAGTCTCTTACCTTTACTATATCGGAGTCGGGTCAGTAGCCAAGAAACACAGCCTTGCAGAAACTGGAACTGATTCTGCACCCAGCAGCAAAGCATTTACCTGTTGTTTCCCTACAGTCTGAGATTTTTGTCATGCTCTTACCAGCTGTAACTTGCCAGGGTGCTGCAGGGCTATCTTTCTGCTGGTAAAGTGATTGCTATGTGTGTTCTGTTCCTTCAGCACTTGTGCGAATTAGCTAGAGATTATCTCTGTTGTTAGAGTGGGTGGAGAAGGGCTCTGATTCCATACTCATCCCCTGTGCCTTTTGAAGAGAGCCTTCTTTTTCACCTCATTCACCTGTCCTGTGACACTCGATAGGATTTATAGTATGCAGCAGTCCTGGGAAAGTAGGCCATTGCTCTTGTTTTCATTTTAATTAGTAGTACCTAGTGTTAGTGGAATTAAGTCCTGAGCTGGTTTGGTTTCTTGTTTCTTTGAGCAGCATGATTAGTTTTATTTAAACTTCCTGCATTAATGAATTTCATGCTAATGTAGGTACCTCATTGCAACCCCAAATATAAACAGTACAGAAGGTTACAAGTGTTCCCCTGGAATTTAGGGACATTTAATGCAGATGATGAGTAAAATATACTTGGAGAGCTATCACTTGAGGGGAAATTGGTAACAGATGGATGTTGTGCAGTGAAGGAAGCCCAGCCTACAGATGAAAACTGACCCAGTCCGTGGCACACAAGAAATCAAATCAGCAAATCTTTGCTGTTTGTGTACTGAGCCTGTGGCTGCTGTGAGGTGACAAGGGTGAGCTGGGCCCTCTTCCGTGGCTGGTGGCCTGTCTGCCCCTGAGCGCCAGGGCAGTCTGAGCCTGTCAAACCCAGCTTCTCTCTGTGGGTATCTTAATGCCTCTGGGATTTTCTGCCTTGTGTCAGCTGATACTTAATGTGAACAGTTATTAAACCAAGTACTATAGTGCGAACATAGTCTGTTTGCTGGTCAGTTTCAATTTCTTCTGAGTTTTTTCTCATTATTATTTCCTTATATTGACATCAGGAATAAAAAAGGACATTCCTGGAAGACTCCTCTTAGGCTGAAATACTTTCCCATTTCCTTCATTTTGGTCATGGTTGACTTTTTTGCAGAAAAGGGGGTACTTAAAGTACGCACATTTCTGACCTTGTGGTCTCCAAAAAATTGGATGTGCTGCTGCTGCTCAACTTACATAGTTTTGACTCCTTCCAGAGAAACTGTATTGTAAATTCTAGCTAATATACTGCTTTTCCTTGGTTAATATGAATATATTGTATTGTTTTACTCAGTTGGACAGAACCTACACAGGCCTACAGACACTTGGTGCAGAAACGGTGAGTCAACAGGTCGTGGGATGGATGTTGTACTTTAATTCCTTTAAGGATGTTTATAAAGAAAAAGATAAATGGTACTAATCAGACCCATTTGGTTTCACAATTTCTGGAATGTAGATTTTGCTCTCTTGTTAAATTAAATGGTTATGACACCTTGTCACTACTCATGACAACAGTCATTTTTACCCCTTTCTAGTTCAGGGGAGACTGTTTCCAGCTCTTTCATAGAGAACTTAACTAGTACTACATTTTTAATTTTTATTTTTTTGTGGAGCTTCTGGTACCAAATGTCTTGATTTGCATTCTGATGTGCTGTGGATCTCATACATAAAGGAGTTAAGTTAAAGGGAACACCCAACTGTCCTGCTGAAATTTTGCAGTATGTTAAGTACTAAGTTTCCACATCTGTCAGGATTGAGTATCTTCATGGAAAATGAACTCTTAAAACTTAAAATAAAATAAATTAATAACTCATAGTTTGCTATATCCCTAAAGTTTTGGGGGGGTGTTGTATTATTTTCCCCTTGTACTGTAGTGAATGGAAATTTTTATGGTGAAATTGCATTACATCAGCTTTTCAGTCTGTGGAGGAAACATTAATGTGAGATGTCTATTGTGGTTAAAGAGCACTTTTGAAGAGCAGATAACATGGTGTGTTTCTAAGGGCCTTGTCAAAAAAGCCAGAAAAGGCAAGCAGCGGTTTTGTGCCTGTCCCTAAGGGGGTATGCAGTCCTTAGTGGGGTGCTTGGAGCTGGGTTCTGTGTTATTCCCAGTGTTCACTATTCATGTTTCCCCACGGACTGAGATGAGCTATTTTACCATGGGGGTTAAATGTTGGAAGATTTTTGTCTTGGCTCTGGTGCTGCTGGACTTCTGGGAAGTGTCCCTGCAATGAGTGGAAATGTTATGCAGAGGTGAGGGGAGGAGAGGTTTCTAGACATTCACTTTTCACATCTTTACCTAGCTGCTGAGTATTAATGTCATCCTTTCTCCTATTTCTGGAAGGTAGTGGATGTGGAACTACATAGGCATTCCCTTGGTGAGGAGTATCTCTTCCCCCAGTCTTCAGAGTCTGACCTTTCTGACGTTCCTACATCTTTACCGCTGCCATTGAGTATCCCAGCACCAGTCAAAGCTTCTTCACCAATTAAGCAGTTGCGGGACTCCAGCCCAGATGCTTCTGTGGACAAAGGTAAAGTGAATGGGTGTTGGTGAAGTTCGAGTTCTTGGAACGTCAGCTCTTCTGGATACTTTCTCTTAATTGCTCTTGTGCCTTAAAGTTTGCCAGTGCTACCTGCTCCTTGATCACCCCAGATGATCATTTCCTCAGTGTACTATGACGTAATTCTGAAATTGTTACAATTTATTTATTTTTTGGGGGGTTGTGTTTTAGGTGTTTTTTTAATCTGGAGTTTGTTGAGTGGGCTCTGTTTTGCTGAAGGTAGTGAATATGGAGCTTTATGCAGCAGATGCAGTTGGAAAAAAAGTTGTTGAATAGCTTGTAGTTTTGTTCTTGGCAGACTGTTTTCAGAGGGTTTTTTAGGTTTCTGAATGTTTAGGGGACTGTGTATACATTTAAGGAATTGGTGTAGTGGTGTATTCAGTTAAATACGTTGGTGCCTAACATGAGTTGGCTGTGGGAGAACAAAAATGACTGCATAACTGTGGTGTTGAAAATAGAGAGTGAAGAAGACTTAGTGTATGTTTGTCTGAGGGATGGCATCTGTGCATGTCATCATCTCCTTCTCACCTGCCCCAGTAAGATCAGGAAATGCAGTACCCGTGGCAGTGGGGCCGCAGTTGGTGCCTTAAGATCATTTGAATAGCACGAAACAAGCTAGTGCTGGCCTCTTGGGCACAATGCCATGATTTTGAGTTTGCATGAAGTAGGGAAAACTGTGCCTCTGTTAGCATTTAGCTTTATTTTCTGAAACGTATGGTGTCAAGGCTTACATGACACACTTTGGTAAACCAGGCTGAGAAACAAGGGTGTCTTTTATGGTTTGCACATTTTAGAGTGAGAAACCTGCTGGAAACAGCAACTTTATGCTTCAAAATACGGTCGCATGCAGCATCATCTGATGCCTTTCTTGATTGTTTTTCCTGACACTCCTGTGTTCAAGGAATTGGCTTTAAGCTGGTGTCTTGCCTGGTGCTCTTTGTGGTAGGTGCCGTAATGCCACTGGCAGTGTTCTGGCTCAGCAAGAAGAATCTCCACTGTTTAAATGCGGTGTTTTCTTGTGGCCAAAAAAAGGAGAAACGCAACCAAATTTTAAATGCACAGGCTTTTTAATCAAACAGGAAGATATGCAGCACCTTTTAGGTGAGCAGTGCTACAGCCAACAGGAAGGAAATAAACCTGCTTTTGTTACACTGACAGGCAGTGGCTTCTCTCATCAGCTCCAGGTTAACTGATCTCCTTCTACATCAGATAAGGTGGATTCCTTAACATGGGTCAAAAGGCAGTAGGTGATCTACTTGTGCTCTTACTCCAAAAAATGCACTGCAAGATTCTCTGCAAAGGAGATCCAGCCTTAGTCCTGTGGAACCGAAACCGAGGAGACTTGAAACTACCAGCAGCTTTTGGTCAATGGAAGGGTCGTTCCAAGGAAATATGTAAGAAGTGGCTGATCACCTGCCACAGCTGAACAGCCTGTGCCCGGTAGCATTTTATTCTTCTTTTCAGAGACAAATTCAACAGGCTTGCTCAGGAGGAACCTCCTACCCCACTTTCTCCCCATTCAACGCTGCTCACCAGTTGCTTTTCCTTCCTTCCTTCGAGAGTGTGTTTGTTGTACCTTTTGTTTGTGTAGAGAAGCACCGTAAGGAATTGGGTATCTCAGCCTAAGAACTATTTCTCTTCTTTTCCCTGTTTTAATCAGGATTCCCTGGGAATGCTGAAACCGAAAGACATGCCACGTTTTATTCCCTGCCATCTTCGATAGAACGGACTCCCACCAAGTTAGCCACACAGAAAGTTGCCTTTGGCTCTCACGGAAATTCAGCCTTTCAACCCATTGCAGCTAGCTGTAAAATAGTGCCTCAAGGTCAGAGTCCAAGCCCTGCAGAGTCACCAGGAAAATCCTTCCAGCCTATCACCATGAGTTGCAAGATTGTATCAGGTGAATGTTAGTTTACTTATCCCAGTGCTTCACCCTGGAAAACAAGAGAGTGAACCCGTTGGACTTGTTTTGTGTTCTTCCCCTGATTTCCTGCCAATCTTTGAACATTGGGCAGTAGGAAACTCTAGAATAAGGAGCTAAACACACTTCTTAATGTTCAAGGAAAAAAAATACAAGTGTGAAATGCTTCACATCAGATCAAAAGCAGGATGAGAGCTGTTCTCTCCCTGTTCTTGAATGCTTTTAAGTATGAAAAAGATAGTCTTTAACTGGACTGCTACCCACAGAAAGGTCCAGGCAAGGACACATCTTCCGTGTTGGGTATTTGTATGTGGGAAGAAGCCATCCTTCTCCCTCCCACTTTCAGACAGCTGGGATGGATTAAGAAGAAAATTTTTCTCCTGATTATTGGGCAAATAATTAGGTTCAACCTTGTAGACTCAAATGGTCCATCTTGGACTTGCAATATCTCCTCAGATGGAACAGCTTTGGTCTTCCTCTTCCAGAAGTCCACCCTCTGTTGGATTAAATTGTCAGCTGACTGCATTGAGCAATGTGATACTCTTTTAATAGCTTCTGAACCAAACATGGTCAAGGTGCTGTTTACTCATTTCACTTATAGTCCTTTCCCTGCCCGGGCATGTTGCCATCCGCTGGATGATGTTTTACATCAGAAAGTTTTAATGTGCAGCTCACCGTGTCACATGTGAAGCTGAAAGATGACCTGTTACATCCCTTCAATTTCTGGTGTTGAGAGTAGAGAGGATTAAGCACCAGCTATCAGTATGTGTGATTTCTGATGATCTGCTCCCAGATAATTTTCCTCAAGTGTGTCTGGTTTGTTGTTTTTTTAAATTAAATTTCATTTTTGTTCCTTGACATCTTAAAACTGTACTCGGACTGATTTACATCTGAACCTATGACAAGTGCTTTCTTCTCTCTTAATAAGCTCTTCTCTTGATCTTCTTTTCCCAAGGCTTCCCAGAAAGCAAGAATTACAGGGGCCATCCTGTCTTTCTTAAGATCCTTGGACTGTTCTCTGTTGATCTTTGCTATTTAAATGTTTCCCTGCTAAATATTTTCCCAAGGTTCTGCTGTCTGCCAAGAAGTGTCACCCCTTTTAAATTTCAAAAGCAGTTTATAAGACATGGGGATTTTATTTGACCAGCATTTATGTTCCATTTTAATTGTCAGTCATTGCCAAGAAAGCAGATTAACAGGCAGTTAAAACTTAGTGTGCTTGCTGCTATCTCTTTTCTCTGATCATTTCTTTGCCTGTCCTTTTCTCTGCATTTCTTGTTTACCCCCTCATGCAGCTTTATTCTTCTCTAGTTTTAATCTGTCCTGGTCCTGTTGCCCAGAAGTTGCGCATTTTACAGTTTGCTTTAAAGGACTTCTGCTGTAGTGAGAGTAGCGAAGAGACAGGAGCATCCATGCCTGTCTGATGGCTGCTGTATCACACAGCCTTTTTATGTGAACTGTTCGGTTCCTGGCTCCGAATGCCTGTACTGCGGGCTCCACGGGGGAAAGAGAGGGCCTGTCAAGGAGCTCAGCTCTCTTTCTTCATCTCCTTGGGTGGACTGGTCTTGGCAGTGAAAATGGTGTAGGTAATGTTCCTCAGGTTTCAGGGGAGGACCAGATGTCTTCTCAAAGTCCCTCTGAACCCTGCATGTCCTGGTAGGCAGAGGGTGTCCAGGGTAGATATGAGCCATATTGCTTTTCATGCCTTTTCCTTTCCTTCTGTCTCCTCTTTCCTTCTCCAAGTCATGTGATCTCACTCAGGCTGGGAAATGCATCCTCAAGAAATGTTCCTTCTCTAAGCCATTTTAAAAAGTACTACTATTGCTGTGTTTTTATGTTCTTGCAACATTTACAAGATAGAAGCATTGGACTTTTTTTCTTAAGGTTCTCCAATATCAACCCCTAGTCCATCTCCGCTACCTCGTACCCCAACCTCCACTCCGGTGCACATGAAGCAAGGCTCTGCTAGCTCAGTCATTAATAATCCGTATATTATTGTGGACAAGCCTGGACAGATGGTTGGAGCAGCAGCCACAAGCACAGGTGTGTAGTGTGATCACAGAAGGCAGTGGCTTAGTCTTACGCATTCAAGTTTATTCCCCCTTTAAAATGATTAGTATAATAACAGTATTTCAGCTTGTAAAGGTGGAAGAGTACTTGACAGAGGGAGGTACTGTTGGTTTGCACAAATGACCTGTGTTAACATGGGTAAGGGTGTCTCAGACTTTAACATAACCTCCTTTAGGAAACAGCATGTAGTGCAAGGCTAAATTGAATTCCACGGATACCTCTTCAAAAAGAGCCTGTTCACTGCAGACAGAAAGGGAAGGGGAGAAGGTAATGAAGGCTGTGGTGCTCAGATTTAGACAGAAACAGTGCACAGGTGGTTGGGTGAAAACTGTATCACAGATGTGGACAAAATGCATGGAGAGCTTGCAGTGACTTGCAGATCAGTCTTAGGTCCCAGTGTACAGTGATCTAGATGTGTGGAAATGCGTAGCCCTGGTTTACCAGGAGAACAGTCGTGATGGTTTTTATTACTGCTCAAGTTCTAGCTGGTCTGATTCCAGCTGGTTTGGATTCCTCTAACTGGATTCCCTTGGTGCTTCAGTGGTGACATATCCGTGGGGCCAAGGGGGAAGACTGAACTGCAGGAGACGGGTGATGAGTATGGGAGACAATTTGTAATCTTTGTGTAGGGGCTGGAGGAGTGGTCACTCAAAAGTCATTTGTTTGTTGTGATTTGTGGCTAAGAACCACTGTCTATAAAAACACACTTGTTTGTACGTGTGTACTTACCAACACCTCAGAAAGATGCTCAGAGTCATGTGGTCAAGTGCAGCATCCATGTAACACATGAACTGTTTGCTGAGCGTGGTTGGAAAGTGCAAAAATTCTCCTCTTAATAACAGTTCCTCCTTTTATCTGAGGCAACACAGCTGTCATGTTCATTTTAACCTCATCTCAGAAGGTAAAGTATGTTTTGGGGCTTTCTTGATAACAATGAAGCTGTTTCACAAATAGGGTGGGGTTGGGTTTTTTTGTTTGGTTGGGGGTTTTCTGCCTTTTTTCTTTTCTGTTTCTTCTTTGCCTCCAGCCTGACTGTCTACTCTGTATACGTGGTTTGTCATGGTTTGGATAACTTTTGTGTTCTCCTAGTAGAGATTTGTACACGGAGGGTAGGATCTGTAGTTGCACCAGATGGTTTGGACATGCAAGCCTTAACACTGTTAAAGGTGCAGTTTACCACCATATTAGTGTGATGTAAGTACAGACCAGCCTGGAAGAAACTGCCTGCTGCCTCTCCCTCCCCTGTGCTCCTGCCGCTTCCCCTGTCTCCTGCACAACTCCAGTTGGATCAGTGGCAGAGCAGAAAATTAATGCCCTCTCCTCCCCAAATTGAGCTTTGTTGTCAGATAGCCTCGTTGCTGGACCTGTATGAAGGAGCAAGAAGGAATGTGAAACTGGCTTTTTGGCAACAGCAGCCAGGCTGGATTGAGAGTAACATGATACTACAGACAGTCACTAGGGTGTTTTTGATAGGACTGCAGATCATATTTTAAAAAGGGGTGAAATCTTTATGCTCTGGGAAAGCCAGCCTTCCTAAACCCCATTATTTCGAGAAGCAGCTGCTCATTTACTTTTAAATTCAAATGCAGATTGTAGTACAACTGTATGAGAGACTCTTGCCGTGTTTTCATGTGTGTAATCCGTGGCTTTGGCACCTCTTGAGCAAATGAAACTAACAAACCAAACCAACAGCAGTAACACTGCTGCTGCTGAGCAACCAAGTGTTGTGTACACACTGATAATGCAGGGTAAGTGTACCACTGAACCCCCATCCAGCTCGGGGTGGGGGGGTCTGGAGGGAGCTGTGGCACATGTATCCAGATGATAATTTTTCAAGAGCAGCCTTCTGCAGGCAGAGGACCTTACGTCCTCATTCCTTATTTCTGTTTCTTCCTTTACCCTACTCACTCTGTCCCTTCCTCTTGTTTCTCTTTTCTTTGTCTCCCTCCTTTTCTGGCCTTCCTTTTCCTTCCCACTCCAGCCTCCTCCAAGCCTTCCCCCGGTGCCAGTGTCTGAGGCTAGTATAGGTTCAGAGGGCTTCTGGGCAGTGGAGGACATCACATCTGCAGCAGCAGGTTCTGACTGGCAGCTCATTTACTGTCTTAATTTCATATATATATGCACCTGCAGCCGCCCAGGAAGGTGCCTGACCATTTGGCTGCGGCAAGTGGAACTGTGGGTGGAGGGTACCTCCTCTGAGGTGTGGATTCTTCAGGTGGAAATTCGGTAGTGGGTTTGTTTTGTGCTCATGCCAACTCTCACTGATGTACTTCATGGAGAATACAGAGTTGAAATTAGGAGAGGTTTCATGTGTTCAGTGGCACTGCTCCCTGGCCCTCACCCAACATCTGCTTTCTTTCCCAATACGCAGGGAGCCCAACCAGCAAACTGACCAGTGTTTGTCAGGCCTCTCATGGAACTGCATCTCCTGTATCAAAGACCCAAGGGAGTAGTTTTGTCACCTCAGCTGTCAAGGTAATGTTCTCATTAGATGTGTACTTTCCATTTAAAATCCAGCTTCCTATTAAATGGGGCTTTTTTGTATTATAAATTCTGCATTTCAGGCAAGTTCTTTTGGTTGTCATTTCATATGAAGGTTTACAGTGTCTAACAAATGGAGCTGTATGAGAACATGGTTATACAAGAGGATAGTGTCACTTCATGCAGCTCTAATTAGACTTGCCTACACCTCTGTTAAAGGCGCTGCTCTTTTGCTTTTCTACAAGGAAATCCATGGAAGGCATAGCTCTCAAAATGTCTTATCTTTCAAAAAAGCTTTTCTGTAGCTGACTTTGATCTTCTTCACTTTGTTAGTGATGGTATATGATTAAACCAGAGGTGCGTACCTCAAAACCTTCATTCTGTTTGTTATTTTTGTACAGCAGCTGCTCCTAGCAGCCTCAAAAGAGCTCATTTAGTGGTTTTTATGACTGTCTGCATTTAGAAAAATGTTTGTGTAAACAGTGGAGTAACCAAATGTGTAAACAAACAGTGATAAATCGGGTTCATGCTTCTGATCTGCAAAGCCCAAAAGGTACGGAGCTCAAGTGTCTCACAAAATCTCTCCCACATCTTGTGCTTGGAAAGATATTTCTGGCAGGGAAGTGGCATCAGTGAGTCTCTTCCTGAAAGCAGCTGGTGGGTGTGCTGCTGAAAGCAGGAGCATTTCCCTGTCTCCAAGTCACAAGAATATTAATGCAGGATATGGAGAGCAGGGGGAAGGCTTGCCAGTCAGCCTGCAGAGAGCAAATCACTTCACATTTGGAACTGAAATCCTTCCTATGTCTGTTCTGGAAAAAGTGTTGAAGATTGCTGTCTGAAGCAATTAGTTTGGAATAGCATTTGAAGTGTCAGGTGTGCAGCTAGCAATTCAGCTTTTAAGAGCCTGTCCGCTCAGATGGATTTCACTTAATTCTGTTGAAAACCATTCATTAGTCTTTTTATTTTTCACTGATTTGGGACAGTTCCTTATGAAAGGTTCTCAGTGAGACAAAGTAGGCACATGTCATTAGTAACAGTTGAATTCTGTACTTGCAGGGCAAAGTTAAAAACTTAAAATATTTCAAAAATGCATATAAAAATCATAGCTCCGTAAACAGAAATGTATTTTGATTTGTCTTCTGGTTGGTGGGAAAGCTGTAATTTTGTGGTTTCTTTAAAGAGGAGGGAGTGTCTGATAGTTCAGTGTGGTGTTACAGATTGTGCTTAACTCACCACTTGTCATCTCTTCACTAGATGCTAGTTTCCTCTGCATTTTTTTAATGACTTAAGGCTGTTTCCTCAGGCATTTTAAAATGACCAATATACAGGCTGCTGTTGAGAAGAATGGTTATGCCTCTAGCCTTGTCTTCACACCTCCCCCTGTTTGCTACCAGTTATATGGTGATGTGGTGAACCAGAGCAGACAACCAATCTGGTTGAAAACTAATCTGTTTTCAGCCATATGTATCAGTACAAGGAAGGAGGCAGAAGTATTAGGTTAGAGTCTGAGGGTTTGCTTTCTGGTCATGTCCCACACTTGGGTTGGATCAAGTGATTGCTAAACCATGGCTTTGGAGTTCATATTGATTGTAAAAGAGTGCCGTTATCTTACTTAAACAAAACAGAGCCATAATAAACTTCCTCAGATGCCTTTGAATTCTCTACCAGCCTCAGATGGAGAAATGCTGAGTGCATGATTTCGCAGGTGTGAAAATGTTTTTTACTCTGTTTAGTTACGTAGCCTCACTGTTCCTGCCAAATGGTGAGTTCTTCCTGGAAAGACTGTGCCATCACATTTTTCTAGTTACAGGAGAGCAAAAATTCATCTGCGAGAACTTTGCTTGCAGACTTGAACACTTTCTTCCCCTACGTAACTTGTTTCTTCTTAGATTGTCCTATCTCTCTGAGACTGTGTATAGAATCACAGAATGGTTGAGGTTGGCAGGGACTTCTGGAGATCAACACAGGGTCAGCTAGAGCAGGTTGCTCAGGAATGTGTGCAGTTGAGTTTTGAGCATCTCCAAGGCTGGAGAGTCCACAGCCTCTCTGGATAGCTTGTTCCAGGGTTTGATCACTATTAAATTTGGGGAAAAAAAGAAAAAATCTTTTCTCGTAATTAAACAGAACTTCCTGTATTTCAGTTTTTCAATTTCTGCCCATTGACTCTTGTCCTTTCATTGGATACTATTGAGCGTTGTGTGGCTTCATCTTCTTTACACCTTCCTATCTGGTATTTGTACACATTGATAAGATCCCTCCTCAGCCTACTTGAATTTTACAGCTCTGAAATGCTTTATATAAAAAGCTGGTCAGGGAACATGAGTTGATGTCTTTCAACTGTGTATGATATGGTAAGAAACAGATTCTGCTGTTGGAGATGTAACTTTCCAAATAAAATTTGCTTTGTAGGTTGTATTAAGTGTTACATTCCTTTTACTTAAGTGTTAACTGATTTTGGAAATGTCTTGTACAGGTGATTTGGCCTGCCCAGATGGTCCGTGCTACCCTTTCTTAGCAGTCACTTGTTTTATTTCATGTATTGATCATTTCACTGATTCTTACACCATGTCTTCCTATTCACAGCAGGAGGATTCTCTGTTTGCCACCATGCCACCCCTTTGTCCCATTGGGAGTCACTCCAAGGTGCAAAGCCCCAAATCAGTCACTGGAGGACTTGGAGCTTTTACAAAGGTATTCCTCTTGGCTTTTGTGCCAGGACAAGGAGCCCCACAGTGCCATTTTATGCTGATTTGTGCCACAAACCATGTAACTTCCAGTGCATGTAAAACTGTTACTGGAACCAATATGTCTTGCTGCCATAGGCTCTCTAGCACTTCTCAAAAATGTATCTTATTTCTTTTGTTTGCCTGTGGCTCTGCTGTACCCATGATCCTTCTTTTTATCTGCTCTTTTACCCTTGTTTTTCTTTGAATCACTGTCATATTGAGGTTGGTATTTTAAAAGCTGTGTTTAGAGTGATACAGTAAAAGTAAACTGCAGTAGATCTGTCTGAAGCTTCTTAAAAAATGATTCAGTGATTTTTGACTCTCAGGTGTTACCACTTCTGAGTATGTTTCTTTAAATGTTACCATCTAGAATTTAAAATTGTTTCTGGCAATATTAGGTGATTCAAGTAAAAGGTGAAAGAATGCTTCCCACCAGTTACAGTACTTAACAGCGATCTAACGCAAAAAAAAACCCAGCCTTTCTTGACTCATGGCTCTTAGGGATTAGATTTAGGGCCTGTCCCAGAGAAACAAAACGTACACAGGAGAATAATGTCAGATACAATAATCTACATTATCTATAGCTATAATATTGGTGGTAATTGTGCAGGATAGGAAAAAAAAAAAAAAAAAAAGGAGGTTTAGAGCATGTTCTGAACAGGAGGGTGCTTAGAAATTTGAAACCTTAGTGTTGTGGCTCCATGCTGAGGTTCAGGGCCTGAAGAAGTCAGGTCTGGACAAGTCCACTGTTAGTGTGACTAGTAGTTTTATCATTACTAGGAATTTCTGTGATTCTGTAATTTCTATGAGCACTTCTCAAATCTGGAGCACTTTGTAAATACAGACACCCCCCCACACACACTCGTGTGTTGGGAGTAGCCCTCACCTTGGAGCTGAGTTAGAGAGACCACTTGGTGGTAAGAACCACATCTGAGTTTACTGATTGTTGCCTGCCCTTTCCTGCAGACAGGCTGTTCCAGAAATGATCCCAAGTGATTTAAGGTGTTTGCTTGTCTTACTATTTCTTCCTATTTAAAAGGTGATAATAAAGCAGGAGCCAGGAGAGCTTCCCCAGCAACCTCAGCTACCAGCGACAGGGACAGGGACAACCACCCAGACCTCTGTGCAGCAGTATGTCACTGTAAAAGGGAGCCACATGCTAGCCTTGTCACCACAGAAGCCGGTCGTGAGCACAGGCGAGGGGACGGTGCAGCCGAAGGTATGAGGCGCTTGGGCATCCTTGGTGCGGTGTAAACTGTCTTGGTCTTATTGGAACACTTCATGCTTCTCTCAGGGGCATAGGGTTGCTTCTGTCTTGGACCCAAGCAGCAGCAGCATGGTTAGCTGGTTTCCCCATGCGCTCAGAGTAGCTCATATCATGTTCACTTTGAGAAAGGAGCAGGGTGAGCAGGCACTGTTGCGTTCCATTGTGTACAGGGAACACCTCCCACTTCTGTCGAACCCATTGCAACAGTGGGGTTGCCAGAAAATTGGCTGCCGTCATCTGCTCATGCTGAAGCTCATCCAGGTCTTTCTGTAAGAGGAGGCAAATGCTTTCCTCAGACTGCAGGCCTGCAACAAAAAAGAACAGGACAAATGGGGGATGGGGTGGAGGCTGAGCCAGAACTAGCATTAGGTGGAATCAGTCCTACTTGAGTGGCAACTCAAGTGTTTTATTGTAGGAATCAGTGCCAATGCAGTGCTGCTATGACAGGAGTGATGCAGCTTCTGAGAGAGCATGGTAACTGTGCAGTGACAAGATGACAAAAGTGTCAGAAATTGTCTCCATTCTTTCCTGTTTCCATTGTGGATAGAGTCAAATCATATGCCAAGCACAAGAGACTACATACGGAGCTTTCACTTTTGCATAAATAAATTTATATTTACATTTACAACACTTCATTTTCCTTTTTACTGCCTTATTTGCCTGTTTGAGCAGGTATGCAAACTCATGTTTCCCTGCAGTTATTGTTACCACATAAAATTGAAGCGCTTTGTGGGCTCTGCTTTGAGGCCACAGTTTTCCCAGGGAGTTTGTTCCCATGACTGTGTTGAAACTAAATTTCTGGATCTCTGTGCTTTGCCAAGGCAAGCTTTATCTTCAGCTGGAATTAAGCCATTGCTTATATATCAGAAAAAAATGGAAGTGCCCTGTAATTTGAATGTACTTAATCTCTTGTGGGTGCTCTGAAATCCCGGTTGTGTTTAACAGTTTATCGTTTTACTTGGGATTGGCCTCTTGCCAATTTCATTTTGTTTCTGAATGAATAGCTTTTATACGTGACTAGACACGTATAAAATGTCCTGAAATGTCTAGAGATAGAGGTAGCGTACTAGCTAGAATTCACATGATTGCTCTTGCTAGCAGCACGTCATCCAGTGCTTATTTGTTGCAGGTTGTTGGCGTTCCAGTTGGTTCTGCTTTGCAGTCGACAGTGAAACAAGCGGTGGCTATAAGTGGTGGCCAGATACTTGTGGCAAAATCTAGTTCTTCAGTAGCAAAGGCTGTTGGTCCAAAGCAGGTTGTGACTCAAGGTGTAGCCAAAGCCATCGTGAGTGGAGGCGGAGGGACAATTGTTGCTCAGCCTGTGCAGACCATTACAAAGGCCCAAGTTTCTTCCACAGGTGCTCAGAAAAGTACATCTCAAGGCTCAGGTAGAGTAATTTTACACCTTGTTAATAGCTCATGATGGGTAGACTTTGCGGCTCAGTAATGATTTCTTCAACTAACTATGTGTGATTGAAAAACTTCAAAATTAGTAGAGAATTCTGTAGGGAAATTCGGGCTAACTGAGATTAGTAATAAAGAAAATGTTAACTCATTATCTGTAAGGGGGAAGAGGGAGCACAAGTACTTTAGAACATGCAGTGTTCTGTGAGTGGAGATCGGACAGATATGCTGGGGAATGTTCTGGAGACCTAGCAGACTTTCATGGAGCCAGGCCTCACATTTTTGCCCAGCATTGTGGTCCTTAGATGTTCAAAGGGCTCCACATAAATCCAACCAACAAGAGCCAACTGTCCTTATTTCATCTCCACATCTTCCCCAGCGCTTACAGTTGCAGGAGTATGGGTGGAATCATCCCACCTGCTTCTGCACACAGCTGGCTTTAGCTGAGTGTGTTAGCTCAGGCTCTGACTGAAAAGTCTTCTGTGGCCTCTGGATTGGAGTAAGACCCCATGGCTGTGCTGCTTTGGCCTGCAGCTGTAAGTGGTACTGCACGCAGAGAGAGGTTTTTTGTTTTTTGTTTTTTTCAGACCTATTTAAAAAGTGTCTCTGCATCACTGGTAAAGTTAATCTGTGGTTAGGCCAGCTATGTATGGATTATCGAAGGCTAGCTGCATGTCATTCCTAGTACTTTCAACTTGTGCAGATTTCAATGCATACTGCTTTCTGCAAGCAGTAGTTTTATTTTTTTTTGTTCTTCCTTTCTAGTGATGGCTACACTGCAGTTACCAGCCACCAACTTGGCAAACCTGGCAAACTTACCACCAGGCACTAAACTGTATCTCACCACCAACAGCAAGAATCCTTCTGGGAAAGGGAAACTGCTTCTGATACCCCAAGGAGCCATACTGCGAGCCACAAATAATGCCAGTTAGTCTTGCAGGGAAATCTAATGAGTTAAATAATGTAATCACTGCATAATTAATATGTTTGGTATTTTTGCTATAAAGCGTCCTGGTACTGTGGAAGTCAGTAATGGGATGGGGTTTCTTTGTTCACAACAACACAGTATGTGGTGCTTTTTAAGACCTGGATCTCACAAGTGTCTTCTATTTTAGGTGCAGCTGCTTTTCATGCAGTGCTCTCATTGTCTTTCTCTTTGTGCTGAAAGCAGAAAGCGTAATTTTCCTCAAAATTCTGTGAAGGGTTATCTTTAACTCTTCCTTGTGATCTGTAGGAAGAGACGACTGCATTTTCACGATGTAGAACTGAGATGGATTTGAATATAGTTGTGAAAGCTATTAATAAGTAATGGAATGACACCCTGGAGAAGCTAGAAATATAAGAAACTTAACTTCGAAAAGGCAAAGATACTGTATCTGGAATGAGGGAAAAAAATAATTTTTAATATTGATACAAGGTTTGGCCCCAAGATGTTGAGACCAACAGAAGCACCTGTTTGTTATTGGGCTTGTGAATCAAACTTGCTGGGACATACATGGAGAATAACATTGCTAAAATAGTTCCAATGGGTGATACTTTGCTTATAGTGTGCTGTTCCTGTAGGGTAAGAATACTGCAGGTTTTGGACTGTGTAGATGAAGAGTTTTGTCATGAGCCTTCTCCAGGATGCTCCTTTTGAGGCTGAGAGTTGGGATGGGAAATGGTTTGGGAGCAAACTTTTTTGCTCCCAGTTCTGATACTGGCAGTGAGAAAGAGGTATTATTCAGTTTAATATACAAGGCTGTAAATACCAGCAACATAGCAGCAGAGTACATGTCACTGAAGAAGTAGGTACTCCTGCTGAAGGTATTTTTGGGCTGTAGAACTTGTGATGGGATCCCTATTGCTTGAGATTGAGAGGCAGCTGGGGCAGTCCAACTTTGACAAGGAAATAATCTCATAGGTGTTGAAGAAGAGCAAATACTTGCAATTTTTATGGCAGAGCCATAAATTCTTTTTTTACCCATTTCTTAATGAGACACTGCAAAAAAGACAGTGTTCAGGCTGTTCCTTCTGGAGGCAGAGCAATATCAAAGTATCACTGCAAATTACCGCTGCTTGGTATCCATGATCTAATATTCCATTAACAAAATTGTACTGGAACAGCCAACAAAAGTAAAATTGGGAAGCCAGTGGGATTCAGAGTGTTTCTAGGCCTTTTGCTGCAGATTCATAATCTGTAAAAGACTGATGAAAAGACTTGATCTGTTGGACAGCATTTTCTTTTGATAGAAAATTTGAAACAGCCTTCAGTGAGCTGTGCTTGTCCACCAGTCCTTATTTCCCCCATAGCTCCTTTCATTCATGGCATTTGCTGAGCTGTAAGAGAACACAGCAGCTCATCTGAACTGTGCTGTACTGGGTAATAATGTTACTCAGCTGCAAAACATGTGACAGCAAATGCCTTGCAAAACCAATTACTTGTCTATACAGGGATATTTAGCAGCTGACAGTGTCTGATCACTGAAGGGTTGAGCCTTTTCTTCTGATTACAGGTCTCCAATCTGGTTCTTCTACGAATAGTGGAGGTGGAGGTGGAGGAACCCAAAGCACAAGCAGTAACTTGTCACAGCACCTCACCTATACATCCTACATCCTGAAGCAGACACCCCAGGTCAGTGACATAAGCATCTCGGTTGAAAAAGATTGACATTTCAGGCTGCTGCAGTGTTAGGTGGATGTCCTGTGGCTCAGCAGTCCATGAAATGTTCTTGGATTATGGGATCTAGATCCTCTCTAACAACCCTTGCATCTCTTCCCTCTGCCAAGCACCTGCTTTACTACTTTGTGTTACTATTGGCACATCTCAGCCCCACACCTCCCCTTGCAGGCTGTGAAAGCAGCACTGAATAAGGCCAGAGTAAGCAGTGGGTGGAGAAGAGACAGTGCCTGGGTGGCAGGGCCGCAAGGGTCACCGAAACAAGAGAGGTGATATGGTGGAGATGATGCTGGAAGAGCATAGTAGGGTACGTACATAGTAGGTTACATAGTAGGGTATGTAAGAGTTGGAGGAAAGCCTGAGAGATGAGAGAATAAAGGAGAGCTGTTAGAGTGAAACAGCAAGGCTGAGTAAGAAAGAAAAATGAGGAAACCTAGGATTGTGTGAAGGGATCCATGTGTGACACTGGGTGAATGAAGCCTCTGAAGGGTAGCAACTGAATACTGATGTGAGGCAGGAAGGGTGGCAAAGTCTGAGGAGGTAGGTTATTAGAATGCACACCTCTGGTTGTCGCTGTGATTTCTGCATGGTGACCTCTGAATATATAGCCTTTGTAGGGGAACTAAATAAGTTTTGAAGCAAGAAGGTGACACAATGTCTCAATTTCTCTTGGTTTTTTTGTGGTTTTGTTTTGCCTAGCCCAACAGAAGCCTTTCTGATCTTGCATACTAAGCAGCATTTGTCACAAAGAGTAAACTTGAAAAGCATGAAGTGTGTTAAATTGTAGTGGATGCCTCTGACAAGACAGGAAACTGTTGGGTTTTTTTCACTCCCTTCCTTGCATCAGAAAGTGTTCTACACTGAGGAGACTGTGTCTAGCTCTTAGTGCAGAAGGATCCCCTGTAATTAGCAGTGCCTTGTCTCAAAGGATGAAATACTGTTGTTGCATTGTATCTACAGGCTTTTATGCTGTAGTGACATTTCCAGCTTTCTGTTGACATCTTAACTGTGTTTCAAAGTGCTGACCTCCCTAACTTATTTCTGGAACAGGGTACCTTTCTGGTCGGCCAGCCTTCTCCTCAGAGTTCTGGAAAGCAGCTGACTCCAGCTTCAGTTGTTCAGGGCAGTGTAGGAGTTGGAGCATCTTCCACACAAGGACAAGCACTAAAAGTGATAACTGGACAGAAAACAGCTCTATTTACACAGGTAACATGCAAATGGGGTATTTCTTCCTTACCAGTTAACACTTTATCAGATAAAGTATAGGAAACACAGCCACACACTGTGAGAGCTTTTCCTTTTGTAGTTGTTTGGTTTGCTTTGCTTTTGTACAGTTACGATCCTGACTGTACTGTGATGAGGATGGCACTTAAGAGCCTACTTTCATATGCAGATATTGGACCAGAGTTTTCCAGCTGTATTTCTGTTCTTGGAGTCGGTTATGTGTAAGCTTAGGTTGAAAAATGTGCTCTGGGACTTCTTATTGAAATTGAATTAGAGAAGTGAAAACAGTCAGGTGCAAAAATGTGCTTAAATATTTGAACCTTAGAAATAGGTGACCCAATAAAGCTCTTAAAATTTTTTGGTTCTGATATCCTTTAAAGGTCCTTCTTTTAAAAACTACCAAGTGGTCCCTATGAAATTCAGAATCCCCAAGTGTACTTGTAACTGATCATCCATAATTCAAGATTGATGGGCATATTGTTGCAAAGTCAGCAGTTTGGTAAAGTTGATTTCTGAGGTGATAATTTTGTTCCACCTATTATTGCCATAATTTGCCTTGTTCAAAAATCTTGAAAATATTTTTCAGTATTCTAAAAAGCATTTGATCTGTTTGTGGTGTTGTTGCGTTTTGTTGGGGGGTTTGAAGTAATTTTTTTTAAAAAATCCAAATAAATACACCTTTTTCCTTACACGGAATTATTTTTCAAAGACTGCACCCAGTGGACAGACGTCGCTTGTGAAAATATCAGATGGGTCTATAAAATCAGTGCCTGCCTCATCCCAGCTCTCCAAACCTGGCACCACTGTGCTGAGAGTATCCGGAGGTGTTATCACCACGGCTGCTGCTCCTGCCATGGCCCTTCCCACAAACGGGGTGGCCCAGGTGAGAAACAACATTTCCAGTATTCTGTAATACAACGTTTGCACTCTAGCAAGTATAATCCTCAGGAAAGGACTTCTGCTGCTTTCTTCCCCTGTTGTTGTTATTCTCAGTCAGCACCAGTGGTGGGTCTGCTTTTGTTTGTGTACCAGGACAGTGAGACAACTCCTTTTTTGTTGGGTTGTTTGCTGTTTGGCATAAAGTAATCTGTGAAGAAACAAGACGAGAAGAGAAACTGAAACTTGTACTTTCTTGCTTTTAATGGTATTATAATTCACGTAGGCAGGGAAGGCTTTATCTGAAATGGCTTTTGCAATTGTAGAGATCAGATTTTTGGGGCTATGCAGCTTTCAAACACCACATCTGCTGCTGGTACAAAAATTCGAAGAAGAATGTGAAATGCCTGGAGCTCTGTATCCAGCAGGCCAGTGGAAGCCAGCAGTAACTAGACTGCAGGTCACTTTTCTGAGATCACAGCCTCTCCACAGTGCTTAGTGCCCAGTCTGCTCTCAGCAGGCTTCAGAGGCCAGCAGTGGCCAGAGTTCATGGTCCTGACTGAGTTCAAAGGATGTCTCTCCTCTCCACCCCAGGGGAGTCGTAA
The DNA here is from genome assembly GCF_018691265.1 of Tyto alba. Classification (NCBI taxonomy): domain Eukaryota; kingdom Metazoa; phylum Chordata; class Aves; order Strigiformes; family Tytonidae; genus Tyto; species Tyto alba. The sequence continues at coordinate 25,075,435 of NW_024881262.1, read as the reverse complement.
CAGTGCAGCCTTGGAACAAGGTGCTTTGGCGTAGAGTGAGGTTGGAAGCAAAACATTTGCCTGTGTGTGGATGCAGCCATGTATCCCATTGGTTCAGGTTGTCCACCTGAAGTGGAGTTGGAGTTCACAAGGTGGGGAGGAGACAGCAAAAAGGAGAGTGTATAATTCACTCCCAGGGTTCCTCTAGCCTTGCTGCTTTGCCTGTGGGGAGGCAAAGATTAAACAAGTGGAGAATTGATTCCATGCTGCCCTCAGAGGGCTGAGTGCTGGGATATGCAGCCTATATAGATGAAGATGCTAAAGTTTGTGTTAAGTGCTACTCACTGTTTTTAGGGCTCTTAGTGAAGCTGCAGAGATAGAAATTTTCCATCCAGCCTCTTTATCCCAAACTTTTTTCCCATTTGTGTACTGATACCTTTGGACTTCTGAGCAGCAGGGAAATATGAGACGTTCCTGGGTCAAATTTCCCATCTGAAGGCCTACCTGCTTACTGAAGTTAAGGGCCCTGGCTCCAGATACTATCAAGGCAGTTGTGGTAGCAGTTCCTGTGTGCACAGTTTCACTTTTTCTGCTCAAAACAGCCTCCATTCTCTGTGTGCCATCATTGGGGGGGGGGACTTTTGGATATGTGCTTCAGAACCTCTTGTTTCTTAATGATTGGTAAATATACATTTGGTTTTGCTACTTCTAGATGTTACCTCATTGTGCTTATTCTTGAGTTATCCATGGCGTGAGGAGTTTGTTATTCCTCTCTGCCTCTTTCTTGCAGCAAGTAGATAATTCAGGTTCCAGCTCATCATCTTCTGGAACTCCTGCAGCAAAGACATCTGGACAGCAACACCAAATCTGTATAAGCCAGAGCCAGTCTACTTCATCAGTAGTGAATAAGACTGCTACTTCCACTGTTGTAAGTGTTGCTTCTCTGATGACTACACCAACGCCTGTGACTGGAAAAGCTGCAGTATCAGGTATTAAGTTCCCTTCATGCCTCTCCTATAGAAAATTAGAAACCAGGTGTGAGTTCTTTAGATGTCTTCACTGTAAATGGAAGAATATAGACTTAACCTGCATTTGTGAATGTGTAAAAGTCAAGTCATGCTTTCTAAAACATCTTATTAGCATAAGATGTTATGGCTGAGCCAAAGAGATGTCTAATTTGGCATCCTGTCACATCAGTGCATTGACTATCTATTACAAATGATAGCACGAGTTGCCCATTGGTGTTGGAGAGGAATTTTAGTTTTCATGCCAGGTTCTCAGAAGATGCATTCTGCCTATTCAAGAGCACAGGGTATTACTGAATGCTGAAACTATGAAGGTATCGGCAATACTACAGACTTACTAGTTTGTGAAAGTGAAACTCCGCTGAAGCCGGAGAAGCTGCATGAGCAGAATTTGTCTCTGAGACTTTGCATCAGCTCTGTTTGGCTTGGAGAGAGATCTTGATTAGGAGAAACTGAAGGCTTTGACGTCAAAATCCATTAAGTACAGTGAAGTACATTGGATCTGGAATGTTTCAAGTTAATAAAGAGGAGGTAATAAAGATGGACTGCCCTTATGTAGAGGGCATTTTTCCTTACTTAGTTTTATTGTCTTCCAGTATCTTTTGTATCATACAGAGCAAATACAGCAGGTTCAATTTGAATATTATGGGTTAAAATTGGAAATTTTCATTTTGACTGATTTACCTGCTAGCACGTTCTGTTCACTTGAAGTGGCTTCTTACTAAGTGGAAACAATAAAAATACAGAAAAGAGAAAATAAATGACACTGAGTTCATCTGACAGTGTCTTTTTAAAGCAGCTCTTCCTGTTTCCTATGTATGCAGTCTTCCAAACTCCTCCTTTTTGATTACTCTGTTTTTCCCAGAGCTTGGAAGTAAGCAACACAGACTGCTGAGACAGCTACAGTTCTGCAATAAGCAGTGGAGTATTTTCCTCTTTGCAAACAAAGCAGCAAGCTGGTTTTGTTTTGTTTTTTTTGTTTTCTTTTGTTTTTGTTTGTTTGTTTTTGTTTTGTTTTTGTAGAAAGTATGCTGTTCTAAATAGCTTTCAGATTAAAACTCTCATTTAGGTATGAGAATGCTACCTAGATTTTGTTTTGTTTTTTGTAACCTAAGGCACTGACTGCATCATGAAAAGCTTTTTCTTCAAGAATCCCAAAAGAAACAGGAGCTGTAAAACATGTTGTTTCAATGTTGAGTTTTTTCAAAAAAAACAAAACAAAAACAAAAACCAAAAAACACCCCAAAATCTGTGTTAGAATTAATGAAGATTTGTATTTTTACAGGCAACTTTTCAAAAAGTATCTCAAATTTTCCCTTGTTTTGCAACAAACAATGTCGCCCACCCATCAGGCTAATAGAGTTAGTTGAAAATGTCCCTTCTTACTTGCCCTGCCATCTGGGTCCCTTGCTGTCCTATCCTGCCACATCTGTGCATCACTCACAAATGGATTGGTAATACTAGGTTAGCCTTCTTGCCTGGAGGTGAAAGCCTAACTGACCAGTGTTATGCATCTTTAAAAACCAAGAGACATCTTCACCAGACCTTGCATGTGTAGTATTTGGAAGGCAACTGTGTTTCTTAAACAATAATAATAAAATATGAGGAGAATGGAAACTTTATCTCAAAACAAATCGTGAGTATAAAATTACCATCGTGAAACTAAGAAGTCTACTGTTGTCAGTGTTCTGAAGTGGAAGGCTATTCAATTTCCACAGTCTGAAGAAAAGTTAGCTATAGATTGAACACAGTTATATTGAAAATAGCCGGTTTACCAGTAGAAAGAATGGACATAGGCCCAGATCATAGTGTTAGAGTGCGGGCTCTGGTGGCCTGGGACATCGTCACTGTGGAGGAGAGAGCTGGTGGACAGATGATGAGTTCTGCTTGTCCATGGCACTACGTCACAGCTTGGAGCCATGCTGATTTCCACCGAAGTCACTGCGTGCTGCCATTCATAATGCTGTTAATATCTGAATGTCCTGCTTGTTCTTTTAGCCTTGACTAAAGTCAGTGATTCAATTCAGTCCCCACTTTAATATGCTTCATAGCTTGATTAGCCATCCTTATGGATGTATTCAGTGCGTGTCACAGAAAGATACAGGACACTCAGTTCAGGTATGTCCTTCATCAGGCTTGCTGCACAGCCTTGGGCTTGTCGCTTAGTTAACATGTGGTTGATTGTGCTCTGCTGACTGCAGTGGATGCTGCTAAGCTGAAACACAGAGGTGTGTGTGGCACTTGGATACCTCAGGGAGAGTGGCTGTGTAAGTACAACAGAGCTGTAGTTCACTGCCTTACCAGGCCCTTGAGCACAAGGTCTTGTTCTGACAAGTGTTTTACTCTGCTGAGCCTGCTTCAGCTGAAAGGTTTGTGTTACATCAACTTTTGTTTAAGATTACTTAGGTAGTTAGGAAACTTGCTTTGCAAATATCAGCGCTGTGCAGCATGTAATACTGTGCACACTGTGGTGCAGCACCCCAGTATTTTAGCAATAATATGTGTCAGTGAAAACTTGTCTGACACTTCACTGACCTGTGGCTTGTTAAGAGGGTGGCAGTGCTAGCTTACATGCCGTCCTAGTTTAGGCAGAAAGGGAGAGGAATAGCTGGAGATAAACTAAATGGTGTATTTTATTTAACATTTTGTCTTCCGTTCTTCTTGCAGGGTTGCTAAAAATCCACTCAAATCAGTCTAGTCCACAGCAGGCTGTTCTGACAGTTCCCAGCCAGCTTAAACAGCTCGGTGTAAACACAGCTTCTGGAGGTGTTCAGACAATACTCATGCCTATGAACAAAGGTAAAGGGCAGAGGAGGATGACAGATGATGTTTGAAAATTTCCTTTGACTCAGGGTAGCTCTTGGTCACTATTGGCATACATGGTCAAAGATAGAGATAGAAGAAAATGTAGCAAGGAAATTCATCCCTAAACTTTGTGCTGCAAAAACACTGTGTTGCTTCTGAACATGGTTATTTGTCAAAGTGTATGAAATTTGATTTTTTTTTTCTTTGCTGTCCGTTTTTTTTTTTTTTTTTTTTTTTTTTTTTTCTCTTTTACCTCTGCAGTGATACAATCACTTTCTACCAGCAAAGTTTCAACTGTTTCAGCTGTCACGGCAGCAAGTACAGTTGTCCCTAGTCCCTCTCCGGCATCCATCACTAAAGGTAACAAGGAATTTCTCAGTAAGAGAAGTAGCAGAAATAAGCTGGTGCTGCTTTATGCAAGTGGCCTGTCTATGAAAGTAGACCCTGTGACTGTGGGTTCCTTTATTTCCATTGTTAGTAGGGTTTAAATCAAGTAAAAATGGTATCTGGGGATTAGGAAATTAACAGTGACTTCCCCATTAACAAATCCCAAAGCACAGGCAAGTACAGAGAGAAATGAGGATGTTCTAGAAAGCTGCCATGAGTACTTGAAACATTCATTGTTTCAACCCATACTTGCAGAAATGCATAGGACAGCATGTATTTAATCACAGTTACTTCTGTCCTCAGAACAGTGACTGGTAAACTGTGCTGGAGAATGCTTTCCAGCAGCACTAGGCATAGACAGCATATGTGTGTGCACATACACGCACAGGAGAAAGATGGACACACAGTGCATCCCAGAATAACACATGGGCCAGAGCTGTGGAACTCGGAGTCCGGTTCTTGCAGAACTGTCACGTGTCTCTCCCGTCCCAGGTGAATGATCACAGACTGTTCTAGGTTGGGAACATCTCTGTCCCTGCTCCTGTCTCACCAGAGTTACATCCTAGACATGAGAAAGTTCACTGATGTCAAAATCAGTGATGTCTTCAAAAAACTTCTCACTTTGAAATGTCAGTTCTTGCTAAAACTGTTCATAGTTTTCCGTCAAGCTCTTTGCTTACAAAAAGGCCAAGGTACATTTGCAGGCAGTTCAGTTTAGATCTGCAGTCATATGCAAAACATCAGCAATTGATTATGGAGATTTTCTAAAAAAGGTGAGATGTGAGCATGTTGAGATTTGGAGGAGAGGAACATGTTCTGGTGGCTTTCTTTCAGCAGAACTGAAGGCCAAATTTATTCATGCTTAACAATCAGAATGCAAATAACAAAATTAAGTGATGTTACACAAGACCCTTAGTCTCACAGGACACTTTATCAAGCTGACTGGTACTTTTTGTCTTTTAAAATGTGTTCTGTTTCTTTGAAGTTAAGATGGAGCCTGATTCAACAGGACAAAACTGCAGTTCTGTGGTGGGTACACAAGAAGGCCAAGCAGCAGTAAAAACAGAGGAGAGCTCTGAACTTGGGAATTACGTTATCAAGTAATTGTTCATTTCTCTTAAGGATTTCTGATCTTTGAAATATGAGGGGGAACGGAGGAGATTCTAGGGATACGTGTAATAGTGTTCAGTTTGAACTAGAAATACATTATAAAATCTTCTCTCCCATATACTGCTGTATCTGTGAAATTGATGGGGTGGCATTTGCTTCAGGCAGTGTTACCACATTTTCTTTGTAAATGGATTTATATGAAGGGCTTGTGAAAAGGAAAATTATTTGAAGATTTGCAGTTGTTTTAGGGTTTGCTAAAATCTCAAGCCACGAAAACCTCTTTATCATCCACTGCTTGTATAATTCCTGTTGCCGTTGTGTGTCCTTACTGAGGTGAAACTGTCCAGTGAAATGCAGGTCAAAGAAGGGGCATCTGAAATTAGTAGAACTGTCTCTCTTCTTGCCCCTCTAGTCTTATTAAGCTCGTATACTTCTGTAATTACTTAGTATGAGGGCTGCCTTCGTTCAGAATTGGAATTAAATAATAAAGATCACTGGGGTGTTTGTTCACTGGATGCAGTGAAATCTGGTGCCTTGTTTGTGATGCTCTTACAAGTACTTGCTAGTGTTTTTTCACCAGAACTCAGTTTGCAAAATTTTCTCTGCTTACTTTTTGTAGTGTGTAGTATGTTTCTTCTACTCTTGATTCCTCCAGTGGTTGACTTTCCCATCTCCATGTTTAGAAAAGTTTTGTTATCCTGACATATCCCTGCAGACATTATCCTGATGGAGAGTATGTGTAGGAGACAGGAATAAATCTTAAGTCACTACACACTGGAAATTATCTTAGTTATAAAATAACTAATGAAAAATACAGTTTTTGGCAGTTAAATACAGTCTGGCTGGTTAAGTAAAATTTATCTAAGCTCCTGTAAGTACAGATTCCCATGCAGTATCCCATGTTCCTACTGGGACAGCCTGCACTAATAGATGCGTCTTATCCCTCAAAATAGTGTTGCAGCTTGTGAGATGATGCAGGGATTTCTTCCAAGCCTGACCAGAAAAGCCCGTCTTCAGTTTCTTCAGCCTGACAGATGCAGCTTTGGATGTGGACACTTCGGCAAGAGGAAGGGCTGTTTGAAATACTTTCTCCAGACTGGGGCATAACAGTTTATCCTCACACTGCTATTGCTATAATGCTTTGGGGCTAGGGACTTCAAACCATGCAGTGACTTTGAAACCTTTTGCATCTGGTCCATTGCTTCCAACAGTATTCTTCATTGTGATTCTTTTTATCTTTTGCAGCGTAGAATATTTGGAGAACATCCAACAGCTTCTAACAGCAATAGTGAAGAAGGTTCCATTAATTGCTGAAAAAAGTAAGCAGTAAATTAAAAGGATTTGCTTTCTATTTTCAGTGTCTCAGCAGAATGCCTTGCATATTCTGTAGCCACAAAAGTTCTTAAAAGGAGGAATGAAATTAAGCCATTCTCCTAGAGAGCTAATTCCAGGGGTTATTCTAAAGATGCTTAGAATTAGATTTTTCCAATAAAGCCAGATATGCTGTCAGCAGTCAATAACTTTCATCTGTTTCTTGGTTAGATGTAGATTCTATTTCCTCACGTAATGGCTGCAGATAGATCTTCTTTACCCTGCTTTGTTCATACTTGATGTGCCTTTTTTTGTTGGTTTTTTGTTCTTTTTTTAATTTAATACCAGAGTTTTAGAAATGCTAGCAAATATGATAACATAGCTCAGCAATGACATGTGTTTGGTATTGGCGTTTTTACTGTTATGTTTTGTTTTAAAACAAAAGGTGGTAGTTTGCAGAGAAACATTTTAGTCTTTTATGGCACTTTGTAAGTGCATACCTCTTATTCATGTACAATGTTGAAAATGTATCAGCTTTCTCTGGTAACTAATGCACTTTGAACAAGTGGTCCTGAAGACTGGGTAGGGCAGACCCTCTCCAGATAAGCGCAGTGAACAAAGTAGGAGTGGGCAGCACAGTAAAGCTTTCATTGCATACAGCGCTCTGGCCTACAGCAGCATTCATGAATCTGGTACTTAGGATTCTTATTCCCTCCTCATGTTTTTGCCAGGAAGCGTCACTGTTGTTTCATTTTTATGCTGTAATTAGTTTGGGTTAAAAAAAAAAAAAAAAAAGAGTATTTCAAAGGAATAGACTTTAACCAAGAGGGATGCTGGTTCTGCATTCAAAAACCACAGTATCTGCTGCATGTATCTGTGCTGTGCTCAGGGAGAGTTAGAGTGTTACAGTCCTTGATCCTGTCTGTGAGCATGAATCACATTACCCTCTTCCTCTACGCTAAATAACATCAATAGAAAAATTTATCTTACTAAAAATTTAATACTGTTTTTTGGCTTTGTGTTTTCTAGATGAAGATGCAAGCTCTTTTTGTGCCAGTTCAGTGGAACAGTATTACAGCTGGAATATTGGGAAGAGGAGGGCAGCTGAGGTAATCCTCTCTTCCTGTGTTTCATAAGCAGTCATTAGGGACACAAGAAGGATTTCTGAATTATGGAACCTTCCTTGTTGGCTGATTTGTTTTCTGAAGCAGTCTGTCACATTTTCGTAAGGAATGCTTCCATCTGCAAGATGCACTGATTTGTGTCCAGGTAGTGATCCAGTTCATTGTTCAGAGACTTTCTCAAGCAAAAGGGACTCTGAAGGTCATTTTTTGGTTGATTTATAGTAAGAAGCATTTAAAAAATGAAAACTTTTGCAAACTGGCCTGTTAGCACTTTATCCATCATTCCTATGTGGCATATTAGGGTCATAGGAATTTTACCCAACATACTTTGTCTATCTTTTCATGGGATTGTGTCTGCTTTCTGTAGGAAGAGAATTGAAGGATCTGACATAAGCAATGCTAGTGCTGAAATAGATTGTCAGTTCACCAAGGATAAATATTTCAGTCAATCTGGACCTTATGTATTGTGGTTGTTATGTTTCCCCCTATTTCTTCATAATTTTGTCATCTTGCTATGGAGTTTTATGGGGAAGGTATTAAAACTGATTAGACCCTCTGCTGTTGCCAACTTAAATAATTAGAGTTTAACCAAAATTTTGAGAAACCTATTTTGCTCTATTGGATTTCTTACACTGTGTCATCTCAGATGTTACTTGAGAGATGATACATTTCAAGTGAAGACAAATGTCTCCCACTGTAAATGTGTGTCCCTTTTTTTTGAGGCTTTGTTTGGATGACAAAGCAGAATTTAAATGGCCTGCCTACAGCTGCCTAATATCAAGATTAGTACTGTCTTCCACATTTGTTTTTCCTCTTCATTCACACTTCTGAGAAAATCATGTTCCTTTTGTTTTCTTTGCAAGCTGGATTATTGTCTAGCCTAAAATGTTTTAGCCAGTGCAATGAGCTTTCCCTTTGGTTTGTCATAGTGGCAACGAGCAATGACAGTGAGAAAAGTCCTACAAGAAATCATAGAGAAGCATCCCAGGTTTCACAATATTACACCCCTGAAAACAAAGCATGTGGTGCACTGGTGTCGATGCCACGGCTACACTCCGCCTGACCCCGAGACCTTGCGGAATGATGAGGACTCAATTGAAGACGTGCTAACGCAGATAGACAGTGAGCCAGGTGAGTATGGAGGGACAGAAAGCTCCTTCTTGCCAAAGATGATGTTAAGTGGCTCAAGACTGTGTGTACGCACACACATGTGCTGCGTCTTCAGGAGAAGAGGATTCTTACTTTCTTTGGTTTTAACCTAATTCACACTGGAATAACAAAAGTTGGAGATTGTAAGGGCAAGCCTACAAGTGAAGTTGTCCCTTGCACTATCAGTCCTGATGCTTTCTGGGGCCTCTTTTGGGTTTTATTGTGCTTAAGGGCCCTTGGAGGCCAAGTGTAGATAAATTTTATGAGATGATTCTTGCCCCACAATGTAATCATTTACAAGTGGACATACAAACTAAGCATAGGGAGTAATGACATTTCTGCCCTTGGGTAAGCTTAGCCTCTGTTGAGACTTAGTGCGAACAGTGTGAGTGAGTTCAGGCATGAAAAAAACCAAACCTAGCCTGGAAGTGGTGGTGTGGAGCTCAGTGAGGGTTCATTTACCTCAAAAAGTGCAGCGAATTGGCCTGTGTGGAGCTTCATGTTTTGTTATTACCAATGCTTCATTATTCCACTAGGCATAGGTCTGGGATCTCCACAACTGGTTTTAGTACGTGTTAAACATACATCTTTAATTTCATTCATTGTTCAAAGTTAAGATCCCTTGTTTTACCCTCAGATAATCTCTTTCCCAAATCTGAATGTTCTTCTGTTCTGCTCATACAAGAGTTTAAGGTATTACACACAAGTGTATGTATATATTCTTTGCTAGGTCTGGCCCTGCATTGCAGTTGTTGAAGGTAGAAAGAAAGCCTACATCCACCTTTTAATATTGCTATCTGAATAACTAGATTTGTGGTTTGTCTTTGAAGAAAGTAATCTGTTTATTGTCTAGATTTCCACTAATGGTTTTACTGGCTCATGTTGAGCATGCAGAGAAGAGGTTACCCTTTTGCAATTTCATTGTGAATCTGTCTTCTGGTTTTTCTTAAAAAGCGTGATAATACTTGTCACAATGTAAAAGATGATTTAGTGCTACATGGTGCCTACATAGTAAAAACTCCATTTCTCCAAGCAAGTTGAAGAGCATCAGGCTGCTTTGCCAGTTGTCAAAAAGCTTCTGTGAGAATGTTTAGGAGACTCGCATTAGCCTGGTTTTGTTTGAAATGCAACCTTCTCAACTGGTATAAGGGCAGATGAGGGAGGGGACCATGAGTGTCATGAAGATATGATTAGAAGATTCTCGGTGACTATTTGTGTTTCTGTTCATCCTTATGTTTGGTAGGAACTACAAAAATAACCTCCAATTACCTTGATTTCTTACCATATTTAGAGTGTGCATCTGTTTATAAACAGCTTTTCATAACCTATCATTTGTTTAATTGATTGCTTCTTTTTCAGAATGCCCTTCATCTTACAGCAGTGGTGAGGAGCTGTGCCGAAAACTAGAGGAACTGCAGCAATTTCTGAAACGAGAACCAGAACACGAAGAGGAAGTAGATGTTCTCAACTTTAGTGAGCCATTAAAAATCAACATTAAGAAAGAACAGGAGGAGAAACAAGAGGAGATGAAGTTCTACTTGGCTTCCTTGCCTGCATCGGAGTTTGTGAGGGACACTGCAGAGAAGGTAATAAGTGAATCATAAAGCTAATAAGAACTGTTGTTAAGCTGGTTAGTACTCTTTCTTTCATCCATATGGGCCTCTGGATGCTTTATGAAAGTTTTTATAAATGCCCTGGTGGAAAAGTTGGGCCTTCTGACTCATGACACTCAGCTGGCCAGTGTTGGCAGGAGAAAGTGCAGCATGTCAGCCAGGAGGTCATTTCAGAGCAGCTGTATTGCAGGGCTTAGTACCAGAAAAATCATCCTGGAAGGCTAGAAGCAAGAGGAAATGAGGGAAGAGTAGCACTAGCACGGAATTATTCCTGTCCCATCATGTGAAAGAATCAGGCTTGTTGCTTGGACTACTGCTGTTTAATAGCCACTCCTGAAAAGGAGTGGTGGTAAAGCTTAGACCACAGCAAAGCTTCTCTACTGCTTGGATATCTTCCCCCTATTCAAATGAAGGTAAAAGAAAGGGAGAGGGGCGTTTTCTGTCACAGCAGCAGAAAGGAAAGAGGAGACTGACTCGGCTTGTAGGAGAAAGCGCTTGCCATTGTACCAGCAGAGACAGGAGCAGCAGGAGGGGTTTGCACGTGGCAGCTGTGGAAGAAAGGAAGGATCTCCATCTCCACCTCAGATGCTGACATCAAGGGACAAAAGTTTGGTTCTGCAGTATATCTAGTCTCTTGCTACATAGGTGACAAGGGCGTGGTCATGATGAGAGTGAGACAGAGGATGAAATGGTCTTTTGATGTGGAACTTTTGTGCCAGGAGTACTGTTTAAAGTGGTTTCGGTTGCCGTAGTTAGGTGCCCAGAAGACAGTGAATGGATGGATTGAATATATGTACAGTTTTAAAATGGATCTTCCATTCTCAATCCAAAGGTACCCAGTGCAGCCTGGCTTTTTCTGAAACAAAAATTAAAACCTGCTTTTGTTTCTTACGTGTTTTAGAGGCATTTCTGCAGGCTGTTCTAATAGTCAAGCTTCACTTTCTCCAGATTGTTTTTTTTAAATGAAGCCTGAGATTATACTGCTTGAAGGTTCTACATTGTCTGCTTGCTTGTTTTTTAACTACCCTTTGTAACAGATTTTTTTTCTGTTAATCTCATTCTCATCTAATCTGTACTATAATGTGGGTTATTTGATGTACTCATGTTTTTTTCTCTCATTTTATAGATAGGGATTTCTTTTCAGCCTGCTGAGGTGCAAAAGAATGTTTATGCATCAGTAATAGAAGATATGATTTTAAAGGTAAGAAATTGCTTCACAGTAAGAACTTTTCTGTAACCATGTTATCCCAGTAATATAGGAAGAAAGACAGAATATCCTTGTTAATACGCATTTATCAAATCAGGAGATGCAGAGTCTGTTGTCTATCTTTGTGCATGTATAGAAAGATACATAGCTGGCCAGAGAGAGTTGTATACTTCTGTGTGTGTTTCCAGCTTTCTAACTGATTTGTTGGCTTGGACACAGAATAGTGATTTGCAGATTCTCACAGCCAGTAAGATACTGACTCATTCTGTAACTTTGAAAGTACCCCTTACTTTGTCCTGCCCTTCAGAACTGGGGGGAAATCTGCTGGAGTTCTGTAAGACCTGATTATTTTATACAAGGTTTGGAAAAAGAGAGACAGTTTCTTAGCAAAGCTTTGAACAGCATGGAGTTGGAGTTCTTGGGTTTGGACTGAAGGGTAACACAGATTATTTTTAGCAGTGGTCTGCTGTATTTCAAGCCAAAGACAATTTTTGAGGTTGTTTATACAGACTGCTGCTTACCAGAAGATGAGTTTTACAAAAGCTAATTGATTCCAGGTTGCACACACATTCGCATGCACGGTTCTGCTGTACTCTGTTACTTACCATAGTTGAACTCAGCTACAGGTACATCCATTTGTAGACACAGATTGTAACCATCAGATTGCTCCATTATTATTGTGGAGTTATGCCAGCTTTCCTGACTGAATGTCCCAGAAACCTCTGCTCTTGTCTTGATACAGGCACAGAAAGCCAAGGGTCTTAATTAGCTTTTGATTTGAACCTTGATTAAGCCAAGCATGTAAGGCATATAGCTGCTGTCTGCTTGCTGTCCATACTGGGAGGTTTTTGTGAAAGTGTCTTGACATAAGCCTGGTGACCCCAGGGGCTGGCTAACAGGCATATACCAGTTCCCAGGAGCATATCTGAAATCTATCATGGACAAAACAAGCTCTGGTGTGTGGGAGAAAGGGGCCTGAAGTGCTCTTTGAAGCACAGGTTCTGGAACGTTGGATCCACCCTGCTGTGCCCATACTGTTCTGCAGGTCCAGAGAGAAACTAGAGTGCAGTTGCAGTCTGAGCTCTGTGCATCTATAGGTCTCTTTCTTTCTGTTAAATATACTCAGTTCTTATTAGTGTGCTAATAAAACTAATTTGGACATCTTGAACTGCAATAAAGGATTGAAGTGAGCCAGAATTTCCATGGCTCTTACACTGATACTCGAGCAAATGGCACATTCCATTCCCCTTTTTGTAATGCCGTCTCCTAATGTCTTTTGTCACAGGCCACTGAACAGCTGATGAGTGACATCCTGCGGCAAGCGCTTGCTGTAGCATATCAGACAGCTCCTCACAACAGGTACAGCAGCTTGTTTCCTTTTGGACCACTTACACCAGCACTAAGGGCTGAACTGCTTGGGGAATTTAGTCAGATTTTGTGTGGCTCAGACCACATGAGTGAGGAAATTTATGAACTATATTCTGGGAAGATCCAAGCCTTATCAGGGGATTTGTCATTTCCTAGCTCCATAGTGGCAAAGGATGGAAACACAGACAATGTTAAAAACTGAGGCAGGATTCTCAGGTGTTGCCACGCTTAAAGGCAGATGACCTGTTTCCACAGAGCCATGTTGGAAGAATTATCTCACTCTTGTCCATCTGAGGTTACTGTGTAGACAAATTACCCATGGCCTGCCAGAACTTAATCGAAATAGCCTCTTTTCTGTTTTACTGATACACTCTTTTCAGGCTGACATACTAAGTGATTTTTATGGTAATGGTTAGGCCACATTTTGATTTCTGTTCAGCAATGTGATTTGGGAGAGCTTGAAATTGGGGAAAAAAAAAAAAAAAAAAAAAAAAAAAAAACCAAACCACACACACACAAAAAAACCCCAGTAAGTAACACTATGAGAAAATGCCTAGATTAAATATTTACTTGTATGCAATATAGAAATATTTAGATAATATATATTAAATATATATATGTTATATATAGAAATACACACATATTGTCTATGCTATAGAAGTTCAAGAATTAATACTTCAGCACTTGATTTTCCTGTCCCAGTGCCCTAGATGTTTCCCCCAGTCATTTGAGAGTGGCTTTTTTCTGCTTTTCCTGTGTTGCTCTAACACTTGTTCTCTTAACCTTTTTTTTTTTTTTTTAAGGATTTTGGTTTGGTTTTGTTTTTTTTTTTTTTTTTTTCCCTGTTAGTAAATTTATTGACTTGCTGCTTTATGGACACCTGTCTTTTAATATATAATAACAGCATCTCCGATGCATTCCGTGCAGGACTCCAAGAGAGATCACAGTGATGAATATTCACAAAGCCATCTGTAATATTCCCTTTCTGGACTTCCTCACAAACAAACATATGAAGATACTAAATGAGGAACAATGAAATAGAACAGAGAAGATGCTACAGGAAAGGTGGATTTATGACTGAGGTTGGGTTGACAAATCCAGTATTTCTATAGGACACTATTACATACATTTATAACATTGGGCTACTAGATTGTTACCTCCAATTAAAGATGCACCTTAATGCAACAAAATGATGCTCTGTTCCAAATCGAGTTGTTAAATGTCAGTGTTTACTTGGTAAGTGTATGTTCAGTGGCTGAACAAACATTGTCAGTTTGCATCAAGTTGCTAGCTGTGAGAGACTCCACAGGCCTGGTCCCTCTGAGACGGCTATATTGGTGCAATTGAACATTTTTTTTAAGAAAGGAATTTGTTTTTTGATGCAGTCTACATACGAGTTGGTGTCCCCATGCAGTGGGCAGAACAGTTGCTTTGACACTCTGAATATGAGAAAATTGAAAGGCAGCTTTTAAAGGTGGGCTGTTTGAGTAGGTGGGTGGGTTGGTTGATTAGGTTTGGGTGTGGGGGAGCAGAAAGCTGATGGCTGCAATAAATTCTGCCAGTCCTGCTTGAGCATGATGTATGTGACTGAGAACACAGCTGGGTACGCTGACCATTAGTTTATGCAGCTAAGTGTCACCTAACCAAATTCCTTGCCTCTCTAAAGGATGTGTCGCCATCTTTCTCGATCACCTCAGAAAGGGTAGACTGGCACATGCTCAATCAAGATGAACAAACCATGGTCAGGCTTGGTAAGATTGGACTGACCACTTGTCCGGCGTGGGAAAGGAGAGGAGCAAGGACAGTATTTGGTGTTTGTGGGCTTAGACTGGCAGAAACCCTTTGCTTGCCCAGTGAGTGCCTCCCCAGGCTGCCAGAAGGTTTGGAGCGTGCTGGAGGGCAGGTGACCAGCTGTGTTGTACAAGTCTTAATGTTCTTATAGCATTCACTAATGATCAGCTTGGATTGTGAAGTGCTGTGGGAGCAGCACCACTTTGGCTTAAGTTCTGCTCAACACAGGCCTGATAAGAACAAAAAATCAGAGGTTTGCTGCTTGTGGGGAGCTCCTCTGATGTCTTGTCTGCAGGAAGAAGTTCTGCTACTAACCCCAGCACTTACCTGTCTCAGGAACATCACTGGTGTAGGAGACATGTCTGCAGCCTGGCTATCAACACCTTCTTCAGTAAGGCTTTGCTGACAACATCCTGACCACCCCACATCCACCACCCCTTTGTCCTGCCCCATGGGTGCTTGCTAGTAGTGTGAGTAAGCCATTGTAAACTTGGTGGGACTCCTGTTGGACTGTCATGCTTTCAGGGTGCTTGTTTTGTGAGGCAGTGCTGTCGTGTGGGTGGAGCATGGGTCAAACAGCCAGAACCTCCAATGTGCTGATCTCAGCTGGGTCTCTGATCTACTGCATGGCCTTTGATTTAATCACTCTGTGCCTCAGTTTCCCCATCTCTGAGCATGGGGAGCAGGATACCTACCTCACAGGGGTGTACTGAGGCCTCGCTCTTGTTGGTGCCGTGCTTTGACAATACAAAGCCTTTTATAAACATTAAACTACAGTTATCTTTCCTGGCCTGGGGTAGGAACAGAAATCTTCAAAACGTTATCTTATGGTGCTTTTTTTGGGGCTAGAAGACAGGTGATGGTAACTCCAGTAGAGTGCAGGAACTGTGGAAGATGGTTTGGTTAGAGGGTGGTTTCAGGCTTCCAAGGAGAGTAGCATAGGTTTGATGCAGTTCTTAACTGAAGGAGGTACTGCGTATCTCAGAAGAGATGCTGCCTGTCTTCTCCACCTTGAATAAAATTGGGTCTGCAGGAAAGCCCCTCTCAGTTCATCAGAGCTAGCAGGGAGTTACAGTTCACTTGAATATAAGAGTGGCAGAACCTGACCCTTGAGTCTAGGAAATGGGACCAGTGGATGAAATCCAAACAGCATTCAGAGGACTTAAATGCCCCTTAGAAAGGGCATTTCGGATGCTCTGGATTCAAAAGATAATCCTGGCTTGTTCGGGTGAGCTGAGTGCAGGATTGCCTGCACTCATAAAGTGCACAGCTTAGCCCTCACAGTTTTTCAGCTGAGGTCAGTGTGAAGGGGTTGAGCAGTGGTGATTCTGTTTGAGCCCAATTTTGAGAGTCAGGAGGAATCCAAATAGCTGGGGAGCTGCAGGCCCCACACTTTGTTTGTAGGCTGTAGTGAACTTGAAGTCCATACTGCTTTCAGGCGCCCCTGTACACAGCTTTTACAAAAGAGAAGGGCATTTTCAAGATACCTGTCACTATCACTATGACAGCCTGCAGGTTGTGTGGGAACAGCCTTTTGGGCAAACTCAGTTGTGCTATGATCTTCTGCAATGACACATGCATTTCCAGCCCCCGTCTCTTGTGGGCTTAGTTTCTGAGATTTTGATACACCCAGAGCAGCTCTTGAGGATGCAAGAGCTCATCTTTGGGCATCTGTTTGCAAATTGTGGCTTCCTTGCCTGTGTACTGCTTTTCTGTGAGGAATGGAGTTTCAGAATGAGTCCTGAACCTGGCCCTGAAGCAGGCAGGCAAATGCCCCTTGTTCTTAATGGGGTTCTTGCAGAGGAGGTGTATTGCTACATTTCTGAGCAACCACAGGTTATTCTCCTAGGAGATGCTATATTAATAATATATAAAGTTTGCTGGAGAAAAATAAACTGTTAAAAGCAGATAAAAAATAACACATTTGTTTAGTCCTTCAGATATAGGAAACGTTTGCAACAAGTTCCTTGAATTTTGAGAAGTGGTGGGAGAAAAATTTGTCCGTGAGAAGTTCCTGTGGGAATTGCTTGGAGATGAGGTAGAGGTGGTGAAATTTCATACACCCAGTGAGGTGTGTGTGGAATGCTACAGATGATACAGTGTGTTGAAATGTTACGGTATATTTCTCTGGCTTTCTAAAGAGTCTTGATACAAGTTAAAGATCTCTTTACAAATATTGCCCCTATTTGTAATGCTGAGTGTTTAAATCCTTCATGTTATCTGTATTATACTGTATAATTGTGTAAGATACGTATGTTTACAATAAATTCTTTTATTAGCTGTGCTAGAATTGTCTTGACTGTGACATGTCACCAAGTCTCTCCAAATCCACAGATTTTTGTGCTCTGTATATTCAGAATGTTTTAGTCAGTTCTGGATAAAAATTGGAATTTGTGGAATTGATCTCAAGGAAAAGGTAATTTTTCCCTTTTATAGTTATTTTAAAAAGCTCTTGGTTTTGGAGGCTGGAGGAAGGGAAGCTCAGCAAGCTCAGCTCCTCCAACTTTCCATCCTCCAGAACAGGCTGTTTAAACAGCAAGTAATTGGTTTGTGTGGAAGATTGAAAAGCGTGGTGGGTTGATGGTGGCTGGCTGCCAGACGCCCACCTAGCCCCTCTCACTCCCCTTCGGCAGAACGGGGGGGATGAAATAAGATTAAAAAGTGTGTGGGTCAAGATAAAAACAGGAACATGGTGTACCAATTACTGTCATAGGCAAAAGAGACTCAACCTGGGGAAAATCAGTTGAACTTCTTGCCAATTAGAATAGAGTTGGATGGTAAGAAACAAAGACAATAAAAAACAAAACACCTTTTCCCCGCCATGCCTTTTTCCTATGAGTTGACTTCAGTCCTTCATTCCTGACTCCCGCCTCCTCTCAGCCTAGGGGAGGTGCAGGGGAGTGGGGGGTTGCCCTTAACAGTCCCTCTTGTCCAGTCCTTCCTCCTCCCCTGCCTAAGCACGCTCTCGCAGGGCTGACACCAGCTCCCTGAGGGGCTCAGCTCCCTCAGCTGCCCTGGGGAGGCCGGAACTGGCTGTGTCCCACCCTGAGGCGGCCGGAACCGGCTGGAACCGGCTGTGTCCCGCCATGAGGGGGCCGGAACTGGCTGTGTCCCGCCATGAGGCGGCCGGAACTGGCTGTGTCCCGCCATGAGGCGGCCGGAACTGGCTGTGCCCCGCCATGAGGCGGCTGGAACCGGCTGGAACCGGCTGTGCCCCGCCATGAGGGGGCCGGAACTGGCTGTGCCCCGCCATGAGGCGGCTGGAACTGGCTGGAACCGGTCGTGCCCAGCACAGGGCAGCCCTGGCCTCGCCTCACAGAGACCCCACAGCCCCACCACCAGCGCCCAGGCACCCAATGCAAAAAGAAATGGAAAAAAATAAGAGAAACTAGTTTCTCTGTTTTCCCCAGGCTCTGGGGAGGAATCGTAGGTGTCTGTGAGAAGACTTAATGCTCTGTTGTCTTTCAAAATACTGCAAAACTCGTTTCTACTAAATCCTACAGAAGTGCCTCATAAATGAGCGCACAGTGCAAGGTCTTTATGCTGCCAGAGCCAAACGAACGACAAGGACGTGGCCAGGGGAGGCTGACTGCGCCCTGGGCTGGGCCCTTGACACTGTGCCCACGATGCCTCCCCTCCTGGCTGCCGCGGCCCTGCCCTTGCCTGTGTGAACACATCTCCGGGACATGGCAGTTAGCTACAGCATGCCCAGGACCAACTGCTTTAGAAATGAAGCTATTTGGAGGTAGAACTAGTGTGGGAGCAAGCAGTGTGTCTGGGTCCCAGGGTGCAGTCTTGGTGACACCAATGCCTGTGCCACCAGGAACAAGGGATCATCCATCCTTCCTGTGCCGTCTCTGCCCTGAAAGCAAACACAGGCTCGCTGGGCTCCATGGCACTGACGTCCATTGGTGACAAACCAGGTTGGTCCTTAGGATCGTACATGACTGCAGTAACCAAGAAAGAGAAAATTGGTGTGAATAAGGCAGAGATGATAGGTTTACATCTGATTGTTCACCCTTCAAGAAATTACTGCAATGCAAAGAGAAATATGCACCTTATGAAAGCGGGCAAATCATTAATGTCCTGCTTGTGAACTTTCCAAGTTCAGGTAACAAGCACTGTTCTGAGTAATGGAGTATTTACCACACCAGAGCCTCACCTGAGAAGTGCAGGTGTTCACAGCTCCCTGGCACAGTGAATGCAGCTGGCACAAAACTCACTCTCAGACTCTCAGGTGCCAGCAAGATGGAATGAAACAAACATGTTCAGTGTCACACTATAGGTGGTAAATTATAATGCTTCAAGTGTAAACCCTTCCTTTTAAAGGGCATTTCTCTGTGTGTCAAATAACCCTTGTTTGCAGTGTGATCCACAGTTGGAAAGCCTTGATGGACTTGAACGTGAACCCAGAGCAATTGGGAAGACAAATATTAGTGTGAGAGCAGCGTTGGAAGCCATCGTGACTCCCTGAAGCCTGCAAAACCTGTGTAGATTTGCCCTCTTCAGAGGAACTTGGTGTGATACCTATCAATTTGGCTAAGGCAGGCACTTTCCATGCAGGTATCTTGCAGACAGCAGCCAGTTGCATTGCCCTCTCCCTTGCAGTGGTAAGTACTTGCTCGGTTTTCTTTCCATTCGTCCCTCCTTTAGTTGGAGCCAAGCAGCCACTCATGAGCCTTTCGCTTTCTCCTGGAAGTCTTGTGAGGCACAGCTGTGAGAGCTGGTATTGGACGGTCTAGGGAAGCTGGTTGTACCTTCAGCACCTTTACTCACTAGAATGTTCTTGGGAACAACTGTAAAGCAGTGGTTGCTGTTAAAATTCAAAGCTAGTGCTGTTTTCCTGTGATCTGTGTGAGATGGCAGAGTGAAACGGAGATGAAACACAAGTTGCCTGTCCCTTTCTGCTAAAAGGGCACACTGGGCACCACTGAAAGGGGGTCTTGAGAGCATGGCATCTGCATCAGAGTAGATCTAGCCTCTGTGTGCCTGTCAGTGAATGTAGCAAATTGGTATCATTAGTTTGTCCCCTTTTCCCTTTCATGTTGATGGGCTGCTTGCTGAACAGTTTGCTTTCCCTTTGAAAATGTCTGGGTAAAGTCCCATAAGTGATTATGAATTCTGCAGAGCGATAGCTTTCCTTCAGAAAGTAGTTGCGCTTTCAAATTGGCGGTCAGGCCACAGCTTGAAATCTGCCTTGGAAGCCATTCTTGCTGGGGTCTGTGCCTTGCAGATGAGCTTGAGGAGTGAGGAATTGACTGCTGATGGCTGTGAGTGCAGTCGGGCATCTCCCCATCACTTTGCTTGGTGTCCTATGCACCCTGCTGTCTTGCCTGTGCAGCTGAGCGAGAGAGAAAATCAGCAACAAATTGTTCTGCAAGGTTGACTACCCGAGGGTTATGCTTCACAACAAAAAAAAAAATCTGGGACAGAACCAATAGCCAAAATACATTTTATTAAATTAAATCCAGTCCATTTGATAAAATACAAGCTTATTATATTACCAGTTTGTTTACAACTGGATTGATTTTTTTTTTTTTAAGAAATGCAGTGAATTGAGAAACTGAATAGACAATTTATCTTTTTTTCATCTTTTTTTTTTTTTTTTTTTTTGCTGTTAATAAAGTCCAGGATTTAAATTAACTTGAATTGTTTGAACAAAACTGTTAAAAACATTATAAAGAGATCAAACAAGCAGATTCAATTCTTAGAAATATCTAACATGCAAAACCTTTAGTTTGAATGTTTCAAATTAATTTTCAGAAAAATGCATCTCCTGAAAAATTATTTTGGCAAGCACTGGTATTACTGCACGTTCCTCTGGGCATTATCGGCAATGCATACGTGTTTGCAGAGTCCCCAGAGTTCATTAAATTTGCCTTAGACTTCAGCTAGTAGGAAGGTTAAGAAAAAAATTCTCCTGCATTATATTTCATTACAGATGAATAAGTATCTGATCAGTGTTCAAGTCTGAGGATAGTTTCCTTTTGTTCTAGCCAGCATATCTGTCTGTTGCAAATACATGTGAAAGTTTTTCAATTTTTTTTCCCCCCAAATAATTAGTAAAACCATGGAATAAGCAGCAGACTAATTATATTGCATAAGTTGTTGAGATGGAAACTGTAAACCCACTACAGTCTTGATGAGCAAAGGCTAAAAAATGTTTTCTTAAAACAAGTGTACTTCAGCAAAAGTTAAATGCACACCAATCTAAAAAAATCAGCTTCAGAACAATGACACTTAAAATGGCATATCTTAAAAATGAAGGATGTCTTACATTCTACATTACATTTTGCTTTAAGAAGTTTTTAAATAACATTTGCTTCTGGTTGTTCCTAGCATTAGCATTACCAATATACAGGCAATAATTTAGGAATTTCAAGGCAATATTTTCCACCTTGCATATGCAAA
Source organism: Tyto alba (assembly GCF_018691265.1). Lineage (NCBI taxonomy): Eukaryota > Metazoa > Chordata > Aves > Strigiformes > Tytonidae > Tyto > Tyto alba. Next base: position 25,054,155 of record NW_024881262.1, on the reverse strand, counting down.
GAGGTAACATTTATTAAAAGTATAAGCATGTCCTTTTCATTAAAGGATCACAAACTGCTTTAGGTAAAATCTATATACAATACTTACACTCACCCTAACAGCTATACAAATTACATAAATATCTTAGATCTTCTGGAGTCTGGCGGGTGCCTAGCTGACTGTCCATGCAATCCTCTCCGAACTGGGCCGGTGTGTTGCTGTCAGTGTTGTCTCCCAAAGTTGAGTCCCATCTTGCTCCTGCATCAGTTCACAAGTTCTGGAAGTTCAGACCAGCCCCTTTGATGGTTATGGTTTCTGGTGATGGCATTTGATATCCTATATCCAAAACCCCTCAAGGAGCTCAGAAGTCAGCCAGACACTCCCTGTCTTTCACTGGCCTACTTAGAGGGCGCTGCTGAATAAGACTCTTTTTGGTTTTAATTATCCATCCCGCTTGTGATTGTTTTCCCTCCCACCCTGGGTAGTTAAGCGTAGGGATGTTGCCTGCAATGCTGCCTTTGCTGCCCAAAGTCAATCTCCTAATGTGATGCCAGCTGGCATAGTAACGAACCTGCTCCTGGGAAAAACTAGGTCACTCCTTGCAGTGTGTTTGGCCAGTTCTGAACCAAGCGCTTTGCGGTGTGTTAACAGAAAGTGTGTGTGCATATCATTAATTACTGGAGCTGCTTTTGATAATACCAGTTCTTTGATCTTAACACTCCTCATGAAAATTGCATAGTGATACATCTTAGCAGAAACGCTGCGTTTAAGTTGCCTGGGTGTGAGGAGGGTCCAGGTTCACACGTTGAGGATCCGTGACGGCGCCTGGAAAACAGCAGAAGGGTTGGGGGAGAACCTGGTCTTCACCTCTGGGATCTAGTGGGGTGAGGGGGAAGAGAAATGTTAGTGCGGCACAGGGTGTGACTGACTGGAGAGTCTGAGGGGTCTGGAGTGTTGTGGCCTTCTATCTGCTCCCCCCTGTAACGTGCCACTACCCGATAAACCTTAGCTCTCGGCTGGGCATACAGGATGATTCAAGGGCAGGTGTGATGCTGTGCCACCGAGGAGGGGCTTTGTTGTAACCCACCCCTTGGACCCTGAGGTTTGTGGTGTGATGGGGGGTAACCATGGCTGGGCAGGCCTCAGCAGGAGCCAACCTCTGCAAGATAAAAAGCTGCCCTCGCCACAAAGCCCCGCTGGCACATACTCTGCAAATAACCCAACAAATTCACGGCTGGACTGGTGCTGGATTTAAGTGAGGAATTACGGTGGTGTCTGTCTGGTCCTTAACCCTCTGGAGAATACCATCTAGGCCCGTCAGAATGCTCCACTGCAATGCTTTATGGGGCCACAAGCTGTGCGTGCTGTGAACAGAGGCACAGACCTGGAGTATGCAAAGGAGAAAAATTAATTACTGGCCATGCCAGGCTGTGAAACTGCAAGGACTTTAACAAGAATGTAAACTCCTCAGGCCTGGAGGAAAGGTAGAGGTAACAGAGGTTGCGCTCTCTGATGTCTGTGGAGTCAGAATTTCACCCAATATGTAGCTGTTGCAGTTGTAGTGAAGCATGAAGGACACCTGGATGCCTGTGTCTTCCCCAGCGCTTAAAACCCAAGGGATCTGCAACGGGACTGGCCTTAATTGTGCATCCAGCTTCGGACTCTGGGTGAATATGACCATAAAACATGAAAGGGTGGAAAGCTTTGCTGGGTGCTGGGTATTGTGATGGAGTTATCTCAGAAGAGAAACAAGAGCAAAACCACAGGCAAAGATAGTATAGGGAAAGCTATTGATCTGTTTGTGGTTGCATTGTTCTGATTTTTCCATTCCTCTGGGGGTGCATCTGACGTGCTGAGGAACAAGAGGAGCGTCACAAGCGGCCCGTGCACCGCCCAGTAGCTGTGGAGAACCAGCAGCCTGAGCCCTACATGCCGGCTGTCAGGACACAACGTAAATCTGACCCCATCAAAGCCACCGGCTTCAGGCAAGAGGGAAAGTCCAAATAGCCAAGTGTAAACTAGGGAGAGTCTGACTTCTCTTTGAACTGGTGGCTCCTCGGCACCATCTTCTTTCCTGACTACTTTTCCCACGCTGACTGTGAGAGAGGCCGTGGTTGTACCCTGGGATATGGGTTCATCTAGAACACTCTCTTTTGCATTCAATCTGCCAAGTAGGAATACACTGTATTTTGCCTCTCCAGGTTTTAAGGGTTAAATACCATCTTTCCTCGTCCTTGCACCTCAGAACAGCCCAGACTATTCAGAGCAAGGAAGAAGTTTTGGTGAGGTTTGCAAATTCTGTTTTGCCTGAGGTCAACTGTCCCACTTTCACTGGAGCTCGATATACCCATTGTGTGCCTTGTCGCAGCAGTGTGCCAGAAATCCTCTGCGGAGGAGGCACTTGACTGTCTGCTGATTAAACACTTCTTCCTCGCCTCCTCCAAGGCAAAGATTTACTTTTTACATGTGGCCCTGGAGTAGTTGCTATTATCTCTAACGACACAGCATGCTGTGGCTGGGGAATTCAGCCCTGGTCCCATCTCTGCTTTCTCAATCACTCGGTGCAGCCTGTGAACGGCTTTTGTGGTCGGCTGTGAAGCACCATTCTCTTTGGTGATCTAATGCAAAAAGCAGCTAAACCCAGAGCCTTGTCGGTGTGCACTTTCCTTCCTCATGGGGACAGGGAGTATATGGGGCCCCGCCAGCAAAAATACTGAGTACAAAAAGAATGTGTCCTCATGGGATTTTCAGTAACGCTTAGATGTATTTCGCCAACAAGAAAACAATCTTATGCTGGTCTAGAGGGTTGTAGAAACTCGCAGGAAAACCCCAAGGAACTCTCAGAGACTCAAGAGCTGTGCGGCTCGGCTGCTCACCACAGCTACATAATCCTTGGTGTTGGTAGCAGGGACAGCTTCTGCCCTTACCAGCACGGGGAAGTTTTGTCTCGTCAGAGTGGGTGCTGTTCCTCAGGCAGTGATCTGCAAACGTTCCCATGCAAACACCTGTGTCCATGGTTGATGTTAGCATCAGAGGCTGAGTCTCACGCTACAGCCCTATCGCTAGTGCACAGTGACTGCTGCCAGGGTGTGCCGAGGGTGTTGAAAGCACATTATGCAGAGGGCAAGAATGACACACACCTTTTATGTAAGGTATCTAACTGAGGGAATCTTAAATCTTGAACTTCCTGACTGTCATGCTGTTTAAAATCTTGGTATCGGGTTGAATTATGTTAAGTTATGGTATGACATTCTCTAGCATGTCTCTCTGAAAGGAAAGGATGGCCATGTTACCTAATGGGAAGTGATGAAAGAGCAGTAAGTGAGGACATGGCTTTATTTTACATACACCACACCAATAAAAAATGAGGAGTTCCTGATGCGTGCTTTGGGCTTCACTCACATTGACTTTGAGATTTTAAAAAAATGTTAATCACCTTAAAATCTGCTTTGTAGCTTGTCTCTTGAACAAAATGGTCTTCTGGGATAATGAAGCCTTGCTTTGTCTTTATAGGCTTGGATGGTTTTGCTCCAGTCCATGGGCGATACTCTTGCCTGAAATGAGATTGTCAAGACAGAAGAACCCATAAAACACAACATTCACAGGGTACTTCTGCTCAGAGCAGTTGCAAAGGCAGAAGGCAAGGCTGGTTACAGTCAGCTTGTAAGATTGACGTTGTCTAAGGCGTACTGAGAATAAAATAAGAACTGAGCCTAGAGGCCTGCTTCTCAGAAAGCCCAGGCTGAAAGATGCAACAGGGCATAGACTGAGCTAACTGGCTGCCCTGGCTTAACTCTTCTTTTATTCCTGGCAAAATTGTGCTGTCTCCCAGGGGTGCTTGGTGTTTTCCTCCTGGATAAGAAAAATCCAGGGTGACTTTTTGCTTGATAGCTCATTGACCACTTTCAATGCAAAACACTCCTTTGGCTCTTCAGTGACTTAAGAGTGTAAAACATCTTGGTCTGGGGCTGTGAGTGCCTAGCCCTCACGTATGTGGAGGGAGGCTGCTGATGTTCCCTTATGTGGCTTTAGCTCGCCCAACAGCAGGCACATTTGCCATTGTGTGCTGTACTCAGTCTGTGCTGAGGCAGCTCAGTCTGAAATGCATCCGAAGGCAGACACCATCTCAGCTGGCAGATGCTTCTGCTGATGACTTTCCTTGAGGTGGGGGAAGTGCTTTGACTTTGCATGATGATGTCTGAGAGAGACAGCACTTGACTGACTTATTGTTGGAGCAGTAGCATCTGAGAAATGGGTGCAGAAACCGCACTGAGGAAGGGGCAGCACGTGTTTTGAGAGCACTGGAGAGCAGCATGGAGGCGTCTGGCTTAGCTCAGCTGCCGGCTCCCTTCTGCAGCCTTCTCTCTGCCTCTCTGTACCTCTTGTCACAACCAGGACTCACTAATGCCCTCTCCATTAATACTTTCTGGATGCTGCAGTAGCAGCTAGCTGAGCTGGCGTGCCTGCTCTCAGGAGACAGAAGTCTGCTCTCTCTGCGTATGTATCTCTGGCAAGCACTTCAGGCAGCTTCTGTAGCAAAAGTAAAGGCAACTACCCAAGATGTGACAATTTTGTATTTATACTCTGGCATACTTAAATAATAACTGCATTTTACCAGCTGCTTATACACAGGATCAAGGGGTAAGACTGAGTCTTGAGCTATGTCCAGGCTAGGGAAATAGGCTGTGTTTTAATGTTCCGAGCTTGGCTTTGATCACAGCCTTTCTGATTCTCTTTTTTCCCAAGCATGCTGTTTGCTATTTTGATAGTAGCTGCAAACACCTCTTTTAAAAATCTTATTTAAAGTGTATAATTGTGGAGTAGTATTTTTGAATGTGTAGTTTGGTCTTGATCCTTTTAGTATATTACCAAAATACCTACTGCCTGGTTTATGTTTGATTTCTTAACATGGACTCAGCCTTTAAATGCTGCCTCTTTTCTTGGTTGATTTGTAGATACAGGGTATAATCCTGGCCTGTATCTAAGCCAGTGAGAAACCAGGATACTAACAAAATTAATTCCAAAAAATTAAGTAACTTTTTTGACTGAGTTAGCTGCCGGCATGGGCCTCTGTCAGGACAGATGAGATTGGTGCAGGCACAAGGAGATGGGCAGGAGCCCGCAGCTGAGGGTCACAGTAGTTTGTCAGCCTGAGTGAAGGTGGAGTGAGTTCCTAAATCCACATAGTTAGTAGGGGATATTGATTTGTGTAAGATCTTCCTATTGTCAGAAAGGAAAACCAGGCCCCTGTCAGGGCTGTCTCTGCACTGCAAATCTTGCCTATAATCAGTCTGCTCTCGCTGTTCTGAGCTGCCACCTTCCGCCTTCTCGGCATCTTGCTGTTCAAGCTTGCTCAGACAGCGAGTAAGTGCCTGCGCAGCTCTCCTGGTGCTGCTGGTGCAGTTCCTGCTGCTTTTGCAGTTCAGGATAAAGAAGCACCTTTGCAGGAAGGTGATTTTGGCCATGCCATGCCCCAAGAAGGCATTCAGCAGGGAATCCCTGATGCGTGTGAATGCAGTTACCTCTGAGCTCCACTCTGCTGCGCAGCCAGAGGGAGGACACAGAGCTACTGGGCAAAATATCAGCAAAATACTACAAAGTCATCAATTGCGTCCCAGCAATTTCCAGGAACTGGAACCTGCCACCCCACGCACAGCCGGATTGCCCCAAGGATGCTGGTGGCATTGATTCCTGACCATTCAAGCCTCGCGCCGGCTGGTCTCCCCGCTGCATTACGCTGCGACGGAGTACGTCCCCAGCTTTCAATGAATGACTGTGCTGACTATCTCTGCAGCCAGCTCCCTCTCGCTGCTTTGTAGCAGATCATTTGCTGATTTGGCAGGCCCCCAAACACAGCCCTTTTGGATCACAGGACCCTCATTTTGGCTGGGAGCCAAACTGTTCTCCTTTCAGTCTGGATAGCCAGAACTATTTTTGAAGCACCTACATGCAGTGAGGAAATGCTCTGCCTTCACCCACGGAACCAGAAGTGTGAGGGCAGACAGTCACGGCTCAGACCCACAACAGCATTTCTTGTTTGGAATTAGGATCTTCCCCTGGGGGAAGCCAGGACTCCGAGCCACAGGGAAGCGCTGGGCAAAACACAGGTGATTTATCCCCTTGGGGACCTGGGACACTTGAAACAAAACAAGGAATTAAGATTATAACCTCTCATCCAGAAAGTACAGCTAACTAAATTTGCTCTCCCTATCTGCTTGCAGGACACATGCACCGCTGTCCAGCTGTATAGCCAAGAGTCAGAAGGAACATGAGCCCAAATACCAGTTTGGTGACTTGACTAGTAATCAGTCTTGGAGTCACGACTGGAGTCAAACTGCATGAGCTACTCTGAGCCTGGGGAAGAGAAACAACCTGTTTTTAATGTTACTTAGTTTAAAATGTCAAGTGCTAAGATTTAGTGACTGTCTTCCTCCCCCTTGTACTCCCAGGTGCAACATTTGCTCCCAGTGCTTGAGGAAGCCAATGCATCGGGCCCAGCTCAGCCGGTGCATTGCCTCTCCCTCTCTCCTTCCCCCATGATCATCACCGTGGGTGGTGCCTCCTCCAAGATCACACAAGTAGCAGTTGCTAGCAAGAGACCAGCATGGTGGGAGAGGAAATTACAGAAATGGCATGGAGAAGGGGAGAGCCCTGTGTGGTGTGACATCCAGAGGCTGCTGGGAGTGAGCATGAGATACACTGACCGTTACTGCTGGACACAGTCATCTTCATCCTTCATGCTGTACCCCTCTTCCTCCTCCCCTTGTCCCTAGGCAGCATCAGCAGTCAGGTTATTTTGGGGCTGTAAGGGGAAATAGCCTCCAGGCCTGTACCTTGGTGTTCAGGCTCTCTCTAGGTTCTGTTTTATTCTCCACTGTTACAACATAGAGGTGAGATTTTTGATCTCCATAAATAGAAATGATCCAGTGGTACTTATAAGTGAAGTACTAAAGCACTGGGGTTGTGAAAGAAAAAGGCCTCCCGAGTTGTACACAGTCTTTAAAATAGTAGAGATCAAAAGGGAAGGGCTGCTTTTTGTGTACTGCTGTTTCCTTACATCTGACTCCCTCTAGGAAGCAATAAGCAGCAGCTGTTTTTGCAGGTGGTTGCCCCTGTTACTCTGTGGAACTGCTTTGATCACATAAATCATTGCTTTGTCAATTGTTTCTTTGGTCTTTCTCATAATTGGTTAACAGAGCCCAGGGAAAGTTGTTTCTTTTGCAATGTGTCGGGATGTGTCTCCAGGGGAAGGTTAGGATCAATGCAGTGTGGAGAGGGAGATGCTAGTGGCCTGGTGGGACAGCTCAACCCCCCCAGTGGTGATGGGAAAGGGAGCAAGTGGGAGAATATCTTATGTATATCCTAGAAACAACAACAAAAAAAAGCATTGGACTATTAGTTACCAGGAGGTTACTATGAAGCCCAGCTTTGAAGAGAGCTGTTTCAGTGAGCTGGTGCTTGTGTTCCATCTCCCTCCTCGGGTGAGCAGGATCACCTGTCCCAGAGCTGTTGAGCAGCCCAGACAGGGGGTCAGGTGGGGGGATGTTCCCACCGTGATTCACCATGTGGCCTCACAGACATCAGGGCGTGATTTGGGAATGATAGATTCAGGACTGGTCCTTTGGTTCCTTCCAAACAGTGTGCTGCTGCAGCAGCAAAAGATGCTGAGTGCTGCAAGCCACGTGGCTGCTGGCCCAAGTGCTGCCTCCAGCTCTTCCCCCATTTCATGTGCTCCACAAATGTTTTCTGGCCTTGCAGAGAAAGCTGCCTGCGAAATCTTTTTTATTTCACTGACCTAGTGAAAATCTAACCTAGAAATCTTTTTAATTTCACCAAGATGGAGAGCAGTTCTGTTGGGCGTGCGGAGGCAGAGGGTGGAGAAAAATTACTGTGCTGTTTGCAATGCTGGGGCTGCCATCTCCAGCCAGATTTACCTTCAGCATTTATAGAATTCCTTTGCCCCAGTGATGACACCAGTGCCATCACAGTTGCCATTTTAGTACCTCATCTTTATGTCATGGTTTGCTTCAGATGATTAATTATCAGGGGCATTCTGAGCCCTGCATTATAGTCCCATTTCTCATTTAAGAAATTGAGAAAAAGGCTCATTCTGTACAGCTGAACTTAAGTACACTGCCTGAGCTAGTCTGCATTTATTCTTCCACCGCCCTCTTCCTTCTCATAATTCTCCCAGCATGCCAGTGAGAATTAAACAGCATAATGAACATTCATCCCCTTTTCCCTTCAGAAGGAAAGTTGCGTGCACAACTTGGGGGTCTCTGTTATTTTCTTTTCAAAGTGCACACTACCCTAAATGTCTCTTGGGGAAGCCAGACTGGTGTGTGAGGGGTTTGGGCAGGTGTGGAGTGTGAAACGTCTCCCTGTTTGCGATGCAGCGCCTGGCATGGCCAGGCAGCCACCCCTTCAGGTAGGCCAGTTTTGTTTTACTCAGGCAAAGCCAGGCAGCCAGCGGTGCTCTCCCTGAGGATAGGCTGAGTCTGGCTGGGGCAAAGACCTGCACAGATCAGAGTGCTGGGGCATCTCCTGGTCAACAGAGGATTGCAAATGTTCTGAGTCAGGGACACAGTGGTGAGAGCTCTGCATGATGGACAAAGCCAGGAGGCCCTCCTGGATAATGGAGACATTAAACTGCTTCTCCTCTGAGCTATGTCAGACACTGGTGAGGTGCTGGAGGCCCCTCCAAGCCTTGGACACAGGAGCAGCTTGTGCCCATTCTCCTATCCAGCCAAAGAACACAGTGTGAAGACAGAAATGGGGGAAAGGCTGATGGAGAGGGAAAAACTAGAGGCATAGGGAAAAGACATAGCAGAGGGGTAGAGAGACCAGCACAGGGGAGTTACAGAGGAGGAAACCAGAAGACCTGTGTCTCAGCTCTCACCTGTAGCAAGGTCAGGCAGTACTTGGAGCTGCTCATAACTCACAGGAAAGGGGCAACACCAAAAGACTGGACAGAAAGGCCAGAGGAAAAAAAACCTTAAGCCTCAAACTGTTGTTTTAGTGTGAGTTTTGGGGGCTTGCTCTGCTCACAGACAGACCCCCAAGGAAGGAGCACTTACAGTGGTGTGATAGGACAGGCAGCTGCTTCACCCTTATCGGAGCTGTGTGAATGGGGGTCTGTGGGTATGTCGTAGGGTCTTGACTTCTGTCATTATGCCACTTCCCATTCTTTTCCCTTTTCCTCTAAGTTTGGGTGTACTTTGAGTGGAGGAAATTTGTCCTATCTTTATGCAACAGCTTTGAATCTTCCCCATCTCAGTTCCGCAGCGTACTTTGCACAACAGATGTCCTCTCTTGAGCTACTCTTTTTCCAGTCCCCCATGCCCTCTCCTCCCAGGGCTCTGTCCCTCTCCAAGCCCTCACTTCCCCCAGCCAAGCTATGCAGTGCACAGCAAGTCTCTCTGGATCCATCCCAATGCCTGACAACAAGCAAGGTTACTTCTTAAATAGCATAAAAATCAGGGGCTTCAGTATTAATTTCCCCAAGCAGCAAAATACTTAAGAATATAAAGACAGCTGTAAGCCTTGGTTATAAAAGTTTTACTCCTATTATTAAGGATAAGCATGCATTTAAATGTCTTGCTGGATCAAGGATGGAACTCCTCATACACAGTACTAGTAACCTCGCCAGCTCAGGTGTGTGCAATGATTCCATACATTGCTGAACAGGAATGCAGGTATTTTCTCTGTTTTCTTCTGCACAACTGAAATAAGATGCTTTTTATTGTGAAGCGGTCACTACAGTTCACCTTGCCTTTCTGCACGAGCACTATCTGAAGGTGGGTGAATAGTATAGACAGCCAAGTAACAGGCTCTGTGATTGCACCCACAGTTATGGGGACAAGGGTCATTCCCCTTCATTCTGCGGTATCTCCCCTGGTGAGGAGGATGTCTGCTCCAAGGTCACGGTGCAACCACTGGCACATGCTGAATACTCACACAAGAAGGTGGGAGTTCAGTTTGCTGAGGGACTTTCTGCCCTGCTGTTCCCAAAATCGTTAGCAATGGCACATCAGGCCCTTTCCCCTTAGTGACCCCAGCTCTTTACACATTTTCTTTTCATCAAGACAAAATTGCTCACTCTGGGTAAACAGGAAACCCTGCTAATCTCAAGGCCCGCAGTTTGGTCTGCTTTACTGCTGTGCCTCCCACCTGTGAACACATCGGGTGCGTTTGACACTCAGACCTGCTCAAAACACCTGTGATGTGGAAACACCAACTGCAGAGATTAGGCTCTGCTCAGGGCTGGTGCTGTGTGTGTGTGCAGAAATTTTCAGTCACCCTCCCCCTTCCCTGAGTGCTAATACAAGCAAAGCTGACGGACAGGGAAAGAAGAGGCAAAACAATCATTCACATCTCTGATGCAACATTTTCACTTATACATTTGAAGTGGTTTCCAAAAGCTGGAAGGTTACCAAAGGGGAAACTGAGGTCTGAATTGACTATTGACTTCAAGAAGTACAGCTGAGCCTTGAACAGGATCCTCCTCCCAGCAATACCAGCCCCAGCAGAGAGGTTGTGCCTTCATCCCCATTGCCTTCTAACAAGGTAAGAGGATGACATCCAGAGAACAGAGCCAGCTGGAGATACTGCTGCCAGCACCAGCTTCTCATACACTGTAGAGGGGAGCTTAGTAAAGCACTCACCTATTTCTAAAATGTCTGCTAAATGCAATCAGGACCGAGTACTACAATTAATTGCATGCAAAGCCAGAAGTACACAGCATCTGCAGCTTACTCCTGAAAGGGAGAAGCCACTTCCATGACCCCAAAGGACAAGCCCTTGGGAAGGTGCAGAGGGAGCTGCTCAGTGCTTCCTTCCGCCTCCTCCAGCACCAGTAAGGTGTAATCTACCGCAACCCTCTGCAGCAGTCCCCAGGATCTTTTCACAGTTGGAGCACATCCCATTTTAGTCTTTCAAGTGCATCTTGTATTGATCTGCCTCAGCCTGTGTGCCTGAGCTCCCCCCATGTAGCCCAGTTGGGGTTTGACCTCATTCAGACCGTGCAACTCCAGCCGAAATCCAGGGACTGGAGACAGGAGCTGCCCCAGAGATCTGGGGACACAAGCAATAGTTTGGAGGGCAGACAGCTGTGCTGTCCTTCCACCCTTTACACGGAGTTATTCTTTCAAAATTTAAAACATCTTTGCTTCCTCAGGAGTACATGTATTCTTCCAACACCCCCTCCACCTTTATCTTTCTCCTGACCATAGAAAGGCTCCCTCAGAGGTCACTAGGAATGGGACTGGTCTTTTTGTCTCGGTCACTGACCCCAGGGGTAGGTTTATTTTCTTCTGGCAAACACCAGGTCAGGCTGACTGGCTGCATCATGTACAGACAGTTTTGTATGCAGATGAATTTTCTTCTATGCTTATAAAAAGAGTGCAGAGAGAAAGATGTATCGGGAACTTGCAGAATGAAGTCTCACGGGAGCCGCGCACTGATGCACAAAAGCATATCAAAAGGTGCCGAACATTACAGGGGGATTCGCTACTACATTTGGGTGCTCCACAGAAACTAACGTTCAATATGCTGTTGTAAAACCATGCAGTCAAAATCCTTGAATTAAAAAGAAACAAAGCAACCACAAAACCTAAAAAAGCCCACCACCTTCCAGAATAAAGCAAGACAACCACCACTGCCATTAAAAGCTTGGAGTGGACCATATATCAATGCCAACTTTTCTGCACTGTCCTGTTCAAGCCAGTCTTACCCTTCCTTCAGATCTTTTCTCCTTAACATTAAGCAAGCCCAGCCAGCTGCCAAGACCTGATAAAGTCACTAAGTGCAGCTGGAGGCTGCTGACTGGCAGCATCCACGTTGCAGGAGCAGATCCTACTGGGAGAAGCCTCATGGTGCGTGCCTGACCTGGCTGGGTGCGGAGCCGGCAGAGGCACCCATGACACACAGGTCTCAAATGACTCATTTCTTCTGAGAGCAGACGCAGCTCCCCACACGTAGAGCCCGCTCCCCAGGGCTGCTCAACCCACTCACAGAGCTGAGCCATAGGGAAGGGCTGATACTCCTGCAATAACAGAAAAGGGGGAATCTCACCAAGGTTCTCTTGAAAGAAAATGAGGCAGTCTGACCAAAAACGCACCTTCCACACCTTTGCTCCTCTCTAACCTCCCTGCAGTAGTTGCTGCCTGCATGTTTCTGCACAGGACACCCCCACCTTTTCCCAACTATCCTAAAGACATTATATAGTTCACACCCAACCTCCTCCTCAAGGCCCAACACCCTCCAGCTGCCCCCAATAACAGAAACCCCATGTGTTTTGCATCTACCCTAGATGATTTGCCTTCCCTGCTTCCCCAGCACTGCCTCCTCACCTGTGGGTGGGTGCAGCCTACAAGAAGCCGGGGCGTCCCTCCTGCTAGAGGGTAGTGGAGCTGTGTGTGGTCACCAGGGGACAGCTTAATGTACAGGTATGGCCTTTTTTGTCCTTTGTTAGGAAAATGAGGAACATCAACCTGCGATGGTGCTGTTTGGTTACTGCCTGAGGGGGAGATAAATGTCTGCAGGCTGCAATGTTGCCTTCGGAAAATAATAGAGGAAAGGAGGACTGAGTTGCAGTGGCGTTAGTGGAAATCTCACTGTGGGTGCTTAGGTCACAAAGGGTGGGTGTGCTGTGGATTGCCCCTTCCCTTCCTCAGTGAGCACTCCTGGGGCTTTGGCATGACTGAAGCTACCAAATACAAACCCAGTGCCCCAAGTGTAACTGAAAATGAGTGTGAGTGACTCTGCCAAGTACCAACTACTCCGCTCCTGCTTAGCCTTTATTAAAAAAAAAAAAAGGCAACAAATCCAAATAGACCCTTGCAGCCTGTGCAGTTATTGTGGACTCTCCTCCTGCTGCTTGTTGTGAATCCTGTGACTCTTCTAGGGTGCATTCAGTGGTACAGGGATATCTTAAGTTTGCAATGTTGTACTGAGTGATAATTTAAAGAATCCATGGGAACTACTGGAATAAGGCAAAGGTGGCTTGACTTGTATAGCCCTGTCTGCATTAGTTGTACTGTGTTGCCTTCAAACAGCTTAAAGGTGTTATGTGATAAATTTATCACGGTGTGGCTGTCCCAGCATGTCCTCTGTCCTTACCCTACACTGCTCTTCCCATCAGCCCTGAGGAGTTCCCCAACTACCTCAAAGTCTTACTTTTTCTAAAGCTTGGTTTGATTTGCATATTGATATCTCACCACTGCCAGCGCTTTGTCCTGTGATCTGTAAATTTTTTGCTTTCATGACAGTAGTTAAGAGCCCTGTGTAAGAACAGACAAGTCAGAGGGAAGCAAGGTGTGAGAAGTGACTCTTTGCTGAGAGTTGGAACCAGTGTAGGGAAGCGGGGGCTCTAACGCTGGCTAACGTGCCCTTCCTCAGGGGTCAGGCTCAAGAAGCTGGGGAGGCTTCAGCAACAATGTGGAGATGGATGTGTTGTTTCTGAAAGGTGAACGTTGATAAGTCTTGTTCTAGGCAGGTTTCTCTGCTGAAGTAATTCCTGCACTCCCTGGAAATTTTAGAAGTGCTTTTCTTTCACTCTGTGGTTGTCCTGTGAGATGTGGCAAAGGATAAAATGGCACATAAATCCAAACACTGCAGTTATCCCTTCCGGAGTCTGTTACCTGTACCAGTACCAGGGCAGCTGCCTGTGTGGTGAAGAGTGGGGTAAGCAATATGCTCCCTCATGCAGGGCTGTAATCCTTCCCAGGGCCCTGAGGCTGTTTGTCTTAAAAGCGCTGTGATAAATAATCTAATGAACTGCAATTATGAAGAGGAATGTCTCCTAGGTACATAATAGATAATAAGTGTCTAAATGCTTGGAATTCTATTGGAGTAAAAAATAATTACTCTATTAATACACCTCACAGGTATATTAAAACCTGCCAAACATTATGAAGGAGCATGTGCTAACAACATGAAACCGGTACAACATTCAGCCTTGTAGGAACTGACATCCCCTCTCCTCCCATGGTGTGTGTCAGTGAGAACAGGGGCTGAATCTAGCTGCATCCCACCTGATTGCTTGTTGCAGAAAATAAGTGTCTGTAACAGTCACACTGATCACAGGGAAAGAAAGGAGTCAGTAATGTAACAGTCACTTTTTTTTAAAAAAAAAAGCTCGGTGGGAAAGGTGGTTTGTGACCATTTTTCCCATTACCCAACACTGACTTGGTTTTGAGGGTCTATCCCCTATGCCTTTTCGCCTGACTAATCTCAGGCGGTGATTTGGCTCGACTTGAACGTGGCATTCCAGGAGTCTGAAGGGGAGGAAGGCGGCGGCACGGAGCGGTTCGGGTGCGGCTGCTGGGCACGGGCAGGTCCTGAGCCGCTCAGCCCCGGGGGTGAAGCCCCGGGCGGCACCGCGGCTCCCTCCCTCCCTCCCCCCCCGCAGCCGAGACAAGCGGCTCCGCAGGCGCGTACCGAGGCGGGCTCTGCCGCAGAGGCTTTACGGGAGGTGCTGGCCGGGCCGCTTTAACGACCGCACTTCCAAAAGCCAGCGCGGCTTTGGCGACGGGTTGAGCCCGCTGGGGAGCCGGCTGCCCCGGGGTCGTGTCTCCCCCCGACCCCCCGGGGTTACAGCTCCCCGCCACCCCCTCCCGCCGCGGTCGTTCGCCGGCATCCCCGCCCCGCGCTGCGGAGGAGCATCCCCCGCCGGGGCTCGGGGTGGGGGAGCGGGGCGGCCGCCTGGGCCCGGTTACCTGTAGGAGGTGGTGTGCCCGCCGTCCGCCTGCGAGCGCGGCCGCAGCTGCTCGGGGCCGCCGGGCAGGGCGCAGGCGGCGCGGCCCGGGGCGGGCTGGGGGGCGGCCCCGTCCCTCCCGCCGCCGCCGCTGCTGGCGCTGACCCAGGGGAAGGCGTCCCGCCTCGGGAGGGGCCAGGCTCTGAAGTCCCGCCGGTACTGGGTCTCCGCCGCGAAGGGCTCTCCGCCGGTCACCGCCCGGCCCTTCCTGCGGCCGCCCGGCTTCCCGGCGGCGGGGTCCCGCGGGCGGGGGGCCGGGGCGGGCGGGCGGGCGCTGCCCCGGGGGGGGGCCCCGCCGCGCTGGGGCGCCCCGTCCTCCTGCTCCTCGATGTCCGAGTAGTTGTGGATGGTGAGCGGCACGGAGAGGTCGGACTTGTCCAGCTGGCTCCAGAAGCGGGCGAGGCAGCACACCCGGCTGATGCAGGGCCAGGCCATGGCCGCGGCCGCAGCCCCCGCCTCGCCCGCAGCGGCGCCCGCAGCCGGCCGCGCACCCGGCTTCAGCCCTCATCGGCGGCAGCCCCTCCTCCCGCCGCCCCCTTCCCCCGGTATTGACACCCCCTCGCCGGGATTACGGCCCGCACACGTGACCCGGGCCGCCGGCGGGAGCTCCGTGCGGCTCCCGGTGCTGGCGGGGTGGGGGCAAAGCCGCCGGGACCGGACCCCGCGCCGGGATGCGCTTCCCCCGGGCCCCGCCGGTGGGCTGCTCCCGCCGTGCCGTGCCGTGCCGTGCCCCGGCGGGGCTGGGGACCCTCGGTGGGGGCAGGTACCGGCTCCCCGCTCTTCCCTCTTCTTGCGCCTTCGAGGCTGGATGTCTGGTTTCTCTCCGTTCCCGGGAAGCTCCGTAGCATACCCAGTCACAGGCATCGGCCGAGCGAGAGGTGTTGCTTAATTATAATTTCAAGTTAGCCGTAGCCATTTATGATTAGAGAAAGCATTTGTATGCAGAAAATGATGTTTATAAGTGATCTGGATGAGAAATAGCACCTTTGCAATGCTACTTTCCAAGAGCTGTGTACAAAAATCCCACCTCTCTTAACACCCCCCTCCTCCATTTACACGAACAGTTTAACCGCTTCACTTCTAAAATACTACCTATTGACTAAAATCCAAGTGTCTGTTATATATCTTAATGCATGGTCTACATTGTTTACTGTTTGCCAGGGACTATAAATTACAGCCTTTCTTTTGTATACTCATGTTTAGAAACCAAACAGTCCTGGCGCAAACCACTGAAGCTGACAGAATTACATTGGGGATAAGTCTGGCTTTTGAAATTTCACACCTTACGTAAGAAGTGGCTACAGGCCATAATGCTCCTCCACAATTCAGGGGGTTATTACAGAAGCAGCTGACTCTCCCAACAGGTCACCAACTATGACATATAGGGCTGTAAAAGTGAAGAATGCAGCTAAACTGAGATGCTGCCTATCAGAAAACCATCTATTTAAAGGCTAACTAGACAGGTACATTTATGTTAGAATGTAATAATCTAGTTACAGGTGGTTATCTGATAAGATTTGTTAAGAAATTAATTATGCAGTGGAACTCAAAAAATGAAGATTTACTGCTGTATTTCAGCTGAGCAGTTTGTACCAGTAGCATATTAGCACCTCAGTCCAGATTTGCACCTGCTTCTGGTGGGGAGGAGGGCTAGAAATGTGGATATGGGCTGAGGCAGAACCTCTTCTTGAGTGCTTGGCCTCTCTGAACAGTTATCAACAGACAGGAGGAAATTCCTTTGCAGATGATCCTGTTGCCCTAAGTACTCGATTTGACACTTGCTGGTGCTACTAGCAGTTTTGATTTCACTGCTGCCCCCTTCTCCCCCCATCCCCCCCCCCCCCCCCCCCCCGTCAGCTGGGGCAAGGAGACTCAGAAATTTCAGGTAACAACATTTGGGTCCCATGCAGAAGTATTGACACAGTAACATATGGGATATTGGATGCTCCATTTCATTTGTTGCCTGAAAAACCCACAAACGTAATTTTACTTTTAGGAATGTGCAGGGAGGTATTTCTTAATTTTCTGCTGCTTTTTTTTTCTAGAACTACTCTGCTCTAAGCAGTAATTTTTAAAAATAAACCATATTTGGGTGAAATGTACAACACTTTATCCTGGTAAAGAGAAATGGATCTTACATTCATGGGAGAAAACAGAACATCCGCTTTATCATCCGTTATCACTGGCACAGTACAAATGATGCTCTGATCCTTGTTCCTAAGCCTGACTTAGCAAAATACGTTGGAGAATAAATCAGATGTCTCTGCTCTCCCCGTGCCTGCCACTTCCTAGTACTGACTTCAGCTCTGGCACTGCGTGTCTCAGAGCCCACCTACAGCATCAGGGAGTGCTTTGAGCAGCTGCTCATCACAGCTCGTAGGATGGAATTGGTACGAAGGCTATCTCACACTGGGAAACCAGAAGCTGGATGAGATTAAAAAGTTGTCTGCATTTAGAAGAGATTTATCATGATTAAAAGCTGTGGGGAGGGAGAGGGGGCAAAATACTGCAACAGTAAGACAAAGGAAAGCCAGATCAGAAAGCAAAACAGCTGTTGCTGCCAGGAAAGGGGGTTGAATGCTCAAATAGACAGTTTGTTCTAATATTAAAATTAAATTTCAGTAGAGCAGACCACTACGCTGAAGAAAAATATTCCTTAAACATGGCAACGACATGGCAGACTTTCTTAAAGTCATTGAAAAAGGATAAAGGCTTGCGTCTCTACATGATTAACCATGACTTTTATACTTACTGCTATTTTCCTATGCGAACACCAGCTGCTGTCTCTGCCAAGCATCCACATAATTACCACATTGTGTTTTTATTCACAATAATAAGCTCTTTGAAAAGGGGAAAAAAAAGTCTTTCCATGTGGTTAGTTTTGCTTTAGGTGATTGGCTCTTTTTGTTGTTTTTTTTTCTGGGTTTGGGGGGGTTTTGTTTTTTCATTCTTCTTATTTCTTTGCCATTCAAAGATGTGACTTAATACGGAGATATGGGCAGATTTTTTCAAGAAGGGCATTTGCTTGCCAGAAAGTTATCTTATTGACTCTAGTGAGCTGTCATAACTCCAGGCCATTCTTTGTCTGACTTGAGTCCTGCAGTTTTGAAAGATGTTTTGCACCAGAGAAGATAGTTTACCTTTGGCAGACAATGCTGCACAAAGGCTTAGGTGCAAAATGACATGAAACCCACTGCTTGGCCACATGAATGTTTTTGTACAACCTTACATATGTTAAATACCCCTAGGGTTTCTATGAGGAATATTCAGGTATTGAACAGCCTTTAGAAGGGTGAATGCTGTTAGGCCTGAAGTTAAGGTGAAGCTTAGGCATGAGACCCTCAAACCACAGCCACTGACAGAAAAGACGGTGACTTCCAAACCTCTCTGGCAGTTCCGGGCTGTTTTTTCAGGAGCTTTGAGCTCCTGCAACTCCAAGAATCCAGCAGAAGTGCAGGTACTGCCTCTGAAGTGTCAGCCTAAAAATGTCATGGTGCTCACCTGTACTCCTGTGAGCTCAAAGGGCTCACAAAAAATGAAGGGAACAAAGACAACAGGTTAAATAGGTGAAAAACCACCATGCAAAATACTGTGAGAGATTGCTTTTGAGCTTCTTTGGCATGAAATATTCCCTTTATGCCAAGCCTGTTCAGTGGCCACGTTCTGATGCTGCTGGCTTTACCCTGCCCCCACATCTCCACGTCCCACTGCAGGTTCGGCTGCCCTCTGCTGCAGGCAGGGCTGCACTGTGGCTGAAGCCCTACACACCAGCATGCTTCGTCCCAAGGACTGGAGAAGGAAGCAGGAAAGGAGAAGTGGTGACAGATTAGAAAACCAGGAAGCCTCTGGAGCAGAGCAAAGCAAAATCAGATACTCCCACTCTTACTTTTTTTAAGTGTTTAAGTCGATAGGCACTTAAAGGAACAAATCTTGAATTGTCTAATTTTCCAAGGGAGAAAAAAATTTAGACTTGAGTACTGGCCTGTGGCAGTAAGGGAGTTTACAGCAATTTTGTAATAAATGATGGGAGTACAACTGGTGCCATTTAGCATTAAGTATTCTTTATCCCTATAGGAAATGTATTTTCTGCAAGGCACTGTTGTAAAGGAAAAAGGCAGAGGTTGCTTCTTACAGATGCAATGTGTTCTTTGGCCAGTCAGTCCATCTGGAATGACTAATTCAGCCTCCAGGGAAGAGTTAAGGGTTGGATCCCACCAACAGTTATCTGGCCAGACTCCTCAGCCCTTTAGTTGGGTAGTCATCCCTGCAGGACAGGCAGAATAGCAGCATACCCAAAGTCCAATTTCTGGTTTTATTTGTATAATAGGAACACTGGTCATGGCACTACCCTCAGGTTTACTTTAGTAGTTACTTCTGGTTACAGTGTTGTTGACCTCACCCACCTCATCTATTTTTGCTGAAGGTGCTTATTTTCCTAGAACTGCTGGCACATTCTGAACCAAATGTTACTGTTCTAAAATTCTTTAAAAAAACCTTAAAGGAAACTAGCAATACAACACAACTGTAAAACCACAGTATAAGTTGTTCTTGTACTGCACATAATTATGAAAAAGATTTCGTTGTAATAAATTCTAATAAGATGTGACATCATCTTGGAAGCAAATAGAAATGAAACACACAGGTCAAATAAGCCACAGCTGATGAATCAAGCTGGACCGTTAACTGGTGCACAAGCTTCAGGAAACAATCCACTATTGCTTCATGTATTTCAAGTTTAAGATCAAGAGAGACCACTGGTTTATCTCATCCAATCTTTTCAACAATAAAGACCACTAAACTTTACCACATTAGTTCTGAGTCCAATCTAAAGCGTGCCTTCTAGGAAAGAGCACCCTAGCATTGTTTGGCAGACATGAGGTGGATGCATGATCCCTTTAACTTCCTCGGTTTTAAAAATGTTTATTTCCCTAAGTATTAACCAGTTGTACCCCACTTTGAGGTTTTTCTGAATAGAGCTTTTGGTCCCTTCATTGGAAAGCTTGTTTTTTTTTATTCTTACTTTAAAAAATGTAATGCAGACTGTTACCTCAAAGCAAGAGGATAAAAACCTTTATTGTTCCACCTTTATCAGAGTTCATTTTCTATTGATATGCACTTTTGTAACTGTAGTTTACATTAGAAACTTCAGCTCCTTAAGGGCTTAATATGGAGTAGTAAAAAACCTTCAAAACCAATTCAATCCTGTGTCTTCAAGTAATATACCACTTGGGCACAAGGAATCTCCAGGATTAGAATCAGTTAGATCTTCCACCTCCTCCCTTTCCTGTGTTCTTTGTCCTCATTTCGTGCCAAGCTTTCACCAGTGGTTCTCTGTTCTTCCATATGAGCTCATGGCCATAGGTCACGTACCACCTGCGAAAGAAATACTAATTAAAACTAACTGCAACTTTTCTCTGTATCTGAGGAACAGGCTGGTCACTAATATGAAGTGACTCAAATGCTTAATATAGGAGACAAGATAAACTGAGGCAGAAAGAACAACATTCCTGGAAAGTGGCAGTGGCAGGTAAACCACTCTTGACTCCGAACAGTCCTCCTTTGTGTTCTTGCTTGTCTCAGACCTAAGAATGAATGGTTTTCATCCCTTTAATTTTGTGCTCCCATGACTTCTACTTAAAGATGCAAAAACCTATTTCCATTTAAGAGACTGTTAAAACAGGACTTGTGCCTGTGCTAATCCCTTCTGACAACACCAAGCGAAAGTATTTCTCTCGTATGCAAATACGATTTTCCCATAATGAAAAGCCACGTTCCACTCAAAGTGAATTTTCGTCTATAAACGTGTAAATGAAGATTTAATCTATCAAAGTGTTCTAGCTGAAGTTATATTCATAGAGAACTATATATGCTGATATATGAATATCAACATGAAGTGATTAAGCAAGAGAGGTTATCGTGGGAGGGGAAACAACTGCACAGAAACTGGTTGAAGGTTCTCCCATGAACCTAACTTCACACCCAAGTCCTGAATAACAAAAGCACTTTTATATGAGCCATCAGCCAGTGATAGGTAAAGGAGCCATTCCCTTAAATAATATAGGTGCTTTCTAAAGCAGGCAATTGTCTGTGAGGCAGTGTATAGAAAATATGTTAGTCATTCAACTTATGTCCCAAATATAAAGGCCCTGTTTTAGGATGAAGTGACCAAAGTGATCACAGAGAAAAATTTCTATGAAAACATATGTAGGTGAAGGCGGCAAGATACTTGTCAATTCCAGACAATTTTTATTCCAACTGCTATCCTAGTTTAATAATATGTGACTCTGCATTATAATAAACAAGCTGATATAGATATATCATGGCAGAAGGTAGTTACAAATCAGCAAGACTCCATCAAACGCATTTGTGATGCCAGAGAAGGGGAGAAAAGGAGACTGCAGCACAGAACTTACTGACACCAAAGCCAAGAAATGGCAAACAAAGGCAAACCAGTTCATAGATCAAAATAAAAGTGTATTCCACCTGTTCTTTGTCTGGCCTAGCTAAATCTCAGGTAGGCTTTTAAAACGCCTACATAAAATGTTTAAAAACTCTCTTAGCAATAAGTGTGCAAATTAAGACAACACTGCAATCAGGTGGAAGGGGAATAACTCATTAGGCAATGTAGTTCAGACATGGAACAATGCAGAACTGTTTCCTACAAACTGGTTTCTAGTAGTTCTTTCCAATTAAGAAGGCTCCACACAAAGACAACGCAGCAACACTGAGAAACAGTAGTAGTGGCTGCTCAAAGGAATTTGGCCTGAGCTCATATTAACTCTGTAGCTCTCTCTAAATTGGCAATTAGAGGAAAAACACTGAGACAAAGACATTTTCTTAGCTGTTCAATTCTAGTTATTTTAATTTGTCCGTGCTGTGGTTTTGTGAGAATCTCTTTCTGCCTTGTGACGCTCTTCACTGTGCTGGGGATGGCAGGACAGAGACAAGTAGCTGACAGTCTGACATCTAATCTATCATTCTGAGGCAGTTCAGCTCAATTTCTTTCAGTTCTAAGCATCTGTTAACAGTATTTTCCACACAAGGATAACAGTGAGTTGTCCTCCGTGTTACTTTAGACAACTTCCCAAAAAACCCCCACACTTCAGAGATAAGAGGAAGCAATATAGGATGAATTTAAATAGGAAACAAACTGAAGCTAGTAAATACAGACTTACATTCCAAAGAGAGCTCCCCCAAGATGTGCAGCATGGTCAAAAAGTCTCCAGCCTAGAGCAAGCCCTGCAGTGTCAAATGCAATTATGGCTTTCAAAGCCTGGAAAGAAACAGAACATGCAAAGGACAGGATCAGTCACAGCATACAATGTCCATTGATAACAGCGTTTCCTATTCTGGCACAAAGCAAAACTCTGGGATGAAAACACATCCTCTAAATTTTATTTGCAATCACTGTAAAAAAACCCAACGCTTTTAAAACAACAGAGTCAAGCCTTAAGCTGTGCTGTCAAAACACAGACATGAGCAGCTACAGAATACTGTGGTATAGGAATGTGTCTTTTTCAAATACACAGTCTCTTCTACTTTTCATTTCTAAAGCTACACATACACTCCAAACTCGGGTTAGGGGAAAAAAAAAAAAAAAAAAAAAAAAACAAAACAGAAGGAAGTTACTTAAACCGTTTCCTCCAACACATCTGTTGGAAGGCAGAAAATCAGGATGATAGTGAACAACTCCATGGCCAGAAACAGAATGAGCAACTGTATACCATCCTCAGGAGATGCAAACCACTGTAACTGTAATTATGCAAAATTTTACTAAATGCCTCATTCAAAAAAGACCAACAGATTTAATGTTAGGATGAAATGTTACTTTAAATAAGATCTCTTTTCTTAAGTATATGTGTAAGAATAGCAGCTATATTGCTGCATTGGCTTGTTTATTTTAAAAGCCAATTATAGTACACAACCACAACAATAAGGTAGGCTAAAGGAGTACATGAGGTTTAAAAATAGAATTACACAGTAGGGCTAAAATTATTCCGATGTTTAAACTGCAACAGCCAATGTTGTTCTTGTTTTACTATTCGAGCTAGTACTTCCTCATGGCAATGCTCTCTGCAGCTCTGCCAACGTTCCTACCCCGGCCCTCTTTTAGGAAGGATGCAGTTAAAGGGTAGCATGCAAAAAAATCAGGTCCACTCAAGCACCAGTGCAAGAAAACCACAAAGGCTACATCTGAGAACACTTGTTCAAATCTGTAAGCCTCACTTACAAAAAATATTAAATCTCATGATCTTGAAATGACAAAGCTTAGCTGCTTTAAGTGAAACAGTAAACCAACTTTAAGCAGTGGGCCAGAGATGATTAACTTAAAGCAAGTCAAGATATACGTCAGAAGCTCTTCTTGAATGGGGCAGTGGCTGTGCTTAAACTTAATGAAGCAAAAAAGGAGTTCTAGTACTACACGTGAAGAAGAGCCTCAGTAGTTTATTTCTACTCCCAGCAGTGTTCTTGAAAGCATGAAAAGATGGTATCCAAATGAGGAGTCACATATTCCTCCAGGGCTGGAATGGTATTGCCCTTGAGAAGTGAAATTCCATTTTTTCCATCTTCATAAATTTTTCTTCAGTGTATCATCAGTATTAGATTAGCCTGTAACAAGTGCTGCTAAAAAATATCACCCATCAGAAAGAAACGTACATGTATGCATGTTTCCTCAGACAGGTGAACCTGAGTCCCTCCCAGCTTCTTTCACCTCTTTGTATCAGATTTGAAACAGATCTGTGCAAGGTGGAATTCAGAATAATTCTAAATTAATGACACACTTGTGTCATGACCATGCTAAGCTGCAGCAATTCAGAATTGGTCTCCAGGAACTCTATGACCTGTCTTCTCTTTCAAAATAAAGTTAACAGCTTAGAAACACAAATGAAGAGGACACATGCTCAGATAGTGGAGAAGTACAAGGAAAACGTTTTAAGAATAGGAGTTCTTTGAAGTTCAAAGGCACTTACGTTTCCTGCTGTAAATGTGAACATCGGAAGAAATATGATGGCTAGTTTTGCTTCTGGCATCTTTGTACATACAGCTGCAAGGACAGTCATTATCGCTCCTGACTGTAAATACATGAAAGTAAGCTGAGATGTTACATAAGGGAAAGTTTATGTTTCTGCATGTGAATCAGTTTTTCCTTTTGGCTTTTATTTTCAAATGAAGCCATGCGGTAAACCTCAAAGTACAAAGCACCACAGCAAAGTTCTGAATAAAAATAAACCAAGACACCATTATTTAATTTAAATATCTGAAATTAAAAATACTGGAAAAAAAATACCCCTCAGATGCTCTTATAGAATTAAGGAATAACTCCCCCAATTTTTAAGATAGTAATTTATGTTAACGTGCTTTTTTCCCCAGTAAACCCTAGAAATCCTAGAAACATATTAAACACAGACATCTCAGATGAAGGGAAACATTCCAAAGCTTGTAACAAAACAAGGAAAATAACAGATGGACAGGGACAAGAAACCTTTTGTCAACGAAACAAGCAATTCCCTGGTCTGTACTAAATTGACCATGGGCTTTTGTATCCATGAAATATCTCAATGGAAAGGCTGTGAATACAGTAAACTAATGCAGTGTGTGGCAATTTCAGATCAGTAAGACTAATGGAAAGCAACTTGCTCCAGATATAGTTTATTCACAAGATAAAGAGACAATACATAGACAGCACTACCAAAAATTCTAACTTCAGGACAGCTCAACAGGTTTTCTCATTCCAATTGAAAAATAAGAATCTGACTTTGGCTTTTATAAAAATTTAGTAAAGTCATTTAAGAAGCCTTTAAAACTTGGCAAATGGCTAGGTTCACCTCAAATTTACAGCAAGCTAAGTGTTTTAAAATGTTCTATTACTAAAAACACCTGTAAAGACCCAACAACCACAACACCCCAGCCTGCCTCGCACCTTTCACACTGTGAGACTTCTGGCAGAAGTGCTGCCCTTTCTGCACAGCATGCCCTACAACTTCTGCTGGTATCACATGGTGATTTTGACTGTCTGATTACATTATCTCTTTCTAAAGTATTCTATTTTCAATTAGAGAAGACCGATACATAATTATGAAAACATTTATGAAATAAGTTATAGAACTGAACTATCTGCTTGGTGACCAGAGGTGCTGCTGTTACACACTCATTTACCAGCCATCAGCATTAGTTCTGGGCTGCCACTGCAAAAGAGTTAACATGTTTGCAGAGCAGGCAAGGTCTTGCACAGGAATTGCAGCCCGGTTACTTGGTTTTGGCAAACCTTCCTAGTTTCCATTATCCCAAATTTATTCTTGGCTTTCAAGCAGGTTAAAGAATACAGCAGGCTTTGAAAATGACTTCAGAGATCATTATAAGGTCTCCCACATTCTGAGATACTTACAGCTCCAAGGGATGGTTCAAACCTTCCAGTGGCCATTTTAGCAACATAACTGACAAAAGTGGAGATAACCCCTAGAAAGGAAAAATGACTGTTGGAAACAATACCAACAATGCAGACAAGTATAAGAAAGTACAACAATATTATCTGAACATCTTCCTGAAGAAGATAATGGAGGTGGCATGGCTTCTTCTTTGTTTGGTTTTGGATTGTCTTTTTTTTTTTTTTAATTTAACTGTCATCTTTTCCCACAAAACTCCTGTAAGTCTGCATTAAGAGCTATTTTATTTTGGTAGCTAAACATGAATTAAAACAAGATGCTGTATTGTCATGATATTTTGAAGACCAATATCCTAAACCCATCAAAATTCTGCATGACAGCAAATAAATACAGCAGTTAGTATAGAGCAATGTGTGGGAATGAACAATAGCCATCTGTTACCATGCTTCTATTAACCATGCACACACTTCACTTGCATGAATACATACTTATATATTTACAACACTTAAAAAATATATATTTAACATTACCAGCAGAAAGATACACCGCAACAAACTGCTCACATCCCAGAAGAGAGACAATGCTGCTGGAAAAACTCCATAAAACATACATATTTGCTGCCATGTGGAATAGAGAGAAGTGACTAAACGTGGAGAGCAGCATGGGAGAACACAGGGCTTCTACAAAAGAGAAAAACAATTTAAAAAAAAAAAAGTGTTTTAATGTGGTTCAACTTATATGTCATGCAGACTAGAAATTGATCAAGACATACTATAGGCTAATTATGCTTAGAATTCTCAAATACAAGCTATGTAATAAACCCAGAAAAAATAACAGTTTTCAAATTCCATGCAATACCTTTTAAAAAGTAGAACATAAACCCCAGAGATATGCAAGCTGTACAAACAGCTACTTCAGAAAAGTCCTAATTACCTACTGGGAAATGTTTCATATAAAACATTTATTTTATGACATGTCTCCTATGCTTTGGAAAGGAAAAAAAAAATTATTTATATATAGTAAAATATTTTTAATATATGAACATCCACATAGAATTATTTTGCTACAGAGATGGACTAAAATAAAAACTTTTCAAAAAGCTACTAGCTCTCCTTGCTGAAACAGCAGCCCTGAAAATGCAAAAAAGCCAATTAGCAGGTTTGAAGATCGCCATTATTTAAAATTAGGGGTGTTTGGGGTGACTGATGCTCAGATCTGGATAACAGCCCATCTTTAGCTTTGGAGTGTGTGGTGAACTGGTTGAGTTTCCACTTTTTCAGCAGAAATTAAGAGGATAGCAGAAAATACTCTCCTAACACAAGTTTGTCTCATCCTTTTAACGTTCTTCTCTACTGTAGAAATAAAAACTAATTGTTCTGCCATTAAATACTAGTAACTTGCTTTCACATGTTAACATCTTCAAAACATTTCACATGCAGTGAAAACCAAGTTTGTGCGTTTAGCTTTTTGTGACCCAAAGCACAGCTTTGAAACAAGGACTCAGACTAATGCTCGTCTACTGACAAAAGCACATATGAATTTTGTGAGTGACGACTGTTCTATCTGCATCCCACAGAACATAAAAAAGGGGGAAAATAAACAAATCACATTTGAATCCAGTTTTTGAATGGCATTACATAGTGCAATTTATTTTTCTCCTTCCCAAAGAGTGGCATGATTTGCATTCTGTCCAGGAAAGCAGTCAGGGTTGACAGCCCTGGGAGAAATGCCTCTCTGCCTTCACAAAGGCAGGAGCTGCAGCCTACTGTATGCAGTAAAAGGCCAGAGAGCAGGGGCAACAGTTTTGACATTACGATATTTAGAAAAGCACCAGTGGTTTGTTTGTTTTAAAAAAATCAGATCCATTACTTCTAACTTCTTTCCCCTAAAACCGTTTCCTGTTTAGACAGCATGATGTGTTTGGACACGACTGAGGTTGTGGATGATGTTGCTACAGCTAAGCCACGCGCCATCTGAAGCTTCTGCAGTATGATCAGAGCTTCTATTACATCCCAAGGTAGAAAAATCACCCAAATTTCTGTTCACTTACTGGAGGATGGATCTGAGGTGAAATATGTAAACATAATTCGACGCATGCCAGGCAGCCTCCATAAACAGAATACAAAGACATTTGCAGCTATAATACCTACAAAGAAGGAAAAAAAAACAAGTATAAAAGCAAATTATGAATGTAGTATGCTATAATGCTTACTGTAAACTAGCATTCAAAAGTAAGCTTGTAAGAATCATACTTCTTCACTATTCCATGAAAAGCAGCATAGAGTTTAGAAAAAGCAAAGAAAAATACCGAAAGCTGTATTTTTATAGCGGAAGTCTTTCAGAAGCATGACATGTAATTGCAACTGTTTTAACATACAGTGTAATGAATTTCAACAGTCCAGAAAACCTGTACTGAAGATGTTCAAGCTCTAGTTTCAAACTTCTATTCCACTGTAGAACCAATGAAACAAGAGTCACCTTAAGAGGTCTCACTTTTTGCCTCTCTAGCTGCTTATTCCCAAATGCCACCAATCTGCTGCTGTCCTGGGCTGAGTGAGTGGTGGCGTCACATTTAACTGTGCATGGAGGGGAAAAGATTAGGGGAACCATACAGACACACAGTACGCATCCTGTCTGGTTTGGGGGAGCTTTGGTTTTGCGGGAATTGTAAGGATACTGTTTAGAGATCAAGCATAAAAAATTGAGTTGGCATTGCTAAGGCATTGTTACCTCTGGGAGATGGTAAACGCATAACTTTTTACTTCAGATGTTTACTGAGATCTTGCTTTATTTTAAATAAGAATGTAAACTATTAGAAACAATGATGCAAATTTACTGTTTCTTCTTTTAAAGTGTCTTCTCTATTTCTAGCCAAGCATTTAGGTATTTAAAATGTTTTATAATAGCTAGAAACATTAAAGGGGAAAATAACCGATTCCTAGTAAATGTCACATAATTATTCTTTATTTGAAGTTTGCAACAAAATGTAAGAACTGTGAAAAAGTAGGATATATAAAATTTCAATAGATCTCTTGATACTCCATTCCTATTCCACCATATGCTTTTATTAGAGGAAGTATTTTCCCTGCATGATAAACCAAGATGTTACAGAATTGTCAACAATTTCAGTACAGTAAGCCCATCTTTGTTACAGGAATCAAGGGTATGTATCTGAATGGCTCAGTCAGCAACTAGAATTCGTATCACTTGTCAGATGAACTAGATGTTGAGGGACACTAGAGACTAGAGAATATGAATCTTCACCACCCCTGCCCCAATACAGTATTTACAACTGTATTGTGACCTGGCTTGCATGTTGAGAGCAATTCAAAGCACTGTACAAAACTTACTGACAGCACTTGTTAGTTGAGAGGCCTGAAATGATGTTTGACCCAAACATTCAGCACTTATGCAATATATTGTTAGACTGGGAGTCAACTCTTTAAAGAGTTAGTAAGTTGGTTGAAAATTCTTTTCTAAAATGTTTCTACAGAAAAGTAAATGACACAGAAATAGAGTTTAAGTAACCTTATTCTAACAACCTGCTAATATAGATTCAGTAAATACTTAATGTAGAATATGTAACTCAGTGGATATGGCTCAGCTACTTTATGTGGATTTGAATCATGTTCCCATCGATTTCTCTCCACACATTACTTTTATCTTGGGGATTTCAAGTGACATGAGGTTAACCAATCAAAACTACATGATAACCAAAGGAAAACTCACAACATAATTTTTTGCTATTTTACATATATCATGCTGCAAACAAGAAGCAACTACTTAGAAATTTTATTTTCACATATCAGTGGAATATATACGCCTATTCCTCCTAAAAGCATTTGTTGCTTTTTACAGTTCCTGAGGAAAACGCTGCCAGACAATTCTAGCTAATCCTCTACACTTTCTTGCAGAGATGCATAGGAATTTTTTTAATGCAATCAAAAAATAGTTTGTGAGAAGGAAGTGCAGCAGAAATAGTGTATGTGCAGGTGTGAGTTTACACATGCTTTGTGCCTAACAACCTAAACGTGGTATGAAAGCCATCTGTTTTAACATACTGTACCTGTTTGCCATATTTCTCTTCCTGTGAATGCCTAATACTTGTAAGCTAACACAAACCTGTCACAGTCCGCTGACCCTCAGTCAGGTTATTCCACCAGCTGTTAACCTGAAATGGAATTGTACATCAGTGCCACTGTAGAGTATATGCAATTTCAAAAACAGTCTCACATGGTTCTACCTTTTTAAGAATAGAAAGCATTTGTTTGAAATCTGTTAATTTAATTCATTTCTGACTGATTTAGCTTTTCAAGTTGCCATTTTCTTGCTCAAGAATAGTTACCTACTTTCCATAAAATATCCCAACATACATGACGAGTTTCTTCAAAAAGAATGCAGTTATATCCTTTTACACAATTCCATGCTTGTTTACCTCTGCTTGTACTAAACAAGGATCTAGCCCACAATGCTTACTTTAGCAGATTAGCCAAAGTTAGAATAAACCCTGCCTCAACTAAGCCTCACCCTAATGCTGTCTAACATCACACCACCCACCTTTGAGAGATTCCACTTTTGTGCCAGGGTCACTTTTGCAGAGGTGGCTCACAAGATGTGGAATTCAATCCCCCTTGCGTCCAGCTCACCCAGCCCTCCTTCAAGTTTAAAACCCCTGAAAAAGTTTATTTTGAGCGCGGTCAGCCCACAGACAAATTCCACCCCACTTTCCCTTCCTCAGCTTTCAGAATCATTTTGGACAAGTATTGTAGTAATAGGTCAATGACCTTCCAACCACATGGATAGGGACAACGTCAAAAACATTATCTGTAGGTTGGAGGCAGGGGGAAATTATGCTGTATGAAACAAATCATTCACTATTTGATATCAAAGTAACAACTTCATTATATTGTTTTGTTTAATTCTCTGGCACTGGATACAGATACCAGTATTTTCTACAAAGTTGTCCAGCATAAGAACACTAAACAAACATGAGTTTTCTACAATGCAAAAAGTAGATGCCCTCATAAGCTACTGGGAGAATCCTGAACTTTTAAAAATAGAACTTACCAGTTGAAGATGGGGATTGGGAGTTTAAGTCTATTAACAACAGGGCAGTTTTGGTGTGTGTTTTTTGTGTTTTTTTTTTTTTGTTTTGTTTTGGTTTTTTTTTTTTGATAGCTAATTAGCAGATCTTCCCCTTCAGGTTTTGAAGAAAAACTAAAGTATAAAACCAAAAGTATTTAAAATATTAAGTGGCAATCACAATCTCACCTGTGGTTCATATACACTGAGCAAGAATGCATGCTGTACTAGGCTTGGCTAGGACAGAGTTAATTTTCTTTATAACAGCTCTTACGTGGTACTGTGTTTTAGATTTCAGACCAAAACAGTATGATAACACACAAATGTTCTAGCTTTAGCTGAACAGTGTGTGCGCAGCATCAAGTCATTTTCTGTTTCTCACTCTGCCCCTGCAGGGAATAGATGGGGCATGCACAACAGGCTGGGAGGGGGCACAACTCAGCAGATGACCCGAACTAACTAAAGAGATATTCCCTACCACATAATGTCATGCTCAGCAATAAAAGGGCAAAGAGGGGATTTCAGGAGGTTTAGACATCTTTCGCTCTGGCTGTGCGCTGGTCTACCCATAGGGGATGGTGAGTGATTGCCTTTGAATCACTTGTTTTGGTTTTGACTCTCTTCTCTCACTTAACGAAAAATTTTTTTGTTGTTGCTTTATCTTTACCCCCAAGTTGTCTTGCTTTTATTCTTCCTTTCCTCTTCTCCCATCCCACTGGGGGTTTGTGCAGGAAGTGAGTGAGCAGCTGCCCACCAGGGTAACTCACAACACATGCCCTTCCAAAAGTACCACCACAGTGCTCAAAATCCACATTACAAAACCAGCTCTTCTTTTGTCCTACCCAGGACCCTGTGGCTTCTCCAGATCCACACTCAGCCCTACTTCCCTTGGACAAGCAGACCTGAAAGAGTAACCAAGCCTGGTCTATCACAAGCCACAGCAGTAACCTTGAAACAAATGTAAAACATATATGCGTGTTTAGTTTAGTTTTAAATACGCTTAATTGAAAGCTAAATGACTGATGCCTTTGGGATGCCAACTAAATTTGTAACAAGCCTTGCAGCACTCAGGCCGGTCTTACAGCCCGAACTCCAATTTCCATGAAAATGTCACCTCTCAGAGAAAAAAAAGCCCTCTAAACCCTCATCTATGTGAAGTACAGGTTGAAAAAAAATCTTATGCTTAAGGTTCAGAATTTAAGCTAGCTCTGTCCTCTTTGGGAATTCACATTCACTTTTAAGAACACCCTGACGTGGCAAGAATAGAACTTTTTTTTAGAGTGAAAAAGCAAAAGGTACCTAGTCTAGATATACAAACCACTGCTACTGAACTCTTCCCTGCATTTCGGGGTGAAGATGGTATTTTTCTCCAGTACAGCTTTTGTAGTGATGTTGTGAATTACAGGCTTCTAGAACTAATTAGATCGTTTTTTCTTGTAAGGAAATGTATCTACTATAATTTGCTGAGAAACTACTGTTTCTCCAAGCTACAAATCAGGATGAACAGGACAAGTATCTGTTGCAGAAATGGTGCTGCAAACGTGCCTACACCAGAGGAAAGATGCAGTCGTGTTTTACGCTCCCGCAGGGACCCACCCGTGTGCGAACAGGCCGGGCCTGGCCCCGTGTACCTGCTTTCTGAAGTCCCCCCTCTTCTGCGGCCGTATTTTATCCAGCCAGTCCGCTCGAGCTTCCTCAAAATAGGTCTGGACCCGCGACTTGAGCGACTCGTACTGCCAGATGGCGGCGGACCCGAAGGCGGAGCCTGTGAACTGGGCGAGAGCGGGTAAAGGCAAGATGAACGCACCCTCCCGGCGCTAGTCCACGCGTGGCTTCGGCCGCGGGAGCCAGGCTCGCCCGACGGGCCGCCTCCAGCTGCTCAGCCGCGGGCGTTACCGGCCCTGCCATACGGCTGCCGCCCGCCGGCGCTCCCCGCCAACCACGCACCGCGACAACCCGGGCCCCACAGGAGCCGCTTACCCCCACCGCGAAGAGCAGCGGCTTGACCAGGCGGCGCGGCGAGGGGCGGCCGCCGCGGGTGGGCGGCGGCGGCGGGCAGAGGCTGCGGCGCGGGGGCGGCGGGCCGGGCCGCGCCTCGGCGGCGGCCGGCGGGGAAGGCTCCTCGGGCCGCGGCCGCGCTCGGCGGAAACCCTGTCGCTGCTCCAGCAGCACCGTCAGTCTGCGGGGAGAAGACGCGGACAGTCAGCACCGCCACGACCGACCGACCGCCGCCCCCTCCCCGGCCCGGCGGTACCTGTGCGGCCGCGGGCCCCAGCACCGCCACGCCATGTTGGGCGCGTCCCCGCGCGCCGAGCCCTTCCGGGGCAGCCGGACGCCATTTTGAGGGCGCTGCGCTGCGCCCAGAGGCGGGGCCGGGGGAGCCGCTCGGTCACCGCGCGAGCGGCGGCCCCGGGGCTTCCCGGCCGTCCGCCATGGCTGCTGCTGGTCGCTGGGTCGGGTCTGCCCACGTCCTGCTCCGGCCGCCGTGTCGAGAGGCTCGTCCCGGCTCTGCTCCGCTACAGGGGGAGTGGCGGTGTAGGGTCCTTTTGGCCGCCATGATGAGCGTGGCACCTGCTTTACCTCCCGGGCCCTTTCCGCGAGGGGCGCTGGCACCATGTAATTAGGGGCTTCCACGATTTTAACGTATTCTTTTGCTTAGAAGCCTTATGGAATAGAACCTGCCTCCTCCTAGCCTGGGGCTCAGCCTGCAGCAGCCCAGGAGGCAGGGAGGAGACCGCACCTGCTGCCTCAGCCTTGTCTTGTTCTGCTCTGTGTCTCCATTTCGCACACCCACCTCACCTCACCGCTCCAGCGCAGGGCTGCACATGGATGACCAGGCACGAGGCGGCTGCTCCTGCCCCACGGCCTCCTCTCGGGCCTCTTCGCCATGTTCTCCCCCGCTCGGGTTGGTTGTCCCCAGGTGTCCTGCCATCCCCATGCCCCCCGGCCGGGTCTCCCACTCGCAGGCACTGCGCTGTTCACCACACGATCTTCGCGCCGGGCGGCTCCCTGCGGGGCTGGCGAGGTGGCAGGCTGGCAGGGAGCAGTCCCCGCCCAGCCCGCGATGTGAACACCAACACCGTCTGAAATTAACTGGAAAAAAGGTGTGTTTGCCTTGAAAATAACTTGTAATTGATAAGTTTGAAGAAGATAGTGGCAGGACAGCCAAGGAGCATACGTGCCTGTCGTGCATGGGCCCCCAGAGATTGGAGAGCAGAGCTGCCAAAATCAAGCAGCTGAATAAACAGTGGTTTATCCTGAAGGTACATGGGAGGGATGAGTGGCAGCAGCCACCTGTTGCATCAGGAAAAGTCGTGTGTGGGTGTGAGGAACATACTCCACAGGAGAGAGTTAGTGCTGTCTTCAGCCCTGTGGGCTGCTCTGCTGTGTCTGGATGAGAGGAGGCTTGGGTAACATCACCCAGCGTTGAAGCCGTGCTTTAGCAGGAGGTTGGTGTCAGTGCTGTCCCTTCAAACCCAAATTATTCTGTAGTTTATTTTGTGAAGCGAAGGTTAATAGAAAGATGAGAAGGATCTGTATATTGTAATTGCAAGTGGCTATAAGCCTGGTTAGACTTTTAATAAGTTACACCAGCTTCAGAAACATGGTTGCAAAGTCAAATCATTTGGAAGTGGAGAGGAAATGAATTAACATAAATTAACATTTTTCCTCTACATTTTTTTTTTTAAAACAGGCAGTGGAAGAGTTTGCCTTTTCAACTCAAGGCCAGACCCTGACCTGAGGAAACCTGTAAGCCTGAGGTGGGAGAATGCTTTAAGTGGTTTAGTACTGTATTTAAATCTGCATTTTATCTCTTTCTGATTGCACTGGTGGCCCTAGATCAGCCTTAGAATTTACTTGAACTGAGAAATGATTAGCAGGTTCAAAGCTGTATATTGCTGGTGTTAAAATGTATATATACATATGTAAATTAAACCAGTGTTGTAATCAGTGCTCTGTCTGTTTTTCTATGTAACGGAATGAAAAAGAAGTGAAAGAATTATTTAACTTTCAAGTTTAGACACTTTTATCACTTGTTTTTGCTTCCAGAGACCTTATCAGGAGTGATTAGTTTGTTCAAGTAACTTAAATATTTTTCTTTGTTAACCCTTCCTGTCCTGCGTTCAAACCACATAGATTTTGGCAGTGCTGTTTTTAATGTTAAAGTGATCTTTTTGCTCTTCCAGTGCTTGTTTTTACAACATTACTGCTCTCAGTTTTATATAGCCTATGTGTGCAATTTGCGAGGGATGATGCTCTGGGCTTTATGTATTTATTTGGTTTTGGTTTATGGTCATTCTCTTTTGGACAGTTGCAAAGCATATTTGCTATTAGTTGTGGCATCATCTCAAATCTATATACAGTGGCAGTGTATGGCAGCTAGTACAATCAAGGCCTGAAGGAAAGGGTGTACATGGTACAGGTTGAAAGAAGAGGAATAACAGCAGCAAAGTGATTGGCAGAGCTGTTCAGAGCTGCTGGATCTCCTTTGGCCAGGAGCCAGGGAGGTCTTTCCTGCCTTGGGACATGTCTGAAATCACATTTTTGTTTGTTAATGTGATCCACTGGATGAGTGTCTGCACTGATTACTGATTGCAGGGCTTAAATGCTACCAGGGAAATATAAAGAAACCAGATTATTTTTTTTTTTGAACAAGCAAACAGCCCTCCTCACCCACTCCCCCGCCTTTTTTTTTTTTTTTTTTTTTTTTCCACTGGCCCTTTTATTTATATTTTAACTTATCGTATTTTAATGAGAAGTTTGTGTTTGCGACTTTGACGCACGTCCTACCCATAGTGATGGTGCAAAGCGCATAGTTTTATCTTCTTTTCCTTACTGCCAGGAGTGAATAGTGATTACATGGGTCATGCCTATGTAATAGGCAGAAACATTCATTTGGATTATTGGCCTGCCCATGTGGTATGAAGTCTGCTTGAATTTGTTGCTTAATTTAAATTTATCGTTTATTTCACATATTCTCTCTTGACAGTTATCTGTGTTTTGAAGAGGTTACACAACCACCTGAGAGACAAATGCTCCCTCCTCAATGTGAGATTAAACTTTTATAGTGGTATATACACTTCTTTAAGAGTGGAATAAACTTAATCCTTTTCTTGCGCGAATGAATTCCGAGTGTTGCAGTCATTTAAGATGAATGATTATGGGAGGAGGGTTGAATGAATTCTCCTTGGGTTTTTGTGTGGTTCTGTTGTTGTTGTGGGTTTTTTTGGTTTGATTTGTTTGGGTTTTTTTTTGTTTTGTTTTGTTTTTGTTTTTTTTTTTTTAATGCAGAAAACTTGCATATTCCTTCACAGTGTGGGCTGCATCTTAAAACAAATTCTGTCTTCAGTTGTTTGCCTGTCTTCTGTGGACAGGCCTCCTGTCATGAAACAGTTTCATGAAAGACCTCCTTTCATGAAAACAGTGTATTGGTGAGAAGTGCAACAGAAGTTTCAAGTAAAACAATCATTGTGAAAATTATAATAATGTTTTTCTGTGTTACTTTGGAGTCTGATGGTGTGTGGGCAGGTCAGTGGCATTGACAAAGCAAATTATATGCCAACAATTGCCAGGTTAATCTGAGCATATTTGGTACTAATTTACATGATATTGTTGTAATTTTCTTATCTGAGTCATCCATTTCACTGAAACTTCACTGTAGCAAAAAACCATGCCTGAACCTTTGTGCAACAGTTGGGCAGAGCTTTGGCCCTTGGTCCTTGATTTTTAGAACGGGGGGAAAGGTCCTAAAGAGTACGAAATTTTTACTTGTTTGATCAAACTGGTCCTCACAAATTGCTGACATTAGTGTCTAGCAGAAAGGTAGATGAAACAGGTTAGAGACATACTGTAAACGTGAGTATCAAAATTTGTTTTGTTTAAATTTGTATTGATAGGCATTGTAATTGTGAGATGAATAATTTGTTACAGCATTTGATAGTTTTAATTTTAAAAGAATTTTGAGTTGGCAAACTTAGAGAATGGATGAAACACGGGAAATTCAAATTAAAGAATTCCTCAGTTGGGTCCTCTGGTTTTGCTCTGCTGGTATTTTTTCTGATAAACATGTACAGTAGTAAAAGCGTTCCTAGGAAAATACTCAGATATCATAGAATATTTAAGTATTCCAATTATCTAATGAGATTTAGATGCCAGTTCTGGAACTCTCTTATGTGATAAATTATTTTGTAGGCAAGCCTCTTTTTGATGTTTTTGTAAAGGTCAGGCTTGTGTAAAGATAACTCCGTATAGTGTATGTGTATAAACTGTTTCAACAGGTTCCTAATATCAGAAATTTCAGGAGGCTTCTTTGAAACCAACTTCTGTCAGAAGAATGTCATCATCTTCTCTACAAATTTGTGCGGTGCTGCTGGCTTTAGCAGGATTCACCATTTCACTTGTTACTACCGTATCTAACAGATGGAAGATGTCGGACACTGCAACGGTGTTTGTTACTGCAGATTGGATTTCTGAAGGTCTTTGGATGGACTGTGCAGTGACTGCTTTTGGATCAGTGGAGTGCAAGAAATTTCTCTACATGTTGAGTTCAGACAGTAAGTGTACATGACATGTATATAAAATCCAGGGATCTATTTTTATTCCTTCTTTTCAGACAGCATGCTAGCGCAGCTGGATAGCATATACTGTGGTTGTCACAGAGGGTCTATTATGGACAGGATTTGTCCTGTAGTATCTGCAGACAGGCTAAAGGGGCCCAGTGAAACCCTCATGCTTCACCCTGCAATTCAGCTCAGTAATTGCTGTGGCTTTATTACCATCTCTGTGTTGACAGAGAGGTATGGATGACAGACAGTGAATCTAAGATTATTGTTTTAATTGTTTTGGAAGAAATAACATCCTTTTACTTGGCCTAATTTTTAACTACAAGCAGATCATAAGTCAATGAGCATTGGTGCTTGGTGCTTGCTTGTGCTTTGATGAGAGAGAGAAATTCTTAGATATTTCAGAACTCGTTTGATACTTTGTGCCAACTCCGCTCTGGAATTTCTCAGAGGTAGCCAGCTGAAATTAAAACACGTATGTGCAACTGATGCTTTTGTGTTTTCTGAGGTAGACCATGCTAGCAGGGTAGTTCAATTGCAAATAGAGAGATTCTTCTCTTTGTAGGCACTGAAAATTGTTTGAATTGTCCTGCATTTTAAAAAATCTCTCTGTAAACACTGTTTTTATGGCAAAGGACTAGAAAGGACTGACATTAAAGTTCTTTCCTCAAAAAACTAAGTAGAGGAACAGTAACATTGTGTAGCCTTTGAAAACTGGTGTTTTGTTAAGCTTTCTGTCTTTAACAGAGCTTTGCGTTTATTGTTTTACAACTTTCAATGTTGTGCAGTCACTTTGAGTTATATCATGGAATCATTTCTTCAGCACTGAAGTCAGAGCTGACTAACTGTAAGGCAGATCTCTAAAATGTGAAAGTTTAATTCTTAAGAGTCAACTCTCAAAATTCAGTGTATTCTTGGTCCTTTCTGAGCACCCTGTCTTCAGTAGCCTCATCTGCTTTTGTAATGATGGGGCCAGTTTAAGAATAAGTATCAGGACCCTGTAATGAAGCCAGAATTTGTAGCCTCAAAAGGAGGCTAATCATAAGCTTCCAGGGATTTTAAAAACACTACCCATTGTGTGAGAGACAATGTCAGCTTTTCATACCATGCTGGTACCTGTTCTGTTCCTCTTTAAGACTTCCTCTATGTAGATACCAAGATGCCTAAGTTTCATCTAGAAACTTCAATGTGATTTCTGGGAATTAGACTGATGAGATGGGGCCAACGATCCTTCAGTTCTCATATGTGGTAGGAAGATGGTGCGGATGCTTACGATGGTGTGGCAGCTCTGCCTTTTCTCATCTAACAGGGAGAAACAGGTGTTTCAGCCCTGTTATGGAGACAAACAGAGACAATGTGGGACAGCCTCCTTTTTTTAAAATGCAGTTTCATTACACCCAATATGGAAATAAAATACTCCTGGGGAACAGAAGAGTTCCTGGTGAACTGGAGCAGCTGCTTCTCAGGAGTTCTCTTCCCTCCCTTCCCCCAGCCCCATAATTGGAGAGAGGACCCCTGGTTGTCAGGACTTGGTGGATCATCTTCACCTCTCCAAAGAACCGAGCATCCCCTAAAATCAGTGTGGGCTTCCTCACACCAACAGATAGGGACGTCATGTGGCCGCCTAGAGAGTAATAGCTGTCTGGCACAGCGCTGTTTCTCTTTCTGCAGTGCTCAGTCAGCATTCCTGGGTCTTGCAACAAATCTACAGAAGTCATCAAAAAGGTACAGCTCATGTTGATCAAACATAATAGGGGGTTAATATTTTCAGTATTTTTTTCTCAACTGTATTGACTGGTTTGATTTTTAAAAATACTGTTTCTCCCTGTAAACCCTCTCTTAATGCTCTGTTCTGAGAATAACAGAGGGGTTAGGAGCAATTTCTCTTTATGGTCATATATGGTCCTATCTTGATGTGTCAATGTTAGCACTTTTCTTACATCAGGAGTATACTTTTGTAGTGCATTTTCCAATTATTAACTGCACTTGGTTTGCATTGTGGAGTGGTCTTGGAGTGCACAAATTGGTTTCCTGGTGGATGAAGCAGAGCAGGGAAATGTGCTCCAGGAAAGCATCTCCTGAATTCCAGCCGGTGACGGGTGTTCAGTTTGCCCAACTGGGCTAGAGCAAGTCTGAAGGAAAACTTCAGAGTTGTGGATGGGGTTGATGTGAAGCTATTGATACCAACTCTTTTACTGTGCTGATGCAGAGCCTCCTGCAGAGCAGCATTTGCTGTTATGTCCATTGACTACCAAACCATAGTTTATGAAATGTAGTGAAGAATTAACCCTGTGATCTTCAACACCATTGAAGAATGTTTTCCTTAAGGGAATGATTACAATGCCTGGTGTCATATAGGAAAAACTCATGCATCCCAGACCTGCGGTTTAATCTTTTATGTTTATATCTGTGCTTTATGACTGATTGTTGAAATAGCTTTCTTAAATAGGAAGAGATTTTTCTAAAAAATAAAATTCTAAGAAAAATATTTATTCTTGGCAGCAGTATAAAATCTGGGGACACTCGATTCAAGTTCCCAACTAAGCTCAACTTTGAAAGTGCTGTCAGCAGAAGTGATCACTGAGGTCACCAGGTTAGCACCTGTGTATGGATAAATGAATTTGAAACTCTTTGGAGGGCTTTTAATGGGATGCAGATGCTCCAATATACTGGTACAGCGTGTTCATTTTACTATGCCATCACTTTACAAATTACAGTGACTTAGCAGAAGGAGGGAATTCTATAAAGAAGATAAATTCTAACCATACACAGTCTAGTTTCTTTAAAAGATTACAAGTATGGAGCTGCACAGGATTACACTGGCTGTGCTACCAAATCTGTTCTTTAATAAATCAGTGGGAATGATCCTCTTGGCTGCCAAGGGAGCACAAATGTCACGGTGGCACTGTAGTATTCTTTTGCATCTGAACCTACCAACCTACAGCATCAGCTCAAAGTGATCAGTGAATTTTGAAAAAAACCGAGACATATCTGTTATGGACAAGTCATGACTCTCTCAATGGCTAATTGTTCTTGTAGTCTTTATGTAAATACCGTGAATCTGTTACCATGTTGCGTCAGCAGGATTATTTTATGAAGAAACTCTGACTCCATTTCCTCGAGATAAGAGCAGGTTATCACTGCAAGAGATGGTTAACCCCATTTGGATACACAAGCAGTTTAAGGTT
The DNA here is from genome assembly GCF_018691265.1 of Tyto alba. NCBI lineage: Eukaryota > Metazoa > Chordata > Aves > Strigiformes > Tytonidae > Tyto > Tyto alba. The sequence continues at coordinate 25,014,203 of NW_024881262.1, read as the reverse complement.
TTAACATTGGTGGGCGATGTGAGTCGAGTATGATTTAGTCTAGTCAAAAGCAGGAGCAAGTAAAAAAAGTTTAACATACTTCTACTTTGCCTAGAATAGACTTTTTTTTTTTAATATTAGGATATTCTGACAGACAGATGCAATCCGCTGATGTGTATTATTTTTCATATAGCTGTTTTCCTTCATCATTTAATGTCTTTTGAGTTAGGTCTGGCTCATTCATTCCTTTATATTTCATTTCCATGAAAGATACATTATTACAATTGTATTCCAGTGTAAGTGAAACTATTTTTTGAGCCTGAATGTGTTTAACTATAGATCCATAGACTGTAAAATATTAATGGAAACCACTCATCCACAGACTTAACCTTCCTGAAAGAAACTGGCAGTACAGTTGCTATGGATTACTTAAGATCATAACTACAAAAAATATGCTACCTTTTCTAGCAACAGAGTGAAGTTCCTGTTCTCAAGCTTTTTTTATGCTTGAGTCATCAAGAAAATAACACAGTAAAGCTTTTTGATTTGAGATCAATAATAAAATTACAGACAATTTTAATCCTGTGTAAACCCTAATTGACTTCAGAGGAGAGACAGAAATAAAATATTTGCCAATATTATCACTCTTGCAAGATATTTTGTAGAAATACTGACTGGACTTTCTAGGCTGAGACTAAGAATATGCTCATTTTGTCACTTCTAATTAAGAATTAATATTGTTATTTAAAAAAAATGTTAATATCGTTATCATGTACTGCTCCCACTTCTTATTGTCATGCACTGTAAGCCTTATCTCGGGTTGAGCAAAGAGCAAAGGTAGCCTCATTTTGGAGTGAAACCCAGAGATAAAATAGCAAGGAGGCTTCTGAAAGACTTCACTTGATTGTAATCTAATTATAGGGATATTTAACTATTACTGCTCACAGGCATGACTGCTGCGTTGGAAATTGTTGGTTTGCTTTTGTGCTTGGGTGGGTGGGCAATTATTGGAGCCACTTTGCCGAATAATTACTGGAAAGTCTCCAGCATACATGGTAGTGTGATCACAACATCTACGTTGTTTGAAAACCTGTGGAAGAGCTGTGCAGAAGACAGCACTGGAGTATCCAACTGCAGAGAATTTGACTCTATGCTTGCACTGCCTGGTATGTGACTTTGTGGTCTTGTTTATATTGCTTAAAAATTTGTTGGAAAAAAGTAGAAAGGCTTTTGTTGTGGTAATCTGGTAGTACTGGAAAATAACTGGCCAAGATGGACTTTGTGGGTTGAAGTAATAAAAATGTCTTAAGGAGCAGAATGTGTCAAGCACTTGAGGAAAGGCTATAAAATAAGGCAAATGAAGTCGCTTGATTAAGCATATATTTTAATAGGCATTTAAAATATGATGTAATCTGGTTTTTAGCATCTTGTGGAAGGAATTAGTAGGAGACATTTTTTAACGCATCATGACAATTCCATCTTTATTTGGAATTATTTTATAGGCCTTTTTTTTTACAATACTTGAATAGATAATGTATTGTAGCTGGAGTTTTTTCGTCTAATAGGTAAGAAATACTATTTATAGCTAAGTGGTAGTGGGTTTTGTGCGTTGAGACTGAGAATCCTAGATAATGCAAGAAAAACAATGAGTATATGTTATGCATATTATAATATATTATGAATATATGTTATAGAAGGAGTATATGTTACAAATTAACATACTTGTCAGGACTTGTTGACTAATGTCTTGTTGGATGTGATTCTAAATATCAGGAAATTTAGAGCTGCTGGCTCTTGTACTCTGTATCAGTCTTCAGCAGAATTGTGGATTGTCCTCAAATGCTCAACTGCAGCAATATTCTGTGGGTAGGAAGCATGTCTATAGACAGTAAAGCTAGTTTTTATTAATCTTGAATAATTCGGTATGTAGTATCACAAAATAAAAATGCCTTCCTGCTTAGTTGAATCAACACTGGGAGGTGGCTAAACTAGATAGGTAGGAGGATACTCCTAATCTGAAGAATGTGTAATGTAGGATTAGTGGGAAAGAGGTATTAAACTCTCTTTCTCTCTCAGTCGGAAAGAAACTGATGTTGTTGACCAGCTCTGACACTGGCGTAGCAATTCTTTGAAACTGTTTCCGTTATTTAGGGAATAATCTGTTCTTTTTATCTTTCGGTGTTATCTAACAATTGGTTTTAAAATGTGTGTGGGTTTTAAGAGGAACATAACCCTATTTAAACTTCTTAGACTTAGCAATAGCAGGATCATGTGTATTGGACATTATCCTCTGCAGACTGCTTATGTGAGTGTGCATTTAGTTCACGTATAAACCACTTTATGGGTTGATTCATAACTTACTGCCCACTAATTTAAGGCAGCATCTTGTCACTGATGTATTTACACGGGGTGTTGCCTCTGAGAGTGTCATAGAGCTCTTGTGTGCAGATGTGGGCAATGGGGCTGCGTCAGGACAGCATCCTGGAGCTGCTGAGAAAAGAGTGGGTTTTAAAGAAATTGTGTAGGGGGTGGGGGGGCAGAAAAGAGCATCATGAGTAGATGTGCTGAAGCAAAAGAGAAAGGAAGGCAAACAACAGCAAGGCTCCTGGAGAATTGCAAATAACAACATGGAGTCAGCAGGAAGGAAAAATATGGTGCCAGACAGAAAGTAAATGAATAGACCAGGCTCTGAAAGTGAATTTGTGAAGATTAAATTTGATCTGTTGAGGAGGAGATCGGTTACACTGTTGAGAAGATGACAGTGTATTTGAGTGGTATAGGCAGGGGGAAGGGAGAAGCAGTTTGCAGAATTGTAGAGAAAAAATGGTTTTAGAAAGAAGTGACAAAGAAACAAGCTAGAAGACAGTGAAAGAGGAAGAAAGTGGGGTTGGTAGCAACGAGGTCTGAACAAACAGTGGGACCTCCAAGAAACATCTGTAGCACTTGCAGATAGGAGCCACAGCAGTCTAATTACCATGATTGGTTTAGGTGTGCTTTGAATTGTTGTTTAGAAACTTAGCTGAAACTGCTGCAGCAGCAGATGTGAGGGATTGGCAGGAAGGGAAGAAAAAAAGGAAAAAACAAAAGTGTCTTTGTTACCTCTCCTCAGAAGGACTGTAAAGAACTTCTGTGGAGGTTTCCTTATTGGCAGCTGATCTATGTGGTATACCTCTGACTTTCGTTTTGTGCATGGGAAATATCAGACTTGGTTGTTTTAAACAGATTCAAATCCTTTGAATTAGTCAAGCTGTTAGCCCAAATCACAAACGTTTGAAGTGAGGACCTTTTTAAAAGCAATATTGCATAAAATTGAAACCAGGACTGGCTACTATGTATAGCTAGCACTATCTGTCTAGTCACAAGTAGATGAAACATTGGATGTAAAGCAGTTGGTTAGCTGCCAAATGCTTTTTAAACTTTTTTTTTTTTTTTTTTTTCCTTCTTTTTAAGGTCCCATAGGTGTTTTTTCCAATGACAGAATTTTTGGGATAATTTCTTACAATTAGTGTTGATTGATAAAATGCACTGACTTTGTATCTTGTTCAATAAGATCATTTTTTAGACAACAAAAAATTGAACATTCTGGACTGTGAAGAAAGCTCCTTAGTTAAGGCTGTTGAGGTTATCATATTGTGGTACAAAGAGGATATGGTATGAAATCTCTTCTGTTAAAATAATACAGCCATATTAAAATAATACAGCAAGCAGTTAGCCTGAGGGTATGCTTGTGTGTCCTGGAGAGATATGGGGAGTCCCAGAGGCCTGAAATGTAACTTGTTGGAGCCCTGCTATGGGTAATTCCTGCTGCCATGGTGTAAGATCCCAAAGTAGAAAGCAGCGTCAGAGTTGAGTGCTTGTCCTAACAGTATCTTCTGCAAGCAAAAACCTTGAACTGTTAATGGTACTTTGAGGGATCATTTCAGTTTTATTACTGTCTGTATTTTTTCCCTGAAAATTTAAAAATTAGTGCTTAACAAAACATTAATTCCTCAAATGATGTTATCCTTTAATTCTGTGTATTTATCTTTGTGTCTTTGATAACTCTCAAGCTTGCAGGACCGATACTCTTAAGCCACATAAGAGCTGTCTCGGTTTTTGTGCAATTGATCCCTAATGTGAAGACCGAGAGCTGAAGCGATGCAGAATCATCAGCATACCAGTTTCCCTAAATTGCCTAAACCAGCTGTAACCTTTCCACAGGAGCACATCTTAGGGAGGAGAGGAGTGATGCAGCTCTCTGATCCGCTCGTCTTCTGTTCATTACCCCAACTCAGAGTTTAAAGTGTACTGCTAACTCGAGCGCTTTCTTTCCCAACTCTCACTGGAAGTAGCAAAGCTGGCACGTTTTTCCCATTCCTCTGTAGTGCCAGAGCCCTGCACACCTTGGCTCAGACCTGGAGTTCAGAGGTGCCCTGTGCACTCCGCTGTACAGGTGTAAGGAAGTCACCGGGACTTGTGAGTAGGAGACTTATTTCCGCTCTTGTAAATGACCATGTATACCGCTACGTGCTTTTGCAGGACTTAAAGATGTAAGCTATGAAGGGCTTGCTACACTCTTTCAGGATTTGCTAAAGGCCCAAGAGGATTTACTGAGTTTATAAAGTGTAAGTGTGGTTCAACTCTGAAATCTGACTGACCTGAAGGCTAAACACTCAGGGTTTGGATGCTTCTCTGAACCAAATAACAAAGTTGGACAAGATTCACTAATTACTGTTCCTGTTAGTTTTCTCACTCCTTTTAATGACTTTTAATTTCTGTATTATCTTGACCGATTTTCTCTTTTTCTGTCTCAGCTCATATTCAGGCATGCCGTGCCTTGATGATTGCTTCCATCCTTTTGGGATTCATAGCTGCAGTACTCTCACTGCTTGGTTTGAAGTGCACAAATGTTGGGTTGAGCGATGAAGATGCAAAAATGAAGTTTGCTGTCACAGGAGGATTTCTCTTTATTTTAGGAGGTAATAGCATGGCTGAAATGAGAATGTCATCACTAACTTGTATTGCTTCCACAGTGAGACTAAATGAAATGAACCCTTGTTCTAGGTTTAAAGCTGTTACAGTCACTAAAGGAATCTTTTACCTGTGTGTTTTTTGAACTTTTTCTGGTAGGTCTCTGCTCCATGGTGGCTGTTTCTTGGTATGCTGCGATGGTTACTGCTCAATTTTTTGACCCATTGTACGCTGGAACCAAGTAAGTTAATAGATCTGTCATACCAAACTCTATCATGTGTTACAGATAGCTGCACTAACCTCAGCTGTCTGAGTTTCAGAACCTGGATGGATCCCTTTATTTAGTCCTACAGGAGGAAAAAATTGTCTTTAGAAAATCTTTTCACCTCAGAGATGTTGGTGGGAAGGGAGGAGAGTTCTCTTCTGGAAGATTTAGTGAATGTGTGGGGAATATCAGCCCCACATCTGTGGGTTTCTGTACTGTGTTTATATTTTCTTGTGAGCCTCTATTAAGTGCACGTCTCAATGCTATGAAGAAGAAAAGGTAAAAGTCTTAATTTTCTTCAGCATTTGGACCAAAAGAGGTACAAAATTATACCTGTGACTAGAATACAATGCCTCAGTTGTACAAGTGAATGAAAATGTACAGAAACCAGCTTGAACTGTGTACTGGTGACCTGCAGATAGCTGAGAAACACCATTGAAGTGTGCTGCTTGATTTAAAGAATTAGAAAAATACTTTTCACTATATATTAACAGCTCAACATTTGTCTTATGAATTAAAAGAGGCAAAGTTTGTGGGACTATTAGCTCATACCGTTGCACACAAACAAGTTTCGAGGTATAAAAGCCCTTATTCTTGTCTGATATAAAAGCAACAGTCTTCAGAACCAAATGCCTTCTTATGGCACCTTATCTAGGTCAATAGATTTAGCAATGAGGAACAAGGGTGGAGGTGACTGGGCCTCTCCTTCAGAGAGCGGGAAAAGGAAGAGGGAAACATAATATATTGCATGTGGAACATGAGAGAGCTGGTTTGGGGAAAAGGTGACATTTATAATTTGACAGTATCTCTACCGTGTATATAATTTTTTGGATCAGTAAACTATAAATCTTTAGTTGCTAGGATCATATTTGAAGTGTTTTGTGAGTTTCCTCCTGAGAATCAGCTCAGGGAAGTCAGAGGTGAAGTGCTTTGTTATGAATCAAAGTACTTTAAGCAATTGCTTTGGATGTTTGTCAGTTTTCCTTGTGTTTTCAAACAAGCACCTACAAAGAAATGGCACTTGTGAATACTTTTTGTTGTTTTATGTTCCCTTGAGGGAATTATATGAAGGGTAATAAATACGTTGAAGGACTGAAACAACTGTTGATAAGGAATTTCAGTTAGTGGGATAGTTAGCAAGTTTTACAGTTATCTCGTATAGCTTTGGGGATTCAACATCAATGCATGTTAATCAGTTACCAGATTGTTTGCATTCAGTAGCTCAAGAAATACATATTTTTTTTTTAATCTCTAAACTTTGATTTATCAATAATGACTATTAATTCACTAAGCAGTTTTTAGTGAGTTAACTTTGATCATTGGTAAAGCCAGACATACTCTTGAGGAAGTTTGTTCTTCTTGGACTCGGTGAGACAGGTTTAAATTCAATAGCAGACCAGTATTGATCTTCACTCTTAAGAGACTGGCAAATCTGCTTTTTCAGATTACATTTTTTTGGCCTGACTTTGTTAAATTAGTAAAGTTAACTTCTATTGATTCTTAGAGGAATTTCTCATACAGCTGTGAAGGCAACCTTGGTTCTCCTACAGATCCCTCCTATATACTTTACTTTGGTATGATATCTATGGGATTTCTGCCTATAGGTGACTGAGTGAGCAGAGATGATTGCACGCACTGTGCAACACTCTCTGATTGTTCCTTAGTATTCCTCCAGCAACTTGCACTCCTGTTTTTTTGAGATAATGATTGTCTCCTTGTTCTGTGTTTGGAAAGTGCCTAAAACAGCAGAGACCTCGCGACTCCAATGCGCAATGAGAACATGGAGAGCAGTGAACCTGTGTAAACCTCTGAAACCTTCCTGTTAGCTACTAATTGTGGAGTCAGAAGCTTTGACACTTTCAAATAATGATTTTATGTTTACAGGTAGAAAAAAGACACACATTTCAGCATACCTTCTGTGTAGTCCATGATGCTTATTTTGCCCTTTTATTAGGAACCTCAGAGCACAGAGGTACAGCTGTATTGTGGTATAGCCTTTGTCCAAAAATAAAAACTTGTTTTCCTCTTTTTGTGAAACTCTTGCTAGTCTTTCACAGGCTCAGTTGTGACTAGTCTTTGGGTCAAATTCATTATTAGTGAATTTCTTGTACTGGACTAGGGGGTTTCCTGAAAGGTGTAGTTTTGTACAGTAAAATGGGAAACTATTATTTTCCAGCCTGTGACTATCCATAAATATATTTCAGCCGTAGAACCACAGAGAGTGCTGAATAATCTTTAGGATACGTAAGTTTGAAAACTAGGCCTATACAAATAACTATTGTAGGTGATCTAGTGTGATGCTCATAGAAAACTAATTTCTGTGGTTAGCCTTTTCCCATGATGCAGACAGTAAGGGCAGAAACATTCAGTTTCACAAAATGACTTCAGGGGCACAGCCAATACAAAGGCAAAATAAGTGTTGTGGACTGCACAGAAGATATATTATTATCATTTATTATCAAGAATTTATTAAATATATGCAGATATTATTGCTACTTGTCTTTATGTTGCTTAGAACTTTATGTATGGTCACTAATTTGGCAGAGCACTGAAATATACATGTAAGAGTTTTACTGAACAGACACAAAGCTAGATCTGTTCTCCTGTTATCTATTGAAGTACTCTTCAGTTAGCTGACTTCTGTGCAGACTAGAATTTGTTTGTTTGCATTATTTGTGCACCTTATGGCTCGGTATAAAATAATGGCTTTGTGATTCTGTTAGATGCTGTTTCCATAAAAGCTTTCACATTCCAGGTATGAACTAGGAGATGCTCTGTACTTAGGCTGGGCTGGATCTGTTCTTTATATGCTTGGTGGGATCTTACTGACCTGTTCATGCAAAGGGAAGAAAAAACAGGATTACAGGTAATCTTGGGTTTGTCAGCTGAAACAGTAGCTGTCAATTATGTACCGTTTTCTATCTGTATACTATTCCCTCTCTCTCAACCCCTGGTATAAATCTGTAGCCATATAAAGTACGAACAGGAAATTGTGCCTATTAATTCAGTGCTATGGCATGTCACAGACTTGTGATGGCAGGGCATGCTGTACGAAATACTCGTACCTGCCACATAGCGTACCTGTCGATGCTTTGCCATCAGCAGTCACCTCTAACTAGTATTTGGTAATTCTGGGTACTGCTGATGGTTCTGAGATCTACATTACGAAAATGTGCAGTGAAAGAGCAAACTATCTATTGCCGAAAGAAAAGTATATCAAAGAATATAGTGTGTTATTATCAGGTTTCTCTGCAATGTTCACTACTATTAAAATATTCAAACACCATTTAATTTGCAGAAAGTATAATGGCATTTCCTTCCCAAAGCATATCCGATTGTTCATTAGACACACATGATTTTTTTCTTGTTCCTTTTGGTAATGTCTTGTTGCACATCAAATTGGAAAAGTTGAGATTTCTAGCCTTGATATTTAGCCTTGCCTGGATTTTTTTTTTTTTTTTTTTAATTTCCAATCTTAAATTATTCACACATACAGAAGGTCCCTTTCTAAAGGAGAGGGATCAAATTGTCAGAAATAGCAGAGGTCCATGTCTACCGAGAAGAACCCAAATGTCTTGGAGGCTGTGCTAGATAAGCTTGAGAGGATGATAATGTGGAAGAAGCATGCTCACTGCTGCTGTATTTAATCTTAGGAAAGTTATATCAGAACACATAATAAGTGAGAGCGTTCCTCTGATACTCCACTGCCCAGTCTGAAGCCATTTAAGTTTTATGGTAATACTTCATCAGCCACATTGGACTTTCGATCTCACTCACCATACGTTGATACAAAGCACCAAATACCCTGAAATATATTGAAAATCAGGTAAAACTGATGTATGAACTAGAAGTTTAACATGACAAATGAAGGGTTTGTCTTGAAGATACTTCTGTTTTCCTTTCTCATCATCTTGATTCCTGTATGAAAAACTGCAGCTTGCACAAAGGCATTAAGGTCTAGGTTCTCTTCTGCTTTAGGAACTTGACTAAAATGCCTCGAGGAAGAGCACACGTGAGTTAGCAACCCAGAGTGTGTTTCTGGTTATGAGCGAGATGCCTGTGCTGCCTGTCAGAGAGTCCATCTCCTTCCCCTTAGCTACAAGACTGATACAGTAGGCCTCTAATTTCTGCACCTTTGTGAAATACGTGCTATCGGTCGGTTGGATACAGACCTAAATGAGTAACTTCCTATGTATCTGAAACTGTGGACGTGTGTGTAATATCTATTATTTAGTAACTTTTTTTTCCTTAACTTACAGTTGCAACAAATATACATATTCAGCAGGCCAAGCAGCAAATCAGCAGCGCATTTACACCAAAAACTCTGAGACAGTCATAAGCAACAAGGAATATGTCTAAACTTACCTTTTACATCACTTGTAATGTTAGTGGATTATGAACTCAAATAAAGAAGTGAACTCCCTCCAGGCTTCCGGTTCCAAGTTGCAATCTTTCATCTTAATTTGGAGCAGTACGAGGAGGAGGTATGGATTTCAATGTAAATAGGAATGGTTTTCAAATATAAATAGGTTTCTACAGAAAATGCTGTGATGTGAAATCCTGCGGCATGAAGGTTCTCTGCATGCTGAGAAGCCCGATGATACACCACACTCTGTGGTTAAATTTTCTGACAATCAAGGGTAACTGTTTCTATTTCAGCTGACTCAAAAATGCAGAACTGATATTCTGTAGCAGAATGCAAGTTCATAGCCACAGAAATGTCTTGTGTTTTCATTAATGTTTAGCTTCCTACTTTTGTTCAGCAGCTTTAGCTTTTGACAGGAAATAAACTTTATTCTACCGACTGACTGAAACAGATTTTCTGAGAAGTGGTATCCTGGCTGTTAATAAGGCTATAGTCTACACACTGTGGGCTTGAAGTCTCATGTTATACTGAAATTCATATTGCGTATGATAATCAAGATTTATAAAAGCTACAAAAAATTTCCTAACTACCACTCACTTCCAAACCTACAGATGTGCAACAAATTTCTTGTTGGTTGTAATGCAGATACCAGAGATAAATGATACAGAATGAACCAAACACAGCTGGGAGTGGAGAAAACATCTGGTGCGATGATGCCTTGTGATAACTAAGATAATGGTAGCCCCAATTTTTAATTTTTATTTCTATGGTTTCAGCTTTTCAAATAATCCTATTTTAACTTTGAGCAGTCTTTAACTTTGGGAACTGCATCTGAATTGTCTAACTCATGTAATTCCCCAGTAGCTTTATTCTCCATCATTTTTCCATCATTAGAATTTCTGCCTCCAACTACTCCACTGCTGGGAGTGTATGTTTGCCTTGTGTAAGCACTTAGACAGATGATGATGAGCTAACTTTACTTCGTATCGATGCTTTGAGCAATGGGGAATGGAATTTCACATTGCAGCTTCACAGGTTTCATAACTTGTCCCTTTTAAATTACAAATGTATTAATAGTTTGACAGAATACCTTGGTGTTTCTCTCTACTTTTAATGTCTTATGATAAACATAATTGTGATCTGATTTAGAAGTTTCGTGCCGCTTCGTTGATATTCCAATAGATAATTTCACAGGGCAACCTGTAGTAAATCTTATCAGAAATTATTTAGCCATGTTGCTTGCATGTGAATACAACTGCCTTGTAAACTGACACATTAAGGCATGAATTGGGCACTGATAGATCTTGTTAGGCTGAGTAAGTAAAACTAAAAGGAGTTAGGATTCATTTTAGATTGCTGGTGTCATCTTCTTCCCTCCACTATCAACTATTGTTTTTAAAATAATTTCTGTGGTATTTTGGAAATAATTGAAAAAGCTGAAAAGGCACTTAAAGTGCCTGAGGGGGGCTGAACTCCTTATTCAGTCCTCTGGATTTTTAGGCAGTTTGTGGTGGTATTTTGGGCTAGTTGAATGTAAGAAAAATGCAGAACTTGGGCAGAGGTGAAGCAGTTCCAGTGTTGGTTTCCCACCAAAGCTTGTGTCAGCTCATGGACATGAATTATGATCCAGTATGTGAGAGAGAAATTCAGAGCTTCCTTGGTCTGGCATCAGGTCTTCTAGCGATGTCACAGGGAAGCTTAATTAAAAACCAGGAGTAGAATTCCTATGGAGGAACTCATTCATTTGTTTAATACATTGTTATCATATTCAGTGTCGTTCAGAGGGAAGTAAATGCTGAAGATAACGTGCCTTTCTCTGGTTTGTTTACAGTCTTTCCAACCATTTTGTGGTTTTGCTGTTTCTCCCTGCTTATCTGGCCCTTTCCCATGCACGTCAACGGTAAAGCTCTGAGTGAATTTAATTAACCACCAACTCAGTTTGGGGAGTAAGGCATTTTATGTATGGGTGATATATGAAGTGATTATTTTTATTTTTAAATCTGTAGCAAGCTACTAAACTCTCTTTAAAACGTTTTCACACATTGCTATTTTTAAGGCCTTTGCTCAGCAGAGCAGGCTGCTTTGCTAGCTGCAAATCTTCTTCGTATCTCTGCAGCTGAGACCAAAATCCTGCGTTGGGTTTTGCTACTGGTCTGGCAGTCTTCACAGCCTAGGGAAAAGGAGAGACATTGTAAAAGCAAGGGCGAGTATCACGCGAGTAGTTTTAGTTCCTCTTAGACTTTTGAGAAGATTTACTTTGGTTTTGATTTGGCTACAGAATAATAAACAGATATTTTGGTGAGCTCACCTCACTCTGTGCTTGCTAAGAACTCCTGGCATGTGGCCCCTGTTACAGGACGGATTCATGGGTGAGACATGAAGAGGAGCTGGTGAATTTGCTGGAAATGTGACTGTCTCTCACAAAGTGTGGTGACACCGCTCATGTTTCAGGTAGTGTGAAACTTGGCCAGGTATCTGCGTGCCTCTGCCTAGTGCTGAGCAGAACCGTTACCGAAATGAGAGACTTCAGTGCTGTAACTACCCAAGGGGTGCAGACTGAAAGACCGCAGAGCACGAGTCATACTCACTGGACAGGCTTCCTACTCCAGCTGGGGTGCTATTACTCATAGCTAGCTAGTCCCCAGCTACTGAGCGGCCCTAACAGACGATGTTTCTTTGCTGTGTTGAGCTGTTACATTATAGGTGATAAGAGCAAATCCTGCAAAACAGCTTCTGCGCACACTTACATCCATTGCACTCATTTTCTTTATGTCTCTGTCTTTAACTTCACGTAGCATGACTAAGCAAATGATAGGGAAAACGTTCACAAAAAAGCCAACTTCGCATTTTTGCTACCAGGGCTTAAAGCCTATTTGCATCTGTAACTATATTTTGTCCCAGAAACCTCACGTCGAAGGCTTATTTGGCCAAGTTTGGGGTGAAAAAACTTACAGTGGCATTTTTATTCAACTGTTGAATAGCCATGTAACTGCTAATAAACAGGTGGGAGCACCAAAATAATTCTATGAGTCATCATCATCGCTCGTAATACGCATTGCCCTTCTTACCCCGAAGGTGTCTAACTATAACTCTGGGTGTAAGTGCAGTACCTCAAACGCGTCCTTGAGCGGGAGCTGGCGGTGTCTCATCAGATAAGCAGTGCAAATGGCAGCTGAGCGGCTGCGGCCGTTTTTGCAGTAAACTAAGCACTTCCCTCCGCTTTTCACAGCCTCCTCTATAGCGGCGCCGCACTCCTCAAAATACCGGTACAGGTCTTCAGCCGGATGGTCGAGCACGGGTACGCGCAGGCCGCGGCCCCGCGGGAGGCCGGGGAACGGCTGCTGCCTGGTGACATTAACGCAGAAGGTGACTCCCTCTCGCGCGAGCAGGTCCTGGCGGCAGGCCGCGCTGGCCGTGCCGATGAGCAGCGAGGAGGTGACCTGGCCCAGCTGGAGCATCGGCGGTGCCGCAGAGCTCCCGGCTCGCCCCCGCTGTGGTGGGACGGGGGAGCGGGCCGCTCCCGCCAGCAGCGCCAAGGGCTGCGCTGCCCTGCGCCCCGCCGGGCTGGGTTATATTTAGCCCTCCGTGCCGTCTCGGGCGTAAAGGCTTCAGGCAGGTCCTAGTGCCTGCGGGATCCTGTAAAAAGCTGAAGACATCTCCAGAGCCCGCAGGTTGGTTGTGAAACAGTTGGCTTTGTACAGGCCCTATCCCTAGAGCGGCTTCTCACAAGCCGTTAAAACCTCTGTCTGCCTCGCAGGACAGCGGCTGCGGGGGCCAGCGCTGATGCAGTAGCGGCACAATGACACAACAGGGATCTGATCACCCCCAGCTCATCTAGTTGCCCTCACCCACCACAAAAGCGTCTTCTGAGGACCCAGAAAATTATTGACTAGGCTAGCTGGATGTGGTAGCACTCATCTTTTCGGACTTCAGGAAAATTGCCGGTGTGGTGCCAGGGCAGTGTCTCTCTCTCCTGCCTGAGCGAGCGGACGCGTGCTGGAGCTGGGCCGGGGAGCGCTGCACCAGGAGGGTGTACCAGCCGCTCCCTGCCACACTGAGCGTGCCGCTGAGCTTCTCAAACACTTTTCTTTCTGGCCATGAAGCAAAAAGGAGCCTGTGACTGATATTTGCTGCTGTCACGAAGCTGAACGTGGCCTATCCCAGGAGCAGGGCACGGACTAACAGGACGGGTGTGAAACACAGTGCCAGCCAGCAAGGCGTCAGCTGTGAGGGGCAAGGAGGAGCTTTTATTCCATCATGAAGGGAGGAGAAGCCGACCTGGTGCACACCCGGCATCAGCAACAGCCTCCCGGAGAGCCGCTGGCTCCCGCAGCCCAGCGCGAGAGCGCGGGGTCCCGCCTGCCCTTCGGCACACGCCTCGGCCGCCGCGGGCTCGCAGCCCTGCCCCGGCACAACCCGCGCGCGGGGCGGCTGGCTGGAGAGAGCGCTGCCCGCCCGAGGCGGCGCGGGTCAGGCTGGGTCCCCGGGCAGGAGAAAGAAGCTGCTCTTTCTTTTGCCTGCCCTCATCAATGGGCTTGCTTAGGACCCTGCAGGAGTCCCTGGGCCGTGGTTTAGGGACACCAGGTCAAACCTGGATGCAAGGAGGAGCCACCAGTGTGACCCAAGGCATCACGGCCCCTCTGCAGCCCGCAGCACTCGGCACCATTTTGACTGTGCTGTGAAGACCATCGTTGGCCAAAGCAGCACACACTGTTCCCCCCCGGATACCAGGAAACAGCATTACCCGGCAGAGCAGCCCAGGGGCGTGGAGCCAGGGATGCGCCGAGTGCTCCGTGCAGCCCCTCTGGCCTCCCCCCCCGCCCCGTGAGCGATGCCCAAGGCCCCGTGGCAGCTCCTCAGATGTGTTTCTCCTGTGCAGAATCAAGAAAAGAAATGTATTATTTCACTATCTTGCTTTCATTCCTGAGGGCCTGCTATTTGCTGCTGTGTGCCATACTTGGCTTTAGTGTGGCCCCAAATCTGTTTAGAGGGATTATCCTGGTCAAAGGTGGCAGCCAAGAGCAAGAACACTCCTCCAGTTGAGACGTGCCCACTGGGCTGAGTGCTCCCATCGCGGCTGCTGCTGTTACCAACACTGTGCTCTTCATTTTGCGTGGCATTGCTCTTGATGTGCCATGAACTCTCCACTCTGAGCAGCAGCAGCCCAGCAGCTTGCTCTGGGATTTGCCAGACATGCCTGGTGTGACTTACTGGGGTGAGACTGGCCCCCCCAGTTCCCTGCAGCTCACCCCAGCACTGGTCCAGGAGACCCCTGTGTGCCACCAGCCCAGAGCAGCACTGCTGTCACATCAGCACCAGCAAATGTCACTGCTGCTGCACCTGTGATGCCTCACTACAAGGCTACAGCTGTTTGCTACCTGCCTGCAGCTGACCCGAGGAAGGTCCTTTATGCTTGAAAGGTCATCCCTGCCCTGTAGCACGTCCTCGTCCAGAGGAGGAAATAGAAGCAGGGTAGCTATCGTTACAGGGAGAGCAATTACAGTAAGCTAACCACGAATGCCCTCTCCTGGCAGCGAAGACAGTTGCTTCCCGCGGCAGATGGTTGAACTGCAGGGTAACAGTCCCATCCCCTGACCAGGAGAGGTCTGATGCCTCAGTCCAGATTTTGCTGGGGGCTCTCGAGTCTTGCTGCTGCCGCCATCGGGGTGTGGTGCAAACAAACAGCCCCGGTTATGCTGGCTGTGCGTCCCCTTGCCATGCACCGCGGCACAGAGCCTGGGCCCGCCGTTTTGGTGACTGCCAGGGTCCCCAGAGCCCTCCCTGCTCCGGGAAGCCGGGCTGTGTGCGGCTGCAAGGAAGCAGGAGCTGAGCTGGGCCTGCAGCACGTCCACCCCTTCCACAGTTTCTTAGCAGTGACTTTGCCGTGGTGTTCAGTGGCTTTACAAACCAACAGCAATGCTTGCAAACGGCTTCAATACACACACAGCTGTAAGTGGCCATTATTTAAGGTCATAATTAGACATAGCGGGGGGCAAAGGAGGTGACTGGACTGGCCTGCAAACAACTTCGCCTGGGAGAAGACCAACATTTCTACGCTTGGCTGTATTCATATAAACCTGTGCACGTGGTGCCTAAATAGCTGTAACTGCACGACATGAAACTAAAGACATTCTCTCAAGGGTATCACTCACTGTATTAAATGTAAGTGCTATTTGCTTCCAGGCAGATAGATAGCTATACTTTTAGTAGCTTCCAGTCTCTCTTAGACACTTCGCGAGCGGCTCTCGACGCATTACCTTGACTCCTGCACTCACCCACTTGCGGCACTGGATAGCGCAGGGCTGAAGCACAACCTCCTCTGCTGCATCAGCTCAGCCTCAGGCCCACACTTGGGACCAAACATTCGTGTCACTGCGAGAGCACAGCAATCTGGTACAAGGCCGTGGTAAATAATTAGCACAACACTTTGCAATGACAAATATCAAGGATGTTTCTGATTCCTCGCACTATACGCCGTGACTTTTTGTGCACCTGTATGGGAAAGACAACGTTCAGCATGCCTGCTTCGATGACTAAAGTCAGGCTCACCTTGTTTCCACACACATCGCATCCATAGCGCCCTGGCAGTTGTCCCTCCAGATTACACGGGGTTGAATTCAGGCAAACCTGTGGTGCCAACATTGGCATCTGCCCACTACAAACCTTGTGGCTGAAAGCAAGCTTTCATTCCTCAGGCCTCCTGACCTGGCTATAACAAGGAAAAAGAAAGAAAACTCCAAACTCAGCTTAAATGGAGAAGAAATAAAACCGCCCCGTAAATACAGATTTAAGCCTCCAGCCTTTTTATTTATACAAGGATTCAAAGAACATATTTCAACTTTAGATAAACAGTGCAAGAGAGTTACAGGTACCTTGGTAACAGAAAGAAATAGATAACTGTCCAGCTATGCCAATAAGTGAAATAATTCTTACTCCTGCAGATAGAAATGCATCTGTTTAAAGCAAAGGTGGACTTTAGATATTTTGCTATACCTTAGCCCCTACCAAGCCCACCGGAAAACAACAGGCAGTTTGTCATTTGTAAATGATAAGTAGCTGCGCTCTCAAAGCCTTCTGAGACCCTCGCCCTTAGTTAAAACAAACACATTATGGCACAAAAGAGCAGGCTGAAAGACAGAGACACTTGGCAATCCACTATTTCTGGTTCTCCCCTTTCCAGGGACAGAGGTCCTTGTTAATATTTTTTCCTAGACCATTAGTCCCCGCTCCGCACCTCCATGAAGTACGAGGCCTTTTCAAACCAGAACACCCCGACTCGCTGCCTCGATAACCTCGAAGCAAACGTTCCTCCCCAGCCACCCTCGTTCCCCACAGCTCCCCGTTCACACAACCGGCCCACGGCAGCCGCCAGCCCCCGCCGTGGCTGCAGCCCTCAGCCCGCCACGCGGACGGGAGCTTTGTCACCACGTTTTTGAGCAGGCAGTAGCCCAGAAAATGTCATTTATGAGCACTGAAAGGCCCCAGGCTCTGTGCCAGCCCGAGCGCAGGCTCGGGGCTCGTCTGGACCTGGGCCGACTTCAGCTTGTTGAGCCGTGCCAGCAGTTGTCTAGCAGTCGGGTAACTACAGTTTGCTTTAGGTTTGCTTTAGGTTTGAGCAATACCGAGTCGATACCTGGGAGGGGCCTCGACCATTTTGGCTCCCCAGCGGAAGGTGGCGTGGCCAAGTGCAGCCCCGGGCCACCGAATTGCAGCAGGTCGGGGAAACCGCTTCAGGGCAACAAAGAGAACAGAAATACTGAACCACCAGAAAAACTGAATAACCAGGAACCGACAGAAAGCAGCAGCGTAGGCAGAGTGTGTGAAAAGGGACACAAAATAAACCCGAGGGCGCCCAGGGCTGAGGAGGGAGGAAGCATCAACACCAACATCACGCGCCTCCTGGCAAGGAGGGGGAAGAGCCCCCGGCACCGCCCTCGCCCCCCGCGCAGACCTCAGGGTGCCGGCGGGGTCCAAGCCCCCGCTCGGGGCCCAGAACGAGGCTGAAGTGGGAGCTCAACCCCAGCCAAAGGGGGAAGGCATCGGGGAGGGTGTCTCCTGCATAATAGTTTTCACTCGCATCCTTGAGGCTTTGCCTTGTCAGTTTGGGCTGTCAGGTTCTATTGTTGTAACAGGACCAATAGTTTGAGCTATTAAATTGTTAAAATATGAACTGGACAATCAGTAAATTCGTGGCTTCACATTTAAGGTGTGTTCCCCTTGGGGCCTGTAAGAAGCTTTTGAGGGTAACAGACAGACAGCAAAGGCTAATGGCACAGAAACAGAAATGACAAGGACTTTCCTTTCAAGCTCCCATTCCACAAAGCAAAACGTTGACTTCGGCATCCATGTGTTAAAATTCCAATCCAACCCAACCATTTTTTGAAGAGGTTACAATGTTTTAATGCCCACCCCCCGTCCTTTTTTTTTTTTTTTTTCCTTTGGATGTAAAGTTTCTGCAGAACTGGTTGTGGGGATTTCTGTAACTGAAGGTTAAATTTGTATTGGCAATTCTGGTTAAAAAAAAAAAAAAAAAGAAAAAAAAAAGATAGGAACTCTTTAGAGCAGTAAAAGTAACATGGAACTTGCCATATTTCTAGAAGTAAATGAAATGGTGTAAATCCGTGACTTGCATTTATCCACTCCTGGGTTCTGACGGGTCTAGTGGCGTTGTCCGTCCTTTAGCCAATGTCCAGCATCCTGGCTTTCATCTCTGAAACCTTACCAGATTAGATCAGTTTTAACCTTACAAGGTGGCGAGTGCGGGGCAGTAACACCACTCACTGTGACTTGGAGAAGCCAGCCAGAGCTGGCCTAAAATCTCTGCCTAGTTTGAGGCACCGTCAGCGTCGTCACCTGGCGCCCGGGTAAGGCTCCCTCCACGCCTGCCCGCACCGGCTCTCGGCGTTACCTTGCTCATGTTCTCGTCTTCCCTTAAATTGCACATTCTAGAAACTGCTAATGTTTAAAATGTATTTTTTCCCCTTTCTTAGAAAACAGCCAAACCCCAACCCCATAATGTTTGCTCAGCCCAAAGACACGTCTCCTCTGGCAGGACAGAGGGGAAATGCTCAAACATTTGCTGTGCAGACCAGTAAAGTAGGAGACAGATACATCTCTGCCCTCCCTCTCGCCCGCGGTACAAACACAGTTGAAACTCAAGCCCAACCCCGTACGAATGAAGCCCAACCCCTGGGCACGCTCTCGGCCCACCCAGTCCCAGTGACTGTGTTGTATCTATAACACCTGCTAAACCTACACCTCCAGCCGATGCTTGCCGTACCCGTCAGGCACAGAAGCCTTCTGGAAGCCCTGAAGCACACAGCCCTACAAGCACAGACACTCCTACAGCTACGTGAGGATATTTGTATCTTTCACCCACCACCCCCAGTCTCAAAACCCGGCACAGAGCCTGCCCCACCAAGCATTTTGGGGTCAGGGCAGCCGCCCGCGTGAGCCAGAGGCTGGTGTGCGGTGGGATGGGGGGCAGAGGGTGAGCCTGGCCCTTCCCTGAGCCAAACCGGACCCGCCGCCTCACCCCGTCCCTGCAGCGAAGGGAAGGTGCGTGGGAGGACAGGGAAGGGATGGGGAAAGGGGGAATTCACTCAAAAACCTACAACGCAACAGGAACAAACACCAGAAGAAAAATCCCAAACAAAACCGTGTCCCGTCCTCACATCCCTCCCTGGTAGGTGTGACCTTGAGTGAGTCTCCTGGGCCGGGACGCTGCCCAGGGCTAATCTCTGCCAGCCTCTCTCTGCCCGGGGCAGCGTCACTCCCGCACGCGCCTGGTGTGAGCTCTCACCACCAGCTGCAACACTCCAGTTAGTAAAAAGTCCCTGTTTTTTTCTTATTACCAAAAAAAAAATAAAGAGGGATTCCCATCCCCAGCCGGGGCCAGAGGAGGAGGAGGTGTCAGCACAACTGTCTGTCAAGTGGAGAATCCCACTGCGCATATTTTCATCTCTCTGTTACCTACGACGGTACTGCACTGCAGGTAGAAATTGGACCATTATTACTTGGGTAAAAAATGGCTTTCCAACTAGCATGCAAAGAAAAAATACCCCACACCCCAACCCCTAACACTCATTCCCAGTCACTTACATGTAGGAGACCTACATTTCAAATTGTCATCAGCTACGAGCTCTAGTCAAGAAACCCACTTGTGACCTTTCCAAAGAAAAAGGGAGTTCTGCGTTTTTGGGTCCAACAGCCACTGCCAAACTGTTTCAGTTCAACACACCAAACCTGCTCACGCTCCTACGTGCGCCAGTGGCAGCGAGAGGCCACCCCTGCCTGCCTAGGAAGTACAGAGGGAAAACCCGCAAGAGCCCCTGGCCGCAGCACCCGAGGAGCGCCGAGAGCCTCGGTCTCGGCACTGCGAAGCGGTGCTGCTCGCGGCGCCGTCGTGCTTTCGGCGGCTGTCGGGTAGGCGGCTCTGGCCAGCGGCTGGGCGACGAGCTCAGGGCAGTTGCGTGTTCCGCTGGAGGCAGCAGAAGAGCTGCCCTGGGAGGGGCCGGCTGGGACCCCCCCCGAGGCCTCTCCGAAAAGGGTCGTTTCAGCCCCGAGAGCCAGTTTGTGGTAAAAACAAAAGTAAAACAATGAGGTACGGAAAGAAGGGCCCAGCATTGGGGAAAAGACCAAGAAAGAAGAAAACAGCTCGAGCACTGCCAGAAATAGCAAACAACTGAAACCTTTTAACCTTTTTCTCCTCCCTCTTCTTCTTCTTTTTTTTTTTTTTTTTTTTTTTTCCTGCCAAGGTGAATTAAATATGTCCTTTGGTTGGTTGGTTGGTTTTGGCAAAGTGAAGCCCTCGGCCGCAGTCTCTTTCCTGGCTGTGCTAGTGAGTTACCGCCACAAGTGCTGCGCGGCAATGAAAGCCACCGAGAGGAGGAGGAGGAGGAAGGTTGAAGGCAAAGATCTGCTGCTGGCCCCATTGATGCCGTGTCCAGACTGCTTAGGAATGGCGTGCGTTTCTGGCTGCCTGGTGCTGGGGCTCTTAGAAAGTCTTTTGCCGCAGACATCATCAGGACAGCTGTCACCACTCCCGGAGCCGCTCACGTCGTCACCTGCGCAGAGACCAACAGGGGGTGAGCCGGCCCTACAGCGGGCGACGTCCCTGCCCTCCTGCTGCTGCAACCCCACGGAGCTCTGGCCACCAACCCTGCCCCGGCCACCTCCTCCTCCTCCTCCTCCTCCTCTCAGCATCCCTCACCCCGGGGTGAGAGCCCGTACCCGATCACCGGCTGACTTTAGCCACTCGCTGCTGCAGACACCTCCGGAGCAGAGGGGAGCAGTGGCCCCATCAGCTGGGCTGGGACCGAGGTTTCGGTGAGGCACGGAGAGCAGCCCAGCCTCCAGCCACGCCGCAGCAAGTCGGCTGCACTCGGACAGGCCCTCTCAGCCCCCAGCCCCCAGCCTCCCGAGGACTTCTCCGGTCCTGCTGAACTCACTTGCATCTTGGAAATCCACGTCGTTCCCGATGTTAGCGTTGCCCAGCCGGTTTGTCATGATCTTTAGCTGCATGATTTGCTGGCGAATGGTCATATCGGGCTTGGTGATGTCCACCTCCACCTCCGGGTTGTTAATCTGATTAGCTAAACCGTCCCCCATCACTTCGGGCAGGTAACTGCGAAGGACAGCGACAGGTTTAGGTGGCTTCCCCCCCCCGTCAGGCTCACCTCTCCCCGTTACAGACACCAGTGATAATTCAGACCCTCTGAACCCCAGGGAAGCTGCAGGCAGTGGCGCTGCCTTGCCGAACAGCCTCCGTACGCCGGTGTTTGCCGCGAGGCAGCCAGCTCTACAGATGGCTGAGCTGTGCTGCCACGGCCAAACCCCAGCAGAGCAGGGGGGCTCGCCCTGAGCCCACCTCAGCTTGCAGGAGGTGGCTGGTGGCCTTGCAGCATCCCTGTCCTGGCACGGGGAGGGGTTTCCTGCAGGAAAGGCTGTGTGAGGTGCTGAGGGGTTGCTCTCAGGTACCGGTGGAGCCACGGTGACACCTCCCTCTATGGAAAAGCTCTCTCCATATCGGGGGCTGAGGAGCACCTTCATCCCTGCCCCAGTTAAACCCTGTGGGGACTGACACCCTGGGATGACTGAATGCCCCCAGCCCGGTTATGACCAGACAGGCCCCCCAGGGAAGCTGCAGTCCACTGGGAGCTGTCAGCCAGCAAACAGAGCTGCGCTGCTCCCTTCGGCAGCGCCCCGGCTCCCGCAGATCTGCGGCGCCGCGGGCAACGACGCACAGTGGGGAAGAACCAAAGGCGCCGGCGAGGCGAGGCCAGCAGGTCCGTGGAGAGGAGTGGAGAAAGGTGCATGTCACCAAAGCAGCTGCCCACCTCCCCTCACAGCCCTCCTTTAAACGTCACCCACGGGTGGGGGGTGTTTCTGCAGCTGTTTGGTGTCACCCGGGTGCTCCCTCTCACGAGGGAACAGCATTTCAGAGTGGGTATGGACAGAAAGACACGTATACAATTCTCAGCAACAGCCCTGGAGTTTGTGAGGTAAACCCAGCCCTTCTGCCTTCTCAGTGCATGTGGTATTGCAAAACTGCTTGTTAGCAAAAAACTACAGGTATTCCATGGTGAATGCATTTCAATGCTTAACCCTCCAGCACACAGCAAGATGACAACCAGCTTGACATTGCCAGGTACCAGATTTTCAGGAAACGCAGCATTTCTGTGGTCAAAGACAGACCTTTCTGTTCAGTCTGAACAAGTGGGGCTGGCTGAGATGATGTACAAGTGCCTTTTATCAAATCCTCCCCCTCTCACCCCAGAACAGTGCTATCCTGGCACCGTGACCCTCTCATACCTGCCCTTGGTCATCCCATTCCAACACTTGCTGTCAGCCGCTGAGCTGGCCATTACTTTTTTGCTGCACAGGCTGCCAGGCAGGGTGATCCAGTAAGTCTTGAGAGCTGTCAGATTCCCTTTGGCATCTAAAACCTGGAAACAAAGAGGACACTCAGGACTGGGAGAGCTCTGGGGTGCCCCAGGGCTGTAGGAAGGACAAGGATTCTGCCCATTTTTTTTTTTTTTTTTATTTTACCATCACAAAGTCTGGTTTTTTGCAAACAGGATGTGTCGCCAACCTTCTCCTAAAGACCAGCTGCAACCCCAGCACCCCGGGCTGAAGGTTACATGCTAAGGACTGTCCTGGTACCACACAATTAACCAGGAGAAGATCATCTTCCGGGCCATGAGGGCAATGCTGAGAAGCAGACTTGGTGGAAGCCAGCAGGGCTCTGCTGGGGTGGGACAGGCAGGTGTCTGCGAGTGAGGAGCCTCTGAAATGTGAGACCACGGCAGATCCTGCAGCTTATCATCCACAGAATCCAAAACCTCCACGGAGGAGGACCTCTGGCCCCAGTATCCAGGCTGGACTGCCTAAGGCTGAGTGACACCACGGGCAAGGAGCTTTTTCAGGTAAGTTTGGCACCAAGTCCCCGAGAAACTGGTTATCAGCAACCTAGCCACCAACCCTGTGCTGAGGCAGGATCAGCTCTGCTCAGGTCATGCCAGCTCGACATGATCTTCTTCAGACCCTCCAGCAAAAGCGATGCAGCAGCCTGCGGGGTGGCCTGACCCGACCTGCAGGACACCCAGTGCTGCCCTGGCCGGGCTCCCAGTGCTCCCAGGGGAGGCAGCACGCCAGCCCGGGCACACTGGTGAGGAGGCAGCTTTGGAGGAAAACTCACCAGCATCTCCAGTGCTTGAGCAGAGGATTTTGCTTCCAACGCGACCTTCCCCCGCCTCTTCTTGTCCTCGCTGCTGGAGCCTTTTGTGCTGATTTTGGGATTTCCACAGCCTTGGAAAACCTAAGAAACAAACCAAACTCTCTATCTCATGTCTTGATACTATTTCTTTAATAAATTAGCCCTCCACAGTTATGTTTTCCTTTTTCTTCTTAAGTATGTTTATCTTTCTACCTGCAAGATCTCAGATTCTGGTTTAGTTTCTGGTCAGGTTATTGTGCCAGGATGTGTTTTCAGCTCACTGTAACTGGTTTTGGTTACCGCTATCAAGCAAAATGTTTAGCACTAACACAAAATCAGCACATGTTTTTGGAGGAATCACCAATGTAGATATTAAGTTATTTTTAGCTATTTTATATGTTTCTATTATGATTGAAAAATAAAATTCTGGGAAGAACAAGATGGGAGTTGCTCACACTCATTACACCAGTGGTGTGGGCTTCAAGATTGCAGAGCACATGAGCTTCATTGATCTGGACAACAGGCCAAAGTGGGAGTACCCCAGTGACTCTTGCAGTCGGCACCCACACTCGGCAAATGAATGCCCCCTCCGACCAGGGGACTGCCAAGACAGTAGATGTGTCACAGTCTGTCAGGTTGGATGTTTCAGGGGCAAATGAGGAGGCCGAACTAATTTACCTCCTAAAGCTGGGCACCTCCCATCACTCTAATTACCTGCCCAGGCGTGCTTTGTAGCCAAGGGAAAGCAGAAGCACTTTGAAGGTACAAATCCTCAGACCTTGCCTCTAGGAAGACGAAGGGAGCCCTGGAAGTGCCTGTTTCTCCCAGTTTCTGCGTGAGCAGCCCAGGCAACGACACCTCCACTGCAGACAGCCAGTGCTCAGGCCACTGAGCCTCCCCGTGGCGGGTGGAAGGAGTGCTCGGACAGCCAGATTTAATGAAGCATCAAAGGTCAGGAGAATCTTTGCACTGTTAGTTTGACTCGGGAAACACCAGCCCTGACAAAGAAAGCCATCTGATTTGAAAAGACGGCTCCAAGCTTCTTGTGGTTACCAGGCTGCTGTCAGAAGCTACGGATAAATTTGACTTTGCATGGTGTCCCCTTAAAGCAGAGAAATCCAGACCCGAGACAGGAGCATTGCTGATGCAGATTGTTCCAGCTGCTGGATGCTTTCGCTAGTGGATTCTGACAGTG
Organism: Tyto alba; assembly: GCF_018691265.1. Lineage (NCBI taxonomy): Eukaryota > Metazoa > Chordata > Aves > Strigiformes > Tytonidae > Tyto > Tyto alba. Next base: position 24,989,731 of record NW_024881262.1, on the reverse strand, counting down.
GGTCTCATCGGTGTGTCTGAGGGACATCCAGCCTAGCAAGCCCCTCCTGGGGTGCACTGTCCTGCTGACCAGATGGATCCAATGACCGTGGCAGTTTAGCACCAAGCCAATTTGTTCATCTCTCCTTTGCTCCATGCAAAATGCCCCACCTTGAAAACTGCACGTAGAGCATTTTCAACCTGGTTCTACCAAAATAAAACCAATTTCATTTCACTTCTGTATCCTTCATATTGGCCTGTCACTGTTGTTAGCAGGAGACAACTCTTTCAAGAGGTAAAACCCCTGGGAGGTCTCCAGGACAGTGGCTTTGTAGCAGCTCCAGCAAAGCATGGCATCAAGGTGATCCTCTCGCCAGCCCAAGGGCTTTAGGTGAGCAACGCCCATAACTGATGGAGAGCTCGCGTGCCCTGCAGACTGAGGTGATCAATAGTCTCCTGCATAATGACAGCAAATAGACGCTGGCAGCCTTCCATAGCTCCTGCTGCCTGAAATCCATCGGAGAGCCACAGGGAGCGAGAGGGAGTGCGAGGAAGCAGGGAGAGTGCTCCATGCTGCAGTGAACACAGGGCTCAGTACCAACAGCGTTTCCATTTTTTCCCCAGATCCCAGGAGAACCCTTGACTGAGGGTGTCACCGGGTCCAAGGGCCACTTCTGGCTCTTCTCTCAAATGGCAGACAGTGCCCTGGCTCTAGGCTGGTAATGTCTGAAGCTCTCAGCTGCAGCCCAAGCCTGTGGCCCTCAGCCCTGAGAGAGAAAACTCCCAGGACTGGGCTTGGCCAGTGCCGAGCTCCTTTGACAACGATAACCTTTACCTGATCGTTTTGCTGTGCTCAGAACCAGAGCTGAGAGCTGCAGCAATTCGCAGCTCCTGACCTCTGCTACCACCGCCACCAGCAAAGACTGCCACATTCACCTGGTCACCAGATCATACTGAGAAGCTTATCAAACATGTTTGGTTCCTCCAGTTGAACACCAGTTAGACTATTCACTCCTTTTCATTTTACAGGATTTACTATACGCCCCTTGGAAACATCTTTCTTTGCAGATGATGCCGTGTTTTCTCACATCATGGGCTTGGTTTTATGTGGACAACCTCAGTCCCGCCTAACAAGGGAAAAAAGAATATGGCCTTTCATGTCAGAAAAGAAACCTAAACGAGTACTTGGATGCATGCTGCTGGTAGTGTTTTGGAGTGTGCCAGTGAATTCCTGCTTGGCCAAGCAACACTTCTGTCCCCCCCCTTCTCCAAGGCCCAGTCAGGACCTGCCCCGCTCCTTTCGTCTGCATCTCTGCCCTAACTGTGTGATAGCTGCGGGGCTTGGGGAATGTCTGGGCAAAAAGCAGGAGCCCTGGAGGGCTGGTTTTGTTCCCAAAGCTTCTCTTACCTGCAGCTAGAGAGGTCATTGTGGTTAAGTGGCTAAATATAGTAAAAATAGAAGACCAACAGAAGAGAGCTTCGTGATATACTTCTTGGAAGACAGGTGAGCATCAGGAGAGCCTGTTTTATACTTTCCAGATGGACTGCCAGATGGCAGCTCTGTCCCACAGATACAACCTGATAGCCCAGTGTTTCCACTGCACAACATCACCCTAAGGCAGGTTAAAGCAGCTGCCTTCTGTCACTAGGGACTGTGCACTTTCTGTAAATGTCTCAGCTCAGCCAAAATACCTCAGGACTCTTCAGACACAGAGGCACCTGACAGCAAATGGCACCATGCCTCCCACAGTCACTGCATATGCAGTCCCACCTTGTGTGCCTGAAGGAGGCTGGCTGGATGTGGCAGGAAGGAATAGTTGGAAACACTTGAGAAGGATTTTGCCTGTGTGAGATGGGTGGCTTCCTACCATTAAAAAAGTGAGCATTTGACCTCTTTCATCCTTCATCTCCTTTAGTTTGAACAGTGAGCACAAAAATCATTTGGTGCTGGCAGTTACACATGGTATACCCTCAGCCAGGACCAGGCACATGCTCTTACCTTGGCTGTGATCGAATCTTTGTTTTCTTGCAAGTTAGAAATAGCTTCAGCAATCCTCATATGAATGGTCCCTATTACAGTGTCTACGTTGTACGGTCCGTCAATTCGATCAGCCACTACGACCAGGGAATCTAGCAAAACAAGACAGAGACATCTCTCGTCAGACTCTGTACAAACCAAGTTAAAGATCACGCTCGTGCCAGGTGAGATAAGCTGCTGACCCCTCGGCAGGCTTGTTGGGAGGCATTGCTCCATTTTCCCTACTGCCCTGTTGTGGTTTAGGCCTGGTTGGCAGCCAACCACAACGCAGCAGCTCTCTCTCCCTTCCCCTCCAGCAATGAGAAGGGACAGAGAGCCAGGCTTGGGGTTCGAGATAGGACTGGGATGGGGAAAAATTCCCCTTTATGATCACGAGCAAAAGGCAGACTCATTAGAGGAGGAAAAAAAAAGAACATACATTTATTACAGACACTAACAACAACACATAACAGAGTAGGACAGCGAGAAGCATTGCCACATCTTGAGAACACCTTCCCCCCACCCCTCCCTTCTTCCTGGGCTCAGCTCTGCTCCCGATATCTCTACCTCCTCCCCCAGTGGCGCAGGGGCAGGGAATGGGGGGTGCAGTCAGCACTGACACTTCCTTTATCTTCGGTGAGGGGAGTGTCCGGAACTTGTTCCTCCTGCTCCATCGTGGTCCCCCTCTCACAGGAGACAGTCCTCCACAAACTTTCTCCGACTTGAATTCCTCCCACGGGCCGCAGCGTTCCCCACACTGCTCCGTCATGGGTCACTAACTTCCTCCGACTGGATTCCCTCCCACGGCTGCAGCCCTTCCCGAGCTGCTCCGGCGTGGGACTCCCCTGCATGCTGCAATCCTCCCAGCACTGAATTACAGCAGCGGGGCTGCCTTTTCCCATGAGACCCCGGCCTTCTTCAGGCACAGAACCTTGATCATCCGAGCAGAAGCCACAGGCCGTAAATCAATGTCTGCTCCACCGTAGATCATCATGGGTGGCAGGGGGGGCCGCCCTGCCGTCTCCCCACAGGGTACAGGGGGGTCTCTGCTCCGGCACACCTCCCCCCTCCTTTCTTCCTCCGTTCCTCCACTGACCTTGGTGTTCATGCAGCTGCAGCAACTCCTCCTCACAAGTCCGACTGCCCGTCACCACGTCCCTTCTTAAATACGTTATCGCAGAGGCGCAGCTGATGGGCTCAGTTTCCCAAACAGAAGTGGAGCTGACTTGGAGCTGGGGGAGCTTCAAGAAGCTTCTCACAGGGGGCCACCCCGATAGCCCCCTCCCCTGCCACCAAAAAACCCCACCACTCACTCAACCCAGGACATGCCCAAACGCATGCTCGTTTTCCTCTGACACAGGACAGCTGTCCCTTCCCAGCACACAGGTGAAGCCACTCTCAGTGGCAAAGGAACAGAGGTCATGTCCTGCAAATGGTAAATGGAGCCTGTATTCACACAAAGTGCCCAACATTTCCTGGGGTGCTACAGGGAAAAAAAAAAAAAAAAATTGAAAACCGGTGCAGAAATATTAAGTGATGCCTAGCAATACTTTGCCCTAGCCCTCCTAACTCATTGCATGTCTTCAGCAAAGCACTGCAGCTAACAGAAAGTGGGAGAATAGGGGTCAATAAAGTGCCCAAAGTTCTGGATATGGCAAATAGCTTCTGTAGCAGTGAAGGAGTGAGAAAAGGAATAATCCTTCTCGCTACCACCTCTGTAAGGACAACATGTGACCCATCAGGGACATATCAGGCTATAAAGGCAGAGAAGCAGCCCAAAATGCCCACAACTACACCGGTAAGCAGGACAGGGAGTGACTGAGGTGTGTCTCTTCCTCTCAGCTCCTCTTATCCTGGAAAGCTCTGATGTCCAAGCGCTCCTGCCTGGACAGCCGCTTTGGGACCACGCTTGGCTTACAAAAAAATTACCAAACTCTGCCTACCTCCAGAGATGATTCTCAACACTCCAGCTGGGTCTGAAGCAAGGACAGCATATATGCTTGCGTGGGGCACTGGGGAATGCCACTGCAGAGGAGAGCTGACATCCTCGGTGTCCAGTGAGATTTAAATAGGATCTTAGGACAAGGCCAAAACTGGGTTTGGACATTTAAAACAGGATCTTAACCAGGTTTCACTTCGCCAGGCAAAAATTTTAATTCTGAAAGTCACCACTACACTGCTTTTGCTTCAGCTTCCTACCACTCGTGCTTTAGTAGTCCAGAGGCCAGGCCATGCACAAGCTTCATCAGCGTTTAGGGACTTGGCATTCAGTTATGTGTGACCTCAGACAGCTCCAGTGTGGTCCTCATCCCCCAGGGCACGCCAGAAACCTCCTGGCAGGACAAGGGATCTGTCAGAGCACTGGGGTGGCCTGTGCTCATCTGGAACAGAAAGCGCTTCATGTTCTTGTGGCCTCGCCACGTGGAAGAAAACAAGTGTGATGGCTTCGTGTTGGTTCTTCTCTACACAAAGAGAGTCAAATCCCAGGGTCTAGGTTGGCTATCTGTACCATTCATAAATGGAGTTACTCATTAGGAGTGATTAATTCTTCTGTCCTAAATCCTGATACCTCACCCATCAGCCTGGCAGGAGACTGTCACAGCAGATGGTGTGATGTTGCAGAAAAGCTTATTCAGCATGAGTTTGTACTGCGGCCATTATTCATGAGCAACAAAACCACCAGGTGAATTATACCCGGCAGTTCAACGGAGTATCAGTAAAACATGGCCTTCGACCTGCACCATCCCACAGTGTTCTGTGTCACCTGTGATACTGCTTTAGAGGACTGGTACTTACCTTTGAGCTGCACAGCAAATTTCCTTTGAGCAGCAGTCCAGCCAGCTGGGGCACAACCATGGACCACCACCATTTCAAACCCGCTAGGAAAGTGTTCAGCCCCTTGTCTGGGCAAGCCAGCAGGACTTGGCCCAAATACACCAAATTTCTTCCACAAGGTCTAGGTGAGGTTTGTGCAGAAACACTAGGTCCACAGTGGACATAGTGTGCCAGTAACGAAGGTCTGATCCTGAGCCTACTGTTGTCAATTTAACAGCACGCTTGACCCTCACAAGTATGTTCTCTCTGCTGTTACATGATTGAGGTTCAGACCCTGACAGCTCTCAGACAATGACCAAGGCGGGTAAAGACTAGATGAGCAACAGCACAGACCCACAGAAGATACCAGATCATGCCCACAGGGCTTCCAGTCTGAAAGCAGGTCCGGCCTGTGAGGAGCAAGGGCAATAGTCAAACAACTGGGAGGCCTCAAACCTCAGCCAGTCTGGAGCACAGATCACAAAGTACTCTTTGCTCAGGTCTCTAACAGAGGATTTAACAACATGCAGAGTCACAGATTGGAAACATTACGTATTTATTTTCAGCACTTAAAAGAAAAAAGGTTTTCCTGGTTAGCTTGAGCAAGAATGGAGACAAGGGCCACAGTTTCCAAGTTAATGCGCTCTCTTCTCCTGCAACACAGTCCTATGGCAGCGCTGATTTCTAAAGCTAAACACACTATACAAGCAGGTAACGTTATTTTGCATTCTGGTAAATAACATCTCCTGCAACATTAAAGAGTTTGCAATTTAACTTTGCTGCCACTCAGGGGTTGTAGTGTCATCTTCGAGACTGTATTTTCCAGACAATTTTAGCTTGCAGAGGCACTAATGTTCAGATACAGACATTTAAATCAAAGGCTGCACCCCCAAATTAGTAATAAATTATGTTTGAACCACTTACTATAAAAATCTCCTTTAATTTGACCTGCCCTAATTTGTCAAATGGGAAGAGCAACTCTGTGTTTAGTGTAACAAAATCCTCTCCACCTACACAGAAGGGCCTGGAGAAGGGTGAAGAATGGACAATGCCGGTGAACTGCTGCCTTTGACTCTACATCTTACTCCAGTCCTTGATCACATTGTGACCTCTGACACTAAAACGTACAACGGCAATTTGAAGGAAGCTCCGATTTCCTCCTAGCCATCACCCCCTGACAGTGCCTCCTGGGGAAGAGGAAGCCGGAGTAAGTGCAAAATGCAGCGGGAATTGCCCCCCTGTCAGTCAAGGAGAGCTGTACGTTGACCTTTCGGGAGAGGAGCAGTCATCCTGCCAGGAGAGCGGTGACAGGTAACAGTTGGCTTGCTCTGCTCAGAAAGGCCAAAGCGCCATCAAAGTCCTGGTGTAAACCCTTGGGGAAGGGAATATTCCTCCCCCTCTTTTGCAGCAGCCTCCCAAGTCGCTCTCACGGGGAGCACTTCCAATTAGGCACAGTGAGCTGCCACTTGGTTCGTCAGCCCCCAGGGCCAGGCGGGCAGCTGGCCAACGCACCTCACCGAGCAAGTGCACCGGCTTCTGTGTGCCGTGGTTCGGTATTTATTTTGCAATGTCCCTTGAGAGGCAGATGACACACTTTGAACTTCAGTGGGGCTTTTATTGTTAACACCACCACACGTCAACCCTGAGCCAGCCTGTCGGGCTGCAGCTGGCTGGTGAGCTGGTGGTCTTGCTGGCCAGGCAGTGGTTGCCAGGGCAAGGGAAAAGGCCAAGCCCAAAGCTCATTTCCTCTGGTGCCTGCCTTCCATGAGCCCAGACAAACACCAAGGCTCCCTCAGGTCTCTGATCACTCCAGGTCTGAAGGTACAGCCTGGGAGAGAAAGAAGAGCTTTCTGGCTGATGCTCTGTGGGCACAAGGAGAGCTTTACCATTGCAAACAACCTCCCCTGATGGACCACAGACCCTCACCAGCCTTAAACCACGTCCACCAGCTCCGCAAGCCACTCTCAGCAGTAGTTCACATTTAAACCAGGAGCCACAGGCTCTGGAAAAACAGCTGAGTGATACCTGAGGTCATCTTAAAAGAAATGCTCAGCTCCTATCAGGCAATGCAGAATTTCCTGCAGAAACTCCTGGCTGAAGTTCTGCAGCCTGTGCTGCACAGCCGATCCAACCACACCATCACAGTGATATTTCTAGCTTTAAACTCAATGAAACAGGCACCTCTATACACATACAAACCACCCTAAAATATCCATTATCTTAGCTGAGTGACAAAACAAAACTGAAATGAGCTCTTTTCTTATTTAAAATACAAGTCTAATTTTCCCATTCCTGGCAATGCCTGTAAATTCCCCTTCCCCATGTATGTGTTTAAGATACTTCTTTCTGTTTAGAAGCATGTGATTCTGATCCCTTTGCTCTCCACCCATGGAAACAGTTTATGGCTCCATGTCTCTAGACTGTGTCCCAAGGAGGGCAGCAAATGCTTCTCCTGCGCTCTCACAAGTGCTCTGGTATGGATGAGGAGGCAGCTCTGACTGTGTACACGTGGCAGGATCTGCCCCTAAGCTTCAACACTTGGGAGGGAAGGAAGAATTATTTGAATGCAAGCTGTGGGCAATCCCAAATGAGCCCAGGCAAGATGAAAACCCTTTAAGCCCTTGTTAGCCAGCCCAGAAGTGCCCTTTCTAACGGTGTTAAAGCCCAGCAAAATGTCCTGAAATAGCTTCTAGGGATCAGATCACGGACAGAGAAACTGTAGTGTAAAAGAGCCTCCAACGGTCTGTTCTTTACTTGCCAAACACTGCCTCACGGAGTTCAAAAGGTGCGGTGAGAGGCAGCTGTGCTGTAGGAGAGGAAGGCCACCTTACCCATCAGGTACTTCCACTCGGTGTTCAGGTCCGCTTGGTTGGCCAGGCAGCCCTTCACGACATTCAGGCAGTAGTTGTTGCACGGCTTCACGCTGGACATGCCCCGGCAGTGCGGGCAGTACATCAGCTTCATGATGGCGCGAGTGCACTCGTGGCTGAGAGATACCTGGGGGAGACAGATCGGAGTGAGGCACACAGGCTGCTCGGGGGGCTTCGGGGTGAACTCCCCCCTTCCTGGGGGTGAAGGAGCTTGTGTGATCTGAAAGGCAGCACGGCTCCCCGGGTGTGCGGCCCTGGGAAAGCTGCTTCCCCTCTCACTGCCCCTCCCTCCTCCCACCCCTCCCCGGGTGTCGCCCCCATCAGAGGGACGGGACCTCCGAGGCAGCTGCTAATCCCTTCGGCTGTGTTTGAAGCCAGGGTTCTGGGAAAAATCTGTATTTGTGAGCACCGTCCTCCTTTCCAGCCAGGTCTGGGGGCCACAAGGACAGCCCGGGCTGTAACCGTGACCCTGACACATGGTGCACGTGTGCCCTGGAGCCTCTGCAATCAGTGCCCCCGCCATCCCCTTTCTGCGGGAAGATGTTTGCTGCCACTGCCCCGCAGATGCAGGTGCCCCACCACAGACTGCATCTCCGGCTTCCTGGGGGCATGCACAGCAGGGGCCTGGACATGGAAAGTTCTCAGCTGGCATCTTTGGAAAGGAGAACGGTGTTAGGGGAAGACTTGAACAGTGCCAAAACTATGGGCAACTGAGAGCACTCGACACCGGGAAGTGATTGCTGTCTGAAAGCACTTCAGGAGCCGCGGGCAGCCGGTGAAGCAGGCCAACAGACACCATGCCAGTGGCTTGCAGGCACTGCACGTGCAGTCGATGTTTTGCAGAGGTAGCCCCGGAGGCAGCTTTGCCACCTTTAATTAAACCACCATGGTCCCATAAGCACAGAGCCAGTGCTGGTGCAGAGCCCGGAGGGCTGGGCCTCTGCAGCACATCAAAGTCCCCCCAGACTGCCAACCATGGGACTGTGTCCCCCTCTGACTGCCACGGGCAAGGGGCTGTCAGAGTAAGCTGAGGGATGAATAACAACCTGGCAGACCCTGAAGAGATGCTGGCAGAGCTCAGCGCTCCCCTGTCTTTTTGCTAAAGTGTTTTCTCCTTTGTGGTCTTTTTCCACCTCTGCTCAGATCCATTTGCAATACCCCTGTCATTCTTTTAAAACCATTTACAAAAATCAACATAGGCGTCTGCATGCAAGTCTCATGTGGCACAAGGTACTCAGCACCCACAAGAAGCCCAGGAAAAGGGGCAAATCTCAACATGGAAAAATCTATGAGCCGCAAGCTGTAGCTGCAGTGCTAAGAACTGCCCCAACCTCTTTATCACTTGTGAACAATACTTTGAATATAGCCTTTTACGTTCGTTCCGGGGGACTCCAGAAAGATTCACTTCTGAGGTACCCCTAGGAGACTGTGAACGTGTTGAGCCCACTGTCAGAGGTTGAGAGAGAAAATCCCTAAGCCTCCCCTGTCCTGAAACTGCCTGCGTGGTAGCACCTCACTTCCAGTCAGCCTTGGAAAACAGACGTTGGATGATGCTGGGGCTTCATCAGGCAGGATTTAGTTAAAATAACCTCGTGAGAATCTTCTTCAGGACCGGGACAAAAATTTCTATGTCTCAGAGAGAGAACCCAAGCAGAGACCGCTTCCCTGCCTCGGGCACCAGAACAAGCCCTGAGCTGCCTGCGGATAAACACCGTGCTTCACCGCGGCTGCAGAGCTGAGCCTTGCGGGAAACACCACGCACGCCAAGGCTTCGCTCTGCTTCCTCGGTGAGCTCTCTGCCTCCTTTCTGGGACAACTCCTGCAGACAGACACCAGCACCCGGCTGCCGTGCGGCTCTGCTGCCAGGAGATGGAGGCTTTGTCCCGCCGCACCGCACGCGTGCCGCACGCTTCATCCCCGGGAGAAGCCGGCGAAGGCACCGCCGTCTCCCGCCTCAGTGATCTGAGATGCAACAAAGCAGAGGGACAGGCAAACAAAAGAATAGTTTCTTTTTCATCTCAGTGTTTAAATAACCATGACTGAATAGTGACTGAAAAGACAACAGGTTAGAGCACGTTGAACACTAACACAGGCTGTAGCTGAAGATCTTCTGAAACCAGAGCATTTACACAGAAACCAGGAGATGCAGCTAGGAAAGGAGCTGCGACCTCTCCTTCCCCACAGAGAGCATTCGCAAACATGAATTACGCGGTGAAGCTCCAACCGGAGCGTGTAATCTGCACAGGCAATCGTGTCCTGAACACAACCTTGCCTCCGTGTTTTACCGGCACGCCCCGTCACCGCTCGTCCCAGCTTACCCAGCTGTGGCCGTGCAGCACCGTAACTTCACACAGCACAAACCGGGATGTAACGTCCCGGGACCTGCAGCACGAATGAGTCGTGTAGGCGGGCCCTGAAACGTGGGATTTTGCACAGTACTCATGAGAACCGGGGAGCAGCCGGATGGTTTCCCTGTACCTGCACAGATCTGCGGTTGTGCTGTGCAGCCTTTTGGGGTGGAGGGAGCTGAAGGGAGCTGGCTGGAAAGCCGGGGTGCAGGAAACACCCCTGGGCAGTGCAGGCCATCCATCCGGTGGCAGAGAGGACAGCCACCAGCAGCTAGATATCAAAGCTACTTGGTACCTGGCCAGAGCCCATGGGGTACACAGAGAGAGGCAAGTGACGGGTCTTGGCTCAGAAAAGCATCTCCAACACACTCAGCTTTAAAGTACAGAGTAAACCCAGCAACCGTACTGGAGCTACTCAGGTGACCACAGTGATCCCCTATTTAAATTAAGCTTGTGACAGGCCCAGTGGGCACTTCATGAGTATTTCTGCTCGTGGAAATTTCTCCTTGCCCACACTTTTATTTTTGTGCATGTCTTTTTCTGACAAAACAGAAAGGACCTTCACGCCCTGAGCACAGCAGTCCCTCGCCCACCGGAGAGTAACGGTGCAGGGCCACCCGCGCCCTGCCACCAGGCAGAGCTGCAGAAGGCGAGCGGTGGGACTGCTCCTCGGTGCCCACCCACTCCATCTGGCCTCCGGCACGACTGGTGAGCACCAAGGCTCCCCGTGATGCAGACAGCTGCCTGCCGTCCTGCAGCCCACCTCCCTCCAACCCCTCCACGGCTGTCAGCCAGCCAAAACAGCCTGTCCCCAGCTACACCGCCTGCGGCCACGCTGGGGCCCACGGAGCAGCCGCCTCCTGCCCACGCAGCTCCCGTGGGCTGCTGTCACCCGCCTTGGAGCAGCGGGTGCAGGCAGAGCACAGGGCGATGGCAGCGCCCGAGGCCCAGGCTCAGCTCCTGAGGGTCTGGTGCGGGGAAAAAAGCTGCTTTCGCACCTCAGTGTCCAACGATAACACTCAGCGAGGATCATTTTGGGGCATCAAGATGGAGCTGTGTGGGTAGCGCCAGCCTGTCACTCTCGCAAGGTGGCTCTGTCTCCCTGAGGACAGTGGAGTGCCGCACTGCCCCAGGAGCGGGGACCCTGCAGTGTCCAGGCGAGGCGGCACCTCTCGCCCCTGCACCCCTGCCCCAGAGCCTCCCCCCTCTGAAGGTGAGCAGCCGGCACATCCACCACCAGCTGCTGCTTCACCGAATCTTGCAGGTGCCAAGCGTTCGACTTCATCTCTTGGCAGAAAGGATAAGTATTAATTTTTGCGGGTGGAAGAGGCCAGGCTCCACTCCCTTTCCCCAAAGAACTACCCCAACCCTTCATGTTGGCAGCAGCACTCCTTTTTCACAGGCAGGCTGCAGAGGTGAACCCAGAACAGAAGGATGAGAGGGCAGGAAGAGGAATTTGGAGAGTATTTTCTGAATGTTTTGCTTGGCCAGAGCTCAGTTCCTCATCGTTCCACCCAGCCCATGGATTTCTGTTCCACACAGGGCAGAGAAGAGCAGGGGTTTGGGGCTCGCAGGGCCCCTCCCTGCCCTGATCCTGCACCACCCTTTTGGGGAACTCGCAGCACATTAAGGAACAGAACCCTTCAAACTTCTCTAGTCCTTGTGGATTAGTTTCCTGAAGTAAACTTCCAGGGTTTATTTCAGGTATGCTGTATCCAGACAGGGGAATGCCAGCCTCAGTTAGGAGGGGCTGAGATTCCCTCCCCTGTATGGGTACAGCAACCCAAGCAGGAGAGCGCTGCCGCTCCCCTGCCTGCTCACCTCTCGGGCACAGCCACTCCAGCAGCAGCACTGGGCAGAAAGAAGAGCTCGGGCTGGAGCCGGGACCATGCACCCTCCACGGCACTGGCAGCTCGTTCCAGATAAACACCCACGGGGAGTGAAGCGGTGTCTTCAGGCTGGCAAAGTCAAGACTGACTTCCACCTGCACATGGAGACATCTTCACTTCCTCGTGCTTCTCCTTTCAGCCTTCAGCCTTTAAAAGAACCTGAAACCTTATGAGCTACCCCACTGCCCAACAGCTAATGGGTACCAGCTGAAACCTGCTGGAGAGCCCCGTTGGCTTCCCAGTGCAGATTTGCAATAACTAATGGATCAATAAGCAACGTCCTCTATTCATCGTAGGTGGCCTGAAAGCAGAAGCATGCAAACTCCTACAGATGGAGTAAAACCCAACATAAAATCTTCATCTTTACATAACCCAACACAGCATGAAGACAGTACATGACAATAATTGATTTCTCTAAGTACCATCAGCCTGGCCCAGGCTGTGACTGGTTGTCCTTTAAGGAGACATAGTTCTCCTTTAACTTTAGTGGCACCTGTAGTCTTTTCTTAGCTCAGTGACCTAGAAACTGCATTAAGATATCAAGAGAACACGCACAATACATTGGAGAAGCCATTTCCCAAAGATCTGAAAAAAACCTACTGAGAGATATGGCTTGGAGCCAGGGCACTCTTCATTCAGTTGTCAGAGGTATAAATAAATATGCAAAACAAAGCTAAGCCCAGCTTAAAAATACACTGTTCCTACGTCACTGCTCAGTTAAAATCCACATACTCTACTCTGATCCCAGCGACATCAGTGGGTACAGTCCCTTAAAGTGTAAGCCCAGAGATGAAGTGATAAGGAAAAAATATTATCTTCTAAGAGATACCCCAAATAGGGGATAAATTGGTATTGAGCAATAAATCATTTTAATTAAAACTACTTTACAGCTGGGGGATACAGTAGTTGATTCGAGTAGCAATGAGGTAACGCAACAGGAACAGGTGGCTGCCTCATAAAAAGCCTTGCTCCGCCGTGAGCACTGACATTTCAAGGAGGTTGTCATCAGGTATTACCCTGCAACTGCGGCTTGCAGCAGGAGCCGAGCGCTGCGCTTTTCCATGGCCACCTTCCAAAGCCTGATGTGCCCGTGCTTTGTTGGTGGAGCCACCCGACCAGATGTGAATTGTTGGAGGAAAGAACTCTACCAGAGCCAAAGATCCTTGCACGCGCTCTCGTATCATGTCTCGGGCGGAGCTGGAGCGTGCTCTCAGGGTTGCACAGCTCACGGCACAGCCGCCCATCGCGGGTGCTGAGCTGGGCCTCACCGTGCGACTGTTCGGCACCGGCGTTTGTGCAGCAGCCAGTAGAGAACGGTTGTGTGCAGAGGCAGTATGACAGAAAACTGAGAACACATTATTCTCAGCATCCGGAGTGGCATTGGTTTCCCTTATTTTTCCTCCTCCTGAGCTATGTTTAAATCAATTACAGTAAAATTAATGACTTTCGCAAGCAATTTGCTGAGAGGATGGGCTGGGGGATTACTCGCTAGCTGGGTTCTCTGCCACCCCCCAGGCAATTTAGAAAACATTCAGTGTGAAAGGCTTCTAACAAAAAAACCATCCTGCCATGTATTTTATTAATATGCTTTCCAAGCAGAGAATCACAGAAACACAAGAGGCTCAGGGACAACAAGCCATCACCAGCTCTGTCTCCTTGCATTGAGACACATTTGAGGAGAGCTAAGTCATCCTTCATATTACCTGAAACATAACTTCACAACAGTTATAAACTTTCTGAAGCAAAGACACAGGGAGGTGAAACTACTTGTAGGAGGGGAAAGTATTCAGCTCAAGCAGGTGAGACACCCCTGCACAGACACTCAAGGGACTGAGGACACCTGAGTGCAGACAGTTCTCGGGACGGCCAGGGCTTTAGTCTCTGTAGGACACACAGCAGCAGGACAGCGCCCTGGTCAAAATGGTCTAGATTTTTCCAGAAGACAGGAAAAAGCCTTCTTGTCCTTCCTGTGTGCCTTTAAAGAACACGTCAAACTTGTGATTTTCATGCTCAAACCAAGTTACCCATCTTGCACAGGTATACATGCTCACAGATAACAAAAACGTTTTATAGAGTCATGGGACGCTTCTCTCTCAGCCCCATCATTATCTGTTCTTTCTCCTAGTAAAGCACCTACCCACATTCTATGCTGATCTTCCAAACAACACCCACTGATTTGTAGACCTCTTTTCAGTGTAAGGTTGGGTGCAAGTCACAAGGGATGCAAAAGAGGGGTGCAATTCCTCCTGGCCTGACCTCGGACCTCTCTGAATCTACAATAGTGGGAGGTCTTCTACCCTTCCGAACCAGGATCTCATCTGGCAGAAGAACAGAGAGGTGCAAAGAAGAGATGCGTTTACTGCCACTACCCAATGCTTAATGCTTGGAAAGTATTCAAGAGCCTCTGAAATACCCTCAGTAACATCAGGGAACAGAAAGGACCATGGAAGTGATGATGTGAGTCTTATACGTTAGTGAGTTTTCACAAACGCTCTCTTTCAGCTAAAAGCCGCTACACCCTCCTCATTCCAAAAAGCATTTCTTTATCCAAGTCAATTATTCCCTGAAAAGGTGGCTGGAAAGGCCAAAGAACAAAGTGTGGGATGCAGAGAGGAAGGCCCAGGGGAAAGGCGACCGCAGAGGCACTAGTGCTGGGCCAAGCTCCGGGAGTTGTCACGGCCAGGAGTTGCAGGGTCTTTTTGATCGAGCAATGATCCTCCCTGCCCCGCCCAGCTTCCTGAGCCTTGGAGAAAGGCTGAGCTTTAGTAAGCCACAGGCATCTGGAAAATTGTTTTACCAGTGGCAGTACTGAGCTGCGACCACAGCAGCACGGCGTGGGGTCGGGCTGTGCTGCCGGCTCTCGGGCACAGCACGCCTGGCTCCGGCCGGCTGCGCGGGCTCTGCTCCTGCCGCAGCCGGCGGCAGGGCTCCTCCTGCGCCCAGCGGGAGGGAGCCAGCTCCTTTGGCACCCAGAACCTGCAGCCAAGCTGCAGATGCTGTTTTTGAAGTGCTGGCTTCAAACAAGGAAAAGCGAAAAAACGGGAAAAAAAAAAAAAAAACAACAAACCAACAACAACCCAACCCCAAATCCTTTCTCCTTTTGAAGACTGGCTTAAAAGCAAATGAGAACCTGCAGCCTAGCTGCAATGTGATGGGACTCCTCGGCCTTCAGGGGCCTTTAAGTACATCTGAAAGGCATTTAGAACCAATAAAATAAGCTGAGCTCTTGATGGTATTTTTCCTGCCCCCCTCTCCCCTTGCACATTCACCCCCAGGCTGCTGTGAGCCATCTGTGCCTTGCTTCCCAGGGGAAGCAGGGTTAGGTAGAGGCGAGAGATTTGGGGATGGAGAAAGAGGCCTGGGTGAAAAATACAGGCTGCTGGAAGTGCTGTCAACCCCGCTGGCTTGTCATGGCGACATGGGCAGGTCGCCTGATGGAGCGAGAATCCTGAGCTAGTTCCTAACACTGTCGGTGGAAGTGGTGTTCTGTGGCCTCTGCCCCCTCTAAACATTTTGTATGAGGGTGGCCTGCAGGGAGCTCTCTATGGTGTGGTGTTGGCGTTCACCAAGCTGGACCGCGTCCCTGCTGCGTGGCTGCTCTCCTGGCTCTGGCCTCCAAGGAGCAGTGCAGACCCAAGGTGGGCACGGGGACCTGTAGCACCTGGCTGCCGTTTTGGTGTGATGCGGGGACGGTTGGGGTGAACACAAAATACCTCCAGACATGTCAGATATATGTCAAAATGTGCCTGCACTAACTCTCAGGTATGTTTTTCCAGGTAGAAGGACTTAGTGTCTGAATGGCCATCCTAACCTCCAGAAGCACCAGCTAAACCCAGTGACAGGAGGTAACAGTCTTCCAAAGCAATGGATGCTTTAAAGCCAGCAGAGAGCAGGCAGCTTTCTAGAAGCACGCACGTGTGCTGGGCACCTAGAGGCAGAAAGCATCTATAGCTGGAGAACTCCACAGGTTTGGGGGCTGAACACAGCTACACAGGCAGCTGCAGCAGAGGCATCTGTAGCACCCTTGCTTACCTTCTCATGCATATTTTAAAGGCAGGTGACAGAAGTAAGGGAAGTTTTTCCCGCCAGCTGTGGAACACCCATTCTGGGGTAGTATTTAAGAGAAAACAGGTCAGCGCTTCAATTCACAGATCAGGCTGCGTGCGCTGGGAAATGCGGATGGGCGTTCAGAGCCACTCCAATTACCCCAAATCTCTCAGCCGAAATTGTACAGTTGCGATAAAGTTGTCAGTATGAAGAACAGCAGCTACAAAAATGGGCCAAGCAGGGGAGCAGATCCTGCCGGGCTGGTGGTGGGGAGTGCTGCTGAGCTGCCTGCGGGACAAGCGGCCACACAGGAACAGGCTCACAAAACCAGCCTTGCCCTCTCTTTTATAACAAGACCAGCACCGGGATGACAGGTTCGTGTTTCGCTGGGGAGCTGGCCAGCTCTGTGATCAGGGATATCTGCAACATAGCCGTTTCATGTTGGGAAACATTTCGTTTTTACAATCTCCCTACAGAAGGACTCTCAAATACTACGACCAAAAAAAGCACGTCTGTGTTGTTCTTTGCACCTCCACATGTGCAATCTGGAAATCGGGGCCACGGCTGCTCCTTGCACTGGGCCGTCAATGCCCAGTTTCCCCGGTGCAAGGAGTGGGAGCTGCAGGTGCTCCCGGCCCTCCACCGGCGCGGGGAGCAGACCCCGCTCTCTCTGCCACATGGTCAGCAGCTGCCTTGTGCATGTTTATGCCAGCCCTGATGTAATTAGCACCTTGACGTGTGCTAAATGAACCAAGCTTTCCAATCTTTCAGAATAAAACTCTAAAAGAAACAGCTGCAGGGCTGACAGAAATATGATTCTTTCAAAGTCTAATGAATTGTATAATCACTTCAGTCATTATTTTGCATCTTCCTTCCACAAATGCACAGCCACGAGTCCTTGGAGCACAGCGAGTTTTAAGCCTCACCAAGCCCATCATTCAAACTACATCAAGCACATTTCCAAACCCCTGTCAGGGATCGGAAGGCGAGCGGGTGCAGGCGCAGCGTGCCGGGTGGTGGCTGTGCTGGGGTTTGGTGGCAGGGGGAGGGCACAGACCACCCCGCAGTTTGTGACCCTCCTGCTTTCACCTCGTTGTGTTCAGCTCAGCACAGGAATGGAGGCTGACGCCAAGTCCGTGTACTTCGTGCTCCAGCGCACTGGAGCCGCTGTTAAGCCTGAGGCCAGACAGACTGCCTGGGTCCATCCCCGCCAGCCCAGCAGCCAAACGGCCATTTTGAAGACTCAGAAAAAAAAAACAAAAACAACATTAAAAAAATGAAGAATAAGGTAATCCAGCCAAACTGAGACAGTGGGACAGGGAGCAGAGTTGGCCCTGTCTCCCTCCACAGCCAGTGACGATGGCTCCAGAAGGCAGTACAGCCTGCGAGGGACACCAGACCTGAGGGCAGGACCTGTGCGCTTGGATTCCTGTCTAGTGCCTAACTGCCTTCAGATATTAAAATGAGTTAGATTCATGTGGATACACAGACTGTTGTCATGCCCCCCCTCCCTCCGGAGGAAAATACTGCAAGTCACCACCTGTCTATTCAACACACTCCCTGCTCTGCTCATCTGATGCAGTTATTTCCAGCTGGTACAATTTTCAATCCTTTGAAAACTAGATTCAATTGACTTTTAACCACCAGATAAATATGGGAGACATATATCTGCTTGCCTGCATTATTTCTATTATATTCAGAACACCTATGGGTTTTTATCCCCGAAGGGCTGTGATTTAAACATAACAATGGATAGAAATACTGGAAAGTAATATGTGAAATACCTAAGGATGTGTTCAAGACTGCATGCTCCCCATCCAGCTTGATTTGAATCTGTCCAAACAAATTCTGACATTATTGCAAAATTCTCTCCCTAGCTTTACATGCAGTGGTTCTGGAAAAGAGCAGTGGGCTGCAGGAGCTGCTGTACCAAGTTGTTTAAAGCGCAAAGGCAGCTGATGGTGGGCTCAGGGAGCACAATAAGCTCAGGGAAAGGGATATTCAGCTTCTGGGTTTGCAGAGGGAATGGAGATGACTGGGACTTAGATCTAAAACGTTTTAAACCATGTAATCCCACATACAAACTGCCCAGGGACAGCTCGCCAAGAAAATATGAGATGCTTCAGCAGAGGCAACAAGACTGACCTCGGCAAGGAAGGGCACATCCCAGCCCTCTGTGCCTGCAGGACCTGCTGCAGGAACTAGTCCCTGAAGGTGTGAGAGCTTATTTCAACCTGTAGTCCAAGATGATGTTCACAGGCAGGGGTGTCTGAAGTACCACAGGCTTCTCAACTCCTGGGACTTCAGTCCTCCTCCTGAATACAGGCAGACCTGCAAAGGGTGCCTGCAGCATTTTCCACCCCATGAATTGCTGCTGGGTTGTCAGCAGCACAAACTTTTAGCACAGGCACCAACCAGCTTGTTTTCAGAAAGCCCCATCAGTGGTTTGCAATGACAGTAGGTAAAAAACCCGAAAAAACCCAGCACACTCCAGAAGTTGCTGTTTGTACCTGGCTGTGGTGAGCTGCATCCCATCTCCATCCCTGACAGTGACACCAGCACCCTTGGAACATGCTGCTCCCCACTGCCTGTGTCCCACACAGAGATCCTGCAGGACACTGTCTCACATTACCCCCCCTCATTTTTTTAAAGGGGAGGCCAGACCCAAGGCTGAACTCCTGGATGAACAGTATATTACCAAGCAGAGCTCTCTATAAGTACAGGTAGCTGCCGTCTGAAGGTGGGAGGCTTAATAAATCCCATGCAAGCAAACAGATGATCTCCCTGAAGGAAAATGCTACATCTATCTCCCAGATGAGAGCTTCTCCCAGATGGAGAGATAATTTACTGTGGCACCTTATGGCTCCTCAGGGCAGAGCTAATCTCTGCACAACGGCATCCCGCCGTCGAGCCATCATCATAACACAAGAACACACACCTCTGCGTGAAAAAACTGAACAGCTCCAAAGCGAGAGGTGGGATAACATCCAGCGAAAAAGAAATAAACATGGTGATATAAGGATATTGCCACTCGCCAGTGCCATGGAACAATATTCTCATAACATCTATTTACAAACACTAATATTGTCTTTTCAGGATCAAGAGGCCAATTCAGATAAATGCTTAATTTTATTACAAAAGTGAAATCTTTAAATGAAATAAAATGTTATTTACAATTGTATGTACTAGCTGCTGATGCTCTGAATAAAGATAAGTCACTAAAACGATGGAGATGTGTCACTGAGCACGTGGGACAGGAGGTCACTGCACTCGAGCTGTTTTAGCACAGTGGTTTCCTAACTGTGTGAAAAAGGTTATATTCTTCACCTCAGTCAGATCAATTTTATGCCTACTTTACCCAAAAAGCAACTGGAAGCTGAAAGACAGAAGTCAACTATGTCCTTCCAAGCTATGGAAAAAAGCAGGGTATGAGAAACGGCTGCAGTCTTAAAGGACATGAGGACCAGGAGTGACCCTACTGTCTTTGTTATGTTATTGACTTGCTGGAAATGTAAAGCATGTTTAGATAAACATTATTTTCCATATGTGTCGAGCACATTCACTTAACTATTAAAAACATTTATAAAACCTCTATTTTTGGGCCTTTTTAATTGGAATTCAGTTCCCATCCAAATGCAGCTTGACCCACCATGTGTTTAAAAATTATTCACGTGGCAAATAGGAAAGCTGCCATTTACCTTATACTAACATAAAATAAGGCTGAAATGTATTGTGAGGCACAGTACTGCTTAAATTAAAATGTATTGATAAACGACCTTCATTGGTAAAATGGAATATAGGATTTAGTGAAAAAGCTTATAATCAGTAAAAGAAATCATCATATTTTGTTTCAAACTCAAATGAGAATCAGCCTTAAGAACATTTACTGAGAAAAGGAAATGCAAACAACTATTAAATTTGATTATTTAAATAAGTGTTTCTTGCTTTCATAGCTGGTGTTGCTTCACATCAATCCCCATTACCGTGGGGAAACTTAAAATTCAAGAGTAAGAAGCAACAAAGATCCAGCAAAGGAAAGACTGTCCTAATAACTCACTTTCTGACTGATGAGCAAAATGAGTTTTAAAACACCTCCTCTCCCTGCCTTTGG
The DNA here is from genome assembly GCF_018691265.1 of Tyto alba. Classification (NCBI taxonomy): domain Eukaryota; kingdom Metazoa; phylum Chordata; class Aves; order Strigiformes; family Tytonidae; genus Tyto; species Tyto alba. The sequence goes on along the minus strand of NW_024881262.1, from coordinate 24,969,657 downwards.
AAACAGAACATTATTTCTTTACTTCTTCTGTGCTCTCACCCAAGATTCACAGTTTGTCAAGTCTCTGAGGGGAATTTGAGGACTCTGGACATCTTCTGACGTGCACGGGGCAGCTCTCCTGGCCGCTCGCCGGTGCAGCACGGGCACAGCACAGTCCCGCTGCCCTTTCTGGGTGCCCGGGGGCCGGCAGGATCACCTCTGCTACCTCCCCCCACAGCGCTTTGTGCAATGGTCCTGACCTAAGACTTAGACGCCTGAGCAGTATCATAATATGAGTAATAAATAACAAAGCCAGCCAGGACATTCCTGTTTACTATGCTGCATCTCTCTGAGGATTTTTCACTCTTGTTATATAAGGGGTTAACTCTCAGCCCTTGCCTTTTCTACCTCTCAGTTTTGCTTCCCCCACCCCTGTATTACGATTCACCTGCACCATTGATTTCACAGGAGCACATTCTCGCTCTCGTTGCTGAACGTGGCAATTGCTTGCCCCAAGTGTGGATCTCTGAGCAATAAGTGCCTGGCAGGCAGTGAATCTCCCAGCCCGAGGCCTTCACCTGTGCACATGAAGCCTGGAGCTGCAGCAAATACTATTTTTGGGTAGCTGCCAATCTCATAACCAAAGAAAAGGATCCTAAACAAAACTGGGATATTTCTTCTCTCCTGCCCTGGCACGCAGCACAAGGTGTGCATCCCTGGGGGAGCCCCTTCTCCATGTGCCCTTCACTAGGGATTTTGTGGCTGCTGCTGTTTTGGCAGCTGCTACCTCACGCAGACGATGAAAACCATGCTCGGCATTGTGCAACTTAAATGAAAACCTGAAATTTGTGCTGAAACAATACCTACAGAAATGCAGAACCTGAATGTGAACGGCGAGCGGCTGCCCCGACACCCCCACCCACGCGTGGCACATCAGTCCCCCCTAACCCTGGACCAGGGCAGGGTGCCGACCTGCACATGGATCCCTGACGCTGCTGCTCTGCCCAGGGCTGCCATGAGCTGCAGCGGCCACGTGTGTGCCCCGGCACCCCCGGGCCCCCTCCCACAGCCACTGTGCAGATGGCAGCACCTCCACAGCTGTCAGTGCGGGGCCAGGTTGGTGGCACAAACCGTGGCATTAACAGCTTTAGATCTTGGCGTCAGAGCCTGCAGTTTGTCAGGTTGGCTTGCCTTAAAAGCTAGGACAGCAGTAAAGATGAAAAATGCTTTTGCCATTTTCTCCCCAGCTGCCCTCAAACTATTTATCCCCAGCTGAGAGCGCCTGCTCCCAGCACACCGCTCCCGTTCCTGCCCCTGCACGGCCACCAGCCACAGGCCAAGGGCTACCCCAAGGTGATGGCTTCCTATGAGGTCAGGAGATGGAGGCTGGGGATAAAACACCCCTTGGGCACAGCGGAGAGGCAGCAGGAATTAAAAAAATCTCACAAAATCCCCTCCTGTAGTTTAGTCAGGTCAGGCTCTTCCCCGTTTTAAGTCAGACAGAAAATCTGGGAAACAGCACCAGTCTTTCTCTAGACGCCCAGTAATGCAGACTCTGCACAAGGACCTGAAATAGCAATAGGACGCAGGAGACAAACACTGAACTGGAAGTGTCTGAGAAGCCAAAACCAGGAGGGTCCTAATAGAAATCAGTAGCTTTCCTGGGATTTGCAAATAAATAAAAACGAAGTAATCTAATTTTTCAGAAGCCCAAAGCGAAGTAATTTATTTCTGTGTCCATTTTAAACAAGCTTTCTCAAACTTCCTGACCAAAACACCGCTGCTCTGTACGGAATTTCAGCTCAAAGAGTTATTTTTAAAGACTGCTGCTAACAGCTGACAGAGAAGTCGAATTCCAGTTTCTGATCTTAATAAAAGTCTCATACACTTTCTCCTAACATCATAAGTATAAAGCAACATGAAAAATGACTGAAACCAAAGCACCAGTTGTGGATCGAGTTCAGCACTTCACATCTGTTTGGCCATAGTGTAAATCCACATCTCGTAAAGCAAAGGGGGTAAACCAGGCCTTTTGTTTTAGGCACAGATGAGGGCTACCGGGGAATCCATAAAATGGATTTCCCAACTCAGCATTCTCACCAACTCTTGCCCAAAGTACTAAACCCATTCCTGAAGACAAGGGAAATGGGCGAGTTTTGGCCTTTGTTACAAAATCACCTCTCAGGGAGGATTTGCTGAGGTTTCCTGACACAGTTCATGCTGTGCTACAAAAGCAACACGCCAGGTTAACTGCAACCCCAGGGAGGGATCTTGTGAGAGAGGAATGGTTGAGACCCTCCTGGAAGACCCTCCATCCTGGAGGAATGGGTTGGGGGGCGCAGAGGGAAGAGGAGTCTCTGTGACTGGTCATGTATCCCACATCCCATTTGATAAGCAATGCCAAGATAAGGAGGTGAATTCAGAAAGCGGTGACCAGAGTCAAAATCCAATGGGTCAGAAGCCTCTGTGAAGGTGGGGGGAAAATATACTGCATGTCCGTGTCCCAGATCCTCCCCTTCTGCTGATACTATGACTGAAGTTGCCCTGCCAGCCTGCTTTACCCACCAAACTAGGCTACAGGCAGAATCAAGCACATCAAGCTGGAAATCTTTGCCATTCAGAGGATTTATGAAGAATATTTTACTTTGGTCCCCCTGAAATTACATCATTCTCTTCTTTTATCTGTCTTGTCAGAAGAGTGTGATGTTAACGACATGTACAAAGGCTTTTGGGTAGCTGAACAGTTTTATAGTCCCACATTGATAAATTAAAGCATTTGTCACCATTACCACATTAATGTTTCTTCCTGAGATCAAAGTCTGGATTTGCTGCATCAAATAGTACTGTCCTCTGCTACACATTACCACGCATCACCTTCCGAGGAAATTAATTGCGATTCCGTATTTTTACATTCACAGTTTAATCACACCCTGATTCTCACACCTGCTGATTGCCATCTCCACATGCTGTACGCAAATAATTTTTTTTAGTATAGGTTTTTGTCCTTGCTACCTGTGTGAAAAGCCTAAATATCTTGTTTCAGGACAATTGCTGCCTTCTGCCTCAGAAAGGCTGCTTCTGCAGTGAAGAATACAATTTCCTTCCTCCTGAAACCCTGGATTCAGTCATGTTAATTTACATTTATATAACACCTTTCATCCCTGAAGATCCCAATGCACTTTACAAACTCGCCCTCTCTGTACACACAAGCTGTACCAATATATGCAGCTCCATAAACAGACACAGCAATCCCATCACCGTCGGCTGAAACGCATCTCTCTGTGTGTATTCCCAGCACACTCGTGGCGAGTCAGCTCTGCATACCCTACATCATATCGCCATCAAGGAGGAAAATAAGGCAGTGTGATTTAGAGGCATGCCATTTCCCTGTTGGGGAAGCGTGAGGAATCTAGGCAAGCAATAGAACGGCTTTACAGCTGCTGTGACTGACATCTCCTTGGCACTCTGCTGCACAGGTTAAAATGAGGTAAAGACGGATTTGCGGTGAGTTATACCTCACTTCTGTGCTATCAGTGCCTGTAGGAGTCCAGGCCTGCTGCTCCCTTCCACTGATGGGTGACCCTCAAGCAGTTTGTTTTCTAAACCTGAAAAATACCTGCTCACTTTGTAATGAAAACATAAGGGGAAATAAACCTCCCTGTCCCCAGCAGCAGTAGTTGACTGGCTCCTACCAATCTGAGGATAGAGGAAAAGGAAGAACCCCAACATACCTGAGACACCTTTTTGACCACGTCGCTGCCCACTAGAAAGCCCTGCGCGTAGGAGCGTGCCGCGATGAAGGCTCGGGTTGCCTTCACCTTCAGGTCCCTGGGAACTTCCCCAAAGGGTTTGTGCTGCTCTGCGTGTTTCACCATGCAGTCCAGGTACTCATCTGTGATATGGTATTGGGGATTCATCAGCTTGAAGAGCCGCTCCAGCAAGCGTGTCCAGAACTCATTGAGGACCTCTTCCAAGTTGATGTTGGAGCCCCGGTAATAGCGGCGTAGCTCGCTGTACAAGTCCTTGAAGACCTTCACATTTTGAGTGTACAATTCTCCATACATGCTTGGAAAAGCATCATAAAGGGCCTTTTCTGACTTGTTCAACAAATCCTGGAAATAACCTGAAGAGAGAAGAAAAAGGAGATGGTGATGCATCAGTTGGACAAGCAGGAACGCAATGGGCTATGCTGTCTGGCAGCACAGCCAAATGCCCTGAGAAAACAGAAGGGCCCTAGAAGACCTTTTCCTCCAACCGACCTTACCCACACTCTCAATCTTGAGCCTTAGCTGAGAAGATTGAAGGAGGAACCCCTCAGTGCCACTGCCAGAGAACCATGGCCTGGCCCTCTCCAACTCTTCTGGCAGCCTCACCTACAACCAAAATCGAGGCTTTTCTCTGAGTGCATAAGGTGCCGCAGTGTTACTCATAGGTTTTCTCTACACAACACATAAACTGTCATTCCTTATGTATAACTGTAACTTGCTACAATTGTCAGTCAACACCTTACGAGACAACCCTGAAATAAGAGCCAGCTGCTTCTGGCACAGAAGCTGACACTTGTTAAACATCACTAGAAAAAGTTGTAAACACACAAGGATACCTGGATGCTGCTTAGGCAGTGGAGGTCTATCCTGTAATGACTGCTGTTGGAGTCAGACTAGTGTATCAATATCAGCATCCACACCAGTACGAAGCAAGTTAAAGAGTTCATCCAGAAGATAACCTGAAGTTTTCCATTTCATCACATGAAAGGTTGGAATTCCTGCAGCACTGCCTGCACTTACCATCACACAGAAGCAAGGGCTCTTCTGAAGAAGACTTATTCAGTTTTAAAACAGAACTCCCCCCCAATTTCCTTTATTCTCGGAAGGCTGCTATTCCCAGCCGAGGCACAGATAATCCGGGGAAGCCAGCAGGACTCCAGTACAACATACATGTCTGAAGCACAAAGCGCAGTGGTCTAAGACAAGGTCCCTGCAGGCATGAGCTCTTCTTTGGGGCCGCATATTTACTTGAAGAGGACGTGGCTTTACTCTGACTAGCTGTTGTCTCCACAGACCCAAAACCACCACAATCCTCCGCACAATTTGAAGTTGCCTTTAGAGAGATCTCTGCAACCTGGTTGAGCTGCCTTTCTTTCCTGCCTCACCGCTTATTTCCTGACATGTTATTTCCAAAGTCCTGGTGGGATGGAGCAGGGCTGCCACCAGTGATGATGCCTGTAAAGCCTGTGCCAGAGTACCAAGTGCTGTGACATGAACAGGCACATCTTCCAAAGCATTTAAAGACAGGGTTGTACCCAAGTGTTTCTGAACTGAGGCCAACATTATCACGTTCAAGGTTCTCATCCCATTTGCTTATTTGGATCTGCATCCTACTTTTGTTTAGCTATAAACAGCTAAATGGTGTTACACCCTATGTCCAGTGGTCGTAGAAACGTGACCCTTGCTACATACAGCAGGGTAAAGACAACAGATTTCACTCCTCCCTTAACAACATCTTTAGGTACTGCCATCCTTTTGACTGCCAGCTACCTTCAGGCTCTCTGCACAGGAGGGAAGTTATAGCAGGACCAGCCTGATTCAGTTTATTGATTTACATAAGCAACTTTAATCATCACTTAAGTCAGTGAGAGGAACAATGATTCAAATAATCATTTTCATTTCAATTACATTTGTACTTTTTAGGGCCTTTTTGAAGCAAACATCATTACACTTCTTTAAATCTAAATTACTATTATTTTTTTTGGTGATGTATGATAAGCACTAGTTGAAGTGAAACTTATTCAATTAAAATCAAACAGCATGTATTTAGGTATATAAATTAATGTCACTGTGCTAGTCATATAAAAAAAAAAGAAATAAAAGCTTCTGAAAAATGCATACAAAGCTTTATTAAATAAAGTATTTTTTGAGGGAACGGCACTGACTACAATTAAAGACCTCTAAAATTTTAGAACTAGTAAAGCCATGGGCCTTCCAGAGACTGGAAGGGCCATACACGCTTTCCTACATTAATAGTCTCGCATTGGCTTCTCAGATTTGAATGAAGCTAAAACTCAACAAGCCCATCGAACAAGTGGAAATACCCTCTGCCTCTGCACAACAGGCTGCTAACACTGAAACTTTCTGTGGTATTTTCACAAACCGATACTGAGCATTAACAGTCCGGCTTCCTCCAGCCACAATCATGTACTGCTTAATAGTTTAAAATTTTATTTAAGTTGTTTTAAAAGATTGTAAGTAAACGAGGTCTTAGCAAAAGTTTGCTTTAATCACTAATGCAGAAAATACAAAAATGTTATCTAAAATGTTGAATAAAAACTGTGGTTTTCAAGTGTACTTTTGAAAGAAATTTATTCTTATTCAACCTGACCTGGTTGGCAGTTTGTATCTCCGAACATTTGTACTGGGATCCCTTCATCTCTCAAATGACTGATCTGTACATGTTTCTACATCTTCCCTATTACAACCATATTTCTTCCTACAGATGCCAGTGTAAGTGTGCTGCCAGCGGGCTGTCAGGGCACCTGAGCTTCCTGTAAAATTACCTTGTAATGGGGGATTCCTAATATGAATAAAGTAATATGCTGATCCCATCAACAAGTACTTTGCTAAAGGACCTCAGCTGAATGAAAAGAGACGCCTGCAGCACATGCTCTCCTTACACAGCTTATCAAAGCCTCTCCTGTGGAATCTCAAGACAAAGGGCGATTCGACCCCTGCCCCCTCCCCAGGTCCCAACTCCTACTCCCCTGCCCCAGCTGCCAAAGCTCTCTCTCAAGGTAGGACAAGCTTTCTGCAAAGCCTGGGGCCTCTCATCCCAGCTCAAGTGACTCCTTTGGGTCTATATCTCCTCCTGCTCGAACAGTTCAGCCATCGCCAGTCCCAAAGACAGCAGCACAAGGCAATTTTTTCTCATGACAAAATTATCACTATCAACTGCAGGGTGCTAACACAGGTGAGAGCTTTCCTTTTTCCAAAAGGCCTCATCTACACTGCATAATTGTATAGTATGTAATTAAAACTTGGCAAGTGTTACTGGTACATATGAAGCAGCCATCCCGGTAACCCTGATTCCGCTCTGCTGCTGCAAAGCGCTCAAGTATCCCCTCTGACAGCCATGGCTCCATCCCCAGCACAGCAGTTGTGTGCACCCACTTCCAGGGAATTTTGGCTACTCCACTAACAGGTGAGAGGCTGCAAGACGATGACTTGCTATTTGGGAGCTTCTCATCCAGCATTCCTCTCCTGCCCTAGCGCCGTACGGGAGCCTGTGCTAAGGAGATCGCAGCGGGGCCGGCCCACGTCAGGCTGCCGCAGCGCTGAGCTCCCAGCCCGCGCTGGCCCAGCGGTGAGCTGGCCTGGGGCTGATCCTGCTGCAGCATCACCGCTCCTGCTGCAAGGGCACCTTCCCCTGCAGCATCTCCTGCACGGGCTCACAAGCCAAATAGGTAACTGCCAGGCAGAGGATTTGTCCTGGCAGGACACTTTTTAGGGTCCAACCGATCTGAGGCGGCTTCATTTTTGTCTTGCCACAGCCTTCCTACCTGTACAATGAAGAGAAATGGCATTCACCTACTACAGACACAAACCACAAATTTTCTCTGATGCTGATGAGATATCTAAAAGCTGCTCCATATCTTAACACATCGCTCCAAGTACTGCTAGCTACCCATTCACAATTTAATTAAACTGAGCTCAAACTTGCTTTCTTGTATAATCAGTGTTCTTTTCTGGGTGCCAAGCGACACTAACTGAATAAATTGCTCAGCAATCCAGGTTCGACATGCCTTGGCACTCACCCTCAGGAGGAAGAAAACACCAACAAATGCAGCCCGATATGTCAATTCAAGGTAAAATAACTTTGTATTGCTACAGGAGAAACAAGATGTATATCTTCCTGCCAAAAAATTGGAAACTGTTCTCGAAAAAGTCCAAGCTAATTAAGAGTTGATGAACTGTTACTTCTCACCTAAGTGAGAGAACACCAATTACAGTGAACTCATTTGTGGTTGGTTCTCAGAAAGTTCTTCTAGATTTCACACACTGAGAAAAAAATATATCTATGTTATCTAGGGAAAATTAATCAGTAATTAAGTCTAAATGTGCTTGTGATGAATGGCTGACCTGGCAGGGAATTTAAATGCCCATTTTGCAGAATTAGGAGGCACTCAGAAGTGGGGTTTGTCAAGAGGGATGCACAGAAGCTTGTGCTAACTGCCCTGGTCCTCAGCACAATCTCAGCCTGCACCACTTGTACACTTAGCACAGGTATCTCTAATTAACACTGCATCTTTTCCTTAACACTCCCTGCCTACTAATAACCAACCTTTCAGTGTATTTAGATGTGTCATAGATTAAGGATGTGCAGGGCCTTGGGATAAAATAACTTGCTGAACCATAGTTCAGGCATCTGTCCTTGATTTCAGGTAGAAGCGATTATTTATTCTAGGGGAGGCATCCCATTATCTGCACCTGCGGTGGGTAGGGGACACTGAGGTAATCTGTGTGGCTGAAAACCTCTAATAATACAGCTGTCCCCTTATTTCTGGTGATAAATTTTCTAGTGGTAAATTTTAGAGTCCACCCAGTGGACTCATTTGTATTTATTAACTCTCCTTTGTTCCACCACTGCTGGGTCTGCCCTGGCTCCCAAAGAACAATTACAGAGATTAGCTCAGGCAGGGCATGAGCACATGGAGGCAGCTTCATCCAGGTCACATCCTGGACACATCCTCAAGGTCCCTGAGCTCTGCTGACACCATGCTCTCCAGGCCAGCAGCAAGAGACTCAACCCACATCTGTGTTCATGCACTGTACATAGTGCACGGCTTCGTTGGCCTTGGGGATGGAGGGAAAGGGCTCACGCGGAGCCAGTGCTGGAGCTATAAAGCCCTTCTGGGCTCCAGAAGTTGCCACCGCTGCACTCCCATTCCTGGGAGCAGGTACACAAACAGCAGAGGTGGCTCTGCAGAGGGTCAGCTTCCCTCTGAAACACTGCATTTGCTTCTACTCTGAGTCACAAGAAAGCAGTTACGTATTTTCTGGACCCATGCTGAAAAACCATGGATGTTTTTAGCTTCTGCCAGCCTCAGAAATTTTACAATGGAGGCGTACTAGCCAGAGATAACTTCTTGCGAGTCACCTGCTAAACCCATGACTGGGCTTCCCCTCTTTCAAAAAGTTTTCTCAAAGAGCCATTGACTGGGTGAGTCCTTCCCACTGCTGCTGGCTAAGGGCTTCACAACACTGCAAAGACCAGCAGGTGATTTTCTAATGTCAGTAATTCAGACAAATCAAACTCAAACTTCCCTGGGCCAAAGAAAGATACAGCTCCTCAGGCAAGGCTGTTCCTACGTGAAACATCACCATTCACACTCTTGCTGCAAAAGTATTCAACAGGAAAAAAATTGAAATGGGAGTATGTTTTTATTATTATTATTATTATTATTATTATTATTATTATTATTATTATTATTATTATTATTATTGCCTCTCACTTCCAGGCTCAGAAACAAGACAACCAACTTGTCTCAGATGAAATTTCCTTTTGGCAGAGGGCAGGTCTGAAAAACTTCTGCATCAAATACAAAAATGCCAGAAAGTTATGAGCAAAGAAATGAAAGGTTTTTATAACCAAGGCAATTCTGCAACCTTGGCCGCTTTTTCTCTTGATGTTGTAGTGACAAAAACTTACTTCTCAGAGAATTAAGTTTTCAACCAGAATCTATAACCTTTGCATTCAAGAGAGATTGTAAATCCCCACCCGTTCCCCCGCTTCACAGCTTCCCAGAGTTCACAACTCATATTTTCACAGTTTCCACAATTTCACAACTCTGGATTCAAATTGGGAAGCTGTGAACAGCAAGGCAAGGACTGGCAGTTTCTCTCTGAAGATGGAAAGTTTTGAGTTACCCCTTCCTTACACTCCCCAGCTCTTTGATACCATTTGGTCACTCAACATCTGGAACACACTGGAGTTTCTTCAACTAATATAATGACAGAATGGGAATGGATGTAGGAGGGAATGAAGAAGTGACTGAAGGAAGAACATCCAAATGCTCTTTGGGCATGCAGCAGATCAGGTTTTCTTCAAAACCCATCAAATTTAAGAGGCATACTAAAAAAAATATGGGAGTTGGAGAAAGGTTACTGAATTACTTTCGATCTGAATATTATTAAAACTTTCAGTAGAAAAGTGCAGTACAAAAACTCTTAAGCACAACTGGAAAGAGTAGTACCAGATTGAAGCCAATGAGGGAGGAAAATACATTGCTTAGATGATGCCATTAATTCCAAAATCAGATTTTAAGAAATCTGTTCCTAAAGGCAGTTTTAGCATTGGATGACTGAATTTGGTGAAGACTCTGGGCAACCACCTCTTCCTGCATCTGGAAGTCAGTCATAAAATGAAGGGAAAAGCATCGGGGTGTAGGGCTCCAGAAGGAAGGAAATCCATAGCAGGCGGTACCTCCAACCCTTCACTTTCCTTTGGAGCAGCAGAAGCAGCACCCAGGGCTCTGTCCTCCCTCCACCTTCCAGCTCCAAGCTCTCCCCTACTTCTTTCTTAATACAAAAGCAGACTGCTCCACCCCAGGACAGCAAAATTCAATTTTGCTTATGCTTCTGAAAAGCCTTGAGTAGTCCCTGCAGGAACTCCTAATGACTTATGCTGCAACCACGTAGTGCAGCAGTGCTCCACAGCTACAGAAGCGTTGTTCTCATGGAAATGCTAGAAAAGTTTTTCAGCGATGGGGCAAGTTGGAAATTCTCCTGCTGGCTGGACAGCTTTGCATGGCAAGCTAGGTTTGTGGTCCAAGGGCCTTACAGTGCAGCCACAAACTGCTAGGACAGCCGGAGGTGGGGACAAAAATGTAAGGAGGAAGAAGCATCAAATACTGCATCATAATTTCTTGAGTTTGATCAAGCACATGAGCGTGCAGTGGAATTCATGCAGGGCCAGAGCCATGGAGCATCTCTGCAGCTCTGGAGGGAGGCTGAGTGAAAAATGTTCACCATTAAAACTGCTATCATATTTCAGGAAGACTGGACCAAGAACAGGAGAGAAAAATAAGTTGACATTGTGGTGTCCTGAACACCAGTAAAAGCAGGCAAAGGAATAGCATGGGGACATCTACTAGAGCAGAGCTCCCTCTCAGTGCCAGCCTTGTCAGTTTGAGGCACAGTATTTTCCTGGGCTGAGTTCCCATTTGATACACTGCTGCACATCCCAATACCAATTTGCTTCTCCAGTTGGTTTTAATGCCGTCCTTGCAGTCAAACTACTATTAGAAGAGAATAATTCAGCAACAGATTTAAGCCATTAAAATCCAAATCTAATGCATTCATGTCTATTTTATTCAATTCAGCAAGTACAATGATATTTTATTTATAAAATTGTTATTACTCATTATTAATTTAAGTACTACCCATTGCTGTGCTGAAGAGCTGCTATCAATACAACAGCAGTGATATGCTCTGGTTTGTACCTTAGCTGGGTGCTGCCAAAGGAGATAACCACGCGAGACCAAGTTACTTAGGCTCCACGTGCAAACAGCTCTGTGTGTAGCAATCCTGATGGCATTTTCCTTGGGAGATACCACTCTCCTCACAGTTTCACACACCTGTGAAACAGCTGCTCTTGTATAGCTGTTTCCTCAGTCCTGACCCACCTTGGAGAATGCAGTCCCTCCCTGCGTATTCTGGATCACTGTCCTCTATGTCTGTCCCATGTCACACATCACCCCTGTTTGGTGGCTGTGTCCCAAGAGGCATCATGAGAAACCAAAACTAAGAACAGTGTAGGAACACAGGCCTGAAGAGATATTGTGGGTCAATGAGACAAGTGCCAGCTCTGCCATGCAATCACCCAATTTAGTACTCTCCTAGGCCTGCTCAGCGCCCAGCACAAGAGCAGTTAGAGATTTTGCCCTCCCTGCTCCTACCAAAAGGCTGGTCCAGAACATCTCCGCAGATGGGTATACTCCTTTTCTTAATTTCTGGTCTAAGTTCATTCTTTACCCAGTTGGTCTTTGCCAATGTGGTGCTATAGTCTCAATAGTTGTCTTTGTTTCCTGGTGTTGAGTCTCTGAGATATTTATACGCCAAGTCCCATATGTTCTCAGCATCCATGCTGCCTTGCTACACAAGCAAAGGTACTTTCCCCTCTTCACACCTGACAGACTCTCCAGTCCTCTTGATTGTTTCACTATCTCTTCTCTTCAGCTCTTCTGGCTGGCATTAATTTTTCTTAACTGTGGGTGGTTAGAATGATGAAGAACATCCCCCTTTTTTTTCCACTGGAAATGACACTGTGAATATTTGCAAGGACTGCACTTACCTTTTTGAGGAATGCATAACATTAGCATTTCACAGACTTTCTGTCACCAAGTGGTATGTCCCCAACCCTCTCTTTTGCTATTTCCAACCAATTAGTTCCCAGCCGTATGCCTCACTCTGGAATACTGAATTTCACCCTCTTTCTATTATTTTGGTTGTCATGATTATCCACTATTCTCTTCAATAGTGACAACTCTTCCCAGCACTGTGTCAACAATTAATTTCATGAACACCTCTCTTACCACTGTGCCAGTCTTTAATGGGGCTGTTAATCAGGCTGAGCTCTAGGCCTGTCTTTGAGAACCACAACTGGGACCTCCCTCCAGCCCATGGGCTCTTCTTCCAACACAATGTATTGCTACCTCCTACTTCAGCAAGTCCTTCACCTGATAATTCCTTTACTAATTTTCATCTTATTCAGCTTAATTAACCACTCAAAGCACAGATACAGATGCCTGTGAAGTCTCCTGAGATGAGATTAGTTGATGGAACAGACACATGAGCAACAGTGAAAGCAGATATCTATATAGGATTTGACCTAATCTCTACAATAGCTAGCTTTGGGTAAGAGCAAAAGATGGCCTACCTTAAACTGGTTTTAGACTGGGATATACATCAGACAGCTGGTTTCTTTTGTTAGGGAAAAAAAAAGAGCTTTTTGAGAAAACAGAGACACTTTTTCCTGCAAAAAAAGTTGCTGTTGAATGGAAATCTGTTTTGGAACACGGCTCTGCTAGTGAGAGACCTGGGGAGGAAGCACTGCCAGTCACTCCAAAGAAAGTGTGCTTTTTCTGCCAAGACTTGGATAACATTTTCATACTTTTATAATGGAAGCACGTGCCCATTTGACACTGTTTTGAATGGCAGAGAGATGTAATTATTTGCATCTATTTTTTTTATTCTGCATATTTCCCCTTCCCTGTTTCTACAATTTGACAAGATAGTTTGCTTTTATTTAAGGCAAGCAGGACTGGATCCAGCTATCAAAATAAGGGAGTGGAGAATGTTCCCTGGCTGGAAAGTTCCCCAGAGGGAAGAGGTGACCCTCACTTGAGGAACAGCAGGAAAATGGATGTTCCACTTGTCCTGATGAGCACCATACAACTACTGGGGGTCTAAGCAAAGCAACCCAGGGTGACAGCAACAACCCTGGGTGTCACAAGCACAGCCACCGAGACCTTCCCCAGCCCCAGTAGCAGCTCTCTCCAAAACACAGCTAGTGAAGAAACCACTTTAGACTTTGATGATCCTGATGAAGTCTGCATTATCTTCCTAAGGTCCCTTGGAAACAGATCTGTGCAGACTTTAAGTTACTCCTGATTTCAAATTAATATAAAAACTTTGCAAAGACAAAAGTCACTTGGGGCTGGTGGGCAAAGACGATTAAATAGCCTGTATGATTGGCAGGGCATATAAACAAAGCCTGTGCATATGCTGCAGTGTTAATAGGAGCCAGCACCCCCAGGCTGGAGCGCCTGAGCCCGCTGCGGTATTCCCTGCTGCTTGGTGGAAAAATAGCAAGGAGGGAGCAGGAGCAAGTGGTATGCACCTGCTTGGAAAGTGATTCCAGGCGCCACACAACACCCTCGCAGACCCTGGGATATTAAATGCCACGAAATGTAACACAGCTGACGTCTGAGCCATTTGCCTGGTAGCTCCTCTATTGTTTCGGCTTGAAATCTCCATGTTAGGAAGCTGCAGCACAACACGTGGGGCAGGAGGAGGGGTGCTCGGGGCGAGGGCGGCCACTCTGGGCTGCATGTGTGGAAGCTCATGCGTGCTGTGTGTATGGTCATGCTCTAAAGGTTGAAATGATTGAGCAGGAGTCAGCTATTAAGGTGCGCCTGGGTTTGGGTGTGCAACGACAAGGTCAAACAGCCTCCAGTAGTTCATGCAGGCAGATGGCCTCTTGCACACACATGGCTGAAAATATTCAAAAGTTGTATGTGGTTGTGCCTCTGTCTCCGTGTATGGGACTGAAAGACAAGCTGGATGCAGGCTAGATTTTTCAAATGTTTTTCTCACACTTGAACCTCTGTCAAATTTCAACCCTGTTCTCTGTACACCTCTCAAAAACTTTTTTTGATTGAAGCCTATACAATCCAACACGGTGCAACAAGCCACTGAATGCATGTCTTTTCTGGATACTCTGAGTATTTAAATATGAGGCTATACCAGGTCATACCAAAACAATACAGTCTGGAGTTACAGGCAAGCTTGCAACCCTAGAGCCAATGCAATACTGCGTACTTAGGAAAGACACTAACAACAGGACAAGGGATGATTTTACTTCCCAAAACCCATCCACTAAGAGGTTTCCCAGCTAAGCCTCAATGTTTAAGTCACTGCTGGTCACCAGCTTCCATGAACTTGTCAGATCCTTTACGAGCTTAGGTACGCTATTGGGCTCTTGCAATGAGCCCCACATTTAGTTATATTTTCTGGCAAAAAGTACTTCCATCCACTGGTTTTAAACTTCTACAGTACAACAGCCATAAACCTAAGTACAAGAAATACAATATACTTGCTCCTTATCTGCCATCTCTAAGTGTTTCACAGACCTCTATCATACCTCCGTGTCTTTGCTAAGCTGAAGAGTCTTATCTATAAAAAGTAACCATGCTCTTTCATTTTCTTTGACATTAGCCTCCTTTTGCTGGTGTATTAAGCTGAGAAGACTTGTGGTCCAAGGTCCTACACTCCATACTGAGAAGCCCTGTGCTCCAGCCTGCCTGGTGGAGAACAAAGAGCTGTGCTGCAAGGTCCTGCTGCAAGGAAACCTGCCGTAGGCTGAAATCCCTCGCAGACAGAATTTGGTCTGTTTGCATCCAGGGCGGGATAAACAAATACAAGATATGTGACTCTTAAGATTATCTTCCTCCTGTGTGTTCCTGGGATCCGAGCTGGCAAGGGATTTTAATCATGGCTCCTTCTAAATATATCTGTGCTTCAACTACAGACTTGCAACAAATGATGAACTGAAAGTATTGCCCCAGCAGGCTCTTACCAAACAGACTTCACTGCAACCTCTCTGTGAGATAAGGACTAGGAAGGAGCGTGGGTGGAATTCATCAAACGCGAGTCAAATCTGATCTGGCGGCTTAGTCCTCACTTAGGGAAGAAAAGGTACCTCCCTCTTTAGCATGAGCTGAGCTCTTCTTTAAAGCCACTCATCTCTCTACAGACTGTAGTAGGAGCTGGGATAACTAAGCTGGAGTAGGCTGAACTTTTGGATGAATGAAATTTTGCAAGATGAATTCCACTCTCATTTTTTTCCTCTAAGAAAGCCTGCATTAAAAAGCAAGCCAAAAAGCATCACAGCTATCACTGACAAGAACATGAAAGGTGGTAAAAGTAATTGCTAATAGTCCCTGTTCCTTTCCAGGTTTATTCAGTAAGACCTGAAGGGCTCGATTTCTCTAACAATAAAATAAACTCAGAAGTATCTTACAATATTAAGGGTTGCTGGCAGTTTTAAAAGGAGCGATATACACCCTGAATGAATTCACAGCACATACCTGCACAGCAGCAGTATTTTTCACTCCAGAAAGAAAAGTGTTCCTTTTCTCCAGCTGAAATAAACAGCTGGCAATGCAGAAATGTGCTCTCCCAGCTGCAGATAAAAGAGAGATGGCCAAGGTAACCACCCGACACCCCAGCTGCATGCTCATGTACCGGGCTGGTGACAAACTGCAGAGACATGGCATGGATGAGAGAAACAACGGATCCGCTCAGGAGATGCCCGTGCAGGTTATCACGTTTCCAGCAGCATCTTCCTGATCAGCCTCACTAAGGCTGAGCTTGACTTTTTTCCCCTTTCAGCAAGCGCCAGACAGCTGCCACTTCACATGCTAACCTGCCAGAGCACAACAACTCAGCCTCCTTCCCTTGCCTCGGATACACACTGCTGAGGGATGGAAATAATTAAGCCTTCATAGCTTTCAGTATACATCTTCTAACTTCCATACTTATAAAATATACCATTATCATGAACCAATTTGACACTGTTAGGCTCTTTGCAGTAATATTTTAATTGAGAAAATATCAGTGAATTATCTCTTTGTAATTAAATGAATTTCATTGTTTCTGAAAAAAACCCAACCAACCAAACAAAAAAAAAACAGAGGAAAAAAACCCAAGGTTTGTGCCTATCTTTGACACTTTTCATGTTCAAAGAAGGACTTACGCATTCAAGTATCCTCACTGCATAGTTTTAAAGATCAAAACTCCTTGTTAAGTTTTCAAAAGCTGTAGGCTCCATACTGTGGCAGTGGGACAGAACTGACTTTGGCTTTTTATCTTTTCCTTTAGTGCTGCCCTCCGTTCAAAATGGCCTCTAGACAAACTATTTATTGTTGGGTTAATTAGATCATTTGAATCTATGCTTGCCACTGCATTTTTGCAGTATAGAGTATCTAAGAGACATGGTCCTTGAATATCTAAGTATCTTGAGTATCTGACACGTGGCCTTTCCCAAAGGAACAAGGAAGACAGAAATTACCAGCTGTGCGGATAATATTCTAGATAGGCAAAGTTCCCATGTTGTTATTGCGGGAGTTTATCTAAGTCTGCATAAAGCTCTTAATCCTTAGTTTTCTCTCTTTCAATGCCATCAGAAGAGGACTTGTCTCTCAATAATTTGCTTATGACATTCCCACCCATGGAAGCAGTATGAAAAAGAGAAATAGTTAAAGATGAGAGAAGACAGCTACTGTTAACAGGCAACCCAAAGTATGCCATAGGTATATGTATCTGACAGTGGAAAGAATGTACACGTATGCAATAGTATGCATGCCTGTTATGTGAATAACAGGCAAATTAATTTCAATTGCTATTTTAATATAACTGAAATATGGATATATTATATACAGCTATGCTAAACTACACTTTCAGAAATTAGGAAAAGTCAAAAGGATGGTAGGTAACACAGCACTTCAACTCATCTACACATGGCGATTACACTGGGTATAACCACATTGTACTTGTTTCCCCAGAAGACAGAGAAGTGTGTCCTCTTCCTAAATTTTAGGTGCCTGCTTCAAAAGAAACAAATTTTATTAAGGAAAGGCATTCATGTTCCCTGGCAGATATTACAATAATAAATCCAGTAGCAAATTTTAGTTTCCCTCCCATCTGACGGCACCTGGTTTGTTAAAGACCACTAACTTTTCACCTTGTCCAAAGATAAAACTTAGGTATAGCTTAATTTTCAAAAATCCTGAGCATCATTCAACTACTTCTATTTTAAAAGACAAAGTCACTTATAAAGTCCTAGAAAGAGATTGAAGCTTAATCTTAGCTTATCTACTGTTTGGTTGATTGTTTTTTTTTTGTTTTTTTGTTTTTTTTTTTTAAAGTTTGTGAAGTATGTACTGGCCTATAGACATGCTGGGATAAAACCACTGGATTCTCTCTTTGAGCCTGGGAGCTTTGCTTGGCTGGAGCCCACCTGTGACCCCCAGGTATCGCTGGCTCTAGCCAAGGAGATGTGGTTGATCACTCAGTGGATGTTAGATCACAGAAAACCAAACAAGCATAAAGACTTCGTTCAGCCCTGCCAACTCTTCTGAAAGGATGGATGAAAAGGTGGCACCAGACCAGGAGGTGCAATAGCTCAAGTGTCCTAAGCCTTGACTTGGTGCTGAAAGCCTTATGAAGAGAATTAGTTCAAATCTAGAATGAGTCAAAATACTGACACATCACAAGCTATGGACACCTAAGTTATAGCTATACTACTACTGAATTACTACTGTCTGAGTTCACTGCATTTCATTGAGATTCACAAAAGTAAAAGACCTTGTCCAGTATTTACTTTTTTTCAGTTATGTCTGAATATATTTTTTAATGGGCATAAACCTATTTCTGTTTGTTTGTGGACTAGACCCATGTTACATATTACTGGTTTGATTTATTACTTGTGTATAAGTCTCCAAAGTAAAATCGCATCATGACTGTGACCAGCATGAAAAATCTGCCACAAAATCTATTTGCTTTGGAAATTTGTGTGATAGAGAAAGCTGTTGTTCCATCCTAACTATGGCTTGAAGCCCGCCCCATCCTTCAGCTGTTCACTGACACTGTTTTCAGATGAGACACAGTAACTAAGTGAATGTTCCTGGTCCAATTCGGCTAAATCCCTGCCAATAGCTGCATAGGCTACACCTGACAACGGTTCGTAATGTAGCAGCAGTCTATAAATACGTGGCTAGTGTCACTTCTGCACCCTCTGCCTTCACTTTGTATGAACAGGACAGAGGACATCAGCATTTTCACTAGCCCACGTGGCATCTTCACTTTGTGCAAGCACTGCAAATCTGAACTACCACAAACACAATATAGTTTTTATTTAGGGGTCAAAGTAAAGCAAGGCAGAAACTAATTTCTTCTTGGGATGCCCCACCCCACCCAATCAAGTGTGCTTCCCTCAGCCAGGGCTGACTTACAGACAACCACTCACCTCCACAGTATTTGTAAACATTTAAACTTCATCAGAACCTCATCTGGAGGAAATACAATTTTGAAGGCTTGGGAGAGAATCTGCAAGAAGTTGAGAAGTGCCTCTTGTCTTCCATCCTCACTAATTCCATTTTAAGATGTACATATAATACATGTATTTACAATCTATATGAATCAAACATAAATCACCTTAGAATTTGCAAGCATTACAAAACCTTGGAAGACAACCTGCTTGGGTGCCTTGTGCCTCTCAAGGACTATCAGCTGGATGCATCAATGACTGAAAACATCTGAAAACATCTGCATCTGCCATTGGCTGTCATCATGCTTACAGAGCAAAGATCAAAAATGCATGTTAAAGAAAATATTAGCTGAGAACTGGAATGCTAACCACATTCGGACTACAGCTATGCTTAGAAAAAAAAAATAAAGAGGAAACGACATGTGTTCTTTCTTTTTAAAAATTAATTTAAAACAACTAAAAAAAGGCTTTGGTTACCCTGGGATGCTGGCACTCTATGCCTGCCTGAGTTGGGGTTTCTGCTGCTTTTGAAGCATCTCTGGCTCAGGTCCAAGTTTGAAGGATGGGAGAATTGGATACTTGTTAAAAGCATGTGCTTGTTCCACTCTACCAAACTTAAAACTTTTTTTTTTTTTTTTTTTTTTTTCTGTCAGATTTTATCCCAAGTACATTGCACTAGTGAATTGGACAGAAGTAATAAATTCTGACCTCTTTAAAATGTCCTCCTGTGAATTTAGGCTGAAATCCTTATTAAACGGCATGATAAATTAACGCATTTACTATGTATTTATGAGGATGCAGAGATGTTGACATGCATCTGTCACTCACCTTTTTCTCTTATCACAAACACTTGGGGACAATCAGAGAAATCTCAGATCTGACAGAAGATTTAGAACAAATGAAAGGAAATACTATTTCAAACAGCTGAGTTATGGAAAACCCCACCCCTATTACAAAATGTCCTGGATGCTGAAGACTAAAATAGACTCAAAAGATGATAAAAATCAGAAAAAGAAAGTCCATTTGGTGGACATGAAACAAAATAAACAAGATGTTTAAGGTAGCAGAGGAACTGCAAAAACATTTGTGGGGCAGAACACACACAAAATAACTTTGGTGCTTCCTCTGTAACCAAGGGTGCACCTTACTAATTGCCATTATCCTAATTACCTTGGGATGCTGTCAAGATTGATGTAAGAATCAAAGCAAATTTTATTCTCTGGAAAAAGAAGGTTAAGAAACTGGTTGCTAGATGCAGAACACAGACCCACTGATGTGCAGCAAACCCGCACGTCCAAGCCACGGGCCACTCCCCAGAGCCACCTCCGGGTCCTGCTCAGCTCGTCGGGGACAAGGCACCTCACAGCCTGTGACAGCCGGGACCCGGGGCTTGGGCAAACTCCTATTTCTGGCACTGTTCCCCTAAGCCAGAACCCTCTTCTTGACAAAAATCCCCTTCTGTGACCTTGTTGTGCCTAAGTGTATCCTCAGGGATCTTCCATAAGTCAAAAGCTCAGTGATTAACTTAATTAGAATAGCAACTTATATATCTCCTGTTAATGAAAAGCTGTGTGATACACCATTAGAGGATGATATGCATACATACTTTCTGAACACGAGCTCTGACTGGGTGAAGCAGACCATGTTATAACCCAACCCATTAATAGACAGCTTGTCCAGATGACACAGATGTAGCCTTTTCTTCACAAACACACTGGTGAGTGAGACCTGAAAAATCTCCTCTGCGTGTAAATGAATCTAAGTAATGAATCCTACAAAGATGTCTTATACTACCACTGCAACGATAATAATAAATGCAGTTTACTCTCAGCCCTGGGGAGAGGCAATAGATAACAAGACAACCTGAGCAGTATCCTCATTAGGGCTCTCCGGTAAGGAGAACCCATCCTACATATTGACTTTTCCATGCCTGTTCTGGTGGGTGGTAATTCGACAATTCGCCTTTGATTCCCTCAGGATACTCCATCTGGGTTCAGATCAATGGCCCACCCAGCTGTTTCAGCTGAAGTCTGCTTTTAACTTGACGACTATAAAACAGTCATATAAATTTCTGGTGTGCTCAGGAAAAAATACTAGTGGTCAAGTGATGTACATTCCTCAGAGAATTTCATCCAAGCCAGTCAATTTATGTCTGGAGGAACCAATTTTAGGTTATGTTATCTTTTCAAAAGGACATAAGTACTTTTCTGTGCAGTTCAGATAGGACAAAGCAAACTGAAAAACCTTTCCCAATGTCTGAGCGAGTTGAAGAGCTGCTCCCAGCCCTAAAATGCCGTGGAAGTGGAAGCTGCCTGCTGGAGTGGCCCTGGAGGAGGACCAACCCCCTGACTGGGCACACTCTCACAGAGCCTTTTCCAAAATCCCCATTTACACCATTTAACTGCTGCACATAACCAACAACTTATGCAGCTGATTTCCTACACTTTTAATTCCCATTACAACTACATGCTTGGCAACTTTCTGTTTATGCTGCTCCACTGTCTTTAAAGAGGGGAAAAGCAGCTCAACTCCTCATTAACAATGTAAAGGCCAATGTTACCTCATTCAGAGCTCCTTGTGTCCCTCTGACAAGCTCCAGGGCTCGCAGCACTGGATTTTTCACACAGAAAAGAGTAAGGACTATATGGAAGGAGTGGCATTTGTGTGCCACTATCAATAAATGAAACACAAGAAACTGCCCCCCCCCCCCGCCCCTTTCACACGATGGATAACCAAACCTTCAACCTTCAAAGCATATGATATTGCTGTCTTGATTCTTTTGCTGTTATTGTTCTCTCACATAATGAATGGAGACATTGCTCTACATGATCTCTATCTGCCCAAGTCTTCCTTCAGCACCCGGCAGTAGTTCTACCAGTAATGCAGAAATGTCTCTTTTTACTGACTCAGGATTAGATACCTAGAGGCCTCAGCTGAGGTGAGATGAAACTCATCCCCAGTCTTCAGTCTCCCATTCAATTACTTAAATTAACGTGTTGTGCTCCTGGGACCACCTCCCTGCCCTTCATTATAAATGCTTAGGGAAGGACACCCCTGGTATTTGCAAGCTTGCTCCTGCTTCAATTCCTTTAATCAGTGTCCCACAGTGATACAAACCACTGCTGCTCTGTGGTGCTGGCAACAGGGAAGAAGTCATTTAAGGTCTTTGCAGCTGTTCAATTTGTGACACAGGCTTTGATGCTCCTTGGTAAGGTTTTCTGTGTGGAGTCTCACATAGCTGACAGTGTGCAGCGTGTCTACAGCGTCTCTCAAATGAGAAAATGTCACAAAAGCCTGTATGTGCACATGGAAATCTGTGCAAGTAGACTGAACAAGTAAAAAAGAAGAAAGAAAGGAAAAAAAAAAAAGTAGGGTTTCTTATCTATGCTGGTCTGTCTTCTAGGATGGAGCTGGAACATGCTGGCAGATTCAAACCTGCACTAACAGAGAGAGGGAATGAGATGGGTAGTAACACAGCTCCTACCAGCCTTGTGAAATGAGGAAGAGCAGGCCAGGAAGAGGAGAGGGCCCCTCAGCATGCTGCCTGCGTGGGAAAGGCTTAGCGAGCCTTCAGCTCCTTGACTCCTAGAGCATGCATGCAGGAGACAGCCACTATAAACCTATCGAGTTCAGGAAAAGCTTCAGCGGGATCCTACACCTTCTTGGACATGAAAGTCAATTGTGCATGAAATACAAAGCCCTAGCACAACAGACTTCATTAGTTCTAGTGCTCATGGAACCACTTGCACAATATGTTAAAAAATAGTAATAGAAAAACAGATCATAAAATTTTGGCAGAATGGAGCAATGGAGCTGCATGTCCAGAAGCTAAAATGAGCCAGAACAAGAAAGAGAAGCCAAATAGCTGCAACTTATTGATTACAGATCTATTGAATAAATGGCCCTGGGAACTACCGTACCAATTCATCCTCAACAAATGAGAAAGCAAGAGCTGTTTCCTTAAAGAACTGCCTTAGAATGAAATATTCTGTAGCAATATTAAAGCAGACCATATTTGTGATTATTATTATTTTTTTTTAAATTATGCAGTACTACTTTTTCAAGTCTAACAGCTAACCTTGGAGGTTGGGCAGGACCTGTTAAACTCTTACTGACATATTTCTAATCCAGAAAATTGCATGAGAAAGCACCTTGAATGCCAGTGGCTGGGAATAAAAGTCACCTGCCTTTCCCTGTAAATACAACAGCAGAGGTCTGGAGTGAAGCTGAACTGTACCTGAGTACAGGGCAATTTGTCTCTGACAGGTCCATGACCACTGACACCAGCAGCACAAATTCCAGTGAACAGGTATGAACACTTCTCTGCTAAAGCAGCCGGAGCCCAGTACAAGCCTACCTAGTGTTACACTTCCCTGTTGACCATGGAATGGCAAGGAATGTCTTCTGGATTTTCAACTTTGTTCAGCAACAGTCTGTGCTTCAGTGTAAGAGTGGGAGAGAGAAATGTACGTTCAGTTTTAACCAGAGAAAGCCATGCCCTTCCTCCCTGCTCCTATGCCTCCAGATACACAGGCTATACGACAGACCTCGAGATGAGACCACTCAGAGCATACATGCACTATCAAAAGCAGAGTGTGCGCGTTGTAACTAACTTTAGTTGCGTCACAGAAAGCTTTAACTAAGTCTAATGAATGTTTTTAGCCCATGGCATTTCTATCACTTGGTTTGATCTAACAGCACTCCTTATTTCTAATCCTCTTAAAATAGGCTGTTTTAAAGGTTTACTCAAGCCGACACTTAGAGCATGATGCTAAAGTACTGCTATTATGAGCAAAGCTATTTGGCGTTCATTAGCAGGATGACAATTAGCTGAAAAGCAAGTGTAGCTTGAGTCACAGGACTCATGCCTCCATACTAATTTCACCTGAAGCTCCTAAGGACACCAAGCCACAGACAGTGCTAACGGAGGGGGGAGAAAGGCTCCTTTGGCTCCCCGTGGCAGCCAGGCGGGCAGAATCCTGCATAGATCCCCAAGCCCAGGCAAGCGCCCTGCCCGCCTGGGAGTTCCACTTGCACAACCACGGCCATCTTCATTATTAGCTTTTGTGGAACTTTCTCCCTCCAAACTCTCTCCTATCTTTTCCCCTCACCTTTTTTCTTTTCCTACTGTGTCTCTGAATGGATCTGAAGGGCTTCTGCTGTCTGGTCTTAAACAGATCCCACAGAACAGGACACAGAGTTAGCACTACCAAGTTTATTTTAGTCTGTCTGTACAACATGAGGTTTGAATGGGTTTCTGAAATATCACTGTGCCAGACTTTGGGGATAACAATACTGATTTTGGTCTTCAACCAGCTGTCTTCTCAAATATAATCAATGTATTCTTTTGTCTCCCCATAGCAAGCATAGTTAGTTTATATTTGAACTTTTCCATCTTTGAGAACATGTTTACCACTGCCTCTTTGAAGGACATTGGATCTCATTTATTTGGACTTCCTCTGTTCTGCTCTTGCTGTGAAGAAAAGCCCTTTATGTTGACGTGACACTATAAAAATCCATAATCATAAAGTTAAAAATAAACCCCCTGATCAAATAAGAGCAGCTGAATATATTGAATTGCTTTCTGCGCTGTATTTTCATGTTTGACTTCAATTAAATTAGTTTTCTTCAGCAATTCAGAGGCCTTTAAGTAACTGTATGTCACTGAATATAAAAATCATGGTGTATTTATGGCATAAATAAGAATGCACAACATCTAAGGTCTTACTCCAACACAAACCTGCTTTTTAGCACTCAGAAACTGCCACCAAGAACCCATTAAGCCCCAGAGCCTGCCACTCCTGTCTGCAAGAGCTCTCCAGGCACGGGCGAGAGCCCCAGGGAACGCGGTGGGCTCCTCAGCTTGCATGGTTTTACTGGAGCTGCTGTGCTAGCCAGGGCGGCGGCTGAGCGCAGCTCTGTACCGTCCACAGCCTCGCAGCTGCAAAACCAGAAACTATTTTGCTGCTGAGACTGTGCTTTGGGTCAGGCTGACTTCTGAGTCTCTCTACCTGGCATAACCCCCCAAGCAACCTGCTACACTTGCAGGCATGACAAATAGCAGCCAGTGCCACCCTGCTGTGTAAGACCTGAGCTTTACAGCCAGAACTGCAGAAAACGAAACCCTTCCACACTGTCAGAAGCAAATGCCATTTGGCACAACATTTAGCCCTAACCATGACAATACACACCATTACCAGATGCTGAGGAAGGCACTGGGATTCATCAATTCCAGCAACATTAACCAGCACCATCCTAACGTCCCTCGTTGCAGCAGTCACTGCAGGGGTGAGGGATCATTGCTGTCTGCAGAGTTTTCTGCCTTTTTGTCTACAAAACCCACTCATCCTGAGGAAGCGTTTGATAGATTAGAGGAAGGGATGGAGAACAGGTAGTGGAATTCTTCAGCCAGAGTATTTATTGCAATCTTGAGTCATCTACCGCGGTGGAGGGTTTGATTCTCCAATAATTTCACACTACATAAAAACTGAATCTGTGGTAATTTAGGTAGGCTATCAAGTACTGCTGATCTTGACCATAAACAAAGCAAACCCAGTAATTGCTTTTACTGAAAAATTATGTGTGTTTTAACACTGGACTGTTCCAGGGGAAGGAGAAGATTGGAAAGCATTAGTTTCAACAAACTTCATATCACACAAAAACTAGCAAAAATTAGATTGACACTGAATTTCCACACATAAGAGCAAATAAAAATTCTGTAATACTGTCTTCTTTAATTTAATCCAATCAGTCTTGGAGATTTCAATTTGTTTTGATATGAAAAGTATCAATTCATCATAATATCAAGTTTTCCAATTACTTCATCGTGCTTCTATTAATAAGAAAAAGTTATTGATTTAAGCAATGCATATACACAACCATTACTTTTTCAAACCATAATTTATCTTTTTCTTAAAGTTTTTGCTTTTGATGAGCTATTAATTATTAAACAGCACAACAGTAAAAAAAGCATACCCAAAGGGTTAAATCTCACAGCCCTTGATCTGTCCCACGGGCTTCGGAGGGCGTATGCATCATCCATGGGTGGGATGAGGATCGCAACCTACCAAGCAAAGTGAACGCTTAAGTACAGCCCCTGACAAACACCATGTTTGTGGCTGAATTTTCTGCGAGAGATGAAAAAATAATGACTTGTGGCTACAACAAAAGCTGTCTATTCCTGTGGCTCACAAGCTGCATGGCAGCTCCTGGCAGCTTGCAGTCAGAAATATTGCAAAATTTAATATTAAGACTCATGACCTCTGCAACTTCATGAGTCAATATGATCCCCAGCTGAGGTTAGGAAGGTGTGCAGAGGGCTCTAACTAAAACCACTGGATTCAAAGATCTTAAGTATTTTTAGAATTTAAGATATGAAACTTCTCTTTTTGTACTGCCAGAGTTTTACTCCTTCCTCTATGCTGTTCTATAGTGTTACACCACTAAATTGGGTGCCATTAATTCCTCAAAGAACTTCAGGTTTATCACATCGGATTTTTACTTTTACATTTAAAATATTCCTGTAAAAGGCAAAAGGCAAGCCTGGGGCTTGATAATGCAAAAAATCCTCCCACTAAAATTACAGCAGTGGTAGACTTGGCAATAGATTGACAGTCTGAGCACCCTCAAGGCAAGCAGTAGGAAGGCCGTAACTCGCCCATGCCTCTCCCAGGCTGCAGATCCACTGCCCTGCACACGAGGAGCTCACCTTGAGTCCCACTCTGGTTTAGACTATAAAGTTCCCATTATCCTCACTTGGTGCACATATAGCTTCTCTTAAATTAACACAGATGCCATTTCCTATTACAAATAATTTGTTCCACAAATAGACATTTTTAGGAACAACATCTGTGCCTGTGCTTCATTTGCAGCACACTGGTTGTCTTACAGGAGTCAACACGAGAGGTCACACCAGTTAAACTAGTTGTGGGAACTGAATGCTGTGGGACTGGGGCCGTTATTTGTATTTTATTTTTGTTTTGTCTCTGCCTGCTGTTGTTTTTGTGATATTTCAGTGACATGACTCTCATGGGGTATGTGGGGGTTATTTGTGGGGGGATATTGGAAATGCCAGCCTTTGTATTTCAGCTATTGGTTTTGACATGAAAGGCAGTTGTAAACATTTTCTAAATAATTTCAGAAAACCTCAGAGGCAGTTTTTTAAAAGGTAATTTTTAGTAGCATTGACTTTAACTGTTCCATGCTGCCAACAGGGCCCTTGCAGGGTCTCCAAGCCACTGTAATAAGATGCATAAAATCATATAATTTAATAATAAATTTAATTTATATATATAAATAATAATATAATGCTGTAATAAGAAGTACAAGAAGTGGTAAACAGGGTCCAGGCCGTGCCCTGCCATGTCTCCTAACCCAGGCAGGCTCTGCAGTCATGGGCAACACTGTGCTCGAGGTCTTTGCAGTGCTGCTTGTGCCTGCAACACAACTTACAGCTTCCACGGGCCAAACAAGCCCCGAGACCTAAAGGGCCCGTGCTGTGTGCTGTACCCTTGTGTTAGCAAAGAGCGTGTCAAGGCTGCTGGCTGGAGACTGTGCCCAGGGAAGAAGGGCATGTCCACCTGGGATGCTCTCTTGAGTGTCAGTGTTGCTGGCAGATAGTGCCAGCAGCTGCTGGGCTGTGGGGTGCAAGCAGGGATCCCCCGGGAGCCCCTCGCTGCCCCCTCATATGCTGCCTCCCTCATATGCTGCCCCCCTCATCTTCTACTGTCCTGGACCAGTCTCCAAACCCCGGCACCAAACTCATCTCTCACCCAGCAAATACCTGTCAGGGTGACACCCCCCTGGGGTTGGGTGGACCAGGCAGGGACACCCGGGATCACGGCAGCCACGTTCACCCTGCAAAACCCCTCAGCAGTGCTGCACCTCCACCTGCCTCCACCCAGAGGCAAACATTGACTAACCTCCTGTTCAGAGTGGTGGTGTGGCTTTGTATGTCAAACCTGAGCAACACGGGGAAAAGCTTTTCGGTGGCAAGCACAAAAGATAAGAGGTCCCCAGTGGCTCAAAGGGTATATTGCTGCTTTCATACAGCAAACGATATATACCAAACTGCCCCCAAGAAATCTGTTATATATGTAAGATCAGGAGATTTTACAAATCATTCCTTCATCCTTTTCCAAGTTTCTCTGCACCCATAATCTATAATTTCACGTCTGGTCTAGACCTGATGAATTGCAGCACTGTTGATACACAGCAATAACAAATAAACAATTATTAATGGGACTGTAAATCACATGATCAACCCCTGTGCCAGGCAATTGTAGTCATTTACATTCTACCTGCATCACTGCCGCTGCAGCTGAATGTGGCATTCCCTGTCATACCCAGCCATAAAACCACAGGTGCCTGGAGTCCCACAGCTGCTCCATCCACCCCAGCAGTGGCTGTCCCTCCAGGCATGAACAAAGGGAAACTTTCTGCAGCATGATGGCTGTGTGAGAGACGATCCTGATATAAAAATGAATGTATTCAGGTTTTTATCTCTGGTTAATTTACTGCTATGCATGTATAGAAAACTGAATGCTAACTGAGCTGGTATGTCTGGGCATTCATTTTTCTTATTGCTGCGAATGAATGGGCAGTAGGTTTTCACCACACCAAGGAATGACATTGCAGCAGAGGTCCATCATTCAGCCACCACACAGTTTGCAGCTCCTCAGATATAAAACTCAGCAGATTGGCATGTTGCTGCAGGATTGCTGGGTTCCAGTGATGATCGACCATGGTGGTTAATCATTTCATCTTCATATTAGGAAACCCTTCCTTCAGTGTTATCTATTGCTGTGTTGGGTTTTAGCTCAGGCAGCTCCCTTGGTATCTCAAAAACCAGCAGGGTTGTTACTTTTATGTGTGTTCGCTGAATGGGTGAGACAGACTCTAAAAGCCTGTGAACCATCTGGGTTTTTTTAAATAAAAAACCCCGGAATCCCCTGCTGCCAACTCTGGTGACGTGGTTAAATGAAGTCCTTCTGCCACTCTGCTCACAGGGCTGGTGGGCAAATTGAATGGATAGTATGAGCAGAGGTGCCAGCTCAGGATGGTGCTCAGTTACCCACTTCAATGACGTGAGGACAGAGGTGCTGTCCTGAACAAGTGCTTTGTTTCATGTTTGTCCTGTTCCTGCTAAGAAGAAAGTGGACCACATTTCTCAGTGATACCTCCCTGGTTCTTCTGCCCTCCATTAATCGGAAGACTGGTGAAAAGAGTAGATGAAGGAAGCCAGGTAATCCCCGCTGATGCACCTGCTGGCAGGAACGCTTTATTTCCTTGAAACACACCACATGCCTCGGTTTTATGGCAGAAGGCTGCATGTTAGGCCACAACCCTTGTTAAAACAGCACCTGTTGAAGGTTGGTGTCCTTTGCAACACTGCAGGATGCAATAATTCCCTTTTCTTTGTCAACTGGTGCAAAAAGTCAGTGTGCTGGTGCTTGTCCCTCTGCAAGGCCACAGCTGCATGGTGGCACATGCGCTGGCCCGTCATTTCCCAACGTCAGTGTTTGCATGAGACAAAAATACCAAGCGGATTAATCAGCAGGAGGGTGCTGGATGGTATGCAGTTGGGAAAAGGCCTGCACTGATAATAAGAAACAAGAATGCTCACTTCCAAACTTTCTCTCACCAAAAATCAGGCCATAAGAAGCACTTGTCAGCACAAGAGGAGAAAGTGTTTCAACACCATCTTTCAGGAAGAGTGGTAAGGGAGTGGAGCAGCAGCAGGAGAGTGTCGTCCCATTGTTTCTCCCAGGCTCTCTGCCCCAAGGTTAGAAATTCTTCCAAATCTCCCTTCTAGGATAAAATTTCCCCCCAGAGGCTGCTCCTCCTGATCTTTAATGTGTTTTCATTACTGAAAGAAAAGAATGTATCTACTACCAAATTTGCTGTTGACTTCTGGCGGGGCTCCGCTAGCTTCTCTTGGCTTGAAAACATGTTGAATTAATTTGGGCTAAGCAAATACAGCCAAGAAAACAGACTTATAACATGAGATCTTATTCTGTATTATTTTATAGAAAAGAAAACTCTCTGCCACTTGAAGGCACCTCCCTTTCCCAGGGGAGGTTTTTCAAACAGCCCAAAGCATGGGAAGCATCCAGGTCAAACAGCAGCTCTTTAATCCCATCAGAAATACATACACACAGACTTGCCCGTCACATAATCCACCCTCCTCCACCCTGAGGCATAAGGTGAACAGCTTTTATCAGTGCCAGATTCATTATCTTTTTTCCAGTGGATACTGGAGAGGCACCAGTTCACCCAGTGCCTCCTTCCACGCTGGAGGACACCCTGCAGAGCTGAGCACAGATGGCTACTGAAACCCCAGCTGATTCCTGCAGCATTGCTCTCCTTTCACAGCCCCTCTCCCCAAGGCTGCGGTGATACCACCCACTGACCTCCACAGCTCCTCTTCCTCTTTCCACCCGCTCCAGCACAGACAAAAACCTTGCTCATTCCTCTCAGGCAGGAGAATAGGGAGCAGTGGCTATAGATTTTCGCGGAGGTGGAAAAAGGAGCGGGAGGCTGGCATGAGACTGGACAGGCAGAAAGGAGAATAAGGAAATGCACTGAAGGCAAGAGAGACAAGCTGAAATGAACAGACTGTGAAAATGCAAGATGCACCCACCTGGGCTGAGAGCAGCAGTAAGAGCAGAAAAATATGAGACAGAAAAATATAAACAAAGGAAGAAGTTACCAAAACCACGACTTTTCTACTGCACCAGGCAGCCCCTGTGAGTTCACTTACCTGGAACAAGAGCACTGAGCACATGGTTATGTTATCATAGAAAGAAATAGCAAATTGTAATTAAAAATATTTAAATAAAGAGTTAACCAGCATCACTCTGCCTGAGCAGCACACTCCTCCAGCAGTAATCTCTTCTATTTTTAAGAGATTAAAAACTAAGCGAGTACAGCAGCATCTGGCCCCTAATTTGCAGAAATAACAAATCAAATGCCTTAAAATTGGTAATTTGGTAGATTAAACTATCAAAGACTAGTCTGTTGGTGTCCACATCTGATAGTCCTTTGATCTTGTTTATATCTTAGAAATTGTTTCATGGACTAACTTTGTTGATTATCTTCAAACTGTGACAGGTTTTATTCCATCTGCAACTCAGTTGCCTTCCGAGCAACAGCCTGCTCTTTAAAGTGCAAATTAAGAACCAGGGAAGAGAAGAAAGGATGGAGTTGTTTGACGGAGCTGTTGGATGTCAACAGAGGTCAGCACTTTGGTTTCTATTTCTTAACTACATGTGTACAAATGACCTAACACAATCCAAAATTAAAAGCTATGATCAAGAGAGGAGGAACAGCCAACTACAGTGTTTCAGCATCCTGAGCAGTGGGTGATGGATCTGGCCACACCAGCCCCAGCCACTGGGACAGTTTCATGGAGGAGGTGACAGAGGCCGCATCAGATGTCCTCCTGGAAAGCCTAGACCAGCGGGATTTCCCAGTGAGCAGGAGGAACGGCCAGCCTATTCTTTTGCTAAAATACATAATAGCATGTGCAACTGGGGAAACAATTAGCAGAATAGAGTTTTTAAATGTGTCAGTGCATTGTCCATTCAGATATCAAATGAGCTGGCCATAACCCGGGAAAGGCAGGGAAATGCAGCTTATTCCACTTCCAGTTCTTCTGGGAGTAGAAGAGGTTAGGAGCGGCAGCTATGAGCTGCGACTGCTGCAGGTGACTATTTCCTTAGGAGCCGCCACCGCACAAACTACCACGGCTAGTCCTGCAAGAGAGATGCTAACCCAGGGCTCTCTCCAAGGCGCTCTCCACCTGCTTGTGGCACTGCGGGCAAGGCTTGGCCGCCGGGCACGGCTGCCCGCTGAGGCTGGTCCACGCTGGTACCCGGCCTCTGCTGCACCAGCGCATCTGCCGGGGCTGCCCCGGGCAGCTGCCTGCTGTCAGCCCTGCGTGGCAGGGCCGGGGGTGCTGGTGCCTGCCCGCTCCCCGGAAAGCAAGCCTGCCTAAATTCATGTGCTCTAACTGTGATGAGCCGCCAGTATTAGCCGAGCTTTTTGAACTAGCCCCAACACCGCAGAAAGATTAAATCTTTATTTTAACAAGATTATTATGGTTTCCTAGGCAATCCAATGCATACAAACAATGGAACTAACAAAACACTGGATAAAGACATATCACTTCAATTCCCACATATTGCAAAGTATTACTTGCCCGGGGGAACTCTGCGGGGAAGACGAGAACGCTTCAAGAAACTTAACCCTAAAGAAATGAATTGGAAGTTTGAAGTCTGACCAGTGTGAACATGTTAGAAACTGTGCAGCTGACATACAATCTCCAGCCCTACTGAGTAAGATACTTTACCTCTGAGCCAAGGTTTTGCCCAAACCATGTGAAAACTTGCTTATAAACATAAAGAAACACAATTTACAAACATACACCTCTATCTTAAGAAACATGATTCTGCATCTGAGGGCCTGCTGTATGATTTTTAAAGAGGCTTGACATTAACTTTGTTGTTGCTACTCTTTGTGTTACTGTGCTTCAACTCAGCAATAGCTAGTCAACTTCAAATTATTAATCAAATAAACATATGCAGAGGTCCCGAAGGCACAATGCCAAAAGCCAGAAGGCAGTTCAGTAAAGGAGTATGAATTTGTCCAGAGCCGAAATTCAAATGAGGTTTACTGTTTCACAGAACCCAAATAGTTCCTCCATCCCAGACTTTGTATGAACTGATTGAGTTTAAATTATCTGACTTACACCAAAACTGAGAAGTCTCCTCTATGCCTGACACTCCTTGTCCTCTACTCAAACTGTAGCCAGTGTTCCTGGGGAGGACCCACAAACCAGCGTCACAGCCCAACAAAGAAATCCATCTGCTGCTTTTGCAGAGGGGTTTCCTTCTCAAATAACCAAAGCATGGTTAGCAGCATTCAACAAGCTGCTTCTGCACAAATACTCTACGAAATGTCAGTGCAGTTCACTAAGAGAAAACTCTCAGTTTTAATCACCCATCATCTATCAGGAACTTTGGTCCTACCTAACATTCAAGAAGTACAAAGAGATTCAGTTGAGTCACACTCCAAGACTCTCAGCCCCACCTGACAAAAATGGTAGGCACACACTTGCCAACAAAACCAGGGAGCTCCTCTTCCACGGAAGTGCAATCTGCCAGCCCCAGAGAGAAAACAGTCTGACTTAGTCTGACTTGTGGGATTCAGATCTGCTTTACCAGCTCCATCTCTGCAGGTTCTTGCTCCTACTAAAACCTAGTGACATCCAGAGCACAGTGTCTGCTAACACATGCTGTACACCAGTGCTACACGTTGCAGCACAATATAACTGGTCCTTAAACCAGGAAAATGAGAATTGCCTTCTTGGGGTTTTGATGGGGTCCACTCAATGCACTCATTCTACTTAGTGCTGCTGTCTTGTACAGGATTTAACCACAAGCTGCTGATAAAGAATTTACACAGCTTTGGTAGAGTAGATTGCTCATCAATTTAATAGCTCCACTCAATTTTCTTAATAAACCTCAGGAGACATCTTCTGCGTTCCCTAACTGACCTAATCTATGGGGCCCCACACAGAACAATTTTTTTTTTCCTTCAAAAGCCGATGGCAGTAATAAATTGCATTTATACAGATGAAATCAATGCATCACACAAACATTACAATGCTGCTCAGAGAAGAAAAGCCTAAAAGAACACCAGATCATATAAACCAAATCCTACAGGATTCAATAGGTATTGAAAAGGAGAAGCACCTATTTCCCTGCTAAGCAGGTTTGCCCCTCACCCATCAGAAGATGACATGGTAAAAGTTGGAGATCGTGTGGCAGATTTCGTAAAGAGCAAGGATCTCTCAGATCAGGCTTGCAACCAGTTCTCCCTGCTGTATTGATAACATGGGTTTGAATGTTCAAGGCTGTGCCAGAACTGAAACTACTGGAGCTGCTACACTTGTCTCCAAAGCCGTAATAACAAGATCTTTCAGAGCATTGCTTTACCTTTATCCAGTGAGACAAGACCCTTAGATTCAGCCTGTCTCATCCAGATTTGAGAAAGTAGGGCACCTCTGAGAAGCAGCTGTTAACAACAAAGTACATGTCCCTACTTGCACGATGCTTCCACAGCTGGAAAGACCCTGAGTCCAAAAGTGCCTGTGGGTCCACCTAGTCTGACCAAGATTTTTTCATGTCAGACAGCTCAATTTCATCAGTTGCACCACAAGAAGTGCCATAACTTGCATTTTGGTAATGCATATCTTCCAGAAGGGTATATAAAAAATAGACTCCACTGCACCTCTCAGAAACATGTTCCAACAGTAAATCTTCCCGGGTGCTAGAATATGTGCCTCGCTTTACATCGAAGTCATTTTAGCACTCGGTTTGCTTGCTAGCAAACTGCGAGTGTAACAGAAGTAGGAGCCTTAGAGAGCTGAACCTATCACAAGCTCATTGGAACACACTGGGTAGGAGCAGCTCTAGTGGAGAAACGCTTGGCCAGCAGTTCAGGAGAAAGCAGAGTTTCTCTCCTTTTGGGGTACGGTGGAATATTTCAGACACCAGTGGCAGAGGTGAGGGTTACGACTGTACTCTGAAGCAATCCTTTCTCAAGCACTTGGGCATCTAGGAGGAATTGATGGAAGGCATATTTTGTACAGGCACCCATGTAATTCCTCTCATGCATGGAATAAGCTCTTTTTAAACCACACAAATCCTACAAAAATATCAGTGATGCTGTGATTGTTCCCTGTCTTTCAGATGAGCATTTGCCACTAAGGCCTTTAGGGCTGAGGACTGTCTCTTTGCCCCGTATTTATACAGCACCTACTAACGCTGAATCAAAACTTTGATGAATACTGTATTTGTATCTCTCTGTACAGGCACTTCTTCAATCCTGTTGTTACAGAGTCTCCCAGCAACAGAATTAATGTTTACTCAATTATATTTATTTTTTCTGGAAGGATTTTAAAAAAAAACCCACCAAATTAAAAAAAAAAAAAAAAAAACACAAACAAAAAACCAACAACAAAAAACCAAAACAATGTGCATGTAGTTTCTTGGCAAAGGGTGCCAAGGAATGGGAAAAGAACTCCTCAGCAAATGGTGTCAAGGAATAGCAGAAATTAATTTCTTCATCCTACACCTCTTCAACAGTTCTTTGCCCTCCAAACAAGCCCCCTTTCTCTCTAAGACCTGAGAGCACTGGTGCCCGTGGTTGTTACAGAAATATTCACAGTGCTGCAGCCTGCCACAGCTGATGACAGCTCTATAATCTAGGTGCAATTGGATATGCTGCCATGCTCAAGTCAGCTGGTTTGTGTTGGAGGTTTCAGCGTGGCATGCCTTCAAACTGATGTAATCCTCCATGTTTTGTCTGAAAAGTATGGCTTTTGGTCAAGTTCCTCTGGAGCCCAGTGAAAGAAACCTGTATTTTTCAGGCCCTCCTTGGCTGCAGTGATAGTTAGTGGGAGGTTGCCACATGTAATTCAGAAACTTGGGCTCATCCCTGGGCAGTGTGCAGAGTGCTTGCCCACAGAAAGCCGACTGTCAGCTGAAACCAACTCAAATTACTGCCTGATTTTTTTTAAAAAAGAGATTCAGCCATTCAGAAGCTACAGAGATTTGCCAATGCAAACTAAGTCCCTCCAACAAATTAACTCCCATTTGTTTATTATGGAGTATTTACCACCTTGCAGCAATGTGAAAAGCTGAAACATAATTCCACTTGGGGAAACTGCCAGGGGCTGTTTTGCTGAGACAGACAGACAGGCATATTCCAGTCTCACTGATGCCATGGGGGCCAACCTCTTCCATTCTGTGACCTTTTCTATAAAATCAAAACCCTCAAACGCCATTAGTCTTTTCTATTTGCAGCCACTGATTGCACGCCATCCTCACCCTTCAGGCTCTGCTGTTTCCTCTGATGTTGCTGGATTTCAATGCCATTTTGTCAGCAGGCGTAGAGACACTAACACTCTTTGTCTTCTCCCCAGTGACCAGGTACAACACTCGCTACATTAACTCTGATTTTAACTGGCTGTGCCCAACACTGCTGCTGCCTGTGAGCTGCAGAGAGGCAAGTTTGTAAGCTCTGCTTGTCCACTCCAAAGGATAAAGGCTTTATAAAGGATTGGTGCTGGCCTAGCTTCAGAAGGCACCAGAGCACCTGTGAGATGGAGGGTGTCAGAGCAGGACATGATTATCAAGGTACTGCAAACTGGTGATTTTTCAGTTTCTGTTTAGGGGGATGTCGTGGTTTGAGCCTGGTCAGCAGCTAAACGCCATGCAGACGCTCACCTACCCTCCCCCCACTTGGGAATGGGGAGGGGCAAAGGGAGACTAGTGGGTTGAGATAAAAACAGTTTAATAACAGTAACAGAACAATACGGTGACAGTATCAACAGGTAATGTACAATACAGTTGCTCACCACTCGCCTGCTCCCGGCCTGTGATCCCGAACACAAAGGCCCCACAGCCACACTCCCAGAAGTGAGAGCCCCCCCCGGCCCACTCCTGCCTTTATATAGTGAGCGCAATGTCACATGACAAGGGATATCGGCCAATCGGGGCCCAGCCCTCCAGCTGTGCTCCCCCCACCCCCGCACACAGGTGAGGGCACTGGGCCCTGGGGAGCCCCTGGGGTCTCAGGGGGCTGCAGCTCCTCCCGCTGCCAGACCAACGGGAACTCTGTTCCAGCCCGAACCAGGACAAGGGAAAGTGGGCTTCTATATAACATTTGTACACTTCATTATTGCTGGCTTGGGGACCAGCTCATGGCTATCCTGAGTAGAAAATGGAAGACGAAGGGCCATTCCCTTTTGAAATCTCGTAAATGACAGCAAATCAAAATAAGAACATCCTTGTCTCGTCTTGCTAGAGACAGGTCTGAACAAAATAGTAGGGTTCTCTGTAATTAAATGCTGCTGTATCCAAAGAAGCAAATCAACCATTTTCATCTGTTACCTATATATGTTTCTGTCAAAGGAAATGTAAATTTAGAGCTGGACAAAAATCGCTTCCGAGGACTGAACAACAGCACTGGAAATTATTAATTCCTTTACTATACTTTTTAAAGGTATCTTTATTCAATTTTAATACTCAGCTACAATTTTTCCACGTAATACTGGATGCCATGCAAACTACCCCCTTACTGATACGGCATTACTAGCAATCAGCTCATAAATCACCATGGCGTGGCTTTTTCTTATTAGGTCATTACTACAGAAAGACTGGTTCAGAAGGAAAGCAGTGGACTAACCTGTACAAAAAGCTTTTTTAGGGCTGACTTTAAGATCCAGCAAACAAAAGCAGAGATGTCAGTAGCTGAAGGCAGTCAGCAAATTTCCTGTATATCTATTTCACTTCAGGCAGATTATTGAAAATACAATATATAATACAACCCTATAATAGAGCCACTCCAAAATCTTGGCTACTAACACTACAAAACTTCACAAGTGCTGCCCTTTCATACCTACTCACACTGCGTTTCACAATCTAGCAAGGTACGCAAAGTTAGAAAAAAAGAGCAACTGAAAGTGACCTTTGAAAACCGTGAAATGTTAATTTTGGCTCTTGTTTTATGTATAATAATTTATCCATGACCTGACATAGATTCCGTGAGATCTTCAGCCACCCTGTCTGTGATCATGCATGTGTAATGCACGCTTGGGTACAGCAGCACCCGCCACACATACCGCTGTTGCCAGCACTCCTCCTTGACCTGTTTCCTACAACAGAGCCTGATGCTCTTGACACGTCTACCTTAACTATCTGTGCAAAGCAAAACTTTGTGAGTCTGGAATAAAAGTGGCTTGGTGAAGGGGAAAAAGAGAATGACTGAGAACCTACCCAAACATACATTACCTACAAAGCTGCAAGTGTAGGTTGGCCAAGGTGAGTCTTACGGTAGGGGGGCAGCGGTGAAGTTAAAGTCCTGGTGCCAGTCTTGCTGGTAATGCTCAATGAGTTTTGTGAGAAGACAGAAAGATTTGGCCATATTGATATTTAATTTTGAGTCATATTTCTCAATATGATAGATGCTTCTGGAGTTGTTTCTTCTCTTTTAAACTTCATTTACACCATGCTGTTTGGTTTACTTGACTGTATACATGCACACAGATACAAAGAGATAAGTAATTAAAGTATTTGGGCTTTAAGAGCCAGGATTTGGGGCTGCTTACATACATTACGTATATGTTATGTACAAAGCCATGACTTTGTGGTAAACTTCAGAAGAGCCTCCAGGTGATGATGCATAATTAAGGGACTCACTAAGCCTAAAGGTACAGAGAAAGGCAAATTAGAGTAAAAACAAAAACAAAGCCCTGTTATACTTAAATTTAGTATTAGACACCTGTTGTGGGGGATTTATAAAATGCCATTAAAGCAAGTGATTCATAAGCCATGGGCAAGTGACAGACAAGATACAGAACAAAATAAGCTGATGTGAAGCTTGGCGGTGTGCTGGTGAGCCTCACACAAAGTACCAGTCCTGCTACCCTGACACACCCTCCATGTTCCTTAAAACTGGCATGACTCAAAAATCAAACCACAAAAACATGTTTCATAAGAAATATTGTGTGATGGCAAGTTGCCTACAGCAACATTTAGTATTTTTATTTCTGTCAGCAGGAAATCTGGAATTTGCTCCTTTGCCAGATGAACACTGTCCACACTGAAAGCCAAGGGCACGCAGAGCTGCATAGTAGGGAATAACACTTCTTGGTTGCTTTCATTAAAATTACTTACTTTTCACAGTATTTAATATAATTCAGCCTGTGCATCAGAGTTTTCTTCAGGACTCATCCTCTGTACCCAGTTGAGAAAACTAATTATATCTAAGCATTTAAAAAAAGCTTCCTGGGAGCTTAACGGATGCGCAGTGAGGTCTAAACCTCAGGAACACTTATGTGCATGCAAGTCTTCCCATGTCAACTCAGATCTTTTAATTTTTTGGAGATGTTCTGGGATTTGAGCCTTTACTTAAGCCAACATTTTCCATTCTCAACCGTTCAAAACAGTTTTTTGTAATTAAACCCAAGTGATGCCACAGTGGGAACCACTTGGATGATGAGCTGCTATACAAGTCAGTCTGTCAAGACAAATCAGTTTGTTATATATCAACTTAGAAAAATAAACTCTGTATTCATGGCAGAACCCATTTAAGTTAACAGCGGATTATGGATACTTCCCTTAGCATGATGCGCACCCTCAAGATAAGGTTATTTTATTAAGCAAAATCTGATTTGTAATTGCTGCATAGAAAAAAAATTAAAGCCAAAAAAACCCATTCAACCTGCCCTTAGAAACGAAAAAAAAAAAAACATATGTAAAGCCAAAGGCTGCTGTACACACGTACTCTGCTGAATACACTCTAATTGTATTTGCACTGCACACACTGTCCTACATAAAGACAGTAGGAGGAAACATTAACCAAATCACAATGAAGGTCCTTTACGCATGTCAAGAGAGGAAAGAAATGCAAGAGATATAGAAGAAAGCATAATATATTGAATAAACCAAGCCACGGTTAGCTAGTCAGCATTTTTTTGTGAAAAGACAGACAATATTCACAGCTAGGAGTCTAACTGAAAGCCCTCTAAAAGAAGTGTTCCTACTGGCTTCAGCAGGTTTTTGGATCACATCCAGTGGATCCTGAATGCTCTCCATTATCATATGATGGATGTGAATATACACCATCACTAATACTCAAAATGTCACCTTTTAAAAACTTTATAAACATACAGATATGGGAGAGAGAGTAAAAGAGGAAGAGATATGCAAGAGGAATCACTGAAGGGAAAATCAAGGTTAAAAAAAGGCAAACAAACAAACCATTAATGCTCTTAAGACTGATTATGTAGTTTGGTGATGGGGAACACATCTCAGAGGCAGATGAAAGCCTGAGCTGTGGCTTCAGGTTCCCATACTCTCAGACACTAAAATTCAACCACCGGCTCTCTGGTTTGCACAGAAACCTATTCAAAAGTTTGGATTCAGAGATTAAGGCAGAAAAACTGCTGCTTGTTGCCCATTTATCCAAACATATCCACATCACTTTCCTTATGTTGTTTGTATCTGTTCTTCCTACTTGCTCATTTGAGATCTCTGTGTTTCCGCACCCAGATGAAGTGTGGTAAGGCAAGCTGACACAACAGCCATACAAGTGTTATCCCATTTCTAACTCTCAAAACTTGCTTGTGTTTAGTTCAATTAGGAACTGGGGATGAATTCTTATTTTGTTTAAATTGTTTTTTCTTCTTCTTACTTCAAGTTTTCTCTTGACATTGTAAACAGTGTTTTAGGCAGGCAGGTAATTAAACACTCGTTAAAATAACTAATTAGTGTAGCACCAAAAATATGAGATATTTATCCAGTGCCTTAAGGGCTAGGGTCTTCAGAGGGAAAAAAGCTGATTTGAACCAGAGAACTGACAGAAAACCAGGGCCTCTAACAGAGTCTCAGATGAAGTCTAAGCTGCAATTGATGTACCAGAATTATAACATCATCTGTGGTCACCAGCAGATGTTATTGAACAACTTCAAAGCTAAACAGTAAGTACAGAAGAAAATAAATATTCTTCTGTACTAAGAAAGGGATTAGCACATCACAGCAAAGTCTGCAAAATAAATATCTAACTTCTAACTGTAGCTCTCAGCATTCTAATTACTTATTTGCCCACCACACACATACGCATACCCCTTTGCTGCAAACTGCAGGATGGGTCTGTGCTCACAAAGTTGTTGCACATTAAGTTGTACAATCTTATTACATATGCACTGATTACAGCTCACAGCAAGAGAGCCGTGCTGCGGAGATGCTGTTTACAGAGACAGTTCAGTTCTCATCACAGGCAGGAAGAAAGGGCAGACTCACAAGCTCTTGTTACTTAAAAATTTAAAAAGAATGCAAAGCTTTTCCCTTCGTATATGAGACTTATTCTGTCAGTTTTCAACGTAATTTGTGAATAAATGCTTTTATAAAACTGCAGAGACTGCATTTATGATCTGATATAAAAATCAACACATGACTGTTAAGTTGTTATAATGAAGAACTTGTTCAACGGGATTACATTCATTATTGTAAGTGATTTTACATCCTATAAATCACTTTGGGGATTTACTTTAATTTTCCTTTGGCTGGCAGTGCTACTCATTCTGTTCCTGCTATTTTGGAGATGAAAGTTTGGAACATCTCACGTATGTAGAATGCATAAATATTACGAGACAGTCTGAGAAAAGCTGTCCTGTTTGTCAAGTGCCTTTGGCTAAAGGAAGTTTTGAGCTTCTTCTACCATCTGTGTCCGTATCCACATACACTCACTACATTCAATGTTGTTTGTGCAGCCCCAGCCTCAGAGCCAGGTCTCCCAGACAGCTGCAGCTTGGTGGATCTCAGCAGATCTCAGTGGATCTTGGCTGATTCCTGCCAGATGGGAATCTTGTGCCTTACCTCAGGAATAATTTCTATAACTTTATTCAGATGGTGCAGTGCTGGAAGAAACATCACAATGACCTGAAAACAATTACTAATGCATCAATGGAGGAGAAGAAACAAACTAAAAATGTGCCGGCCTGGAACAGAGCAAGGATGGGTTTCACGTGTCCTGAACGTCCTGCCTGCAGTGCCAGAGAGGGGAAATCCAGGCTAGGCTGGACCTAAACTCATAGGAAAGCATTATAAGCAGAAACCAGGGTCATGTTTGATTTGCAATCAAGCTAAATCAAAGGGGAAAGGTGCAGAACATGGAGTCAAAATCAAAAGGAAAATAATGCCAGGAAAAGAGACCTGGAAATGGAGAGTAAGTACATCACAGTCTTAAAGACTTCAGGTACCGCTCAGTAATAAGAGGTTGTCTCCAGCTGAAGTTATCTTCAGTCTACAGAATGTAATGGGGAGATATGAATGAATAAAAACTATTTAATGTGTGAAAGGTTGCAAGACTGAGTCCCAATGCCTGAGCTCTTCCCCCAGTAACTCCCACATAACCCTGCTGCCCAGCAGCTCCGTGTGCTCCAGCCTCCTTATCAGGAATGCAAAAGGAAAGCTGGTTGACTTTGAAGTTTGGATGATCACTGTAAGCTTTGTCTTGCTCTCATCCCTTTCACTGTGTCTTGGACTTCAGTACAAACTTCACATACCCAGATGCAAAGGCAGAATTTCGAGTGGTACCTCTTCTGCCTCTGAAAGCCTCTCAGGGATGGAGGTGCTGTTCCCAGATGGTGCAGAGAGTGATACAAAACACAAAGTGCTAGCCAGCTTGGCTACACAAAGCGTGATATAACTGGGTATCAGTGTTACACGGTAGAAGAGGTATTATCATACTTTGAAATGAGAGCCTTTGGAAGTGAAAACTAGAGGGGTGAAAGCTGGTATCAAACTCTGAGAAAGTTTCACTTTGAAATTAGCCCTTTGGGAGCCATAAGGATGAAACAGGATCAAGTAGAAGGGGAACTGCATGATCTTGGGAAACCAACCATGACCAAATCGCTTTGGATGAGCGAGAGAGGTTTGCAAACACACACTGGACCCTGCATGCCATGCCAGGTCCCTGATGGGAAGTTAAAACAATGGAAAATGTTCTAGATAAATTCTCTGCCTACTTTCCAGAAAGACTCAATCCTACTGACTTCTCTGCATCAGAAATCATATTATGGAAAAGATGAGCAACATCTAGGAAAGTTCTCCAGAACTTCATAGTTTCCTTATTTTTTTTTCCCTAAAGGCAGCTGGAATACAGAATAATCCTGGAGGGCCAGCAAAAGTACCACGCCTCCAAAAATACCTTCTCAGTTGGGGTTTGGCAGACAGGCACGCTTTCCAAGGGGCCACAAGCCACATGTCCAGCTGTTGGGAAACCAGCCTTGCCATCCAGGGAGGACTCATAAGCTTTCGGTGACAACGGTGGGAGCTGCGGCTGCGGGCAGCCAAGCAGCTCCAGGAAGCCCAAGCGCCTCGCGTGTCTGCAGCTGAACAGCTGCACTATGGCAGCTCCTGGATAATCATTCCCATCCCTCTCCGGATCCCAGAGGGGGTCAGTCACTGCTCCCCTGCCTCCATCTGGAGGAGCAGCTGGATGTGACATGCCAAAGGAAAAAATTCCAGTGGGGCAAAAGTAAAAATCTCTCAGCAAGGCAATTTTTATGCTAGGAAATGTTACCAACCCAAATCCCATAGGGTGTCACTAACTAGTAATTTAATTATTGAAATCCCTTTCCAAAGGCACAGGTTTTCCCCCTGAAGAAGGGGCTGGTGACTGGCCGCCCTGTAGGGAAAGGAATGTCTGTGTGGTTTCTACATTCCCTTCCCTTCCCCTCCCAATTAAAACAACTTTCCTTCACTCCATGAGGACTTATTTTGCCCCTCAGACCACCTTTCGCTCAAGCTGTTCTCTCTATTTTAACCACACGCATCCCGTGTGTGGCGGGGACCCGCCTGGCCGTGACCCGGTGAAGCGCCCGGCCCCGAGCCTGGTTTGGCTCCCGCCACCCCTTTGCTCCCCCCGTTAGCGGCGCGGCAGGCAGTGGCTCTCCCAGCCGCTGCTGCAGCCCCGGGGAGCGGCGTGGGGGTCCCCAGCCCCCGGGACCCCAGCCCTGGCTGGCTGTGGGCCCAGGCAACGCGCTCCAACCTGCTTCTCCCAAGCTAGAAGGAAGGC
Source organism: Tyto alba (assembly GCF_018691265.1). Taxonomy (NCBI): domain Eukaryota; kingdom Metazoa; phylum Chordata; class Aves; order Strigiformes; family Tytonidae; genus Tyto; species Tyto alba. The sequence continues at coordinate 24,926,205 of NW_024881262.1, read as the reverse complement.
CTGACCCATCCACGCTGTGCCACCTACAGCAATTTGTCCTGTGCAGTAATAGCCAAAAACATCCTCCACAATCGAAAGGAACAGTCAGTCACCAAAAATAACCAGGTCTTTAGCCACAAGGCTGACAAGACCCTTCTTGTTTCAGGAGGCTGCATGCCCTCTCTAAAACCTGAAGTCAACTCTCTGAAGTCGAAGCTCCTTTGGGGAGGTTATCTGGCTTTTAAATACGTGGCTTACTCTCTAAGAAAATGAACAAACACATCAGCCCTATATTTCTCCTGGAAATGTGCGTTGTTATTTTTTAGCAAAAAGATACTGGTTTTATTTTCAGGAAAGACCTCCAGGGAACAGTGCTTATAACCAAAAACTATGTTATTTCTCAAACAGCCAAGAATAGTTGCCTTCATCGGGACTGGTCTTAAAGCTGGAATTTTCTGCAAAATGACCCAGTATCTTTACAGAAGGATGGACACAAGTGCCAAGAAAAGCCCTCTAAGCAATGGAAGTGGAAAAGGAACACTTGGCTAAATTACATGGACCTCAGCAAGCGTGCAGCCTCTCTAGGCAGCCCCTGTGGGAGCTGCCTGGAGCCCTCTGCCCTGCTGCTGGGTACCGTGTGGCGAGCCAGCTCCCTCTGCCACCAGCCCTGCCGCGGGGAGCCGTACGAGACCCCTGCCTTACTGAGACAGCTCAGTGGTACATCTGGTTTCCACTGCACGGGGGGCTTTAATCACTGCAGAGATCGGAAAGCATGTTGCCAGGTCAAACTAACTAGATGTTCTGTGCGAGCAACAGCTTTCCTCTCCTTCTCTCTCTGACTTCACAGGGTACTTGAGCAAGAAAATGGGTTTTAATTTTGAAGTTAATGTAGAAACATGGTGTTTAAAAACATCAAACGATTTAAAAATATGGTTTTAAGCAGAGACTTAATGTGCTGAACCATTGTATCCCTCTGCACAGGGAGAACAACAAAGTAAAAGCTCTTGGCAGCTCTTCCCATAACAGACTGGTCCTTCCAGATGCAGGCTGCGTGGCGGGCAAGCATTTCCCTGGTTTCTCTATCACATCTATGCTCTTATCCCCACAGAAGCAGCTTTCAATGAAAACAGGGTTAGCAAAGCACTCTGACTTGTGCCAGAACTCTCTCAATATTTTACCTACGTAGATGCTACCCAATGAGCACATTCAATGCTATCTGTACACAGCATTTGGGACCACACTTTTTATTTATGATGCTCAACCTTCCGCCTTCATACACTGTACCTGTTTTTAGACATACCTTTCTCTCCTCCAAGTCTACTGTTTCCTGTCTCAACAATCAAGCACAGAGGAATCACATCATCTGGTGATGACACCTCAACCATGCAAGCTCCAACAGGGAGCAGTGTGAATGGGGAACCCACTTGGTGACCACACTTAGGCTACTGTAGGAATCCCTCTCCCCTTTCCAATGGCAAAGTTGCCTCTGCAGTACAACTCTCCTTCCACCAAAGTGAGAATCACCAGAACATAGTGCAAGCTCTTGCAAATTGTTGTTTTCTGGACATGTTGCTTTTTATTCATACAAACATCCCTGCTCCATCTGCTCAGCCTCAGGCACATTATTAATGCAGTGGCAACCTGAAAAACCTCCACTCCTTGCACAAAGAGCAATGTGATTCCAATGATGAGGTTTCTGAAAGGAGCTGGTGCCAGTAGGAGAAAGGAGGACTTCACCAGCAGCTAATGACATGAGCTGAAGAATAGCCTCAGGGGTGAGAAGTTGCCAAGGACTCACCAAAGAGTGAGTGGAAACAAAGGCTTCCCAGTGCATATGAGGCTTGGCAGAAGCAGTTGTTAATACTGGTGGTGGTTTGCAACCTGAAGTCCTGAAAGTATAAATGAAAGTAGGGCTATGAAAAGAAAAGGTTACAGGGACAAATGCCTTAATAAACTTGGGATCCTGGAACTATAGTTAAGGGTGAAGTATGTTTCCCAAATGAAATGCCTATGTTCCAATTGCTCATAACATGCCCATAAAAATTTAGGAGCAGAGAGATAAGACCTCAGCTAATATACACAAACACGCACAAGCCCATTTTGGGCTCATCAAACTGCCTGGCAGCTTCCATGGTTGGCAAGCCCTAGTTTGCTAAGACCATGCCGACATCAATTGCCACAATGGCAATGGTCCCAATTTCCTGCTGATCTTCTGAGAGGCCAGCCACTGAGGGTGGGCCCGTGGGAGTGTACATAGAGAGACACTGAGTCTCTCTCCTGAGAAAACAGTATCTCTGCAAAAGGAGACCTCAGAGGACTTCCTCCATGCCAGCTTCCCACCACTGTGCTTTCCCAGCAGCACGAGTAACGTGGCTGCCTGCTTTGAGCAGTGTGACAAAGGCAGAAAGCACACGCACAGTTTTTCCGCCAAGGTTAATTCCCCTCTCTGAACATCCATGCAGCAGCAAAGGCTCTTCAGAGACTATGGGAGAGACAAAACAGAGAATACGTCTGAGGTACTTCTGGTTGACCAAGCCTTCCTGCCTTGCTTTATTTCTGCTTCATCATTCAACCTTCTCTGGTTTTGGAAAGTTGGAGAAAAATCAATGCAGCTGGTATTCAGCTGGACAAGACTAAAAATATGCCTTCTTCCCATATGTGTGGAACAGAAATTTTTTCAGCTGTATGGAACTGCTTAGATCACAGGCCCAATCTTCAGCTTAGCTTTGCTGATGTCCAGTACCTTTTCCAACCTACACCAGCTAAAGGGTTGGGAGAAAACGTGACAGACTGTTGAAATGCACGGTGCAAATATTCAATAACATCCTATGAAATCAAAAGCAAATATAGCAAAGCAAATAAATCTAATAAAAATATTATATATTGGTTTAGCTTTTCATCCGTGTGCATTAAAAGTAAACCAGTAATTCCTCTGGATGACTCTTGCAGTGCATTTTTAAAGAGGTTACAATCAAGGACAATTGATTAAAAAGCCTGAATGTGCCCAAACACTTGCACTATCTAGCAAGACGTAGTTTGGAAAGAGACCTAATCTCCTTTATTACACCAGCCTCATGATAAGATCACAGCCGCCTTTTCTGTCGAAGTTCAAGCCCATATAGGGTCATGCCATTAAAAACCCAGTCAAATTGAAGTATCAAAACAGGCACATCTGAACCAAATTACAGCCTCTTATAATTGAAATAGATAAGCACAGAAATAAAGTGTTCAGAAAACAGACAATTCTAAAGTTTTATATATTTTTTCTAGTCTCACTTTTATTGTTAAATACATTTTTTTTATTTATTATTTTTTCTCCTGGATTCCAGATTGTGACAGTGCAAGTGAGCCCATAATAACGGGAAATACGTATTTTCAGAAGCAGTAAACAAGGAAAAAGTTTGAAGTCCAAGTGGCTGGACAGAATATAAACTCAGAAATACAAAACTTAAGCCTGGTTGTTGTATCCAACAGTTTGAACACTGTGATGGAAGTGGATTATTGACAGCTGCCTCAGCCAGCCATCACCAAAGAGAAATCAGGTAAAGCCGAATTATATCATGTTCTTGGGTTGAAAGGAGAGGTGGAAAAAAAGAGTGACAAGCACTTTGAAAGCTTAGGAGAGAAGAGATAAAGAAGACTAGGCCAGAAAGAAAACAAACTGGAGGGTAAGGAGAACAGAAGTGCTGACAGCACTAATATAGAAGCAGATGACAGGAAAGACAGTTTGTGGTGAAAGGTAGGATTTATGTATCACATTTCTGGCACCACTCCTGAACATTTCTGAGGGCACAACCTCCAAAAAGAACTAAATTTAATGTAGAGTATATATTCAAAAACACTTGTGCCCCTCTAGCTGCCTCAGCTGCTGACTCCAAGGTTTCCTCTTCCCCAGCTCAGCTCTCCTGTTTGTTTGTTTGATCCTAGCTGGGCTCTCATCACACGTTAACAGGTTTGCTAGTTCCAGCACAAGATGATGAACACACTGAATGCCTTCAACCAGTACAGAAGCTCTCAACTACTTGGAGAAACTGGTTCATTTCCTATGGGAGTTACTTAGTGCTAAATGTCAACCTTTCCGTTCCCACAGATCCTCTGACACTGAAATGCATGGCAAATCTCTTCATAGTTTTCAGAATGGTTTGTGCAATAAGTCTTAACAGCCTGCTAAAACATGACCAGTTGCTGAGGTCCCAGTAGATTCACAGGAAATGTGGGTCCCCTCTTCTAACCTCCACTAAAGAAAAAAAAAATTTAAAACTTCACCCCACTCCATCCCCTCCCTGACATGAAGACTACATAGAGAGAAATCCGTTACAGCGGCAGCCTCAAACATCAGAGAAGCATTATTATGGTTTTCTGGGCTATTACAACAGGACAGCACTTCTTTGTCAAAGCAAATGTCAGAGGCAGACACTGAAACACTGAAAACTTCCCTCAGACCTGAGCTTTTCAATGTACAACAGTCTCCAGTGAGCAGCCTTGCCTACTTTGTGTCATTGAAACGTGAGCTCCAGGGCACTTCAAATGCTAGAAGCAGCTGTCAGCCAAGCTTCAAGCACTAAACAAATGTCATTTAAAAAAAGGAATAAACAATAATCATTTTGTTTTCTACAGGTACCACTGAATCATCACTTCTGAAAACCTTCCTGGAAGCTCTGAGGATCCAATGTGCAAAACAACCCACAGGGAAGAGCTTTGTAAGTTGGAGCTGGGGCACTGTCACTCATTCAGCAGCTTTGGCTTCCACCATCCCGACTGTTTTTCTGTAAATATTGAATCAGTTGCTAAGGGATTTCACTGGACAATATGATATCACTCTGTTATTGCACCAGTGACTATATATCATCTCTTGAAAACAGAACAGCGTTGTTTAAACCCAAATTTAATTTCTTGTCAATACAGCTGTGGTGGGAAAGTCTCAAGAATCCATTTGGTGATCCAGCTCCCTTCAGCTGCTGAGCCTGACAATGGTGCTTTCTCCAACATGAAATGCAATACCTCCTCATTATAACTGGAAATCCTAGAACAGTTCGGACAGAGCTTAGGATAAAGCATATCTTCAACAGCAAATACAATCTCTCCACTCTAAGTAAATATACTGAGGTTGACAGCAAAAGTCACGTTGTAATAATACATCACCTCTGAAGAACAGAAGCATATTCATGAGAAAAGCTAAACAATGGATATGCATGTTACTGACACGAAAGCATTAGACAATTATTTAATTAAAGATCCTTCTTATGTACCGTCCTTTTATTTGAAGGTACTTAATAATTTTCATGGGCCCTTTTTATTTTATGGGCTTCATCACAAAGTCTTTGCAGAGAGTAACTGTTGCTTCGTATTATAAGCTCCAAGAAGTGCCAGTTTCTCCAGTCCCAGGAGGGAGTTTCAGTTCCCCAAGTTGGATGAGAAGGTCTCAGAAAGTTCTGGATCTTTTCAATAGCTCAGTGAAAGGTGGTGGAGCAGCAGCACAGCGTACCTGGGTAACTCCTTTCAGGGCCAGCTACAGCGGCACAGGCACCTTTCCGAGAGAAAGAGGACGAGAGGCAAGAGCTGGGGCTTGAATTTAGACTGCGTGTTTCAGGCTTCTGCATGATACCCACTGCCCGAGCTGCGGGAGGCTGGGGAACACTGGCCTCCTGCTGTGGGGAAGCAGCGGCCTGTCCCATGCAAACATGCCATTGCTGCCCTGTCTCCTCGCTGTCACAGCGGAGCACGGGTGGTCCTGCCCGCACGCTGCTCTCAGCCATCTAGCTGCCTAATGCCAGGGCTCCTCGGCCCTTTTGGTCAAGCAATATCTCTTGATGCATAGAGAAATACTAACGCTAATACAGATGCCCATGTGGGCACATTTAAAATTCTCTTCTGCATCACCCTGTTGCAAATAAACCCCTCTTTCTCAGCTGTGCAAAGGACTCACAGAGAGAAAATGGCTGAAGGATAATGATTTCAAAACACAGACACTCCAAGATATCACTTAGTGATATTCACGGTGGGCCAAGGCACATCTGTGCACATTTTTCAAGGGTTTTACAGGGCCAAAGTATGTGAAAGGGCTTCTTGTTAGAAGGGAAGCTTCCCCCAGCTCTCCCAGTGGAGCTGGATTCCTCTGGCAAACGCTCCTGCTCCCACCCAGGGGCTGGGCTGCCCCAGCCACAGCCGCTGCCCCCTTCCCCCTCCTCCTCTTCCTCCTCAGCAGGGCCTGGCTGCCTTGCAGGAAAAGCAGCTCACATACTGGCAGGTAGGACTGGCTTTTTTAAGAGAGTCCGTTTGGATGAGAGTATATATGGCAAGTCACAGATGAAAGGTACATAATTAGTGATAAATAACTTCCTAACATGACCAGCACATTTGTTCTTAATTAGACTCTATTCACATTAAGTGAATTTATGTTACTGATGTTATTAAAAATCTTTGCAGAGGACAATCAATATAAAGTCATGACAACAGAATGCTAACAAGCAACACGCTGTACATGGATGCGATTTGAAAATATCCATGCAGTGTGAAAATGACCTTCAAATTGCAGGAAAACAGTATTTGAGTTTCCAATGGTCATTCTTCCTAGCAAAATGGATTTTTCTGTACTGGTGGGCAGATGTCTTCCCAGTCCCCCTCCCTCTAAATCACTTAATGTGATGGAGATGATTAGGATCACAGATCTGCTCAAGTAACTTAATTTTTCTGACATCACCCTCCAGGGGGAAAAAACCAAACCATCACCACCACCAAAAAACAGAACCCAAACCAAAAGCTGACCCCGTGTTTGAAGGGTCTGGACTCATGCTGTGCAAGACATGCAGCTAAGGCTGATGCACAGCTGCTTGACTTCTGCAAAATACAAGGTGTGACCCTATTATGATTAAAGCCTTTTTGTTTGTCTCTGTGCGGAAGCAAAGCAGGGAGTTTTTCTGGGTGGGGATGAAAAAAAAAGAGATCAGAAAATTCTTGCTACTGAGTCATGACCTGATGGAAAAAAGTAATTTGGCTATTTCACATGCTTGAGAAGAAAATAATTTCAGCCAGTGGAGACATATAGGGATTATCTAAATGAAACACAGAGAAACATCTGACTCCTTCTGGCACTTCTTGTGTTTAGAGTACGCAATACTGCGATGGGTCGCTCCTGCAAAATGTTCTACACTTGATCCAGCTTCTGTGGGTCTGGATTTCAACACCTTGGCAACAAGATATAACAGTAACAGTTATTTTTTCCCCTCCAAAAAGTTTGATCATCACTTACTTTAATCGTTATCTAGCAAAATGGGAATTCTTTCTACTGAGATGAATGCTGGCCAGCATTTCAAATCCCTTGCTAGCATGGACCAAACCTTACTGGAGAATACATACTGAGAGCCACCTACTGCAACCCACGATCACACAGACGGCCCCATCTCTTCTCCTGCTGCAGCAACAGCATAAGAATAAAAGGAACACCTACTCTTTGTTGCACTTCAGAAAGGGGACAGGGAAAGAACAAGCTATGTCTGCCTTCTGCAGATTAGCAGCGTTAGGTGAACCCTGCTGTATAAAACACCATCTATTTAGATCCCAAATTAGCATACCTTCAAGAGTATTAAACAACTATTAATAACTTCCTGAGAAACCAAGTAAATTAAATGCATATCATCCTTTTTGACACGTCAAGGGCAGTACAGCAGAATATAGGTGGGCAATGAGGAGTAACCTACATAAACTGACTTTAAAAAAAAAAGATCAATAAAAACTTAATCACGGAAGAATATAACCAACATATATCTATCTAATCCACTGAGATGTTCACAGGGGAATTTGAGTTTCAGCAATAAACCAAATTCATTTCAAGTTAAACTAATATGGACATCTTGAATTTATTAGTGAAAATGAAAGCAATGTGAACTTTAAGTTTTCAAAAGTAAAAAGACATTTAATAAAATTTCTCTCTTTTTGCCATGGGACTAAGGGAAAAAATCCAATAACGTATTACCTGTGCAATTCTGGTAAGTTATGGATTCTTATTTACAACACGTTTTAGCTTGATTTTATCTTAATATTCTGTAATGATTTTCTGTCATAATTGAAATTCATCGTATTGTTAATCATTATCATAACAAAGAAAAATTATTTAGTTTATAACTAAGAGAACACAACTAACTACTGCTATTAAAGACAGCCTGTGGGTATGCTGCCTGGGGCTGCTGCGACCATTACCCTCTATTAAATAACAAGTATGGATTACTTGAGTTGGTAAACTGTTTTGAAATAGGAAAGGACAGTAAACATTTTCTACAGAAACTTGTATTGCTGGAAAAATGCTTTTGAGAAAAGCATTTTGCCAAAAATGTTGTTTTCCAAGGAAGGACTGAAGCTGAGATATTTCAGTTAGGACAGCCTGTGAGAGGGACCCATAGGTCCGTTCCCTCGTGTCCACCATCCCGTCTGGGGGTTTTTGCTCGAAGCGCATCCCTGGGGCTGCTCCTTGCTCCTCTGACACAGCGGCAGAGCCTCGCAGCCCCAGCAGCCAGCCCAGCCAGCAAGCGTGGAAACAACCCACAGCTCCTGGCACCGCTTCCAAATAACAACACTCTGGGGTTTAGCCCAAATGTTTAATTTGCAATTAAATTTGTAATGTCCAATTTGCAGCTGAAAAGTCAAATATGTTTACAGAAAACTCTGATGCAGTTTTTTCCCTGTGCTTACTGTAATATTCCATAAATTCATGTCTGCCATCAAATGACCACCAAAAAGCAGTGCTTAATAGGCTTCAACCTGCTTACTTTCCAAGCAGGCAGCTAATGGCAAACACTTCAGACAAACAAGCCCTGTGCTGTACCTGCTGGGCACCCAATGAATGCTGAGGGGCTGCAGGCTGCTTGCACCAGGCTTGTCCCATCCAGCCCTGTGCCAGGAAAGGTTCCTCAGATCTAGTTGTCTGATGTCTCACAGGAGGACTAGAAACTGGAATCAGCATCTCATTTTCAGCTATTAATAATTTTTTTCAACTCCAAGAATATATGTAATATTGGGATTTTTTCTTCAAAGGATAATATGATGAATGGCATGAGCAGGGAACATGATCAGAACAGCAAATAAAGACTAAAAATCCATCTGACAATGAAAGGCTGCTAAGAAACACTAATAGTGATAGCAAATGCTCCCCAGTCCATGGAGTTCACTTTTGAAACAAAGCTGGAACAGCTGAAGTGAACACTGCCTACATTTAAACTTTCTTCTTGCTCAATTCTTTTTGATAACCAGCTCTAAATTTTAGAGTATATTTATAGTACACGCCTCCAGCAGAAGTCCTACCCACCAACAGAGCACTTGCACAGGACACCTGAGAAAATACAGGCTATGTGCCTGGCATGCAGCGAGCTTTTACAAACACACCACCACACAAGGATCAAGTCCACGCTTTGAAACACTGCAGTAAGTAATTATTTGGACTTCTAAACCTCACCAGTGGTATCATAACACTCCGCCTGCTTGCTTCGAGACACGACATGTTCCCAGGATGGGGCCAGGATGGTGCACACAGGCATCCAGCGATCCTGGAAATGCATCACTGCAAAGCCCAGTGCTGCACCCCCCGTGCTGGCCTGGTGCAGGTCTGGTCTGCGTTTGTCTCAGAAACCCTGTGCTGCTGTAAGAGACATCTGTCATCCCAGAGAGCCAGCCTTTCCGGGTCCACGCTCCCAAGTTATTTGCTCAGCCCTACTTCCATTGCACATTTATCCTTTCTGTGAAAACAAGAAGAAACCTTAAAAAGAAGCCATGAAAAAAGCCTTTTCCTTGGATGCAAGAAGAGCTCTGTGTGAATAGATCCACCAGACGTGTAAACAGCAGGTTGAGCACTCAATGTTTGTTTCTCAGCTCAAACAAGGAGACTGTGCTTAGTGATGAAGGAGGATGAGCACAGACTTTTATCCAGCCACTTCTGATCTCCCGATTTCTCTTGCACATCCTGAACTGCCTAAAGGCAACTTAGAAAACCCCACAAAAGGCATAAGGCACAGCATCCTCAAAGCCATGTTTATTCCTCTCAGAGTTGTCTCACACTGATTTCTCCCACAGCTCCCTTCCTCCACCCTCTTCTCCTCCCTCTCCCATTGCTCTGCAATTTATTGTTTCCTCAAAAACAAACTCCCTACTGCGTACACGTCTATGAGGAGCTCTATTGAGCTACTAGGTTATCTGACAGATATTCTCTTATTATATCTCTTGCATTCACTGTATTCCTGTACTGTTTTGACACGTCCTTCCAGGGGACGCATTACCTCTGTGTTGTGAAATGCCTGGCACATGTCTGAGTACTGTAAGAAATAAGGATTTTTTAACACTACATAGCTGCAAGACAAGCCTACACTCCACATCTTTTCAGACACAGTCACAAACACTTCTCATATTCTCATTCAAAAAGTCCCAGTGCTTCAAGATAAACACTTGTGAAGGGCCACAGGGCTACCTGTGCTCACCAGCACCAACCCACCCAACCTCTCACATTAAGCAGCGCTGAGCTTCACCACAGAATTGGTATTTATAGAGGCACTTCTCACAAGAGTTCTGTGGTCACAGAATCTTGGAGGCTTTGGTTAGGGCTTGTCTTTACTTCTGACACCACGAGAACAGTAAAACCTTGTTTAATATTTAATGTATGCCTTAAAAGCGAATGGGCACCTCCCTTCTTCCTGCTTAAGCGCCGGGAGCTTCCCGCAGGGCGCAGGGAGCCTTTCCCTCCTGTCCCGCAGGAGGGCTGGCTCAGGGACTTTGCCTTTTGGAGGAGCTTTCAAGGAGTGTCATGCACAGTGAGGGATGCAGTCTGTCAGCATCACATTTCTGCTCTCCAGAAATGAAAACCTCTGGCAGAAGAGACTTCAAAGTTAGCGTTAAAATGCAACACTACCTCGGAGTAGGAGAGACCTTAGAAAACCATCTCCTCCAGTCCTCCTCAAAGTCAGTACTGAGAAACTTCCTTACTTTCTTGTCTACGTGGCTGCTTATTAAAAACAGTAATTACCATGGATTTGCTGTAGAAGAAGGAGAGCAAGACCTGAATAAAACAGGTGTCCCAAAGTGGACTGTCTAAGGGCCCACTGAAGAATACTTTTTGTGCTCTTTGTAGCCCAGGCAGGCCCACACTCCAGCACAGAGGAAAGCAAGGAAGAGAATCTATAGCCAGAAGCAAAAAGGACAAGGAGAAGGATTTTGAGAAAAAGCTTAAGGATCATGAAAAGAACCTTCACAATTACATGGAGCTATTTCTATGCAGAATTAGCAGAATTGCCAAGGATAACACAAAGGGGAGAGTAATTATATTTGCTCACTATTTAGAAAAAAATTCAGATGAATGCGGTGCTATCACACGGTGATGACCAAATACTTCTTATTCCAGCAGTAAAGTTAAAACAGTAGCAACTGAAATAGCACATTTAAAAACAAAACCTTCACCAGTATCTGTGAGTGCCAAAACTGCTGTAGCTTTTATAGTTACTTTTAGTAAATTAATAAAACAAATTTCAGAAGAAGAAAATTGTGAATGTTGTACAAATTCTTAAGAAGGTAAATGAGCAGCTATGGCTCTGCCAGCCAGATGCCAGTGCCCTGCCTGACATGGCATTTGACTTGCAAGGAAATAAAGGAAGATGATAACTTGGGTGCAAGCCTGTCAAACCAAACAATCTGAGTTGCTCTATGACTGAAAGCCCCATCACAGGAAGGGTGAGCCCAGCCCAGATATACCAGCGGGAGCAGGATTTTGTGGGTGAAATCACAGAATAAAGCTCTCTTTTGCCTCTTAGTTTGGTTACCACTCATGATGGAGCAATGGGGTCTGGACCATGTCTTAAAAAACCCCACATGCCCTGCTGCAGGAAAGAGCTAACAACACAGAAATATTTGTGGGATGGGAATATGCTGGAGGAAGGATCCTTTGGCCTCCTTATACCCTCTTTAGTTTCCTAAGATGCTTCTGAAATGCCATTTTTTTGTCCCGATATTCTTATCCATTTGCATTCTCTTCCTTATTCTTCGAAGTTTAAATTTTCCACCCTCTTGTGTCTTTCATGTGGAGCTATTTAGAAACTGGTTGTGATATTCCCACTTACAATACTGCATACTGGTGAGCTAAATCCTACCCTATACTCTGTATCCCCTCCTACATCTAGATCTCATCCTAGAAAATCACTTCTATGCTTCTGCAGGCCACAGTCAGCCAGATTCTCACTATTCCCAGAGGTGGATGATATTGCTAATGTGTATGTATTACATACAAGCAGAAATCAATGCTGTCTGCTGTACATCTGGATCAATATCATGGAAATAAAAATGGATTCTGGACGTATGAATAAAAAAATATATATGACAAAAAAGAAACCAGAAAATCTTTAAAGAAACCCATAAAATGAAAGGCACAAAAAAGCAGCAATTCCACCGCATAAATACCTACATTTATTTGTAGTGCAACTATTTTTAGATACCCCATTTTTGTCACTAACCTGCATTTATTCTAACATGGGTTTTGGTGGCTTTTCTTTTAACTGTCTGTGGAAGCTTTTTGGTCAGACATAGTAACAAGCACTCACCACAGTAATTTTAATTAACAAGCTCTAATAAATTTGCACATGTTGCAATATACAGCTCTAAAAATACACGCGTGCATCCCCAAGACTGTGGCCAGATTGCTCCGCAGCGTGGCTCCCCAGGAGCCATGGGCTGCTCTTTGAACATCAAACCCAGCCCTGACGCCAGCACCACTGCCCGCGGCACCCGGCGATGCCCCCCTGCCCGAAAGCTGCCTCCGGCCACCCCCAGCCCTGGCACTCACGCCCCGTTTCACCCACCACGTCCAGAGGCTCCTGCAGCCTGATGTTGTATCCAACTCCGCATGGATGACAAAGATTGCTCCCTTTTTTGGGTTAATCTCAGTCATTTTGGCTAGAACCAACCTGTCAGTCAGAGGCCAGACTCGGCGGTTGGCAGAATCACAGCTTGGCAGCCGTGCCAAAGAGGCAGAAAAATAAATCTCACTCTTGTCAAAACCTTCTAACACCCACTGAAATTGTTAAGTGCATTGATGTTTGCCCCCATTTTTTTTTAACCTCTAAAAGGCTGTTCACACTTAGTGAGGGACACTGAGCAAGAACACAGGGAACAGCTAAGTTTTTCCCCAACTCTGCTAGTCCCCTGCCCCAGACCTGACTCCCTTCTCTATGGGAACATCGCACACTTCTGTCAATGGCACCAATCCAATGCGGACACAAACCCCACCCGCTCCTCCCATCCCACGCCCCGTTCCCAATCTCCTGGGGCTGAAGTGGTCCCACTGATACCAGAGAGATCAGTGCCAGGAACAGGAGCTTAATAGTTTTATATTTTTAAGCGAACCACAGCACAAAATCGGAAAGCTACGTGGAGAGCAGTGTTCCTGGGGACAGCCTTTCCAGCCTGGGCTTTTCATGGCTGCCTGGTGGGTGCCCCAGGCCCCGCCAGCACAGCCGCTTCCCTGCGCGCTCCCAAGCTAGTGTAGGTGTCTGAGCCATCCACACAGAGCTGCCGGGGATCAGACAGTGCTCCTGAGAAATGCAGTGCCAGAGAGGGGATGGGGACGGGGACGAGGGAGCAAGTCACACAGCAGGGCAGTAGCCAACAGCCGGCTATGCAGCCGCCCGCAGCGGGAGCATGTGTGCAGCCTGGGGAACAAGCACTCCTGAGATATAAGGAAATTCTCTAACAGCACCCATGCAAAATAAAATTGCCTGTGATATGCAGATGGTCAGTCAAGATTGGATAATGGTAACGTGGACGATCTCTGCTGCATGTGGTGTGCACACAGCTGGTCAGCATGATACGCACTGGGACTTCTCTTTTTCAGAGAAGTGGTTTCAAGCGGATATTGTTTCTTATACATACCTCTTTCCCATCACAGATATTTTACAGGTGGTATTGGTCAATTATCTTTTCTCCCACAATAAATTGTTTCTCATTTCAAGGGAAACATGCAGAAAAGGGTGTCATGTACTTACCACATACGAGAAATATCCAGCCATGTTTAAGTATTTAAAAGAACTAAGCTATAAATGAAAGAGTATCAACATGTGCTGAACAGAAACAGGATAGCTGCTGCTAGGTTTTGTGAACCTTTCCACAGTTTGGAGAACTTGAGAGAATTATACCCTGCATAGACAGCAACAAGTTTGCAAAAGCTTTTTCTGTGTTGTACATTGTGCCAGCATATGGGAATATTATACTGATGCTATTAGCCAAGACTCTTTTGACATGATGTAAAGCATCTAATAATTATACAGCAAATATGACGAGATGGAATTGAACCTGATCTCAATTAGCAACCAGAAGTATCCTTCCAACTGAGATTAATATTGATTAAACCATAACAAGACTAGTAGTTGCCAATAAGAGCTCTATAAAATCAAGGAAAGGTGAGGCCAACCTCTAAGTTGGGAGCACTTTGTCACAAGCTGTAAAGACAAGTGATTCTCCTATGGCCTAATTTGTCCTTTTTAAAAATGGAAGTTTGGCTCTGTATAATTCAGGAAATTACAGTCATTTCAGCGGACAGTTAGACTGGCCAGGAGCCCAGAGCAGAGATCAACAGCCTTTGAGACAGCTCTGTTTTCCTTTCAACTTTCCCTATCCCTGGTACAGTATTAATCACACCAAATCCCACTCCTCTCCCCCTTCCTCCCTTCTCAGAAAGACAAGCAAAGACGTGGTTCTCACTACTGGTGAACTGTACTTCAAAATATAGGCCTGTGCTTTTTAATTTCCCCCCCTGCACCAAATTAAGGTGGATATTTTGGAGCTGAACAAATATATTTGATTTATTGACTCTTCCCCCAAGTGAGGTATAATAGTTCCACCAGCCCAATCCTACATTTCCTTTACATGGAAATGATTGGATTTATTGCTAGCCATTTTTAGATCATATTAAGTCAAACCATAACAACTAAGCACCCTTCAGGGCTTACTGCAGATTATAAAATGCTGCTTGAAAAACAGACATGCAAGGGTACGAGAGGCAACAATATGAAGCTTACAACAAATCTTATTTTCAAGATTCTTGATCCTATTTAAGTAATGTTTTAAAATGTTCAGGCCAGCTTCAGAGCACTGTTATACAGCTCATGAAACACTGAGTGATAATATTCTTCAAATGTAAAAATACATAAACACAGACATTAATTGGCAAGTACCTGTTAAAACAAACTTCGAGTAAGTTTTCATTAATGCTTTTCTGATAGAGCTACCTGCAAAGAATGAAGACTAATGCGACAATTTAACAATTACCTTAAAATGAGGGTAGGAGGCAAGTGAGGCCTGGGAACCTCTACACCCTAACAAATTTTGGTTTGGGAAACAATTTATGCCCATGTTTCTAGGCTGCCCAAAACAGCAATGCTTCCCTAACACAGTAGCCACATGGCCCTGGCCAGGCAGCACAGCTGCAGCATTTTGTTAACGTGAGCTGCTCTAAGATCTGCTCCATGGTATGCCCTGAAAGACAGACCTTGTCTGTCCTGGTGAGGAGATGGCTATCGTTCATTAGTTGAGCAGAAAAAGTTACTGAGAGTCCAGGAGATAGAGGCAACAACTTTTCCAGACTAGTACTGGAGAGACCAACTCTAAATGCAATGTAATAAATATTACTGCACAGATATTGCAGGCCAATGAGCTATGGGCACAGCCAATGAGTGTTATCAAGGAACTTTTCTAGACATTTGAAATTTCACCTGTGCACAAAATTGCAATCCTTCACATTCAACAGCAGGCAAAAATCAGCCTAACATAGAGAGGATAATAAAACATAATACAGAACCTTATTAAGTAATAAACAAGTCTGCCTCCAGCAGGCCATGGTGGGAAAGCATCAGGAAGCCAAGAACCACCTAGATGCTTTTTTCATTGGGTGCAGCCACTTGGACTTCTGCAGGTTCCTTGGGACAGTGGCAGAACACCAGCACAATGACATTCAAGTGCAACAGAGTTGTAAGAGAGCACTAGCTCCCCAAGAATGCAGTCACGCTTGATAAGCCTCTAATGTCAGTTTTGGTTCCTTTTTCCCTCCATACTCACTTCAAACACTGCTAGAATTAATCCCTGTTTGCAAATTTAAAGGTTGCTTTTCTTCCCTCTGCTTAGGATCTGCTTTAGGTCACACAAATGACTAACATGGGTGAAGACATGGGCCAGACCCCTTCCAGAGTCTGGCATTCCCTTGGCTACACACTAACACTCACAGCAATAATAATACCAATACCATGTTGACAAAAACTGCAGCACTGACTTACTCAGCAGTGGCTCTGACTCTGGGGTCACTCGTACCCGTTTTGTGGTTCCAGCTCTGAACAGACCCTTACACCCCCATCTACAACAGCTCTGTACTGTTCTCACTCACCTCCTTCTTCTTCTGGTACTCTGTTCCCCCATCCATTCTATTCTTCCTCTGACATCAGATGTGCTTGAGGAGAAGCCCTGGCCAGACAGCCACAGGCTGGACAGGACAGTATCTTCTCTTGAATGCTGGCCAAGCTGACACTTGCTCACATTATGATCCTTGTACCTTGTTCTGGAGTACAAATGGGCACTTTGGCCAGCACAGCTGCATCTGATTTCCAATTCAGGTCACCTTCACATCACAACGATGATCAGGCTTCAGTTGTTAGGTCCACCAGCATTAATGATCCCTTGTAACTCTTCTAGATGTTATTACATTGCACACTCCTTTGTTTGGATTATCTCAAAGCATCCCATTTCTTGTTATTATAGAAAGTCAAGAAACAGAACATGAGCAAGGCTCCTAAAAATGAGTTTTATGCCCAGCTGCACCATGCAAGCAGAGTTACGGTGCAGAGAAAATTACAGGCAATAAATAAATGTGAATATAGATAGAGGATGTCTTTTAATATGTATTGCAAAACATTCTTTGGAATGCTTAATGAGAAACCTATTTCTGGTACTCTAAAACCATTTTCTTAAGACTTAGTGAGCTCTGTACTTAACAAGGGTTAGTGGGCCAACAAAAGCAGTAATTTTCATTTTCATTTCAAAGGGTTCCAGCAGAGGTGGATATTTTCAAACATCACACTTGCAAAATACTGCTGCTATTAAACCTGTAAGACAAACTAATTGCGTCATCCGCCATAGAAAAATCTCAATTTGGTCATTTGGTATGCCAACGGAAGTACAGAGAGATGGTGGGCATCCCTCCAAAGTACAGGTTACACTCATAAATCCTCTTTCACTCATCCCATGAGCTTCTTTATTTGATTCTCTGGGGTCATGTAACACTTCTGGAGATGACTTTCAAAGAATGGACATAGCCAGGAGTCTACAAGAAAGTTTTTTTTGTCCTTGCCTTCCATGGTCTTAGAAAGCACTGTCATGTGGATAGATTGGGCTAATTTGATAGAACTGCCTGCTAAAATAACAGCTGATACTCAGAGATGATCTGAAAAATACCACCCAGCAAGGTCCATTCCCCACTGCTGCCCTCTCTTGCCCAGAAACTGCCCAGAATTAATGAGCATCTCTTCCTCCCACCGCTGTCTGCTCAGGCACATCCCCAACCCCACTCACACACCTCCTGGCTCCAGAACAGGTTGCTATTACTCTGGCAGGACACCCTAGCACCCAAGATGGACAAACAGCAGAATAAATCATGTGCCTTCATTGCTTGTGCACATGCAAACAGCAAGGAAAGCACTGCTACCTCTTCAGTGGCATATCTGTCACACAAGAACATCACAGCATGCTTCACAGTTAGAAGAAGTCTCAACATACTCACGTAAGTCAATACACAGGTCAGAAGTACACACTAGAATCAATAAAGGAGGCAAAGATGTGAAGAAAGCCCACAGATGACAGACAATACGCATGAAAAAAAGAGTAAAAGATGATGATGCAACATCACACTAATTTCACAACAAAGAGGAGGTGGGGTTTTAGAGCTAAAACAGGCAACTAATACAAACAGACATATTTAAGTTGAAGATATTACCATGAGAAACCTAAAGACTCCCCATGCATCAAGAAAATGAGCTTGAAAAAGCAATGACCAGTTACACCAGTAATTTATAATCTCTCAGCTGCTGAGGTTGTGAACAGTGGCACTTTGTAATCTTATAGGGAAAGCATCTCTAATGCCATCTGGTCATATACTTCCAGCCAAGATCATTTAGTGGAGCCTGTAATGAAAAAAGTCGCACATCCTCCTAAAAATCTGAATTATGCCAGCTGTGCCACAGTGTCACTTGTGTTTTCAAGCAGAAGGACAGCTGTCATTCCTTTCTCTGAAGACAGGAAGGAGAGTGCCTTGCTTAAGAGACCTAATTTTTCTTGAATTGCCCTAAATTATATTACCTGCCACTAGGAAAAGAAAGGGTGAAGTCCCTGTTAACTTTTTTTGTTTGATTTTTTGCTGGCATATATACAGCACCTAGTTTCTATACCTAGCTTGCTGAGCTACTGTGAATAAGGTGGTATTTGAACCTTAAATATAATATGAACTGAAGCCAGTACAAAGGCAGTATGGGCTCTACAAAAATCAACAGACCTGCCTTGGCATAAAACCAGTTTGAGAAAGGGTGCAGTTAAGCTCATCATCTTCACCTCTGCTAATGAATGAGAGATTTCATATTTTAGATATTACCTAAGCAACCTACTGCCAGTTTTAAATGGCTCTGTCATCTCTTATTAGCACTCGTCATTCATGCTAATGTAAACTAAATGGTACCTCTCCTGAAATAAATAATGGGATTACAGTGAAGGTTGCAGGGCATGAAATTTCTAACCCATAAGCAACTAACTGTTGTAGGTACTTTTTGGTACTTCCATCCACTGAGCCATCAACCTGAACCTGTGTATTTGCTATTATGTTATTTTAAGGTCAAATCTTGTTTGCCTTAAGCACACAACTACTCCCACTGGTTCCAAGGGGCTATTTGCAAAAGCAAAGATATACAAGCTCAAATAAGCAGCAAAAGAGATACCACCACCAAACTATCTATAGCAAACCTATATACTTCCAGAACACAAAGGCTAAGAGCGTGCCTTCAAAACCACGGCCAGTCTAGACTTCTCCACCCGCTCACAAAGAAAAGCAACACTGGGGAGAATTATAGCCCAATACTCAGTGTGACAGGAAGGAAATAGCATTGGGAAATGCTTATTTTAATGACAGAAAAATATTTGCCAGGCTTGGGCTTAGCGGCAGTAGAAATGTTATTACTTTCCAAGCTGGAAGAGGAAATATTTCAAGGGCTATTTTTTGACACCTTCACTGTGGCTTGATTTCTGCATCTATTAAGAAAAACTCTATATAGCCTGTGCTGCAGATGCTTTGCAAATCTTTGCATACAACTCCATTTTATAAGGCTATAGTGTGATAGAATTGTATATAATTTACATAAGGCTGAATAGCTACCAAAAGCAAAAGTGTATGAAAATAATAAACTCCCATTGGTTTTGTTTCCAGAATTAATGCTTAATTCAATGTCTTCTTCATTTTATTATTTCTCAGAGTACATAGAAGCAAGACAGGAAAGTGCCCCAGGAAGCACTGCTCTGTAAAGAGGCCTGACTGCATATGGTTTCCTTCCTAATGCATAAGTTTGTCAGCCTTTTAACCCGAAATATCCTTAAGAAGGTAAGAATATAGAAAGCTATATTTCCTAGCGATTTGCAGTTTCATCTTCCCAGCATGCTTATGTTGAGTGAAATCCATTTACAAATACCATCACTGCAAGCACTTCAAAGCCTAGGCAATGTCT
Organism: Tyto alba; assembly: GCF_018691265.1. Lineage (NCBI taxonomy): Eukaryota > Metazoa > Chordata > Aves > Strigiformes > Tytonidae > Tyto > Tyto alba. Next base: position 24,906,457 of record NW_024881262.1, on the reverse strand, counting down.
ATTAATTGTAATTACTGTGGCTGTCCTGGGCCATCCCGAGCCTCCCTTCAAATGCCCATTGATTTTGGTGGGACTGCAGAGTACTGAGCAATGACACCGGCAAGTACATTAGCTCTGTTACGCTGCTCTGAAATTAGACAGAGGAGAACCAATATTTCTATGCTGTAAAGTTCCAGTAACCCAGACAATCATGGGAAGTGCAGTAAGTGAATGGCTTTGAAGGATGAACATTTACAAATGTGGTGACGATCTAGCTCTGGAAATTACCTTTTAGAGTTATGAGAATGTAATTTAGCTTCTCCTTCATTATGTGCAGGCAAGTTTTTAGTCTAATTTTTGGGTTTGGGGCTTTCTGAAAAGAAAGTCATTTGATTTTGGAATAAAGAGAAATGAGAGAAAAGAAAAATGAGACAAAGACATGTCTACAAAGACGCTTCTTAACATGGATTTCTCCTGGCTATTCTTATTTCTCAACTGCTCCCCCTTAATAGAGCCAATCCCTGTTTTTAACACATAATGCTATCTTTTCCTCTATCCTACTCTTTCCATGCATAATAAAGTGCACTTAACGTTCTTATATGGCTGTTGTTACTAAAGAACGTGTGCATCTCTTTAGTCTATCTATCTTTGTAATACCTGTGGGAGCTGGCAAAGTCCTATTACAGTCTCAGGCTCAGAACATCAGAGATATTTAGGGGGCTGCCACTGAGATAAATGGGATTAGCTGCCCCATGGCTTTTTTGGCTCAGAGCCTCCACTATGTCCCTAAAATCACAAAGGACACTTTAAATGAAATAGGGAACCACTCTTAAGTCTCACTACCTAGGCTGGGGGGCTCATTTCTGGACCAGCTTTTCCCTTTTGATTTAGTCTTATGTTGCTAAAGGATGAAGACATTAGATAACATAAAAATCATGTCCTTATTCTCTTTTGTCTATGCATACTTTAAAAGCCTTCTACTGTTGGTAAACACTGGCTACAAGCACTTTAAATGTACTCTGCTTTATTCCAGCTCAGTTTTCCCTCAAAAGGCGCTGCATAAAAGTCCACAAATAACTACCAAATATCTTATTTAGCTCAACACTCCCGACTTCTTTCCCTACAGAGCAGCAGATAGACTTATATTGCCCTTTGCACCTGGCTTTGTTCTGCTTCTGCAGAGCAGAGCGTGCTCAGGTGAGGGCTGGGCAGCTGTGTGGTGCCTGCACATGCGCACCCTCACCAGCACAGCCAGCTTATAAAGGAAATTTCCATCTTTCCTGGAGGGGCTCCACCAGTTCCCTGTCCAATTCTGAGCAACAGATGTAGAAAGCACACCAGCCACCTACCCACACAGCACAAGAGAAACAGCATAGCTCCTGTCCTCCAGGCTTGTGAATTTGTCTAAACATATTCTGCTTATGGACATTCGACTATTTTGAACGTCAGGCTTCCCAAGAGCAAACAGCATACTGGTCTGACACAAGGTAAAGGTACACAATTTTCATAAAGAAACAAAAACTCATGTCTCAAAACTGGGTTTTATACAGGCACCTTTGGGTGGTCAAACAAGCAGCCACCCTGATCCTCTTGCCTTGGGTGGCTTACCACAAGCACCCTGGCCTCCTGATGCAGTGGCACTGTGACACTTCGTGGCCAAATATTCATCAGGACAGCACAGGCAGAATATATTTTTCTTACTGCAACCACAGGAAGGGGTGTTTTTTTCCTCCAGAGTCACCAAGGTGCCCAGAGTAACTTCAGAATATTGTTCCATCCTAATTGCCACAGGCACACGCCTTTGAATAAAGAAGAGACGGTATTTTCCACTTCCTCACAGCAATTACCTCTTAAGATATGCGTTAGTTCAATCTTTCCAGGATTTAAATTAAGCCAAGTATTAAATCATCCAAAGCTAACTACTTGAACATTTTCAACATCTTTCAACATCTTAAAAACAGACAGTCTTTGATGCTTGTAACTTTAAAGCCACAGAATTTTGTCTGGAAATTGACCACTTAAATTCCCTAACGTGGAAGTTGAGAAAAAAAAATTATTTCCAGACTCAAATTAATATTTTATTATTTAGCCCATATGTGAAAAGTGTCTTGAACCTATTAGGTGGATTTTTATATTAAGTTAAGGTACTCTAGGATGTTAAAAACAGGGGGTTTGTATTCGGCTTATAAACACAACCACCATGTCTGCATGTGTATTGGGGGTAGGAGGGATGAAGATGAGAACTCCCGCTATAAAAGATTATATCAGGTTTTTGGACTTGCACTATTTACTTTGGCTAAAACATTAACATGCTAGCATGGTCACGATGGTAATCTCTCAGAGCATGAGCACAGGTATCGTTCATCAGATCAGCAATTCTTGTAAATAAGAAATTACAAATTGTTCCTTGGGTATTAGTTTTGCTAATTTGACAGTGTTGAAAAATAATTTTATTCCTAATATGAGTTCCAAGTGTGACTGCTTCCTTGTCCAAATTACCTGTTTGCAGCAATCTGAAATGGAAGTATTTTATCAGCTTAGCTTGACACAGTGAATTTCTATTATTGGAAGAAAAAGGACTTCCAGTATCCGATTTTGGGTTCTAAATTGTTTCAGTTCATTGTGAATCTCTGGAAGTATGGAGAAAATGTACTCTATTTTGAGTTTAACACTGCTACGAAATACCCTAAATCTGCAACTCTACAGATAAATGTCTGGGTTTACATACAAAAGAGGACAAAACTCTAATGAAATAATTAGCAAGATTTACTGTAGCTCTATGACTACAGAAGAGACCTGAGAAGATTTAAATGTGCTGTTGGTGGCTGCTTGCTTCCTGGGTTGCTTGGGAAGCTTCTGGTGCAGAACACAACAAATATCAAACAGTCCAATTACTGTGATGAAAGCTCTCAGTCAACATGCTGTGACCCATCACTCGGGTCTGGCAGGGAAGCATTTTATCCATATATGTGGTTTGTGGTTTGTGCAGATATCGCCTGCTATCTCAAATGCCTGTCCTTTTAAAATATATTGCACAATAGAGACTTAGAAGTTTTACGACAGCACAGATTCCAATCTTTTTGGTTCTTTTAATGAAAATTAATAATCTTTCTTTTTTTTTTTTTTGTGGAGAAAGACCAAGCCTAAACTGTGCCTGCTGACAGAGTCCTGTTTATCACTCTTAATTCCTTTAAATGTGCTTTTCAAGTTTGGAAAAAATCCCTTTTTTCTCTTTGCCTGTATACCCCCATCTATCTCCTAGATGTCCAAACACGACTGCTGCTGATCAGGCTATCTCCTCCCGACTGCTGTCTGCCAACACGACCCTTCCATGTGCTCAGGAATACGCCTCTAAAGAGCCTCAATGGAGAGTGTGCAAGTGTTTCTGGTTGGAGGCTATTTATATATTCTACTGGTGTTAAGCTACCCCCATCTTCAAAGCAGAGTCACCTTCCACAGAGAATCCTTCTGATCTGCAAATGTGGAGTTAGCAATGCAGCAAAATTCTCAGCCCTGATGCCCAGGAGGGACAGCCTGTTAAAACTAAGCCTTTCCAGCTTCTTCACACCTAAGTCTCGAGGTGTTTTTTTCACCTTAACCACACACTGTCCACTTCAGTGGCCATGGAAGCGCCCCTCCAGCAACTTCAGCAGCCTCTGTATCAGATCCTTACCATGTATCATGTTTATTTAAACAGAAGGGAGGCTTTACACTCCATAAGAAGGGCCATGGGTCTAGGAGTGTGTCTACTCATTTAGGAATGAAGAGCAGATATACCAGGGAAAGAGCGGTTGCGATGACAGGCCAGTTTGTTTCAATAGCTTTTTTTTTTTGGTGGTGCTAATCTCTGCCTGTTCTAGGGAGAAGTCCAAGATTCCCCCAGCAGGGATGCCTGGCCGTATTCTTCAGTGCAGCATGAGGCACATGCCCCCTTCCCGTCCCTGTGCCCCACCAGCTCCTGTGCTGAAACAAGAGCAGTGGCTGCCAGGATCACGGCCCTCCGGCACTGCACTCACTTCACAGCCTTACGCATATCCCTTCTTCAGAAAGTCTTGCCACAATGCTTACCTCCGGTCTAATAAAGACACTTATTCCCACGGCTATATTTCTGCTATTGCTGTTCACTCAGCAGTTGGGTTTGATGAGCTGATTTCTTAGGGTGACTCATATTCCACCCTTGGTTCACCTGGGCACACTCCTGAGGCAGCTGCTATCCAGGCAGCGAGGGCAGGTTTACAGCAAGCATTTCACGTTCCATGCTGGCTACCTCCTCCCTTCCTGCTGAAGATGCAGGAGGCAGGTGCCTGTGAACCCTGTACCATGAACACCTCCAGCAAAAGTGTCCCAGACTGCTGCTGCGGACATTTCCAGCTCCTCCAGGAGCATTTCTGATCTCAGCATAGCTGACCAAAGAACTCCCAGCTCTGCGGCTGCACCAGCAGCCCCACCAGCACTCAGAACAAGACAAGAAAACGAGCTTAAAGAACACTGCAGGATGCAGCTATCATAAGGAGAGGGCTGTGAGCCCTACAGGCTCGCTCCCTGAGCTCAGTAACTACAGACTCAAATAAGAGGTAATCAGATCCTGTGAACTCATTTCCGTTAGCTCCGCTGACCAATGGTTTCTTTCCCTGTTTTACACACAGCAGACAAGGGGTTGTTCTATTTTCTTTGGCCTCAATAGATAAAATTTTATATTTGTTACTGTGTATTTAGTTTTCTGGGTTTCTTTCAGAATGATATAGCCTGTCACAGCTTTATTCCCCAGTGCAAACCTGAAAATCATCAGGCCATGTCCTAACGCAGTTACATCAACTTATTCAGTGTCAAAACTTGGTTCAGTTTTACAGAAAAGGCTCTTCAGTGAACCAGCTTCCCAATAAATCTTCAGGGATGTTAACCCACAGGCAGATCCCACTCCAGTATGATACATGTATGGCATTTTCCTTTGGCTAGGAATAAACCAGAACCACTTCAGACATACTGTGCTTCAGCTGTATAAAATGTCTCAATTAGCATTTCTTGCCTTGTTTTCAGAAATTAAAGGAAATAATAATAGATTCCAAATCTCTTTCTTGTTCATAGCTGAAGCTGGCCCACATAATTAAAGGTAATTGTTAGCTTCTTAATAGCGTGGCATTTTCTACTGCACCTTCTACAGAAGAGAAAAATCCAGACAGAGGAACTATTGAATTGTGAATGTTCATTCAGCATTCTCATTCTCAGTAGGCATTTTCCTCTTGCATATAAGCCAAAACAGTAAGTAATGTAGGCAGGAAGCATAGAGAGCAATTGCTTACTGGTGACCAAAGGTAAGAAAGGTCAAACGTTTATTTCCTATGTTGCTCCTATGTGTGCAGTGCCCAGAATATTTTAATTATATTTCATGGTACTCTGAACTTGTACAAGGACATAAAATATATTTATAGCTCACTTAAACTCTTGGTAATGAAACAGCCATCCTACGCAGGACCTCTGCTAATCAACTGAAGACTTTCTGTGCATTAACTTGAAAAACACAAAAAAGCACTTGCTCATTCTCCAACAGAAATGCTTATCACAGTTTAAAGGCAACAACAAAGAAAAGCTATTTTTTTTTTATTAGGTAACAGTTTGAGTCTGTATCACTTCAACTGTGATGTTTGAAGTACAAAACCAAAATTTCACTGGCAATGCACATTTATTATAACTGTTATTATAGCGCTGGAAGCTCTCAACCACACAGTGTCAAACACTGAAGAAATATATAATAAAAAGATCACCGCTTTCTAAATCTTTTCCTGTCAAAATATGTCACTTTCTGTCTTTTAGACAACAACAAAAAAGGGGTAATCAAATAAAGAGGTCTTTAAAGATTTCACTTAACTAATCATACTTGATGCAAATTTCTGATGAGCAGACTGAACAGCTCCGGGACTACTCTGCTCCTGTAATTATACACCTCACAGCAAACTTACCATACGTATCTTACACAAATCTTTCATGATGGGGATCTGTTTCAAGATGAATTTTGGGGAAGAAGATCAGCCAAACATGTTAACTGTTTCTGAGACGAAGGAGAGGAGTCGGTGCTTTACAACAGGCCCAGCTAGCTGCCTTTGCTTTTCTTTTTGCCCCAGAGGCTGTGGGGCTGCTGCACGCTGGAGCGGGTGGTGCTCCTGGGGAGGGAGCAGGCTGGCCCTCTGCTCGGGGCTGCGGCTCCCTCTGCACCTCCTGGGCCAGCCGCGCACATCCAGTCACCCTGCGGAGTGGGGAGCGGGGCTGCTGGAGCGCTGGGCTCCCAGGCTGGCTGCTGCCTATTTGATGGCGCAGACCAGAATCTCTGGGGTGAAAGTGGGGCCTCAGATTAGATTTGTAAAGACTACAGTCAAGTCTGTCTTATAATTGCAAAGCCAAGCATCCCCATACTTAGGGAAAGGAAAACATTCAAGTTGCTGGTGAAACCTTAATTCAGCTCCCTGATGCGTGTGCATTATGATACAATCTTTAATTAGCCTGTGAGGAAATTAATAATTATGTACTGAGTGCGGGATTTGGCTGCTGTACAGTAAATAATGCATCACGCTACACGACGAATGATGATGATTCAGCAGACATCATCTATCATATGCCCTGCAAGAGGCAAAGGGACTGTGAGAAAATAAAATAGTCTAGGATCACATCATTAAAGGGTGAATATCAATAGTTTTTTCCTGCCAGAAAGTGAGGTGCAAATTAAGACTGCACAAGGAATCACAGTTCTAGTCTTTCACCTTCTTGCTTTTTCATGACAGACTATGCAAACATGAAAATATTTAGTGTTTCTTATCTGTTTCATACAGAAGACATGGTCAAACAGAAGCTGAACTGTATACCAGTTCTGGGACTTGACAGTGACAGGTCTGGCACTACCAGGAAGGCAAACACACCACTGGGCTGGGCTTCACCATGACGTGCAGGGAGCTCGACATGGCAAGGGGATGAGAGGCAAGTTCACCTGCCTTAGCTCAGCCATGTCTTCTGCAACCTGACTAAAAATTGCTGCGAGAGACACAAAAAGCAGAGGATGCCAAATCCTGCAGAAACAAGAACAATTATATTCCTTTCAAAGAGCTCCTCAAGTTGGAGAAAATTCAGGTTTGAAATAGCCATAATTTTTCTAAGCTGCAGCAAATGTGTGCCCAACATTTAAAATACTGGCTGTTTTCATCACAGGTATAGCCAACTGCATAGCCTTCCTATTCACTTGAAAGTGTGAAGGAGGAGGATCAGTCGGTGCTCCCAGGCTCTTGATACCAGCCAAAGCAGTGAGCACTGGAGGAGGGGGAATGCTATCTCTCTACTATTATTAATTGGGAGCCAAAGATAAAGATTAGTCTTTGATTTTCAGCGAACCAAGACAAACAGGATGCTCCACTTCTGCCCTCAGATGTCACAAATAAAGCACAAAGCAAACAAATTATGGCTATCTATTATTCTTGAATATTTCCACCTAAACCCTTGCTTTTCCTATCGGCCAGGAGGGCAGGAGCAGAGCTACAGGCATGGACAGGCACACCAGAAGAGAGCCAAAATCCTGCTCTCAGGAAAGTAAATTCCAGCCATTTCCTCCATGACAAGTTTACTACATGCTGCCGCGCAATAGTTTTATTGGCATTCATTAGTCCTTGAGGACCAATTTATTCATTTTTAGCAGCATTAAAACAGAGGTTGCATTTTACAAGTGAATCGCTATACTGCTGGGGCTGTAGGAAGCCACTCAATTATCTCTAGTGTGTTAGAAGCTGAATCCAGACTTGATACTAATCTTAAATTGTAGCAAACATTATTTCCCTGAGCCTTGATTAACCAACAGTCTGATCCCCAGATCACAGCTGTCTTGGACTTTTGGGGAGGGAGGTTGGGGGTGTTGGGTTTCTTTATTTATTTTTATCATTGCCATGTAGCTTGGGAACCTGAAGAGCAGAGACAGTCACCACTGGGGTGCTCAGCATTGTGTTACTTGCAAAACATTACTGGAAATGAAAATCAAGAGATCGAAGTCGCCAGTATTCACAGTGAAGCTGCTCCTCCTTTTGTATCTGATTTCTCCTCCTTTTGTATCTGATTTCTCCTTCATTTGGAGCTTCATTTCTGCTTAAGAACATCTGGAGACTACAATTTAGCATTCATATTTAACTAGACATTTGTGGTACTCCCAAGTCAAATTATCAAAGCATGTTACCTCTTGACATGTAACTATATTATAATATTAATTATCAGTAACACCTATAAAGAATACAGCAATTCTTGAAACTGGGGCTCGCCCCATTTCAATTGAAACACACACACTTGTCTACATATGCACATACATATAGATAGGTTTTTTTTCCTTTCTTTATATATTTGACCCTCCCCCTTAATAAGAATCTCCAAGCCACTGAGTTTCAATGAATTAATGATCTTGACTGTACTGCTTTGAAAAATATCACAGCCCTCATTCTTCATGTAAGAATGAATATCCAATCAATTTTCATCGCTCTCATTTTAGTAATATTTCCTATTTTGTTTAATTTTGTTTCAGATTATCATTTGACAGTTCTTGCAGGTTGAGCCAGGGAAAGAGGTTATGGTTGTTGTTTTAAGTAGCAGGTGTAGCGATCAATGTGGAAATATATGCATTCCTCTTGGAGAGGTGACTATAAAAATGGAGACGAGTTCCAGCATTACATGCAAAAACAAAGCTAGGTAAACAATAAAAAGGAGCTTTGGAGGGAAAAAAAATTAATCTTTGTTTCTTTTTTCTACTAATGAATGGAGCCTCACTATTTTTTATCAGGGTTCTTTTATGGGTTGCTTTCATGCTGGCCTTTGTGTGAAGTATGTGCTGATGTTACCCCCCCTTGGTCAGCAGGAATCATCACTGAGCAGTGTGGAGCAACTTTCTGCAAAGGACTGATCTTGCTGGGATAGCAGCAGATTATAAGGAGTATTACTGAAGAGAAATCTTTTAAGGCCCTCAATGAAACTGTCATTTTCACAAGTCCTCTCCTCAAGATAGCCGTCTAGCTGAGGTAAAATTCATAGTGCATTCTACCCCTGGCTTCACCAACTCAAAGTGCCTGATGCTGGACTCATGTTTTGTAGAATCAGGTCCTATAGAAGGAAGCTGGGTTTTCTGATTTCTGTTTCTCTTTACAGTGAAACAAACCCAGCTCATTGGTGTCTTGGCCAAATCTGCAGGTTTAATGAGAATAACTTAACACTACCCAGTTTCTTCAGAAGTAGCTATGAACTGCTGAGTAAAATGAGGGGTTTCTTTCCCTTTAACCTGGCTAATTTCAGAAAATACAGGAAATAGAATCAAAATACCTGGCATAGCCTGGAAGGGAAATAAGACATTGGAAAAAGCTCTGCACGTATTACACCACATTAACTGTGCTTTTAAATGCAAGAAGCTGTGGTGGTCTGAATAGGAAAGGTGGGGGGGAAAGTGATGCATCCCTAAGCAGACATAGCAAATACAAAGGTGAAATGTTCATCAGCAAAGGCATTCAGCCTCTATCACAAAGAGGGATTATCTTTGACTATTCCTGTAGATAGATCAACTCTCAGCCTAGTTTTCAGAGGCACAGAGCACCTTCGAGCTCCCATTGGTACCACTGGTATTCATGGTACACTCTAAAAATCAGCCCATCTCCCCTAATCATACAGGTTACCAGACACCAAAAAACTCTGTTACAGCCTTGCCGCCATTTATACAAGTTGTTTGCAGACCTCCCTCAGGATTCTGATCATTGCTTCCACTTTGGAAGGGGCCTTACACAAAAAAACACTCATACCAATGACCCAAGGAGCATTTCGAACCAGTGACTATTCCCTCTTTGGTTGCGAGTGCTGAGAACGAATGCATGGAAAAGTCTTGGTTGATAAATCCCTGTATAACATAGACTGACATGATGCCTTTGCTCTCTTACTGGAAGAGGATCACTGCATTTCATGAACTAGAGGGACTTCTGGTACTCCTGCACCTTACGCAAAGCCAAGGGACTTGAGCTCTGTTCCCACCTCTAGCACAAACCTATCGTATGACCTTCCACTCAACTCTTCTCTCCACAGTCCACTCACCCAAGCCTCTTCTTTGTTTGTTTGTTTATTTTGTTTCATTTTTTTGTTTTTAAACAGCCTTTGGACCACAGGCTGAGTCTCAGACAGGCAGGATGCCCTACAGTGCATTACAGTAACAAGAAGCTTCTTGGCTCTATAGATGTGCTACTTCAATGCCAATAACTAATAAAGCAGAATCAACAGTTTGCTGCGAGCATTTCTGGTGAATGAGAACAAAGTACTCCTAACACCTCAAATGAGAACAGATGCCTTGAAGTATTCAAAATAACACAACTTCCAATGTCAGGACATGCCACATATTTCAGTAGTGTATTTTCAAGCTTACTGTGTACGCCGATCTGTAAGTGGGGACAGTACCTTGCTGCTGGAGCCCTCGATGCTCCCAAATTACCACAGCACCTGCCTAGGAACAGTGACATGACTCTTGGCAAATGCCAAGCTGTGGGGGGAATTACCAACTCAAGAACCGATTCAGAGAACCTACAGTAAGAGTAGCCCAGGAAATCCTAGTATTTTCTGCTTATGAGAAAACATCAAGCATCAGAGAACTGAAGGGTGAAAACTGCCTCGTGTGGAAACCAGTACTCCAGCTGGAAGATGGCTGAGCATAAACTGGTTCAAGACACAGGCTCTTTGCAGAGCCATGCAGAAAAACCTCAGCTGTTCATCTCCTGTTTCGCTGCTCTGACCTCCATCCAGCCATCTGGGTGTGATGTTGGTTCAGTCACTGAAGGCAACATCCAGCACTTTTAATAAAAGTTTGGCTGCTTGGATGCTTACTCTGTGAAATCAGAGGTTTTCAAAGAGATTCGTGCATTGATTCTTGAACGTTAAAATAGATTCTGCCAACGCTTTCTTCTGAAATGACTATCTGGACATCACTAATTTCTTGCAAAATATGCCTGTGTCATCCAGTATCTCGGAAGAGCAGGTGCTTTCTTTTATGTGCCCAAGCAGATGCACATTTCAGCGTTCTCTGAGCACTCAGAGGCAGCTTTTTTTTGACAAAAACATGGTGACAAAACATGGTGACAGCTGCTGAAACCGAGATGCATGATCTACCTTTTCTACCTAATAGGACTTCTGCAGAGATGAAGCAGCTCATCTCTCAGGGTGTGCAGGCCCCTGCAGGAGGTACTCCAGTGCAGTGCTCTCATCCCAGCCACTGCCACTGCCACGTTTTGTTCTCTTTTCTTTCTGTAAAAAATAATATCATGCCTATGCCATCTGTTAAGCAAAGTGCTGCACGTACATTGCAATATACCCTGCAGCACACAACGGAGCCTTGCAGATTAAATGTGAAGAGAAGTGACTGTGAGAGGAGAGAAAACTCCAGGTGCTGGAACTGCTACAGGTGAGCCTAAGCGTTTGCTTCCCCGAGGCAGCTACCTGTCAGGATTAATCTTGCCGAGCCCAGGAATGCGCCTCCGTAGACGCCGCACCCCATTCCAGGAAACCATAAATACCAAACGAGATGCTCAGCACCACACATGAAAGCATCTTCTTTCTGTGGAGCGTGACTGTGGGGGAGTGACAGCCGGACTTGTGCTGGAGTTTTCTTAAGGTGGTTCCTTGGAGGAAACAAGGAAGAAGGAGAGCGTGAGTGCTTGCTGCCTTCCTCCTAAGGAGGCCTCCAAGGGAACCCCCTTATTTGTTTCTCTGTCCTGGATCCACCTGGGACCCTACTTTTTTATTTCCAGCTTAAAGGACATTCTCTCACTTTCTATCTCATCCCCAAACCAACCCTAAGGGAAGGAAGTCCAGGGGAGCCGAAGGAATCAGCTTTGATAGCTCCTCTTGTAAGTACTTTTGATAATGCATCCCAGAGGCAAAGCTGGGGGACAACTGGGCTTCTTCTGAATGATGCTACCCAAGCACCATGCAGGAGGGTGCACAAAACAATTAATGGTGCCCTGAGTAGCACAATTTTGCCAAACAGGGTACCCCTGGCCCGTCAGAGAAATGCAGTGTAGCTGATGAACTCTTATTTAGCAAAAGTGATTAACTGCTGTTTCTTTGTCATCTCACTAGGAAAAAAGATCGTCAAGCTTCCTGCTTATCTTAAACACCTTCCTCTCCTTAATTCCCACCTCTTCCTCAGTTTTCCTGACTCTACTACCTCTTTTTTGGGGGGCTGAAATGTTTTAGGTGTGTTTTGACTTTTCAGTTTGGAAAAGACGCCTGTGCACAGGCACTGCCTGACATTAGATATTCAGTTATGAGACCAGCAGAAGGTCAATGCAAGACTGATGTCTGGAAAACCAAACATCAGGTGAGCCATGGAAGTCATCCTGATGTCCTCACCACGTACCTGGAGGGATGACTGAGCCTGTGCTGGGACCCGCTGCCACCTCCCGTCTGCCTGAGGATGCCCGGGAGGTCAGTGCTCTCCCGCAGAGCTGAGCCCATGGCCAAGGCCACCAACAGAGGCCACCCAGCACAATTTCAGGGGCAGAGCCCCAGTGTGGGGAGTTACCACAAAAAAAAAAAAAACCAAAAAAAAACCAAACAAAAAAAAAAAAAAAAAACAAACCAAAAAAGCATTCTTGGCTAATTAGGGGCTTCTGCATCAAAAGCAATATATTTAAAGCCCAAACCCAAACGCTTGGTCCCAGGGAGCAGCCAGTGCCGATGCCAGGGGCGGCGGGAGGCAGCCAGCTCACTGAGCACAGGCTGGGACTGCCAGAGGGACACCGCTGGCTCCAGAAGTGCTCCTCTCCACAACCTTTGAAACAAAGGAATTTATTTCAAAACACAGCAGCATTTCCATATTTTGAGCCGTAACCAGCCCCTGGAAGATTTCTTTCCTGTTTCTACATAAGCACAGCATCTTTTTAGACAGCACCTCACCAAACCCAAACCACGCGATGCTCCACAGCCGAGAGTGGTGGCGGCAGGACGCTGAAAGTGCGGAGCAGTTGGGTTGGGGCAACGAATCTGGGGACACAGGCACTGCAGTCCCTGTGTCCCAGATAATCATTGCTTTGGTCTCGTGTCAAGCATTTTCTGCGCAGAGTAGTACCACATATCCCATCTTTTGGTGTGTGGGCCACCAAATTCAGATACCTTACAATTTCAGGCTGGTAGGCCTTGTTATCATCAACTGAGAAAATACCTGCAAAATTCAGATTTAGGTCTGGATTTTGTACTCCAGGTTTAAATTCAGAGGGGTAGGACAGAGCTCTGTCTGCTGGACTTACTCCACACCCTCCTGATCAGCTTCCTTAAGCATCCACAGTATACGGAAATAAATATATGTATATATGCCTCTCTCCCAAAATAGTCCTAGGGGCTGAAACCCTAGATACTGTGGGTGAAATAAGTCAGTTCCTCTGACAAAGACACATATGGTTGAATTTTAAACATGGGGCCTTTAGAAATCTCTAGAATTTTAACTATCAGTGTGTAACAGCCTCTATGATGTTCCCCACCTTGTAACAGTTAAAACAATGATTCATCTTCATAAGAAATATGTAACTGCCTAAAACTAACTCTCAAATAATGTTAATTATCTGCATGGTCTGCGTTTCAGCATATGCAATTTCCAGCTACCAACACTGGACATTATGAAAGCTTTTACATGACATCAGCTTTCCAATGAGCAGTCACCTATAAAATACATAATTTTTAATCTGCATTTGATTGCCACAGCTTAAACCCCCGGAATTTATGGGCGCTACAAATCGTTTTTAGACTGTGCAGTGTAGAATAAAAGCCAAGAATTTTGGTTTGGCTTGTTGGTATTTCCTGAAAACATGAAACAATTCTGAAAGGACAGATTTCCTGGCTCACAGCTAAAGGTCAGCAGTCACACAGGGAGCGCTTGCTAAGTGTACCAAAATGATTGGGAAGGAAAGATTGGCACAACATTGAAGTATTATTAAAAAGTGATTTAAGTGGGGAAAAAGGGAGAAAAGAGATGGACAGGCAAGGATTAGACTCTCAACAAGTGAGCTTTCATCAAGACTAGAAAAACAGCCTTGTTCCTTGCAGGCCCTCACTGTCACTCCAAGCACGGCTTGCCTTCGCTCCCTCTTTCCGCCGCCTCCGCCAGCCCCAGCCCCGGCCCCTGCCACCATCCCGGCTGCCCTGGTCCGAATGCCACTGCTCTGGCCAGGCAGCACAAACCACTCCTCCAGCCTTTCCTGCAGGGTCCAGAGGTGTTTCCAGGCTCATCTCTGTAACAGATTATGGAGGCAAAAGTTTCATTGGGAAGGACAGGAGTTTGGAAGTCCCACGACTTTGTGCAGCACTGTCATACAGTTGTGTGCTCTGCAAGAAAAAGCTCCTTTTCCCAAGGAATCTCTCCCAAACATGCCCAATGTTCATTGCTTGCTCTCAGCACAATCAAAACCAAAGCACTTTACTGGCTAACTCCTGTTCTGCAGCCGGCAGAGGGGGCAACAGGCAGCTCTTATTGGTTTCTTTTCATGAAACCATCTGCTTGAAAAAAGTTCCCTGACAAAGTATTTCATTTTACAATGATAGCGAAAATTTCTGATACCAGTTTTAAAACAAGCACGTTCCACAATTAAAATCTGAGGCATGTATAATGCTGGTAGCATCTTTAAAACAGTATTTAGTACTACTCTCAACAGAGACTTCCCAGCCCCCTCCAAGACGCCCAATCTTGTTTTAGTTTTTATCATTCATGTTTTTCTTTTAAAGAATGGGGTATGTACAGTTTTCCAGGCAAATAACTCTGACCAAAATCAACCTAGCAGCCTCCAGCAGGTCCCCGCCACAGGCTGTGCACTCAGGTAACTACACTCCCCTCCCTGCCTGAGCAAGAGCCCTGGGACATCAGAATTAACTAAGAATTTGTGCGCATAATCCTGCTAATGAAATGCCACTACTCAGACCTCAACGTCCTCCCTAACACTAACTTATCAAAGGCATATGCTCCCATCACTCATGGTCTCTGCTTTTTATTTTTTTTTTCCTTTTTTAAATTAAAACCAATTGGTTGTAGAGCAAATAATACCTTTTCAGCTAAAAGGTTAACAGCAAGTCAATGACCACATGTGTAGCTCAAATCCAATGCCCCCAAAATTGGGCTAACTACAGTAAACTAAAGCAAAACAACAAATGCACTAGTAAGCAGCTAAGCAATACTGTAGGCTCTTAACTTTAAATTTACCCCTGGCAGATCCTGAAGGAAGGGCATCCCTGAAGGCATGTGTCCTCTGCTATGCAGAGAGAGAGCACTCAAACCATAGGTTCCTATTCCACATATATCACTTTTGAATATATGGCTATACCTACCACATGGCATCTGTATTTCATATCTATATTTTTTCTAAAAATACTTTGTATGAGATAAAGGACACACTGCTCTTGCCCCCAAAGTGTTTGCCCAGCAAGACTGAGACAACAGGTTATAATTCATTGCAACAGGACAAAGCCGTAGCTCAGTGTAGAGGTGCTCTGACAATGTAGGGTTTTACAGACCACAACCTGCAAGGATGAATTATTCTCCAAAGCAAAATGTTGAACACTAGCATGCAGAATATTACTTCATAGGCAGATTGCTGTAGCCTTGCCATTTTCTAGCTGGAGCTTCAGGGCAATTTACAAGTAGAGACTATTGCCATGATGAGCGGTGAGATTACAGAAGCAAGATTTGCTGTGATGAATCTAAAAAAGACAGCTTCAGGCCTAAAGTTCAATGTGCCACACCTGCTAGCAGAGAATATATGAATAATCTGATCTCCAGGCTGCAAATACTATGAGAAAGGGTTGTACATCCCCATGCAGTGGAGCCTCCCCCACTATGTCCTCTGAAGGCCAAACAAAATCGCTAATATGAAGACAAGCTGTCTGCAGCCCCAAAACCTGCACTCTAAACTGCTGCTAAGGAAATCCAGCAAATCCGGGCATCCAGTGACAGAAAGAGTAGAATTTATCAATCTGACATTAAAAAACTCTTTTCTTGAACAGCTCAAACAGGACTATGAGTAAAAAAGTCTTGTTAACTGTGAGTTTAATAACATTAACTGGAAGATGGGGTGGATTCTATGGCATTGTTTCAGGAGCCGAGGTGATTCCATTGCCCCACCACCATAACTCCAGAACTCCCTCAATTTTAAACCGTCTATGCAGTAACTAAAGAAAAACTAATAATACTGCTTATAGATAAAGTCATGCTTGAAACTCAGACACAATATGATTAATTTTTTTCTTCTTTTAAATCATGTCTTGCATAAATTACAAACTCTATATTGATTGCAAGGGTAGTTAAGCAAACTAAAAAGGTATAATGGGAGCAAGACACATCCTCTTGGCCTTGTGGGATCATGTGAGGTTATTCCCACTGCAAAACACCAATGATCTGTGCATTATGGTCTGTTAAAGTAATACTTGGCTTATTGAACACTTACTTTGATGCTTAAAAGAAACTCAGGTATGCACCACAGAAATACAGATCTATTTTTATAAAATGCTGGGGAACAAAAACAAATAGAAAAGGAAAGCCCTTACAGCTCTAGCTGGCATCTCAACACCAGCATCCTCCTATAACATGCTTGGTTTTGCTTACTATTATTCCTATTGTTATCAATCCACCAAAACATCACCCTCATACCAAATCAGTTCTTCACTAAGCAACTTCTGCTCGTCAATATAATCCTCAAAGCTTCCATCAAATTTTGCACTCTCTTACATGACAGATGTAGAACCATGTTCTTTTGAATGTCTGTGCAAAAATAAAGAGCAGATATACCAGCCAATGCTGCGATAGGCAGTGGAGGGAGAGGGTGCCAAGGCTGGTGGATTTTCTGCATTAACCCCTGTGAAGGGCTGGATTTCAGAGGCCAGCAAGTGCGCTCAGCTGCAGCTATGTCAGGTCCCATTCAGACATCAGTCTGAGCAACCAGCATTGTAAGGCTCTTTTGAAAAACCTGGTTATCACTTTTTAAGACAGGTGAAAATCAATTAATTTTGAGCTTTTAACGGAATGCCTTTGCTGTGGTCAACCTTGGCCACAGTTCCAATACATTTTGTAGAGATACACTGCCTTTTCTTTCTATTTAGTGTAAAAGCACTTAATCTTGGTTATCAGTTCCCTGAAGGTCAGGCTTATTTCTTTAGATCTATTATTTACTGCTTGAAATTTCCAGTTCCACCTTTCTGGCTATTATAGCTTCTTTCCTCAACTCCTATTCTTTTCATGATAACTCCACATGATGACTGTTGATAAAGTTAGGAGGACCGTGATTCTAAATGTCTGACCTTCTTCAAAATCTGATAATGGATACAGTTTCTGAATCATAGGTCATCTCAATTTTGCCAAGAAACCATTTATTTCCAGTAGCCTTCAGACCTTGAGGCTTACTGTGCACTGCAAAATGGATTCTTCAGGGAACAATAAAAATAAGAGAGCCATCCTTAGCCTTTGCTTAGCACATTAGGAGGGATACTGTACTTTGGAGAGTATACTTGTCCACAACATCTTATGCACCACACCAAGACCCTCACTGCTGTACATTTTCAGATGATTATCTGAAGCTGAAATTTCTAAGCGTCTAATGTGAAGTAACCTCCTTTTCATTTGCAATCTATATGGAAAGGACAAGAAAAATCCATGCCTCCTTAAACCCTCCCCACCTACCAAGGGCTATCCAGTCACCTTTACCATATTCTTCAATTTACAGCTCAAGGCATAGTGCCAAGTTTTACATCACTACCTCAAATGTTATGCTGCTGTGGTAAGACCCGATTACGCCATGCCTGTAAAAGCTGTGTCGGTGCCAAGGTACACAATTTGTTGGTATGAGTGCCTGCCAGCCTCCTTCAATGGCTTTACTGAAATGGAGTTCTCAAAATGACTTGCTCTTGCAAAAACACTGCCAGAGGTACAATTCCTATTGAAGGTCAACATTTCATGCAAACTATTGAACAAGATGCAGAGGAAGGTGTGTCGAACACAACTCCCTGGCTCAAACAGTGCTTGGAAAGTTAAGCAGTGACTAGACCCTGAGCAGGGGGACACCGAGCAGGTTTTACTTACTGTCAAAGCTTCTGTGCTGCGCTGTTAGAGTTGTCTGCACAGAGCGACCAGCCTCTTTCATCATGGCTTCAAATTCACTTCGGCTTTTGTTTGCAAAATTCTCCTCCATCTCGCTGGTGCAGCAGGTATAGCCTTGCGGGCAGATTCGCAGGTGCTCCCCTAAAATGAGAGAAAACACAGTTGAATGGCAAGGTCTGAAAAAGGAAGTATTTCACTGCAGACAACACCAGCATAAAAATAGTCCAGATCCCTAGTAACCTGGATCTGCATCAGGCTTTACATGTTTACCCGCTAAATTGAGTTATCCTGCATTAGTATAGTGGTTGGTGTGAATGCAGGTACAAATTTTCTCACTGTTGACTGTGAAGGAAGGAAAATTGAAGGAGATAAAATTCATACATGGGGCAAGGAGAAGGGAAATACAAGCGTCTCCTGCTCAAAGTCTGCCCTAGAATCCAGCTCTGCCTAGAATCCCACAAGACATGTAAGTCTCTGATTAAATGACATACTAGTCATCCTCATTAGACTTGACATGTATATTAAAACAACTGTTTGAAACTACTTTGCCAAGAAAAATAACCCAACTCCAACACCCTCCTCTCTTCCTAAACCAACTCCCCGCAAACACCTATCATGAGAAGGCATTTCCATAACCAGAGAGGTGAGACTAGTGAGAAGTTTTCAAAAGACAAGAGTCATGTTGAATGCCAGTGGAATTTGGGTGACTAATTCCCCTCCACACATTTTGAAATCTGCCCATTTTTCAATTAAAATTTCAAACTTCTTCAATTAAAAATTTATCTCGCAGAAAGAGACAAGACCACTCAAAAAAGGGCTGCTATGACAATCACTGACTGAATATACCTTTTGCTATAGGGAAGCACAGGAAAGGTAAGAGGATTCGGCAGTCAGATTGAAAAATTCTTCAGTATGGGAGCACCTCCTCGCCTCTGCAATCTCTTTATTGTGGATAAGCAAGCGTTTGCATAGACAGAGTCAGCAACATTTTAAAAATAATTGCTTAAGTTCTTATGAGTCCTCACAAACAAAGGCACGTCCACCTGCAAATACATCCTACATGTTTCTCCTTACCCAGTAATAAGAATTCATTTGAATGAAATCAAACATCAGGGTTATTTTTTTAAAGAATAAAAAAACCCACCTTGTTCCAAGCACATGCTGAAATAAACCAATTACAAAGAAGTTACTGTGTTTAACATAGTTTGATTGGGATTACCAATGATTTTATTGGCAGTTTTACAGGACTGCTGTATTAACATCATAGCTGAGCTGAAAGATGTATTTAAAATCATGTTTTATCTTGTGTGTCTCAACAGCTCCAAATCTTGAACCTACACAGTCCTCCAGAGTTTCCCATTAAAGTCCTTAGCTATTACCAGCATAAAGCCCTTTGCAAATGGGTGCCTTAGGGTAAGGGGTCTTTGAAACTGGGCACGTGTCCCTACCCTTGTGGATGCCATGTCAATTAGTAGCCTGACTAAGAGCAATTTTGACAGGAGTGCTCTGTAGTTGATATATTTTACGCAGAAGCCATTCAGGATGAGTTTGCATTTTGCTGGCCCTCAGGTCCCTGCTCACAGATGGCTCTGGAGCAACCTCTGCAGGGCGCTGGGGTGAGCCTGCCCTTGGAAGACAAGTTATCATCTGTCTTTGCACCAGGAGAGCAGCCAGCAAGTGTACGTGACAAAAATTGCTGCTCACCAGCTTTCGTAGGAGAACAACTCCCACCATCAGGCTTGTGTTGTGCTGCCAGCAAGGAGGGCAGTGTGTCCTGTGGGCTCCTGTCTACCATGGGACCCCCTCCAGTGCCCACGAGCACCCAGGCACCACACCGTCAAAGCAACAACAAAAGCAGCAACTTGCTTCAATACAAAAACTAAGAGTCAAATATAAACATCACATGGCTCAATGCTTGCCATACCAAATGCAATTTAAGTTACAGTGCTTGCCTAAGCCTTTCCTTCCTTCATAAACTAGACTGTTGCAATTCATTCCCTGAACTCATTTCTGCAAAGCTGCATTTGTACAAGTCAGCGTGAGGATTGCCAGCATGTGACAGACAGGCAGAAAAAGAGAGAGATAATTTTTTGACAAGACACAGCTTTGTTTCCTGTCATGAAAAATTAAAAACTTTCTTCTTGTCCAGCCACTTCTGTCCAATTTCTGCTGCCACAGGATTTCTGACAAGGATCAAAGTTTTGTTGACAGTTGTCTTACCGCAGTGTTCATCCTCCATGCCGCCCTTGGTGCCCTCAGAACAAAGTGAGGCCTTTTCAGTGCCCGGCCTCTCTGAAAGGCCTATAAACAAGGCAATGGATCCCAAGGGATCCCAATGGTTCCCCAAACCCTACCTTTACCACCACCGGCTCAGCCGCTGATAAATTTTGCAGATGAGGTCCTGGTCCTGCAAGCTCTTGCACTTGATAGCACTCAAAAGCACGTGCACTCCCGCCACTTCTCCGTGCGCCATTACCCACCAGGGCTTTCAGGTTCAGCCTAAGCCACAAACAACCCATTACAAATCCCCTATTTTGGTAAACCAAGATAAAGCAGTGGGAACTGACCGCTTGGGGAACTGCCATCTGCTGGCCTGCTGCCAGTAAGCAGGGCCCGGCTGCGCAATGGTCTCCTACCCCCTCAGGAAGGATTCAGGCAGGAGACCGGCCCAAAACTAGGGGTAGCAAACATGGCTGCCCCAGCAGGGAGACACCTCCATGTTCCTCAAAGCTGCCAGTCAGGCGGGTTCCCTCCACACACAGCCCCAGGCTTTAGAAACAAAACGGAGGGGGAAAGCGTGTGGATTGCCTCTGGGTAAGAACAGGGCCTGCCCCCAGGAGAAAGATGGACAGGGAGGAGCTGTGCCCAAGCTGCCTGACGAACAATGAGGAGCAGCAGAAGTGAGAGGCGCACTAATTAAAACGTGACATGACCAGACAAAAACCTCCACACTCCCACCCCAGGCAAAGCAGAGAGCCTGTTTCAGCAGGATGGCATCAGTCCAACGCCTCGCTGTGCTAGCAGAGCTTCAAATAACCTCCAGCCAGCCGGCACCACAGAACAGAGGGGAAAGAGACAGGGGGGGAAAAAGACAGAAAGCAAGGGAAAAGTCACACCCTTAGCTAAAATTGCTTAATTTTACACAACTCTGTGAACTGAATATAGACATTTTTTAATGCTTGAACTCAGAGCAGTTTCAATCCCTTTGGAAGCAACATTTATCTTTTCTTTCTGCAGGCATTTGTATGGTACTCAGCACCACAGCACTTTATCTCAGTGGGAAGCAAAGTTTTTATCATTTGTCTTTGTAATTCATACTCAGTGCACAGAAAACAGTCTCACTGCACTATGAAAATGATTTGCTTTCTTTGCTTTTTAACCTGATCCACCTTGGAAACAATCACTATTATTATTTAACCTTTTTTTTTATTGACTCCAAAATAAATGCATTCTAAACTCTATTTTTCTCTCCTTGTATTTCAAAGTTCATTTGTTTGCTAACTTGCCGTTATGTCATTGCTGAAGCTGCACTATAAATGTCTGTGGATTCACTTGGCAGGAGATTATCTGTAGATATCTACGGAGAGCTAGAGGTGTTTTACGAGGAGTAAATCTGCAAGATACCGTGTGTGTTCTCCACTGCTGCATCAGATAAATTTCCCCTTGTATAGAGCTGACATGTTGCTAACTGCTTGCTCAAGAGCGCATGCTCTCGGCCCTGAGAAGAGCTTTACAGAAAGCAAGGGAGCACAGCAGAAGCCAAACCGGCAGCACGCAGAGGGCTGCTCCAAATCTTCTTGAAGGTAAAGGACACACTCCCAATGACTCGGGCCAACTCTGGGTCAGGCCCAAAGAGAATTACACTATCCCCTGTGAGTCTGTAACTGAAACCCAGCCATCTCTCCCCACCCCTTGGCTTGCAACCCTCCAGCTGAGCAGCTCTGACAGTAGAGCACAGACGTGCCCAGGGTACATTTGATGGCTCAGCTAGTACCAGCTCCACGCTGCCCTAAGCACTCTAGATTTAAGAAACATTTACATTCATAAGTAAGAGAAGATGAACTTTGGGATGTTCGGCCTCCCTTCAGAAAACTAATGTCTTGCCCCAGCCTTTGGCAGTCAAAATGTGTGGTTCAATCTGGGTGCCCCTGGAAGAGCCAGCTCTCCTGCCAAGGCTGCTGAGGTCAGGGAGGGATGTAACCCACCAGCTTCACAGTCTCTTTGAAAACAGAGACAGGGCAGAGCATGCATGAAAACAACATCGAACAAATATCTCATTTATGATTAACTGCCCTGGAGTAGAAGGAAATAGGCAGGAGGCTGATGACAAGAAAATATCACACTGCCTGGCTACGGGCTTGGATCGTCCTTCAAATACCCTCTCAGCTGCCTGGGTTAGCAGATCATTTTGGCTACCAAATTCATTACTGCATTTGAGAGTGCCAAATATTAAATCAATTGACCACTTTCCCCTTGGGGACAGAGCCAGACTGCTTTGTGGCAGGGTCCCTGCAGGGGGAATAGCCCTACCCACAGCCACCACTGACATGAGCTGAGACGGGGCTCAGCTCCGTGCTTCTTCCCCTGTGTGGCCACAGCCCACTCAGGTTCTCCTCAGCTGTGGGCCTGCCTGCCACGGGCTGTGCTGGGAGCTGCTGCGGCCACAGCATGTGGTGTAACACACCGAGGCGGCAGGACCTTAGCTAACTGAGTCCAGAAAAGCTCTCTAGCTGTTCACTGCTGCTGCGTTTCACCCCGCGACAAGGCTCTGTAGCCACAGAAACAAGAGAGAAGGGCAGTCCCAAGGGTGTAAAATCCAATACTGAGAGAAGAGTCCTCAGCTCCTTTAACCATGTAAATAGTGCTATTTCTATCCCTCTCACAGGATGTTGGAGGCTGAATTCATTACAATGTTCACAGAAGGTTTGGGGTTATTTGGATGTGTCAGAGTATCTAAATGCAAATTATTACAAAAATCATTCCTCCCAGAGGTTAATTTATTTCAGGCTGTGATAAATCTGTCATGATTCCTCCCTCATAGTTGCAACCCTCCTCCCACTCCCTCTCTCCAAACTGCTCCAAAAACCCATCTTGCACTCCCAGACTGAAACTGACCCCCAGCTGCCTCAGTCCAGCCTCCCACACCAGGATACTGACAGCCCAAACCCCCTCCTCGGGGATTTCTGGGTGCACAGGTCTCAGGCAATCAGGCTTGCTGAAGTCCCACACTGCTGAGACCCCCTCCCCAGGAAAAGCAGGGACACCAGGAGGCACCCCCGACCCAGTACAGCCGGTGAGGACGAGAGCACCTGGCAGCCGAGGAGCTCCAGTCCTCTCCTGCTGCCCCTGGTAGGCACCACTGCCTGCTGGCCTCTCCCTCTTCTCACCTAAATCCCATCCAGCCTAATGAGCATCACAGTCAGCAACAGAGGACAAAACAGTGTAATTCAGGCCATGGGTTTGGTTTTTGTTTGTTTTTGTTTTGTTTTGTTTTGTTTTTTTAACCATGTCAGAGTGTGTGCAGCTGATGTAAAACGAGCCTGAAGGTGGTAGAGATGTTAAAAATAACTTGCAAAGAGGCAGTGCAATGAAAGTAAATCGCCTTCCTTATGCCTCCCAGCTTTTCCTGCTTCAGGTGTTCCTGTCCCCATCCCTCTTGAAACACACCTTTAAAGAGAGCATGATTTAGTGCATGCTGATAAGTAACTGACAGCACAGCCTCTAGCACTAGCACCACAATGCTACCTTGAAACCCAGTCTTGTCACAAGTAACTCTTAGCGGAAACAGGAGTACCCAAAAACCACTGGTACTAAGAGCCAGTCCTGGCTGACCGCCCTAGGAAGAGCTCTTCATGCCCTTTTCGCTGTAGATGTACTGAGGAACACCAGCTGGCAAGCTGCTGCCAAACACATACACCCCATAATATTTGTGGTGTCCCATAAGGTGTCCAGGTGTACAGCTGGTCTCTCATAGTAGCTGCAAACATCAAACTGAACTGGCTACCAGACTGCTCTATTAAGGAGAGAGCAAATCAGGAATTTTCCCATATTGCAAAGGCAGGTGTTAGCTAAGCACTGTGCAGCCTGTTTCTTTGATTTGCAGTCAGCTGCCGGCAAAATACGGTATCTTCTATTTTCTGATTATGTATTAAGAGTATTGTCTTTTTTGGCTTTGGTTCGCACATTATGTCAGGGGAGTCATAGCAGGCCTGAATATTAAGTATTGTAGGACAAACCTTCACACTTTGATCAAAATGCACTGTGCCCTGTTCCCCCCGATCTTATCAATACCATGGGTTGAGGATACACATGGTGGGGCAGGGCTATGGGCTGGCCAAGAAATCAGGGGCAGAATGCGGTCATGAGGAAGGGCTGTGCTCATGTGAAGTCATGATTTTCCTGCACTTTCATACCAAGAAGCACTCTCAGGATAAGAAGCAGAGGTGGCAGGGTGTAGCTGGGAACCAGCCCCGCCACGGACTTGGTGGGTATCATGGACGAGCCAGACTAGGAACTAAGACAGCAAGGGGGAGAGAATAGCCAGAGAGAAGCTGTCTGCTTCACCAGCACCTGCAGGAACCCCTCATGGACCTTAGGGCATGCTACGCAGCAAGACCCAGGTTAACCTCAGCCAGCCCAAGGCCACCCCAGAGCAGTGTCACAGCTCACACGTGTAGGACAGTGGGGAAGAGGCAGGTCCCGTCTCACCAGCTGTGTCCACACCAGCCCCCCCACGCACATCGCTGCTGCCTCCCGACCTCAGTAAGGCGAGAGGGACCTGCCTCTAGCACAACCAACTCCTATTTCTCTTTGCCACCACTGAGGGAGTAGCTGCGTACCTCAAGGGACTGATAACAAGGGCATGAAGTCTTTTCAAGCTGCACGCCACAGGTCTGAATTTGTCCCATGTCAGCAGCTTTTATAATGCCTTACCATCTGACAGCTGATCAAATAGCTTGTGCTATCTGAGATGAACTAATGTTTTCGTTCCAGATAAAGAAAGCAAGCACTACGTTCCACATCAGTGATAAAAACAGCAAACTGGAAAAAATAGCTAGAGAATATGCTTATTCTGTTAAAGCAACGCATGCGTTTAAGACAATAGCAAAACATTAAACGCTTGTTTCCACAGCTCATCATTCAGACCAGGATTATACCAACAGAAGTGAACAACCAAAGCCAGATAATCCAGAAGATTTTTTCCGTCCACTCCTTACCTTTCCACTCCTACCAGAATTTAAAAACTATCAAAACACTGTTAACTGAGTAAGACAACTTAATCTGGCTACTGCGTGGGGTTGGCTCCCTACCAGGTTAGCACTGTCCTGTAATTGCATGACAGTGAAACCCTGACACGGTGAATAGATACAGGTATTTCTGAGAAATATCCCAACTGGCATTCTCAGAGCAGCGAACCACTGATGGGTGGGAGGGCTTTGAGACTGCCCTGTTTCCTATGGACACAGGCTGTTCAAGTCAGGAGCCTGGCTCCCAGGGAGCCGGGCGGGAGGGTGTAGAGGAGGCTGAACAGGACTTCCATCTGTATTTGCTCTGTTCGTGTGTTGAAATACTTCAGGCTTTGAGGCTGTCAGCTCAGTGTCACTCTCACACACTGGAAGTGTGGTATCAATTTGTTTAATCCTAGACCCTGATGTCAGAGGAATTTATAAGGCAGGCAAACATGGGCAAAAAAAGTTAATTAACAGAGGAGAAAGAGCCACCTCCATGTCCTGGAAAAATATTAAGTACAGAGTAGATAAAAATGCCTTCAGAAATGACAGTCTGAAAATCCTAATGTCATCTGTGTATGTTACAGTGGCAAACTGCCCAAAGGAAGGGAACAGAGAAAGTGTCACAAATGCTGACAACAGACTTGATTCTTACTGAAAAGATCTGCATGAAAGCACTTCACCCACGCATTGCTCCTTTGGGTTTTGGGAGTGTCTTTCTAAATGAAGCAGAACACCCCTTCCATCATTCTGCTCCCCCAGTTTCTCACTCAGGACCTGGATCTGCCTTTAGTTAAATGGGCCTGACTCTGCCTCTGAGCTGTGCACACGCAGCAGGAGCCAACACAGGGTGCAATGATCCAAGACTGTTTAAGGACAAAGTAAGAAATGCTTTATAATTTGCAGCAGAAGGTATCTTTTTCAGCAGTGAAAGAATGAGGGCCAAATCCACACATCCCACAAGCAATGAAGGACCTCTCTCTAGCAGAATGGACTGAACACACCAAAACCCAACGCTTCTCAGATCCTCTTCTGGGCACTGGACCCACTGCTGGGGAGCTCCTGAGCAGGTCTCTGCTCCAGGAAAGGAGACGATCCATTACGAAAGGCTTCAAAAGGGAGCCAGGACATGGTCTACAATTAGCACTCTCCAAATAAATCAATCTTGAAAGAAGCCTTCAGTTCAGCCTAGACCAGTTGCAAGGATCATGGAGAAACACACAGGGAGTTCACTGTTTACAGTCTTTCCTCTCCTCTTCTCTGAAGAACAGAAAACTCTTAAAAAGAATCTTAGACAAGGGAAGAATTATCTTGTCTCTTCACATAACATTTGTGGGGACGTATTGAAGTTGTGTGTCATAATCCATCACTATCAACCTCTTTCAGAGTTGTCCTGAGCACATCAGCTTCTCACCAGATGTTGTGTTTGTGTTTTTTTTTTTTTTTTCCTTTTTCTTCTTCTTGGAACAAAGAGTCTTTTTATCCTCAGTTTGATGCAATCTAAAATAAGATCAAACTGGAAACCTATCACTCTTATCAGATGCAGCCTCACTGGAGGCTTTATAACACCATAAATATGTTATTACATAAGAGGCAAAGCAATTCATTAAGCAGAATATTTTTTACCAATTTCTTCTCAGAAAAGTATCTACTGCAGAAACTGTCAGCTCTTCCCCAAGCTGCCAGAAGGATCAGACTGGAAAAGGAGTCTCGGTAGTAAACTGAGGATTAAAGATGCAGTTCCCACTAAAAGGTTTAAGAGGTGAGAGCTTTTGGTTTATTCTCCATTAAAAAAAAAAAAAAAAAAAGTTTGGGGGCAATAATTCATATAATCCATGACAGGAACTCGAAGAAGGATTCAGTCAAAAACAAAAGGCTTTTCTAGTCCCCCTGCTGAAGTCCTGCAAGGAATATGGTGATACTGCACTTTGGGCTATTTTGGGATAAAGAGACTAAGAAGTTTCAGAAAGCTTGTAAGACTGTTGCTCCAGAATGGAGAGGGCTTGTGGCCAGTCCCAGTCATTTCAGTGCAAAGAACAAACCTGGATTAACCTCTCATGGAGAAATTAGCATTTAGAGAACATTTCCTTCTAATCCCAGCAAAGCTGCTCAAGCAGTAGATGCCAGTGGGAAAACCATACAAACCATCTCTCTGGGTTTCAGACACATGCTCAACGCCGGGTTCCTGCAAGGCACCCCCTATTTCTTACCCCTCTGCCGCCCTCGCGGGACGCTGCGGTGAGCAGGGTGTACCATGCCAGAGGAGGAGGCTGGGCACGATGCACAAGTGGGCTGTCACGGCTGCCCACCTTGAAGAGCCACGCTCCTGGCTGCTGGCTCACCCACGCGAGGACACTGCCTGTCCCTGCTGAGCACAGCTACAGACACTGCTGGTGGCACTGGGGACGGCTCATTCCCCTCCTGCAGGAGGATGTGTGTGTCCAAGAAGGATCTTGCCTTCTAGCAACAAAAATCTCCCGGGGGAGAATAAACTAACTTGAAAACTTTAACCGCTCTGTCTGCTGGTAAGAATGAAAATGACTCCTGAGTTTGCAAAAAGACTTGTTTTTAAGTACTTATTAAACAAAGTTCCTGGAAATTCTGAGTGTTCACAAAACCAAAATGCCTATGCCTAAAAATTTAAGAAATTAGGTTTAGTGACACTCATTAATCTTAAACTTCATAAATGTGTGTACACTTTTCAAAATTAAAAATAAAAAGGTGCATATAATGTATTGTCTGAACCCCACAAATTCAAGATCATCCTTTTTTAGATCTTTGTAAAAATGTAAGAGACTTTATCTATGCAGAGTTGTTGGTTTCTGCCATAAATTAGGAGTGCTTATACCTCCTCTAAATCTCTTTGCTGTATGTGTTGGCAGGGGTGTGGGAAGGTGCAGGATTGGAGGGGCAAGTTCTGGGTGTTGTGGGCTTTTTCACTTTGCAACTTGAAGCTTTTTTCTTGTCAGCCCCAGAAATGATTGGTTCTTCTTCAGCTACTGCTTTGCTTTATTTGTCTCATGAATGTTTTGGCCGGCAGCAAAAGTGCTGAACAACTCTGGAGCCCCTTCCTACAATTTGTGCCACCAGGAAAGGAAATGGCAAGTACAGGGTCATCTTGTGGGAACATGAAATTGCAGACTTCCAGTTCGACAAAACTGATGCAGCTGATGCAGAACTTGTGTGGACGAGCACCAGCATCAAGGCTGGAGTCTACAGAAGCCTCTGGCCGCTGCGTTTGAGAGATCTCAGCAGAAGGAATTCAGTATGATGCCTTTCACTTCTGGCTGCACAAGCATGTAGGTGAAACCTGTGCCATCGCTCTTCTTTTTATGCCTCCATTTGATCTTCCAAAAGCAGATTACAAAAAGCTGCCTGTAAACCCAAAGATGCGATAGATATCCATAAGGAGCTCCTCTTCCACCCTTAAAATTAATCCGGGGTACGAGGAGAAGAGGGCACCAGTCTGGTCCTGCCACAACCGTTTCACAAACAGACTTCTGTTTCCACAAGTGTCAAACCGTCATCTTTCACCCCCGCACAGAGGGGTGACCCAGAGGACTGGGTTTAAACTGGGATGAACATTTAAAACTCCAACGCCCTGCTAGATCTCAGTGTGGCTCACAGTGCATATGCCCAAAATTTTACCAGAGAAATTTATTTTAGGCAACTTCTGTTTGAAAACTTAATGGAAGTGTAGCTGTTCTCCCCTGAGCGTCAGGAACAGATGACTAAGAAATGTTGCCAGTATCTGTCTTTCAGCGAGATTAGTGTTGGGTTTGTGTGGTATCCTATTTATAACTTTGACAAACACCTCACCCAATCATTTCATACTTAATCATAGCTGTCTGCCCAGCTCCCTTCAGAGAAAAGCTTTTCAAAAAAGTATGTGCCAACATAATATGAACAAAAGGAAGCAAACCACAGTCAAGAAAAAAAGACCTGACTCCCAAAACCAGCAACCAGCAAAAGCTCACGAGCTATACAGAAACCAGGTCTTGGTAAATCATAAGGCATAATTAGAGCATCATTATTCATGGGACTGCATTGCTATAGTTAGTCAGTGTTTCCACTGTAAACCCCTATTTTCATAGAGGTTTGCAGCTCAGCTGCAAGGAATTAGTCTGTGATGAAATTTGGCAGTAGAAATTTTAGAGCAAGGACTTTTTTTTTTTAAACCATTTAAAGATATTTCCTCCCCTTTCAATTTCCCTCTTACTTCTGAGGCTGTAGCAGTACTCATAAATGAAACAAAACCCACTTCTGTGTGCTCTTTGATGTTTGGTTATTGTGGATGTCTCTGTGTGGTTAATGGGACCAAAAATATCAATTTAGCAGGGATTTTCAAATATGGAAGTCTTAAAAAATTGAAGTTGCAATTCCCACAACAATTACAACTCAACTTTCCTTTAGACGTATTCATAAGTATTACCATCTATTGTGCTAATTGCTATGCATTAAGGGATCTTCACATTCAGAGTAACTCTGCATATTCATCTAGTGCCGAAGATGGGTTTACATTTCATGGGATAGAGCTGCTAGATTTCTTTACATTTTTCTTTCTTTCTTTGAAATAGCATTTCCCAGGGATTATAAGAGATTACTTGCTGCTGAACTCGCCCCTAAACCCTGTGGTTGCCCAGCTGCTTCCTCCCCACCTACCTGACTCTTCCATCAGGGCTCACACTTCAGCATGTACGCAGGCATGGTTGGGACCACTAAGAGGAAGAATAAGGAAGGGAAAGGGGCAGGAGAAACGTCTCAATGGGACATTTTATCCCAGACAATATTAAATGGAGCCTTTCACAATATTTTCAATCACTCAAGAGAAAGACTGCTGCTTGCATTTGCAAGAACATCAGAAGAATGCATTTACTCTTTTCCAACTAGCTCCAGCTAAAGCATCCTAGAGATTCAGCATCCCCGGCTATGAATGAGATTTACTTTCACAAATACCGACCACACGCTAGCAAGGTACAGCAGTCTCTGGGGCCTGTGGTTGTCACTGCATGCCACAAGCAGCACACATCAGAAGGGAACTTCTTCAAGTGCCGTCCCAGTTCAGAGTGGTGGAACAGTCACCCCGCTTGAAAAAAAACAGTGCAAAACTGTGAGCTTGAAGACTTACGAGCCTCAGTCTGCAACCGGATCACTGCGACTGGTTTGAGTGTTCATACCAATATCTTTGGTGCACAGGTTTTTAAATAACGGACTAGTTTATCTAGGTAATTCGATTTTCTAGTGAAACAGATGCCACCATGTAACACTATAATGCTTCAAACCCTGTAGTCCTGGACCTTGATATTGGCATATGGGAAATCGGGCCACCTCTGAGCTTCTAACACCTTGCAATGTTCATGCCTTCCTTGGAGCTCCACACCGCAGCACTAACGAGCTTCCCCTCAGACAGCCTGGCAGAGCTGACAAAGAGGAGACTGCCTGCACACAGTATTCCGGAGGGCAGCTGCCACCAACCTCCCTGAAATCCCAATGCACTCTTCAGAGGACTAGAACAGCAACACCATCTCTTCTGATTGGGAGGACAGCACATACACCATCACCTTGACCACTCTGATTCGTGAAAACCATAAAAGAAAAATTATGTTTCTAGACTGAAAGTATTTATCTCTGCTACAAACTGTAGCAACCACAGTATTTACGTTGCAGCAAGGACCTGAACTCCTGCCATGTCTTAAAAACAGTACAAAGCAGGATGCCTAGATGTACTACTTGTATCCGCCTCTCAAGGTGGTAGTTAGAAATTAAGAAGCAAATGAGCTCAATAAGATTACTCGTGTACCTTCAATCATTTACAGGAATGTTAGCAAGATCTTGGCTTCAGAGGGCTGGATCACGCTTTCCCGCTGCAGCCATTATTAACCTGACATAACATGTTCATAGAATAAGAGATGATAACGATGCCATAACTGGTCTCCATAGAATATAGTTATGATTAGTGAATATCTTAGAGAAACTGTCATTCATTAAGCACTCAGCTAAATGCATAAAGATGGGTGAAGGAAAAGCTCTGCAATTTCAGGAATTTATAACTTGAAAAAGGTCTGTTCTTGACATTTTGGTTATTGGGTCTTTTTCACTTGAGTGTGGCTAAGAAGTGGCAGATTCAGTTAAAATGCAAACTGCACATTTTTTTTTTTTTTTTTACCTCTTTTCCCCTGAATGTAAGCATTTAGTCTTCTGCAGCTACCTTAAAAGATATCATGGGCTAGTCAGTAAAAGATGCAACTTTTAAAAACTGAATTTAGTTCTTCTGATACTGTGTATCCAAGTAGGTACGTTAATCTCATCTGGGAAAATCTGTAGTGCTTCAAAGTGCATCTCATTCATCCGGTCCCAGGTATTGAACTAGTTCTAACACCAGGATCCCAAAGTGGCAAGGTCTCCTTTTGATCCCACTGTTCTCTGAGCTCACCAAGATGCTTTTGCTCTCAAGTAATCATATTCTTTGTGCATCATGGCACAACAATACTGTCACCAAATTTTTCTTTCCTGTCTTAGCAAGAAAGAAGAAACCATCTCCAGGTTTCAGAAAGCAGTTTTATCAAGTCTGCAAGTCAACTCCACTTCCAGGTTCAGTTAAGCCAGTGGGAAATGTTCTTGGCACTCTTAAAGATGTGACATACTACCTCCACACGTTCACCAGTCTGGCCGCTATTAGCATAAGTCATGAATGTAATTCAAAAGCACTTTCTCTTTTTGCAAGGTCTTAGGAAAAAATTAATACCAGTCTGACCAGTAAGTAAATGACACTATGACTACCACCACAATCGATATGTTTTTCAGCAATGCCTTGCAGCGCTCTTTCCCCTGGCCCTGCCCACCTCTTGGCTTGCTTCTGAGCTACTGACATAAACCCAAGTACTCACAGAGAAGCAAAGGTTCCCAGAGCAGATGACTGTTCTGCAGAGCAATCATACTTGTGCGTAGGTTGCTTGCCTGCCACTAGCTAACTTTGTGGCCTTTACTGACCAATTTGGTAGGAAACTGGAGAGGATGTGCTTCTCTGAGCACCCATGGAAGTAAACACTGTGCAATTCTCTTGGTTTTGGTGTTTATAAGCAAGTCATGTTTGAGCCTTCAGGCTTCCCCAGGGTACTGCTGAGGGACTCTCCTTTCCTACCATATGGGCTCACACAGCTTGAATGCCAGTCACCATGAGCCTCAGTGAACCTGCACTGAAGAAAATTCAAGTGGAAATCTCACAGGAACAGCTGTTGTCACTGGGGATGCTTAGAAACAGGCTGGGCGAATGGGTCTAAATAAATACTGAGCAACTCTTATTTGCTGTATCCGCTGAGACCACATTGTCCCAGAGGACTTTTTCATCCTCCATTTCCCAAGATGTTATGACCTGTCTAACTCCCTGGCCGGGGCACCAGGCAATGGTATAGATTGCAGGCAAGGTTCTTGCACCTCATCTGGGAGTCAGGACAACACATCCATCAGGACATGCGAGCGACAGTCAACTATACTTACCCAGCATTAGAAATAAGAGGGTACAACAAGATCTGCACCTTTAATTGCATCCTCATTCCCTGTGACAGCTGAAACCCCTTTAATTAATACACTTCACACACTGTCTATTTTTGATCTAGTTCAAATCCCAACCATCAGCACAGCATGTTTGTCCCATTCCTGCTGAGAGCCCCCCTGGGACTTCTGATGCCCATCACTCCACCTCGCTTGAGCAGCAAGACAGCAGCAGATAACTCTCCCCTGCTACAAAATACTCCCCTCCCTTCCCTTCGGAGTATGACTGGCTCCCTCAGCTTCCTCAGCAGTCCAGATCACCCTCCTTCTCTTGGCATACGGAATTTAACCCTTTAATAAAACAAACTCCCTGTCTTCCACCTGTCCTTCAGCCCTTGTCTTTGAAATTCCACCGTGAGACTTCTCCGTTACATTTACGAAAGGTAGGTGACTGATCTCCTGTAACCAACAGATCCCGTATGTCCTTGCACACATAGGGCTTATCAGCTACAGACCGTACTGCATCACTGCAGGAAGGAGAAGATGGCATGGTGGCTCGACTGCCATCTCTTCTTGTTCCTTCCCAGGCTCTTCTCACTGACACAGATTACCCACTCGCTCTTTCTTCTGCGTCTTCTTCAACCCCTTTCACGCCAATCCTGTGGTTCCTCACATTTGTGTGAAGTGAGCAAGCAGTGCTGGAGTGGCAAAGTCCCCACTTCCCACACAGCACGTTGCAATCCCCTGGCTTACTGGGGACACGGAGGAAATATCCCTGCTTTTATCCCAGCACGACCTTCCACTGACAACTGGCTCCTACCTCTGCTTACAGAGTTCTGCATCTGCCTTAGTAAGATATTTATGAGGGTGTACAAACAACAAAACCTGCACTTTGATCAGCGGTTGCCTTAAGCCAGCAGAGACACTGAACTACTGACTTCTGAGGCAGCATCTGACACCGACAACAAGTCGGAATGGATCAGATCTCCTTGCAGAGGAGCAGCTGGTAGAAGTCCAGCCCCTTTTCAACATGATGCAAAGCACTTGCTGCAACTTCAGGTCATTGCCCACCTGAGGCCTGAAGCTGCTCCCACTGAAGTTGATGGTAAAACTCCTGCTGACTTCAAAGGCTGAGGGACCGGACCCCCAACATTTTCAGTTCTTGTAAGCAGGTTTAGCCAATTTGAGAAGTGCTTTCATATCCATCAACCCTGTTCTCAGCAGCAGAGAGAGGTTTGTCCCAATACAGGCAAAGCCCTCTACTCAATTACTCTAAATCCAACCCTATACAGTGATCAGCCTGATGTCAGGAGCTGGAACAAAGTGTCCCTTTTCAGAAGTGAAGCATGCTGCAAGTAGGATGCTTTATAGACACTACTGGCCTGAAACAACAGTTTCTCCAAGGTGGAATTTGTATATTGTATGCCAAATGGCCAACTAATTCCTAGCTATGACCCTTTAGACTCTAATTAAAGATGAGCTTCCTTCACAAGTCCTGGAAGTATTCTGATTTTATGTTTTTGCCTGCCAGAAGATGTAGATTTCTAGATGAATTTTAGGGTTTGTTTCATTCCAGCCTGAAACATGATATTTCAGTGAAGGGATCCAAGGGTCACAAGAACAAGTTAGTGTATACTTCCTGAGGCAGTTCAAAGCTACCAAGATTTTGCATGAAAAACAAAAAGAGTAGAAGAGTTTCAGGACAGGAAAATGATCTCAAAGCCTTATCACACTCTTACCTGGGCAATTTTCAGTGTGTCCTTTATTCATATTATCTACTTTAATTCCTAGCAAATTCCACTTTCATTGCCGATTTGTATTCAGAGAAGACAAACGGAGCAGCCTGCAATGCAGCAGAAGTACTGTACTTTTCAGAACTGTTGTCATTTTGGAATATCCTAGTCCTTCCCTCTTCCCTGAATGCTTCACCAAATAAAACCCACAAAAACCCAACAAATCCACACCACTATTCCAATTCTGATGGATCTCTGTTGTCTTTAGAAGACTCTCTACTGTACTCATATATTCATTTGACCGAATGGGGAGTGGGAAAGAAATTCAATTACATTTTCTCTCAAACTCCCATGTACCAGGAAGTACCAGGTCAGGATGCTCCTGAGCACAGTGAGTAGGAAAGATCAAGTCCAAAGAGTGTTTGTCTATTTGATCGCTGTGACCCAGCACTGAATCCAACCCTGCCTCCCCTTTCCATAAGCTTTCTTAGCTCGCCTTAAGCAACACCTCAGTCTGCTTCCAGCAGTGGGTCGCGGCTCCCATTCCAGCAGGAATCCTCTCTCTGCTCAGCTGCGTGGGGCTGAGATCGGCTGTCAAAGGGGAGGCCTTGCCTTAAAAAGCAATTAATGCAAAGTGATCCTATGGTATGGGTTATGCAGGAGGGCACTCCAGAAGATCACAGTCCCTGTAGCCCTGAGACCTGTTGCTGCTGGGAAACCTCTGCATTACAGCAACCTGTTCAATTCAGCCAGCCTTACCTCTTCTCAGCAGTCTGTTCTTCTTTGCATCTCTTCCTCAGACCTCACCCCTTCAAATTTCTTTTCCATCATCTGTACTGTTTCCTCATCTCATAGATAAGCAGCTTGACAAAGGCACGCTAGGAATTTTAACTACCTGAATGCAAAGCTGAGCTTGTTTGCTTAGTAGGACGAAATAAACCCCATCAGCTGCAATGCCATGGATTCATTGTCTCTGCAAGGCAGAATGGGCATCCCTGTGGTGTTCCTTCTTAAAAGAAAACGAACTTTTCATAGGAGTGCTCTCAGTACCTCAGAAAAAGAAGCATTTAACAGAGCGGCCTTACTAAAAGTATGTGTTGCAACAAGGTTTATGATCAAGTGGTTTATAATAATAAACTGTACTTCACAAAGCCACCAAAGCAAAGGCACTGTTTCTCTCACTTTGAGCTGGAGACCTAGAGCTCAGCAGCACTACGTACCCTCAGCCCCAGGCGGGCTTGGGGAAGGCCCCAAAGTGTGCTGCTGCCTGCTGGCACCTGAACCGCAGGCCACCATCCTCTCAGGTGAGATGTAAAGGACTTTGGCACCATGTCCATCTTGGATGTGCACAGCAAAATGGCTGGCAAAGATGGTCAAGGACCAGGGTGAGAAAAAAAACTCCACCGCGTCCCCTGAAAAAGCTCATTCAGAGAAAAATCTACCAGCCCTTTGGTCTGGGTGTCAGCTACACCCACCCATCCCCATGCAACGTGCTTGTGCACAAGCACCCGCACGTCGCCACAGGCTCATGCAGCGACTCCCCCTCCACCCAAGAAGTGGCTGGAGAACCCAGGAGGAACAAGCCCAGCAACTCAGATACAAATGTCAAACCTGTCTGTGCAGAGGGAGCAGGGGGGAATGTGGAACAGGCGCAAACCACAGTGCTCCTGCATAACAAGCAATAGGTCTTTCCATAACCAAAGTGAAAATATCACTTCCCTGAGGAATGGGGTATTAATTATAAGCCTATGCAGTTTTACCAATGCCTGCTACGTTTATTTTGATCCTTACTACCATACACATAGGAACAGCAATACCATCTTTTCTTGGAGGTATTAGACATTACAAACCTCATTTAAGAAAACAGATTTTGCCAGCAGGCCATCAGAAAGATAAGAAATAACCTGACTACACTCTAGGCCGTAATTGTTTCAGGATTTAGCCATTGAAAATACACCTTTTGTAGCCTGCTAGGGGTAGGAGATAGCATCTTTTTTAATCACCTTCGCTCAAGCCCTTCAGATGCTGCTTAACAGCTCTATTCAGACCTAGAAAGCACAATCCTGGGCTGTCTGTCATTCCTGCTTGCAATCACTATTTGTTTCCCATGCAGCAAAGGGTTGCTGTCAGCTAGGCTGTATTTTTTCTTTATCCTAACTGATGAAAGTAAGATTGTGGGAGGCCCTTACAAGAGCTTGTCTTTCCCAGCAGCACAGCCACTCTTTTGCTTTTGGTTCAGCTCCCAGCCCATGAACCTCTGTGCCAGTAAACGAAGCAGTATCTGGTGTTTGTATCTCCCACTGGTCACTGATATTTTTTTCCCCCAAGGCCTAACACAGCCTTTTCAACTTGTGTGCTTATTCCTCGTGTTTTTCAGTCACTGCAAATTTGGGTCAGTGTCAGCTAAAGTGGGATTGATAGCTGAGAGCTGGACCCAGACAAACCTTTGCTTGCCGGGGCCAGACCACCACAGAGCCCTGGGTGTGACACCCACTCTGTCTTTGCTTTGCCCGAAGTTTCTTGCATCTCCTGTGGGAGGGATGTCCCCCGCTGTGAAGCAGCGGCTGCTGCCCTCTCGCTTCCAAAGCACGGTCAAGACTCGGAAGCTGGATCTGTGAGCACTTGTACTGTTTGGATTCAGGACACTACATAGTGCCACAGAGCAGCAGCTGAGTGGCCCTGAAACGTGGCAGTCCTTAAACATGTCTCTTGAGGTCAGGGCAGGTGACTCAAAAAGGAAGCCCTTAGTCTGGATATCTTCCTGTCCACTCTGGCCATTAGTGCTCAGGGTGTTGAATTATTAAGATAATCTGATAAATATTTTTAAGAATGTTTTGTTATTTTGACTAACTCCAGGCATCATAAGAAGGCCTAGTTTTCAAATTGCACTGAAACTTGATTTCCAAATTCAGAGCCTCTCTTGTTGCAGCAAACCAAACAAGTTAAAGCAATGGAAGTAACAACAAATATCTGGTAGTAAATGGTGAAAATGGAGAGCATGTGCTAGACAGGAGCAGCCATCTTTCTGCACCTTTTATATGTTTCCAGCGTTACAAATCCAGCTGGAGTTCTTTTAAAATTCTCTTTCTGTTGAGAATAATGAAGTACCCAAGGTGTGTGTGGGGAGGGAATGCTGAATATCTAAGTGACTCTTCATGCCAGCTGTAGGCCCTGTAGCAGAGTGAGACTCGGGCTCCCACCCCATTACCTCTCGAGTTCGTGACATGATGCATCAGCAGGTGAAGCACCGCTGCCCCGTGGGGAGCCCTCGCCTGAGCGGTTGCCTCCTCCCTTCGCAGCAGCGCGGAGGTGCTCGCTCAGGGCTGCAGGCAGGAGGCTCAGAGGCAGCACACAACGGGGACGAAACAAAGCGGGGTGATCCCTGGGGAGGGGGTGCAGGCAAGCCACTACAGGGCTTCGGACAGGTCTGCTTCCAACGCGAACCCAGGAGCCCTCTGCTCCCAGCTTTCCCCAGCAAGTGCCTCTGCCTTGCCTCTTCAAAATCCCAGCAGATGCGAGCTCCCTGCAGGGAGTGCCTTCCTCCCTCAGGGCAGAGCAAGGCCGTGAGCAGCTATGCTGAGGGCACAAAGCTGAGGTCCCTCAGACAAGTTAAAAACGTATCTTTGTTGAGTGTGGAAGGGTTGCAATATGCTTCAGACTGTGCCTCCAAGCCAGGCAACGCCAGGGCAGTCTGTGTCCCAGAGCGGGGCATGCGTAGCGGGGACACAGCTGGTGCTGGGAGCTGCACACCTCCGCCTTGCAGGGCTGCCACGGCTCCCAGGGTGAGCAAGGGCTTTGGTTTTGTACTGACTCAGAATGGCAGATGTTGCCCTGAGATGGGAGCGAAATCACCACACAAAGCCTTTTTGAAAACACCAGGGAGCTAAGTGGTGTCTTTAAGGACAGCAGCAGGTTTATAAGGATGCTGCTGTGCCCAAAGCACATGGCGATGAGCCAGGCAGCCACGGTTGCTCAGAGGGAGAGAACGCCGAGCTGCAGGATCAAAGGAAGCCATCACCCACCATGCGGAGCCAAATCCATCAAGCCAGAAGCATGCTTCCCTCCCCACTCGCCCTCCCGCTCCCCATTCCACCCTGAGTGGATGCTGCAAGCCCCGGTGGCTTTTCCGCATCATTTGGACAAGCCTGAAACTTTCCTCAAACAACTGCCAGGTCTCTGCAGTGCGTCTCCCTGTCCTCTTATCTGCTCGGCTGCTGACGGCGTGTGGGAGACGAGCGAGGTTGCAGCACGCCACCTCCCAATAACAAGGCTGTATTTGATCTCCCCCTGACAAGGAGCGGCTGACACTCTTGTCTTTGTCTGCCATGCTATCACTGGCGTGCAGGGGGGGAAAGGAGGAAGAGATGGGGGTGGAAAGCAGTGTGGTCCAGCGGAGCCAGCCTGCAGCGCTTGGAGAGCCGTGCCAGCAATGCCAGCCTGAGCAGGGAGAGCCCAACCACAGAAGGGACAGCACTGCTGGCTCCCTGAGAGCCCAGGGCCAAGCTTGCTGCCCACCTCGGCCCCAGAGCCAGCCCCTGCCCTGCAGTGATGGCACAGAGCCACCGACAAATGTCCTCTGGCACAAACTTTGCTGCTACTCCCCTGGCAGAGAGAGTACTGCTCCCCAGCAGTTTCAGTTTTATACACTGGCTCACCTCCAGACAAGATTCTCCCTGTTGCTTGAGATATAAAAGAAACTCTGAGCACTTTGGGCCTCTACTGTCTGGGCCAAAAGCCATCGGTGCACTTTGGTATCTAACTGCTCACGGGCATTAGCTGCATGCAGAGCTGAGGACTTGGCCTCAGCGACCCGAGTGCCGGTCTCACAGCAGAGCATGTCCACTAAGCGAGTGAACAGTCATAACCGAAGAGGATCAGGGGCAACAGCCTTCCAGTAAAGCATCCCTGACACTGCCATTTTCTACCTGACTGCCTTAATTCAGCTGAAATGACTTTTCTAATTTAGGAAGCATTTCCCTTACATACTGCTCTAGGATTTTTCATAACGTCTTAATTAAGTGTGAACAGCATGGGAGGGAAAGATGTGAAGTATTGTGGAAGAAGTGGGTATTAATTTTATGCTATTGTTTAGTATTTTAATATACAATAGACAATCACAAGCTACAGTAGGTATTATAACATGTTGCAAAGATAGTGCATATGTGGTACGATGGCTCCCAGCTAGAACTGGCTTGGTTTAAGCAGTCATAAAACCAGTGTTCATGACAGTACGGTAGCAGGCTGTCTTCTGAGCCCAGATTGTTTTTAAGATATCATCTGCCATTAGCATTAAAAGGTATTCAAGGCTCCTTCTAGATTACCTTTTGGGAAAACGTGCAATAGGATGCAGAACAGATAGTTCGCTATTTGCTGTTTAGGTTTATCTTGAGGAACAGCTCTAAGAGCATATATCTGCTGGACAGGGGTTCTTGTGTGTGACATGCTGCACTGCATATCTAAATGTTTTTATTGGTTCTTTGCTTTGGCTGTATATAAAGCAAGGAATTTATTTTACATGTAGAGAGAGCATTTAAGTCAATAAGTGGACTTTTACATACTCTCAGCTTCAACAACCCGAGAGCAAGAGCAAAGAAATGTCTGAAAAGCCCTCTCTAAACCACCTAAGGCACTTGCAGAAGCC
The DNA here is from genome assembly GCF_018691265.1 of Tyto alba. Classification (NCBI taxonomy): domain Eukaryota; kingdom Metazoa; phylum Chordata; class Aves; order Strigiformes; family Tytonidae; genus Tyto; species Tyto alba. The sequence continues at coordinate 24,866,272 of NW_024881262.1, read as the reverse complement.
ACAGCACCCAAAATGAAATCTTTTGACTCACTTCATTTCTGTGGTCTAGTTCTCCCCCCAAGACTCCTTGGCATGTGCCAACAATATCTGGAATTTCTTTTCCACCTCCCATCCAAGCTCTGGACAGGGCTAGAACTGCTTTGCTCGCAAGATTAGACAGAGTCCTGTGCATTCAGCCCAGGATAGATACTGCAGATCAAACATGCCACTTGTTTCCAAAGACATTGCCTCCCCCACCACCTTTTTCCCAGTGTTTCTTTTCAGCGGGTTAGTGATGAGATTAAATTCTGCTCAGATGATCTGACTGGCAGCTCCCTTCCAGCCGCACATACAGCCGTGCCTGAGAGTACCTGCCAGGAACCTTTTCAAAACACCTTTGCAATTCACTGCAATGGCAACAAAAGAAGTTCAAGAACCAACACTTCATCCTCCTCACCCCTGCTTTCAGCTTCTCCTCATCTCCCCTGCTGACCACAGTGAGAGCAATCTCACAGCCCCTATTTAGCTGAAAAGGCACACCGTGGAGTTAAGCCTGTGTGTCTTCACGTTTCATCCAAACCACTCAAGTGGCAAGGAGCGAGACAGCCTGCCTGCTGAATTCCCAGTCCCCAAACGCTCCCCTGGCACCGTGAAAGCTGTCATTTGCATTCTCCAATTTCCAAGTGTTGAACAGAGTTCATCTGTGCCGAATACATCTCTACCCTTACCTTCCTTACCAGCTGTTTTACCTGCAATGCGCTGCCATTTGCAGCCTTATGCTTATTGTGTTCCAGTGATTCCTGTTTCACGTGCACAGCAACTGAAAAGCAACTAGGGGCCAAGCCTCCTTCCCCCTGATTCCAGTTGTTGTAGCCTTATTACTGCAGTGGGCTCAGGGGAGGAGATGTGTATATATATGTGTGCATGCATGTACGCATGCATGCAGCTGACGCTTACATTCTTTCCCTAACTGGTCACCTTGCAAATTCAGCCCAGATCTGGAGCATCCAGAAAGACAGGTTGCAGGGGAAGGGGATACCTCCAATACATGCTTATTATTAAACAAAAGATTCTGCAGGCTTAGTGCAGTTGCACTGTTTCCTGACCAGAACTGGGTGAACCTTTTATCGAAGATGCAAAAAAAAGCAATGAAACCAGCTCAATCTCACAGCTGCAGTTGGCTCAACAGACACCGCACACAAACAGCAACATTTGTTTATTTTGGCCATAACTTCAGTAAATCAGACTTTTAATACGGCTTACCTGAACATCTATTGTGCACAGCCATTTTTCAGAGCAGAATTGTTCTTCGGGATTGACTGTTTCAATGAACTTCAGCTTACAAATTGTCTTTGTTTAAAATGAATCACAGAAGAGTTCCCTGCAAAATGGCAGTGCACTTAAGCAGTTACTTAAGGGCTGTTACTCATTTGCTGTTTCAACTCCACCAGGGTCCCAGTACTGGTGTCACTAAATGATCTACATGAATGTGCAAGAAAGCCTAGTTCTTCCAAGTTTTCCAGAGGGAAAAATCCTTGTCAAACACCATTACAACCCAAAGACAGAGAAGACGCAGCAGGCAGTCTAGTAGCACAGGCTTGGACATAGCAGGCTAAATGTTTCCAACCTAAATTCAGCCATATGAGCACCACATCCTGCTGCTTCTTGCAACCAGCAATCCTGACAGCCCAGCTTGAAATTGGGGGCTATCCTATAGTCCAGAAACACTGATGGCGAAGTTGAATCTTTGTTACACTGCTCTTCCTTGTGAATTTATCATGCCTCTTTCAAAAGAGCCAATGCCATTCTGGGTGACCGCAAGCTACCAACATCTTAGTATCTCATCTCAGTTTGGAAAAGACACATGTCCCTGCTAAACTGCAGGTCTTGTGTTCTGTATTTACCCCCCCAAAAGAGGACAACAGACGATATATAATTGTGATTAGTCCTGACCATTAAGTACTTCACTGAAACCACTGTGTGCTTCACCACTGGGAAAACAACATCTGAGAAGTGGATTTTTTACTTTTCAAAACTATTGGTTAACATAAATTGAAACACAACACACGATGTTGGGAAACATCAAGATTTGCAGTCCAAAGGAAAGATTATGGTGTCTTCTTGCCTTTGGCAAATTCTGCACCCTACTTCTCCTGCATGAAGTACGTGAAGTTCTTCAAACAAGACTTGACTCCCTGTCAAGCACTCTTTCCTTTTGCACCTTCCACTTAGAAGCAGCAGATCGGCAGCTGGCACACCACTTACACTAGGGCAAAACCCCCAAACTTCCTCCCAAGAAAAACCTGAGCTATGTCATGGACTTCCATCCTGTGGCCTTCTTTCTATTCATTACCAGTGAGCAGACTCCCAAGCCCTGGTTTCCATTATGCCTTTCCTGTCCTACGCCTGTCTGCTCCGCTCCTGTGAGCTGACAGATTATTGAAGGCTACAAGAGCACAATTCTTGTACATATCAATAACCTGCCTGTTCCAGAGAATAAGCAGGCTGACCTAGCGGACACCGTGTGTGTCTCGGCTGAGAAATAAGGTCAGCAGGGAGTCATTGGGTATGGGATGTCTGGCCCCATCAGCAGTGTGCGTTTGCTGTTGCTTTAAAAAGTCATTCCTGTACTTGCTTCAGGGAGCACCTGGATTGGTAAGATTTTTATTTTTAATAACAGTGATAGTTAAGAATAGTCAGGTGAGTTGGGTTGGATGTACGGCCCAAATCCAACCTTCAATTACAGTAACAAAAGCAACAGCCTGTTATTAATGGATGTAGTTCTGATACAGTGAATTGGCTGGTGTAAGCCAGAGCAATTCAGCTGGCCCTCATTTGCTAATAGCTAGCATCCATTAATTATCCTTATTGCAGAGGAGTACGTGTAAGGGCTGCTCACATGCAAAGAGACGTCACTGCATCATTTTCAGCTGTCAGAGACTTCCACACAAGGACTAATCCTGAGCAAGCCTCCCCCATGCTACTGCCAAGAAAGAGCTTTTGATCTCTTTGCATCTGTGCATGTATTGGAGAGACAAGGGATAGATGAGAGATGATTTGGAAGGAGCTGGGCTACTGCCCGGTCCTTGCAAGACTCACTCCAAGGGTGTCTATGGGCAGATCCTGTGAGGGAAGGCAGATGGGAAAGTGCTCACTCCTCATTAGCAATTATTTCACACTACTGCCAGCAGTCATCAGCATAACACGGGTTCTGACTGCATGCTTGTATGGATGTACAGTGGTGCTTTCTTAGCTCTGGAAGAGGTCTTTCCACATACCAAAGAATTTACAGCCTAACTGGACATTACAGGAAAAGGGCAGGCGAAGGGAGCTCTGTGCAGAAGGGTACAGACTTGCTCAAGTTTATGCAGCAAGTCTGCAACAGAACCAAAAACTGTATCTACAGCTCCTGTATCTCATATTTGCCCTTTAACCACCAGGCTGTTCTTTGTGAGTCCTTGTGCTATGACTGACAGGCATGTAGAAAGAAGGGCCATCTGCATAGGCCAGAAAAATGCAGTATATCCAGCTTCAGAATCTCAAAACTCCATCTTTATACAGAAGTTTTGTGATAGAAAAAGGTTCTGTGAATGTCAGTATTTCCATATTATCACCGTCTGTACACAGATTGCCATGGCAGTGAGAATTTAAGAGATAAAAAAATGCAATTTAAAGATAAAAAACAGTTTAAAGCTGACAGTCTTGAGCAGTTTCAGTCCCTTGCATCTCTCATCAGTTTTCATTCATCTAATGTTTTCTTTTAATAAACTCAACAAACTCAGATGCTCGGAAGGGAAGTGCTGTACCAAAGAGTGCACTTCTCCATTCCCCCTCAGCATCACAGCCCAGGGGAAAAACGGCACTAATAGCACAGGGGAGGGCTGTCTCCTGCATCCAGTGTTTGCCGTACTGCATTACAAACCATGATCTGTTTTAACCTCTCACACCCATCACACCCACCCAGCCACAGCAGCTTTGCCGCACTCCTCTGGCAGTGTGTGTTTATCCTGGAGGAGTACAACACCCGGGGCAAGCACACAGGTATCCTCAGGCACTGGGTATTCTGGCTTCCGTAAAGAGGAGATAAACATGGTATCATGAAAAATGAGACAGAGCCTCAGAACCCTGCCCATGTACCCACTTCATTGCCATTTTGTGAATTCAACAATGAGCAGCTTTTTTAGTATTTCATTAGCCAGCTACCAAAAGACAAAAGGCCAGGAATACAGCCAAGCAAGTAAAATGATCATAGTAGTTACAGCAATAGCCACCTTCATAAAACCATCTTACACTACTTCACGGTAAGATAAAGAACCAGAAATTTGAAAGCAGTAACTGACTGCTATTGTCCTTTGTCCAAGGAAAACACCGACTCCTGCTATTTGGAAACACGAGACGAGCAGACTCGCTGGAAGTCTAGCTCTTGAGACAGAAACCATCCTGTAAATTCAGTATAGCTCTCCTGGCACGTGCCAAGGTATTTCTTCATTTCACTTCCCCAGCTAAACACTCCACACTAAAGAGCAAACAAGACATATGCAAAGGGCAGCTGGCACCGATATGCCCACTGAAATGGCCTCTGCTGTTGCAAAACACGCTGCTGGGCCAAACATGGGTCTGGGAATGGGAGATGAAGTCTCTCACTTTCAGGCCATTAATCTGAGCCTGGACGGGACAGTAGTTGTCACCACTTCAAGCTGTACTAGGGTCCGTGCAGACTTCACTGCTGATTTTAGCCCGGCTGAGGCCAAACGAGCATCTTTGCTCACACATGGGGTCCTGTCAGCATATATGGCACCTACCAACTTCTTGGGGAGCTCTACTTCTTCAAGAATTACAGGATCAGAAGAAAATAAAACAAGAATCCCTTCCTGATAGGATCCCACATTTCAGGGCTATCTCCTGTTCCCAGGATTGCTCCTACTGACCAGAGAACAGGGGAGGACCGTGCTGTACTTTGAGCTGGGAGAGCAACACTCTTGGCTTTACAAGAAGCTTCACGTTTGCCAGCAGCACTGTCAGTTTTTGTTCTGAGATATTTTGGGGCTTGTTCATACCTGAGACGAGCTGTTTCTTACATGCTTTCCTGTGTGTTTTTAAGTGACCTAGAACATTTGAGAGGTGTTTAATTTGAGAAAATACTGGGCTACATTTTGAGATTTTGTCTCTGCCTCTGACAGAGTCCACTTCTTGAATTCCCCCTTCATTTCAGGGAATAAAATGAATGCTTCCTTGCCCTCCCATAGTGCACCTTTGGTCTTTTGATGAGAAGCCAAGAGACAAAGGGCTCAATTTCTCTAGCCTGCACAAGAGAAGTGACAAGGAAAATTTGTCATCTCTGCCGCAGCATCCAGAAAGTTGACATGCACACCCAGCCTTGTGCCAATCAAGCACACATGCCCCGCAGGCTGTGAAGTCCAGGGGTATGAAAATGAAGGATTTTTAATGGCTCATTCCAGCACTGAGACTTCACAAAAAGTCATCGCTCTCGTACAACCACCGCATACGCTGGGGGAAACCTCAGTGAAATCCAGGTGTTGCAATGAGATGGGGAATCCACTGTGTGGACCTTGACCTAATCCTGTTTATGCTGTTCAGTTTTGGGAGAAAGAGGTCAGGTTACATTGGTGTTGAACATATTTCGGAACAAGAGAGCACAAATATTGTATAGGGCTGTTCTCTTTATTAAGTGGCGTGCCAAATTTCTGAGCATATACCATGCATTAGCAAGAGACAGTGGAAGGCTCGCAGTTCCCAGTATGAGGGACACCACGAGCCAGACCTTCATGTGTTGTAAATCAGCACAGAGATCCAGTGCTACGCCAATTTGAACTATCCAAACCGCCTGTGTTCCTGACTCAAAGTGGTAGAATGAATAGCAAGTACTGTATCCATATTCCTAATGATCAGAAATGAAGTGGTACGGGTAAGAAGAAATTGTAAAACAACAACGTAAGTAGTAGAATAAAAAAGGGAAAAATTGCTCATCATTTGCACCCCATCTGCCTTGAAAAGCAACAGCATTTTATTTCCTTTGGTACAGGAGGGTTTGCATAAAACATAAGCAAGGTTGTACAAACCCTTGGGGTTTAATTTGATTCTAGTTTATCTTTTGATCAGCACATCAAACAATTGTGCAGCATTTTCTCTTCCCGCCTCTCTTCCCAATTTCTAAAAGCTGCCTGAAATATCCGTGTGCTGTCTCTCATCAGGGCACCACAGAGCCTTCAAGGCAATGCCATTATGTTTAAAGTGAAGTCTTTGCCAAAACACCCCAACACAGGGACAGACCTAATGCCTGCAAAGGGCTTTAAACAGTAGATTAAACATGCCTTTCAGTTTTTTGAGCCTCTTGAGTGGAGAGGCTATTACTGGCTGGAGAAAGGGGAGGAGAAGGAAAAATTATTACCCATCACAGCAATTGCATGAGGCCAACCTTCTGCCGTCTATGCCACCAGGGACCCATCACAGCTAGACAGCAATCCAGATGTAAACATCTGTGACCTGTCCCCATTGTCCACAGACCAGATCGCTGGTGGAGTCTCATTTTGCTCACACCTTGGATTGCAGACTATTTCAGTGCCTGTTTCAAAGTGGCAAAGTCTTTGACCTCTCAGTGCCATGAGAAATATCAGATGTGACATTTGTGATAGGGGACAAGTCCAGAAGGAAGCCGTCCCCTGCCACCAAGAACCAAAGCCCCTCCGAGGTAAGTGGCCAGCTCAATGGTGCGATCACAGTTTATACAAAATAGTTTGCCTGGCTCATTCCATACATGCCTGGACATACCTCAGAGCTTGTAAGAAAATAATGATGTAATAAGAAAATAGGATTACATCTTCTTACCCAGCCTATAAACTGCACAGAACAAAACCCACGCTTTCCAACAGATTCGTGGGGGAAAAAAGGCCAGGAAACCTGACTGAGTGACCAGGGACAGTGCTGCCTCAGTTCAGGGTGGTGGGAGATATATCTGGTCAGTCCTTCCTACAGCCGGGAGCTAACAACAATCTGGTGTACGCAGTTTCAGACCACTTTCTTGTTGGTGGTAAATCATATTTGGTTTAAATGACCTCAGTGACTTCTCTTTCTGTCACTGTTTGCTATTCAGCCTCATGGAGCCACAGTCTTCACACACACCCCCCCATTACGAATATGCTTCACCTTTACCAAATATTTCCTCAAAACCACAATTAATCTTTAAACCTAATGCGACTGCATGCCCCGTAAAAGGCATTATGGTGTCAGCCCTGTAAACCAAAGCCCTCTACTACTTACGGAGTGTAGGTGGACCCAATGAGTAGGATGACCCATAAGACTCCTAACCTCACTGTGTGGCAGCAGCCCCAACCCCTGGCTGACTCCGACCGTCTCTAAGAAGCCCTGCCCGCACCTGGATCCAATAAAAGCTAATGGGACTCCTCCAGCCCTAAGTGCTTTTGACAAAGTCCTCAATCCCCTGAGCGCTTTGCTGCAGCCCCCGCCAGAAGAACACGCTCGGGATGGCAGTTTCTAGGATGGGGTGCCCGCGGCCCGCTGGCGCAGGCAGCCCTGGGGACAGTGGCCAGCCAGGGGAGCTGCAGGGCAAGCCCTGTTCTCCCGGGCACCTACCACGCTGCTGCACCGGGAGCGTTTGGCTGGTGGCACCGTGCAAGAATGGAACAACTGCGGTAACGAGCCGCCCCAGCGGCGGAGGAGGTTTCTGGGTCTCGTGGGGTTACCAAGCCCGCGTGGCACCTCGTACAGACCGACCTGCGGGCGTCACGCAGAACATCACAGCGACACAGCAAGCAGAAGGCCCTGCAATGCGTAAAGCAGTTTGCACGCTTTGTATTATATTCAGGCCTGACAATATATTAAACTGATTTAGCTCTCCTGTGCTGGACACTGGCTTATTTTAGACATGCTTTGTTTCCTGTTTTCATTCTCTTCATACTTCTCATAATCTGGTATAAAACTCTGGGTTTGCTTTCAGCACCTTCTGTATCTTGATTTAAAGGCTAACAAAGAGCTCAGTGCATATTTTACATTTGAGGATAATGGGAAAAAAATCCTACATTTTTATGACCAGAAGGGGGCCACTGTATCATTTAATGTGACCACCTGTAAAGCACTATTTCCCTCTGCTGAGCCCAGTAACTGCCTTCGACTTAATTAGAGCTTGAAGCATTGACGGTTCTGGTGTTCCATATAAAGACCAAGCACAATATAAAACAACTTTAGAATAATAAAAAAAGTTCTGAGAGCCTCCTGGGTGTTCCTCACATATCATAAGGAACTTAAAAATCCCTTAACAGTCCCTGCAATGTTTTTTTATGCCCCAGTCTCAGTTTCTCTGAATAAAAGCAGACATTCTTCACTGACCCAAATAAGCTGCAGTAATCATAAAAAACTGATCTTCCTTGTGGGGTTTGCTGCTCCTGATATTTAAGGGATTTTCTTGGGCAAGTCATTTTTAAAACCTCTCTATGCTTGGCTACATAAACATCCACATCCTCCCAAGTTCTTAAACAAAAGCTCAGAGAAACCACAAGGATGGCAAATTAAACCGAAGAGTTATGAAGACAAAAGCAGGACTTTTATCACTGCACTTAAATTCTGATGATAAACCCTCTGCAGAGGCCAACTCTAGCTCCCGTCTATCAGTTTCCTTGTCCCCGGTCAAAAAAAAAAAAAAAATTATCGCAAATCAACTCAACACAATAAGTGTGTTGATGCGTGCACCAAGCTGCATTACATCTCCTTCCTCGCTTATGGCATTTAAGCCGACTCTACTGCCTCACGGCTTGGCATCTGCCCTGGATGGGACCATTTTGGGGACTGTGCTGGCAGTGCCCCAAGCCCCTTCCTCAGCCCCTTGCTCTCAGCCCAGGCGAGGTGCCCGCTGCTCCCCGGGGCGCACACACACCCCCCGGGACCTGCTGCTGGCGTGACTGCAGCCACTTTTCCAGCCAGGGAAACATTCGCCTGCCATGAACATTGCAAATAAGGTAAGATACTAAAGCAAAGTTTGAGCTGCAAAACTCTTGCCACTACCACTCTACTTTGGAAAAAGCCCTCATAACATCTTTTCAGGTAAGTTATCACCAAGAATTTCTCTTCATTTAGGAACACAAGCCATGCACTGCCCTACTGTTATTCCAGCCTCAAAAAAGCTGACTCAGGTGCCTCAATCATCCTCTTAGCAATGACAAGTGGGTGCTAAAACCTGAAAGCTCACTTTGAACACTTCTGTTCTGGGGTTTTGTCAGAGGCACGGTTTGAAGTCCACCATCGGGACAAGAACTGTTACAATCCCTCCAACTTTGGAGGGCCACAAATGAAACTGAATAAACTGACAGGTAAGTAAATACAGATGAGGAATAAGAGCAGAAGGAGATGATAGAGGAACAAGGAAGTCAAAGTAAAGGGAAAAGTGGCCATGACAGGGGGAAGTGACTGAAATATGCCCAAAATATTTTATGGTTACTGTATTGTGTGGAGATTATTGCTTGGCTTTTCAGAGGCACTGAAGAGAGTCAGCAGTCCAGCTAACCAGCACCATGAGGCACATAATTCATGCCTTTAACCACTTTGGAAATCCCAGCTCAGAATGGCAAAAAGACTCTGCATTCATTCCTTTTGCACTAGCATGATTTTTCCAGTATGTATTACAGTAAATTCACTCCTTGTCCCCTCATTCTGGCAAGGACCTCCTGCTATGTCAAGAAACCTTTCTGAAGGCTCCCTACCTAAAGAACTGCATGAAAGTTAGCAAAGAGCAATTACACACATGCAAGTTAGAAAGTGCAAATGTTTTCCTTGCATGTGATTGTGACACCAGTTGGCTTCAGAAGCATAACAAAGCCCTCCTTACCCCCACTGTACAACAGAAAAGCTGGAGAAGAAGAAGAAAAACCCACGGGAGTTTTCACTCCCTCTCCTGGCTTGCACAAGTATGTCAGGAGGTGTAAGGATCCTACAACCTGGGACCTACCTGTAATGCCTTGTCCCATGCACTTTAGACCTCCAGAAACAATCTATTTTTTTTCTACATAAGAGGAAGTCCAGCGCAGGGAACCCCCCTCTTATGAACTCCTGGATCTGTGCACCAGAGGGCTGAGACTGAGCTATATTCCATTTATTTATGCAAGCTTTATGCCTGGAATAATACTAGGCTACCTTGATGAATGAAGAAGAAAGAGGTTATTCTTCACCTTATTGCAGTTCCCACTGGACCTGCTGAGATCACCCCAATCCCTCTGAAGATCCTGCATGGACCATGGTCTCCACAGAATGCATCATCACTGTGATCAACCCCCTCCAAATGTCATGTATTTTAAAGGCCTTATTGGGGTACCAAAGATTTAAGACAGCCACGTGCATATTGCTCAGCAAAGCCCTTTTTCTTCTTTAGAGCCACCAGGATGCACAGAATTATTTTCCTCCCCAAAACCGTGCTACCACAGGAAGCTTATACCATAAACTCTCCTACCAGGACTAAAACATCACAACATTCTGTGCTTGAGACCGTACCATAAAGCAGCAGTCACCTCTGACCCTGCAATCATTTGGAGGAGTTAAAGTCTGTTATAAATCCTAATTTATATGCCAAGTGAGTACAGCCGTGGAGCAAGGGATCAGATCCAGCACTCACAAGTAAAAGCCCATAAAAGAGGGGGAAATGTGTCATTAACATTTATTCCACAAACAGACAGACTGGAAAAAAAAAGCATTTCTTATTTCTATAACATGGCTTGTGAAATTGGAGAATGATATCAAGGCTCGCACATCATTCTGGAAATCAAAATCTCTGTGTAGATGCATGATGCTAATTCAGCTCTGCCTTGCTGAGGTAAATGAAAGGTCAAATATAGATTTGAAATCTTGTTTAAGCTTCTTACTGCTTTAATAACAAAAACTGAATTACTTGAGGGTGTTCTTAACAGTGAACCCGTTTTGAACATATTTCAGCCAAAGATATTATTTCCACTATCTTGTTACATCAGTTCCTAACCGAGAGGTAAATTTGCCTGTCATGACCATGAGTGAAAAATTAAAACATATTCCACAGAGAAGGGCTCACAGTGCCCCTTCGGCAACCAGTCAGAGTTAATGAAGTGAAGGAAATTAATTTATTGGGAAAAACTTTTCAGACCATAATCAACCACACTTTTTATTTGCTTAGTGTTACCAGAAAAGTGACTACATATTGTTCACCCTAACAGCCAGCAACGGTACCCCTTGCCACTGCAGATAAACACTGAGAAGCATTTTAATTGATATCTTAATTAAATTGTTTAATTAAGCAGTAAGAACAATAACTGTGAATCACTCAGACATTGACTCACCCACAAGTGCAATATTTGTCATGAGGGCAAGCATTTCCCCAGCCTAGGGAAACAAGAGATTCACATAAAACTTGGAAACCAGTCACTGGTGACTGGGACTAAGCTCAGCATGTGGGGGCAGCTGGGCTGCACTGGGCATGGCCGGTGCTCGGTGCTGCTGCCTGGGACCCGGGCAACCGCCTCCCCCCGAGCGGGGAGGGGAAGGGGCAAGGGGAGCTCCCTACTCACCGCACAGCCCACACTCTGGGCAGCAAACAGAAATGCAGCTCTGCGATATCCCCGAGTTCAAGTATCTGCCATCTGGGGAAACGTTAAGCGGCTTCTCCCACATCTGCCATCCCACGCCGAGCTCTCCACAAAGGGAGCAAGAACCGAGAGCTGACAGCAGTGCCCAGGCTCAGCGCTCCCCAGCCACCAACCTCACCCACGCGTGGGGAGAGAGGCAGAGACGCTGGTAATTCGCTGTGGAGTCCAACGACGGGAACAGCAGGCCAGGTTTAAAGATAAAGGTTGTTACAAGAACTCATTCTACTCACTACTGGCAAAGTAGATTGCGACTCACATGCAGCCTGGGTGACAAACTCCACTTCTACCAAACTGCAAAAATTGTTTGGGGCCAAGTCAGATATTGATCTGATCAGATATCCAAGATAGAAAGTACTGTACAAGAGTACCCAGGGATGACTGTGATCCACCAGGTAACGACCACATTGCATGCTGACTGCTTTCCAAAGGCAGTTCAAAAGCAGAGAGAGCATTTGAAGAACTAGATTTATTTCCCTCTTGACCGGTCTCCCTGCCGTAGAGAAGGTGCTCTGAGATTCTAGTGGCGATCGAACCGGATGGGACATTGGCAGAGCTCTAGGCCCTTATAACCTCAGCGGGTCAAGGGACACCTAATGCTTTGTTCTCCCTATGTCATTGGATTGTAATGACTTTTGGCAGGGGAAACGGTGGGCATTATCTGACTCACAATAATATCAATGGGAGTTTTATCTGCTGAATCCTGTGTCCAGGATTGCACCCATTCTTACTTTTGGGTAGACTAATGCCTAGGAGGAGATACTGTAGCATAAGAATAACTGTGTCTAAAGGAAAAAAAAAAAAAAAATTCCAGAAAGTTATGAGTGATATAAATACTTATGGAGACAAGCACTGGACACTAGCACGGATCCAGTCGTGCTTGGGAAGCAAAGCTCACCTATGAGGCCAAACCCATAACCTCAGCAGCCTAAATCAGGATCCTCTCTCGCCGGCGCAGTCAGGGCCGGGGCGCCCACGCTGGGAAGGCAGCAGCGGATTCAGGCACCCGCACTGGTTGCCCAGCACTAGAGCAAAGCGAGAGCCGCTGCCGGGGTTCTGGCAGCAGCCCCTCCCGCTGTACACTGGCTGCTTTGGAAGTATCCAATCTATCTCTTCTGCCGAAATAAGCGGGGCATGACTTGACACCTACCACAGATCTCTAAGACGATATGAATGTCTGTTTGTTTGGTTTTTTAACTTTATTTGGTCAGTCAGCTCTACCTTTTAATTACGTCTGTCCTTTATTGCACTGACAAATGGCTGGGTGCTCAGCCATATTTATTGTTCCATAATAAAATAAACCCTGCTTGATACCAACAAAATGTAAACAGAGTTTATTAGAGTCAGGAGGAATTGTCCATTGTATTAATTCACTTCATTTCTCATTTAAAGCTGTGCTTTAATAGTGGATAAAATTAAGTAAATTTTCTCAATTATATAAAGTGCATATGTTGAGCTGAATTGTGTATCATACAATTACACATAGCTTTGGGATTCAGAGAACAGTTTTGTACCACAAAACTCTCAGCAGTAAGAAGCCTGGGGCTAATATTAGTGAAATTACTTATATAACTTGCTCTTTTATTAACATGAAAACAGGCTATGATTAAAAGCTGGAAGCTGGAGAAAGGAACTATCTGGACCAGTTTACTAGACTAATGCTGTTTATTAAATTCCAAAAACACTCTAGGACATAGGGGTTAAAAAAATGAGAGATTTTAGAAAATTTAGATGCACCATTTCTGTACAGAATTTGGCTAGGTTGCACCATCCAACCTTCACTTGGTATGCACCGTACACACTGCATGTCCATTTCAGTCAAAATAATAGTTGGTTTTACTGTTATATTCTCAGAAAATTAAGGAATGAAAGAAGAAGTACAACCATTACAAGGTTGAATGAGGACTGGTGATTCAACTGTTCATCAATGCAGAAAGCAAAGGGCACATGGCTACATAAACCAGAGTGATGCATGGGACTAAGCTCCAGCCTTAGCTTCACAAACACCTTTTCAGGGTCTCTCTACCAATATCCCCACACAGGCACAACTGGGCACCTTGGCTTCACCTGGAGCATGTGTGAGGGTGGGTGTCTGTCTTAATAAATTGGACATTTCCGATCTAGATACAGGTTAACTAAATTATTTTCTTCTGGAAGATGCATGTCCTTAATAGACTAGCTTTCTGTCCATTTATATCTGTGGCAGCTGGAATTTTCCAGCTAACAGCTCACCATAGCAAAAATGAGAGGATGCATTCCTGGGAACCTCAACTCCCTTCCTCCTTAGTCTGCAGTTAATTTCTTTTAGCTTATACTGAAAGGTCTGCTTGTTTTTTTCTCAGGCTTTCCCCATGGAATGGAAAGAGAATTTAACAGGGTTTTTGGAACAGATGTTTGGGGAATCTGGTATTTAGTCTGCGACAACTGCTTTGTAAAACTGTTCCTTGCTTTTGCATAAGCCACTTTATAAACCCAAATAAATAAAACTCTTGTTCCAAAGTCGCCCTTGTTGACTCATTTAGTGCTATCACTGCTGCACTAAGCACTGCAACCCGATTGGTATTAAGCCAACAACTAAGCTTTCCACAATGTTACAAAGTGGCACCATATAAATCGATCAAAACTATATCCACAGTGATATTTGTGATCTTGCTGGAAGGGCAATGAAGATCATCTGTTGACAGAGAAAGGTGGTACCAGATCAACATCCATTCTTTTTTCCAGAAAAAAAAAAAAAAAATATCTCACACTGGAAGCGAGCTACCACCTACCACCAGTGCATTTGCTCACTCTGTATCCTACCAAGCATCCAGTCTGCGAAACTCCACAGAACTCAGGGGGAAATCTGTCTGCTTGAGGAAGCACTAAGGTTCCTTCAAAACTGGTTCTAGCACTGATCATCCAAATGGGGAGATTTACTTCAACAGTATGAATTACACATTGATACCATTCATATTCCTGAACATATTTCAGGGGGCTCTACTCAAGGGCCACGGGAAGGGCTGGTGTTATGGGAGTTTTGCCACTATAGAAAGCCCTCTGTATGACAGGAGATTTTGGAAATCTGGGCACTGAAATGGGGCTCCAGGGTCAGCATGTGCTATTGTACACACTGAAAGAGAAAACAAAAGACTTCTAGTGGTTAACAAAAAGTTAATTCCACAAAAGCAGTCCTCTTCAGTGTTCTCAGAGCTTCAGAAACGAACAACAAAGATTTTTCAGTGCAAAAGTCTAAAATAAGACTCATACCAAGGGGTATACAGATTTCTAGAAGCTGTTGATTAGTCTGCCCTTCTGAAATTGAGAAAAATACCTAAATTGGAGTTGAATGAGACACGTTTAGGTTGTGTTTGAAGATCTTTATATACACACTCATTGTGTCAAGGCTACTGCAAGCTCTTCCAGTGCAGTGCTAGGAAAGGATGTAAGTCATATAGGAACAGGATTTTCAACTTCTGACTTTGCTCATCTCCCAAACACTGGCCTCATTCTGCACCAGAAGCAATGGCGTTACTATCAATCACCCCTCTGAGAAAACAATACTGAAGATATCAGAAAACCAGCACTTGAAAAATCAAGATCTTCAAGAATTTATATAAGGCTGAAATCTGCTTTTGTTATTTCACAGTATCAGTATTATGAGAAGGGAATTTTGATAGGATATTTTGAATAATAAAAATATCCATCGGTCATTTTGGAAAACACTCTTGAGGCTCAGCACTACGTCAGCCGCAGTCAGCATCGCTTCTACCCTCAGTGCCTCAAACCTCCCGCAAACCATCACACCTTCAGCCTGAAAGATGGTCTGACAAGACCAGGAACAGGAAGGAAAATCAGTTAACAATGCTACAGCTGTGCCTGTGGTGTACTTACCTGGCAGGAAGAAGTGGCAAGTATTGCTCATTAAAATCAGGTTCCAAGCCCAACTTTGGACTTCCTGTAACAAGAATGATTTAACCAACCCTAAAAATGAGCAATTATTCAGACATGAACTTAATATTAATTTATTTCACTGACAGACAAGCAGGTCTCCATCCACCTGATTTCTCCCACCTCCTATTTTTTATCCCTATATAGAAGGGCACATTATCCACTCAGAATAACAAACCTTACAGCACACAGGTGAGCACAGCCTGTGGTGAAAGCCTTACCCTCCTAGAGACTGCCAGGAGGGAAATTAAAGTAGCCAGGGAAGCATTCATGAGCAGAGATCCAAGCACCATTAGCTGGCCTGTGTGCAGTGCTCTACACCTGTAAGCTCCCAGTAGCCAGAAAAGGTGGAGAGACAGAAGCTTTATTTTCTTACCTTCTGTTGTGCTTTTCAATTAACACCTCTAAATGCGATGGCTCTTTTTACCTTATACAGAAAAAAGCTCAGACTGTAACATCACTGCCTATCACCAATAAGAGCATACTCTTCCTCTCTTTAACAAGAACATTGTGATATTTAAGTGATCAGCATACCAGATGTATTTATTTTCTACTTAAAAGTGACTTCAATCACATCTGTCAGAAGGAAATTCATTAAAACATATTCTGATCTTGCTTAATGTTTTAACAAAGTCTCCTATCAGCCATTCCGCCTTCTAGTATCACGTTGGCAAGGTTTAACAAACTGCTAAGAACCACTGATGAGCATCCTGTAGAAAAGAAAGCCCTTAAAATGAAACTTAACAGGTTCTAGGGATCAGGGACCACCCCCTGGAGCGACAGGGTCATAGCATAAGGCAGAGGCAATGGTTTTCTAACCACTTACAAGCTCTGTCCAAACCTAACAGCTATTCCCAAACTGACAACTGCTTCATGTGACATATCTTGCAGTAGGAAAGCACAGCACGTCTGCACAAAAATGGAGATAAAGGCAGCAACACAAACAGTGGCTGACTGTGATTTCACTGCTGGAGAGAAAAGAGAACAAATAGTTCACTTAGTCTGACACTACTGTCAAAGACGGAAGGACCTCTAATCTTCTGGGGAACGGAGCCAGATGCATGCTGAAGTAGTCCGAATGCTACAGAAGCAAGGCTTTGTGGAAAACTCTGCAAATGCTGTTTTCATATGAAACACAGTGATGAAAATACAGGGAGCTAAGGAGGAGAAGCCTGCCCCTTTCTCCCAAAACCAGCCCAACCCTTCAGTTGTGTCTACTGCTCTTCAGCTACTGAGCTGTTGTTGTGGAACCAACACGAGCCTACCGCTGCCTGTCTTCCAGCACGTCCTCACCTCTTAAAAGTACTTTTATTTCTTAGCAAAAAGACCCTTATTGCTTCTCTGCAAGAAAACTGGAAGCCTAACTGCTTAGGGAACAGGGAGGGAGAGCACATTTGGCAATCCCATGGGGAGGCAGACAGGCAGGCAGGAATGAGGCCAGGTTGATCCAACATTTTCAGCCATCCCCCCAAAAACTGCTACAAGTCCACACACACTTCTGCCTGCAGAGAGGCTGTAGGCAGGACACGCTAAGCCTGCCCGCACTGCCACTGAGACCCACGGCCACAAACTTTCCCCCTCTGGCACCGAGGGTCTCGTCTCTCTCAGCCCCCATTGCAGCACCCTCCTGCGACCACGCTGCTGGGCAGGGCAGGACCTTGGCAGTCCCGTAGTTCCTCACCCAACTGAACACCATGATTTGCTCACTGCAGCAGGGACCGTGCAGATTTGCTTTCGTGCCCTTCACACACGTGTTTCTGCCAGCCTCTTGGAGCCCTGCACTCCCCACCTTGCTTTGCCACGCACTCCTTGATTAATTTTTTCTCCAAGGAATTTGTGATGTAGTTGCCCAAGACTTCTTATGACACATCTCCACCTGAGTCACTATTCTCCTCTGTATCACGGCACAGCAATAATGAGCATATGAGACATCTTTTCCTTGGGCCTTAAATCACTACAGCAAAATATTCTGCAAACCTAAGGCCAGTGCACAGTAAGGGCAACGGAGGAATACATACACCATGTCTCCCGCCCACTACATAAAAGCATGTTTTGCCTTGGAAATAAGATGTGCCACAAAGGTGTGCTGAGGAGAAATAAGGCACAAAGGAGTGATGTGGTTTCTCCTGACCACTTGCAGCCCAGCGCCCTGGGTGCTCCTCCAGGAGATGGCATCTTCGATCGCTGAAACGAGAGCCCCGCTGACATTACGCTTCAGAGCAGTCATGTCCAGTTCACTCCTCTGCAGGCTGGGATGTGGTGGCTGCAGGTCAGTCACAAGCATGGGCAGAAACAACCCAAAGAAGTAGAGAGGCTCCTCAGAGCCTGGCAAGGAGCCCACTGCTTTCTCCAGAAAAACACCAAGCACCTTCCAACTGGGTTTGTTTCATAGCAAAGGACTCTGTTATAAAGCTGTCTGGGAGAAGGAAGGAATAAATACCCCCAAGGCTGTTGTGAAGAGCACACTTCAGAGCAGCTGCTCTCTCTGTTATCTAATCTTAATTTTAATTGAGGTTTCTTCTCGTTTTGCCTGGGGTACCAAGATCCCTCTGCGCATGCTCTTCCCAGGGCAGCCAGCCACAACCTGCCCGCACGCACCGGCCTCCACCACGGCCATCGCTGGCCCCTGCCGCAGGCTCGGGCTGCTCCCAAGGCAGCACTGACACTAGGCTTTACACACACTTTGTGCGAGCTCCCCTCTGAGACATTCCCCTTAATGCCACCTCTTCATCTGTTAGATGTCTCCAAATCGCCAAATCCCTTGGGGTTTCTAAATATTAAACGAAAAGGGTTATTAAAATACACCCAGCAATAGAAACCAGGGTGAGGCTGATGGTCACAGATAGTGTGAACCAGAGTTAATTAATACATGCTCACTCAGACATTTTTTTTCCTGTTTTGATAAAGGGCAATTTATAGTTGGCATGACTGTCACAAAGCCCCATGACCCTCAGTCTAATTATAGAATATAATGTGGAGCTGCAAATGCAAGGTCCAAGGGAAGAAAAACCCTGGCTTCTGCAGCTTTTACTTTTTCCCATTCCAGCTTTCTTTTCCCTAGGTGTAACTGTGGCTCCGAATGCATGACAAGCCCAGAACATTAATGTGTGTTTATTTAGAGTCACTTCTAATGTGTTTGTGTTGTGTGTTTCTAGAGCTACAGACCAAAACAGGCAAGGTAACAGCTAACCAACTGCAGAGCAAATTCCCGGAGGGGAAGACAAGAAGGGTTAGCTGCTGAATGCATCTTAGTCAGGAGAGAAGCTGGAGCTGTTTTAATTGTTCATCAATCAATTAACAGCGCTCTCAAATGTCTAATTAAGCAGACAACTGGAATTAAGCAAAGGGCATCTCTGAAATGCCAGCTCTCTTAAGAAAGGCACTTCTTACATTCAAGTGAGTACTTGATTAAGGTGTGCTTGTGTGGAGAGACGTGCAGAAAAATCCTCAGCCAAATGATTAGTATGACACCCTGGTAAGCCTATGAAAAAATCAAGCCTTTGGTAATGCAACTTAACCTTCGCATCCAAGCGAGCACTTGAGCTAGGCGGCACAGTGCAAAACAAATTAGCCTCATTTAGCGTTCAGGACTGTGGCGCAAGTGCTGAGATGCCCTCAGTGGGCATGCTGGGCTCAATCAGGAAAAGGGTAATGGGGACGAGGTTCATGCCTACAGAGACCTTGAGGATGCCAATGACAGCACAGCGGGCCGGAGGTTTGAGGCAGGCACTCCCGTAGCAGGCTCAGACAGCAGCAGCGAGCTCCTGAGGGTTTGCTCTCCTTCCCCGGACAAAGGCAAGGCGGGCAGCAACCTCTGCAAATAGGGCAGCAACTTCGGAGCCCCCCCCCATCAGCTGTCTGGAGGCATCAGCCCAGACAAGCCTGGGGAAGGACGTGTGTCCCTGGGCAGCTGAAATGCTGCTGCTGGCACATCGGCAAAGAATCATCCCAGGGGGGAACGAGACCATTACCTCCATGGAAGAAGGGTGACACTGAATTGCTTGTGATCACTGGAAACGGATGGCTGCTCAGCTCCCCGGGATTCATTGCCAAGACAAGCGAGGGAATATGAAGATGCTGCCACCATCAGCTTCCCATATATCAGGAACACCACAGACACTGTGTGAAGCCATGCAATAAAAGCAGAGGAGCAGCAGGAGATTTAGCATATATCTGAGAGATTCAAAACTGACCCTGTTTTTCTTTAGTGCTCACAGGAATCGAGAAGTTTCCACAAAAGCTCCACAACTGGTTACACACACTGCATTACACACCATATGCTGTGGGTCTGCACCCCAGCTGTTTAACATAATCATTTCCACAGCTGCATCCAAATAATCTTAAAAAAACGAGAAAAAAATAATCACAGAGAGAAGAAAAATATTCCAGGATTTCCCTGGAAATCTTCTACCAAGGCATGAGGCTGTTCCTGTTTACTAGAAATACCCACAAAGCAGCCTGACCAAAAAAAAACCCACCAAAGCTGTCCTTCAAAAAGAGGATGAAAAGCAACAGAGCTCTGTTGGTCTCGCCTGGCACATTCACCTACACAAGGAACTCCTGAGCCTCTCTGCATAAGGGTTAGGAGGACCCTAAAAATAACCCAGTAAAAACTGATAGAGCTATCCTAAAAATCTCTCTCATGGGCTTACTCCTGAAGTGTGATATTTTGATTCTGACTTTGGCCTTAAGCCGAGCTTACTGGTACATACCAGTCTAGGGAGATCAGCTTTCTTTCATCTTTATCGGCTTTTTTCCGCCCTGGCAGATACTGTCTCCTACTCTGCTTCTCCAGTTGCTCCAACATCACAAATTACCATCAAAACTTTGTGTACTCGCTTTCCAAACATGTAAGCTGATAAAATAACAACTGCTAGATTGGCTTTACTTTGCAGCAAGGGAGCTGTGGCATTAGGTTTGATATTTGTAAACAGATTCTGTTTCTTAAAAAAGAAAAAAAAAAAAACAAAACAACCAAAAAATCAAAACACAGCACAGGAAAGAATAAAAAAAAAAAAATCCCAGAAACCATCTCCCTTGCCACCAGGTGTTCTTGCACTGGGCATCTAAGGGAAAAACAAATACTGCAAGCTTACAACAGTAGAAACTATTTTAGTACAACAGTTTTAACAGCTTCATATACAACATATATAATCAAGGTAGAATGGCCTGAGGTGTGACACATTTCTTGTTTTCCTCAAATATTTTCTCTGAAAATCCCAGTAATTATTTATGCTGTTGCTTCTGGAAATAAATACCCTCAACAATTCAAAAAAAAGCAAACAGAAAAACCCAGTCATGACAGCAGCTCTAGCACCTCCTTGGAGCTCAGCTTCAGCTCACTAATACTGGCCTCTTGCAATATTGATAAATTTTTTTAGTATATTTTTAAAAAATTCTACATTTAAAACTCTTTATATAAAGAAGCCTAAATGGTACAAAATTGTACCTGAATAAGAAGAAATCAAGCAAGCTCTTCCACAAAGGAAATTACTATCAAAATTGATGCTTCCTGCCATGTTAAAATTCCAATAAGCATTTATCTCTGCAAATCCTCGGCAGCCTCTGACATTTCTATTATTGGGGCTGACTGGGTTCATCCTGCCCTTATGAGAATAAATAGTGGAACACAACAGGGGAAGGGAGCTGCTGCAATAATATGCACATCAGTCATCAATTTCAAGCCCCTCTTTGGCACGTGAGAGAGTCGGCTTTTCCCAGACACGACGCCAACAGGAACAGGGAGGAGCGGGCAGATTCAGCAGCTCCACCTCCCCGGGTGTCTAGCGAGGTTATGGTGGTGGTCGCTCATGGCCCATGAGCCAAGCATGGCAGCGTGGCTGCTTTCCAGGCCTCTGGGGGCCATGGTTCAGGAAGGGACCCAAGAGCAAGAGGTACCTGCTCCTGCCAGGGGCCACTGCCCATTGCCCAGCCCCAAGCTGGGTGATCCAGTGGGCAAGGAGGCCTGCCCAGCTAGGAACGGCCCGCACGACCAAACTGGGGATGGATCACACACCCCCCAAACATGACCCAGAGCTCATCTCTGCCTGGTATTGCTCAGGATTGCTTCAGATTACAGGGGAGGCTGGGTGAAAGCCAACAAGAACACAGTGGGACTAAGAGGGAAGTGCAAAATAAAGCAAGCCAGCACAGGTGTCCCAAGAGAAAGAAGGCCTTGCAGTGAAGTTCATGGTTAGCTCATTGCTCTAGAAGAGCAGTTCAGGGAGATGCACTTATCTAGGGGCTGCCTTGTCATTACAAGGAGGCAAATGCTGCCATGCTGAGCCCGGTGCCACCGTCAAGGCTGATTC
Organism: Tyto alba; assembly: GCF_018691265.1. Lineage (NCBI taxonomy): Eukaryota > Metazoa > Chordata > Aves > Strigiformes > Tytonidae > Tyto > Tyto alba. Next base: position 24,844,419 of record NW_024881262.1, on the reverse strand, counting down.
CCCACAGCCAAATTAGCCGCCTGCCAGGCAGGGCACGGGGGAGCCCTGCAGCTCTCCCTCTCTCCTCCCCTCACGCAGCTCCAGCTCACGCCCGGGTTAGCTTCCTACCGCTGTTAACAGCTACAGCACAATATGCCGCCTGTCACTGCTAAATGAGAAGCACCAGTGCCAAAACCTGAGTGCCTTTCCCTGGCTGCGAACCAAATTCTTTATTTAAACGTTGTTTCTGTGACTTCTTCCTTGCAGATCTACAGCCAATCTTAATTCTTTGGGGAAACCAATAGAAACTGTCTTACAGCCTTTCATCATACATTTGCTCTTTCAGAAAGAGATATTCTTTTAACCTTCCCTTTCTTTGTTTGTTGGGTTTTTTTTTGATTAAAACTCTTTCAGTTCCTAAAATTAATAGACAGTTTGTCCTCAGAGCTCACAGCAGTACTGCCAGTCAATTCAGAGAAAGAGAGCTTGCACATGTATTCGGTTGTTAGAAAGCCAAGAGATAAAACAAACAGTATTGTAACTTCTTCACCACTTGGAAGTTATTTTCTGAAGTAACTTCAAGTGTAGAGACTCTCCAAGTAAGTGGCTTTGTATTACTGCAATGTTGCAGTAATCCATAGCCTCATACCTCACATATCCATTCTCACACCCTTAATACGGGCAGTTCCAGAAACCCCTTGTGTAAGAGAACACTAGAAAGCGCAGATCAGTCTCTCTTCCATGTACCATCTACGGATAATCATTCCCATATATAATCTAGGAGACCTCTTAGGTAAACAGAAGGACTAATAACAAAATAGCTCTTTTCGGCTTATGCCTGGTTGGGTAACAAAATTTCTTTCTCAAAGGTACCTTCAGGGCCAGGGAACAGAACGGAACAGCTTTGCTTTGGCAGTGGGCACTGCCCGCACAGGGAGGCAGCAGTTTCCCTGCGTTGCCGCTGCTGCTCCGCAGAGCAGCCAGGACAAAACCCTTGCTTCTGAATGCCCACGTTTGCACTGCAATGTCCAACGTGGCTGAGCAGGGAGAGCACTAGAGCACTGCTTGTTACCCTTTGTATACATAACAGCCTGACAGCACTTCAGAGTTTCAGAGAAACAGAATCCCGTTAAGATAACGCACACGTGACACGCGTGTTGTGAGATAAAATGCCAGAGGCTGTGCTAAGTTGTGATGCCAGAGGCTGTGCTAAGTCGGGGTGCGGAGGGTCGGCATGTACCCCATCGGTGCCTGCTCACACGCACACGTACGCGTGCACGTGCACGTGTCGGGCACGCTCCTGCCTCGATCACGTGCCCAAACCGCCACCGAGCAGAGAGGCAGGCGGTGCAAGGAGGGCAAGCAGATCAGCAGAAAAGGGCTTCTGCGAACCTAAACACACTGTAGTTGATGAAAGAGCACAAACCCAGAGCCTTACAGCTGACTGCAAGGGTTGAAAAAGCCTCTGGTGCAGCACTGCTGTACTCAAGGCTCCTCTCAGACCTTTCAGCCCCAGGTCTTCCTTGACCAGACCTGAATCCATCCTAAAAAAAAAGGTCTTTTTCCCTTTTTTCTGGCCCTTCTCCCACATGACAGAATTAATCATCACGTTAGGTTTTGGTCCAGTTCATCATGATATTAGTAAGAAGATCAAGCACAATGAAATCCACTTATATGCCGGGAAGGAGGATGCAGTCAGCCTCATGGCAATCACTGCTAGAGGAGAGAAGGCTTTGGGGGGATCTCATCAATGTGTACAGAAACCTGAGGGGACGGTGTAAAGAAGATGGAGCCAGGCTCTTTTCAGTGGTACCCAGAGACAGGTCAAGGGGCAGCAGGCACAGACCAAAACACAGGAGGTGCTGTCTGAACATCAGGAAACACTTTTGTACTGTGAGGGTGACCAAGCACTGGCACAGGTTTCCCACAGAGGCTGTGGAGCGTCCATCCTTGGAGATACTCAAAAGTCAACTGCAGTCCCGGGCATCCTGCTCTAGGTGACCCTGCTGGAGTAGTGGGGTTGGATAAGATGACCTTCTGAGATTCCTTCCAACCTCAACAGTTCTGTGAAATTATTAATAAATGTCACAGGCTTAACAGCAGCCTGGAAAAGGCAATGGTTTTTAGATGAGCACTGATGGCCCGTTAACGCAGCAAGGAAATGCAGCTCTAAAGGCAGAGCTACAACAGGGAAAGCACAGAAATCACTCTGCAGACCAAAGTTAGCTTTCAGTCTCAGAAAAATCTACAACTACTTATTTTTTTCTGAAATGTAAAGCCAATCACATTTTCTTGCTATTCTGAGTTATAGGAGGGGAGAAAAGTTAAAAGGATTACTTTTAAGGTATTTGTACACTTTCTAAACTAAGGGTATAGTTAGGAAACAGCTCCAGTAAGCTCAGAGAGCTGCTCGCTCTGGAAAGCCATGCTCAGTGGCAGAAGACGAGCTCCAGTTGCACAGGCAGCCAGGCAAGTGTCCAGCAGTGGGGATCAACATCCAGGAGTGATAAGCAGAGCTGTCACCAGAGAGAGCGCCTTAATCTGCTGTCTCTCCACTTTGCTGCTTTGCTTCCAGTTTTGTAAGCCTGCTATGAACCTTTTACTCTCCTGGAGGGCTTTTTGACAAGGTTTATTTTTAACTTTCCACAGTAGCAGTAAACTTTGGATAATCTGGCTGACACTGCACTCTGTTCCTCAAAAAGCAGCAGATCTTCCTGTATTAGGATGCAGGTATCTTCTCTTGCTACCCCTACTTTGGGAGTAGGGAGGGTTCATTTTTCCCACCCAGCTGTAAGCAGTAAGGAATTTCTCTTTGAAAACTTACTTAGTACATCTTTAACCTTCAGTGTTGAAGACACGTGTTCAGACATCTGCTCTGCACCATTTTATCCAAAACTGGTATTTTTCTCCTATCACAAAATCTTAACAAAAGTGAAAAATGTGTTCTTATAACACTTTGGCTTTACTTCCGCATATCCCCTAAGATCCAAAACCTCCAGGCTTCCTATATCTGTTTGAAGATGAGTGCAGAACTCAACAAGTCTGTACCCTTCTATTTTCACATTCATTTTTCTTCCCCACTGATACCACAAAGCAATCTCTAATTCATAATCACATCCGTGTCAGGTTCCCAATCTTAAGAGAAGCACTTGGCACTTTAATCTTCAAGCAGATTACACATTTCCTGTTAGGACTTGAAATCTAACTCTGTGCATGTGTGTGGGTGCCTGCATGGTTCTTAAGATTTGCTTAAAAAAAAAAAATAATAAAAGGGAAGGATGAACAAAGGGTTGAGACTTCTCTATCAGGGGTCTGGAATTAGTTGCACTGACAATGAAGAAACAAAGTGGAAGTGGCTGCTTTTCCTCCACTCTGCCTGTGTGGCATCAGGGACACTTTCTGTATCAAGTCCCATTGCACTAAAAGACTGTCCCTGTGCCCCCAACCCCTTACTGCATGGAGTGCTGGAAGCACCAAGCCCTGGCTCCTCAGGAGACACTGCAGCACTGTAATTACACAGAGCAGGGCCATTTGTGATATGCATGTTGGGAAAATAACGCTGGCTACCCAACATGGAAAAGCTAACCGTAGAGGAATTTACAGAAGGAGAGAAAGTCAAAACAACACATTTTTGACTGCGAAATACTCCACCACCGAGAGACTGATAAAACAAATATAGCTGCAGCAGCCTCTCTCCTGGAATGAGCTGGCATTCACAAGCCTGCTACAGAGCCACTAACGTCCAGCCAAAGGGGGAACAAAAACCACAATCTACCCTAACAGGGGCTGGGACGTAGGAAGGACCTCCAGATGAGAACTGGACTCAGGTTACTGAAGGCTGGCACGAGCCCTGCTAGAGAAAAGTGCAGGAGATATGAATGATATTAGGAACACAATAAAGGTTTTGAATCGTGAAATTTGACATGTTAGTCACTGCTTTTAAAAATACCTTCCCCTTAAAACTGTACTGGCAGCATATTAGCAGCAACGTTAATAAACCTAGGACACAGAAATCACAGGCAGTGTCAAATCAAAACTCTCTGCGTTGCTCTGCTTTAACCTTGACCCAAAGGGACTGCTTCTGATGTCTGGAAGCCTCCGAGTCTCCAGGTTCATCCATTCCCTGACTTCCCATCTGAGGCTACCAGTAACACTGCCAGCTGGGTACTTCTGTGATGTGGAAGGCTGTCCGCTAGAAGCTGGAGCAGAGTCAATAAATCAGAGCACATACTGGATGCAGATGAACAGCCGTTATCCTGAAAAACTTTTGGTCACCAGCAGCCTGGTTCCGATTCAAAACAGAGACCGTAGTTCTTGAACACAAGCAGCACTTTTATATTCAAGCGATGGAATGAACAACTCCTTTTATGTCAGACCGGAACGGGGTAGATTTAGCTAGGAAGAGAGTACCTTACGTTGGTATTTTGAGCATATATATATATTTATACACCCATGGAAAAGAGCAGGATAAACATCTCCCTCCCTTTTGATGCATTTTGCCAGGAACTAAGTACAGTGCCTGGAGTTTCAGCTGTGTTGTGGGCTTGCCACTCCTCAGGATGACAGCAGGATTGTGCTGACGGCTGAAGAATATTCCCTCTCCCAGAGATGGAGCAGAGAGCTGTCAAGGCAGGAAGGCTTTTACTAAAGCTGTGCCTGCCAGTGCGTCTGATGAGAAAAACATGGTGGTACCTAAAAGCTAGCAGTTACGGGATGTAGCACTCCCTCACACACTCATTTTCAGAACTATTATAATCAAAGAGTGCTCTTAGCAGTTTGCTTTGTTCTATATAAATGGGGGACAGAGGCCAGCAGAGTGTTTTGCAGTTAATCATACAGCACAATATGAAATAGCTGTCAGTGAACTGCCCCCTATATTATTTATTAAAGGAGGAAATGCAGCAAGAGTGGTAGCATGTATCTTCACTATCTCGTCCCTGCTCAGTGTGGCACCTCGTGCCTGTAATGCCACCTCATCAGAACAGCCTCTTGTTAGGTTTCCAGCTCCAATGTCACAACCCACCAAACCGGTGCTGAAACAGCAAATCAATAAGACACAGGAGACAGCTGGGTGTGAGACCCCGTGAGCTGCTTTCCTATAGCACATCCCAGATGGAAACTGGGCTGGCTCACAGGAGAGGCAAGAACAGCTCAGAAGGAATAGCAGGTCTTATAAGGAAGTAAAATATGATGAAAACAACCAGCAGAAGTAAATTTAGACTGAGTATCAGGGCAATGTAGTGCTGAGATGTGTTAGGAAACACAATAGTGTCCCCAAAGTACTGCTAATAGACAGCTAGTTAGAACTGGGCTGGAGAAGAGCTAAACAGATAGCACTCTTGCTCCAAATCAATATGGCCCACAGGTCTTATTATGTCTTTCCTGTCTCTGAAGCCTATGAAATATGTAATCAGCTTGCCCGTTTGCTCCCTGACCCCTCCATAAAGTCAGTCACTGTGAAGGCCAATTAGTGCAAGGTGAGGTAGGTTTTCCACTGCTTTACATCTCCTGTCTTGGAGATGACCCCGGTTCTCCATGCCATTCCACAAACACAGGGGAGCATCTATAAGAGAAAAGCAGGGCTCACAGAAGTGCCAATCAATAGTTTGGAGGTGGCTTTCCTACATACACACACACACACGAACATGGTCGCTCTACTTGTCATAAACAGCCAAATCTGATCCAAACCACTGGATAAGTAAACACCTCACACCCAGCAGAGGCTAATAGACTCAAGAGAAGGGCACTTTGGGGGGAAATGGGACGTGAAGCTTGAGAGGGCAGTTTTAAACGCTGACTCTTACCATCAACGCACTGGGAACCCAGGAAGCAAATATCCACTATTCACTGGAGATCTGCTGTCCCGCATGATTACAGAGCTAGTCAGGCAGAGGTGATAAGTGAGCTGGGTGCAGCCATTATACCTCTCAGTCTGGGAGAGATTTATTCAGGCCGATCAGAAAGAAATGAGACAGGACTGTGTGACCTGACTTGCAATAAGCTTCAAAAAAAGGAAGTCATGGCTAGGAAAGGAAATGAATTTGGCAGAGTTCAGGATAAACCCAATACGTGATATTGGCCCTTAGCTTCTTGTTCATATTATGCAAAAAACCCATGTGAAAATAACATCAGTGACCTTTAAGGACTGGAAACCAAGTTGAACTGGGGTAATTCTCAAAACGAAGAATTTTAAATAATAGGGAGTATTATTGCCTCTGATCCCTGGCTCCCCACCCACAGAAATAAAAACAAACCTTAATTCCAGAGAATTTTTACACAATAGTGTTATTTGTTGGTTTGTTTTCAAACGCTTATTTCCTAAGATAAGCCTATGTCAAATTGAAGAGTGGGGGAGTGGGAAATGACTCTGGAGATGTTTGAGGGTAGCTGTAACATAAATCCATTCCCAAACTACTGGTTGAGGAGCTCTGGAACTATGTAAACCCAACATCCTTTACTTGGGGTAGTGGGGAAATAAATATTCTTAGAAGGCACATGAGGCTGGGACCTTTATATGGTGCCACATTACAAACATTAAGAATATAATTTTCCAAAGATCTAGATACCTTTTTTAGGCCAGCTTCCCTCACCTGACTACGCTGATATTAGTCAAAGCTTGAATTCTTCCTTTACTTTTGGTTTTGTTGGGTTTGAGTAACAGAGACTGACCTTTGGAGAGAAATAAACTCATGCAGCCTGCAATAGTTCATGCACATACACAACTGCTAAATGGCCACCAGTTTGAAGTGAGCTAACTTTTGGACTTGATATTTCACATCTAACGTGAGAGGTTCCAATTCACATTTGAACCTTCCAAGCCTATATCTGCATGCTAAACCACTGAGATGAGGGTAAGTACAGAGACCATTTACACTATGCATTTCTCAGTCACATCTGGCACTCGGTGTTTGGCACTGTTCCTAAACTTACCACTTCCTAAAACAGGTCCTTCATGCTGCAATGAAGAAAACCCACCTATCCTGCATTAATGCAGTGGTTTAAGTACCAAACGGTATGACAGCTCGGCACACTCAGGGTCCTGAAGTCTCTGTCCCACATTCATTGAGGTATGTAAATGAAGATAAATCCAGCACCTGCAGGCTCAATTCCAGTTGCTTACTCCAAGTGAGCTAAGGAAAATGGCAGCTCTCTAATGGGTATTCCGGTGTGTGTCTGCACTAAAACTGCAGTTTGTAGGCAAGCATGCTTCAGAGGCGATGTCCCCATCACGCCCACCCACCACGCTTTGGCTCACGAGGTTCTGGCAGTCACACAGCGCAGGAACGGGACTCCTTTCAGCTGAAACTAAACTGAGACGTGCACAGGAGCACACCAGAAACGTGTCCATTGCTGACAGGCATTCTGTCCTCAAGTCAGAAACAGCCTGGGGTAGAAGCCCTCAAAACGTGTGCGGCATGGGCGTTTGGTTTGTGTGCTGTTCTGCTCCGACACCCCGTGCTACCTGCTGAGGCAGCCCCCGGCCTCGCCACGGGCACTGCGGTCACCCCGTGCACACCAGCAGGAAACCACGATTTGCTCGTCTGCAGGACCTTCTTATATACATCATGGGTACAGCACCACACAGAGAGCACACAGAACACGTGGCAGTAAGGTCTCTGCTTTTCTTTCTATAGCTTTACACTTTCCTGCTCATTTTTTTTTTCTTGTTTCCTACTTCTGTCTTTTACCCACTTTTTTATTCCTTCTAATTCTGCTCTCATTTTCTCCTCTTTATCTCACTTCTTCTCCTGTTCTCCCCTGCACTCCCCTAGTGCACAGACTCCCTTTCAGTTCTTGGTGTTTGCCTTTCTTCCCCATTGACTTTTATTCCCTTCTGTTTTCATTAAGTCTCCTACATTATTCCAGTTGTTTATGAGAAAGGCTTTAAAGTGACTAATGGTTAGGAACCCCCAGTTACAGGTCAGGCCCATAGTGCTAGGTGGTGTACTAAGATGGAGCATTCAGCTCATTCCTCTACAAGGACTCTACAGTTTGAGTTTAGCACTTCTCCACCTCTGCGCAATCACTGCTGTTTGCAGTGTGTGCTCAAAGGAAGCCACACAATGACACTCGTGTTTAAGCAGGGGACTGAGGTTTCCTACCACAGCTGGGTGGGGAATGGGGTGTCTTTAAGTGAAGCAGATTTTGTGGCTGAAGGCAAGCCAGAAACCTACGAATATTGAGGTTAGACCTCTCTTTCAACCTCTAATGCTAAGCACATTAATAGGCATAATAGTCCAGTATTTCCACAGGCACCCAAAGGCACTGGACTTGCAGGAAGGAGCAGCATATTACTACTGCCTCCTGAGAAAACAGGTGTTTGCTCTCCACGTTTATTTTAATTCCTTCAACTTTTCTGTAGTTCATAAGAGGCTAAAAATTTATTACCAGAGCTATATGAGAGTTTCACTGTTTCTGCTTTACCACAGACAGAAGGGCCAGTGCAAATAAGGTGGAAAAAATAAAATTAAAAAAACCCAACCAACCAACCAAACAAAAAACCCGAGCAAATTATAAAAACATTGTGGGAAAGCTTAGCAAAAATAGTGACCAGAAATTTATAAAGGTGAGTAAGAGCATACTGACCAAGACTATTGCAGTAGACTCACCAGAGACATTCTGAGAACAAATGATGCCTCCTTGAAGGAAGCCAGGTATTAAAAAGAACCTTATTCCCCTGTATTTCTTATTATTTTCCAATAACCATAACACTCCTGTGGTAAAATAGTAACATGAGCTTATGCTGACCTTTGATATTTGAACTTGGACCAGAAAAGACTAAGAAATGCCGAGTCCACAAGAGGCCAGAAGTGAACGGGGCTACTCGTAACTGCGTGCCACGAGGAGGCTCACTAGTGGTGGCAGCTCCCTAAAGCATGCCCTGCCACTGCATTCAGTACCCTGCTCCTCCTCGGAGATCAGGAGTGGATGGTGCTTACTGGGCTACACCACACACCACCATTGTCACATTCTTCAATACAGACATCCATGATGCCTACAGAACGTGTTACTCTCTTTCTTTCCCGAAAGGCCAGGTTGCACATTTGTATTAGGCATCCATAGGCCACATAGCTCTGGTTGCATGGACCTCAGTTCTGACACGGTGCTACTGTTGCCTTTGGTTAGGTAGCACACGGGTGCCAATATTGCCACCGGTTAGTTCATTAAACGGGCACCTGTGATGGCAGCCAAAGAAAAGCGTTAACTTCAAAGGCGAAGCACCTGAGATAATTTTGATCCTGCATTCCACCCTTATTTAAAAAAAAACATAAAAAAAAATAATCACAGTGACATACGGTATGTCTGCTAACCTTAGGCTTCCAACCACCAAACTCCTTTTCCTGCAGGTACTTCATCTGAACATGTAAAAGAAACTCTTCAAAGGATTTTTTGGAGGACACCTTGTCTCATTTAAACTGAAGGTAAGTGGATCTCAAGAGTAGAAGTCAGTCGAACTCAGTTTCAAGTCTGATTACACTTATATGTCCCAACAACAGCCTTTGCTACAAATGAATTTGAAGTTGTAAGGATGCTGCCAACTTCCTAGGGGCTTAACACGAAGAAGGTAGTCAGGGAAGATGCCCCAAGAGAAAGTTAGCTGTAGAGGGAAATTAAAAAAGGTATTCTGAATACAGACCACAGAATGTGAACTGTGCCAAAACATGCTCAGAAGTTTCCTTCATAACCTTGTAAAACACTGGAGAAAGAAGTGAGTGAGACAATTTCTCCTTTTAAGAGGGAAATTTATTCCATTGTAATTCAAAATGCAAGCCCCATTAAATTTATAGACTTCACCTTTTATTCAGTTGTAAAATTCCTGCCCTTATTTGCCAGATCTTGTCTGAGACCTTAGCCCAAGTCCACAGCAGTGCAGTGGTGCTGGCACGATGCTGTGCTGCTGGCAGGGAGCTGCGGACAGACGGACACTGCAGAGGAGTGGCACCGGGACCTGCCTCCAGCTTACCCCACTGCGCAGGAAAATGATGGATCAAACCTATTTTTCAGCTTTGACAAGTCACCCCACAAAAAATACGGGGGTTTTCAGTAAATCACTTCTCACATGTTCCTACCAGTTGCGGTGCTGGCAGAGGGGAGGGGGAACATGCAGTGTGGGCTTTAAAGGTTGGTGGTCCCCTTCTGCTCGCCGTCAGAGAAAAGCCAGGGTAGACTACAGCTCTGTAGCTGACTCAAGCTCATTTCAAACCAAAATTGGATTATTTGTGGGCAAAGCTCCCCCAGGGAACATGGTTTTGGAGCATGGTTTTGCCAGATGGACTGCTCTGGACATTTAGTTCAGTTATCTCAAACTCAATTCTTTTCCCCAGAGCCTGTAGGAGTTGAGCACTACAGTACCGTGTCTAGAGGTATCTGCAACATTTCCAGAGCACTCGCATTACAGGTCAATCTTCCCAAGCTGCTGAGCAACATCAGATGCCTTTAATGACAGTGCCAGAGACAGTGATGCTCAGGTCCTACACATTTGTCTAATAGCAGTATAATGCACTTTACTAAAACTATGAGAGCATTACATCAAACATAAAGGCGAGATGAAAAAATATGCATGTTAAAAAGAAGCCAAGATGATCGCTGAAACTGCTGTTCTTACAAACCTAGAAAGTGGGGTTTCTGCTGCTTAACTAATTTCAATGTTTGATGAGATCTATTAATCGTAATAGTAAGTGCGGCAACTTCAAGTAGGTAAACACTATTATTTGAATCATGCTGCCAGACAAAAACTCTTATCAGAGCCATTTGTTTAAGTCTGTCATGCTGAAGAAGCCACGACACTCTGTCTTTCTCTAGACTAATACTGCTGTGTCTTTATATTCAACTTCTTAATGCACGTCTTTCTTTTATTTTATTAAATGCTGGAATTATTTTGCTGCTTGTTGAAGGTGACACATGCTTAGGGTGGACAAAGAAAGCTCATGCACCTCATTCGTGATCTGAGTAGTTCTTTGCAGATAATTCAGTTTTCCAGTCAATCTAATTATAGTCTGAAGTTATTGCAGCAAAGACTTTCAAGTACAAAGCAAAGAAAATCGAGTAGGAGGCGAAAGCCATTCATTAATCCCAGCTGGCATTGGTAGGAGTGGTTTGTGCCCTTAGGCTATTCTCCTCACCTTAGCATTCAATCTTTATCTTACCTATTATGTGAATCAGATGGTAAATAGTTTACTTTCTCTAAACTACAGTAACCCTTATGGTGACCGCAGAGATTGTTTTGTTATATGAATTTCTTTCTCCCAATCTAAAACATTCCTGAGCAAGATCCCCAAACAGTATTAACTGACACTGTGGCAATGATTTATTGAGAGGATAGGAATAAGAAAAGAAAGCCTGTTCATGAAAAGAATTTCTTCCTCTATAATGCCTTTAATAAAAACAATAATCTATTCATCTTTCTTTACTTTTCATCATCTTTCCCTTATTTGAAGAAACTACATCTGCCACATCAATTGCTGCTAAAATTTAATTTTTAAAACTTCAAGTCATTAAGATCACACAGTAACTTTAGCCCGGCAGACACTGAACCTCACCACTTCGGGGCATGATTTGTTACAAGGGGGGAAGGGAGGGCGGAACCCAACCCAACACCCAAACCCTGCAGGTACGAATTCTGCCTTTTGCTTTTGATTTTGCAGGGCAGACAGTTTGACTTCTAAGCTGAAACCTGCCCCTTGGGAAGGAAGATGGCAAGCCTGCCTGGGCCAGCGAGGTCCCTGCGTGAGCAGTCCACTCGGGAAGGGTGCCTGTCTGCCACACGATTTAACCTTGCCTCTCTGAACAAAACCCACAGCGCTTCGAGGGTTTCCCATTCGATACTGCAGCCAAAGGCTACTCCAGAAAACGCTTCATCGTTTCTGGCACAGTTATAATATGCAGCCATCTGCAGTTTTGCACCCACAAAACAGCTTATCAATCATAGCAGAGCTGGTGGAGGATTAATAGGTCTCCCAAAGTGCTGGTACACCAGGGATTGCCCGAGGGCAGGCGCGGGAGGCTAGCGAGCCCTCGCAGCCCGGTGCTCCGGGAGCCTGACTGAGGGTAGCCAGCGGTGTGGCTCCTCTCATCAGGCTGCATTTGCCCATCCAACAAAGGAGCACAAAATCATTTTTCTCCCTCTCCCCTCCCTGAGAGGAGGGGATTTTTTTCTGAAAAACCCACACAATTAAAGGCACAATGATGGATGGCTCTGGGGGGAAGCGCAGGGGAGCGTGGATTAGACCTAGTGCTCACTAGGTGAGGCAGAACCAGGCAGTGCCTCGGCCCAGCTCCACTCCTGGCACCTCTCTGGTGCCAGACCCGGACCATGAACAGGGTCATGAGGATCCCAGGTCTTCGGTGGGGCTGGGTCAGGGCCAGTGAGGAGACCCCAGGCCCCCGGCCAAGAACAGCAAAAATGATCGTGAGCACGCTGCATTCCAGAGACAGGCTGTGGCAACCCTTTATGAATAGCCAAAACCAAAATTAAGTTTGTGGGGTTGTAGCACAATGCTATGAGCAAATCCATGACAGTGACACTTTAAGTCCCAAGTTACTATTCTTTTGAAATGTTGGAGGTCAGCACCCATTATGAGTACGCTGCTCTGGTGCAAGCTCTGAGCTGCGTGTGCCAGTGGGGCCATGGCTACTCCCACCATCTGCTCTCAGTCTTTGGGGGATAGTTGAGATTATCAAAGAAGCCAGTGGTTCCCAGTTTGCCAACAAACCCATTGGGAATTAGCACCCGTTACGATTCACGGCCTTTTGACAGCCTGCCTGGTGCTCACAGTTAACAGCTTGACAAGAGGGCTGCTGCAGCCTGGCACGCCAGGGGCAGCTGGGCAAAGGCCCTGGTGCAGCCAGGAAAATGACACTCAAATATTTATTCTGGCCTGCAGCCTGGTCCCTCTCCTCATCTACAGAGGTTGTTCTCCTTCCCAAAGTATGCCCTACTCTGCAGGGGAGCACAGGCACCTCGACAACCAGCAGTGGTTTAAAATCTGCTATGATAGTAGTGTCCCGTGGGCACCAGGAGCCAAGGGTGGCAGGTAACCTGAAGCAAAGCACTTGCAAAAGCCTGCCACTACGTCTCTATTCAGTACTGACAACCCTTGCTCCTCCTCTCCCAGCTTCCAGGCTCTTACACAGTCCCTCAACCCTGAACTACCAACGGCCCAAAGCTTCCCCCCCCATTCACTTTCATATCAGTAATGACAGTGGCCTCGGCCATCTGCGTGCTGCACACACTCTGCCAAATCCTGCTCAGAGCCTGAGGAACTCTTCAGCTGAAGACAGAAGCGTCTGCTGCTCTTGACCAAAGCACTTATTTCAAAGGTGTTGTAATTGAGTGTAAAACATGAGAGGAGGCAGAGAAATCTGATACGGCATTTGTTACCCGGTTGCTCAAGGTAGTTTGTTTAAGGTCTGTACGTTTATTTATCATCCTGTGCTTGCATGGGAGAACCTTTCCTTCGTGTTGTACTCCAACACGAGCCAGGCAGAGTTCGCTTCTGGGAGCTGCGGGAGAGAAGGAGACTGACATCTGCTATCCAAAAGGGTAGGGATTCCCCCACCGCCTAAACAAATTCAGATATGAAAGCGGATGGATGCTGATACTGCCTTCGGCACTGAAGCTGCAATGTGCGCTGTGAGGAAAGATCCCACTTCAGCAGTATTCATGGTAAGATCACACAGCAGTAAAAGGAAGTCCGAATGAATGAAGGGAGAATGTCACGTTTAGGCACATAATCTAAAAGTCCAACTCAATTTCTGTACGGGCTTTTTATATGATATTCTTACTTATTTCACATGCCAGATGAAGATGTTTATTTAAAGCTAAGTTCTGAAAGACAACATTCATTAAATCTACTTAGTTCCTGAATCCAGGTTTTTTTCAGAAAAATCTTTCTCTCCTACCACTCATTATTCTCATCTAGTAGTCTCTCATTACTTGTTCAGCAGCGTGTAAAACTGCTCCTTCTTTTTAAAATTATCCTCACTTGATTGCAGTGATCAAAACCAAAGGAATATAATGAGTGTTTCTCTATTCAGTAAATATAGACAATCAGCAAAATATGCCATAAGGGAGTTTTTTTTAGCGGACTCTTCAAAAGGACACTAAACTTCCCTGTTCCAGACTAGGTCTTATGGTGAGATCATGCAGGACTCCTGGAGATGAGTACGAACAGCACGGGGCATCTGCCTGCTGCCCAGCTGGATGGGTTTCCTCTAAGGCAAGACAATGGCCACGTGCCTTCATGGTTCAATGTCTGCAGTGACATGTTGCTGCCTGGAGGGACGATGTCCCCATCATGCTGCCTTGTCACCTCTCAGGTGCTACAGCATCAACGACTGACATGCTGTGCCTCATAACCACCTCTGGTACGGGAGGCAAAGGGTGCCTGAACCAAACTCTGAATCCATCAGGTTGAACCCTGCCCTCTTGCTTAGCTCTGTTCATTCCCCAATTGTTTTTCTGGAAGGAAAAAGTCCAGTTGAGACCATCATGCTGTGTCTTTACATAGACGGGTATTTCAGAAAGGCCGATGACAAGAAATCAAAAAACAAACAAACAAACAAACAAAAAAAAACAAAACCAAACTCTCAAAAACTAGAGCCCCCCATTCAAGAGCCTGAAAACAACTAGAGCACCCCAACCACAACATTTAAAGAAATTACTAAAAATCCCCAAACAACCAAAACACTGTGTGGTTTATACATACCTTTTGTATTATGTGCCTGCAGAGTTTAGTGTTCTGGGTTCTATCTTTTATCTCCTTCTCTTTATCATGAAGAGGTTATGTTTTCTATTGTGTGAGGCTATGTCTTTAATTGGAGTCAAACTTCGCACAAAGCCCCACTCTTGGCAACCAAATGTTCCCTATCATCAGGCCTGTGATGAAACCTCATGAGTTATCAGCACTGGGATCTATGTATAGCACCAGAGCACAAAAATTTCCCATTCAGATCCCAGCCATAGCACAGCTATGACAGGGCTATCAGTCGCACAGCTAAGCACATATATAAATCTGGACTGCTCTTTGTGCCTTGCGCTCTGCCAGCCTCCAGGCACATGGATATTGCCGCTTTATGTAAACCTCAACCACTTTTCACAACTGCTCTTTACTTTGATGAGAATGGTCTCCTTATTAGGCAAAACTCATGTTGCAGGTGCCTTGCTAACAGTATTGCCACATTACGAAATAGCACTTCATGACCCCTCCAGAAAAAAACATGTTCCAGTTAAATCTGAGGTGATATCTTTTGATATCACCTAAACCAGAAATCTGAATCACGAGGAAAAAAAAAAAAAAAATCATAAAGCTAGTTGAAGTACATGCTCTTGATCACATCCTTTGAAAAAAAAAAAAAAAAAAAAGACAACCTTCTTTGGCATATCCATACACAACATTGCTAAACTGAACTGACTTCCAGCTTATACATTGCAAAGCCAAGCATATCTCAAATAGAACATGTCTGGTTTTGAGCCATATAAACACACTGGTTGGAAGAAAGCAATCCAGAATATACTGACTGGATGATTTCATGTAAAGTGCAGTTTCTATAGCACTTCCCATGTGCCCCTTTGCACAGCTAACAGCACTGATGGGACTATGGGAAACTGGTACCAGCAGTCCCTGAGGAGGTGCTGCAAGTTCCACGTTGGTGTTGGTGTCCCAGGTATGCAGATTGTTTATTAATCAATTGTTCTCCTCCCTCCTGCACTTCCGTTCTCATGACAAGTGTTTCCAAATGCATTTCTAGTCTGTGCAGAGAGGAACTTTTGTCTTAAATGTGAAGCCGCTACGGTACCTCCACCAGTGAGCTCTCCCAGACCCCAGGAGACACCAAAAGGCAGAGCGCTCTATGGTTGGACAGTCCCACAGGTAGCATCTGTTAAGGTGATGTATTGATGCATTTAAGGAGATTTCTTAAAGAAAGAAAGATACAAGTCACAGCTCCAGGGAAGGGATTTCCACCTAACAGCAGAAAGTCATTTGAGATTTTTCAAAACATAACTTAATCTGTGTAAAGACAGTAGGAGCTAAGTCCTAACTATTTAATTATAAAACCTTCTCCTACCGAGTCCTGTCTGGGCTTCATTTCTGTAAAGTGAGCGAAGAGCAGTTCTCTAGCCCACAGCTCCGTTCTCAGTTAAATTCTGTGTCAGTGATGGGCTCAGAGAAGTACTCTAGCAGATACATATCTAGTGGCCATCCACAAAGAGGTGCTGCAAATCCAGACCCCTCCATGAGACTAAGCATCAGCCATCATCTTCAGGGCCTTTATATCATGACCCTGATCTAGTTCATAAACAAGAATGAAAGTCTCTGTGGCTGACTGAAATTTAGCATCTTCCTGCTGCTGCTCCTGGAGCGCTCCGTGAGTAAGCACCAAACACACGCTGGAACTAAGCTGCCTCTAGAGAAACCTTGCAGTCTGTTTACAGAGTTACACAGTCCAGATAAAACATTCATGGCTTTGCATCATAACCAAGACATAAATTGGCTCCCCATCACTGCATCTCATCTGGCCAACATCATTAGTGTTGTCCTTTCCTTTTTGTACATACCAGTTTCTCATCAAAGCCCCTTCTCCTTCCTTCAGTGACACCAGCCAAGTCCTTGAGTTTGAGCCTTGCCTAAAGACCCCCACACTTTCCTCCCCAGCACCTTGCACATCTGGGCTGCTCCCCCCAGGCACCTCTCCATCCCGCCAGCCCTCCTCAAGGCTGCCAACCCTGCCTGCAGGCCGATTCAGGGGCACTGACTGAAGAGCAAGTTGCGGGAATACACAACTTATTTCCTCAGTAACAGATGCACAAATGCCTCCCGGGGTACTTTGAGAGCAGTGGCAGTGACGTGACTCTGTGTCAAGGATTACACTCGGTGCAAGAGCAACCACAGAGAGCCAGCAGCTCAGTGATCTTGAACAAGTTGCAAGCTACCATAATGCAATAGCAAACAACAGAGGTGGAGTGACCTACACCCACTCAAGATCTCTCCCTCAACACAGGTATCTGATTACAAGTGTATTTAAACACAAAGTTGAGACCTCCTGCACAGTTCCCTGTAATCTTCCATTTCAAGCTGAGTATCAATAAGGCAGCAAATTTTATCAGGAAGAGATTATTTTCTCCTGATATCATCTATCCTGACACTACAATGCAAGCAGGTAAAACGTAACTTCAAACTCAGCAATCTCTGCTACAAAAGGTTGAAGGAAAACATTGTTCCCTGGGCTGGGCCGCGTATATGTTTATTTCTCTTTGTAAAAGCTCTAACAAGGGAACTTTGAAAGCTGTGGGACTGCTGTAAATAAGACAACATAAACATACAGCTGAACTGAGACACATGCACGGGGCCACAACATAGCTTTTCTTCCAAAGTATTTTCAAGCAGCCAGTTGCAGTCCATGTTACAGCACTATTTACAAAACAAGGAAAGTACAATTCTACTAAATTTGATTAATAGGATAGTTGGTCTCACAAGTCCTTCAAAGGTAAAAATTCCTAGCTGATTTCATTTCAATGAACTGTAATAAGCCCTGAGAATAATATGCAGTCTTACATATCACGAATGTTGCATAATGAGAGCATCTCAGCAAATTGGCTGTGGGGTGGTATAAAGTTTGGGAGCTGAATTTCAGAGATGTCAAGCACAAACTGCCTGTTCTTGAAGGTAGAGGAGTTGTGGGTATTTGTCATACCTCAGGTTTAGTGCTTAGGAATAGCAAGTCTCCAAATGCGCAGCAAAGATCGACATTGTTGAGGCAACTGGTCAAATTTTACCGGCTTAAATGGCCACATCTGTATCTCATTAAAAATGAGAAATAAAAAAAAAAAAGCTTAACTAGCAAAATATATCCAAACCAGTTTCATCCCCAAGGACTGGAGAAGAAATTAAATGAGACATATGCTAGTCATATTGCTTAACACATGGTTGGAAGGTACTCAGAAACCACAGTGACAGCAATATCAAAAACCGAACAGAACAAAAGAGACAGCTGAACATCTCCAGGGAGCATTACAGCGTAGCTTATGCCCAACGTCAAAATAAATAAATAATATCTCAACTGACTACATGTATCAGAAATTGAACAAAAGATCAGTTCTGCTTTCAAACAATAAAACTAGGAAATCCCTTAATTCTGCACCCTGTGCCTTAGATATTGACATATTTGTATAATATACTGATTTACTCGCACACACTGCCCTCATAAATGGCAGGGTTTGACCTCTTGATCACTTGAGCTTCCTCAGGATTTCTGAAAGCCATAACCAATGACTACAGTCAGGGTAGTGACTGTCACTTGGGATCTCCACACTAACGTCAGCTCCCCGTGTTCCACTATAGGAATTTTCCACTCTCAGAAAGCGTGAGTTATATTGACAGGTACTGCTTTAGCACCTACGCGCACCAGCAAGAAGCACAGAAGCAGCTGGGTCAAAAGGAGACAGTCAAACAGCAGGTGCTGTTCAGGTTAGATGTCTGAGACTCCTGATACAATTTGCAAAGGAAAAACAACTGGACTTGCCAATTTGGCTTTATGGGAACCTTGAACCAAACCTCACTCCCTGGCACCTCACTTGCTGGGACTTGCAACTCTTTGATGTTCACAGAGACAGAAGATGGAAGGTAATGACTGTTCTCACTGCGATGAAATCTTTACAAGATGAGACGTCAGCCTGGTTTGGCTACAAAAATCCAATACGAGGAACCTTAGAGGCAGGAAGATGGACGGATGACATTACTGACAGGGGATATTGCTGGTCTACAAAAAGAAATCTGAAATACTTTAACAAACACATCACAGAAGCTTGTATGAAATCCCAGAAGTGCCTAGGAAGAGCCACTGCATGGCTCATAGGGGTTTAATTACTAAATGACTGATTAAGTATCCATGCAAAACACCACAAAAGGCCATCATTTTTAAAGCATCTCAGTCCACATCACTGTGCAGAAAACACAGTCAAAGACATAGGCCAGATGGCAGATCAAAGTCCCAGCCTGATGAACAGCACTGAGGTTAAGCAGTGTCCAACTGAACTGACATTATTATAAAGGGAACAGGACAGGGTTAAAAAGAGAGAACAAAGATACCAAGAAACACCAATCATCTCTTTGCAAAAGAAGACTTGCAAAACACTTGAAAGAATTTTGGCTGCTTAAAAGGGAAAAAATACAGCATAGAAAAATCATAACATTGGCATTAAGTGAAATAAATGCAGGAATACACCGCAGGGAGAAGTATCATTATCAGACTGATGGAAAATTATGAACTTCACAGTCACAGGTCTCCCTTAAAGTCTGAAACTGAAGCTATAAATTAAGCTAAGATTAACAACACTACTTATTCCCATCTACTTTAAGAGAAAAGTGCTTGTGGAACATGAGGAGGGAGACCCACAGTTACTGCTCATGTATCTGGGATGAATGAAGAAACTGGGGAGTGTGGGGGGAAAATCCTACTGTGACATAAACCCCACCATGTTTACTGCAACTAAAAATCAGAGACTTAGTGGAGTTATAAATTTTCATTTACAGATTTGCTTCATTGCTTTCCTGTGACGTTTAGCACTGAGAGGAGTAAGATTGTGTGGATGCTCAGTGAAAAACGTTCTCCCATTAGTAAATGTGTATTTCCATCCTCTACAAGTGAGTTCAGAGTTCTTCAGTTGTTTGCTTGCATCCACACCAGTCTCACAAAAGCATCTGGTACAACAACTAAAATATACTGCAGTACAGGACATGTTTGAATTCAGTGATTTTGATGGTTCTACTGAAATCAGGAGGTTTTGGTAGCGATTGCCATATGTTTCTGAAATTTTTAACTTGCTGATTTGGCATGGCCTCTGTCGCTCTTAACAAAAATTGCCAACAGTGGTAATTCTAGTAACACTGAGGGAGTTAACTGAAGTGTAGGAGGAGCTCTCACTTTATATCCAAGGAAAAAGTTAGGAGCTATATTGTCTTAACTTAATCAGCTGGTTTTAACCAGAGGTCTTACCTCCCCTGCCAGCCTAGCCCTGCTGATGGTCTTTGGCTGGCATACTCAAAGAGCACAGAATACTGCAAACGTGGGAGAAAAGATACCATAAAACTCCTAAGTCCAAAAATATGTGTCTCTATCATGACAGAACAATGCAATTAGACACTGCTACAGACGAGTGAGACAGACAGACAGAGGTCTGGCCCCACTGGTAAGAGCCAGACCCAAAGGCTACTGCTTCCACAGGGTCATTTCTCTGCCTTCTGTAGACATTAATGTAGACCTTTAAGGTCATTTGCAGAGGACACACAAATTCATCTTCCAGAGGGAGTGAATGGGAATAGCAAACTGGAGGCAGAGGTTAAAGAAAGCATTTGTTAACAGCACTTTTTAAAGATGGAAATTTTGCCTGTCTTGACACGTTGCATGTGAGCTGGAATAGGGCTCACTAGGTGGGAGCTGCCGAGCTGCCGGAGGCGGCAGGAGCTTGTACATCGGGCTCCTTCAGAAGTGCCACGAGCCCCACGGAAGGGGATCCAAATGCCAGGGCAGGTGACGACAGCAAGGCTCGCTGCCTTCCGCAGCGTGTCCCGGCCCCCGCGCATCAGCCCATTACCGTGCTGTGGGGAAAGAGAGAGGCAGTGGCTGTTTTTTCTTGAGATGAAAACTCGTACTAACACACCCACCCCAAACTCGTCCACGCAAAACAGTGGACTACTCCACAGCAGTGGCTGGCTGCAGAATAGCTCTTATACATTATACGAGGAAAAAGGTTGTTCCACTTTCCAGTGTCGGATTCTTATTTATTTGTACTAGAGAAATGTATATAAACCCTGAACAATCTGTGTGAGGGCTTTGCAGTACTGGGCATTTTACACCTACATCGTAAGAGTCGATTTCTGAAAGCAGAAGCTGGTTTTAGGGCATTCCCCAAGAACAGGGAGATAAAATGCGCAATCTGTGTCTGTTTTGCAGTTGGATGCCCAGGCCAGCTCTTGAACAAGCAGCCATTTTGCCACAGCACCGTGACAGGCAAGGCCATGCAGCCCCTTAGGGCAGGGCACTAGCACTGCTAGAGCCTCCAGCACTCGAGTGAGCACCTCTGCAGGGCTCTGAGCAGGGACAGGAACAAATGTCACCTCTGCGGGTGCTGCCTACACAACCTGCAGAGTGGCACTGCACTGAGCAGCAGCTACGCAGCCCAGAGGATGACATGTTAGAGGCCACAACATGGACTGAAAGTTGCTCTCAAATTTTCAAAATTCTACCTCTGGAAATGTTAGATGTCCTAAAAGGGAGGAAGAAAGGAGATGGGGAGGGGATGTGGAGAGAGGCAGGAGCATCCCTTGCAGCAGCTTGCTGCAGCTAAATGTGGTTAAGCAGAACGCGAGCCCGCTCTGCCAGCCACCCTGGAGGAGTCCTGTGGCGGTGTGAAGCACACCCTGTCAAGTAAAGGAGAACAGGAGCGACAGCTAGAAAGAAAAATGCAGAGTGATAAGAGAAGCTAACAGCAGCTCTAGCAACTGCCTGAGGACACACTGGGAAATTTAACATATTAAAATAACACTTTTAAATAATGGTCTAGTTAATTGATGCTAAATTACAGCTGAATGCCTGTAGAAGTACTTATGACATCTGCACTAATACCATTTCAGTTCATCAGGATTAATATTATTCTAATACATGCCAAAGGAATTAGTAAGTACTGGTACTTTAAAGCCTTTAAAGTGATGTTTTGAAATAGTTTAGCTTTCTTATCCCCCTTCTCCTTCCTCTCAGCCCTCACGAAATCTCATTTGCAAAACATTAAAAATAGAGGTGTTTTCACAAATTTCATCCACTTGAATGATGATGTTGTTCTTATTATGCTACTTTCTACACCTGAAGACCAAAGGAACACTTCAGTTCTTCCAACCACCAGAAAAAGAGGTGGGTTTGGTGCAAAAACAGTATCCCGTTAAGAAAACATGCCCAAAAAGGAAAATAAGGTGTGATCACATCTTTCCACCTCCCATAAACAAGAACAAAACCTGAAGTATTACCTATTGGCCAAGCTATGATTACAGTAATAAAAAACTCCCAAAGCTTCACTCTTCTGTTCACATAGAACTAGGGTCCAATGCCTCCTTCCCATTCTGCTCCAGAGCACCTGGGAAAGAGGGGGCTGGAAGAGAGAGGCGGGTGGGGAAGAACAGAGACCGTCCCAGTCCTCCCCTTCTCGTGGCCGCACACCGCATGTGCCCTGTAAACTCACGTAGCTTGGAGGCAGCAAAAGCAACTGCACAGCAGTTTTGATGGCTTGGCCAAAGGAATTGCTTCTCACCATGCCTGACCAAAGCCCTTTCCAGAGCAGCCAATATTTCAGCTCTGAAAGCCACACGCTGGGTTGCAGGTGTTAACTCAGAGGCCCTCTGCTGTTATCAGTCTCAAGTGTTGTTTTTCAAGCAGTGACATACAAGGAGTTGTATCTAAAATCTCATTAAAATTTAACAGGATTTGGCGCCCTTAGCCTTCTGATTCAGCACTGAAGTCTGCAGCTCAGATAGTCAATGTTTTTATTTTCATATATCACATTGCTTCTCTCACAGTACCACATGCTAGCAGAGTAATTCAGTAGCTGAAAATCAGCCTTTTATACTTTCCACCATTCATCACCTTTCACATTCTTTCTTTTGATAATTGCTAAAGATGGTTTCTTTTTCCAGCTTGAGTATTTATTGTTATGTCAGGAATATCCTGTCCTCAGAGCCCACCTTCTCCTACAGTGAGCTTTACAGTATCAAAGCAACACTGGAGGAAGCTCAGGAGAAAGAGGACAAATCATTAATGAATGGAAAGCCTTGACCTACAAGAGAATATTTAGGGTCGATTTGGAATTTCTTAAAATTACCCTGTTTAGGAGAGCTATGCAGGGAGGAACATTCAGGATTAGACAGTACTAAACTCATTACAACCAAGACCAAGAGTCCTGTTGACCTTGACCTGGGGTTAGATACTGAATCACCTTTCTCAGGGGTTTGAGTAAGCAACAGCCAAAGGGAACATTAGTATGCAAAAAAAGTATTTGCTGGATATAAAAAAACCCCTACAGTAACAGAAATAAATCCCACACCAACAAAAACAACCTCCCTGTGCCCAAACTGATTCCCCAACTTGGATGTACCCTGTTTAGCTGTCCCCTACGGCAGCCACTGTGATATGGCAAGTACAGACAATTGTCAGAAAACTGGAAAATGAGAAAAGGCTAGGACACATCCAGTGATGTCAAGACTGACATTTAAAGGCTGTTCCATAGCCTGATAGAAGAGAGATGATAATCATCTTTAAAACCAAGCCAGAAAGATGTAAACAGTAATACTGCAGTCCCAACAAGACCTCTGATTCTCAGGGAATGTGGTCCATCAGCTAGGATCTTGCTTTAGAACAACAGCAGTCCAACTTTCAGCTGCGCCACCAGCTGAATAAGTCATCTGGGAAAGTCCCCCCAACTGACCTATAACTCTCCTTCGACTGACATGTTATGCTCCAACATAATTTTAATAGAAACACTAATGTTTGCCCAGTAAATAATATGCCTGCTACTGAGGTGTAGAAGACTAGAGGGAGATA
Organism: Tyto alba; assembly: GCF_018691265.1. Lineage (NCBI taxonomy): Eukaryota > Metazoa > Chordata > Aves > Strigiformes > Tytonidae > Tyto > Tyto alba. Next base: position 24,820,854 of record NW_024881262.1, on the reverse strand, counting down.
TTAAAAGCAGGTGACAAATTATGTCACCAAATAGATGTGGTATAAACACAAACACGATAGCATGAGGCATTGTAAAATTTTGGGAGTTCTACTACAATGGGGCAACTCTACCTCAGCAGCAACTGTCCTGCTTGTGAGTAATGTGCTACTGTTAAAACCATGGCAATAAAAAAACCCAACACTTCTTAACACCCATAGTCATCCCATTTCCTTTCTCCCCTGGCTTTTTCCACATACAGGCAGATACATTTTACCATCATGGAAAAGAATGGTTAAAAACCCTTCATGAGAAACTACTAAATAAAAGGGCCTGAAATATGCATCAAATGAGACTCACAGTCTAACGAATCACACAAAACGTTTGTGCTATGGAGTGATGGAAGCCAGGGAGACACCCAAGTGTTGTGTTAAGGTTTGAGGCACTGCTCTAGATCTGTGGCTTGGGACAGTGCAGAGCTGAATCACTCCAAAAGCAGCACTGTGGCCTCCCAGTGCGCAGAAGTACCCACGCATGCTCAGGGCTGGTACACCCCTCCAAGCAGGGCAAGACACCCTCCCTTCACTGGCACCATGCGGGTACCAGGGAGGGGGATCCGGATACCAATCCCACTGAGCAACTCCAAGAATTCAAGAGAAAAGTTTAGCTGTATTTAACAACAATAAGAACAAAAAAAAAAGCTGTGAACTTCAGGGTTTTTTTTTGTGCAGTGCTGTCCCAGTCAGATTTATACCCCAAAATATTATGACAAAGCACATTTCACTGGGAACAAGGAAGTGCACCAAAGCTTTCATAATTTTTCTCTCAGACCATTTTGTTTTCTTCTTCCTGTGGAGTTTATTATTTAACCATTATAAAGCACTTCTGTGACATATATGCACAACAATTGAGTCCCTTCCGTTTTAATCGGTGTAAAAGAGTAATGATTATTAGCTAAGCAATGCATAAGATACAAGATCCTAAAAGCCAGCTATCAGGAGGCTGATACATTGCACCCTAAAACACGTTCTGCTAGCAGCAGACGTGTAGCCAGCGGGATGCACATACAGGTACCCAGGCTCAACGATACCATTCCCCCATAAATTGCAACGGATGTATCTTAATTCCAGGAAAAGCTGGGGCAGCATCAAACATGGAGAGCACGGAAACACAGCGGCATGCCATGTTCATTCATACACATTCATGTTATTTCCCAGCCCTGTTGTTTCTCAGCAGGCCCAAAGCTGAGCTCTGGGACTAAAGGCAAGAAGTTAATACAGAAGATTGAGCGTTATGCAGGCAGGAGTGTAACTCGTGTCAGCCTATCCATTCTGTGAGCTAAATGCAGATCAAAGGAAAGAAAAACAAATACCCTTTCTAGCCAAATCCCAAGTTGATTAAGGACTTTAAGGAGACAAAGTATTAGAAAGGACTCCTTCCTTCCAAGATAAAGATACAAACATCACAAGCCCTGACAGATGTGCTTGACCCAAATATTTTTTTTCTGGTTGCACCAAAGTGGCAGGAACGCCAAGGTGTTGGTGGGCTGCTCCCCAAACTCTTGCACAGGATACACCGTTGTTCTGAAGTCTGAAGCATTTGGATGAAAAGTTTAAAAAACTCAAACGCACAGTGGAAGTGATTTATGATTAAAGGAAGGATTAAATGCTGAATCTAGGGCAATCAATAGCCCTGCTAATGCTTAGTGCAAGATTTCCTGCTCCAGCCAAACCCCCTTTTCTTTGCTTTGAGACCATTCTCCTCACCAGTGGAAAGATGATGCTTTGAAGATAAGGTCTGTCTTTGTTTCCCCACACACATCATTCCCCAGCACTGCTGCACTAGCACACACTGCCTGCCACACCACTGCCAGCCAGGCGACAAACGCTGCAGGATGCTCAGGTCTCATTGGTATCCCTGTGCCTTATCATTCAACTTCCCCTTCCCCTCCCTCCTACCCCTCCCCCCCCAAAAGAAAGCCATATACCCTTAAAAGCAGCCAAGGCATAAATTTACTCCTAGAAACAAGGGGGCTCCACCGGCCTGGGCTCAGTTTTCTTCTCCCACAGGCTGGGCTGAATCTATGCGGCATGTTTACAGACAGGGATGTGGGATGTGGCTAGCCTCACTATTATTTTTAACTTATCAGAATCCATAACAGCAGCAATTAGCCCCCATTAAGCAAAAGATCTGCATGCTTACACGTCACAGCAACAGATTTTATTTCTTCTCTTGCAATTAAGTATTTTTATTAGCCAGATGGATCATGAAATTATTACAAAAACTGGGATGTAAACTCTCTAAAAGCACCTAAAGTAATGAATACTGGTTTATAAACATTCAGGATTAGAGAACAAATACTTAATTCTCCCCTAATCCCTCAGCCAGCACTGCTTTGTGTTCAACATACAGGAATATAGATTAACTGGGCTGAAGTTAATAGCATTTGAAGGACAGAGCTCATCAGTCATGCACAGCACCATGATATGAAATATGCTTCCACCACCAATTTACTATAACCTGTGGGATTAGGGCAAATTCAAGGACTGTCACTTTGCTGTTCCATTTCCAGCTTTCCCCATAAACTCAGAGACACCAAGATTAAAGATATCAAACCTCTAAAGAGCATCAAACGGGACACTTTATAAATCTAAATCCCGGCGTACTACACTGGTTTAAAGTGCCAAAACTGGTATCACCTACATGTTATTTCGGTTGAGTTTCATGAGAACTGATTTCTACTCCCAGCCCTGCCAAACACTTGCTTTATGACTTGGGGCAAGTCACATCTTGGCACTTCTGTGTCCCTTGTCATCTTTACCTACCTTCTCTGCGCGGCAGGCGAGGCCTGGCCCGCCTTTTTACTGCAGCAGAACCGCATGCAGCACCACTCACTTTGAACAAGGCCACCAAGTGCTGTTGTAATACAAACAATTAATAATAATACAAGCCAACATCTGGTACTGTTAACCTCTGTTTCAAGCAGTGTGTCAGTATGAAGTGCACTGTTTTGGGTGTTAGAAGGAAATTAGTGCAATTTTCTGAAAAGCCCCTAGGTACAACTCACTGAGCCAAAAAATTTTTATCTTCTCCTCTCCTAGACGGTGGTGCCCTTCTGTACCTGCCAGTTACACGACAGCTTTAAAACCAAAATATTTTCTGTGTAAAGAAAGGCCTTATTTGCTTCACTGTTTTTTTTTTTTTGTTTGTTTGGTTTTTTTTATTTACTAAAGATGCCATCAAGGAGAAAAAGATTGTCTAAAACCTGATTTCATGCAAAGCACAAGAGCTTCCCCCCTGTTCTATTATCACACAAGCACGGAGTGATTATGACAAGCACGAAGATGGCTAAAGCCAGCTAGGCAAATCCAGCAGAAGGCTAGCTGATCAAGTCTGCTGAGGCAGGCATTTACTAACACATTACATCCAGCTGTAAAGAACCAGGAGGGGAGGAGAGGAAAAGTTATACAAAAACGATGAACACAATGCACTCCTACCTGTTGGTCACTCCAATTTATCTAAGCATTGCATGGAGCAGAGAGCCACAGAAGATAAAAAAAGCCCCAACAACTAAATGAAATACTATTGTCTTCTGCAGGGAGCGAACTTGTTTTCCTGGAGCACCTGTGCACCAGCATCATCAAGAGGTGGCACTTCATTTAGCACAATCATCAGTTCAGGGGTTTCAGGTGTTTTACAGCATGACCTTTGCCCACAGCACCAACTCCAAGGTCTCCTGCACATACTCTTTTCCCTTAAGAGGCCCACTTTGCCCTCAGGTGAGCTAATATACATCAAGACTACTTTTCACAGCATCTTTCCCAAAATCATCAGATCTTGCACTTATGTAGCATTTCAATTCTCAAAAAACATCTCCGTGTTTTATGAATTTAACAAGATAAAATACACATTCTCTTTCTGGGTCAATTCATCCAGCACTGAGGTGTGGGCATCTCAGGGATGAAATGCTGCTGCAGTTTAATAGTTCACTACAAGTTTTACAGCAGCAAGAAAATACCATCCTGTGCACCAGAAACTTTATTTTGATACTTGAAATTGGGAGTTAGCCATGCATAAGAGAAAGAAAAGGAAAAAACAAAACAAAACAACAAACCAACCCACAACTCACTTGTTCTGTGCTTGACACATAGTTTTTCTTTTATTCATTGCTGCCTAACTCATGTACTGGAAGAGAAAGAACAGTTGTTTGTTTTATCCTCCCTGCCAGACTTTGAACTTGATCTCTAATGCTATTTTGTATGTGCTATTATCACAGCTGCATACTGTCAACTAATTACGAGCAGTGAAACTACCCTTGGACTGAGTTTATCACTAGAGGCGCCCTTTGAAAGGCCACCAACTCTTCTCCCTCCACACCAAAATGTTTAAGCAATGCAGAAAAAGGTTGTAAGTATCAAAGCAGAATTATGTACTTTGCAGAATGCTTTCTTCTCCAGTGACCAACCATTAGTGGTAGCTGACAAATCAGCTCCTGGACCTATGCATGAATCTCTCGTTTGCTCAGTAGAAGTTGGGTCATTGTTTTAAATGCAAACCATGTTTCTCATTCTCCCAGCTCTCCTCTCATTACTCTCTATGATGTCCCTTCAGATTATTTTAACATTAATCATAAAAAAGGATCCGCCATTGCCTACCTCTGCTGCCTGGAAGAGCCCTCTTATCTGTCAACCACATCAATCCCCCAACTGCTTCCAAACTGTCTTCAAAAGCCTCTGTCGTGTCACTTCTTAGCTCTGTCCTCTGCGATTTTGATGTGGTCATTCAACTTAATGGAAATTTCCCCCCAGAAAACGAGGTATGTGTCACCAGTTACCTCTTTCACATGTATTTTTAGACATCTGATCCAAGGAACAGAGTGACATATAAAATAAAGCTATTTTATTTATGAGCTGCAAGTGCTAATTCCCAACATTTGTTCCAAGAATTCAAAGTAAAACACCTCTCTGCTGCTTTGTGTAGTTGCCATTAATGCTAGTGGATGTAACACACATCCAGGGAGGAGAAATTGCTCTTGGTTGTAAAGAAAGAGTTTTTTTGGGCAGATGCTGTAGAGCAAGACAGTCTATTTAACTCCAAGTCCATATAGTGGCTCAAGGCACTAGAGAGTACTCGGCAAAAGGAGTCCCCCATGCAGTTTCAGGCAGTTTGGGACTGGATGCCAAAGCTGTACTGCTTTACCACAGTGAATAAGTTTCTTTTTGGGAGACAGAATAAGGGTCTTTAGAGGTCAGACTGGAGGTAAATAACAGACATGTTTTTATATGCTGCTACATGGTGCCTCTGGATAAGTACCTCAAGGAACCTTCTCCAAACCAAGGGGGTTAGATTGCTCTATGTGGGTAGAGATGCAGCAATTTCAGGACTTCAAAAGCCAATATGCCTGGGAGACCACATTTATACTTGCATTTAAATTACTGTGCAAGCCACATTACACACAACATATGAGGGAACCTATTGAAAAAAATATTTCCATGTTATTCCTCATTCTCACGGGTAAGAAAGTCAAAGTGAAAGCATTACTAAGTACAGGATGAAGACACAGTACCCATCACTTGCATAAATATTTACCCTGACAAATTTTAAGGCTCTTTTCGGAGGCTAATCTCCTTATGTAAGTGATGGAGACTGATCAGAACCTGGAGAGCAAGAACATCCAAACACAGGTTGGCCTGTGTAAAATACCTGAAGCTGGCCTAGGGAATACCTCTGTGTATTGTGTGATATTTTGCAGGAACTGCATTAAGTCCCATGAGCTCCAGATCAGCCTTCTGAAGGCTCACTCTGACTGCTAGGCCCATCCTGCAGTTTCACATTCTCTGATAAGGCAGAAATTCCACATGAAGAAGCACATTTTGGCCACACACCTCCAGCATTACTGCAAAAGGAAATGAGCTAATACTTGCTCAGTATTTCAAGTATTAGCCATACAGGGTGCATCATCATTTGGTTAAACACTAAAAATTGCCAAAGCTCAATTTGTGTAGGTGAAAAGGGCAGATGTATCACTTACTAGTTCTCTTCAACTCGCAAGCCCTCTGGAGATGCCTGGAAATACAAGCTCATCATTCAGCCATTTGCTCTCAGATTCAGCCTGGATATTTGACATGAAGGCCTTACAGACTTGGTATTTACCATACAAGCCCATAAAGCTTACTGAACACTGGGGGAAATTCCAGTGCAAAATCAGGGCCTCCTGTCTTCAGGTGAGTGACTTTGTCCTAGTAGGTAATGAAGATGAATATACTGAACACAAGTCCTGAAAGTTGAAGAAACAAACCCGTGAATTCTGCTTCATCAGCAAGGAAATTTAACTGTATAGGTCTACAGCATACAGGGCAATAGAAACCAGAGCCCAGATTTGCCAGGCACAGAACCCTGCACACAAGCAGTGCACTGTCACACACCATGGCTCGCCCTAACTGATAGATAAAACGGAGATGGGATGAGGGTCAAGGTAGCAATGAATGCTGATATCTGTATAAGGATGTGCTCTGAGGGCTCACAACTATCAGTACTAGTTATTTACAATTAAAGCAAACAAACTTCTCCCACTGTAGTGTCACTGCCTTAGTGCACTCCCTTTGGCTACGTGCCTGGTTTCCAAGGGGGATGTCCGTGTAGTGCATCACCAGGTATCTGTATCAGCATCCTGGTGCAGTCACCGCCAGCCTCTGGAGCCAAAGTCGGCTATTTACTGTGCACTTTCATACTGGTCATGAACTGGGTGAGTGATAGTTGCTGCCTTGTTATGGTCTAATGAAGGATTCCAGGAAAAATAAATGATAGAGAAGTAATAGTGCCTCCTAAAATGAAAATCTGGAAAGTGTCCACAGAGATCTATGCAAATTGTGTATTTTAAACATAGGATTTCTGCAATATTTTTCTATTAACCATCCATCACTAGTTTTAAAACTAGTCTGCCTTTATTATAAACCAGAAACAGAAACAACTGCAGTGGTCTTTCACACTAAATATATTACGCCCTTATGCTGCATTTTACCGTTCTCTAAATAATGATATTTCTCCCTGTGCTTAATATAAAGAATACTGCAAAGACAGCAATGCAATTATTTATTTGCAAGGGGAATGGAAAGGTTAAAGGCAAACACTATATAAACAGTTATTATTTATATACCACAATGGTGTGCTTTCTACAGTAGAAATGCAGAAGATACTGTCTATTCTCCTGAGAGATTTCATTTTAACTGAAGCAGAAACAATACTGAACAGTCATAAACGGTACATACAGTGGAGGAACACATTCTGAGCTGCCCTTATTTCTACACAGTTATGTACAGTGATTATGTCTAGACTTATAACCTCTCGTATTTTGTATCTATATCTGTGTACAGTGCTTTAAAGTTCAGTGCCTCGTGGAAGAAGTGCATTTTAAAAGGAAGGCTTTATGCAGCTTGGTACTGCCACACTGTATTAGTTAGGTGGTGTTTTTCAGGTGACAGAGGCAGTAGCAAAGTCTAACACCCAATTTAAGAACTCTTTTAAATTCCCTACTTACTAAAGCAAGGGAGGTATGCAAAAGGTCCAAGAACATTAGGAGGCTGCAGGAATTAATGCCTTAAAAATCTGTAAGTTCAGGCCAGAGTCTAACAGCCACATATCAACCAGGGCCAGGAGCATCTGTGCAGGAAAATGTGTGCACCTCACTTGCTTCAGTCCTGAAGGTACACATATGGAGTAAAACAGCTAATTCAATAACTAATGATCTAAGACTGGGATTTTCTTAGGTGTCTTTGGAAGTTAGGTGCCAAAAATCTCACTCCAGGTTATGTGGGTGAAACTAGGGGCATGCAATGTGGAAACACTTGCATTTGTGGAGCTATACCTTGAAGTTTCACAGGTAGGCCTTCAAGCACAGCAGTTATCAGCTGTACTAAGTAGGTGCAACAGAAGAATTTTCACAGCACAAACATCTCTTATGGTTTTGTCTTCAATTCAGAGCAACTTCAGATAATTTCTTGCATTATAAAAATGCAAAATAAGCAATCTCACACAGTGTTGTTGCATAGCCCTGTTGAGATATAGGGGGTTCACCAACATTTTTCTTGATATTTTTCTATTATTTAGGATGTGTTCAAGCCAAAGATAAAAACCACCATAGTTAGCGCTAATGCAGTTCCACTAGCAATGAAAGGCACTAAGAGAGACAAAACTCATGAGTAAAAACGCAAAAATTGTCCAAAGACAGCACAGGACACAGTTGCAAGAAGTATAGTTTGTATCCAAGCTCCTTGTTTACAATGACTTAGCTATCTCCTCTGAAAACCAAGGCAATTCCTCAAATGTAGAAAGGTAAAAATAATGTCCTCTGAGTATCACTGCTGAGGTACTGGGCTGTTGCCGCTTGTTTCAGCAGCTGGCAGAGAGATGCAGGTTCACTGACCTTTTCTCTTTTGTTGGTACGGAACATTCACATCCAAAATTGTAAGAACACTTCTGGAAAAATCTCCAAACACAATCAGCTAAAAGAAAAAGTAATGGGCAAATCTTGCACAACATTTCTGAATGCAGGGACTCCAGAGGTGGTATAGGATCGCTAGGCTCTGCTGTCCAAAAGATAAATGGGATTAGCATGAGGAACAGAAAAGCATCAGCCTGGTGGAGCTCCATAAGCATCGCTGTATATGGTACATTTGAAAGATGACCCAGCGCACCCATTGTCACCTTCTAGGCACGCACTTAAATATCACAAGAAATCCTGCAGCTTTTCTAAGCCACAGAACCAGCCACACAGTACTTAGTGGCCTGGGGGGAACATTTTCCTCACAGCCACCCCCAGTTCACTTTGTCTGCACAGCACTCAGCTATCTGTACCGTATGCAACCCCCTGTATAGGACTGGGAGCATATGGACTACTACCAAGAAGGATTTGCTTTATTATTATTACTGGCCTAAGATCTAGGAGCTCCAGTATAAGCCCGAATCCCACTGCACGTATGCCAGACATGGCTCCCTGCCCCAAGGACATCGCTCGTGAGCTGCAGCGGTTCCCGTTACAGCCAAGCTCCGCTGTGTTACGTGTTTCGGAGGCCTGGGCACAGCTTCAAAAGCTACAGCAGTAATGAATCATGACACCACTTACTCATATCTTGCTGTAACGTTTAGGAAAGTGATCTGAAGTATTGGTATGTCCAATATACAGAAATTGCCACCTCCTCCACACTGGGCTAAAGCTGCAGCTGCTGCTTGCCTCAAGTAGACAAAATATAAAATGACTGCAAGGCTGAACAGAAGCGGAGGAAGCGAGCAAAGAACACGACCCAGCTCCGGTGCATGCCAGGACCGTCCTCGGGTACAGTGAAGCTGGAGGGATTCAAAACAGCACAGAAAAGGAAATCCAACACTGCAATTCTCTCCTCGGATGTTCAACTCTGGGCTGTCTTCTGCAATCAGAAGACTTCGATAAGAATTATGAAGAATCAGTTTCTACATTGCCAAATACGTTTGGTTTTAAAGAGACTGAAAATAAATGCATAGTAGACTTCATGACCTCCCTAAGCACTACTGAATTTGAGAGGAGGGCAACCCCACCGAAGCAAATGGAATTTCTAAGGTAAGAGAGCATTATCTCACAATGATGTGAGAGAGTGTGAACAGTAATTGGGTCAATCAAATCTCCCAAGGCCTGACCACACAATTAATCTCTAACAAGTATTTTTTGTTTCTATACTCAATACCCATATCATGCCATTGACTCGCCTTTGCTTAACTGTACATGTTTGAAGTCTGATTCTCCCCAGCTATCCCATGTTCATCTTTTCCCAAGCATAATAATGTAAATCAGCACCAAACAAAAACAAGCAAAAAGAACAACAAACAAAAAATTGCAGTGTAAACTGAAATGAACACTGGGTTGAAGGCTGTGCAGAACCAGCCTTTTATTCTCCTTCGCTTTCCTGTCATTTAGTCACAACTATTAGTTAAATCCCCCATACACCTCTTTCCAAACCATGTGATTTCCTTGTGTGCTTGAATTTTAGTCAGAAAGCAGACAGATCAAAATGCCACACCAAGCAAATTCACTGGCAGCAGTGATGTTCTGGTGTTGACTCTTGCAGAGAGCCTTCAGCTATCCAAAGTTTAAATTAACTTTCTGAGAGGGCACAAAAGCCAGACCTCAGGTAATTACATACTCATCTCTCCCTTGGGCTCAATATTTATTTATTTTAGGACGTCTAACAGCTCTCTTGGGCTTGCTCTACAACTCAGGAAAAATGATTACTTAGTCCCTGAACCTACAAACTCTATTCTGTGTAAATTTTACTCCTGGAGCTATGCAGGGTGATTAAAAAAGGCAGAGTTTATCAAACTTTCTGAAAGCTTGATTTGCTTCATGGCTCATCTGTCTTCATAAAACCCACTGAAGGCTGAAACAATGGGTAAAATTTCATGATCAGCACTTAAGTAAGAAAGAGAATGTGTATGCAACCACTTAACTTTATTGATTTTGATTTTTATCTTGTTTTCTTTTCGTAATAATTGGTAAGGGTTATTTGTTTTGTTTTGCTTCTTTAAACAAACCACCTTATGAGGCTATTAATAATAATTCACAGCCCTCTATACTTTGAATCTTTTTGCAACTCTCAAAGGGGACACAATCCACAGTTTTAAACAGGGACAGTCTTCCTGGCCTTAAAATCTATGAGCTCTTATACTGATGCCTCAATTTACACACGTGAGTCATTGTCCTGAAACACCCGGCAGCTTGTCTCTTCTGGGCTTTAGAAGCTTCCCTCATCATCAGAGGGACTTTCTATCCAACATATTTTATATGGCTATCACCATGAGAGACATCCAGGTGTAAAAGCAGATGTTTTCCCACCAAGGTGCTGCCCTGGAGGTCCATTTAAAAGTTATAGTGGATATACGAATGTATGGAAACATGCAGTTGTGCGTTTTGTTTTGGGGTTTTTTTTTGTTTTGTTTTGTTTTTGTTTTTTTTTTTAAAAAGGGTATTTCATAAAATGTTGGTTCAACAGCTGGAACCGACTCAATGACTAGGCTACACTGAAGGGGAAATCCCATTGAGATACATGACAAATTGAGCATTTGCGTTGATACAAGATCTGCTTTTCTCACGCTCCAGGAAAATATGGTGTATTATCTCTTTGTCTGTAATTTAAGGGTAAGTGAAATGAGGATTATGTGAGGCTGACAAAGTTTTTACTGCCGTTCTCAACACTCCTCTCCCTTGCAGATGGAAAACAGCAAGCCTTGTACAAAGCCACCTTTCCAGGAGAGGCAGAGAGACATAATTTGTCTTTAGTTCAGGCAGTAGGTCACCAGGAGGCTGGCAGCCAAGCTTCAGACTGCAGCTTTAACGTGTGCCACGCACAGTACACTATCAGTGGGAAATACAACCCTTAACCTGCAGCCTTCCCTTCCCACCCACCAGCCTGACTCCTCTCCTGTCCTCACACCAACAGTGCAAAGCGACTGGAGACACCGGGGCTACACGGCACGTTTGGAAGGAATTTGCCTACTTGCTTCTGTGGCAGTTGGGCACGCTGCAACCCCCGCACCACTCTGCTATGCTGGAGGCTTGCTAAAGGCCATCCGCACAACGTGCCTCTCGGAGGTGTTCTGTCAGAGCAACAAATGCCCCAGCACAGTTGAGAGGTGCGCTTGCTCTTTAGACAAGCCACAGCCAGAAGAGGCATTCGATTCACAAAAACACGACAGCCATCTGCCCCGGAGAGCTGGTGAAGCCCAAGCTGAACAGCCGTGCGTGGCCCAGGCTCTCACACTGTCTCCGCTACTTCCACCCCAAAAAGTGCTTTACTGGCAAACTGCTCAGGCTTTGCTGGTGTCCTAACCCTGGCCCAGCAACACAACCTAGGTTCTGATGATAGTGACAGCAAAAAAATCATTGTATCTATTCACGCTCTGCGCTGAGGACTAGAAAAATAAATTTCATGTTGAAGTATAAGCTACGTAAGAGCTGGTTCTCATTTAACGTTAATTAGCACCACCGTAACTGTACAATGTCTGCTATTTAACATTCTGGCATGTTAGTTTATAGCACAGGTTTTATCCGTTCAAGTTCTTTATAGCACCCCTGAACCTCATGGCCTGGCTGGCCCAGTCAGCCACTTCTGGGTCTCCAGCTTGGGAACAGCTGGATTCAGTCAGCAAATTTTCCTCTCTGGTGTAGGGTGACACGGCCAGCAAGAACCATGCTGCTGTCCTGAGACAAAGCAAGATTAGAAGCAAGCCTAAAGCTGTACTAGTGCAAGGGGAGAGAGGAATCACATTTTTGTCATATCTATTTAACAGTAATAGTCTCATTCTTAGTGCGGTTGAATCAACTCCTTATCTTTGACCATCCTGTGTCACTTGTTTTTATCTGCAGAAGCTCATAAAGCTTGAGAATACAGTAAAGAAACTGTATTAATGAAAATCAAGGAAATTAGGAAACATAATTCTGAATACCAAGCTCTCATAGCAACCTTGAGCAAATCATTCCACATCATAGCAACTTGATTTTCCCAACCACAAAGCAGCATAGCAAATGCTTTGCTGTTACTTTATTTGAGCGGCCGTTCTGAAGTCTCTTAGGATATGCTTCGCAGATGGAAAAGTTGATGAGGAGATATATATATATATACACACACACACACACACATATATATATAAAACATTCATATGCCCCAATGTGCCAAGCTTCCAACATGGCAAAGAAGCAAAGGCAATGATAGAGTGAAAAGTATTGTTTAACTCGTGATGGTAGCTTTGAAAGTGTAGCAACACGAGCTTCTTCCTTCCTTCCTTCCACAGGTGCAATTACATCCCATAGCATGCCCAGGTAAATGAGGCGGGATCTTATTTTACCAGCTATGACCAGTTCATCCTTTTTGCTGGTCACTAGCAACACCCCTTTCTCTGTTTTAGGACCTGGAGGAATAGGAGAAAATAAATACCTCATCAAGGCAGAAGACAGCAGATATTTTTATGACCTGTGGGAACAGAGGTCCTAGTAAGTCTGGAAAACATTACATAAATGTCTCCAGATAAAATTGTTAGCTCTGGACAGCGCACATTTCCTAAATGCTTAATATTGAAATTACCTCCCAGAAGAGTTTCTCTGTGTCTTGCTAACCTATTAAAGGCAGGCAGCCCAGATCCATACAAGAACCTCCAGCAAGAAAATACTTAGTCAATTCAACTGCACAATGACAGCAGAGTTTGAAAGTTATGCACTGCTGATGGCCAGAAAGTGAAAATACTATCAGTGAAGGGCAAGTCTTTACACCAGGCTTTCCAGGGGTGTCTGGAGGGTCGAGCCACCAGCCTGCCAAAGCGGCCGTGCCAGTCAGGAGAGCCAGCGAGAGGGATGCTTCTCACTCAGGTCCATACGGACACATCCACGTGGCCGAGAGGCGAGTGGGCTCCCACGGGTGGCTCACACCGCACAGGGCACAGCCTGCTCTGCCCTCAGAGCCCCGCACCTCCCGACGGGAAGGTTTTAGTCAGGCCAGAAAATTGGAACTGCTAATAGAAATCAACAAGTTCAGACTTAAAAATGAAAAAAAAAGCAAAAAAAAAAAGCAAACTTCAGGATTGCTTTCTAATGCAGACATAAAACAGATGATAACTATTTAAAATACTTCATAAAAGTACTGAAACTAAGCATCTCCTCAAGGCAGAGCCCTGACAAATCGCCCAGCCACCTACATGCATTTATGGTTGTGGCTGTCCAGGGATCACTTAGAACTAAATTAGCAATGGAAGTCATTAGACAAGGAATAATTCCAAGAAACTGGAGTCTCAATTGCAGAAAGTGAATGAAGAAGTCGTAATTGCAGGCGATGGGGCAAAATGACAGTGTACCAGACAGACTATTTCCTCAATGAAAGAAATGTGAATTATAAAAAAGTCAGGCAGTCAGCATGTGGCAAAAGTGCCCTGAAGAGACTATCGTTATTTCCCCTTTTAGGCTACAGAAGGCCATTTAACGCTTTCCATTTAAGCGGGAGGCACATGATGAGGTCCCTTAAGAACCATGAACACAGACTCTTCTGAGCCTGAGGATTGCTTCTGCCAGGTGTAATTGCACTGCCTTGGCCCTGCCAGGCTGTGGGTAGCCAGCACCCACCCCACAGCATCCACCAGACAGAAATAGCTGAGCTTTTCTGTGACAAATTTACTTCTTCAAAGGACTGAAATTCAAGGAGACTTGAAATTGAAGAGTACGCGAACTACACTGGTATCTCCTGTGCCCCGTTTGACAAAATGGGATCTGATATTTTAGATGGGCAGACCTCTTCGTCTGCTTACCCTCCGACAGAACGAAAGAGTTTGTGCAGGAAATGATGTGCTATGTTTGTTCATCTTGATGGAGTATAGAAAAGGTGCTTGAAACTCCCTTAATACACTACGTGCTCTTCATTTCACTGCCCTAAGGATAAAGTCCAGAAAGGCTGTTAAACCCTTAGATACCTGAAGCCACAGATTTTTCAAGTCTGGGAGAGCATTCTGGGGCAAATGATCACAATATTCTCACTCTGGTCCTTTAGTCTTCCTCAAACACCTGCATTTGGTGTCTGTCAGAGACAGAAACTGCCAAGCCATGCAGATGTTTGCTTGCTCTGATGGGTTACCCCTGCTCTTTGGCTCTCCTCTTCCCATCGCTCATGTCTAGCTCCATACATCTACCACAAAGGTGTCACCACAACCAACTTCAGCCCAATTTTCAGGTGTGTGCACAGAGCCAGTCAGCATGGGAAGGAATGCAGCACTAGCGTGGCTCTCCCAAGCACAAGAGAAATCCCCAGCGATGGCTTCATCCCATCCAGGAGGGGAGCAGCTATGCTGCTGCCAAGTGCTGCAAACCACAAAGGCTTGATCAAATGGAGGCCCTTACTAGCAGACGTGTATCAAACTAGAAAAGCTTTTTACTTTGTTTCTTGTTTTTTTTTTTTTTTTGTTTTGTTTTGTTTTTTTTCCTCTGTTACTGATCAACAGGGCTGAGGAAATGCATTCCGGATACACACAGATATCCAAGCCACAGACAGTTTGCTCCGGTGAGAGCTCAGTCCTAATAACAACCAGGTCTCTGTTGCTGGAAGCCTCCAGTCTGTGTCTCTCGGCCCTGTGCGGGACAAACCTCCATCGCACAGCACAGCCAGAATCCGGTTAGGCGGCTGCTGCAGGGCAAGCGTGGGAGCAGCCCTGACTGAACACACATGTATGCAAACCCACTCTCCTCTCCCAAGGCACAGACCCAAACACACGGCCTGCCTTGCTTCTCCATGCACCAGGGCACCATCCCTGGAAGTGTGGTTTGTAAGGATCAATCTTCATTTAGTCAAGATTTCTCACTCCTTCCCTTTCCATGGCCTCCTACTGCTCACTTCCCCTTCCACAGGCATGAAATCACATCCCAGCTCTTTGCACTGCCCGTCTTCATCAGAGACAGAAGCCCCTTGCACAGGCAGATCCTGCACACCCTGCTCCCTCACAGGAGCCAAGGAAAACACATGCCTTCCCACCTGCCTAAGCAGTCACTACACAAAAACCCCGTGAAGCCCGGCTCTGACATTGCCGAGACACACTTGGGCAGCCCACGCTGAAGCCAACGTTGACCACACAGAAAACCCGGGCTTGACATTTTTTGTTTGTATGAAGCAGTGTATGTATTTGTAATAGCATCTGGTGTTTCTTATATATTGCTGACAAGATGCCATACTAGCAGAGTCAGACACACATGATTCTTGTTGACTTTCAGGTTCCTGTACGTGCATTGTGTCTGGCAGCAGGCACAGGGCTGGGACTGCAGAGTGCGGCTCTGGATTTGCTACAGGTAGGTCAAAGAGACTTACTTATATTTAATGGACACACACAGCCCTAGCCTTTATTTTCAGGAACAGGCAGCTTTTCAATGGACTGAATGTGTCAATATCAGCCAGTGGGCTACAAGTTAGGTCCAAGTGAATGGACACGGGTATCTGTTGGACTGAGATTGCAAAAGCACTCGTTCCAGACCAACAGTTTCCAGTGAAGTCACAAGGAGCTTCAGTGGAAACGGTTCAGTCACAGGTGGTTTGGAAAATCCTACTCTTAAAATCCTTTGCATGCCAGCAGCTGCTGCTGGGCCAACTGAGAAGCCTTGAGACTTCACTCCAGTTGCTTTTCCCCATTTGTTCTGAGCACTGCACCTCCCACCCAGCCTGAGCCTTGATTGCTGACAGAGGTGTGAAAGTAAGAGGATGCAACAGAAACACAAAGACTGAGGTTGTGCTCTCCTCAGTTACCAGGGAAGTTGTAAACCCCTGGCCACATGCCTCTGTTGCAGAGAGATTTCTGGCTCCGGAACCATTAGTGCATACCCCTTCCTCGTGACTAAATTCAACAAATCTCAGAACCCAGACCTCTGTGTGTGACAAGTCAGATTTTCACCTTGCCAATCCTGATGAAAGGTCTTTACAGACCGTCCTGCACACCATGGGCAGCCCTCACAGGGCCTTATCAAACGCTGCAGAACTGCTGAAAGGAGAGGACCCCAGACAGATGGCTGGTTTGGGCATCCCTGTAAGCTGTGATCTGGACATGCAGGAAGCAGCTTCAGTTTGTCTAGATTTCTGGTTTCTTTGCAAGAGGCTAGTGTTTATGTAAACAAAGTGAAAGCAGAGGCTACAGTGGTGACAGATAGCCTTGAGAGCTTCAACAGAGGTTAGGACCTAGGATCAGGTTGTATCTCAGAAGCACTTTTTAAAAGGTACTGTTAACTCCCAGATTGGACAAGGTAGAGAGCTTTCCTTTATGAATTATAGATAAGCCCTCTGATGTAGCAAATGCCATATATCCTGATGCTCAGCTAAATGCAAGTGGGGAGGGAGAAAAGCCACACAGAGACACATCATTCTCCAATCTGGTGTGAGTTGATAACCAAAGATTTTTAGAGGCTAAGGGCCAGACTTTCACAAGTACTCCCATAAGGATCAAAACAAGTGGTTAGATCTTCAAAGAGCTCAGCTCTAATTCAGGCACATAAATGAAGTGGACAGATTAAAACAAAACAAAGCAAAACCCCAAGCTGAGACAACAGCAGCTGTCTGCGTCCACGAGCAGCTGAGGACGACAGCTGAGAGAGAAGCGTGGGCCACGGGGGAAGGCTTCGGCAACGGCGCGTCGGCTGGAGCCGCCCGGCCTCCTTGCTCCCACTTCTGCAGCCTCATCCAGCGATGCCGCCGGGAGGGTCCCACTGCTCCTGCGAGGGGCTGAGCGCCAAGCGCTCTGCAAAGCCTGGCCACGGGAACCAAGCTGGAAGGCGGCCACGCGGGCAAGCCATCAGAAAATGTTATATATGCCATCAGGGGATGATACAGACTCAGGGATGGAGAGGTGGCCTTGCAAAGTATTCCCTCTTTCAGTAGAAAGGATAAAGGGTCCCACGGGATTTGGTAACTCAAACATTTACGTTACGGCAAACAAACACTCCAGCTTTTGCAGATGTCTGTGGAGGGCTGTCAGGCAGCTGTAGACATGGGATATGAGGAAATTGCCCATAAGAAAATGGTTAATTCAGACCAAAAAGGCAGGAGCGAAAGAGCTTGGCAGATCTTCTGAGGTTAAAGCTACAAACCCCACTTACTGAAAGTCTGGATGCTGGGAAACTCAATCTGATAGACTTAAAAGACGCTATTTTGGCCTGCCAGAGCCCTGAAACAGCCAAGTTCAGCCCAGCTGTTGCTGTTCACAGCTACAGCAGCACCTCTGAACAGCAAACTCCTAGAGAAACACGGCTTTCGCAGCACACCAGGGATGTCTGAACAATGCCAGATAACTGTATACCACCAGTAAAAAAAAAAAAAAAAAAATCCCTCATGTTTATGTAAACATAATTACATATGGGAAAAAAACCCTATTTTTTAATTTAAATTATGACACTGTTGAAAATGGTGAAGGTAATGGATTTTAAAATTATTTCATCTAGTTAGCAGAAGGTGGTGGTGGGTTCCTTTTTTTTTTTTTCTTCTCGCACCAGCCCCTTGAACTACCATGTCAGAGTTGGCTGCAGAAGTGAGAAAAGTTATTTTTAAGGAGACATCCAAGTTTTCTACTAGCAGTTTCAACAGCTGGTTTCCCTCTGCCAGTGCTATGGTTGGTCCTCTTGTCCTCCACTCCAAGATATTTCTACCCATTCTCATTACTACTTAGGCAGCTTCAGGACCTGGCAGACATGGCTACTTCTAACGGACACAAGAAACGGCCGACTATTTTATTAAGGTTCACAAGCGCCGAGAATCCTTTATTTTTCCTACTCTCACCTGCCTCCTCTAATGCCGAGGATCCACTGCAGATGGCCTGTCCCGACCTGACTGGGGTGGCCTGTGCCCGCAGGTTTCCCGGGCGGATTCCAACGGGAAGCCCAAAGCCAGCATGGAAGGAGGTGGCTGCCCTGGGGGTGCCGGCTGGTGTGGGTGCGGAGGGGTGGTCAGCACACTGCACTCCAGTAAGAGACCTGCCTCCGGATGGCAGGTATCATTCAAAAAAAAAAAAAAAAAAAACCAAAACCAAAAAAACCCCCAGCACCAACACTATTACTGCAAAAGAAAAGTGATAAGACCTCAGTTCGTTAGCAGCACGTAGTTCTGCCCCATGGAGTGGCAGAGACGGGCTGTTAGGGGAACTGTGAAGTTGCTGTCTCACGAAGGAAGATAAAAAGCTCAGGAAGCTGGTCTTTACAGTTTCTTTTCTAACATGCACTGGGACACCAGTGATGCTTTCGGTCTTACCCGCTATCTCCTCGTTATTGGCTTCTGCAGCATTTCAGGGCTAGTGGTGTCTGGGGACACTTGGAGGTGGTGCAGCAGATCTTCAAGTGTTAGGCTGCAGGAGATACTAGAGGACTGGTTTTCATGACCCAGCTGTCCTTTCCAACTCCATATCCCTACGAACTAGCCTGCCAGACCATTATTCCCTCTTGCCGAAGAAGGAATGAGTTCAGGTAACTCAATTATCAATAAAGGAACATTAGTGCACATTAGAAAACAAATTCAGGATAGGCATGACTACTTGGATATTTAGTTTCTTGGCGTACTAAACTCACCAGGACATCCCACTGCTCTGCCTTTTTCCAGATGAGTTTTACAAAACAGTTGTTTGAGCTGCTGCAATCATGTTTCTCTACCAAGCAGCATCCTTTCTTGTTTCCGCAAAATTAAAGCCTGCTCTATACAGAGTTCTGAAATGAAGAGATAGGGCCTGAATATCTGTCACTTGAGAGGCTAGCTTAAGTTGTTTTTAACAGTTTGTGGTACTCAAAACTAGTTTTAAACTGACAGGGGAAGGTGATAAAAAGAGCAAGATTCATGTTTCTGAGCTCACATCAAAGAATAACTTTAAAGAATGAGTAAAAAGGCTGTCAAAAAAGGAAGGCTTTACCCAGCAGCCTAACAAAACAAGCTTCAAAAAACCCCAAGAAATAGTGTCCCAAAACAAATTAACCAGATAGGGAAAATGTTAGTTGAAAAGTAAATATTTAACAGAGCCTGTACCTGCTAAGTGAAAGACAAAAAAGCCTGAAAAAAACTGATCACAAAAGAGATGTTTTTGCTGTAAAAGAAAGGAACCCGTAGGATTTGGAAGTACTTACAGTTCTTTTCTGCACTACTGACTACGTTAAAGTCATCAGCCTTAGATCGGCTCTCCATTACACTGCACAGAGTCTTCAGATTATTCACTCCCTGACATGAATTTCTCTTACAAGGCTTCTTTAAACTTCCCTTTGTACCCCCAGCTTTTTAACTGCCATCACAAACCTTCAAGATTTAACCCTAGGAAACAAAGCAGCAGCCTCCTGATGCAAAGATTAATGCCACTCCACAGAGAAGTGCAGACACATGAATTATCCACAACTCTTTCATGCTGACAGAGCCTTTTGCCCGAAGCAGTTTGCCGGGCAGGTACATGCACACACCCCGCTGCTGGAGCGGAGCCGGCTCCAGGGTGAAGGGCGGCAGCCGGCAGTTTTCCCTGAAGGTTTGCTTCCCTCTGGATCTGCAACACACAGAAGCGATAGCAGTTTCTAGAGCTCTTTCTCCTCCGTGCTGAGCTAACCCAGAGCAGATGGTGCTCGGTGCTTATACCTGGAGCAGAGCTCCGCAATCCCAGAAACGCACGCTTTCTGGTGCATACTTGCCCATAATGGTCTTTGCCATTTCCTCAGCTAGAACTCTGCCTCAAGGATAAGCAGCTCCTCAGTCACTAGGCTCAAAGGGAGCCCATCATCCAAATCAGGCAAGCGCTATCCAGTGTGTAAGCAAAACAGGGTTTTGGCAGCACCCACTCCTGTTGCTAACCAGGATCACCCAGGTCCTCAAGTCACTCCAGGCACCTCAATTTCCTTTGTAAAGCTGCACTGTTACAACTATCTGATTATTGCCCCCTTCCCCTGGGCATCCCCCGGGGAAAAGAAGTTGGGACCCCTTCCCCAAACCTTGAATTGTCTTTTGAATACAACTCCTCCTTAGCATTTGGGCTTATTAATAAAAGCCCTTTTACAGATTTATCTGTCCAGAAGATCCAAGTGACGAGCAGCCATGCAAGCTCAAGCACTTTGCCAGTTTAAAACAGACAAAAGAAAGTGCTGCTTTACATAGTGGGAGGTGAACTACTGGAGCTTGCTGCCATGGGAGTTGGTGGAGGCAGACCACATCCAGCAGATCTGAAAAGAGATTAGACAGGTTCATGGACAAAAGGTCCGTAAAGGACTGGGCAGGGATGTAACCCCCGATATCCCCTCTTTAGAAACTGCAGGTGTTTGGGAGAAAAAGCGAGAGACTTCAGAAAGGTGCCACAGCCACGCTCCGCTCCCAAGTATCATCTTCAGCTAGCACTACCAGACACAGCTTTCAGGGCTAGACAGACCATGGGGTGACCTAGTCAGACATTTCTTATGTTCCTACAAGGCAACTGCAGGGCACCAAAGCCCCTGACACTCCACTCCTAGGCCTGGCTGTGAGAGCAAGAACCAGCATGCAGGTATCTGAAACCCTCAAAAGCCCTAGAGCCCTGCTTCTGCACCCCCACCATGCAAAATATGTAGTCCAAAGCACTGGGTGTAGGACACTGCAGATAAAAACCTAAGTTAGAGTTGTCTTCACCTTGCTCGAGTTCATTGTGCACACATTAAAATCTGAAGGCTTGTGTCAGCTTGGTGGGTACAGCCCAGCAGTGACTCCAGGGAACCCGGCTGCACAGAGTCTGGTCATACGGGCACACTCACACACAATGAGGGGAGGAGAACAAATCACCCAATACATGTCAGTTTTTATGCCAATTTGATGTGTTGCATGTGTGATTACTGCAGAAATCAACGTGGGTAATTACAGCCATCTGCACCCATTACTACCATTTGTATGTGTATTCATAGTAACTGCACGTTAGTTAGGCATGCCACTGCACAAACATATTAAACAGCTAATTAATTAGAAGAACAGACCTTCTCTGCTTAGGAGAAGCCCATCACCCACTAATCACAAGAATACATCTTCTCCATCTGTTGCATTATTTGCCCCCTTCCCAAGGTCACCAGGGAAGATGCAACTGGCCTGCCATCTCAAGAAGGCTCTGCTGGGGTGGTAAGCTTTCTGTTTAAGTGACTCCCTTAGTGTAGCAAGGCTTCAGAAAACATGAGCACAACATTTCCATGAACAGCACCTTGCTTTTGGATTACCTCAAGTGACTTTTGGATTAGACACCAACCATCTTCCCACCACTCCCAGTGCTCATCTGCCAAGCACAGAAGAGGCTAATCGCATGCCCCTTAACAGGGCAGCATTCCGGCACCCCAAGCACACATCCCAGACAAAGCCTCCTGCCATGCTGGTTCCTCTCCCAGCTCCCATTTCTTCAGCAAACTCCTAATGCAACAGAGATTATAAATACAGAGGACGGCTGTCCCCCGGAGCTTCACTGACATATGGTTCTGTCTTCAGTCAGAAGCTATGGATTTAAATTTAGGGATGGAGCAGGAGGTTAGGTTTCAAAATTCCAAGATAAATCCTCCCGGAGGAGGCAATGAGACCAGAATTTCGTCCCTCCGGTACATCCTTAAAGCAGATGGGAGCATGAAGTCAGTGCTGTTGAGCAAACCGCACTGCTTGTGCAGCCCTGAAATGCTGTGCCCAACTTTTCAGCTGTTCGAAGACTGCTGTAGCTGCAGCCCTTCGTACCAGCTGCTGCTCCACCAGCAGCAACAGAGCGTTTGGGACTCGCTGGACATCCAAACTTTGGGTAGAAAAAATTGCTCCAGCTATTGGCTTATAATAATTTCTTATATTACAGAAAAGCAATACTCTGCCTCAGGTTGGATCAGCACTTTCATTAGCTCCCCATCCCTTTCAAAACAAGTGTTAGTGTGAAGGGGTAATAAGCTACAGGCCTAAAAGCTTCGGCCGTTTTTCATTTGAGATGAAAAAACTAACAACTACATTTCAAATCATTGTGAAATGTTTGTGAAACAAACCAAACCCCTCCTTCCTGCACACATGAAATGCAGTGTTGAAGAAGCCACTACAACCCAATAAGGTGCAAAACGCTTTCATCATTTGGCACTGTAAATGCTTACCCTAGTTGTGGAGTAGCTCAAGACAACTCTACAGCAGATTTCACTTTGGTTCTCCTAAAGCTGAAGACAATTCTCTATCTTTATGTGCCTTTCTTAAAAAAAAAAAAAAAAAAAAGGAAATAATTTCTATTGCTCCAGATGCTGGCAGACAGGCTGCAGCTGACGGTGCTTTGTCAAATGGGACCTGCAAAAACAGTGGACTTGGATCACCACAGTTGCTGCCCAGGCAGTCTGATCGCTTTACATTTGCGAAGAAGTTTTCTGACATCTCCTGCCCACCCCCCCAGATTACTACAGCTCCAAAGATGTCCTACGCTCTGTACAGCAGAAGGCGGCAGAATACCACAGCACAGCTCCTGCAGCTCCTCTGAACTTCTGCAAAGGATTCGGGGCAGGACCGAGGGCTGAAGCAAGCGACAGTGACCCACAGGCACTTTGATCATTTCTAGATGGTTCTGCCGCAGGACCCCGTCAGCATCGCCGTATGCGCGCACGTTTTCCGCACAGACACGCTTTCCTTACGCTCTTCTCCAAGCACAGACTATTCACCATTGTGCAAAACATAAACTTACACTGACGGGATCCCTGATTTGGTCCAATACCTTCTGATCTAAGGAAAATGGTCTTCAAAGAAACTGCATTCAAATGTGATCTGAGCAACACTGTCTTGCCCAGCTCCCTCGCCTCCCTCCCCTGTGCCGGCGGGAGGCACAGACCCAAGGCAAGCCTTTCGGGAGAGCCCCCAGCCTTCGGTGCTCCCAGCCAGGAGGAACCACTCTGCAGGCAGAGTCCTCCTCCGGGCATTATCCCTCCTCGTGCTGCTTGACCACCTCGGCCTTGCTGAATCCAAAAAAGCCATCTAAACAAAACCTGCCGTCCTCAGTGCCTCAATCATATGAGAAGCAGCAAACATGCTGAGTTAAGTGCAAGGTAAGCAGTATTTTTATTTGGTTAATTGGAACTGCTCATCAAATGAAAACAAAGAGGTGATTTACCGCAGAACTGGTACAGGTAGTTGTTGCATAAGTACATTCCTGCATATTTGGCTACTTTAGGAATAATTTTTAATTAACAGTTTCTCCTTGGCTAAAGGAAACCATAGAAAATAAGGAAAGAGAAATTTCACACAAGGACACTGCCGAATCCCTGATCTGCCAGCTATTTTTTTTCCTTCAGGGAGTATTTTAAATTAAAAGCAGATTGCCTTCATTAGAGTTACCAGAAGCCACGTAACTGCCAAAGCTGACAGAAACACAACTGCAATTTTCAAATTTGGCAAGTGTCTTTTTCTACAAATGTGGGTAATGTCATTCATATTAAAAGGACTTTTGTGGGGGGACACTGTGCAAAGAACAACTCCTTCCTCAGGAGTAGGAAAATATCTCCAGAGAGGCAGCTTAGTATTCTGGGGCACCCAGGATCCCTCTCTCCTTGTTTATTTTACAAGAAAGTGCATTGCATTAAATTTGTGCTGAGAATGGTCAGACGAGTGCTATGAACTGTCTTCTCCTGATGACTGAGCAAAATACAGCAGCATGCCCATAGTAAACATTTCAACACATATCTCTGACATATAGCCATACTCAGCCTCTCCAAAACATGCTGCCAGACCCTCAGAAGCCATTCAGCATAGTTTTGCACTTAAATTCCTATTCTATTTACTTCATTCTAGCTGAAAAAGCTGATAATACCCCAGTGGGAAAGTTACATTTCTACCAAGGGCAACTGTGTTTGCAGGCTTCATTGTCTGCTCCAGAGTCTCAACCTTGGTGATAAGGGGAAAATGTTGGTAGTATTTTTACTCTTTCCTGTGTGAATAGCTGCAGAACTGAGGGAGGCCTGCGTGAAGCCAGCCGGCCAGGGCGTAAGAGCAGGCAGCAATGGGTGAACAATCTGCTGTTCATTTTTAGAGTGACCCCACATGTCCTGCTCCCCTCCCTGGTACATTCGTCTCCTCTAACTTCTGGTGTTGAGCTTTCCTCAGTCTTAGGAAGAAAGATTAACATACATAACCAAGGTGTTTAAAAATACACTGGTGCATTTTAGTTTGTGTTGCACATGACACAGTGGATGGACAGAGTTGCTGATGTGCAGGTGAAGCGGGGGGGGGGGGGGACGACACCCTGACCTGCGCACGGTCTCTGGGGTCGGTAACAGCCTCCTCAGCACCACCGCTGCCCCAGGGGCTGCCACTGGCACAACGTGGCAGGACAACCAACGCTGGCTATGTATGGTTCACCGAGCCCTCTATGACAAAAATTACAGGATGAAGAAACAAGAGAAGTGGGTAATCTCCAGACACAGCCCACGTGCTCAGCAGCGTGGCACTAGAGACCACAGCACCCCAAGTGAATGAAGCATTTATTCCCCTGGCTGTAGCTGAAATGAGAAGATCTGAACTCAACTGTTAAACTTTGCAGGAAGTAGTTTAGCACAGTAAGTATTATCACAGTTGCAAATGTAAAGTCTGTCTGTAATAATTAGGATTGTATTGCATATGATTTTATTAGACACTGTCTTTTAATCAAGACAAAAATAGCTGTCTACATAGTAGTCACCAGTTTCTTAATGGTCTAAAAATAAAGCAACAAATGTAATGCAATGCCAGGCATGGAACCAACCGAAATAATGTTAACCTATATTCAAGCCTGCAAAGGTAATAGCGGTACACCTACTGGTAACCTTCAGTCTAACCTACAGTTAAATGTTCAGTGACTCTTCAATTTTGGTTTGTATCTTCAAAAGAACCAGAGAAACCAGTTTTATCTCTGTAGTACAACTCTTTTCCACTGCACAGTGAACAGAGTTCATTATCCATTGAACTAAATACTGAGTTAACAATAATTAAACAGAAACAGATTAAAGGAATTTATTATTCCCTGATCTGCCAAGCAAATTGTTTAGATACCTGCAATCAATGAGTAATGATGAAACAAAAACAAAAACCCAACAAACCAAAAGAGCCATCAACAGGCTCATAAAAAATCTGTTCAGCAAGGCCTATGTTTCTTCGTTAGGTTGAATAGCACAGCATTTTAATCAACAAAACCCCCCTGTCTTTATACATCATGAGAACAGAGGCAGAATGTGGCCCTAAATTACGCCCTTACTGTTTATTATTCATGTATCACGGGACTGATGAAGATTTATGGTCCCAATGTACTGAGAGTACTGTATAGTGAAATATAGAGAAATAGTGAGACTTAGTACTCCAAGACTTTATAATTTAAAGACAAATTACAAAAACAAGATATTATAATTTAAAGATGGTTATGCACAGATGGGGATTGGAGATACAGACAGATTAAGCAATTTGCCCAAGGTCATACCAGACTCGTGCCAGAGCAGACAACTTAACTCAGATCTCTCGAGTACCAGCACAGTTTTTTACTCACGTAGGAGAACATTGCTCCTCCTCTTTGATTTCACTAGGTATTTATTAGTTTATGAAATATGCCAAGTTCAAAAAATACAAACATCACATGGCAGTGCTGGAAGGATTTCCTTTCACACCCCTCCCCCTCTGAAAACCTTCATTAACTAAAGAGCTTTACCTACACATACACCAAATTTGTCTGTGTATGGCACAATTGCAGCATTTGCACAGAATCACAGAATAATTTAAGCTGAAAGGTCTTCGGGAGCCATCTAGTCCAACCCCTTGCTCAAAACAGGACCAACTACAGCAGGTGCCTCAGAGCCTTGTCCACTCAAACTCCGAATGTCTTGAAGGATGGAAATGGAAATGCTACCACCTCTCTGGGCTCCTGTTCCAATGTTTAATCACTCATGTTGAAAAAGTCTTTCCACGTATGAAACGGGAATTTCCCCAGTTCCAACTTGTGTCTGCCACCTCCCATCCTGCCCCCGCGCATCCAAGTCTACCTCTGTTTTCTCTATTCCCACCCATTAAGTAGTTGCAGACAGCAATGAGTTCTCCCCTAGCTTGCTTTCTTCTAGACTTTACTTCTCAATGCTGAGCAAACCCAGATTTCACTGCGTCCCCTTGTAAATCACGTGCTCTAGCACCCTAACCATCTTGGTGGCCTGTGCCAGACTCGCTCCAGTATAGCCATACCTTTCCTTTACAGGGTAGCCTGGAATGGGACATCATGTTCCAGATGCAGTCTCACAATCACTGAGCAGAAGGTTATAAGGCACTCCAAACTTTCTTCTTTCCCCACCACCCCCACCAAGCAAACTGTTGATTTTCTTTAATCAATTATCATCTTATGCATCTTAACTACACAAACCCTGCATTGCTCAGTTTACAAAACAACACAGGAACATTGGTTTTGCACACCACTTCTGGAAGGTCACTGTTGCAAGGATCTGATCTCAGCGGATGCAGGCACACCAGGCTCTGAGAGCAACCGCTGCTTCCATAAAAAATACTGGAAAGGGGCATTTCAGATGTCTTTCTCTTTAGCTGACAAAAAGGATAGCCAGATCAGCCTGAGTGACGCAACATGCTCAAAATATATCAGTGATAGCAGGATAACACAAGACACCATGTTGCTGGATACACATACATCAGCAGATATATTTAGGAATTTAAGTCCTAAACCCTGTCATAGAGTGTACTGGTAACAGTGAAAAATATTTAACTTATGACTGTGACAGGAGATGGCTTCAGTGCAACACAATAAGTAACACCGTTGCTACTGTTTAAGACAAAACTCAAGCCCCCCAGACAGCTGATCCAGTATAGTGGGAAAAATGATACTGCATTTAAACACAGTGGCTTGCTTTCCTGGTTTACAACTGAAGTGTGCCCTGTGTCAGAAGGTGTTTGCTCTCTGTTTATTTTAACAAGAGCAAAGTCACAGCTTAAGCTTTGCTTATTTATACTTGCTGGCACCTGTGAAGATTTACCAATGAAAATTTCATTTTAATTAGTTCTGCAAAAGTGCTATCAACTTTTTGGTTTGTGTTTCCCCTGAGCGTACTGTCCTACAGAGCAGCAAAATGAGTCCACCCAGTAACAGGCAACCACCCCGATGCAAAAGGCATCTGTGTGGCAAGGGGACATGCAGGGCTTTAAGTGATCCCACAACTGCACAGCACAGTACATGTGGCTGTGGCAAAACCAACTGTCCTCCAGGATGGGACAAACCAGGTATGTGTCAGAAACAAGCATGGCCCTGTGTGTAACAGATCACCTTTGCCTTGGGAGGCTGCAACACACCTGAGCTCAAGCAGGGGAATCTCATCCCCAGGGACAGCAGCACGAGCAAGGGGCAGGAGCAATCCCTCCACAGCTGGGACTGACCCAGCAGCACCCAAAGAAGCAGGCCCAAAACAGGCCACATGCCCTCCTCCAGCCGAAGCTGAGAATGGCCCAGTCTACATCTCCCAGAGCACAGGCTCAAGAGCTGCTTGTCAAAATTCCCTTCCCAGAGCTACCAACCCACGTACAAGCACACACTCATATATACAAACATTTAAAACTCATGAGTTCCTTCCAGTTTCTTGGCAATAAACCATAACCTCTCTTACAGTGTTATTTCATACAACAGCAGCAGTCAGCTTTTCAGAAAGACATAGCTGTATGCTTCATCCCTTTCAAACACAAAATTGTTCTGGATGCCAATGTCACCTTTGTACTAATGCTGAAAGCAAAGCAATGGAGCTCCGGCTTTGGACTGGGAGAAGTCTTTCCTCCATCTATGGATACATTTAAAGCCACACCAATGATGCCTTAATGCACGGCGGGAGCAAAGGTGCACGGTACATGCGATTATTGCTATCGCATCGTGCCCAACAGATGACTTGCCCAGTTGCATGACAGGTGTGTTTGTGAGCACAGGGCACATGGCCAGACAATGCTGTCATCCACCACAAACCCAGCATATATCCACCACGTGCCTCCAGAAGTTTGTATTTTGGGCATAGAACAGACCTGCCGCAAGTCACTGAATCACTTAGGTCGGAAAAGACCTTTAAGATCATTGAGTCCAACCATTAACCTAACACTGCCAAGTCCATCACCAACCCACGTACCCAAGTGCCACATCTACACGTCTTTTAAATACCTCCAGGGACGGGGACTCCACCACTTCCCTGGGCAGCCTGTTCCAGTGCTTGACAAACCCATCAGCGAAGAAATTTTTCCTAATATCCAATCTAAATCTCCCCTGGCGCAACTTGTCCTCTCATCCTGTCTCTTGTTACCTGGGAAGAGAGACCAACACCCACCCTGCCACAATCTCCTTTCCAGTAGTTGTAGAAAGCAACAGTCAGCACAGCAAGGGGTGGCTGTGAAACTTCACGGAGAGAGAAGTAAAGAGCAGGCCACTAACATCAGTTACCTAAACAAGCCCTCCATGTCTAACATGATTTTGACCACCTTATATAATGTGTCTAATAAGTGGTATCACGTATTATCACCCCATATAAACTCTAGCACACGGAATAATTTAACCCACGCTTTCCACATCCCTACTTTTTCTGACTCTAACATGAACATGTAGCAGAGATAATTAAGTTATTGTTTACTATCAACTGATCAAATAAAATCAAATACAACTTCCCAAGACACAGCAAATCCAACAGGCGCTGCTCTAAATCAACTTAACGCAAAGCCTAGAAAGATGACAAATGCACAAACTCACCTGGGAAGATATAATATAGTATCTGGCCACCGACCCAAGGACAGGACTTCCACAGCAGCACTGAGGAACAAGGGGGCCTCCCTACTCTTGCACTCTGTGCAGAGACTCTGCTACCTGACACATTTCAGAGATTTGTGCATACATTTATATAACATCCTATCACTTTTCACTTATCTAGCCTTAAATTCATTTAGGGAACATGCTAGTGGCAGATGAAAGGCAAAAAGGCAAACTGGAACACTTCTCTGACATCTCTCCTCCACACCAACCCCCCAGAGAACAAGCAGTTGGGACATTGCTCCATCCTACCACCATCAGACAGGATGGGGCTCAGGCCCTGGGGAGCCCGCGGCTGAGTCAATGGGACTTCTACCCACGGGTTCCCACTATTGTGCAGCCCTTCCTCAAATTCACAGCAGATGAGTCCCCAGCTATGGTTTGGCCTTAGAGAGCCTCCCTAACAAAAAACCAGCCTCCTCAACATGGAAGCCTCTACGAGACCTCCCACAAAAGAAAGGGGAGCGGGGTGTGTGTGTGGGTGTGTGTGTGTTGCAGGGCTTGTTTGGTATTCTGTCACAAAGCCAAACAGATGTTTGTAAAATCTAATCTAGTTATACAACTGTTTTACACTCGTGCAGCTGTGCACGGCGAGCAACTGCATCATGGGGAAGACCACTGCGCTCTTTTAAGGCACTCTTACATCTAGGGACTAGAGTTTAATAAACTGAACCTCCCATGAGCTATTCAAGCTCCCTCGTTCCAATTTAGTGTTTATGGTGGAGGGAACCGCTGAAAAGAGCAAATCAAAGTGGCTTTTCCAGCTTCGTGGTGAAAATCTGCATCCAGGTGGGGACTAGGGCCCAGACCTCCCTCCTGCCAGACCTGCGCGCTAATTACAGCGCCCAATTTCCACCATTCAGCCTAACTGGGGGGATGGCAGGAAGAGACAAAAGATGCTAATATAGCAGCCCTGCTTTGCCACTCATACAAAATTCCCTCTGCACTATGCTTAGCCCTCACTTCAGGATCAATTATACAATCAAATCACTGCAAACTTTACTGTAACAACTTGGACTAAGAGTGGGTGGGGTTTTTGGTGGTATTAAAAATTGTAAAATTAATTTCTGACAGTGCTTTTGTTATATTTTTGTTTATGAACAAAATTTACAACTGGAAGAAATTCTAAATTATTCATATTTTAGGAATATGCCCGTCCAGATAAAAGGCAAGAGACTTAGGTAAAACTAGTGGAAACGCACCAACTAAATTATATAGTATAGTTTTACAATCCTATAAAATACCAATTTTTTGCAAGTCAAATCTATTTGTCATAGAGTATTTGCATTTTAGTCGTACAAAAGACAGACTGTCTGTATAAGTACTGCCGTGTTGCTCCCTGAAACCACAGTAAAACTTTTTTGTTGTTGTTTTCTTTTTTTGATACTTCAGAAGAATGTGCAGCAATTGTAAAAGTTGTTTTACTCATGTTGCTAGCATAAGAGTTTATAACAGCTGGGTTATTCTATACTTTTGATTCACGCTGCACTGTATACGAAAAGGCACCAAAATTTAAATTAGTTTTATAATCTCTGTACAGTCAACACAATTGTGATTAATGTATTTTCCAAAACTCGGAGCGAGAGCATTGTGAATAAGCATCACAGCACACTCTGCTTATTCAAACCATAAGAAGAAAAAAAAAAAAAAAAAAGTTTTCCATATCTGAAAAATTCCAAGTAAAATGGGAACACATTACTGAGCAGAAGTGACTGACCCAGCTCACAGCTCTGTCACGTGTATTTTAAGTGTCTGCAGTCCAAAGCTTCATTATTTTTTGCAGAACAATCTGGCAAGGGAGGTAACCCGATTCCCTGGGAATCAAATGTTACTTAAAAGACAGGTTTCACCTGCCACAGATATAACACATTCTGAGCAGCAAACTGTCAGGATATATAGACATCACATGAGAGGGCAGTCTGTCCTTCATGGGTAAGAGGGGAAAAAAGGAAATTTTCTGCTTTCTTAAGAGTTCTGAATTTTATTTCTTTTTTGTAACTTTGAGGGGAAATGTCCTAATGCAATGGCAGCTACAGCAACTGTGTGCAAACAAACTACAAAACATGATGGAATAATCTTCAAGCAACTGTTACGAAGGCTCCTGCAAGCTTTAGGGTCTCCCTTCCCTAGGTCTGTCCCCATCACAACGGGGAAGAGTTATCCTCACAGCTGTCATGAAGACACTGTCAATCCTCACTCCACAGACAGGAAAGCAAGAATGTGACTTCTTCCAGGTTGATTCAAGGATGAAGAGACTCGGTACGGGCTTGCTCCAGGCCACTGCCCGAGCAGGGAGGTGTCTCTGCCTCACCAAGCTGCCCAGGGAACCTCTCCTTCCTTCTCACAGCTATGCCTGGCAGTATTTGGAGAAGCACTGAAACAGACATAAAACATATATAGGCAGAAACAAGGAGGGACTTGCTTAGGGTTTTCAGAGAGACTCCATCTATGCAGAAAGTTCAGAAGGGGCAGATGAAAGTCAGAGTGAAGCGCCCTCCTCCCCAGCTTTACTGTCACGCAACCAGACGTAGCACGCCCAGCTCCTTTCTGAATTAACACTCAGCTAAGGAGATGCTCTTCCATGGGAAAAGTCGAAAAGGTGACTCTACACGTTTGCTACGTGCCTGCTGCAGCGCAGAACGTTCAAGGGGATACGGGAGAACCTTTGCACGTCTCAAAGGCAGCCGGAGGCGAGCCCTGCAGCCCGCCGAGCGCGGGGAGCTGGCTGCGCTTTCGGCGGGAGGCACCCTGCCCCTGCGTGACGGGATGCCTCTCTGAAGACAACTCTTGGGCACGGGGGCCTTTGCTACCGCTTCGCAACACATGCACATACCATCTTGGAAGCTGCTTGGTGATGTCCCGTTTGTGGGGAAGCAAGCAGTCACATTTGGAGGTAAGGTATGCCCCGTTACAGAAGCGGGGCAGAGCCGGCAGGGCCAACTGTATGCCAGAGCAGCCTGCTGTCCTGACACTAGCCCTCCTGCCTACTAGATGTACACAAAAGCACCTCACGGGACAAAGAAACCCAATATATAGAAATAGGTTGTATTTAGCAGGCACGAGGGCAGCAAACAGAAATTAAAGCTGTTTCCCCCAAGGAAGCCTGTGAATTTCCACAGAATTGGGATGTCTGCTTCCCTGGCTTTTCCCCGAAATTCCCGGTCAGTATTTCCAGCTGAACATTGAAAGCAGATACAAGAGTTCTCCCTATGCCAGTGACACCTGCTAGTTGTCCTCCCACCTACCCTGCTCCTCACTTCCACAATCCCACAAAACAAGCAACAGGGACACCGGAGTGGCTGCCAGGAGACCGAAACTGCAGCGCTGGCCCCAGCCACACAGCACCGAGATTACTGCAGATGCCAGGGTCAGGATTATTGCTCAGACCAACAGCTCTCCGAGGCCAGGGCCATCCTTTTATCCTGCCTTCACTTTCCATACTGCGCCTAATGCGATTTGATGCTGCAATAAGAGTAGATGATACTCAACGCCAACCCCCCAGTGCGATGGGCAGCGGTGGGAAGGGCCTGTGCTCAGCTGCTGCTGCTGGGCAGGTGCTCCACGGCCTCTGCTTTCAGTTATCATTGTTGTGACCTACAAGGAAAATAAAACCTCTGGCTCTAAATACGTATTTTTGATAAGCAATTTAGCAGCTCCCTCCTTTCCTTTGGTTAAGTCAAAGCACACTTAATTACTGAAGTTACCCAGGGGAATATATCTATCTGGTCCCCTCAATGTGAGATAATTGTACTGAAAGCAATAGCATTAAACCAACTGTTTCACAATCCCTGCCAAAAGCCACACATCTCTATTGAACCCATCCGGCGCATCCAGAGATTGACTGACATGTGTTCTTAAACAAAGTGGGGCACTTACAGGGCAAGAACAGAAAAAGGAGAGATGAGGTGCGCTCTACAGTCTCCCACAGTGGTGGTGGTAGGTGTCTCCAGCTATACACGCATGCATGCAAAATTTTTTTTGAAAAGAAAATATCAGGCTTTTGCTTCACCAACAAAAGAAGCTGTTGAAATAATTTTGTCAGACACAGCTGATAAGGATAATTACGTGGTGAGAGCTTAGTCATCCCTATCACAGTGACAGAAAGGCAGATTCTCTTAAAAATAACATCAACACCACAAAACTCTAAAGAGTATCTAAGTACAAAGCTTTCCAGATTTCAGCCATAGCTTAGGTAAGCACTGGGCTCCTCCAAGACGCCAGCCGCTGCTGTACAAACCGCTAGAGGGAGCCCATTTTTTTCCATAAATCTCATTTTCATAATTGTTTTGTATGCACACATTCTGCAGTCACAAATTAGCGAAACAATCACAAAGTGTAAAATATGCAAATTTCTGTGTATATTTTAAGTTAAACAGAAATGGAGATACACAGTTCAGGCATGGCCTCCTCTAACATTCGCACCAGTATGCTTGCCAGATGGAGGAAAAGGCACAATTCCCTGTGTTTTGCCTCATCTGAAATAGCACTCTAAACCAAGCGGGCTACAAAGGCCGTTCCAATTTGCCCCTAACAAATTCATTAGCATAAATGGGTTGAGAGGTTGCATTCAGGAGTTCACCATACAGCAGCTAACCTCGAGAAATCCCGTCTGCCTTGAGTAACTACAACCCCAATATAATAACCACCTCAAAGAGTGCTGGAGCAGAGCGTCCCTTTTCACTTAAGGGGTAAAGATCTTTCCTTGGGAGCGGAGGAGCTGCGGATTTTGTTTTTCATACCACAGATGCAGGTTTACCTATCTTTGCATTTATGCCTTTTGTACTGCAACCGCCAGAAGGTAAAATGCCCTCCAATATCAGGTTTCATTACCCTCTTCATACTCAGAGAGCCTCATCAAGTCCCATCCTGTAGCCAGACCTGTTCTCTACTCAGCTAACACCCCTCCAAATGGCTCTAACACATACACTTGACAATGTTTTCATTAGAAAACCAAATCACGTAGCCTAGAAGGACCAAAAGATTAAAAAAATTTTTCTGACTCCTGTCAGCTAAGGAACTAGGGAAGCATATGCGTGAGGTATGGGACTGAATGGGCAGCAATATGGCCGGGCAAAGTCCAGCTGTTTTTTTTCTGTACGCTCCTTTAGATGTGTTACACCCATCGCTCGTGTCCACAAACTCAACCTAGCAGTGAGTCAAGTCTAAGAAGGATTAATCTCAGGAATAAACAAATCAAAGCAAAAGCTTAGACCAGGCAGTGAGCAAGGGCTAAGCATATCCACATCCAATCACAGCCTTCAAGTCTTCTCCAGTACACGAGAGAACTACCTCTGCTCAAGACACTGGGGAGCTGTTACCCATTCAACACCACTAATCCTAAAACACTCCATCAAGTCAGAGGAGAAAGCCGGATATCCTCTCAAAAGCACAGTATTTTCTGCCATAGGCTTGCTCTCTTCCATCACAAACCATGCTGTGAGCCCAAAAAAGACCGGCCCTTAGCACAGGCACTAAGTAATACAGCTACAGCAGGGCACCTCTCCCCCTCAGTCACCAGAGTATGGGACCCACAATGCGGCGATGGCATCTGGATAGCAAGAATGTGAGAAAGTAGGAACTGAAGCTCACTACCTTCAGAAGACTCGAGAGGAAACAGAAGAACTGGAAGGTCTCAAACCATTTTCCCATATTTTGTAGCAATCACGGAAATGGGGTGTGGGTCATGCAGCCGGTGAGCAGGAATGCTCTCCAACACACAGGAAAACTTTGCTCAAGTTAGTATGTCTTACGGAAGCAAGTGTAACTTTCCAAAACCCAAGGAGTAGGGAGTGTTTCCCCCAGCATTAGAAACTTTCTTTTTCACTTGAGACTGTGGGTGCACGTCTCTCTGTCAGGATTACTAATATGAGCAGATGCTTCTTTCATGTTTGGGAGTTTTGCCATTGACTTCAAAGTAGTGAGATATAACACCTTGCGTATTCCCTAAACACACTTAATAACAGCGCCTGACACATTTAAAGTGCTTAGACATGTTAAAGGCATTGTATGACATTAGCAAAAAAAACAGGAATCCCTGTCTAGGTGGTTCATGAGAAATCTGGTAAGCCAAGAGTCTATCCCTGATGCTTATCTATTAGCCAGCTAATAACTGTGCGACTGCTTCTCTAACTGATCTGTACAGTCACAAGCAGGGACTACCTTCTGGTGAGCTGTGGAGACTTTATATTGCTCATAATCCTCTTAAATCCTAACAAAGAATACAGATTAGAAGGTGTAAAGCGTGCAGTAAGTGTTCTAAAACCAACATAAACACAGCCATCTCAGACTGAGTCAGAGCCTGCATCATGGGAGCTTACTAAACTCCTTTTGAAGTCAAGTTCTAGGGGTGCAAGCAGCGTGTGGTTTGGCTCTCCTGGTGCTGGGCTGGTGTGACAGCAACACACACCAAGCAGCACCTGGAGCCAGTTCAAAGCAGGCAGGAGCAAGGTCAGCCCAGCGTGGCAGCGCCACTTCGGGGATGAGGCCGTGGGGCTAAGAAATGAGTTCCCCCCTTTGCTTCAGGGCAAGCAATGGAAAGGGAAGGAACAGCAAGATCCCCTTGGAGAGGGAGAAAGCGAAGGGCTTTTGCCTCTGGTGGGCTTGGAAATAAGACAAAAACGTGATTCTTGGGGTAGCTCTTGAACCTCTCTAACAACATGGAGAAGGCCATCATCAGGAAACCTCAGCACAGGTCCACAGGAGCCACCACTGAACCGTCTTCATCAGCATTTCTTAACTTAGCCAAAAGCTGTCGTATGTGATGCGTGTGCATTTACAGGTGTCAGTCAGGTGTAACCTGACAAGGCTCCATACAGACTACAACCCCCATGGTCACTGCTGAAACCAGTCTTAAGCAATGATTGAGAATTTTGACAAAATGCGGAATTACAAACTGCACAATTCTATACCTACTACATGTGGGGATACTGCAGGAGGGTCTCGAGACTCTTCTTTTTGGAGACAAGAAAACCAGCGTCAACTTCTGCACTAACCTGCACAACTGCTAAAAAGTATAAGTGATACACAACACTATTAGGAGCATTTCTGGGGTTAGCATTAATGTACACCAAAGTTTTACCTATACTGGTATACTACAGCAGCAGCAAAGGGCATTCCTGAATATATATCAGTCAGAAAGTAACCATGATAATTACCAATGAAAATCGTTAAGTCCACTAGCTATTTTAAATACAGGGCTAATAATATCAACAGGAGGTTTATGTGTGGAACCTCCTTCCCCCGAGCACTTCTTCATATTACTTTCCATGCGGTATTCCTCAAGTTTTTACAGCATTTATCTATAGAGTTTCCCTGTTTACATTAACAGCCAGAGATGCCCAGTTTGCTACTGTAATTTTAACTACTCTTGCTTAAGACTGCCAGCCTACACGCTCGTAGCAGCAAACGGTAAGAAACAAAACTCCTGGTTCCCAGCAATCTCTGTGTCCTCTGTCACTTTTTGAATCTCAGCAATTCGTAGGCACGAGATGTTTTACTCGCTGCTACCCTGTGATACCTGGGACTTGTAACGGCAGCTCGTGGGGTCCTGAATGAGGGCCCCTGTAGCACCATCCCCGCACACACCGCTGAAGCCATCTCCACAAGTATTTGTAAACATTTAGTCTTCCAAGAACTTTCCACTTGAAACATGACTGCTAATGTATTCACATTTGTAATAATTAGATGCAAATTTATAAAAAGCCACTTTCTTGCTCAACTGAATTACTCTTCTATTAATAGTGATGTTCAAACGATTTTGAAATTCCCCACTGTTTAACTTCAAGGACTGCTCATTTTATTTTGGACATTTACTCCTGGTTGCAACTTGACAAAGAAAGTATTAATTTTTTCACATTTGTGAGACAATGTATGTGGTTCAGCCTTTTCCATTCATGTGTCAGATAATGAATTGGTTTCCCTGGAAAACTGCACAATGAAATATTCAACATGAGGCATTCTGTAGCTTAGATGTGAACTACAAACTGCAATTTTACTGGGATGTCCCTGTAGGTTGGCTCTGGCACGTACGCCTGCATGTTTTATGCTTTGTCTGAAGGAGGAAGATCCCACAAGTGAGGAAAAAAGCTCTTGGATATGGGTCACAAGTTGGTGTTCCAAAACTTAGGTAAGAATTTAAAAAAAGATTACAGTACCTCAGCATATTCCCCTCCAGCTTTCAGGAAAAAAAGGAAAAAAAAACAAAAACAAAAAAACCCCAACCCAACATAAACCAGACCTTGAATATTCTTTGGTATTTCAGAGGTTTTCTGCAAAGGGAAGGAAATCAGCCAAGATTTGCGTAAAACCAGAATGAAGGCAAGAGAACACTCTCTGATGTAGGTTGCTCAGGTTTCCTCTATGCTTTACAAGCTTGACACTGGGTCATTTTACTCCTGCTTCATTTTTAACAAGTGACAAATGCCATTTATAGGTTTGTTTCCCATCCAAAAGAAGATTAAAAGAAATCAATTCTCCTCTCTCATAGCCTTGTGGCATTTTCCGGCTCCAACACCAAAACCCATTATAGTCTGATTATCCCGATTTCTGAACCAAAACCCCTGAAACCGTTTCAATTGTACTCAAAACAGAAGAAACGAGACAATGAAAAAAAAAAAAAAAAAAAAAAAAGAAAAGAAAAAGAAAAACCACCACTGAACACTTGGTGCGATCTCACAGCTTCCTTCGCATGGCCACGGCCGGAGAGAGACCCCTTCCAGCCCGGGCAGCGGCGCGGGGGGCTGCACGGGTCGGGGGGTGCCCTGCCCCCGGGGGAACCTCTCGGCTCCGACTTCTCACCGCCCACGACCCGAGACAAACTCCCGCGGCGGGTGCCAAGCGCCCACCCTCCCCCCCCCCCCCCTCCTCCCACGCCGAGCCGTGCCCGGGGAACCCCCCCCCCCTCCCCGGGGGGCTCGGCTCTTTTCGGGCGCGTCCCCGCCGCGCTCCGCGGGACTCACCGGAGATCTCGGCCTGGGGCACGCCGCTGAGGCTGAAGCCCTTGGCCCCATACAGCTGCCGGACCTCGGCGCAGCTCCTCGCCTTGCTGCCGCTGTCACCGCGAGCCGGGGCGGAGGCGACACACAGCAGCCAAAATCCCCACGGGAAGAAACGCATCCTTCTCCGCTGGCCCCGCCACCTGCCGTGCGAAGGGCGAAGGCAAGGTCCCGCGGCGGGGTCCCCGGGGCGGCGCGGTGCGGGGCGCGGCCCCCCCCTCCGCGGGCAGCCCCGGCGGGACGGCGGGAGCCCCGGGTCCGCGGGCGCTGCCGCTGCCCGCGGGGAAGGCGCCGGGCAGTTCAATCCGGACGCCGCCGCGGTTGGGCGGGAGGGGGGGTAGAGATCCAAGTTTAGCCGGGCCGGGGCCGCTTTAAAACCCCGGAGCGTGACGGCGGAGAAGGGGCTTTTGTTCTTAGCGCGGCTGCATCCCCGGGCAGTCCCGCCGCGGTGCTGCCGGCTTGCGGCGGAGCGGGGCGGGGCGGGGCGAGGGCGGGCGGCAGGGCTGCTCCCGGGCTGGGCTGGGCTGTGCTAGGCTGGGCTGGGCTGTGCTAGGCTGGGCTGGGCTGGGCGGTGCGTGCGGCGGCCCCGCTCCACCTGCGCGCCGAGGCGGGCGGCGGGGCAGGCGCGGAGCGAGGCAGGGCTTCCCCCGCCGGACGTGGCATCACGCCGCCCGGCGCCAATCCCGCGCAGGGCGCAGCCCCCCGGCCCGCCCCCGCGGAGCGCCGCGCAGCCCCCCCCCCCCCCGCCCCGCCCCCGCGCAGCCCCCCGCGCGTGCCACAAGGGGCGGGGACACAAACACCGCCCCCCCCCCCCCCCCCACAACCCCCCCGCGGTTTTGGGGAGCGGCAGCGCGGGCGGCCCCCGTCCCGGTTCAGGTACCCGCCTCGGAGCGCCCCGATCCCTCGGGAGGGACGCCGTGAGAACGGGCGATAAAGCTTCTCTGCAACGTGGTCCAGGCGCTTAACCTGAAGACCCCCGAGCCTCCCCAGATTTGGGGAGGAAACAACCCTAGAGGGGGCTTGACTCACAGAACACTTAGCCACACCGGTGAGTCGAAAACATCTTAATTGAGAGAATCCCGGCAAGGTCCTGGGGAGGCTAAAAGTGCCCCTTTAAGAGCGGCTGTGGGAAGAGAGGCGATTTTCAACCACGGATTCTCAGCTTTGGAGTTTAGTTCCTACAGCAGCCTGCCAGCTCCTGAAACCGCTGCCCCGCAGCTCTCCCCGCCGTGTTTTAAACGCGTTTAACTGCTTCCCGCAGAACTGAGCCATCCGTGATCGCCCGTGGGGCGAGGTAATGCCCGCCGGTCTGCCCCCCCACGATGGGCGCGCAGGCTTTTGGCCAGTTCTCTGACACGTTTCACAACAAATAGAGGACCCGAAGATCGCTCCTCCGAGTCTTCCGAGAGCAGTTGTTCTCTATGGAAAAAAGGGGGGGGGGGGGGGGGGGGAAATCTGCCCGTGCCTCAGCGGAAGCACGTGTGTGAGCTTACACCTTACTAGACATCAGAAGCCCCACAGAAACACCACCACGGTCCCCCCAGAAACCCAGCAAAATTAATCAGAGAACGCGCCTTTTGGACGAGTCACTCAGACATGCAAAAATACACGGGAAAGTTGGGTCATTCATCTTTCTGCCTCGGAACTGCTTGCTCTCCAGAGGAATGAGTAAGGGAGAAGTGACAGCAAAGTCAGAGCCCCAGGGAGGGGAAGGATGGCAGTAGGGAAGAGAAAAGTTGTTGCTTTCTTATGAAATTGTTTAATGATTTCCTATTAAATCTTCCTAATTAAATCCATCTGTGAGATACGTACGACAATGCAGATTAAGAGGGTCTAACTGCAAAGACAGGAAGAATTTTGTAACAAAGATCCTGACTAAGGTGACACATCGTTACCACCAAAAATTAAAATCGTATGAATCAGATACACCCCAAATCTTAATTCTTATACAGATGACACTGTGCATTTTGGTCTCTTGCTGCATCTCTCAGTGATGCACAGTTCAGAAACCCAAGGCTTACGGGGTCCCAAAAACTTGGTACCCCTCATATGTTGGAGATTGCTCTGTGGGCTTCCTGGAGCATGGAAATGTGTGGGAAATGTTCCTGGAAATATGTGGGAAAAGAGTTTGCCATGGATGATGTAAAGTCTGACCTACCTCGTTATTAAATGGGATCCCTTTTGTAAATGCACAAGTACCGCGCACATTACACGTTACCAAGTGCGTTATGCGGTACGAGGTTATTTCAACCCTTATTCCTTGGTATTTATTCAAATTTTATAGCCATAACCTTTTCCCCACCCCAGGCTTTGAACACATCACTCAGAGATATATGTCAGAGATCTCATCTAATTAATCCAACTACAATAACAGCAGAAAACACGCACCAGAGGAATCCACACACGTATTGCTAGGACTATGGGAATACCAGGATCTTGGTTCCTCTTCCTGGAAAATCAAAGGGGGAGAATCAAGCACTTACAGACACTCAGCTAACAACGCTGTCACTTGGGTCTGTTGAGGGCAATGAACTCCAGGAATGCAAACTCCAGAGAGACAAAGTACTTGATAGAGAATAAAGGCAGAGCCATAAACCTGTTATCTGGTCTGGCTGCTACAGAATGACTCGGGATGACACAGGGGACCAAAGTAGTTCCTAATTTTCTCTTTTCCTTTTCAAAGCCCGGGATTGGATACTTTACGTGTATATCGAGGGCTTGCTTCCAGCTGTGCCTGAAGCGACCTTGGGGAAGCTCTCTCTGAGCTGCGGTTGCACCCCAAGGTTGCAGCACGAAGCCGTCAGCAGTCACACAGCTGCTGAAGTGCACTGCAAGACTAACTGCTGACAGGGAAAGAACCGGGACTAAAATCCTTGGGTTTTGGCCTTGGAACCATCCCCTGAACTAGAGGTCATCTCACAGACCAAAGTATTTCCCTTTTTCGTATACATCTCACTTCCCCAAGCTGGGTGACAAGGGTGCCTGAGGCAAGGACTAAAGTCATGTCATTCCTGATAAAATCCCGAGAGACTGCAGCACGCACGCTGCTTATTCACCTGCACTCTGCTTTTTCCATGGTGCAACACCAGGCTACCAGCCGCCTGCACACGTCGCACTGCTCCCTCCCAAGCCCATTCCAGGAGCTAGAACTGAAGTACAAGCTCTGCCACAAACTGCCTTGATTACGTGTCCATCGTCAGGTCACCTACCTCCTAAATAGGGATAAGAGCACTTCTTATCTGATCACTTGCCTGTGAGATGCTCGCATACTATCATAATGAGAAGCCTATAAGTAGGCAAATTAAAAATAAACCTGAGCTGATATAAGCTCTTCCACAGAGAAGCTATCTGCAAGTCTATGCAGGATTCAGTCTTAAATTAGGAGGCACATCTATTTGCTTTGCTGTTAAGTTTGTATGCACACACAGGATTTGGGCTAGGTACATTGTAAACAAATTGAAATAAACGTCTTCAAAGTGTCATGATGAAAATGTATTTTTGGCATCCATTATAAATCTGATGTCTTCTGTGCATATTTGAGGATCAGATCCCCCTTCTGAATGTTCTCAGTTAAAGAATGGAGCTTGGCAAAACATGAACAAAAGACTGTCCAGCAATGGGCAGAAAGAGCTAGAACTGGGGAAGATAAGAAAAAGCACAGTAAAACACAAAGATGAGTAGACAAAATGCAGAGGAGGAGAAAAGCACACAGCCAGCCAGCAAGGTAGTCAGAGGAAGACAGAAAATCCATCCTGCTGTGGAGATCACCTCTTGACAGTCCTAACAAAAAGCGCTGCCCACTGAAGAGCTGATCCAAGCACTATGAAGAAGCAAGAATGATGAAGAAGATCCAAATCATCTGGCACAAGAGGGGAAAGCTACCCTTTAAAAAAACATAAGTGAACAGAGGCTTTGAACAACCTTGATGTTCACAGGGCCGTCTTGTTTCTCTAGCACTTCCCAAAAGTTTCGCAACGCAGTGGACATGCATCTCTTTTTCATATTGATGCAGATCAAGAATTGTACAGGCAGCGGCACAATTACGCCCACCAGACCTCCAGCTAGTTCCAAAAGGGACCTATGCTGAGCTACAGCAACCTGGAGTCTGACAGTGAAACCCGAGCAGGAAAAAAAACAGATAACCTTATCAAATTTCATTGCATCTTTGATGCCACGTAAAAGAATAGAGCATTCCCACTTGAATTCAGTGCAGTTTCTACCTCTTTCACTATGCATCAAGTACAGAGCTCGCACAGAATGGGGAGCGGGGAGGGAAAGGAGATGGGCAAAGCCTAAGTGGGCTACACTTTCTTCCCTCTCACCAATGTCATGTAATGAAACCCTCAATACCTTTCCCTTAGCCAGTTTTATGTTACTTTTGATTCTGTGGAAATGTCAGAAAACCTGGCACCTTTAGATTAAAAATCTTCAACAAAGTAGGAGTATCTCAGGCCTTTTCTGCTCATTCCTTTTAATCTCTGCTGTATCTCTCTCCTACAGGACTCATGAAAGCTCTCCCCCTGCTCCCTTCCCTCCCCTGCTCCCCCCCCCCCCCCCCCCCCCCCCAACACTGGCTGGTATTCAGCAGAAGCTGGAGATGTGTTTTGCTGAATTAAATCTAATTAAGTTATTCAGAGGATTTACTAGATTACACCTTGCTATCTACAGCTGCTTACTTCTTCACTGGATCTTCCTTCATTAGAAATCTGGCAGCTCCTCCTCCCCTCTGTGCACATTCCCCCGCAAAGCTTTTCTGACCAAAAATATCAGATCAGTACGCTTGAATTGCTGGGACACCTATGTACAACTGACAAATCCAGTTTGATCGCAACTGACTTTGTAAGAAGCCACTTGCCTTACAGAAATGCTAAGACTTGGTGGGATTTGTGTGTCCAGATTAATTAATCAAGAATATCATGCGGTAGGTGTACAGAGCTGGGCATCCTTCCCAGGTCTTGAGGGAGCTGGGTTCAAGCTCCAGGGCAAGGATGACCACAATTCTGGCTGCTGAGGAAAAGAGGACAGGGGGGCTGCACGGAGGACAAGGGCAGCAGTGTACGCCAAGGCTCGGCCAGCCTGCTGTTCGACCCTTTGGTGGAACAGACTAGCTCCCTTTAAATGCAATGCTTAATTCCCCTGTGTGTGGCTGGTACTCTGCAGAGGGAGATTATGAACAACTAAATAATTTCAGGCAGACAATCTGGCTAACACAGGTAATTGCCACTCTCTGCTATATTTCGAATTGAACAACCCAATTTTACAGCAGCAACTTAAAGGAATGTGTTGCTTTAATGACCTCTCACAAACGACTCCACCCTGCAGGACTGTACTTGTATGATACAGAAGTCAGAGATTCCTCAGTAGAAAGAAGTCTTAAAGGCCAAAAAATAAATACATACCATAAACTCATTAGAGAAACTGCTGCTAATTGGGTCTGCCCCAGGAAGTGCATTTCATCCTTTCTGGACACATTCTGGAGCATTCTTTCAAGAAAGCTTTTCCCACTCCCAGCTCCCCAAAACATATGCAACAGTGAACAAAGAATATGGTCGCGGCACTGAATCTGTTTTATGATTGATAAGCAGACCTTAGCTCAATAGCATGAAATGGCTCAAAATTGGCCCCAAAATTACTAGGTTAGAAATGCGTCATTTCAGCATGCCACTACAGTGATATGTAGAAGATTTCTCCCACTTCCTGCAAAAGTTGCAATTGGACAACATCCTCTTATCATTCAAGAGGTTATATCCAGAAGTTGACGGGTTTCAAAAGGGATTTTTCAAGTATAAATGTCCCCTCATTCTCACTGTCATCAGTCTCTGGGAATTGGCTTAAGAAAAATGCCTATAGGAGCATACTCTCTTTTTATGAATGCTAGGCTCAACAGTTCCTGAGCATTGGTCCAAGGCACATGGTTCTGGGACAGACATCTCATAGACTTCTGCAAGGAAAAAAAACTTAGAGCCATGAAGAAAGAAATGTGTGGATTTGGAATACAGGCATCTGGCAATGCTAATGCAACTTCTCAGCTGACACTTTATCCTCAGCTGTTGCTACATTAAACACTACAGACTAAAGCACTTAGATGAATTAATACAATTATCTTGCGTTCTGCTCAAGTGTTTACTTTTTGCCTCTCATCCAGTTAGGTACAACATAACCTGTTTTTCTAGAGAAACTGACTGAGAAAACACTGACAACATTGTTCTGAAAAGCACCGAACACCTTCAGTTGTGAGAGGAGGCTCTCACGCTCCAGGCTTTGTCTGCACTAAAGAAAATAGCCAGTGCTGAGCGGGTGTCAGCCAG
Source organism: Tyto alba (assembly GCF_018691265.1). NCBI lineage: Eukaryota > Metazoa > Chordata > Aves > Strigiformes > Tytonidae > Tyto > Tyto alba. The sequence continues at coordinate 24,776,293 of NW_024881262.1, read as the reverse complement.
AGGTGCAGGTACGCTCGGGTTAAATACCAGCTCGCTGGCAGGGCAGCTAACAGCAAATGTTCAGCAGTCTTTTGCACAGGGGTGAGAAAACCTGCCTTTGAGTTTGGGAATGCGTCCTTCCCATGCCTTTTTCTCTACATTGTTAGTAAGATAATTACTAGGTGACACACATTTTTTGATGTGTGCCAGCTTCACTTCTGATGTAACTGTACACGCGAGTAGAGTTACAGCTGGAATGGATTTGGGCCAGTGGGATTTTCATTTTAAGATCTATGCATTTTGCAACACAAAGACAGTGTGTGAATCCACTATGGCTACATAACTTTAAAGGTGCTCAAAGACCAAGCCCTCAGAAGATAGTGTGGGGCCTGTGAAAGTACACCAATTTATCCTGGCTGAGGATCGAGCACCCTTATAATCCAATGTCCTTGTGTAACGTTAGTCTCTCTGGGTACAGTTGCTTTGGTCAGGACCATATAAACATCCAGTGCTGGATTTTTCAAGACACCAGACAACGCAAACCCATCTTTTTAAGATTAAAAATAGAGCTCTTAATCTGATTTCATTTCCTCAACCTGCTAGAATCCAGAGAGCCTAAACACAAAAAGATGCAGAGACACTGGGTGTTAGAAATGATAGAACTCACCAGGACTTCTTTCTTAAAGGGTTTTCTGTTCATTGGCTTGTTTGTTTTTACAGTGTGACTTTTGAGCATAGCCTTGAAAATAAATTGTTTGTAATAGCTATGTATTTTCACATCACATATATAGTTTTGCCTTAGGCAGGACTTCTCTTCTGTGGCTAAAGGAGCAAAGCCTAGTTCCTTTCCCTCTATTGTAGCAGATGCCTGGGACATCACTTTTTAAAGCATTTTAAATTGAAGTTGGTGGACTGGGGGACCCTGGATCACACTTTCAAATCTTCCTTGCTGCCTTACAAAAGCTAAGCAGTTAGGTGCAATGACTCACTCACACTGACATTTTTGGGAGAGAATGATGCCTTTTATAATAACATTGATATTCCCCCATTGATGTCTCAACACGGGCTAATTTAGAAAAGAAACATGTAGTGCAAGGTTGAAAGGTCACAGGCCAGCCAAAGAACTCATGAGATCGTGGACCATGAAAGAGGCTCCGGCTTTAAAATAAAATAGCCTTTTTTCTTTTTGTTTCTTTTTTTAAGGAACAGGCAAACTTTTCTGAAAGGCCAGGAATTTAATCTGAACTCTTCTTTCACATACTGTACAAATAAAAACTATACTGCAGAAATACTTGGGGGGGTTCAGTAGAGTTTATCTCCAGAGGTCACTTTAATCTATATTGAGTAGAGAAAGAGAGGGAGAAGGAAGAACACACATTTACTTTTAGAAAGCTTCCAGACCTCTTTAAGATCTGATGTTACCATTGTCAGGCCAACACCCTTCTTAGATTATTCTCCCCACAGTATGCAATGTCTCTGCAGACTAGTGAGTGTGAAATTAAATTATGAAATATTGGATTATTTGTGGCTGTTGTGTTCTGCTCTATCCACACCGTTGTTCTCCTTTTCCCAGTCTCCTGATTTTTCCCTGTCAGAGCTAAAGGAAAAGATATTTAAAAAAAAAAAAAAAAGCGTACAATATAATAAATTTACTTCCACCATGTTCTCTAGACTGGTGTTTTCACCCTCAACAGATTTTAACACAGATTCAGGTCTGAGACTAAAACGAGGGCCAAATTTTCTGGCTTTGAGTCCTTTGAATGACTGCTAACCTACAAAATATTGGTTTGGGTTTTTTTCCCCAAAAGAAGACTCTATTAGTTTCTTCCCAATATTAGGTGTATATAAAAATAATTACAGTCTGATGAAGACTAATGTTTCAGATTCCAAATGAAACAGAGCATCCTTTCCCTTATAAAGAAAACTGAAAATGTTAATGTTGGATTTAGAAATGGATTTGCAGTAACACAAGAGGCCTAATGCGCTGTGTTCCCTTTTCCCTCCAGTGCAGCAGCAGCTAAAAAATTGTATTTGTTGATGTAATATATATAAACCATATATCCTTAGTATGAGAATTTGTTATTAAACCAAAGCAATTAGGCACCAAGTGCCTTCATAACTATAGCTGCTCAAACTGAAAAAGATAAAGTGGTTTCCTAATGGAACGTGCAATTGATAAGAGTAGAAATTATTCTTTCATAGCTCATGTCTTCAGAATTTAAGAAAATAAAGACTAGCTCCTACAATGAAGCACTGTACTTTAGCCTTGCTGTCCTCCCAAAATTTCATAATAAAATGCTTCATTTCTGTGCTTTCTTGGCTCTTGTTTTTGTCATGTTAACAAGGTTAATAAATTCTGAGGTGACCAAGTATAAGGCACCCATAAAGCTTACTGACCAGTGAGAAGAATTCACTTTTGGGGCATATTCAAAAACACTATTAGAAACTGCGTGCATTTGCTTAACCAAGTGAGGACTTGTATTGGTTACCAGTGTACCCATCGGGTTCTCTGCTTAGAAAGAGACAGGTCCAGTGTCAGAGGAGAGAGCTATTTGCAACCTCTGCCTGCCTGTCCTTCCTAGCTCCAGCCTGGTGGAAACAGGAGACTCTCTCCTGACTCCCTTGACATACAAACACACAATCATCTCAACTAAGAAGCTCATAAAGTATTTGCTTGTAAAAATTGGTAACTTGCCTTCCACTGTGACATCCTGTTCCAGGTTAACCCTGGTAGGCAGCTAAGCATCACACTGCTGCAAAAAGCAGTTCGCAGCCATAAGTATTCACTCTTTTTCCAGGAAGAATGCTGTGATCCATTTATTTGAAAGTCAGAATAGAGTTCTTGTAGCATGTCCTTCTCACAGTGGCCCCCCATATTTCTGGGTTATTTCAGTCAGTTACTTGCATGAAAAGTTTGGAAAAAAAATTAACTCCATACCATTCCACTCCATGCAGCATCCATTATAAAAATAATTCTAAAAGATCTCCATTTTCACTCCTATGGTCCTCCACTACGTGAATGAGTGTGCTGATGACCCTGCAGTGAGCCTGTAGGTCCTCATACATGCTATGGGCTCTATTAGAAAGTCTGTGTCACTAACATCAGCCTAATAGCTCAAGTTCAGTTACAAAAGCCAGTATCAGAATTTAGAGTTGTTCCCTTAGCTGCTGTTGCCCCCATGTCCTCGGGGCAGACAAAAGTTGACCTATGGCTGCCACTGGCTTGATGGGTCACAAGGTGAAAACATGTTGCAGTGTGTCCACAATGGCCTTCTTGGGCATTAAAGCACAGCAGTGTCTGTAAGTCCTTATAAATTATACCACTATACTACCTAAACTTCTTATGTAGGCTTAGACAATTTCCTCCTTCCTCCCATTGCTCATTTTCCACAACTCACAAATGTCTGTTTCACACAAACAAGAAAAATGAGCTGGCAAACACCCTGCCCGTAACTCAATTTTAAGGCAGAGAAATACAATTTTCCCCAAATCTTTCCTTCCTAATGTTTTGTGAAATGAACTGTTCAAAACTATCATTTGAGAAGGAGCTGCAAATCCTTCCCTCCAAAAAGTAGCATAATAAATGTACTCTTCACTCTTCAAGAGATGCAGCATAGTCCACAAGAGAAAGTCCTCTTTTACTCCATTTATGGGTTTTGATTAAGCGTTCTGTTCATATGGATTTGGAAGTTTTGATCTCATCCTTTTAACTGTTGCTTTTGTATATAAAAAGAAAAATTGGAGATAGCTGAATGCAGAGGAAAACTGCAAAACTATCTTTGTTAGTTCAGTAAGGATGGCTGGGATCTCTTTCCTCAGACAAACCCCACTTAACGTCAGTGGGAATTTTACATAGGTATTAAGGACAGGTATCACTCTTGGCTGGAGAGCTCCCGAGGCACAGGCTGCTGCAAGCTCGGAGCATGTCAGTGTGGAAGCACGGCTATGTGCTCTTCCCTATAAATCCACTAGTGACCATTGTCAGAGGCAGCCCTTTGGTCTGACCCATTCTCACGTACATTTTACAGTCTCAATTTACTAATCTGGTTATCTGAAACCATTTAAAGTTGCAGTTACATAAACAATAGCATTAAGAATTCGGGCTCTTTGTGTACTCAGGTGTCTCAGCAGCACATTGGTTTCCCGGGATCAAGCAGCTTAGCTCCAGGAAGCCTGGACGCCTGGGGCGGTGGTGCCGAGGACTGACTCCCACCGCTTTGTCCCCTCCTGCAGTGTGCAAGGCTGGGCAATCTCAGCTCCCATGGCAGCCCAGAGGAGAGAACTATGCTTGTGTCATGTGATACTTAGGAACACATTTGGGGCAGTAAGGGATACAAAAAATTCCTCTGAGGTATCTTGCTGTCTTTGGTGTGGTTCTCCTTCCTAAACTGATATTTGTATGACATACATATAATGATGCCAGCAAAGAACACAAGTTACGGATATACAAGGAAGTTGATAAGAACACTTAATTCATCCATCACGATGGTACCCCTTTGCATGCCTGTGCAAACCTTCCAGTAACACTGCATATTATCTTTCTCTTCACCCATACTCCACGAATCTCCCTGCTTTCCCTGCCTGCTGGTTTTGGTCTTTACTCAGCTGGAGGGACTGCTGTTAGGATGCTCTTTCTCCTCTTTAGGCAGATTGCTTTGCTTTCCTAATGGTCCTCCTGATCCTGCCAGTCCAGGGAGCATGAGAGGAACTGAACTCACATCTTCCTAAGAGCAATCACAAAAATGGAGGTGGAACGAGCTTTCACTTGCCTTATTTTGTATTCATTCAGCAGTGACCCTGAGCCATGAAGAGGTTTTGTTTGTGTGCAATAATCAAACAAGTCAGGAACTCACACAGAACTTGCTATGCAGGACTACTTGTAGCCATAGCTCTGCCTCAACGATTCATCAATTCACTTGATTGATAGGGTTGATAGAAGGTCTTAAGGGCCCTCCCGAGAATCAAAATCAAAAGAAAATCAATCCAGATATGAAGGTGCCCTGTATCTTTCTAAAGCTTCTCTTAGTTGGGAACTAAGCTCATCTACTTCTAATTTCATATAATGAGAAAGTATGGACTTACCTTAGTAAGAACATGACAAATATTAATTAAGTACTAGAAAGTAAAAAGAATGACAATAGCTACCAGGGAGGATAAGTCTGAGGGTTTGGGGCTTAGACTGTATGAGGCTGAAAAAATAATACTAACCAGAAAGCATGGAAATTTAAAGCAATACTTGTTAATTAGAGAATATTGAAGGCAGCAGGATAATAAGAAATGTCCACTTTTCACCTGTGACAATGGAGACAGCTCCCTCCTAGAATTAAACCTCTGGCCTTTCTGTCCTGTTAGAGTTGGGTACTAACAACTTCACTGTGTTAGATCACTTAGTTTATCATATGCAAGCACTGGGCTGTGCCTTAATGTACTGAGGGCTCTCCCCTAAACCATGTGGTGGTTTTAAGCTGACCTCATGGAGCTGAAACACCCATTTGTAAGACACTCTCTCATGGAAAAATTGAAATTCTATCATTATTGTTCCTACAATGGCAGAATTTCAATGGGGACGCCTGACTGACTTACTGTATCCGTGGCTTCCTTTCCAGCTGAGCTAAAGCAGTTAACAGCAGCTGAGGATCTGCATCACACTTCTGGTTTCGGGCAGAAACCTATTTTACTAGGAGGATAGAGACAAGCAAACTATAAATAAAACTGCATAAGGGCTTTACAAATCAGAAAACTTAACTTTTCATCAGTCTATTTGCTGCTCTGCTCTCTGTGATGCCACTTTATCTCAGCAGAGACACAGGCAGCCTGTATTCTTTTAACCTCAGCAGGCTGTCACTGGTCTTTGATATAGCAGCTGTCTCATAGCTACCACTAGATTTCAATTAAACCAGGCTATATTTAGGGTGAAAATAGGGCTATTTTAAACTGCCATACCTGCCAACTTTTATTCACTCTCAGCAGTAGTTATTTTACTTGATGTTCCTGATTTTAAGCTGTGCCATCCATAAAATTAAAAAGATACCAGAAACTGTGATGTATTTTACATTCACATCACCAAAAATCTATCATTAAAAGCAGCAATCCTCTAGAGAAGAACATGCTTAAAGATGATAAATAATAAAATGCTCTCTACTCATAGCCAGGGTTGCTAGCACAGACTTGTCATGGTGGGGCAATACAAATGATTCTCTGGTGCCAAGGAGAATTAAACTCAACACATTTTTCACTGATCGCAGGGGTCTATTGCTAACACTGTTAGTGCTTCCACGGAAAGAAATGGCACGTGGGATGTCAGTGTAACACTTTCGTGTTGTCCGACACAATGCACTTGTTTTAGGGACAGATTATGTGATTTGGGGCAAAATAGTTACATCTCCTCGCATTTTCACTTCAGACAGTCATCACTTTCCTCCTCTATCAATATTGCATCGTTCATTTTTCAGCAGCAGCCCCATTAACAGACTGACTACAGCCCCCATTCCCCTCTGTTATGGTGGGGCACAATTTCCAGAATACTGTAAAGCTCAGCCTGTGGCCAGTGTGGTCCACTACCTGTCACAGAAGTTCTGTTATATGTACATGCATATGTAAATGCATGTACGCTTACGCTGTGACGCTAACCTGGCATTAAGAGCACACCTCTGCTCTAAAACATGTGAAGAACCCATCTTTTTAGATAATGCAATTACCTGCATGAAAATGATGGTGCACATTTCTACGTGAGCAAGAAAGAAAATCTTATTTGAGTCATCTAAAATTTAATAGGCTATGAACACAGCTAAAGCAGAAGATAACTCATGCAAAAGCCTGATCATAAGCAGCCTATAATTACACTTGCTGCCTTTTGGTTGAAGGCATGGACTTTGTTAACTGCAAGAGCTGTTTTTCTGCAAGAAAGCTTATTGGAGAGTGAATTAAAACAAGCATGATCACATCCTGACATGCATAAAATGCTGATTGTCTCACTCGCCTTATATGCCAAGTGCTTACTCTTGCAAGGTATTTGGAGCTGTCAACGCCAGCTGAACTCAGCGAGACGGAGAGGTACTCAGCACATCTTAAAAAACCGTTGGCATCGGGAGCAGGCCTCAGATATACTTGATGTTTGCCAATAAAACGTACCACGGGAACGATGGCAATTACAGAGCAACTATTTGTGTGAGCATTACTGGAACTCCATACCATCCTTCAGAGAAAGGATTCTGGCAAGACAGAGCAGGGCTGCAAAAGAGCTACAGCTGTGGCTCGAAGACTGCAAACCTCCCTGACACTGAGGGACTAAACAAAGTGTACCTGCTTGGCTCGTTACGTGCGAAACACAAGATGAAAGAAATACTGTTTAAAGGGAGACACTCAAACATCAGAATTCCAGAATGGTTACACCTATAGCCTCTGCAATATGTTCTGCCATAGCCTTTAGGTATGTGTGTTTGGGTGTATTAATCATCTGCTTCAGCTGGGGCATGAAACGGACAGTGCATACACATTGGGTGGTTATTCAGTGTTTTGGTTTAACCTCACTCTTCTCAGCAAGGCCCCAAACACTGCTTCATTTGCTGTACTTTAACCAAGCCCAGCTTTGAAGGCAGAACAATTAATTTTTATTATTATTATTTTTTAAATGACAAGATGGTATCAGAGCACTTCGAAACATCATGGAATTTATTTCCACAACAAAGGTACATCTTTCCAAATGCTTGTCAATGCTGCTTTTTTTTTTTTTTTCTTTTTGTTCTTTTTAACCATTAAAAACAAATAAACAAACCAATCAAAAGATGTGCTTCCCTATGCTTATTCTTGCACATGACTGAATCATTTTGGCTGAAACTTACTAAAAAACCCAAACCAAAACAAAAATGTAAACAGTCATTTAGCTTGGAAAATAACCCTGACTGGAAAACCAACATAGCTGGTTCCAGTTTGGCAAAACGATAAGCAATTGGAAAGAAAAGAAACCTACAGTGAGAAGCATCAAGCAACCCTTATATATCCCCAAGACTGTTAAAGAGTGAGTTTAATGCCAAGTGTGTATGTGGAGGGGGAATTTCTTAAAGCAAAGATCTTCATTACCTGGGGGATAAAGGTATAACAAAAACCTTTGAATAGGAGCAATTCAGATGAGAAGAGATAGTTCTTTTTTTAACTACCAGGGAAGTGAAAGCAACCCATTCAGGGATGTGTTATAATTTCCATTTCTTGAAGTCTTAAAATCCCTAGCAGACATACATCTAAAAATACGTTGGCTCTAACAGATGCTGGGAGATCAGTGCCAGAATCTTCCAGTGCAGTGGCCAGAGCTGTGTAGGATAGTGGGCTGCAGGATCCCTCCTGCCCCCAAATGCTACTCTTTCCTCAGTGAACACACTGGATAACCACCACTGTCTTTTCAAGTGGATGAGATTTTTTTTCTGAAATGTATGGCTACTGCTTTTTGAGTAGTCAGAGGTCTTCTAATATTTTCCCTTTTTAATATGTACACCAAACCTCTCCTTTTACTAGGAGCGATGCCATAATGGTGGCTGATCTGCTCAAGAAATGGGTGCAGCAGAAGATTGCCTACCGAGGTTTCAGAACAGTTGTAGTGAGTATGAGCTTAGTACATGATTAAACTATGTACTCAAAACCCACTCTGTGCTTCCCAAAATTTTGTCTGTGTCTCTGGAATCACAGACACACAGCGATTATTCTGCAAAACCTCATGGCTTCCCACAGCTCCTGCTCTAGTACAGTCAGCGCAGCTGACTGAAAACTTGTAATCTGTTTTTCAGTTCGATTACCAACATTTCTGTCTCTTCCAGCTTCCTTTTGCTGGAGTTTAGGACCATCTTTTACCTTTGTTTGTCAATATTCACAGATTCTTCACCTTTTGCTGTAATTTAGGATAATTTCTGATGTCTCAGAGCTTGTGCAGTTTTTAACTGCACATCTAAAATATATCTTTAATTCCTTGTTGGATTTTCAGTGCTCTTGAGCTCCAAGGCCCTCATGTTTCTCCAACCACTCCTTCTCAATTTATTCCACCTCTGATCCTTGTGTGCTGGTTGCCATTTTTTCCCCTTGCTCCTCATTGTAAAGCTGACAAGGAGCACAGCAAAACTGACCCAGCAAGGCACAGAGATCCTGCGGGAATGGCTGAAAATTGACAAGTGACGGCAGAACAAGTGGCAGTGACCAGGTTTTGACCCTGAGATCTGATTCCACATTTAATATTCCTTGAGATGATGTAGGAATAAACAGATATTTCAGTCCTACTCCTTTTTGTGATCTCTGTTATAGAAATATGACTAGTTAGGACCTGTTTGCTCAGAGGAATCTCAGTTCTGCTAGGATGATTTGATAGACCCTAAACTTGCCCGTCATTCCTAGAGCCAGAGCAACAGATAAATGAGGGGTGGGACTTTGAGGAAGGCTGGTGGGCCTGAGAAAATCTGACTTGATGTGATGGTAATGAGGGACCAGGCAGAGACAGCAGAAGATCGGTTTTGCTGGCCCGTTAGAGGCTCATTAGTGTGTCAGGAACAGTTTGAGGTTTTGGCACCAAGCCCCTGGTGCCTGCCCCATCGGCACACTGGGTGTCAGTGACGGGCGGGGGGGCAGCTCCCTCCGTGTAGAGGGATCCGACTGCAGTAACCACCCACTGTAAGCACTGCCTTTGTTCTTCCCTACCCCAGCCCAACACAAAACACTCTCGCAGCAGTCTGACTTTAAATCTCAATTCACACCCAAATCCCAAGGGAAAGGGAGCTCTGTGAGGATTCCAGGAGATGGGTCATGAAATTAGCATTTTTGTCTCATTAGCTTTTGAAAGCAGCAGTTACAGCACAAGGGACTTGGCCCGGTGATGTACCTACATATGCACACCATGCTTCTACTAAACCCATTAGAGCACTGCATCTGCCTAGAGTACATTTTTTCTGGCCAGGACCCATAATATTAATCTCTGCTGTGTCCTAAATCCAAAATCTGATTTTACACCTACTGTTCTGGGAGATGCTGCATGAATAAAGGGATATGTCACTGTCGCTCCTTTTGCAGATGGAGCCACTCTGGGTCCCACTCCAGTGCTGCAGGACCCACAGGAGAGTTTGAGGATGATGTGGGGACCGAGGGGACAGCAGAAGCCCAAGAGCACTGGTGGGGGTAAGGATGGATAGGCAGCGAGACAAAAGGAATGCAGAATGCAAAAGAAGTACTTTTGGGGAGAGGAAGATGAAATGGGGTGCTACCTAGGAGGCTACGGTAATGAAGATCAGCTATGAGAAGTATGATTGTTACCACACCAAGCTGCACACATACATATATATATGTGTGTGTGTGTGTGTGTGTGTTCAAAAAAAATCTCCTTTTAGCTATGCCTGAACTCACTTTCATAATGAATGCTCAGTTTATAAAACTCTTTCATCTGGATGTTAATTTGGCAATAACCACTACAGAGAAAAGAGATTTTATGTCAGCTTGTAAAGCTATCGGTGCCTCTGCTCGCTGGTGTGAATGGCAGCATGCTGCAACTGGACTCACCAAGTACAGGTAAATATTGTGGATACATTTGTTGTTATTTTCACGGTGTATTGAACTTGCTCAAACTGTGCAGCCCACCCTTACGTTGCATGGAGATCACTCCCTCCAGATTTTCTGTGTGTACCCGCAACGTCTGAAGGAAAGCTGATAGCTGATGTCCCCCATGTAGGCCCAGCTTTCCATAGAGGGTTGGAGCAGATGAGGTCCCTTACAACTTAGTCTTTTCTATAATTGTATAAGAAAGAAGGAGCAAGATTTAAAGTAATTTCTGGAAAAATGTGTAGAAAAAAAAGTGCAGAATACACAGTTCTGGGTAAGTCTGGTGGAAAAAAAGACTGAACTACCTTGTCCAACTAATGCTGAAGTTTCTAAACAGTTACAAAATTTGATTAACACATCTAATAGGACAGACAGTACCTAACAGCTGTCAGTAATTATTTAGCCTCTGGCTGGCTTGCTTATCCTGAAAAGATTAAAGAAGCTGGAAATGTACTTCACAGTGGAGACAAGGAACTAAATAAGATTATTACCCTTTATGAGAATGAACACCAATAAAAATGACATGGGAGAGCTCAACTCTATTTCTTGAACAATAAGAAGCCGCTATTCTTTCTAAACTTAATATTTCACAAATGCCAAGATTATGCATTTTGGGAAGAACCATGGGATCTAATTAACAACACAGAAACTGTATTTCCTAGTCATAGTCATAGATGCTGTCCATGATGTAATATATGAGAACTGGGCACGAATATGCACGTTTTGCCATGAGGTGGGGAAACATCATTCACAGGAGCTGTCTGTACTTAACAGTTCCTTAAATTATGGTACAGAGAACAGAAATTATTCTCAGGAACCAATTTGCATTGTTTTGCATAGAGGATATCTGCCATTACTCTGATGGCAACATTTGGGGCTGTCTATTTTACTACTCTGATTGTTAGGAGTAAGAATGCCATTAGCCCAAGTTTATTTCTAAAGGTTGATATATGCTGAATACCATACTCTGAGGAAGATTTATGCCAAGATTTTGGGCCAGAGAGTGAGAAGTACTCTATTCCCCCTACAGCCAGGAGAAACCAGAGCAGAGAGTTGCAAAATGGATGGGAAACAGTCAGCAGGGCATCTCAACAATTAACAGACAAGATGGCTCTGCCAGGCAGTACCGTACTAAAAGCTAAGGCTGGTTTTGAATAAGACACTACACATTTAAAGCACCTCCCTCTACTTAAAGCTCATTACGGAGATCTATGAAGTCAGGGGATTGCCTTTTGATTACATCCAGCAGAGTGCAGACATCCCAGAGACAGGCCCTTTTCTGCGTATTTGCACAGCATGCAGGACCAGAAGAACTATCTTTGTTGGGAACTCAGGACCACAATAAAATACAAACGACCCTTACCAGGAGGTAGCTGCTCAGTGCCACTGTTACCTTAGACAAGCATAATGTTTTGTATTAACTGAAAAGTGACATTGAAAACAGCTGAATTAACCCACTATTAGAGGTATGTATTCAACACTGCGCTGTGCTTCAAGGAATTTATGAGCTAAACACATTTCTTGGTTACCTACTCATAAAATTTTGACGTCAGTGTACAACAGCATTAAATATTAACTGATTCCCCAGAGGGTTTGAGATTATTTCTTTCTAAATAGGCTAAAAAGCGTACAGTTAAAAATTATAGCTGAAATTTTAAAACTCAGCAAGTAACTTCAAGTTACAGTGAATAACTGGAAGACCAGAGGCAATGGGAAATCATCTTCTTTGGCTTCCTGTCATCCTCTTTCATTGTTTCCCTCTTACTAATACAATGAATGGTGGGTGACTTGGTATTCAGGTGGGTATAATATGTAGCACCTTAGGAACTGCAATTTAGCATTAATTAGCATCCACTTTAGATAAAGTTAATGGCCAAGATAGTTATCCGTTAAACAAATGAAACTCAAAATTAGAGTCTAATTGTCAAAGGAAGAGTCTAAAGAGTATCTGACAGTTTTTATGTTTTTTTCCCTTAATTCAGATTAAACCTTAAATCAATAACCAATTATAGCACAAGTTTTGTGTTATGTTTTGGATTTTTTAAATCTTTTACACAGATCTAAGTTAAATGCACTGATTTTCTTTTAAGTCTCACAAGGAAATAAATGCTAGCTGGGCGTAGCAAAACAATGCCATATTTGTGGAATAGTAATTAAGAAGCCCCAGCCCAAAACAATTCTCTCCCCTCTGTTTAAATAGAAGGTTGGTGCATATTGAACTCTGTCATCAGCTATTACTCAAATTGAAATAGGTCAGGTCCCTGAACACCTGTAAATTAGCCTGGAAATTCCCTCAATTAATGAAACCTTGTCTGCCTGAATTTATCCTGCCTTCCCCATAACACTTGGACAATCATAGCTATAGCATGTAAAATTAATCTAATTCTGCTGCTTTCTGTAGAAGGGCATTTTGATTATGCTCTGACCCCTGAGAAAAATGTTAATACTTGTTCATTCTCCTCAGCAGACTTCTAACTCTTGCAGTCCAAACCATCAGGCTTACTTGAGTCGATAGTCACAGGCCTTGAAGAACTGGACTGCATGGCTAAGAACTGAATTTGCAGTTCCCCACAATGCACGTTCCTAAAGCAAGATGCTTACATGGGTTTAAAGAGAAACCAGTGTAAATCAGTATCTTATTTTCTTACTTATATCGACACAGCAAGTTTCATATTTAATTTACTTTGAAAAATCATTCTTTTTGAAAAAGTCTTTCAGTTACTTAAAACTATCAGTTGTTCTGTCCCCTTCTTCCCTTTCTAATGGCTTGTGCATAAGGTTTTTTCTGGAGCACTGCACTGTGCTGCATGGTGCCACAGCCCCTGGGATTTATAGGCAATTCCAACCAAGCAAATGGTTACCTTTTTCTGGAGTTTGCTCCAGGTTTTTCATAAGGTTTAACTTTGCTGCTCTGGGTACAAGGGGTTGGGCCACTCCCTATCAATGATGCTATTTGTAACCTGTTCTTACACCATCAGAGACATGCACTGTAGAAACTGAGAATGAATTAAGTGAATGCTCTCAATTAAGTCAAATGCTGTCAGCTTCAAATAATATCAGTGATGCAATGATTAAAACCAAACAAAAAAGGCATAGTGCAAGTAGCTGAAATTTAGTGATGCATTAAGTTAGGCAGGTGCATAACACCAAATTCTCTGGTATTGGTTTTGATTGGGTGGTCTTCAACCGCATGGAAGAAAATGCTCATTTGCACTTATTGCCAATGTTCAAATCCCATAGCAAGGATAAAACAAAGTCATATTTTAAAAAAATCTACAGGGACAGGAAAGGGCTTTGTTGTAATACGGGGCTAGGATCAGAAAAAATCCATCTTACCCTCAGCCTGTACAGAGTGCGCTTTTCCACCAGACGAGATAAGTGCATCACTGCCCGCAGCCCCCCTCGCCTGTACGGAGGCTGCCTTGGCCCGGCCTGTCTCTGCCACAGACTTCGAAGGGGACTTTGGCCAAGGCCTTCTGTTTGCTGCTCCATCTCCAGTGATGAACACCACGATGCCCCCCTTCTCCTGACCTTACCCCTTCTGTTCCCAAGTTTTTACACTTCAGGTACCATCTCTGTGCTGGCAGACTCCCTCCTCCAACACACTCCTGAAATGGAATTTGTACCCTCAGGCCTTAATACAGTCATGTTCTGCCAAAATCTGGTGTTGAAAGTAACTGCTGCAGAAAATTATCAAAGTGCTCAGTCTCCAAGGAGGACTAGGTTCTCCTCAGAAGAAAGAAACGTGTCCTTTCCTTTCTTTTCTAAGTATTTGAAATGTTTTATCTATGTGAACCTAGATTAAAAATGAGTTTATATATAGAGATGGATATATATAGATATATATATATATAAAAATACAATGGCCCTAAAGGAGCCGTCAGACATGAGCTGAGAACAAATCTGGAATGGTTTAAGATGCTTCTGCTGGTCAGGACTCAGCTGAAACAGACAAAGTGTACTCACATGATGTGAAAAAAGTTAGTTTTACGTCACCTTCACTGACCAGAGGTGCCCCTAAATCTCTTTAATGGGGTAGTCAGATATGCAATGAAGTTAAAAGAGCATGTCCAATTTACATGCATAATTATTTCAACCGTATATGCAAATTAGGCCCTGAGGGGCAGCCCTTAAAGAGGCAGAAGCAAGAAGAAGCTGGTATAGACTTGATAGTAACAGGCAGTTTCAAACGCAGGCAAGCACAGAGCTCAGCCTTGTGGCCAAGCAGAGCCCCTTGCTTTGAAAACAAAGCCTTGTTATGGCACATTTAAACCTGGGCCCTGATCTTGCAGGTCACAGGGACTCCCTGGGCTCATACAGGACATCGCTGAACTCAGCCCACACCGATCAGCTGGTTATGGAAAGAGTCACAGGCCACTGGGCAAGCAGAGTGCTCACGCTGACCTTCACTGCAAAGTGCTCCTTCTCTGCAGCATAACCAACTGCTACAAGGCAAACTCAGCCCAGGCAGCGTTATTTCTAGACAGGCTATGCCAGAATAGCAAAAATCCAAGAGTTTAAGAAATGTAGAGCGTTTTGCTTTGGAACTGTCACTCACTTGAGGTTCACCCTGCCCCATTCAGCTGCTGTTCCCATCTGCACCCTCTGTTTGGTTTTCTGTTCATGTTCTGAAACTGAATTGGTAAGCAGAAAATTTTACTTACTGAATAAAATACTAAAATGCCAAAAATCTGTAAAGGATACACTGAAGAGCAATGAGGTTGCTGTGTGATAGTCAAAGAGCAACTTCCAGTTCAGAGAAACTCTGTACAGTTTCCCACTGGTGTGGTTAGAAGGAAAATCCTTCGGAGCTCCCCCAGGGAAGCTGCAAGCCGTGGCTCATGAGTCACACACACATCCCCACTCCCTGTGCAGATTCTAAGGGTGCAATTAATTTCATTTTGCACTTAGTTGTTTCCACTCCTTCTATCTGCTTGTAGTTTATGCCTTGGTTTTGGTCTAGCAATCACTAGTTTGGTCTGTTTTACATCCAAAATTTTGCTGTCGAATGCAGCATATCTTTAAGAAACTCTTGATCTGAAGACACAAACACCAATGTCCTTAGCAATGTTTCTCAGTGGTGAACTGTTCCCACTTGCTAAAAATGCATGCTTTGTTTCTAATTTAAATTTGTCTACTATTAGCTTCCAGCAATAGGTTTTCATTATGTCCTTATTTGCTGGTTTAAAGAACTCTTTACTAGATGGTTTTCTCCCTCCATGAAAACACCATCCATTAAACAACTCTCCCCTTCTCCTCTTTTTGATAAGCTAAATACACTGAATTCTCATATACACACACTTATCTCTAGCTGCTCTCTTCACTGCAGAACTAAGAAAACCTTGAATCTAAAATTGTAATCCTCCTTCCCTGCAGCCTTCTAAAAAGCTCTTCTTATACAACTTTCAGTTTTTATTTAGTTGGGTCATTTTTCCTTTTGAATGCTCTCTTAATTGTATTTGGAAGAAAGATACTCCTTCTGAACTATCATTTCTGTTTGGGACCGCCATGCATTTGCTCATGAGCTCTAGCATCTACATACTAGCCTCAGTTCCAGGATTAAAGTTTTTCTTTCATAGCAAGGTCCAGACAGGACTATCCTGTATGATGCTTCTCATATTAGCAAAACAGTTGTTGTATGGTGTAAGCTACATCTTTTCTGTATGTCACTGCAGGATACTTACACTCCCAAATACCAAAGTTTTAGTTGTGTTTCCTATAGCCATCTTTCCATAAACATCTTGTACCAAGTTTTGCTCATATACTCCAAGTCTCATGAGCTCACGTGTTTAGTGGCCAATGGATGTACTGGAAGAAAATCAGAGATAACTGCAAAGAGATGAGAGCATGAGAGCAACCCTGGCATATAATCTGCAGTTCTGTAGGATTTAGGATATCTTTTTTGCATGAGATGATGGGCAACACAGAGATCCCTGAGTAAGTGAAAGCCCAGGGCAGGAAAGAAACTCATGGTGAAGTTCTCTGGTGGCTCCTCAGCCTTGGTTTAACTGCACTGCCCTTGGGCTGTGTGGGAATGACCCAGCTCATTCTCCCAGCAGATCTTATTACCTCCAGGACAGTGCCTAACCAACCCCCATATGTCCAGGTGTGAGCTTGCACACCTCTGTCTTCTGAAGCAGCACAGCAAGCTTAGATCTGATCCCTTCACGGGCACGGACAGACCCTCAGCATCACAGTCTGTTAGGTCACACACTTGTCCAACAGGCAGTGGGTGCAGCTCCTATCCCCAAAATTAAATTGAGTTGTGCCATTCTGACAAACAATCTCTCAGTGATTGATGGGATCTGATGCCCAGGAGGGTCTGCTACATGGCTCCTACTCCTACAGTACCTGGCACCGAGAGACAGGCAGCAGGTGCCAACTGTGGGTACCTGAAGGGCTGACGTTATCAATATTACATGAGCTCTAAAAAACGCACTTTGTGTAGAAATTGTCCTGAAAGTGCAGGATTTCTTACAGCTGAGACTCTTGCTTCAGACTATGTTTTCACTTATTTCACTGTGATGCCTGAAATTCACTTATTAGGAGCATTCAGCTTATCAGTTAAATGGATTTTTGAGTAGCTCTTCATCATCTCTCTTCAATATTGTCAGGTTTTGAGGGAAGATGTTTATAAGCCATTGTATAGAGATATCTTTTATGTGTACTAAAGAGCTCTTTCTCCAAGATCTTTACACTCACACTACAACATATAATCTGCTTTTACAGCTATATTAAAGTCTTCAGAATAGGTAGTTGGTTTTTACAGTGGAAATCCCTGGTATATTCTTAACTACACCATTTCTCAATACAAGAGTATAGGAATACATTTAGTATAATACATACAACATTTTATCATGAAAACCGCAATTACTTTCAACAGAATAACAGTTTCCAACCAGAAAAGCTGACCTGACTGTTCTCTCAGCAAATGCTGAAACCAGCACTTACACATTGCAAAATAGAAGATGATCTTTCCTCTGACAGGACAAATTATAAAAACTAATGCTTATACTGTAAATATATTTAAATAGCATATAATGTGGGTGTAAATTAGGGTACCATTAGAGCTATACTCATTTACGCCAGGCCTCTAACTAGCCTATAACCCTGTGTAACTCTAATATTAATTACTGGTGCTTTTTTAGTGAATGGTCTATTGTTAGTTCTCTCAGCAGGCATTCCGTGTTACTGGGTGGATTGCCTCACATTCACCTGATACACTGAGAGTTATGGCATATCCTGTAACTTCCCTGGAAAGGAAAAGGTTTAGGTATTTTAGGTGTTGTTTCTTACTATATCTCAAAATATATTTTATTTGTGTTTGTGGAAAAGAAGGAAGAATATAATTAGTTTATTAATACAGAGCCTTTTGCTAAACTTTGCAATCAGATCTCTGGGACTTTTGCTGCCATCACACAGTGCAATCACTTCATACAAGTGAGAAACCAGCACGGGGTCAGTACATAAATCAGCTAAGCCTAGGCATGCTACATCAATCTTTCTGGCTGGTACTTTATTTTGATAACTACCGTATTTGTGTCCTTTCAGATAATATTTGTCTAACACTAACATAATCAATCTAATTTGAGAGTCAAATTTAACACGTTTAAATCTATACCTAAACTCCATATGTTGTGTGCATTCTGCCAGTATTAACACAGCTGAATGCTGTGAGGCATATTAACGAATCTCATCTGCAATTTTGCTACTTGTTTTAAAAGAACTTCATTGTAGAAGTTCTGCACCCAAATCACTATGCATGTGAAGTCAGCAGAACAACTCATTTCCTACTATAATAAGACTACAGTCTCTGGTTGGGATGGTTGGTTGCCAGAAGAAATGGCTTTCTTAAGAATGGAAGCACACAATTGCCTTTCTTAGCTAGTCGATTATTCATTGTCAATCCAATGACCTTGCCATTTGTTTTTTCAGCATTGATTGGAGTTTTCTTTTTCATTGAAAAGGACGCATCCACCTTCTTTCCTCCTTTCCCTCAGATAATTGTTTCTTTAAATTATGTAACTACTCTTTTTCACAACAGCTTCTTAACTCACTCTTGCACCTCTCCCTTATTTCTCCCCTGTATTTGTGTATTGGTCAGCTCCTCAACCAACATACAGTGACCTAATTCCATCAACTCTGACAAACCCACTCCAAATTGTCTCAACTAAAGTTTAGCATATGTTCCCCCAAATCATCAGGTCTATTCAAGGCCTTGCATCTTTGAACGTGAAAAAATAAATCATCCAAAGCTGCTGTGCATACATTAATAGTAATTAGGAAGGTTCGCGTGGTAACCAACATGGTCTTGTTAGGAACACATGCATCTTCCAACAGTCCAAAACATATATTTTTAGTGAACTTGTAGAAAGTCTTATTTACTCCAGATCTTTTCCTTTTCCCCACAGCTATATTACTTGGTATATACTAATAAGCTATATACTAATAAGATTTCAGGTCTCCCTGACAAGATTTCTCATAATTAGTAATTGTGAGTGAGCTAGCTGATGTTATCCTTGGACATTCTTGTGAGACTTGGGACATAAAGCCACAAATTAGGTCACCTGTCCTCAGCAGACTCTCCATTTCCTTTCCGTATTTTTATTGAGCTTCTACAAATACTTTCAGTACAGAGAAAGAAGAAAAATAATCTCATATGAAGAACTTTAAAAATTCAGGTTAAAAAAGGGGGAGGAGGTAAAGGAATATTTGAGCATTTTATGCATCTGTGCTTTCTGGAGCACCCATCAGTGAGAGGATTCCCTGATCTGTGTTTATTTTCCAGAACATCAATTTAATTTCCCTGTTTCAGTCCACTGTGTTTTCACCTATGGTTCTTTCCCTTCTTTCTGGGTTAACCGAAGTGGTGTTTTACTACTGCTTAGGAATATATAACAATTTTAAAATATCTATCACTAGATGAAAGTAGAAATTAAAGCAGTCATTTTGCTATAGTAGACATTTGTTTTATTTTATAGCTTTCTTGGCTGCTTGAGGGTAATACAATCAGAGCAGGAGAAGTTTTGTAGTCTTGATATTCACTGATAATTTTATTGTAAATTTTCTGACAGTCTTCTGTTATTGCATTTATTAGCACACCTGAGCAATGAAAAAAACCCCATGAAGTATTCAATTCAATCCTGGCAGAAACAGCACAATTCCCTTGGACATTAATGCATATTGCACCTAGCAATATCACGATATGTCCTGAGTCTACATTTTTCTCCTTCAACACCCCCAAATAGTTCTAAGAATATGGCAAGGTGGTAGATCTTGTTATAAACACATTCATATTGAGCCTTCATTTCTCTTATTCTTCAGCCTCATTGGGACAATAGAAGATTGATTTTCCCACCTTACTCAAAGTTTTAGCAATTTTTATTGGTTTTAATTTTAAATTAAAGAGGATGCCTCTTGCTAAATACATCTTCCTTTGATTTGCTGTCCATGTGGATGAAACACAGCCAAGTTTGTTGAAATAAATCAACTAAATAACATGAATATGCACTCACCTCTACTCCCTCGCACACACAGAACAGGCATCGGCACTAGCTACTGAGACACATAATGGAAAATGGTATTTCACAAGTAATGTTTTTCTTGACCCACATGAACTTGTTATGTGTGCCTGAAGTGTACTGAACTTGCTCAGAGTCTTCTCAGTGGTGTCTCTGAAGCCAAGTCAGTGTGGGTCTGCACAGTTCGTGATATAATGAATGGAGAAGTGACAACTGACTCTTAAAAATATGCATTAAGAAAGCAAGCATTTCTCTAACTCTGCTAAACAACATCTCTGAGATAACACTAACTTTAACAGAATCACAAATAGCCATCTCAGAAATACACAGGTTTGTGTCAGTAAAAGCAACAGTAACCTTTATTTAGCCCTTACCTAAAAATACTAAAGGAATACCCTCCCTGAGATCAAGAAATTATTCAGACAGACAGGGTCAAAGTTCTTTAAAACCATGCAAGTTGCAGAATGTTATTTTTTTACTGACACATTCTGTTCTGAAACCAGACTTGATGTTAATACTCAGAATGTACCACTGCAAAAGTAATCGGTAAGTATATTAAAAAAAAAAAAATAAGAAATAAAGAAAATATTCTCTCTCCATAAGAAGATTGATTCCAGTGCTTCAGTGTAACTCACAAGTACTGACACAAGAGACTTTGGCTTACTATCGTTAAAAATGAATTAAATAAACTGTAAATCCCAAAGCTCCAGTTAATAGAAGCATAAAGAGAAAATTGGCAGGTAGTGGTTAGACAGTGGGCTGAACAGCTGCCATTGAAAAATCTATTTATAGGCATTGTCAAAGACAAACATTTTATTGCATACAAATATAGTGTATTTTTCCACTTTGGACTAGGAAGAGATTTTCATTTTCTAAGAAACGTGGAGAGCAACCACTTTACAAGTTTGTCACAAGAGCAGATTCAGTCACTTCATTTTTATTCAACTTCCTATATGCTTCCCATGCCTGTTTGTCTTTGATGCAAAACAACATGCTACTGATGTGCAGTTCTAACTTTGCCTTAGACATGCATACCGCAAAACTACATTTATAAGCACTTTTAAAAGTAAATCTTAAATGTCTCATATTAAGTAGAATCTGAGTGTGAACAGGGGTGGGTCATTTAGTGCAACTCTTGTGCAATGCTCACTCTCCAACTTGGCTTTGGCAAAAGCAGCAGCCATCACCGCAGGAGGTGCTTGAAAATGGCCATTAAGTAGTGCTTATTCTTGACATCCTTATTCATTAAGGCTCTAGAATAGCAGGACAACTGTAGAACACTTAAGTGGGATTTTCAAAAACACTTGGCATTTGTCAAACTTCTCTCCAGTGAGCTCAACAGCAGTTATACTTTTGCCCCTAGTGAGAACATAATTAGGCCAGTGCTAAAGTGTTTTCAAATGCCTAACGATGTCCACATATAACCATTAATACAGATGCAAAATGAAGACTGCCTATCTAGACACTAACAACTGCCAACTGCATATTACATTTAACTCAGGTTTGAGCACCTCGGCTCACCAAATTATCATGGAAATGGACACAAAAGGGTGTCATGCTCTTTATATGAAAGTCCAAAACAACCAACCTGTTGGAATGGATTTACAGAGTTTCCCTCACTAAACCAGCCTGAAATCCAACTACACTTTGTGTCGTGCCTTACATTTGAATTATTCCTGCTGGCTTAAGTGGGTTAGTACAAAAGTAAAATGCTAGTTGAAATAGAATACAGCTTCTGGTACATCCTGCTCACTGTGTACTATGTCTGATTTCCATCGTTACAGGGCATATCAGAACTTGGTCTGCTGATATTTTACTGGAAGATGTTCTCTCAAAAAATACTATCGCCAGGATGGAAGATGCCTTGGAAGAGAAACTTGAAGGAGGTATAGGAGACTTAGGCAAAGACAGAAGGCAGATGAAAAGCATGGTAGCATGTGAAAAAGATGAAACAAAGATATACTATTAAAAGAGAAATTAAAAGGGGGAAAGCAGGACTGGCACACAGCACAAAGTGAGGATATGAAGCAGAAAGAAGCAGGTCTCTTCAGCAGTCCTTTTGTTGGTGCTGGTTTGCAAACAAATATGTCGATTTAGTGAGCTTTGGAAGAGTTTTTCTTTGTTCATTTTTACCTTTCAGAAATCAACAGCTTTCAGCCTTAAAGTCTGAGCTACATTCAAAGGCTTCAGAACACATGCAATAGAAAGTGACATATAGCAAAGAAAGGAATATTGTATTGTAAGGCTAAATACACCATGCAGACAGATATAATTACTCAAGTTTCAATATATGGCCAATCTCAGAACAGCAATATTAAAAGAAAGATAAAATGAGTGAATGTCACTGAAAAATCTCTGTACTTACACTTCAGTGCCAAACAAAGCTAGAAACCAAAGGGTCAGATGCTTTTGTTTGGAAGTGATCTTGTAAGCAGAGTTTAAGGCCATCCACGCCTGCCTTTGCTGTACTGAGGCAAATGATTGTAAGAAATCTACACCATGCATCAAGCTTGCAGCAAACCCACAGTTCGTGCAATAATTCTGTAGGTTTCCATTATAAAATGGTCTATTAGGATTAATGTTTTTGGAGGTCACTTTGTTTAAATGCTATTTTGCTTCAGTGTGAGCTCATGTTGTTCCAGCAGTGGGAATGATGGCTATTCTGAAGGCTTTTAGATGAAAGCTGAAATGAAATGCTGAAAAATACCTATAGTAAAACAGTCAGACATCTGAGCTTGGGTTAGATGTGAGAAAGGCTGGCTACCAACTTCTCATCTGAATAGCTGACTTCACAGTCCAGTTGTCTTTATTTGTCTCAATGAAATTGCTCTTCTGAAGCCCATTGGAATCAAGATCCCCATGAAACTACACCCAGGATTGGATCAGACCCTAGGTTTTTTTTTTCCTTCTTAGCAAGGCATAGCATGGCTGGATAGAGAGACTTCACTTGATCCAGCTGCTTATTAGATAATCTACATTCAGGTACACAAAAAAGCTACAAGCAGCTCTACCCCTTGTCTCCAGGGAAATCACTTTTCATTTTAGGTATGTTGATGGATCATAGGGCAACAGCTGTGGCACACAGGATAAACTATTAGTGAATTTGTCCCATAAGTTATCTACACTTGAGATAGAGAGAAAAAAGTTTCATTTGCCTTAAAGGCAGAAATATTCCACCAGAGTGGAATGATTGACTTACCTTGGAGCACTAAGGCTGATCATTTGGCACTAGTGTAAATGAAAAATTCATCCTTACCGATGATTTTTGACTGCCCTAGAAAAAACAAATATTAATATGGTTTAATACAGCACAATTGAAAATCCAGAATGCAATAAAACTTTCATATCATGCTAGCAGAGGGATTTCTTTGTGTTATTCATTCAAAGAGTAACATGTTCTCCCTATTTCAAGTCATTCTTTCTGGAGCTGAAACAATATGGTATTTCATTGAGTACATTTCACCACCCTTCCAATATATGGACTCACAGGTATTCTCAGTCTTTCATAAATGATAAAACTTTTGTCCACATCTTACCACAAATTCTGAACACAGAGTCCTTGGATTATTTCCCCAGTAAATACTTGGATAGGTGCTGTATAAGTACAATGGTCTGTGAGGTACTTTGGCACTGGGATACTCCACTCCAGTATAAAAGCTGAGGTAGAAAAAGGGATTCTTCCCTGGGACAGGTGATGGTGACCTTTGGAGACTTAGAGCTGATAAACAGCCCAAGTCTATGACGTACAATTTCTATACATGAGACCCTCAAAGGTCACAAGTCAAAGACAAGATTTCATGTTTTTCCTAACCTGAAGTTGGGATGCCATTTGTAGAAAAGAAATAGTACTCTACTTTAGAATAGTGTAAAATATGAATTATCCACAGGGGATTCACACTTTCTAATTAAATGCTGTTTAAAATCAATTAAGAAGCTATAGCAGTCCTGCACTAATAAGGGAAGTCATATTATTACCTCTGCATTAAATACTGTATCATCCACTAATTCCATTTAATCACAGTGAAATTTTCTTGTTAATACAAGGACCTAGACTAATATTGCAGTAGATTTGAACAATGAATTATAGAGGTTCAGTGTTTCCTAGCCAAAGTGACACATTTTCCTGTATACTACATGCGACAGTGAATCTAAATGTGATCTTGTGACAATTATAAGAGGTGTCACCTCCATTTTTTAATTCCTTCATGTTTCAATAGTGGTTTTGAACTGTATGGATTGTTAGTAGTAAAATTTACTTGTCCTGCTAAAATGCAGGTAGAATTATAAACCGTTGTCATACAAGATTTATAAAATCTTGCTGCTATGTCTTAAGGCTCTGGTAATGAACAAGAAAAAGCACAAAGATGAAACCAATATGTAATCTAGTAAGAGAACATAAGTAGGTGTATTAATCAAAATGTTAGGGGAGGAGACAAAAGGACCCAAACATCTTCATGGCCATATGATATCCTAACTTTCCAAACACAAGAATTGTGAATGGGCAAGAAATCAAAGCTGGATCTTTCAGTTTGGTTTATAGAAAAGAGCAAATCATCTTGTGGTCTGGGTAGCACAGACCCAACTTCAAACAAGAGTAGGAAAGATATTCCTTCAAGAATCTTCCAGGATACATTAACCCTGGACTAGGTTCAAATAGCTAATTAGCCTCCTCATAAGCAACTGAAAGGCTGCAGAAATTAAAAAGGATCTCTCTTATTCAGTATTAACTTTGATAACATGCTTAGTTGTTTTTCTGCTTTGTAATTAGTCCCACTATTGTAAATCTATGTTCCCTTAGCAATTGATAAAGCTGATTCTCCAGTAACCTATATATAGCATAGCATGGCTCCGCTCCTTCAGGCAAACGCATATTCGTTACTCAAGGGGGCACTGGCAAATTCCTGGAGTGCATCATCCCACTGGATACAGGGCCAGGAGGTTCCTGAATGCCTTGAGAAGCCTGTCCCAGAGCTGCACAAATTCGGTTTTAGCAGTTTAACACACCTTGCCCACTTGTGGAGAAGAGGGGCTTGAGCCTCTTCACTGATGGGAAGAGTAAGGCAAGGACCTGAAACTCAGAGGTCAGGCTTCGCATTTCTCTTGTTCGTTTGTTTCCAGTATCTGATTTATAACTGTTTTTGTTGAATTAACTTGTACAAAACCTATCTGACTTGTTGAAGCAGCTATACACCATGCATGTTAGTCCTTTTTTAGGCAACAGAGTCTGAAAGTAATGCAGAGCCCACTTAGCCATGGCACTTTTAAAGAGGCATTTACTAGTGCATCTATTAGAGCTGTATTATAAGCTTCTCAGTCTTATTGGCCACTAAACATAAATGTGTCTTAAAACACTTCAGAGTCATTATAGTGCTAGGCTGAATGGTAGTGACAATTTATTCACGGTTACCCATATGATTATTTTTAATGTGATTTCTATACTTCACCAAGCTTCCCCCCCACCCCCAAAGTGAAGTCTCTCTGTAAGACATGCTTCTTTTCTCTCTATTTACACAGAAAGCTGGAACAAAATAATATCTGCAACTATGTTTAGAAACTTTATTGAAAATAGAATGGGAAGGGGAACGAATATTGTCTTCCAGACTGGCACTGCTTACCATGCTAATACTTGACAGAGAACAGGTATTATCACTGTGCTGCTGCAAAGCGTTCAAGAACTTGGGACCTGCCATACTGGATCCAACCTAGGTGGTCTTGCAGCCCATCTCTCAAGGGTGCCCAGCATGAGCCATTCATGTGGAGACACCAGGAACTGCACAGGAAGGTAAGAGAAACTAAGTGCTTATATTGATCACTATTTTAGAATGTAAAGTCATCAGTGCAAAGCTGGTGTTTCTGGCAGGTGAAGAAATGCTACACTTTATCCCCAGTTTAAATAAAGCATGGTGATGCAGAGAGGATAAGAAACTTAGCCTATGATTTGTGGTGACTCAGGGAGCTGAACATGGGATAAATCTGGTAATATGACTCTCACCACTTTACTGGAAGTGAGTATTGTATGACTCTGGATGTATTATTTTCAGAACACTCATTCCCTCCTGAATATTCCTGAAGTCTTTACTATGGGGACTCTTGGGAAAGCCAGGCCCTGCTGTGGGTCCCAAGCAGAACTCCACCAGCCCATGAAGGCTGCAATCCCACATACCCTGGAAACCAAGGCATGGACACCGCAGTGATCCATGGGGTTTAGGGAATGAGAAAAATCAGAGAATGAAAGAGAGGACCAATATTGAGAGAAGTAATGATCTGTAAAATGTCTTTAAAATGAAACCTGTAGTATTTATCTCTATCTCATCCTTGGGGAAACTTACAGCCCCTCCAAAAGCCTCAATCAGAATCACCAAGCTCACAGCCTGGGCAATTCAAATACTTTCTGTTCAATGAGAAGAAACTAATCCACCTGAGTTCTCATTTTGGGATGAGCCTCTAAGCCTGGATGAAGACGAAAATCTGGAGAGGGACTGATAGTACAACATGCTACTGACAGAAACAACACTTTGAACGGTGTGCATTGTCAAAAAAATTTCCATGTTGGCTTTTTATTAAAAAGCTTGCTAACCCTTTCTAGGACTGACAGAGAGAAGGAAATGTCTTGCAGCAGTCAAAGCTCGTAGGGCAAGCGTTGCAGTTTAGAGCTCATAATTTTCTCTCCTTTTATTATTCTTCAGACTGCTGTGGCTGACACTATGCATAACCAGCTCACAATCACTTCCTTATCACATTTGATTTCCCATGTTTCACCCTGCAGATTCTATCTAGCTAATGAAACCTAGGCTATTTGTCCTCAGGTATTCACATGGTCCCCATTGCTAGAGAGCCAGAAGACACAAACATCTTAATGGAGCCTTACAAATTCCACTGGCTGCTTCTGAAACACCAGAGATGAAAATAAAGACTTTAAGTCATTCAGGCTGGGTCACTGGTGTTGTGTATCAATTATGCAGATTCCCTCAAATGGATTCTGAAAGCATCTGTCACACATGAAAGAAAAGCTCTGTGAGCCTTTGCTAACAAAAATGGCTTTTGTTCCCTGACAACTTTGTACATAAAGGTGTGAAACAAGACGGTTCAAACAGGCTTTCCTACCACATCGAGCAAGCAAAGCCTATTGCAGTGAAATGGCGAAGATAGCTTTTCATAGATTTGGAGCGCTGGATGGGTAAGGTGGGGGCAGGCTACCCCTGGCCCAGGACTCACCCTGGGGCAGTTCTCACTGAGGGAACAGCATAAAGGGAATTCTGTTCCCTCCCTGGGCACACAGGAACTTGCCGAGAAGAAATGTGCACAAGCACAAGGCTACGAAAGTTTCAAAGACTGTATAATGAGAGTGATATGCTGATAATCAGCTTAATTCCCATTTCAAACACCTAAATCCCTTTGTGAATCTGGCCCTATAGACTTAATCCTGCATATAGCTTAATTAGCTTAATTGTTGACCAGGTCTAGTAAAGGGATGGTGGGCAGGACAGCATGCTCTGGGGAAACTGTCCACACCCAGCAGGTCAAAGAAAAGCTTATGGTAGATGGGGCTTGGAGGCCTCTAAATGGAAATGGCTTTGTTTCAGAAACAAGAAGCCTGGGAAGAGGCTGCAGAAGTTTGTGTTCAGATAGGCAGAAGTAACTGGGGCTGAATGAAGAGGAACCTTTTAAAGCTTTTCAGGACCAGAATGATCCCATGCCCAGGGCACTGAGGATTGCTTTTACATTCTTGTCTCCAGATGAATGTCTAATTTCACTATTTATGACTAGGGAAGTGAGCGTGCGAGGATTTTGAGACTTATTCCTAATCAGTCTGAAAGAACATAACTCAGGCTTGGCTGTATTTCTTTCACGTGTCACTTTTCTTCATACTGTCACTAGGACAGAATCCATGTGCTTGTTCTTCTCTTGTAGCTTTGGACATCTTGCAGGATCAAGATCATACTGCTTAGCAAACTGCTTCCTGAGATGCAGGAAGAATCTGAGGCTCTGACTGGGTCATCATGTGGGGGAGACTCAGAGCCATGATAAAGCCTTCTGGGACCAGACCCACTGCTGATGCCTTTGCAGGGACAAAGGCTGCCCCATGCCCTTCTGGCACTACGGCTGACCTTTAATCACTCTACAGTTCAGGTGCCTGAAGTCACATTTTCCGCTATGAATCGCTAATAACATGGCAGAAGAATTGCTAATAACATGGCAAAAGAAGCACTTGATTATATTCCTTTCTGTAAAAGCATTAAGATAGAAGTTGGTCTTGTCTGTGGAACTTCTGGGGAGGTGTTTTCTGCTGCATACAGGTTGCATGCAGTTTTACTTTATGCAGCAAAAGTCAAGTGTGTAATTAAATTAATAGCTACCTAGGACTAAGTATCCATATAAACCTTTAATTAGGTGATTGACAATGCCAGAACTGAAGTTGATTTAGGAATTTTTTTGTTAAATGGTTAAATGAGGAGAAAGTTGGGTCTACCAAGATGTCTCAGTTTGCAGGAAGTCTCATTAAAAAACAAAATAAGCTATCTTTCTACAGTGAAGAAACCATTAAATATAACTTCTATAAATATTTACTCATGTGAAAAAATTCTTAATCCAAAGAGTTTGAAAAACATAGTCTTGTTTTACTTGTCCTACTATAAAAAGAATCCAAGCCTGCCCAACCTGATCAAGCTGCCTTTCTAATATTGCAAACATGCCTATGGAATTGTTTTTTTACATTTTCCCACGTTGTCCCAGAGGACAGCATCATATTACATTATACACCAAAGCCACAAGCATTTAAACAGACATAAAGTTCATCCTGGGTATTAGCTAATTATTCAGTTATTCAGTCAAGGCAGTTAAACTGGAGTCAGAGGAAAGAGAAAGTAGCAGGAGTTTCAGTGAAAAGAACCTTTCAAGAGCTAGCACTCATCTGCAATCCAAGATCTTCATGGTACAACCAAACTTACCAGGCTCGCTGATACATTTAAAAGATCAGAAAAGGAGAAGAAATATCCCTAAAATCCTCTCCCCATGCCCCTAGCAGTCTTGTCTATGTGGTTTGTGCAGCAGATGATCAAAGTTTCCTTGGCACGGGAGACCTTGCACTTTCTCCTGCCTAGCACAGCTCATGTTGGAGGCAGGTCTCCACCTGAGCTCAGCAAGGCTGCTCAGCTACCAACCAGGTACACTTTACTTCTCAGCACATGGACTAAAAGGTAAATCTCCTGCTTTGGGGCTGTACTCCTAAATATAACATGAGTATAGACCAGCTTGAGATAGTCCCTGTACCCATTGAGAGAGACTGGGGCCTTCCACCTGCCTTAACGGTTTGAACAAAAGCCTAAAGACAGAGATCCCAAAATACAGTATTTTGTAAGACACCAGTTTCATAGCAGGACCTCGAGTGATCATGTTCACACAGTTGCTGATCCACCTTTGCAGTACAGGCAACTGCTGACCTGTGGAGCAGCCGTTTGTGCACAGAGGCACTCTTGGTGTAAAAAGCTCTCATTTCAGTGTCTGTCTCAAGCTGAACAAAACAGCTGTCAAATACTCTACCTTCTCTCCCCCGGTTACTTCACTTCATTGTTTTCCTTGTTATTTTGGGTCCTTACACCATATTCTGTTTAAAGTAATAAGTATTAGCATGTCTTTGTTTGCTGTCACACACACACACACCCCCCCACACACACACACCCCCACACCCCCCTTTCTTTTTTGCCAGTGCTTTACAATCTGTTCTGCCACTTCAGACAGGTGGTCTTTTTTGGTAGACCATGCATCTCATCATCTTCTCTGTCCTGACAGTCTTTGACCCTCTGTACATGCTTTTCACACTTCTAGATAAATGGGCATCTGTTTTCTCCTCCTTCCTCCTTATGGGAAAGTTTCGGCTAAGTGCTTACCAGACTCTACTCTCTAACAGTCATTCAGTAACTCAACAAATAAGAACTTTTTAGAGGAATTTTGTTTGACAGTTCATGCAAAAGCCTCCTTTCTTCTTGAGCAGTCTCATTCAAGCTTATTTTGCACTTAGTTATTCCTGTAAAAGTAAACATGTACAAATATGGTTTTTCATTTAAGGCATAATGATATTATTCTATTAATTTAAAACATCCTCATGTACTTTTCCATTACAAGACTGTGGTCCTGATTTGCAATAAACACTCATTACAGCAAGCTTAATTGATGCTTTAGCAGTGGAGCCTGTTATTCAGTGTTTGTTAATATAGTCAGTGGCTAGAGTTTGTATTTCTCTCAGAAGTAGTGTTTAATTTTCTCCCAGTGTTACCTACCATTAGCAAACTTATCAGAAAACGCATCAAAAATCATACACAGCTCCCAGCCTCTGACTGGACCAAGTCAATATTTTTCAGTTGAAATAAATAGGAAGATAAGTGAAGGCAGCTTTTTGAAGGCCCAAAATCTTACTTTTTTGTCTGGATATATATATATATATTTTTAATAAAAATAAACATTAATGAAAATTTATTAGGCAGAAATAATTTTTAGGACATGAGGCAGAAATGTTACTGAATCTAGCTCCTTTCACTCAAATAAAGCCACCTGCTATGCAGTCAGGTTGCAGTTACTTTTTTGCTGCACCTTTCTGTTGCTGGTTGCATGAAAAATTAACAGGGGCAGCAGCTACTTGACTCGAGAGGTTTTGTGGGATTGTCAGCTGGGGTTATTTCACATGAAAATTATGCAAACAGTTTGCCCTTTTGCACTATCCCTCATACAGAAAGGGATATCAGTTTGTTGTCTACAGCCATCTAGGACCTGAGGAAAATATTATTTAATTTCAATGAACATAGACAAATAGTCATTTAGACCCTTTCAGTATTCAGGAGAAAACTAAAACCAAAGATGGAGAAGCTTCATGCAGCCATAGCTAGGTTTCCAGGATGAAATTTAGATGAGCACATGCACATAGTGCATGAAAAACATGTGTGATTCTATCTGTATTAACTTAAAGCATATGGAGATTATACCTTATATCTCATGCTTTCTGGATCATTGGTGATGGTGTGAAGTCACTGCCTCGTTTAGCTTTTCTGCAAATATAGTGGAACATTTAAGATGTCTAGGAAAGATGGTCTTTTAAACATCTTGTGAGATAATTTTGGCAGGGTGTATCCTTCTTAGAACCTATCAGTATTACAGAATAAATATACAGAGAAGTATATTCTAATTTATTTTAAAAAAGCATTTTATACAGGCAAACACAGTGTGGATATTTCCACATACTCTCCATACAAGATGCATGTATGATTTTATGTGCATATGTCTACATGTAAACTATATGCAAAACGTGTTTGGGTTTAAGTTAGAATATAGACACCTACAAATAGGAACTCATATATAAGTACGCAAATATATTAAATAGGACTGTAGTCTAGTTAGATTAATTTTGTAAAAGTTATATGGGATTAGGTGGAGTACTTAATGAAGAGATACAATAAAGTCTACCGTATTTCAAGGTATAAGGTGCCAGTCTAACCAAGAGAATGACATAGGTATTCAGAAGGCTGTAAAAACCTGTCAGTGTTAAAGTAGAACGACAGATATTTAGAGTGCTGTTTCCCAGGGGGTTGATCTACAGAGTCTTTACAGTGGGGATTGAGAGAGTGATTCTGTGACATGGGATCCCAAGGCTTTGATTAATCCCAGGGGGCAAACTCCATGCTGCTAAGGGCCAAATGAAGATGTATCAGTGCTGTAGACTGCAGTATAGTGTAAATGTAAGCCACTTTAAATAACCTAATTGGGAACCAGAGGTAGCCTGGATGCAGTAGCAGAAAGCAGAGTGTCAGCTTAGATGCAGTCTAGGTCTTCTTACCAAGAAGGGTGCTGCCAAAACTAGTCTGCGTCAAGTTACTGTACAGCAATCCAATTTGAAGACATATCTCAAGTCAGAGCGTATAGTTCAACACCAAAGCACACAAGACATAGGTTGATGTTTACTGTTGGTCTCCTCAAACAGAAACCCAACACCCTGTGCTTCTTCTCTTGGGAAAGCCAAGACAGCATTCTGCCCCATGTACTGCATGTTATAGCATGTTACTGCTGATACCTGATTTCACACTCATGTGTTCAGTTCCTGAATATAATTTTTTTTAAACTGACTTGAATTATCTAGACTTCAGCTATTTTTTTTTTTTTTTTTTTTTTTTTCCTGCAGAGAAATACAGAAGCAGCATGAAATTCTTTCTGAGAATCTGTGTGGGGAATCCAGAGAGTCCCAATACTTTCTGAAGAGGATTATCTATGTCCTCATTCCACTCTGCAGGGACAGCAACAGAAGCTACTGCCATCAGGCTGTCTCCATTGCTCCATCAACTCCAACAGGCATGCTCCCGGCTGACACAACTCCATTAAAACCAATGGATGTTCATCATTGGAGATTATAGCCCTAAAACTCTTTGCAAGGATTTCTGAAGAGAAAGAACACAGATTGGCCTTGAAAATAAATTAAAGGTTCTGTCATCAATTACCAATATTTAACATTCAACAGCTGTAAGCTCAGGGAGGACCAACATCCAGAAAAAATTCCACATATCCTATGGATAAAAATCATGCCCAAGCAAAACAACTACACATGTTTTTATGCTTATCCCCCAGCAACAGTAATGTGATATATAATGTTTATGTTTACATGTACCTGTATTGTTTTTAAATTCTGATACTAACTTGAGAACTCATGGTATACACCGATATGGGTACTCAGTCAATTAGTTACTGTACTTAACTACATTAAGCACACTGTCTAATCACTTTAAAATAAAAAGAACTGAAGCAACATATCACTAATTTTAGGAAACTTCACTTCCAAAGTTTGGGTTCCTGCATTTGAAGTAATTCACATTAGAAATTAATGTGGATTAGCTTTCCTTAGTATTTCTGCATACACGTGCCCTAAGCCTACAGTGAGAGGAATTCAAAACTAGACCTCCTTTTTTCATCACAGCTTCCCCCTCCTGCTGTAGTTTCCAATGAAGTCAGCACTCTCTGTAGCTCAGCACAGTTGTCGCTAAGTTCAATGAAGCTGTCACAGTTGCACCAGGGATTTATTTGGAGCCTTACATTGACTTTAACATGGGAACATGTGAAACCGGACCATATAAGAGGAAAAGGTTACTCAAAATAAACATCTGGGGAAAAATGAAGGAGACCTGAGAGCTCAGGCCTTTGCATACATCTTGATCTGCTAACAGCTACGGTGGGTAGTCTGCACCAGGGCTAGCTGGAATCTGTCCCTGGGAATTTTTCTGAGTGCTGTCAACAGTATGCCTGGGCTGGATCTTATTTTAGCCATCCAGCTTAACCATCGTCTGTCTAAAGCCAGACACGATGCACTCTCCTCTACTTCCATCGTGGTTCCCTCCTGAGATCAAGAGACAGAAAACCATCCCTGCGTCTGTCCCTAATTACGAGACAATCCCATCCATGGGCGAGGGGGAAGGATAAACAACATGTGGGGAGCTATGCGCAGTGACCAGAAAATTCACTGCACAGTGGAAGAACCAGGGCCTCACGTGCTCAGGTTACACAGGCGTGTAGTCTTCATGTGTACCAACAAACAGCCTGGCTAACTGTCATCTTGGATTTCCAACTGTTTGCTGATTTTAATCTGTTTGTTTTAACTGCTATTAACAATGCAAGACGCCGAGGATTTGGCATGATTTACCAAAGGGATGCACTTCCCCTGCAAGACAAGCAACAGAAATACTTCCCTCCAAGGAAAACTATGTTTCTGAGACACAGCAGGCCATGCCAAATCCCCTCAGTCCTCTTCCAGTCACTGCTTCCCCATCCACACATGGAGACAAGGAGAAGGAAGAGACTTCCCTGCCAGCTGACAACTGCATATCTCCGGTGAGCTTGTTCACATGAATGGGTAAGACTGATGAAATATAAGGTAAAGAGATTTGAGGGGTTTCTGGATGATTATTTGAGGCCTCAGCAGACTAAATGGTTACTAATTAAGTATAAACAATACTTGTATTTGTTTAAGAAAAATAAGAGGCTTTGGTAAAATAAGAACTAATATTTTATGTTTATCTTGGCCTATGCAATGATGTGTATTTTACAGTTAAAAAAAGGCAAGAAGAGATAGAATAACAACTTTTTAGGCCAAAATGTGAAATACTCTTTGCAGTTACTTTGAAAAGTATTTTTAACCCCCCAAAATGAAACATGTTTGCTTTCAGGATGTTCCTTTCCCTCCCAGTACCACAGAGAAAGAAAAAGAGGGAATGGAAAAAAAAAAATCCACCCCATTTTTTTCCAAAACGTTGGATCATTTGGAATACAGAATAATAGTAAAACTGGGCTGCTCACTTTCAGGAAGGATAAATGTTTGCAACAGCCCGTGACAGCAGCCTGCAGGAGCCCCTGTGTGCAGTGGGTCTGAAACACGTGCAGTACCGCGGGAGGAGACTCGCGTCAGCAGCAGTCATCTGGCCTGCATCTCTGCCCACAGCAAGGGCATTTAGAGAAGTCACTTACAGCAGAAAATATGCCTGAATCGTGCTCCCCAGCACTGTCATCAGCATTTTATGCTTTTTCATTACCTATTTAGGCACTGGCTGGGATAAGAACCTAAGCCTACGTCTAGGTTCTTGGGTGGTATTTTAAATCTGAGCTGGAAACATGTTTTCTGCAAGCTAGCTCAGACATGTTTACAAAAATTGCACTCACTCAGCAAGGGTTTAACACCTTTAGAAAAAGGCCTTCAAATGGCTTTCTGATTTTTTTTTTTTATTTTTTTTTTTTTTAAACAGAATTAGGTGTCCCATCTGATTTGGTTCTTCTGTAGATCCCACTGGCCACCCATGACAACCCTGTCAACATGATACCAAACATGTTCTGCTTCAGTTTCACCTTCGTAAATTTGGGAAAAAATTCCTTAGTATTTCTCTCATGAAAGAAACCCAGCAACAACAACTGTTCTCTCTTGAATACTTGACTTTCACAGAACAGTGCCTTAATCAATAATCAAGACAACAGCTTTGAATGCATACAAATCATGCAGGTCCACTTCACTATAACCATAAGCTGTAGTTTATTTTTGAACAGATAAACATTTTCCAACAGATTGTATGTTAATGACATTGCTGCTGGCAAAACAAGCTACCTTCACCCTGAGCTGCTTCCAGATGCTAAACAAAGCCTTAATACACCCAGACTATCTTTAAAGGTAACTATCACTACACTTGTACGAATGATTTACCATATAGTGCTGTACATTCAGCATCACTGGTATAAAAGATATTACCTCTGAATATGCAATGAAAGTTTTTGATCAAAGCATAAACAGAATGAGAGATTAACAGCTTCCATGAGGTTCTGCAGCTGGGTTTATTCAGCAGTTGCAGAAACTGTGCAGGAGTTTTCACTTTTTCCAAGATAACCATTTCAGAATGTATTTTCTCTCTATACAGAAGATTTCTTCCAGATTATTTGTTTCACACCTATGCACCTGCCACAACATACAGAATTAAAATAAATTGTGAGAGAGTCTTGCTGTTGGAAAAATATGGTAATCTCAAAAGAGTGATGTCTACTCTTTGCCATTTTGCCATATAAATATTATGGCCATAATTTCTTTGATGAAGCCAGATAAAGATGCCAAATCAGATTATACCTTTGCGGACTTCATCTGTAAATAAATACATAATTTTTTTTTTAAAAGCTACTATGTTCTCTTCAAACATACGTATTGGTAGAAACAAAGCAACTCGGAAGGTAATGCTTTAGCAAAGAAACAAGCACAATCCTGGTTAATTCACCATCTAACACTAATGGAAAGGAGTTGAGATCTTGAAAGATGTTAACAACTCAGGACTCTATACCTGGAATGATTCCATAATTTTAAAAAAAGTAGAATGGAAAAAAAAAATGTATTCAGGGAAGCACAGAAGAGCATTGCTACAACAGCAAAACAAATCAAACACTGATCAATATCACTGTGGTCACCCGTTAACAAAGACTCATGATGCGTTTTGAATGCACTTTGGATTGAAGCCATATTTTCCCCTGTTTCCCTGATGCCTTATGGTAATGAAACACATATGAAATAATTGCTGGAAGAAGGATAGTCTTCCTCTTCCTACTTTCCTTTCATACATCCTTTGTGGTGGTGCCTAAATTGCAGATGAGGGTTGGAAAACCATGCTTACAGCTAGATCTGACTGAAGATGATAGAAAGCCATAGCAATGATAGATATGAAGGGCTTCAAAATGGAATTCAAGCAGAGTCAGTTCAGTGACATTTTGGAGCCATTAGTGTCTTTGTTTCAAGCAGCTTCTGTCCTTCACTCTCCATTCATATAGAGCCTGGAAAGGCAGAGAGCAGGGGGAGACTATTTGGACTTTGACTGTAGAAGAATATAACAAAATAGTTTTGGGTTTTTTTAATATAAGGACCCGGATTTTAACTTCACTGGCAGGCTGTTTCATTTACAGGAACTATTAACAACCTAGTAAACACTGTGTTTGCTCATCTCATTGCCAGATGCATGCAGTTTCTCTGGGTAGCAAAAACTGATAGTCAATGGTTTAGACACCGATACTGCTGCCTAACTAATATCATCTGAGAGGCACCTGCTATCTGTTAGCATAGCTTTGGGGAGCTGGCAGCACCACACTGCAGGGTGCTGCTGCTCGGGGGTGCTCCGTGTCTTGGGTTTGAGTGGTGGGGTTTTTTGGTAGCAGGGGAGGGGGCTCAAACCTGCCCGTGCACAACCCGACAGCAGCTCAGAGGTGCCCACAGACCAGCTGGCCCAAACACAGGGCTCTGCTGACACCCCCCAACATGGCACCAAGAGCAGAGAGACATCCCTGTGCGGCACGGTTAT
Organism: Tyto alba; assembly: GCF_018691265.1. Classification (NCBI taxonomy): domain Eukaryota; kingdom Metazoa; phylum Chordata; class Aves; order Strigiformes; family Tytonidae; genus Tyto; species Tyto alba. The sequence continues at coordinate 24,739,383 of NW_024881262.1, read as the reverse complement.
CTCTGCTGCTGTGGCACCTATGAACACCAGAAAAGGAGGTCCCATTTTGCTTGATTCTGCAACTACTGAAACAAGCCAGAACTGCTTCCAACATATCTCCAGAGGAGCCTGGGTTGCAATAGGAATCAAGCAGATGATGAAAAACCAAACAAAATGAAACACCAGCCCCCCACCCCCCAATTGAAACGCAGTCCCTCTGATTTCCCCTTGTTGTAATAGGAGTCAAAGTCACTATTGAGCAGTCCCACTGCACGACTAACAACAGATTTATTGCAGGTTGAGCCTCTGCTCCGTTAGTTCAGGAAAAGATTTAGAAAGGTGTGTTTTGGTTAGCCTGTACTTGCAGGACACTATCAGAAAGCACCTTTCTGTTTCAGATGAATACAGCTGCATGCAAGACCCTTCTCAAGGCACTTTGACATAGAGCAGCAAGATCTTTGCTCAAGTACGAATGCAAGACATGGCATTTTCTGCAGCATAGGGTAATGCATGAAAACATAGTGGTAATCAAATCAGACTCAAGTGTTTTAAAGAAAACAAAATTTTGATGTTATCTTTGAAGCCTTTGAGCAGCAGTCCCTCCCCCTTACCTTTAGCAGAGGACCCTGCAGCAGAAGCAACCCCCCCCCGCAGGGCTGGGCTCCATCCCTTGACACAGTTCGACAAGGGTGGGTAAGTGTTTTTGTCTACAGACTGCACTTGTCTTCCTGGGCCAGATAAATACTTGGAAAAGGAAATTTCGTACTGTCACCACACCCTATTTCCTTGGAAAGCTAAGCTGCCAAGCAAAACTCTTAGAAGCAGCTTTGCATAGAGAATACAAAAGGAAAAGAATCAGTATGTTTTCCTGATTGAAATGACTTAATACACATATAACATATTATATAGGGTACTACATAATTCAGTGTTTTATCTTGAAAAATCCATGGCTTCTTCTGAAAACCATTCATATATTCTTCAGACGTGGTTTATAGCCTGGGGTTTCCCATTGGAAGTATTCTGAAAAGGATCTGATTTTTCAGGGTACGTTTTCATTCCCTTTAGAGAGTCTCTATGAGGTGTTTCAGATGGGAATTTTAGGGTCTTCCATGGAGTGGAGAGTTGTCACTAGTAATGGTTTGAACTATACAGGAAAAGAGATTATAATCCATACTCGTGTAAAAGCAACTATACTGTCAATACACAGAGAGAACAGTAGAAAAGAGCACCACGTCCCATACCATGGCACAGGCTACCTCACCTGTGACTATTCTCCTGCTCAAGAATTCCTCTTGAAGTCCTGTCACCACATAATTTTCCTATGCTTTACTTGAAATATTTCATTGTCTAACTCGAGGAGGCAATTTCTAGTTTTGTGCACGGTCAGGCTACATGTTAGAACAGTGTCAGAGAGGAAAGTCAGCATGAGCATGCTACCTCTGTTGGAGACAGCTGAAGACAACCAACCCTGCTATCCAGCAAGCTTTGGTGTTAAAACCCAAACACAAAAAAATCCATGTTTTTCTAACAATATCACCCTTTTCTTATTAGACTGAGATTTCACTCCATCCCGCTGGAATATATCCCTTCTTCAGAGGCTCTAAGGAAGATTCACAGGAGCCTTTCCACCATCTAATACAACTGGTGCCCTTCCAACTCCTGTGACACCAGCCGCAGCTCTGACAGACTAAGGTGACAAACTTCTACCTTCTGCAGAGAACTGTATTTTGGGATAGCATTGCAAAAGCAGGAGATGAAGGGACAATCCATGGCATCATTTAGCAACAAGCTAATTCTGGCTTTGGCTGACTTGCCGATAGCATGTGTTCACTGACATTTTGTTATCTTTAGGCAGGATCTTAATGACACAAAGTTTGTGGAAAAAGGTAGTATCTTTGATCAGAAAAAAAATAAAACAAGTCTTCAAGCACACAAGGCTTTCTTCATGTCTTAACTAGATAAAAGAGCACAGGTAAGTTTAGGACAAGCCTGAGCCCAGGTTAACCATGGAAGAAAGGGATATGCATGCATGATCATTTAGATTATTTTCTTTCCAAGCTCACATAAAAACTGACCTCGGTGCAAAGTTTTCATAGGGACAAGTGAAAATCATAACAAGCTCTCTGGAAGAAAGACTGCATGAATTCCAGAGTTATTGCAACTGTCTCTTACTTTTTTTTTTTTTTTTTTTTTGTGACAAGAGCACATCGTATCACCTGCCAAACCTTCTGTTGTTCGCAGTAGAAGGTCAAAGTGCTTAATAATAAAAGATATAGCAGATGTGTTTTGGATAAAACTACATTTTTGATCTGGCCACTAGCTTAACAAATGTCATCCTAATTATTTAATAAAATTTCACTAAATTTTAATCCTACTTGTACTTCTAGCAATTTACTTTCAGCCATATTTTAGTTAGAGACATAAAAAAAACTTTCAAAAAACCCTCTTCAGACAATAAAACACCTTCAGATTACAGTGCATAGCTTACCACAAAAATCTCCAAGATGCTTGCTCTTATAAATCATGTCTCTTTGAGGTAGACAGGAACAGATTGCAGAAAAGCCTCCCCCTGAATTCCTGAGAACCTAGAACCACTGCCTCACACCCCACCTTCATCTTGGCCTATTATATAGCACTGTCATTCTTGTTACAAATTTAAGGCAGAATTTTCAGGTGTGACCCATTCTCCTCTGCCAGATAAAACCCCTTCCTGCTCCAGGTGCATACTATCATGCAGCAATAAAAACAATCCCTAAGACGGCAAATCATCTTGCCAGCCCTATCCAGCTGATTTCAGTTGTGTTAGTGAGCTCAACCAAGTCTTCACACCCCCTGAGGTTTTTTCAGGTCAATTCCTGATTTCCAGTGAGTTACCACATCCATATTCTGGTTCACGTAGTTTTGGAGACTCATTTACCTATGGGGTATCATTTCTGATTTATCACCCTGCAATGTCTGAAATTCTTTTCCATCAATGACAGCAGCAGCCGCTTTGACTCTTCAGAACTTTGATACATAACAAATTAAAACTGTGGGGTAATGGCTGTTTCTCTGAGCCCAACAATGTGTTACCTACAAAAGAGATTACTATGCTTATGCCTAGAGGAGGATTTAAATATTCCCTTCTTATATATTCATGTTTCTATGCAGGGATTTTCAGAAAGAGTACAGAAACTCCATTGGCAAAAGATTATTTTTAACTGTAAAGATAGAGCTGTTAGCTAGCAGAGGTACTGTTTTAACAAGCAACAAGGAGAGGAAGGTTCTCAGTCCCCTGGATCTGCATGGGGGACACAGGCACTGGTAAACTATTCACAAGATAAATGAGTGGAACAGTCAGGCTTAGAAATGTTGAAAAGTTTGTATTGAGGAAACCTGTCTGGATATGACATACTAGTGCTCTTTCAAACTCTTCTTTCGTTTTCAGCAAGTCCCAACACGCAGTGGTGTAAATTACACAGAGCAGCGGTAAATGACAGAATATGAGATGTTGAATAAAAAGGGAATAGGGGTTTGCAGGGGATTTATTTTTTTTCTAGCAGCTTATTGGAGCTTTGATCCATAGTGCATTGGTGGCCTCACTTGACACCTTTTCAGATGTTTACCATCCAAGTCCTGCTCTTCCAGTTGCGCAGGCCACTGAACATCAAATATGTTTGGTGTGTCAGGACAGCTCTGCTAAAAGCCCTGCTCCTTTCTTTACCATACAGCGCAGCATGGAGGGAAGAGCCTATGTTACTTGGTTTGCAGCAGAGAAGCTCCTTTCCCTTTAGAGATGCCTGTCTGGGAGCCAGTCTCTCTTTTCAGAGATAGTTTTTCTGGAGGCAATAATCTCAGATTACCCCAGAAATACCTGCTGCCACAGTTTAGTAACGAATGCTCAGGTTATTATCTGAATAGGCTATGACTCTCCTTAGCTTCAGTGGATGGGATTTCATGATATTCTGCATTGTTTTATTTCAAATCTTTGCTTCACAGAAGCAATAGTGTTTTGCTTGCTTCCACCACTAAATAAATAGTAAACAGAGAGAGCCCTGAATTTAGTCATCCTGGAGAGTTGAGAAGCTTCTCAAAAATTGCAGGGTAAATGTTGTATGAATGTCCATATCATGTCAACTAATAGTCTGTGTATCTTGGATACTTTTTAAAAAGCAGCCTGGGGTCAGTAACATGCTGACATGTTACTGATTTTGGCCCTAATTGATGATCTGTCTGAAAGAACAAAACTACTACTTTGGTTTTGGTTTTGAGACTGACCACAAATGTTCACATCCCAAGCCTTCTGGATTTTATTTGACTGCTCTTAGTAACAGAAATACCTCTATTACAGCAGTGCCAAGAAGCCAGACTGAAACCATATTGTGTTCAAGACAGTTCACAGAGATGGGAGTACAAATATCTGGAAAAAGGGGGACAGATGAAGAGAATTAGCAATAGGTAAAGTAACTAGTAAAACAGCACATGCCTGGTCAGCAGAGGCACTTAAAGCACTGACACCTTTTCCCTAATGGGCTTGTCCCCCACCAGAGCCGTTTGTGGAAGAGTGACATTCTTCTGAGCCTTGCCCAGTTTAACAAGCTGCCTTCCCTGCTTTCCTGCCTCCTTGGGAAAAACAATCAAGATTTCTATAGGACATAGGAAGTTAAGAAGAGTTGTTAACTAGGAGTGGGGAGAAGAGACAGGGACAAAGTCCACTTACCTAAGAGGGGTGCAGAAAGAAAGAGGTTAGAAAGCCCCATATGCTCTCCCTCTCCTGTGTCTCCATCTGTCCCACATCCTCCCTTTTGTAGAGAAGATGCTACTCTGGTGTCTTTCTCAGACTGGAGCTTGCACAAGCAACTGGAGTTGCATAAGAGCAGGGAGATGCTAAATAATGTTAGGGAGCATGTGAGCAGGGATAGATGATGTGGGTATTCTGGATTTGGGGAAGTGGAAAAAGATCCACACCACCAGGCAGCTTTTTAGATAAATCTGTGTAAGATGACCTTCTCTGAGTTCACTCGGGGAAATTCTGGCAGCATAGCCCAAATCAATTTAAGCTTTACATTTCAGAGAGCTGGCAACAGGAACAGCCTTGCAGTGTGTGTGTGTGGCAATTTCAAAAGCCAAGCAGCCAGCTCAAACTAGAACTCATGGCATTTGGGCCCATCATCATCTCAGCTTGGGAGGTCTGATGGAGGACTCTGAAGTGCTGGGTGTGGTACCAGTTCGCCTCTCAGAGCACCCAATTGTATGGTCAGCCTCTGAGCCCATATGCTACACCCAGATTGCACATAAAGAGCCAAATCTGCTTGGGCACTTGGACCAGCACAGCTGCATCGGCATAGCTTCCTGCCCAAGCACAGCACTGTTCCAGGGCGGTAGCTTGGGTACGTCTACTTGGCAGAATAATGGATATAAGCAGATTTGTAATTTCAGCTTTAGAGCACTAGAAAAGACACAATATGCTCTTATTCTTTATGTGAGACTTAAAAATCCCCAACAATTTAAGCAACAAAGCAAATTTGATAGCAGTTTGATGAAGGTGCTTTTCCCAGGCCTGTACAGCCCTCCACAACGATCAGTATGGGGTACTCCTGCACGTGCTTGCTGCTTTGGACAACATTTGGACAGCACTGGGTCTTTCTAGCAGTTTCCGGCACAGCACCCTTGCATCCACAGGGAACAAGCATCCGTGGCAGCCAACAAGATCTGAAGTAGATCAGCAGGACATGGCAGGATTATATTATTATGCCAGCCCAGTCATTCAGCTGAATACATGTTAAATTCAGCAGCTGGCTTGTGGCCAGCCTTCTATTTCTCCTCAAGCCTGAATAGCCACCATTGGGTTTGCAAACAATTGCCCCTGCACCAGACAGGCTGGCTGGTACTGTCTTTGCAGGCTGCTGGGGTTTTCTCCACAATGCACACAGCCTTTGCCTGAATTATGGCATCTGTTAAGGAGCAGTCTTTGCAGTTCCCAATGAGCCTGCTCCTGCTCTCCCCCACATGAGAAGCAGAGACTGGCCTCCAACTCTACTGGAAGAAGGATTGGGCCCCCTTGCAGAACAAGCGCCTACCAATTAGTGACACTTACTGATTCTATCTGTAGAGAATCATTATGAAAAATGCAAAGCATTATACAGCCACTATTAATCTTCTGCTTTTGTTGCATTTACTCATGGTTTATGGCCCTCCGAGGAGGATAAATGATCAAGGCATGTACTCACATTGTTATTTGTCTATTTGTCTGTGCAACAATACACGTGCTCAGCACTAAGTAGAAGTTATTTTTCATGAGGAATGCAGCTTTAAGGCTTTTCAAGGTCAGAAGGCTTTGTGAGGGAAAAAACCTGCAAGTGACTCCGGCTCATTTGCTGCCAGCTCTTCCTTTTAAAGTTACAACCCACACAAGACCATAAGCAGGCTAAGACTCCAGGAGGAATGGCCACAGAAGTGCTCTTGTATTTTTGGATTTTTCTAGGGTACAGTATGGCACACAGGTGTGTAAGTATGACAGATAAGGTCATTTTTGTCAAATGACAATTCCTGTTCCGAGGTATTTAACATTGGTGGAACAAGCAGTTCCACTCTGCACTTGAGATATTGAAATCTCTCCTCTCTTTACTGCTCTCCTCACTGGCTTATAGCTCATTGTGAGAAACAATATTTTGTTCCAGTTTTGTTTATGGTAGCAGGGATATATTTCCAGAGGTTAAGTTCTAGCAAATTCAGGCTATCATACGTCTGCTGTGGTGCTTAACTAGCCAGCAAACACTAACAAATAGCACTAAGAAATGTTCTTTGGCACTGCATAGCTCTGTGCAAGAATGACCATCTCCATTATGAACACAGAGTACTTAAAACAATATTAGTCCAAAAGTGGGAATGCAAAAGCAACACAAATATTTTAGTAGCTGGTACAGAAACTATATTCTAGTTAAAAGGATCAGATTTCCATGTTTACTTTGAAAACTTACAGATGTAAGCACAAACTTTTTATAAGCTTTTAGTCTTAATGTAGAAATGTGATATTATGGTAGGGATGGCACTCTGAAATTGGAAAGATAATAAAGATGAGAAGCAGTATTTTTTATCAAATAGTCACATGGCAAAGCACAGCATTTGTCCCTCCCTTACTCAGAGAAACAGCAAGGCTGAACCTGGTCCAAAGCCAACTGTGTCAATGCAAGTCTTCCTGTCACTTATGCAGCTTTTGGATCTGGCCTGGTATCCCCAAAAGACTGTAAATACAAAACATGGCTTCAGCACCATGTCAGGCAAAAGAGGGAAGTAAAACTTGCTGCCAAAGTAGATATCAGGTAAAGCCAAACATCTGCCGCCTGATTCTCCCAAACAAAGCTCCATTCAGGCTGAGGGTAATATCAAATATTTATAAAACATAGTCACAGAGGAACTCAGTTTCACACCTCCCGATTATCTTTTGTTCTTGTATTTCTTCCTCTCTGTTTCAAGTCAACCAAAAATAGCAAGAGAAATCCAAGAAGATGACTTTTCCCCAGACACTTGTTAAATGTATTCTTTCAAAGGGTTTTTGTTTCCAGAAAATGGTTCAGAGTGTTCACATTGGCATATATCAGATCCACTCAGTCATTTCCATTGGCGGATCTAGCAGTCATTAAGTTAAAACAATCTAATTGCACTAACTCAAGAGGTGCAAAGAGCAAAGCTAGTGGAGTATTTGACAAGAAATATTCATACATCTTGGAGGACACTGAACAATATTTTCAAACTATTTTAGGAGATGAGATTCGGTGCATCTTGCCAGGTGATAAATGGCCGCTGTTGAATAGCAGGTAGTTTGCAGGACATTATCAATGCTATGCCATGAATATTGTATTGCTAACAATAAATGTTTTGACACATAACAATACCTTTATATAGAAATCAATCAGACTCTACACTCTCAATTATCCATACTGTTAATTGTTCAATCATTTTAACTGTTGTGAAATGGTACCTTTATCAGGGGCTTTGGCTATTATAAATCAGAATGGTTCATTTAATAACTCCTTGGGCAAACTCATTTACCTTGGTGGAAGTGCAGAGATGTGAAGAGAGTAGAATTTGGCCTATAATCTTCAGAAGCAATGGATTTGTCTTAACCTAAAGTGTTGTCTCCTTCAGCCTCATTTACAGCAGGTGCTGGCACTGATACCATGTCTTTTTAGAGACTTTATGGGCACGTACAAGCTCCAAACTTCATCTTGTTAATTATAAATGTGTAGAGCAGGAGAATCTACTAGATAGTTCTCTTTACTATTTGAAGATTAGTGCTAAAGCCACATAGCATTTTATTTTTTTTTTTAACTATAAAAATATATTTCTATTCCATTAATTGTTGTTCCTGCCTTTGGCATTACTCATTACCTACACTTTCTCCTATTAACATTCCTATAGCTACTGTTCCTTCTCCTGGACACACATGGAGAAAGGCTATTGCCTCTGTGCTCTGATGACGTCATCTGTGCTTCCAGAGCTGATAATTGCCTCGACCTTTCTACCTACCACTTTGCATTACACTGCAAGTTCACTTGCTGTCCACTATCATTTTTGGACAGCACATGTTTCCCTCCATGACACTGAATCTCTGGGTCTGGTGTTATTTTTCCTCCCAGATGCCCTCCATGGCTTTTATCCAGGCAGATTCTTATTCAGTGGCATTTAGGTCATATTTCTAGTACCTGCACTTGCTGCTGTATCTTTCCTTCATCTTGAGTAGCATCCATATCAAGTCCACTCTGGCATGATATAACCTTTCACATGCCACCAAGTGATTTTTCAGATTTGTAGAAAACGTTAGGTAAGAATGGATCTCACGTGAATGGAGTAATTTCCACTAGACATCATCTTCCTCAAGCCCCTGCTTTTATTTCTAATTGTTTCTTTCCCTTCTGCCAGTTAGAAGCCAAAAGATTCCAAAACATCTCAAAATTAAATTTTATGAGTAAGGCTTCACCAGAAACCACATTAATATCAAGCCATATCTTCTTCATTCACAACAATCTAATTTTCAAGCCAGGTTTCATTCTTTTAGCCCAATATAAAGCACATGTTTATGATTTCTGCAGTGGGTGATGTACTTCAGGATACCTGTGCAGTCGCGTATGGAAACCTCTGCTATTTGAAAAGGAGAGGTCACTGCCCCTTTTCCACAACAGGGACCTGTGGTGGGAGGAGAGCATATAACAGAAAAGGAGAAGCAGGTGTCACTGTATGTAGGGACACTTTAGTACACTCCCTCTGAACACTGGCTATTTGTCTGAGGTTTCCAGGCATGGCTGGAACAGGAGCAGCAGCTCGATCAGAGCTGTAGCTCCAGCTGGCTGGACTCCACGAACAGTTGCCACACAAGAGCCATGTGCCCTTGCATAAATGCACAGTCATCTCCTGGGATGCACTGGAACTGCCATGAATGTGTTGAACATGTGAACGGATTACAGTAGAGTAAATCCTACACAATAACTGTCCAAAAAGCGTCAGACCTACTGCACATCTGCAGGACACCTTGCAGCAGGTCTGCATATGCTTTTGTTTTCATTTGGGAAACCTCAAAATAAGTATGTCAGTCCTCCCTGTACAAGAGCTTTTCTGAACAGAACTTTGTACCAACCCATCTCTGTCCCTGAAGTTTCCTTAGCAGACCATGTCTTTGTCTCTGCTATTGCAGAAAGGACTGGGTGCCTATGTTGGTAGCAGAACAAAGGAAAATATAAAAAGGAAGAGGAGGCTGCTGGGTCTCAGACCTCCACCTGCTTTTGGAGGATCTGTAATTGTCAGACGTGGCTGACCTTTCCAGTCATCTCTGCACTGATGCTTCGCTTTAAAAAAGAGCATCAGCTTGCTCCTAGTGCTGCCTTCTGGGCTGATGTGCAGTGTCTCTCCATGGTCTTACTAGAGCTTGAAATTAGATCTACCAGACAGGAACTGCCAGGCTTTTTTGAATTCTGGTATTTCTAAGACATTCACAAATGCTAGACATGTCTCTCACCCACCTTATACATCCTAGAGGTCGGAAGGAAACCTCAGAAAAGCATGACAATTCAGAATCCAGAAAAAAAATGCTGCCAGACAGTGGAATTTTATTACAGTAATGAAAGTTATCTGACAGGAATAAATGAACCCTTAACAGCATTCTCATGTACACACTCGCTTAGAAAAATAACCAGTAGAGGGAAAAGAGAGCAACAAAAATCCTTTCTCAAAGGCTCCTGTTATATCTTTACTTTTATAACTTAAAAGCTGTACTAGAGAGCAAGACAGTTGGTGATCCTGCACTGTAGCCAGCTGGGCTGCCAGCATGGCCTTTGTTTCGTGGTCCTGCTCACCTTGCAGCGCACAAGCAATCTGGTTTCTCTGCGTCCCGTAGAGCCCCTCACGTAGGAGGCCTCTGGTGAAAGCAAGTGGCAAGTGGAGATGTGGTCTGCGATGCAGAAAAGAGATCCTTCCTAAGGCTTTCCTTCCTAAGGCTTTCCTTCCAACTGAACTCTCCCTGTCTCTGCCACGGAGAGGATGGTAAAGATCCTGTCACTGCAAGGTTCAGGTCCCCCTTCTGCCTCAGTATACTGTGGAGATATGCAGCGAGCCTTTATCCTTCCTGTCCCAACCACCTCTCTTTCTACAGCCTGCTCCCCCCTGAGCTTTCCATTACATTGCATTCATCCAAAAGCACTGGTACCGGCTTTGAAATGGGAAAACTGTTCCTCTGAGAGGAGTTCTGCACCTATGGCTCTCTATACAACAGGCTTTAGCACATTATACACACAATCCATTGCCAGGTAACAATTAGCAATACCTGCCACATGAGCCCTAAATTCTGCATGTCATGTACTCAATTCCAACCCCAAAATTGAGAGACACAGATGGTCCTTTGGGTTATTCTCATCTGGAATCACATGAACAAGGGACCAGGGAGATACAGGAGGGTGTTGCTTGTCAGATATTCTCCTCTTTCATACCCACTGGCCTGTCTCTGTGTCCCTCTGGTTGGTACCATGCATGGAATGAGCCTGTTTCCTGCCTCGACTCCTTCTCTCATCCATAGCTAAATAAGGGCCTGCATCCACAGACTCTACTACTCAGGTCTGCTTTTCTCTGCACCATCATTACTGGAATTCACCTACAGAAACTAAAAGCTGATGTATATTATTTCCCTTGAGGCTAGAAGCTGTAAGTCTCTCTATGTGCTAAACCATCTCATTTAGTTTGCCTCTACCTCTTTAGCATTGTATTTCACACAGCAATTAATTCATCCTCTATTTCTCACTACACTGAAGTCTGTACCATATTCAAGTCTGTATCTGAACAGAACTAGTAATTCATCAGCATTCCAATATCTCTATGTACAATGTGTTCATTTTGCTATAATGGGCTTTTTTAATCTTGCTGACAATTGAAATGTTGATATTGTTAAGGTTAATGACCCACTGATAAATACCAGAAAACACTTTTACCCTCAAATAGTTTTTAATCATGGCTGTTGCAAAGTGTGACAAGAGTGCTTTGTGCCTAAATAGGCTTTAGGAGCAGTACCTTCTAAGAATCTGAAGCCCCCTTTTTCTACCGAAGTGGTTTCTCTAACAGTTACTGGTTTTGCTTTCGTGCCAGGTTCTTAGGTTTATTATACTGAGTTTGTGTACAAACTGGCTGGCTTTTCTTTTGCACTTCTTAATGGTCTGCATTGTGTGTTAGATGTGCTGAGATGCCTTCGATCTGTACCTTACAAATGGCGAAATCAATTCAATCAGTAAGCAAGCTAATGGAAAGAATCAAAAGCCTGTGAGAGTTTTATTGGGGTACAGTCACCTAAAAGGTACTCTCTTTGATAAAGTACATTCAGCTATGGTGACAGGGTTGTAAGAAGACAAGATTAACAGTGATTTCACATTTTAACTGTGCACATTTTGACACAAAGTTGCTTGTGGGGAGATATTTGCACTGTACTAAGAAAAAGGCATGCCCAGTTAATTCATATAATCACTAAGCCAGCATGAAGAGAGGGCAGGAGAAGTAGTTTCCATTTTTAATTCACATTGTTTTTTTGCTGGATTTCTTCCAAGTGTTGAACCAGCAAAAGAAATATGAAGCCCTTTACATTGTGTTCTCTGAGATACTACCCCAGCTCTCTTTAGTCAAAGAATGTCAATATAGCTTCACTGGAGCCTGAACAGCACGTGTCAGTCAGCTGATGATCTGACCATAAACAGAGATTTCTGACTGCATAGGCTCTGTGAAAAAGACAGCAGAGATGGATATCACAGTATGCACAGTATGAAGCGATGGGAATGCAAAAAGAAAATTCCCACTCAAAGCAATCAGTATTTTGCAGCACTGAAGGAGTTCAGGTAGGGAAATAAAATCCAAGATGTGTGGGTCTCATAGATTACATGTGTATTTTATCTATCTGAGGGGAAAAAAAAAAGCCTTTTGCTTTGGCATTTACTGTCCTCAATTTGTCCTGCTAATTCCAAAAAAAGAAATAGCTGGTACTTGCAAAGACTTTCAGATGAACTGAGCGTTTCAGAGCACGTTAGCCAAATGCCACTCAGATCCATTCTCACCTCACACTGAAGCCAAGCAACTGAGCCAAAGGACAATGCTGGGGAAGGACAATGAACTAATGGGAATGGCTAGAGATATATTACCCCTGAAAGTCAGAGGCTTGGTGAGAAATGATTCCTGCTTTTTGCATTATGAAGCATAGTGCCTTTGGAAAAGTCAAGGTAACCATTTTCCCTACAGAGACTAGCCAATATGTCTTAGCTCTGTTCTGAAATAGCTTGTGCTACTTGTGCTAGCAAGAGGGCTCCAGAAAGAGTCCACTTCTGACTGCAGATTTGGCAACGACTGGAGCTCTAGAGCCAAGACTGAACCTGACAGCCCGCACTGCTCAAGCATAAGTTATATGAACAACATGAGGATGTAGGAACTGCTTCCTGGCTCAGATCGATGGTTTATCTGGCCCAGGATCTTGACTCAGCTAGTCAACCTAGTCACTCTCTGCTCTCCATTTATGTTTTACTCCACTAAAGGTGTTGTATCAAGGATGCTATAGGGTATATTGCTCAGTCCTCTTAGTATCCATTTATAGATTCTTGTTCTGTGAATGTCAAATCCCTTTTTGAACTGGCTCATACTGTCTGTCTCTACAAACTCTTACGGCAGCAAGCTCTAGAAGTTCGCCACCCACTGCATAAATAAGTACTTACTTTTATTTATTTTAAACTTTTCCTACCAGCTTCACTGAGGTTTGTGAACATTTGAAGTGATTCAAACAGTAACCCCTGTTGCATCACAAGGTAACAGAATACATATGTGGCCCCTATTCCAGACATGAGAGTTCCAGAGTCCTGCAGAATGGCATGTAAGTCTCCAGGAACAAATAAATGATCACACCTTTGGACTGATTTATTTCTAAAGTACACTAGTAACATTATGTTGGTTTAGCCCACATAGCAGCACCCAATGCAAAGTATAAAAAGCTAGTTTTATATATACATACACACACACACACCCCAGATGTTCTATATTTTTAGCTTGTCTGCAGGTGTGTGTAAAAGCAGTTTTGGGACTCATAGATTGTGGAGTTCTTCTAACTGTCTTAAGCTTGTACTATTCCAAAAGAGATATAGTCCTAAGAGCCTTACTGCTGACAAGCGAAGCACTTTGCAGGAGCTGGCTTTTGGTTTGGCTACATTTATTTCAAACTCTGTTATTCTTTGCTAATTAAACTTTTGAAAAGGAACATAGCTGACAAGAAGTTCTGAGTAATTTGCTCAGTCCTTGACATTAGTCAGGAAGTCTCAAAGCAGAGGCCACAGAAGTACAAGAATACTAACCTCCAAGAGAAGAAACAACAGTCCTTAATTAGAGTCTTACCTCAGATGTTGTTGTGAGGGATGAGCTGAAGATATCAAAGATATCCAAAACACAGATGATACTGGTGGTGATAGGTTCAGACACACTGTGGCTGGTGGATCCCTAGAGGCAAAAAGAAATGGAAGAAAGTCTGAGTACAGCTTGGAGACACAGATGCAGAGACTTGGCATTTGCCCTGTGGAATTCTTGGATGCACTTGAAAGGTTCCTCTCAAGGATGAAAGTGCAGTCTCTGTTTGTTTTGTGCTTGGAATTAACTGACACCATCATATTATCTCAGACTCATTGGCAAATGGTCTCTTCCAATGGCTGCAACTGTTATTAGATTACAAAATATGCAAAACGACAGATGGCTGCTAAATTAATTGCCAAATGATTAACTTCATGTTAATGATGCAGGAATTTAAGAACAAAATTTAAGGGAAGAGTCAGATATGATGGAAACCTGAAAACTGCTCTCATTTTCATGCCAACAGTGGCTAGGCTTTATCTTATTAGAGTTCACTGTTAGTCAGGGAGACACTTTTTTTTTAAAAAGTCATGAGCAGCCAATAAATTTTCCCTACTCAGAGCAGGAATTAATAATTCAGGGACACTTTACCCTGTCCCCAAACTTCAGTGGGAGCCTTTGAACTCATTCTTTAAGCAACAAGACGTATTGCCTTCCCTCAGTCCAACTAAAACTACCCTCTAGTAGAAATTGTCTAATGCGTTGTTTGTGGAGACCTGGAGACAGCTCTACCTTTTTTACCAAATGTTGTGTACACAGATAAGTGCAGATGATGATTACAGCAACTCTGGACTGTATAAGTAAATGACAGTAAATCCACTAAAAGACATACTTAAACACCTGCTCTCCAGCATGAGCCATAGATTTAGGCACACCCCAGTATAGGACATAGACTTACAGAAAAATTGGAGGTCAGTAGCACTGTCATATTGATAGTATGAAAAAAGGCTTAATTTAACACCTTAGAAGCAACAATCACAGCCAAAAAGCCTATTACACAAGTCAGACTCAAACTACTGCCTGGTGTTGCAGCTCCTAGGCACCCAAGCTGAGGCAGTCCGCAGGACCAGCCCCCACGGCCTCCCAACCCCCCGCCACTGGTGGCCAAAGGCCCACGCCACGTCCCTGCCGGCCGGTTGCAGTGGGGAGCTGCAGGGCCGCTCCCGTGCTACAGCAGTCAGAAGCACTCTCTTGGCCGTTACTGGAAACAAGAAGCATCTGGTAAACAACCCTGGTCTGTGATGAAAATACTGCTAAGACTTCATTGCCTCCCATCTCCTACGGGTAGGTGATAGATAAAGCCAAAGACATTTGAAGGAGGAAAGGCAAAGCACTGGTTGCAATGGCAGCCTCCATTTTTCTTCTCCCTTGATATACTACTATACACAGCTACATATTTTCGGTTTCCAGGCTCAGGTCAGCGCTGTTGGCAGCTCTCTGCTCACCATCAGCGCTCTCGACAGGGATGCAAGGACACCTCGGGAGTGCTCCCAGAGCCAGCTCAGTCTTGCAGCTCCTGCTGGCGCTGCTTCAGGCCTGAACGTAGTTAGGTTTCTGCTAGAGACACCCTGCTGTGTCCCAGCTCCGGCACGTTCCCCGGCACCCCAGCCAGGACCCGCACGCTGGCTCCACGTGAGGGGAGGTGAGAGCCAGGCAGCCGGGCCCGGCAGGGTTGCTGCCGCAGGCTCCCTCAGGTCAGTTGTCCCGACCGCGGGTAGCTATATTGCCTCAGAAACCAGGCCGGTCCCTGACAACAAGGACCATGTTCCTTTCTTCCACATTCGGTTAATTTCTATAAAACCAGCACTGACATTCACTTAGCTTGGCATCACACCTTCTGAGAGTTTCTGGAAAAGCAGATGTTTGTCTGTGATTTTGAACTGCGTCAGGTCTACGCACAGGAGGCAGAGGGGCAAGATGGAGGCACACCGAGCGGTGTGCCCAGCATCTCCAGCCCCATTACACAAATTTTCAAGGTAGGGATTACTTTTGACTTTCTCCTTATGATTCCTTAAATGTTATTGTTCTGGCCTAGGTCATTGTCATTAGGTGCCAGGTCTCATATGACTAACAGTAACTGCATGAAAACATCACAGTGGATGATTGAGAACTTCCAGAAAAAATGTATATCCAATTAGTCAGACTGAGAATGGCAATTTGCTTGCTCCTATTCACTTTGCAAATGTGCGCTGACAATGAACTTTTGTAGATGTAAACTTACATGTAACGGTTTTGGGAGGGATACAGCAGCAGAACTGTAAGACTCTTTCATGTCTCACAGTTAGCATGCACCACTGAGTATTCCTCTTCCAAGCTGTCTGGCTGTTAGCACTTAGAAAAATATCAGTGTCCAAAACTCTGTTAAGACTTCCTTATTAGCCACACTGACCCACCTCAAATCCAAAACTTTGTACAACGATCTCAAACCTTCACACAAAAAAATATACTTAATTCTTCTACTCTCTTGAGTTTCTGCCAAGCTGTCCAAACACTTAGCCTTCCCATATGTGATGGGGAGTCTTGTTCTAGCTATTTGCCTGAATACACAGAAGAAGAATTTGGTTTGAATCCTGGTCTCACTTGGATTTAGAGAATTTGGTTAAGTTTGTTTTGGGACATGTCACTGTGGTCTTTTTCCTTTTTCCATGGCTGCCCGAGAGAGACATGACGTGACAGAACATCTGCAGTGCATGCTGTTCTCCTCCCCAAGTACCAGACCAAGAAAAACAGCCTGGCAATGAAGTCAGCTAACTACAAAGTAGCACAACACAGTTGGTGTGCTTTTTGCTGCTGTTGAAGCAATAAAGTTCAGAATCACTCGGATGCTTCCACTCTTTTTGTGTGTGTGAATCCTAGAGAAGTGCTCCATGTGATGGCCTCTGCCTTTGCCTGTAAAGCTGTATCATCTCTCTTCTGCTCTGTTTCCACTGCTACTTTTTGGAGAACCCAGCTGCCTGCAGTTATGGGATGGAAAGAAAACATGAGGGGTGTGTAGAAGGAAGATGGATAGTCAAATTTCTGTCTGGGAAGGAGTAGGAATGACCCCTCAACAAACAGTAGCTGTCTTATTTTTGAACAGCTTGAAAGACCAAGGAAAGAAGAAAAAAAAAAAAAAACCACAGGAAAAAGTCTGTACATCCATTTTTAATTATGGTAATGGATCACGAGTGGCTTCTGGCACTCAGTTGAAACATGTTACCCTGTCAAATACCAGTGAGATGAAGCACCAACTTCCAGCCATAAGCCAGCCCAAGACAGGCTAGCGATCGTGAAGCAGAGAGCCTCAGGAAATCTAAAGTAGGAGAGTCCAACGACTTCACAACTCCAAGCAAAAGCAGGCTGGATACCCTGTTAAAAAGTCATCATAGACGGTGGATTCATCACACTGCTCTTTAAATGCATCTTTCTGCATCAAATGGCACTTGTGTCATTTCACATTGCATTATCCTGTATCATGTCATATCATTTGGGAGTAAAATGATATGCCATGACATGTACATAATCTGGGGCATGTCACACCCTATATTTACAGTATTTAATATATTTGATTTAAGTATATGACCACCTTGTCCGTCTTTTTCACACCTTCTTCTTACTGAAGCTGATGGGAGAAGCATATGAACAACTGACAGGATAATCAGGATCCAGAAGCAAGAGAAGAGGGTGAGTGACAGTCTAGCTCCAGTGGCTTATTACCAGAAGCATCGTTTCAGTTAACCTTCCATACTTCTAATTCCCCTTTCTGTTTGTGGAGCATCCCCTGTTGTCATAGTGTCAGTGAATGCCATTAAGCCTGGATAGTCACTTGCAAAGTCTTGAATAAACCAAAGGAATAATATTGAATTTTATTAAAACTGTTCAGCTTCTTCATGTGATCTCTTGCTTCTTGCTTTCCCAAGGATATTCTGAAGAATTTGATTGTTCACTTCTTGCCAGCAGAGGTCTTTTCTTTCCTGGCCTAGATTAAAGTCTATACAGTGGCTTTTGCTGATTAGCCACAACCAATTATGACAACATAATATATAATATATCATCTACAACTATAAATATGATGACATGATATCTACTTTCGTGAAATCTTCCTCATCTAAGGCAGGACAAAAGGTTTCAAAACAGCCAGCTACTACATACTGTAATAGCACTCTGAAATCTCTCTTCAGCTCTTATCAGATCAATATCAGTAACTGGAAAGAAACTGGTCTGGAACAAAACACGAGGATACAGATTTGTTATGATGTTGATGAGCCTTCAAGTAGAAGCATGCTGCCAAGGTGGAGATGAGAAGAGACACGGAAGAACTCAGACAATAAAGCAACATTTCCCAATCTCCTAAAATTCAAGTGCTTCACTTCCAGCACACCTGTTCTTCAAACCTAATCTGCTCTTGGATGAGGACTCGCACAGAATTAAAATAAAAAAATATCTATATCTCTCCAAGTCACAGTCACAATCAATCACAATAGACAACCAATAAACAGAATATATGGTATCTTCAGTAGAAGACAGAGTAAAATTAATGAAGATGCCCAAACCTGGCACCCATATATGATCATAAAAATGTAGACAACCCTTCTTGTTAAAAAACAAACTCTGTATAGAATTTTATATTGCTGTGCAGAGGCAGTTTCTGGGCAGTTTCTGTGTTACAGTACAGCAATAATTTAACTGCACACAGCAGCCCTGCCTGGCAGTTTATGGAGAATCTATAAGGGAGCACAATATCCAAATAGCATGTCGGGGGGGATTTAGATGGGCACAGTGCAGTAACTGGAATTGGATTGGGATGCTCTCACAGCCTCGCTCACAATCAGTTACAAGGCTCTTTGGAACTACACACTATCAAAATCTTCATTCCTGCCTCCCTGACAGGCTGCTCTCAGGTACATACCTCAGGATTGGCTGGGGAATAACATGCTGTCATGTTCCCCTCTCTCTTTTTACCTGCTCAGAGCCCCCCAGGGATCAGGGGCTAGAAAGGCCACTGCAGAGCATGTGCTGGAGGGTGGTGTCAGTGTCCAGAGCTCAGTGCCACATGTCTGCCAGGGGAACACAAGCAGGTAAGGTGACCAACTGGGTTCTCAAGCTTGGTTAACTAAGATGCCCATTTATGCTCTTTGTTTTAATAACTCAATAATGGAACAATTCTTAACTTCAGACAAAGCCTTTGACTCTATTTCTCTAAGTGACCTTCTCACATACACATGAACACTGTTTATATTATCCACCCTTCTGTCCCCAGTCTAACAGGCAATGCTCAGAGGTTGAAATGATCTCCATAATATCTTCTGCCATTTAAGAATTAGAATACAGGAAACAACTCAGATTAGAGCACACGGAGTGTATCTGTATGTCAAACACACTGTTCATTTGTGTCAAAAACAAGCATGTACAATATCTGATGTCTTCATCCCATTCCTCAAATTAATTTCAAAGAGCGTCTCAGCAAATACTTAAATAAGCATGGAAAGAAACAAAACACAAACAGTGCAGCTGCAAGATGTGCTGAAGGAGCTCACATAGCCAAAAGAGTTGAGTGACCCCATTTTTTTCTGGACCTATAAAATGTGCTAACTCACTTCTCATACATATGCTGGCAGAGTTCTTGCACCAATATGCTTAAAACCCCTAAATCCATACTTTGGGATAAAAAGCCACCACTCAAGCCCACTTCTTGTTTTCCCAACAGCAGGGTCTATTTATGAACATTCCCAACTGCTTTCTGGGATAGCTTTGTCTTTGGAGTATGGGGCCCCCAAACAAACAACACTCCTTCCCTGGGCATAGTGAATGTGGGAGGATGGGATGAGGGGTCCTGACAGTCAGCTTCAGGTTGCCTAGGTGTTGTTCGGAGCCTAATTCCCCAGCGTGGTCAGTGGTCTGTAGGCAGTGGTGGGGGAAGGGGAAGAGAGGGGGTGATTCCCAGCACTGAAGGAGGACCCCAGCCTCAGCAGTGGCACCCTGCATTCACAGAGATGCTCTTGGTAGGTTCCTTGGGGAAACTGTCTCAGCGAGAGACGTACCACTCAGCCACTGAAAGGTAAATATTTGCTAACTTGGCATTACATTTCTTTAATATTACATATTATGTACTTCAAGTCATTCATTTCTTGGAGATTTTTTCCCAGTGAAACATTTTAGTCGTTATCATTTATTGCTTGATGCTCACAGGACAGGCTCTCACTGAAGGTTCACTAGATTAAAAGCTGGAACATTTTCTGTCCCAAGTGGAGCTCACCAGGTTAATTTTCATCCATGTCAAGATGTTACAGCATCTTGAATCAACAGAACAGTTTTGTGCCTACTACTTAGTTCAGAGTCAAAGTGAAACCTGCAAAGTTAATGAGTAACAAGAAACAATTATTACAGTTTTGATAATGTATGTTTCACAGCTATTTCACTTCATAATAAATTTTACATCCCAAAGGAAGAATGATACCTTGGAAAAATGTGTGCCTAGTGTAAGAGGCTGGCAAGCAGGGAGGACTCCTTATCACCGTCCAAGAATTTTGGCAGATTTGACACTGTTTATGGAACTCAGGTCTTTATTCAGAAGTGCTTATTAGTTGAATTGTTTTCTTAAATATGGGTTTTTCTGATAAAATAATTCATAAAAATTTTGATGTCTTCCCTTTAAAAATTCAGTTATGTATGGTAAGACCCTCAGAACATCTGCAGATAAGTTTCACGTAACTTATTCTGTACCTTGAGAATGAAATAATTCTAACAGAGAAGTATAGCACATGTATTTTCTGACACAGACAGTGTTAGCCCCTCTTGGAGACAAGATGCCGGACTGGACAGACATGACGTCTGGTCTACCAAGGTGGTTTCTACAGTACCAACAAACACGAAGGAACTCCTGCAAAGTGTTGTAGCATGCAGTAGACTCCACAATGAGTCCAAAAGGCTTTGCTTTCCTTTTTAAATCAAAACTCTAGAGTTTAAATTAACTTCCCAAACTGAAAAGTCCAGAGATTTGTCTTTTTAGCCTAACAAGGATTATCAACTAGAACATTAAAATTTTGGCTTCTACATACTCCATTTCCCTGCTTCCCAGAGTTGCTCAGAAAGCAAAAAGCCCCTCCTTCTTAACCAATGAACAATAGCAGAAATATGAACACAACAAGAAAATGTGATAGATGACAGCTCTTGCAATAGCAGTTGAAAGCTAGGGCCCCTGGCACAATTCTACTGAATGCACAACATTAGTACAGTTACAGATTAGAACAACGAATGTATTTATTTATACAGTGATTATTGTGCATTTTAACACATTGGTAACTGGCATTTAAATTCTGGAATAACAGCTTAAATCCAGCCATTAAATTCATTTTAATTAAATGTTTGTGAATGCCTTTTGCTATTATATACTGCACAGTTACCGCTAATGACCTGCTCCATCTAGTCTCCGCATAGCATTATTCTCTGTAGGAAGCCCCTCACTGTTTTGCCTGCCCTGTTTTGGGGAGGGTGTTAGTGTTAGTCTTTATGCACGGAGCTCAATTTTTCTGCTGCTGCGGGAAGACATCTCATTCCTCAGACTGTCACTGTTCATCACTCAACACCACAGGGGATCAGCATCATGTACTCCAGAGAGATGATGCACGGGAGGATGAAGCATAGCGTGCTGCACTCACTGCTATAGTCCTCAGTGTTTCTCTTCTCCTGCAACTCTTTCCCCTAATTTTCTGATAGGTTTAAACAGAGCTCCTGGGTGTTTACATAAACTTAATGGATACAACTGATTTTCAGAGGGTTTGGATTTTGCTTTCAAAAAAGCTACAGGCATGCTTAATGTTAGAGGCATACCTGTTGTTTTCCCAGAGAAGCCCGAATGCACACACAGGAATTCACAGCAGTAACTGTAATCACACTCACCTTTTCTCCTCACCACCCTTCCCATAAATCTCACTGAGTTAAGCACCTAAATCCGTTAAGCAATATGGCTTTTAGAGGCTGTTGTCATAGTACCTCTCCATCGACAGAGACTTCACAGAACAGAACTGCCCCTATCACTGAGCATCATCATGTCTAGCCCACTTCTGCAGAAAACAACATATTATAATGTTGTTCATGAAGTGATCTCTTTCCATCTGACAATTAGATTCCCCTCATTAGTCCTGCTGGGAGCTGCCACAAAACTCACTACATTTATGGTGAAAATTTCCTTCTACTCTCCAGAATTTATATTTCGTTAATGCCCATTTTTTAATGTCCCTTTGGCACAAAAAGTTTAGGTTTAAATGGTTAAGGAGAACTTCCTAACTTATCCTTGCCTGAGTCACCTCTGGTACGGTATTATTGTGCTGCAGGTCAGATATATATTAGAAGTTAGATTTTTTTTTTCCCTAATAGAATATGGTAGCTGTATCACAGAAGAAAGAGATTAAACACCCCATATTTTATCTACAGTGTACTTGGGGTTAGGTGGGTGGAAGGGTAAAATACCAACAAGTATGCATGGGGAGAAAGAACACTATGGGTGGGGAGCAAATCCTAACTTCTTCACTGGAACCAGTTAAAGAAGATTTTGGAAGGAGTGTCACAGCATTCGACTTGGTTAAGCTTTCCATAAACTTGCAAAATAAAACCCCATCAAAATAAATTGAGAAATATTGTTTTCACATGCTTAAAGCACTAATCTCTGGAACTATAGAGGGACTATTAGTGGGACAGTCATTTGTCTACAGCTGCCAGAAAAGCCAAGAAGTGGGAGAAATGGTATTCTCTGCTGCTAATGAGAGACTTTTCTTGGGTTAGTGGGAGAATGGAAAGAAGATCAACTCTTTGCCTGCAGAAACAAGCAATTACAGCAACAGCAATCATAACTTGCTGGAGAAAGCACAAGAAACAGGCCTACAGCTCATAGGGGCTCAGAATTCCCACTGCATTAAAACAAACAAACAGACACAATGTCATTGGAAAAAAGTTAATTCTCCTATTTAAATAATCCTTAAATTTTACCACAGAGTGAGATTTGAATTGATGAAAACTCCAAACATATCACTGACTAGCACACTGAGGAGGGCTTTCCAAAGTCATGCCTTGGCGACAGTTTTCAAGATTCTAGTCTTGCAGCCATGAGTGCGGAAGCCCTGGGAACACCAGCCAGACCCACTGAGGCGTGTGGCCACTGCTGTAAACGCTTCTGTCTGCTTTGAGATGTCCTCTGACGGGCAGCCAATCCATCAGCAGGCTGCTGGGCAAGCAAGTGAATTGACGAGAAACTGTTCCCATTAGAGAATTGTGAATAAAAGCCTCCAATGCGTTCCTACAGACTACCTTTATTTCACTGCATACCTTTACTTTCTGACGGAGGAACAGTCCACTGGAAGATTTATACAGTGCTCCAAGTAGGATTACTGTCCGTACACTGATCAACTGAATCAGAAGTTCCTAAATTGATGAGCACTTCAGACACACTCAAGGAGGAAGAAAAGGATTTCAGACAAGCATTTCAGAACCAGTTTCTGAGATACTATTTCAAGTAAAGAGACATATCACCTGATTTTCCAAGACCACTTATCCCACAGCTCCCACTGCGATGAGTAAGAATTTCTGGATGCTCAGCAGTTTTGAAGAGCAGGATGCCTGATTTGGGAGCAGAGGAACGGGGCCAGCACAATGGTGGTGGCTCAGCAGGAGGGATGCAGTACTGGGGAGGTGGCAAAATGCTCACCCGCTCCCATTCAGGAGGCAGCCCCTGTTCAGCACATGCTCCTGGATGTAGCGTTGCCTAGGGCTCCATTCACAGCAGACTTCTCTGAATCCAGCTGTGATGTCCTGCAGAAGAGGAGGTCGTGTGACTTGCCCACCGGGCAGCTATATCAATTTATTTGGTAAAAGGTAGCCCCTTGCCTACACACCCTGCTGCCCAGCGCCTCTCCACGCGTCGCGCAGGGAGCACAGGCACATTGTTTGCATGCTGCTGTGCAGAGTTAGGCAGTTGGAGTCCTGTGTGTGGATTCAGCACTAAGCATCACAAATAGAGTATTTGAGGTACTGAGCTGTGAAGACACTGGCCTCGACCTTCTGCTTTAAAGAGGAATATTTCATGTGAGTCAATGGAAAGCAACAATTTCGGCCACTGTGGATTCGGCACATTATTTCCTTCTAAAACATGCTGACACAAAAGTTACATGCTAGGGGTAAAGAAAAAAAAAAAAGACAGGGATTTTAGCTGATTCAGTTCCAATTCTGATGTGATGAAGAATCTGAGGTTCATCTTCTGGAAATCCAGAAATTATTTCTTGGAAAGATTAAAGGAACAAAAGAACACAGGAGATGTGCTGAAGTTTTTATCAGTCTTTAAAGCACCTGTGATTTACAAAAGAGAAATTTTTTGTTCCAAACTTTTCATAGTAGAAAGCCTGAAGGGCTGACTTTAATTAAGTTGCAATTTCTCGCAATAATCTAATTTAGATGTCAGACAAAGTTCTGGGTTATTACTTTTCAGAGAAATTACAATGTAATTGTTATTGTTTTCTTCTATAATTATTCTGATGGAGTTAACAAAGAATATTTTTAATAAGCTTTGCTTATCTGAGAGATAACACGTGAACTAACATAAACAGAATTTAGCCTTCATTCAATTCTGTAATATTTTCTGTAGATGTATTCACAATAACATCAGAATTGTGCTAAAGAGAATCTTGTTCCTGAGTTGATTTTGCATCTACCTATATTCACAGAGCAGTATGAAGGCGACAACAAAGCTGTTGCACTGATAACAAGTCTGATATGCTTTTATTTACAAGCTCAACTAATTGGCAAAATACTATCACCTGTTTTTGGAATACGTCAACATATTCCTGTGTACTTCAATGAAGATTACAAGATACATCTGCACAGATATTCC
Organism: Tyto alba; assembly: GCF_018691265.1. NCBI lineage: Eukaryota > Metazoa > Chordata > Aves > Strigiformes > Tytonidae > Tyto > Tyto alba. Next base: position 24,714,659 of record NW_024881262.1, on the reverse strand, counting down.
TGTCTGTCAAGGCATTTATTTAATGATTTCACTGGCTTTAAAGAGATTGTGCTAGCCACTATTTTCACACTGAATATCAAATATCAACTTTAACAAATATACTTTGTAGGCATGATTGCACCTGGAAGTATGGGCTACAACATTTAACTGTGCATTTTGTGGGAAAATCACAATACTTTAACATAAACAAGTTTCCAGTCTTTTTTTCATACCTCTAAGCTTGGAAAGCAAAAAGGCATGATAAAGCTTAATTTTTAAGATATGAATTTAAAATTTCAGAATTCAGCATTGCTCTCTGCCTTTTTTGCAGCAGCAGACAGCGTTTTGATGACCAGGTTTGCAAAGCAGCCAGTGGCTGAGCATGCATGTATGTACACTATCATCCATACACCCATGTCAGCTGTAACCATGCAGTGAGCTTTCTCGTGGGGTTTCAAAACTGTCTTCCACTATTTGGATGCAGCTGCATAGATAATCTCACTCTTTCAGCTTTTCACCTCTGTGGATGGGGACTGTCCTCTGGAAAAAGCCCTAGTAAGGGCTATTTCAGACCTACAATATACAGCAGTATTTTCACAGACTTAAATCATGGGAGTTCCCACGAGGTAGTGACCTATGTTTATAGAGCTGAAGATTATGAGCTATATATTTTATTATACGACTGTCTCGAAACCATATTGTATTAAGTATTCCGCATTGCCATGAATCACTGTGAGAATTGCTGAGAAAATGTATAGGCTTCTCTCCTCTAGGGTCAAGAGTACATTCTGCCATGACCCTTCATTTTAACATGAAGCAAGAATGTAAAGTACCAAAGGCTCTTTTTCCACTGACTTGAGTGGAAATGGTCCAGAGTTTATTAAACAGCAAATAATTCTGCTATCAATCTAGCATCTTAAAACTGGAAGCCACCTACAGAGAACAGACAAGTATGAGCCAACATTAAAATGTAGATACATACACACGCAGAGTCTGCTATTCAAAGACAGTGGCTTTAATAAAGCTCTTTTTCTGGGACGTATTCTTTCTGTCGCCTGAATGACTGTGGTCTTTTTTACCTTAACTATAGTGCCCAGTGAATTAAGGCAATGTAAATTATTCAGGTACGTCTTGTTATGAATCTTTAATGAATAACCTCTGTAGCAAAAGAAAAACAAAAAAACTGGACATGTAATTTTGTCCATCTGCAAAGGCTTTCCCTAATTCTGTTAAAATATAGTACGTTTTATTAAAGAGAGAAATCATAAAATTAACAGCTCATTTGATTCTGGTGTGTACATTCCTTACATTCTTTAAATACTAAGAATAACTTGGACTAAGCATTATTTTTGCTGTCAAATTTTTATCATGAGAAATCTGAAGAGCATGATATATTCATGGAATGCTTGAAAAAGCCTAGAAATTGTGTATGAACACCAGTTAATTTTTGAGAGTGAAGAGTAAGATCCTCCCCCTTTCAAGGGCCACAGTTTTTCAATTTAAAAAGACAGACGTTGTAGCATCTAATTTTACAAACAAAAATATTATCTTCTTTCATCTACTGTAAGCATCTTAGGATAATGAGAGGAGTTATGTTTTTATATATTTCATTTGAGTTAAAAGTATTTTTCAGTGAAGAGATAATTGATATTGTGCTTTTAGAGCAAACCAGTGAATATAAATGCTTTAGAAATAAAGATATTGAAATAAAAAAAAAAAAAAGAATGTTTAATAACTAAATTGTATGAAATGTTTAAAATCATTTATTATTCAACATTGGTGGTTCAATTATTTAAGCTACAGGAAAACCCTGGCTGGCTGGTCAGTCCCACAGTAGGGTGTTTGGGGGCCCTGCAAAGCATTGGCCTCTCTTTCACACCCCAAATTCAAATTAGAGGGCGCACGCCCAGAGCACCCCTTCCCACCACAGAGGCAGAGACGGTCCCTCTCCTGCTGCCAGTGACCGCCTAATGCCTTCCTGCTCCCGGGTCACTGAAAGAGGCGATGGTGACACCTCATCCTATATGACATTGAAATAGTAGGGGTATGAAATACTGCAGGAGCGCTCAACTGTGTCTGCCCGCGGGACCTAGCCTCTGTAAAGCTAAAGTTTGTGCTTGCAACTTGCACGGGATCAGAAGTATGTGCTCAACAGGGATGTGATTTAACCAAAATAAACCTGAACATTGCAACTACCCGTGCTGGCTCACGCCGCTTCATCACACGCACGCAGGAGACCAGACAGAAGGCATTCACTCGTGATACACACTCCTCCCAAACACAACTCCAGAGACGGCTGTGGTGTTACACCAGGACAAGGGGGTTCTGTGCATTTTGCGGCTTGTGGAAAGCTCTACCAACACCTGGCACAAGCGTACACCTTGGAAAGTCTACCTTAATCCATCAGATGGTTACTTATACTAGCAGAAAATGTAGGCTTGAATCGTATAAGAAACTATAATATTTTTTTATTTATTGGAGTTTATGAAAGAAAAGGTTTGTCTGGAAATGTAAATGCTCCCAACAAGGTTTCCAGAAATAGCAGCCCTCTTGTTTCAAACTGGGTAACTAAGGCAGTGATTTATAGCAACTCACTGTATTTTCTTGTGAAAGCTCCAAAGTGAATCATCTCCTGAAGCATCAGATTGAGCTGAACTTCGTTCTCAGATTCTTCAAAGTCAGCTGAAAGGTGTAGGGTGGGTTTGGATTTTCTTTTTAAATGGGGCCATAAGCTTCAATGCATATGTCCTCACATTAGGCATCCAAATAAGGTGGACTGAGTCCTCAAAAGGGCTTGGCATAGTGAAGTTTAAACAGACAACATCTAAATGTTTAAAAAAAATCTAACAAACATTCACATGCTTAAATACAGCTTTATGCTTCTAGTTGTAAAATATGATTGCTAGGACTTGAGATTTTCTTCTCCTGGGTGAGTGGCCTAGTTGCCAGACTATAAAAAGTGATTTACTCTCTCGATCTGGCCCAATTAATATTTAATTATGTCAGGCAAAGTGGAACAGCTTGAGTGGAAGGACTTGAGGGTACTTGCACAGCCGAGGGTGGCCCAAACTTACAAATTCACTTGGCACAACAAAAGCAATAAATGAATCCAGGGCTTCTGCATCCTAAGCACATGCCCTGACTGCTAAATTACCGGATAACAAGGAACAAACAGTATTACCTCTTTTGTCAGCTGTATTTGGTGCTGTGACCAAACCACTAGATTTGCTCTGAGGCTCAAGGATCTTTGAGAAAAGGAAGGCAGACTCAGTCTGTGAAGCCCGGTGAGGATTAAATGTGAAAGAAGTGACTACCTACCCCCAAAATTTCCAAAACAACACACTTCTTGCAGGTGCTGAGAGACAGCTTCAGCACCTAACCAGAGTGCTCTTCGTTTTGGATTTCACCAGCTCAGCGGCGATCAGGCACCTAATTCCCTCTCTGATCTAGGGCTGGATTTTGACTCAACAGTCTAAAGTGACAGGAAGGGGAAGAGAAAACGAATTTATTTTTCTGCATACCTCGTCTGCTAGCTGCCATTCAATGTTTCACGTCAGGTGTTTTATACGTAGGATGTTACAAAGAGAATTGTTTTGTGTTTTCTTTATATCTAAACCAGATTTTTTTTTACCATCTGATTTGTCTCAATTAAAAATACACACTTCCTGGACTGAAAAAACATGTTTTCCCACTGATGAGAGAGAAAGCTTTCCAGTTCCCGTCACTATTTTGTAGATTCAGCTTGCAATTCCTAATAAAAGTAAAGCTCTATTTATGCTGTTATTTTATACTGTACCTGAAAGCTTTAGGCAGCCAAGGGCTAAGGTGCATTAACTCAGTTTTCTCTGTTCAGAGAAAATGAAATGTGGATGTAAAGGACTACACATTAGCCTGATGGGCCTATGTATAAGAATAGCCCCAAAGGTGAACAAAAGCCTCAATGTTGAAATAGCACATTTCTAACCTAAAGGCAGACTCTGGGGCTTGAGTTCACACGCTCTGACCATGCGGCAGGCAGGGAAGGCAGCTTGGGGAGTGGGTGGAAAGGAGAACTGTGCCTGCTCCCAAGCCAGCAGCCTCGATAAAGATGCCCAGATGGAGCGAGTTTGTGACACTTAACAACCCCCGTGTGCCACAGCGCTTCACAACCCGCACTGCCCAGAGCTCTCGCACCGGGGGCTCGGCTCCCAGGCCCTGCAGCTCCTCCGCTCTCCCAGTGCAGAACTCCGGTTCCCCAAGCCCTTGTTCCAAATCTACTCCAGCCCAAGTTCACCCCCACCCTTTTTGTTAATACTTCCAAAGACTTTCAGTTGTCTACCTCCCATATTTGGGAGGCTCATTGCTTCTATCCCACATCTCCCACTTCCCTCTCTCCCAAACACCTTCCAAACTGGCTTTATACCCATTACGACACCCCTTCACTTTAATTTCTTCACTCTCTATAGCTCCATCTATACCCAGCGAGACACCCCACACCCTACCTCAGGCCACAGGCCCTGCTGGGGTCCCAGCTGTTCTCCTTATACTGACATGACCATTGAGTTTGTGGCCTCTGCAGTCCCTCGTCTGAGCTCCGACTTCCCACCATCATTCGCTGCCATGTTCTAACTTTCCACCCCAGCCAACCAAGCTCACATCTTCCCAGGACTTTGCATGCAGAAGGTTGTTCTGTCTTCTGCTGCTGGCAAACATTTTCAAAACCTAGACACAGGTTATACTTGCCCCAAATCTGCCTGTCTCTGCTACGAAGAAATTAAAAATAAGCCGCATCCAAGAATAATAGGATATATGGCAGCTATAAAGGTCTGCTAGTGTGAATCGCCTGTTAGGCCCCCAGAACAGGCAACTACAAGACTAACTTCCCTGCACGCATATGTGAAACCAGGTTTTGTTTCCACAGTGCATCCAGTTATATCCAAAAATGACTGGATGGAGCTGTAGAAGTATATATATTGTAAATAACGTGAAGAACCTTGATGCTTTAAAATGTGATATAAATATCAATAAGCCATCATTACAGTGCTAAGCTGCAAGCAATGCACATAGGGTTATTGCTGTCACAGCTTAGTTCCTGGGAATGACTGCTTAATATATGTTAACGAACTCCCTTTTGTCTCAGAAGTAGCAGATTACAGAGTATTTTTTAACTTCTTTTATCACACGTTGACATTTCTCAGAGCTCAGGCCTGAAAATGAATTATCTGTAGCAGCAGGATGTACAACCAGCCCTGACATCCAAGTGTGATGCGATTTTTGTGGACGTTGTTACTGGACAGGCTGATCAGTGTCAGATCTCACCTGCTGATTAATCCTGAGTATCAGGAGCACAAATTACAGAATATATTCTGCAAGTGCAAGAGAGTGGTGGCCAATGCTCACAGTGCCAGTTGTAAGCCTGATGGCACAGACCATAAACAGCCTAAAAAATTGTCTTGTAAGGATAATATTATTGTGTTGTAAGTGTTGTTCATATCAGTACTTAGTCAGCAGTTCAGGATGTCTCACATCCTGCTGATGTTCTACAGTTTGGGCTTTTTCCTGCACTTGGCAAACTATGAAAATATCTGAAGAGTTTAGTGATGCAACTACTGCCTTTGGGGCTTCTTCTAAATATTGTTAGTACCTGTGGGAGAATATTATGTCTTATGTCTTGATTTTAATGGATCTCATCTCCAGTCCTACTTTCCAGTAATTTTATTCATTATAAGAATTTGTATCATTATTTTCCCCTCTTTTTCTAGCATTTATAATTTCTATTAAGTTGATGAAATAAATACTTGGTGATATATTTAATCTAGACAGGCACGTGTTCAGTTTGCTAATAGCATTAGTAGTATTTGTTCAGTTAGGTTAACCTGTTACTCAATACGTGAGGCAGACAGTAGATCAGGTTTATTCTTTTTCCAATATAAAGAATAAAGACATCTCAGCATTAAAAAATGAAAGAAAGAAAAAGAGGGTAGTACATATGTTATCATTATGGAGACTGCAAGGCATGTAAATGTTTTTATTTTGTACACCAATTTTTTAAGATAAAGGGACACCTCAAATGTCTTCATGTTTGGAAGCTTGATACTGACCTCAGCCATTAAATATAAGTTTTGCTACTTCAGAGAATACTGTCCTTACAAAATATGAATATCACCTAGTAACTTTGAAACTGTTCCATGAACTACCTGTGGAAGTGGAGTCAAACTTTCAAATATTCAGCCCACAAAGTTGGACAGGGATTTTAAACAGGTTTGATGCTCACGCAAGTACCTAATTGAAATGGTCTGAGTTTTAGAACAGATCATCACCCAGCAGCTCCCACAACCTTCAGCAGCTCACTCTTCATGTTCAGATCTTGTCCAGTATATACCATAGTTTCGCTCAAAATAGGGGCTTAAGCTGCTACTGAAGTGAATTGTAATACACTGTCTACCTCAAGACACATCTGAGAAATGCACAATTCTCCGTAACAAAATGCCTATGCAGTTTCCAATGGCTGTATTCAAAATGCTGTAAAGGGCTGACACAGACTTATACAAGCTTCCATGTAATTAGAAACTTTATGGATCTTTACAGCAGTTCTATAATAGTTTTGTAAAGAACTGAATCAATAATTTTTATGAAAGTCCTAAGGCCTGCATGTATTAAAGCAGTAAATATTTCATTTTCTTTATAAATGTTAACAGGAATAAAATGCAGCAAGATGCAATAAGACTCAAATATATAGTGCTTGATTGGAGACATACACTGTTCTGTCATGTTTGCAGAAGTCAGGACAGTCAGAGCAACACAGCCACAAATGAAGCTGAGCTGCTTCTCCGACTTCAAACATGACTCTCCCAAAGGAAATCCTCATCACACTTTGTCCCACTGCATCCTGTGACCTCCTCCCACCATCACCAACCATTTTTCCCTCGCCTGAGCCAGCTCCTCTGCCTCTTGCTTTCCTCTCTGCCCACGGGGTGCTGTGGGAACACTGGTAGGGAGAAGGGAGGCCAGTTTTGGCAGGGATTGCATCCCTGGCTGGCCTACTACAAAGGCAACTTCAGCCCATGAATTACTGTGAGTATGAATGAGAGCCTGGGAATGCCTCAGAAATAATTTTCCCTGCAACTAAAGCATAGCAGGAACTTTCTCCCCATCTTTTCTATAAATTCTCAGAGAAGGAACTTATGCTGGTGCTAGCATCATATCACTCAAGAATAATTTTATCAGATTTATTACATCTCAGTGCTTCAGTAAATATTTAAAGAATCTGATTGCAACATATATGGTTCTAAGAGATTAAAAAGAAATAAATTACCTTACATTAGCATACAATGTTATTTACCCAAGATAATTAAATCAACTCAGTTAATCACTAAATCAACTAATTTTTCATTGCCATGATATGTTAAGGTGTACAGGTGATGTTTGGTTAGAAATGTTAAAGTCATAATAATAACAGTTGGTTGGTTGAAGTAGTATTAAAATACCTGAAGTATCCTTGCTGTTAATCTTAGACAAAAGTCAAATTTGCACTGTCAGAGGGGAAAGTACTATTCAGTCGTGAAGGGAAAGTATAGTTTAAAAATATTTACCACTTTACCCTTTACAAATATTAAATCAATATCCCAGTGTCCTTAACCACCTCACAGGTGGGAAGCCAGTTCACTGTGGCATGCACCTTCCAAAGCAATTAATGACTTTCATTAGGCCTAATCTTTTAAAGTTTTATTTGATACTTCACAGGGACCCCTTCATTAGAGTGCTTACAGCTATTTAATTGTTCTCTATTGGGGTGCTCAGGATACTCAAAGGTGATTATTATATAAAAAGGTGGCTGGTCAGAATCACTTTACTGCCAAAAGATTGAAGTCATGTATAGCAGACCGATAGCCAAGGAGGAATGATCAGAGGAATCAAGTCTGAGAGAAGATGGACCACTGTCATTAGCAGTAGCAAAAGAGTGACTTTCCCGCATGAAACAGTGCCACTGTATGGCTCTACTTCATATTTGCTTTGCTCTCTGCACCTCTGTGTATGTGATAACATCTGGATGCTGCTCTACTTGCATAGACACTCCTTCCTTGGGAGAAAAATCTGGCAATCCCTGTAACTGCACAGAGCAGCAATACACCCAAGGAGTCAGAGCTTCCCCTCGCTGCTCCAGGCAGCTGAGCCAGAGCATTTCCCTGGGAAAAGCTGAATTTCTGCAATTTTACTGTTCCTTTCAAGATGTAACTTCTGATTAAAACTTCCTTCAATCAGAGGCATTCACTGGCAATACTAAAACTGTCACTCCTCAGCAACATCTCTGTAGCAACTGATTACAATGAAGGGAGCTTGTTCTCAGTTAACAGACATAATACCACAAACTGTAGTGTCCCAATCTCACTACTTGCAAATGGAAAGTAATCCAATTTTTATTGCCAACCATGAAAAAAAAGCACTAAAATTAAACATTTAAAATATTTTATTTTATGGTTACTAATAAAATGAATTAATAGCTTTTTTTTTTTAAGGTTTGAGTACTCTTGCACTTTTTCCCCCCCACATACAGTATCAGCACTATTGTTTTTCTGTTAATATCTCTATAATACCTGTATTTTTCTGTATTCTTCCAGTTACAGGCCTCCGAAACAGAAATAAGGCCATTCCATCAAAGGCAATGGAAAAAGCGGTACAGAGGGAAGTAGGAGCAAACATTCACTTAAAATGATGATTAATTTCTGCAACCTACTGGTCACTGCCTGTTAGGAACCTTCATTCTCCTCTGCTGATCCATTGGGACTGTTAATGTCTTACAATTGTCAGCTTGAGAACCATCCTCACGCATATGCAAAAGCCCTGTATTTTTAGCCTAGATGTGTTGATCCAGGTGGCATCCCTTAAATTTCCATTTACTGGGAGTCCATCCAAGAGGAGATGGAAACCTTCTTGGCCAACTGCATTGCAGGAAATGGGCCCTGAGTGAAAAACCATGGCTGAGCATCAGTGAACAGAAGATACTGGAGCTCTTGTGAGACCGTAATGCAAAAGGTAGGTGGGAGGGAGGAGCTGTGAGAGCTGAAGACTTGTCAGGGCAGTAAGGGCTCTACATCAGATATGGAAAGCAAAACTTTCATGCTTGTTTTTATTTGTGGCCAGTGTTCTCAGTTATAATGCAAAGTTCCAACCCAGTTATTTTGAAAACAGGGGACTGTCTGATCAGATGAACTGGGAGACAGCTTCCTTTCAAATACTTAACACTTGCAATTTAGGTTCATCTTTCACAGCTCATCCTTGTCAGCACTTTCCGTATTTTCTGTTGTAGTATATAATGTACAGTTTCTATTCCTTTATTCTTAATCACCTTTACTGTGTAATTTTCTTAGGTACTTATCTACCTTTTCATCCCCCTGCTTTGCCTAATTACCTGTCCCTTTCCTTCAGATGGTTCTTTTATTCCCTTTGTGCTTTTCAGAGTCATTAGCATCGCATTATTATTCTTAACAGCAGTACATTTTTGTTTATGATGCAGTGTTTGCAAATAAACAGAGAATTGAACTTCTGGATGTATTTACCTAAAGCTAAAAGGAGAAAATGCAATTCAGGTTGAATTCTTGTTTCATTTAGTTGCTTATTTTTGGAAGGAAGAATTTTTAATGACTTTAAAGACCTCTGCTTTGCATTCAGTACTTTTTATAGCTTTGGTGTTTCAAAGAATGTTGGAAATATTTATCAAATCATATCGTTTGAGTACCAAAAAAATGTACTAATATTGAATCCAATTTTCTTCTTTTTTGGGTACTGCTATTATCCTTTAGGAAATATTTGTAACTAAATCAGGTAACTGAAACAATTCTGACCAGACTCCTCTCTGTGACACTCCTCCCTGTGAAGCACTTCTTGCTAGTCCATGTTTGGCTCTATAAACTTCATAAAAGGATAAGCCTAGCCACCTGGTGTTTTACTGCTTCAACCACTTGGGTTGTTAGTTATTTGTTTAGGTTTTGTTTTTTTTTTTCCTTGTTTCCACTTGGCTGTGTGGCTACACTGCCCTTGCGTAAGAAGACTAAAGTGATGCCGTGCAGGTGAGGGACAAACACTCCTACCGATTACAGTGAATACAAAGTTAAAGTCACCCAGCTCCCCAACTAGGCAAGCATGTAGCTGTGCAGTAGTCACATTTAAGTCAAAAGGCCTTTGAGTGCATAAAGTTCGGCACAGGCATCCCTGCCGGATCAGGGCTCAGTATGCCTGCTGATCATAGATCTACAGATTCATATGGTTTTTGTTTTGTAGAAGCAGCAGGAAGGTAGAAGCTGTTGGAGTATACTATTGCTTTGTTTGAGCTCATTTTAGTTAAAACTAGCTCATGCCATTGTGGTTTTGTATAAACTAGTCTTGTTTCCTGACAGCCTAAGCACTGACTGCCATAGCCACGGCAGGCTCTCAGCCAGACTCTATTCAAAAAATTGACAGAGAGAAACTTGGCCTTTGAAGAAATAAAAAGACATTCTTGCTTCCTCCAGGTTAGGCAGTAGTGCTTTTAATTAGTCCAGGGAAACAGCGAACTTCTTCCATGAGGGAAGGTCCCAGTTGCCCAGGTCTTTGTGAACCACACACACGATGACTCCATTTCTCTTTCTCCACTGGTCTCTATTTAAAACCGTCAGCCATGACTTGTGCCCCTTGGCTGCTCTCACCCCCTCGACTGCCATACCTCATCATAATGTGGGGTCTGCTGATAGACCAAGTCTTTAGATTCCTTCTATTGCTTATGTCCATATAAAAAACCCCCACTTGTTAAACACTAAATACTAGGCACAAAATGACCCAAACATCTCAGTATTAATCTAAAGGTAATTTGATTTTTTTTACATGCATTCTTCTCCCTTTGCCAACAGCACGTAACAACTTGAATGCTAATGAGAATTCTGGGCCTTGCACATTAAATGGTGTCTGTGACCTCCAGGAGCAGGCTGTACTGTAAGGTGCATGCTTTTATGGATACAGGATGCTGGCTGGTGGCGGCTGCACGGCCTTCCTCACACAAAAGCACAAGCCCAGGCTGCAGCTGGGTTCACAGAACCTGTAAGCATCCAGCTGCCAAAGTAGCAGGCGATGTTAGCTCATGGGATCACATATCACTGAGCATAGATTGAAATACTGGAGTGGCAATTATTGCTCGTTCTTCTCCTAAGAGGCATCACTGAGCTCAAAGCTGCTGCCTCTATAATTTCTTATTTTTTCCTTGTTTTATTGTTTATGTCAAAGACATTACCAGTGAGTGAATGCACTAAATCATATAGGAAGCAAAGCACTTGCACATCAATCTTTCCCTGAGAAGCTACAGTTGTGTTTTATTAACAGAAACATTTCAGTTTCATAAATACTTAATGAAATGACTGCCTATAGCAGAAAGTCGCTTCAGAGCTAATTGTCGCTGTGGTCAAACCACCAAGCTGCTTAGTATTTGCTTGCAGCGTCACATTACAATGAACATAGCTGACAAACTGGTTATTAAAGTATTAGAAACATCTCCTCAAACGCAGTGATTGTTTAGTTAGTACAAGTCAGCTGTATTACCTCTGGAATGATGTAGACCAAGAGCCTATTGAAATTTTGCATGAAAGAACAGTCAAGATAACGAATACATCCTATACAGTAAAACTAGAGACTGTAGGCTCTGGGGCTAAATGTCAGTGACAATTAATTTGTATCCATTTATTGCCACCACAGTAGCAGAAGCTGGAAGTTATCCTGCTGGCTTATACAGGTTCATCGGTGAGCTACAAACCAGAAGGTGTAAGAGAGGAACGCAAAAGGACCCTGCTGATCCCAGGAGAGGTCCAAGCAGCATCGCAGGCATGCCGTGCCACGCTCTGGCAGTGCCAACAGCAGCGGGACAGAGTGGCCACTCACCGGAAAGAAGCCAGGGCAGTGGTGTCTGCTCAGCTCTTCTGGAATTGGGCAACACAGAAAGATTGCTGCAAGATTAAAGTAGACAAAGACCTTGCACAACTAAGATACTGAAGAAGGAAAATAGTAAAAGAGCATCTAGATGAGATGAAAACATCAGGATATGAAGCCTTACACTCAGAAACCGACTTAGCCAGCTAGCAAGGGATTTATCTCGCTAGAATAAATTTGTTTTATGTGTTATCTTTGTAGGATGCTGAGACACATTAACACAACAAATTATACATAATTTTCTCCAAGACAATCCTTGCCACATATGCATTCCCATACCTAGCAGAAGGGCACTTAACACCTAAACTGGAGGTTGACCGTTTTCTTCCTTCTTTTATCTTTTTTATTCTCTATTAGTGGTAGTAGTGAGCTGGGTTGCACTGTTCATTTTGGTTTGCCTAGGGGACAAAGCCTGACTGATGGTCTGAGAGGACAAAGGTGTGTGGCAGAAGCTAAAAGAGAGCCTTGTGCTGCAGCAATCCTGGGTTTTATGCCTCAGTCCCCAAATGACCACCTCGTTTGCTATAGTGGGTGTCCCCATGTCCACTCAAAAGGCATCACAAAAGATGTCTTGACCACCCTCAGGTTCAGAGCCTAGAGCAGCCTGGTCATGCTGAAACCTCTATCCATAAAAGCCAGAGGAGAAAACAGGTAGCAGATATTGATCTACTGGGGCCTAGGGCTTCCAAAAATAATCATCTGTTGGTCTTACTGTGAGATGGGTGAACTCCAGATGCCGTGAATCACCATACAGGGCCTTAGGTATGACTGCTAGGGATATTTTGCTATTTCTATCATTACTTTTCCCTGATACACTGTACAATGAGTCAGAATTCATGGTTAAAACAAGTGGTGAGTCATACCAAGAATCACTCTCCCAAACCTATAAAAGTTAATTTATTTATTTTCCTTTTCAGAGACTCTTGCTGACTATCCACTGCTGCTACAAGGTATGCAAGTCAGCAGTCTGACAGGATTGTTTCAAATATTGATCCAGAAAAATACATATGCTGAATCAAACAATGGAGAAACAGAGCAGGCATGCAGAGACCTCAGTACTGAAATGATATTTAGAAAGAAGCAGAAGTTGCAGAGGAAAAAAAGCCATGTTAGGTCGAAGTCTGGCGAGCCGCAAGGCTGCAGCTAGCATTCTCAAAGGATTGCCTACAACAGGCAGTCTTTAAGAGCATTGGATTTCATCTCTAGATATAAAAGAGGTTAAAACAATAAAAGATATTAGAAAATATAAAGTGGCATTGAAAGACTCCCCTGAAGGTAAAACACGCATGGTTGATCGAAGGAAAATTTAGTTGGTGATTATGGCAGGCAGCATGTAGACTACATATAGATATTTAAAATGATAAAAGAGCATGTGAGAAAATAACCCATTTAGTGGTTTTCTTTCATGTTTTTCCATGCCTTTTTTCATCATATTTATATCTCAACTGATAATTTCCTTTAAATTTTTTCAATCGTAGAATCTCTTGCTGTGGAGTTACCCATGGAAGAATACTGTTGAATGTATGGGCGCTAAGAAACATATGATTCTTGTTTGTATTGGGAAATTTCCTTGTGCAAGAGCACTATGGCTTCCTGTCTACACGAACAAGCATTAGTATATTTATGGAGAAAGACTGCTGTGAGGTCAACTCGCTGGAAGGACAACAGCTTATCTGGTACTTTCCTTTATCTTTATTATTGTTGAAATCGAGACCTATGGTTGGTAGTGGGGAAGCTGGCTAGGAAATATTTAAACAAACAGGATATATACAAGTCCATGGAACCTGATGGAATGTACTTTCAAGCACCGGGGGCACTGGCCAATGTCATTGTGAGGCCATGCTTTTTTTTTTTTTTTTTTCCATGAACACATGGTATGCATAATTGCAAGTAAGAAGTTAGATGTGATCTCTGTGGTCTGTCCCTTCCCACAACCTTGTTTATTGCTTTCTTTTCTAGACTTCTGTGATGCTGTGATTCTTGCCAACAGTCTCCTAAAACAAATAAGACCACTTAAAATCACAGACTTCTAAAGGTTTTCAAGTGGACTCTATATATCAAAGTTCTACAATGACAGGTTGATAGGTACTTTTATTTTTCTTAAATGTGGACTCTACTATAATCCTCCAGATAGCACAGGGAACCCCAGCTATATTCTTTTCTTTGACTTCATATAAAATTCATTAATTCCCATTGCTTTATACTACTGGGCTGTTGGAAATCAGCATAACTCCACTGAAATCAGAGGAATTATACCAACTGACTTTAGAAGATGATCCGACTATTAATCCTAGCACAATAGAATTTTAGATTAAGATCTGAGCATGCATGTCTTTGGTGACAGCCAAAAGAAATCTGATTAAAAGCAATTCTGACTTTACTCCAAAGCACAGAACTTTATTTCAAAGACTTCTCATGAACCTAAGGGCTTACAGAACTACCTGACAACTCAGTAGTTTCAAATCATTTAAAAATAAATCCCATGAGCTTCCCTCGGCCTTTAATAATATCAAGATTGGAAGTATGGGCTACAGCATCTTATCCCATTACAAAATCTTTTCACAAACTGATCAGGCTTTCACCCATTTTCAGTTTTTGGTATTATTATGCTTATACTACTACTACTACTTCCAGGTTTTTCTTTTGAGTTCTAGACATCAGTCATCAGATCCTGCTTATTTGTTTTTATGGAACTGGTTCTGCACACAGCCTCTGATGTTACCCCACAGCGTATACTTAGCAACTAGTTTGCCAAAGTAAATCAGCTAAGTCTGCTTAGTCTCCAGTTATAAGACAGGTTTTCCAGTCCCCTAGTGTCCTAGTAGAGCTTTTTCTGTACCTTTTCCAGTGTGAATTAATCCTTTCTGAGCACAAATGACTAGAATTATACACACTGTTTAAGATGAAGTTAACTCAGGACCTTGTGCATAGCCCTATCTCCAGTGGAAAAATATTGCCTGACATTTTAGGTTCACATTCATCTCGCTTACAGTGACAGTCATCTTCTGATCAATTAATATATTTATGACTCTTTCTTTTTCAAATGTAGAGCTCCAGCAGCATGTAAGAAACTATTATTATTAGTCCCTAACAGCACAGACTTGCCTTGCGCATTGTGGAATTTCTGCTCACTTTGTTAGTTCAGTTCTTAGAGATCTCTCGTTTTTCCTGTATATTTTGATCATCGTAATTTTGGATCAATTTTATATGTGTACTCCCACCTACCCATGCCATTAATAAAAATATTAAACAAGATCAGTCCATCTGTAAATCTTCTATAACCTTTACTCCCCCCTTCAGCATAACCTCCTGTTGTCTCACATTCAGCCCACTTAACAGCTCTTGCCCTTGACCCTATCTTCATCATCTTGACTATTAAGTTCCCATCTGGCAAGGCCACATGGGCTGCATACTTGCTGAGGCACAAAATACATGTGTGCAACCAAGGAATGACAAAATGACTGCCAAAGACAACAGAATGAAAGAAAAGTTCCTTTTATGTGTCATACCAGTCATTATTACTTTTGGGGTGCTTTAAGGACGAAAAACTGAAGATACAAATACCCGAACACTAATTTTTGGTAATTAAATATATTATAAAGTCGACTTTATAACAACTCAGCTGTTTCAGCTTTAACTAAATTTATGTCAGGAGTGCCTTTTGCTTGCACACTTAGAGATGAAAACCGAAGAAAAAACACTAAGCACATGAGTGGGACTCGAAAGACATGGCTTCCAGTGCCAATCTGATTTCCTTTCCATCTATGTCCAGCCCTGTAAGATGGCAGTAGTGCCTGTTATCTCCTTTGCTCAGTGTTTCCAGAGCTATGAATCTGTAGAAAGGACTCTATTCTTAAGCATCTGCTTTTCCCACTTGATCTATTGAAAAGCATTTCCTCTCCATATAGACCTTGCCTCACTTACAACCAACGCTTGTATCTGACTGCAAGAGTGTTACTACCACAACCTGGAAAACAACATAAAGCATTCAAGACAGCAAATACACAGCATGAAGGAAAGTGGAGCTAAACTGCGCATACTTACTGAGTTAAAAAAAATATACACCTTCAGGGTTCATTGGCTGTATCTGTCTCTCTGACTACCAAATGCAGTGACAAATGCCACAGGAAATGACAAATACTACACGAAATGAAGAATGGTTGTGCCTGTTTTGTTCACCCCATGAAATGGCGTGTAATACAATATGCAGTAAGCTTGCTAGAAATTAAGTATGATGTATCAATTATAACAGCACAGATGATTTCCTGCGAGGATGTTCTTCCTTACACCTTTGGTCCCATGCCACAGCATCATAATCTGTTCAATACTGTGCTGTTTCCTCTGCACTGTGTAAGGCAAATTTTGTGCACCCCTCTAAAGAACCAGAGAGAGATACCAGAGATAACCAGGAATTAAAAAAAGTGCTGTTTTGGTACTGCCATACCTGTCCATTTCCCTTACAGAGTACATCTGGGGCAACCTGCTGGCAAGGGAAGGAGAAAATAAAGCCTATCCTTGCTAGTAAGTTCCTCACACTTATCTGTGAAAGACCAATTATAGATTCTATTATATCAGTAATAACAGAAAATCATGACTCAGCAAACTTATTACAGGAGCAGCAGCAGACTGAAAACCTATACTACTTTTGTGCGGTTTATAACAAACAGGGCTGAAGACCCAAACCTGAAAAAAACATTTTTCAGGTATTTGTAAATTATTACTTTTTTCTTTCAGCCTCTCCCTAAAAAAATTTTTGAAATGTGTGAACCAATCTGCTAATAACCATTGTTCCAGTATATTCTGCTTCTATATCAGGTTTTACAGCATATGTTATCAGCTTCTTTAATAAGCACTATCATTAAATTGCCTTGTGAACATTTAGGGATGGCATGCCTCAGAGGTAAATTACGCAAAAGATTATGATCTCTTTATAGATTATTTTTCTGACCAAATCACTTGACTGGATGGGGGAACATTCAAGACCTAGAGCCATTCAGCAGCGGAGCTCAAAGTGTGACAAGGTTGGGCCCCGGAGCGGCGGTGAGCGAGCCGAGCCCGCGGGCAAGGCCTGCCCGGGAGCTGCTCGCTCTCGGCACCGCGGCCAAGAGCAGAAGAGGGGTACCAGCCGTACAGACAGCCCCTAGGAAATACAGCCCTCTGTCACACCGAGTCTCAAGGTGCTAACAAAGCACACGGCCTTAGGAAGCATGCTTATTAAAACCCCTCATTCTCTCACACAGAATGCTGAATCGTTTGTTAAGCCCCCACAACAAACACAAAAGACAAAGGGAAATAGCACAGGCCAAACACCCACCTGCTGGTTTTGAGATGGAAGAAAATGAAGTACCTTGTATATTAAGTTCTTTTGTTCCATAAAATAATGCACTTGTTCTAGTTAAACAATCCACACCTGGCAAGAGCTGATTCCCATTGTTTTCAATGCTTCAGAGGGTTCATAGAATAGAGAAAAACTGTACCACTAATGTTTCATTTTATCCCCCTCCGATGCACATTGTGAATGACTAAAAGTCAAACACACTCCTACTGGGTTAAAAAATGATAAATTATTATAATCCTCCTACTGGTGGCAGAATGGTTAGCAAGAGTATAAATGAAAGGCTGGTACATAAGCACAGCAAATAATTGTGAACAGAAGAGGGATGGAGGGTTGCGGACACACAGTTACGTAGGAAAACATGCCATGATTGATAGTCATGCTGTGAAAAGCAAAGTAAAAAGCCACATGCCACCTGGAAGAAACGTTTGTGTATTTAAGGACTTAAAGAGAGCAATGCGTGTTTCTCTTTATCAGCAAAATTTGAAAGCAGGAAGAGGAAAGTATAAAGAGAGGAAATCAACCAGGAAGTTACAGTTACAAATGGGTGTTGCACCATGTGATCACACAATTTCTTTTAAACAGTTGAAGTATTTTTCTTATTTTACTTCTTTTCTGCTCCTGACACGATAGACATGTTTTGTCTATGTATGACATTTCACTAATGCCAGAGTATTCTCTCAGCTCCATGTGCTCAATGAATCATTACAACAGTCGGAGCAGAGACTTATTCACAGTAATTAGAAATGATTCCCCAGTTTTCTCTGGGAGAGGTGGGGATCACACATCCACCCTTGCACAGCCTCTAACCATTCTTGATCTGAAGAGCATGCGTTCTGTCAGAGCACACTATGCTCCTGAACTTGTCAGTTTTTCTAAATCCGTTCTGGAACCTGCACTTGATAAGCAGATACTCCACGCTTCTTAAGCCTGCTTACTTAGCACAGCAAAACCACAGGGTCGTTTAGCTCGTTCCTGGAGAGATCCTATCAAGTCCAGAGGAGAAGCCTGGAAAAGGACTGGGCTGGTAACACCGAGCCTTCTAGACCCAGTTGCTGCTACGGGTGCACTACAAACCGCATGTGTGTTTCCAAGGAAAAAAAAAAAGAACTTAAATAGCCCATGCTATGGTTGCCTCTGTAGAGTGCTTCTTCAAAATAAACCCACACAAGCGGCTACTGAAACCTTTCTGCTCATTCCTCTGATGAACTGAGGCAGATTTAGAAACGCGTTTGTATGCTGTTGAGCAGTTGCCAAGATTCATGCTCAGCAGGGTTTCTTTGCATGGGCTGAAAAGTTAGTTGTTCCATTTAGATGAAAGTTTAGCCTCTGGAGAAGTAGATGGCAGCAACAGAAATCTCCCAGGAAACTACTGTGCTGGCAGCCTTCTCATTTTTTTTCCAGGGCAGAAGGATTTTGCAAGCCTGTCAGAAATGAACTGTGTTTACTACCTGACTTCCAGGGGGTTTTATTTTGAAGCCTGTTACACTTAGCTGACTATGTCTGACGCTGATGCTTTAGAGCTTTTAGTAGAGCTTATCAGTATCTATTTTAGTGTTTTTCCCTTTGCTGAGCATGGATCCTACACCAGTTTTCATGTGCGCGTCTGCTCCAAACCTATGAGAAGGTTAATAAGCTCGTTAGCTGACTCTGATGCACTAGATGGCCCCAGTTTATTTGAAAGCTGACATTCCTCAGTGCCATCTCCTCCTGCCTCGGGTAATAGATCAAACCAGGCAAATCTATTTCTAGTTATGCTGTTCATTGTACCCAGCAGGAATCAGGGTAGTTGTTTCTTCCTGGGAACGTCAAGAATTTGTCCACCAGAGAGAAACTCCCCTTCAACACTTTCCTGTGGTAGCCAGCACTGCTGATGAGATGCCACACTACGACTGTCCTGGTGCAAACACACGCTTTGCTGTGGTCCCTAAATAGGGGTAGGAGCCCAGTGGGTCTGACTGAACAGTTTCATTTTTGCAGAGATTTAAATCGGAAAGATGCTTCCACAGTTTTCAGCTCCAAAACCTTTACATAAGGAGGACTTTATTTTTCAGCACTATGAACTTCAACTAGAGGCCAAACGAATGTTTGATGAACCAATTTTGGTTCTGTGGCTCTGTCTTTTCTTCTGGATTATGTGGAATTAGTAGCCTTTGAAACACAGGTTATTAGATAAGACTTCAAATTGGATGAATTGTAATTAGTAGTAATTCAGACACCTCATACACAATATCATCAATTGCCATAAACAGTACTCCTTAATGAACACAGCCTACGATTTATCTATTTACCTCTTAAGATTACCAGCCAAGTAAAGGCAGAACAGTAATATTTCAAAACATGAGCACATTCTCTTGCACAAAGTATATGTAGTTTGGAAAACTGATATTGTTGGTCTTGATAATGCTGAAAAAATCTGTTTGGTTTTCAAATTGTAATATTTAGTGAGGCAATAAGTAATTAAAGAAGACTGGACAGTTTCCTCTCTGCCCCTCCTTCCCTAATGTCAGCTCTGTTTAGCAGACATTCCTGTGACAAAGAATACTGTGAATCCAGCATAAATAACACAGTCCAGATCTGTGCATACCAGGCAAAACAGAGAGTAAATATCTTGCAGAGACAGGGGAAACAACTGCTCAGTTTCATTGTAGAAGAGATACTACCCAATGCCTTGCATGTAATAGCCTTAGCTAAAGGTTTGCTGTCAGCTCAGCCCAGAACAACATTTAAAATCATTAAGTACCAGACCTGGCAGGCAATGGGAAATCAGCTAGACAGAGTCTAATGCGATGAAAGGATTTAGTGTGTGTTCTGTGTTTTAATTTTTTTTTTTTTCTGTATGAACTCTAATTCTAGAAATAGTTTAATTAAAAAAAAAAAAAAAGTCAAGAGAAATATAAGACATCCCTACGATGGAATAATTAAGTCAAATAAGGCTAGCACATGTATCAAGAAATACATATAAAACAGTAACAGGATGCAGTTATAATGACCACTTCAGTGTGCTCTGTGAGAGAGTTCAGTAAAAGCAGGGACACTGATGTTTCTAATTCATCTCACCAGTGGATCCAGAAATGGTTCTTAAAGGCAAAGGCCCAGTTAGTGGTCTGCTGAAGCCTTATTATCTCCTTTGCAAGCACCATCCTCATAGGGACCAAACCCAAAGACATTGTACATAGACTGGAAAAACTCAGGATTTCTCTCCTATGGGAAATTCTGATATTTTTTGAAAGCCTTTGTTCTGAAATAACACAAGAAGAAATTCAGAACTAAGGACATTGTGAAAAAAGTTAAAAAAAGAAAAATTAGACAAGCCAAATGGGTTGGTTGTGTTTTTTTTCTGAATGAAACAGAACATTTGATTGCTCCCAGATCTGGAGGATTTTCTGCATGTTTTCTTACTCTGAGGGACTTCACAAGGAAGTCCTTGAAAGAAGGACGTAACCTTGAACAAGGGCCTTTGAGGCTCTCTGTGAAGAAGACAAGTAAGCCATTTCACACTGAAGGTGAGGGGCCCAGAGCTTCCCTTTTCTAGACCCTGTATCAGGGAGCCCACAACGCCTGAGGTCCCAAACCTTTCAACAGCCCACACATAGAGCCTGTGCTTGAGCGGAGAGTCCTTCAGGTCCCCAGCATCAAGGCAGCAAGAAACCGGACAACTATCTATTAGAAACTCACAAAAATGCCAGCAATAGGTTGTCAAACAGTCAGGTTTCCTCAAAGATTTTGGTTTTGATATAACTGATGTTTTCCAACAAACTCCCTCTCCTGGGGGAAAAGAAAGTGTTCTTGGAAAGTTCCCATCCAACTGTACTTGTGACATACACCTACAGAAATAGCACTTCATTCAAAGCCCTTTCAAGCTTAATTTAGATGAACCCTATTAAAAAAAAAAAATACAATTGCATGTAATGTGTGCCTAATAGTATGCACTGTCCTCCTGTGAAAAAGCATCTCTTAGAGAGTACCGTGGATATATGTAACATTCATGTATCACAATCTGTACATGTCTGGCCCTTAGTCACTGAAATAACACCTTGGTATTTCATTTTTGTGACTGCTTATTAGAGCATACTACCTTCCTTTGTGATAACATATTCTCATGCACAGCTTGACATTACAGTGCACACAGATTGCCCAGAGAAATGCAAGCTTTTTCTTTTTTTGGTGTGATAATTGATCTGAACTTGCCTGCGTTCATTTCCCTCAAGATGCTTCAGATTAAATGAATGAATCTCACGGCTGCAGAAGAGCTGAGTATTAAAAGGATTATGATCACCATGAGAGACTCTGTACTCCTACACCCATGATCACTTTTACACACTTTCTACCTGCTCTTCAAAATATGATGTCTCCTCACTAAATGTCAGCAAGTTGTGGAGTTGCGCTGGGTTTAGAGGTAGAGATGCACTGACATATTTTGCTCAAGCAGATTGCATACCAAGAAGTACTGTTAAGGTTAATGACCTAATGATTAACAGCAGAACACACCTTTGCAGGCAGATGAAGTTCACCACCAGAATTACTAAAATGACGATGAACTTTGCTCTCTTCTAGTTTTATACATCACTGCACCCTGGGAAGGTGCAATCTCCCAGAAACATGACTGGTCATTTAGCAGTGGTGGTTTTAAACCTAATGACGGCTAGACAACCCTTCATCATTTTTAAGAGGTGGAATCACTATCTTAGTAACACTGAAATGATTTCTAAAAATGTAGGATGGAACTAGCAATTATATCCACCGAAAAAAAGGTCATGAAACAGCAATTGCTACAGGTCAGCAGTACAGTAGATTTTGCCAGCATCTGAGCAGAGGAGATGGTGGCAGTGGATTAAAGTGAAGTCACCAGCAGCAGGTACAACATCCTTAGCTCTCATTATGGGAGTTGCAGAGTCAGAATTATGCTCTTTGCAATGGATGTCCCTCCCTGCTCGATTGGACCCTTGGGGATCAGACCAGACTTGCAGACCTGCCCATCTAATGGCTTCTGCTTTTTAATCCCCCGTCTGCCAGTACCTAATTCAGGCACAACTTCCCTCACTCGGCACAATCCCACTCTCTAGATCCAGTCTGGATCTAACAGAATAGTTTAGGAGATCATCTTCTCCAGCTCCCTGGTCAAAACACCTGATTGCTCAGGGCCTGCTCCAGTTAAGTATTGAATGTCCCAAACCTCTCAACAGCCCACACACAGCGCCTGCACTTTAACTTGAGTCCCCAGCATCAACAAGACAGGAAGAAACCAGGTGTTCACTTTCCATTAGGATACAAGCAATATCCTTTATTTCAGGGAGGTGTCCTCCATAAAGTGAATTTTAAGTTTGCAGATTTTGTATTTATATCAGAAGTCCTTCCTGTTAACTGGGGTAGGACACTGTGGAGGGACAAGGTCCCAAAGTCCCTTGCCAGAAGTTAGGCACAGAAACAAATAAAATAGAATCAAGATAAGGATTTTACCATACTCTGTACTGCTTAAGCTACCCATGAACTGGACAGTTTGTGTGGGGCTACACCAGAGACAAAAATCTGGACCTGCAAATTGATGGGGCACATCAAATGAGAGGCTGCAGAGAACTACCTAGTCACTGCTTTAAATATACGCATTAAATGGCATTTTACAGAGCAGGAGAGGAAAGTATTTCCTCACTAGAAGTAAAGCAGCAGTCAAATCGGATAGCAGGAATTACAGGCACCCAGGCATTCTTACACTGACTTTCCCTGTATGTATGCCAGAAAAAAAAAAAAAAAATTGTCACATATGCTGCCTCCCTGCCTACATCTCCAACCAAATGAAAAGTCATCTGTAGCTACATTTTCCTGAGAGTGATGACTTAGATATGTCATCCCATTCTTCCTACACACACACGCACATATAAAATCACCAAAGCTCCCCAGTTGTGGCCACTGATTTATGCCTTCTTTGTGTTTACATCATCCAATTCACCACAGGACCACTCAGACCTGATGATGCATCCCTTTTTCCACAGGAGAGGCACCAGCTCCACAAGCCACTGAAATGCAGGTATCTCATGGAGGAAGAAAGAACCTTATTCACAGTATATGGCAAGTCTGCACAGCACACAGGGCTGGAAAGAGAACACCACCAGATCCCACTGAAACTGCAGGGACACCACTCAGAACAACACACCAAGCACAGCAAAAATACAACCAGGGCATGGAGTCAACATACACACTTTTGGTAAGGGCACCATTGGATCAGTACCTGCCTCTAGCACTCGGTGCTTAGAAGCCTTGCATCACACCTTGTCCTCCAAATACACAGTAACACGAGGTTTGATCTAAGCAGGAGAAACAGAACGAGCACATGGGAGATAATGAGGAGAGGGGATTGACAAAGACTAGGTACTATCCTAGAGAGCTTTAAAATTTATTGCCTGTGTTTTAACTGTATCACTAAATAACTCTTTCTAAAGGGGAATCACTATGGCCACAAAATCAGCACCTGTGTGTGTGGGTTGAGGGAAAGTTTAAGTGAGAGAAACAGATTGCTCTTTAAAGCTCTTTTACATAACATGGCTGCAGAATCCCTCAACAGCTCTTAAAAACACTTCAACCAAAAAATCACTCTGGATGACTGAACAGCACAGGGGGAACAAAGCGTAGCTCTATTCCCAACCTGACGTCTGTGAAATGTTCTAGATAGGAGTGGTATGGGAATCTCTCGTGCTTGTGCTGTGCATCAGATTCGTCATCAGACTCCACGGGAAGCATTCTGTTAAGGAGCCAAAAGTACCCAACACCTAGCCATCCTCCAGTGAGTGTGGGGCAGGACCAACAGACAACTTTGGTACGCAGAAGATGTGAGAGTGGGCATGGGTGAACTTTTTTTTTTGTGTGTGTGTGAGGTGACCTCTAGGACATACTAGCATTAAAAAAATACTGATCATGTTGACATAATAAAGTAATGTTGAACTAGTTTTTCAAGACTTTTCTTTTTAAAAAAACCCATGTTTATTATGCATTGGGAAAAAAAAAAATGAATGCCTTGGCAACAAAAAGTTAGCATTAAAGGCTACTTGCCTTAAAAAAAAAAAAAAAAAAAGGAAAACTTTAGCACTTTAATAGAAAAATGGGATGTCAGTTTTATCAGTTTTTCCAGAAAGGCATTTAACTAGTTCTTGAGTAAATACTCTCTGCTTATAATGGAGTTCTCCCCTGTGTCTCCTTGCCCACCCATCCCAGAACTAACCAAATTCACCTGTAGGTCACCTCTTGCAAGGATGCAATTCTCTGCTCTCTTAAAACATGATAGAGCTGCTATCCATTAATTTTTCCGCTCTATTCTGTTTTTTCAGGACATGTTCTCTACTAGTGCTAAGTTAAAACTGTTGGCTAAGCAAAGAGCAGGGTTGGAAAAACAAAGAATAGGGTTGGAAAAAAACATTTAAAGGAATGAAAACCAGACTGTTTTATCAACTCAAAACAAGACTAAAATTGCTTCATTTGAAGTCCTGGAAAAATATAATTTAGCTTTAGGGTGAGCGTCAATAAAAGCACTCCAATATGATTTCACACCTCATGTCAATGCATTACTATTCTTGCTGCAGGTAAGCTAGAAAGGGAAATTTATTGCCATTGCCTACTGACAAGTATGCAACTTGGGTGAGTTGTGAGGGTGTGTTAGCCTTGGAAAAATAAAGAGTCTAGAATCTGGAAACCAACGTGTTCCTCAAAAGTCACCCATGCCAGGTTCATTCACTGTCTGAGCAGGTGAAAAGGCCTGTTTTCCACAGTCAGAGCAGCATGTTACCAGAGACATTTGTTTGGTAGGAGCAAGGGATCTGTTTACGCAGGTGGGACGGGTGCTCTTGCACCATTTCAGGAAGGAACTGGTACATTCATTAGTTGTCCTTTGGGGAGCTGCAGGTGGCACCCCTCCAGCATAACATGGTTTTCAAGTACTGACATGAAAACCCTTGAGACAAAACATACATACAGCATAAGCCTAATACCAACAGCTCTGCTTGGGTTGGCTCCAGTGTACCTCCTTCCAGGAACAGACACTGATCCCCACAGGGCAATGCATCCGGCACAAAACTAGGTCACTGTGCATAGATAGACAAGCAGAAAAAAAAAAAAAAAAAATCCCACTGTTGTCACAGGTAGTTATTTTTCATTTAGTAACAAAATACTTTGCAGATGGTGCTGTCATCACCTGTGGAGAAATGGAGCAAAACTGTTCTTCTCACTGTGGACAGCATGAACTGATCACCACTGGATGGTTAGGAACTTCGCTTTATCACAACACACTACCTGCTCTGGCCCCATCTCTAATGCTGTTTAAATTACGTGTCTATGCTGCAGGGCCATCAATAGAGGCAATGCACTGGGGAGGAGACCAGAGATTTCCAGGGTAGCATAGTTCTCATTTAAACACCAGGCGCCTTGCTCCCTACTGAGAGAAAAGCTGGGTCATTTGGCTGTGGTATTAACTTAGTCTTTGTGTGAGAGGATTGCAAGAGATATACTCTATAAACTCAGCTTGACCTTAGATCTTGCAATACTCAAGGCACAACAGGTGTATTAAAGCTAGAAAGACAGGCCAGAATTTTGACTTTTCCAGATGCTAAACCAAATGTTTTCAAAGAACTGCCTGGAATTAAAGTTGTAAACTCTTGTGGGAATAAATCCCAGTACAACGCTGTGGTCAATGTTATTTAAGCTTGATTTCTTTTCTCCTTCCAGTTTCTCAATTCACTTCAGTGGTTTCTCAAGCTCACTCAGTAATTCAGGCGACACAACAGGATTTTTTGCTAGTGATTCATACAACTCGGAAGACTTGCTAAAGCCATTTTAATGCTGCTGCTCTGATGCTAAGACACGTGATCAGTTTAGACCAGATGATTTGAACAATGCGGGGCTTGAAGGGGATCCCTGTTCCCACTGCAGAGGAACACACATGGGCATTAGCCTACATTTCCATAGCTGTTATCCCAGAATTCCGGCACAGCAGAGGTGCTGTCTCTAGTTCAGGATCTACAGCCAGAACTGGGGGCCAGTGGGAGAGCACAAGTGGGAGGGCTATGCTCTCACTTCACTGGGTAAAATCAGACAGGACACAGCAATAAACCAGTGGTCCTAAACCTTGGGGTTTGGGGACTCCCCTCCCTTTCATCACTTGTTGCCTTCTTCCTTTTCTCATGAGCTGTGGCCAAACACCTCTCCTTCTGCAAGCAACCATTCAACTCCACTCACCCAATTGGTGCCTAGCCTCATGCCCCAAGCAAATGAGCCACTTCCATCTACCTCTTGCAGAAGCAGCCTGTTCTCCAAGATCCTTATGCAAGTAGCCACCATCCTCTAGTATCCACTGCAGAGAAGCTGGCTGTTGCCAAGGAGAGTGGCGCAGAGTCCTGGGCCAGGCAGGCTGCAGACGCCTGATCCAGAGGTTTAGCTGCTGCTGAAGGGAGAGGCAAGGCAGAGTTACACCTGGAAGGATCTTGCAGATCCTGGCTACTGCATCCACTGTCATGCCTTTGTTGGGGCATCATCAGTTTGATGCTTTTTACTGAGCTGTGTTAGGTTCCTGGCTGTTCCTGCAGCACTGAGTGCTTGAGCAGAGCTTGCGCTCTCTTGCAGGGAAAATGTGACAGACCACCTAGAAGCATCCCGCAGGCCAGGCTGGGGCTAGCCCCCAAAATCAATGTGCCACCACTTACGCTCCATTAGCAGAGTTTGGAGGTAGCAATGCAGTGCTTCGTACATAAAGGATTCACCTCCGCTATGAGCAGATCTGATTCCTCTGTTCCTTTGGGAAGTACACAACCCAGGGGAAGTTCTGTCAGCTCAGAGTTGGGGGTGGGAAGGGAGAGTCATTTTGCTTTGTAAAGGACATAGATTAGTTTACTTTGTGGGTACAACCTAGCAATTGGAAAAGCATGAGGCAGGTCCAACATTTTAATGTAATGGTACAGCTATTACTTATCTTCTTTTGTACACTCAGAGTTTAGGTAGCAGGAAAATTGGTCCCTGCCCAGACAAACGCCCTCAGACAAAGAGGGTTAGTGAGAACTAACTTGAAACACTGGAACATTCTCCAAAAACAGTCCCCAGAAGAACAGCTTGTTTTCTTGTCAAAGATGGAAGAGGACAGAGACTGGATATCACATACAGGTCTAGGGTTGGTCTAGAAGTAGAAGGAAAGACTGAAGGAAAAAAAAAAAAAGAATAGATTCAACTAGTTATGCAGCATAAATGAAGACACTTCATACAGACCTCTGGCAAAACAGGTAGCAAACGGCAGGCAACAAAAGCACTCCTCATGGATAACAACATGGTTTATGTGGTCTTCAGAAATATGATCATGTGAATGAAATAAATTGTCCAATATGTTGGCAATTTAAATGAAACGCCTTGGATCAAGAAATATAATGTTGCAACAATGTAGAATATCTTGTCCTCCAGCCAAAACAAAAGCCAGAATATTTTTTTATGTTTCTGGTTTAATTACTTCTTAGGAAAGAAATGGCCACAAACTAGGTCAAGATGACAAATCACAGTAAATAAAGCCTGCCATGTTGGTACATCAAAATTTGGCTCTGCAACATGTTCTTGGTCTAACTGGGATTCCACAGCAACTGGTGAACCTGTCTGGGCAGCCCATGTGAACCTGTAGGAGCAGGGCACCAGGAACAGTTCATCACACCGAGATTTTGGAAGCTGCAGTGGTGCCTAAAGAATGGGTCAATTTAGTATTCTCCTTTCAGGGGAGAAGCAAAGTATTTCCACAGACCAAACTGAAGTGTCATTAACACTGAACAAAAGCACAACAGTACTGTTGAGCAGGAAAGAGTGATTTCACAGCACTTACAGATGAAAGACAACATGCCCTGTAACACAGTATAAAAATATCCCCAAATCTCCTACTTTACAAAGTGATTCAATGAAGAGCTATAAATAAGCAGGAGAGTCAGATGTTACAGCAAAGAGAAGTTGGTGACTTAACAACACATTAAGCTGATTTGGGTAGTTAAGAATCAGTGAGTATGTTCATGTAGCAATAAGATAAATAAACAACTAACAAAAATATATAAGCCTTTCAGTGACTTTTGACAAGTAGAGGTAAGCAGAGAGAAGATTTTTCTATATACACTGATGAGATTATAAAAATGTGACCAGATGTCCTCTGTGCTTCATAATACCCCATGAACCTTTGAGACATCTGTAGAAAATGCTTTGAGGATATAATTTTGATATGCAGCCTTCTGCTTCCCTTCACTAATATTGTTTCCCTTAACAGTGGACACGGAGATTGACTTCAAGCAGCTGCTCAACCCAGAGCAATCTGATTCTCTTCATTTTAACAGGATAAGGAGGCTACAATAAGTGTATTAACTTGAAGGCCCTAGAGGAATAGTTTCTTGCTTAAATAGTACTGGCACTGACAAGCAGAATCAATACAAAATTAAAAATGTAGAACCTCCCCCTACTAGACCATGTTTGTATTTCCGGGTTAGTCACAAAACATCTTCAAAAACTTATCTTTCAACATTTTTTATGCTGAGTGGCAGAATTTAACCATCAACATAAAATAATTTTTGGCTTATTTCATTTCATAATCCATATGAAATAAGCAATAAAGCTATGGATGTTTTAAGGATGGGCTCAGTGTGTCAGTTCTGATCCACTTGAACCAATTGCTGATGAGCCACTGGAGCTAAGATAAGGAGTAGCTGGACCACTCATGACTTGAACAAGGGCTGTGAAAACAGTTATTTTCATTGGTCTGCCCACTGACTATTTGTTGGTTGAATAAAGCTATTCTATTTTTAATTTAATTTCAGATTGCTATAGGAAGTTTTGGTTTTATCTTCCAAGGAAGCTAAAAGTTTTGGAACAAAACACGTCCAATATATAATTAAAAATCATATATAAAAGCATGTTTCAAAGTTAGAAAGGGACATGCCATAACTTTTTTTTTTTTTTTAATTCTTTGAATGACTGAAATAAAACAAGTTTATACTGAACTTGCAAAATTTTCTGGTGGACTCTTTTTTTTTTTTTTTTTTTTTGACAAAATTCTGATTAAAGGATTTCACGTAGCTTTTTTTGGAGCCAAGTAATTCCTGTAGTATCCAGAGAGGAGATACGAAGTTGCCTAGTCTAGCCAAAGAGATGGTCCACACCACCTTTGGGTTTGTACCTAAGTTCTTTGTTCCAGCTTTGTCTCCTTCCAGAAAGATTTCCAGACCTGCCAGAGAGACAGCAGCACTGGTTCCACTGAACCAAAATTAGTGTTGCTTTTTGGACTCTAAGGCAAGCTCCAGGGATTTTACTCTTCCAGCACAGTGGCCCAGGGGTCTGTGGAGGATTTCAGCGAGAGCCACCTTGCATCTCTTTTTGCATCAACATTTCAAAGACCCAAATAAGGAAAGCCGTTTAGCATTTCATGTGGTAGACAGATGGGTGGGAGGAGTGGTACTTGGAATGTTGAATAGTGTGAATGAGGCATTTGGGGATGGATTTAAAAAATTATATAGTGAGCATGGTGTACTGACAAAATCATTGGAGCCAGGGAATCTGGTTATGCATTAACAGAGCAGCCAATTAGTTAAGATTTTATTCTGGTTTTGGCTCTAGGTTTGCCTCTGTAGCCTTTCACTAGACACCATTCCTACTAAAAGTCAGTTGTATTTATACCACAGTTGAAAAATGCATTGGCGAGTTGCTAAGACTAATTTTAAAAAGAACTGACAAAGTAAGTTTTAATGAAGAGACAGGAGACTAGAGAGTGAACATTATTTAGATGGATGTGGAGGAGTAAATCTACATTTAACTCTCAAAAAGTCAAGATAACTTTGCAGCTAAGGATTGATACAAATCCTCCAATTAATTTTCTTTTCTGTATATGTCTGCATGGGGGAGAAGCAGGAGATGGAAACAGGGAGACCTGTAAATAAGATACAAACTGAAAAATGTTGTCATTCCACAATATTAGTGGGGTATCTGATATTAAATGATTTTCATTTTTTTGTCTTGCTCAGATTCAAATCAACAACCAGGGTATGAAGATAGCTCAAAATGCATGTTCTGTGAACTGCCATAAATAGGAGTTGTATTTGGGTCTTCATGGTCTCTTACTTAGTTGTTCCTTCTTGTTTGTTGTCTGTACTACCACAATGCAGCCCTAGCTTTCATTAAGGTCTTTTAAAAGTCTGCCTTGACTGAAAGCTTCCTTGCATATTTCATGCTTTTCCATTGCTATTGGTCATCACTCTCCACACTCTCTTCTACTTTCTATTAGTTTAAAAATATGCTGATACACACAGCCACAAGCACCCTTCTTTCTTTCCATATTTGCCAACAGATGCACAGTCCGAGTAGTTCTTCCCTAAAACTTTTATTTCTGAAAAATCATTTGAGTTACATTAGAGAACTCTTCAAGCCTGTGATACCAGATCTACATGAAGACTACGTCACTGACATCCACTCTGGACATGCTGCTGTGTCATCACTGCCATGATGTGTCAAACACTAGAGTTGCCAGATTTTTTTATTTTTTTAAAAACAGCTAATTATTTTGCCAATGACCTCTGTATAACCTTGAACAAGCTGCTTTATCTCTCTTTTACTTCCCTTCTACTTTTACTTAGGATTTATCATCTTTAGGGAAGGGACTGTCTGTGAATATGCACAGTGCATACCACTGTGGATCTCTTACTTCAAAGCAGTAAGTACTGATATCAAATGATGGCAAAGGTCTCAGAAACCAGAGAGAAGATGTGGTATGAGATAGATTCAGCACTGCCTCTTTTGCTTCATAAGGATTTTCCTCATGCTAGGTTTAGAGCTGAAACAACGCATACCCAACAGTGCTTTTACAACTCATCTATGCACAACACAGTATGTTGTATATTTATTCATGCTTCTGTTTTACCTATGTTTAAGTAATAAGTTTGTTTGTGATGAATAGTGTGGGGAAAAAAATGCTTAGTAAATCCTCCATGGGATGGAGGGAGCTATTTTCATTAGCAATACTTTTTGAGACAAATGTGAAACTGTGGGATAAAATGGCACGAGAGCAGAGCAGTGCTCCCCCACACCCAGCCTCTCATCTATGTCCTGCCCTCCAGGACAGCAGAATAAGCACAATGGTCTATTTTTTAAAAAAAAAGTACATTTGTTTCCCAATAGAAGAAACAGTAGAGTGCAATAAAGTAATTAGGAGTAAAAATACACACACTGTTGCTGCTTAACTGCTAGGTAGGGACTCCTCTCTGCTGGACGCGAGGCAGCCCACATCACATCATATGTGACTGCTGGCAGGAGGGTAGAGCAGAGGGAGACAGCGCAGGAGATTATTAATCTGCTAATGTGAGCTCAAAGAAGTGAGGTTACCCTGATATTCCTATTTCTGAGCCCTGCTCAGCTAGGGACACAATACGGTATGTGCCAAGTTCAACTGTAACCTCAACAACAGGTAACAAACAGAAGCAGCCGTAGACTGACAGAACAGAGAAACCACCTGGCCACGAGGAGGGCAGGGAGGGAAGGGACATGTCCTGGTCCAAAATAAACCCTGCGCAGTTGCTGTGGCTGCTCAGCAGGACGGCGCAGGAGGCCCAGCCCTGCCCTCACCCCGAGCAGCCATACTAACTGACAGCGACCATAAGAAGGGAGGCAAAAACAACACCAAGACACCAAAACCAGCCAACAACGAGCCGCCCCAGAGGGTACAGAGACACCTGACCGCAGGGATGTGCAGCACAGCTCCCCCCGCCACCCCTCGCAGGAGGGCTGGAGAGCCCAGCGCCCTGAGGCCACGTACCTGGGCTGTGCCTGGCCCCGCGTCCTGGCTCCCAGCCCCTGGGCCCGGCCGCCATGCAGCGACAGCGCCCGCCGAGGCCTCGCCCTCCGCCTGTGGGCCGGGTCTGGGTTTTGGAGGGAAAGCCTTCCCCTCACGAACCCGTGGGGAGGGGGTGGAAACACCTGGCCTGAAACACACGCAACTCTGGTGTCTTGAAAAGGCCATGCACCTGTCCTTTGAGATACCGATAATTTATAGAACATAATACTTCAAGAAGCCACAAAAATCAAAGCATACCTTTTATGAAATACTCCAGGGGAGAAGGAAATTATTTGTCCTGAAATCTCTTCAGTACTGTGAGAAGGAAAACTTAACTGCTTTTTTTTTTGTTTGTTTTGCTTTGTTTTGTTTTTTAACATTAAGTATATTTTTCCTCTTTTGCTGTGATCTCTCTTAATTTCTTCAGTGTTTGCTTTTCTTTGGCTCTTGTGTACACACATTTTCTTTTAATTGAATTGCTTGTCCCTTGCAGTTGTATTGGCTTTAGTAGCTAAAGAGAGAGGTCCAGCTTTGAAAGGAAATCTCCATGTAAGGTCCAAACCAGGCACCTGTGCGTTAGGGACAGGCAATCTTTTTGAAGGGTGGGACAAGGCCAGTCTGTGTTTCCTAATCTATATTTCAGCCCAAAACTGTCACTAAAAAACACCTTTTTCTTCTCCAGTTGACAGTCACACAAACGTGAAGACCACAGGAGACCATTCCAAGGTAGGCCTAACTCTCTAAATGTGTTTTTTATATATAGCAGACTTAAACTGTATTCCTGTTAAGTGTCAATAGGATCTGAACACTTGCTCTATTTAAGTTTCTTTTAATTATTCCAGTCTTTACTGAAGTTTGTGTGAGATTGTGTGAAAAGAGCTCAGCAAGCCTAGTCCAGGAAATCAGACATTTTACTAGGTATCTTTCCACTACAATTTTTCACTCCTGTTTCCTCAGCTAACCTTCCTTTCCCCATTATTTCTTTTTAAGTTTGTCTAGTCCTTTGGCCATTGCTCACTGTCCTGGATAACTTCTTTCTCTCTCAGTGTTCATCATCTCCTATCTTCTTCTCTCAAAAGAAAAAAACTGCCACATGATGCAACTGTTCAATGAATTACTTCCAAATAAATTATTTAATTCCTATCTGGGAATAATCAACTCAACAGTTGCTGGGAGTTTTGCCCTCTTTACAGGGGTTATCTCTGCCTTTTGGTAGCAAATGAGAGGGTTTCTTGCTGAAGGTGCTAAAAATAAACCAATAATAATTTAGTTTTCATGTTGCTAATGTGTATTCATTAGTGCATCTGGAGCAAGATGAGAAGCAAGATTAAAGGGGTTTGTGTATATGCATCTGCTTTAATATGGAAGTGCGCTCGGTCCGGCTATCTGGTGTTAGAATAACTCAGTATAAATCGCTTGAATTAAAATCTAAGTCAAATGTGAATGCTTGCACATAGTATGGCTGCTTAAAAAGGGAAGTGTCTGAGGGAAGCCATTAGGAGAGGAAGAGAAGCTGAAAGACTCTAAGGAAGGTTAAACCTCAGTAAAGAAAACCTGATAAAATAAATCCCCCCATCTTTTCCCCTGCTGTACACACAGATGTTTGCCAACCCCAGTGGAACATGATAGATTACAAAGGAATTTCTTCCAGAGGATATCTTCAAAGGATGTGCACAGATGTATTTTAAAATAAATTGGGTGGGTATTGAATTCACATCATTATACTACATATACTGCTCGTTTCTTCCTTAGTGGATGACTCTTGGGGATCCTTCTCTCATTAGGTCCCAGACAGGAAAAAAAACACTTATTCATTAACTGGAGGACTGTGTAATATGTTTTTTTCATTGATCAATTAGTCATCATCCACAAAGGCCATAAGCTCCAACAGGCACCACTTTTCAATTTTCCAAGGATAGGCTGCCTTCGGTGAAAGCACAGTCATTTTTAAGTGTTCATGGGTTAAAGAAAAACTTAAGCTTCCACCTCAGCTGATGAGTTAAGTGTATTCTCAACTCCTTCTGAGCGGAATAATAAATTTGTTCCTCTGTATGAAATTTACTGCAATGAAGGTAAGAAAGAAAAGGTGAAGCCTAACAGGATCAAACCCAATACTCAGTAGTCTTAGAGAAAATATTTACCTTTCAATAACATAGACAAAGAATTAAATTCATATTTTTTTGAGTATCATGAATTCTCCTGACAGGTTGTGAATTTTCCTTCATATGCAGTAATATAAGGTAGCAATAACAGGAGTAGAATCTGAGAATGTTTTTGCACTGTACCTGTAGCTCTTCTCCGGTGCCCGAGTATAACATCCATTTTGCTCCATGAATGACATTTTACAACTTGCTGCTTAGTTTACTCAGTCCAAGACTATTTTTTTCCCTATCCAGGACAAACAAATGAATAAAGATGCCTTTGTGCAGTTTGATTGCTTTCTTCTGTTACTATGATCTGTTGTTCTTTCTCTCTCTCTTTTTTTTTTTTTTTTTTTTTTTTTTTTTTTTTTTTCCTTCTACTCCCCTCCAACAGTTAGAGAGGCTAAGGCCAGGGCAAAAAATATGTGGAATTTGGCGTCGATGAATTTAGGTGAGAGCCTGAAACTGCAGGGGGGAAAACCCCACCTCTTTTATTCTGTTGATTAGTGGGAGGAGTATTTCACCTGCCTTACACTTACTGTGCATACACTCTGGGACCCTGGTTAAGAGCCTGGATGAAGACTACTATCAAAAGCTGTTACTGCTCTCCCTCCTGAATTTACTTTGTTAATTTCTAGACTTCCCATTAGGAAGGAAAAGAAAAGTTACAGCAGATATCAGAGTTCAAAGACAGGTGCTAATTATTGATAAGAGACAGGAGGGAAACTCCTCTTAGTAGAGAACTGAAAAAAGATCTAGAGTGATTATTTTAATGAGAGGCTATTATAAAGATAAAATGATTAGTAAATAGCATGCAAAAAGTTAATAGGTATCTGCTGTTATTCTAACTCTCAATACAAGAATATAAAAAAAAAATATTTTCTGGAAGATAGCTTAGATCTAGCAGCATGATTCAAAATGGCTAGGCAGCTCAATACGATAAATGGAAATGTAAATGTTTACAGAGCAAAAAGGCTATCAAAAGTAGGTTGTGGTCTCGCGATGGTTCAGGAAAGAGTTGTGAACTCTGAATGGAATGTGCACTGTACAGGAATGTATATTTGGGGGACCTCAGATCCATTGTCACAGCAAATTCAGAGCATAAAGTTAAATCCCAGAAGTAGATCAAATGTACTCAATGCATGAATGATGCTATTATTCTCCTTTATGGGTTTGTGGGGTTTTTTGTACTTCCCTGATATCCTGTCTTTTCTATTTTCTTTTCTGGGATAGGTTATTTCAGAGTGAGATGGGCCACCAGTCCACTCAGGAATTGTAATGCTTAACTCTTCTTTCATAGGAGAAGCCAATAACTCTGAGTAATGTGGGTTTTTCTTGGTTTTCAGTTTTGGGTTTTTTTTTTTTTGGTTGTTGTTGGTTGGTTGTTTTTGTTGTTGTTGTTGTTTTTTGGTTTGCTTTTTTGTTGTCTTTTTTTTTTTTTTCCCTTGGCTCTTCATTGTTTTGCATGCGTTTAATTACAATTCTTTCCATTTACTGATTTGCCTTCTTTCTAAACTTTATACTTATTGATTTTTGAAGATAACCATTAAAGACATGTACTCATTTCCATGTACCATGAAGTCATTTGGGAGTTCTCAAAAGAACATTTGCCCAAGTAACGAGGACTGACAGTTCACCGACCTTTGCGCATGTGACAACACAAAGTACTGTCTTATGCCATCATTAAAATGAAGCACCTTAAAGTAATTTATTAAATCATTGCCTCGTTTTGTTCTCAATAAGCAATGAATGAAGCCCTCTTGTATCTAACCCAGAGTTTGTATCTCAGCCACTACTAAATTTTCTGCAGCCCTGTGTCCCAGCCTGGCTCCCAAGGAATTCTAGCAGAAAGATTCCTTTTTCCCTAGAGCCAGTTCTAGGTATATTGAGAATTACAAGCTTAGTTATCCATAGATGAATGTCCATTGCAGCTGGCCGGTATGAAATGATCCACAGTGGTTTGCTCTTTCAGCTGTTTAAATCATGGCTACAAGTTCTTTCGGGGTCCTTTTTCAGGAGAACAAAACATAACATGGCAATAGTGAGCACTGCTGTCTCTTGTCTTACACTCTGTGAGAATCCTCGGCCCTCTATGGTCCAAGGAGCAAGAGATGTGCCTAGAAATGTGTACCGAGGAACTGCCTAAGCAATGGGAGGCTGAGTTGTGTCTTAAGCTCGGTCACTGGGAGACAGATCCGTTTTTTTTAATGGCAAGGAAGTATGTTTTTCCCTCTTGAATTTTCTGTGTGAACCATCCCTTTGGAGTCTATTAGATGAACCAACTTTTCTCATAAAACTGTTAAGGACCTGAAGAAACTTGCTGATACATACAGGTGTTTCTGCACAGCTAGAGGTCTATAGAAAGAGAAGTAGATAATAGAGTAAGACTCCTACTGATCTGTCCATTTGCAAGACAAGCCTCATTTCTGTAGCAGAGGTGAGAACAGAGTAATGGGAGGGCTGGAGATGGCTCCTGGCTGCCAGCGTGGAAGAAAGGCAAAGGGAGAATGACCCTATAGCTGTGCCCTGCATCATCACGGGTCCACCTTTTACTCCAATATTGGTAAAACAGTTTTGGGGATCTCAGTTTTAGATGTAGCTGCTTACTGGGACAGAGCAGGTGGTGCGCTGATAGTTAGGTTTTTCAGTCCACAGAGGTTTGAAACTTGGTATTGTTGTGCGTACTGTTGTGTCTTTCTGTCTGAATGAAGCACATTCCTAGTGTCTGCTTTGCCCAAGGGTGAGTGATCAGGAGTTAGCCAGCAGCATCAGACAAGAGGAATCATATTCCTATTAGCTCATTTTGCTCTGTTGCAAATACCAGTACCAGTCTTGTGCTTTCAATTTTTCGTTCAGACAAAATAAGCTGCTACTCTTAGTTACTTGTGTATCTGTGGGTATGAACATAATCTTGTGAGTAGAAAGTCAGTATTTACCATTGCATTTACTGCTGAGAATTCCTGTTCTGCCTATAAGAAAAGGTCAGGGTAGTTACCACTGTGTAGTAAGTTAGCACATGCCGATGTTCTTAATTTGTGTTGTTTGTGTTTTTTGGTTTTTTTTTGTTTTTTTTTTTTTTTTTGTTTTGTTTTTTTGTTTGTTTGTTTGTTTTTCAGATTTAACCCATGGTAAATATTATTTCTTCTTTGCAAGGAATAAAAAATTAAGGCTCTAGGAGGTTAATGAACTTGTTTATTCACACTGTTCTAATAGATTGCATGCCAGAGTAGGAGCCAAAAACATGAGTTCCGATTGTGGTTCTGACATGCACTTGCAATGTAAGAGTACCGTTCCCTGAGGTTCATTTTCCCAGACAGACAATGAACTATGGGTCTCTTCATCTGAGGTTAATTGGAGTCTCTGTATCTTTCCTTAAATTAAAGAAATGCCCTGAGGAAACTGATGCACTAAATGTGTCTCAAGAACTTTACATCCAATTTAAGGTGGAACTGAGAAAGGAAAGACAAGTGATAGGTGATGATCACAAGCTGAATGCATCAGAAAAACACCACAGTGCATACTAGGTGTGTAGGTAACAGGGATGCTTCCCAGCAAAAAGCAAAACCACTGCCACTCTTAGCAGTCTCTAATTCCTCCAAGATCAGAGGAAATCCACATTTTAGACCCAGTAGGACTAGGATACTTTCTAGTTCTGCAAAGTTACTCTGTAATGAAAAATATTGATTTTGCAGCTAGAAAATTCTGCTCGCTTCTGGCTGAGAAAACAGAGGGCAGACACCATAACAGTTTGTGCAATACAATAAAGGGAGCAGACTCCTGCTGCCCCAGCACTTGCCTGAATCAACAAATAAAAGGTCATATGAAAAAAGGCCTTTTTTTGAAAGGATAGCTCTGAAACTGAAGGGTCGTTTCAGGCCTAACTCACCCCTTTTTGCTCCTGGGTGGAGGAAGATCAGAGTAAACTTCCCTCCCTTCCTTTATGCCCTGTGGGCTACCTGGGGATCATCCGTAATGCCTGCGTGTACCTTGAAAAAGGGAATGGCAGCATGCTGCAGGACCCACTGTGAACCCTAGAGGAAAACATGGGTCCCCACAGCTGAGAGCCACACCGCACCCTTTCCCCTCCTGGGGATAAGAGAGAATAATGCCTGTGGAATGATGGGAGGCAACTCCATAAGGAATGAGTTTTCTATCTTCTCTGTGGGGGTTTTCAAGTTGTAGGTGTTAATTTGGACCAGCGATTGTGGAGCTGAAAGTCCACTGTGAGTGAACAGGGCTCACACATCCGCTGTAACCTCCTCCCGCTTGCTCTGGCAAATTCCTTTCATCCATATGTTGTTTTCTTGAAAACATGCAAGATGGGAAAGTAGTAATCTGCGTTGTAGGACATGGGTTTCTGTTGCTTTTGGGATTCCTTCTTTCTTCTAAAGTTAACTCTGAATCTCCTTGAGGACATATTAAACGCAAATAAAACCTGTCTTTTTCTTATACAAGCAGGAGTATTTTCAGTTTGCTATTTTAGGATGGTGTTAGTTAATGCTGGGTTCCTCAGTTAATAATGATTTCACAAGCGTTCTTTCCAAAAAAAGACTGTTTATTTTCAGATGTAAAGCTGAAGTGTAGGAAGACTTCCTACACTAAAGTCACTCTGCTTCTCTCAGTATCATAAGGCAAGCTATCATTCGGATAAGTCAGTGGTTGTATTTGGAGCTGCATCATATTGGAATCCCTGGGACAAGTGAGGCTAAATCCACTCTTTTTTCCAGGGTTTGGGTATGGCAAATTCTAGACGTGTTTCAGAGCCAAACTGACATATTGCTTAAAACCAAAGCCAAACAAGCAGTAACAACAAAAAACCCTAAACCAAACATGAGGAAAGATTTGGATTTCTGATGGGAGAAGCATCAAATGGATCATATATGGTTGCAACCACTTCTGTCATTAGGCTAGCAGAAGGGCTAGTTACTCAATGCAATTAAAGATCTTCAGTCAAAGACATGAACACCAGCACCACTAAGAAGGAACTTCCTTGAGGCATTTCATCACATCTGATATATTCTGTGTATTTTTGGAAAATAAGTACTGAATCAGGTGAGAGGCAAAGCCTTTAAATAACCCTACAAATTTGAACTGTCAAAGAAGCCCTTTTAAAAACATCTTTGGGAAAAGAAACAACATCCTTTGAAGTGGAGGCAGGTTGGATTTCAGAATGAAGCAGCTTCACAGATTTAGACACCTGCTTAATTAGAGGATGAACGTGAAATCCTTAAACTTAAAAGGCTTTTATGAGGCAGCACTTCAGAGAACAAGCATTCCTCTAGCATCGGCAGAGAAGAGCTGTTGGCTATTATCTTTGGAGCTGGGTCAAAAACTAATATATTAGCAAAAAGCACTCTACATAGATGATGAGATGAGCTGTATGTAATTCCCAGACCTCAAATAGGAAGATTTTTGAAAGAATTGAGGAAAGCAGGAATCATGGATGCTTTAGGAGGCAACACTCAAATCATCATGCAATCAGAAAGCAAAATGAGCAAGAAAAAACCTGGGAAGGTAGATAGCAAGTACGCAGCCATTTAAACACAACAAAAGAACATTTTGTTCATGATACTGTTGCGGTTCAGTGTTCTGTCCTATAGTTTTAATCCAACCCATTTGGGAATACTACAAGAGTTTCTTCTAAATACTACCAAAACAGGAAATAAGAGATAAACCAGCTAACATCTTTCCCACCAACTTCGAAGCAGAAAAAAACCCAGTTGTTTTGACAGAGCAGTGAAGAAAAGCTCACGAAAAGTAGCTTTAACAAATGCTTGCGAGAGCAAAGGTCTCTGCTGTGTCACTTTAGGAAATGGTAGAGGCACAACCACAATAATCAACATCCGACAGAAAAATACTGGATTAGCGTTTTTTCCCCTCAAATGAAGAGAAAGTGCAAAGTTCATAACTGACAAGTGATGAAAACACTAAGCTAACAGCAGGGAGTTTCCTTTTTCCAGTACACTGGCCTATATGAAGACTGAAAAGTAATGCTATCCTAATCAAAACCAAGGGCAAGGCTTTTAATATGGCACAGAGTTATTGCAATACCTCGGTCAATGGAGAACTCAGATCTGATTGTTTATGTAGGAATGGAAGTTTGATGAAAAAGTCCTACCTGTTGTGTGGAGGTATGCTGACATTTACCCAGGAGACCGCTGCAAGTATCGTATCTCTTCAATAATATTAAGAGCTCCCAGAAGAGCAGGTAGGCACCTTTACATCTTACTGTATTTACTGCAAGAAAGAATAGAAGAGCAAGAAAGTATTTATGTGCTGAAGAAACAAACCTTTCTTTGCCAGACTGTGACAAAAATATTGAGTTCCTCAGCAGTTCTCAAGGTCTGCATCCTTTATTCAAAGCATCATCTGAACAGATTAAAATATCTTTATTCAAGATTTTATCAAAGATGATGAAAAATACTCAGAAAAAAAATCCCAAAATTCTAATAGACAACAATTTCCTGCAGTGGATTATTTATTTTTATTCCCATTCATAGTTCACCATCCCTTACAAAACACACTGCTTACTATAACTTTTCAAAGTAGCCTTATTCTTCTTTTAAGACATTGTTTTCAGATTGCTTTTTAGAACTGCCTTTATCATAATCAATGCTGAAAACAAACTGAAGAAAATTGATGAATTTATTCAATAAAAATATAAGCAGATCTACTGCAATCAAGACACGTGCTTGTGAAATAGAAATAATTATTAGAGCTTGAATACAGCTTAGGGCAAAACCAACCTATTTTGGAACATAAAATACCCATGATGCAACTAATGTAAAATACAAATGTAAGCGGACTGTTCATTCCTATAAAATAAAATGAACTAAAGAAGATTAGGAGGCCATAAACTATTTAAAAAGCTAAATGACGAAGCACGTATTTTACTAGAATTTCTACCCCAGTGTACTGTAAACATTCATACTCTATTAGTTCTGATATCAAAGTACAGTAAGTGGTTGTATTATGAAAGGTTTAGTGTACTGGCTGCCATTTTTATTCGAATACTGCCCCATATAATAGGTGGGATACAATAAACATTTTATATAGTATTGCTGCTACATTAGCCTGCTCCCGTATGCAAATGTGTTTTGGCAGTAGGTTTCAACTCTTTTGTTCATCCCTAATACAAAAGCTCAAACATGTCAGTTAAATCCATTTTCTTGTTTTTCAATGAGACCACCACTGAATGTCTTATTGCTTTCTTCACTGCTTTGTGAACTTGTCTACGACTTTTGCCTCCAAACTATTTGTCATGTTTGAGCCATAAACTGTAGCTTTTCTCAAGCCCCAGGAAAGAGCCAAAGGGTGGATGTCCTCTTTCATGACAAGCAGACAGACACCGTTACTACTGCATACACCAAGAACAACTCTGCTTAGGGGAATCTATGTCTTTGTGAGGTCCAATGCCCTGGTTCGGTTTCCTTCCAAGTTGGATGTCTAGCATAAAATAAAATAAAAGAGCTTTCTTTTTTGTTTCTGCTTAGGAGGAAATTTCATTTCTCCTCCACAGTAGAACAGTAGGCTACAGCAACTCACAAATTTGTCACTGCAAATTTGTTACTCGTAGGTAATTTTATCTGAAACTGAGTGCAAAGATACAGAAGCTTCAGCTGAAGCAGAATATGGCTGCTTGCCTTCTCTGCTGCTTAAGCTTCTCTGAAAACATCAAAGCCATGATCAGTTCTCTCCACTGAGTCTTAATTAGTTTCTGAGGCCAGTTTAAGACCTGGATCCTACGTTTTAACATGAAACAGAAAAATCAAACTTGATCTGCCTCAAGGCCCGATCAGTATCAGCAAACCTCTGAGAAAGACTTTTTACCCTAGATATTCACACTGTGAGTATCTCCTTGTAGCCTCAAATCATACCAGCTGCTTCTGGAAAAGGCCCCTGCCATGCCCCTGGAAAGGGAAAATGCCAGAAGACTTATGGCATCCCATGTGTTACACATTTTCTTTCTAGGCATGAAGACACTCTCTGATCAGTGGCCTGGGCAATGTAAAACTCTTATGCAAATTTTGTAATCACTGCAGTTACTCTTGATTTTCTGCACCTGCAAAAAGATGGGAAGGAATTCACATTCTTGGACTAGATACTATGCTGCGGTAAATCTACATAGTTAAACTGAAATCAAAGGAGCCACTGATTTATAGGAGCTGAAGGTCTGCTACATTTCATACCCCCAGAAAAGTCTCGGGTTCTTTTTCGATTTCTCAATTTCATATGTGTGGAAGGTGTAAATATTTGATATTGGCACTCCTGTTAGAAAGTTTTTTTCAGAACTCCTTTTTAGAAAGATCAGATGATCTTCGTCAATATACTGTGCATTTAAATAGAAAATCATTATTTACCTAGCTTACTTATGACATTGAAGCAATCTGGTTTAATTTCCACAACTTTAACATAGTATCCTTGACACTCCAGTATAGCAATGCTTTTGATAGTCTCTGACTGGTAAAACATCCTAACTCTACATGCATATACAGAAACATGAAAGCTACACCTACATTCTTGATGTCTTATTGCTCCCCTTTTTCATTACTGAATAAACCAGGCTACAGATCTGGGGCACTGTACTTAATTGTGGGAAAGAGGTATCTATTTCCATTTCAACTGCATTAAAAATGTCAGTACCTATTCTAGATGTAATAGCCTAGAAGTCTAGCCTAGCTCATAAACCCAGAAGACATATGAAAACATGTTTTTGTATTCCTCTGAAAA
The DNA here is from genome assembly GCF_018691265.1 of Tyto alba. Classification (NCBI taxonomy): domain Eukaryota; kingdom Metazoa; phylum Chordata; class Aves; order Strigiformes; family Tytonidae; genus Tyto; species Tyto alba. The sequence continues at coordinate 24,671,737 of NW_024881262.1, read as the reverse complement.
ATAATTTTTACAACTGTGTATTTGTAAGGAGTTCACAAAACTAGCAACGCATTTATTTTTCAAGTGAAATGTCCATAGCCTGTAAAATAATTCAAACAGGTGCTAATTAGGTGTACAGAAAGGCCACTGAGGATAATTTATATATCCCCCTGCAACAGAAAAAACCCCGAATAAATGTTAATTGCTTATATTATGCAACAAATGATTTTTATGGTTGCACTAAATTAGCTGCAAATATTATAATTACAAAGTACTAGGTAATTTACTAAAGATTAATTGAAATGATTAAGTGCAAACTGCATAATTTTGCAAGGTAGTATTAATACTTTCTGGACAGAAATGAAAAAAAAAAAAAAAACAAAAAAAAAAAAACGTGGTTGTTACTGGCTATTTAATGAAGTACTTTATGCAGCTCATGAAAGCATCAGTGGCCCCTCTTTTATGTGCCCTTCTCTCAAAAGGGTATTACAGGATTTTGATGGGAGGGAAATCACTGTAGCATTGATAATAACTGGAATGTCTAAACCAGCCTATTTTAAGGACTGAGTTTGATCTCAGTGACGCGGGAGCAACACAAAAATATTGCTTCACAGTCTGTGTCCAGAAGCCTTTTCTGAAAGCTGCAGCAACTGTGGCTATTTACTGAACTTAAGCAATTGCACACAGAGTTTGAATGTCTTCCTCATAACCAGCAAAAGGTGGCCCACTGTAAACAAGGTACTTGGAAATATCACTATGCAGCAACAGTTTTAATTCACTTCCTTCATTCAGTGCACCAGTCTCCTGCATGCAGGCTTCATATTGTGCTGCAGGGGGGTTGATGGGGATGGGGATGTATCTGGAGAGGGACTTGAAAAATTGTTGTAGTCCAGGAGGGATTTCTTACCTAGGAGTATTCTCTATTCTAAATGCAGGATACTTTTCTGAGTTTATTATCTCTCTCTTCATTACAATCTCTTGGACAGTATTTATTTTTTGCTGGCTTAATATTTAATACAATTCAAATGTAGTTATTTAGAGAGTGACAGTGGAAACCAGAAGATAAATCAGTATTGGGAATAATTCTGGACTTCTGAGGCAATGGGAAGACATTATCATGTTCTTTTTGACTAACGCATGTCACAGCTATAATGACACTGACTGTAAAATGTTTCACTTTTCATTAACGCACATGCTGCACGTCATTACAAGAAGCACTGTGCGTAGTGAAATGTTATAAATGAAAATAAATGTCTCATGCTTTTGGCTAGTTGTAACATTAAGCACTTATGATGCTGTGATGCTCAACATGCAGAATAGATTTTAGGGAATGTCTCCTATTTCTACAGACCTAAATTTACCCACGTGCAGAGAGATGAGAAAAGCATGCATAACAATTAATTACCACTTAAAAAATGGGTAGACTCCTTATTGATTTTCAATACGAGGCTGAAATCCTCTTGGCAGCATGATAGTTATGAAATTTTGAGTGTAATTTCAGCTAAACCTTAGAATCTGTTTAATGTTAAGAGTCCACATAGGGACGTTCTGGTTTTTTTCCTACTGAGTATCTCACTTTAATGTGGGTTTTAGCTCCTTTCACTTGAACAGATCTTCCTTAAGCCTAATCATGTGCAGTATTGAATAAGAATGGCTCAGTAAATCTGTGTAAAAAGGCTCATCTAACTTTAAAATGAAGTCTGTGCACAACATCCACCAGGACAATATTGAGAAGACCCATACAGGATTAGAGAGTCAAACTTAAAATTATGATACACATTGCAGTCTTAGTAACAAAAGGAAATAGGGATATATTAAATACAGATCTGATTTAAGATCAAAGAGATGTAAATCTCACTGCCAGATACCCATACACAGAGCCTCTGAAGTCATTGCAGCTGGACGTTATTTGTGTTGCCTTTATCAAGCTCTGACAGATATGTGTACCTCAAAAGGTTCATTACTGACTGAGAGATCAAAATCACAATTCCTTATGCAATGACAAAGTACCTGGCGCACCAGAAGACAGGGCATAACACTGGCAGTAAGCAAGTCAGAAAAAAAGTACAAGGTTGAAAATGAGAGGCTGGTTTCTTTAAAGCATCTAAATTGCAGAAGTGTAATTCATAGCAGGTGCCTGAAGTTGCCTGAAAATGCAGCCTCTGTATTCTCTGCTGCTCTTTGCCTGGCCAGTCTCCATGTGTTAATTTGGAGAGGCTTAAAAGCTGTTTGAAAATTAGCTGAGAACACTCAGCTCAGGGTTTCAGAAAAGACAGCTGGAGGTTGCCACGCACTGACACACTGCAGCCACACGTGCTTTTGCCCACCCATGTTCCCTCTTCTCCATGACACTTTCAGTGCCAGGAAGGGGACTAGTGACACGTGAACCTGGTGCAACAGGGACCCAAACAGAAGTGAAACACTTAAGAACTGACTGTATGCTTATGGCAATTTTGTCTTATTTGGTAAGAAGCCTGCATCACTAGCAAGAGAAAACGATAGATTGATTTTACTCACAAATGTATGACAGCAGTTACTTTCCAATGATGGCATTCACAAATGCTGGCATAGCAAAATATTAAAAGAAAGCCATAGCAAAACAATAAACAATCAAAAAGCAGTGGCTAAATACAATTCATAACTGTTAGGCAGAGCTACAGCAATGCTCTTAGACTGGTACCTTATTTTACACTGAGATTACATAGACAAGTTCAAAAGTATTTTGAATTTAGACCTTGGTAATTACATCGTAATTACAGTGTCCTGGATAACAAAATAAGATTTTGTAAAACATGTATCTTATTCATCTGAAAAGAAATACTTCCTTTATCTGACACAGCCAGTTGTTTCTGCCTTTGCTGGTATAGACTTATTGTTTGATGGAAAACACTCTTTTTTGTTAAATATGTAAATGCAACTGAACCTGAGGAAAAAAAAAAAATAATCCTAAACCATCATAAAAACATACTACATTGCCCTTTAAAGCTGCACCATTTTTGATGCACCTTATGAAGTTATTTCATGCTGGTTTGACCAGTGCTGCTCTTAGAGTGTAAAAGTATATTAGTGTGAAATGTATGAATAGGTGTGGAGTCCTCTGAAGTCTCTTCCCTCCTCCTGTAACAATTTGTGTCTATTAAAATTTTGGTTGAATCCAATGAAATGAGTTGATTCCATCTCACCCCACAGTTTGAACTTGTTCTAGTGTTGTTACAGACACTTTAAAAGGGTTGTCTTGTTTAGCTTAAGACTTGCCAACCAAACCCCGAATTCAAATACTTGACTTTTCAGAGTTTTTTGTTTAGCAAGATTATGACATTTAGCAACAACAAATAATCCCCTGGGTGAGTTATTCCATACATACCTACTGCAGGGCTTCTGCAACTTCCTCTGCTACAGCTGAATAGTAGGCTAGCTGGATCACCGCTCTGAGCTAAAAGCACAAAACCTTTTGCAGAAAAGACCTCAAAAAGACACCTAAGTCTAGGTATTCAGGTTCCTTCTCTGCAGGTGAGAAGAATTGAAAACTCCAAGCTGCACAGCTGAAATCTGTTATCATCAGAGCCCAGCCCTGAAAGCCTAGCTCTGCCCCTAGGAATCCTGATGGAGACTTAAGTGTGCAAATGTGGGTGCATTTGCCTGCACGATGACTGAGCATCTTAAATGTAAGAATACTAAATGAGGGGTCAGGTTCACAAGCAACAGGTGTGAATTGTTTCAGCGAGGCCACAATGATTGGTATCACCTGAGGAGCTGGTGGTAAGTGTTAGCACCTGCTGTAAATGGGTGTGGGCAGAGACCAACCTATCTAACAGGAGCCATCACAACTGCTCCTTTAAGACTGCAAGGAATTACAGGGTCCTTTCATTGTACAAATGACATGACTTGCATGCCTCCGCAGGTAAATGTGCACTTTTCCAAAGAGCACTGAAAATGATTACAAGAAGCAGCGTTTTTAATTATGGGTCAATAGCCTGGTGCAGCTCACAAACCCTGGGAAACACCAGACAGCCACTTTAGTACTTTTGGGAAAACTGATTTTCACTGATATGATTGGAAAGCACTACTTAGGGATATTAATATCCTTACCATTTTGAAAAAACAGAATCCTAATATAAAATATTTCATCTTAGTATAGGTATCTTTTCCATTTTATCTCCTTGTTTCAACATTAGAATTGAATTACCTTTTAGAAAACTTAGCTGCTGTCCCTTTAGAAACACTGCCATTGCAGCTGGGTGTGTCGGTGGTTCTGATTAAACTTTTATGCCTGTAAATATGATCTAAGAGCCCAAATTAAAAATGAAACTCAAGCCCCACGTTTGTAAACATTATTAGACGTGTTCTCTAACACGATCTGAAAACATAAAAGCATAGTGAGTCTTTGTTCACTCATTGCTTGCTTTTTCTGTATTATTGCCACTTTCTATATAAGGGCATCCAGTAGTAATAGTGGCACATGGCACCTTCTATGAGTCAGGCTGTCTTCTATAATTGAAGTTGCCAGTGCAATGCCTGGAGTTGATCACTGTGATACAGGGTTCTTCTTTTGAGTTATGTCAGCGGCTGTGTAACTCTAAGCATCAGAGATGTTTTACAAAAAACAAAGGCAAGTGTTTTACATTAAATCTTAGAAAACTGTATATAATAATAGTCTACAACAGGAAAATGGCCATTAAACTGTTGTAATAGTTATGAAATGTAGTAAATATAACAATTCTAATGTTTCATATATTTATGATATTAATCACTGTATTTATACAGTTGTGTTTGTATATATATATTCAGTGGCACTGTAAACAGTTCTTGGAAAACACACATTAACTCTTAACCCATTAGAAGTCATTATAGTAATTTTTCATCCAAAAAGTTAAAAAGCATCAATGTATCATTGATGAAAAGAAAATAACCTTGGACAATAATGCACATTTTGACATTTTCTAAGGTAGCAATCAAGATGAGGCATAACAGAGGATGCTGTAAATTTCAGTTTGTTTTACATTTACACCTATCATGATACAAAATTTTAAACATTACATGTAATTAAATAATACATAGTTTATGAAACAGAGTTGATTTAAGAGATCCACAATGCACAAAATCTAGTTAGTATCTAATGGGAGTTCCCAATAATTTCTATCTCTGGGACCTTTATGGAAAATTTAAGTTGGTTTCTCTTTAACATCACATAGGCAAAGTAAGTTTGAACTGAATTATCTTTTTTTCCTCTGTATAGAGCTGCATTTAACTGGATAAAACATTATTATATTTATTTATGTTTTCCATTGCTGGACATTCATCCAATAAGTCTTGAGCATATGCTTAAGCATCTGGTAATGGCATTTTGTGGGGCAGGGAAACTCACTATCTATATCCCTCAGTAAACAAAGTGGTTCTAATTTTTTCCATAGTTAAGGCAACTATACTGATACATTAGACACACCATATGCTTTTATGTTGCTTCCTACAATCTAAACAGTAAGAGTGAAAAGCGGCTTCAAACATGCTTTAATCTTCTTGACCACTTAGGAATTTCATCTAGCTGGTAGAGAATACTTCACTTTAACATGGTTTACAACTTTAGACATAGCTTGTTAGCTGTCCACTAGAAAAATAAAGTATGTATTGGCTTGAATTTGAAGACTGACTATTTGTATAATTTATCAGAAAAAATTAAACAATCAAAACCAGCCAGTCAGATTCCAGTGAACAAAATTGAGAAAAACAATAACACACACATACACAATTTCTGTGTTTTCAATTATTTCTACCCCATAACTTAAGCTACTCAGACCCTTGTCATCATTCCCTCTGTATCTTGGGTGGGCTTTGTCAAAGGCTGACTTCAGACATTGTAAGTGATGACTTGGTATCTGCCAATTCCAGCATATTGTTTAATATTTATTCTAACATATCACATAAACTAGAGAGCCATTTATATTTGTTTTCTGTTGGATAAGGCTGTAGGTATAAATGACAGTGAACAGAAATGCTTGCGCAGTGGCTGCAAGGCAATACAGCTACAGTGGGCAATGCCACAGAACTGCTAGTGCTGTTAAAATAACAAGTGAGGAACTCAGGGCTGGATTGCTCCCATTTCCAGTTACACTGTGTTTAGAGGATGACTTGACAGTGCTTTTGGTGGTTGTGGTGTCAATCTTTTTCACAGTTGGTTTTGGTTCATTTCTGTTTTCTGGATGGGTTTTCTTGTCCTTGAGTACATCTGAAAACATGAAAGTAAATGTAAGATTAATGACACATCTTTTAAATAGTGGCTTTAAATTCTGTCTGTTGTGGGAACATGCACACTAGTCTGAGTAACTGAGCTATGTATGGAGAGCGATGGGGCACCTGTATTAATGTTTGCGTTGGACCCAGGGTGGCCACTGGGTCCTCAGCACTCGCTGTTTTGCTCAGCTGTGCTGTTCTTCACTACCTGGCCTGCTCTTCTTATAGGCACAGTCTGAGCAGAATAATGGGTATTCTGCATTGCAGTGGCTGGCCTCAGAACTTGGTTTTCTCTCACGAAAAGTACCTTCGGTTTCACCTGAGAGGGGAATTGGCTCACGCCTTAAAACACGACGTCAGGATTGAGTGGTTTTGTAACAAGCCCCAGTGAAACACCTGTTAAGTTGTCGAGTTGCTGCAGGAGGAGACCGCAGAGCATACTGACTTACTGCAACAGCCAACTTCCTGGCTGCGTTCTGCTTTACCACTACCCTTAACTTTAAAGAAATATGCGACCTTTGATATGGCAAAACAACCTGGAAAGAAAGATTGCCGACACGAGGACATACATAGGAAATACAACATTCCTTGTTCATCAATATGGGCAAAAAAGTACTACAAAAAGAAAATGCTTCTAGTTTTGTTTCATTGTTTTTCCTAGCAAATACAAGGATTTTTTTTTTTTTTTAAGTATGGAACAATATCACTAGGGCTTTTTTCTCCCTCCAGATGCTTTTTGGGGCAGTTCCAAGCATCTTTTATATAAAGGACTAGATTCATAAAAAAAGTAGTAGTAGTAGTCCTTTATTGCAAAACCATGGATTTTTTAAAACGAGAAAATGACTGATAAGGGTCTCCAGTTATCTTGACATTCCAAAGCTACATGCAAGCATTACTGAGATCATATTGCCCTTGAACCCTCTCACTGGCATTGTGGGAGAAAAAAAATAAAAATCATTATTTACTCTGGTGATGGGATGATGATTTTACAGTCAATCTGTAAAAGCATACCCAAGTGTCTGGCAAAAGAGCAAATCCCTACCTGAAAGAATTTATAAATTAACAATAATTGTTCAGGTCCAAGTTTAAAGGATTTGTGGTACTAATGAATGCAGTGCACATACACAAGAAAGCAAAAGGCATAGATTTGTAATGCAGATTAAACAACAGTCCAATCTTAAAATAAAAACTCTGAATCACAGAAGCAAGTTCCTGGCAGAAACTGGAAAGATGCAAAGTATTCCAGAAATGTAAATGCAATCTGAGATCATTGTCTGCATGTCAGTAGTTCTGAACAACCATCAATAAACTCACTTGATAATAAAAATGAGCTATGGTATTAGGAAAGCACACGTTGTTCCTCTGCCAGTATAAACGGGAAAAGAAATGCAACAAATTCCTCCATTCTATCATAATATCAACATTAATCCCAGAGGAACCTGTGATTCCTAGACCTGACTCAAGGGTGACTGCAGAGAAGGGACACTGGTTGTCAAGGTATACAGGGGGAAAAGGGTAGTCTGACACTGCTCAAAATTCATTACAGCAAAATGCAGACGTAGTTCCCTTCAATTCCGACTTGCAATGGAGCTAACAGAAAGGAGGGGGAGAAAAAGCATGCTCTACATGTTTAGAAAATATCAGCATTCTGAAGACACTTAAAGAAAAATGGACAACCTTCAGACTGTCATTAAAGTAAATTAAGAATAAATCATGGAAATAGGTGTGTTCTGACACTGCCTAGACTCCTTTCCATCACTGTCATTCTCCTTTTCGACTGCGGGAAAGGCACTATTTCTCTGCTGCCTCTTATATCATCCCAGCCTGCTGACTTCAGCTCTCTGGGGCCAGCTGATTAAATTAAGACCTCACTCAGGTAAATCTATTCCCCTCTTTCAGTTGGCCATGTCCAGCATTGTAACTTGATTGGCGTCTATAAATCGGGCAGACTGAAATGTATTAATTCGTTTATTTTCTTAATATTGACTTAACCAAAAATCTAAGATAAGATTTAATGCTACCATTGAGGCTGTTGGTTTTTAAAAGCTTTCCTCTCAGTGACTGCTTAATGCACTACATAACAAGCGTTAAATAATACATTAGAAAATTCTGCCTTTATCCTTTCCATGGGAAGGACTACATTCTGAATTCTCTCTCTGTCTTTACAGCAGAGCATCTTCTGATGCTATTCATGGCCAATTCTAATTTGGGATTTAATTGTGCAAAACTGGCATTTTATTTAAAATGATCTGTTTTCTCTCTTCTTAAAAATAAATAAAAATAGCCTCAGTCCTAATTCAGTTCAAGATCTTTTTCAATTCTATATTTAGTTTTCAAGGCACAAGTTTCAGCAGCGTAAAGATTTCATGTTTTATGCCAGTTTCCTCAGAGTTCCTGTTGCTTACTCACTCCAGGGTTTTGGCTGAGAGACTCCAAGTTAAATGAGTTTTTCCTCTTAAATCTTTTTCTCAGAGTCAGAGATGGTTATGTTCAGTCTACTACTGACATTCAAAAGGAAAAAAAATAGTGAGCATACTTAAAAAAAAAAGTGTCAGTGTGAAGACTAGCACAGAAATGAAACTCCAGTCTCAACAAAGCAAACCCCAGGTGTTCAATACCCAGGAAACAAGCCCTCAGAGTATGACTTCTTAAAACCAAACAAACAAACCCCACAACTTTGGTTCATTCTAATATTTACCTTCTGCATTTTAAAGGCTTTATGGTTCCCAGTTAGAAGCTTTCTCCATCGCTAGAAACTTTCTTCCCATCATCAGTCCTTCTCTCCTTTCCAGAAATGGAGTGGTTAAAATCTTTCAAGGCTACAGCTAACCTCAGGCTAACACATCTGGTGGCCTTTTGGACACTGGCATATGAATATTGTTCTACACTGTTTATTTATTGCTGCATCACGATGGTGATACAGCTTACTGTAGTTACTACTGTGCTGTCCCCTTATCCAGGCTCCCGGTGTGAATATCCAAACCCTGCCAAAAGAGGTACTTAGTGAAGGCAGCTGACTGCCCGAGCAGCCTTCCTGAGCAGCCTTTCAGGACTCTGGCCGAGGACAAGGTCTGTCAGGGTCAGTGGAGATGGCTCAGGGTCCTTCCAGGGCCTGTGATCACCCGGAGTGCAGGGAAAGCTCAGTTAGTGCAGGGGACTGAGCCCTCTTCCTTAGCTGAACTTTCATCCATGTTAACTGCTGTTAAAGTCACATCTTGACAACATAAACAAAGCATATAATGAAAATTACTTGACCTTGACGTTTAGAACATTTAGGATTATCTTCACCTCAAAGATCTAACCACAGATTGCTACCCAGTAATGCATGTGCTACTCAGATGGCACTGAACTTCTCATAAATACTTATATGGATCAATACTATTCCTCAGAGAGACTAGCTTATGATAAAAGGGAGAGTCAAAACTGTCATTGTCCTCTCATTTAGGAACAGGAAATCTCCCCTATAGTGCGGGCTGAGCATGCCTTTCCAACACATTTGGTGAGTCACACATTAAATCACACCTTAACCTTAGCCAGTAATGATACAGGGGCAAGACAATGTGATTAATAATTTTTTAGGTTATTAACAGGTTATCTGACACAAGTTCAAGTCATATTAGCACCCCAGTTGCTATTTCCCTCTCCCTAGCCTAAATGATTTGCAGTTTGCTACTGATGGGGATTATCAAATATGTAACTATTTATTGGTGTACTTGCATGCTATTGCTCTCTAATGAACTGTATCAGCAAGATCTACTTAACTGTCTGTTGAGGTTTCCTATTGTCCTGCCAAGGGATGATGAACAAGTTCATTTACTTAACAGAAACCTCTTTCCATTTTTGTCCTTCTCTTGATCTTACTTGAGCTCAGTCCTTTCTCTGTGACTGCAAATGATCAGTGTGACAGGGAGTCCTTCCCTGCAAGGATCTGCCATTGCCACTGAGCCCTCCTCATCTCCCGCCTGAATCATGCTTAATGCTGTCTCTACTGAGCTGAAGGGTAAATGCAGAGACCCCCTAGACAGGCTCCTGCTGCTACCGACAGAGAAAAAGTATTTCTGGAGCAAAGGAAAAAGGCAGGAAGGAAAGGGCAGTTGAATGGGCTGGTTTCATATCGAGGGAAACTGGATTAGTTTAGGGGAAGCCTGTGTTTGAGCTGCCCCAGCACCTTTCAGACCCAGCCCTCACTGCCCTTCACGTCAGGGCTGAGCAGAGGCCCCTGCCAGGCTCTGCGTTGTATGCCAGTGCAAACACTAAGGCGCTCGTGCTTGGGGAAGCAACGTGCTTGTGCCTCAGGACCTCTGTTCTGCAGACAGTATACTTGTGATTAACCAACAGCCATGGTGCCTGCAAACATCTAAGGCTACAGATCATCATACTGAACAAGTGTACAACCCCTGTGAGGGAGTTCTGACTTAGAACAGGGAGATTTGCCAGACTAGTCCTGTAAATGTCAATTGTAGCAGCCCAGTTTCTAATAGAGTGGGGCACTGACACCAGAGAATCGATGTTCATAAATCCACCATGCCCACAACAAAGTGGAGATTTTGAAAAGTTTCCATCAGTTTTACACCATGAGCTGCTGGGGAGAACTTTCAAGCCAGCTATTTGGAGAGGAGAAGGGCGGAGAAAAGAAGGGGAGATTGTTTATTTCTGCTTTCCTGCATTAATTACATGAAGTCAGACCTGTCCATTTCTTCTTAGACTTTCATGCAAACACTGTGCTTTGAAAAGACAGACTGCCAGCATCTATGATAGCAAATTAATGCCTTCATCTTGAATGCCTCATCATGGTTGTAATGATACTTATAATGCAGGTCTAAAGTGAACTGGTCAGTACCTGCATTTACTCTCTACATTGTAGCTCAGTTGCTTGATAATTTTCACTTCCATCACAGGCTTGGTTTTGGCTGACAGCTTCATAAGAAAATTAAAGCTAGGTGCAACTTGGTGGAACAAGCTCTTAAATTACAGTAGATGCTGCAGTGTTATTATTAGCTTTTTATCACCTCTGGTTGCAAAAGCTGAAATTACTTTTACATATTCAAAGGAAGGAGCTTTGAAATTGCAAAACAATGCTGTCGCTATAAAATGTACCAACAATTTCCATATAATCTATTATCCTGACATTTAAGAACAGCACTAATTATTTCCAGTTACAGCTGCAGCAGACAAATGGAAACAGGAATGCTGTGGAAATGGGAATGTGAGAACTCCCGAAGTGTGATAACTTGTGATGCAATTCTCCAAATTCTGGAGTCTGTTATTGTCTGCTATATAATACTTGTCAGTAAAAGGCAAGTGTAATATATCCCTTTTGGATCCAGAAGAAGGGAGTAATTAACAGCTCTGCAGCCTCCCATGTGTGTACTGTTCTACCTCTTTCTGTTTCAGCCTGAGAATACAGTGTCCATATAAGTCTTTTCCCCACACACCTTCTTCTGGAAACTTGGCCTTAGGAGGTAAAAATATTTAAGCAGGAAACACAAGAACTACATAAGTTACCACTGAATAGGTCACTCTCCTCACTTAACTATTGAGTTGCATTAGGTTTAGGCCAGTGCCTCCAGAAGACCTGCGGGACAAGATTATGAGGGTTAACTGTTGTGTTCCAGTTTGGTTCTGCAATCTTTCTGTTCCTCTTTTTAAGGAGCGTGTGACTGAAGAGAAGCTGGCCTTGGGGGGGATAGTCATAAATCGGGACTAGGATTATCTACGTCCAATTTTAAATTCTGCGTTAAACTCTATGTGATCTCTGGCAGATCACTCCTCCCTGTAGGCCAGTGAGAGAACTACTTTATTTCCTGCACATTTTGCGCATTTTGGATGTAAATTCTTCAGGCTGCGAAGAACCATACCCACTCTCCTCAAGAAATAAGAAACTGAGTGGATCTTTTAGGAACTATTGTTATAAAAAAATAAAGTCAAATGCAAGAAAGAAAGAAAAAAATGCAGTAAAGAAAAGCCAGGAACAACTGTGAGAGAATTTGAGATGTCAGGTGCCTGGAAGCCACACTTAGATGAAATGGCAACTCCTTCCCCCATTCCCAAACAATCTTCTTGTCTATAAACATTCAAATGTAATATATACATATAGAGAGAGAACAGGACATTATCTCAGTCATTGTGCTCCAAGGAAACCTGTCCCTGTATTTGTTTGGCTTTTGATATACAGCTGCCATAGCAAACCCTGCACGATCTTCAGGAGCCACAAAAAAATTCTATTAGCTCTGAGGGCTAAAAAGTAAACTCGCACGTATAACTGCCTCAAATCCTGCCACGGTGAATGTCAAGATAGAACAATCCATCTCTTCCTCGGGAAGAAATAACCTAATCTAACCAACCCTGTGTGATTCAGCAGTAGTTTCATTAATCAGTCAGTCATTTGCAAGAAAAGGTTTTGTCATTTTGTTTGTATTAATACGGGACTTATTCAAATGCAGACAAGTTGAAAGTATAAGCTTAAAACATGCCAAACATCTTTTACATTTCCTGGAAACATCTGTTTTTAGTATAGTGCTAGGCACATGTTTGTGGTTGCATGTTTAAGCTTGTTTAGTTTGCCAGATACCTTGTACATACTGCAGCACAGCTGACATGATATCCTGAAACACAGCATGGAAGTATCTGTAAAACATGATGTTCCCAGTAAATCTGCTGAACTTTCGTTGTAACTTTCTTGTAATGAAAGAAACAACTAAAAATCTTTGTGACAGCCTTCTGCCATCACTGTATGGTGCAATTAATTAGTTAAGTTTAGAAATTCTGTACATGCTTCACTGGTAATATCCAGAAGACTGAGAGCGATCCTGATACCACATGCCTCACATGCTCAAAACTCCTATTAAACTTAATGGGAGTTTGGGGGGATGCGAGGAATGCAGGATTGACCTTTATGGTTAAAGATGAATGTGTGCTCTAGACTTCAAAGATTAGGTGCCCCTGCCAGTCTGGAGTGTGCAAGTGATCAGCACGCCAAGTGCTGAAGGCATCTGCTAAATATCACGCCACAGCTCAAAGCTGTAATTAAGAAAAATATAAACTGGCTCAAGGAAGAAAAATATTAGTAATAATTGAAAATGCTTTGGCTGTTGCTTTTGTCCTGATGATCTCATTAGTTTTGGTTACAGAAACAGTTCTCACACTGGCTGACGTGGGGCATGCTTTGTTTGTGCTCTCATTCTACCCACATCTTTCCTAGTTAACTTTTATTGCTCAATACAAAGGTCAAATCGAAGGCTTAATTAAATTGTATATGGGGAAACTATAAACTTATTTTGGAAGGGAGTACAAAAACATTTAAAGCCATCCCAACTCCTCTCCGCCAGACACTCCTTAATTTCTCCAGAAGAAACAGAGCATGTGTTGTTGGCACTCTTTCCCTTAAGGGGAAACTGCACCTTTTCTTGCTTGAAAATTTACGTTACAAATATCCAGTCTTTTCATAAACTGCTAATGGTATTTGCAATTGACATTTGTAACGAGGATTTTAATTTAGCTCTGTAGCTCTAAAGCTCCATTTTGTAAAAAGACTGGATATGATCTTACAGTAGCAGCAATGTAAGTTCAACTTCCAGCAACGATTTGATCTTCATCTGCTTAACTTTAAAGAGAGATTGTACCACCAAAATAAATACTATTTCCCACCTGCTTGAAGACAGACATACATGCCTCAGTCCTGAGGCCTAAAACTGAAAAGCAGCATCTCTCTCATGAAAAAACTCACAGGTTGTATATAAGCACCATTTACAGTTTCTCTGTGCCACAAGAAAATCATGTAGCTTGAGAGGAAGGTCAGGTTTGAGTATGCTACAGTCTGTGCACTAGCAACACCAATCCCCAAGGAAGTTTAGGCTTCCATGTGACAAGTTAGCTGCCAGAGTTGGGCGTTTACACACCACTGAGATTCTCAAAGCTCCCGTCCAGCTGTTGCCTAGCCCTAGGAGCATCACAGTTCTCTAGATCCTTCTGTTTCCATCTCCAAAAGCCCTACAACCCACAGCTCTTGTGCCCTACCCAGTCGGCAAAGATACGCAGAGACTGGTGTCTCTCAGACTGAAGCAGGCTCTGCAACGTTGCTACATGCTCTAACCACCTGGGTCTACCCTGAGTGCAAACTGGCCCAAAATACACTGGAAAGAACTACTCAAATTAAGTAACAGGGTGTCAGCAAAAAGAGAAGAGACAACAGAAACTGCCCAGTGCCACCAAGTGAGGTCCCTGGGTGCCTCCACGAGGAGGTGCCAGCGAGGGGCAGGAAGATGGACGGCAGTCTGCTTAGGGAGCCACACGCTCACTTTTTAGCATAAGCAGATGTCATATCCATAAGGAATGGGCAGGAGAAAATAAACCACGGAAGAGTTCCCCTCCCACCAAAGTGCTCTGTGACTCAGGGCAGAGCCCGTTTAGCTCACAGCTGCCTTTGCGAGGCAGGGTGCATTCAACACATAGGCTTCAAGCAGCCCAACTAAACCCCTCAATATAATAACCACAAACAAGGCATCAACTTCCAGCCTGGCAGACACAGAAAAACAATCACAAACATCTCTGAAAGATGTCTGAAAGGTTCTTTTCACCCTGCAAACATGCTGCTCTCATCATTCCCCACTCTTTAAAATCCAGTCAAATTCTTCCAGATATTCCTGTTGCTCCCTAAGAAACTTGGGCAGACGTGATTCTTGCTGCAAGGTTTTGAAGTCAACAGATCCCCATGGCGGTAGTGAGGCTTTGAAATGTTTCCTGTATTTCTGTCATTTCTTGAGCACAGATAGAACCTTACACTAAAAATCTTTTAAAGAAATTCTAATAGGTTATAATCGTAATTGATGTTTAATTATAGAATAAACATTGAAATCACTTCAATCCACATATCAACTGATTTCTTTTAATCTAGATGACAGAAAAGGATTAGTTGTAATGGTAAAGTATAGTTTCAGTCCTTAGATCAATCAGTAGGAAATATTTGTTTATTGAATCTTTCCAGGATTTCATTTCAGGATTTCATTTCAGTCAGAATTGAAATCAAAGGAAACTGTGGCAAGATATTATCCTGGATTAATCATTTTAGACTTAATATCAAGACCAGTAAAGAAAAACATCACATCATTAGGCTTGTTTCAGCTCTGGTATAGGAAGTTTAAAATACTCTTTTCTCCTACTCTAGTTTGGCAACTATTCAGCATGTATATCCTCTATTTCACTTTGCTAGGTTTATCTGGCCAACCAGAACCCCCCCTCTATCACAGCTGACAGTTATTGACAGAGAGGATGATTAGAGCGATCACTCTCCTGAATATCTGTAGCAAGAAGAACATGTTTCATGTAAAAATACCAAACGGCTTAAAAGCATTATCTTATTAGTAGCATGCAGGGAAACTGATGAACCCTTATCACATTCAGCAGGATGACAAATACCCAAATCAACACAAACGGAAAGGAGATATACAACCAGGGGTAAAAAAGAAACTTTTCTAATAAAACATCTTACAAAATGAAGCCACCCGTTAGCATGTGCATAAGACTATGCTCAGTCACTGTTCAGGCTGTGGAGCAAATTAAAGAAAGGAAATTTCTGTTTGGAGCTGGCAATGATCCCATTCCCCAGTTCTGTTTTGGGAGGATATGAACTGCTCCTTCCAGTTTTCATGGCAGACATCTACACCAAAATCACCAGGTCTGAATTTAGCTAGTCTGCTAACACTGAGGACTATACATCTTCCCCCCTTTTCAGGGTAATGACACTGCCTAACTTAATATTGGCCAGGGTTCTCCCACTTAGACATGGGGATAAAACACTTCTGCCCATAGCCCACACATCGGATGAGAACCCCTTGAGGTATTAACTCCACCATGAGAATAATGAAAACACCATTTTGAGAGTAATGAGCAACGCATTGGAACTCAAAGGTCTGCAACTTTCAACTGGCTTCTCTCTACAGTGAGGTGCTCAAGCCTGACTGCTCACGTGAGGCTGGCAACCAAGCCAGTGTGGTTCCCAAAGCTCTTCTCTGGGCACCTGCAGCACCTCTCCAACAGACCGAGCTGAGGGGCTGAGGGAGATGATGGGAAAACGTAGTCATTTTTAAGGAGGAAGAAGTTGGAGAGCATGAAGGCAGCAGGGTTTCTGCAAGTGACTGGAGAGGAATGGGAGACTCAGATCAGTAAATGGAATAATCTCAAACAAATACATAAAGGGTAATCTCTGCTTGTTTCTACACACAGAACTGGCATGGACATATGCAGAGCATTTCTTAGGTGACTGAGCATGTGGCTTGATTTCTGTGTGTTTCCATGCAGACAAAGAAGCTTTGACAGGCACTCGGTCTACTCTTTGAGATTTATCAGTTATTGCCAATTTCTTTCTGTCATAAGAGCTCTGATAAAGGGAAAAACCCGCTGGAAGTTCATGAGAGCTGACACCATGTGCTGCAATGGATTTGTTGGCACTGCTGCAGTCTATTATGCAAATATACATCAGTGGACTTTGTAAAACATAAATTATGTAAATGCCCATTTAGCGACTCTTCAAAATGCAGATTACTTGCCTGATGTTTGGAGACAATTAACATCTCTGATGTGGACCTGTACTCAGGGACTGCTGTGCTACAGCCTGCAGATGTCTTGGCCTAGCAGATCTTATTCTGCACGCAGACTCAATCTTGGTATGATGGACTTTTGCTATAAAAGTCAACTGTGTCATGATCTACTTAAGCCGAGTATCACTGACACCACAGGTTTTAAGAGACCCTTCAATTTACTACTGTAGCAGTGCTCCGAAAGATCTGATCTGGAATTCAGGTATGCACTTGTCCATTTGGGATTAAGAAGGGTTTTACTTTTTAATTAAGCCTGTATTTTAATTGATGCATGCCAAGTGTCTATATGAAGCCACGTGTCTCATTCTCCTGTGGGGGTAAGGGTTTGAGTCCTGGTTCTCCATCTCTGCAGTCCTGTTCCTGGCCCTGGGTGAGACTTAAGTCAAAGCCAAAATGTAATCAGCATAGAGAAACAGGACTTTGGGCTTGACTGTGAGCTCAGGCTGCAAGCTTGACACAATAGGCATAGGTCAATTCCTCAGGGTGCTTAGGACTCACTAGGAAGGCTGGGCTACCACCTGGGAAATAAATCAAGTGGTTAGATTTTAAATTTTTTTTTTAGAGCACACTAAGCATCTTGGATTGCTCTTAATAAGCTCATTCCTAGCATCTAAGATCTTACAAAAATCCAGGCTTAGCAATATATCTTTGCTAGAAAAGGAAACATCATATAATATCTACTTGGGTAAAGAATTTGGAGAAACTAGGTTTTCAGGAGTAGTAAACTCAGCATCTGTTGGACTTCATTAAATTCTTGTTTAACTTGAGTTGAGATGGGTGAAATTAACCTTTATACCTCAGCAGTGCTCTTCCTATTTGAAGCAATTGAATCAAAGTAGCTCACCAAGGGCATCTTTCTACTTTATAACTTCAAAGAACATTTATTCAGAGATAGCATGTGAGGATCACATAATTGGAGCCAGCTGATGGAGAAAGGGCTGCATACTGAGCTAGCTAGGGAAAAAAAGTACCTAATTTAAGGATAGATTAGAGATCTGAAGCAAAGTTCATAAAGACTGGTGTGTTACAAAGCAGAGATAATAGTTTCCCAGACTGGCAGAGACAGTGCAAGGTGAATGGAAGAGTCTTTCTAATCACTGTTTGCTGAGTTGTATTTCCTGAGCCATGAACCTGTTTCCATAAAAAACAAGGAGCTCAGAAGACAGTTTGCAACCACTCAGTTTTCTTTACTAGCCTGTTTAGGCTCTTCAAGACATGGACAATAATTTCTGTAGATCTACAGTAGCTAAGCATCACAGGGTCATGATCTTAATTGAGGCATTCATGCACTACTGTCAAATCAATCATGGGAAGACATACACCTTGATAATTAAAGGACAGCGAAGAACAACAGTGCACATTTTTGATTTAACTGAAGTCTAACATTTACTGGTATCCAGAAGAGTAACCAAGTTACCAGCCATTTAGTAAGGTTGCAGTCAAACCTTAAACTAGAAGCCCCACAGATTTGTAGCCATCTAGTTACAAATTTAGATTAAAAACATTGAAAATAATTATAAGAGATAGGACTAATCATTTCACTGAACCTTCTCCAACTGCTGTGTGTTGGGATATGCACTAAACAACATCCCTCTCTTACTGACTTGCTACACTCGAGCAATGTAGGCTAATGACATCTTCAAAGCTTAAAGCAAGTCAAGACAGGCTGGTGTAACAGGAAATAGGATATTCTTGTGATAGGTCACCGAGCTGTAAGAGCCCGTAAATTCTGACATAGCTATTCCATAAAGCAAAAAATATTGTGAGACGTAACCGAGGAACACCCAGAGCATTTATTTCTAGCTATGGTGTGGGAGAAGAAAAGGCAGAAGAGACAATCTCATACCTGTTTCTCTGCAACAACTTGTTGCACCTCACTGAATATCAAAAGGCAGTTTAGTTCTGCCATTGAAAGTAAGTGAAAAAAAAAATGCTGTGGAATGGAAGTGGTCATGCAACTCTAAAAATAGGTTCCTTGTAAAATACCAATCCTTGTTTGCCTAAGGATTACTGTAATATCGTCCCTTGAGAGAAAAAGAGTCCCTTGTACATGGGCTGATGCTCAAGCTCTTCCCCCTACCATTTCCACCACTTTCTGTTAAAAAATTAGAAGCAAATTGCTTACCTTATAAATTTTAATCCTTACACCAAGGTGAGTTTGAAATGGAACTGTGCGAAATGCCTGAAGTTTGCTTTGGACCTTACTACTACTAACCAGTTACACAGGGGTGTTTTTTGGTAATAGGTTTTGCTTAAAACTGAGCATTTGTCAGAGCATCTGAAAAACAGAAATAATTTTACTAAACTGTCTTGAACTAGTGAATCAGAGCACGGCAGAGCATGGGCAGGCAGGAGACAAGGTGGGCACACACAGCTCAGGCAGGCGACCCCTCTTTAGCCAGACAGGATGGTGGGATGGGGCACACGGTGACAACCTCCATTTGCATTAAAACTAGCAGGGATGGGAAGGACCATGAGAAGGGCTCACCACCGGGGACAGGGAGGCTGGGAAAAACATGCACCGCCTGACATTTAAATGAGACAGGGTAACAGAGAACACAGAAAAGCCTGAGGTTTTAGAAGCCTTCTCTGTCTTGGCTTCACTGCTCAGGTTCCTGTGGCTGGGTCTGGGGAGTGAAGCATTACCCTGGTATGAGAAAATCAAGTTAGAAAGTGTGTGGTCCTGTTGGGATGAGGACCAGTATTAGGGCTGCGAAGGCAGCTGCCTATGGGAAGTTGTAAGAACTCCCTCACTGAAGGTATTCAAAGCCAGACTAGGCACACGGGAACGGTTTTGGTATCCACACTAGAGAAGCTTCTTCATCTCTGTTTTCAATCTTGCGCTGATCTATTCATTTTGATGAATCTCTTTCATGTGAATAGCAAACGAAAATGAACTATTCAATCAGTTTGTGACTAAATTTGTAACTATCTATAAAAACTGAGGGTGAACATCTTGTAAAAGGAATATACATTGGCAGCTATTGCTGATGAAGTGCTATCAATAGGCATTAAAGCTGCAAATGGCAAGGTGTTGGCAAAGTGAGAGAAATTGCTGCAGAAAGTAAAAAGCCAATCTGTATGATGAGCAGAGTGTACGTAAAGTAGAGCAAATTACCAGACACACAGACATGAGAGTACAGAGGCATGGGAGCTGATTAAGTCCTTGTGAAGAAATCTTGAAGGCTGGCCAGTTCCTCCTAATGCTCTGGCATCTGTTCCAGCTGCTCAGCTAGTGAAAAGAGCACTGTCTGTGATGTGAGCGTACACGTGGTCATGGACCACAGGGAGACGATGGATATGCAGCACCATGGCAAATGGCTGCTTGGAACTGCCATCCCCCTTTCAGAACAATCCTGCTTTTCAAAGCCTCAGTAATCTTGGATAAATGCCAGAGGGAGACTTGAAAGGCCCAGCTCCTGAATTCCTCAGTGAGGAATAAGCTGGGTGTGTGGCTGGGTACACTGTGTGTCACCGGCACCTCGAGGGTGTGACAGTGGGAGGCTCTGCTGCTGGGGTTTTACTTTCCGAACACCTTACCCTGTACATTTGTAACCTGAGAGAGAGGCCATAGCTGGAAGACCTTGTAAATCCATCGACTACTGTTTTTCCTTAAAACCAGAAGCCTCATTTTTATGTATTTTTCACTTTCTGGGTTTTCAAGACAATCTTTTTCCCCATTTCTTTTTAATTAAGTATAATGGAGCCCCGATCTTTAATCTGCTAACTAGAGAAAAAATAAATGACTTTCTGAACAAGAATATGCATTACGGATCTCTACTAGTTCAAATGGTGGAAACCTGCAGTAGCTAAGCATCCTCAGGTGTTTTGGATTTTTTCCATTACAGAGAAAATATGGATCATTTGGGGTTTTTCTCCAATATTGTTAATGATGGCCTGTACTAGGGAAAAATTAATTGTAATGGGACTGAATTTGATATAACTGAAAGTTGAGCTTGGCTTACAGTCATAAAGGGACCGATTCAGCTCAGGGTTTGTATTGGAAGATTGTTCTCTGCTTTATCTGCTATCCAGGAAAATTTCAAGACAGAAAAAAATCACAAAACATGACCAAAAGTCTGATTTACATGCCCATTTGAAAGTTACCAGTGCTTTAATTCTTCCCTTTTATGAGATAGTCTCCTGAAAATGAAAGCTGAGTAGGCAGAGGTGGTCTGTTAAAAATTCATTACCATCTTTTTGCTTACATGTTGAAAAGGAAACCCCCCCAAATTACAAACGTGACTGCTTTAATTGGGGATTCTGGGTGCTGAAGCAATGGAAATAATAAAGGATGCATGAGATTTGGATTGTTACACTTTCATCAACTTACTTTCTTCACGGCTCTACAGTAGAAATAATAAGAAAGAGGCAATTGCAAACATCAGCCAAATGTGTCTAAGTAAGTTGTCTTGTTTTCAGATAAAATGAGCATCTAACTCCCACTAAAAATCAAGACTGAAACGCATCCCAAAGAAAATCCAACAGCAGTCCTGTAGCGGGAGCAGGGAGCATGACGTATCCATTTTCTCTACAGTGCACTCACTGCCAAAGCAAGGGAGCAGCTACGCTGTGCCCAGAAACGTTTCCAAGTCGTCTTCCACTGCATCTTCTCCAGTCTCCAGCAGCTGATACAGAGGTGACTGAACACAATTCCTTTCAGGAAGGTCAGTAGCTGGGACAGCTTTTCTTGGTGCATACAAGGGAGAAACCACCCTGCCCCCAACATGCCTCACTGCACACACATTGTAGCTGCCAGAGCTTGAAGGCACAGACCAGCAGTAGCACTCAACAGCAGATGTGAACAGTGACATTTTTGCTCTTTGTGTGTGGAGTGGGGGAAGAAGGGGAGATTGTAACAGAGTGTGGGGATGGCATCAGGAGGGGAGGAAAAGTTACAGCTGCTTTCTTCAGCTTCCCAGTATGACCTGTATTTTGGTCTAAACCAGCATGACACACTGAGTTTCATTTTTCTTTTAAAAAGGTCTGGCTCTTGGAATGGAAAGCACACTGCCTATGCAGCCATGAGGCCCTTTTCCACTTCTCTGCACCATACTGTAGTTCTGTCTGCCAACCCGATGCGAAACACTGCTTATCACTGTAAGTACGAGGAGAATCGTGTCTGGCCTTGCAGAGCCCTGAATGACTGCCTTAAGGTCAAGGCACTTGCGAAGCAAGTCTGAATAATTTTCCCCCCACTTCAGCCATTAAATGCTTCCCTTTGGTTTGGATAGCAAGATACAACAGAGGGAAACCACACCTTCAGTGCTGTATAATGCACCCCGCTCAGCATGCTGCTGCCTTGCAGTGCCAGCTGGATGGCATAGCAAAAACCATAACCCAGCACAGGCAGGGAGACAGAACGCCAGCAGATAGACTAGCAGATACACAAACATTTACGGGTACAAAATGCTTTTGACTGAGATGTTATTGTGCCCTTATTTAGCCTTTAAGCCCACAAAATTAAAAGCACACTTTTTCAACAGCTCTGAAACGGCACTGCTAGTACATTACATAACTTCTAAAAGATCTGCCTGTAAAATATGACTGAAAAGTGAATGCAACAAAACCCAAACAAACCCCAGCTTCGCTCCCAGAAACACCATATCCTTTAAATCCTGGAATGCTTTAGTGGTTAAAGTCATACTTCAGTTGAATTCCCAGTGTTTGGGTAAAATTTATGATACAGCAGCCAAGTAATTTATATTCTTATTTGGAATGAGCTTTCTAAATTCTGCTTTACTACAGATGCCAGCCTCTATACTATATTCTATCATTTGCCAGTGAAAGCTTTTCTTTAGAGTTAAGACATTCAGATGAATCACGTTTTCTTTGCATCTTTTTAAAATGAAAGGTTTCATTGTCTCTGTAATTCCCACTCCCCACCCTCTAGTTTCTGTTGCTTTCACTGTACAGAGCCAGACTGTGATATTTATTCCCTTAGTTAACAATGAATAGTACAACATATCAGCGAAAGCCCTTCTGAAATCAATGAGACTTTTTGTGGAGTATGGTACTACTCATTGTGAGCAAGCGTGTTTCAGTCTGGCCTGAAGAAAGATCCCAGATGACATAAGTTGAAATGAATACAGTTACTCACCACTATAATATACGTGTTAGAGACCTGGGCAGATGGGAAACCATTTCAGTAGCTGCCAAATATTTTGACCCCCTAAAGCAGGTAAGAAGGGACCCTGGGAGTTCTTAAATCAAAGCATTACTGTCTCAACACTAATTCCATAAAAATCAATGGAAGAAGTAACTTTTTACATTTCTAAAAAGTATGTTGTTCCAGTGTCCTAACAGATACTACAAACAGTGAATGTGGCAGCACTCCTGGGAAGTACTATTCCCATTTTTCAGATGAAATAATGGAGACATGAAGAGGCTAAATTGATGCAGGTTGTGGTGGGCACGGAAGAAACCTGCAATTACCTTCAGAATCAGCAATACATTTACAACCTTCAGTCCAGAAAGTGATGGAGCCAGATATCATTTCATTCTAACTTCGGGCACTTACTAAAAGGTAATTTACCATATCTAAAAATCAAAATCAAACTGTGTAAGTAATGATATGCTAGATTTCAAGCTCGTAGCTCACATGGAGCTTGTGATTCTTGGCCCACAACATTTGATGAGGGAGTGTCTTTGTTCTATTTGCACGGCTCCAAGCACAATAGTGTCCTGACATAACACGGGGGCTCCAGGATTAGTGAAAACCAGGAATATTAGGAACAGTATAAATCATTTACCATATTTACCTAGGGCATACCATAACCAAAGGTCTGATCTTACTAAGAACAGAATGGGCATCAAAAATAGAAAATCTAGAATGATGTTGAAGTTCCTAAAAAAAATAATAATCAGATGTGATGAGACAAGTACACAACAGCCTCTGCTCTTGTGAGGTGCTATAAATTACAAGTTGGAAGTATCAAAGGCAGTGTAATATTGAGGAAAGCTGTCAGCAAACAGACATGGAACAGTGAAAGATGAAATAGCCTTCCTCAAATTATGCAGCCTCCTAGAAGTTTCACATCTGATGTGATTCAGGTTACAGTGAAGGTCTGATGAGATCAGTATGTGTGTGTGTGTGTGTCCTGTAGTTTTTTCAATACTTCCTACAATGAAAACAAATGGTGCCAGGTTCCTGAAGCACTACTTGACAGACTTATTACAAACAGCTATTTAATTCAAAAATTCTCAGTTTCTGGAAGAAGTCACAAAGCCACCCAACCTGCCTCTAAAAAATGAAGTTACCCAGTGACAACATATGCCTCAGCATCTGGAGATTACCTTGCAACATACACATCAAACCTTGTCTGCAAAGTCTGAGAGAGGCAGTAGTTTGTTTTTTGGCCCACCTGCTACATTAGACTATTATCCTTGAAATATACTGAATGATGAAGTAGAGATAACTTCATGCTTGACCAAGTATACAATGCAATTATCTTTTTAAAGCCATTTGGTACATGTCTAATCTTGCTACTGTCTTCATATTTTTCCCTGTTTCCATATTTACTGATTTCGGAGATTTGGTTTTGCCTTGGTCTATGCTGAGCTATCAAATCTCTCAAGTCAGCATAAATCAACAGCCAGCTCAGTGGCAGGTAGCAGGCACACTGGTACGAAGTGAAGGGTGGGCTGAACTTGGCTGTAAATATCACTATGAAAAGGAAACATCATCCATAAACGTTTATTACATGTTAATGATTCTGGACTGGATTCTGTGAGAGAGGTTTGGACCCAACACTCTCCAGCAGGCTTTGTGCTCAACACAGCTAGAAT
Source organism: Tyto alba (assembly GCF_018691265.1). Lineage (NCBI taxonomy): Eukaryota > Metazoa > Chordata > Aves > Strigiformes > Tytonidae > Tyto > Tyto alba. The sequence continues at coordinate 24,647,147 of NW_024881262.1, read as the reverse complement.
ATTCTCATTTGATCTCACAGGCTTGACGGAGGCAGCAACACTCCTGAACCTCCAGGTAAGACACTTTGGTTAGTACTGTGCTGGATAAAGAGAGAACCAAAAATGACAGAAGATCCCATGCTCAGAGCTGAAGGGGGTGCTTTGGCTGCAGCAACAATGGGATTGTGACAGTGCTGATGTTTGTACAGCCAAAACAGGCAGAAAGGGCTTCTGTTGCCACGTGTGGCACAGACCCAGTCTAGCTGCCAACCTTTGGCGTTGCTTCTCTCTCAGTCTCTTCACATCTCAGCTGCTTCACCTCTCACGTGCATGAAATCATGGATAATTTCCAGGAGAGATGCTGAGGGCATAAAACGCTCATCACCCCCAAGTTTCTGGAAGGAAAATGAAGATTCTTTCCTCAGATATCTCTAAGAATTTTTCTCCTAACATTTCTGCTTTTCTCCACATCCCAACTGCTTCCCCTAATCAAAGCACTATTTTTCCTGTTTGCTCCAAACATTTTTGGATGCCCTATGAGCTAAAGAGAACAGCACAAGTTCTCTTACAGGTAGCATACAGCCTGACACTAAGTCAAAATAACATCTGTGTCATAACAGAGTTCAACCTTTACCTGGGGTGGGTGGTATTTGTGTAGGGAGCCCTGCTGCTGTGCAGGGTTCTAGCACAGAGAACTTAATGGACTACTTACATATAAAACCTCTGCACTTGTCTTGCGTCCAAAACAAGAGAGAACATATGGTCTGACTCTGAATAATTCACAAAAATGTTAAGTATCATCTGTTTTAAAAGACAAAAGGTGGTTAAGATTTATAGGGAAGCTGAGTAACCCCAAACCTCTCATCAATATCCTCTCTCTGTAGAAGTGAATGGAATGAACTTTCCCATATACATGCACTACAGGAGGGACTGCCATCCTGCGCAGCCACAGGCACTTTATGGCAGTAATTGGCTAGTGGAAGTGAAGGAATTCATTTGTACATGTATAAATGCAGCATTAGGAATGTGCAGTAGCATGCAGAGCAGTCATTTCAATTTTACTTGTTTATGTACCTCTTGTAAAAATAATCATTTATGGTCATTATAAACCTGTTATAATGTAAATCAAATGAACAAGTCAGTATATTATTGCTGTCTCCTTTGGTCTAGTTTATTTGGCAGCTGGGTTTGCTAGCATTGTCAGGAACCAAGGTTGTCAGCCACCCCACAACCTACAAGTAAAAAGGACATTAAAAAGAGGGGAACGCAACACCAAGGTTGAATACTTAAAATGAGTGGTTGCTCATCCGTCTATGTGCAGACAGCAAGAAGTGTAGGGTTGTTCATATCCTCGGGTGCAGGAAAACAAACCCGTGAGGGACACTGCTGGTGGGAAGGCAAAGCCTGCTGCCTGGCCTTCCTCCCTCAAGCCTACCTGGCAAGCGGTGGGGGGGTGCCCCTATTGCATTCAGTGCCCCCCGGACTGCAGCAGCAGCTGTACACCCCCAAGCACCGGTCGGACAAAGAGGAGATGCACCTCATGGCAAGCAGCAGTTGGGCTGCTTCACATCAGCGATAAGGGTTTGGATGGCTGCGCACCGTACGGAATGGTTACGTGCTTTCTTTCCACTCCAAAAGCAAGGGAATTGCAGAAATTCACGTGATATCCATCCCCTGATAATCTGTTTATTTCCTCCTAGGTGGTTGAAAAGGGAAAAACTTCTTTTGGTCGCAAAGTGGCAAAACGAAGAGAGGGGAAAAAAGTGGGGAGCAATGCCTAAATCAAAAGAGAGGCTTGATGAACAAATCTTTCCCTAGATACTTCTGGCATCCCAGCATGTGAACTACTTACGCGTACTGGAGAGGTGCCTGGAATAATCTGGGGAGAAATAAGGGCCTCTGGCTTGCTCAGAGTTAAAAGGATCGTTGAGAGGAAAGCTGAAGGCACTTTTTGCTTGTACCCAGCAAATTCTCTATGCAATGTGATGGGTATCACATTGTGTTATGCACGAGCACAAAAGAGAGCACAGAGGAGCCCAGTCCTTTAATAGAACCTCAAAAATAAAAGAGTTTCGAAAGGAGATTTTTTTTCCCCCCTCTTGAAGTAGTCACTATATCTGCTCAAAAGAGTGCCCATGGGGAAATAAACCTTCAGTACTCTCCAGTAAAAAGTTCTATCACATTTAATCCTTCTTGAAATATAACCTGGGGTGCCAAGTAGGAAAAGAATGGGGACAATGGAGAGGAGACATAGCACAGTACCCCTGACAGCGACCCCGGGGTTTGATGAGTTGTCCTGCAGGCACACCTGGGCGGGTTTCAGCTTTCTGTGGACATATGCCACCGGGCAGAGAAACCTCAAACCAACCATATTTAGAACTTCTACTGCTACCTGCTTCTTCACCTCTGTCAGAGATACAATTTGCACCTGAAATGCTTCTTTCTTGGTCTGGCTCGGAAATGAACACATTTGTAAAAGCAGACAGAGCACCTCTCATTTTTATTGCCTCTAAGAAAAGACGTTATGAGATCCTGCAGTTCTCTGTATTCCCTAGGCAACATTCTGCACAGTGGCGTTTCCTGCTCAGCATCTAGCTCAAAATGAATACAGACAGGTATTTGCTCCCATAATTACCATTTGATAGGAGGGATTATATTCTGTCCTGAATCTGCCATCTCCCTCTAGAGCAAACTTGGCTGGATGACTAGTATTCATTAAAAATGAACTTATCAGTATTTTGACTTGACATCAATTGTTTCCTCCCTGGTAGTTCACACGTACCTTTCCATTTGATAGCATACAATAACTCACATTGGCATTTGAAGTAATAGCGTCACCGAACCTCAGAGATTAACGGGATGTGATTTGTAATTGCCACAGCAGAACACAATGCACACATTGCTAACTGCTGATGAGTGCAATGTTGCACGCTTGACCCCCAAGTGGGAAATGGTACCTACACAATACCACACACCATAGGAGCAGTGAGAGCTGAGGATGAAACAGATAAGAGGGCTGCAAGCGCAGCCAACACGCCCTGCTGGTCCCTTCCTTGCTTGGTACAATTAACTGCTATGATTTGACTGCAATTTCCCTTGAAGGGAAGCACTCTGGTCTTTCTCTTCTTGAGTTTTTGGGCCCAGAGGTGATGGGAAAAGTCCTGTAAATTTAGATAGCAGTGTCTCTGTGCGATGCCTTCTTCAGTGCTGCCTGGGAATGACAGAAAAGTTAGACTGTAAAGGATCTCCTAATGGACATTATGCAACAAACCTGCTTACAAAAATGACACCTCTGACAGAAAGAAACTATCACCTGGCATAGACACATTGCCAAGACCATACAACACACGCAAAAGGATTGCAAACCTGCTGTCCCTAGAAACACTTCTTGTGTCCCAAACACCTCCCTAGAAAATCAGACTTCAAAGCAAAACACAGCATTTCCCCAAGAGAAATGACATCCCTAACAAGCATCTCCTGCCAACTACTGAGAAAAATCAGCCTTGCATATAGCATGTTTCAAACCAGAAGTCAAATACCTGAAGGCGTGTGTGAGGGAACACTCCTCTCCCAGCCCTCCAGGGAGGAGTGTATTGAGACAGGGAGTTTGGTGGCCTGGATGGACCCCACTGTTGTGATCCGGCAGCCAGTCGCTCTGTTTTACTAAATGATTACACAGCGTCAGCGAAATAAAGTCAAAACTCTTCCAGCTGATGTGGTGAACATTTCGATTGAGACGACAGGGGACACGCTGCGTCTCACTGGAATCTAACAGTGACCCACCGGTAGTTCTTGCGTTTGTGGATTGTGGGGGGCAAGACAAGGAACCGCAGGGCCTTCGGCTCAGCCAGGGGTAGCTCCCAGTCACAGACACAATCTGGCAAATTAATCTCCTCTGAAGCCCACTTCCAGCACTGTGGAAGGGAATTTATCTTCTTCACAAAGTTGCAGAGAGAACAAAACCACTTTGTAACCGATAGATGCATGTATACTACAGTGACAAGTCTATACAGTTCTGCAAGCATGTCCTACATCCTTTCCACAGGAAGAAGATTAATCCTGAGGAACAGCTGCTGAAAGGTTTCTAAGAACAAATCTAAGAAATGTTCCTTTTTCTCCTTAAAAAAAGAAACAGAAAAAGCACAGGAGAGATTCTTAGTGTTTGGTGATGACTGACTGGAGTCTTACTGAATCTCCCCCCAAGTTTTTCATGTCAGCATTTGATCAAAGGGCTAGTTTTCTCAACTAATAGGGGATAAATTCTCTATTTTTTCTGTTAAAGGAAATTCTGTATGCAGGGAGATGTAAGGAGAGATTCTTCAATGCCTGTGTCAAACGTGAGAGAAAAATCCTATTTCATAAGCTTCAAGGAAACATGGAAAGTTTGGTACCTTACAAATTTTTTTTTTTTTAAATATAGTTAGCCTCATATTACACAGGAAAATGTTGTGCAACATATTTACTATATGTAAGTAGATCTGCTAGCTGAAAAGTCTTATCTCTGGAATAATTACTTTCTAACCGAAAGCAAACATTCATCAGTACACCAGAAAAAAATCTCATGAATTTGATTCTTTGTTATAAAATACTTCAAAGCAATGATAAACTTGAATAAATGAATTAAGGGAATAGACAACTCTTCCAAAGTTTTTCAGAGATTCACTAATGTACTGAAAACAAGAAAATAAAGTAAGGGTCACATGTGCACTAAAAATCAAAGAGAATTCCACCACGTATTTACAAATATTGTGGGAAACATTTCTTTACTGAAGTTGTCCAAGAGTTTGATTTTATCTAAGCCACATTACTGAAGAAAGCATATTTTAATTAAAATTTTCACCGCACCAAACTCCTCAAGTCAATACTTCCATCCTATTAATGTCAGAGATGCACTTCAATGCTTTGCTGAATAGGGATCATCTGCTGATTTTAGGACGTACCTGCAGTGAATCAGCTTCTACCAAGTCAGCTGAAACCTCCTGACAGCTTGTCACTGTTCGAGAGCCATTCAGATACGCAAGGAGGTTTCCCACCTCCCGCTGCGTTACCGGCGCGGTCTGCACACACAGTCGCAGCGCAAGCGCCTCGGAGCCTTGTCCCACACGCCCTCCTCTCGTTGGAGTCATCCAGAAGAGCAACCACTACACAACCAGTCTCCCACCTTACTGGTACTGCCTAACTCCCGGCACGGAAATAAATGGACAGATGGCCTCTCGGCGGCTTTCAAAGGTGGAGACGGCCCCTGGTGCCCCAGCCCCAGCCCCCCTCCTCCCTGAGATGGGACCTGTTATCCACCTTGTAGCGCTGGCTTTCACAGCTGGTTTGCAACTAGACAGGTCCTCTGGGGAGATGGCTGCACCTTCTGCTCTCCTGCACGGTGACATGAATGGCCACCGTGACGACCTGAAATGCCGGTGTGAGGAGAAATGTGCTCAGCACGAGAGGCTATTTCAGCCTAGAGGTATGACACTGGGAATGGAAACAGGTGTTTTAATTTCCTGACGCAGATGAAACTTGGCCATGCCTCTGCACAGGAGCTGGGAAAAGGATCCAAGAGATCCAGTCTCCTGTAGGAAGGAAATCCTACAGGGCATCTGACGCTCAGCGCCTGGATTTCCTTCACACAGTATAAGCAGTATCAGCAGAAAGGTGATCCTCATGGAAAGCCAGAGCAGTGAACAGGTTGCTTTGGGCTCACATATGCACCTTTGAGTGCTACTGACACTTGTATAAGTGAAAAGAGAATACTTCTTTGGATAGGGAATATTTACTTAAATACAAGTGAGAAAAAAAAAAAAAGCAAGACAAAAAACCAAAAAAGCAACAACAACAAAGCTGTCTTAGACATGTTTACTTTTGTTTTGTTTCTGACAGAAGACACTAGCAGACACTAGCTCTTATGTCATCATTAGAAAGCTAATGGATGAGCCTGGAAGTCTCAGTAAGCTTCTCTTAATGAAACAGAAGAATTAAAGAAAAAAAAAAAAAGAGGGGGGATGCACAAAGTAAGTTTAAATTCCACTGAAAGGGCAAAACAAGTAGTAATAAAATGTTTCAGTCACAACTATTTGCATGCACAAGATGAACTGCTACACAGAAATAAAAAGCATTTAATTGCAGCCACCTCAAATGTTAGTTCCTATTTTGTATGAGGAAAGGAAAAGAAGAATTGAACAGTTTTAGGCTGAATGACCTTTTATTTGTTTCAAACCAGCTTAAAACGCTCACTAGGTTCAATGGAAAGACTCTTGCCACTTAGCTTGGAATCAAAGATTTTATTATTTTCTTAGATGCGAATATACAATCCCTAGGATTTCAGCCCTCTTTCTTTTCAGACAGCCAACCTTTCTCTCCCTTGTTACCAACGCGATAATTGTTTTCTGCCATTCTGTGATCCTGGACACCAGTGTATGCACACACACAGTGGTTTGAACGTGACTGTGGTAGTACCAAAACCTTAGCTCAGCACAGTACATGCTCGAAGTGGCTGTGTGGCACACGCCTGGTGCGCCTGGTGCTTTCACACAGATTCCTGTCCGGGCTCTGTGGGGTAGAGGCAAAGCAGCCTGCCTGCAGGGGCACCAGCCTGCAGGGGCACCAGCCTGCAGGGGCACCAGCCCTGGGGCCAGAAGGGCTAGCAGCGTCTCGCTACCTGTCAGGATCGGGCCCACACATTTTTGAAACGCGGCAGCACTCCTCATTGCTGGTCTGTAGTGACCTAGGAGGCAGCAGTTCACAGTTCAGACACAAATCTGGCAGGAAAGCTGTAGCCGACTCAACAAGCTGCCTTGGGAAATGTTGCCCTTTTGCAAGCCCATGCTGGCAATTTTTGAGGTGATGAAACCGTATGGCTCAGACAGTGCAGCCATTGTTTACTTTTATCATCACTAATACAGAGAAATATAGCTTCAGTTGACAAATCTGCTGAAAACATTCACAGTTTTCATACCATCTACTTGAAATTAACAGGTACCCTTCTCCACTTAACAGCACTGCAATGTGAAGTAAACGACTGGGACTGCGGAAACTCTCAGGTGAGCAAGAGCTCTCAAGTTCATAGCAATGTCCTCATACTCGTGTCCTGCAAAGGTCTATTTTGTGTATGTTTTATTCTGGTAAAACATTTTGAAGAACAGTTTAGTAGATAAATCAATTTTCTCTTGACATGGGATTCTTCTCTGAGTGTATTTTTTCCCATCCTTTTGTCTTACAAAGATGACAGTACTCTGATAAACAAACTGGCTTTGTTTAATTAGTCAGGAGCATTCAACAAACATGGTTTCAAACTTCTGATTCCTCTTTCTTAACCCCCGTAGCACATTCAAACCAATAACTCTTGAACTATGGAAATCCAAGACCAGATTTTTGTTCACTAAGCTCTAATAAAGTCTCTCTACACAAAATTTATATACAAATCCTAAAACAGACACAAAGTATGTGATTTTAATGGTCTGAGGTCATATTACTGTAGGTACATAGTTCACCATTACATGATCTGTTGGCTGGCTTATTTATCGAAATACGTGATACTGGCTAATTTTGTTTTATATGTCTGAGTTGGGCTGGGGTGAAGGTCAGCTGGAGAAGACAGCCCGGGGCTAGGGGTGCAGTTACGGTGGCTGTTAGTAAGTAGGGAGAGACAGATGGAGAGCAGCAGTCTGCAGCCATACAGCCTGTGCCTTGGGAACAGGGGAGAAGGAAAAACCGAACGGAGAGCACAAATGTGGCTTATGGGTGAGGGCACAGGAAGCCCAGAGGAGATGTGCTCTCCAAACTCACCTCCAGCAGCAGGAACGAACAGGGCAGAAGGAGCCCCGAGCCAGAAACAAGTGGCAGAGGCAGAAGAAAGAACTGAGAAATAAAACCCTGGGAAAGCATGTGGGGCAGCACTGGGGTGAGAGGAGACCCAGAAGGCAAACGGAGGGGACAAAAACGGAGGGAGGCAAAAAGAGGGATTAGAGAGTTGCCAACAATAAGGCAACTGTTGTCAGAGGGTGGTGGCTGTGACAGAAACGCTTCAGCCGTTTGATCCAGCTAACGCCATTTAGAGACTTGCCTTACGCAGGCAGAACTGGGCACGGGGCCAGGACAGAAACACAGAGCACAGGCCCTGATCTTGCAAACCTGCCGAGCGTCCTTCCTGGGAACAGCGGTTGGCTGTGGGAGGAAGGCTCGTGGCTTCTGCCACACGCAGGCGCTGGGCTGGGCTGCGTTTCACCTTAATGCCAAGCTAACTCCCAAGAAGATGTGATGCTCAGCACCTCTGAAGTTAATGGTATCTGAAATGCCAAGGGGACAGATTTTTCATTATGATTTTATTATATTTCCTTCAGCTGCTGGAAACGGTCTGTTGCGGATATGCTTGGGTACTCCCAAAAATCCTATCTGCAGCTATAAAACTCCTTTGAAAATTTGGCCCAAAACACAGATTTGCATGCTTGCATTCTCGCCTTGAAGTCTGAAAATGCAGACAAAGCTCCTCAGAATAGCGTTGGGAGACTGGCTTAAGTGCAGTATTTCTGAGAATGCCGGCTTAACTACGGTAAGAACTTTTCTAGTCAGGATTTAAATAAATAAATGCATGCTATTATCTCCACCTCCCTGTATCATATATGTTGAGGTACTTTGTGCTGAAAACTTTTCCCGAGTAATTCTGAAATGGGCAACCCCGTGCAATGATACAGCGCATGCTGGCACTGTCATTTCCCAGACTACTATTAGACTATGTGCAAACCGGTCTGCAAAATAAGAGGAAAAGATAATAAATTAGGCAAAAAATTACATACATATACACTTGTCTGCAGAGAAGCAGGTAATGGAGTTTTATTCCCTATAAAAGAATTTTAGTAAGATTAAGCCAGTCTTTAAGACAACATAGAAAGCATTGCAAGGAATTACATGTCCAGTACTATAAGATTTTTGCATGCGCATGCAAATACACAAATACACGTATAAACATTAATTTCTTTGTGTATGTGTGTAACTTCAACAGCTACAAGTTAAAAGATCCCTAAAAGGTAGAAGACTTGTACTCAGCAAGTGGGTTTGCCATTTAATATCTATAAAGACTTGCTACAGAATCCCTTTTTCTTTCCAAAAATCCTCATGCAAAGCACATTCAAGCCACCCATTTAAAAAGAAACTGTCTACTTGAGATAAGCTGCTCCCTACACATTCCTGCATTTATCAAATATGACTTAACCGAGAAAACAAAATGAAAATCTATTAGCTGCAATTCAGAGTTGTGACTGCAGTGTAATGGCTTCATTACGAGCAGGATGATAAACATTCCCAACCGCAGGCTCTGTTTCAGAAGCAGCTACCAAGCATAAGCCTACACTTTAGCAGCAGCTCTCCTCTTTCTTCTGTGTTGCACTCTCAGCGACACAGTGCCTGGCCGTAAGGCAGGGCAGGGGCCCCAGGCTGGAATTCCCAGGAGGTGGATTCCCTCCCCTATCCCTGAAAGATTTCCCCAGAGCCTTGGGAGAATGAGCCATTTTCTCTGTCTCTCCACTCCCAGCCTGTATATGGGAGCACAGGTACTCTGGGAGAATAAATGCAGAGGAGGGCTATGAGGTCCTCTTTTATTATAGCCACAGGCCATGCAAATACCTTAAGACTGCAAGGATTTATGCCATAACATAACAGCAATCCTTGTTTTCTAAGAATTTTCATTAGACCCCCCGTAAGGGGTCTGAAGAGATACTGCCATGGTTAGGGGAAGTGGAGCTGTTTACTGTGGACTCCTCCTTTTGAGAAATTAGAGCTATGCCTCATTAGACTATGATATGGCCCAATACAGACAGGATCAAAATCCATCCCTTCACCCCAGGCCCTGTCGTACGCTGTTCACTCCTGGCCTGGCATGTGGAAACGCCAAGTATAGGGCCAGAGACTGGTGTGTTTAATATACTCCTCTGATTTCAAAAGCAGCAGCTGAAGAGACGACCCTCATATGACGAACATGTTTAGAGTGAGGTGCAAAAATACACGTAGCATTTAGCTGCCTTACACGCACTCAGTTTGTGTTTTACTTGAATTAATTGCTTAAAAATCCAAATATTAATTTACTAATGTATTTGCCTGTAAACTAGAAGCTTTCACAGCAAACATGGGCAAGTTATTTACTACCCACACAGAGCTCAACACAGACCTTTAATAGTAGCTAGAAGGCCAAGTCCTGGGCCAAAACACCACCAAGCTTATGTGCTTTACAAATACAGAGTGAAAAAACCTGCTCCTAATCTGAAGAACAAATAGGGGATTTATTCAGAGAATGCTAGAGGGGCTGTGGTAATGCCAGCAGACTCCTGCAGCCGTCCTTGTGGAAAGTGATGGAAGTTCAGACTTGGTATGCTAAAGCTTTTAGCCTAAGCCAGGGCAAAAAGAGAAGACAAGAAAAGAAGGCAGAAGCTGCAGGAGGAACTTTAACCTGCAGGGTTAGAGCTGACCATGGAACAGATCAGACTGCTTTAGGTAAACATGGCATAGAAAAAGGCCGAGTTTAGACCCTGTCTACCCCAAAACACAGTGACAAATTAAGTAAAACCACATTCTCTCTTTGTAATCTGTTGCTTTATGTTGTTCATTAGATAATAAACTGTTTCTGCCCGGGAGCAGTGCTCGCCTGGCACTGAACTCAGGCTCACGCTCAGGGTCCCACCCACAGATGCAGAGACATCCTTCCTCTCTTACAGCGTAACATCCGAAGTATGGGGCAACGTGTGGTGCTAGTGGGCTGGCCCCTCCGTGGTGTTTCTTAGCATCTTAGAAATTATAAGAATCTCAATACAAAAATTATTTTCTTTCTTACATTTAAAAAAGAAAACCAAACACTTCTTATTTATTTCTTGTACGCAAAATATGTGTTATTTAAATTTATTTGCTTTATCCTGCACTTTCCATGACTGATAATTTTGGACTATTCCATATTTTTTTTTTTAGAATTAATTCCTCCAGCTCTCTCTGATCCTTTTTGATATGTGGGGCCAATAACATTAGCTTGACAGGTACATGTTGGTTAAGCGCACTTGTACAGCGGGGTTACCTTTCTCAAAATTCCTAGTTCCTGTCACCCTGTGACTTGGGAAGCACAGCCCAGTGTGCTTGGTGGGGAGGAACACAGTGTGTGTCACTAACTAAGGAAAACTGATGCTTCACCTTTGTAATGAATTACATGCAAAAAATGCAACTGAAGACTGAGAAATTGAGCATTTGGAAGTCAGGCAATGTAGACAGAAGCTGGAAAAATTAACGTCCGGTCTGCAGTTTGGGCTTTTGCCACACACTACGATTTCTGTCCAAGAGTGGTTAAACAGGGGGGAAAAAAAACCTTAAAATAAAATCTCTCAAAAATACAGAATCAGCAAATGGCTAAGGAAGTCCCTAGGATATAGACTGTTGGAAACTGAGATTACACTGAGGGAATTGTCAAGAATACACTTGCAAGGTTTTTGTCAGAGAGAATAAAGAGACAGTCAGATTCTGACAAAATTAAACTACCCTTCTATTCCTATATTCCAATTCTAATTTTGAAATACATTTCTATGTTTATATTAAAAAAAATCAAAGAGGGGCTCCTACACAAGCTTGTTTCATGAACTTAAACAATTTGGGCCAGCTCTCCCTGAATTAAGGCCACCAAACTATAGCTGCATACTTGACAGAGGCCCCCTGGAGAACAGACCTTAAAATTTCGTTGGCACCTTCAGGTAGTATAAGATGAACTTTCAGAATTTCAGTTCTATTAAACACCTCTTAACTATTTGGCGCTAGCAGAATTTGTTCCCATTCAACTTAATTTATGCTAATTAATTACTGCTTATTACCATTCTCTATCATTAGGCAAAATCAGTTTTCTGGGAAAAGTCACAATCGGGAGGCAACTTCATTTCAGAATATTCCAGTTTTGAATAGCATTCTGTAATAAAGTTCGTTTATGGAGCAACTCACTACAAATCATTTTACAAACATTATGTGTAGCAGCAGTGGAAAACCCCTGTGCGTGCAGCAAAGGGCAGCGGCCAGCCTGCCCGCAGAGCGCTCCAGAAAGACAGAGGCAAGAGAGAAGGGGGCGGCCCTTTTTTAAGGGCCACAGGCACCAGCCACAAAAAGCTTGCCTGTGCCAGAAAAAGGATAAATGGCACACGTGTTACCAGTGCACAGCTTCCCCCCTGCTCCCCACTTAGGTATATCACAGTAAGGGCTCCTAAGGAGAGAGAATGACAAAGTGCAAGTTGTCTCCAGCATGAGGAGCAGCAGGGGACACAGTCGCGCGTTTGCAGATGTAAAAGGCGGCCGGGCCGGAGCTGCCGGTGTGTGAAACAACAGGCAGGGCCACAACGGGCTGGCGAGCCTGCGAGACCGGGCTGTGGGCTGGACCTTATGAGCTGTCTCAGAGGGGACTCCCGTGTTTTTGGCAACAAGGTATGAGACAACAGGGCGATGATGGATGAAAAGATCGATCTGGGAACTGGGAAAGAAGAGGTCTTGGAGAGAAAGGCTCAGGGTGAGTTTGGTTACGCTGGGTGGGGTCAATGAGGAGATGGAGAATTCCCAGTGAGCTGCGGGTCTGGACCGGAGAAGAAGATTTGTGGGTCACCAGCACCAGAACAGCACTTGCACTTGCCTGTGTGGGTGAGATTACCGCTGCTTAGCTCAACTAAGTCAAAACTGGTTGCCCTGGGAAATCCCACCCATGCTGGTTTAGACCGCTGGCACAGGACACTGAAGTAACTATTTCTCTTTTTAAAATAAGTGCCCTGTGGAGCAGCTGAGGTGCTCTTTAGAGTAAAATCCTGCCTTTTCATAAGTGACTTAGAAGTCCCTTAAGAGTTTTTATTCTATATATGCTTAATAATAGGTGCCTATAACTTTAAAATGCACGTGTCTCAGCTGCTGAATTGTCCCCAACCTTCCCCTTCCCTCTAAGCTTATAGTCTTCTCAGTGAACCAGAGCGTGCAGGAATACAGTATTCCAACTCATTGTCCAGTCAATAAAGTGAAAAATGCCATTTCTGTTTTAGCAGATGGCAGCAGAAATGCAATACAAGGAGCAAGAACGCTAATATAGAAATCAATATCTATTACAGTTTAAATCACATTGCAGTCCTGAAACGATAATAGCAATCCTTTAAAAGCTAATGCTGATCCTGTTTGTATTAGAAATCAGTTCAATGTGTTTCAGGTTTTAATTCTGTTACAAAAATAATTACCTTTAAACCTAGACCCTCCAACCTCAGACCCCTCCCCTCCTTCTCCAGACCCTGTTCCCAAAAAGGAAAACAAACCAACCAGCAAAAACAAACCAACCCAGCCTCTTCCTTCCTCACGGTATGACCAAGAATATGGGGCAGGGATTTTTATAATGGAGATGGCTGGGAATTCCCACGGCACATGTGGCACGGTAAGTGCAGAGGGATTATTCAGGCAGCTGTCTATTCCTGTGCAAAGCCTATCTGGACAGCTACAAAGTATCATGAAGAAAGAAAATGCGTCCTTAGAAACTGCTGACAGAGCAAATGCTTCCTTCTTTGAGTAAAGTTGAAGTCTTCTTATGCTAGAAAACAATATTTTTAATAGAACCAGAAGAACTACGTGCACAACAACGCTGGTAAACCCGTACTCTGTCTGTTAATTGTCTGCATGCAGCCAGTGATTAGCACAAAGTGAAAACTGTTTGACGAATCATTTATATGATAAACAGCAAAGAGCAAACATTGGGGGAGAGCCCCCACCAACCCCTGTGTGTGCTGGGTCACCCAATAAGCCTGATAGCAGGTAAACAGAGCGCGGCATACACACGCAGGGAAGAGAGCCCACAGCCTGACTGGGGCATCCTGGCAGATCGTGACCTGAGCATGAGCTTGCAAAGTAGCTTTAGGGCTACAAGGACTAGAGTGCTTTGGGCACATAGCAGGGGAAAGGCAAATAAATTATATTACCACTACTTCCAGCAAAATACTACATTCAGCATTGGTGTTCACACATCAAGAGAGAGCTTGATAAATTGCATATGGCTATAAGTCGTGAGATTGATTAAAGGATGGGAAAACACATTTTACAGTGACAGTCTCAAGGAGTTCAATTTATTTAGCTTATCAAAGAGAAGGTTAAGGCATGTCTGATCACTAAATAAATACTTACTTGGGGAAAGAGAAACTGATAAGAGGAGGCTTTTCATCCTAGCAAAGGTGCAACATAGGCAGAACATCAGACAAATTTAGGCTGGCAAAAACCACACACTTTTAATAATAGAGGAATGACCCACTGGAGGAATTGCTGATAATTTTAAAATTATAAATGGGTGTTTCTTTAAAAGACATCCTATACCACAAAGTGAAATGCAGGCCAGCTCGCAAAGTTGAAAAAAGCCTAGAATAAAAGACAATTTTTGATTAGCCATTTGATTTTTCATTTCTTCAGCTTCTCGGCATTCAACAAAAGATGACGGGGGTCCCTTGGAGAAGCCCCTCCAGCTGTGACAAGCCACTCTTTGTAGCAGCTGGGAGCAGGGAGCAAAGAGAAGAGCTTGTCAAACATCACGGACCAAAAGCTTTTTGTAAGAAAAAGCCCAGTCAACAGAACGCGTAGATACCCGTGAAACCCTTTAAGCAAGCCCTTGGCTAGGTAGAGGAGCTGCCAACCTGCTGCCAGCCAGCCTGGGTCCGTGCCAGTCCCAGGAGGCAGCAAACAAGCTGTCCTCCTCGCTGCACTCCTCGGGCTGCCTCGTGCCCAGGCGGCACCAGCCGCCGAGCCTCCCTCTTGGCAATTGGATTTGGGACCTTTCAGAAGCACGGAAATGTTTCCACCGTCTGGTGTTTGTGAAATATTTTGGAACTGCAAACCAATTAAAGTGTTTTGTTTGCCCTACTTGGGATGATAAGGGTATCGAGAACATTATGATCACTCCTGCTGTTTTGCCTGCCGGGAATCCCCCCTCCCAGCCACACTCGCTGCGCCGGGCAGGATGGTGACCAAGTCCTATCTTGGCTCTTTTAACCATTTCCGTGATTTGGGGAAGGATTTGTGTTTATTCACGTGAGATGCAACATATTTATTCAACTTACCCACTGATTCTTTTTAATTGAATGACCAGTCTCTATTTCCCAGAATAATTACCTCGGAACAAAACCACTGGCCCGGGACGTTGCCTCTTGCCCAGGGCACAGCTCAGCCCCAAACGCCTCGTAAACAAGAGTGCTGGTGCCATGTACAAGCTCTCGTCCTCTGCCTCTCTTGCTGCCAGCACTGTTTGCTGGAACAGGAGTTACTACAGTTGAATAAACCTGTTTTTTGGGGTAGGGACCAGTTTTTCACTCTGTGTTTGTCCGGTGCTGTGATCCATGACTACAGCTCCCGCATTTTGCCGTGACAGTAATGACAACGTTACAGCCAGCAGTCCAAATGGTTTTGTCCACAATACACTTCATAGCAGAGCTCTGAGAAACAAGTAGCCCCTAATACATGCAATTTTATGTGCATATGGGGGCTTTTATATCCATTGATTTAAAAAAAACCTAACAGAACGTCATTATTAAGAAAATCCAAACTTATTTGCTACAATCTTAGCCTTGCTGAAGTCTGTGGGAATTCTGAGTTTAACTTCATATTTTCTTTTCCTTATCATGAGTCTCATATGGGAGCAGCTGAGATCAGTCAGCTATGAAACTAACACAGCAACTTCTACATCAGCTTTAGTAGCCTTTGGATCAGGACCATAAATGATGATTTTTAAGAAATCTTGACAAGTACCGTACAACTAAAACAAACAAAATGGCTAATAGGTTACATACATCACTTAGCATAATAAACCTCTGCTGATTTATTACGTTTTTAATTATTGCAATATGCAAAAAGGTTAAATCAATCATTTCTGTAGAGGCAAAACAATATTGAGCTCCAGTGACATATCTCTGCAGTGCAGTTTGCCTGGAGGACTAATAAAAACTGATCATTAAAACAACTGGATTTGGCTTTGATTAGAATCACCACAGGATAAAGAGAATAAAATGAATTACAAAGAAGAATTGGTAAAGTAAATGAAATAGACAGATACTAGTGAATACTGTACTTTATTATTTACTAAAGAATTAGAGAGGATAAAAACTTTTAATATGGTCAGCAATGAGGTGTGAAATGCACCACATTAACGGGTTATTCACTGCTGCGCCAGAATATAAAACAACAGGATAAGGTGCAACCAGAGGTCATTTCCATCCTTCTGCACTTAATTACACTCTACCCCATTTAGAAACACAAACAAAGCTTTTAAACAGAACCACACAAAATAATTACATATACACCTATGAAAAATAAAATACTTTGTTAACCATGCTAGACTGAAGATCAAGTGTCACCACTCGCTCCCACCATGACTGCTCCTATCGCATTTTTCTGTACACACTGTTTCACAGCCAAATCTGGTTTTCCTCTGCAAAGTGGCAAATTTCTACTTGACAAATTACCAGCTGTTTCTCTAGCACAAATGGCAAAAATATTTAATAAAAGATCAAACACTGATCGCTCTTTTTTACTGAAATTAGCTGTTCTCCCTTCTCCCTTTCAAATTAGTCCCACCAATATCTAGAAGCAGAGACTATTGCAATTTACACTTAGTGGTTTTTTCACAAAGGACATGTTTCTGGTTTGCACAGAGCATCCAGACTTAATTTAATACTAGGAAGAGAAGATGGAAAACCACCTGCTTTGCTAGGTAACCTATCCTGTTCTCTACCTGCAGTAAGTTGGCTCTACAGCTCCTCACTCAAATCTGGGACCTCATTCTGCAATCGCCAGAAGTCGTAACTTACAAAATAAGCATCAGCTTCAATGCTTTCAGTATAACTAAACTTTAGAAGAGGGGATACTTGCATCATGAAAAATTTACGGTATTAGGGGATCAGGGATGCACTAAGAGGTTAGCTTTTCTCAGGTGCCTTGTATAGCTCTGAATGTGCCTCTAGAAGGTAATTTGAAGCCAGGAGCTAACTCAGCTCTGAATTACTCTTGGGAAGGGAGACTGTCCTGCCATTCATTGTCTCCCCAGGATGTCTGGGGAGAGCCGCTTCCCTGAAACGGGCAGCAAGAATAAGGTTTTATGTATTAATATGAAAAATAAGGGATTTCACATATGACCACGTGGTCTTGACAATGTTGTGGGGACCTTCCCCATGAAAGTCCCACTGACTGAATGCCCTCCTTATGAAGAAGCAGCTGGATCAAGCTCTGAAGACAGAGCTACTTCTTTTTAGACTTCTTGAACCCTGAAGTTGCACATGCACTACATTTAATTTGTGTTTAAAAAAAAAATTACTTTACTTGACTCTGGATCTAGGACAGGAAAAAAAGACAAACGCCTCTTCCCTGAGGCAGGTGATTTTTACCAGGCATTGGCCAAAAGCATAAGATGTGATGCTGGTAGCTGGGATGGAGCTGAAGCTTGTGAGCAGTAGTAGCAGTATTACCTCCTCCCCACCAACATCGCTACCAGTGCTACAGTGCCAGTAAAAGTAGTAATGAGTTGTTTTACACACATTTCTCCTGACAAGGTACTGGAAAGAGCTCATCAAGGAAAACCAAAACTAGCAGTGGTCAACATTTCAGGCAAAAACCCATCCCAAATCAATGCAATAAGCGTAACTCCTATTGTCAGTGCTACCGAATCCACATTGATTGGGTCCTAGCTCTTTTAGCCACCTGGGCATACAGTTGAGCTTCACAGCATGACCCAAAGGTTAGTGATCTGTGACCATTTAAGGCTAGAATTGGAAATAACTAAGCCAAAGAAGTATCTATTGATTAGCAAACAGAGGAGATTGCACCTGAGAGCCTGTTTTCAGAAGGTCCCTTTAGATACATCGACACTAGTATCTACATCCCTTTTTTATCCTGTTACTTAATACACAGCCTTGAAACCCACACCCAAAGCTAAGGCAAGAAAAGGCACCACCACACAGCTGAAGCAGCAACTTCCCCAAAGGCCCAAGTCTCTCAGGGAAAGGTGACAGGTTTGGAAGCAGCGCTCTGGGGGGCAGAGCCCGTCTGAGTGTGCCCAGAGCCCCACGGGCAGTGCCCACACATGACTGTGCAGTGCTACCCTAAACGGGGCCGGGGAGCCGAGACGTCTTCACTCTAGATCAGTTCTTCGAACTCCATCACATGTGCACACGCAGAGTCACGCAGAAATAATGGAAGGGGAGGAATGGGACAGGAATAAATGGGGAGGCACTAACACAGATTGCCTTCTCAAAAACCGTTTTAGTCCTCATGTCTCGCTCCTGTTAGGGAAACAAACAGCTCGTTGGTTCTGGAAACACGCCCAGGTCACTACATGGTTTGTTGGAATGCAGATACCCAAACCTCAGCTACATCTCCAGGACGGCCCTGCTGAGACAAAGGAGACCGTCACCAAAGGCAGGGGCTGAGAATGGCAGAATGAGGCACCTCATCCAGCCCAGCACACAGGGAGCCCGAGAGACACAGAGGAGCAGCTGACCCCGAGCCAGTGACAGCTACAATAAGATACGTAAAATATATTTGACAATATTCAGTTGCTTAAGGTACAAGTCAGACTGATTTTCACTGTTCTTATATTTTGTTTCCACTTTTACATGTACCACATTTACAAGAAAATACAATGCAGAGTAAGAGATGCTATAGTTATATAGCAACCAAAGAAGAAATAAGAGGTTATGAGAGAAAGCCAGAAAGCATACGCTGAGTTTCAGTGAGGGATCTCTTGCTTCCTGTGATAACAGCAGATAAGATGAAACATTAATATTTTCCACAGCAAAATAATGACTTGCTTTGACAATAATAATCTACGAAGCATATCCTTCTTACAGCACAGCACAGTGTCAGCTCTTAGACACTGAACTAGATCATGAGAACAAGTGTTACTTTTACTCTGCAAACAACCTGCAAGACTGCAAGCAATGCATCTGATGAAGCTTTGAAGTAGATAAGTACAATTAATGTCAGCTAATATATTTATGTAAAATAGATCTTGTCAAAAACAATACAGAAAGCAAAGGAAATCCCCTAGTTTCACTCTGTAACAAGACCATGTTTGATTGATAATGATAATTTCATCATTGTTAAGTTCAAGTTTTTATATGAGGTTTGATTTAGTGCAGCATAATAGTCTGGTTAAAAACACATTAATAACAAGTCAACTGAAAAAATTAAAGTGCTAGCTTGCCAAAAGGAGAATCATTAAAAGATGTTTCTAATGGGGTTTCCTAATGAATTGTTACTAGTCTCCCTATATTTTTCAACACTTTTATCCACTCTCCAGATGCAAATAAATGATTGCTGTTACCAAAACCTGTGAGTAGCCTAGCTCAATAAAGAAAAAAGGGCAGTTACACTGAGGAATCCAGATCACCTATCTCATTCAAAGAAAATATACTTGAATAGAACCAAATGTGACCTTACAAGCACATTTGAACGTGTTAATCATTGATCATCCTGATCAGAATTTTAAATTGACTGCAGTTCACTATGTCTGGCCTCCAAACAAGACTAGAAATGTGGCAGCTACTTGAAAGAGAGGCCAAATAAAGCAGAGTTTATGTAGGACTTTTAAAGCTTGTATTTTTTTTATTCCAACATTAAGCATACGGATCCACAGAGATATGCAATTCCGAATACCAAAGGAACTGTCATTGAAAGCAGTATATGAGTCATGAAAAAAATATTACTGCACATTTTGTACTGTACATTGTAACACACACTTTGTAAGTGGCCACAGTGATGCCTACTGCAGGAAATACTTTCTTCTGCCTCTCATCATTTGTTTCTGCCTTCTCACGTGCCGCCATCTCTTTCACAGTACTGCCAGTAGTGAATCTTTATCATCTGCATTTGCTGCTGAATGGGAGTATATTCATGTACCATTCTGCAATTTGATATGCAACTTGAAGATGCCTCTCCCACTCCTTGAATTGTTCTAATCCTCTAACTACATGAGTTGGCATAGTAAGAGCTCATCAGTTGTTCTTTGTTGTCTGAAACCAGTGAAGTTAAGAGTAGCATGTGGCCTGACTTGTTTGGGAATGACTGCCATGGAAATTGTGAAACACAGTAAGATTTTGATGTGATTGCTTTCCTTTCCTCCCCTAAACCATGTCTCAAACCTCTCCTAATTCATCCTCCTCATCCATTATCTTGTACTTTCCCATGTTGCACCCTCAGAACAGCTTCATTGAATTTGCTGTTGTACATTTTGCTTCTGAAAAAGGCCACGTACAGATATGCATGTGAACAATACATCATAAACACTGGTCGATCACATGTGCTGGGGTTAGCTGATAGCCAGGTCTCCGGGGTGAATTTACACAAGCATATCTCCCTGATTCTATGATCTCATTTGCTCTCCTGGAAAATGTTAAGCACAAGGAATTATGCAGACCACAAAATGCTGTGTGAATGGAGGTCTGACCAGGGAAAGCTTGTGTTTTCTTAATGAGCGCCTGCTGTAAGAGATGCTGCCAATATCCTGTGCAGATGACACCGGCAAGAGAAAGTCAAGTATTGATTGGTGCCTCGGGGGTGCAGGAGGAGTTAAGGGCCTCCTGAAAGCACAACCCACAGTAGTTCCTTGGAGACATGTGATTTGCTGGCAATAACATTATCTGCACAGTCCCAGTTACCCGGATCCACAGTGCCACCGAGCAGAACCAGCAAGAGGCTTTCCAGAAACAGAGGTGCAAACGAGCATCCCATTTACCAACCCTGTCACTTTAAAGGAGCTACAGATTAAATAAAGTCCAACTTGCTGTTTCTGAGTAGGCAGATTGTTGTGGGTAAGACACTTCCTACTGTGTTGACTTCTTAAATCTACCAGTGCCTGCTCAAAAAGAGCTGAAACTGATTATACTCAATGTGCTAAATGTCACTTAGTCATGATATGTGAGGTTTCTTCCTGCCTCCTGTGGCTTGGAAGAAAAGACTGAGCTATAATTTTGTACCAGTGAGAGAAAGTTCGGTCACCAAAGGGCCAAGGAAATGTTGCCAAGCTGGTGAAGATGGCAGGAGGTGGAAAGAATGGAGAAAGGAAGAAATAATACATACTTCAACTGTCATGAAACCTTTAAGGAACTACATTTAAAAAACTAAGGAGATATTTTAGGGAGATAAAACACTTGCTAATGTGATGCTTATATTAAAATTGTAGCCAGATTGCATAGTGGTATAAAACATGTCACTGAAACTAGCATTTCCATATTGTATGTTGTGAATTTTGCCTTGAGGGCAGAAAAAGAAGCAAATTAAATGGGAGATTTCCACTCCCCCACCCCAGCTGAGTTTCATGTAGTTATATCAGCAGGCTTACATATCAGAAGGCATACTGGAAAGTGGGTATTTTTAACTGGATCAATCAGAATCAGACAATTCAGTGTTTTTTTGACTCTTCAATGACAAGATCTTAACCCAGGGAAGGTATTTTTAATTCCAATCGAGTACTATTTAATCTTGGTAAAATGCTGTGATATTAGGCACTGCAAACAGCTCACCTGCAAAGCGACAATAGTATTTTATTAGTATTTGTTGCAGTAGTTCTCTGGGAGAAGCAGCTGTGAGGGACAGAGAAAGGAAAGGAAGGAAAGGTAAGTGGATTTTTTTGGAATGAACCCAGTCACTCCCACTCACCAAAGATGGGATGCCAGGTTGACATTCCTCCTACTGCCAGGCATACATAGTGACCCCCTCCTGAAGGGAGGCAAAGACAATTTTAACTGGGAGTTCTCAATCCAAACAGGAAAGCGCCCACCCCAACCTGGTGGGGGGCCCATTACTGAAACAGGTTCCTTTCATAATGGTTTATGATCAGGAGAAAATGACTAGTCATGCAGACAAGATGTGCTCAGGAGCCACATACACTAGTAAATACCTGATTTCTCTTACACTCAAGCATAAAAAAATAATAGCAACAAAAAGACCATAAACAAGCTCTCTCTGGATTAAGTTGACACTACTTGCAAATAACTAGTAATAAAATATCTAGATACTCTGGATTATTTTCCATGCCATTCTTTGCACTTGGGAGAAAAAGAACAAACACTGGGCAGGTTCTTCATGGGTGGTGGGGGAGAGGGCTTAGGGTGGCAGCAATTACAGTAAAATTGTACAAAAGACTAATGGGTATGCACCTCCCTGTGTGGAAAGCTCCGAAGCTGGGCAGTGGCTAGTAAAACGGCTTATATAAACCTCAGACCCTCTTAAATATAGAAATGTTGATAGTAAAGATGAGGCAGTTGTTTTGGACCTGAGGAGAAGTTCTGGCAGCTCTTGACCTCTCTCAAAACTGAATTCTGGTGGCTTCTTCAGTGATTCAATGTCTGTTAAATGATTTAACTTCCCCTGTGACTTAAAAAGATATGTTTGGCAGAACACAGTTAAAATAATACTTATTTCTACGCTAACCTTGGGTTAAACATCCCCCACACCCACAAAGAAACACCACCACATCAACCAACCCACCCAAAGTCAGGGGCCCTGTGCTGCAATCAGTTTACCAGGTGGGAAAACTTCACCCCGACATTGCAGGGACCAGGCAGGGAGAAGTGCCCCACGGGGAAGGATGGGTTATTACCCTGGGAAACAGTTTCTGCTCGTTGTAAGTTAGAGCTGCTCACCGTTTCGTCTGTCGCAGGAGCAGAGGCTATGCTTTCTTCTTTACCCAGGTCAGAAGATGACCAGGATTCCGAATTAGACAGGAAAACTTCAGCCATACTGGTGAGAGTTTCCCATTTACCTGGGTGTCATCTTTAAAATCTAACCTTTGAATGATCAAAAACTTTAGAAAAACCACTCAAAGTGTCTTTTCCAACATAGAAGAAAGAATCACTCTGGATTTTTTGACTTAGCTGTGAGCATGTGAGGCAGTGTTTACCAAAAGCCTTCCTGACCAACAGCATTTTCTGCCTTTCAGCAGTTTGTGACCCTTTCATTTACTGCTCGCTCATTAAGAGCCACTGATACTGGCAACACAGAAAGACTCGTTATGAAGAGCTGGCCACAACCATCTTAAAATGTCCTTCAAGATGGATTGTGTTGTTTCAGACTTAAAAATATCAGTGGCCCATCTGTAGTAAAGCTAGCTGTGTAATTATCATCGATTGAGAATTAAATTGGATATGCAGTGGTGTGAACCCTTTGGGACAAGGGTGGTTACAGCATGGGGGCAGTTTGCCACAAGTTTCCTTGGGCTGAGGTCTCCCCCTGCAGTCCTCCCTCCCGAGAGCCCCAAGGATGCAGCCCGCGTGCGGGGGACATGCAGAAAGCTGGATCGTGCAAAATAGGGCAGGTGATGCACATCTGTCACGACTGTCGGGTGTCAGGCCACAAAACAGAAAAAGGCTGTTGTGCAAGATGGCAGGATTTGTCCTGGGGGACAGCCTGGCCAGTCATTTGGGCACCAGCACCTGGGCACACAAAATTTAGCTCCTCCACCATTTAGGAGATGTAAAGATACCAGAGTTAAATGCAAAACAGCTAGTAGGGGCAGCAGCAATCGTCTCATCACAGGAAAGCAGGTGTCACAAGCTGGCCAGGCTCCCCAGTGAGCAGGACACGACACCAGCAGTGCTGTAGATATGCTGCCGTGTCATCTGAGCTCAGAACATATATGCTAGACCGGGTATCTTCACAGCATTTACAGTCTTACCTTGGGATTACAACACTATTACATACTTGGGAGCTCTTGAAATGCCATCCAAACACACCTAAATCAAGACTTGACATTTGTTGCGCATGTCAGGAGAAATACCACTCCTGAACACATGCATGCTCAAGATCAGAATTTCCTGTTTAACTTGGGTCAAGTCTTAGGAACTCATTAAGAGAAGCACATACTTATCTTTATTAACCTTTTACCCTGCTCAATCCTGAATTCAGATCCTTTTCACTTTCTTTCAAAAGATATTTATCATGGTAAATATCTCAATTTTATATCTCATCCTTTTAAAGGTCAGGGTACAATGCTGTATTTATAGAAAAATCATAGTTATCAACAGCTAACATATGGGATGTACTGAATAACAGGAGTCATGTTATTTATATCATATTTACTGAAAAAGTGTTTGCAGCCTCATTCCTCATACTGCTAGGTGATGCACTAACTTACAAATTAAACATTAACAGTAATGGCAACTGATTTACTAAATAGAAAGTATAATGATTCACTAAATTACAGCAGCACCTGCTGTTACATATTGGCATTTATGAGACCCATATTGATGAATTTTAACACCACAGTGTGTTAGAGATACCAACTAATAAGTTCTACACTCAAATCAATACAGCTCATGAAAATCGGTAATAATTATTCTGCCATCTAACAGAGAGGCTTTCCACTGGTTGCAACAATATTTGCCTTCATGTTCCAGGCTGTATAGTTATGCCTAATAAATTCAGACCAAGAGAGGCAACGGGACAATCTGAAGTTCTCCTGTGGAAGCAAAGCTCAGCAGTGAAGCTGTCCTCTGCCACAACTTACACTTCTGTGATGGCTCTAGCCCATTCCCACTGGCCACTGGTTGGACAGGAGAGTGACTGCGAACCCCAAATCACTCTTAGGTTTAATTTATGGCAGTAAAGCTGCCCCTGCTGCAACCTGTCCTTTCTTGGTTTGTGTTCTGATGGGAAACAATGGGCTTCTAAAACTGATCTGGCTCTTTAGCAAGTGATTTATTTCCTGAGATGCTGCAAGTGCAGCTACTGTGCTAGCCTAATGCTAGCAGATTGACCTCCCAGAGCTGCCTCCCATTTTGTCCATCTGCACTGCAGCTCAGGTAAGCCAGCTTCTGTCAGAACACAAACTGCTTCATAAATACAAAGGAAGAAAATAAAATACATGAGAGACAAGTTTGGTGGTTTTTTGTTTTTGTTTTTTTTTTTTTTTTTTTTAAAGCTTTACTTTTTCCCCAAGAGAAAAAAAAAATCATTATGGGGTCAGGGTTGCATTTGAGACCAAGTTTCTCCCTTTTACCTTGTCACCTGAGCTCTATGAACCATCTTAGGAAAAACAGGAAACACTTTAGTGAGTGTCAACAGAACATTGACATCAGGGCACCTTTTGCCTCTAATCTGATCACATGCGTTGGCCTAGATATCAAATATCTAATGTGTACTGCTGTCTGGTGGTTCTGCAGTGCCTCCAGCAAATAGATTGGTACTCTAAACCCAAATACCTCTATTGGGAGAGAAAACACTCCTGTCTGCCTGAAGGCCAACAACTGCTTTTTCCTCTTCTTTAATGCAAGATCACCTAGTTCAGAGGAAAAGGTTGCTGGGGATACAGTGTGAGAACTCAGTGCTGCTGATGATATAATGAATATATCTCTTCCTTCAATTTCATGGCATTTCTTTTGATCAGTCTGCATCAATCTGCCAATTTTCACAGACACTAAGAATCAGATTCAGATGTGCTCACTACTTACAGGATTGGTTCCTTAATTGCTGTACATTGGCCTTTTAATCTATTAAAAATCTGAACAAAGGAGAGATAAAGCTAGTTGTTTTACAAGTCTTGAAAATATACACTTGAAACTCAGTAAGGCTATATAACATGAAGAAGCTGCCTAACATGTAGACAGACAAAACAGCTTTATACAGTGTACCGCGGGAAGCAAACGATGCAGTTCTCCCTGCAAAACTGACAGTCATCAGATGGAAATGTCATTTCAAATCCTCTGTGCTGCCTCCCTCCAAATGTGCCAGCCAATGCTGTTAGAAGCACTCAAGATTGCAGGCCAACCAAGAAGTCTCCTAACGATCACCTTATTAAACTATCATCTGTCATTGTAATTTAATTATTTGGTGCCTCGACCATTTCTACTCAGGATTGTTTTTCAACACCTGTGGTAGTGGATCATTTACCTAGATGGCATTTTATTTAATTTTTACAATTCTAATCTAATCTGTGAGCTAACAGAATTGTTTTAGCTGTCCTGAAGTCAGAAGCACACAAAGAGCTTCATTAGAAATCAGCCTCTTCACCTTGCTGATGTTTTAGGAAAAATTTACCAAAACTAAGTATTCCTCTAATTCCATTTTAAACTCTCCTCTTCAGTTAGACTGACTGAAAAGGATAGTGCTCCTTTATCACAGTATATTTAAAATAGGTATTAAATACAAGACTATGCATAATTTTGTTTTATGACAACATAAAACCAGATCTATATCAATCTTTGGAATGCTAGATGGTTTCTCAAATTACTTGATATTTAAAGAAAAATAATCTCTTCATATGAAGTACCTGATGACACAAACCAGATGTGCCAAGCCCTGCCAGACTTCCTTACATGGGTCATTATGTAATTTAGATAAAAATAATCCACATTAAGGTAAGAGCAGGCAAAACATCCTAGACAGACAGCACAGGTATGTGTGTTTATAAAAGTCACCAAAAAAAAACCCCACCAAACCTAAAACTAACCTAGTTTAGTTACACTACAGTTACATCAGGAAAGTGTGTCTCTCCCTCATTAAACGGAATTGCTGTTTCCCTCCTAACGAGATGATAATCATGACTCAAGGGCCTTTGCCTGCCCTCGCTTCCTGGTGGGCGAGCTTCACTCCTAGAGCCAAGCTCTGCACACCCCTTATTGATCCCAGCACAGCCAGGCTTCCAGCTGGGCCACTAACAAAGCCGGGGTTACGGAGCACAGCTCACAGAGCAGCTGATTTACCTCTTGAACTTCCTGGTATTATTGGATCTTCCAGTGAAGACTCATAACAAGAAAACAAGGGCAGATGATTAGCTCTTCTGTTTCTCCCCCCAGTTGCAGCTACCCAGGACAATCAAGCACAGAAGCTCTGGGTCATTCCTTTTGCATCAACTTGCTGAACGACTACTCTGAATCACTTTAGATCTGTAATAGGGAGAGTGCCCTTCAATCCTATCTAATGCTATTCCTCTGCTGAAGCAAAAAGCACCCCAAGGGGCATTCGACATTACCTGTTGAATTGCTGTAAAATTACAATTTCCCTCTTGTTATCTGTTCATAGGGGGTCTCTTGACAAAGCCCACTTGGGCAGGGTTAAGTAATTTCTGATGCCTCCCCTACGGCTGGTTCTTTGGAAATCCAGCCACACACCTGCAGTTAGCATTAATCACAGATGCCAGCCTGACTCCCACAGGCCTGGAAGTCTTTGGCAGCTTTATGAATTAATTATTACAGCAGGGATCTCATATCCAGGGAATGATTAAACATATTTTTAAGGAATATAGGATCCAGCTTCCAACACAGGTGATAGAACTCTTACTTGCACACATTTACCTCTGGCAGATTTGTCCTTACCATTTTTTTTTTTTTTTTAGGCAGAACTCAAATGTTTCTTCTAAAATATGGTTATTCACATCTTTTCTATCATCTGAGTATAGCAGGTTGATACTTCACAGGGACTCTCTGATCACTTCTGGGTTATAGAGGAAGGATGAGGCATACAGCTTTTTTTTTTTTTAAAAAAAGGAAAACAAAAGAAACCCGAAGTCCATGAAAGCCTTGTGGATCTTTTAGGATCCTTTAGTTACTGTTCGGAATTATGAGGGGCTTGTGCCACAGATGAATTTTCTTTTCAAGCAATGATCTAACTTACTTTCATTTTTAAAGACATTCTTCAGAGCTCAGGGTACCCACAGGCACTTTTGGCCGGGGTGTATTTAAAGTTGCACAGAGATTCACAGGCTCTATTCCATTTTTAAGGGTTTTAGTTTTGAAACCTCTTCGTACTGGTTTAAAATAAACTTCAGCTTATTTTGATGTTATGTGTTTTCTTCACTGAAATAGAGGCCTTCAGTTTGGAGGTGCAGCTTTAGACTGCCCTCTGTGCCTGTGCAAGAGCAGGCGGTGGCTGTAGGGGTGCGCTGCCCACTCGGCCACGGGAGCTCGTCCCACGGGGGACCCAGGAAGCGTGGGGCAGCTGTGCGGCTCCGCTCCACCCTTCTCATTGCACTCGGGGCTTGTCCCAGCTAAATGTGGGAGCTGCTTTATTTCCTTTTCAGCCAGCAAGTCACCAGGTAGCCTTACACCCAGCTTACTTTGCAGAAGTCTTTATCCCTTTTATATCCGAACAGACTGGCCATTTCTCTCTCCACGTATATCAAGTCGTGATTCAGGTGTCTAAGACCTACAATATGCAGTGCAACGGGGGCCCTGCTCTGCTCCTCTTCCCAGGCTCCCTGTCTGAACTAGCTCCTCCTTTTCTTCCTCCTTTTTCTGTTAGGATAGCATCTGGGATGGAGCCAAAGAGAGTAAGGACTACAATTAAACTTCACAGCTGAGAAAAGACAAATCTTAGCACTTTTCCATTTCTTATCACCCCCAAATCAGTACTGAATTTTTTTTTTCCTCATTATTTTGCACATCAAGAGTCAGTGAACAGCATATGCCACTGGGATGGCATCTTCTGAAAGGAAGCTGCAAATTCACTCACTTAGGCACATGAAAAGGTCTGGCATCCAGATATCAAACTAACTGTCCTGCAACAAGAAACTGAGACAACTTTGTACCTGTTTCCACAAAACCCTGGCTTTTGGTTCTTCCTCAGGAGCAAAGATATTTACATTCTCCAGCCAAAGCCTGGAGACCCCAGACTGAGTCCCATTTCTGCTTTATGAAAACCTATGCACAGTTCAACCTATATCACATGAAAATGAAAAGGCACTTAAGACACTTTTCTTCTAAATGAAGAACAAAGCACTGCAATGATTTGTATCTCCTGCTCTCTTCCAACATAAATATATGACTTACATATGACTGGAAAAAATATTCCACCATTTCAGAGGATCAGGGAAAACAATTAACAGATAGATAAGCCAGTGCATATCTATGCATAATAATCTGTTACTGCTAAGGTTACCAAGTCGGCCTTAAGTGTCTAAAAGTAACAGATTGCCTGTGGATTCTTCAAAATTCCCTATTGCCTTGCATAACTGGACTGCTCCAGCTCAGAAGTGACTCACAAGACCCACTGGAGAGCTCAGCTACAACCACCAACCTGATGACTACAGGATCCTGACAGCTGTGCCAGAAAAGCTCCCCCAAAGGATGCTCTATTTGCAAAGACAGTTATTCAGGTGAAGTTCCCTTCTGTTCAGGAACAGAACTCAGCTGCAGGGATCCGGTTCATTTTTACATGCAGAAAAGCCCTAAGTTACTTAAAATCTTAGGACACTTGGGTCCTTCCCTCTGGAAGCGTTTGGGGAAGCTCAGCCTCATGTCAGCGTGAGCAGACCTAGAGAGAGACACTAAAAGTGTCCCATCTTGTAAAAAGACACACTTTAGTGATTAATAAAATCCTCATGTTCTCTAACCATCATCAAATGTACATATGAAGAAAAACCCCATCCCATAATTCTGAAGCCTATAAAACCCAAGGTGGCTTCCCAATACATCACAAGGGAACGCTGAAGGAATATAGCAGCAGGAAAAGAAAAAGCAGATCACATTTGTGACTGTCACACACACCTGATTTTCACCCTCACCGCACTACTGCTTGTGCAGGGCACTCTGCGGTCTGCAGCCACAGGCACTCACCAGCCTGGGGACCTTTCAGCTTCACTCAATTCATGTCACAAGCTTGACTTGATATGACTTTCTTTCAAAATACCCTCTGATTGAGGATAAATGCAATATGATGGATGAGTTACACAACTGTTTGCTGACACGTTATTTGTTAAAACCCATAAATTAAAAAAAAAAAAAAACCTAACACATTAGCACAATACTTGTTCATGTAACTCATTGTGGAACACAGCTTCAGGTTAATTCTTAGGATTCAAGGTTACATGCATGAATGGGACTCAGGGTGTTCCCTTGTGCTTTTGTGTGACTTGTAGGTGGGAGGATTGGGGACTGTTTAGATAGCTTGCCACTCACAGCAATGTACTTTGAAACAACAAGTAACTCTAACATCTGCTGAAGCAGTGGGCAGCCATACAAAGCACCTCAGCTGGCTGTGTAGCCGCCCAGTCCTCACAGCAGAGCTGCCAGGTCTGGTGAAGGTGGTGGTGGGAGCACACAACACACAGAACCGGGGAAATGCCAAGGTGCACAAGAAGGTGACTTTTTCCTTAAGACAAGATGAAGGAGGGTCTCCTCCCAGGGTGCCTTTCCTAACCAGAGCGCCCTGCAGAGCAGCCACCTCGCCCCCACTGATTTTTGTTTTGTTTTGTTTGTTGGTTTTTTTTTTTATTATTTTTTTATTTATACACAGAATACTCCCTGTCTTACCAGCCATCCCTGATCTTATTAGTTGATCTCTTCTTTGCACTAGTCTCTTTTTGTAACCATGCAGGTATTTATTCACATGGGAAAAGGCCGGTTTAATTACGCACACACTGGCAGCAGGCTGCATTCACACAGAAATCCACACTGGCAAGGCGCCCGTTAGCTCTGGAAGATGACGAAGTGGCAGCCCTGTCAGGACTAGCCGAGCGACACTGGCACAACTGACTGTGCCTCGGGGGATTAATGTTGTGTAACATGTATAGCAAGATGAAGTATATTCATTATTTTGAAAATTAGCATCAGAAAACAAAGTCCAGAGTTTCGATCTAGATTTATTTCTCATTTAAATCTCACCCACTTTTTTCTTCCCCCTGAACGGAGCCCGCAATATTTTGATTTAAATTATAGTCATCAGTTAAATCACTCATTTCAGGTATGACAGTAAAAGTGATGTGTTGTAAAATTCATTCCTCAGCTAACACTAGGGAACTTGATTTTAATGTGTGTGACTGAAACGGCTGCTGCTTTCTGTGCATTTGCCTTTGAAAACACCTCCAAAAATAGTAAGGCTAGAGAAACGTTGTGGTAAATTAAATTACTTTCTCTGGACTGGTTTCTGGCAGACTTGGCTGTGTAAAGGGAAAGACACTGGTTTTAGGATACTGTCCGTGTTTATGAGAAGGCTAAATATAGACATGAAAAGACATGCTGTTCCTGGACAAGGAAAGCAAGCATGTTTTCAGGAATAATTTGCATGGGATCTTACCCACTAACCTAGAAAAATAAACAGCGTATTCTAACGCACTCAGGAAAATTAAAAAAACAAAACAAAGCAAACAAAACACCAAGAAACCCAAACCAGCAACACACCTTTGTCAAAGAGAAACATCATGGAACACTGCCATCCTCTCCTGTCTTGACATCTCTTCATCAATTATTATGCTTGTTGAAATTTTCAGTAAAGCCTGGACTCACCAAGTGGGTAGCATACACAGGGACAGAATATCTAGCATTTTCACCTATGGGTATTTTGTTTCCACAGTGTTTTGAAGGGAGGAAAAGGAGTATCAGGGTTTAGAGGCGAGCACAGCCCAGCCCTTACTGCAGATGGGAGCAAGAGGGAGCCGGCTTGTTTGAGAGCTGCATGGCAGCAAGCCCACCAGCCAACCTGAGGCAGGTACATGTAAGCCTAGATGCATTAATGTTTAATAAATCCTTCCCCTACAATCACAGAAACATTAGGAAGCCGCTTAAAAAAGGAGCAGTGAAACTTCACAAAAAAAAAAATCTGTGGACATGACTAATTCAGTGACTGAGCATAAACAGGAAACAACAGCTGCACACAGCTGGGTTCAGGACTCGGGAAACTGCTGGGTAAATGTAGTTTATCATTAGAAGCAATGAGGTATTTAGAGAAATCAAATGAAGCACTTGTTCTCTGCAACAAGCCCAGCAATAGATGCCGGAACAGCCCACAAATACGCTTCCTTCCACAAGCGCTGATTTACCCGGTACCCTGGGCAAGCTGCACAACTAGCCCGCCTTCAGCTACCCCGTCCGACACCAGCATGGAGCCCAGCCTGGTGCCTTCAGGTCCATGAAGGTCTCGGGGTGCTTCTGCCATCAATGAGGTTTCAAGACTTCATGCATACCTACCCTGGAAATGGCTAGGGGCACGAGCAGCCTTTGCTTTCCATGGCAGGAGCCCCAGTGGTACCCGCACAGCTGCTGGACCTCTCTGCCCTTCCCTGGGAGCTCGAAGGTACAGTGAGGAGACACCTGATCTTGTACCTGAACTGAACCTGGAAGAGCTACAAGGAGTCAGAAGAAAGTGGCTATCTAGTCCTACACAACAAGAACGTCTAATTCAGTGCCTAGCACCTGCGTAGCAGGGTGCCAACAGCTCTAGCAACACTACTAGGAGATGTATACAACTATTTCAAATAACTCTGCAGTTAAGTATTCAAAAACTTTTGGAAGCTAATATATATATATTTAGATGAATAAGGCTACAACAGCTTTATTAGCTTAGATGAATAAGGCTACAACAGCTTTATTAGCACTTCTTGAATTTTGTCCTCTATTTTTCCTCTTGTTTCAACAGGAAGCAAGCAAGGTATTCATTTTGAGCTTGCAGTGATGCCAGTGCCTTGCCAAGAGCCTGGCCACAAGAGGAATGTGCTGACACCAGGGCAATGACTCTCTGCTGTCACACCCGGCTGTGAATCAGGCCATGAAGTGGTGCTTGGCATCCAGCAAGCACGTGGGAGGTGGAAGGGCACAAGCTCCCCATTTTGTTTTAGGGCACCCCAAACAGTGCTTGTTTGGGACAATGACTTGTCACCGTATTCTCATATGTGATCTCATTACCAACAGCTTGAAAACGAGCTCTCAGGCATAGGGGGACATTATCATGTACTTTACTGATGGAAAACTGTGGCACTGAGAGATCACCCCAAGCTACAATAACTTTTGCAGAGCAGAAGCAGTAGCCTCATCGGTAAGCGGAGTGGTGTTTCCATAGGCTTTAGCATATGCCTGTTTCTCTAAGCAGAGTCCAGCCCTCCTGCAGACCTAGCAGCTCAGCCTGGGAAACAGTCTGACTACATTTCCCAGCAGTTATCTTGTATACAAGTTTGGGGTAGGTATGTCTGAACAGAGTTTCTCTTCCACATGACTTAAAGCTGTCCTAAGCAGGGCAACAGCTTCGCTATAAACATGCCGCAGCCCTGATGTTTTCAGGGGCTAACTGCCTAGGCAGACTGGAACACCTTCTGCTTTTCAAACCCTAATACTTAAAAAATGTATACTGTGTATATAATTATGTAATATGTCTACAGTACATGTATATATTACAATAAAAATACATTATCTAATGCAGTGCACATTACGTGTACTATACTATAAAGTATACATAGCATACTTGCACTGTGTACCTACCCTACTGCATATTATACCACTGGAAAATCATGGTTGCACAGTAAATGAAGATTAATGTAACGGTGGCAAAAATAGAGACTTAGAAGCTGCACCGTTTTTCCATCAAGCGTAGAGATCACCACGGACCCCAAAGCAGAAAGCAACACTGCACCACTCTGCTCTACCCCCTGATGTTTCTCAACAGCCACCCATACACGCCCCACCTTCCCCAGGCTCACACTTCAGCACACAAGCTGGCGGAGCCTTCAGGCTAGAAACCATGGCCTCTTTCCAGATGCGGATTTTATTCTGGTTCTGCATAATGCCCATATTTTTAACCCATCTTTTTCCTCCTGTTCTCTCCATTTTACCAGCCGGCCTCCCCAGCTCACACCACACCCCTCCTACGTTCTTCCACCAGCCCTTCCTTCCACGCTGCTGGCCCCAGGATAGCCGAGGACGGGGGCAGCAGTAGGATTTGTGTCTCCCCATGCAAAGAAAGCAGTGCAGCAGGAGGGGGGATGCTGGGCAGACTGGGAGAGAGCTGGGCTGCCCGGAGGCACAGAACACAACTGAATTGTGCAGGCACTGCTGCACCAGATGCTGCCCCCCAGGGAATACAGTCCCCTCTGAGGACAGGGACCTCCCAGGTCACCGGGAGCAGGCGAGCACGAGAGCAGCCATGCCGAGAGCTAGGAAGGGTGCCGGGAGGGCAGTGGGCTACACGGTGCCACGAGTGGGGGGCACACGGGGTGGGGGTGTTTGCACAGCACCCACCCAGCCAACCTGAAAGCTGTCCCCAGGGCCCGCGCAGGAAGAAGTTATGCTACGATGCTGCAAATGTCAGAGGCACAATCTAGATTCTGAAGAGCTGGTGAAATGCACATTGGACAAATCAAATAGTTCCAAGATCATCTTCCAATACGTCCAGTCACTTATGTGAGACAATTTAAAGACACTTTACACAGCATGTCCTCACTAAGAGCTTCCTCTGTCATGCAGATATTTCCCTTCCCCCAGTCTTGCTTTCATTCTTATAATATTACCACCATCAAAAGTCATTTAATTTCGATTTCATGGCTAGATTGGACTGAATGTAATGGAACCAGATGCTGTGAATGAATGAAAGTTCCTTCTGTGAACCCCCATCATATTTTTGAGTTAAGTGGGCCATATTCAGCTGCATGCAGGTACTTCATATGCTTTCAGAGCATTTATCTGCCTGTACCAGGTATGAAGCCAGTCCAATGAGCCGAAACTACAGTAAAAGCATTAAACTGGCCTTTGTTGTTCCATAAAGAAAATCCTATAAAGCTTTAATTGCTAGTTAATCAACATACTCCAAAATAAATGAATCATACTATTTTTCTTGGTGCTTATGTGGTTTAAAATAGCGAGAAAATTATATGCTCATTTTACCCCTAGGGTTTTTAGTTGTGGACTATTTCAAACATGAAACGACTTAACCAGAACATTTTATTTCAGTAAAATCACAAGGCCACTGCTGAATACAGCTGCATAAAAGCTACACCATTTGAGAGTGCTAGTGGCTGTTACACTGAGAATTTCCTTCAGAAACACAATTTTGCTGAAGTCCCCTTTTATGCTGCCTATGCAGTGGTATCATAGGGTTGCACAGTGCCAGTGAGGGAATCCAGCCTGGATGAGCAATACTTTGGAGACTATTGGAGCAAGGCCTGAAGTTATTTGGGGGGGGTTTCAGGCAGTGTTTTTCTAACTTTTTCTAGCGGCCCTCCAGACATCAGTTGGCCAGCAGTTCAAGAAACTTGGCACAAGGATTCGCTTTCAGCTAAGTTCAGCAGTAATAAAACACAGACTTCAGCGAATAAATGAAAGATAATGGAACAAAACCACTGCATTATACAGGTATTTAGTACAACTCTTTCAAAAGTAATCAATAAACAGGAGTATTAATCTTAAAGTGTATGAATTTTTAAAGAAGTCTAAGGTGGTGAGGTGCCAGCCTGCTGGAGGCAGATCTTACCCAAGCTTCAAAATTATTTTTTGGGGAAAAAAAAAAAAAAAAGAATCTCCTTTGATCTGTGAGCAGTAGGCTCAGCATGAATAGGATTGAGGTGTCAGAGCCATCATCTCTGGACTGAGGTCTTTTACTAATGACTACTATGGGATTATTCATCAATATCAAATGGCAAACCTAAATGCCTGTAAAGCATCTTAATGTGTACTAAAAAGCTCTACTCAAGTCCGTTAGCCTTATTACAGCCCCTCTGCCTTCTGGGTATGCACTTTACTTGCTCTATAGGGTAGAAAAATCTTCCTGCTCTGTGCACAGCAACTAGCATGTCAGGTCAAGGTAACAGACTCTTAGACACTGCAAAGAGGTCTACAGGCTCATGCCCTTTGTATGGCTTGGGTACTAGATCTTGCCAGTAAATTTTGTGGATTGGGAACTGGTTTAGGAATAAGTACCCAAATTTAGTAGTAGTTTCATGGAGACATGTGGGTGATAGTTGAATCTTGACACGGGGAACCACTGGATGTGCAGTAGTGTTATTAACAATAGCTCTAAAACACAGTTTAAAGCAGAAATCGATATGGGGCATCCAAGCACTTTTTTCACAGCTGATCCTATCTTTGCCCAGAGTGAGCACACAGGGCTGAATGTCACCTCAAGAAAGCTCCTTATCTCAAGGGCCACCATTTCCTCAATTTCACCACACATGCAGCCAAAGCGTTTCACTGTTCACAGACACAAAAGTGAGAATTGCAGGTATTTCCCAGATGTGTGCTGATCAGAGCACGTACCCTGATACGCCTCTGGCTGGGACACTCTCTAACTGGTGCTCCACCACGCAAGTCACAGCAGTGCCAGTGGGGCAGAGGCCCTTTTGCACTGATCCATTGCATGGACAATGTATTCAACCACACAGAGGGGCTAAACACCTCTAAATACTAGAAATGAAATTACTATAAAAAATACAATGTGATTTTAATTCAGATAACACTTATTTTGATTGGGGGAGAGGTATTCCACCTTCTGATGTAAAGTTTGAAATTTAGAGAGAGCATCTGCTTTTACTTTCTACGACACATTTACTTACAGTACCAGCTAATTTTTTATATATTAAAAAAAAAAAAAATCTTTCTGAGGTTAAGTTCCTTATTTTGAATAGCATGCAAAATTATGTTTAACAAAATTCTTTAGTTGGCCAACAGACAATTTCCCCCTAAATATTTTTTTGATAGATGGTTCATTATGTTTCTCATTAAACAGTTCAACAGTACCATGAATGTTAAATGTAACAAATTTCACATTGTAAGACAATTTCCATACTTGAAATCATGAGGTTAGTGACATTATTAGCCTTTTCCCTAGCTAAAGCTCTTTTATTATTTCTGGTTTTCTCTTCCTTGTAGGATGTAAATTACGAGGGCTGGACTACTTTGTGAACTCTTGCTGATAGGAAGCAATCTTATCTACTAAAATAACAGAATAAAACTATTTTAGTATGTTTAGAATATGGATGAATTTTCGTGTTGCAAAGAGATTAATTTAATACTACTGGAATACGCACAAGTTTGACTTAATAAGTACACAAGGCAAAGAGAGGAAACTAAACTGTTTCTTGTGCAAAGGAATTGACATTCATGGTTTTCAGAGTTGGGCATACAAACCTTTTGCAAGGAATTAAAACTGTAACTAAAATGTTCTCAACACTGGACACAGGCTTTCTCTCTTCCACAAGCACATCCACCATAAACAGTAAATGCATAAATAACCTTCACCTTGTGCATTAATGGATTTCACTCTCTTCAACGTGTAGAAATTCTTGACCACAGTGATGTTGCGTGCAGCTGAAAAGAAACTCCATGGACAGAAACAAAAGCAGCTCCTGTCTATGTGACCCAAATGTATTACCACTCTGATAGCCTGGCCACAGCAGAAGATGTTTGGTGGTGTTAAAGACAGGCTGTCCTACACATGTAGGCAAACGTTTTCATGTGAAGCCACACAACTACTGCATTTATATTTTCAAAAATAAATAACTTCGTTCTAAAATAGTTATTTTACTCATTATGGAAAGCATTACACGGTCCATCAAGGATCCATAATGCAGTTTCTAGAGCATATCATCTCGGAGCATGCAGAACCAGCGAACACATGTAACCATCTGTGAGAGTGCTCTGAATCCTGGAAACTGCTCCTCACAGCAAGTACCAAATCCTTTTGCTTCCCAGCATAGGTGAATAACCAGGGGAGCTGAAGAATCCCTCTCCAGAAAGTACACAAGTCACAGACACACTAAGTGAATTAGAAATGGCATATTACAAATATCTCTGCAGGACTAACACTCCTGGATTTTGCTGAAGGGTTTGCAGTGTCCATCCTGCACCTGGGAGAAGAGCTGAGTGCCAGTTTGTCAGTGCTGGAGCATTTCTTACTGCTATCTAAGGGCAGCTCCTACGAGGAGAATAATTTGGATGAAACTTGAGTAAATAGCACCTAATCTTCCTTGTGGTTAAAACTCTTGTACAATGAGACTACTGAATTAGAATCAGCCAAGTCAGGACTAGGACTTGCGGTAAGTTCTACACAGACAGATCCTAGCACGGACTCCACAACAGGCCTCTGCAGTTACAGTTCAGAAAATATTCTATTAGCCTTTGCAGAAACTTATTTAACTGCAGGAAAGGAGGTGGTAAGAGTGGCTGCTTTAGCTGACAGTGACTTAACACAAGCACTGAGCTCATCACTAACCTTCTCCTATCTTTCTTCTTTAGGTGTTTTTCAGCTTTTTCAGCTGTGGTTGAGTTAGAGGTGGTAGAAGTACAAAAACATGCTTTAGGTTGAAGACATGGTGTCTGTGGCTTGCAAAATCACAAAGGTATAAACCTAAAACTTTCCATTAATAACTGAATGAAAGGAATGTCTTCATACATTATATCCTTGTAATAGCTTTCATGATTATATTTTTATAGCACTGTGGATTGTCTCTCAATCTCTGTTCTCTATTGAGCTTTCAAAACACCATAGAAAATGCTTGTTCATGTTTGCAACTATTCCTGACTGTAAATATATTACTATAGAACACCAAATTAACTAAAGTTTCAAGTAAGCCCTAGGTAAAGAAAGAAAATCAGCTTTTATACTTCACCCAGAGCAGAAATCTGCTATTCTTCAGTCAGCCTACATCACCTACACTAGAGAACAGTGATGCCTCACTTTGCATGTTACGTCCTGCTTCCCCAGGGTGTTACAACCACACACAGTTACTACTCGCACAGACTGAAATTCTGGGACTAGAACACATGTGAAACCTGTGGCTAACCCGGGTGCCTAATGCAGGTACAGGGCCCTGCTGCATCACTCAAATCTCAGCAAGAGCCTCCTTCTGTCTCCTTGTTTCCTTAGGTTTACTCTCAGAACCACAGTAAAACTTTCACACACACAAAATAAAGCAATGTTTTACCAGAACAAAGAATTCAAACTGCACATTTCCCCATCCACGTAGTGTGAGAAAAAGTTTATAAAAAGGCAATGAACAAGCCTTGTGTGATACAAAAAGTAGTGTTTTCTTAGGCAGTTTATATCACCTATAAATCCTGAGTCAAAGAAGCTGGTGCACAAGTCCATTGTGCCCATGAAGCTGTGACCTTTTCTAGGTAGAGGAGGGTTTCGGGAGGCCCTGTGGGAGCCTGAGGCAGTGACAGCCCTGCCGGGTGTGGGGACAAGGAGCAGCAATCTGCATCCCAGGCAGAGGGCTCAGCAGGCATCCTCCTCCATCAGCAGCTGGGACAGGGAATGCTGCTGGGACCTCTGCTGTCCGGCTGTTTGTGGCATGGCTGAGGAGACTAAATCCTGAAGCCCCATCAGCACTACCAAAAAACTGGAGTTCACGTTTATGGTCAAATTCAACTGTGGCTCAGCCATGGTGTATCTCTGCACAGTCCACACGAGACAGAGTGAGCTAACTGCGACAGCCTGGCTTTGAGCATGGGCTCCCGGTATAGACCAAGTCCTGAAGGGGAAGGAAGGGGTTTTAAAGTGTTGGTCAGTGCACAGGAGGAAGAGGCAGTGAAAATGAAGTAACAGGTCTGGGGATGAATCCTGAGCAACACTGTTTCAGAAAGCAGTGAAAATTTCTGAAGAAAAAATTAACTTTACAGTTAGCACAAGCTGGTGCCATTCAACTGAATCAGCAGAAGCAGTACTACTTACACCAGACATTAATTTGGCCCAGCTCGTTATCTCTGTGCTGCTTCATTGTTCAGTAACAGCCACAGTAAGATTTTGAAGTGTAAGGCAGAAAAGAGAATCCCAATGCGTTCTGCTCAGCTCAGGTAGCATATAAATAACACATTCACTGTGTGGGCTCTGCCCCTTGTGAATTGTTTTAATCTTTCTTCACTTAAGGCATGAATCTGATGTCTTAATTCAGCCCATTACCTACAGCCTGCACAGGAGGAAGTTGCAAGCAGGTATTACTGTGCTGTGGTTCACCCGCCTGAGAAACTTTACGCTGATCCTTATCACCCTCTTCCTTCAAAACAGTAGATTTGCACATAAAACCACACTTTCCCCACTGAATCTGGCTAAACACTGGTGATGAACCTCAGGGAAAATGAATGTATAAACGAAGCCTAATAGTGGGAAGGTGATGGCGGGTGCTTTAACAACTGGACCACTTTCTGAAATGCTCATCTGATAAAGCAGTGACTGAATGCAGAGACCAAGCCATGCCTTGGCTGGAAGATGGGGAGTGTGGGGAGAAGTCTGACTGGCAAGGGGATTACAGTAAATCCATTGAAGGTTTTTTCAGTGCAGGGGACCCTGACATCTTTATGAAGAATATTATATGCATTCACAATCAAAGGCTGTCTCCATAACAAGCAGCAAGAGATCACAAAAAACGGTGTCAAATGGGATACACCCTAAGGCTCAAGAAGCTTGAAAAATTCAGTTTACTGGTTGGGTGAACTGTTCAGGATACTGTTTCTTGATTGGTGGGTCAGGAATATTAGGCAGGAGAGAAGACAAGGCACTAAAGGTCACAAGATGGTGACAGTTGCATTGCAATCCCCAAAGACCTTGTTCCTTGCACACCCAAAGACCTCCCTGGCAGAGAGAGCATCCTCTAAAGCTATGCAGTATGCTCAAAAAAATAAATCCTATGGGTATACCTATGCAATCACTAAGAATATATGACCTCAAGAGTGAGAATAAAAAAACTGAAGGGGAGTAATTAAAAACATATTGAGTTTGAATAAATGAATGGCAATCTGAAAAAGCTGCAATGTAGCTGTCTGGAAGAAATTGCACATGCCTTCCTTTAGGGCTGCAGAAAGACGGGGTGCTTGGTTGATACTGTTCATGGTAGGTAATATGCAAGATGATCCAGACAATCTGCTGAAGCAGGTAATCAGCTGGATAATTTAATATGACTTAAGGAAGAACAATTATGCATCTAATGGCTAACAGAAAAGCAAAATACATCATGATTAAGGTTTTGCTGGAGGAAATGGGAAAGGCTAGAACACTTTGAGAATTACACTACAGAGAAGAAAGATTAGCATATCAGCTCACTACATATGACTTTTTTGAAATGGGAGAGAACAAAAAGGTTGCCTCTGATATAATCCCCCTTTCTCACATAGAATAGCATAGTGCTAAGCTCCGTTTTGGTCAGTATCTATGCAGTACTAATGTCATAGTTTAAGACACTCTTTCATATTATGAAAGGTGCAAAAAACCCCAAGTCTCAATACTGATTCAGGGACCTATCAAAATATTTTCAGGAATTAAACATAGAAAACTCAGATGAACAGGCAATTAGATAAGCTTTCTTAAAAGCTGAGCACTATAGAACCAGGATGCTGTTTCTTTTCTATAAAAAGTGTTTTTAAAAAAACCCAAAGAACAGGTTTTGACTAAATTCAGCATTTTATGCAAAATTATTATTATTGGTGGAAGACATGGACATTATTTTTGAAAAATAACTACCACAGCCATTGCCTACCCCAAAGAACAAGTCATTTAGCAAGAGGAGGGAGAATCTGGAGCAGGTACTACTTGACAGAAGGTAAGCAGCCAAGACACCACTCCTGAGGCAGCACAGATCATCTGATATAGAAAGTTTTTTATTTCAACTTCTAGCTTTTTAATTATTCACTAACTTTATGGGGGACAGTTAAAGCCTAAAAGGAATTCATCCTCCAGCCGGCCAGAAGTATAAAACAGGCTCTGCATCTGAAAACAGGACTACGAAGTTTAAAGGAGGTATACGTAGGAAAAAGCAGTGAATCTCTTTAAACATACTAAGAAATAGCTACCACTTGCTTAATGTTCAGGCTATATGTTTTTATGAGTATAATCTGCATCAGCTACTGTGTGCTGGAGCCAGAAGGGCAAAAACCTCTTCTCTGCAGCCCCTGAGCTGTTAGGGGGCAACCCCAACCCTGGAGGAAATGTGGGATGAAGCCCAGGAATGAAGGGTGTAGATGGGGAGATCTGGGATCACTCCAGCCTGTACAATTAAGTTTGTGTGAACTGAAGCAAGCCAATTTGCCTCTGTCCCTCACTCTCCTTATCTATAGGAGAGACATTATCACCCTTATCTCCACTGAAGTACTCCAGCATTTATGAACATAAAGAAAGTTAAGTAGTCTGTAAATGTCAATAGCTTTTTTTTATTATTTTTTAATAATTAAAAAAATAATCATATGCTGGTACTTTTAGCACCTCTTCTGTCTTCCTACATGCAGAACATCTCAGAGTTTTCTGCTCCTCCAGCATACTATTTCTCTGACTTCAGTTTCTTAAATACATCAAAAAAATCAAGCAGGAGGGAAAAGAAAAGCAAGAATAATATTCGTATCACAACAAGTGTAAAACTAATTCTGGATGTTAGACCACAAAATAGGTATACTTATATTTGCAGTAGATGGTTATACATGAGTAGTTTAATTTTCTTAATCATAAGATTTATGTAACAGCATTTTTACACATTCAAAGCCTCTCAATATTTACTAGTTCACTGGAGCATATTTAAAACAAACCAGGGCTGGCAAAAGAAAATATTCTGTAGAAAACAGAACAGGGCTTTTAGTGCTCTACTTGTGTCCAAATAACAGGACATATATCATTTTCTAACACTGTACTACATACACTCCTTCTCCTATTATTTAAAAGCATTAGGGCTGTTAACCTGTAAATGGCAGCTCCAGAGCCAGGCAATAAAAATGCACTTAGAGCTATTTTAGCTCCACATGTAAGTAATTCAAGCTTTTAAATTATTAGAAAAGCCACCGATTGTGACAAAACTGAGAGGCTTTTTTTTTTACCATTCATAGAACATACTGCAAAAAGAGAGATGCTATTTTTCAACTATACTCACCTTCGTGCTGATAAAACTCTTCTGGTTAGGGGTGTTAATTCATATTAAAACAGAGGCCCTCACATGATCACAGTGATATCAAAGGGTTATACCCACACAGCTTACACCCCTTTCTTTACATACAGAGATTATAATGGACAAACTCCATGGCAATGATATAACTGTTTCTGTAAGAGGGAAGAGGAATCACCTGCAGGTGTTTGCAATTCTGTACAACAGGCACCCTCCAAGACAAATGGAAGGGCTCATGTTGCTGTTATTGCTCCTGCGTGCCCTCGGGCTCAGGCACACATCACTGCATCGTTCTGTACTTGTTGCCTATTTTCAAAGTCATATGCTCAAACAGGAGACCCAGAAACAGCCCTGGGGCTGAGGCACTGACTCCAGCACTTCACACTGGGAACTGGGGTCGCAGTCACACGTTTGGCTCTCTCTGACATGGTTTGCAGACTAAAAACCCACTGTGAAGAAAACCTGACTCCATATGGACTATCACAGCAATCGTTACTGTCTACTAGTTTAAAATTCATATCAAGCATCCTGGTTGTAATGGCCCTGAGTTTGAATCCCTTTTGCCTGATAACGTCTGCTGGATATTGGACAGTACTTAAAGAGTTAAAATATAAGGAGCAACTTAATGCCTCAGAAACAGTACTCAGACCAAGATGCATCGTAATGTGTAATTTCAGCTAATAGAACTAAGCTAATAAGACCAAATACTTTCTTAAGCAATAACTGAGTTTCTTTCGTACCAAGAGCTAAACAAGGAAAATCATCATGGTGACCACAGAGGTACAACTTGTTTCTGTCAAACCCCTTTCCAGCACTCAGAATTTAGGCACTGGTAGAACAAGACATGGCTTTGCCTCTGGCCAACACACTGGAATAATCCCTTTCCAGTAGTAATGTGTTGGCCTCAAACTCATTCCTATATAGCAGAGATTTTCCTCTCTCCTTTGGGCACATCTTGTAAAAACAATAGTATTATTTATCTGGCTTTGTTAGGAACACAGCCAAGTCACCCTGCAGGATGAATTTCACTTCTCTCCTGGCAATCAAAGTCAATAGGATCTCTGTTTCCCAGCTGGGGGGTGGCATTCCTCTCGCCTACCATGGCTAGCAGAGCAGCAGACAGCAGTGTAAGCCCTGTTCTGCATCGCTCTAGCCAAGGGCAGCAGACACCTCCTCTGGGTAATTTCTTCCACAGAGGGAAGAGAAAATTGCCCCTGCAGACATGTCCCCCTCAAGGGGATCATGGATGTCCACCTTCAAGTAGAAGCCCAGTGTTCTGGCAACTCATGTTCGGTGAGATCAAATGCTACCTCTTGCTCTTCTTCCCATTTAAACCCAAGGAACAGCCTCAGTTACTGACACCACAGCCACATCGCTGCCAGGGATTCCACACTGTTTCTTCCAGCACTGCATACAAGGATTTCCAACCCAATTGAAAGTGTATTTGGTTGGCTGGTAGCTTAATTTCAATTGCCACAAGGATGCCATCAGAAACATTTTCTGTCAATTAACAGAAGATGCAACTTAAAAACAACAAAAAGCAACTCTAAGTAATTCTTCATTCTGAAAATGGTTCTGGCACTAAAAGGACAGCCTGGCTGGCTACTCAGCACCTTGCTCTGAGACCACACTTTTAAGATAATGTACTAGAATATTTTATTCCAAAAAGGTTAGCACCACTTTAACACAGAAACTGCCCAGAGATCCAGCGTCCTTCTCATTCA
This sequence comes from Tyto alba, assembly GCF_018691265.1. Lineage (NCBI taxonomy): Eukaryota > Metazoa > Chordata > Aves > Strigiformes > Tytonidae > Tyto > Tyto alba. The sequence continues at coordinate 24,602,897 of NW_024881262.1, read as the reverse complement.
CAGGTTCCTAGACCTCCTTCTCCACAGTGGAAACCACAAGCCTCCTGGCAACTGCAGGGTATCAGACATCAAAGATGTTACTTGTTTCACTTGCACTTCCGAGAGGGCAAATCCAGCACCCAAGCTGCAGCCAGCTCTCCCTGGCCTGTTGGTAAGGGCTCTGAGGGCCAGACACCACGTTTTGGACACTGTCTTAGAGTACACAGGCATCTCACTGTGGCGTTTCATTTACGCTGCTCTTTGTAATATCATTACTTCCTAATGCTAATGAGAAACATCACAAGGCTGGTACTAAGCATCCCATCCTAAAGGGGTGCCCTGGCATTTAGAAATTCGAAAGAGCAAGACCAATTGTGTTGGCTACTACTCTTTGATTTTTGCTTTGGGTTCAGTTTTTTTTCCCTTCAGGCTTTCTGACATAAAATGTGTTTCTTCTGAATCAGCAGAGTTGCTTGTCTAGTCTCTGGCTAGAAATGTAGGCTGCAGACTGAGCCTGGAACACATCAGCAATCTCCCGCTTGCTCTCAGCGACTGTGACTGCCAATGAGAGCTTGCAGAGGCAAGGAAAAAGCAGTCTCATTTGCTGCCAGAGTCAGTGATAAGGAAACAGGTCCTGATTAGTTGCATGCTCAAGCCTTGGCCATAGCATCCATCACAGTCACTTACATTCCTGAGTTGATGCAATGCCCAGAAAAAAAACCTGCACCATAAGCCAAGCAAGAGGGCAAATGTACTTTAGAAGAAAGCAAAAGAACTCATAACATATCACAGATGCTTACAATAAACTGATGAAATCCTAAAATAGAAATTACAAGGATCTTCAAAAGACTTTGAAAACGGGAATTAAAACCTTTTCCCAAATACCAACTAGTACTTCTATTGTTACAAGACCTTCTGTACAATACTAGCCTTAAGAGAAGTGTAACTTTGTTGATACAGTAACTTCCCCAAACAGTCATGTTTATTCATATCTCACAAAATTATTACTTCTTAAACTGAGTCTCTAGAATGAGCTTTCACTGATGGTTAAAATGGGTGTATCTTTTAGGACTGGCTTCATAGACTTGGTTTCAGTGAAAAAAGAAGAGCAACAACAACAAAAAAGGTGTACACAACACTTGCATTATCTCTCATACCAACTAATTATCATAAAAGAAAAAAGAACCTTCCTTCAGATACCAGAAGTTATCCAATATCTGGACAAAATAATATAGATGGCAGTTTTAGCCTTGTTACCTTAGAGAAGCTGAATCACAAAAGAAATGCCATAAGCAAGCCTCCATGCTAAAAGATATATTGCACAGGCTGTTTCATAAACTATCCTCAAAACCAAAGAACACATTTCTTCACATTAGCAATCGGTAAACCTAATTAAGGAACAGAAATAGTGCAAATGAATGCACTTAGTTTTGAAGGAAATGTGCAGCATATGCAAACTAGTAGCGGACTAAAATGGCTGGGTATCCTTTTTCTCTATTCAGATCTCATGAACTCTGCGAGAAAAATAGCTAGCTAGTCAAAGAAGGGGAAACACACAAATCCTTGCCATCTGGGTATTACAAATCACCACACTTCCTCTCCCCATCCCGTTCCAAAGTCATTACTTTACAGAGGCCTGTACACAAATAATTCTGCTCTGGAGAAAAAAAAAAAAAAAACTTCAATAAGTACGACTCCATGATATCAGCTGATTTAGAGTGGCCAGAGAGGATCAGAAGGAGGCATAGGGCATCCCATTCACTGACAGACTCATCTACCACGAATTATCTGAAGATAATGCCTCTAGTATTTTAGGACAACCACTTTCCTCCCAACAAATTCAGGTGAAGAGTTTTCCCTGTTGCAGCTCAAGGCATTGCCTCGGGTGTCTGACCAGGGCAGAGCTCAGACCCTGGCACAGCTCCAAAAGCTGTATAAGCACATGCAACGCCATATGTGGGACTCATGTCAATGCCAAAACTTAGACCACAACCTGTTTAAATATGTTTAAGAGGAAACCTTTAAAAAACTCAACAACAACAACAGTGACTTGTAGAAAAATGCTGGTCTATGTATAATATAATTGAAGGGTGTATATAAAGGAAATGGTGATTTGTTTAGTCTGTTCTTTAAAGGACCCTTAAATAATGTAACATTGCCTACAAGACATCAAGCCAAAGATAAGATAATTTTACGTTGATTTTTTTCTGTGGTTTTTGTTTTTTAAACCATTGCAGGAAAGGAACAAACTGGTGTTTGTTAACATTAGCTTGACTTAGACAAAAACCAGAATAAGCTAGCTATATAATACTCAGAGAAGACAGAGATGGGCCTGAAGGAAAGAGCACCTGGAAGGACAGAGCTTCAGGAACAGCACGTGCCAGAAGCCTCACTTTACCAAGAGCAGGATAAAATCTGCAATGATTCCTAGTGAACCTCACAGCTCCCTGGCTCTGCCTCCCACCCTCACTTGCACACAGTTAAATGGTTGGGACTGAGCCTTCATGCAGACATTCTGTGAGCAGGGCTTATGCACAGGTGAAGCAAAAGACTGAAAAAAAAATAAAAAGAGATTTGAGCCACTCTGCTTTTGGGAATAGGAGAGGGAAGAGGTCTGACTTTACACAGCCCTCTGGAGGAAGACTTCCAAGCATGGGGCATCATGATGGATTTCAGCATTTGCGATTGCTTACAGCGTCCATATCCTTAACCTTGAGCTACTGCGGTCTGCAGGCTTGGCTGTGGAATCTAAGTTTGCTGTTGAGATGGTTTCCAGTCCCTTTGGGCATGTTGCAGAATATCTGTTAATAAGTTTCTTGCTCTAATAAAATGAGGGTTATGGTATTTGCTCACTGAATTATGGCTTGCAAAACCTTAAATGATTTATTTTATATACCTGATTTCAACAGCACAACGATCTCTTAACTTGAAAGTGCTTTGCAGCACACAAATGGGCTATCTGGTCCTCTATGTTGCAGCCTGTCAGCAATATAAAGATCTCAAATGATGCAGAATAAATACTGCTAATCCCTATAACTACCAGAGGCATGGCTAGCCTGTTCATTGGCAACAATCAAATTATATTTTTTAATGTTACATTCAGTGGAAAAGCCTATCCCAAATGAACACACTGCAGTAGATGACTTCATTTACTCTAAGTTTTGATGGTTACCAGAAGCAGTAGGAAGGGAGAAACACTACAAGGAATGAAGTGCTTTATTTAGTGTCAAAGAGCCTTGTGATTGGTGGTACATGCTAACGGTTCTTCATGGCCAGTTTATGCCTTGAAACTCTAAGAGTGATAACCACTCCACAGAAGCACAGATGCCTGCAAGGGGCACTGTTGTTTTTGTTCCATTCATTTTGCTTGGAAGCCTCAAATTTCCTATCTGCACTAGACAGGTCATTTAAAAGGTGTCAAAATCTGTGAAGGGTATCAATACTTGCAGTAGCCCCATATTTCAGACTTTCCAGGCAGTTTTTCTATGTCTGGACCTGAACACAAAGCAGTTATGATAGATTCTCTGTCTTGAAGCTCAGAGCAAAAGGTCTACAGAAAAGGGGGGAAAAAAAAAAAAAAAAAAAATCTATAAGTGACTGCTTGTTTGTTTTTCCCTTCCCTTTTCCAGAGGGAAACTATCCTTGATACAGAACAAACGAGGCTCAAATTCCTGACAAAGTTGGCACACAGAGCATCAAACAAGATTATGTAAGCCACTGAGTGCAACACAAACCAGTTGTTTCCCCCAAAAGCTTCAGAAGCATGTAGTCATACATCTAATACATACCTTAAACTACAAGGTCTGGACCAGATTTGTATCTGGTTGTGCAATGTACATCACTCAAAAGCTTCGCCTAAACCGTGTATTTCTAAGAAAGTTTGTTCTGTGGAATTCAATCTAATGCCTATGTATTCACACAACACCGAAAATACTATGCTGTCCTGCTATTCTTTTGGATTTCTAAAGCATTTAACTCTGTGAATGCTGTGCAAAGGTGGGCATGGCAGGCTAGGTCACACTGCATGCTGATTTCCACAGAGGCTCTTCTCCATCTGGAGCTCCACAGGACTGAGGGACATGCTGAAACTCCTGGTTCACCTTCCCAGGTTTGTTTCAGCCCTCACCACAATCAGACTCTGAAGGTGGTCATTCTGCTCCCTTCACCACCTTCCTGCCTGTGTTGCTCTCCCCTCGGTAAGAAACCTTCAGTGATCAGCAGCACAGCGAGGCGGCAGCCAGGGATCAGGAGACCCTGGCTGCATTGCCAAGCCCGGTGCTGGGAGATGGCAGGGCAAATCTAAACCCTGTGCTCTGACCCCCCTTCTGCTCCCCATCACTTTAGCCTGGCATGCCCGGGGGGCAGGCCAGGTCTCCCAGGTGACGATGCAATTCCTCACGTCACAGGACCCTGGCACGGATGCATCTTCTAGACAGAACAGCAATGCAGCTTTTAAAGAGCTGGAAAGAGTTCATATAGTCAACATCTGGCTGCAGTTGCCAAAATAAACACAGCATAGAAGTATTTGTAAAATGGCTGTGGAACAATATGGATAATGTGGCATTATATTATAAACAGAGCAGCATATTAATCAAGGAACAATAAAGCTTTTAATTATGTTTTAAAGAGTCCCACCAATGCAAAACATAACTCATGCAGAATGGCTGGCCTATTTCCCATTGACTGTCTATTCCAGTTCTCCAGCTGCAAAATTATGAAAAGTCTTGGGGGCATTATGAGGGAAAAACAGATGAAAGACTAAGGAGCTCCAACACAGCCGTAATGGATACCATGCAAGTAGGTGGGCTAGAGAAGACTATCCAAGTAATACAAAATTGTGTTTGTTTGGAAGGAAATGCCACAAATATTAGGAGAGGACTTTGAAAACTGGCCATCCAGCACACAAGTGCAGATTTACTACCGAAGTTAAACACACTTCATCTCACTCTCACCTTTAAAACTCCCCAATAATGTCCTACCTTCTGTGATATACCTAGAACTCCACAGCTCTTTCCTGGCACACCACAGATTTTGGAGCACATCTACACTGCCTATCCACAGCCATGAGGCCACAGTCACCCACTCACTAGATACTACAAGAGCTGGGCTGCCAAAATGCTCCTTGAAGGAAAGTCTGGGACACAAGCCGAAGCTGCATCAGGCCAGTATCTGGAACATACATAAATCAAAGAACCTTTCAGATACAAAACAGCAAAGATCGACAGTATTTGCTGTTCTGTGGTGCTGAGAAGAGTGACTGTAATTGTTTACTGTCAGCTATGCTACATATGTGTGGCCCACTGCAGCACTCAGCTCATCTTTAGCTTCTACCAGGAGAACTGTTAGATTGATGGTAAGCCCTACATGATCAAGGTACATCTCCACTGAAATCCATTGTGATGAAAGAATATGCCACAGGCATATAGTACTTGCAAAGATTGAAAGCAGAACAGCTGGGGCTCAGTCAAAGCCAACTGAAAAGCAAAGTGAAGCACAACTGATTAAATGGCAGTGTTGGTCACAAGCACTTTGATAAGGTTTTTTTGCCTTAAAAAAAAAAAACAAACCTAACACTTTCTGTTCAAAATGACGTTTCATCTCAAAACTCAAAATAACTATAGTTATAAACCATTATCAGAATCAAAGCCAAAAAAGCACATTTAGAAGTTACCAAATGAAGTATTCTGTGTGGAAAAAAAAACAGGCTTCTTCCCCAGGTTCCCCAATCCCTAGTGTTTTTGCCTGTTTCTCTTAAAGAGATCTCAATGTTCTATCCTCCACAAAGCTCTAAACATTATGCTGTATTTCCCCATTATCACCCCTACCTGAGAAGCAGGATTGCTTTTTGTAGTGAGTGCAAGGTTGTTAAGCTTCCTCCTACCCTTTGCAGTCCGTGGGGAGGGCAGCTAGTCACCCCCATGGCACAGCCCCACAGCACCGGGCGAGCAGAGCAGAGCGGTGGTAGCAGCAGCGCATCCCGTCGATGAGCCAGTGATCATCAGGCAAAGCATGAAGCAACGAGGGCTGTGAGGCCAAACCAGGAAAACCAAACCATTCAGCTACAGCCCCAAAGACAGGCCCAGCTACAACACAGCTCAAACCATTACCCAAGGCCCAGGATGGAGCTTAAATGGGGCTCCAGGGCCCACAGCTGGAGGGCGTGAGGGGGGTCCCAGGTGAGGCTGTTCAAGGCAATTAAAGGCTGCTGGTGCCACCTGGGCCTTAGAAGCTAAAAAAGCAAAAATCAGGTCCTGTGTTTTAAGCACCCAAAAGCATAAGATGTGAGAACCTTGCAGGGTTGTTTTATCAGCATAGAATTCATGCGAGGTGGCTGTGGCTCTGCACGGGCTCACAGATAGCCTGGCGTCACTTGGGAGCCTCTGGCAGCACCAAGGTGTAAAGATCACCCTAGCTGAACATCAGAACTAAGTGGAGAATTTGCAAAGAATAGAAAAGGGGATGATTAAGTAGATTATAGTAACCGAGGAGTATAAGGGTAGAGTGTAAGATACCAAACTCAACCCAAGACTTGGCAAAAGATATGAAAGCCCATGGAAAAATGTTCTGCAGCTGTATATGTAAAAAGAGAACATTAAAGTAGGAGAGGAGCTGCTATACTGTTCAGTAGACTGCTATACAGTCCCTCAGCTTTGTGATTATGCCAGTGAATACATGTAACTGGAAACAGAAAATGAAATGTCTTAGTAGGAAATATATCTAGGAAGTGCTCAATGTCACATGTTCTACCTGTGAGAAGCATTACTACACCAAGAGTAGTAATCCATGGTAATGTCTCCGTGGAAAACCAAAACAATACACAACTTCAGGTCTAACTGTAACTATATCAAAGTCTACAGCAAACTCTGGCAGAGAGCAGAAAGTATCTGTAGTGGAATAAGGGTAGGAAACCATAAGATCAATTTGTTTTAAAAAGTTTTGAAGAAGGCCAGATCACTAGAGACAGACCATATTGCTAAATCCTTCTTTAGTAAAACCATGCCAGCAAAGGTCTAAAGGGGAAAGGTGAATCAAATTTCCAGCACTGGACAATGAGTTTTTCAGGTTGAAGTAAGCAGTAGATTCTTCTCTTCTCATTCAGGCCTTAACTGCAGTCATGAATCCCCCAAAGAAAAGGTTAAATGGTAATTTATATTTTGGAAAGATACAGTCAGAAAGAACTTGCAGTCTCATGAGCAATAGGGTATTTGAATTACAGGTCAGAAACATTGTAAATAAGTTATGTACAGAAGCTCTCATAAGGATGGCGGTCTTAACTTCTGAGCAGTACTCCGAGATGTGCCCTAACACTGGCAGTATAACCACCCTCACATCATACTCCGTGAAGATTAGCTTGCGTTGGGGCATATTTATTTTTTCCTGTTCAACTTAACCCAGGAGTTGCATGTTGCAAAAATATACACAGAGTTATGGGCTGACTCTGGAATCAAAGTTGCTCTGTAAATTACCAATGCTGGACTTTCTAACACAATGAAGTAAGAAAATATTTGTTGCCCAGAGAGAAGTACACTCTAATGCTGGGACAGAAGATAAGCTCTATGGAGAGAAGCTGAATTCATTTTATTGTGATGCACAGAAAACTACACAAGGGATACTATTATACAAGAGAATTATTCCTTATCTAATTTCTGCACACCCAGAGGATTGTGTCCAGTGCTTGCAGACAATACGTCTAGGTATAATATTAGCACACTATCCAAGAAGCACACCTTCAAGAATGCTAAAATGGAGTACATTTTCACTAGGGCCATAATTCTACTAGAGAATCTACTTTTATGGAAAATCAATTTTTCACTTTAATAGCAATATTTAAGTATTGCAATAAGTTTTATGATAGTTTTCTCAATATTAAAAATACAACTTCAAATATGACAGAGCAATAAATACGACACTTGACACTTATGAATATGATGGCAAATGATGAGGAGAGGACTTCTGGGTTTAGCTTTTTTAAGATGGGGTGTTATTCTGAAGCTCACATACCTGTCAATGCTGCTTTTCTCTAGCTATTTTTTTTTTTCTTTCATAGGCTTATTATTGCTAATTTTCTTCTTGGTTGGTGCTGGGTGTTTTAGAGAGGAAAGAAGAAAAGAAATGAGGGGCAGGATAGTTCCAGTTATTGCATCTGGAACTCTAGTGACAGTTTGGAATCTCCTTCAAATTAAACTAATGTTACTTTTTAAAGTTAGAGTAATCCCAGACTGTAGCATGCAGCTGGGAAAGCAAACAGACATTAGTTCAGCTGATAAGCACATGCTGAAGACAAGTGAAAGGAGGAGATTAAATGGGACTCCATACCAATGCAAACATGCAGAATGGTTTGAGGGCATGTGTGCACGCACATGTGTGTGAGCATGCATGCACACAGTGAAAGGCCTGCCACAGCCAGAGCTAGGGCCAGAGCTACAGCTTAATGAGATGCAAAATGCACTTCTCAGAATGCCATTTGATTAGAAAAGCAGGTGATTTGGAAGGATAATCTGATTTCTGATGGGACATCGCCAGATACCACATCACACTGGATAGCAGACCAAATATGGGACTTGCCTTAGAGTTATCAGTGCCTGAGTCGGACTGCTCCCTTAGAACAAAAAAAACCCAGTCCCCCTCTCCCTGCCCATCACCTCTCCCACTTTAGACCAGAGTAAGTGGCAGGAGAATCAGTCCCTTGCATGCAATAGCTCCCCAGAGGCAGGGAGCTATACAGGCAGGCATTGGGGAAAGTTATCTGTGATGCTCTCACTCCGACAGAAGGAAACACTATGAAAATCTGGTATGATGCAAAAGAAAGCTCAGAAGGAACAAAGCTTGTTCTTATCCGCTCTAGATCACAGAATCATAGAATGGTTTGGGTTGGAAGGGACCTTAAAGATCATCTAGTCCCAACCCCCCTGCCCCGGGCAGGGCCCCCTTCCCCCAGCCCAGGGTGCTCCCAGCCCCGTCCAACCTGGCCTTGAACCCTTCCAGGGAGGGGGCAGCCACAGCTGCTCTGGGCACCCTGGGCCAGCGCCTCACCACCTGCACAGGGAAGAATTTCTTCCTTACATCTAATCTAGGTCTGCCCTCTTTCAGTTTAAAACTGTTAGCCTTTGTCCCATCCCTAAACCCCCAATAAAGAGTCCCTCCCCACCTTTCCTGTCCCCCCTTTAAGCCCTGGGAGGCCGCTCGAAGGTCTCCCCGGAGCCTTCTCTTCTCCAGGCTGAACCCCCCCAACTCTCTCAGCCTGGCCTCCCAGGGGAGCTGCTCCAGCCCCCCCAGCATCTTCGTGGCCTCCTCTGGCCCTGCTTGAGCAGCTCCGTGTCCTGCTGTTGGGGGCCCAGAGCTGGCCCCAGCACTGCAGGGGGGTCTCCCCAGAGTGGAGCAGAGGGGGACAATCCCCTCCCTGGCCCTGCTGCCCCCCCCTGCTCTGGCTGCAGCCCAGCACACGGGTGGGTTCTGGGCTGTGAGTGCACATTGCTGGCTCACAGGCAGTTTTCCACCCATTAACACCCCCAAGTCCCTCTCCGCAGGGCTGCCCTCCATCCACTCCTCACCCAGCCTGGGTTTGTGCTGGGGATGGCCCCGACCCATGGGCAGGACCTTGCACTTGGCCTTGTTGAACTTCATGAGATCCAAGAAATCAGCTAAAATTAAGCACATGAATAGCCTAACTGTAAAGGAGGGAGATCTAAGCATTTGCTTTAGCTTTTCCATGGGTTAAAGCCTTTGGAAGCCAAATGCCCAAGCACAGACCTTGCTCTCTCTGTGAGCCATGTGCTGGGCACATCCACTGCACAATGATGGGATTAGCACCGTGTGTTCTCTCAGCACTAATGAGATGTTATTTCTCTTCGCATCTACTCTTCGCATTACTATCATATAAAGAAAATGACTCTGAGTACTATTATTGTTAACAAACCTAAGTCCAGAGGAGTTTAGAGCTCTTGCCTTCATCAGCCACTTCTGTCCATGCTCCACGTTTGTCTTTGGGAAGTTTTGCTGTAGCTGGAGCCAGCTACAGTCTGAACTGGGGGAACTGGCACTGGAGGGGGGTGGGTGAGGTCTTTCCTTGGTTCCATGCTGCCAGATTGTAGAAACTGGAATCTCTCAAACCAAGAGAGAGAATGGTGTCTGGAGGATGTTGGAAAGGTATTTGTGATTGGCGCTGAAGGCTTGCAAAGAATTAGCAGAGAATTAGGCTCAAATAGAGTTACCATGATCAAATAGGGTGCTACGTGTGATCAGGTTGCAGCACTTCCAGGAAAGCATGTCTGACGAAAGCGGGTGTCAGTGAAGCCAAGGAGCACGAGCCCGGGCACAACCGAAGAAAAGGCAAAGCACATTATCAGCAGCACTGTGGCACAGGGAAACCAGGAGCTCCGAGAAGGATGTGGATGGAGGTGGAGAAAACCAGGAGCCGAGCCTTCCAGGGACACACGGCTGCGTCACCCACTGCAGCTGCCTGAGCGCTAAAGGGACACTGGGGGTTTTATTCCCACCCGGAGCCCCCACTGAATATTGTTCTTTTCTGCCTACAAAAAATGCCAATATCTGAATCATAAGGCACTGACAGCTTTTGAGACAGTGTCAAAAAATGCGTATTTAACTTGTAAACTCATAAGCAATATAAAGGGGATGTTACAGAAAGCAAAAATTTGGGTTTAAATTTTACAGCCAGAAAAAGAGCCTTTCCCTCTGAAACGTTCAGCTACACTCTCCACGCTCATGCCCTCCACAACAAACACTGTCCTGTCTCCTTCCCTCAGCTCCCACCAGGTGGTTGCCTTCCTACCAAGGCAACCTGATCCAGAACCTGGCCTTGCCTCTAAGGTACCCCAGAGAAAAATTAAATTTGAGATTTCTGAGATCCTAAAACGCACGTATATGACAAAAGTGCCCAATAATTTCAGATAAAAATAACAGATTTTGAATACTGCATGGATTCTTGATATCTAGAAATTGTGAAAAGGGATCATTGTACTAAGTTCCCTGTGAGAAAAACCTAAAAATAGTAATAATAACAATAGTAATAATAATAATCATCATCATCATTATCATCTCAGGCTGACGTAGTCACTTCTAAGAAAGGTTGAAGAGATGAGAGATTTAATAAAATTAAAACTATGCTGGTATTTATTCACATGGCACAAACAATTCATATAGTTTGAGAAAATACACTCAGGTTTAAACATTTATTGTAAGCCATTACACTGTTTTAAATTGAGGCTGTTCACATCCTGTCTTCTTTTAAAATGGAATCTTATTTTTTTTTAAATTTCAGTAAGTCAGAATGTTTAATTTCTCAGAATTGTTAATCAGAAAGATGTGATATAATCTGCTAAATCTCAGGAGTGCTAAGATATGAAGGGCCTTTAGCAGTAGTACAGGTAATTAAGTTTGTTATGATTTTCTATATATTCTGCAGCAGAAAATCTGATTGTTCTTTTGGCAAGGGGCCATGTCTGTTCATCATCAAAGATGAACTGTTTTAAATTTTAAAATAAGTATTATTGAAATTTGGAGATAATTTTATTTTAATAGAGCACATAATACCAATATACGTTCTTTATTATATACAGCAATTAACTTTTTTGCTAATATACTACTATATTGAAAACTTGTGTGATTTTTTAAATACATATTCAAAAGATGAAAATACTGAAAGCAGGTACTTAGCTGATGTTAACTAGGATGACAGATCCTGTGGAGCTACATTAACATCTTGGCATATTAAGAGTCTGGAATTTTTTGACTGACTGTAGTAAAGGGAAGATCTAGGGTTGAACAAGAAGAGACCTTAGCAATATTTATTCTCATTATTAGTATTTCTCACCAATTTCCATGAGAAATTATGAGAAACAATGTCTGCAGGAGTTCTCCATAGACTACTACTACTACCACTTCACAGGTGAAGGAGAATGTTGTTTCAGAAGGATCATGGGGTTAGGGGCTCCACAGTTATCTGGTGCTGGAGAGAAAACAAACACTTTGTACCTCTGTTTGGGGACTGTTCCACGCTGAATTAGAACTACCCTGTGGATCTAAAAAATGCCACAGGTGTTTAACACCTCTGGCTACTCAAAGGAGCTGATCTGAAACTCAGTATAGTCAGCTCAAAGGTGATTTATTTAATTAAACAGAAATATACTCCCCCCCAATCTTACAGTCTTGATAGTTTCAGACAGTATTCAAAATGTAACCATTCTCAATGCCATTAATCCACACATGCTCACACATCTGGTTCTAGCCAACAGATCAAATAATTTTCTCCCTGAAAAAACTGTCAAAACTGAAGCCCCCAAGAAAGCCCTAACCACATGCATCTCTCCACTTCCTGAAGTTTACTCCTAACATTATTTTACAAGCTATTACATTGAACAGGAAAAAAGATGATTGCAGCCATGTAGCTGGTTTACTGTACATACAGCTGGTTTAGCAGCTAAATAATATTAAAAGTATCTGACCAGTTCTCATGTAGAGGCTTTGTTAATTTATATGCACAATTTGGATCTCTGGGAAATTACTTCTGTTGTCCATTTTGAAATTATACTTCTGTTTTGTTCAGTTACAGTATTCAAGTCTCCAACACTAATAAATATGTTAAAAATAAGGCAAACAAAGTATTCCTCTTGGTGCACTGTATTATTAAACTGTAGTAATTTAATTTCATCATGTTTGTATATTTTTTCCTAAAAAGTATTCAATTAAAATAAGGCAGTAATCAAATTAAATTTATCTACAACCTATAACAACCAGTTTTCCTTAGCATTGAATAACACCTGTGCACTACCTTAGCCTAATGAAGAATTTTTAAAAAGAGTATTAATATAGTACTTTCAAGAAAAAGGTGTGAGCTTCCCACGCATTCATCAGTTATTACATTACCACATACTGCCTGAGAGTTTAGCAGTCATGCATTTGATGATGGGCATTTTAAGGCATTAACATTGGGCAGTTTTCTCTAAATTCTTTTCAGGACAAATCTCCTTAAGCTCATAATATCTTAACACCTTCCAAGAACAAAAGGCTTACATTCCAAGACAGCAGTGTTAATGTAGTCTGTGTATTACACACTTACGATAACCGTGAGTTACGCGAGACCCCAGGAGAAAACAGATTACATATCTTCTTATTTTGCAAACGCAAGGTGGAGAGACATGCTGTTGCAGGCAGTTGTGAGCCTACTTTGCCATGCCCCACACCAACACCAACAGGCACTGCTGGGGCTTAACACGGCTGTGCCGCCGTGCCATTAAGCCTCGCTGAGGGCTACGATCAGCTAGTTCAGGATCACTAATGCCACACTGACGTGGCTGTGGCAGACCAGGCGCGGCTGGGCACCGTGCAGGCCGCCACCAGCCCGCAGCTCTGAGAAGGGCGGGAATGGGCAGCCTGCTCCCGCAGGGGAGAGGGGCAGATCCCAGAGAAGAGACTAGCAAGGGAAAGCCTTCCGTCTCCAAAGTTAATTTATGACCACATCCCAAATCTCAGAAATCAATGAGAGGTGTGTGAGGCATGAATGAAACGAAAAGAGTAGGGAACCGGAATGCTCGCTAGGGCAGTATTTTTATTTTGACTGTTTACCTTCTAAACTTGCTAGCGTTTCTCTAGCTTCAAACTGCTATGACCAGTATGGAAAAGGGATCATTGCCAAGATTTAACATGAAGGCTCTTTCAGGGAAGTACAGCAAACATAGAAAAGTAACCTCCATCAAACTCAATGCACATACCTGCAAAAAAGGACAAAGAACCCTCAAGAAAAGACATGCCTGTGCCAGTGTTCAAGCCTTCTTTGCAGCATGAGGGGACAACTAAAGAAGAATTCATTTTTTATAACAGACTGCTGCTTTTTAAAAATTACAATATTAATGTGTATAATACATAAGTCTGTCTAAAAAGAACACATACAGAAGGGATTGTGTTGGATTATATAAAATAAAAGTAGTGATGGATTACATTGCACTCATCAATATCAGCACAACATAAAGGATTTGAAATTAATGATTTGATTTTTAACAAGATGCAGAGAGTTTGTATGCGGTTAATCAGAAGTATTGTACTTTACATAAATGCTTTCCAAATGGTGACACAGTAATTACAGTACTGGGAAATGGCTACTATCTATCCACTCTGCATTTTATAGACTAAATAGAAATTTCATGCATATTGAATACACTTGTGTTAGCTCAATTCATTTTTTCAATATTATTTTATAAGGTAAGAATAATATAAATTCTAAATTGCTATTCAAATGTTACATCTATTTTATCATGAGTTACATTTTTAATAAAATGCAACTTTACTTGAGGCATACATAATGTTTGCATAATCTGTGGAAGAAAATTGTCACTCTAGGAATTTATAATTTGCTTATTTCTTATAAAACCTTCTTTTGATGTATTCTGCAGATTGATGGGGTTTCAGTGTATTTATACAGATATAAAAATATTTTCTGTGGTTGTGTATTTGCTCCTTTGAGTAGACTTCTTTATAGTTTGCAATATATTTTCATATAGTTTGCAAAAATAAGTTTATGATTTATCTGCAGTTTAAAAAATTCATTTCAAATCTTCTTTGATACAACACACTTCCAATTTTTGTTGTGACACAGATTATGCAAATTTGCTTGACAAAGAGTATGCAAACTGATTTTAAAGTAGGAAGTTCAGCTGACAGTACCTAGGCTTGTGCATTAAATCAAAAGGATTGTGTGTTTTCAGTCTCATGGATGGACATTGACTACCCGAGTTTTTTTGGATTAATGGGGAGACTCCCACTGGGCATTTTCTGGTGATGCATTCGGGTACGATACTGAACCACTGTTGTGTCCCCATTAGTGTCATGCAGCTTTTTCATTTACTGACAAGCTGTCAAGGATCTGTTGAGATGTCACAGGACCTTGGAATATGACTAAAGTGAGGTTTTTTGATTAAGCTCTTTCCAGTTCATGATATCCATGTGGAGTTTATGTCAAGTGAGTCAAAGCCTTAAAGCAGCCTGGAGACAGTCAGTACTTTCCTACTCAGCTGGGTAGGGCTGTATAACCAACAGATTCACTGGGAACGGGACAGAGTCACGCCCGGATGCTGTTTTCAGAGGAATCTCACGTGCTGCTCACTAGTGCAGGAATCCCCTCTGAGCACTGAGGGACCTGAGCAGGAAACACTCTGCTCTATGAAAATTCCACAGGCCACCAGGAGCAACATACACCAGTTACACCAGTGAGTGCTTCTGGGCCGGGTGTGCGTGTGTATGTGTGTGAGAGAGGGAGAAGGAGAGAGATCTTCCCTGTACAACTACAGAATCTGTGGATGCAATGACTGGACATCAATAGGTTAGGTTCTTTAAAAGGTTTTCTTACCGGGCAATGCCACACACATCCTTGTCTGAAGGGAAAAACATATAAAGATATGATAGCACCAGTCAAAGAATTGCTCTGCAACTGCAAGAAAAGCCTCCAGATATGAACTGAATGTGATTCTAGGGCTCATGGCTGGGACCCTCTGTTGATGCTCAAGGTTTTACCTCAGCTTTGGAAAAGCAAAACCCAGGCAGCACCTCGGATGGTTTCATGCTTCAGTTCATAACTTGGAGGGATTTATGAAACCCCCAGGGACGGTGGTGGTCCCACACAGACGATGCTGGGGAAGAGCTGTGGCAGGCAGTAGCATCCCTGCCCTCAACCCAAACAAACAGTTTCTGCCAGGAGAACTGAATGGAAACAGCTTTTCCTACCTGGGAGGAGGAGTGTAGCAGAGAACCCACCCTCAGGGATAAGGCAAGAAAATTCCAGGACAAATTCCCCCACCTATGGTCAGTGGAATAATCGCAAATGCAGCAGATATTTACCAGGCTGCCTGGTATACATGACTGTTTTTCACACTACAGACTCAAAAAAAAAAAAAAAATGCTGTGGCTTTAATAAAAAATTAAAAAACCCATGAAGAGAGAAAAACTAACTTCCAGTGAACATGAGTAGTTGGTCACTTTCAAAAATAATAATTTTTTAAAATATGTGAAATTAACATGAATATTTAAATTCCCATGACTATTCTGTGAGTTCTTTTTATGATTAGTGATAAAATGTTCCAGCTTGGCTACAATTGTACTAAACTGTTGTAATGGGACTCTGTACTTTAATTTGAAATGGGACTGTATCCCAGTTTTGACAGCATGCTTTATTATCAATAGCTGATTTTGAAATGCTGCCATGACCTCTGTAAATGATATAAATCAGGATACGAGAAAAAGACAGTGTCACTGTTCTTTAACCTGAAACAATGTCATTTTCTGTGTTTTGGCACAGGCCAGGCTCATCACTGCAGTTTATCCTGAGCGGTAACTTTGCAGGCAGCCTCTCAGGCAGAAGCGTCACGCCTCAGACACGGCCCTGCGCGGCATGGAGGAGGGGCAGCAGGATCTAAGCCTTCATTTCTTGGATCAAACTGTTATCTCATTAAGTCAAAGGCAAAATTCCCAGTGATGATTACTAGTCAGAATTAAGCCAAACTCCCCCATCTTGGTTTTTCTGGCCTTTATTCCGTCTCCTGAATTCTGTAATACAATGCCTTTAAATCAAGAGCTTTCTGGCTGAAAATATCAAGCTTATCAAATGGCTTTAAAGACTAAGTTTTTCTACAGGTGGCAAAATATTACCAGCTTGAATCTACATTTTTTCCTTTTGTATTAAAAACCTACAAAAATATCCCCTCAAATTAATGTTCTTCCAATTGCATATATTACCAAATGTTTCTATTTTGGAAAAAATATACCTTTTCAATATAAAAACAAGTTTGTGCTTTTTTATCAGATGAAAACTGCATTTCCACATCCACTCTAAGGTTTCCATTGCGTAAGAGCTTTATCCTGTTGCAGGTTAGCCCTGGGCACTATGCCTCCCCCAGCATGTTCAGGTTAGTGCAAATGTTCTTTGTGCGGGCTTTAGTTGTACTGCATGTGTACTGCATGTGCCGCAGCAGTATACATATTTAAACAGGCTGTTCTTTTACAAGCACATGTTCAAAAGATTTTATCTAATCAAATTTTAAATAGGAAATTACTTGTCTGACTTCATATCAGAAAGCTATTCCTTTCCCTACTGGTCCAGATTGGATTATTAGGACTTCAGTACTAAATGGTCAGCAGTGTCTGAGTCACCAGTCTTAATTTGGGGCTATAAATATCAGATGATGATTTATCAGTTGGAAGTTTCTATACTGCAATGGCAAATTAATCTCTTTAATTTGAGAAGAATGTTACACAGTTTCGAAAGCTGAGAATTTCTGAGGTTCTCTGTGCAAATAACAGCTAAGCTTTGGGCATGCACAATATGGAATTTCACCCCCTTCATCAGCTGGTTTCAGTGCACCTACGTTCTAGTGATTCAAAGGGTTTGTCATTGCCCATACTGATCTAATCCTGCTTATCACTGTGAATTAACTGCTAACTGTGGACAACAATTCAATGGTAAATGGGCTACAACTGTGATTTTGAGAATGCTTAATGATTTTTACAACTAAAATGAATAAAGTTTGAAAGAACAGTTATTACTCTCATATGCTACCTGCATCATCACTGTTTAGTATTCATGATTCATCTGGACTTCAAATGACAGTTTATGATCTGCACAGTGCCAGAAATCATACTATCTGGTTATTCAGAAGTAGATGTTTGCTCACCAGAATATACAGCTGTTGCTTTCACCTCTTCCAAAATGCTAATTACGTTTCTTCTAAAAAGCACCAGACAGCTGGGTCTCACCCCTTTCTGAGCAATGCTGCTACCCATGTAGGTCACTTGTACAAAGTAGGTTTGCTTGTGCAAATTATATCTAGATCCAGAATGCACATCTTTTCAGAAAGCATTAAAATAGGAAATGGACTTGAATCTTGCTGAAATGAAGACTAGTTTGAAAACTTGACAGAAGTGTTTCTTTAGAAGATGAACAAAGTCTAATGTGACACAAGATACCCCAAGAGATAAAAAAAATAAAGTTCTCTTAATTTCAAAATATCATTTAGTCATATTCAAAGTTTGGTTGGTTCCTTATGGTATTTTATTTCAGCAGTAATTCAAATTCGGCTTGACAAACTACTAGACATTGACAGAAGAACAAGCACAATAGAGGGGTTGAGAGACTGATTAAAGAAGACAGCTTAAAGAATGTTAGAAAATCAGTCTAAATCCTAAAAGACAGGAAGAGAAGGACAGTAAACTCTTTCTGATTGTGATATTCAGGCACCCGAACTAGGAATAGAGATGCAATTCAGAAAAAGAAAAGTTTCTGATACGACCGTACATGAGGGCTAATTAAGTGACACAAGTGAAGGAAACCAGACTAAAAGCAGTGTTAGAAGAGGCGCTGTAGGATGCTGTATCCAGATGACTTTGCCATCACTGAGAACTACAATGAAGACTCTTAGTAATCCGTAATTTAGATACTTCACCCTGTTTGCACAGATTCACTCCCCACACTCCGGAATGTCATGTAGAAACAAATAGGTTTCTAAATTCGCTGTTCTGCAAGTTATATCCAGTTCCTGGGCTTGGGGCTAGCAGATGGCATTATAGCCTCACTGAATCTGCACAACGCTCTAAAATGCCTCGGAAAGGTGTCAACTGTCCTGTCCATCCTGGAAAGTGTTACATTTCAGGGAAATATTACTTAACTGCTTTCAGGATCGAAGGACAGAAATAAACACTCTTAAAATCCAGTAGACAGGAGACACTGTGGGATAAATCAGATGCAAAATCACCTGCTGAGGAATAATGTGTCTAGTCTTTGAACTCTTTTCAAGGAAGGTATCTAACTACATGCAAGATCATCAGCTGGTTCAAGTTATTATAAGTACCTTGATCTCCAGGCAGTTAGATCTAGCCCTATAAATTCATGATCCTGTTGATATATCACATACTTCAGCCTGAAGTTCTGTTCTTCTTGTAGTAAATTGAGTGTAGAATACAGAGCATTTGTACCGTGCTCTCTGTTACTGTAAAACTAAACTGTGCTTTCTTTCAGGGTATTGTTTTGATCCTAAATTTCTCAGCTGAGACATTCTGATAGCATATCTGTTGGCTTCAGGCACAACAGCACTCTTTTAAGGAGTATTATTATACCTTAAAATGGACAATCAAGGAATAGAAAACCTCAAAATGCATACCTGGTGTACTCAATTCATTTTCTCCCTAAAAGCAAGGACCAAACACCCCCAAGAAACATTCGTTCAAGCGAGGGAGGGAGGGGAAACAAACCAAAGCAATTCTTTTCCTCCTTTAAAAGAACACAGACTGCTTAGGCTTTCCTCATGAATCATAAAACAAGGGAAGGTGGCAGCAGGGAGAAACATAAACTGTATTTTCATTTGTCAGTGACTTTGGGTTCTATTTCCACTGCCAAACAGCTGCACTGTCTGCCTTTCACTTGTTGTATGTGATGAGAGAAGACAGAGGGTTTCTTAAAGCCCTTAAGGTTGCAGTAATTTATGAACCTGAAATAATTTACCTTTGGAATAAACAAGGTCCTAGGTTTGCTTTTACTATCTTCCTTCCTTGGAGAAATGTGTGCGTTTTTTTCCTCCAGATATCCCCACGTGCAAACACATTGATTCTCACAGACAGAGCTCTGGATATTACTAAAATCCTAAAAGAAAGTAGCATGGCAAATGCTTCAGGCCAGCGTGGGGTTTAGATGGCGCAGTGATTCACTGTGTTTAGTTCCTCGGTCTCCTCCTGCTTTCAGCGGTGAGCCGCCGGTGCTCGCGAGGAGGAGGAGGGGCACGCAGAGGTGCCGCGGCACAGCACAGCGCACGGGGTGGGCACTAACACCCCTGGCACTTCCCTGGGGCCAGGTAAGCGTGCCCTTGCGTGGCACGAAGCCCAGCTCACCGGTGAATGCTCTCCTTAGGCTTGCAGGATTGTTTCGATAACTTATAGTGCAATGGCATTAGCATTTTAAACTGAACTTCCATTAATTTATACAAGTTATCTTTTTTTAAGTAATTTGAAGGACCTTTCGTTGTTAACTTCTCTTAATTAATTCTGGCTTTATGGCATTTTGGGGGGCAATTGCCTTAGCCTTCACATTTATCCTATCACTACTTGGCATGACCGAGATAGTAGAGCTCTTAAGTGAATTTCTTGTCAGAAGGATCTAAATCACACGGCTCATGAGAGTTACTTGGGGAGGATCAGTTTTACTCTCCATTTAGCTTGGCCTCTAAACTCTGGGTGCCAGTCTGATGCTTGCAAATGACGTTCACAGAGGCAGGCATTATGAGTGTGGGGTCAAAGTATCTACCTGCAGACTGCTCTCGATCTGAAGCGAGAAGTATGTTCTGCTTCATGTGTTTAGTAAGGCAATTTTTCCTGGAAGCTTCTCTTTCTCATAGTTTTAGCCATCACATACCAAGCTGCCTCTTTTTATTCATGCTTTTTGTGGTCTATGTTGTTCCTGTTTGGGGCCATTCAGCTTTGGGAAATTTTTGTTTAAAAAAAAAGTCCATTTTATTAAAACGTGAGAAATGCTGGTGAGTGGGAATCCACTGGAAAATCAGATCAATGAGTTTTCAGTTTAGAACTGTTTTCAAAACACATCTCAGCAATACATGTACACACCAAGTTGCTCCTGTGGAAATTAACTGGATAAAATATTGCTGACAAAGTTAGTAAAACTTGTTCTGCTGTAATAAGTACATTCAAAGGACATTGATTACTGGTAATATTTTTAATAGAAAGTTGGTAAAAGCATGTTACCCTTCAGTGATCTACAATGCAGTCTCTGATGACTGCTTATACAGAACTACTGCAAACAGTTAAGACCCAAATGTCTTTATCTTGATCTCTCCAATGTTTAATTTCCCCTTATGGAACAGTGCATTGGAAGGCTTTCTACCCTAAGCAACTAAAATGCTTTTACCTTTTAATTTTGTCTAAACGGTGCTAAAATGATCAAAAATGTGCTGCAATTTACATTTCTCTGGTGAAATGGAAAAATTACGTTTCCCCAATTACCTTTTTAGCTATTTGAAGGTACCCAAGACAGTACCAAAGTTGTTCAGAGAGTCACAGAGCTGGTACTTGATCTGTTGTTCCTCTAGCTACTGCTCTGATTAGCGTTAGGAGAAATTCCTACAAGGGATGTGTTTATTTGGTCAGGCAGAAAGTCATTTACACAACTTGGCAAAATCTCCTGTCTTGTATGGATCCGAGCAGGAGAGATGATGGTACTGGGCATTCTTTCACCTCAGGTCTAGGAGTAAAAGTCTGAAGGAACTGAAATCCCTTTCCTTTACGTGTCAAATTGTCATGTAAATGCTGAGGCTGAGGAAGGATTAGGAATGATTATACTCTTCTTCTCATATGCATTTCAGTTTAAATTATATTGTGTAATGAAGGACACCAAAATGACACATAATACCTTATCCCTGACTCAGTAGATTATAAAATAGATTTAATCAGGGATAGAGAACTGGGGAAACCCCTTTCTTTCTCTCTTTCTCTTTTTCTTTCTCCCTTTCTCTCTCTCTCTCTCTCTCTTTGTTCCCTCTCCCCGCAATGCTCTCTCTTCCTCTCCCCTTCTCAGAAGCCCCTCTCAGCTGCCCTCTGATCCCATTTGCACAGAACAGAGGCCACAGGAAATGTCACTGTCACCCAGAGAAATGCTTCGCAAAGTGTAGCCATGAGATAACAGTGTGACAACACCACAGGTCCAAAGTAACTCATCTCAGGATCAGATCCTACCAAATTCAGTTAGCATCAATCAAAATCTGTAATTTTCACCCTGATTAATAGGGTTCTTTTGGTTTTCTTTGCTCTCATATCTCTTCCCAAACTATCTCTGCAACAGAAGCCAAAGCCAGAAATTTGTGGCTGTGGAACTACCACCCCCTTCTACCCACTCGTGCTGAAGGCCCTCTGGCAGGGTTTGCTTATGCTCCTGCTGACAGAGGCTCATCTCCACCTACCACCCCAAATGACAAATATAAAGCTTTGAAACTACTGAGCTTTCTTAAAAATCAGCCTTATACAAGGGCTTAAATTGTTATTGTAGTGTTTTTTTGGATAGAATAAGCATTTATGCTAAGGGCAATAAAGGAATTTATAGGCTCTCTTAAAACAGAGATGGAGATAAAATGTCTTGTGCAACAAAGGATGTAGAAAAATGGCTATGCAAGGCAGTGGGATGGGGATGAGGCATGACGGAGAGGTTTCTCTAGGCAGGAAGATGGAAGACACTGAAAATACAGTATTTCTGTGAGCTAGGATCATCTGTGAGGAAAGTAAAGACATGTGGCGATGAGAAGTTGATGAGTGTGGCTGACTGCCAGCTGATATTATGATCTCAGAATATTAATGTTTTGTACTAATAATTACAAAATCAGCAGCTGTACAATTACATATTTGGATAAATACATGTGTAAGTGCATCCTGTAGCATGGTGAATTGAAATGAAGTATGATTAAAACGACAGCTCATACACTAATCTTGATGCCTAGAAAAGACAGACAAGCTGAGAGTATGATAACATAATAAAGGATAAAAGAATCTTGATATTAAGAAGAAAAAACTGATAATGAAAACATTCATGAGCAGTGAGAAAAATACATTAACTTTCCATAGCTGTTGAGAGCAGATACAGATCAGACAGAAGACATTAAGGAAGAAGAAAATTTACTTGTCTGCACTTATAAAGGCGTTCTGGGGCAAAAACATATCCTTTTCATTTGCCCTGAAGAAGAAACCGACGACCAGGATAATCTCTTCTGATACTGTGTCTAGAGCAGAAAGATGCACTGAACCTGTGGAGTGCCTAAACAGCCAAGAAGAAAGCCAAGGGCTAGAATCACGTCATTTGAATGTGCTAACAAAGTAAATTTGTTATAGGCTCCCACTCGGGCACTGAAATGTGACAAGAAACAGGATATTTGACTGAGACATCTGAAATCAGAAAGTTCTTATTAAAGGGAGGGAGCTTCATGAAAGAAGTAGGAAGAAGTACAGAAGAAAACTGTTAATGGGATTAGATAAGCATTTGGCAAAAATCGCAGTAATAAAGCACATTCGACACATAGTCATGTTCAAAGTCTGGCTGGGATGTCACTGGATGTGTTCGTTTATTGAATGCCTGCACTGACAGATATGATTTTAAAGTATTGTTTAAAATCTGCTGTGTCTAAGGGTCAGCACTGGTCAGGCCCTTCTTGTTATTCCATGGAAACCCACTGCTTTTGGAATGGGGACAAAGCAGAAGCCCATTGCTGTGTGGAGCAACCAGCCAGCCAGGGGAAAGGTAAAATCCACATCTCTCTTTCCCAACGATCTAAAGTTTCAAGGCATGTCAGAAGGAGTGGGGTTAATATACGCCCCATCTGAAGGCTGAGTCTGTTGACCCATATATAGATTATACCCACAGTGGGGTAAATCTGGTGCAAAGACTGCTGTTCATGTACATCAGATATTTTGCCTTTGTCTATTCTGTTCAGTGGAGGAAGGCCCAAGGGTAGGCTAAAATACATGTTTTCCTTAACTTGTGCTGTTTGTCTGCCTTGCCAGCAAGAGGACAGCTATAGTCCAGCACTAGCTACACTCTCTGCAACTTGGCACGGTATTGTATCAGGCTCCTCTAGAAAGAAGCTTGGATTAATTTATGTCTTACACTGGCTGTGCAAAATATACAGCTTCCTATGAAGTACAGTGACACATGCTAGTGAGTAAGCCCAGGAATACCTGTGCTCTTCCCATCGCAGACTGGTGTGCATAGGGACCCATGCCGAGAGGTGCTGTCAGCAGAAGCTTCCTTCAACCCAGTGCTCCAAAACTTCCACAAAGCCTAGAGCTCTATATAGGCACCTTTGGGCTTTCAAAATACCCAGGTACCTGCCTGTGGTCTAAACATTTCCGCTAAACTTTGTTTAATGGCTAATCACCTGATGATTTCCCCGAACAGAGATCTAATGTTGATTGCCACTGCTTGCGTGGGGCCTCATCACAACATACAGCTGTGCAGCACAGCTGGGAACGGGAAATCCCCTGCACTAACTTCCTTCCCACATTTCACTGAACAGACTGAAACAGTTTTCCTTTTCTCTGAACAGAGGAGAGGCAGAACACAATGTGAATCTGTTGCTGTTCTGTCTTTTCACAAGTGGCAGGATGCTAATCCCTCTCTTAGTAAATATTCCCGTGGCTTGATGCTGCAAGGCACTGAGCAGTCCCTGTTCCTCTCCACACCACCACCTCCCCCCTTCACGGTCCAGTAAGGGTTTGAGAATAAGCACTTACATCAGTCGACTCATTTTGTGATTGAAGTTCATTTAAGACTGTGCTTACACGAACACACAGCACTGAGCTAGGCTCAAGCTAAGCTGCCGCTTTGCCCTTCTGCCTAGGAACCTGCAGGACTGAAGCAGTGCAAATCGCAGAGCAACTTCCCCATCCGTGCTCAATATTTACATGGCTTGCTTTCCTCTTCTTAAATCTCTCCTAACAAAGCTTTCTTCAAAGATGATTAACAGATGTTGTCATGAAAAAGTTGGTACTTGCCAACAAATGACACATGGGTCTGCCTGAGAAACAGTGCTGTTTCCACAGCTTTCCCCAAGAAGAGATACTTGTGGTAATTGGTAAGGACTGTGAGAATATGACATTTTAAAGTATCTTCTACCGTTCATAGTTTCCTAAAAGAAGGCTGGTTTCCTGAGAATTTGTTTATCTTGTTCGTATGAAATCATTTGGATAAACACACATGATATAGAAAAGCTAATTAAGCCCGTTATGATTATAGGAGTAAGTGGTGATCTTTTTAGATAACAATGAATTTGGCAAGCAAAGACTTATTTGTAGCAAAAGTAAACAAAACCCCAGCCCTAAATAATAGATAGCCACGTATCTTAATTGAAAACATAAAATAAAATGATTAACTGATACGCAGAAATGATTCTCAAAGTCTAGAAGGTGACAAACAAAAGGACAGGATTTTATTATCCATTGCAAGATGAGCTGAAATGCACAGCCAGCAATCCCCAACCAAAAAAAAAAATAAAATGGAGAAAAGGATATGTGCAATGGACCTGGCTGGAATGTACAAGCACAGAACCATTTCTGTGTTTACCTACCCATTACATGCCGAAATCTAAAACCCAGGAGCCTGGCCTTCTGTTAGCAGTTTGGAAAAGCAAACTGGGGAGATGGCAATGTCTGAGAGATCTTTTAATAGTTATGAACAGAAATGTTTTGAGGATGGTAACCCAGATATTGATGAAAGTCCTAGAAATTTATTGTTAATAAAAAGGTGTGGGTTTTTTTCCTGGGAGGTGGAAAGGAATGAGCATTTAGTAGGTTTGCAGAAACTATTTAAAAGCAATATGAGTCTTTTGTGATGCTCAAAGCAGGTCTCTCAACACATAAATTGTAAATATTGTTTTCATATAAGTTTCAAATAAATAACAGATGTAGTACATTTTTACTGCATTCTAAATTCAGCATTTTAGAGGTTGACATTGAAATCCTTTCCTCTCTTTTCTCTCTTCCGTGGACCTGTTGTTAAAAGCATGACTGCTCTGCCAAAAAGTTTATGTTTTGAAAGGCTTTTATTCCTTTTTTTATTCCTTTTGTTATTCCTTTTGTTCTACTGTATGACTGCATGCTACAACATGCACCAATGAGACTGGTGGCATTTTATAGCTATCATTTATGTCTCATCCAAACCTGCCATAGTAAGAATACTCCCACTGACTTTACTAAGCTTCAAATAGGGGGTATATTTGGGATTTAGCTTTAGCTTCAATTAATGTCTCAATTCGCTGTGTACTTCAAAAGCAAGTAAGGAATAGTCAGTGTTGTCACGTTCCACTTCTACAAAATAATGGTCAGATGTACCTGACAGGTTTTAAGTTTAGGAAATATAACAAATTCACAAGCTGTCCAATTAGAAACACCATCTTACAGACACATAGCAAGAGGAAATTCAACTAATCTGATGTTTATTTCTTTAACATTCTATTAAAGCAAAGGAACTCTATAATGAGATTACTCCATTTTATCTCTTAATTGTATCCAGATATGCAAAACAGATTTATTGCTAGTGGCTTGTATACAGTACAATATTTTAAAGCTAATTATGAAACAGCATTACTATTGTCACACAATGAAATACTTATTCTTACTGCTATGAATCAAGACCATTTGCTAAAATTAACTGTAATTACCTTTTTAATTGGATATAAACCCTCCTAAATTCTGAAACAGCTAGTTATATAAATATAGTTCTTTTAAATCCAGGATGATATCAGCATAAAATATTTTAATTAAATAGATTGCAAAAAAGGAAAAAAAGATACATTAAGTAGTTTTCCATTATTAAGCCAGCTGTAAGTCAAGTCTCGAAAGCATTCAAGTTTTTATTTTCGAACACCTGAAATCTGCCATTGTCCATGTAAGCATGCATACACATCCTCCCAAAGCAGTGTATTAATAGTTTAATTGTTCATCAGTGTAGTTAGCACCTGGCTTTTGTTTGTATCATTCTACACAGAGAGGAAAGCATATTAAAGTATTTACACTCACAAATCCCCAGGGCCCAAAATATATAGAAGTCTTTTCATTGCTTATGTATATAAAACAATAAACAGGAAAAAAAAGTTAAGTAAATAGTTTTAAAAGAACATTGTATCAAAGTTCTTCTGTTCAGAAACATTGGTGAGTAGATGGTGAAAATCTTGAGCTGTTAGTCACAATTATTGAATAATTTTTTAAAATACTGTCCCTGTGCTCAAGGTACCTCAGGTATCTTGATCATACAGCTCACCAATGCAAATTAAATTTCAGGTATTTATAAGCTGTTACTGCAAACTAAATCTAGCATTTTGCACACATTTCAAACTACATGTTTAAGCTCTGTTTTCCAGAACAAATATTCATAATAGGAACAACTGAAATCTTGACTACAGACTAACCACAGCTTGTTTGCAAGTTTTACTCGAATATGGGATACCTTTTCCCAGTCTCAAACTTAGTGGTAAAGGGACAAGAGAGAGACACTTGTTTATTCCAGAGAATGAGGCAGCGGTTTAAAACTTACCTGAGTTCTTAAACACCAGCCATCTTAATGAGCATTATTTTTCAACACTATTCTACCTGTATTTCATATACAGGCACATCCAAACAGAATTATATTTACACCCACTATAGTAATTAAAGCAGTTACATTTTGATGAGCTGAAAAGAATCCGAACTGCCAGAGAAGATAAACCAAAAATATCAAGTATTTAGAAGGAAACATCTTACTTTTTATTGACTTACTATAGTAAGGACTTAACTGCATATTAAATCACCCATATTTTGGTGGAAATTGTTAGATTCTGATGCTGATTCTACATTTGATGACATGTTATCCATGTAATTTCATGAATAAATACCACAGAATGTATATCTGAGACTATCAAAAATTTTTGTTTAACCAGAAGGTCACCACTTAGTAAAACCCAACACTTCATGTCTATTTTCAAGAATATATACTTTCAGCTAACTGTTTGGATCATCCTTCAGTGTCATTATGCAACCAATAAATATTTATGTTAACACTTAGCACAACCTATAAGGGCATTAATTTTCTATTTATTTGAAGAGCCCACCTTATCTAGGAAGGCTCTTCTAGTATCTCTGTGATCTAGATTTCATTGTAGATATTATTCACTCTAAACTTAAAGTCTTTTCTCTGCACACCAAGTGTTAAATTATATTGGTTTACTGTCTGTATCATTCTATTTTTACTGCAGGTCTTCAAAGATTAAGATTAAAATCCTTTGAATTTAGTAGGATTTTGACAGTAATTCAAGCAGTGCAAGTCTTAGCTCTGTCCACCTAATTGTGACATTATGAATTTCTGAGCTCTGTTTGTGTCTATAGAAACTGTATTTACCTGCTCTGTGAATCCTGTCACCGGATCCTTGACAGCCATCCTCATCATCACAATCCCCACTTGACTCCAGCTCTTCACTTCCACCCCCACTGCCAGCGTCTCGGGAAGCCCATCTTTCCAGTTTTAATTTTGCCTTCTCAGCATCCAGCTAAAATGGAAGAAATGAAAAAACATCAATGGTCAGAATATTTTCACTATTCCTACCTCTGGTGACCAAGCTGGGCTTATAAAGCAACAAGCTTTTTCTCATTCACTTTCAAGCACTGCTCCTCAAGTTGGAGGTTTTTTCTGGCAGTGACATCCAATTATTTTGGAATAAGGGAATATGCCATCAAATCTTTTCCACCACAGATGACCAGGGACACTCATCATCAAACTTTTAATTAAAAACACCACATCTACCAATATCATCACAGGAAGCTCTGGCCCTGTAGTTTTTCCTGTTGCAAACCACAGTTTGGAGATCACTGCTTAATGATGGTACAATCTGCCAGACGTCTCAGTACTTATTTTGGGTTATTTACAATTGAAGACCACAATATATTTGACAACCTCTGAAGAGTTGAGGGTATTTGCTATTTCCATTATGGGCTTGGTCACTTGGAAACCCTGGACCCTGGATATGATTTTTAAGACAGTGTCATTTAAGACTTCTGTACCAAGTGCAAGTTGTTCATTAAATTTCACTTGTAATATATTTATTGGACTGAGTACAGAATAAGAAAGCCTCCTCTAAAATAAATTTAAATGCATCATACTAGGTCACACTTGCTATAACAACACATTTACTCCCCAAACGCATCTTTTTGACCTTTGGATAACTCTTTCTCCTTCTGTCACCATGAGCAGTTGCATACTATTAGTGCTGTGGGAATAAATGATTTTTCAGTTTGCTCGTAGTTCAAAAAAATTAAAAATACCATTTCATTTTCAGCGAATCTAAACCCAGCCTATCCAGGGAACAACAAGAGCAGCACTATTTGATAAGAAATGAAGTAACTGCCTTAGACTAATATATTCTGTTATAGGGAATTTGTCAAGGAAGGATGATTCAGGAGAAACTTGAACCTGTCCCCCACACCTGAAAGAAGCACGTGCTTGCTGAGCTACATGGCACCTCTCCTGTTGGAGCTGTGCCATTTTTGTACAACATTTCAGAACTGAGGGGCTCCACATTCTTTGGCGGCCACCCTCCTCAACAGCTTCTATTAGTTTTTGCTACTGCAAAGGGTGCTTCAGGGTATTAGAGAAGGCGAGACAGCTTCTGCAGAGAAAAGCCCCAACAGCTCAGCTTCCCCTATAGCCCAGTGATAGGGAAATACCCTGAGTCAGAAGAGATTTTTTCACAAGCTGGCTAAGTTGCCCTGGATACTATCGAGTTTCTATTCTCCCATGCCTATCACCCCCCATTTTGTGAGTGACTACCAATTTATTTTCTGAATCTTGTTGGAAAATTACACCAGGGGTGTTGTTTTTGTTTTTAAGTGATGGAAAGAGACATTCCAGTATTTCTGACTGCTTCTCTCACGCAGCTGAAACTCAACCTCCAATGCATGTGAACATTGTTTTGAAGTGCAGCAGCTTGTTTGTCTCCTTTTCAGAGCTAAGAAAACCTTGTTCATGTTAGCTCTTCTTGTACGGTATGATGAGGTACAATTAGGACCTGTTATTCTAGTTATGTGGAAATATTTTAACCAAATGGAAAGACTTTGTAATGCTTCTCAAAGTCAGTCAGATTCTGGATCTATCCAATACCTTCATCACAAGTATCTTCCCCCCAAAGTATTGCAGATCCATTTCAGGCTTTGTGATCTTCTTTATCCCAGAGGACTGGGATTATACATCAATTCAAGATGTATTTTGAAATGTAGCTACTTTGAAGATTCAAACACATTTCACACTAAAAAGGAGGTGGGCTGGGAGCTGGGGGAGGAACTGGAGCACGGGGCTAATACAACTGTATTAACTGGGTTGAAAGGATGATGACGGATGCAGCGATTTCTCTGTAGTGGGAAGCTTTGTGTGGTAGTCTCCTTCTTCTTCAGATACCGTGAGCTGCCATCCTTCACTCTGGGGCTGACAAATGCTTGGATCAGTGCAGCAGAGATCCTGTTCTACAGAACAACAGATGCCAATTTCTATATGGCAGAACTCAGGAAATTTTTCACCCTTTCACTGAAAAGATCTGTTTGCTCACCCTGAAGACACAAATAACTTCACACTGCAGTGGGAAGATCAGTAAGTGGGAGGAGAGGGTATGGACTCTAGTGGGGAAGCACATTAAACACTCTCTAATTGTTACTGCATGACTGTTTTTTATAAACAAGTTGCTTAATGTTGAGCCTCGCTATTCACAGGCGTAAAGACTGATGTCATGGCAATACAAAACAACATTTTGTTAAACGATTGGAAAAAATTGCCTGTGAGGGAGAAAGATAACTCTGTTCTTACGCAGATTTATTGTGTCCTGACCATATTAGAGAAGACTCACTCATTCTTAGTTATAATCCTTCAGAATGAAAAGAAATGGCTAAGTCGTGACCAGAATGGACACAAAATTTAACTAAAGCCTTTTAATGATTGTTTGCCAGTTAAAGCAGAAATATTTACTGCCTGTGAAGGTACTCCTCCTCTTCAAAAATTTTATTTCATTCAGCATCCATGGCTCAATCCTCACCACTGCTCAAAAGAAGGAAGTACTTGAACCAAATGTGCATCAACTTCTTTGACAAAGACCAAGAAACAATCTCAGTTTTTCAACATGTTGCACTGCAGAATTTACAGACTTCTGGGTTCCTACTGCCTTCACTATAAAAAGGGATTAGCTGTAGCCCAGACCTGCATCTCCTGCCCATATTAATGAAGGCATACCCAGCTCTTCCTTGGCTTGCCAGTAGAGAGGGACATCAAATTACACAGAAATGTTATATACAAGTTCATCATTACCACTCAAAGTAAACTCAGGTGTGACCTACCAACCCTTTTCACCTCATATACCCTTTCCCAACATCTTCCAATGACTTTTCTGTCTGTGGCTACCATTCACCAAGAACGATGGACCAGAGCCCAACTTTGTGCAGAGATAATGGTTTATTTATAAATAAACTCGTTCCAGGAGATGAAGCAGTGTAGCCACTTCAGTGAGGAGCTCCACCTACACTGTGCAGCCCTGTTGAGAAAGCAATGCCACCATTGCCTAACGACTTGTGATCTAGCACCCTTCTCTTTTCCAAATTTTGAAGGAACACTTGTCCTTTGGCTACCACCACTTGACTTCAGTGAAATCACTGTTTCAGCACAATAGCAAAGCGTATGTCAGCATTTCTCCATCTTTTTTCATACAATCATAGAAAACTTTCTCAAAGCTCTGAGAGTGCACTGAAATAGCACAGACTGAATCAGAATGGACTAGGATGGTGGCGCTTTAGAAGAAGATCGTAACAAAAGACATTAACCTTGACTTTATATTAAGCTCTACTAGGTCCAGAAGATGGGCGTGGGCAGGGAATGCCTGTAGTGCCTTGTGGCTGAGTCCCCCCTCTCAGGGGACTGAGAGGTCTCCACCAGAGGAGCTGGAGGTCATATGAAGGTTCATGGCATCTTTGGAGACAGTCATGATCTGTTAAAAAGCCTGAACAATTCTCCAAGCTGCTGCCACCAATCACTAAAACTTTCTGCTTCCCCATAGATGGCTGTAGAGAGAATCACAGTCCCCTGCCCATATTTAACACTGGAAATCAGAGATTGGAGTCAGTCATGGCATTTCTATTATTCCTTAAAACCTACTGTTAAACAAGCCTTATTTTGCTGACTTATGCTCTGTCTGATGATGCATAATGTCATCCAGACATCTCTGGCAACTCTGAACAATAGTTCCAGCCTGGGAGTGCAGTGTCTTGATGCCGAGAATTGATGCTTTGGTTAAACAATTGCAGCGGGTTGCAGGCTGGGCACTGGGACTTGTATTTTTACCTTCACAAAGCAGAAAATAGCTGCTGCCTAAGATTCCAGAAAAGACTGGAATCTTAACAGCTTAAAAATTAAGTCTTCAAGTTTTTGTCACATCTGAAAGACAATTATTTTTTATTATTTGTGAAAAAGTTATATAATTAGATCAATAAGATTTATACAGCCCAACTGAAAACTGACTCAAATCAGGATTTTTCCCAACTGCAATAGGCTTTGGATCAGGTTCACAAACCTCTAAAGGGTTTTTGATAAACTATACAGTCTTTCAGTGGGAAAGTTTTAGTATCTATATCTGATTCAGCTGAAAGGTAAAAATCACATATTACCATTCAGCTCTGAGTCAGATACAGATGACTATCTGCATGCATTTTATTTACTCCAGCAAAGGTGCCAACCTTAAGTGACATTTAAAAAAAATGTTCTGCTGATGTATGGTTTTACAGAGAAGGAAGAAGTCATATGAGAATGGTTGCTGTCTTTCTCCCCTATTAATACATGATGCAGCACAGGCATTCCCAGTCACATAAAAGAGTCCTTCAGACTTCAGAGGCTTCAAAGAGTATGTGACACACAAGCTCTGAGCTTTCTATGATGAGTCTAACCCTAATTATCACTCTGACCACAGGTATGTTAGAATATAAATTTATTCTCATAGTTTTTCATGAAGGCATGTTCCAGTTGAATACTTCCACACATTAATTAAATAATAGCTGTTTAGGTCTGTGAAAACTATTAAATAAAAGTGCCAATTTCAATCCATTTTATAGATTGGTCTATTTTCTGAGGGGTCATATGTGCATGTATATTTGAGGGGAAGACTCCAAGCTGCAGGATAATAAACTCATTTCATCAGAAAATAGGTTTTAAAATTATATTTTGCACCAGTTTCAGACTTTTCAGGTCAGTGAACACAACAATGAAAATCTAAGAGAATACACTCTTTGAATAAAGCCACTTAAAAGTTGTGTTCTTGGAACATTCAGAGACAAACCCCACACAATTGTTTCCTGAGGGAATTGTTAATTACTTTTTTATATGACGGATTTCAGTGTGAATGCTTTTCCTCTCTGAAAAGACAGCTTTGAGGTAAAATCTGACTTCTATCCACTCATCATGTGAGCACTCGAATCACTTGCTGGTGTTTTCACAGTGATCAAAAAATGGCAGATTATATATTGCATTTAGAAATTGCAAGCTAAGCATGATCTTTTCTCAAGGTACTTACAAGTAGTTGCCTTTTAAAAAGTGCCTTAGTGACATAAATATGATTTGCAGAGACAAAGCATTTTGCCAGCTTATGCACAAATAATGTACAAAGCCTAATCTTGAAGAGAGACATAAATGACTCAATTCTTCCATTCATTTTTTTTTTCAAAAATAAAAATAAAAAATCCTTTCTAAACCATTATTAGGTCAGAAATGACTACAACTGAAAAAGACAATGCGCCTTTGTTTTTAGCCTATTATATACATTTTTTGTTAGGGACTGACATATTGCTTTAGGCATAAAGCTGCATTTTACTGGTGCCTTGTGACTGAGCAGATGTTCTGTCATTTCACAAAACAATAGCAACATAACAAATTTTAGACATAACTGCCATATATATGTTTATTCCAAGTGGGTCCTCTCCTTTGAGACAACATTTATGGTTAATTTTCTTCCACATATGCTCTTAGCTCCTTTTTAAAAGCATTTGGCAGTTGTTTTTGCTGCTTCTTTTCACATTTATCTAGCATTCATATATCACAGCATAAATAAGCAAAATGAACTTATTTGTCTTCAATTTTGTCAGACATTTTCTTTGGCTTCTTCTTCCTTTGTCTCTACTTCATAGAAATCCAAAAAGGCCCAATGCATTACCCCCTTCTAGTTTCTTCAGAAAGTATTGCAACTCAGGGAGGTAGTACCATTCAACTCTTAAATCCTTTTTTTAGCTAAAGAAAACAGACGTCTAACCTTCTGCAGCAAGTGACACCCTCAGAAGTTTTCCTTCTGCTGTATTTATTCAGATCCTTACAATAACCTTTGCATAACACATCTTGCTTTACAAGTCACCTGTATAATATTAGAATAATTTAACTGAACAGCTATACATAATTTATGCAACATGGTTAAGAACTGACAATGCTTTTAGAATTTTATTCACGTCTCTCCTGACTAGACCTTTTCTAACTAGGGAATTGGACCAATATTGCTAGATTCCTTTATGTTTTTCTCTCTATTTGAAGTACCTTGCATTTACTTACACTGATATTTGTATTTCTTGTTTATGCCAATGGTCCTGGTATATATATATCTATATTTATATATAAAATGAAGGGGGGAAGGCTCTCTTCAAGAACATGGAAACACGCAGAGCGTAAGTTTTGGACTATGTGTACCCACAAAGTGGGGACTGACACCCCTCCTCTTTCCCAGAGTAACTCCACTCACAAACTACACAGCATTTTGGAAGTCCTTTTTCCATTTTTGATATTTTTTTTTTCTTCCAAGTTTCTTTTTGTTTGTTCTGCCATCAAGTTTCTCAGGTTGCCTGGAAGCACTTTCATACCTGAAATGGCCCGTACCTAGAATAGCCATGCCAGCTCTGTAACTATACACGCACCCCTCCTCCTATATTTGTGACATTGCAGCTCCCCATGGAGCCGTCTTTCAGATAAATTTGACAAGTTTCTGGCTGAGGTTATCTTGAAATGATGATGCAGAACACAAGCGGGAATGGTAAGTGCAATTGTGAGGACTTTACCTGTCGCCCGGACGCTGAAGCAGCTGCCAGCCCCTGCCCAGCCCCAGGCTCCCCGTTCCACCGGCGCGGCGGCGGGGGAAGCGCCCAGCCAGGGGGGCAGCCCCCACCGCCTGCGCGGGAGGGACGGCAGGACAGGCTCACAAGATCCAGCACCGGGAGGAACACAGCGACATGAAGCTTCCTTAGGATCACTACACCTTGCAGGGAAAATGACACGCCATGCTCCTAGTATGTGTTGGTTTTTATCTTCTACTTCATTCTAGAATTCTTTTGCTCAAAATATTTTAATTATTTGACCAACTCCCCTACTGTGTTTCTAAGCATCTTCAGTACGAGCTGTACGTCTTTTGGGAAGGTTAGGAACTGGTTTCTTTTTTCAAGCCAAATAGCTGATGGAATTGGTGCTTTTACTTTGGTTTGCCCTTTTCCCATCAAATCACTGACTTCCTCCTTTCTGAAACAGGATCTGTATTTCTACAATGGATTTAGCTTCTTATGGTTTCTGTGGAAGTTTCTTGCAAGCATTCCTTTATTTTCTATATATAACTTCTCCTTCTAATTTTATAGCCCTAATTTCTCCACATACACTTTCCAATCCTCTGTCCTTGAGGCTTTGTATTTGCATAACTCTGTCTTTACCTGTGATTACCTTTTGTTCTCCTGGTTTATGCAGATTGACTCGTTACCCTCTTCCTCATATTTTGTTTGCCAGATGACACACTAGATACTTAAGGATCCACACTTTCACTTATCTTTCAATACTTTTCATTTCCCCTCTGTGTCCTTCCTCTAAGCTGGTTGTTGCTCTCAGATTTCCCAGATAGTCCACTGCAGATCCAACCTCCACAGTAGAAAAGCTAAAAGCAATTACTTTTCTCTTGGTTGATTACAAGTGCAATAGAATTATTTCAGCAGGAATCTAAGATGTTTTTTAGAAATTCACCTTGTTATACTGCAGGATTAATGCTTCTACTTTTGATGTTTATGGTTTCTGTTTTTCAACTGCTTATTAAAGGTGAGTATATTTCTAGAAGAGTGCTAGCAATAGGATCAGCTTAATATTCATTGAATTAAATTACACAAGCCACATATGTTCTCATATTTACTGGTTACACTGTGAAGAAGCAACAAGAATGTGCACCCACAGAATCTTATCACTATTAGCAAAAGCTTCATAGTAACAGTTTGGGTAAACTGTCACCCAAAAAGTATTGTGAAAGATGTAAAGTAGCCACAAATAAAAAAAGACTTATTCTAGTTAGTAATCTGTTTTAACCAAGCACAACAGCTGCTTAAAGAGAATTAACAAAATTTTTTTTGAATTCAGTAAGTCAGCTGAGTTAAAGAAGCAAGCAGTCACCTCTCCCTGATGCCTTATCTTGTGTGGACTGTAACTTTTTGGTATTATGTGATGCACCAAAGAAGATCTATCTGATCTGATCTATCATGCCTAACTTAGACATATACCTTGGGTCAGTCCCTGCCACAGGCACGAATTTCACCTTTAGACAGTTAGCTTAGTGTAGTCTTTTCCAAAAATAAAATCTGCTTTTTAAATTGCAGTACATGTAGTCTGAAAATAGAACATATGGCTAAAAAACCTGTTGTGTTAGATTAAGACTTCCTGCATCTTGTTAAATTTGTTAAAAAAAAAAAAAAAAAGTAAACAATTGTAATGAAAACATAAGGTAAACACTGTAGTTACTGGTGAAGAGTATGTGGGAGTTGCTGACAAAAGATATTTGACCCTTCAAAACAGTTCATTTCTGGGACAGTGGCTGTTTGATACAACTTGAGGAGCACAGGGTTGCTGAGAGTGCCAACAAGGTACTCAGAATGAGTGTCACCAGTTCTTGGGATGTGACCCTTTGCAAGAAAAATGTGGGCCACAACCTCTCCAGACACACGTGCGTGGCGTGCGTGCACATATTGGATGGATGGCAGTGCTATCACTAGTGGGAACTCCAGTTAATTTTTGTAATAATCACAAAAACGCCCTAGACCAGACGGCCGGATTCTCTGCACACGTAAGTGGCTGGGCGATGAACACACCGTGGCTCTGCCACACTGAGATACAAAGGCACAATGCCAGACCTGGCAAGCATTGCCTCCTCTGCCCTCACAAATGAGTCTGTTCTACATTGCTTACAACACTGTTTCTCCCTGCTCGGAAAGGAGGAGCTTTAAGTGGGATAAGTTTTACAGTGGGTTAATAAAATGACCAGAAAAAATGAAGAGTCTTCTCTGAAAGACCATGGTTTGCTTTTCCTCACACAAAGATGACTGGGAGAATATGATTATCGTCTATAAATGTATTTAGCCTTGCCCTTAAATGTAGAGAAATCTCTGAGAATAAAACTAGCACAGAAATAATGAGAGGGTAAGCAAGCTTTTTAACTATCAGAGTTATGAGTTTTGTGAGCAGCCTCCCAAGAGGAAGATGGAGGCAGAAATTCTCAAGCATTTGCAAGGCCTGGCTGAATAAATTTGCGAGTAAAGTGGCCTGTGATGTCAATGAGCTGTATGTGATATTTCAGGAGGCCTCTTCCGGACTTCCATCCTGTGTCTCTACACTCTGCTAGTTTCTAATATTAGAAAATTGATTTGTAAAATCAAAATCACAAACCAGAACCACTCCCATTAGCCATTAGGAGTGTTATTTCCTTGCTTGCCTGATTTCTATATGGGAAAATTGTGTCCACAGACCAAATTATGTTCATTCTTTCTTCTAGGCTAAGAACAAAGCCTTAGTTGTGCCTGAAGTCAAAATGAGGCTCAAAAAATGTATTAATTATTGCTGGGGCTTAACGTGGTTTACAAATGTCTTGTTTAACTAGGAGCTCTGACTCATCAGGTTTTATACTTCTAATAATAGCCAAGAACCTTCTGTCTGACCAGACTTGGGAAGTGTGAAATGAGAACTGTCTGCAATCAGGAGGCTTGTCGCACTCCATCAGCCCCTGAATGGCACCCTTCTGATAACCTGCATGTTTTTATGGGTTAAGTGAGTAAACAGTGGCCAATCTAAATTGTCTAAGAACAGAGCCAACCTTTCTCCTTCCTTTGTACGCGGACAGCAATTACCTTTTTTTTATTTGCTGAAGGAAATGTTCATGACATGCTCCAGTGCATGTTAATTCTGTTTCATGTTCTTGGATAATTATCTGTTTTCAAGCTCTATGTTGGTGAAGATCATTTTCACAGTATGAAAAGCTTGACATTTCATTGGAAAGACCTGTGAGCAATCAAAGCCTCTCATTATTTGGTAGTGCTCAGCGGACCTAGGCTTTGGATTTGATGTTTCATGTTAAAACATGACAGAAACAGTGGTCTGTTTAGTCTCCTCCGTACTTAATCCCAGCAACTGAGCACTAAAATACAATATGGAATAAAGTATGGGAAATATAGTAAGAAGATGGATACCAATGTTTGTCATCCATTTAATGTGTACCGAAGTTGGGAGCTAAATCAAATTATTTATTACGTAAGCTAACTAGCTTTAATAACACTGCAACCCAAACCCACGCCACACCGTCTCAGTGCCACCAGACTTCACTGAAACCTTGAATATCACATTTATAAATGTGTTGTCTTATTTAGAAGGTACCACATATGTACAGAAAAAGAAAGGATCGGAGCCTATGCTGCTATGAATCAGCAAACTGAATTCTGTGGAGCTGCTCCAATTTATTCCACATGAAGGGCCAGCCCAGATTTTTTTTGTTTGGGAAAGCATGGTGTTGTAAAGAAACAAACAAATGCATTTCATGTTGCATGAATATGACAAAAGAAAAGACTCTCTCTTTCCAGATGTTGTACTTCCGTGGTTTCACGGTAACATTTGAGGACATATGATTCAATGTTTTTGCTAAGTCATTTTTATTTGAAAAGGAGAGAAACGAACAGATATTTATGCAGGCAGTAGAAATCACCAAAGCTTTTTTCCTATGGCTTTTCTTTTCACTGGTGGCTTCCCATGGAGGTTCTCTGATGTTACAAGACAGTTTACAAGACAGTGTTTTTATTAGTGAGTCTCTCTCCTCTACTCACAGAACTCAGGATCTGTTAAATTTGGTTAAAATTGCCTAAAGGCCTAAGAAGATATGGAAGGAGTGGCAAGGCTGACAGAGCCCTCTCATGTTGTTTCAAAGCAACACAACAGAGCACATTATATAAGGTGTGTTTATTTATGAAACCAGGTTAAAATTCAACGTAAGGGCAAACAAACAAATGGCCTTGGCAGATCACTAGTAAAATTTCTGGAGAGCAGGGAGAGTCACTTTGCCTGACATCAGCTTTGCCTTTCCCCTTGCAGGTTTAAATTCTGTTCAGGCCTGGAAGAGGCACATTAAGTGGAAAAAG
This sequence comes from Tyto alba, assembly GCF_018691265.1. Classification (NCBI taxonomy): domain Eukaryota; kingdom Metazoa; phylum Chordata; class Aves; order Strigiformes; family Tytonidae; genus Tyto; species Tyto alba. Next base: position 24,563,927 of record NW_024881262.1, on the reverse strand, counting down.
GTCAATGCACCGGTCTTCAGGGACTATCATCTGCTCCTATTGCCTTCTCAAAAGCCACTAACAAGATAATCTGATCACAAAGATCAAAAGCTCTCTTGTGGTGCACGAGGGAAATTGATAACCACATTCTCCTGTACTGTATATACCTATAATTCAGGGTTGGGAACTGGCCCACATTTACCAGAGATGTAAAGTGGCTTTGAAAGTCTTTCTTTGTATCTCATTCACACTATATAAAGGAAATGCTATTTCCAGGGAGAGGACTGAAATGTTCAGAACAGGGGGCTAGACTTGTGCTACTAGCACTTTACTACAGAATTCATTTAAGCAGTTTCAGCACATACATGCAACACTCATTTGTCCTGTTGTTTTACACTTAAATTTTATTTCAGAATTTATTATTTCAGAATGTTTCCTCTACAAGTGACAAAGCTCCCATTTAGTCAATTAGAATAATTTTCACTGAGGTCGCTTCTGAGATTTCTTAAGTTTTTCCATTCCATTTTTCATGTGACCAAAAATTTAGTTTTTTATTTAATTAAAATTAATGCAATCATCGTCTTTTCTGCAATGATGGGTCTAAATTAGATTCTACTCTTGTACAGCTCTGAAGATATTACCTAAATTTCAAGCAGTGTTTAAGAGAAGCAAAGAAAAGAGGTCAGCTCTACTAAAGACAAGAGAGAAATCTGGACTGGAGCTGGCTTCTGTTATTGTAATGAGACCTAGTTTGGAATAGGTGAAAACCCTGAAAAATGACCTGAGAACTACCGCTGGAAGACAGTCAATGTCAAACAAAACATTCTGCTGATATTCTGTTTTCCCCCTTCTCAGCAAGACACTTTTGCTCCCCATTTCATTTGTATTTAGTCCTTCTTGCCAGCTCTTCTTCACTGTTTCCTTGTGAGCCACCCATCTCTTTTTGCCTTTTCATGGAACAGCATCCTCTTTCCTGCTTAAATACAGCCATCAGTTCAGCTGAGCATGACTCCTGGTGACTTCTGCTCCAGCGTAGTATTAAGTTTTACATGTGGAATCTCTTCTTCCATTGGAGGCTGGTCCCTCCTGGACCTCTAGCAGCTCTGCCCAATGGATGCTTTTCTCTACCTTTTGTTAATTTATATTGAAGGCCTGCAAGGACCATTCAATCACCTCAACTGTTTTTCTTCCCCGCCTTAGACCTCTGAAAAAAAGAAGCTCGCCCACTTTTTCATTTGCTCTCCCACAGCTTTCATGCAACTCTGAATCATTCTTTATGCAGAGGATTCTCAGTGGGAACAAGCAGGAACCAACCCCAGTGACCTCACCACTGACCTTCAGCAAGTTTCCCCACAATCTGGGAACTCCCAGATGAGCTAGTCAGCAATACATCGCTCTAGATGAGAAATATGGACTGGAAAAGCTTGGTCATTTTCATGGGCAGGTATGTTAGTCAGGGGCCTTTAAGATGGCTCCGGGAAAGCTCATATGCTGCTTGCAAAGCAGCCCATGTGGGCTGCCTGCCCTGCCAGACCCAGGACATTGCTGACTCTGGCCTCCTCTGAGTGAGAGAAGAGATACAATTAGTATCAAGTGCTGGCATTTTGTATGAATGTCCTGCTTTGCTCCCATTTAATTGTGGCCTGAAACTGCAGCAAGTACCAGTAAACACACACATGGATAAGCTGTTGCTTTAAAACAAAAAGCTACAAGTGAGAGATACAGGATTTTAGAAGTGACAGCAAACACTGCACCCAGATCAGCGCTCTTTCCTGACAAGGAGCTACCACTGAAATGAAGAACGAGTTGTGGCGTGTCTTATTTATGTACCAGGTTGAGAACAGCCTTGCTTATGCACATTCAACCCCACGAGGATTCATGTATTCACATGCAGCTCTGGAAGGTACAATTATTTGTGATGACAAAGGCTGATCTAAGCAACCAAAGGCAGACTCCCATGCACTCGCCTGCTCATCCGATGCGTGAGCAATCACATTACATAGCCTTGATTCTGCCTTGGGCATTTTCCTAACCATGAGTCATGAACTACAAGGCAGAGGTGGCATAAAGAGACTATGAAAAATTTACCCTTCTAGCATATCTCAGTGGCATCATGGCTTCCTCTCCTTCCCAAGAGCTCAGGCAGGGCTGTGCTAAGCCCTGAGAGCTGGCTGCTCTGGCAGCAGCCACACACATCCTAGTGCTGCCTGTGACCGAACTGGGAGTCACAGGAGTCCCTGAAGAACCACTGCCATGTCTACTGTGTCTGGGGGTGTTGTTTGGTTCCTGTCTTTTAAGTATTTCTGAGGTAATACAGCTATATTTAGCTGCTGAAACCTAACAGAAAGTATAGCAAGAACCCCCGCTGTGTATTTGGTCATCTGATACTAATTATGAGTGGAAAAGAAGGAATCTATCTTTAGTTTAACTTCAAAGACAAGGCCATGCTTCTTACTGTCAAGTAGGTAGGGCTTGCAGTGATACTCTGTGATTACAACTGCAGGGGCACAAACCCAGGGGGAAATCTAAGGCAACTGGAAAGGCTCAACAACACTAATGCTTCCTCTCTCTCTTTTCTCCTGGTCATGTGTAAGTTATGGGGCAGAGTAGTGATATTTATTCAGATTATTCTGATGTCGTGAATGACTGACTACCAAATCAAAGTCTGCTCACCGAATTCAGTGAATGTCACCTCTCAAAAAATTTTCCCTCATGAGTCCCAAGCCCTTCCCATGTTGTTGCAGGGGTAAACACAGAGACATGGTCACAAACGCACACACAGGTGCACAAACAGAATGATCTTACAAGCCTATTTATTTAGGAGAGTAAGCAAAAAGCCATTGTGGAAATCACATTCAGATCTACCTCCACCATAAAGCTCTCTGTTGTGCTTTATGTCACCTTCCCCAGAGCTTTACCTGGGCTTGTGTATGATTGTAAGCTCTGCAGGGACTGCCTACTCTTGGATTTACTACCATGACAGAGGGCTGTTCTTAGTTGGTCTCTTATTCTTTCTGTAATAAACATGATTAATCATAGTAATTAAAAGGATATTCCCCTCCTTTTTGTTCTTTCATTACTGTACAGATGGTAGGTGTTTTATTTGTTTTTTCTATGCTAGGTTTTTTAAGTCTGATCTCACTACCTCTCTACTACAGTGAGTGTATACATCAGACAAATAAGTGCAATCTTAATATGGGGAACGATGCTTAATTGTGCCTACATGTTATAGATCTCGTTTCCTCTTATCCCCTTTCATTTAACGTGTTTTATTCCAGGTAAGTTATATCATGACTACACATACTGCAAATCCTATTGTGAATATTTAAATAGATAGGTATCCTAATTCTCATTCACTTCAGAATTTTTTTTGTTAAAAGAGATGGCAACATGGAACCATAAAGAAGGGCCTTCTTGTCAAATTTTATCTTCAAGGAGGTTTGGATTAATATGTAGCACAAGGCTGAGGTATCTGTGTTTTGAAGTGCATGAGAGGCTCTTTTTAATTGCTGCAATCTGTTGTGCCTCTCAGATCTATTTGTGAAGGTGTTCAGCATGGTGTGTGTTTTGCTGATGAGCTGCAATTCTTTGTCTTGTAACGAAGAAATGTTTTGTCTTGTGACAGATATTAGAGCCACTGATATTTAAACGTTTAAGAATGGGAAATGAAAGACCGAATACTAACAAAAGAATGAAAGCAGTTATGACAACAGTTGTTAAACATTGTAAGCTGGTGTATTTTATCATGGCTTGTTTATCTCTCTTCTGTTCATTAGCCAGAAGCCCAGGAGTTTTCTTTCAACTCATTCTCTAGCCTAATACTTTCTAGAAAAAGGCAGTTTATTACCACTAAGTAAACTGTGTTCCTATGGTGTATGTCCATATGTTTTATATATTCTTTCTTTGAATCTACAGTGGATGTTTTACATTAGTGGCCTCTCTCAAAAGTTCTTGTCTTTAAGATTTCTCTAAATGGTCCTGATACAGTGGGATATGCAGCAATAAATGATTATTCTCTCAGATTCTTCTTAATATTCTATCAAAAATGGGAAACTATCTCACAACATGGGTGGAACTACCTTTGGAGCAGAAAACTTTCATAAATGTGGTATTTTATGTTAATAATAAATCATACATGTGCTATTTCCATAGTATACTAACACTTAAAATAAATGGCCTGTGCAGAGCAGATCAAGTTGCTGTTTACTTGCCTTAGTGTTGTAAGGAAGGGGCACCTGACTGAAACAACCGTATTTTGCTATAACTTTCATGAAATCTCCCATCTCCTTGTTATACTTCTCTCACACCCTTCTGATTAGTAATATATATCCTAGATATATATCCTATGGCTTCTCCTCAGACATTCATCCCATTTCTATATTCCATCTCTGCCACGCTCCCCCAGGCTCGTGTCTCCATTCCCATCTCATACTGCTCCGGGGTTATTTCTTCCCCCTTTACCTGGTCTCACAGAGATCCTTTATTCTGCCCACTCTCCCTGCCTGCAAAGCCTCCGTTCACTGCAGTCAGCTTGTCATATCTACTGTAAGTCCTTTTAGTCAGGTATGAAAGAATGGAAGTACACGAGGTGCTGATCTAAAGATGCTGCCTTCATTAACTTTTTTGTACTACAAGTCCCTTTGTATAGTGACTTCTAAATTGAGGTGTACCTGATATTTGGAGCATGATTTAATCTCACTTAACTCTTTGGAAGTTAGTGCAGCTTGCAAGATCAGAACCAAAGCTCTCTCAGGCTACTCATTTTCAAAGATCGTATTAGTCAAGAGTTTTCTTCATATCTCATCTAAGTGCCAGAACAACCAATGTAAGGTGAGGGATAATGATCTACCTCCAGAACTGTGTTTAATATTTAATAATCCATGATCACTATTTAATTTGGACCAATCCCATACTGTATGCTGTAGAGGTCTCTCTCTACTGTTCCACACCTGTTAAATATTTTAGATTTTTTAGCTTTATATTTATGTAGTTGAGATGGAGTATAATAAAGCCTGTTAAAATCAAGAGTGTATGAGGTTATATTGAGTATTCTGAGAAAGACAGATTTAGCAAGCTTAATGGAAACCATTCACTCCTCTATTGAGATGTCAGATTTGTTTCTCACAGTTTTGCACATTATGTTTAACTCAGTTCATTCCATCAAAGGCAACTGATGTCTTCTAGCAACACATTCAGACATGGTTTCCTTCTTAGTTCCAACTTCTCCAGAATAAATTAATACCACAGACTGTTGTATGCGCGTGAAAAAGATCATTCCATGATGTATCTATAAAAACATAAAGGAACACAACTTACTGTCTACATATACTGGAATTCTCCTAACTTCCTTCTGGGGATCTTGTTAACATTTGACATTTGGGCAACACATTCCCATTATGGCACAAAACTCTTTATATGATTTTTCTAAACCCTTAATCAGTCAGGAATGTCAGGCTGGTCAACACCACAGTGGTATGTCTTTTAATGCTCCACCTCATTTTCAGCAAATTGTTCCACAAAGCTTGAATACCATTAGGTGAACGGAGCATTACAGACATGTTTCTGTAATTAGGCTTCTGTCCACAATTTTCTGTTGTCAGTATCTTCTCTAAAATTGAGGCTTTCATTCTCAAGAAAGACTCCTACCCTCAAGCAGGACACCTATCTTTACCAAAGGCTGACCTCTCCAATGATATGCCAGGTAGGTTTAGATGACTGAAGATAGAAGTATCCTTAGATGATGTTCTCATGGTTACAACTGTGGGCATTATATTCTCAGAAAGCAACTGAGAAATGTAGAGCCAACCAATAAAATTTGGTAACCAATACCACTGTCATTCCTCACTAGCATACTTACAGTGATCTCACTAGGCAGTGATACTACTGCACTCTATGTGAGTCCTAATGATTAGACTGGATTACATAATCTTGGAAACTGAGCAATGCTATAGAAAATATCTTGCCTAGGTGGCTAGAAGAGTAAGCAAGAACCCATTAAAAAGGAGACAGACATATCTACTACTTCCTATCATTTACATTCTTAATCTTTAAACCAAACTTCTACTCTATTTATTTGTACAATTAAGCACATTATTTCACTGGCTGTGCACAGCTCTTGGAGGATTTAGCCAAGCTCTTAAGCAATTCTGAAACATAGTGTGCATGCCTGTCTAAAAATGTGCCCTAGTTGTAGAGCATGGACAGGTAAGAGAGTTAATCAGAAAACAGAAAAAGCAAGTGTTAAGGAAGAAATGCTCTCAGGGGACAATAACACAAGCCAAAAGATACGTTATTGCTCACTGAATTACCTACACAAGCATTTGCTTTCTTATTACAGCATTAATCTTTGCACGTGTGATACAGGAGTCAGTAGCATTAATATTTTACATTGTTCTGCAAGAAGCCAGAGTGCTGCATGACACTATTGGCTTCTGCCCACACCAGTGCCTAGTAGCAGCAGTATTCCTGGATTTTGTGCAGGTCAAGAGAGTGTCCCTGGTAGAGAGAAGAGGATTTGTTTCCCTCTCTCTTACAAGTACCGTGTCAGACAATGCAGAAACCAGAAGGGACCGGACATGCTGAGCAGAGCTGAAGACCGTGAGGGAACTGCAGGTTGGAGTCCAACACCTCCAATACGGTTTTTGAATAATATGGCTCTCAAAAACCTACATGTGAATATGAACACCTGCATCTGTCCAGCTGTACTGCTGCATCCCTTCGTCTCTGCGTGGCCGCTCTTCTGGGAGGGAAGGTTTGGCACAGCGGTTGGGAGCTCCCCCTCCCGCGGGGACAGCGGCGCAGAGCTCCGGGCGGGCTGGTGATACAGGGCCAGGTGGTCAGGGGCTCGCTTGTTTGGAGAACAGCACCCACTGCCACCGCAGCACAGACACGCAAACGCTCGGCTATCAGTGCCAGACACGCTGGGGGTACGGCCTGTAGCTCTTTATAATCCTTAAGCACCGTTTCTTCCTATTTGGTCCTGCTGATCCTGCAAGGAACTCCCCCTAAGGGGGTGTTAGCACACCACTGAGACCAGGAGGGCACCTTGGATATGCCCAGGTCCTGCTTGCGGAGCACACAGTGGGGAGCTGGGAGGAAATACAACAAAAACGGTCCATTTGTAATCCTTGATAGTTCACATTGAAAAAAAAAAAAATACACCACGGGAGTACAGGAAATGCCTGACTGATAGTGTAAGCACTCATGTAAATTTGTGCAGGCTGGCAGACTGATTTTCATCATTCAGGCTGGCTATATTCTTTGAAGATATGTCACTTCTCTGGATGTATGCAGCTGTGTGTTTGAAGCTCACACTAGTTGGACAAAATGATTTGTTCATGATCTTAATGTTTAGCCCTTTCAGGGAAAAAAATTCCAGCACTTCAAGCTCTTGTGAGTCTGAAAGGCTCATTCAGTTTTTAAGGATCTGCCTTAGCTTTTTTATTACGATTATTTATTTGAAGCCTGAACAGGCAATTTGATGAATGAGAGAGGGAGAGAGGGTGGGAGAGAAAGCACACAAATAATATATTGTATATAGTTTTGCCAATTACCATGAAACAGTCCTCAATCAAGTGAGAAGATTTAATATTTTTTATATGTTATTACATGGGGTTTCTTTTACCTTCTTGTTGCCTTCCTCTTTCCTTATTATTAATTACTCTATTCAATCGCATCAGATGTTATTTTTAGGAACTCATCCTGATGTTCTTGCTTACACAGAGCAGTAGTTACCCTAAGTAGCTTCAGGAAACCAGTGCCCCAATCCAAGAAAAACAAAGCACTGTATTCCAGAGCTGGAGGGATATTCAAGGCTGTTTTACAAAGATGTTGAATTTCTCACCCCTGCTTCTTCTGTGCATACTTTTACAGTTTTAACCCTCTCCATAAGCACATGGTTGATTTCCTCCCTTGCATCTGAACTAATATACAGTAATTTTAATAGTAAGGTGGTGTTTTTTCAGCCGTGTCACTAGCTGCCAAGGCCATTTTAGGAAAGGTGGTTGTGAAGTCTCTCAGTGAGGCAGGTAAGGCACAAAACATCACATCAGCTGCTCATGGGGAGCCCAGAACAAGTGATTTAGTTGATTCTCCATTTGACTCACTCTGACATAAAAATGTGGAGCTTCATTCTTTCTAAAATTATAGATTAAGATGGAAGTGAGACCCAATGCAACTCCTCTTCTTCTGATATGAGTATGGCTATATTGATTTCATTGAAAGGATCTATTTCTACACATCTACAAACCTGCTGACTTCCCCACATGATAAGAAGTATTTTTAGAGTACTCCTTACAAAAAAAAAAAAAAAAAAAAAAACAACCAGGAAATCATTTAATAAAGAATTATAATTCTTTCTTGAAAGCCAACCTATTCCACAGCAAAGATATCCATTCAGTGTTTTGCTGAGTTTTATGTTTTGTTCAGGACAATCTCTATATACAGCAATATACCACTTATTTTAATTCTCTTTTTTCCAGAGGATTGCTCTATCATGGAGTGTGAAATTTGGGCATGAAAGCATTGAGTATTTTTTGAAGCTAACCCTAAGCCTCTGGGCTACTAAATAATTTCTTAAGCAAAACCAGCACACTCTTCACTTAAGATTGCTCATCATCCTCTTGATTATGGTATGATGTTACTTAAACTGCTGCAAAACTTTAGATACTCAGTCAGTTTTACACTGATCATATTTTCGCAGTAAAATTTTAAGTAATACATAGTTAAAGAGACATCTCTCACAGCTGCTGACTGAATATTAGTATGATTTTTTATTTCCACTAGACTCCATTAGAATGTACCTAAGCATTAAAAATGAGCCCTAGATTTGGTGACACTTATACCCCCATTGCATATCACTACATGACTGTCGAGTCCTGTTTCTCTTTACGCCATTTGTGGTCCCATCCATCTGATTTATAGAGCAAGCTCTAGGAGGAAGTGGAAAGGAATTCTAAATCAGCACTCGTTCGTCAGACTTCAATACTAAGTGCAAAATATGGTATTAAAGCAAGACTGAAAGCTTTCTTCCTTCTTGTAGAAAAAACCTCCTTGCAAAGGACTTCATGGTACAGCACAGGTAATGGGATAAGTGGTTACGAATTTTCCAATACTCAGCTGCTCTGCATGTGTGTGTTATCAGCCAGGGAAAAGTTTAAGGCAGGTTCAAACTTGCAGAGTACATTGAAGTTTACGACTTAATTGTGCTGAGAACCATCACTGTTAGTTTGGATCAATGTTGCTGAGAGGAGCATTTCTAAGTCTCAAAGCTTACTACAACGATTTGCTATTATCATGCAAACTGTCCACTTACTACACTGTCCTGTAAGATGATGCCTTTTCCAAGAGACATTAAGGGCTTTGATTTCTGATCCTCAGCCTTCTTTTCCATCTTGAACTTTCAGACTGCTCAGAGGATTCACGCTGTCTGACATGGTGCTTATCCTATATGCATTGTTGAATTACTGCTTCAGAAAAAGATAAAAGCCTATTTTAATTAGATTTATGGGAAATCTTCCCAAGGCAAATTCTTCCCAGTTGCAATTACTGAGCACACCTGAGATAAAGGGATGTCAGGGGGAGGAATTCTCTTTCTTTCAATGTAAAATATACTTTATTTGGTTATTTTCATTATCAAAAAAGGCAGTAATATTTTCAAAAGAAGCAAAGTGGCTTGCCTTTATAAATCATTAACTGTTTATCCATAAATATGCACAAAACTGCAAGAGGTAAAGAAAATGAGGTTTCCTTCCCTAGGGAGTGTACAGAACGATGCTATAGACACACTTGTTACAGCAGCAAAGCACTTGGGAACACAGATCACTTGAAGCATGTGGGCAGAATGAGTAAAGACTCAAATGACTAGAGCAAAATTTTTTCTAAGATCTTTCAAGGCAAGCAGATGCCTCTGGACTTGGAAATGTGAAGCAGAGTCCCAAAACCCCATGGTGTATAAACTGCCTCTCCCTTGGGATGTGTCCTAGAGAAATCCAATGCATCTACACTGCATGGGCAGGGTTAGATTCACAGAACGGTTTGGGTTGGAAGGGACCTTAAAGATCATCCAGTTCCCACCCCCCTGCCATGGGCAGGGATGCCTTCCACTAGACCAGGTTGCCCAAAGCCTCACCAGGAGCACTGCTCCTCATTAAGAGCAGCAATCTTTTGCAAACATGCCTTTTACCGTGCAGCTGACACCCTTTTGCTCTCTTCTGCCTGGGATAGCATTTGGGGAGTCACATCCCCAGCCCCCAGATATGCTGATGACAGCTCTTGCAGAGAGCAGGGTCTGTAGGAGTAGGGGGGAGAATGGAGATGGGATCAGGTAGTAGGGGAAAGAGCCTGAAGCAAAGGCCTTTTGCTCTCCTCATCACTCAGACTCAGAATTGACTAGCTATGATGTTGCCACAAAAAGCTCATCCAAAATAAGCCTGACATTGAAAAGACACACTCCCAAAGGGCTAGATCAGTGAAAGTATGCTACAAGGCGAGCATTAGTACTTGATGGCTTAAGAAGGCTACTGTACTGCCTTCTGAAGGCTTACAAGAAGCTGTTGTTTTCATCAGTATCTGCAGAAATGAAAGTTGTATTTCATGCAAAAAGCTACTCTGCTTAAATGGAACAGCTGATGAGGAGTAACCCCCTCAAATTGTGTTAACACCTGGTCCATTTAATTTCTGCTTTGAATGAGATTTTACAGTTGAATTCTAAGCTGTTCAGTGAAGGAGGCTGGAAGGGAAATGCTGACACCCTCTTACTACTGCAATATTGAATGGCTTTGCTGTAAAAGGTACTGCAATTTCACATTTGTGGTGTGAACTAAATGGGAAGTAATTTGTCGTCACTAATATAAACCACATTTATCAGCGCAAAAGTTATCTTACATTTTTGGACATGCTCTAAGAGTGTTTAATGAAATGCTGGCGTGTGACCTTAATGCATACTAAGCAGCCAAGATTATAAATGCAGATCCGTTGCCACAACTGCATTGTGCATAAACCCCTCTGATATCTACATCAGAACACTGTAAATGTGGCTTTTTTTCTAAAAATAATACATATTAATTGTGGCAGGTAAAGATGCCACCAGGACACTGACCTGAAGAAAATATTTAAATGAAGCTTCCCTATAGCAAAAAACAAAATCCCAAATCAAGAAATGTATATTATAATTCACCAGGATCTTAAGCAAATCTGACAGAACAACGGCCCTTGAATTCAGAATCTAGGACAAGGAGAGCTATGTAATGATATAGGACCTAATGACATACTATCTTTCTCTAAAAGTAAATATGTAATATTTTGTAAATGCTTATATATGAACTGCAAATGAGCTGCTTATGTGGAACTTTGGAGCATCTCACACTCATTAGCAATATTAAATCCCTGGAGAAAACAATATAAATAAAAATGATTCCTGTCCTTCCAAATAGTGTTCTAAAATATGTTTTTAGGAACATGCAATTACCCTAGCTAGGAATGGAATGAAAACTAAACAGAAACATGTGTAATTATTCCCTTAATAACAAATTACTGTTCTAATTTACTAGATGGAATAAGCTCAACTTCCATATCATACATGAGATTAGTTTAGCTCTTTGCTGCTATGAAAGTTTTGTTACAATCTTATCAATCCAGCACAACTAGCAGGGCTTGAGAAGGCATTCATGAAATCCTGGCTTCTCCCTTATGCTCCCAGATTCCTCCATACATCACACCCTGTGGCCACTGCAGTGATTTAATGTGGGGCACCAGGGGTATCCCAAAGGATGTATCAGCTGAGATCCTGAAATCCAGTCCGAGCACTGCTCTGTCCCACACAGAAACTAAAAGTTTCTTGATGATTCTCCAGTTTAGGAGAGATGGTTATAAGGGTCTCTTTCTGTGCTCACTACTATTTTCACATTCATGACTTTTTGTGCACTAGTGATTGCTATATTACTTCTAACTGCAGTGTTTGTCCTTGCCCCTAACTTTTTTTTTTGTTGTTGTTTACAAGCCTTTATTTTTACATATTAAAAAATACATATAACTTCTGTTCTTAAAGTGTTCTTAGGACACTTAACTGCGAAGATACACAAAATGGATGCAGCGATACATGTACCAAATGTTACAGTGGTCAAATGGTCCCTTGTAGCAAGTAATAGCTTGGTTTTGCCTCAGTCAGTATTTAACTCTTGGCTCAATAAATCTTGATGCACTCCTCAATTCAAGTCAATATCCATTTAATATTTCATGATGAAGCTAACCAGTGAGCACCAATAAATCTGCTTCCCTGTGCTCTGGGAAACACACACGATCTGCGTACAGCCCGGGGACCCAGGGTTTGCTCTGGGGAAGGTGCCTTTCTGGTTCACCCCTGCTCCCTCCTCGCTTCTACCTGCTGCAACCTCTCCTCTCTCCAGGTCACTCCGGCCTCTTCTCACTGAGAAACAGATGACACATCTTCATCTGTTTGGCTCTTTCCGCCAATGTGCTCTCTCTGCTCCAAGTGCTTCAAATATTTAGCTTTTGGTTTAGCAAAACACAATGCAGATGCTGGAAGTTTAGATCTATGATCCTGACAGCAGACTTGTTCAGGCTGCTGGAAGCCATGGTGTCATTTGAAGATGGATTGCTTTTCTTAAGCGCATCTATGCCTACTACTAGCTGTGGCTTCCAGCTCCATGGGGTTCAGCTGTCATGACTTTTCTTGGGTTGTTTAAGGAGTAAAAGAAAGCAAAAGCCTTACTTCCTTGTCACTACTTTACCTAGCTGGCGTGCAGAGGGGGGTCACCTTTTGAGTATTCTGTATTGCCAGCTGCTGGCCAAGGAAGGCACTGGAGCAGCAGGAGGAAGTGTTTGGGCTTCCTATGACACCCATATCCTCCCTTATTGCCAAGAAGAATAACTGGGTATATGCAGGGAGAGAAGTTGTTTGCTCTTAAAGGAAGGGAATTAACTGCCTCAAAGCACGAGGAGTCATGCCTGAGCGTTAGTGTGTCCTGTAGTTTAAATGCTCAAAACATGGCTGGTATTACAGCCTGTCTTAGGCAATGGCACGGCTCTATCACTGCAGAAACACATCACTTCACAGTGATTACTGGTTTTGACTCACGATGGACCTACTAGATAAGAAACACTATTTTTCAGCTGAGAGTCAGAGAGCAAGTGACTTGTCCAAGCATGGCAATGGTGGTAAGACTGAACCTAACTTTCTGAAATACAAAATTCTGTCATTTGCACTTACAGTGCTTCCAACCAAAACTGACCGTATCATTTGATTTTCAGTATGCTTACAGGAAACTCCACTCATTAGCCAGCTGAGCGAGCACAAGTTAAACATGAAAGCTTATGTCCAGAACCATGCTACCACTATTCACATTCTTTCCGTATTTTCAATTTAGGAATTATATCCCAAAGATTTGTGCGCCATTTAAAAAAAGGTGAGGAAAACCCACCAAATTATGTTTATGCAAAAAAGGACAAAATCAACCTAGCAATAAACATTACTTGCAGGACTAAAAGCACTACCAAAACACATCTCAAGTGGGCCACACTGCCTGCTGGGAGCAACCACCACGCCTGAGGTGGGAGCAACCTGCAACAGCCTTTCCGGGCACGCTGTACTGGACCCAACCGGTAACTCCCGTGTCCGTCAGAGAGGCTTCAAACCAGTGAGCACTGCTGAAACCACTCACCGATACTCCCACGGTGTTCTGCCAGCCAGGGAAATCAGAGCAAAGTGACACATTCATCAACCTCTCTCCTGGCGGGAGCTGCCCAGGGCTGAAGCAGCGGGGACAGACGGTGGTGCCGGCTGGTTCTGTCGGCTCCGTAGGTTTCCCAGAGCCGCTCTGCAGCCCCGGCCACTGCTGGGAGCGAGACCCGGGGTACGGGATGCTGCTCTTAGTCACTGTGCTTGCAACGCGTTACTGTTCTTTAGGAAACTTCTCATTTCCAGCTCAGAACTTTTGTAGATCAGGCTCATTTCTAGTTGTATATTGATCCTTTTGAACCCAGATGCCCCAAGGGATGTTTTAAATTGCCGCATTTTGTATTAGTGACAAAGACCTGTGCTTTTCTTATTGCCTGTGATCGTGCCTGCACAGGTTGTGGAGTAGACAGTAATAAGCAGCTTTATGATTTATTTTGGGGTGATAGTCTGAACTTGCAAGCTTTTAGGAAAAGCAGAATTGTTTCAAATTATTTTTTATGTTTCTGATTCAAGTTTTGGCACTGAGAAACCTTAGATGCAGGGGAAAAAAAAAAAAAAAAGAGAGCTCAATTAAAGTAGTGGCTCCCAAAGTTGTGTCTATAGCACTCGCTCTCCTCCTGATCTACAGATGAAATAAAACAGATGTGAGGGGAATGAATGGAGCAGCCAAAGTAAACGGTGTGACTTGGTCGAAAGGAACTCCCTCTCCCCCACAAAATTTCAAGACTCTCCCTGCACCAAAGCCAGCTGAAGGGATATAAATACTTTGCCATTTACACCTGGTTGAAGATTTCTGGATTTCATTTCCCCTCTCCCCCTCTCCCTCCTCATTTCATCTCCCCCTTGTTCCATCCATCCTCTCCACAGATATATATACACATATGTAAATACACACACACATAAAAACACAGCAAAACATGGGATGAATTAGAAAAAAAAGCATGATCTGCAGGCTGACATATTCTGAAATGTGAAATGCTAACTAAGTATTCTGTAGAAAATTCGAATGAGTCATTCTTAAGACAATTTTTTGAGATACAGTCCAGAGTTGGTACTCCAGCATTACATATTAGTTAGTATTTTGTGCAGTGTGGCTTTAAGCTATTGCCAATTAATATTACCAGCCCTGTCACTGAAACAACTATTTTCTCTCTTCGATATTGCTTGGATTTTCGTATTGGCACTTTCTTTCAAACATAGATACAAATTTTGCAAAGTATGTAAATAGCTACATTGTTTTTCTTAAATACTAACCATATCTCAGTTTATCATTTAATCTTGTTCTGCTTATAAACTGCTCCAAAGACACTGGAACAGCAGAATAGATGCTCAACAACATTTGAGATAGGCCTTCTACGGAGGAAAACTATTCTGACAACTCAGCCGGTAACAAGAAACATGCCACTCGGAGGGGAATTTCAACCAGCTGATGTGCACATTGGAGGCTCATCTGACAACAGAATTAAGTTATAAAAGAAAAATTCATTAATGAGAAATAAGAGAGAGACAGAACCAGGATGGAGATGAAGAGCAAAACGCTGGGTAAACTGTGAGCTGTCAGGGCTCACCCAGCTGCTGGGTTTGAGACAAAGTGGATGATGTTCTTGTTTGGTGAAAGAGCCACGAGCTGTGTGATGGGCTGACCTAATCCCAAAGAGCATGGTAAGGGCAGTGAGAAAAATGTGTAGGCACTTATTATTTGGTCTAAATCTACCAATTTGTTGTGCGATCAGAAGTAAAGAATGACTGTCCCTAACAATCCATATCAACACCTACATACGTTTGCCCCAGTTCTTACTTATCCCTGAGAGAAACTTTAAATTCCAAGCGACTGCAGCAGCCGCGCTTGGGAAGGCCACCTTGTTGCAGAAGGGCTTGAGGGGCAGCCTGTACTAGGAGAGGCCACAAAAGCAGACTTCCAGCAGAGACAATCACTGCTGACTGCAAAGACCCAATGGAATTAAAAGTATATTGGTCCAACAAGCTTGGACTAAAACACAGCAGTCTGGCAAGTGCTGGGTGAGCTGCCTCACGACACCAACTTCCCCCAGCATCGAGGCAGGCCACCAGCAAGCTGCCAGCTTCCCCTCCTTACTGGGGACATCTCCACCCCACGCATGTGGCCAAGAGGTGCTCTTTCTTTGCACATAACATACGGTGTTGTCTACTACTGGTCTGGCCTTCCAGAGGAAAGAATGAATTATTAGCAAATAGATACATTGGAAAAATTGCATAGGTGACTTTCTAAAGTAGCTTGTTGCACAATAAAAAGAAGGAAGCTTCCAAGGTAGCTAATAATTCAACAGTCTACTTTGAGGGAATCTCTGGAGTCCATCTGCAGGCTCCCAAACTGCTGTCCCTGTTTCATCTGGATGGTGGTACTGTGCAGGGGGTGCAGCACTGGGGAGCACACCATGCCCTGACACACAACCTCCGTCTGCTCCTCGTATGCTGTATGCATTTCAGGTTCGTTAAAAAGCCTGTCACCATGATCCTGCTCAATTAAAACCAGGAAAAATCCACATGAACCATTTGTTGAGGTAAGTGTTGTGAATACCCCACAAAATAAACTTAAAGCCAACATGAATTGGCAGGGCTTCATTTTCCCTCATGAATATGCATAACTAATATAGAAAATGCTAATCTTGCCCTCCTCCACTTCCTTTCTGCCTTCTCCGTCTGCCCCTTTTGGAATTAGGCACTTATCTCCTATGTAGTGAATAGGGCTCCATTATGTGAAGGGCTGTAGAATTTTAATGAATTGCAAAATATAGTTAATTATGGAAAAAAAGACATCTTCTGCACTTTTTCATGTAAATTAGACAAATTAATTGGTGTTCAGTATTTTTTTAAATGCATGCAGCCCTAGGAGGGAAGGAAAAAAAGCTACTTGACAATTCAGTATTGGAATCGCGATAGAGAAAGGAAAACAGAAGGGGCATTTCTGATACACTGCACTAATCCAGCCTCCAAAGTGAATACTTCCTAATTCCAATCTAGAATCGTGAGAAAGTTATGGAAGTCTGTTCTCACAAACCAAGTTATTAATTTTTGAAGTTTTCACCTATTTGAGCTGCTGAATCTCAAGAACTAATACCAATAACTAGGTCTAAACATAGCACAGGGCAGGTATTGTACCAGTTTTCCCACAGCACTCTGCCAATGCCCCTCCACAGCAATTCCCCTTTAGGTACCACTGGCAGTTGTGTCAGCTTGTATGGAAGCTCGATGATGGGAACAGATCTCCAGCTGGGACTGCAACGTACCTATTAGGTGAATTTTTGGCTATGCTTTACCAACGTTTGAGTCCAGAATTTGCAGGATGAAAAACTAGTTGTTCTGGTTGAAATCCTGTATACAAAGAAGCCAATGGCAAACTCCATAGGTTTTAGCAGTGCCTGCTACAAAAAATTAAATATATCTAGTGGGATTTTGAGTCCTTCGAAAAACAATATAACATCTGCACTGGTGACCTAAATAAAGCACCGACATCCTGCTTGGGGATGTCCAAATCAATACTCAGGTACGTAAGCAGACACTTCTATGACTATTTGCTGCAGGTGGATTAAAGGCGTTCTATTTAACAGGAGCTTAAAAACAGAGCACTCAGCTGCAGTAAAAGAAATAGGTTTATTTCTCAAACTTTAAAATTGACTCTGGATAGCTTCAGAGAAGGTTAGTCTCACAAAACAACACAGTAGGAACAATAATAGTATCTATTAAAATTACTATATAAAGCATGCTGTGGCGTATTAGGACTGTTCTTTATAAATCATATTCCACCCTCACATAGCAACTGACATCTAGAAGAGAAGCATTCTGGCTGATTTATTTAAGTGTAGCATGGCAGCATTGTCACACTATATATTGTTTTAAAATCTGGCTGTGTTGGAAAGTGTCCCATTCTGACCAACTGAGACCAGAACCTGCTCACACAGAGCTCAACCTCATGTCCTGAGGCCCTCTAAAGCCCATCGCTCCCATCACAGTCAAAGCAGTGCACAGAAATTGGCAGCAATGCTGTTTTCTCTGATATGTCTTGTGGTCCGGTCACTATGATGATTCTCTATTTTGCATTCTCTATGTCTTTATTGGCACACAGAAGAAGCTATTTTTCACTTTGTCTTAACATATCAGAAGTGGTACGACTTCTTCAAGTTTATGATGGTTTAATACTTAATGATACTAAATGCCTCAGTGAGGATGAGGATCCTTTGTTTGGGTGCTATACATAACATAAGACAGGAGATGCTCACAAGGATGAAGATGCTGATGCAGCCAAGACAGAGAGAGGCTCCTTCCTCACAGGTAGGTGCCAAAGCAGGAACCTAACTCGGAGAGCTCTGAATCTCTCCTAAAATTTCTCTTCCTCTCTCCTAACCACAGAGGGACCCTATGGACATAAAAAAGGACTAAAATCGGCCTTTACCAGTATTCCTGTACCTCCTCCTCAAAGAGATTACAAGTAAAAACCTCTAAAGCAACTCTAAGTTTCAAATTTATTACAAATATTAACAAAATGAACTTCATAACATTAATATGAGAGAAAACCAAGGAAATTTTCTGTCCTGTTTTACAGATTGAATAATTGACAGTATTTAGATGGATCTTAACATTTAAGTAACATTAAAAATCTAAATTAAAAAGTAACTTGACTCTTATGGAAGAATGATAAATGCTGAATGCAATTTTGTCAAAGTAAGAGTTCAAAGCAATGCAAACCGCATCTGATCCTCACTGACATGAAAAAAGCACACCTGAGAGATATAAGAGCTCATTTCAGGAACTGATTTATTTGAAACATGAAATGTTTCTTAGAAAAAAGTTGCTAATTTTAATTTTTTCAGATAGAGTCAGTAAGTCCCTTAGTAAGTTGGGCAGAAGATGAGCTTTACTGTGTGTCATCTGCAGACAACTTGGACGGTCAAAAGTGTTGAACTCAATAGAAAGTGCCAGTAACAAACTATAACTGTATTAAATGCTTATAGGAAAACCTGCCTGCTCCTATGAAACATTTGCGCCTTGTTAGGAACTTAAAAGATTAGGCAGGGTTCAGCATCACAATTTTTAAGTAATGGAGGGAACCTCTGCTAACATCTGTTAATATGCTTCATTTTATTGATCATGATTTAAACTTACAAAAACTTTCTACACAGTATTCTTTTCCATCACCAATCTCTTTTAACTATATTATAGCTGGCTTACATTTCACTTTTAGATAATAGATCTAGGATCAAAAGTCCTTTGAAATCAACATAGGTTTTTAGGGCTATTTGGATCAGGCAATGAATTAGCATTTAAGCACTTCAGTGTCT
Organism: Tyto alba; assembly: GCF_018691265.1. Classification (NCBI taxonomy): domain Eukaryota; kingdom Metazoa; phylum Chordata; class Aves; order Strigiformes; family Tytonidae; genus Tyto; species Tyto alba. Next base: position 24,544,937 of record NW_024881262.1, on the reverse strand, counting down.
CCTTAACTGTTAAGTACATGCCACATCCTACCTCTAGCCACTGATGAAAACTAAGACTATTTTAAGTGCTTTGCTGAAATGAATGGAATTAAGCACCCTCCTCCTAACCAGGCTCAGAAAACAATGGAACCAGTGAGGGGAGTGCCTGTTTCTAAGGATACTTTATTTCTCTCTCTTTCTAATAAATAGGATATGCTTAGATAGACATATTTGACGTAGCTGTTAGAAGCCTCCTAAGCAACAACATATAGGTCAACTTCACTTTGCATTTCCTTCTAGCAAGAATTGTCTTGGCTTCTCTTTAGAGGGTACCTAATAAAACACAATCACAACTGAAGCCTGTGAAGGTGTGATGCATATAAATCTAATCATAAATTCATGCTTCTACTACTATTACGTCTAATTCAAATCTTAAGTAACTCAGGTTTAGCTGTGCACAAAACGAGTGACAACACTAAATAGGACAAGATGATAAAATCTGCTTCAATAGGTACACTACACCATAACATCTTGGATCCAACACAAATCGATGAGCTCTGCTGTTGAGGGTTAAATTAGTCTATGTTCAAGTGCATTACACTGCAATATAATCTGTAGGTTAAAAGATCCTAAAAGCTGTGTTATCAATTGCAGTGTGTTTGATTTAAAAATGGTGTGAAATTTCAGGCTCTGCTTTTCTACCACTGGAATCAGGAACAGCGTCAGGAGTGACTCTTGTGAGAAGCAGGATCTGTCAGGGTGCAACCTCACAAAGCTGAGCTTCCTCATACATGATCAATTAATATGAAAATGGCCTTGATTAAGGGGAGTAAGAAAGAAAGAAAGAGCACCAATTTCTTTGATGTAACCTCTGGAGATGCAAAGGACTGTCAGCTGGACTTAATTTCTGATCCTGGGACAGCCGTCAATTAGCCCAAGGTGCCCATCCAAACTAAGCCAGTTAAGAAAAAGCTAGTTTAAAAAAGGTGAATCAAAAGTACATTTTAAAGAACAGGCTCTGTATGATAATTAGTGAATTCAGTTAACATTATCAAGCTTCATTTATATTTGTCTAGATAATGCATGAGATCTTTCTTCCTGATGCTAACAAAATTTATTTGCTAACATATACTCCCACATTCCAAAGCGTTACTAGATGATTTTGCCTGATACACAGACATTGTACAAAATAAATAGCTTTGAATGGCATTTCAAAGATATAATTAATTTATTTTTACTTCCTATCTGCTTAGAACAAAAAAGGAGATCACAATGGTTTTTTTCTTACATTTTTCAGCTTAGCAAATTTCTTGCAACAAGCATTAATTATCACTATCCTTTATTATCCATGATGACATATGCCCTTCAGTTTAAGCTTTTCCTAGTACAGACAGCACATAAGAATCTCAGTGTGCCCTTTTAAACATATATTCTAGTGCTAAATGTATCTTGTGTACATAGTGTAGCAATTGTACAGAATTCTTCATACCATTTAAAAAAAATTTGTCTCTTCTACCTTCAATTGCTGATGAATTCATCATTGTCATGAGTAAATTGTGAGATGGTTAAATATCTTGAACTGGCGATAAATTTGTTTAATGTTCAGGGGACATTTTTCTCTAAATAAATCATTATTACAGAGTATGTTTTCTTAGGAAGAAACTTTTTAAAACAATGGTGTTATGAAATACTAAAAGACAGTAAACAATTAGTACAAATAGTCCCTTCCCTCAAATAGTCCAGAGGTTATCATAGTGTACTGTAAATTAGGAAGCTGCAATTACTCCTCTAATCCCCAGTTTTCAAGGGAAATAGCTGTGATTTTTACAGGAGGGTCAGAAATTCTGGCAAAGACAAGGTGATTTCTATGAAATATGTGTCCTCTCATCTGCTCGGTCCAGTGTTCCTTATTTATCACAATGTCCACCATTGCCTTCTAACCCAGAAATAAAGGCAGCTGTCTTTCCAATGAACATATCATCCTTTACTTCAATTGCATTCCCAACAATTGATCTAATGATGCTCACTGTGAAAAATGATGATCCTTAATTCTCTATTTACTCTGGGCTTTTTTTGCTTATAGGTTTTTGTCCAACTTCCTTTTTTCCAAAGCCTTCAGTTACACTAACATGATATGTATCTGGTGAGCCTCTAGATAAATCTCAGAAAAATTCCCCTTTTGCCTGAGTAGAGACACTCAAACTCCTGTGAAATCAGGTTTCACTTTCATTATGTCTCAAGTTTCAGCCTTAACAACCTCTACTGCCTTGTTGCTGTAATATTCTCCCCACAAAGAGTAAAAAGTCTTGTTGCCAGCATCCCAGAGGAAGTAAAGAAGTTATACTTCCATCGCATTCTTGTTGTGCTCCTTGCTCCCAGGAGATCCAAGGATGCCACCAATTTGCACTCACTACTAGTGAGGCTGTTACAAATTCAGCCTAACACAGACATGGTAGGGAGATTTTGAATTATGGCATGAAGGAGTCTTGCGACCAGCTCACAGCCCCTGCTCATGCACCTGACAGCTGGTGCTCTGACCAGCAGCATCCACAGGACAGCCTTTGATACTTGAGCATCTCTAGATCCCCTTCTGTGGTAACAGTTGGTCTTTCATCATCACTTGCCCTAGTAACACCAAAGGAAGATACTGTTTATCTGGCTGCTACAGAATAGGAAATAATGTGAAGGAGAGACTTGTCCTTGGGAACACCAGGGGTTTGTCTCCAAGATGGAAATTAAAACTGAGTTCTCATTTGTCTTGTATATCCACTCTGAGTACTTCTCCATCTCTGCCATGTAATCATCATTTGCTTCCACTTGACTTACCCAATTCCTGTGAGGCTGCCTTCCGAGAAATAAGTTCATGACTAAATAAATGGATATTTAAAAAAAAAAAAATCAGGATCTTGAGTCCCCAGACTTATTTGATCACACTGCTAGTGAATGGGCTGTTACAAGCTCTGTCTCAGGCTACAGAATATTTTGTAATAATAATCACAATCATAAAGTGTGGAGATGAGAAGGCTCACTACCAAACAATTCATCAACCAATATTTCTGTCTGGATGAACAAAATTATAATTAGAGAGTCTGCTTTATCTATCTATCTATCTATCTATCTATCTATCTATCTATCTATCTATCTATCTATCTATCTATCTATCTATCTATCTATCTATCTATCTATCTATCTATCTATCTATCTATCTATCTATCTATCTCCTCTTTCTCCCTCTTTATACCAGTTTATACTTCTGCTATACAATACATTTAAAAGTGCCTTTTAGACACTCAGATAGATCTGTCTGTCCTGAGTAATCGACAGAAGGAAGAGGGAGAAAACAGTTCTTGAGACAGGCCACCCTCACTGCTCTCCCACAGAGCACAGTGCTGGAAGAAAACACTATTTCTGTGATGTGACTTTTCTCCTCTTTGTGGGGCAGGGACAGGGATGTCAGGCTCTTTACACACACTGGCTCTTTCCATTCTCATACAGGAGTTGGAGCTGGCAGTTATTGCTCTGTGCGAAGTCTAGGGGTTGCTTGATTACTAAAACAATAGCTACCAAAAAAAAGGAAGGAACCCCCCTTTTGAACAAAAGTATATATTTCTCTGGAGCATTTCCTTTTTCCTAGGACAAACAATGAATATATTCTGTGAAACAGGTTTAATTATAAGGCTTCAATACCAATACATCCTGAAAAGACCCTTGTTCCACTGTCAAATGTTGAACAACCCCTGAAAATGTGAAGGAAACTGAAAAACTTGGAAGGACACGTATACACTAAAACATGCACACAGATAACATATGTTATCATTGCTCCCTTCATGTTTCCTGCTGCTGGACAACTGCCAGAGACAGAGGTATCGAAACATCGTGAAGAAACTTGTTTTCACAAGATTTCTAATAGCGGGCTGTAGGTTCAGACACAACGGAGAGCTCCTGCGTGCATTCCCAACCTGGGCATGTTCAGCAAACTGAACTCCTGAAACTTTGGCAGTTCATTCATCAAAACCCACAGCTTTTTTCCCACTTGAAAAGGTTCTCTGTTTCTTTATTTTTTCTTTTTTATGGCTAACCTTTTGCCTCCTTTTGTGAAGCAGTTTTCTATCCCTGTTTCATCTCCTCTTCTCCAACTCTTTACCTTTGCCATAAATCTGAAATAGGCAAACTTGTCTAATGTCACCAACACCCAAAAAAGTAATTACAGGAGGCTTGAACTTTCCTTCTTTCTTTTTTATCAAATATGTGGCTCTGACTTTCAGCATGACTGAAAATGACTCATTTCTAAAGAAATGTAATTCTAAAACCAAAGCAGTTCAAACTATCAGCATTCAGTTTGGAACTCTAGCATCTATGTCCTAAGCCTCTATTTTAATACTGAGGCATGTTCAGAAAAATGGTACAAGAGAATCAGAGTGCAACATTTGTGGATTCTGAATTTTTCAATATATCATATTATGAAGCAACATGTCACATACATGTAGCTCCCAGTGAAACTCGATTACAAAAGACATATTGATATCTCATATTAATTATTTAGGAAGGAGGCACTTTTTGAGTTGTTTTCTGGAACTAGCATTGTTCTCATGCCCTGATCTTGTTCCTAATTTAGCCTGAGCACACTTCTGTTAATCACTTCACAAACTTACTATCTGGCTACTGCTACAGACTCCTATAGTAAGGAGACCCGAGAAAGCAAGCACCAGTTTATTTCAAACAGCAACGGAGTTTCCCCAGAGCCCATCACAGCTTGCCAGCTCAGGATGTGGATATGCTCCACCACCAAACCCCAACCTGAGCTTCCCTGCCCAACAGCCACTGACTGCAAGGACACCGGAGGGTTAGTGAACCAAAATGAGAGTTGTGTCATTGGACAACTTCAGCAACAGCATTCCTCGCCACAGCCTCTCTCTGGCTCTCTACAGTGAAAAACTCACAAAAACCCCATGGAAAGGATGGGTTTCTACTCTCAAGCCATTAAATCAGCGTTTAAGAGGATGGCTATCCAAATAACAGACACATGAACTTATAAAAACAATCATGTTTTGACTGGAAAAACACCCAGGAATATTTGGTTAGACTCTGAAGGCTGCTTCAGAAACTTTCACCTTCTTCTTCATCTTGGGCTTCTTCAAAATTATTGCAACTCAGGGCAGCACAAACCTGCCCCAAAAGTTAGGGAGCTACAATAACTGGTTTCCTGAGCAGAAGCTCACAGCTGTAGTACCACAGGCTGTAACTCAGGGGAGTTTGTGTTGGTTTTGTTTTTTTTTTCCTTGTCTGAACACCGCAGCTTTGCTTTATAGTAAGTTGGGAACTACAGTTATGTGGGATTGGCCTTACGAAGCATATTTCCAGTGTGTATAGTAATAATTTGGCATTGCTAATTACGGACACACTGTTGGCCTATGTGAAAGACAGTAGCTATATTTCAGGGGTTTTTCTAGCAAAGCTCTCGTATGAAGTGTTAGACAGGCTCTGTGGCATCTGAAACAATAATTCAGAGTCCTTCAGTCCAAAAAAAACATGTGACTGACAGCTGTCAAGTGTGTGACATCATTCCTCGATTGTACAATATAATCATTTATGGTTTAATGGTGTGTTCAATAAAACGAACAATCTACAGTAAAGCACAGAAACTTAAAGGTGACATCCAGAGAAGAGTCCCTCCTGAGCTGTTAATTTATATTTTCTGGAAGCACTTGGAATTCGCAGTTCTCAGCGCAGTAAGGCCTTTCTAAAATGGGATTAACTTTCAGCAAGTAGTCATTAGCCATACAATTGGTCCAAGATCATATTTTAGGCTGCTGTATACTATGTGAGAAACTCAAATTTGGCTCTGAAAAATACAGATCCTCTTTTTTTTTTTTTTTTTTTTCTTTCAATTAAGTGAAGCTCTTAACACTTCTTACTCATTACTGTGTTGGTTATGCAACTACCATAATCAATACATAAATCTATGTTTTGGGCTGCAGATCAATTCACAGTCCCCTAGAAGAGATGGCAGAAAGCAATAGTTGGAAAGGGTAAGCACAGGCATATAGAGTTTACTTGCTTATAATTTTGACAATAAGGAGTTTAACTGTTCTCATTGTCTAGCCTGGAAAATAGGAAAGGTTACCTACATTTTTATTCAGCAAACTGCTGAGTTCAACAGGCAAAGCAAAACTTAACACATGGGCACAAATGGAACGAGATATTCTGTGGGAAGCAGAATTTAGCCTGATTACCTTTGGCTTTGTGTTTTGTGCCTGGACTATCTCACATGTAACGAGGCATGACACCTGACTGAAGCCTCTCTTGCAGCTGGGCCACTCAGTCCTCTTTCTCATTCCTTCCCTTTAATGTGGATTCTTTGGGATACAAAAACACAGCCCACCCTGCAGCCTTTCTGTCAGCAGGGTGCTGAACTGGATCCCACTCTCCAAACACCTATTCTCCTTAAATTTCCATGGTCTTAATTTTTTTTTGAGACTTAAACACTGGTTGAAAAGACCGACAGCTTCAAATGCTACTGGGAGGATGACCTGCGCTATTTAGTGACCAGCTCACTCACTGACAGATGAGCAGGCAATTTCTGACCCACCCTGTACCTGAATGCCAGTCCCATGGAGCAGACAAACTGCCACTGGTGCTGTTCTCAGGCTTCATCAACTGCTTACAAAATATGACAAAGAGTAAAAGGAAGTTCCCCGATGCTTTGCTTCAGTTTGGGCATCTGCTGCAAAAATTTATCTTGCTTACACCCTAGATTCTAGAAGAAATGCTGGAGCTTCTGATACATGAATAGGATGAGGGAGCAGCACTTTGACTAGTGAACTTTCCCTGTTATTCTTGCTGCAGCTATTTCCTCTCTTTCTAGCTTTTTCAATTGTTATCAAAAGAATGAAAAGAATTTGCAACTATATATAAAAAAGATTACCCATTTCCTAACAGCAAATGCAATTGCACATTTTCTGCAACGGTGAGAGGAAAAAAAAAAAACAAACAAGTCAACCCAACCACCCAACCTTCAACCTTTTAGCTTGAAAGCCAACAGTTTGCCTAAGATAGTAAAATAGAACTCTCTGAGGAGAGATGGGAGGGAACCTTCATCTTCAAGGAGAATAATGAGCTGCAAGATGCCCCTATTTAAAGATCCCATACAAAATTAGCCACACAATTCTCATTTTTGGAGAGGAACTAGCTCAAGGGATGTTGCACAAACCAGAATTTAAACAGTACAATCTTACTGCAGAATGAGTATTGAATAGGGCAGGCCAACAGAGAATAGCAAGGAACTAATGTGTAACCCTCTACACCTTCTTAATTAAAAGAATCCAGAACAATAAGTGTGTCTAAAAACTTCTAAGAGGCCTGAAAGAGCTAGATCTCAAGGACAGAAAATTATTTTCAGATAGGCACTCTTGTCAAGGTCAGCCTTTTCAAAGGTAAAATTTAAATCACAAAAATGTTTAGAAACTTGACATTCCAGCGCACACAACATAAACTCCTGACTGCAGATTAAAAATAACCACTACCTTTATTTAAAATGCCAGAAGGCTAGTTATGCTGGGTCTTCACACTGGGCTGTGTAGAGCACTTGTGGTGTGTATATTAATTCAAACATTATTCACAAAGAAAAACCCAGCCCTCAGCTGCTGCTTTGGAGAAGTTGGGGGAACTTGTTCCCTGCTAATCTTTGTGCAAAGGGCAGCTTTGAGCCAAGACCTTCTGTCCGCCACCACCATGTACAACAGAGTCTGTCCTATAGATCTAGGGTCACATAACCTTGGCAAACTAAGTTTGGGAAGTCATGTTTTAATCCAAAAACCTGAATGGACAGTTTTGTCCCTTGCCTTAGTCAAGAGCTACAATAATATTCTCGGCAGGAGCATGACAACAAATGAACCTCAGCAACTCCATCAGATGCAGCTAAGACTTTTGTCTCAGGTTAGAGCAGTGCTCCAAAAGGTGACATCCATCCAAAACACTCAGCGAGCTTATAAACCTTCGGGTGAGGATGTTGTCTTGCCTAAAATTCAAAATAAAAGTTATTACAAACTACACGTGAAGATAGCACAGGACAAGATGGAAGGGATAAGATGCCTTCTTAGGATCAAGTATCGAATGTGGAAGTGCAGCAGGCCTGGAGGATTCATGATGGGAGACGCTGCTGCCCAGAGTGAACCCTCTGGGTGGGAACTAAGCATAGCAGATGACAGAAAGGTATTTTGTGGATAGCCATCCACTTGCCTCCTTTCAGAAATAGAGGAAGAGAAAAATCACATCATTATGACGGTCACTATACCTACTGACAAAGTTTTCAGTGGCACATGAGCATCTGACTGATCAGCTAGCTTTTGGTTCTGCTGTCTTCAACTTGCAATGCTCAAAATTATATGCATACTCAAACATATATACATATAACATATATGTTAACACAGTAGATTACAGCTGACAGTTTTCTGAAAGCTACCAAATTCCAGATAAAATGGAAGCCTGTTCAAACTGCTGCAGGTATTTCATCTGGTTTTGGTTGCTTCTAAAACTTTGTATAAAGCCACATGAAGGAAGAGCATCCTAAAATGAAAGACTGAACTGCCACCAAGTACTGTGGACTCGCAGGTGCTAAAAAATATTTCAGGGTGACGGAGGAACAAGACAAAGAAAATTCTTCCTCAGTATCATGTCTCCAGGGCTAATGTTGCTATTTTCTGTTTAGTCCTGGGCTGGAAAGGGAAAATACAGAATGTTTAAATTCTCAGGGTTTTGTGTTCTTTAAGAAATCAGTGCCATCTTCTGCTCCAGGAGCCAGACTAACACTGCCTTCTCCCACCTCCCTTACAGGGCTTACAAAATGATAGGAAGAAATTTGACTGATTTAACTGCAGCAATATAACTGTCACATACTTGTAGCTGTGATTGTCAAGGGTTTAATCTGAATCCAAAGCAGAAGCCAGGGACTGTGAATTTGCTAAATTTCCCATTTGCTGCTCTTCCCTCTGACAGACCCAGAGGTTTCAGCTTGCCTAAACTTGTATTATCAACCACTGTGAACGGTTGATACAACAGGAACAGAGGGAAGCTGAGAAACAGATCTGGAAGTGATGCTGAGACTGACCTCAATTCTGGGGTTTGCAGTGAAGTACCACACCCCCAAACTGCATCCTCCAGAAATTGCACTTTCATACCACTTGAATCTTCTATGGAGAAGCATGTCCACACACTTGCCCACACCCACACAAGCATATGGCCTGCTTCACGCACGCAGGGATTGTGCTCCACCCTTCTTCTGTCACCCAGTTACCACTGGCAAAATTAAATGTTTCATTTACAGTGGGGATTGGGAAGAAGGAAGGGATACAAGAAAAAATGACAGTAGGAGAAAGCTTAAAAGCAGACTGAGTGTTTTGGTGCCTTCTCTTATCCTGTACAGTCTGTCCATAGTCGTTTTTACCTCCACGGCTAGATTATGCTGGGGACATTCTCTGAGACCCAGACAATAATGCTAATAGAGACCAGACCAGGCTTGCTCTTTTTAAACCACTTCCCAATCCCCCATAGAAAAAGATGGCTAAAATCTTCCCTAGGCTTCAAACAGTCTCCTCGGGTATTCTCCACAGACAAGAATTTCCTTGGATTTGAGGCTCCAGCAGAATGATCTTGTTCTTTTTCTGTGTACCAGCCAGAAGGAACTAATGCATTTTGATCATACGATCTTTCTGAAATTGCTACGAGTCTAACAGCAGACTGCACAGCAATTGCACACAGTTTAACTCCTGCTCACTAGTTTAACTCCATCTTGACAGTTCATATTGAACTATTTTAGCTAAACCCAGATTACAGTCATTCAAGTTTTCCTCTGCCTGAACTGATAAAAAAAGCACCCACACACACACAAAAAAACTGTTCTGGCTTAATCAAAACAGCATCACACCAGAGTTACAGCCAAAACTGCGTACAGGCAATTCCTAAGAACACCACAATGCCCTGCATCCTTTGCCCCCATTTATGTGCTCACTGTATCACTCAGGCATTTCTTCCAAGAATCTTTTCTCAGGAATCCAACTGCCATATGTGCTAAGATGTCAGTGTAGTCCAAAAACTTCTGAAACAGGAGGAATCGTCAAGGAGAGAAACTTCCTGCACAGCTAAAAACGGCTATGGGAAGGTGGCTGAACTTGATCACTTTAAAACGTTGCTGGAGGAGCAGGCAGATCGGCAGACAGACAGGACAGCTTTGGATACCTCAAATAATAAAGCCAAAAATGTCATAGCATTGACTAGAATTGATATGTTGCACAAAGATACTATTTGTCTCATTATTAATTACTTGCTATCTAATAGTATACCTCAGCATGCAAGGTAAGACAGTTTCTTACTGTCCTTGGCCCTACCAGTCACAGGTTTTACATCACACCTTTAGCTTTTCTTCTTGAATTTTACATGTCATAATTTCTGCTTGGCAATGTTTAGTATTTTTCTTTTTAAACTTTTGTTACTTTTGAAATTGTTAAGTGCTTTTCCTTTGCTGCTGAATTGAGATGTCTTATTACCAGCTAATCCCATTTCCTGAATAGGCACTCATGACTTTCTGGCTTTTACCATTACACTTTGGAGCTAAACATATACTTCTTATTTCAAAAAGTAATTATTCATGTTTGCAAAATAAATCCAATACATTTAGTTTTGTTTGACTGTCTCAGAATTAAGTCGCCATTTATTATATTTTGTTTGGACTATTAGCTAATATTTTTTGTGGCAGTAATATGATATATTTTGTGTCTGGTAACTGGTGTGCAAATTTCAGTCTACCAAATACTTGAAAGTGATTAGCAAAGCTAGATAAAAAAAAAAAAAAAAAAAAAAAAAAAAAAGTACTTTAACCAATAACTGAAATAATCTTTATAATAAGAAAGTATAATATTGCTTCACATGGTTCATAAACACTCTAAATGAAGTCCAAAATTGAACTTTAATACTTGAAGTGATTCATTTTACACACCTCAGTTAAAACTTCTGTATCGTGCTGCATGACTCAAAATTACCCTTGAGACTAGAACTTCATGCAACAAAGCTCTTTAATATTAAACTTTTATTCGAGTGACTGGCACAAATGGTCAGCTTCATCAAGGGGTTCAGAGTGCCTGCAGCTCAGCACGGCCCCTGGCCCTCTCCCCCCTCTTTATGACTTCATCCAGCCCCAATTATATGGCCTAAGAAAGACAAATCTCAAGCTTTCCATTTACCGTTCTGAAATCCATTTAATATTATTAGATTTTCTTATTTCAAATGCCACATCAAATATGGTTCAGCATCATTTTACTGCAGTGAAGAACAAGTCATATTTCATTATGTTATCCAATAATTACATTGTTTGTCTGCCAGTTCACTCCCATGAACATGCAATTTTGAAAAACACTACTGTGAGAGGCTCCTCATAGATACTGAAAGGAGCAAACAAGACGAAGAGCACTGAAATGACATTGAGCACTTTTTGATTCTGCTTGCAAGGCTGATATGTATTGGGACATATGGCAGCATTCAAAACACTACATGCTTCATATCAGTAGGCTATGTTTTAGTTATTTGCTTCTGGCTATTAAAAGCTGTATTCAAATTTGACTATCACTTGAATCCATTTGAATTAGTTATTAGACATAATTTTATAACTGTGGAAAAGTCCTTGTCATTTTCCATATCAGAATTATTAATAAATTAGAGCTAGAAACCTTCTTTCCCCTATGTTGGAAACAACAGAATGTGTACACCAGTTTCTTTATTTTCAGTTACACACATTAAAAGCAAGTAGAGACCTACATAAATTCATCTTCAGATGTGACTGAACTGTGTAAGACTGAGGACACATTGTGGTTGCTTCAAAACAATTCAGTCCTGTTACCTTTGTCTCTTTTGGGGACTGTGTGATGTTGTGTGCCTGCTGCCACAAGCCTGACATGCAGGAGCACACTCGGCACTAAGGCATCAAAAAATCACCTCTTTACATGCAGCTCCATACAACAGCTGAGTGACCTCTGTGAATTTAAATGCCACACTGCCCAAAGGCTCCTGATAAAGAGAAAACTGTAGAGAAAAATGTTAGTGGACTCACAAAAGTTAATGCCAGCCTTGCCAGAAGACCCTCTCTAGGTTCCCTTTATCATCAGTGGAGAAGGATGATCCAGAATAATAGTGTCAATGTTGAGATTTTGACTTACCTTCTGGAAAGAAGAGTCTTATTCTCCAACAGTTAGACAAAGGGCTTAATCTCAGAAGGTTTATACCAGGCCCTGTATCTCTTATTTTTGAGCACGGCCTTCACTCAAACATGCATTTATTTTTAATTATACGCAGCCAATAGAATTATTTAGATCTTTAAAGTTAGGGACATATATGTAAATATTGATTCTGGGCTTGAGCATGGTTATACATGCTGGGTCTTGCTTGCCAACATTATCCTTTGTTTCCCCAATATTCCTAACTCCTCGATGTTTCTACATCAATAATTTTTTGTGAGCTCTCAATTGCCATAAGAAGCAGAGAATCCAGTCTGTCTTGCAGTGAGGCAGGTGCTTTCTGCAGTGGTAGTGAGCAGCTCATGCTCACTAAGTACTGGCAACTCTCAAATCTCTGCGGTGGGGGGAAGCACTTACATGAGATTTATGTGATAACAGACTCTCCATGGGATGATTTTCCTCCAGAGTGAAGACTGGTGTCTTTGCACAGCTCAAAAGCGAGCTTGAGAAAACAGTGATGAAAGTGTGTAATTTCTACATGTGAAGTGGCACTGTTTTATTCACTGCCTCTCATCTTTCACTTTGCTATTAGTGTTAAGGCAATACCAAGGCTACCTATTTCTGAAGGGAATCAGTGGTCTCCTGGGTGACTGTTCTGCATAATGACAAGTTCATCCATGACATCTGGGACTGGGAATACTCAGCCCCAAATAGATCCACTCCCACATAACTGCACTGAAGAACAAGCTCATTTCAGATGCATGAAAAAGGCAAGTGAAATAAATGTATTATCTCATTTAAAATGCATACAGTGCCAGGAAGCAGGATAGATTGTAGGTGTCACTAAACAGTGCATAGTAAATAAATCATATTTGCAATGCAAGACACTTCAGCTAGCCAAAGCCCAAGGTGTTTAGTGGTATAGAAACTGAGGGCCTTGATGTTTTCAGGACTACAGAGCTCAAGTCTCTAAGTGGCATTTTCAGCCATGAAATCACAATTAAAGGTAGAAAAAGTCCCATCTATGCTCAGGAGTAGGCTACATTTTCAAATGCACAGGAGCCATGGCATACAGACTCTTAGAGGCACCTCATTGCTATTCAAAAGAACAGTAATGAGCAAATGGTTCCCAATGGTAATTCCTGAGGTTTTTCTCAGCATCATGTGAACAGTAGTAAATTTTCTTCCAGCCAGTAAGTGTATGCAAATTCTGCACTGCATAAACGAGCGGGCGGCTGCTTAACCAGTATTCTCCACTTATTTATGTCAGCCTCACTGGTGGTAAACCAGGCAGGGTGGACTCGTAACAGGAATCTGCTTTGTGCAAGATATGGAGACATGCTGTTTACTTTGGTTGTCATTTCCTTTGAATGTTTTCCTGTAGGAAGCAGGAACTTCCAGATATCCTGCTATCAAGTTTATTATCAAAAGTATATTACTGCTTTTGCGTTATACACTGGAACATATTTCAGTGTATAAAGGTATAAAGTGCCTATTCTGTGTACAAGAACTATTGTCTATGAATTCAAGTTGGACCTTGAGAACATTATAAACAGGAAGAAATGAGGCATTTAAGACTGGTGTACTTATTTTCATAAATAACAAGCAAGCAAACAAAGTGGAAGGATACCACAGAAGAGGTGGAATCTCCCTCGCTGTAATTATGCAAGACTTGGTTTTACAGAGCACTGGATAACCTAATCTAAGGCTCTGCTTTCAACGGAAGATTGAGCCACATTATCTCCAGATTGTCCCTTCCAACCTCAAATTGTCTATTACTCTCTGGTAACTTTTATATTCTGGTAAATGCTGGTAGATGATACAAGAATCAGAATTAAAATATATACCTCTAAAAATAGTTTTATTGCTAATGTATTTTAAAAAAATATTCCTTAATATCTATTGACTATTACTTATGACAGCCATAAGCGCTCTGTGGGGCACTCTGCATCTTGTCATTTAAGACAATGCATACAACATTGGCTTGGACCTAGACTTTTAAAGAAGGCTGAGGAAGGTCACTCAACTGTGTCTGAGTTTGCACTTAAGACAAAGATGCACATTATTTCCCTATAATTATTTTGACCAGTGTTTCACCTCCTGGGTGAGGGAAGCCATTGGGTATCATAGTGATAAATTGCCACCCCCCAAGGTACCAACCTGGAAAGGCATGGTGGGGAGACTCTGGTTAATATTGTATCTCAGACAAATACACCAACTCTCCAGATGGCGACTGAACACTAACAGAAAACCTTGGGTCTCAGTCTGTGCTGAGCTGACACCAGACTACGGCCCAGTCCATGTCACAGCTGGGGTTCCAGAACTGTCACTCTGCAAGAAGAGCAGCCGCCACTCGGGCAGACAGGGCTTCTGAGCAACTCGAGCTCTGCAGGGCCAGGAAAATCTGCTACTTCAGGAAGCTACACTTTCCTTTTGTGAGTGGCAGGATCTCCAGCTTCTTGGGAAGCTCAGTTCTCAACTGATCCTGGTGTCTTGCAGCTGTGAGAAAGAGTCCTCCTAGAGCCTTTTAAAGAGAGTTCCCGCAAACACAAAGCCCTCACCTGCAAGGCCCTGCAGCTGCCTGCTCCAAGCACTGCTCAAATCTCAGGCCTGGGCCATAGCTATTTCCTCTCAGGTGCTACAGATCTATAAGCAATTTCTGCTCCTGTTTGGGACAGAATGCAGACATCAAGGGACAGAACATCAGCACATCTCTTTTTGAATGTGAGCTTTAACCTTCCTTAAAGAAGAAGTCCCTATGTGGTTCCCTGACACTCAGTCCTTCTTCTACTGCTTTGGTAGGGAGTTTGGCTCCATACTGAGTGCTGGTGCATTTAACCTGTTATTGATATAACTGATTTTTACCATTCCTAATAATCCAGACAGAACAATGTTTATGGGAAGTTATGCTGTAGTTTCCCAACCAAAGAAATGATTTTCCATTCCTTGCTATGTTTTCCTCTTAAGCCTACATGATGGGCTTGTACCTGCACAGGACTGAATTGAGTTAGGGGGCACACCACATACACCGTCTGGAGTACAATGAAATCAGCTGATGTACTCAGCTATAGAGCTTTCATGGTGCCTTTAAATAATACACCTAACTTAATTATTTTAAAATGGACTTAAACTAGGTTGCTTTTCAGAAGCAAAACATTTCAATATGGGTAAGAAAGGCCAGTAAAAAAGTAAGAAAGTTAAAGACTAGCCAATGCTCATAAAAGTAACAGACAGTGAAAATTAGAGTGCAGAAGGGTTTGTAAATTTCCCACTAAACTTTCTGGTATTAGCTGAACTTCCGTTCTTTGCAAATCTCCAAGTCTTGACACAAAAGCAAGATGACAAAAATTAAGAAATAGTTACAAATAAAAGTGATTTCTCTCCCTACCAGAGGGTTCTCTGGCAGTCAGCATTAGCAAACAAGCAGTTAAGACTCAGCCATTTGCATGTGATGAGAAGTTTATTGTGGGAATTCTGATGAGACATTAATGTATGGCATCAAGCTTTTGTAATGGAGAAAACAGGACATCAGCCACACAAAATTAATGCAATTAATGGAGAAGTGTTTCCCTGGAGAGGCGGGAACAGCTATACTTGATAGCTGGGAGAGTTGTCTCGGTGTCAGGATGGACGAAGCCTCCCAGGCCTGCCTGTGGGGCAGAGAGCAGGAAGGCTCCCTCTCCACTGCCCTAGCACAGCCCAGCCAGCCACCACGCTCAGCACCCAGAACGCTGGGATGCCCAATGTTTTGGGGAACATGCTGAAAGCAAGGTCACAGAGGCCTGTGGCCATTCAAGAACTGTATCATGCTTTTGATGAAAGAGCCATAGCAACAATGATCGTGCCAAACTGGCGTTTATGAGATTTTACTAGTTTGGTTGATGCACCTACATACATCTTGCTTTTTTGATTCCAACTTGGCAGAAGAGCTCATGATGAGATGAGAAAAATCCGACCCTGATACCCTAAGATCTCCTCTGGATTTGGTGAACTACTCTCAGCATGGCTCTGGGATGTGTCTGTGATCAGGTGGGTGTGAGATATAATATACTTGAGTCTTTACAAGCAGTATGTACACCACCAAAGAAGTGTAAGACAGGGTCAGAAGCAACAACAGGTCTACTGTAAGACTGAATTTCTTTACTTTGACAAATAATGCTATTTCACAGTAGTGTTTCTGTCTCAAACAAGAGGATTTTTTCCTTTAATCTTTCCTATTTTAGAAGTTGCTTGTGAACATCTCCCTAAATAGAAGTGAAAGGCTATTCCTGACACAGCCTCTCTTCAATCTTCAGGCTTGCTTTCTAAATTCCAAAGCATAAGGGAAGGAACACTGATAATGCAAGTATTCCTCTTATGCTTGCTCGTGGCCCTATTTTCTCCTTTAGAGACTAGACAGTGACACCAGGAAGTTTGCCTAACCTTACCTTCTCTATTTTGTCCTCCAAGAAGTACACGACTGGTCACATGAATACAAATGGCACCAAACTGATTCGGAGTTTTTAGCCTCTCTGCACACTGCTGATACAGCGAGGGGATATATTAGAAGACTGCTTGCCTGGGCAAACAAGTATGAACCACCCGGCGTGAAGCTGCCCCAGAGGAACTGGTTGAGCAGCCGATATAGGAGGGCTGGCAGGTGTTACTGATGACTTGGGTCCCATGTTTCTGGGTTGCGCAGGGAGCACCTGGGAGTGGCACTGGGCAGTCACGGTGGGCAGCTGTGTCGGGCATCTTGTAAGAGAAACCTCCCAGAGGGACACCCGACCTGGGGCTTCTGAGGTCCAGGTCTGATTCATCAACTTGTGCTACAATGCAACCCAAATTATTGCTGGAAACAAGCTGTTTGCTTTAACTGGGAAATGGCAGTGTATTTTAGTAGCATTAATCCACTTCTTGTCACCAGCAGTACAGATCCACTTGAGTTTTACAGACTAAGTTTGGATTTTAGGTAGTCTTTACTTTTATTCTCTTAGACTGCTTTTTCTACCTGTCTCCACCCTTTAGTAGTGGAACAGAAAGAGAGGAAAATGACCCTGTTCCTCCTTTTGGCCGATGATCAATCAATTGTTTAAAGACCTTTCCTCTACCTTAAAGAAAACAGTGATCAGCCCATAAATCTCTGCTTTTCTTTCCTATTATACTAAGCTTACCACCTCCAAAAATAAGCACATTATTGTACCTCAGGAATGAGGTCAAAAGTAAATACCATAATCATACTTCTAATGATGATAACTTAAAACAGTGTGTATGACTTACAATTCTTACAGTGACTAGAAAAAGATGATGGGCTAATAAGCAAAATAAGTATTTACATAAAAGAGAAATTATGATTTCAGCATCACGACATTAATTAATTCAATGATAATTGCTGACTTTCTATCTTTAAAAAAATCAACACCAAAACAAATAGGCAGTCAGATCCATGCTTCCTCCCCTTTGCCAACACCCACAAAGGGCATTTCTGATCAAGAACAATAAGAGTTGCTAATAGTTATTGAACAGCAACAACAGTATGCATTTCAGTTAGCACCTTATACCACAAGGTTAACAGGTAATAGAGTGACACGTTTCTCTTGGGGTGGCGAGAAACCATAATATTTCCACTACTCATGGACAAGTTTCCTCTTTGCTGCCTCCACCCCTGGGCAGCAATCCCAAGCCCCCAGGCCTGCCCAGATCTTCCTTGACGATGCCCCACGCTCCCGCCCTGCCTTGCTTTCCTGCCAGGCCTCGGCTGCCCACACCAGCCCTCCTATTCCCGTACCACCTTCCACTGGTCAGGCCAAAGCAGGTCCCCCCAAGGCATCACCCTCTCCTCACTTGCAGCCATTACACCACAGGATCCAAAACACTTTTCAGCTCATCTGTGAAAACAAGATCAGCCCTGGTTTCACTGATCAGCTGCAACCAGAACTGGGCACTCAAGCCAAAGGACAGACTCTGTGGTTTTGGGTTTGGTTGTTTTTGGGTTTGATTTTTTTTTTTTTTTTTTTAATAAGACTCTTCTTTTCAAACTATGTTTTTCTATATGTGAAATATTTTGGCTCAGTTATAGATTGAAACAGTAGTTCTCCCCTCTTTCTCCTCCACTTGGCTCTAGTCACTACTGTGACTCAATATGTGATTTTGATTTATTAAGACTAATTTCCCACAATGAGCAAAACAAAACACATACAATGGCCCATCTGGGCAAATAATTTCTGAAAATGCTTGCAAGACAAATAGCACAGCATACTCTGAGACACAACACATGAATAATAAACGGGCATTTTAACATTATATATTTGCTAGCATATAATAAAATATGCTGGATTTACGCTGAGATTCAAATCTGTCTTATTTTAAAATGCTACATTTTAGTTTAGCTGAGCCAGTATTTCACATGATTTCTGTTTCTACTGAAATCTTGATGCTGTTTTTAATGCTAAAAAGTAATTTCTCAATTCTAATTAAAATTATTTAATTATATCTCAAGTCACTGTATTTAACAAAACCAAACAAATAACCTGCAGACCTCAGTGCAGAAAAAGTACACTGATTTCAGCCAGGGATGATGTATGCCTCAATTAGCAATAAATTACAATGTTAACATACGCTCTCCATAAAACAATGCTCCAGTGACGGGTTTTTTTCAGTGGGACTGGACTAGAAAGAGCTCTCCGATTCTGATTCATGGACAAACTTCTGGTTTTGACAGGAGTTTTAATGCCACAGCAGAACCAAGGTTAGAGCTTCCAAACTCCTTTTTTCTTTTCAAAACATAAGGGTGTATGCAAGAAGGAAACCACGGCACACAGCCCAGCAGCTAGAGCTGCCCAGCCTTGAAAGAGGAGATCCCACATCTCCAGATAAATAGCCAAATGACTGAATTATTACCAGCTGGTCTGCTTTTCTATCTGCCTCTCAAGATATGCAGGCAAAGGGAATCTATGCGAGTTTTTCTCCCTTTGTGGCTACATCTGTGTATTTTTCAGGAAGAGTCCAGCTGAGTTGCCTGCGAGGATTTTGACAGAATTCAGGTACCCTAGCCCACAGACTGAATACATTTCTTGCAAATTTTACTCCTGCTAATGGAAGCCCTGACAGATCAATGCTCCTAAGCAATCAGCAACTACATCCTGTTCAGTTGCCTGAGAACGACAGCCTTTATTGCAAGAAATATTTCCTAGTGAAGCATCCCCATTACTAGGTAGTCTGCTCTATACCTCCATAACCCAATGCACTATTGTGTGATACACTGCTTTGCAAAGAGGGCTCTTTGTTGATTTTGATTTTTCTCAGTGACAAAAGAATCCCCCAATACACAGTGGATGCATTTTCTCAACTTTGATTGACAAGTCAATGTGAAAATATGTTACAAAAGCAAAAAGGTATGGATCCAAAGATGACTTGCTAAGAACTATGTATGACAGAAATCTGCCAGGTTCTTTAAAGAAACCAGAGTGCTAAATCGCTACTAGATTTTTGTTTCTTCTTCCCAGGCTGGCAGAACTTATATGTCTTTTCTTGCTTTAATCACAGATATGAAATCTGATGTCTCCAAAATTTTTATACAGCATATATTACATATGTGTATATATATCTATTTCCTAAGAAACAGAATACTATACAGAAGACCACACATAGAAAGATCATGCTCAGTCTTTGAGTAAACTGGATTGTTTCAAGCACTGGGACGAGTTGTTTCATTGCATATGGATTACGGAAAAGATCATAACTTATCTTGGAGCTGAGCATTCACCATCTATATCTGAAAGCAAAGAGATGTCTGATTCTTAGCAGGGGTGAAGAAAAACAGCCCATGAATCTAATAAGAACAAAAAACCAGGATGAGAGACAAACTCTGCATAACTGATGAAGTAATCTGAGATGATAGTTTATTTGACTATAGGGATGAACAATTTTTACATAGCAGAGCAGGGAATAAAAACAAAACAAAACAAAACAAAACAAACCAACCAACCAAAAAAAAACCAACAAAAAAACCCAACCCAAAAACCCCAAACAGTCCATTTGTTCTTTCCTGGTTTTATAAGACTTTAAACATAATTGTTTCAGATTTCATTAATTCTATCTTTACTTTTCTGAAGTATATTCATTTCTTGCTGCTATTTATTAATCAGCCAATAACTACTTTATTAATTCAATTATAGCTGCTGTTTACATTTGGAGATGAGGGTGGTGAGGGCTGTTATTGCCCTTACAGTGATGTGAATTCAAAACTAACACAGCTACATAAGTGTTTGCTTCAGTGAAAATCTCTCTTGTATCTGAACTGCAGACAAGCTGAGGCAAGACTAATCTTTAAGATTTCTATGACCCAGACCATTCAAAACCTGCACTGAAGAATTAACAGTCTTGAGTAGTGGTGTGGGTCCTATGTTACTCGTAGAAGATAAAATCAGCCTTGGGGTCAGCTGGGTGGCATTCTCAACAGGGTATGATAGCATGCCCTTGGCTGTGCAGAGAACACAGCCTTTCACCTCCTGTATTTCTGTTTAGGATTACCATCACAGAAGTACCTGAGTCTGCATGCAATGAATCCCGAAAGCCCTGAAAGCATACTATGTGTGCACGGATTGTCAGTACACTGACACACACTACACAACTAGGACCAGGGTCAATCCCTTCAGTGTGTCTTTTTCTATTGTTCTGTGCATCTGCATTAAATTCAATGCCTTAAATTACAGATAGTCTGCGTGGTTAGCCACTGGAGAAAGAGTGAATATCTCCGGGGTTTTCAGATGTCTTGCTCTGCACTTCCAAAAGGGAGCACCTGAAATCCTGAGGAAATGTCCAAAGCCTCCAAATGCTTTGGACAAAAAAAGAGGATCTGTTTTGAAATTCCAGATATATGGCAGTTCTGGGAAAGGTGCTCTGTTTTGTAAGAGACACAAACCTCTGCAGGTTTTAGGAGGTATGTGGAGGGGCAAGCAATAATACTTCCAAACCGGTTGGGGCTGTTTAAATCCCAAGTACTAGAAGTAATATAGCAACAGACTTTCTAAGATGACTACCTTTCTTTCTACGTTTTCACTGGATGAAATGAAGAACTGAATATTTTGAGCCTTTGTCCAAGTCAGCTACAAGTTTGGATGAAAATCAAACCAACCTGTCTCCACTTAAATCTCATATAAACTCTATAATGTAATAAATTTTATAGATGTCTAAAAAATATATATACACTTCTAAATTAAGTAGTAGTTAAATGATTTATTGTATTATTCTCTATTGTCTAACCCAATTAAATTCACATTCTAGATTAAATTATGGCTAGCTTATACCATTGATAAGAAACATCTCAGTACTGTTGCTCCAAACTTTGCTATGACGACATCCTTTGTATACAAATCTAAAAGGAATTCAAGTTACATGCATTTCTTAGTTCAGCTGGCAGATCCATGAGACTTTGGTGGGAAAAATAAAACAAAAATAAGTGGGGCCAGATTCAGAAATATTTGCTTTGACATTACACTCATTTTAAGCACTAGGATATTGCACTGCCTTCTTGAATTACAGCCATGCCCTAAGCATTCGTCTCTGACAACAGCAAAACACACTGATTCTCAAAATCTGTCAAGACTGGATTTAAGCTGACAAAAGACAAATAAGTGAAACTTGTATAATGTTATATTATAATCCTTTGAGAATGCCCATTCAACCCTGCTAGTAAAGTTACAGTCACAGCTTTTTCACTTTTCCCTAACATTCTCATTGCTTTTCAATGAAATTGATCCTTTAGGATTTTTAATCTTGGCCTCAGAACCGCTTGTGTTTGAACTGTGAAAAACATGCTGAAGAAAAACATTAAAACATATTTAAGTATGATTATGTGGCAAGAAGTAGTACTCAAAAAAGGCGCAATAGGGGCTTTTAAGTTTATTATCAGTTGAAGTTCACATCTGCTCTATTCACAAAGAAGAGGGAGGAAAAGATGTTATTTCTGACTTAGTTTTTAAAAATAAACCTGGGACTTCACTTGATCTGTTTTTGCATTACTAAAAGTAAAAGTTACTGTAAATTGTAACTCGGTAATTCTATTGATATGTGAATCAGCAGCTACAATAAAGCCTTCAAACACCTTCTCTGCCAGGGATGCAAATAACAGTAATTGTAGAATAATGTCCTCTAAATTTCACTTTAGTTTTGGCTTTGCAAAGTGGTTATGAAATAGCCTGCTTTTTGCATAATCATTTTTTAAAAAGCAACAACTGTGTGGTGAGGATTTAAGTCCCAGTTGAAAAAAAATGAGGAACTGCTATAATCTTCAACAAACTGGCATTTCAGCCTAAATGACAGGCATAAATGGAAGACAACTTGCATATAGATTATTTCTAACGTGCTGGCGTTGGGATGCACCAACTAGAACAAGATTATATTGACAAGAGTTTTGTTCATGCCCATGGGATTTAGGATCAATGAAGTTACTAATCACTTTACATCTGTGGATAAGTCATAAAAAGGAGCTAACAAACAAATGGCTGCTGTGCACTGAAGGCCGTCAGTTTGGGATTTAAACGAATGCCTGGTTTGCTACTTCTGCACGGGCAGTGACAAGCCACTCTTGCTCAGAGCCCTGTGCTGCCCTGCTACCCCCGTCGCCAGGGGCCCGCGCTGCCTCAGCCCCTGCCACCCTGCTCCCCCGCAGCCCGGCCCTGCGGCACGGGGGAGGCAGCCGGCAGCAGGGGCTGCAGAGTGCTGGGGGAGAGCCGGGGTCCAGCAGTGGAAGAGGATCTAATTGAAGACAGCAGCGATTAGATTTGCTCCAGAAATCACTAGGAATTGCTGAGCTATTGTACGTATTTCAGAAAATGAATCCTGTTGATTTGAATCAATGACCTCAGTTGAACTCCACAACCTCATCAAATTGATCTAGCAGCAGATTACTCTGATTTTAAAAAACACGCATCTTTGCAAAACAGAACGAGAGAGAGAGGGAGTGCCAGCAGGTCCAGAATCTTCAAGGGATAGATGCAGTGTGGCTGGAGCTTGTTTTGTTGAGACAAAATTGTTGCTTCTTTTAAAAATCTCAGCACATCTTTCTCTTATCCAAGAATATGCCTTCTTCTGGGTAGTTTAGCAATATTACCTAAGTGGTAGAAGATTACTGGGGCCTAGACACTTCAGATCACCTGCGATGACACACATTCCATGCATTGCCTTGGTCTCTGCTCTCCAGGCTTCCTGCCTCTCTAGGATTGCTTTTGTATATGCAATTTGCAGCTATTGCTTAAAAAGGTGTTGTAAATGTCAAACACTTAAGACGATACAAAGATAACACCTTATTTTAGCACTGTTTAAATTCCGCTTTATATATTGCCTCAAAAAAAAAATTTGGTGAAAAAAATCAATTTGCCTGTAAAATGACTAACAGGATTCCGTATAACTCTTTCTCTATACAGTCTACACAAACTATTAATGACACTTTAAACTCCTGATTTAATCGGCTTTTCGGTGTCAGTTTTTATTTGTATATTAATATCACAACTGAAATGAAAATTCAAGAAGCAGAAAACAGCTACACATATTTGATGTTGTACGTGAAAGCATTAGATATTTAGCAACTTCTTTGATGTTTTGATCTCTGAAGAAATCTTACTAAAATTATGATCAAAGGAATTTATATTATTCCAAGTACTTAAGAACAAACCATCTTAGGGCAATATTCAGTATTCTGTTTAATCCTTCACCCTTGGAATCCATTATTGCTAAGCACCTCAATCTGATGGGAGTTACGTTTACTTAAGGATGATATTCTCTTAAAACAGAATTACAAGTAACAGAAAGCAACACTTTCAACTTACAAAAAGATCGAGGAATTGGATTTTATTCTGACTAAAAAGTGTTCTTTGAAGCTGCTTTTCAAACATACATAACTTAAGAAAATTGGTATGTAGCTCATTATGAGACAGTTCAGATTTTTATTTTTCTACAGCAGGCAAAGAAATAGAATTTCCAATACACAGCTACTTTTACTTTAATCTATTTCTAACTATTTCCTATTGTCAGTGTTTATAGAATACTATTACATAGATGGATATATCTAATATTTATAAAGTAAATTAACACTCTACAACATGCAAAGGCAGATAAATAATGAATTATCCTTTTCATCAATCTGACCACATAATGTCTATTTCTCTGTAATATTAAGTGCCGCATCAGACAGGTTGTTGTAATCCCCCATGGCAAATTAAATCAAACAGTGTGATACAAAGAATCTCTAAACTGCAGCCTACAGAATAGCAGAAGAACATCAGAGCCAAAGAAGATCTAACAAAAACACTGATCACTGCTTAGATTATGGATTTACCACTGGTGGTTGAAGAGAGGTAAAGGAGGGTCGTGCAGTAGCAAATAAGAGAGCAAACCATGACTTCAGGTCACAGCCACAGTCTTACCAACCCCCCCACACCCTGAGTAAGCAATTCCTCCTCCCATTTTACCTCTACAGATTATTTTTCTTCCTGCACACCCCACTCGCAAAGGTGGACTTTAATCTTACAGCAGTTTTGTACTATTTATATCCCCATGCTCCATCACTCTTTAATGGGGAAAGATTACGAGTAGACTAATGTGCAAATACATCTGACTCCGAACACACTGTTGTAAGCATTCTTCCAAGCTGACAAGAAAACACGCCTGCTTTAAATGAAAATCAATCTCTGTTAAATCTGTTAGCTCCAGCTCATTTGGGCTGGCACTGCTTTAAGAGCTCACAAAGAGGTGTGCTGAAGCAGTAACACCAGAGAATCGCACATTCAGCTTTGAAAGACGGCAGATGCACCAGGACTGCAAGTGCATCTGAGGGAACCCGAATAGGTGACAGAGGCAGGCACAGGTTAACTGTGCCTCTGACAAACTCATTGGTAGGTTATCCTTCCTCCTGGGCTGAGGGGCTTGAGAACAAGGTCTGTCAAGGAAATATTTTCAAAGGTGCAAGGTTAATTCATCCTGGAGCACCTTCTGTCCTGACTTCAGCACTTCGTACAGTTCAGTTATCACACCCTTATAGACCTGTTTTGTCTTCTGATCTTTTTATAGCTACATCATTGAAGAAGAGGAAGCTGCACAATCAAGGAGATACTTCTCCAAGGCAAGAATATCATTGGCTTTCTAAAGGCACTCACACAGCCTGACTCTAGTCAGAAGCCTCGTGTGAACTGTGAAGCTCAGGAGTTCCTCCACATTCCTGGGACACATTATAGGACAGTTAATCAACAGCTATGCTACAACAGCCAGGAATTAGAACAACTTCCAGGGAAATAATTTTGCCTCATTAGAGTTCATAAACCATCTGGCACAACAGCATCTTCAGTTGCCTTTAGTACCGGGACCACTCCATGGCTATTTCAGGCCTATGATTCTGGGGAATGTAACATGAGAAGCAGCACCACCTAGTAATTTTAGCTCCAGCTCTGCTATCAAACCCAGTGACAAAATGCCTTTACCTCTAAAAATTACTTACTTGATTAAAGTGCTGAAGTTTGTCAATTAAATTACTGATGAGTGGGTCCAATCCTCTGACTTTCAGTTCTGGATTATTAATTTGTGCCTTCAATCCATTGGAAACAATTCTGCTGGTGTAACTGAAACAGAAAAAAAAAATGAAAACATCAGTGACTGGAACCATATCCACTGGAATCAAAATCATATTAAAGGGGCCTTACAAAAAGCAAATATCTTGTAAATGGGAATAGAAATTTGTAATTAATATTTATGTTTTCAAATACACCAAACCAGAATAAAAATCACAGTTTCTTGCAATATCATTCATCACTGCAAGCTATTCAAGTAATGAGCCAACAACAATTTCATAAACCACACAGAGGTTCCTTTCATTCATATTTTAGTATCTGAACCTTTATAACTGACATTCTCAAGTTCTTCCATGCAGCAAAGCTGATAGCTTCCAGAAAATCAGTGTTTCGTAATTACAGAAACCCAGGGAATTCAAGACAGAAACTAAACATCATGAGATTGAAGTAAATCCAATGAAACTACAGTCTGATTTAATACGATTCCTAATCAAAATGTGAGATTACACTTCTCTTTCTAGGCTATCAGGTTATCACCAAACTGTCTAGAGACACGGCAAAGCAGCACCTGCTGTTCCACCAGTGCTGCTCACCATGCCCGATCTGCCTTACAAACTCACTAGCCAGGGCCCACATACAGGAATTCTCTCTAACCAAGTCTTGCTTTATTTTGAGGAGTAGCAGCTGTTTTTACACCATGATGACCTGGCTCTCATCAGCAATCTTCTCTCATCAACTGTTGACTAAACAGTATCTGCCAGTGTTTTCTGGAGTACACCACCATGTATTCTCAAAACCTAATTGGCTTGGGGCTCCAATCATGTACTCTCATGGGGAAAATTTCAGGATTTTGCATATTTGGACTCTACTTCTGAACATGCCTTTACCACAGCTGAGGAGGTGAATTCATCAGCACATTTATGCTGAATCCAGCGCTTCCTGAAAATTGGCTCCAGTGTTGATCTACTCATGCATGATTTCAGTTCAATCCATCCACAAGACTGCAAACCCCCGAGAGATACAGAGCAACCTTTTTGGGGAGTCAAGCTTTTGAGGGTTGTATGTAACCCCTCTCATTAGTTCAGCACTCATTTGTCACAAAGTGGATCACGGATGTTTGCATGACCAGTTATGAACTGGACAAGAGGCTGTTCCCAAACAAAACTCTCCTAAGCTCACACACATACCTGGAAGGATCTCATTAAGACACCATGTTGGCATCTTTATAAATCAGGTAGTAATTGCCCGTGCTCCTCTGAACTGAAATGTCAAGAGAAACATCCTGCCATATCTGTCACTTTGATCATACCTACACACTTCGACATCCCTGATGTTCTCCTATCAGTGAATTCTTCACTGCAAACCCATTTGTGCTGAAACTGAGGACAGCATTTCAAAGTAGAAAAAAGTGCCAAAGCTCTATTGTAGAAAGACAACAGAATGTGGTAGGGGGAGATCTAGCTCTCCAAATATACTTGTCCTATCTTAATTTAATTTAGGATGAACAACAAATTTTATGCAAACTGCTGGCAAAGCATACTGTAGTATACTGCTGTAAAAGGTGTGGCTTAAAAAGAGAAAGAACTGAGAATGGTCCACCTTTTCAGTAAACTCAATAAATTTCACTTCTCAGGAAAAAAACAAAACAAAACAAACCAACCAAACAAAAAACAAACAAAAAACAAACAAACAAACAAAAAACAACAAATGTTTTAGAACAAAGAATTGAGAAAAACCATGGTTTTCACTAATAGCCAGATAGTATTTAGAGGACAAACATTAAGTAAAACCTTTTTCAGTGAGTCTGTATTTTTTTTTGTTCACTGAGACTTTTAAAGGTAATGTTCTGATTTTTCTTTTTGTGTGCCTCATACAAGTATAAACTACTCTAGAAGTATAAACTTTCACGGTGCAATGGCATGTGCAAAACGATGGTCAGGTTCTGATCTTACAAGCAGACTCAAACAGCTGGATCGATGTCCCCAGGAAAAACCCAGCTAAAGTATTATTTTGAAGTCAAGGCTGGTAGAGATCATACAAATCCATGCCAATTCATTTGGACAATATAGGAACACTGCTGCACATTACCTGCCTTTAGCTTTACCTTTATTCACAAATCATAGTATTTGCTGAATGCTCAACACTGTTCACCATGTGAAAACACATGGTTACCCACTGTAGGTGTACAGGGACATGTGGCACAACTTTTTGAGATCATCTAGTTGCAGTACAGGAAAAATTTAATTTAATGGGTCAGTTCATGGCCCCCACCAGTCTGTTCAGTGATTCTCTGTGCGCATTTCTTTGTCCGATCAGAAATTCATCACCAGCAGCAAAAAGCAAGGGTTTTCCTTCTCATTGCTCTTGACTGCTCTCCATTCAGCCCCTGGTTAGAGCTACTGGAATTTCTCTAGAGGCTTATGTCATTATAATCCAGGACAAAGAATGCAAAATTGCTTCCCCTCTGAGCCAGTTGGGTTTTTTTTTGGCAGATGATATTGTTTTTCCTTCCTGTGAATCACAAGCCTCCATTAAATGCCTCTAAGTGATATTACAAACCTACAGCACTGCACGGAGTTTGCATAAACATGACCAAGTCAGGGACAGCAGCAGCAGCATTAATGCCAGAGTCCTCAAAGGGACCCAAATGTGGGAAGTCAATCTCAGTCAACTCACATATATTGCTGTTGCTAAATACATACGCTCATTTATGTACACTGTTACCAGTAAAATAGGACCATTTGGTCAGAATGAGTTCACACTCCACTGAGACAAAGGAGATACTCATATCCTTAAAGCTCCATTCACATTTAAGGACTCATTCTTTAAAGCTCTAGAGATATGCATAAATTATGCACAGATATTTCTTTTGCCCAGATTGCTTGTAATTAGATTAATAATGTGGATTACCTAAATTTCAGATGTCAGAGAAAGCATGCATGAGTTGTGTGAATCCTGCATCATTTACTTATCTCCTTGGTCTAGCATGGCTTCAGAATGAGAGTCACTAACAACCACATCTAACTGCTAATTCGAGGCTCCAGCACGTAAGAGTTGGCCCAGCTGTGGTCTGGAATGTGACCTGTACAACTGGAAATGCAAAAAAACCCGACTACAGACCTTTGGCAGTGGTGAAATAGAAGTGACCTGTCAAATGAATGGTGTAAAAAGCTGGTGTGAAGAGAAGCAAAAGACTTGCAGAGCACAACAAAACCAGCTCTTGGGTTTCCCCATAATAACCCGTAAGCCCTGCTTGTCCTGTGTGTTCTATCACTTCTATAACAAAGTCAAGCCCAGAAAGACTCAGATGAACTAAAAAATGATGAGTTCAGAGAAGGTGGGCTACACCGCTCAAGGAGAAGGAGACAGGGCACAGAACTGAAAGAGAATTGCACAGCCAGCAAGAAGGGAGAAATTCTTCCAGACCATCATAGCCAAGGACCAAAGACTGTACTAGAAAAAGACATTATGTCCATCTGATTCAAACTACTACCCTGTAAACGGTGAATCCTTCTACTAGCTCTGTATCATGCTAAAATACTTTGAAATAAACACTATACATTTCCTGAAAAATAATCTGATTACTTCACTTCTTTGCACTATCTAAAACATTTTTTTAGTTGACATCAGATCCTGAATTACTGGAAACCTACATTAAGAAAGATCAGAAATTGGCTTGCTTTATTTAATAACCTGCAATTTAACTGAAATATTGTAGTACAGAATTGTTAACTCTGGTTACAGCACTAGTACTTTATTCATACTAAACCCAGAAATGTCAGCAGGAATGGTCAAGAGAGTTGTATTAAAATACTGTCACTGGAGCAATCCTGAAAGTAACTGTTGCATTGGAGCCAAAGGAAGAGCACATGCAGACAGAATTTTCATCCAGACCTCAAGCCTTATACCAATGTTATTCCACTGGCTGTTTGGGTAAAGCTATGACACTTTAAAAAACAAACAAAAACAAATTCTAAAAAAAAAAAATCCCCCTAAACCCTGTTTTACAGTACTTCAGAAGAACAGTATCAATTATTTTAGATCTTAGCTAACACACCTCATGACAGGTTTAAAAAAAAGGTAAAAAGTGAAATGCTGTTTACACATGGGATTGCATTTCAACTGAAGGCACACATTTTACATTTTTATTTTCTACATAAATACAGCTATAGATTAAGATATTTGAGTCTAAACATTTATTTCAAAATAAAGACATGCTATTCTCAAATGTGTGTGTTTAAATTTCTAATATGAAAAGGAGCAAGGTAGGATTCCCTCAAAGACAATTATGCCTTTTTAGATAGTTCAATACTTTAAGAACAACATATAAAATAGAAATAACTTTAAATTCCAGGCAAATGACTGCAGGAGCTGCATTAAGGAAAGATCTAGCTAGCAGTGATATTTAGACACAAAAGCCCAAGAAACAGGATGCTGTTTTCACACCACATCCCTCCTCCCTGCAAGAGCCCATCCCTGTCAGGACACAAGTGTCAGATAAAGCTCTTGTAGGCAGCTTTTCCAAGTATTGATCACGCTCCAGCTGGGAGACTATTTCCATTACTCCGCATTCCTCGGGGTGCTATTACCCAGAGTTGTGCCATTACCAGCCACTACGCCCCCCCGTGCTTTGCTCCCGTGGCTAATGGCCTGTCCTTTTCCTGAAGATGTCGGCCCCAGCCCAGGAACTCACCAGAGGGGTCTCAGAGCAAGACACCACACCGCGCTCCAGGCGCCGTGTAACGTGCACCGAGCACTTCAGGATTATCTATACTAGAAGTTCAAGATACCCAGAACTTGAACTTCATCTGAACGAAATGCTCTCAATTTTAGTTCTCTTTTCTCCACTTGAGTATTTGGCCCAACATAGAGGCATCAAAATTCTTATTTAATTGTGGGAGAAACGGGACATCTAACATCACAAGGCAAATCTGAGCCCCACATTCAGTTCAGAGGAATCCATGAACTGCCATAAACATTTCCATGGGACAGAAATTGCTTTTGATGAAATAACTTGTCATATAACCTTGAGAGCTGCTATATATATAAAATAAGAATAACATGCACTGGCTACTAAATTAAAGATATATTTGCTGAAAAGTTTCTAATTTGGTAACCACATCCTTAAAAAAAAATATAATTACACACTACACATCACCAAGGCAACAATTATGAAGCAGAAATATTTTTTGTAATCTTCCATGCATTTTTAATCATTTTTGTTGGTACTGGTTGAATAATTCCACTATGATCAACAGGGGCTAAAACAGCAACAACTTTCTGAGACATATGGGCAAGCTCAAACTCTTTGTGACTGAGACTTTACTGGTTCTAAAAGTCACATTTAACCATTTATTTATTTGGTATAATAAAAATGTGACTCTCCTGTCACACTTTTTCTACAAATGTATAAACTATTCTGTAAGAAAAACAACCCCTCTCCCCCTAGCAGAAAAACACATTAGAAAATGGCAGACTGGACCACTTAATGTTTTCTCATCCTTCTAAAAATCAACAGTTGTCCAGCAGCTTGCTAAAGCAAGAGAACTTTAAAGAAAGTAATACACTAATTTTATAAACAACAGAATTGTAAAACCGCTGAGACAAAGCTAGACTTTACAATGATCGTTTCACATACAGCTCTGATTTTTTCATCTTTGTGCATAACTTCTTAAACAGGAAACAACCCTAGAGATATACATTGCTTGTAAAACCACCCAGAAGTAGATAGCACTATGCAAATAATAACTGCAATGAATGAAAATTACTTCTTTTTAGGTCCATATGTTTGAAAGTCAGTCATTGACCACAGGCTCTCATTTGCCAAAAAGATTCTGAAGTAGCCTGCTTATTTCAGCGATATACTCAGCACACTGACAGAGCAGACACCACCCACCACCGCTAAATGACTCAGAGGTTAAAGGGTTAGAGGGGGAGAAGGAAGGGAAGAGCTCTGAATGTGAAGCAATGAGAAATACGGATAAGCCATTTAACTGGCCTTGAGATCCACTGAACAATTAATTCAGTTACATTAGACATGGTTCACCAGATGGTGTGTTTTGACTTGTATTTATTCATAAGTTGACCCTTGGGCTGGAATGGTTTGCCTGAAATTCAATTATGTGAATCCACCGCTGATCTATACCAGCCCGTTGTGTCTCTAAATTAATAATTTTTGGACATTTCCATTGTAGTTTTTAGATGCAGCCCTTGGTGCATGCGACACTGATCTACAGGGCTCTGTAAGTAATGATTTTCTCCCAATTCAGGAACACATAATTGTGCACCGACAAAACACCTGTATGGTTGCATAATAATTCAGCTTTGATCTGATCAACCCTTCCACCCATTTCTTTGCTAAATGGAAAGAACAAGCAGAACGTATGGCAATTGTACATCCCTTGCCTGGCTATCGTAGTAGCTTGTCACTCAGTGACCAAGGAAGAAAGGCAAATGCCATTTTCGTGAAACATTGTTGATTAAATATAATTCTCCAGGAAGAAAAGCCAGCCAGTGCAGGATTCTCCTGACTCAGTTGTCCCCAAGCTGCTCGACATGATGGGGCCTGCGGTGGGCAAGTTGTCTCCCTCACCCTCCCGATCCCTGTCATTAAAACTGACCAACAGACAGGCTGTGCTTCATCTCCAAGCGACTCTCACAGTAGCACCAGAGAAATGTTTTGTATCATACTTTTTAAAATTTCTGTAACAGCTTCACAAACCTGGATTACAGTCATTGAGCATCTTGGCTGAGCGGTCACAAAGAAACGAATGATCAGCCGATGACCAGTACTGTTCACTAGAAACTAAATGCTCTTTCACTAAGAGGCCACAATAAACGTTTTGTTTTGTTTTTTAAATAATAGAAGTAAGAAATATATCTTAATAAATGTACTGTCAAATAATCAGCAGTCATGAGGGAAAAAATTGCCAAAGAATACAGATTTTGGTTTTGTCTTATAATTCAGTTTCTTTTCATCTACCCAACTTGAATATTCAGTGTGTAAGTGCTTTGTAGAATTAAATCCTGGACAATTTCATGACTGTAACATTTATTCAGTTGGCCTGATCCATTAGGTCATTCTGCAATTAGCTCCATTAACTTAAATGGATATATTCCTTGTTTATAGGAAAGGTTTCAGTCAGGCTTTCACTCAGAGCAGAGCTGCAGTAAGAGCAGCTGACAAAGGCGTCCTCTTTGTAACGTCCTGCAAAGGACACTGTGCAAGGGCACAGGCTGGGAAATCTTTAAAGCTCCAGATGTTTCAAGCCCTTACATTCAAGACTGCAGGCTTCTGTGTGATTGTTGAAAGTCACATCTTATAACTTCCTGCGTAACCTGAAAACCAGTGGGGTGTTTTGCTTGCTTTTAAGGGAAAAAACATGTAATTTATGCCAGTGTACAGCAGGAGCAACTCTACTGAAGTCAGTGGAGTCACACTGGGGTAAGATCTGGATACATCACATGAAAATCAGACCCTTTGTGCACACAAAAAAATTTTCATATGTTCCAAATGATTAGCTGAGCACAACTTGAACAATATTCGCCAAGAGAAAGATTTATCAGTTTAAAAATACCTATGTAAAGAGTTAATTTTGAAATTATTAAATAACCACCAACAGAATACCAGAAAGCTCAAGTCTAGCACATAATGAGTTCAGCTGCCCTGAAGATTCTGTGAAGCAGAACTGACACAATGTGAATACCATCTATGCCAGAACTATTCTAATGGACTTCAGTGAAAGTTTCACAAATAATCTTGTTTATTAATAATTATGGGAAACGAGGAGACAAATATAATGTGCTAATGGGATAATTAAAACAAAATAAAATCACAAAGCCAAATAGCATTTATAATGGTCTTTCTCCACTTCTATAGGCCTAAGAAAGACCTCCTGCAGTCTAGGTTACAATGATAATTTTAAGACTGCAGGTACAAAAACAAGTTACCAGAAGGCTTCAAGTGACTGGTACCTTGAACACACAGAAAATCACAGTGAAAAGCAACTCAGCAAAGGAGTGTATACGTAAGAGATCTTACCATCAAAAAAAGACAAGTTCATCAGTCTTCCCAGAATCATGCTGAAAATGTACTGACTCAAGCTTCACAGAACACTTGTAAAATGCTTGAAAAGTGTTGCAAAAAAGTTATTACAGATTGTAGGTGAAACAGCCTACATTCTTTTCCTAGGCATATGAAAAGTTAATACTACCTTCAAGGCACACTGAAAGCACTGAAGAAATTTGTAGAAGCTAATTGGACAGTATTTATTATGCTGAGGGAAGGAAAGTCCTTGCCTGGAATAACATCAGGTAAGAAAGCTCTTCAGTTGAAAGTGGAATAAACTGTACAGAACAAGCAAATGATACCTCTATACCCATCAAAGTGAATATAACAAGCAATGAAAATGATACAAACCCAAAAGCTGATAACCTAACCAGGAATTGGCAACATAAAGAGCATTCCCCATTAAATGAACTTTAGAAACAGAACAGAAAATAGAACAAAAAACAAACAGTATATACTTATCAAAGTAACATCTGTGGCTATTCCTAGGGGAAAAAGTAAAGCTAATCTGAAACACCTTTTTCTCAGTAACTCCTAGACCCAGGGAGAGCATTCTTCAAGAATGACCAGGAGAACAGAGCTGAGCTAAATCTGGATGGAGAATCTGGTTCTGCACCTCTCAAAGACTGGCAGCTTGCACCCTGTTCTGGGGGCTGTGGAGAGAAATGGAGACATATGACTGCCTAACTTTTTAACCTGCAGATGGAAGACACGAGTGGAAAACAGAACTGACCCATAAGAAAAGAAAATACAGTCTCAAGAGAGGAAAGGACTTGAACTCTTAGAAGAAAAAACACAAGAAGACTAGCAATAAACTTTACAGCAGAGGAGAGAGAAAGAATATCAAGCAAGGGCTCACAATATTTGGTTGATAGGACTTTTGGCAGGCCAAGGAGGCAAGAATCCAATTCCCCTTCTGGAAACTCTGGTTGCTGATACTTAGGCTTGACAGATGACCACAGGTATACAAAAGGATATTCTCTGATCCCAGCATAGAAATTTTTATGAAGCAAAATGGGGAATGTTCTAATTTGCACAGTAGCAGATGTATGTCACAGGGAGACGACCTTACCTGTGGCTCACTAAAAGCAAAATGAAACAAATCAAAACATAACAAAAATACATTAATGCTAGGAAGTCAAAATTCCATCTTTCCTTAGAAGTCAGTTTCTCCAAATACATTTAGACACACATGGCAGATTAACGAACAGCTGATGATAATGAATACACGAACTGCAGCTCTGTATGAACTCAACTCGGGGACTGAACTCTGCCCTTGAATAGTCTTAACTTCAGCCCTCCGGCTTCAGCACCCCTGCCATTCTCATTGCAGCCCACAGCTCCTCCCCAGACAGCCCTGGCTGCGTACTGCGTGTGTCTGTTACTTCCACAATCAAAACTACTGTTGAGACGAAGAGCACAGCATGACTGTTGTGAATTATCACTGCTCCTGCAGCAATTTCAAGTTTCTTGTCTCTATTTTTAATGCTTTCCACCACGGTGATCCCCGTGCTTACCTCCATGTCCCTTCATCTATCCTGCTGATTACACCAACATGAACCCAGCTTTGCTTACTTGATTTAAACCCTTTCCTTCTCTGGCATGCCAGACTGAAGTACCTTCCCAGGCTACTCTTTAAGGTGAGTCACCACCTACCTCCCCTCCTCCCTCAACGCCTACACCTATTGCAATGTTGACAAAGCCATCAACTACTGCCACAGCTGGCTCTGTAATGGAAAATGCACTTAGCTAGTACTCACCTGACACAGGGAGTAGATCAGTTACAGCATTCCTCCCCACCTCATGCGAAGGAGGGATTTGGGTAGTGGAGGCCCACTTACCCTTCCAGGCTCAAGTATAAGGCAGCTGAGATTTACACTTTCTGAACCTCTGTCACTTCCCCTGGCTATTCTGGCTCCCTGGGGATGTTTCTGACCATTATGTATTCTAAACATGCACTAATGCACACACATTCAATTTCGTTCCCATATAGAGTTTTTTCAATATATTTGTGCAGAGCTATTCAAGGCAATTCTTACCTGCTCCAGTGCCTTCACTTCTGCTCAAGTCTTAATATCTTATAGCAGGTGTTTGGTCCTTTAGCCACAGATGGAAGAGTTATTGACCCTTTCTGGGCTGCAGGAGTTCAAATTACACAGTTCCAATCTATTCCTATTTCCAGATTAAAAACTTTATCAGTAAGATGGTGATGCTAAATTTTATATAAGTAAAAAGTAAATAGGAGACCTTAATGCTGTATAGAAAGAGATCAGACGCTAAGACTTCCAAATCTCCTGACTCGGAGTTCTTAAACTCCTTCCCTTTTGCTTAATCTTTTCCACCAGCAAGACAGCTGAATTCATCATTCCAAAGCACCAAAGTTTTATTCCTTATAGAGGAAGCAGTACTTTATTGAAGAAGCTATGAGCTACCTGTTCAGCTCACCAGCAGATTTATAGATTTCATCCAACTTCTTTTTGCAACTGCCTAACTGGCATAGATCAGGACAATCAACGTTTATTGTTCCCCTAACAGTAAAACACCAACGGCCAAAATGCACTCAGCATATCCTCCTGCCACTGGCTGATAGCTGTGGGCACTGGATCAGGCTTAGCTTCATTACCAATATCCTCTATCCACCCTTATTGCTAGAATTCCTCTCAGACACCGCAAAGCCTCTGCCATACTGGTACCATCAGGATATGTTTTGAACACGGACCTTTTCAGTGACAGCTTCATGGTTTGGAAACCGTTTAGGCAGCTAGCAGTTTTAATTTGTTGCTATCTTATATCTAACAAAATGTTTGATGAAGTAGTTCAGTATCTAGCAAAAATCATTGTTTTTACCACTCTTGAAAACGCTTCATAAACTGCTAGTATTAGTAGAGGGCAAGTATGGTCTAGTTATGGAGATGAAAATGTCTTAGCACTTTGTCCAAGAGAAGTGTTTACCCAGGTCAAGGCTGAAAAGCCCGAGAGTAATGTTGGAAACGCAGTGGCCTCAATTCATGTTTTTGTCATTAAATACAAAGCATTGTTTTCCTTGCTTGAGTGTTTGGTACTTCTCACAAAAATAACTGTACTAGAGGAGAGGTCAAATGTAGAAAGATTTTCCTGTCATCACAGATTTGAAAAAGAGAATATTTATACAAAAATCAATTTACTTGACCTATACTGTTCAATTCTTCTGCTAATACTGTTGAAGATTTATGTCTGGTTGAAACTGTTCCCTTCCACAATTTAGCTTCTCTCCCACTTGATTTTGCAGTAAGGTCACAATCCTGAGTTCATGATTTTATACTTTGTTGTCCCAGACACAAACAGCAACACAAATTCAACACAAGTTCACTGCAGGATTAACTACATCAAGGACCAAATTGTCAGGGGAAAGCACATTTAAACACAAATATATATACCACAAAACATTGTGCAGAAGAAAACCTAAGAAGAAAAATAAGGACAGGGAATCTTTTTTCCCCTGTAAATGTCCTCCTCTTGAAAATCCAAGTGTCACAGAGGCTTCTGTCCCGAAAAAACTCAGTTCAGTCATGTGAAGCACGATCTTATTTTGATAGTCACTTCTAAACTGGATGATAGGAAGTGGGAAGAGTAACCACTTCTGACATACTTGCAAGTTACTGGCATCTTTCCTCCAGAGTTTTGATTTCTGTTGCACAGATTCCCTTCCCTTACACCCCCACAAGAGCTCTAACACCTTTGTGTTAGATACAGTAAAAATGCTTGCTATAAAATCCCCAAGTAAATGAACACAAAGTAGATCATGAGGCTCACTAAAAACGAGTAGACTCAAATGACCTTCCCATCATCACACATATACATGTAGTACACTCACAAACATGCAGTTTTTACTCTTTAGCTAGAAGGAATAGAGACATGAGAGCAGAAAAATAAACAAGCTGAATAGTCTAACATAGAAAGAAATAAGCCTAGCAGGGCATTATGTTAAGTGCAACAGAGAAAGCAACTGAAATGTACTCAAATAAGTAACTGATGTTGCAGTGATTGCAGCACTATCACTCAGCCTGCAACTACATAAAGCCCAAGTTGACCTGACTTTTTTTTTTTCATGTATCATCACAAATAATCTCTTTAGTAATAACATACTACTAGTCTCAGTTTATGTTTAGCTTATGTTTATGAAGTTATGGTGCCTTAAGCAGAGACTCTAAAAGGGCCCTGTCCCATCCAGTTCCCATTGATCATGTGGGCCTAAACAACTTAGGCTCATACTTGGAAGATGCTAATGAGCAAGGAATCAAATGCTGATCTCTCATGATCCCCCGCCCACTGCATACTTCTTGATCCTCCCTGGTTTATAACAGGAACAAGTAGGTGTCTCTTCCACATTCCTGCATAAAGGAACACTGATCCAACAGGTCTGTTGACAGTTACATTGCTGGAATACTTGTCTCCAGGTGCAAAGGCTCACTTGGACTTTCTTCTCAGCCCTCTTGGCACCTTGAGGGAGCAAGATGCAGTCTCCATTATTGCACTCCCAGCACAAGGCCAAGGAGACACCTGAACATGGTCAAGACTCACCCACGAGCTAGGCTGGCATGGCTAAGGCAAGACGAATGCTCACTCACCCACTGGAGGACTTAGCAAGCTGCCTTTTAATGAATGCTCCCCAGACAACATGAATGAGCACTTCACCGCACAGACTGAGCACTTCTCACAGCGAGGCAAAGAGGCCAGGATCTATCTAGCAGCATGTTACTTTTTCTATGGATGTAAGGTGCAACACAAAGTACTTAAGAGCTTGAGTGTACCACCCTGGGTTACAAAAGGAGTGGATAGTTTCAAGTGGTTGCCATGGGCCAAGCAGACAGAGCACTCTTCCCTCAAGCTCAGCAGCTTCCCTGAACTGTATATTTTTTCAAGTCTTTCCTCAGATGCAGAGAGATTCTGCACACTGCACATGCTGGAGCTGACACCGCTCAGCACGGGAAATATGTACCTGCCTGCGCTCAGCCATAAGGAAGGGCCTACAAATACCAGGAAAAAAACGACAAGAGGACTGACTCTGTTTTCCTGCTAAAATCAGGAAAAAAAAAAAAAAGACAGGAAGTCTCTTTTTTTTCTTTTTCTTTTTTAAGATGTGTACAATATTAAAGAACACAGAGAACCAAAGTCATTTTGAACACAAGACAAAAGGAATGAGAGAATAGCAGTCAGTTTGTTATGGCACAACTAAGCTACAAAGTACCACTTGTTATCTATCTGCTAAAAATATGATGATGATTAATGGCAAGGACAAAATAACAAAAAAACCCAAATAATAGATGGAAGAATAAATGATGTAATGATGTTTAAAAAAAAAAAAAAAGAAAAAGACAGCATGTGACATTTCAACATTTACAATAGGCTCTGAATAAGCTTCCGTTGTCTATAGCATCATTCATCTTTGAGGTATCCTGAAGAACTTTACAAAGGGGTGGGTTGGGCTAGTACTACTGTGACTCTGATGGCAAACAGAACAGGCATTAGTCACTA
This sequence comes from Tyto alba, assembly GCF_018691265.1. NCBI lineage: Eukaryota > Metazoa > Chordata > Aves > Strigiformes > Tytonidae > Tyto > Tyto alba. Next base: position 24,505,614 of record NW_024881262.1, on the reverse strand, counting down.
CAAACAGTGCACAAACAAATATTAGAGCTGGTTTTCCATACGTGAAAAAACTTTGCAAGCCTATACAGCTAACTTGGCTACTTTGTTTCTCTTTTGAATAAGATGGCAAGGACAGCACAAGGACACTGGTGATGGACAATTGTTCATTCTGAGGTCATGGGTCCAAATTCTTCAACACCTGAGCATTTGCAGTGCTTGCTGGTTACAGAGCAGCCCATGAGAACACTTCCTTGTGAACAGTTGCAAACAACGTCTTGGGGCACGTTCTTGCTTGGGAAGTTTCAGGCAAGTTGACTGTTAGTGGAGGCAGCACCTTTTAACAGCGAAAAAGAGAATTTCTGTCCCCTTCAGGGCCCCAAGTTCCTTTAATTATGGTGCAGACATAAAGGGACAGGCCTAAGCAAAAGGAGGTGATGGAGATGATACTGGGTCTGACCAGTGGGAAGGTGTCCCGTTTGAACACTACCTCCTGACTCTTGGGCAAGGTGGCAGCAGCCCAGTCCCCAGCTCCTGCCAAGGGAAATGGAGCAGCAGCAGCAGGGACAGTTCTCTCTGATGTTTCCTTTTCTGATCAGCTGGCAGAGACAGACTTGTGTTGTGACTCTTCACAATGAATACCATGAAGATGAAGGACACACAGGAACCCAGAGGCTTTTGCAGTCTGTCTGTACCTCCTGCCATGGGCCCTGCTCTGGATCCAGCACAAAGCAGGGATGGAGTCCCACACCGCCCCCTGAACAGGCGCAGACCCAGTCCTCCCTTTCCTGTAACCAGCCAAACCCCAGTCCTGCCGCTCCTGATCACATTTGCAGCAGCACAGCAGAGGCAAGGGGATGTCTATCTTTCCTTAAGCTCTTTCTCAGGACCATTGCAGCTTTCTGGGTCAAGTGCAGCATCAGGAACCAGAAGGCAGGCAGCAGGGCACAGGAGCCATAGGCTCCCTCCCAGCAGCAAGCAGACTCACCGCCGCTGCGGCTCCCCCCCAGCTCTGCCCACCAGCCCACAGCCCACAGCCGCCGGAGAGTGGGTTCTCCCAGGCAGGCTGCTCCCAGAAGCTGCTGCTTCTCTCCCCGGGCAGAGTGGCTGCAGCCGGGTGTGTCTGTGCAGCCCGGCTGTGCATCAGCAGATGGCAGGCCGGGATCAGCCACCCCTGCCAGGCAAAGCCTCCCGCCTAACTGTGGAGGGACCACATGCCCTGTCTCCCTTTCCCACCCTCTACTATGCTTTTAGTTAATGAGTTAAAGCTAACATAATAGGGTCAGACTTAAACCCTTCCAAGTTTTTTCATAGACTGGAAAAGCTTTTGATGACACACAGACGATTTAAGGCAGCTGGAAAACTTACGGCGAGGACCACTACACCCACAGCCAATATTCAGGTCTGAGGAATATATCGCTGGAAAAAATCTTGTCTGTGAACATTACCCTGCACAAGGCCTTGATGTGACAGTGAACACAAAAATACTCTGTTCAGATAGCAGCTGAAAAGTCTTATAAGTTTGCCATCGTTAATTGAGCAGTCTACTGCTTGCATTTTAGATGAATCACCTCTTCTTACCATAGCAAAAATTAACCAGAAAAAATCAGGGATCAAATCAGCCAAAAGTAAATTATTTCCCCTGATTTTTTGTTTTATAGTCTAAACAAAAAAAGTCCATTAATTCCTGAGGTGCACAGGATATTCCAATGTGTCTGTATAGTTTTATATATACTTACAAGCTCTTGTTTGGATCTTGCCTTGGCATGAGAGTAAATACTATGAAAAATTAATAGCCTCCACGTAGACAGTTATGCTCAGCAATAATGACCTCTAATCTATTTCTCAAAAGCATCTCTGAAACTCTAATGACAGCTCTCCCCTCTGGCAAATGGTGCAAACACAGCAAATTGCTTGGGGAAAAAAACATTTAATCAATGTTTTATTAGTTTTCATCTTGAAGAGAGCAACATATGATCCACATGAAAAGGTAAGACATAAAACCATTAGAAATTATTGGATGATTAGCTTATCCCAGGCCAAATTTCTTTGGCAATCAAAGCCCGTGGCTTAATGCCACTGCTCTAGAAGGGACGAGTCTGGAACCTGTAGAAACAGAACTAAAAGTCACTTGTGAGAGACACAACAGGGTGGTCACACCATCAGGAGGGAGTCGTCTATCCTACTTACAAAGCACGCATCAAAAGAAACTCCAGACTCTGAGCTGGAGCTATGAACAGAGTAGACTGCATTTCTTTGCCCATGTACAGCCGTGTCTTTGGTCACCTCACTGCCAGAGATAGGCTTCCCAGCTGACCCTTTTTCTCATTCAGAAAGTCACTGGCTTTTGCAGAGAAGTGGGTTACCAGACTAGCACACTGGACTGCAGACTGGAAACCTTAGACTTGGAAAAAATTGTTCTTGGATCTGCACAAATTTGTGGGGACTATTAATGGATTTAATGCTGAACACACTGTTTGCAGGAGTAGGGCCTTTGTTAGTAAGCAGTTAGAGAGACACATAAAATCCATTAGTACAGCCGTCAAGTAAAAGCTACTGATGGAGAAACCATGCTCAGAAGCTGTAAAATGATGTTACAATGCAGGCCCGTGGCCTATGGTGCAGGTTACTGAGCAGCCAAGCAGAGTGATCTGCACTGTGTTTCTGAGAGGTATCACTCCCACCTTTAACATAAAAAAGCCTGGGAGGACAGCCACACTCCAACAGGCTGCTCTCAGCTGCCTCCTATCCGCAGCAGTCCAGAGTCTCTGCTGAATGCTCCAACCAAAAGCCCTGCCAGGTACTACACACATTCCTCCAATAGCCAGTTCAGCCCTGGGCACAAGAGGTGCATGAAGAAGCAGTTCCAGAACAGCCTTGCCGAGAAGGTAATGGGAACTTTTTACATATTTTCCATACCGGTTTATCGCTTTACGTAGCACATGGAGGTCTTACAAGGGAATGAGAATCCCATGTCTTGTTCTCCTCTTCCCCTTCTACAAACTATGTGACTCAATCAAAGCAGAAAATAGACTGAAAAAAAAAAAAAAAAACCAAACCCTAACTAGTTTAAGAAAACAACTGAAAGCCACTCAATAAATCCGTCTTACTTCACCTGTCCCACATAAAGCTCTGTAACTCATATATCATTACAGTTTGATTGTAAACTTGTGCAGAGCAGCGTGGCTGGAGCCTGTGACAAGCCTGCAATGACACAGCTGATACCAGTCACAGTGAGAATCCCCCCAGCCCGGTGCAGTCTCAGCCCCACTTTGCTGTTTCAAGGGCCCCCATGTTTATGGGGCTATTAGGCAAGTGCTAGTCACTATTGAAAAGAGCTTTTCAAGAGAAGGAAGTAGAAGAAGCAGATCTTGCCTGTAGTTTTCCCTGGGGGAAAACAGCAGTGCCTGCAACACACGCGGATGGCACAGCAGGGACAGTGTCTCAAACACAGAGTGCTCGATGGCTGTGAGACACAGCAAGTCTGAACATCAACAACAGTCTGAGACCTGCCTGAAAGCAGCTCCTGGAGACCATGCCAACCTCTAGGTTTCTGTACCTGCTGCACGCAGGCATTTTTTTTAAATGCAGAGCAAATATCTTTCATTCATAAAACCTGTCTCCACTTGCCTTGCTGAAAACCTGCTCTCTGCTTCTTTCCTTCAAACTAGTCAGCATAGCGACCGTAGGCTGTCAGCACTATAGGTGTGGGCTCCGCAAGCTGATGTGTAAATGAAGCTCCAAGATGTCCCAGGGCAGTGAAGCCCTCCTTGTACCACCTCCTGGGCTGGCCCAGCAGGGACCGTTGCAGAGGCCAGGCCGTGCTGCACGGACCTCCAGAGCTCCTGCAAGGAAGCGCAGAGACCACGCAGCCCTGCAAAGGCTGTGGCAGCATGGATCCCCCCCAGCAGGAACCTGGGCTCACCATGGAGGACCTCAGGAATTGAAGTGCTGTATCTTCAATAAGAGGCAGTGATTAATCACACAGCTGTATGCTTGTGGGAGTGGAAATGAAAAGCCTTTTATTGGCATCCTCATTATTTAGTGATAATTAGAGCCCAGTGTGCCATAAAGTGCCCCTGGTTTTTATTTTTACAAATAGGAGGTAAATTCATTGCTTCTTCTACAGATGTCTTAGAATCTATTCAGTTAGCCCTCAAATATAAAGGAAACTGGAAATACAATGGCATAGTTAAATCCAAATAATATAGAATTAAACAAACCTTTATCCACCCTGTGCTTTGGAGGGGGGGTGAGGAAGGGAAAGCTGTTGCTTAAATTATTCTTGCAGCTTTACATGGTTAGTCTCCAGCAGCTCTAATCTGTCTCATTTGTAATTTCTCCCAACTGCAGGAGGCACGTTGGAATTGCCAGAGAAGATCAGCTCAGCAGCACATTTAGCCCTGAATTCCTGCCTCTGGCAACTGCCTAACCTCTAATGCTTCAACGGAGAAAAAAATAAAGTTTTCACCATATACCTAACAAAAGATATTTTTCTGAACCATGGATGACAGCTTGTAGCCTCAAGCATGAAATTTGATTACTTAAGTTTACATCTTTCTCCACCTTTCCTCCCAGAGATATATTGTCATTTACACTCTATTTATGCTAGTGCATTTTTTCACCTGCCTTCCAAAAACAAGACTGAGAAGGAATTTCTTATCGAACAAAATAGATCTCATGAGATCTAAGGGCTCAAAGATCTGGCCTGTCTTCTAGGAGTTAGACAGAGCCACCAAAGAGAGACCCAGAGAAGTTACAGATACTCAGAGTGTATTACCGCACTTCTTCACAAAGTAACCAAGCTATAATTTCTGTTCACAAATAAATCTGTAAACTTGGCAAAATCCAAATAAAATCCACTGCTAGCTTTTGTGACAGAGTACCAATACCACTTCCAAAATGCACAAGGTACCCTGAGAGGGCCAGGGACGGGAGCTGGGTCTGTTCCCCTGGACGCTTGTGATATTCCTGTGGTCACCACATAGACATCACTGCAAACATGCTGCTGTTACTTCAACATGCTCTGAATGAGTGAAGCAGACTAGTACTGATAATGATTAGGTATCTATCAAATTCTCATTTTTGGTAGGAAAGAAACTTCAGAATTTTCAGTTCTAATTTAAAAGCCAATGCAATAATTTTCTGTCATTCCACTATTCTCATTTGACATGTCTAACACAAAAAGTAACCTGTCAGGGACTGCACTTTGATTTTAATATAATTTCAAATAATAACAGCACATCTACTGATGAAGAGCGATTAGTATCAGTACGTTCATTAAAAACTAAGTGGCACAATATTACTGCTGAAGTTCATCTGTCTACTAAAGCTTGCGGAGTGATCGCCTCCTACAGACTCTCAAAAGTTATAAAACAGCAATCAGTGTGCAGAGTGAAGTTATAAAACTGCATTCAGTGTGGAGAGTGACTCTGCACGTCATCTTTATAGCTGAGTAGGTTTACAAAAAAAAACCCTCATGAATTACTATTAACTCAGCAGATGAAAAAACAGTTTGCACGGATTCTACTGAAAAAATCAAGTAGCTTTTGTTCCATTAAACTAGTGATTAAACTATTACATTCTTGGAAATTGTAATTTTATAGTTAAGTCTCACACACTGAATAATTTAAGACACAGTATCTGTCTAGGGGATGTGCTGTACAATGCTATGAATATTCAGCAGCAATTTGAACCTTGAGCTCCCTCTTGTGCCACGTAACTAAACTATGAACAGAATAATTCATTTTTTTCTTTACTGGCCTGGGTGGTGGGGATTTTTGGTGAGTGGATCCAAGAATGTTGATGGACAATGGGCAGCCACTGCCTGGCCCATCCCTGCACAAATGTTTACTATCATATATATCAATTCAGCGTAGCACCTGACTGAAGAAAAAGATTAAGGGTATGTAAGCACAAGGGTATTTCACTTGTGCTCAACTCACAGAAGCATGAATATTGACAAATCAAAATGCAGCTGCATCTTAATGCATGCAATACATGTTACATGCAAAACACAGTACCTAGATTCATTGCCTCCATGGGTTCCTTCATTTTGACCAAAACACAATTTGTAATGTTTTTCAGAGAATATTGCTTTTTCCCTGAACATGTATGGAAATGCCACATAACCTGAGGCACACAGTCAAATGTAAGAATGGTCTCTGAAAAATCAAATGTCATCTCTAGGCTTAGTGTAACTGTCTAATGTTTTGAAAACAGAGAACAACACAGGCAGTAACTATGTAGACAACAAATGACATTGCTTCCAAGGACAGTCTTTGAGTCCAGTCTTCTAACCCTTATTCCAGATTTGTTCTTTTGTAATAAAGTAATAACTCTTCTAAAAAATTATAAGGAAAAGACAGTTCCACTATGCTGTGGGTAACTAATGCTGACACCTCAGCACTTCAGGAATGACAATCATCCATTTCAGTAACAGGGAAGTGCTTCCTCGAGCAAAGTGTCCTGTTTGAAAGAGAGATATTATTCTCGTAAGGAAAAATCTATGCTTGTAACTGAGTTTGACTTACAAACCCCATGCAAATTAAAACCTCCTAAAAGTGACACTGCTTAAAACCCAAACTAATGCACACATAAAATATATCTTAAAACTGTATTAAGAACTGCCCTCGCACCAGAGATTATATCATGTCAAGATGCTGCTCCCTTTAAAACCAAAGCGAACTTAAGACAGGACCCGGGGGTTGAGGACACTTTAGAGTATTTCAATAGCTGTCATTTAAACAAGTGTTTGAGGGTGTGGGGCATAAGACACAGTCTGACAGGTGTTTTGCTGCACTTTGCAAACTTTAACAGATGAGATTTTTCTGAAATATTTAGAAATTGCATTCATTTTGAAATACGAAAGAACTGTGTTTGTTAAAAGTCTATGGCCTGATGTTTTTCTGGGCTTTCAAGCATAGCTCTGCAAAGTGCTGTTGCAAACCTGCTCCTTTTGGGATTTATGACTGCTGTCTTTCCCTGGCTTCTGTAGCAAGGGCTCCCAGCATAAAGGCAAGAAGTTGACATGCAAGGTCTGTAAACGTGCAGACCGTGAGAGGGGACTGTGGTTGTTTTCGCTTTCATCCACCACGTGTTCCACAGGCCCGGGTGGGCTCCCTGTGCCTCCCGACCAAGGGCACTGCCGCCCCCGGGCCTGCCGGGCTGGTAGAGCCTGGGAACCCCAGAATCCAATGGCACCACCATGTCCAGAAAACAGACCCCAACTTGGAGTTGTACCTGCAAGGCTGACATAAGTACATTTTCATCACCAACGTTTACAGAGAAAACAGACTTCATGTGGTATGCTGTGCTGAGTAATCGCTCAGTCAGAGGTATGCTCCTATGTAGTAATTTCTGAGACTAGAAACACACTTTAACTGACAAATTCTGTTTTTCCAGTGTAGATATGTGTAAAATAAAACCTTTACAGCAATCACTAGGAAAAACTGACTCCTGGATAGATTTGAGACATATACAGTGAGACAGAGACAACTGAAGCATCACCTATTTCCCCACTCAGTAAGTAAACCAATATTTAGCAAATCTGTTTCTTCGGAGCAGTGCTTATATCTATAAAAACGCCTATAAATTTTTATCAGTCACAGCTCTCCCAATATTTTCTACTGCATGCTAAACAGGTGGCCAATTTGCAAAATATGATGAGTCTTCAAATATCCTCCTAGCTTTTTGGAGTGTTTTGTTTTGTTTTTAATCATTACCCTAATTTTTCTGTTGTCTTCTATGATAATTAGTTTATATTTTCTTCCCAGACATCGGCACTGACTTGCACTGGGGTGAATGCAGATCCCCATAGAATGAGTACAAATTAAGCAGCCTTATCAGATGAGTATTCCTCATTTCCAATTTGTTTTCTGTGATCTTTTAGGCAGTCTTAATACAGTGGGTATGGGCAGTGCTGATTTATTAGTTACACATGGTTTTACTCAGAATGTTACCTGGCACTATGTCAAATGCCTTACAAAAGTCTAAGTGCATTAACAGGGTTATCATCATCAAATTTTTGTGAATTAAACAAAAATTCAGCATCAAGTTTGTCTGATAAGATCTCCTGTCTGTAAACCAGTGTTGCCTGGAGTTATGTTACCACCTTTTGGTTCTTTATTAATTAGGTCCCATATGACCTTTTATAACTGCAATTATCATCAAACTAACCAGTCTTTATTTGCTTGAGCCACCCCCATTCATTGACTTTGAAACAGTGGCACATCATGAGCTTTTATTCTCAGGTTTTCTAAGCAGTGTTTGAATACTCTGTGTCCTTACACAGACAGATGCATGTCTGCATGAGCTGTGCAACTGCTGCCTGCCACAGAAGCCATGGAGAGACACTGGTGTGTACCAGGAAAGCCCCTGGCTCTGCACTGCAACAATTACTAGTGTATTTAAACTTCAGGCCTAAACTGTGCACAGACTATGCTTAAGGTGACACATTTTGTGGGAGGGCAACAAAGAAACCGGGTAAAACCAACCACTGTTGGCAATCAAATGATGTCCTGTATTCACAATAACCAGGTTTCCCTCCATTCATCTTTTCTACCCTCCAGCCCTCAGCGAATCAAAACAACTTCCCTTAGGACCATATCTACCATGAAACTGCTGTCTTCCTTTTTGTTGTAAAACATACTTGTTGCAATTTTCCAAAATCATTTAATTTTAGCCTAATTCTGCTACTGTAAAAAAACCGTGGCAAGACTTGCATTGATTTCAGGAGGGCACTTGTCTAAACCTGATTGATTTTATCATCTTCTCTACTTCTTTATCTGGGACGAATGCACCTAAGCCTCTGGTCCTTAGTGGGGAACAACTAACTGAAGCTTTAATGTTTCTTTGTTCTAATAAGCTGTTTCCAGTAAGGATCAGGACCAGGCAACTTCCAATTCCTAAGCACTGATGTGGTCAGCACTGGAGGTAAGACACTGCAAAAATAGTTAGATGATGTTCTCACAGCTACAAATTTCAAGAAATTTGGTAAGTGTACAGATTTCTATATTGCACATCTAAACTGGAACACCAAACAGCAGCTCTCCAAAGGCAGACGTATGTTTATAACCTTTATATATGACATTGCAGACTGACTTACAGAAGAACCATCAGAGATTTGCAGTCAGAGCAAGCCCTGATAAAGCATCTCCACTTTGGTCCCAGAATTCAAGAGAGGCGAGCAGCCCTCCCTCATGGTGTCAGGGTGCTGTGATGCTCCTTTGCTAGTCACACAGAGCCTGAAGAAAACAAACTCCGGCAAAGAGACAGGTGAAAGTTCAAATGGAAAGAGCAGAGGAAGCTGGTGCTGAGCCGCCTGGCACCCGAGCAGCATCACTGCGTGCCCAGGGGAGCCCACGGTGCCCCAGCCCTGCACCAGCCCACTCTGCCCTTCTCTTACTCTCTTAATCACCAGAGGTAAGACTATCTCAGCTCCCCTCTCTGTGTGCCACTGCTCTGCCCACTGCTCATTATGCCATTCACAACTGGAGTGTATCAGTCACTATTTATGGTGATACAAGTTCAGGAGGATAAATGTTGAAAATAAAGAATTTCTAGATTAAAAAAAAAAAAAAATTCCTTCCTTATTTTCCATAGCAAAGCAGAAAGGGAGAAAAAAGAAAATACAGACAAAAGTGCTTGCAAAGCCATGGAAAAATAAAATTACATTAAAATATTTTTTTTTATTTCCTTTGTTCACTTTTTTCCAATGTTAAAAAAACAAAAAAACAAAACAAACAAAAAAACCAAACCAAAACAAAACAAAACAAACAAAACAAAACAAAACCAAACAAACCACAAAAAACTTCATAGAAAACTCCAGGACTGGGGATTTTTTTTGTTACTGTTGTTGATGGTTGAGCTCGCAAATCTGTGAATTGAAAAGAACTACTATTTTGGGACCGCATTTATCTATTCTGTTGAAGTTGTGTGTTAGTTTTCAAATGTTTGTTTTTGATACAAAAAGAAAAAACACTATCAAGTGCCCCCTGCTTTCTAAACGGAGCACAGCAAAAAGCTGACCATTAGACAGCCTGTGCACGCATACTGAAATTAAACTTGTGAATCTTCAGCTGGAGAGTGTGTGTTTCTCGGAGATAAACATGTAATACATTATAACAAATCAAAGTTAATCTATTGTTCTCTCTCTTTTATTTTGTCAGCTCTTTGGATTAGACTACACAGCTTCACTAGCATGCACTATGAATAGAGTAGATGGAAAATCTTTTTTATTATTCTTACTTTAAAGAATACATTTTTCAAAGCCTGATTATAAATCCTTGGTTGGCAGGAATTACTACCAGAAGTATTGTATGAGAAATATATTCTCTGCACAATGCAAAAGGCTTTCGTCATGGATTTGAGGATAGTAATGGAAACTATCATTAAACCTGAAACTGGGCAGACCGCATCTTTCCAAACTAAGTCTAATGGCTTACTTTCATATTTGCATATTGTTTCTCATTCACCATTTTTAGTTACGGAGCAGGTGCTTCTAGACATATTTTTAATGCATCTAAATATTTCTGCCTTTCATTGCACAGTATTCCTTTAAGTCTGAAAAGGAAAATGGCACCAACTGTACACCAAACCACTGCACGTGGAACATACCAACAGTGGTGACGTTGCCTTCCTGTATCAGAAAATGAGTGTAAACAGCAATGGTGGTATACTTGTCCCCAAATATTGAATGTTCCCCAAACCACGGGGGTGAAACAGCGCAGGTAGGCAAACTCCCTGTCTGTGTGCAGGGTATGTCCCATTCACTCACCTCTTTCCACAAAACTCTATTCTATGTTATTACCAGGAAAGATTAAACCACACACTGTGTGGCCTGCCAAGCATGTCTGGGAGACTTTAGTTGCCCTCAACAAGGCAGTGACTGACCGTATAGTGAAATGAGAAACAAAGATAACGAAGCAAACTAGCTCTGCGTGCATGCTCACGGGCCGAGCTACTGGGTAATGGCATGGAGGGGTGTCTTAGTGATGTGTCACTTTGTGCTTTGTGTCCTGCTTCTCTCCACTAGGCAATGTTAAAACTAGATTTAGCGTGAATTGGCAAAAAAGTTACAGAAACAGCAATAAAAAGGACCAAGTCCACTAGGAAACTGATACTAAAAGGAAATTTTGCCTTCATTTATTAATTTTCTTCACCCTTCTCTCTTATTGTTCTTGGCCCTTTTATGAGCTCCTCTGGACCGTTGCTTTTTGTGATATCTGCTGATAATTGCAGGCAGTGATGAAGTAGAGTACTGCTAGCAACTGGTATGCTGGCTCAATAATGCAATCTCACTTATGGACGAACCCTAAAAAGCAATCTATCAAAAGAAGAATAAGCCTCCCCTTTCTCCCAGGGGCAGAGACAAGGTTTTATTAAAAAAGAAGGAGGGGGTTATGGGTGAATGTCTTTGTTGAGAATTTTTACAATTGTGTTTCAGTTTTCCTCTCAACACTGAATTGCCACTTGCTACCACATCTCCTGGCTGTTTTGCCTGTATAAACCAACAAAATGCTAACAGGCCAGTTTTAATGTAAAAGGCAGATCAAATAAGGAACGACCCTTAGGCTATAAGACAATCATTACACAATTTCAGGCTATTCTAAAAGGAGCTTTTCCACTAAAAAAAAATTCCACTGAACTCTCAAACATACCCCTCAATCTTGCTGAAATCAGCAAGTTTAGCAGGGGACTGCCACACTAAATACCCCACAGTAACATCATTAAATTCTTTGGCTCTTGGATGTGTATTCTGCATGTAATATATTATATCCAGTGCATTAAATGCTCTCTTAGCAACTAAACAACCACTACTCACCAAAATGAACTCACTCAGATTCATAATAACAGACAGAAAATCCCCAGAAACCCACGGGAGAACATAATTCACAAACCACTGCATCTCTGACCTCTCATCCCTTATGAGGGATCTTCAAAAACAGTTCTAAAATACAAGCCTTGGAACCAAAATTCATAACTCCACTGGACACTAAAAAAAAAAATAATAAATCACCCTCAATATATATGTACACTGTTTTCAAGGCATGTTATATTTCTCCATCTCACAGCTAGCCCCTTCATGAGCTGCAGACAACAAACAACCTGTCTCCTCCTTTATCTCTCTCTGCCAGGGGAAGTCCCCAAGGGTGACAATCCCCTCCTCCACCTGCCCCCACCTCAGAGCTACAACCTTTCTCCCAGTAGTTTAGCTGATTTACATAACAGAGTGATTGTATATGACATTTTGGACCTTTCTTCTATTTAAGACAGTTACCCAGGAGCAACAGATATTGCCCATTAAATTGCTCCATATAATAATGCATTTATCCAGGCACAGTTAATTGAGAGCCATCTCGCACTGCCTTTCTTTGTTTCTTTCTTCTCAGTTACTCACATATGCAGTCCTCTTTTCTAATGAGGTCTGGGCTCAAAGCAGATAAAACACAGCCTTGTCTCCACTGTGTCTCAAAGCCAGATGCAACAAAAGCAAGCAAGAAGAATGACCACCAGGGAGCTTCGGTTTGAGACAAATGCCTGCTGAAGTCAGCAAGTAGCGTTTCGGTGCCGTTTTAAATTTGACTGCATGTGCTCTCTATGACCCAGAGCAGCTTTTGCCATTTTCAGGGTTACCCCATGGACTGAGTTAGTTGATGTCTCTCATCCTATCTTATTTTCCTGAAAGATAATTACTCCACCTCCTTGCTTGTCCACATTGGCCTTGTGCTGACTGGCAGATCGGGACAGTTTTGCATCAGAAATAGCATCTGCCTTTCCAGACCCGTACCAGTAACCACTAACAGGAACTGTTAAAAAGAACTTCCTCTGATTGCTGATAAAGACTTCACTAATTGCCGTCCCAGATTTCTTATTTAAATTGCTTATTTTAATTTACACGCAGAGCCACTGTTCTGATCCTATAGGTCCAGCTCAGCCAGGCATTTCAACTTACAGTCTCATTACCTTGACATAAACTAACCAAATAACCCAGGTGACTTGATATAGTTAGATAATTGCAGTGGATGACAGCCTAAGAACTTACATTGCTTTAATTCTCCCTTTCCCAAATGAAATTCTACTGAACTCACCAATAATAGTTGAGGACAGTGGATCTACACATGCCCCTTTTCACAGTATGCTCTCTTACTCCTCCCCTCAGTCTATAAACAGATAGACTTGGTGGGACATCAAGAATATTCCCTCATGAATTTTGCAATCTTAGTCTAAAATTTAAATAATTTTGTGAACTTGAGTCATAGGTCTGTGTAAGAAAGTATTGAGGGTACAAATTCAAATCAAATGGCCACGAATAGTGTGGGGGGGTTTCTACTCAGTTATATCCTCCACTAGGAAAGGAAGAAAAAGCAGGAACTGGTAAATGGGGAAATACTATATTCCACTCATCTCCAGCTGGACTTGGGAAGTTAAGAGAGGATTGTTCTAAAATATGGAAAATGTTTTCTTGGTCCTGTTGATATGACTGTGGCACACGTACCCCATGTCATTCATTCACAATTCACAAAACAAAATTCAGAAAATTGACAAAGTCTGAGTGCACAGGACTGCAATTAACTTTTTTGCCATCTGGGTAGCTAGGTTGGTTCAAGGATCCATACTCCTGGGCTACTGTCTCATGCCAACTCTCAACTTCCTTCTCATGTGACTCTCAAATTCACATGCAATAGATTTCAAAAGAGACTGAATCGTTCTTTCATTGTACTTACTTTCTATCTGTCTCCTTCACTCAGCCTATCAGCTCAAGATAGAATTTATTGCAGTTTAACTTTATGTAGCATCTGTTCAAAAATAAATTAATCACTGTCAGATAGGAATAAAGATAATTAGTTTCCTAGAGTACATCTTTTTCTTTAGTTATTAATTACCTATACAGGGACCTGTGCTTTTCATAGAGTCAGCACAATCACAACATTGAAATGTCATTATTCAATCTCTTTTTGAGAAAATATTAACCATCTTTATACTTAAGCAGCATCGAAAGTTAATGCAAATATCTAAGTAGTTTTTAAGCCGAGGAAGAGACTATTAGATTCACTATTAAGTAAAATTAAATAAACAAGTTACCACAATGTTCAAAGCAGTTAATTTACCACACTATCTGATTATAGTACAAAGGAAGTGACAGCCATTGCAGGCAGACCACAGTCAGGCCACCTGAATTCCACTTTCTGCTTTACAATGGCCACTTCATATGGCTGCCTCTGTGAAATCAAGTTCCTTTTTAGAAATTCAGATGACACTTATCCAACTTCGCAGTTTTTTCAGCTGATCCCTGTAACTTCTACATATGAAGTCTAGAGTTTTGTGTTGTATGCCTTCTTGCTTAGCATAAGAAATTTAAAACAAATAGTTCAGAAAATTACTATTCATAGAGATGCCCAGTCAAAAAATGAACATATATTTCTATAAAGCTGTTGAGAGCAGACAAAATAAAACCCAACAATATATCAGTACAACTTCTTGTACTGTTATACAATAAATGTTTTTTGGAAAAAGACACAAAAGAAACCCTCAAGTCCAGACAAATACATAACACACATCATTTTTTTCCCGTGAAATGAGAACTTTTCCTGCCAACTCTGAATTTTTATGTGCAACCAGTAAATGGACTTCTCCCTGCCTGCAAGATCAGAAACCTGAGACACAGAAATCTTCCCTGTTCCTGAGGGTTGGTAATCTAATACCTTTGTACGTCAGACTGAAATAAATGACCAAAGGTAAAGAATTCCACTGTCTTCCAGAGAAGTCCAGCTCTGCCATGACTACGCAGAGGCCCTCATGGGAAGAAGAGAGCAACAACTTTATGTTTATCTCAAAGTCCCTGCAAGTGCCTATGGAGGAGCAGGTACCTTTCAGGAATCCAGTGAATGGGATGGAGTCTTTGCATGAGGGGAACATCATCCCATTTCCTTCTTTACTGTAATCAACTGCAATGTCCTTGACTCTGTAGGCAAACATTGGGAATGCATTTCAAGGAAGCTATCATCATGTAAACTAATGATTCCTAAACTATTACCTTCAAAGTTGAATATAATTAGTAAGACGATATCCTGTTAGTTCTTGATTCACCTTATAAAAATTCTATACCACTATTGGAGGGGGCAATGAAAAGAGGGGGACATGGGAGAGATACCTCTTCCCAATGACACTAGTGAAGACAGAGGGCACGTTTTAGAACAAATGACTAAGATGGAAAATGGAGCAGGAAAAGCACATAACACTTTCCCTGACAGGAACACATTGGAAATCCGTATCAGTAGGTCTTTGAAAGAAAAGCTCCTGCAAAAAATAAATGGAATGTAAAATTCAAAGTGAACTCCAGAAAGCGTGCCTTCTCATAATGTGAGACACTGTAACAGTTTTCACCAAGAAATGGTCTGAATATTCTCTCCCTTAACTGCCAGAAGGTGGTAGTATTTCAAAATATTAATATTATTTATGAGGAAATCCACTCACTGGTTTATGAATTTTGTCTGTCTGCCAGTGCTATATTATTGTATTCATAAGAATTATAGGTCAGCATCCGCGCTATGACATAATCTACAGACTTGAGTATCAGAGGGACTGGAAAACATACCACAGAGTCTTGTCATTCAAGACAGTTTGTTTCAGGGGAAAATGTATTAATACCTGCTTGTCATTGAGGTAGTCTGACACAGTATCAAACATCAACATTATTTTCTGGAATCTGCAAGAGAAACTCAGAGAAATATTCTCAGCCCTGAGAACAAAGATCTCACTAGGATCACTTGAGGCCAAGTCTCCCAGTTGAAATGAACACCTCTTTACAAAGTCATTAAATCTTCCAGACCTTTTTCTGCTGTCTTAAAAAAAGAATTCTCCAGTGAGGACAAAACAAATTTTAGGATGGATCTGTAATTAAATAAGGCTGCCAAAGAATAAGTCTGGCTCATGTTAAAAGCCAATTCTTGGCATATGGTGTCTGAGTATCTATTAAGGTAACCTAAACAAAAGCCATTCCGCAGCAATATAACAAGAATTTTGAGCATTTTTTGGTCATAAATGAACAAACTTCTGCAAATCTTAGAACCGGGGTGAAACTGCTGTAGCCACATAAATATAGTGCACATTACTTAGACCAGATATGGTTAGTCAAAGAAATTGGTTATAACAGACAAAATACAGATGTCCCAACCAAATAAATTAAATCCAATGCATTTTTGTAGGATAACATAGACAGAAATAGCACTTCTAGTGGACACCTCATGATCACTTCTGCAGGTCCTCATTAGCACTCTCAGGATGAGCAGAGGACAAATGGCACATGAAATAGTCTTTTGAAAACAAAGCAAGAAAAGATCCCAGTAATTCTGTCAAAATGGACCTGCCCAGTTGTGCCAGCTCACTTAACACATTACCACAGAATCTCTGCAAGTCAACGTGGAGTATTACACTAAACTTTACACTAATATTACACTAACTACATCTTTTAAACATGGACTATTACACTATTTTTTCCTAAATGTCTCCTGTTGGTGGAGATGGATGGGATGAGGAGGGAAATAAGCACAACAGCTGTGCCGTCTCCCTGTCCCACCTATGGAAAGCTCCTTCCACTCCACAGGTTTCCACGATGGCCTCGGCCCTTCACCCCAGGGAGAGCTCCAGCAAGGGCTGAAGGAGGCAGCACAGCCACAAGTCACTGGCCGCTTCTTAGGGAGTGCACAGATCCTGGAGCCTTGAAGGTTTTCTCTCAGAGACCCAGGAAACATCTCCCTTGAGAATCCCATTCCTATGTATGCTTGTGAGAAGCAAGTTATTTCATCGTGAATCTGAAAAAAAGCTGAGTGGCACTGTCCAGGTTTGACCCACAAAATTAAGCACGCTGGGTACTACCTAGAGGCTCTCACTTTACCAGTCATTTGTTATATGCTAGGACATAAAAGTTATTCTTTGCTTAGTTAATCTTTCTTGAAGACCTAATGACACTCATTTTCTAATACCTCCATCTATCTACCTACTGGTAAAAGAACTGGAAAACCTGTCACACCCCAGAACTGCACGTATTTATGGTCAATAAAATACGTGGTTGCAATTACTGCCTCATGAATCTTGCATTTTAATTTCATCCCTACATCTTTAAGAGACAAAGTCTGGCAGAAGGCGCCTTTAATATTCAGGGGGAAAGAAGAGTTTTTACAATGACACCCCAGGAACCAGAACAATAGGGCTGCCTTTATTCTGATGTGATCTGCGCAGCTTGAAAACTAATCTAGAAAACCCAAGCACTATTAAAAGGGAAAGATCTTTTCTGGGGGAAAATAATTCCTTAGGGCTTGATACACAGAACAAAAAAAAAAAAATCAAACCACGAATTATATGAAACTTGATTATACTTAGAGAATTGCTTGTACGCTTCAAAACTGTTAGCTCAGCTCTGGTCAAAATCCAGTCAGAAGGAATGAGGTTGAAAAATAAAAAGCTACGTGGGAGATCCCTGGTGAATCAAGAGCAGTCTCATTCCAGAAAGGAGGAAGCAGCCACCCTGGGTCTTGGCTTCCACCACAGTTATGTGATGGGGTGGACTTTAGGAGTATAGGAGTATAACGGTTCAAGAGGAAAGTTGGTAGTACACAGTGTAGAAGTTTGGCCTGCTAGGTGTGAAAGAGTACCCCTACAATTTCTAGGGATTAGAAGAATAAAGAAGAACAATTTAAAAAGAGTAGGAAACAGGCCAGCTTAGACAGTCTGATGTGTAATTCAACCTGGCATTGTCACCTGACAGAATCCTCAGAGAAAAAATATTAAGCATAAGTGAACATTAAGTAGTAATTCTCTACTTTTTTTTTTTTTTTTTGGTGTGCAGTTACCATCTTCTGTTGACTTTTTCCCTGAGAAACAGAATTTATAGTGCTGAGCTAAACTCTGCCCTCCCTTTTAAACATATGCAGATAAAATCGACACAGCTCTATGGTGCTGAAGACAGCAGATTTTGGCCTCCTTTTTTTGCACTATGAAGGGTGCTACACCCAAAGTCGGAAACTGTAAAAAGTAACCAAGAATCTCACCGCTTTGCTGCTGGCTGGAGTCAGAGTCCAAATGACTCCTCTCCTACTTCCTCACAGAGAATATAAAGTGACGACATGTTCTGGACTGCACTTGGAAGTGTCAGGCAATAAATACACAGCAAATGTTGATTTCCCTGGACTCTCTGCAGGACTGGAGAGAAATTGAGAGTCCCTTACTAACAGGAGCTTACTTTTTCCATGGTAATGTCCTATGAAAAGATATTTATTAGATAATGAATTGCAAGGGGCTGTCAACTGAAAGTGATCTCTCATGCAAGTGGTCACGTTAGGCAAAATTTTATTGTCGCCATTTAATCAAAATCAAGGAAATGAGTTTATATGTGAATTCTTCATATAAATCTCTTTTCTACTGTCTGTTTCCTCTCTTTCCTGTCTTTTAACAACTTAGGGCAGAATTTCCAAAACCATCAGTAATGTTTAATGCTTAACTCTATAGCAATACACTATTTAAACATCTGTATCTCAACCTTAAAAACTACATTCCTTGAAAAGATGCTTAAAATCTTTTTTCTAATCAGAAAACAGTTAGCTGGCCTCAAATTTACTGCTTTCTCCAAGCACCTCTTCTCTGTACTGTAAGCAATCAAGAATGTCTTTAATTTGTTTTATAGTGCATTAGCAGTGGGAAGCACTTCATAAGTAAATAGAAAACTAAGATGAAGCTCCTTTCCTATGCTGAGTCTGTCTGCCGACTCTCTATACTGACATTTTAAGGGAACAAATGTGAAGACCAACGAGAGTTGAGTCCCACAGAACTCTCACTTTTCTGACAAAGCAAGCCAAGTGCCCCAGGTTGCTAAATATGCTGATTCAGATGAGTGGAAAAGACACTGTGGATATATTACTTTCATATAATGTATAGTCAATGAATTGTACTGCTTTTATCTCTACTAACAATCCTGACAACTTGAACAGCATCACACTCAAGCAAGAGGGATCCTCCTGTGAGTAAAGGTGGCAGAGCCTGCTCAAAGGCAATGCCCGGTGATGCTCACAGCTACATGGCCAGCACTAAGAAGTCTCTCCTTCCACTGAGGCATTTATGATTCAGAAGCCAAATTGGTTCTTCTGCTTTTAGGTGTAACAGAAGACCATCTGCACTACTCCTTGACAAGGTCTAGCACATCACATTATTGCCCATCATTGCCACTCACCTCCTGACTATTTTGTGTGCAGACAAAGCACGGCGGAGCTCGAGAGCTGTGCAAGGGCTGGCTGCTCACTCCCCTCTCGCCTCATCCCGAGTGGGAAAGCAAATGCCACATTCTCAGTGCATGTCAGGAACTTCTGGAGTCCAGAAGTTGCAATCCAGACAGACTTACTGTCACAGCCTTGCCACTTGTCTCACACACCAGTTAGGAACATCATGGCTCTAAATAACTCAGAAAGTGTTCTTGCTACATAAACAGGTAGCTCTGTAAGCAACAGAATTAATAAAGCCTTTCCTTTGTAGATTTTTCCAAGTCTAATACAGCTGAACTCACCCTGCAGTTTTTCACTGAATGGAAATATTAATGTGATTTCTCTCTGCTTCCTATTCTTACAGGAGTTGTTGAGCTAATACTGTTGAGACCTCACCCTTTCCACCAAATTGGTTGAGGCTGGTTCAAATTTCAATGAAGTTGTCCAAGAAATGAAAAGTTAAGAGCAGACAGATAGACAGGAGAGCACTGTGTGATTGCGAACACCTTGTTTCTGCTGGAAAGTAAGCCAAAAAAAGAAGAAAAAGAAAGAAAAAAGAAGAAAAAAAAAGATTTTTTTATAACAATGCTTAACTACAGGGAACAATCTAACTCAGACTAGGATCCTTGTAAATGCCTGGCTAGTTATGCTCATTCTTTAAAAGCACATATGTTCAAAATTCTTAATAATTGTGAGACTGTTAGAATTTCCACTTCTGAAATATTTGATTAGATTTTAGTGTCTTCAAGCCAGGTCAAGGAATATTGTGTGAAACCCAAATATCTGATTTACGCTCATACAACAGGGACAGCACCTTTGAGGTCAAAGCTGCATCAGCACATGTACATTTATAGCACTTTTCAGTCTTGGCAAATGATTTTAAATGAGAGAATTTGCTTGTATTTTTCAATTAAGAGGGATCTGATAGAAGAAAATCAGTAAGAAGATGGGATTACCAACATGTGTGTTGGGGGGGGAAGGGGATGCTAATGCCAAGGACATTTTGGATGCAGAAAAGGGAGATAACTGCTGCAATTTTTAGCAAAACACCATCTCATGTATATATAAATGAAAGAACCACTGGGCCCTCAAAAATTGCATATACTACGCAATTAAATTTTTAATGAAAATGGATGGCTTAGCCCTTGTAGATCTGTTGTAAAAGCACCCTCACCCGACTGCTTTCAGCATAAAGGCTTGAATCATTTAGCAGTGAGATACAAAATTCTTCTCGGAGCTGGGGGGGTAGAGAGGTAAAGGGACATCTGAATGAGACAGCACAGTGGTGCTGTATAATGCATTTAGGTACTGCTAATGTGCTTGTTACACCAAACAACCATCAGTCACTCATATTTTACTTCTTAACAAAAGACAGCAGCAGTAAGAAGAGAGAAACAATTACAGAAAATTAAAAAAAAAAAAAATGGGGTGCAAAGCAGTTCCTCTCCAGATTGTTGCTCTCCTAGAGGACAGACAATTTTCTCTTCTCTCTGAAAGCCTCCATTCCTTCCCCTTCCCTTCACATGCCCTAAAGGCCTTTCACACAAACAGTTCTTTTCTGACTCTGTGCAGGTGGCTGAGCTGCCTGTTCCTCCTGCCATACAAACCCCTGGTATATTTGGTGGAAGCAGGAGGCAGAGGAAAAAGCTGACAGCAAGTTCTGCCAAAGCTTTTTTTCCCTTTCCCTTGTAGAATGAGAGAAAAGTAGGGTTGATTTTGGATGAGAAGACTATATATTAAAGAAAAGGAGAAAATCAGGGTGATGGTGAGAAAGGATTTATGGGCTTGGGAGGGAAAATGATGGCCAAGCTGCTGAACTGGAATAAATGATCACGGTACCATTGACTATAAGAGTTTATCAGCTTTCCAACAGCTGGGAAACAGCAGTATTTCTGGGAAGGCAAAGGGAGCTGGTCTTGTTTGAAAGTGCTACAGCTTTCAAGGAGTGATCTAAGTTAAGTGGGCTCAATCTGCCCTCACCACAACATTAAAACACCCCATCTTTCCCAGCCACCCAAGTTATGAACTTCTGAAATGGCACCAGTGAATTCTGCGAGGCTTTATATAACAGATGAAGTCATGTAGCTAACTTATATGTCAGTTATACCAGCACATATTGAAGGCCCCATTGCCTCACCTTGTACCATGTGTAATCATTTATGCTTGTCCAAAGTGAGGCAAATGTGTAATAAAAAAAACGCGGTTGCACCTTCTGCAGATTTTCTGCTAGTATAAGTGACTGGGAATTAGCCTTTTCCTTTCTTTCCCTCAAGAATTAACAATATTGTTTGGAAGTTGCACTGAAGTCACATAAGGGAAGTCATTGTTAGACTTTAGAAACAGACCAGAAGTCAGAATCTTAACATTCCTTTTCTCCCGGAGATGAGAGACTAGCCTACAGTGCAGAGATGGGCAACATCAGTGATGCAAAATCAAACTGTTCACAGGCTCTTGCTGAAGCGCAGATGAATGGCTGGGCAGGGGATAAGCTCAACAGGAGATGCAAGACACCACAGAGTATGCAGAGCTCCTAAGTGGGTTCATTACAGTCCCTTTCCAAAGTGAAGGTGTTAGAGTGAGTGTTCGAAAACACACGCTGATTGTGTTGGCAGAGTTCAAACTAGACAGCATGAGCAATCTAAACTAGTGAAATGCACAGGAGAAAAATTAACATATGGCAAGGCACAGGGAAAGAAAGGGAGAAAATCAAGCACCTCCAGCTAGGCACAGAGCTGCTAATTCAACCCTTAGGAAGAAGCCATATCTTTGTTCTGCGAAAAAGTCCCCTGAAGAGGGGATAACAACTGACATTTAGCATTCCTGAAAAGGAGCATGAATTGCTGGAGCAGCATCACTTGCTGGAGCGAGTTTATGGGCTGTGGGCTGGCTCAGATGACATGGAGTGGTACATATCTCAAAGACACCTTCGAGTTGGAAGAAAATCCTGTATTACTCAGCCCTGGCAACAATAAAGTCCTTTAACTTGGGCGGAACTGGAAGCATCTGAACAAAATAAACCAGCAAGGGTACAGACAAAAGTACGCGGCTTCCGGTGGTGTCCTCCTTGATGCCCAGCCTGCCAGAAGTCACTGCTTACCATGACAACAGCACAGTGGTTGTTGGTGCCATCACCACCTAAGATGGTTCCCATTGAAATTTTTTCAACCTCATTTGGACCATTTTGCCTGAAATTGTTTCGGCGGCAACAGAGACCAAAGCTGGGAGAAAGGCAGTGTTTGTTATCCTTGTTCTGCTGATAGGAAATTGAGGCAAAGGGAAACTAAGTCATGTTGGCGAGAAGGAATCGTAGCCTAAGTCAGAGCTGGGCCTGTATCTCCCCAGACCCACACTGTAACTTAAAACACCAGACTTGGCAAACCCTTATTCTTGAACCCTTATTCACGTGAGAAGGAACCAACACAAACCTTGATAATTTTTCTGAAACTCTGACTCAAGGGAATTATCACCATACCTCTGCTCCTCCACCACCCCCTTTGTGCCTCTTCTCTACACAGGCCAAGCTCCATACACAAAGAAGTTTTATTGCCCAGCCTTGCTCAGCTGTGTGCTTACACATCCTGCTGAGTGTTAGCATCAGGCCCTGGATGACAGATTTTCCTAACCATTGTGAACAGATAGCTGCGACACAGGCTGCTGCAATGGACAGAAACTAGACTTGGACAACTGGAAGTTTAGCAGTTCAGAGGCAGCTGCAGATTGCAAAAACAAAGCCAAGAAGCGAGCAAGCAACTGCAAACACCCCAAGGAAGACTACACTGAAAAGTCATTTCAGTCTTAATCTTTTTATACGTCATTATAAATTGAACTCTTTTCTAACAATGGGTGCTTTTTTTTTTCTCCTAGGATGATCCTAGCCAAAAGTGCTGCAAGCTTTCTCAGAATTATTGCTTCATTGAAAAATAATTTATTTTCAAGCAATTTAATACAGTGATTGTATTATATAAGCACAGTTCAACTTGGCTCCTTCACTTCAAGAGAAGTTGAAGGGCAGAAAAGTATCTTGAATTTTAGTATGAGCTAGGTTACTCAAGATTTCAGGAAAAAAAAAAGTATATTTGCATCTGGCATACATCATGCATCAGGGGCATAACTTTCAGTATCTAAAATCAGATGACAAATTCGTACACTTTTACCCAATAGGACCAGAATTCAAAAATATTTTATAAAACCAACATATAAATATATATATTAAGGGAGAGAAAGAAGTAAAGAGATGAAGAATATGTTATCAATATAGTTTCTGCACTGTTCTGCAGTCATTAATGATGAGACTGTAACTAATGACAACAGTGAGAGCAATGGACAGCCAGGCACTATTACCTATACAACCAAGTGTGATTTGAACAAAAGGTCAGACACATGAAATACAGATGACTAACTCCACCATGGCTTACACTAATGCAATGCTAGGACATATATTGTTTCTCCTACCTTGATGCTGCTGGTGGAATACATAACAGATAGAAAAAGGATACGCACCATAAATCATGCAAAGTACACCAAAAAAAGTGGCAAACTTTTAGTGCTTATAGAAGCTGGAGGTAAAGATCAGAAAAGTCCTTGGCACTTAAATGAACGAATTTTACCAAAACCACTGTACTGTGTAGCCTTAAGTACTTTTTGAAAAAGTGAGCTAATTTCTTGAGGTCCTCTGCCAACCCTATTTTCTTCAATTCTACCTGTGGTAAGCAACTCTCAGAAGGATTAGCAGCCACTTTTCCAACTTAAATTACAACCAGAAAATATTTTATTCTCACAATATGGCATCCTCACTCATTTTCAGGTTCTCACTTTCTCCATGGTTACAGGCAGCATTATTACCCCCCAGTGAGACAAGTGTCTGAGACAGTGCTCTGAGACACAGCCATTGGTTTCCCATCAATTCTCTTCATGGAAGCACAATGCAGAGCCTTCAGTGGATTCACTGCTGACTCAAAGCTTACCTATGTGGAATGGGATGATCCATATTAAAACTTCAGGACCTGCCTCAGTTTTCATCTGAAGAGGCCTAGTCTTTCTACCAACTCGTTAGTGGGCATAAAACAGCATGAATCTGTGCCTGGCAGTGGGGATATATTAATTTGTAGCAGTTGAAAAAGTGGCTCATGGATTTCAGTGCCGATACTCTTAATTGACACTGGTGCAAGTGGGATAAGAACTGAGCTCTTTGAGAAGCGAAACCCACAAGTGATTCCAGTGATCCAAAAATGCCTGGCGTTCCTCCCTCATCACTGTTATATCTGGCACAGATAAAGTATGCACGTAATAGAAATCTTTCTCATTAATGTCCTTCAGGAATAAGGGCTACTGAAGACTTAAGGATCATGGTAGCAACCACACAGCAGACCCACTGCTTAGGGGTTGGGGAGGAAAAGTCTGCGCTCTCTAATGTGACAGGGCCCCATGCATGACAGCACAGCTACCTGAGCTTGCGTGGAAAAGGGGGAAGATACAGCCCTGAGAGAGCAGGGGATGAAGAGTTCTGTCTCTCAAAAACCTGTTTCCTATGCACAGTATAAACTTCAGAGCTCTCGGGAGAAGGGAGTTGGTTATATTGTTCAGGCTGTGGTTAGGTTGCTGGGATTTGGTAAATAAAAAACATTTTTACAGCTCATTAAGTAGAGCTCTGGGAAATGTTCTCATATCCGTTTTCAAGGGGCTGTGGAGAGCTTGCATTGTGTGGTGGGTCAGGGAAGCAGTCATTTCAAACTAAGGGTTTACATATATATATATATATACACACTGGGCTGAGGAACACTGGTGTGTAGCCTTCTTATTTGACCGATATGGTGGTTGCTAACGTGTTACTGCTTTCACTTGCTAGATTTGACTGAAAGGCAGTATCTTATATTGTTTAATGAAAGAGAATCATCAAACAGCTTGGGAGAATGGAACAATATAACTGGTGCACTTTGGCTGATTCTGCAAGACCAGTGAATTACTGTCATATTTTCTGTACATCATATGAAAACCATTTTCTATGTGTGTAGCTGAAATTCCCACGTGTGCTTCACAGGAGTGTTAGTGGCCTTGCAGGGCTTAAGGGACAGCATTTTTTCCATTATTTCTTTATAAAAACCTCACTAAAAAACCACACACATGTCCCCTTCCTAACAAACACAGAGCAGTTAGTGTGGGCTGTTACTCCAAAGTGGTTCAGAGTACCTCTCAACAGCACTCCTTCGGCCAAGGACCTAGTACTTGCTTGCACACAGATGCAATGGCAACTGTGGACAACTTCTCATTTGCCCCCCCCCAGAAGTCTCGCGTTTGGGGTCCAAATTATTTTAGGGTCTCTTTTTTGTTTGTTTTTGTTAAAGATGCTCTTCCATCTTGGAGAGACTCCCAATTGCAGGCAGTGCAACTGAAGAAAAAACCAAGCCATTTGCCTTTCCTCTGCTTTCTCTTCTGCATATTTTCAGGGGAGGAAACACAGACATTTCTACTGCCTATTTCAGCCTTACTGTCATTTCTTCACTGGTCTTAAGAAGACAAATTGTGTCCTCCATGCCTGGCTTTGGCCAAGAATGCTAAGACTCTACACTGCCCCAAGCATATCTATTTTGCTTGCATATGTGTGCTTGCAAGGAGCCATGAGCTGCTCCAATTCACCATGGAAAGCACTGGCACCTAGCAGCTTCAGAGGAAGAACAAGAGAGAAGGTGAGAATGGCAGAAAAGCCATTGCCTGGTACTTCCTCTTTCATTGAGTGATAATACCTTCTCAGCAGGCAGCTGTGCAGAGGGAGAGGTGCTGAGCAGCTGGGTTTATGGCACTGAAGTAATAGCCACTCTACCTCCTCCAAGACAGCCTTAGGGCAGCTGGCCAGCTGGAGCACTTTGATTTACATTATTGAGTTCAGTGTCATGTCACTCCTGATTTAGGACTCGATTCTGTACCACTGCAGTCGGCTCAGCCCTTATATGCTGAAGAACTGGATCGTAGATGGGTATAAAATTTGTCATATAAACTAAAGGGATCACAGCGTCGCTTTTCTGACCTATTTGTCTTTAATACCATTAGCACTACATCCTGAACATGAACTCACTGAAGAAATTTTAATGGTTATACTTTGGTCTAGAAATACTCCCAGAATGTATGGGGTTGAGTAAATCGCTGTCTTTCAGGAGTAAAAAATTACATTTGAATGTCATAACAGCAGATAGTTTAGAAGCAAGCCCTGTGTTCTAAGCCAGTGTTTCTTGATTTTCTTCAGGCTGGCAATCCTTATCTGCAGTTAGCAATTTTCATGAGCTTCCTTGCATTTACTTTGAAAACATTTTGAAAGCAAGAAAGAAATTAAAAGTTAGGGTACTTGTGCAAGATTTAAGAGGCTGATACAAACACTTGATCATGAAGAATATGGTATGCCGTGGCTGAGAAGCAAGCTGAGTAAACCTACTAATAGTTTCCTTAGATCAGCAATTGTCCAAACATGCTAATCACCAGTTAGGAACCGCCACATCAGGCCAGTCTTCCCATATTGCTAAACCATAAAAGCCCAGATACAAAGTGTTCTCAGAGAAACCGAGGCCCACACACACTCTGACATATGGAAGCTCATTTTGATCACACCAAGGGACACTTGAACGTTCAGGGAGCAGTGGTCTGATAAAACTTACTGAAATAAGAAGTCTCTCTCTCTGTTTCCAATAGGCAGTCTCTGAACTCACACAAGAGCTAAACACACCATGAACTGGATTCATAAGTTGAGGATGAGCTTATAAAAAATACAAACACACAAGGAAAAATACCTCTTCAGTCCTAATTGGACTCTTTCTCCTGAAACTGGTCTCCACCTGACATCACACCAGCAAAATCCAGAAGACTATCACCCAAGGCACTCTTACCATCTGAACCTGAAAGATCCTTATGAGAAACTGCAGTAACTGAGACAAGTGCTAGAACACTGTAACTAAATTCCAACTAGTACTAATTATACCTACAACCATCTTTCTCATACTGCTTTAAAGATCATAGGAATTATTTGAAGACTGAAACACAAAGGGAAAGAACTGAGTGTTTCCCTATTGTTGGTGCAGAGAATACCCCCGTCCCCACCTCTGTATACCTCTGAGCTATTTACGGTTCTGCCCTCAGTACTGTGAGGAAAGAAGAAAAATCCTACCAACACCTTTCTATATGCAAGCCTAGCCTTGGCCTCCAGCTGTGGAATTCTGCATAAATCCATGTTTCAAACCACATATAGAATTGATAATTACATAGGGAAGTAAATAGATATTAAATAAAAGTTTCTCTCGTAACATTTTAAGGAACTTCTAGTTTCCTTTGAGATTTTTTTTTTTTTTAAACAAGAAACATTTTATACATTAGCATGAAGTATTTTTTTCCTCATGAAACAGCAGTAAATTAAGAACCCTGCAGGAGTGCCAAAATGTTAAAGAGTTTGTAAGTATGTGAAAAATATGTCTCATAAGGAAGGCACTGCATACAATCTCAAACAACAATGCAGTGGACTTGAAAGCTAGCAAAGATATCCATGTAAAGTTGTAAGTATTTTTTAATTCAAAGTCTGATGTTAGCATTGTGCTTGAAAGAGAACAGCCAAGCCAACAGGGTGTGCCTGGAATTAATTTATTGGAAGGAAATTTGCTGATTGGCAGCAAACAGGATGAAGTTGACAGCCAAACATTTTCTGGGGCTGATTCAAAGAAATTATCCAGGACTTGGATAAGAGTCTCCCCAAGGAAGCAGTCTGTCACTGCTGATTAGTTTATCAGAATGATCCTGTTTCATTGGGTAGAATGAATTAGATTAATCTTTACATTTGGTAAACGTCCCTCAGTACTGGTTTTTCAGCCTGGCATGCCATGCACATGCGTACCTTCAGAGAGCCTTCACATAAGATAAGTTTTAATTCTTCAATGTTGTTCTTAATTGCCACAACTCCTTGTAGCCCAGTGCCAAGTCAATAGGCCTCAGAAAGCGACACAAACACTCATTTGTCACCTCTATCAATGTCACCTTCTGTTATCCACCTGCACGTGCCTTTGGCGGCTGCCTGCTAATCATTCTAAGGCTATGAAGCTCTGACACAAGGAGTTCACACTGTCAGCTCTCACAACAGAGGGAAATGTTACTTAACAGATATGAGGGAAATAGGAATGTGAAATTTATGCCCAGAGGTTTTAGGACATTTGCACAGCCTCACTGTTCTTTCTTCTTCCCATGTATGTGAAAGTGGAAAAAGAAAGTTCTAGCAATTAACTAATGCTAATCTTAAAAAACAAAACAAAACCCCAAAACAGAAACTCCAAACAAGCTGACAGAAGTCACCCCTGCAGCCCCCCTGCTACCAAAACCTTGCTACAAAGCCCCAAAGCAAAACAGGAGAGAGGTTTCAGTTTGTTTTGGTTTGGGTTGTTTGTTTTTTTTTTCTTGTTTGTTTGGGTTTTTTTTTAATACTTGTGTCATCCCTCACTTCACTGGAAAGTAATAAATCATCTGAAGGAAAAAAGTACCTGCTGGTATCATTAAGAGACTTAAACATGGCAAGATAAAACTCCCTGAAGTCAAAGCAGCTATTTGTGTCAAAGAAAACAACTCAATAATTTATATTTCCACTCCTGTTACTGCAAAAAATTTGGTCCTTTAACAATCAATCACAAATCAAAACACTGACAAGATGTTAGTTTCCTATTCCTTTGAGAGAGAAGTGGAATGTATATAAATAAGAGCTTGCTTGCCAATGTGTCAGATGGAAGCTGTGTAAAGGGGATTGCTGTGTTTTCTACCGCAACAGCAATATGGAATTTCTGATTCAGCATTAAGGTAATGAACTGGATGACCAAGCTTCAAAATCCACAGACTCTATTTGAAGCGAGCTGCTCTCTTAGAATACTTAAACAAATGCAATTTAGTAAGTGCTGGTGATGGAATGTGTTTGATTACACTCTTTGTTCCACTGGGAGTGTCAAGGGAGGTGAGTGGAGGGGACTTTATGTATAAGGAGGGAAACGCAAGGCACTGATAATTCCAAGGGGACAGAAATAACATAGGAAGCGATTTTTTTTACGTGGAAGATGGGCAATTGTGTTCACTTAATTAGTGATTGTTCTTAAACAGCCAGAGCCATAGAATGCTGGAGCCTTCAGACAGAAATTCTGAAAAAATTCACACTGAGAACAGGACAAATAAGAACAAACTTAAGTAATAACATGCCCATTCATATCAGCTGCAGGAATAACTTTTGTATGAAATATATCTAGTTGCTACCACCTCACACTGCATATTACCTCGTTGGCTGCTTGCCAAAAAAAGTGTATGACAATGGCCCTTTATTTTTATATAAGCCGGTTATCTAGTCAAATAGGGAAATGTTTCATATGGTAGGTAACTAATTTTTTTTATGAAGCTTTCCAGGTAAAGAATTAAAGGCATTTGGGATAAAAGTGGAAGGATTTTTGAGAGGTCCTTACCACTGTCTTTCCCCTTCTCAAATGGACTGGAAGGTGGCTGGTATCACGCAGAATGCTGCCCCAGGAGCTCCCCGAGTACATCTATCCATCAGTGGAAGCACAGGGGTAAAGCATGTGACAGTTAAGAGCTTAGGTCAGCACTTGCCCCTTCTGCAAAAAAAACAGGAATTTACAGATTGCTCTTATTCATAAAGTAAATTTTTTTAGGTTTAGGGTGGGGTTTTTCCAGAACTGGTATTTTCAGTCCCCTGAAAACAAACTGCAGTTGTGCACATCCTGTGGAAAAAAAAAACAAAAACAAACCCAATCTGAATAATATTAAACTACCAGATCTGTGGTGAGAATAAAGTGGGGAAAAGCAATCTAAACTTTGTAACTACCCTTCCAAACATCTTCCAGCAGCAAATGGTTTCTTGTTTTAAGGCAGCACATTCACACAATTCAGGTTTGAATACTTAACACTAAGCAGGCATCTAGCATCAGTGTGAAATATTGCTGGCTGTCTAATCTCCACATCTTTTTCATATCTAGTGAGTCTGGTGGGATTGCTGAACTGCTATAGAGGTAAGAAGTACAGGACTAACGAGTAATCTTTTTCTTTCCAGTGGGATTTTGCAGGCAGTTAGTCTTACAGGTTTATCACAAAACAAGCTATAATTTCACTATTTCTGTGAACAAGGAATAAGAAATCCTTATTACCATTTCTGTAGGGAATGCAATTAAAAGACCTTGTGCTTACTTTAAATAACTGCTTAATCTATTAACTTTCAATTTGTTATTCCTAAATAATTTCTCATCTGACAAGGAGATCATGTTTGAGTGCACTACATTAGGAATGTCAGTGGAATTCTGTTATACCTACAAAAATTCATCTTATCAAAAAAAACCCCAAGCCTAGAGATAAAAGCCTGGCCACGAGCAATTTAGAGATGCAGCCAATTCCCCATTGCCATACAATGTCTCATCGCTCACCATTACTCTGCTCAAATTATAGCATTCAGCTAATCTGAAAATTTGCATCTTTGCTCTCCTCAGTAATAGAATATATTGCTTTATGCAACTGATGATATAACTGATTATTCAGTGTGCAGAAAAGGTTTCAAAAATATTCGTGCTAACATCCATTAAAATTTGCTCATGGTCCATATATTTTCTGGGAATGTGAAATTATTTGTGGAGGCTAGGATAATTTTTAATGAACAGAAGCAAAATGGAAAAAAAAATATGACAGTAAGAAGACAGTATTTTAAAATAGAAAATGTCTTAAAAGTAGTTGTGTGGTTTTGGAGTTTTTCTATTTCTCCTCCTGAATTGTCCGAAGAATTAGGTCATTTGGACCAGATAAAGAACTACAGTTACAAGAGGTATTAATGAACTCAAAAGAGTTCATTAGCTTGGTAATTCGACTAAAGCAAGACTTCTACTTGAAATTCTATTTTATGGTTTTCAGCAGAAAAGCTTCGGATCACTAGTCTTACCAAAACTGAACATTAAGAACATGTTAAGGATTCTTCTACATCTCTCAGGCAGAGTTATGCTAGCAGTTGAGACATGTACACAGCAATGGCTAAAGACAAATCTAATGCTTTCAGGCATGATGGGATGAATAGCATTTAGAATAGTTCTTAAAAAGATGTCAATTTTGTTTGCTTCTGTTTGTTCTGTCAGATTCACCCCTTTTGACATCTTTACACAGTGTTAAGGAGCCCTTCTCACTTTATTGAAATCCATGTTGTTATAGTATTGTTACTATCAATAAAAGTTCACGGGGAGAAAGGTTAGAGGGACAAAGAATTCTGATAGCCTTTTTTTATTGGTATCTTTTAAGTGGACCACTCACAATCTAGCATTATAATACTTAGTGACATTTCTTTTCCTCCTGATTTGGAGATCTTCACTGATTATAACTGCATTTGCACAAAAGCCTGCATACAAGAAACTAAGCTCATCTCTTTGCACTGCTTTTTAAATCGCAAGCAATCATGGAAGCCAGAAGATAGTGAGAACTAAAATTTACTGTTACTGCCTAGCAAAATAAGATATGCATTTCAGGCAGTGGCAGTTATGCACATTGTATTTGCAGAAAAAGACGGCTCTAATTTGAAATGTGGTTCAAGTTCAGAAATGCTTTGCAGCTTTATAACCATTTTACAAGTCTGTTTGGGATATTTAAAATAGCGTGTCTTTCATACAACTAGCTCAAAAGATGCATCTCCTATTAGACTGAAAATTATTACAAGAAAGTCTATTAGCCAGCTTTATGTGATTAAAATGAAGTTCTCTAATTTAATGGACTCAATTGCCTAAATGGTGGACTATTTGCTAAATTTCTTAAGACCTGAGGGCTGACCTCACGATCATTTCACTCTCTCAAATGAGCCAGACCTACATATGCAGGTCTTGGCACAAGAATGAGCCCCAAAGTCTCTATTTCTCTATAACGGGATTCTACTGGAAAGGAAATGAGCCTCTTCACCATACACAAATAGCTTGTAGAACTCATTGCCACAGAATACCACTGAGGACAATAGCTTAGGAAGGCTCAGAGTAGTATAACACATTTATACAAAAGTGGAAATCTGCTGTCATAGTAATATATCTGAAAAACTAAATACGAATGGTGCAGGCACCCTGGTGATACGCTTATCAGGAAGAACAAGCTACAGACAGCTCTCTATTACCATCCACAGGTGTATATGGTACATGTCACAACCTTGACACTGGATTCAGTAGATTGAACTGGATTTAACAATGCCTGTATTTTTGAGCAGACACATGTGCATCTAAACACAAAAAAATAAAGCTCTAAGTTGTACAAGAGAGTTCCCTGGCCTCTGTGCTGTTAAAATATACAGTCATTATTTGTAAACAGAGTATGCTTTTTACAGTTTTCTAACCTGAAAACACACCTACTCTTTTCACCACAAGATAAATATAATGCTTCCCCTACTTTCCTTTAAAATAAATGTAAATCAAGCACTTTCTGAAAAGTCAGAAAAATGTCAAACTGTACAATTGCTCTGGATGGACTCACTGTCATGTTCCGTTTATTCAGGAGAAGATTAAATTGCAACAAAAAGCAGAAAACATTTAAGAATTTTGCGTCATTTGGCATACATGCAAGTGAAGGAAAAGGCATGCCACACATCTGCTTCTTGTCATGATTCAAGCCAAAATGCATGTGACAATTGCTTTGCTTTTTATTACCATGCATACCATAAAATTCCAAGCCTCTCCCTCCTATTATGGACATAGCAGTTTCCAATCTGTTCATGAACATGAAGTGTGGAGTAAAATTCCTGGTTAACCAACAATTACTTATGAACTGTTAGGTAAAAGGGAGGATAGGTTTCCTCCAAAGAGCCTTGTGGAAGGGTCACAGCAATACATAAAGGCTGCTAAAGGGCTTCAACAAGGGTGGTTGATTCTTCAAATAAAGAGCAGAAAGAATGTTTCAAACTTGCACAGTTTCCCTGCAAGGTTGCGTGTTGTTCGGGAGCTCTGACGGAGAAGGGCTTAAGCCCTGTGGATTTTAGGGTCAGGTGGGCAAAGAGCAGCCCTGGCTGGTGGTGGGACGGTTTGTTTTCTTTTGTATTACCAGGCTACCTTACTGCAAATTCCTGATTACCACACTTCCTGAGCTCATGAAAAATTAAAGGAAATGGAAAGGGTGAGGTCAGTCCTTTCTGCATTACTCCTGATTCCCATTCTGGCTTCTTTGATGTCTCACCAGTAACTCATTCTCCATAGCTGTGCATCAGATATTCCACCTAAAAACCAAAATCATAGAATCATAGAACCATTTAAGTTGGAAAAGGCCTTTAAGATTGAGTCCAACTGTTAACCTAACACTACTAAATCCATCACTAAACCATGTCCCTAAGCACCATGTCTACACTTTCAAATATATTTTTTATATACCAAGGGGGATCAACAGAAGAAAGAATCTGATTTGAGGCAACATAGCACCAGAGGCTATTTGCCAAGCAATCAGTGTCTTGGCAGTGGAAAAGTTGGTGTTGAGTATCAGTGCAGAGACAGTGATGAGACAACGGGTGCTGCTTTTGTGGGCCTCTCCCCTGCCTGGTGCTGTCACCACCGGCAGCCGCGTGGCAGAGCTAAGCCGTAAGAAGCCGAGGGGTTGTCCCATGGAGCAGAGAGCGCCCTGCCCAGGCAGATGACATCCTGGCAGCACAGGTTCAGGTGATCTGCTCCTGCTGTGCCTACACTAAAAGGCAGCGACTCTGTGAAAGTGAACGTTGTCCAGGAGCTGCTTCGGCACAGAGCTGGGACCCCGCCTGGCACATGCCCTAAGCAGGAAGGGACAGATTTTGCCGCTCTCTCCTCCTGCAGCTCTGTGCTGCAGCTGGCACAGCCACATACATCAGCTCGGAAAAAGCTTTTCCATGTACCAGCATAATTATTGAGTTTGCCCTTTCCATTAAACAGTTCATTAACTCCTGAGGAGCAGGGATGGCACACACAATTATTGTTACAAGAAACATTAATGATCTATAACAATTCACAACCGGGTATTTTTAACAATATGCTTCATCAATAGCCAGGTAAGCTTTGACAATTAGGAAGTCCTCTACTGTAAACCCTATCTCAAGCACCACGAGCCCAGCCTAGAACACTCAGCTGAGAAGCACTGACAGAGAATGGGCTGCTCCACCAGAGGCTTAACAGCACTCTGAAGGCAACTTTGGGGATATGGCAGGGTATGGGGAAATTTGCCTTTTATTAATTTAATTGTATTTGTCCAGTTAAGTAAGTCCTATCAACCTGTGATTTATAGTTTTTATCATACACTTTAACAACATGAAAAATGACAAATTGCTGAACAGTTTTGGTGCTAATGTTGTGTTATGGGCAGCCTGCAAAGCTGACAAACAGCATAAAAGCCTGTTTTTAACAACTATAGAGTTAGATGCAGCATTATACATCAAAATACACCACAAGTTGAGTCTTCGATACAAACTAGTCACAATCTCCCAGTTCAGCCTAAAAATCTGCATTCTCACAAAGCATGAATTTGTATTGTTCACACACAGTACGTGCCCCACCAGCCCTTAGGTGAAGGCC
The DNA here is from genome assembly GCF_018691265.1 of Tyto alba. Lineage (NCBI taxonomy): Eukaryota > Metazoa > Chordata > Aves > Strigiformes > Tytonidae > Tyto > Tyto alba. The sequence goes on along the minus strand of NW_024881262.1, from coordinate 24,470,840 downwards.
GTGGGGCTGCGCCGGGCTGGCAGCAGCAGCACTGCAGCTGCCTGCCACGAGCACGGCCTTCCAGCTCTCGCCTCCTGACCTGTGCCCTTGCTGAGCCTGTCTCACCCCGGCTGCTGCTTCTCCTCTGCTCCTCTCCAACTGCAGCCTCCCAAGTTCTCACCCCGATTGCATTCCATAAGGTAAAGTCAGATCTTGACACTAAATAAATTCATGGAAATTATGGCAAAATAGAACCTTTTCCCTCTTTAAGTGCCCTTCTTAATACAAACCCACACTACCAGATGATGACCAATGCTACAGTAAATATGCTGTTTATAGGCACTGCATTAGATAATAATGACACAAACTACAAAAGCACTAGGTCCTGACCAATTCACCTCTGAATAATTCATTCTAACATTACAAGTCTTTGACTGCTGAATTTTTAAGAAAAGTAAATAAACAGTAAACAACTTCTCAAATTAATTGTGGTCTATCCCCACCAAAAAGACAGATACTGGTTTTGCTTGAGGCCACCCCTGACTATGGCCAAAAAGTGGGCAAGCATTAGTACAATCTTGCCAAATTTTCTGAAAAACAACTTTCACCCTAAAGTCTAATATCCCTAAATTGTATTAAAGCTACGAGCGTGACATGACTAGACAGATTTTTGGGCTTCCCAAACATGACACAGAATACACTGCCTACCTCAGAAGAGCCCATACAATCAGACTTTAAAGTTCTGATGTTCACAAAGAAAGAAAGGCTACTTAAAGTTGCTACAGAAAAATGCTACTCTTGATTTCAATCTTCGTTGCACTTGACCTCTGACCAGCTGGGCTAATGAGGTCATGTTCCCAAACAAATAAATCAACATAGCTGTTCTGAAGTGAGCAGCTCAATGTTGAATTACATCAACTCTTGTTTTGGGCTATGGAAAAAAAACACTTCAGGCGTTAACGGCTAAGTAATTCTTACTGGTGAAATACAGAAAACAGCTATAGCTGTATGCTACAAAGATTTATCCAACATTTCATTTGCAGTGAAAGACTCATGCATTGCTTTCCAGTTCAGAATTAATATGACCATTTCAAACTCTGCTGAAATATATTTAAACAAGGTGACAGTATTCTACAAGCAGATAGATGGACAAAGTGACATTTTGATACCTTTCAGAAAATTAGTGAACACTGAATAACGTAAACCAAAAATCTGCTTTGATATTTCTTGATCTTAAAGTCTCTGCTTCTCTCTTTCACATTCATGGATGAAACACATTTCCAGTATAAAAATTAGCGAAATGGAATGAATTACAGTGTAACATTTATGACTTCTTAAAACACATCCAATAAATCTTGAATAGTTCATTCTTTGGAACATTTTCTTCTGAAAGCTATGATTTGACATTTTAAAGAATCATCCATTTCTCTGTTTTCCTCTCTCATAGGAGCTGAATTAAACACTGAAAATGGAAAAGAAACCCCAGAACTTTAAAACACAAGAGAAGGTAACGCTTTCATTCGATCTTTCTGAATTTGTGACCTATTTCTGAGACTGAGAAAAATACTATGCTAGTTACTGGCTACCATAAAACAATGGTTTAACATGAACATTTTTGTTACTGCTGACTGGGGATATGGGTATTTCACCTGCTGAGAACCATTGTCCTCAGGCGCCTCCCCAATCCCTCTTCCTACACACAAACCTCAAAAGAAGTGCAATACCTAACTGTGCCCTTTTGTGGAAGCAACAAAAACATAACCAACTGTACTCAAAAAAATATAATAAGTATTTAAGTTCTGCTGCACAGAGTAAGTTCAGGGACCGCTTATGACCAGATTAGGCACTGGTGCAGAATGGCATATGCATATATGAAAATTTTGAACAAAGGGTTTTAGTGTGACACACGGTTAGGTGGGATTTTTGGTACACCATGCCCTTACATATCCAGGGAACCGACCTACAGGCGTGTTTGCCATTTTGTGGAGTAGAGCTGATTCCACACAAATGAAGAAAAGCAGACATAGACTCCTACTCTTTACTGGAAGTTTTCAGTTGTCCTTTTATTAATCTAATACAAAAGTCTTCAAGTGTAAAGTATGTTTCTGATTTGTCTTGAACCTATAACATTATCAATAGAATATGGCAGGAAATTTAATTTAAAAATAACTGAAAACACTTTGTTTGGAATTTAATATTAGCATACAGTTTGCAACCCAAGATTGCGGTACTCTGTCCATGCATATGAGCCTTCAGGTAAAACAGGCTATAATGAAAAGCTGTTCTCATTAAAGTTGATCAAGTAACTAATTTTTGATAACTTAAAAAATTAAACTGTTTCCCATGCTCGGGGAATATCTATGAAAACATCAGCAGCCTCTTAAATTTACTCAAACTTTGAAACCACTGTTCCATGATATATGCAAAACTCTACAGATTAAACATAAATGGTAATTTATGTTTAATCTGTATGTTAATCTACAGATTAAACATAAATGGTAATTTTCTACAAGTATTTCTTTTCAGGTCCTGTAGGTCACTCTTGAATGGACCTGCTAATGTGAGGCAACGCCTCCATTCCCAGAGTGGATGGTCTTAAATAAAGTCTTTAAAATTGTGGTTCATAAACACACCAGACTTTAGGAAAAAAAAAAAGACAATATTAAAAAAAAAAAAAAAATCAATAAAACCCACAAAGTAGTAATTGCACAGGCCAAACATTTCTAGCAGTATTTTTCTAACTTCTCTCTCTCTCTCTCCTTACTTTTCATTTTCTAGCATAAGCAAGCTGGAGAACATAAATTAATGCCAGTTTACCGAAAGCATACTTGATTGTGTTGCAAATGGCCCTAAGATGTTGCTGACAACAACAACAATGTTAAACAATACTGACAATACACATTGAAAGCATGTGTTCTCCAACCAGCTGACACAACTTTTATACAGACTGGAATCAAAGAGCATAGCGGATTCTGATTACAGAAGCTAAATTAAGAAAAGAGGAAAAAGAAAAAGGAAACAAAGAAAATACAAAAGTAGTTTGGCTAAATGTTTTAAGAAATAAGAAATGTTAAAAAAAAAAAAAAAAAAAGGTAGGTTTTTTTTCCCTGAATACATAAAAGATTTGTTAATGGTACTAAGACACAATTTGACTGTATGGCACATTACAAAGATGCCTGAAAACACCTCAGAGTGTCAGGATAAACTGCCACATTCAGGCAGGTTCCATGTTCTGAAAATCCTGTTGGAACTGAACTAAGTCAACTTCAGCTAATTTATGTTTGTTTGCTTACAAAGATAACATACAATGTGTCTTGCTCACCTGGAAGTCAGGGGGCTAATATATGGAATGAAAACAGTAATCCAGGTTTTAAAGAAAAATATCCAATACAGCCGGGAAAGTGTTTGAGGATTTAGTTTAAAAAACCAAACAACAACATCAACAAACAAACACCCACAACTGAAAACATTTCATGTCTCTAAGAGAATCAAGAGCAGGTACAAGCAAAAGGAAAGAAAGAGTTTAGTCTCTTTTCTTAATGTCTTGTAGTCCTCAAGATATCCCGTATTCAAACATCCCCTTTCACATAAGCAAAAAAGAAGAGTAAAGAATCAGACATATAAGGAGGAAGGCAATTCTTCAGTTATTTGTTAGTCAGAACAGAGGACTACTCTTAGCCTGTAAGAGCAGTCATATGGCAGTGTAGGATGAAGCCAGTGAAAAAAATGAAGCTGGCCTGTCGTTTAGGAGAGGAGGCATTTTTGGCAGCCAGCGCAGCCCGCTGAAGAGCTGAATCACCCACTTGAACTGCCGAACTCTCTGCTGACAGCAAATGGGGACTGGGGCCAATATGCTCCTAAATTACTTGCCTCGGTTTAGCTAAAATTAGGAAAGGGGAATTGAGGCTACATCCAGGATGGAAGAAGACTGTTGCAGTCTTTTGGGTAGGAAACCTGGCCTTGCATGACACAAAATGATGGCAGCAATCCTTTCCTGGTTGCTGAAATATTCCATGCAGATGAAGTCAAATCTCTTCACAAGAAGGGAACAGCATGAAGCACTGCACAAACACATTTGATAGTTATGTCCATTCCCTCAGTCAGCACAAAAAGGACCGAGGCCACTGAAAAAAAGTCTGTGCTGGAGAAACCAAGGAGGTGATCACCCAGATGAGGCATTAATACTGCCAATGGTCCAAATTCAGCTCTAGTGGGTGTGTCCAGGCAATATCAATGTCATCAATATCCACCCACACGGCAGGGGCTGCCAGTGCCTCTTGGCATTTATGCAGCCTGGTGAGGGCAGAATTGGGGCCCATTGCTCAAAAAGATGAGCTCTGACAGCAAAGGGATTTCTCTTCCAGTGCGCAAGCAATGGGACGTGCAGCACAAGTCCTTCAAAATGAAAATGTCTGAGAATGAAAAGGGGAAGGCGAAGGTGGTAACGATGGAAAGGGATGCACCAGGGGCCGAGCTGCTATAGGAGCACTGCTGCCTCTCCCAGGGCGAGGCTCTGCCGCGGGAAGGTGCCAGTGGGATGGGTGGCAGAGCCTGGCAGAGGCTTTGCTGGCCGGAGGCTACCGGGAGGGGAGGACATGCTGGCCCTCTGCTCGCCAGCCGAGCCCAGGGAGCTCCAGCCATCGTGCTATTCCTCCCCACAGCGAGGAGCTGGTGAGCTGTAGGAGGGCTGCAGGACTGGGCTTACCAGCCCTTCGGCCTCCTAAATGAACCTCTGCAATCTCACTTCAGAGGGATAATGAGGTGGCAGTTCCTATAAGCACCATTTTGAAACTCCAGTTTGTTCATTTGGTTGGCATAGCCCACAGAAATTCTCACTAGCAGCAAAAAAAATTGGTTAGTCTTTCCCATCAGATCCTATTTCACTCCTAAAGTACAAATACAGTCATTTTCCTTTTGAATCTGGCTTATCACTAGAGCCTATCATCATGCATAAAAGATTTTTGATAAAATATGATCTGGCCTGAAGCATACTTTTATTAAAAGTCTTAATCCTATTATATTCACAAGCATTAATAAAACACCAGGTTATAATTAAAAATAAAACATCTCAGCTTTCTCAATATCCCTACAACTGCCACACAGTTCTTTTGTTGTTGTTTTTTGGTTTGTTTCTTTTTTAAACAACTAGAGTTGGTCACAAGCTAGAGATTTTCCATCCCTGCCTTCTTACAGTGATAGCAAGCATTTTTCATTATCATATATATCTTGTCTGAGCTAAACTTTTTAAGTGGAAAAATGAAGAAGTTTTATATTTGTAAACTCAGAAATCAAACAAATTAAAGAAATGCCAAATACTGATTTTTTTTGGAGGGTCACTTAAAACACCTATCTACTCTGGGAAATCTAGACTTCTGGTCTGTTGGGAAGATTAGAGCTGTAGGTTGTTTGGTCCCTTTTCCAGACAGGATCTGCAATAAGATGCTATTGTTGGCCCAAATCTAATGCAAACAATCTCACAAAGAGATGCATAGCTCATTTTGAAAATTCATGTCAAGAATATTTTATGCCACTGACATTACTATTTCTTCGGATTCTTCTTCCCCAAACCAGCTTTTCAATCTTATTTAAAAACTATTGCTGTTCCAAGATGACAGCAGTCTTGTTTCAGTGCAGTACTGCCTCGATCAAGGGAAAGGGGTTAGTATGGATTAAAAGCATACGGTGGACCAGGAACTTCTATATTTTGTATCTTAGGCCCGCCATTCACTGGTCGTAATACATCGCACTTAACCAGAACTGAATCAAGACTATTTCATCATGTTTCAAAGTGCATCTGTAAAGCAAACATAACTACCTCACATTTTACTGGGAAGCTGATATTCTCAGAAGTGACTTGCCCAAGGTTACACAACCATTATTGCCAAAAGTAGGGTTAGCATCAGCCATTCCCATCAGAGAAAATCCGTAGCACTGTATTTCTTTGAAAGCTTGAAGTTCATTCTTCATAAAAAAGGGATGAAATATAATTACTTATGTCTAAGGACTCCTGTGGTCTATAAATAACATTTGTACATTGCTAAGTAAGAGTAAGCCTTATTAAAGGTAGTAGTGTTCTTTCTGAAATGTCAGCTGCAAAGTATGAAGCCAGAGGACATAAAACACCAGTCTTTGTGGGTATGGATGTTGCTAGTCTAGGAGAGCTTTTTGCATTTAAGAAACATTCAATATTGGAAAAATATTTTATAGAAAGAAAAGTTCAGATTATTTTACAAAGACATTTAATTTTCTGTAACTTTTCACAGATGAAAAAGTGTGCAAACTTTTTTCAAAATTTGCTTTCAGGCAAATGCCATTTGGTTTCCAACATTTCACCTCTTGTACACCAACTATTAGCCAATACTGCCATATTAAACCTTTCTGTACATTTGATGCTATTTGCAGCATTTTGCCTAGTCTTTTAGACTAAACCTATGCTTTAAATATAAATGTGTGTATGGCTGCCATAAGAAGACGACAAGAAACAACGTTTCTTTTGCTGAACGATTCACACATATGGACAGACTCATTCTAGGGGTTTGCTGTGAGACTCTCCACTTTCATTACTCTCTGGGCTTCTTGGTAGTCACAAGTCCAATTTTATCAGTGTTTCAGAAAGGTGCAGATGAAATACTTTTTGCGTTGCTTACACCGTACAGGATCATACTGAAATGACAATAAAAAATAATTTCTCTTCTGTCAACCGCACTGAGGAAAACCAATACACTGACAAAGACAAGCAAAAACATGAAAGGAGCATGTGTGCATTTCTAAATACTGTTGTTTCTTCTGCAGAAATTTTTTTAACTAATAAATGCAATAAAATACTTGTTCAAATATTTCCTGACAGCTATTTCTTGCATTTCATAACTGTTTGAGTTCTAAAATGTATGTTTCAAACTGTACAGCATTCCACAGGTGCTAATATCAAATTAAAAATAATAGAAGCTCTTTTTGTGTTAATCTTTTACAAATTGACACAGCTGAAGCACAAGAGAACAGCACACATCCTTCTAGGCCGTTCTTGTGTTACAGTATGCCTACTATTTGGAGCTTTTCCTAAAGCACTTTGAGAAGTTTTTTTAATTACTCCATGCTGGCTCCCTCCACACAGTCAGCATTTGCAGAGCAGCAAAGGAGCAGCAGGGCTCTTAAAAACCACTCAACTGAATCCCAGCTGGAAACCTGAACACCCCATCTTTTGCTAAGCCTATTTTGCTGGGCAACAATTCTGCCAATATAATTACCTATTTTCTTGTGTGTTGACACAAAAGGCATTTTCAGACATAGTGTGAAGTGTTACAAAGCAGCATAAATTTCTTCAGAACAATCATAGGCTAGATTAAAGGAGATTGATACTAAGGATGTTTTATGAAATTTCACTCTTAAGCTCATACATAGTCCGTGATTCTACAGTAGGAAAAATAAAGAAAAAAAAAAAATTCTGTCACCAGTTCCTAAAACTACTACTCCATTTACTAAAATTCTACAGCCTTAACAGAAAACTGAACATTTTTATACACATAAATTTTTGTGGACCTCACAAGGATGCAATAATATAACAGCAAAGGCATCAGAAGAGATTTATATTGAAGTCTTATGAATCATTGACTTTCCAACTACAGGTAGGAACCACAGCAATCAACATTCTTCTAAGCAGCCGAATAACATTGTTCTAGTTTGGAAGAGAGAATTTTTAGATAATGCTCCACTGTAAGTTTTATTGCCAGTCCTAATAGCAGTAATGCATCACTTCTGCAATGAGTAGATGCTATCAAGAGATCATGGCAGTACTTTATAAAGCATACTATAAACATGTAGTGGGGAAAAAAAAATTCCTGCAGGCAAAGCTTTGGAGATGAGATGCACATATGGGAATTCAGCAATTTGACTAAGGTGACAGGTCAGTGGCAAAGTCAGGAACACAGAAGAGATTTTTTTCTGTCCCAAATGGCCTACCAGTGACAAGACAGAAGTATAAAGACCATTTTAATTGGAAAACATACTATGAATCATACCAGACTGGATTTCATTAAATCTGACTCCCTTATTGCTTCAAGCACATCTAAATTTGGAACCATATACAGCAGAACCAGTCATCCCATCATTTTCTTTCTTCTGTTTGCTCATTTTCTGTGGAGAAGTGGCATTAGTGTTACATCTTCTCTCAAACGATAATCTCTTGCTGCCAGTCTCTGGGACACTTGTCTGTGTCTGGTTTGGGTCAGGAGACTTTGCTAGGTACAAGCACGGGAAGCTCTGTGCCTCTCTAGCTGATGAATACCGGGAGCTTATCTATTAATGGCATTAAACTTCTGCACAAAATATCTCATCGCTGCTATTATGCTTTGAGTGGTGCCAAAAGCTTATGGGTTGTGATTGATCCAGCCCCAGCACAGAGGCACAAACCTGAGAGTCCTATCTGCTTTTCTCTCTCACCTTCCAGGGACACATGGCTTTTCTTTTAGAAAAGTTTATTGCTATTTTTACTGAGATCTCTGTTAGCAAAAAGAACAAGCATCACACTTTGGAACAATGCCAAATAACCATCATGAAGATACTTTCACATGTTCAAGCCATTCAGCTTAACTGCTTTTAATATTAGAAACAAATCCTACAAAAAGCAGCAAAAAGGTGGCACAAAACATAAACAGACGATCCACACTTAACAACAATGTATGGTAAGTGCCTGGAATTCATCATCCACCTGTTGGGTGGGTCATGAGAAAAGATTTATGTCCAAATAGCCATAACATCTAGCGAGCGAGATGCAGAAAGACTATCTCTCTTTGCTGGGAAATCTGATCTTTACCAGAACAGATTCTAGTAATGAATGCAGTTTGGGTAAATTTAATGGTCTATTACTTTTGAATTTGTCATGTTCCTACATGTTTTGTGGTGTTTTTTTTTTTTCTTTATATTTGATACAAGCAGCACAGTATAAATATAACTGGCAGAATGTGTCATCCCTTGTTTTCTTTTCCATTCAGCTGACGTGCTAATTTTGTGTAACACAAGAAATGAACAGCGCTTTCCAGATGTATGAAATTTGGTTTTAACGACCAAGTAAGGCAGGACTTTTTTTTTATGGGATCACAGTTTCCTCAATTAAATTTTAAGAGAATTCAGCTTTGGAAACACTGAGTGCTGTATTTTACAGTTCTCTGTGGGGTAAAAAAAGTGAGGTGGAAGGATGTATGCCTACTTTCAAAGTACAGAGAGTTAACAAAGCATTACTTTAAATTCAGCGATTTTAAAGTCAGTTGTTTGTGAGTAAATATGCTTCTTGTAATAAACTTCAAATGGTCAGTGCTGCTATGATAATCTTGCAATTACTGCACTACTACAAAGATTAAGCCAATCTTTAATCTAACAGACAAAAAAGGAAATACTTCCCTCTTTTCTGGCTGAGAGAGACAAGTTTTCAAAATACAATCCTACCGAAAAACTCAAAATGATGGTGGTAGACTCTGTACTGAAGCTGCACTGCCACACAGGTTGTAAAACCTCTACAAGAAGTGGGAGTCCAGCAAGCTTGGGATGACTGTAACTGCATGGTGGACTAAATTAATCAAATTTGTCTTATAAGCATGCTTGGGCCTTCTACTAGCTGTAATGAGTGCTGTCATTTTAAGAAGAGATCTTGCTGATTTTCCCAAAGACAATAGATCTACTGGAACTTTCTCAGGGAGAGGTGGAGGGGGGCGGGGGGATGTGGGTGGGTGTGCATGCACACATGTGTGTGCATACATACATGTTTATGTGTCTGGCCACAAAGATACAGAGTAGAAATCTGGATCTATATAATGTCAAGTAAAGAAAAAAAAGGAAGTTACAAAGCTGTCGATACAGACTTCCTTGCAGAATGAAGGGAACCAGAAATGCTCAAAGGGTTCAAAGAATTAAAGAAGTTAAATTCCCAAGGTTACTTCTGGATTAAAATTGCATTGAAAGCATCTTCTAGAGCCTATTTTGGCTCCGACAAAAGCTTGTTAGCTGCTCTTCTGGCTTTTTGTTAAGTCAGTTATGAAAAAATATGCATGCAAGGTTTTTTTGAGTCAGGCAACAATTTCTTGATTTAACCATCCCCATTGAACACATTCAGTCATCAGTTGAGACTTGGGACACTGGCACTGACACCATTTTGTAACCATAGAAAATGGCAAAACCTAAGTGATGCCACCTTTAAATTGACCAATTTCATAGTTAATTATTCTTGCAGAAGAGCATGGGAGAAATGTGACAACCTGAGAGAGACTCTGACTGCCTATTCAGAACCAGCTCAAGAAAATGTTTACATTTAAGCTCCATGGAAGCAACAGAATTTACTAATGATACAAAATCATTCAGCGTGGGGAAAATGACAGCTGTCGTAGAAGAGTCATGGGGAGGATTTCACGATATTGAGTGACTGAGCAACAAAACTGATGGATTAAGTTCAACATCAGCAAATGCAGCCAGAGAAAAGTTGTCCTAACTACCTACACACTGGGGGGCACACAATTAACCACCACCGCTCAGGAAACAGAACTGAGAATTGTTACAGTCAATTTGAGAACATCAGCTCAGTGTTCAGCCATTGACAGAAAGGGCAAACACAATGTTAGACTTCTTCCTTCCCCCTTTTTCTTTCTATATAAGAAATATTTTTTTTACCACTACAAAGCCACAGTAAGCCTGTGCCTTCAAGACTCTGCATAGTTCCAGTTATCCCACCTCAAAAGGATACAGCTATATATCCTTTTACACATATCCTATATATCCTTTTATGCCTCTTCTACACAGAGAGATATAAAAATGGCAATAAGTATGTTAAGGATGTGGGATAGCTGGAATACTAGGACAGGCTAAATACATTAAGGTCCTTTAATGTGGGTACTAGATAGCTGTGGGTGGTATGATTAAAGTCAATAAAATCATGAACAGCCTGTAAAAGAAGGAGGAAATTTGTTTTTTACCCAGTCTTCGGGTCACTGTGGAGGAACAGGGCATTAAATTAAATAAAATATCAGATAGCAGGGTTGAAACAGAAATATACTTTCTTATATCACGTATATTGGCACAACTACTACCTCGTAGGGACCAAAAGAGTAGTAATCCCTAACACATAAATGTACCGAAGGCCACTATGAGCTAAAACCCAAAGACTCGAAAAATACCTCAGCCACACATTGCTGCAAGTTGGGACAGTATATTTGGGAACTAATCCTCTCAAATTAGTTGCACTTGGAAATACCACTGTATTTGCAGCATGGAAGCAGATACCAGTTGTGTTCCAGTCCTGCTCAGGCTGATAGTGCCAGGTCTCCTCGCAGAGGACTGCATGCTCTGGTAAGCATCAGAGGGGAAAGTGTGCTGAAAACACCTGGTCTGAGTAACAGCACTTAGATTTGGTCACAGAAACATATTTTGCTTTGTAGCTATATCAGTACATCTTCTACTAAGAACACTCTCTAAACTGCAGTTTACAGGTCTATTTTACAAGCCAGCTATCCCTGCATATGTATACCTGTATTGTGTTTTTCTCTCCTACAGCACTTTTAACCTTCAACAGCAATTTCAGTGGCTAAAACAAAATAGAATTGTTTTTTCAGGGTTTTTTCTGCCCTTTTTCTTCAGTGGTTTTTCTACTCTTCTACTAGAAGTCTAGCTTCAGGCTTGAAACCTGCTACCTGACTATGGGGGCCCAGGATGCAGATGGTGAGTAGAAGTCAGCCAAACACCCCGACAGTTGTTCTCACCCAGATCAGGGTTCACGGGCAAAGTGAACAAAGCTCCAGCCTGCTCCTGTGCAGTGCTATCAAATACACACCATCTTCCAACAAACAAAGCTAGTCAATATAACACACAAGTATTTGTATGTTTGCTAATAATAATGCTGATTTTTACTACCTACAACTATAATCATGAATCAACTGATATTTAACAGATGTGTATCCAGATGCTGTGTACGTACTTTCATCTACCAACCTAATTCCCTGTACTCCAACTTCTTAAAAAAAATAGAGAAAAAAAGTACAAGCAAACAGAGCATCACAATTTCTACTGCGCTTTTGGCAACTCCTTAATTTGAATTAGTAATTAGTACATTAAGGTGATGTACCATACACCCAAGAGAATAACTATAAATAGATTAGAAGGCTGACTTTCAAAAGGGCTCAAAATATCTTCTCATAATTAGAAGCCCACCTGATGTCACTGAAATATTGAACTAATTTGCAGACACTGTTATATCTAAAATATATATCACACAGTACCCATACAAAAAAGAGGTTTTTTTTTTTTAAATCACACCCTTCCTCTTAATCACCACCAAAATTTAATCGACCTAGAAACAGCCTAAAGATTTATATCGCTATTTCAAACATGACTCGGTAGTGCAATTCATCTTTTGACAACAGTAGATCAATTAGAAGGCATCAATTCTAATTGGTTGCAAACACTGCTTATTAGCATAAGGCCCCCTGATGCACAGCCTGGAGATTTAAAGTCTAATGGGAAAAAGGTAGAACTGGAAAAAAAGCTTAATGGTGTCTGACTGATCTCATCAGATCTTTGCACACACACACCCCCCCCACACACACAGAGGGACACCCCACCCCCCCAAAAGTAAAGGATCAGTGGAAACACATTTTGTCAGATCTGACAAATGATATGAATTATACATGTCTAGGCTGTTAACGCCTCCGTTCTCACTCCCCAGGCTCAGCAGAGGCTCTGCCCCAGGTCAAACGTCCAGGGCAACCGGGGCTGAGCAGCGGGAGGAAGGTGAGCGCCCGGCTTAGGAAGCGGAGAACACCCACACGTACCTGGGAAAGGAAAGGGGTTAGTTCCCAACCCAGTACACCAAACGCAAGGTGCATTATGTTATTAAACCATGCAGTGCAATTACAATGCAATAAAAGAGTGTTTTCTTCCCAGATAGATCACTATTCTTGTTTGATTTTCCCCCTCTCATTTAAACTGTCTAAATAATTTTTTTTTTCCTGCATGAGCTAGAACAGCTATTTCCTTCTGGGAAAAATTTCCAATGAAGACATCAAACACAATGAAGTCTTTTCAATTGAGTAATTTTTCTCAGCACTGATTTCCCTCTTTCGTCATACCTCTGGCAGAGCCATCTCAAGCAGTGAGATTCACCTGAGAGCTGGAGGGTGGAAAAGCCCTGTCATTGTAAACACATCTGTGCTGCTCTAAGAAATGTATTGAAGTTCAGACTTCTCAGTGACCTCCAAGTTAGTTTGTTTCTGCAAACTGACGTGTTTTCTTCCTTCTCTTTTTTTTTCAATGCTTTTATTGAAATTCCTTTTAAATTCAAATTCCTTTATCTGTTTGGATTTTAATTTACACAATAATACCTCATTCACTATCAAAAAACACAACAAGTTGGGGTTTTTTTCCAGGGGAACTAATGTTGAGCAATGTGAAACCATGGTAACTGTCAACTTCCACAAGGTTGTGCTATAAAGGAACATGAATTGGTGCAACCATCTCATAAACATTTCTGTGGGTTATCACCATAGCAAATCTAACAAAAACACACTTCATCCTATAACTAGATTTTCATTTCAATGAGGGAAACCACTAATCATTTTAACCAACTATTTGTGATCTACAGTCAGCAGTTCCCATAGGAAGTAAATCTGTGCTGAGGGGAAGGAAGGGGAAATGTATCTTTTTCAATGGTTTCTCTTCTAGCAGCATAGGGCAAGGGTTGGCAGCAAAGGGTGAGATTTAGGGGCCCTTGCTGGGACAGGAAACACTGGATAGGAGCAACTATAGGTTTCTTGCAGTGCAAGAATCTACAGAAATGCTAAGCTTTATTGTCCTTTGAGCAAGGGAAAAATCAAAGACCATGGGGGCCAATTAACTACATGGAGTTGATGAAGTAGTAATAAACAGAGAATAAACCCAAGCACAGGAGAGTTGGTGCTAAAAGTCTTTCTGTGAAGATTTCTTAGTTTTTTGTGAAGATTTCCTGTTTTCTTAGATATCCTATAAGGCTTTATAGCAATGGCCAGTGTGATCCTGGCAGGTTTCGCGTTATGTCCCTCCTCCTTACCTAGGATCTAAACCTTCCCTGCTCACCAAACTAGGGGAGTGGATGAGATCAGGACTTCAGTTCCACCAGAGTAACTTGAAATCTGTGCTCTCCTATATCCAATCTTATAATGCAGCTGGTCCCTTTCAGATGTCAATATTCCCTCTATGACACAGGATTGAAGCCAAACTCCTGAGCCACGAGCTCTAGTCTTCATTCATGCTTAAAAGGGTTCATAAGAAAACATTATAGGTTTTTTGTTCCTCACTACTCCAGCTGATACACCACTCCAGCAGCTCAGTTCTCCGATGGACTGACATGTAATTCCCAGACTAAATTTACCACTATGCAGTTTATACCCACTTCTATGCCTTTGCCAACAATCTTTTCCATTTAAATAACTCTTCTCCCTCTATGGCAAGGTATTTATAGTGAGCAATCACAGCTCCTCTATGCCTTCATTCTATTATGCTAACTCAGCCATACTCTTTCGGCTTCCTTTCCTAAGGCAGCCTCTCCCATCCTGTTCTCACCTCTCAGCTTGAATTCAGCCAGAGCTCAACTGCTGGCTTGTCTTGGCATTGATTTATGCTGTGTGACCATATCTTATAAATGCCTCCCTTTACTATCTTCTCTTGCTTCCCTTGCACAGACAAACATTGCCAAGTTTATCTACACATCACCAGGCTTCATTACAGACAACTGGAGCTCTAATGTACAATGCCTTCCTACCAGCTTCACCTTGATTTTACTCTCCTGAGCAGTGTCTACTGCTCTGTCATGTTTCTGCTCTATTATATCCACTTTCACGTAACACCAGTTGTTCAGAACCCTCCCTGTTCTGTTGCCCAGGCATTGCATATAGGCAGTTCATTTGTACCTTTCCCTAGCTGGGTTAGGCACTGACCTCCTATTAATTATATCACTTCCTCTAACTGCAGCATTCAGCTGTCTTAATATCAGTTGTGTGTATTCACATGTGCATATGCTTATGCATATGTACCGATAACAACTAATAAATTAGACACAGTTTTTTACTACAGATGAACATGAATGGGGTGTTTAAATCCTATTTCTAAGACAAACTTTTACCTAATGTGCCAGCCCTGACACCTCCAGTTTGTTTCATCAGATGACACAGGTTGATTTGTAAAAAATAGTAAAATATCAGTAATGACACATTATTGATCCACCAAGAGAGTTTATGGGCTTTCTGTTTGTTTGTGTTATATTAGTTTTATCCACCAAGTTATCTCTACAGAAAGATCACAAAGCATTTTCATCGTATTTCACAAAATCAATGTGGCAGCAAGAAAAGTGGGGACAATGAAAAAGCAGACTGTGGTATCTGTAGAATCCAATGCTGGTTAAGAAAACAACAGCGAAAAACTGTTGAGGATACAGCCTTTTAAGATCAGACCTTCAGAATTCAGCCCAGCAAATACTGGCACTGTGTCAGCCATATACTTTCACCCAAAAGATGATTATTCCAGCCCACATGAGAACGTGGTCACTGACTCCACCTGTTGTTTTAAAACCCTAATGCTTCAAATGTGGAATTTAATCTGGAGCTCTGGTACCAACCTGCACAATCCTGGCCCCAGGTCTGGAAAAAGTACTGAACAATTCAACACCATTCCCATAAGCTGCAAGAAACACAAAGAAAGAGTTGCTGCTGCTTAGAAGAAATCTAACCTTCCCTAACAAAGCTTACAATGGGAGTAGAGAGAACTCCAGACAACCACTGTTAACCAACAGGCATTCACAACAGCACTGGTGAATTTTCAGTTAATTACAGCAAAGTAAAAACTTTTCAAGCAAATTTGTTGTGTCCTGTGTGCATGCTGGAAGGAGGGCTGGAAAAGGGAAGACACACGCTTTACTGTTCTTGTCAGCCTATCAGTCCAAAGGTATAATTTGATCTAAAAAGCACCCTTGTCCCTTTTTTCCAAGTCACTTGCTTTTTCCATTGTAATCTACATTTTGTTTTTTCATTATTTAATTGATCAAAACTGTGACTTCCTTCTAAAAATGTTTTGATATTTTGGGGCTGTAAGTTAGGGTATGGCAATATGAATATATTCAGCTATGTTTGTTCTCCCCCAATAAATTGTTCAACAGGTCTCATAACTTCTTTTGATAGTGACTTGACCAAAAATGTCTTGCAGTTTATTGCATAAATTCTGATGTATTCAGGGCCAAGAAATAAAAGGTATTCACCAGACTCAGATTTCTTACAAGATAACAATAATGTTTATGAACAGTGGCAGGCAATTTGGAAGCTACCATTGTGGGACCAAAGTCAAAACAGAATCCTGAAAAGATTTAGAACTGTGACTCAAAGGTTTATGATGAATGAGTTGCAAAGGAAGAAAAAACTGATTATACCATTTTTTTCCAATTAGAGAGTGCCTAAATAAGTTAAAGTAAAAATGTAGAGTCTGAGTTTAATTTCTGAACCACTTAATGTCTAGTTATTGAAATGAAGCATTCTATGTCATTAGTTTGTAGTGAAGCACAAATTTTTGAATACTTGGTAGAAAGGATAATAAAACATCTGTCAAAACAAACAGGCTACTACATAACAGAAATCACATATGAAAAACAATAAAATTTTCTGCTGGTATGAGATGGTGCAGTTCCACTGATGCAGATGCTGCAGAAGCTAAAGTGACAGAGACCGTGATGGACAGTTGCTCCCAAAAACCTGTAGTTCAGGAATGTTATGGGGAGCCTTCGACAAAAGCTGTGTAATTTACACCAGATCAAGCTTGTGTTGAAAACTCAGTGTTACTTAACATATCTTGTTGCAAATAAGGTAATGAAAGTAAGTTCCAACAAAGTCTTTGGACAAACTGAAGATTTATAACGTGCAATATAATGGGGTTTTGACTCTTACATAAAACTACCCTACTTTTCAGGCATTCTTGACCATATCTTCTTTCTCTGCCCACACGCCTGACATCCTGAGTATAGAAATATTTTCCCACTTCACTGATGAATGCTTCTAAGACTCATAAATGTCCAGTAGACACACACAAATCAACTCCCATACATACATGAAGATCAAACATGAAGCACAGGCACATGCTCTGAAGGCAAAAATCCCCATGCACAATCTGTCTGGTGCACAGGAACATGCTATATTTACTGTGCATAAATACATCATGAGCAGAGCACATATACACCAGGTCCAGTATACCCTGGACCTAACACAGGGTGACTTATCTCTCTATAGGCACTTCTGCTTACACACTGTTATAATCAATAAAACTAAGTGTGGCACCCTTGTGACCCTCTTCCCTAGGGATCCCAGTGGAGATACATTTGTTAACTTCATTGAATTGAGTTTTTCAACACTGGGAGTATGTTCTGCTACACAAAACAGGGCTGTTTATCAAAGATGTGTCTTCCACCTTTCAGTAATAAAATAAAAAAGGTCAAAGGCTGCCAGAAAGACCATTACCCCAAATATTTTTCAGCATTTTTTCATATCCAATTATCATTTACTAGTTAATTACTGAGAAGAAGAATGATGCCACTCACTTTAACAAATGATCATTTTATTTTTTTTGTTCTGGTACAGTGACTGGCATGAATCTAAAATAATTTAAATCAAAATCCCTTTAAATTCAAAATTAGGGTTTACAGCAAACGTTGGGATGTAATGGCCTTTCACCTAAAAAGGGCCTGCAGTTACATATTATAGGGCCAATGACCATCTATATCTTGCTTTTGCATGGCATTTTGTTGATAATTTAAGATATTTTTTAATATGTGACCACTAAAGGAGCCTTAATAAACTCTGTAATACTCTAAAAGGTTTGTCTCCATGATTTAAATAAAGTTTTTTAAATACCAGTAGCATAACATATTAAAATGACACAGCACTAATTGAAAGGGATGATCAAAAGACACTTCATGCTGCAGTTAGAATCACTTAGAACTTGCTCTATAACTAAAAGCTGTGTTAAGTGTGTTAGTTTAAGACAGCAGTTTTTCCCAAGGAAATCCACACACTGATGGGCTCCTAGAATGGCAAATTCTTATCCGCCACTTCAGTTATGCACAACATTGCCTAAACTGTTATTTCATAAGATATTATACATCCCTCAGGCAACCTTAAAGAGAAAACTTAAAACAAGTTGATCTTTAAGTGTCCAAATAACCCATTAGCTTCTACAAGCTCCTCACAAGATCTTTAGTAGATTGCACTTTTCTGGCAACAATGTCAGCTTAAGGAGCCATTGACCATTCTTTCCCTTTTCCAAATTATTTGTTCTTGCCTACAGTTTCCCTTAGTTGTATCATTACAATTGCTCGCAGAGCCGTGTTGTGTATTGGGGTGTGTTTTGACATAACTCAGCCGATACCTCACTGCAGCCAGAAAACATGGTCCTCCTCCCTCCTGCATGCACTCTCACTGCCTCCCTTGCTTCCCTAATTTTCCACCTGATCTGAATCAACACATTGTGCAATGACAGAACTAATACATCTGAAACCAAGGTGAAAGAGGGCAGGAACCTATAGGCAAGTGCAGGCGGGGGGAGTGGTACTACCCTTCTTTTGGTGGCAGGTAACCATTAGATCAGTAAAGCTGTTGAACTTCACCCTCAGACCAGTGGATAGATGTGGATTAACATGTTGCTTTAGTTTGGAGTCAGATAGAACTATAGGCTGTGCACAGGTTTAAACATTTTGCTGAGCTGAAATCCAGATTTCCATCAACAACTATGTCAATGCTCAAGTCATGGGCATAATGTTTTGAATAGCAGTGCCTAATCTTGTGTCTATTAAGAAAGTATCTTGCAGAGAGTCATGGCCTTTAGTTTCAATAGCAGGGTATTATCAGCATTGCATAATCAAAGTTCTGTTTTCATTGTTAAAAGCTAACAATGACATTTCACACTCCTACTCCATCTTATAATGTTACCTGAATTACTTGAAATCCTTTATCCTGTATGAATGTGCTGCTAGCATCATCTAGCATTATTGACACAAATACTATTATTTGGAGGAACAACTTATGATTCATCACTATTAATTCTGCCACATAAAAAAGCTGTAAAAATGATTATTAATACAATGTGAGCAATTTGATTAATTAAAAAGCACTGATTTACACATCATAGAATGTTCTGTAAATACTTAGAAACCACACACACACAAATTATTTTTATAGAAACTGAATACAGTTTTATTTTTAAGCTGGATCAAGTCCTATTACCTAATGCAGGCCCTTATATAGAGAACTTCTATTGACTCTGTAAATAATTCACATCAGTCTGTGAGGATGCAACTCAAAAACATCTTCCTATTAGAAAGGAACTTTGTTACGTTCCAAGTCTGCTTGCAATCAGCAGTTCTTTGTAGGCAATAAGATGGTTTAGGTCCTTTGCCAAATCTCAATGTGTGGCCATTCCATAAAATTGACTAAATCAATGCACTTTGAATTCTCAAGATAGTTCATTTTTCCAAAGAACTTCCCTGATTCAGATATATGTATTTAATTCAATATAGAATGTAAAAAATACGCATTACATTAGTTTCTATTTTTCTTCATTTTTACATCTACTCAATTCAATTCATATTTAACTTCTTACTATGTAAGCATCAGTTTTGCTCAGTGCTAATTCCACCACAAATTGTGAAAGGCTACAGAACGTTTAACTCACTGCTTCAATTCAAGTAACACCCAGCAACATGTGTATTCTAGTGGTTGATAAGTGACTTTGTAAGTGCTCACCTAGTATTATTTATCACCATTATCTTGCAATTGCAGAAGACTTTTCATAAGTTTTCTGAGTGATCTCAGTCTCTGTCAATGTGTTTCAAAGTTGTGGGTATCTTGTAAGTTATTTGAGCACTAACATTATGCCAGACAACTTGTAATGCAGGCTGTTCATCCAAGTTGTATGCTGTTGCTTGTGCTCCTCGTAACCTTTAAGAAACAAGTGTAACGGCTAGCAAACAAGAAATACAAATGTTCCCAAACACACACACACTTGCCTGTTTATGCACTCCAGTGCTTGTAAAATCAGAACTCCCCAAGGCTGAATCAGTCAGCACAAACAGCTGCTCCAATTGTTTTTCAGCACTTGAGCAGCTGTAGTTTTCTTCATGTCAGCCCTGGTGGGCTGATCACCACATAAGTGACCCCACAGGCAACAACCGCCTGAGAGAAAGAAACTGTATGGCAACAGGGAATGCTGTAAGGAAGGCCACTTAGGGATCAGACTGGGAAAGTTTCCATAGTTTTGTGGATCAGCAAACAACCGGGAACATTTCATAAACCAAGCTCTTTGGTGACAGAGAAAGCACATCTGATTTAGTGCCCATCCACTGAAACAGGCTAAAAGTTGTAATCTTTCAGAGGAAGTGCCTTTGCACCTAGCAAGGAAATTCAGGTGTAAATAAACATAACCTGTCTCACCTTCTCTTCTACCTATTTTCAATAATGTTGCTACTTTCTCCACTTTTTCACTCCTTACTGTTTTATTTTTTTTTTTTTCCTGACCTGTGCAATTCATCACACAATAGGCAATGCCTGCATTTTGGGCACACAAGCAGTAAAAGTTGATGGACATGGCTTGAGACATGGATGCAGTGTGCCTCACAGCAAGCACCGTGATCCACTGGGGGCTCAGAGAAGCTTAGTACCATTTTCTCTAAAGTTTGGGTAAGTGCCATGGAAAAAAACACACAGTAGTTCTCAGTCCAATCTGTTTCCAGCCCATTCCATCTCACCATACATTCTGATGAAAAAGTCATGGGCAGATGCCCAAATATGATTTAAAATTAAAATAAACAATACTGAATGTTAGATGACCCCCCCCCCCCCAAGTTTTTGCTGTGTTACCCAAAGAATAATATAGAGCTAAGCTAAAGCAACAGACTAGGAACCAGCAGAGAGATGTGCAGACATTCAGCACAACTTTGGATGCATTGGTTAAAACTGTATCTTGGTTATCAGTCTCTGGACAATGGCTTTATCTTGGCTTCTCCATGTAGAACATAAATGATTTACAGGTGCAACTGTCCCTTGTTCTACACACACTCACCAACTAGGACAGCTAATCTTGCTTTGGCCATTAAGAACTATTAACATCGGAGCATGGTAACAAGAAATTCAGTAAAAAAGTTGGCTTTTTACAACTACGTCGCAGAGTTCAAACTGTATGGAAGCACCTAAATACTCTACAAGAACAGCTGGTGTTCCCAATCTTACCAGCTCCAAAAGCAATAGTGAAAATAAGGAAACAATACAAAACAATCCTTATTCCAGAATGTTTGTTGATACATGCTATTTTGCACAATGCTAATAAGTCTACCCTACTACCCTAATAACCCAGTGTTTGAGTTCATGAAGTTTAATTTTCAACCCTAGAGGAGTTATTTTCCCTTAAAGTTTTTGCTGCAAAATACACCTTTAATACAGTCACAACAGCTACCTAAATCAGGAGGGTTTTGTAGAAGACATTTAATACACAGCCCTTCACTTGACATTTTAGAGCATACTATTGTATTTTGGAATCTATTGGAAAGGCTTTCTACACATGACTCATTGCTGATAAAAGAATAAGAAAGGAACTCGAGAGAATACTTTATTAAATGAAGTTCCAAGAATTAAAAAGGAAAGGATTAAAACATGGCTATAGCCCAGTGCAGTTTGTAATTAAACCTGAATTCTCAATTGCAAAAGCCTGCTTATTGAATGTTAAAAAAAAAAAAAATATCACTTGAGTCCTTTACCTTGAGGAAGAAAAGTAAGAGACAGACTAGCTCTACAGAATCAGCCAGAAAGCATTTTTTTCCCAGTGGTTTTGATCAGCACAAGCTACATTAGTTCCACACAGCTTAAGTTAGTCCAGTAGGAAGTTTTCAAAATTTACCTCCATCAGAGAACTCTGCATTTTTATATACCCAACTATGGTGCTAGCAAGGGAGAGGCAGCACTGGCCAGTGTGTACCAGGCAGTGATACCTGGTACACCACCAGCACAGGTGATATATTTTGAACATGCCAGGCATAAACACTCGTCCCATAAACCCTTCACCTCAGGAATGCTCTTTGCTGAATCCTCAGCTGGAAGGGGTTCAGGAGGAGCTGGGTTTGGGACCATCAGAAATATGGTGGTTTCTCAAAGGAATGCAGAACTTTCACTTGAAAAGCACCCTACCCTGTGACTGACAAATGCCTTTATGGCAGGATGGGAGGCAGTCCCCTTCCCCAAAGCAGTCAGACTTTATCGGGAGTCACACAAAACTGAGACAGAATCTACATCTTAAGCTTAGAAAGATTAATATTTGCAAAGAATTTCATTAACAGAAGAATTCATTCCTCCAGGTAAGAGATGGCTTTGCTGTACCTGTAGCATGGATTGTTTTAACTCAATGTTTCAGAAGGGCTGTGCTTCTGGAATTATTGCACTAGAACACACACATCCCTAAGCATAAGAGCATTCCTTCCCCTCCAAAAAGTCTGTTTTGCTCCAACTCTGCCTTTATGACACCAATGACAGCAGTAACACAGCTCACAACTTTGCAGAGTCCCCAGAGTTCACATATACTTTGCAGTAGGACTACTATTCAACTTCTTAACCCCAACCCATCAACAACAGGAGATTACTGCCATTTCACAGCAACTTTACTTTGGCGGTTATCAAAACCCCCTTCAGGTTCCCTAAGACCTGACACCTTGGCTTCAAACTCTGAACTCAGGGTTTAGGAAGCAAGATGACACTTTGACCCATGCCCTGTGTTTCCACTGATGTGGGGTCAGATCCAGCTCTTTGTTGTACATTTAAACCATCCTCCAAAGGACATCAGAAAGGTACAACTTGGCCTAATAAACTCTCGGAGGGATTTCTGGAACTGAGTCCTCACCACCCAAACCATGAAGATGTTCCAATGGGCTGCTAGGTAGCATTACACTATAGCACAGCAAAAGATTTGCTCTTGTCCATGATCTGCAGTATCTCTTAATTTGCATATGAATCTCTGAATTACAACTTCTCCTTTATTCTCTTCTTCTTGTAGTTAAGTTCTTGCTTACAATAACAAGGTTTATAATGTGCACACAAACATTTGGGGTAAGCTGTCTGCCACCACACAGAGAAGACCTCAATCCTTTCTCCTTGCAGACAAGCTGCAAATAAACTTCCCCAGACAACCACCTGATCTTACCTTAAATAAGACCAAGCAAGGTGTCTGAGGTTACCCAGGGGACACCAGCTATGCCAGGGAAACAGACATGCTTCAGTGTCTGTTGTACGTAACCTAACTTTTCTAAAATTATCTCTGCCACGAGTAATACCACACAGAGGTATCCATTCCCCTATTTGTTTTTAGCACATTCCTGGGTTGAGCTGCCACACAAGCATTCCTACCTAGCAGTCTTCCCCCAGGGATGTGGCTATAGGAAGCAATAAATTATTATGGATCAGATCTGTCACTAGTTTAAAGTGGCACAGTTCTATCAAAATTACAACAGCTTAAAGTATGCCTTAGTCTTGTATTCCAGATATTGCAAATACAGCAAAAGAAAATATGTGACTGGAGCAGCAGTAACTCCAGTTGTTTCTCTCTTTTACTTTTGACTCTGTAACAGGCTTTGGTGGCATCCCTTCTCCCTCACCCTGGTAAGAGGTTGAGAAGATTAAAAAAAATGCTGGAGAAACCATGGCAATGTGCTACATCACACTAATTGTGCTTGACTGTCCTGCCTTTGCAAAAATGGAAAACATGACTGCAGTTGTTTTTGTTTTGGCCCCAGGTGCCTTTGCAGCAGTGAATCGTTTATCATCTTGCTCTACCCTAAGGCATTTTCCAATTAGCTAATAAAGACTCCACTATCATGAATCAACCACAGATATTTAAGAATCTACAAGGTCTGCTGGTTTTCCTTAGCGAAATTGAATTTCCTGATGCATACCCAAAATGCCAATTGAAATTTTTTAGTATTTCAGGTATAATATTTTAAATGCATTTCCTCAGCATAAGCCTGCTAATCTTGATTGTCAAAACTCAAGGCCATCTCTATATTCCTTTTTATTTCTGCAGTCCACCAGGGGAAATTCTGATTTTAGACAGAGGGCCTGCAAGTGTTAATGGTCAACACTGAACGTGGACTTGTATTTTTTTAAGTTAACTTACAAACACATTGTCCCAGGCAGTTTAGTATAAGTCATTTGAAAGGACTCTCACAACTGGTCAAGTCTATACATAATTTTCTTTAAATTTTTACATGTTGAAATAATCGCTTATGCTTTTAATAATTATAACTATTTGCCTTTTTTACATTAAGTTACCACAAACATATTGTTCAAATCATGCCCCAGATTCTTCAGTGGAAATGAACTGCCAAGTCCTGGGCATGAACAGAAATAACAACTGAATATTTACAGATAAACATTAAATGTAAATAAACATATGCATAAATAAATCATTATCTGGACAGTGACCCTGGGAAAATTACCAGGTCATGATCCAGACCACTGCCAGATTATATTACTCACTGTAAGGCTAATTCAGGCTAATTCATAGTAAGCCAAGGGCATCATGAGCTGAGAGGCAAAGCTAACCACTCTGTTAAGTCTTGAATTTTACCAGTTCACTCTCAAATATTTATTTTTCATTTAAAAGTATGCTTTGAAGTGACATTATTTCAATGAGTAAGAAAAAACAAAGTCAAAGGTAGGCCTTTAGCAACATCTATGTATCTTCAGTTAGTGAAGTTTATCAGAGCCTCCTAAACTATCTGCAATATTGGACTCATTTTCATAATGCTAAAAAATACTTCTGCTGATTTTTTTCATTTATCAAACATGCAATTCAATGTTTAAGTATCTGTAGTTTAAGTATCTGTCAAACTCATTTGACATATCCTTTAATTAAAATATATAAAAACTATTTGACAACATTCTGCTCAAAGAATTAAACAATTTTATGATCAGTCTCAAGAATTCTTTCAGACTTAGTAAAACACATATATGGTACCTATGGCCTAGAAAATAAAATCGTTGGGCATTTTGTTGGTTTTCAAATCCAGCTTTGAAAAGGTTTCCTCCTACTCAGATCTGCTTTTCCACAAACAGCATAGCTTTCAAGAGCATTTCAAGTGTTTCTACAATAATCATTGCCAATAAAGACATTGAGATGTTTGCAGACCCTATGCTCCCCTTTCTCTGATCAAATCAAAACTGTAAGTAGGCCTTCCAGGAACACCCCTGCAAACAGAATTATTTCTAAACAAAGAAAAGAAATTACTCATACAGAGAAAAGCAAATTCAGGTCAAGAAGAAGATAAGGGTAAGGAAGAACTGAAAAGGATGTAGTGTTCTCCTCTTTATCATTGTAAGAAATTAATTTACATCTAGTTGATGGAAAATGGTGTTGGCAATATTTTAAAAAGCTGGATATAATTTTAAAATATTTGTATTCATTTTTCTATGTAACACTGAGAGGTAAGCCAGACAATTACTAAGTTGTGAACTACTTGCAGCAATCACTTTGACAAGCTGGGTCCCCCTTCCATTTATTAACTGTTCAGTGTAAAAAAAAAAAAAATGACTAGGTCATTAATAGCTCTTATTTGGTCAATATCTCTGGTAGAACCTTGGGTAAGAAAATATTTTGTCTGAAAATGTAATCATGGTTCATCCTCACCGCTCAACTTAGTTGCCAAGATACCGATCAGTCAGAATAGGGAAGGCTAGCTCAGGTTCAACATATCAGCTAGCCACACAAATCTGACAACATATAACCAAATCTGACAGTATGGCCTTACCTATAACCTGCTTCCCTACTTAACACTGTGCAAACACGAATCACCCAAACCTTTAATTTCCTTGTAAAACAAGTACTGTGTCTGTGCCATGGGTAGAAAATTATGTATAAATCCACCACTCTGTTACGCCTGTGAAGTGATATTCTAGTTGTAATAGTCTCTGCTGGTAATTTGATCATAAGCAATTAAAATAGCATTATATGAAGATAGGGATGTGACAAAATACATTGTGTAGATATCAGGGAGAGGCTTAAGTTATGCACTGCTAGCATAGCGACCTTGTCCCAGGAAGTCATCTTGGCAGAAGTCAGTCACAGAAATTGCCTGAAAGAAAGAGAAGTTATCTACAGGCATATAGGCTCCCAACTCCCAGAAAACCTGACTGCACTGCTTTCTGAACAAAAATTACTTTAACTGCTACAGTTTTCTATTAGGATATGGTCAAAATAAAACCATCCTAGATTTAACTCCACTGTACTTACCTTGTCAAAATTATTCTTCTATAATAAGATAACACAGACATAGACTTGTAGTCTAATCAAAATCTTCCGAAGATTTCCAGTGAACTTTGTGCTTCTTCAAGAGGAAGAAGAAAGAAGGTTGAGATGTCTTGCTCTGAGATTTAATTTTATTAATGAACATTCTTTCTCCACCTCACAGAGCATGAATCAAGTCTAGGATTTCTCTGAGGCCTGGTTCCCTTCTTCCATGCCCAAAGACTCCTACAAGCAACTAGCTAAACTTTTCTCTTCACCTTCATTTTTCCTGAGAGATGCTTCCCTGTGGTCTCTGTTTTTCATAAACATCAAACTTTGCTCCTGAACTCTGCCTCTACTCTCCCTGCTAAGCTGTAATCCATCTGTATCACTTCGCCAGGCAGTGCCTTTTCAGCCAGAGAGAGGCATACCTGCATATGCAGCCCCTTACCTGAAGGACATATTACATATAATACCAACTCTGTAAAAGATAGGGAAAGGTTTTAATATGTATGCAGGAGAATTAAGCCTGTGACTAGTGCATGGCTTAGTCCTGCCACACTTTTTGAGAAGTATAGCTGCAGCTATATTTTAGTATTTCTTCACTCGCATTTGCTTGGTTTGTATCATCTATCCCCATCTATTCCTCTAAGTGACCAAAACAGCATTATCATCACTACCGTTAATTATTCACATCAAAGAAACTTCGTGTCAGTTCTCTGAATAGTCATTTTCCTCTCTAACAAAGAAATATCATCCATTTCTACTGCTCAAGTGATTATGATCTAAAAATATAGTGAGACAGAGAGGTAGGAGAAAAATCAGCAGGAAGATGTCATATCAGATGTGAAATGACTGCATTCAGTACAATAAGTGGCACTTATGGTCACTTATAAGTAATTTTGCTAGCTGTGTTTGTGGCTTTAACAAGTATTGTATCAGTAAGACAAATACTGATCAGCTGTTCAACAGCTGGTTGAAAAGCAAAATTTCTGAACCATAGGAAATTCTTCTCTCTCCCTCACTACATCAATTCAAGTGTGACCCAACCCTCCAATTTTTCCCCAAATTCCATCGTGAGCTGTAGGTCTGCAAAGGGGAGAACACCTTCTCTTTTAAGCCTGCCATAAGACAAGCTTAGGACTCCTTCGTTCTTGCTGTCCACGCTCTGGACCGGCTGGCTGGCTGACTGGCTTTAGTTTGAAGAGACCAGTTGGCTCCTGAGCTGGCAAAACGCAAGCACAGGGCAGTACTTGCTCTGGGGGCTATAGGAACATACCTACCTCAGCCCCTGAGGCTCTGTGAACTTGAGCACACTTGGCCACAGCAATGAGACAGGGATTTGCTCCAGCTGGCACACCAAGATTTTGCAGGATCCTTATAGAGAGGCAGGACGAGAGCCTGTTTCAGTGCAGGCACCCTCTGGGGTTTTGGGCTCCCCGTGCCCCACGCAGCCACTGCAGATCCAGCTGGCTGCTCTGCGGGACCAACCCGTCCCTGGTTGTGGTGCCAGGGCAGCCTGCCTGGCCGCCGGACTGGGAGCAAAGGGCGTACAGACTGGGACAATCCGAGCACAGCACCGCAGCTGTGGATTTGGCTGCGCTCAGTCCATACTATTTCACATGCGGTATATGAGGCTCAGTAAATCAAGACGGTTTGTGTGTTTCTAATTAAAAGCACTGATGATGAGGGGATCTCCCCAGGAGGCAAGGACATCGTTAACACAGCAGGAGCTTAAATTGAAAAACTTCTCAGACTCTGAACATCATCTGCATTTATCTGAACTTTATGCCAGTCCTCTGCTAAAGACTTAGAAAAAAACACCAGAGAACTCTTCTGGCTTCTGGGCTTAAAATAATTTCTCCACGAATCTTTCATAATTAAGGGGAATGCACATTTCATTTATTTATTTTTAGGATACTTCCTAAAACTTCATTAACTGACCTGAGGAAAGCCTCAAAGGAGGAGTTAGTGCTCTCTCCTCTGACCCTGACATCAACGCAGCCAAACAACTTCCCTTCCAGTCCAACTTTCATTAAGGGCAGTTCTACTCACAAACATAAAAACATGCCTCTTGCAGTGACTGCCCCTTCCTCAAAATCTACTTAGTCCCACAAAAATTCCTCCATAATCACATTCCTCCACAGAGGAAGGGACCAAAGCCTTTGTCTCCTTAAACTGCAGCTCGGAGGTTGATGGATTTTGTCCTCATTTAAAGGAGGTGAAGGTGCATGACATTGCTGAAGAAAGCATCAGCTGCACAATCTGCAAGCACTACAGAGTATGGCATATCCACATATTTACTGTGGATCAAATAATATACAGAAATTACTTTGAGGCACTGGCTTAATCCTATGAAATAGAAAATAAGAACGTATTTTGGGCTTTCTAACTACTCTTCTATCAGAGCTTGTATTTTCTTTATTCCCGTAAATCCAGAATAGGGTTCTTTCTGTAGCTGTATGGGAGTATTTGCATTTTAAACTGACAACTTACAGAACGTAAGAGGCCATCTGTTTTAAAAAGCATTCACAACAGAGGTCAGGGAAAGTACACAGCAGACAGGGAAAGCTACAACAAGATGGTTTTATATCAATAATGTGGAGAGATTGTAGAATAAACAATGTATAAATTAAACTACTTCTAAGCGATATTTAACATTTGTCAAACTGTCTTTGTGTCTACTCATCTGATCTGCTTCTTATAGACAAACCTGGCTCTAACTGCAAGACATGGCTCTGAATACTGCTGCAGTCAGCAAACATGCTTAGGTAACATATTTTAATGGGAGGTCAATTCCTGGGATAGAACTAGGCAGCAATAGCTTTTTATTCTGCCAAAAATACCAACATTTCAAAAGTTTACCTGCTCTCTTTTGAGAAAATACAAAACCTTTCACACAGGAGAATAATCTCATTCCACTCTACATACTAACTTATTAGAGCTGAGATTTATACCAAAGCTACCCACATTGGAGCCAAGTACCCTAGCCACAGAGCTACACAACAGCCTCTTTTCTCTTTCCATCAGCAAGTTGTGTTCTGTTGTTTATAGATAAAGCAGGTTCAACAGGAGTGAATGACAAATTCCCGCCCAGTTTAACAGGTTCCTTGAGAATCTAGGTGATTCTTCAGCCTTCCAAGCTAGAATCAAGAGTTTTTTGGGGGGGTTGGTTGGTTGGTTTTGGTTTGTTGTTTTGTTTGGTTTTGTTTTAATTTCTTTTTTCTATTTCGATAAATAAATGTCTTCCAGTGAAAAAAACATTTCAATAAAACAAAAAAGCTTATCACTGACTCCAGCTCTAACTCTGGATTCTACCCTACCTTGCTATATCTATTTGTCCAAGAAGTTGGCTGTGATTGAATATGTTAAGTCATACACATATTTTCTTTTAAGCAACCGCAGGTTTTATCACAGCAACATTTTTATCAAAGTATTCACTTTTGTTTGAAAATGGTAAAATTTCTTACTTAATTTGATAGGCTGTATTAAAACACTGACAGATTCTTAAAGGCCTGCTACAAAGTCCAGAGAATTTAACGCATGTTCTTTCCATTGACCTGGTCATACAGTAGTCTAAAATGCTGTTTTCATTACTGCTGGGACACAAGATTAGTAAAGGAGAATGAGAAAATTCACCCCCAACTAATTTTTTAAAATACATTGTTACTTTTACATTTTTAATTTCTTCTTGAAATACTGCCCAAAAGAGGGTTATGCATACCTGCTGGTATTCTTCTCATAGCTGTCAAGACATCACATTCTAACAATTACACAAAACACTATAATTTGTAGAGCAAATTCTTTTAGATACATCCATCCTGGTAACACAAAGCAATAGTAAGACTTCGTAGGGATTGGTCTGGAAATTTAGAAGTCTCCATATTAAATTGTATACCACTCAGAGAAGTGGTGTACTCTGGGGCAGCACAGACCTTCAATGTTCTGAGAAATGCCAAACCCCAAACATCATATGCTATTCTTTTTCATCCAATAGACCAAGGGACCAGATTTGCAGCTCTACCCTATAGTTTTAGGAGAAAGGATTAGGTGTATCAGTATTAAAAGCATTCTTACTGATATTTCAATTTAACTGATATTATGAAGAATAAATTTTCAGTCCAGTATCTCTAGGCTAAGATAGAATTTTCTTTTTCTTGTTGATACTACTGTGTTACATACCCATTGCAAATGAAAGAAAATGAATTTTGCTTCCCTACAGGAAGAATCACTGCTTAAGACAGACTGAAGGATCAGATAAGAGTTTCTCTTTCTACCCTTTCAGTGGGACTTTGACTGTGACCTTTCCTAATAGGAATGAGTAGAAAGTCACTACATTGGACGCTGTACCAGAAAATAAACTTTATCTTGGATGTTTTCCATGGACTTTAACCACATCTGGATTGTTTTTGTTAGAAGAGTTTCAATGATTGGAACACTACCGTATTATTACTGTACCATTTTAATTGGAAAGTTTCAGTTTTCTGACTAAATAATGGCTGTTCTTTCCGTCTTCTGAAGAAAATAAAGAGGAAAAGTATCATACAAAAGAAAGAGTACCTGACCATCATTCTTTGTTATTACTCTTCAATAAACAACATCCCAAAGCTGCCAAAATAAAAGATACTATGACAGTATCTAATTAGCCCCCATTACACATTGCATCTGCAAAATACTGCCCCATGGAAGCAACCTAAATGTCTGTATGACAAGATTTATTCTTCCATGTATTCTGTTCAAAGTCCTACCCCACAGAATATTTAAATAAAAAGGAGTAAGTCGTTGAGTAGACACCAAATCCACAAGTGTCCACCAAGAAACTTTGAAACCCAGTATTAATTATTTGTATTCAATTCCCTCAACCTGAGAGAAAATGCGTAATGCTCCGATGTTAAAAAGTGGACTTGACAAGTCAAATCCCTATTTGTATTTACAGAAATGTTTTTTAAATATTGACTTGGCCCATCAACACAAATTACCTGAACATATCACAGTAACAATATTAATTAAAAGGGAGAAAGCTTATCATTAGTGTTGCAAGTAAGATGAGAGTGTGATTACTCAAAAGGAGGGCAGTTTCCACCATGCAGGTTGTACTTCGCCATCAGTGGGCATGCAGTCACCATGACTCAGTTCAGAAAACTGTATTCACCATATCAAGATGACTTTTTTAACAGCATACTATGCACGGACACACAAGCCAAAATGGAACTTTAAAACAAAAACCAGAAAACCAAAACTTTGAAGACAGGGACCAAAATATTGGAGGTAGCTTCTCAGCCTTGCCTCAAAGATGAGCTTTAAATGGCCTAGTAAAGCTGCCAGCGGAGTTTCTCAAGTGACCCCAAGCACAAACTGAGCACCAGACTGGCTTGCCATCTACCAAGAGGTCATGCACAACATGAACCAAGTTAAGTACCAAGATGACAATCATCCAAATTCCACAGCAGTCCAGTCCAAGAGAAGTGAGGACCACAAATCATTCTATCACAATTCACAAACATACCTTAGGTGAGCAGTTACTCATGCATTGAACCATGCTTCTTGTGCTCTTTTTGTGCCACAAGAAAAAAAAAATCACATGCTTGCTACTGACTTTCTCTCTTTTTATTTCTGCACCTTAGTAAAAAACTTGCCTCCTGACTCACACTAACTTCTCATCTGTAGTTGGTGCTGCATAATTCAACATGGTGCTTCTTTCTGTTGTTAAATTTTCTCCCAACAGCTGGCTACATTTAATGAAATCTCTACACTGAGATCAATCTATTACTGGTTTCCAGGACCGAAATCCTTAAAATTATATTTCCTTTATCATTGAATGAAAAACCCACAAAACAAACAAACAAAAAAAGAAGTCTTTAAGCACATAGACTTAGCAGCTTAAATGACAAAGATCAGTGCAGACAACATCCCACCAAATGGTCTGTCACAAGGACTCATTAGGCAGCTATCATGTACAAACATCATTGACTTCTGTCACTTTTCTTTACACACTTTTTCAGTGTGGGTCATACTGAAGACATGCCTTGACCCTTTTAAAATTTGTGATAAAGATGGAAGGGACTTAAGGAGTGTATATTCCTAATAGAAAGCCTCACCAGAAAACATGATTTCTGGTCAAAGCCATAAAAAATTTCTTACATTTCTGACGAAACTAATAAATGTTTCCTCAACACTGGAAATTCAGTTGATATTTGCAAACCCAAACATTAATTTTCAGAAGTCATACAATCCAGGAGCAAATAATTCTTTCCTCATTTAGCCAGGATTCTACTACTTAATAGAAGCACTGAAGCACCACAGGAAGCTTTCATACAATGCTGCAGATGTAAATGGGCATGCATGCAATCATTCCTTCCCTCCAGCGGCTGGCTTGCACAATGGAGGGGGGAAGGAGGGAGGGCTTGCTACTAAAATTAATTATGTATGCTTGTAAAAGGTTCTTTCATAGCATAAGGAGAAAGGTTGTATATATATGTAGTATGCAAAACAACACCTGTTTTCAGCATAAGGCTGATCTAGCCTGTACTTTAGGGTGTTGTTGCTCATATCCACACAGCAAAAACTGAACTCACAAAGCTACACCTATCAGCTGCAGCTCAGAGTTGCGAAGGGTTCTTTAGGGGCAATCTTTCATTTTTAGACAGATCAGTCTCAAATTCAAAAGGTACCAAGTCTCACTATACAGTACAGCAGCTGTGGAACATATTTTTTTTGATCTTGATAGCTCTTCTCCAGCAGAGGAGGTACCTTACTCACAAGTAGCTGTAGGACACACATCAGGTATTTCATGACCATTCACTTTTCAGCTGTCTCCTGGTTCTTAAACATAGCACTGCAGATGGTCCCAAAAGCGTAACAGGTATCCTTTTGACCAAACAGAAAATTGAGGCTAAATGCCTGTGCCTGACAGCTTAGTCTTATGCAATATTAGAAAAGGCCCTTGACTGAAGTAGTAAAGGCATCTTTTCAATTTGTGGAGAAAAATAACTACTGTGGTAATCAATGGTAAACTATAAAGTAATCTCAACAGTTGGGAGAAGTCTGATGATGTGTAACAGCTTTCAAGACAATCACCCCTACCTGTTGTCCTTTTGTTCAAAAAGTATTTACAGCACTGAAATCCACCAGGTACAATTTTACAAGTAGGGAGCAGTTTTTTCCCCATTCTGTGTTTTAGTTAGAGTGAGACTGCCATCAAACAAATACAGCTGAGGAGTTTTCTGCTAACTATTTAATGGCATTATAACATGTCTGTTCATTGTTAGAAAGACAGTTCCCTCTCCTCTCCCCATGTGATTACAGCTATATCAGCTCATGATTTTTATAGAGTCAGAACTAGATGCAGAAGAGTAATTTAACCATAGGATCCTGCATGGCACTAATCTCAAATCACCACAGAAGACATTCCTTTCTACATATGTATATTCCCATAGCTCCCTGGGAGATGTTTTAGTGACGTCCTTTCTGGCACTAAATATGTAATTCCTTCAATTAGTATCAGCTTACCATGTTGGCCTCAGTGATCTTGCAGAATAAAAACCATCTAGGCATTATTATATGGCATTTTAATAACTCTTGCAGATTGAACACAGCTTGTTGGTTGAATTTGTGTGCTCCCTTTTCATAAGAAATCACTTCATATGGGTCATATCCATACAAAACATTCAATGCTAATCAACGATTTTTCTCTTTGCTAGTACTGGTGAAAAGCAATGCAAAAGCTTCACTTTCATAATACATTACAAATTCATTTGAACCATATTTTCTGTTCATAACTGAAAGCTGCCTAACATATTTTTAAGAAATCCTCTCTAAAACTGAACTAAAACGGAATTTATTCCTATTAGGAACAAGGACAAATATTATCTCATTATTGACGCATTTATTTTCTTATATTCCTATGTTTTCTTAGTCACATAGATTTTGCTAGGTGAGCATTTTTTAAGAACTAGTACAATCCTCCATGGTGGCACTATTCCTATCATATGTATTTTATCTAAGTACTAAGGCTAGTGAGTGGGGGCAAGGAACAGCTCTAATCTTATTCTGTCCATAATGCTCTGTGTTTAAAATATAATTGTTTCCTTCCATCATCAGTGAAGTCTCTCACCTTCTAAAACCAGAAAATAATGCACGTTGTTGTGTCTCAATGCATCTGACAGTTATTAAGAGAGTCTGGTAAGCACTGGTGCTTGTTAGTTTGCTGTCAAGCATGGCCTTCAAGAATTTCAGGTTTGCAGACACTGGTGCAGAAGACAAGAAACAACAGAAAAAATTTGCAATTAGAGAGGTTCTGACTGGGTACAAGGGAAAAATTTTGCACCACGGCGACAGTTGAGAAGTGGAGCAAGTCACCCAGGGAGCTCATGCCTGTTCCATCACTGGAGGTTTTCAACACCAGACTGGATAAAGCCCTGGGGAACCTGGTCTGATCTCACAGCAGCCCCTGCTTTGAGCAGGAGGTTGGACCAGAGACCTCCTGAGCTCCCTTCCAAGCTGAAGGGAACTATGGTTCTAAGGACATATACTTTTAATTCATGGGATTGTACTGTAACTTGCAAAAAGCTCTCAAATAAAGCAGGGGAGAGTAGAATCAGCACGTTAAACATACTGGTATTTCCATCCTTCTTTATAACCAATCTTAAAGCTCTAATTGTAGAAACTTTCTTCTCAGCAATCAATCATAAATCCAGAGCATTCCACAGAAGTGAATAAATACTCCATAGGTCACCAATATTGAAGTAAAGGGTTTCAACTGTAACTGCAAAAACACTGTCCAATCTCAGACCAGAAATTACAAAGAGCTCTGACTGCTCCTACTCTGCACTACAAACAGTCACAGATTGTCCTCCTCCCAAATCTTGAGCCTCAAGGATTTCTTTTTTTGTTCTTGTCCTAGTACAACTTGCTTGCTACCGCAGGTGGCAAGCAGAAACTTCCTGAACTGGGGTTCTCTGGCCATGCTAAGTTTACATCCTGAGGTGTAGCTATTAGCCACTGCCATCTTTCCTCCCTGTGGTTGACTGGGACTGTGCAGGAGATAATTAGCAGCCTCATTAACATTTACATGCTTGCATGGAAATGAACTTTAACACTCACCCTTCATGTGTCGTGACAGAAAGACACATAATATGTCATTCAAAGCCTGTCAGAGCTCTGCATCATTCTGAAGGGTAAGCTCAGGCAAATTTATGTCTTAAACAGTCACTTCCACAACAATGTATTTGTTTTTTTCTACAGGATTAAAAAGAATACAACACCACAAGTCCTAGAAAATATTCTAAAACCTGCAAAATATTCCAGAAAGATATTGCATTTTACAGCTCACAGTAACAAGTATATCTCCAAAAATTGTTTACATTGATGGCACAAGAATAACAGAAGCTAAACACTTTTTAAATATGCTAGGGCTAAATGATTATATCTGTTTTCCATATCCAGATGGCTGCTTTCTAGAGTCTAAGGAAATGAGAAAGAGGACAATGAAAGTGCTAAACTCATAAAAGCTGAAAGTCTCTAAAGGAGAACATTTTGAGTAAAGGAAGCCACTGTGATTTGCCACTTCCTTTCTCAGCCAGCTTGCACAGCCCTTGAGAGCCTAACAACCCATGACATGATCTGCTGAAGCCTGCGGACAGGTGTCTCCTAATCTCCCCACTCAATGCAAAATTCCAAGAAAAACAAGTAAGGGACAGAAGGAGAGAAGGAAAAAAAATGAAGTTTGTGTTCCTACTGAGAGTTACAAAATATTGGTCTCTTATATTCCCAGTAATCTGGTTTAAAAGCCATTTTCATATGCAAGTTTTCAACCCCAAAATGTTACACTTGAAATCTCCTGAGAAAGCAACTCCCATCTGAAAAGCAACTCCCATCTGAAAAGTTGTTGCTGTAAAAGAACCTCTCCCCCTGCCCCTCATGAAATAACAGTGCTACATGTCAAACCTGTAGACTTCAGTGATATGAACATGTTTTTATTACCTTTTATCTCCTCAAAACACTACAAAACCAAAGCAGATTTGGAGAAATTAAATAAAGAATTTATCCCGTGTCAAATGTTTTAATGCGATACCAATGGCAAAGTCTGACACACTCAGAGAAAACCATTCCAGACAAAATCCACCCATACACACCTGAGGAGACACATTTGAAATGATGATGAGATCTGCACCTGTGCAGTGGAAAGCTGTGTCTGACCAGCAGAATCAGTCTACTACTTCTACCATAATTAAGACTATTTCAGATCAAGCTAACTGGCAATAAGAAAAAGACCATTTGGTTCAGAAACTCAAGAAATTTTCTCCTGAAATTGAGAGGCAACAAACAAAATTCCCTGGAGTCATTTTCACAAAAGTTTTTCTTTCCCTGCTCCAAATAAGCTTGTTTGATCTTCTGATCCAACTTCTTTATATAGGTCCCAACTTAGAAATGATTAGAGTTCAATAACTGTTAAGACTGACAAGTGGGAAAAAAAAGGGTAAATAGACAGAAAAATAACAAATATTACAGTGGCTTAAAGCATACTTACAGCTGTTCTTCGTAGCACTAGTTCTAACTCCTAGTTATAGATACTACAAATATGCACAAATCTTTAGTTAAGAGTAAAAATAATGATAGCAGTTCACAAGGATTTGATGGGACAACCCGTCACGTCCAAAAATGCAACACAGAGAACTCTTTCTTTCCTTTTCTAGTATTTCCATCTTTGAAAAATATTCTGCATATGATCATAATTTCATAGTTTCTCTTGAAGCTGTGGATTTTCAGCAAATAGGGAAAGAATTAGTGTTTGTTTTTCAATTTTTAAAAAATGGGATCACCCAAAATGGTAAAACGGGGCTGCAGAACAGCTAAGACTGTGGAAGAAAGAGCATGCTTCAAACTCACTTTTATGAGTACACAATTGTTTGCATTTGTAACTGTGTATCAGCACTTCCTTGTCTTGCCTGAAAGCAAAAAAATTAGAAGATTGCTTTTCTCAAAAGTATTATGAGAAATATATATAAGTAGTATTCTGAGAAACTCATCAAAGTCTACTTCTTAAATGTTGTACAACAAGGAGCTCACCACAGAAACCGATGGCTCCGCGCTCAAAATGTAGTTGTATTAAGTACATGCAAAAAACTGGAAGGGGAATAGGCTTTTCGGGTTTATTTGTCCTCTAATTTATAATCTAAAAAAACATTACCACTATTTTGCTCTTTCTGTGGTGGATAGAAAACACTAGAAACAGCCTTAAACTTCAGCACAAATAGTGAAGACTTAATAGACATTTCTCATTTAAATGCAATTAACATAATAGATATTTTGGTCTGAAGCAAAGCATTACTCTTTAAACACGGACTTCCATATTCTGTTCCTACAGGAAGATACCCTCTTATTTTAATAGCAGAAAGAGTGGTCCCAAGAGATCAGATTTAGAACCAGAAATAATAGATCCAAAACATTTTTTGAAGACCTAATCAGAACATGATGAAACACTGGATAACCATCAGGATTTAAGGCAGCATTCCATTTACTTTGGAATGATGAGTATGGCAAGCAAAAAAAAAAAAAAAAAAAAAAAATCCCAGCAATGTTCATTTCTTCTTGACACAATCTACTCTTTCTTCACGACTTCACCAAGTCACTTCACAAATGCAGTACAGCTCAGGAGGCCACATTAACTACTACAGCTGCTCTGGTTTGCTAGAGATTCATTCGATTAAAACCCATGATGGTTAGTCAAACTACTGTTTGACTTAAGACTGCTAAAATACAATGAGAGACATGATTGTCTTAGATTTGTTGAGACATTTAAACATCAATACGTGCCATTTTGTAAATCTTCCCTTCCTTTCACACATTTTGAACTCCAAAGTTTTCAAAAGTATTCTCCCACTATTGGTTTGCCTAAATTCCTGTTATTTGACCTCTTCTCAACTGTGACTTCGTGTGTGAAAAAATAATCATATCATGAGAAGAGGAGCTTGGAAAAAGAAAAATCTCTGAAGCAGTTAGCAATGCTGTCACTCTAAAATATTATATATATATATATTTATATAATAGTAACATCCCTTTCTTCAGCCTCCTGATTCTGTAGAAACTTCCAACCTGTTCCACAGTTAGGCATCAAGTAGCAATAACTCCTAAGACAAATTGTACATCTACACTGCAATTGTAACTTGTATAATGACTCACTGAGCTAGATGTATCATGACCTTTGCTTAGAAAAAGTCATGCAAAGCTGCTGCACATCATGGTCATGATTCAGATTTGCTTCTTCTGAGGAACAATCTCTCTGCCAAACTTTTGAAAGCTTTCTTTTTTCAGTCAACCTGAAGGTTGACACTGTTCCTACAGGGGGATTTTTGTAAATGGAAAATATAGCATCAAAAGCAGCCAAGATCCAGGTTACCACCTGCAGCCACGCCACTACCTGCTGTGATCTCATTAGGTTTCACACATCTAGCATGGGCAGGCTGGCTCAGCTCCAGGATGGAACGTTTCTGCTGAGTTCTTCAGAAAGCAGCAACCCTGTGAGCCAGCCCAGGCCAAGAGCTTCAAAGCGCTACACCACCTCACTGTCACAGGCAGTGTGCTACCAAAATTGTCACCATAGACTTACTGTATCTACAGATTGCACTGATGTAATTTTAAAATAAACTTCTTTATATACATCCTAATTATAGCCTCTAAGTACCTCTTATTTGAGGTAGTTAGTTTCAGACCCCAAGCTTCAAACACAGGTGTCCAGGTAACCACCAGGTGTGTCTGCATTATCATGTTAGTTCTGATCAGGTTTACACTTTTCAATTAAACCCCTGAGTGTCACCATTTCTCACACTCCAGTTTATATTGCAGAGCCATCTCAGAAACAGATTCTTCTTCAGCAAAACTAAGGACTCACTTCAAGGATGCTAGTGGTGTTCGGTCCTCAGGAATGCACCAGGGCTAGTCTGAAGTAAAACCTCCAGATAGTGTGGGCATTGGGTTATCAGTACCATCCTTTTCTCTGTTGATCCATGCCTATTGTACATTGGAGACACAGCCTAAAATCATATTTCAGCACCTGTGTAGAATGGGCATTATTACAGAGATCCCAAGAATCTACCTCTGCTAATAACAAAGCCAATCACTTAATTTCCTTCTTCATTACCAGCTCATGTTTTCCTACTATAAGACTCAATCTGGTTTTTGCTTACTGGAACATCACAACAGAAATAGTGTGCATTTTAGAGTATATCAAAGTAATTGCAAGTGCTCGTTCCTTAAAAGGAAAAAGATTTGAAATGGTACCAGCAATCTTACAGTTCTCCCTAGCATCTGTCAGCCTCTATTTTCAACCCATTAAATGAGACTTCCTGTAGGAGCAACATAAGAAGTTTTAGTATCTATTCCTCTGTGGGACACACAACCAGCTGCACTCTAACATGAGCCACAAGCAGACCTCTCAACTTTCAAAGATCCTGAGATCCTGACATGTTGTTCATGTGACAGGAGCATCTTTGAAATGGTATGTTAAAGGCACATGTCCATTATGTGGTAATAACTAGGGAACACATCTGTGGGGGCTGCCCTGAGAATGCACCTTCTAGCAGAGCTTGGGGGACGCAGAGCAATGCCACAACATCGCTTTTGCTTATGGATTAAGCCCGGATACACAAAGGAGGAGCCTGCCACTGACATATGAAAGGCAAGAGCTGAGGTTGCTGAACGTGCTCCTGAGCAATTTTCACACTCCAGCCTCGAAGCCTGAACAGCATACATGGCAGTCGATAGTTCTCAGATTGCAGTCAGCCTCTTCCCAAGAACTAACTGCACAGCCATGGCAAAAGAGTGGGAGAGTGTATTCAGGGCCTACAGTTGGCTATAATGAATGACAGCTACACTCACAATGCATAAATTCTTCTATATACAGATTACTGCTTGTCTATTTATTATTTATGATTGTTTCATCTCTCTTGAAATAGAAACTGCAAGAGATAAGCAGTCAGTCATAGATGGAAAAACTGAATGAATATCTAGCTTTAATGTAGTACTCACAACCCATTTTTCCATTAAAGCTCTATGGACTTTAGTAATCTGAATCAGGATTGCTCATTTGTTGTACACAGACACACCCCAAATGCCTGCTAGTGAGACCACATCTCCTTTTCCCTTCTCTAGCAACAGAAAGAGCTGTCTCTGATAAGGCTACTCGACTGAAGCCGAGACTTCACAAAAAGCCAAACTTCATAAAAAGGAGTTCTAAAGGGAAATCCATGTTTTGTACAAAGATATAAATCTTTCATCAACAGAAAATCTCAAGATGAGCTTTTGAGAACATCCTTGGGCACTGTATTGTACTAGTCTGACATTTATGAGGCTGAGAGTTGAGATAGCAAATCCTGTTTAGCTACTGTGGGCAGAGAGAATGGAGAAAGTGATTCAACGCCAGCATTTATCTTTGCTGAAGAAATATTCCTGAGGAGAGGAAGGTTCCTGCAGTTTAGCCCATACAGAAAAGAAGTCCATGGGAGCAGCTGCCTAAGAGTGACCAGAGGAAGTCTTCAGTCTGACCTTTTGCCTCAGCTCTTAGAGACTTGGATGTGGCACCTGGTTGCCTCATATCTGCTTGGATAGTCATTTTACAACTTGCCCTTTCTATGAGCTGAATTTGCTCATGAATTCATCTGTTCAGTTAAACATCCAAACATCCTGAGGCAAGAAGTTTCACAGTTTAACCAAAAGTTTAGCAAAGGAATATGTACTTGTGTTTTCAAGCTGTCACTTATTAAATTAAGAAGATGCCCCTTGTTCTGGTAACAACAGTGAACAACAAATGCCTATTCAACATCTCCACAACACACGATTTTTATAGGCCACTACCATATTCCCCTTCTGTCTTTTCTGTGTCAGGCTCAAGTGTCTGCCACTCCACACACATGATCCATTTCAGGCCCTCAGTCCTCCTCCTTGTTGCTCCCCCTGTACATTTGTGGCTGTGCTCTATCTTTCTGAGCCTGGGGGGAAAGCAGAACTGCCAATGTCACATGCCTGAAGCATGAAAGCCACCTCAGCACACACCATTCTGTAGGTAACATCTGGATTCTTCTATTTTGTGATTGATTTACATTTGCTCATGTTGAATTTCATACACCATTTTATTGCCTAGTTATTCCATGTCACAAGTTCCTCCCACAGTTAACCACAGCTGACCCTTGTCTCTTCTACCCAGAATAACTTAGTATCATCAGTACATGCTGTCACCTCAGTATTCACCCTCCTTCACAGGTCTTTTCTGGCAGATGAACAGCACAGGTTCCAGCACAAATCCCCATGCACTGCCACTGGTGATCTCTTTCTACTGTGATTTAGGACTACCCACTACCTACCTGTACTTTCATCTCTACCAGCCTTGTGTGAAGGAACTTATCAAATATCAGAGAATATCAGATATCCAAGCAGATTATAGCAATCTACCCTGTCTACATGCTTGTTATCTCCTAAAAGCTCTCAGCATGTTGATTCCTCTCCTTAAAGATCATGTACATCTGTTCATAGTTACTATAAATTTTACTGTAACATACCAAGTTTACCAGCCACGCCTTTCTGAAATCCTTATTTTGCTAAAAATACAATGATGTCTTCACATTTCACATCTTTCCATCATATTGGAGCAGTCTTAAAGAAAATACAGTATCGCAATAAGTAATTCAACTCTGCAACCCTTTAGTCCTTCTAGAGTTCTTAGGTGAATGGTGTCTGGTCCTGGAAGTGCATAATGGTTCACATTGTCAACTTCTACAATCTCTGTTACTGACATGGTATTGAGACAACCATTTCACACACTGCCAGGAAAGGTTCCAGCATAGAAATTGTTCCAAGCTTGCTTCACACAGCAAAATATTTTTGCAGTTGTTCTGCTCTAGCCTCATCTTCTCTGAGCATTCTTTGTAGACTCAGACCATTTATTAGCCTCACAGACTACTTCTTATATGAAGTCATGTTCCAGAAGCAAGTTGCTCAAAAGAGTAATTAAGAGAAAGACAGTACTCCTGGTGCAAGTATTTCTAATGTCTTCAAATGACCTGAACTGACACTAGAAGATTTCTAGCAAAGCCATGTTTTGCTGTTCATCTGAAAAGCAGGCCATAAGCACATTCTCAAACTAGTGGCAACAACCTGGCTTTTTTTTTGCAATGTATTTACTGTCAGTTCAAGCCAGTAAATCCTGTTTATCAGATGCTCTGACAGACCTCAAGTGCCCTCTCTACTAATTGAATGTACAAACCCCTTTGTGACTAATACTTTTGTATTATTTCAGTCTGCATTTGTGTGTCAAATTGTTTTTAAAGGTTGAGTTTGTTTTTCCTAAAGAGCTTGAATGCCAATTAGCATGCAGCATAAATATCGCTCAGCTTTCAAACGGCATTATGAAATGCAAGAAGCATCAAGGAAACAGGAACTGCAGCTTTTACCAGTTCCACAGCCTGAGTAACCTTAAACTCGGGTTCACAAGAGATCCCCCAGATTAACTGGGGTGATCTATTTTCTGATACAGAGTTAAGAATAAGGCTCTATGCTGAGTTCAGAGCTGTTTACTACTGCTGATATTTAATCCTCTGGTCTCCTGGGAAAGGAGAAAGAGCAAAGAGAAATGCATCTTCAGGCACCACCAGGACAGGT
This sequence comes from Tyto alba, assembly GCF_018691265.1. Taxonomy (NCBI): domain Eukaryota; kingdom Metazoa; phylum Chordata; class Aves; order Strigiformes; family Tytonidae; genus Tyto; species Tyto alba. The sequence goes on along the minus strand of NW_024881262.1, from coordinate 24,427,910 downwards.
TTATTTCTCAGGTGGGGAGAACTGGTGACAAGTCCAACCTATAAAACAGGTGATGAAAGGAGGAAAATTTCCCAGTAAGCAGGTACCACACTTGTGCTGCTGTGTAGCACTGCTGGCAGTGCAGGCTGCCTGGGAAGTCTCCTCCTTTAAGGCAATCAACACTGATAAATATATACATATCTCTGTCTGACTAAACACGTGAATTTAAAATTTTATTTTCTAATTTGCCTACTTCATATGCTAACTACAAATATATATTTCAGAGTTGGGGAGGGTGGGGTGGTGGGCAGGTTGACGTCACTGGGGTGTAGTTTTTTTTTTTTTTCCTTTGTTTTTAATTCAAAATATGAGGGGTCTTGTTAGTCTATTCCCAGCTTCCTACCCTTTTCAAACCTGAAACTTTTACGCAAATCCACACCTCTGTGAAAGTTACAGACTGGCAAAGGAAAAAAACAACAACTTTCCTCTTCGTGCCTTTCTAAAACATGTGTATCAGCAATTTAAGCAGCTTTTTTAAAAACAAAACAACACACACAAAAAAACCTCAAAACAAAACCAAAATAAGATTAAAATTAAACCAAAATTTTGATTTCATTTTTTGTTTAGAGAGTTGATATAGAAAATGTTTTTCTTCATTTTCCTTTTCTTCGTTTACTATTGGCCAGAAAGATGTTTGTTCTAAAAGTTAACTTTATATTCAGAAACACGTTACCAGCAAAAGGGACTCTAAAAAGGAAATACCAATTAGAAATACTGATATTCTCCCTGTATCCTCTCCATTACTTTTATAGTAAAAACTTCAATCAGTATTACAATCACTACACATTAATATTTAGAATACTGTTGCCAAAATTTTCAAATATATGCCTCTACACTTCATTTGTAATGCCAATATACATTGAAATATTAAACTTCTAAGCAAAGCTGTGTGGGAGTCAGAACTCCCTTTAATAGGACGGTAACATATCTCTCAGTTCCACATTGGAGTTATTCCATAAATTCCATAAATTGTTTTAGAGCAAGAAAACAGAATGCTAGAACTTTTAAAACTGCTACAGACCACAAAATACAGTTCAAGAAGAAACACTGTGAAAGCCAACACAATCCCATGGCATATCTCTGTTTCGACAAAAAGACATTTTTGGAAAACATTCACTGGCACACTTCCAACCGCTCTCACTTAAAAAAAAAAAAAAACCAACGTATACTTTGACAGTGATAGTAGTAGATTTAGTTGCATTCTGAATACCTCTTTTTCTCCCCAGGGCAATGTTGCCTCATGTTATACACAGTAAAAGAAATGACAGCGAGAAGTTCAGCTCATGGAGAGTGCAAGTGTATTTTACAGTTTGGATTCTAAATGGTGATGGGAAAGACTGTGATAAAATACAGAGGAAAAAAAAGTAGCTGACAAACTAGAAAAATCTTTTCACCCTACGGAGCTTATAGATGCTCTACCAACCAGTAGTGCACTTATTAATTGTTACTTTATAAGAATTCCTGCAGTACATGCTCTGATAAGGGGGCTGGGCAATTCAAAACCAGTTGTTATTTAAAGTGCTGTGTCAGAAACTGAAAAAAAATGGCAGGGAATTCCTTTAAAAACATAATGGTCTGATCACTATTTTTCTGACACCTTTGCAGGAAGAGCTACATGTTTTCTAATTATGGCTAAACATGATGTTCAGCTCTGCACTCTGGAGCCTATAAACAGCAGACTGGAAGGGACCTCCAGTCAGTCATGGAGGTACTGCTTGCTGACTGAGATGTAGAGGGTAAGATCTCTCTCCAAGGAGCTGTCTCTCTACAGTGAAAGAAAGGGAGTCTACAAAGCAGTCCTTCAGGAAAGTGTTCCACTATATTTAATACAGATACCTAACATTCAGCATTATCAACTTTTTATTTTAGCAAACTCCTTGCTCAGTTAAGCATCAAGTTCAATATGAAGGAGTAACTTACAATGACAACAGTGCCTCAGAAGGTTTCTGAGCCATCAGAAGGATATGGAGTCACCTTTTTCACCATTAGGGAAAACTTATACTTGTAACTTTACCTTTCTACAACATCCTCTCCATTCCAGCAAGTTGAGCTGTCCCTCATCACCAGGTCTCCATCACACAGCCTTTCTGCTATGGAGGCATAAAAGGTTCGGGATCGCTTCATGTAATTGATGAACTCTCTGTAATGTAGGAAGAACACATTTAACAACAGAACAGTACACCTATGGTTTAAGCCCCCTCTCAACCCTCCGCAAGATTACGGTTCAGAACCCTTACAGAAATTAAATCATTCAAGTTGATAAATTTCTATTTCTACTCCTACGTATCATCCAGTCTTACTTAGTCCAGTGTTAATGCACAAAATTACATACAAAGGATGGTTTTAACAAATTACCTTAACACAGCTTACACAAAATTTGAAAAAAGTCTACAACTACTATTTGTATAAACAGATTAAAAAGTCATGAGAAAACATTATCATTAAAGAAGTGGGCTTTTTCTCTGTTACTGGAAGTAAATATTTCTCCCTTTCCTGCACATCTGTGAGATGAATTAAGAACATTGTCAACAACCTCCTGGGTGGAAAAGGCTTCCTAAAGCTAACATCCCATCACAAAACCTGCAATATGTTATAAGTACCCCATGCATGCAACAACAGCACAGAAAGTCATCTCCTTGAGATGTGGTGGGGCCAATTCCTCCCCATCACCACTATCCATGTCACATTCTTCTTAGAAAGAAGTTTCTCTTTCATCACAGCTGGCACCTCACCTGTTAAGAGGAGGCTGTGCCTGCTGCTTTGTTGAATAACCAAAACTCCTGGCCAGCACAAACAGCTCACTTCTCATGATGTGTGTATGGAGAAATGCCTTGTGGGCAAATGGCTGCCTCTTATAATCTGATTATACCTATAATATATATCTGGCTGAGCTAGCCATAAAAATAAACTGTAACAAAACAAGTGTTAATTCAGCACACAACTGAGAGTATTTCAGAATGAGAAATCACTCTATCTCCACAGCTTTAGAAGCTCCTGTTTGGTGTAAGTTTTTAAAGATAATGAGAACGAGATGCAGGACACAAAAACTGAGCTAGAGCTACTGCTCAGAACCTGCTTCGCTGTCCCTCAACAGTCCCACTGGGAAGGCCAAAGGGCTCATTCTAGTTTATAATATTTCTGCCTGGCAGGCTGTAAGGAGACACTGCACTGAAGAGGTGCCTGGGGATATGGCTGGGTGGAGCTTGACACAAAACCAGTTGGGATTTATTATTCTTTCAGGAGCAACAGGTACGTGAAACAATATCAAAATCCACTGCTAGGTATCTACCCCTACAAGCTTTAGGCAGTGGTCATCCCTTCCCACAGCTCTCTATATACTTTCTCAAAAGCATTTAGACACTTATCTTATGTGTGATGAAATCAAGCTCTAGATAAACTAGACATCACACAGTCCTAGGGAACTAACTTACTCTAACAATGCAGGAAAGCTGTCAAAAAAAGCAGGAATTCTGGGGCTTACAACAAGGGAATCAGTACTTCTACCTCTTGACCACTAACTTATGAATATGAGCTCTAAGTATTTATATAGTAAAGCTAGACCTAGACAGAAGAACACCTACCTGATAGAACAGGCAAAGAGTATAAATTATGGAAGGTGACACAGATGCTAAAGATTTTATGGGTTCTATAACGGAGTTTTACTGGAAGGAGAAAAAGAGCACGCTTTTAAGAGTCTAAAGCTTGTCTTACTCAGCTCACCCCAAGAGGCTTAAACTCCTTTGCATTTTCAGCAGAGTGGGGCTCTGATATTTCAAAGTAGCGTCTTAGCAAAGGCAGAATTCTGTGTCCAACTCTTAATCTTTACAAGTGAAAATATTTGCTTTTGTCAGTATAAAAACTAAACACACTAGGTAGAAAATGAACAGTTTCCCAGTGCCCCACAGTAGAAAAGCAATAATCAAAAGCATGCTAGTTCCTAGATAACAGCTGAAAGAGCAGTTTACAATGGAGATGAGCTAAGCGTAGAGACAACAAAGTATGTCACCTTGTTTTCATTCTTACCGAGAGATTTTTTTCAAACTTCTTGATTTGTCATTCTTTGAAGCTTTCAGAGGCAGAGAACTGGAATAGGCCGGGGAGAGTAAGCATCAATCAGGAGAGGTTGGGGAGGAGGGGAGAAGCAGGAATTCAGGCAAATGAGGAAAAGAAATGAGAAACAAAAGAGAAAAGTAAAAATTATTTGAAAGAAAGGTCATCAGGCACATGCATAGGATAATATAAGAAAACAAATAAGGAGGAAAATTGTCATGAGATTTTTCCAAAGTATAGATGCAATTAAAAATGTCAATGCGATACTGAAAAAAAAATACAACCGAGATTGTTTCTCCCAATCATTTTCAAATAAAAGCACAATTACAAATGCAGCATACACAGCAAGAAGCTGAAAATAAGTTCAGTGGTACTTAAATTAACTGTAACTGATACCAAATGGAAAAACTGTAAGTATATCAGGCTATAGAAGAAAACAATGGCAAATGGTTTAGAATGAGCACCATGGGAAGGGGGATACAAATAAGTAGCATTCATTTTCTGGTACAATGAGCAATTTGATGTCTATTAATAAATAATGTGAATACATATATTTTTTTTCTGTTCAGATCCAGTCACATTGTACCACGGGGGGAAAAAAAAAAAAAAAACCAAAAAAAAAAAAACAAAAAAAAAAACTTTGCAAAACAGGAGAGACAGGATCTAAGGTTATATTGGAGGAAAAACTGTGGAAATAACTCTGGCAGTTATTTAGTGCAAATGTATTTCATGGCACTGATATCCCGAGGTCACATAATTAACATTAAACGCTGTATTTAACATTAACATCATGATGCAATTTTCCACTTACATGATTTGATACCACATTCTGCTCTGATGCCCATACTTTCACATATAAATTAATGGCAACAGCTGAAGTAATGCATGCCTGCAAACAGGTTCAAGGATACTTGCCAATCCAGTGAACGCTTACTGGGGAGAGTAAGCAGCACCTTTAGTACCTCTGAGGACACGCAGACGATGGTGGCTTTGCCATCGTACCCTCTGGGAGCTAACAGCAGGGGTGGCCACAGGAGAGGATGGACCTGCACTGATCATCAGGTGAGTGTCACCTGCCCTCACTGAAGCAGTGATTCCAACACAAAAAAAGGAAATGAGAATTTGTAGCAAGGAAGATCTGGATCTGCTGAAACTTCTGCCTTGGCCACTCAGTCAGAAATGTTTGATTTCTTTCCACAATAAGTTAATTTGCATCTGGCATTAATAATCTTTTTTGTCCTACCAGTTTAATGCTCAAATTGTAATATCGTCTGGTGCCTGGCCCAATAGATAGTTAATTTTAAATAAAATAGATGCCACTGACTTAAAATATTTCTCTCAAAAAATTATAATTGTTGTAAAACGTATAAAAGATCCATAAATCCACAGTATAACAAAGAAATCCCAACAAAATATAATTTCAAAGCCTACCTCCTCCAATTAGGGACTTAGTATCATAGCTCTTTGTTAAACATAACATATTTTTATATACAGATCTGTAACCAGTCTGTGTTTAGTGGTTTGAAATATTACATGCAGCAGACATGCTAAAAGGGAGGTATTCAACTTTGCTAGGGGTCCAGACCTTGACCAGAATAATACTTCATGCTGAACTCAGCAATAACTTTCCAACCTACTGATTGAGATTCTGTACATGCCATGTACATTCCCTGTACCATCATATGGTTTTAATTTTCTTGTCATCTCTACTACGTGTTACAGTAACCTCCGCATTAAAAAATGACTACAGCAGCAATCCTGCCAGTTTAAGTTAATCCCTGAATACAATTGCGTAATGCAAGAGAAGACAAAAAAATTACTAATCAAACTCTATACTTTTCAGCTTAATCAGAGGAAAAGGTTTCCTACAAGATCGTAGAAGTTTCAGCTTCCTACATTATTGTCCCTGACACTGGGTGTTACATAACAAAAAGTATGCAGGAATGGAACGCAGGAGAAAATAAAGAAAGATGGAAAATCTCCCAGGAACCTTTGAGAGTAGGAGGAGCAGAAAAGGGTTCAACTACTGCAAACGAGGCTCCAGTTGTTAATGTGGATTCAGGGACTATGCAGGACCACACTGTGGAGAACAGCTGAGGTTGAGAAGGACTCCCTCCAGCCAGACTCAGAAAACACAGCCAGAAGAAAGATGAGTCAGGCAAAGGGCCACCATCCTAATCATGCCACTGTTCAACTGCACGAGCAGCCTCAGCTTTACTAAACATCTGAAACCAGTTTCTCAAACTCTTTGGAGAAGTAGCTTCAGTTTGTAACTGGCCCTGAAAAGATGTAATACCGTTGGAGCAAACATACATATATAGGTATAAGCTATTTGGCACTAGGTTTTTAACTGCATCTCTAAGCAAGTACTATAGAAGAGATAAGAGGTCAGGTTATCATAGTTTCTCCTACAGAAGATGTGCTAACCAGGCTGGTTCTTATCTTTGAACTTGGGAATATTCTGACACATTAAGGGAAAGAGTCACAGATTTTCTGTTTACTTGGGGAGTGCTGGCTCACTCCTCCTCTTTCACTTTCCTTGTTCCAAAAGGCAGGAGTCACTTTCCATATTCCCATTGAATTAAGGATCATTTGGAGGGATGTCTATTACACAGACCAACAGACTCAGTCAAACCAATTTCCCTGTGTGGCCTGTACCTAAACTGACAGACAGCTGACATTATTGCTCTTCATTTTTTGGATCGCCAGAAGCAATGGCACCAAAAAAGATTCACATAATTACTCTCATAATCTAGATCCCCTGTAGCAGTTATCCGTCACTGTTTTAGTGCATTTTACACAACCCACTGCAGGAATGATTTCAGCCATCCATTATAAAATTTTATTACCTAAAATTTCTTTTTATTGATATCATATGTGATTAAATGATAGATGATGAACAACACAGTGATGTATCCAATCACTGTGTATTTCACTCTATTTACTGTTTCACAATTGTTTCCAAGAAGCAAAGTACAAGCTTCATGCCATGTGTTTTATAGAAGTTGTGGAAAATTTAAAAATATTCTCCACTTCTTACTAATCGTGGCATGGCTCCATCATTCATTTTTGGTGCATAGGCTCTCCACAATACTTATCAACACTGTGCTTCAGTAATGTTTTATGCTAATTATGTAAGGATGGCCTTAGTTTAGATTTTTTTGATAAATGAATTTTCAGTGCACAGACCAATTTTGGAAAACTGTCTAGTTTACAGTGTATTAGTTTTAGTATATTTTCTTTTCCATCTACAGGTCTTACATTTTAAAAGGTCAATATCCAAATATTTCTAGATGGTTGGGAAGAGGAGGGACCAGATCCTTGGGTGAGAAAGAACTGCTGTTGTGCCACTGCAGACACCAATTTGCATCTGTTTAAGAGGCTACCCGTTAACAGGTTAGTAATTCTGCCCTTTTGGTTGCCACCATATAAGTCCCAGTAAAGTCAATGAGTTATACAGAAGATGGCTTAGGGCTCTGTGTTTTTAAAAGCATGTTTTGTTAATTGTACTACAACTGTTCTTTGGATTATTACAGCTGAATTTATTAATTTAATTTCCTTAATGCTCTTTTCTCTGACTTACACGGTAAAAATTTATTAGCTCCAAGCTCTAGCACAAATTGCTGTGTTTTGGTTTTAAATTACAAAGGGATAAAAACATCGCTATCACTCAAAAAAATTAGCTTCCTGCTATTACTTTCAATCTTTTAAAGCTGTGTTTGTTTCATTCATACAAGCTTAGAAGAGAATTAAAATAGAAATGGATAAAAATCTCATCTTCCCAACTCAAACTCCAAAATCCAGTTATGGAAATTTTAATATTGCTGTCTGTCATCCATCTATCCAACATACAAGGATACACATGGACTCCCTGGGCAGATACAATACTGTTCTCAGATAGAGGTGTAAGCCCAGCACAATTCCACTCACTTCATTGAAGTTATTCCAGAATAATACTAGTGTTACAGAGAAGAACACATTAGCCAGAAATATGTCATTGTGATTTTATGGTCAGTTAGTGCTGACATCTACTCATGTATCATGAGCGGAACTGCAAAGACATCCTTCCCTCCCCACTTACAATTACCAGAAAACCAACCCAGGAGCTACATGAGGGAATGTGAAAGAAAGACTAGGAGATCTGGGAGCAGGGATACTCATGCCAGGGCCAGTGGCAGTAACTCAGCTGTCTAGTGTCTCAGCTGGCATGGAGCTGAAGAACAGAAGCCAAGATGGACACAACAAGCCTAAACGCAAATGCTTCTGCTCTTGCTCTGTTATGTAACAAATCAAGGAGATTGCAAGGGATCTCATTACTCCTCCCTGGACCTGTGAAATGAGGCACTGACTTTCTGTCAGGGCAATGAATCTTTCTCTTTCAACTTTTCCTCCTTTCCACCTCTGTCCCTGGATAAGCTCAAGTCCTTGAAGACCGAGGCAGTTGTATTTTAAGTAATTTAGACTCAGCTGTGGAAATTACTCAGACTTTGTTGAGGAAAAGCTTTCAGCATTTTCACTGAAAGTTTCTGGAAATAATGAACACCTTGGTGCTAAGTAATGATATCAAGTCTGGCCTGTAAAAAGCTTTTCTTGGAGAGACCTGTAATGGAATACCACAAAGACATCCGTGTAACTATCAGTAATGGCAACGGCTGGATAGCACATAGACCAGGCGACAGAACTGTGGCTCTGGCTTAAACACTATGGTGCAAGGAACCATTAACACAAACTGTGAGGCAGAGAGTTTATTTCAAAGCAGCTGTTGCTTAGAGTTACCTTCTTTTATTGTTCAGACTAGCGTGAGCCATCACGAATGTCTGGGTTTCAGTCGCCTCCTTCACTGGCACTATATTGTCTGATGACAGGTTCCCTTCCTGCTGTTTGGGCTGTCCACACACTTTATCAACCTGTATGAAAGGAAGGGAAAGGAAAACTGTATGAATGGAGACACTGATTTACAATTGCCCAGAGGTTTGCTTGTTCCTTGTGGTAGGTGTTTACCGCATGAGAAGGTATCTGGGTGAGAGAAAGAAAGGATTCTTCTTTCCAGGATTTGGAACCTAGTCCCCTGCATAAGAATGACCAAATTACAAGGCAAAGAGCACTACTACCAGAAAGCCAACAGTTAGATTTGTCCCTGGGTACCTGGACTATAACACACCTGGAAACAGGCTGAACTGATAGAAGTGTTGCCAAACCAAACTTGTATTTAGAAACATACCTGGAGTTTGAAGGTACACAGATTTTGGTGGAACATCTGCCCTGTATATAGAGAGCAGAGTCTATCTGGTGTTTAAAGGGTGGCTTGTAATCAGAAGACAACTGAGACCTCCAGCCCCTTTAACTAAACAATGTTCCCTTAAAACAAGGAAATGAGCAAAATAAGTCAGCATCAACAAATCACTGTCAATAAAGTCTTTTCTTAGGCAAAACAAAACAAAAAGAGAATTTTCAGCCCTGGGAATCAACAGTGTCTTGGATCCTAGGTTTGGAACACTACCATCATGTAGCCATGTGCCCTTATTGCCCTTCCTGAAGCCTCTCATAGGGGATTTAATACAAGACCAGGAGAAAGCAAGATTGTGTTTACCCTTTGTGCACTGTGGAGCTGACACTGCTCCTGCATCCTGTCACATTTATTTCCTGTAACAGCTTTAAGTGACAATAGCAAAACAATCCTCTTCCTTTTCTAATCCACAAATAAGTAATCTGTAATGTTTTCACCTCCACTTAAATCCTCAAGCAAACATGAAAAGACAACAAAAGAAATCCTACTGTGGCTATGGTACTGCCAGGGACCTTAATCACACAGGATCCATCATCGCACACAGCACTGAATTTGGTGTCCCTTCTCCAGTTTTCCATTATCATCAGGCTGCGATGGATTCTCGCTGGCCTGTGCATTTTACTGCATCTTTAAAACCCTCACTGAGTCACAACTGCCTATCTGCTGAATATTCAGACCACAGTTTTCTCTGCCCCTTTTCACCACTATGTTGTATACATCAGTGCAAGCACAGGACAATTTGCTCTACCTTAGCCCATCTCCTCCAGGAAAGCTACTGCTACGTAAAGATAAAGCATTTTTCTCTTAAAAGATAGGCCAATCTAACATGAAAAGTTGGAAGCTGTATAGGCATGACACTTATCATCAACTTTAGTTGTCTGTGTTATGGCTTGGTCCAGTATAATATATGCTGTGAAGAACTGAAAATTGTAGCAACTGAATGAGAACATACTGGATTAATCCTGACATTTCTCCAGCAGTAAGAGCAGGAGCCAGCTGCCTCACTCAACACCATGCACTACGTATATTGTTCTGGACTCACCAGGGATAGCACAGCACTGTTTTAAAACAGCTTAGTGAAATAAAAGCGTCTATTTAAGTCCCTCCTTAACTTCTGAAAAGAAAAAAAAAAAAAAAACAAACACCCAAAACACTCTATGCAAATGAAAATATAAAACAAAAATGCCTTTTGAACCCTTTGGAGCAGAACAGAGGGTATAACACAGCTGGACCACATTCCTGCACAGGATGCCCTCTCTCCTATGCCCCAGGTTTCCCAGGTCTCCTACAGCATGCAGACCCAAATTCCCAGTGCAGGTTTCTGCAAAATCCATCTTAGATTACACCATGACACTAAAGTTCATGTCTTCAAATTACATACACCTCAAATCTACTCACTATGGATATGAGACAGTTTTAGATAACTAATACCGGAGCAGTTTGGAAAAGCAATGTGGTTCTCATATACATAAATGATAAAGAACTCCAAGTTTTTGTTTTTCCTGTGAGAAGTTTCAAATAGATTTAGAGTCATCATTTTTGTTGCGAATCAATAGTTTAAGCATCCAAATGAAAATCCTTATTTTGTTTTGATTTGTATTTTTGATACAATCGAAATAAAAGACTCTAACTTAAAGAAATTTCGGTATCTTCTATGCCAAACCTTAACTTTGGGGTTTTCTTTTTAACCAGTTTCCTGAATATCTAACAAAACCACAGTATTTTTAAGTAAAAATATTCTCAATGGAAAATTTTAACCAGTTCTACTCCATTAAAGTAATTTGTTAAATGAAAGGGAAAATCACACTCACACTTTTTTGTCATGTGGGCCTTTTAATACCTTTCTTCTCACTAATATGCTAAGAAACACCAGCAATGCTCCACAATTTAAACTACTGCACAGACATTTTAATCCAAAGTGAGATTAACAAAATGGAAGATACAAGAATGATATGTTATTTGTAATACCAGTAGCTCTTAATTGTCTCCGCTGAGATCCGGACTGCATATTACTGAGAAGAAAAAAAAATAGCGTGAGGCAGTCCCTGTCAAACAACATCTGACACTTCGAGGAACAAAAAATTATGGGAAACTGGTGCAGAAGCACAAAGTGACTTCTCCAGTGTCACGGCAGGGGCCATGGCTCGCTCTGTGTGCAGGCAATGCCCTGACCCCTGGTGCCGCTCAGCCCAGACCCAGCTCCCCGGGCGGGCTCTGCCCGCGCTGCGGGGCCCGAGAGCTTCCAGCAGGGCCAGGCCGGCACCTCAGCAGCCCTCTCTCCTTCCTACTCCCCTTCCAGCATGAAGTTTCTCCAAAGCTAGTGTGGATCACCAGATTTTCTTCATTCCCAACCTCTCTGGGGCAGCAGGGATGGAGGATTTCACCCCATCACTGCTCCTGTGGGGTGTACAGCTGGTTTGAAAACTTCTGCCTGTGAATGTAGGTGTGACCCTACACCTTTGGATACAAAGACCAAACTCCGTCCCCCAAGAGACTGTCTCCCATGGTACTTGAGCTATTGATGTGTGGCATATTTGTTTCAGATTTTGGATGAGTTAAATAGAAACACGATTTTTATTTTTACATTTTTTCATGTGGACCGATTTTGACATCTCACTGAAACGTGCACTGTCCTGCGAAATAGACTAAGAGAAAAGGCTGAATTTTACTAGCTAATTTTGGCAGTCACAGAGTTGATAGCGAGAATGAGAACACCCATGTACAGAAAACCATCTTAAACTTCCAGCTAGGACATTTATGAAAAATGAGTTAATGCTGTGTAAATCAAAAAAGTATGAAGCATGCCATTAAAGGAAAAAGAAGCGCTTTCTGGGGCTGCAACATCTGGAATCTACTGCTACAAATTACCTGTCTGTTAACAACAGTAAGGGACACAGAGGGTCTCCCTCCCAGCCCAAGGGCACCAGACAATGCACTGTCTGTTTAACTCAGAGCTCATGAATCAAGCCTCACCACCCATGGAAAAATAGTGCTACTCAAAATGGTGTCTGGGATTTTAAAAATGTATTTCCTTGCATGTGTGACTTACTGCTTCCAAGTTATCTCTTAAACTGTAAGTACAGACTAAGTGATTTTTAGTTTGTTTATTTTTAAACAGAAGCTAACATTAATCTACTGTCACTGGACATTAGAATTTGACACAATTAGAACAAATATCAAACATGGTGAAAGGTGAGAGAACTGCAAAACATGAGCTGCAAAGAACTGGAGATACCTGGGATAAAATTTAACAAAAATTAGTAGAAACAGAAAATCCACTGCTTTTTTCCTAACTTCAACTTTTAGTACTCCGAATAATCAGGAATCAACATAAAAAATGACTAAGCTTGTTTATTTCTTTGATTTTTAAACTTAAAAAAACCCCTGCCAATCTTAAATTACATATTGATAGAAAATCATCCCTCATTAACTATAGCAACACTAAGGGTCATTCCTCTTGCCTCTGATGATATTTAATCAAGTCTGCCTTCTAATGGTGAATACTTCTAGTTGAAAACTAGTATTCATCATACCTCATTATCTTCTGAATTATCAATAAAGTTTCACAATTCTATTAACTTCTATTTGGATTAAAGCTCTTTTACTTATACACCAATTATTCTTCTTAAATATCTGTCTTTCTAACAACCATAGCTACATTGTTTCACCTGTGAACTTTCCTTTGTAATGAAATACAGTCATATATATATGGATTATTTGACCTCTTACTATTTGTTCTTTAAAGAATGACCATTTACAATTATTGCAGAGGCTTATCAAAATAAATTGAAAAAATCTCATCCAAAAATCTTTTGAACTCTTGCAGTTTGAGCAACCTTAAACATTGAGGTCATATTTAATATACTTAATATAATCAAACAAGGGAAAAATGTCATGCCCTTCTGGATACCAAGAGAATCTTATCTGTGTAAACCAGTAGACCTTTTCACTAGTTCAGAACAGTAATATTCTTTGATTTTGTAACAGGAAGCTTAGTATTTTAAAATACAAGATTTTTCTAGTGATTGGGCTTTGAGTTATTATTAAAATGCTGACACATTTTCCAGCAGATTTCCACCCCCTCCAATCTGCGATCCAATTCAGCCCTGCATAAACCCAGCACCTGGCTGAGCACCTCTGCCAAATGACACCCCCCGGCCCAGCTTCATGACGGCTGTGCAGGCAGCAGCCAGCCGTAGCCTGCAACTCACATACCACAAATGCATTTCAAATCAAAATTGGAGTTTGCTGGTTCCAGCTGCCATGTTTGAAGTGAAAGAAGCAAGAAACACTGAGTTACCAGGAAATCAAGTTTGAATTTTCCGACTTGAATGTTTACCATGAGATCTTGTTTTGTTTGAGTCAGATATACCCTTATCATTTGATTACCAATGGCACAAGACGCCAAGAGATATTATTATTTGTTGACCTAGCCATCAACCAAAATTTATTATATAAATACAGAATCTTCTCCTTTGGAGTGGCTGTTGTCTATTACTATAGTATTGCTGCAAAATGCTCATTTCCAATGCTCAAAAGATGCATGGGAGCACATTTGATAAAATGCAAGGCAGGGATTATTGCTCATTGCCACTGTCTATAGCTTATTGAACAAAATCTTGCACTCAATGAAGAGAGAATATGACAAATCATTAGGAGAAGATAGCAAATAACCTTTGATTTTGCCTTCTTTTAAATAGTCTCTCTCCTGCGGAATATGTTACCTATTACAGATGCAGCGTTTTGCTGGTAGCAAAATTCAGCAATACATAAACAAACTATAGGATTATTAGTTTATTTTCCTACAGGAATATGTTGTATTTCACTCGGGAGGGAAGCATCCTCCTCTCTTTCTTCTTGAATCTACTGGATAGGTTAATGTAAATTAATTTCCTACAAATCATCTGAAAAGTGGCAGTCATAGAAGTTGGCTGTTGCTAGATACTAGAGATTCCTTCAAGGAGAGTGACATTATGAATTCCTCAGGGGCAGAAAAACCTTCTGTCTGAGTTGACAGACATCAAATAATTCAGCCATGGAATTTAAATCTATAAGGAATGAGACTCTGTGTTCTCTGCTGCCTCTGGAAATACCTGGCTTTAATCAAGTGATTTGAATTACTGCAATATTTCTAGGTTCAGTTTTGAAATCAAGATACAAATGTGCCAGAAGTAAACAACAGTCCTATAAAAGGAAGAGTTCATATTCTAAGGAAACAACAAGAAACTATAGGCATATTCTGAAAAATGATGGACAAGCACAAAGATATTGAGATACAGATTGTCCTGATATTTTTATGAAACATCTGGGCTCTTGTTACTCTTAGGCATATCTCACAATCTTCCTCAAACAAACAAAAAAATTCAACAGGAAAGTAGTCGTCTTAGCAAGAATGCAGAAGCAATGGAGCACTATTTAACATAACTGACAGGGATTCATTGATGCTGAAATTATTTTCAGTTCCTCAACTTAACCCCATCTATTTCAATGAACTTACATGCTTTGGTGTGCTACTGTTCTGCACCCAAAGGCAGGGAAACACTGCCCCCTGTACAAGTGCACAGGAATGGGGCACTTCAACAACCAAACTCTGAGAATATCTTCTTGTTTCTCCCTAACTGCAAGGGAAAGTCTGTCACAGGTGCTAAAGTTGAAAGTGCCTCCTGCCTCACAAAGGTGTGGAAACAGTAACTATAAAAAATTTGGATGTCAGCTTGCAGAGTTGTTTGACAACAAGTTATAGTTTAAGACCCTCATACTTCTCTGGGGTCTATATCCCTCAAACAAAAAAGGAAAAAAAAAAATGTGCAAGAGTTATTTAGAGCTTCAAAAAGCTGGAACTTGGAATCAGTAAATCCAGAAATCTCTAATGAATTCCCTGGCTAAAAATGTGAGCTATAAACTTTAGGCAGGCTTTTCAAGGTCAAGGAAGGATTCAAAAAAAAACAGAGACTGGTTATACTTCAGCCATATAACAGAGTTGCTAGAGCAGCATTTGCCCAGAACAGGAATGAAGCTGCCACACTAGTACAGAACAGGCAGATGCAAACCACAAAGCTGAAGTGATTCCTAAGTCTTTTGGCTGGAGAATATGTATCCTTACAAAAGTTCACAAACTGTAATGCATTTCTTAAGGAAATACCTGATTATTGCCTCTTCTTTAATGAGCAGTAGCCAACAAGCTCTGAGAGGACCTTCCTAGCTGCATGGTAGGTTCAACCAACTAGGGAGTTGGACTAGTAGGAGATACACAGTCTCAAGCACCCCATTCCAAACTCAGAAAAATGCATTGCCATTTTACAGGTATACATATAAAGAGGGGTGTATAGGGAGAAGTCAAATTAATTATTCGTAGGGATTTTCAATATTGCATAGGATGTCAACTCACACAAGCTTCAAGTCAAAAAGGGGCAGGTTTCAAGCATATAGAATTTATAGGAGAATAGTTTACATGGCTGCAATCAAATTCCTCTTACATATTTCTAACAGTCTAATCTGAGGTATTACAAAGCCAACAAGTACTCCTGGATGCCCTTGTAAAAAGTGTTACTGAAAGAGTCTGTTCATCTATTCCACAATTCATCTTTCTTCCTTTTTAACTAAGGTCAGGTTTCCAGGGTACTAGATATATTGAGAAAGATGAGTGTTCAGCAAAAGTGGAGTAGCAGTAGTATTCTGCAAACAGCCCTGAAATTATTTCTTGGAAAGAGAAAAGTGCTGTGTTAGGAGGTTTTGTGCTTGTCTGAATCAACATTGTTGTCTTTTGTGGGTTCTGTCTGTGGCAGAAGAGACAGCCTTTCAGGCATCAACAGTGGGCACACACAATGGTCAAATTCTGCAGCAGCTACTCAAATGAATCAAGTTCTACAAGGCCTTCTCCCAAATTAAAAATACAAATGATGAGTAATGAGAATTCAGGGCCTTATTCTATAACATCTTGAAGAAAGAGTGGTTAGATAATCTGTAGTGAGCCAAGAAGCTGGGCATGCCATGAAGCTTGCATCTGAATGCATACATACAGGTTTTGTTGAAGATTTCTTGAAAAATGTAAAATAAGGAAACACCTTACACTATATCAGATATTTGAAGAATTATATACATCTTATATCTAGTAAATTTTCACCACAGATTACAATGATATTCTTCTCTGCTCTCACTGGCTTTTAAAATTGCATACACTGAACAGGATATCAAAATATCCACAGTTTATTTCCGCATGTAAAATCTTTTAAGTACATATAATCACTTTGTCTACTTTATTCGGATTTTTTAAAGCATTTTTGTTTGAGTTGTATATGTATTTACCCAGCTGAAAAGAGAAGTGGTAATCATTTACAAAGCCAAATGAAATATGAACAGCACCTGAAAGCTAATGATAGCTCCCCTCCTCCCCCACAATACACCCAAGATTCAGGACTAATCTCTCCTGGCTTTTGTTAGTTATGACATCTGTCCTCAGATATTGACAACCTAGAAAGGTTAAACTCAATTTTATAATTAATTACAATAATCTAGTATGGAAGGAAAATTCCACTGGGAATCAATCCAAGTGAATCACTTTAAAAGCTCTCAGAAAAATTAGGTAACTAAAAATAATGTAAGAAGAAAATTAATTGAAAAATTATATTCAAATTTCACTTCTATCACTTTAAAAATTAATGACAGTATATAAAAATAGCATTGCATGTTCTGTGTTTATTATTTATTCTAATTTTTAAGTGAAAGCAATTATCAAAATATTAGTGGAATTTCTTTTATCACTGAAAGCTTAAAATGAACTAAGAAAAACTCTGCTACTTTTTGTAGTGAACTACTTTGTTCTTCAGAGGTTCAATAACCAAGTACAAAAAGTAGCTGGGAAAGATCCTACATCTTACAATCACACATACATGTGTGTGTATATATTTATATATAAAGGAAAACACACTCCTATTTTTTTAGGGTTTCCCTACTATGCAAGTGTTGTTCAGACTGAACACCAAACTGCTGCAGGCAGCACTGCAGATGGAAGTCCCCAGCACAGACCGGTTCCCAGTGTAAAGGCGGTACCACCACCATCATCAACTGGTCCCAGGGTCTGCTGCTGTCCTCCCGCAGCAGCAAGGGCAGGCACCACCACCTCTGTGGGCAGGACCCAACGGTGATATTCCTCAGCTCCCTGCAGTCAAAGCAGCCAGGCATCAGTATCGGGGTTCAGCTGTGCTAACGAGGTTCATTCTGAGCTGACCCGGTTAGAGATAGCTCCGTCACTGACTGCGAGGAGGGCTGGCAACCCCCGGCAGCGGGGGAATGACAGGCAGAAGAGATCATACCCATGAATCGGGCAGGTCTCCAGTTGGCACAGGTAATTCTGGAAAAGAACACCCTTCCTTAGACTCAGGTGCCTCCCTAGATATCTTTAGTCAAAAAACAAGAGTGTTACTCTTCAATTTTCTATAAATCAGATTAGAAGAGAGTCATATAAGGAGCTATAAATCCCTTACTTCTTGATGACACCCAAGAGCTCTCTGAGACAAGATTGGGACCGTTCTCACTAAATGCAGCAACTTTGATCACCACCCCAACATGGTCAGTCCCGCTGGTTTTAGCAAGTTTCAGCTGCCCAGCAGCAGAATTAACAAGATGGCCCAGTGACATAATGAATCAACATGAAGGGGAGACTACTGAAGGAGGGAGTGTTTCTCCCTAAATGGCATCTCCTTCTGGTACTGCCAAAGGTGATTGAGTAGGAGAGACCATTAGTCAGACCCAGCTGGGATCTTATGTTCCTCTGTACATAGTTACTGTAATGATAATTACAACAGAATTGCAGGAATGATTTTGAATAATTGGCCAATCTGACTGCAAACACTCCTTCTTCATACATATGAACAAATAAACATTTATAATGAATTACTAAGAACCTGAGCAATATCTGATCCATGGATAACTTCGTCACATAATTCTCTGACCATGCAATTCAGTTTCATTTTCAAGTTTAACACACTTTTAGAGACAGGCACCACCACTCAGTTATGAGCCCAGATGACCAAAACAATCATCTGAGCAGGTGTTTTAGTATATTTGTTCTAAACACAGCTTTTTGTTTCCAGTCTTTACATAATGCAAACAGAGTTGGTTTTAGTAGTTTTCATGTGGCCAGCATTATGCAGTACATCCAAAAGAAGGCGATGAACAGTAACACAGAATAAGTTCCTTTTTGCTTACTCCATGAATTACATGATTTGGTGTCTGTAAAATATTACATTAATTCAATAACTAATTATGCAAAGAAAATACATAACTGTTTGTGTTACAGGCTGTCAGGTAATTTGAAATGCTTCTCAAAACTATTGTGTATTCTGTGGGGGTCCCTCTTCCTCTGCAAGGCGTTTGAAAGCAGGGTTGCATGAGCTGGGGGAAAGCCCCAGAGTGGTGATGGGACAGGCAGAATGTCCACACAGAAGAGAAAGGACCTCAGGCTCACAGGCCTGACAGCTCCTGGTCAAAATCTCCCCATTCTCTGCAGGTAGGTACAGCCTAAGAACCAAGTTTCAGGAAAATAAATGGAGGAAACATTCCCTAAGTGAAAGAGTTTACCCAAAATCTCTTTACAAAAAACTGCTTCTGTTACTTTAAACTGACAGATCTGAGTATGTTCAGGGGGATATTTACAGGGAAGAGAGCATCCCTAATGCTAATTTGCAATTACTAATGCTGCAAATGTGATCCAGATTTTAAGATACAAGAACAGTCATGCATATTCTATATATTTAAGAGCATTGATATACCTACCTTTAAAACATTTGCCCAAAATGGTAATCAAGAGAAGGAAAACGCCAGTTTTCAGCAAAATTTTAAAATCCTTCTAAGATTTTTTTTTTTTTTCCTGTTCATCATTACTACAAGCATTTAGTTGGTTAGGTGAAATGCCTGAACCTTCTCGTCCAAAATACACTAGAAAAGTGACCTAACCAAAATATGCAGGAAGTCAGAAGGACTTTATACTTTCACATTGTTGTATTAGCTGAAATAATGCTGTAAGTTTATGCAATCACTAAATAAACATGTCAATAGCAGTGTCAAGACCTCCAAAGGAGGTCATAATGACCTTCCATTTTGTATGTAACAGGAATATAATAATTAGAAGACTTGTAAACACATTTGATTCTTTTTTCATGAGATACGTCATTTCAATTATGATTTGCTGACAGTTGCTGTCAAAATCAACATGTTTTCTCACGCCTTTTTTCTTCTGAACACAGATAAGTAATTTTAGATGACACTGAAGACTTGAGTAATTATTCAAGACCTGTAGCAATTGTATGTAGCACAATTAACAGGGGCAGCAGCAGCCGCCCTTGTTTAAAGTGTTTAGAAGACACTTTTCATGTTGAGACAAGTACATTACATTCATAAGCAAATTCTAAGACCTCTCCCGTCTCCTAAGGAAATCACATCTAATGCAATAGTGCTATGTTGCTTATACAGGGTACCAAAATAGCTGTTTTTCCCCTTTACCTTAGGACCTCAGGCAGATGTTATTGGGAATTTTATCTTCAAAGATGACTGGGACCCTGCACAGAGTGCAAAACCTAACTTCTTCTGGAGGCGTGAATTTTCACATCTATTGGGACAGGCCTCACTGGCATCAACAGGCCTTTGGTTTCTAAACACGTGACAGGCAGACTCCACCTCCTATACTTGGTGAAAGGAAGGATGCTTTGAGAATTTACTACGCTGATTGATTAACATGTATCTATTTAGGCCTATTACACTATTAATGTCATTTTACTGTTTGAGCACTTCCGCAGTTGATCTAGATGAAGATATTAAATATGCAAGTGTAAGTCCAGACTGCACATTGGACCTTTAAAATTGTACCTTTCAATTTCATCAAGACAGAGATCTTTCGAGCAAGGCATTAAGCACAATTTATTTACTAGTATATGCATCCTATTTTCAACTTAAGAGTCAGAGGCCAATTGATAAAGAAAACAGTCTCAAGAAAGCACTGTCTTAAATTGCCTGTGCTCTGTAGAATTCATTTTGACTATGCTCAGAGTGCTGGAATGGCACCATGATGGCAGTTTGGTGTTAGGGAGGAGAGACAGTATGAAAACAGAGCTGAAAACAAGGAATAAAGAAGCTTAGAACAGATTCAAGACCACGACTCTTCATTTATGGTTGTAAGGTCTTTTTCATTCCAAACTTTGTTTCTGATCCATGCTTTGTTAAAACAAAGGCACCAGAAGGATCCACTTTCAACTGTTACATCTAGTCAAGAAGTCTTGCTCTTATTTCTTAGTCTAGAAACCATTTCCTCAGTGATGGCACACTGAAATTTCTGAGATCCATTCATGTACTTGTCTAACCTATTTCTGATTAAGTTCTGCAACAAGATCAAACAAAAAAATAGCCTTTCTCTTAGTTTGAAATTTCTCAGACTTTGAATAAAATCTCATAGAAATAATCCTAGAAAATATGAAGGAAAATGAGCAAAAAGTTTTTGAGCTGGAAGGTAGTGAAAACTTATATTTTGACTTTCAAAAACACATCACAAACCAAAACATCTCCTTTTACAATGTTCAGTCTTACTCAGTTCAAGATTGACAAACTCAAGGAGAAACATCAGGCGTAGTCAACAGTGAGTTACATGGTCACTTCAGTAAACTGTGACTGCATCCATTTAACAAAAAACTAATCACCTTTATCTGATAACTGACTGGATATGAGTTACCAGCTCTGATAACATGCTGAATTAGTGTTAGCAATGCTTTCAAGAGTCAATCATGCTTTATCAACCGTGCAGTGAAGCAGCACACTATGCATCATACCACATAAAAAGCAGCACAGCAAACGTGTGGAGCTTTAAACCCACTGAGTGTATACAGAAAGCTGACAGAAAATAGGGATTCTCAGCACAGAACCTGAATTTGCATGGAAGGGATGTCTCAAAAGGGCACAGGATTGGGTATGAGAAAATTTTAATTAAGCAGGCAACATGCCTTAGGAGTGAAGGCTAACAGCATCCTGGGCTGTGTTAGGACAAGTGGTAATCTTCCTTCTATTCAGCACTGGCAAGGCCACACCTAGAATACTGTGTACAGTTATGGGCACTAGGTGACCCTGTTCAAGCAGGGCCGTTGGATTAGATGATGTCCCAAGGTCTCTCCCAACCTCAACCAACCTGTGATTCTGAGAATTCACTTTTTTATTTCCTTTGTGACTTCTGGTAAGTCACTTAAGGGTCAACACCACCATCCTCCTACCCAAAAGACACTTAAGAGTAAGGTATTTAAAATCTGGATGTCCCTGCTGGACATGTAGATCCTGAATCATGGCACAGTACATCTCAGAACAGCACCCAACCCAGACAAGCACCCAAAGCAGAAAACAACAGGTACATAAATATGTACAAACCTCCACACTTTCTCCAGTGTTTAAGTACTTTAGTAAAGACTCATCTCACCTGTTGAAGTCAACAATACAAGATTAAGATTCAGCACTTTCATTTGCTACCTCTAAAAGGCACATAGGGCTTCCCTTCCTTATAGGACACTGTGTGCTTAAACCAGTGTTTGATGCCAAAACACCTGATAAAAAGCAGATGCAAGAGAAGTACCAAGACGAATGGGAATTTGGTGTAGTCAAATTGCTATCACTCAACACACATTCTAAGTACTTCAAAAGAAAAGAAAAAGAAATTTGAATTTAGGAGGGAAAATAACTCAGTTAAATTCAGATAGCTCACGAACAATAATTTAAAAAAAAAAAAAAAAAAAAAAAAACAACAACAAAAAAAAACCCAAAATGAAACAAAATATACTATGAAAAAGCACAGTAAAGGTTCCCCATCAAAACTTGCCTGCCTACTTGCAACCCAATAGCATAACATAGCATTCATATGACAATTATGTGCTGGGTGAGACTATTAAGTTTCTGGGAAGTATGCTGCTCACTTCTAGCTACATTCTTGAGTGGCATTTGTCAACACTGCAACTTTCCCATCTTACAGCCCTCACCTCAAAGTAGGCTGTAACTCTTTTTATTTTTATCCCCATTCTCCAGACAAGGAGGCTAAATCAGAGAGATTAACAAATCTGAGAAAAACACGTAGAACTAGCTTGGAACTGACCAACTCCTGACAACCAATTTAGTTCTCTGACAATTAAATCACATTCTGAGTTCAAAAGCTCTGGCAAAGTGCCTGCATGATTAGATACTTGCCTACTTAAAACTTGCAGATTTGCAGAACTGGGCTACAAATCTCAAGAGCATAGTTTCACAAACATCCTAGTGGATCCAAGGCTGCCTCTGCAGACCCAAACGTGCAGACAATCCAGGCATGATGCACCCAGTTAATGTCCAAGACCACCCAGCAGCCCAGCATAGCAACAGGAGTTGGCAATCATCAATGCAACCCAACTTATTGTTTAAGGCTGTAATTAAACTGCCCTGAATATACAAACTTGTTTCATTCAATAATTGTTTTACTTGCCTAAAATAGGAACTGGAAGCAGTTGATTTGAGCTATACGGTCTGTGCTCATCTGCTTTTCAAAACATGTAGCTGAGTTTTTCATTAGTAACAGGCATTTCTTTACTTCCTTCAGTGCACTAGAGAAGAGTTTAATTTCCCTTTTTCTCCAGCCACAAGAAAGCATTACTGGCTCAAATCAAAGCTAAATTAAGCCACTAGTGCTTTCAATGAATGAGCCAAGGGACACTGCCCTCAAAAAAGAAGGCCCACAACAATGTAAAACAAAGGAAAAGGGAAAAGTAACTTACTGTTCAGGTTGCTTAGTTTGAAGCCCAATCTGCATCCCTGCTCTGCAGCCTGGGCTGGTGAACTGGCACTCTCAGTCAGATGGCACCAGGCTCACGTCTGTGCTAAGGGCAGACCCGGCAGGTCGCACGCGCCGAGCGTGGGACCCGCTCGGTTGCCCGGCCCTGACGCAGCGCAGCACCTCCATCTCACACACACGCAGCACACTGCTGCCACTGCCTGCACCCACCTACGCCTGCAGCCTCGGACCCTGCTACTAATCAGGTACCACAAGTACTGTGCTGTAAAAGACCTGCCCCTCCTACCAGGATGCTGTACCCAGACACCCTCTGAGCAGCAGCCCTGTTCCACCACGCCTCCTCTTGCCAGGAGATTCCCTCTGTGTTCCTGCTCCAACAGACCATGGCCCTCACGCACAACCTTCCAAGCAGCACTCAGCTCACACAGCTGTAACAGCAGTTTCAACTTCCTAAGTAACTTGCCTGTGAACTGACAGTTTTGAGAAGACCTACCTTGCCATCTTTTTCCTCAAAGCATCTTCAGTGGCATACCCAACTAAATGGTCATCTGTAGAGGCGCAGTGCAAAACAGGAGAGAGCGCAGTTATTTCATTCTCTTATCTTGATGCCTACAGCTCATCTTTCTTCCTTTAACCTCCTTACTTAAGTAGGATCACTATAGTATTGACCTAAAAAGCACCCGGCATAGTTTTGATCTTGCAAATTCTGGGGTATGTTCTCCCAAATTTAGGTAATAAATCAGCCAAAAGCTCAATTTTCAGCACCTACTGGGATAGAACCTTAGGTCTCATTTAGGAACAAGTTCTTGAAGCAAGAACTTGGCAGACCAGTGAGGCTGAGTCATCATCTTGTTGCAGGAAACAAACCAAAGCTAGGGAATATATACGTACCTGAGATCCTTTCATTACCACACAAAGAATCTACCATAGTTACAATTTCATCTTCAATTTCAGACTCGCACAAGGCAACATAAGTAGATATAGGCAAGCAGCTTACTTGTAAAATCTTGTTAACCTCTCAGCAACAAATAATAGTGAGTAAAATATTGATCACAAAAAAATTATTTCCTATTTCTTGAATTCCAACATTTATTTCCTTACTGATTTCTGTGCAGTTTCTTTCTACTCCAAAATGGGTATGGAATTTCACACTTCACACCAATAGTTTCACTGATGTTAGTTCATCACTTTACTTTGGGCCCAGTCTGGCCTGGTTTTGAGCTAATTGGAACTGGATATTAAAGTATGCTGAAAGCATCTTGAGTGCCCAATAAAGATTATAATTTTCATTATTCAATATGCATACAGGATAAATGCAATAACAACTAGACTGTAGCAACCAGCTCACCCAAAGTCCTTCAGCCACAGTTTATCAAATCACCATCAGCAATCAACAGCAGTAAGCAAAGTGTGATAATAGCAGCCTAGTATTTGTTTACCTAAGCAAAAGGAGTTAAGCCCAACTTTCTCCTGATAGAGAAGAACTGATATGACAAAACTCATTACGATAATCGGACAGAGAAAGAGGACTGAATGATCATAGAAATATTTTTCCCAAATTCTAGATATTTAAATGAATCCTGAAGCCTAAGTCCTAGATGTCTTGGGTTGAGATTCCTTAATGTTAGAAATACAATTTGGGATGGGAGGGCACTGCTATGTAGCATAAATTTTTTACTGCCTTTACGTGAAGTTGTGTATGTGGGCGTTGCTACTCTGAACTACACTATGGCATAGGATACTTGATGAGAAACAGTGAGGCTTAAGCACTTTGTGAAGTGGGTAAAGCACTGGAAGAGGACAGTGGTTCACAGGGTATAACAATCTCCTGGGAGGAAAGAGACACAAAGTGCTCCTCTCATTTATACTGTGGCCTTTCTGTTGATTTGATCAGCCTCTGAAAAAAACCTATGTCTACAACTTTAGTACGACAAAACCTTCTAGAAAAGCCATAGCATGAATGGGAATCAGGACCAGAATCCCATCATTTCATAACCATTTAGAAAAAATAATTTAAACCCTCAGCAACCTAATAAAACACATGGGAGGTTAAAAAGTAAAACTGACTTGTTTCTAAAACAGGTCTTAATATAATATGCCTGTAATAATGAAAAAGGGTAAATGAAAAGCACGCCAATTCCTGTTATTCTTTGAGTTAGACCATGCCCTTGGGTAGTATAAGAAACCCCAGAAATTCAAAATATGAAAGTAATAAACATACAATTGCTCAGAACTTGATAATGATCTCTGTGAAACAAAATCTGAGGAATTTTGGTAGGCTTTGATGATACTGAACATGGAATTAAGCTGAATGTATTTTAAATTAAACCTAAAATAAAAACAGCTGCTGGAAAACAGGCATGACCAAATTCTTCATCTGAATATGTGCTGCTTTTGGCTATTTTCTTTTAGATTTTAAAAGTTCATTGGCATTCTCTATATTCAACTCCAGCATGAAGCAGAGTAGCTACCATTGGCATTCAGTTAAGCCAATCTAATTTTATAGATGTTTGTCTAACAACTCAGATCCACTGCTATTTCCATCAGTGAAGGATTACACCACCAAATAAATTTATTTACTGTGGTACCTGCAATTCTATGTGCAATGGGGCCTAAGAGATATGCAGTCATCATTTAGGTTCATGAAGTTGATCCCGCTGCTCTGCTAGCAACCCTTGAAGCCTAATCACATGGAGAAAAGAAAGATTGCTAATTAATTTTCCACAGAGTTAATTTTATGAACAAGATGGATTCCTAGACAGAATTTTCCTATATGAAAAATACTTATTCCATGACAAAAAAAAGATTTAAACTACTTGAGAAACAGGGGCACAATACAGGAGAAAGACACAGGAAAAAAATTACTTGGTTTGCTGATACATATGAAACAGACTACGCCATAATGGCAAGCCAGACGGCAAACTTAACAAGATGTATAGAATATGCTTCCACTTGTAATTGAATTACCAAACAAAAGATATCCACGGCACAGCAGAAATGCCTTAATCAAATAAACTTTGAAATACCATTTATTTGGGAATCTGACTTCCTATTCTCAATTCTGCAAGATTCTGTGGAAATTCAAGAGGTATACAAAACACAGCACATTCTGCGGCACTTTGAATTGAAAAAGCTTTCATAGTTGTGATGATTTGGTAGATAACAAAAAACTGTAAACCATGTATACATGTAGTTCCCTTTGTACTTAGTAGGATGACAGTAAAAATGTAAGCAATTAATTTCACGGTGCATGTATAAACCCAGTTGTCTGTTCCACATTCACTTAGCTGTAAAACCTGGAGGTCTTAAAAAAATATCCTAGGTCCTAAAAAAGCAATTCCTGTGAGACTGTTTCTTACTTTGTTTTAATCTCCTTACATCATCTGCATATCTCAGAAAACTCTTCGGAGCGAAAAGACTTATGTTTTCATTAGCCAAAAAAATAAAGGCCCATAACCATTGCCAAAATAAGGCAATATTAACTCTACCTAAACACCAGAAGATAATGGTTTTTAAAAAGCTACCCATAAATCTGAAACGTAGACAGAGAAAAAGACTTCCATGGAATAGTTTTATGCATTCTGGAAAAAAAAAAACAAACTGAAAACCAACCCAGTCCACATGCTACACTATGGATAATGCCTCCCAGTACAAAGATAAGCTTTCTTTGAGGCATAATTCTCAAGGGTTTCATGTAACCAAGTTATGCATAAAGCTGTCCATAACAGGCATAGCACATAATACAGGACAAGAGAAGAAATGGAGCTTTATTTGCTCATAATCCTCAAGAGTGAACACGCTGGCTCCAACAGCTGCCTCCCTCCTCAAAATCCCATGTCTTCACCTAACGTGGCCACAAGAGGATGAGTTTGGATTGATACAACTCCAGAGTTTCAGATTTACTCTTTCCTGACCCATTAAGCATTCATTTCACTCCTTCTTCCCTCTGGACACCTTGGCTAGTTGAAAGGACCTACCAGCCTCAAACTGCTTACCACAAGGCCTAGCTCTGCAAGTGTCAGGCTATTTGAGGAAACAACTGTACAGCTGAAAAGAGTCTAAAGGAAAGCAATTAAAATAGGTCAGAATTCTAAAAAAAAAAAAAAAAAACAAATAAAGGTTGAAGAAACTGTCACCAGTCAGCATGGAAAAAAAAAAAGAATATATACTCAGAATCTTCAGATATGTAAAAATAGGCTGCATAGAAGAATTCTCTATATCCTTAGAAGAAAGATCCTTACAAGTAATAACAAGTTGCAAGGCAGACTTAAGTTAGAATTTGAGAGAAACTTTCTTACAGTAATAACAGAAAAACTTGAAAAGACTGCCTGGGGGCATTACAGAATGTCCATCATTAAAGGTCTTTAAGAAGAGCTTAAATAGCATGTTAGGAATGGCTTAAAGATAATTATTCTTTCCTCAGGCAGGGAATGGGTTACATGACATGCAGAAGTCCACCTGCCTACCCTTTTCCTATATGATATTTATTTGCTGCAGAGATGAAGCATTTTGCATTAAATACTGGCACAGAGGACAACCCTGAACACCTGTGTGCAGTTATACCACATTCACATCAGTCCACAAGCCCCCGAAAGGATGCCATTCCAGTGAGACTGAGTTTCTCTGGTAGGAGGTCTCTGCCTTCCCGCTGAACCCTCAGAGACCAAGGACTTTTTTGCCAGATTGCAAGTACTGAGGACCAGTGGTCTCAACCCTCCTGAAAGCATGTGTTTTCTGTGCATTGCTCTGTTGGAGGATAGTGCATTCTTTCCCCCTGCACTTCATAGTTTCAGTGACATTGTTGGGCTCTGCTGTTACTCTTCACAGGAATGTAACTCCAGAATTGAAGTTTTCTTGAAATTAATTTGGAAGGTAAATAGGATAACAGGTTAATTTTGAAGAATCGGATTAAGCTTGCAGTACTAACTATAAGGATTATCTTTTTTAATCTTAGAAATAGATCTGGAATACTGTCAGGAAACATGACAGCCCAAAAATTAGAATAGCAATCAATCACCAGTTTTCACAAATGGCCTTTTTATTCACACCCATGTGGCTGTTGACATTTTAACTTGCATGAATGGAAGATGTTCTCTCCAGCCCTTGACTCCCATAGCACCAATCCCTGCAGTAAGCAAGTTTTCAACAGGAGCAGCAGGCTTCAGAACTTGCCACTATTAATTACTCTGTATGAAAAGAAGTGAAACTTGCATCACTTGAGAAACATTCTCCAAACATCACTTTTTAAATAACCCAAGGCAAAACAAAACAAAACAAAGCATTGTTTAAAATTAACCTTTCAAATAGAGAACAAATAAATTAGGGGAGAATGGGAGACAGGAAGAAGCTGGAGGACAACCAGTTTTCAAAACAAAAGTCACAAAATTGAAGTATGTACCAGCAATAAGCAGCATGTATGTAATTCAGGATGTCGAAAGCCTGAGTTTGCTCCTTATCTTCCTTAGCAGTCCACTTCAACATTAAAATTTTCCCTTTATTATTGCTTCAGAATGGAGAATTCAGAAAACACATTTGTCATCAACAGACATTGAAACAAATACTTTCCAAATATGCCTAAATCCGCCCTCAACCTTTTGAGAGGTTAACTGCAATTAAGACAATGTTTGACATTCTCTCTATCCCTTTTCTACCTTTGCCAACTAAAAGTTAAAATCACCATATACACACCTACCCCAATGCAACAAGTATTGGAGTTCACAGCCAATTAACGTAGACACATTGGACTAAGCCTTCCCCTCACCCTGCCTTGCAACCACATGGAGATTATATAGTTTAGCTGAAATACCACTGCAAATCCTGCCTTCTTCGTTGTTTTTCCATTTTTCAATAGTTTATTATGGGAATTTCACTCCTATTTCATTATCAGGATATATTTACTAAATAAATTCTAAATAATGTCAAGGTCATCAGGAATCTGACCTTGGAACTGAGAGACTGCAAATTTTATTAGAGCCACGAGCAAGCCAGCTTCCAAT
This sequence comes from Tyto alba, assembly GCF_018691265.1. Classification (NCBI taxonomy): domain Eukaryota; kingdom Metazoa; phylum Chordata; class Aves; order Strigiformes; family Tytonidae; genus Tyto; species Tyto alba. Next base: position 24,398,752 of record NW_024881262.1, on the reverse strand, counting down.
AAGAAAACGTGAAAGATCATGATAGCAGCCATTTCAGAATGTTTTATTATTAATATTTTATGTTGTTCTTGACAAAAGAAGATGAAAAATTACAGAAAATTAACATGATTAGTTCTGCTTTTTAAATGTGAGAGGGACTTGCTTACTTTTAAAATATCTTCTCATTCAAAATAGTTCAATCACCACCTCTCAAGTATATGGACATAACATCTATTTTGCAAAAGAGAATTTAGAAGTCACATAAATGTCAAATTAATGAGTTGCACATAAAAATATGTATGTTTGATGTCACATCATCAAAATATCCCAGAAAAGACGTTCATCATGGATCCTACCATTGGAGTTCACCAGACTTAGCTCTTGATTAATTATTTGAAGCAGAATTTTGACCTAATTTAATAGTTGTAAATAATATTACCTCAATTTCTAATTTACTACTTAAATACAATACATACTTTTTGGGCATACCGTCATCACTGCCACACTTGAGACCTACTCCTTTCTTTAGAAGATGTGTTTGAAACAGATCAAAATGACAGAATTCAAAATTAACAATTTTATTTAAACAAATTTTTTACATCTCAATGTTTACATGACTATGTTCAGTATGTTTAGAGAGCTTCTGTATTTACACCGGACTATCAAACAAGCTACTGTGACAATTTGCATTCAGATATTTCCAGTCCATAATTTTGAATGTGGACTGAACCCTAACAAAACGTATTGTGTCAGGAGAATGCAAACTGCACACTCACAACAAGTAAATGAGCTGGGTATATAAAAATGTGTTAGAAAGAATGACTTGGAACCTGAAGAAACTTTCAGTCACTCAAAAAGCATGGCAATAAAAATGAATAAAAGTATATTTTACTATGCAAATCTCTATTTTTTTACTCTAAAGATTATTAGCTCCCAAAGTAATGCACAATTAATAGACCTGTTCTTGACAGGAAATGCATATCTTATTTAAAAGGATGAAAAGTTTATTACTTTTACTCAAGAAGATTTAAGAGTTTCCAAAAACTGCAAGTGGCATAAGCACTTCTTCAGAGAGGTAGTTCTCCTCAGAGGTATAATCTTACCATTTTCAACAGGGGCCTGTTAAAAGAATTTATTTGTGAAAGGATAATCTTCTGCAGTTTGAACTTTCTCACCAAGCTCCCTTCTCATTGCTATGCGGTGTGGGAGGTAAGTCTGCTTGCAATGCTAGCCATGTCTATCGAATCAGAACTAACCTTTTGTTCCAGTTATTTTCTTTGCAACTTTTTGCTATCAAGTAGCCACCTTCAAAAAATATATACTTTTGTACTTTTGAAGACTTGTTGTCTTTTAGATAATTTACAGCCAAGTTGGTTCAAAATAGTAAAGTTTCATCGTTTTACAGAAAGCCATTCTGGACTTTTAGCAGAATACAGAAATACATGGCCTTAACTTTGTCACCTCTACTTTGTGAATGCTGGCCATACAGCAGTGTAAAAATAAATTAAAAAACCCCATCATCTAAGATACTATAACACTAAATTATACTAGGGTCCAAAATTACAGACCAGAAGACTGGTTTCCATTACTTATAAATAGGAACAGAATAGCATGATTCAGACTGTAAATCAGTTGTAGGAAGAAAAAAAGAACATAGTAGCAATCAGCACTAGTGATATATGTAAACACACTAAGGAGATCAAAGAAATATTGACGACTACAGTACTCATTTCAATTTATGGAAAACAAATATTTCTTAGGGAATAAATATCTGTAACGTATACCAAAGGAAAAACAAACAAACAAACAAACAAAAAAAACACCAAAAAAACCCCCAAAAAACAACATTGTTTGTTCACTAAACATTATAAATGCATATAAAACCAGAAAAAACCCAAAACAACATGCAAGTACTCTTCAATGCAAAATACAAATAACCCATGGTCACTGAAGGAAAAGCACACAAGCAAGTATGCATATAAAATTAGAAAACCTTATTAAGCAGACACTAGTGACATATCAAGAATGAAGCTTCATAAAAAAAAAATGCAACTTGATATAAAATTACTCTTCAAATGTGTGTATAGTTTCTTTTTTTTTTATCCAATGCTCTGTATTTCAAAGTATTAAAATAAATCTTGGTAAAATCATGTACTGTAGGAGTAGCACTGGGGAATTTGGTAAAGAGAAAAAAATCAGTCTCTTTGTTAGCCAAGCCACAAAGCATCTACAGAGCCTAATTCATCATGAAAATGCCAGGATGCCTGACAGCTGATTGACAGATCAGCCCTCTCCTCGCTCCCTCTCCCCTCATAGAGGGGCGCCTTTGATAGGATGCGTCTGCTCCTCCTGGGCAGAACAACTCCTGTGCAGAGTGGTTGTACGCAGGAGCTTCGCCCAGGGAAAGAGGACAGTCTGAGCACAGAAGCCTTCACAGGACAGCTGGGAATCTGCTAGGTGGAGAAAAACTTCATGTCTGGTGTAAGGGAGCATTTCCACACATCTCCCCTCCTCCGCCCTGGCAGGGGAGATGGCGGGGCAGCCCGGCAGGGGCCGGGGCCCGGGTGGTCCCAGAGACCCGGGTGCTGCCGCCTGGGAGCTGGAGGAGCAAACCCGGGCCGTGGCACAACAGCACAAGCAACCCAAGTCCTCCTCCACATGTAGTGTCAAGGATTATGGGTTCAGACTTCCTAGGTCTCAGTCAATCTGCTACTTGCTTCAAAATTAAGCCTGTGCTTAAGTGCTTTATGGGACTGAGGCCAGAATACTCAGTTTCTTGCAGAATTGAGCCCTATGTTTTTACATCCATAACGTTAGCTCAATCTTTCTGCCAAGCAAACCTCCAAGTTTTGTTTATTTTTCAGGACTGAGCTCAGTGAGGGGTAGGGGGTAACCTAAAGTACAGTGGCCTGATTGCCATGTATGTTGAAGGCACTTTATGCTGTAAAGAAGCTACTATGTTCACTTTATTGGTCCTTAACATTGCAAGGGACAAGCAAAGCAGCACCAAGAGAAGTGGAAGTGAGATTTTCCCATTCAATCTGTGAAAGAATAGATTACACGTAGGTGAAAATGTAAATGAAAATAATACCAAGTAACAGTATTGGATAGTTTATGCTTTCAATATATATATTTTTTCTGTATATTCTGAAAATCTGTAAGACAAAAGAAAAAGGAAAACAAGGGAGTACTTGGAAAAATACTTCAGAAGCAAATGCCTAAACAAAAATACCCTCCAAATCACTTAAAAAATAAAGATTATTTTTCTAATCATTACCAACGTATTGGTGAGAAATGACCCTAAAATAACCCTGAACTTTTATACCCAAAGACTATCAGCTTCAAAAAACAAAGGAAGAAACTGTTTAGTTCAGGAACTTTGTGGGAAAGCCACCTCTGCACCACCTTCCCACCTTTCCCAGCTGGTAGCAGCGACTGGGTGGGACAGCATAAACTGAGGAGACACGCTGGCTGCTGTGGCCACCCAGACAGGCCCCAAGGGCGGGTGGGGAAGGGAGGAACTGGGCTCTGTCCCACAGGCTGCGCTGCTTTGAGGACTACGAATTCGCAGTGCATTTTAAACACTTTGTTTCCCTTCTACTATTAAGGCAAGTGTACTTCCTTGGAGAATTTTTCCTCAGAAATTAATTTAAGAAATGTGTAAGAAAACATTGAGCAATAATGGAAAATAATTTACTGTCTTAAGGCTTGATTCAAGAAAATTCAGATGCTGTGAAGCAAAAGTGGTCATGAAGTCTTTGGCAGCAAAGTGGTGAAGCACAGACTCCCTTGTTCTCTCCCTAACCTTTCATAAAACACTTTACAAATAGACAATGTACACAGAGAAAACTGGAACCACTCAGGCCTTACAATGACAAGCTAGTATTTATAATCTTACTCTCCCATTAGTTCATTAAGTAAACCAGCCACTACAAAACCCACGAAAGTAAAATAAAACTTTTTTGGCCAGGTAGCTGGTTTTGTTACTTGGATCACAATTTTTTAGCATCCCCTCCCAGGCACCTCACAGGGGGAGTGACTGTGATCCTAAAAGGATTTTCACACTAGTATTCCTTCACATCGCAATAGATGTTTATCCTCTCAAGACAACTCTGCATTTGCTATCACTGTATAACTATTGTTTCACTACACTGCTTAGCCTTAATTCTCTCTGATGAAGTTTGATCATTCATAGTGAATGTGATGGGTTTGTGTGGTGGTGTTTTTGATAGTGAGGAGGGGGCAACAGCAGTGACCCCTGTGAAAAGCTTCTTGAAGCTCCCCCGGCTCCAAGTCAGACCTGCCTCTGGCCAGGGCCAAGCCAACCAGCTGCCCCTCTGTGATAACGTATTTAAGGGGAACCTGGTAGGAGTTGGAGTTGCGAGGAGGAGTTACAAGCAGGACACCTATGTGAACACCCAGGCCAGTGGAAGGAAGGAGGGGGAGGTATGCTGGAACAGACACCCCTCAGCCCATGGTGAGAGGGCAGGCTGTGCCTGCAGCCCATGGAGGTCACCGGTGGAGCAGATGCCCACCTACAGCCCATGGAGGAGCCCACGCCAGAGCAAGTTGCTGTGCCCAAAGAAGGCCAGGACTCTGTTCGAAGAAGCCGCCACTGTTGTAGTTCAGCACCAGGAGGGCTGCAATGTACGGGAGGGACCCACGCCAGAGCATCTTGGAAAGAATGCATCCCCTTGTAAGGACTCACATCAGAGAAAGTTCACAGAGGACTGTCTCCCATGAGAGGAACGCCACACTGAAACAGGCCAGAATGTAAGGAGTCCTTCCCCTGAAGAGGAAGGAGCAGCACGCTGACCCTAATCCCATCCCCTGCTCCTCTGCGGGGTGAGGAGGAGGAGGTAGAGCAATTGGGAGCAAAGCTGAGCCCCGGAAGAAGAGAGGAGTGGGGGGAAGGTGTTTTTAAGATGTGGTAATGCTTCTCACTGTCCTACTCTGTGTAAGTGTTGTTGTTAGTGTTTGAATGAAATTAGTGTTCTTTTTCTTCAACTAAGGAGTCTGCCTTTTGACCATGACCATAATGGGTGAGCTATGTCCTTATCTCAACTCCCAAACCTTTTGCTTTGTTTTCTCCTTCCCAGTCCTGAGGGGGAAGGGGTGAGTGAGCAGCTGTGCAGTGCTCAGTTGCCCTCTGGGCTCAAACCACAACAGTTCTTTGTGGTGCTCAGCATGGAGCTCAAAGGATTGAGATAATGACAAATCTGATCAGAGTGTGTTGTAGTGAATTTGTTATAAGCATGTATTATATTGGCTTATCAGTTGCTTGTCATAATGTCAATTTATTGGCTCTTAGAGTTGTGCTATGCATCATCTCACTTGCCATATATAGTCCCTATGCTGCTGCTTATCACTCATGGGAGGTGGATTAAGATTTTTGCTTTGTTGTACCATGTAACACTGGTTTATGGCATGATAAAGTTGTCTGTCCTGAGACTAGTCTGGTATCTGTACTCAGCACTGTCATCACCTCTATACTTCAGGGGTCGTGTAGTGGAAAGGGTTAAAAACTACACCCTTTACCTTCCTCCTCAGGGGAAAAAATTAGTAATAAATGAGAGAAAAAAATAGAAACAGAGGAGAGTCTTGTGAGTCTGGCAGACAAATATTACCCTATCATATAGCTGCACCTAGGTACTGGTGAGTGCTACACCTTTAGGGTTTCTAATGTGAGATTTGGTGCTCAATTCATAGAGTATTAGGTACTGCCGTTATTCATCTGCCTTTTGAAGGCTTTCAGTGTCATCCAGGCTGTGGGGTAAAGCCTGAGTCCAGGCAAAACATTTGGTTGCAATTTTGACATCAGTATACGGACAAAGATGTTTTCCATGCTGGGGAATCAAAACAGTCCTAGACTAGAGCTATAATAATGCCAAAGTTTGAGTACTACTAGAATTGAGGCAAAAGGAAAAATTTGTCCAGTCTCCTGGTAGGTGGCAAGTGTGACCTTGGTCTCCTCCTGATGCAAAATATTGAACATATCAGCATTTTACCAAGAGGCTGGAGATTATGAGACTCAGATGAAGATGATGTTGTGGAGTACTGATCTTATATAGGACTGTTTGTGGTTCCTTAAATAGCTCTTCTGCAGTAATCAGTGGTGGAAAGGCAAGTGGAGGGTTTTTACTTCTTGACAGCATGAGCTGGCTCTTAATCTCTGGCTCGAATATGCACATCACACGCACATCTCCTAATGCTCGAATGAGGAAGGGGAAAAAAAGATCCAGCATACTATCTTTGCTGACAGTGAATTCAAGTGGAACATAATCTGTGAATCTTGAGATTGCCAGGTGAGCTCCCCAACCAAATATAAAGGAGGATACAATTATATTAAGCTGAAATTTCTATATAACTCTCATTAAAACTCTGTACATCTTATGCCAACAACCAGATATCTGCACCTGAATCTATAGGAAAGTATACACAGGCAACAAATAAAAGAAGTTATTCAAGAGTCCTACTGTGTCTCAGACTAGAAATTGTAAATTATCTAACATGGGCATGCAGCATCTCCTGCTTCAGAAACACCATTTTTCCATAGCCTCAAAAGACTGGAGGAGCTCTTAATCTCTAATACTTTTCAGTATGTCCACATAACCGTAACGATGCGATGCAATGCAACCTACAGATAAAGCAAGGAAAATAAATAACAATCATTCTGCTTGAATAGTTTGCAATTTTAAGGTGTTTGTGGTAAAACAAGAAAAATCAACTCTAATTTTTCTCATAAAATTACTACAGGAAAAAACAGAAAGTCAGTCAAGGTGAGACCTGTGCAGTAGTTGATGGTTGATTTATGACTTTCCAAGAAGTATCTGGTAATAGTTTCTGATTAATGCAACCTCTTTTAGAACCAACTTCATTGTAGATCTGGGATACACATTTAGAAGAGCAGACTAAAAGTGGGAAGTAGTCTCGAGGGAAAAAAATACAGAATCCCTCTCACCAGTGACACAAACTCTCTTTCTTTCTTTATATTTTTCCAGAGTAGCTTTCCAGTTCTTCAACAGCAGAACACACAGTCTGATCTCTTTCACTACCACCTCCTCAGACCTCCCCTGTCATATCACCATGATTCCAAAGATTCTCATTCTCTCAAGACTTCAAACAAAAGCTTTTATACCTTTCAGTGAAAGACTCATTTCTTTTTAGACTGTTTTTTTTTTCACTTTTCTCTAAGAAGCTGAAATTTGACAATAACAGATCCTCACTCTTCTTGCTCAACCTAGAACTTTCCCTTAGTACTCCTGACCTCTGCTTTGGTTCTGCATCTTCAATACTGAGCCTGTTCTAAACCAAATTATAATTGCACTGTAGTATTAAGCAGTTAATAAATCATGTAGTTCCCAAAAATTCAGAGAAGCACCACAGAGTTGATAAGCTAGAGGTAAGAATGAAAAGTATTATTTAGAGATGAAGTCAACTACCAGACCAGAAGTGTGAAAGGAGAGGGCTGTAACTATGTAAATATAGTTTATATAAATGCAAAAACTGGAGTGGTGTTACTGGTTCTGCCTTTATTTTAAGTCAAATTGTCAATGTTAGTTAAATGGAAGAGGTGGATGTAAGAAGAGTAAACAGGAATACACAATAACCGTTTCCTTGTTATCTGGCATCAGCTCTCCATAAATAATATTCTAGTCCATTACATAAGTAACATAAACCAAATCAGAATATAGCTGATCCTTCCACTAGACTAGATAGCCTCTTGGGATCTCTTCCAGCTTCAGAATCATGTAATTCCACTCAACATATTCTGCACTAGCTATGAAAAACATCTAGTTTTCAACCCATCATGAACTGCATGAAGGCAAAGCATCTGAGAACTAGAAAGGAAAACAAAAAAAAAATGTCTATCACACTTTTTCAAACTGAAAAAATAGGTCTTCCATTTTCAGTCCTGCTGATCCATCACAGATTCCACTGAAGACACTGAACTGAAACATATTTTATATACAAGAAAAATATTGACTTAGAAGCTCAAATGTGACAACCTCCCCTAAGCCTGTTGCCAATTTTCCATACACCAAAACCTTTGACAATATAAACCTACTAAGACAACTCTGAGCAGCTTGCTTCCATTTCTGCAAAAGGCTGCAAGGGGAAAAAAAAACAGATCAGGACACATATTTATTTCTGAACATAAGTGAGTTAGGTTTGGCATATACATCCAAACATTTAGCCAGCACTGACACTGTGATTTGTGACGCACAAGTCTCATTCCTACAGTGGATCAGCTGGACTGGGAAGTCAGCAGATTCTTTTGCAGGCCAACCTCATTGTGTATATTATTCCTTCATGCTCAACCCAGGCACTCACAGTTTGGTTATAATAGTTCAGGGAGCTGAAGGCACATGAAGATGAACTGCATAGGCCAAACACTCGGCTGGCATGAATTGGCAATGCAGTGCCTGAGCTCAGAAGACTTGTACTCACTAGGACCTGGCCCACAGCAGGTACACATTCTTTGAGCACTTCACAGTGCTGTCATGAATTTCTGTACTGAAAGATTAAAGTTTCAAAGATGAACAGAAAGACACTTAGGCTTAACCTGCTCTGAAAAACTTAGCTGCTGACTTCTCTCGTTTTTAGTACTTCTTGGAGTCTGGCGTCAAAAAAAAAGCAAAATTATACTGTAGAGCAGTGATGAAAACTTTTCATGGATTCACATGCAGTGGGGAGGAATATGAAAAGGCTTTCAAAAGTGCATTACATTTCTTAGGAGTTGGAAATACCAGGGCACTAAATGTAGTCAAAAAATGGAATCATGGACTGATTATATATTTTCCTAGTTAACTGTGATGAACAAGCATTTCTTTTTTACTTTCAGATCACAAATGTCACTTCAAATAATCATCATGAAGAATTAAGCTCATACTGAAATTCGGAGTCTGTCAGTGGAGCAGCTTCCTGGCCTGATCCTGCAAGAGGCTGACTTCTTAATTCCATCAAGGATGAAGCCTCAGAACCATGGACATCCTGGGCATGCTTAGACAATAGGCGAAGTATAGATTATAATGGCTAAAACCAGCCTGAAACAGTAGAAGTATCCAAACAGGACAGTCTAGGGGGAGGAAAGACAATACCAGTATTGTTAAATCCCCACCACCACCCCAATCTAACAAAAAAAGGAGACAAGTAACAGGCATATGATCACTGAAAAGAAAGACTTCTCCAGAGGAGTCTGTCCACCCTGACAGTTAGCTGACATGACGCTCTTCCCCACAGGACATCATGGGAAACCCATCATGTGGAATGTCATCAGCCTTCCTGGAAAAACCATAGCACTGCAGCCACACAGCACTAAGGAAAACCACCAACTGAAGTGCAACCACAGCAAGGGAAAAATAGAGTATTGCTCTGCTAAGGTAAATTCTCATGGCCATGTACAGCACTATGTAAACTTACATGCTTTCCTCAGATGCTGCACGGCCGTGTTTATATGACACTTCAAGTTGCTAAACCTGGTTGAGGAGACCTGTAAACATGGCAATGCTGCTTCTGGACCTGACTCATGACACCCCTATTGTATTAAATCTATTTTACTTAGAATAGCCCATGGGAAACCAGCTTGTATTGCCCAATGGCTTGTAAGACCAGCCAGCCCATGCCATCTGTTATCCATCAATACAATACAGTCATATAGATACAGTCAATAAGAAATCATCATCCCTTATTCTTTCTTAAAACACATTCCAGTTCTTTAATTCTTCAAATGATGGGGGGGTTCCCTATAATTGGGGGGGTTTTTAGCTCTTTTCCATATCTTTTGTCTCCATTTCTTACATACCTTTCTCATGGCTTTGCCTTCCCTTGAATTCATATTCTTCTAAATCTCTATTTGGTTAGCTATTTTGTTCTCCTCCTTTCTGCACAAATTAAACTGTCTGAACCACCACTTGTCCAATTCTAACTGTGATAAGTTTGTTTTATTAAAAAATGCAATTAGATCCAAGAGATGTTTTCCCCTTACCAGCAGGCCTTTTATTTTATTTTCCTTTGAAGATTTCTTTACAGCCGTTACTTTAGTTGGGAATAGTATAATATTTTTCACCATTACCTCAAATCACTATTTCAGTTCTTTGTATCCCTTTACCCTTCTGTCAATGCCCATCAATTCAGAAATAAAAATGATGAATTCCTGTCACAAATCAGGGCTTCACTCAGACACAGATTACTATTTTTGAAAGTTTACCTTGTTTAACTGGTTGTTTGACTCTTCCATTCCCTAAAGAAGTTTTCCTCACGTCTGAGCTATTTCTCATCCTCTCCTCATGTCCGTACCAGGTGCCCTGCCCGGGCGCTGGCGGTGGGGCTGTGGGGTCTCTGTGAGGCGAGGCCGGGGCTGCCCTGTGCTGGGCACGACCGGTTCCAGCCGGTTCCAGCCGCCTCATGGCGGGACACAGCCAGTTCCGGCCCCCTCATGGCGGGGCACAGCCGGTTCCAGCCGGTTCCAGCCCCCTCATGGCGGGACACAGCCAGTTCCGGCCCCCTCATGGCGGGACACAGCCAGGGCAGCCAGAGGAGCCGGCAGCAGCCCTGAGGCAGATAGAGGAGTCAGGGATGAAGGACTGAAGTTGGCCCAGGGGGAAGCCTTTTAGTTTTTGTCTGGTTTTCACCATCCAACTCTTTTTTGATTGGCAACACCTTTGTTTTCCCCAAGTTGTCTGTTTTGCTTGTGGCAGTAATGGATATAGGATCTCCCTACCTTTTTCCTGACCCACAAGCTTTTCCACCTTATTGTCTCCCCGGTCCTGTTGAGGAGGGGGATGCAGAGCACCTTGGTAGGCAGCTGGCCAATGTCAACCCACCACAAACACCCTTCTTTATTTTGCTTCGCTGTCACTTGTTTGAAAATGTTTGTTCTCAATGCTACTGCTAGCAGATGAATTCCAACTTTTGGTACAGAAAAATCAGAAGGTAAAAATACATCAAGCTCTACAAGTTCCTGGTCTAGTGTCATATAAAAGTGTGACAGCAAGAGTTCATACAGAAATACAAAGAGATTATTTCCTTTTGCCTCCACAGAAGGCAGCAGTGTCACATTTGCTTATTAGAAAAAAAAGGAAAGGCACATAATTATAATGATATAGCAAGTGTATTTAGAATTAAATGAGAACCAAGGGTAAACTCCATATATTGAAGTAACAGCAGTGATTCAAAATAAGCCATCTTAAGTGAAGTTCTTAAACAAAAATATTGACTAAATGAGAAGGAAGACCAAAGACGGAATTCATAGATGTCTCCCTAAAAAGAACCAATGGACCTTCCAATACAAATATATGCACTTCTCTGAATACTTCTACACTTGCATCATGCAAGCGAACAAGTACCCTTCAGTAAGGGCACAACAATGGACAAAAATACTCCGATTTCACTATTCACACAGATTCCTGCCCTTCAAATCATCTTCCTGTACATCATATTTTCCTATTGCCTCCTGCCAGCCCAAGACACAAGGGCCCTGTGCTCACCTTTCAAATTGCAGTCTTGTTTCCACTATGAACAAAGCAGAGACTTGAATTCTTGATAAATATTCTTTAGGAATTATTGTATTTTCTTCTCTTTCCCCTATCCTCTACTCTTTATTAATATTTCCAGTAGTAAATGCCTTCTAGGGAACTCGGCAGCAACTAGGCCCACCTCTGGGAAAATGAGGATTCACATGTTGTCATGGCTCGCAATCACATGAACTGTAAATCTGCAATAAGAGCAACACAAAATTTGATTAGAAAGGATTAAAACTATTTGGTCTCCCAGAAAACGACTGCAGGGGATGGTGTAGAACAGAGCAGATTTGCAGAGAAACAGAGATTGGAGCGACCAATATGTGCTTCAAGTAAGGAGAACAATGGCTCTTGCCATTGTAAAAAACAAGCTTTGGAAGTTGTCCCAGTTACTGCTAGTAGCTGAGATGAAATACACAACTGTCAAAATGCTCAAGCTCCATCCTGACTGGAAAAATCAGGTATTTTATGATATCTCCAGTTAGTGACATATATAAGTCAACACTTGGGGTAACTAAAACATTGTTTGAAATCACAGACAATGAAATTTGTGCATCTGTCTTTCTGTTCAAATGCCAAATTTTGCTCTGAGCAGAGTACCCCTTAAGAGGAAAGAGATTACTCAGGGGACGATGCTTACTTCCTCTGCTTGGTCCTATGGCTGCAGAAGCATTTGGCTGTTACATATGAGGGGTGCAGTCTTAGAAAGCCCACATCTCTCTCCCTAGGACTGCAGTATCTAAATGAAAAGACGGATCTTCTCTAAATGCAAGTACGAGTTCAATAACTAGGATTTATTGTTCTATTTCTCCTTACATGGACTGCATTGGCTTCTCTAGTTCATATAGACATAGGAAGACTAGAGAAAAAGTCTGAAGTGAAGATTTTGCATAAATGGACTAGAAGAATAAAAACTAAGTAAAGCTTCATTACAATTAACAAAAATCTAGGAGAACCACAATGAAATCACCAGGGACTTTTCATCTTATCTACTGTAGAAGAAAGGAACACATACCATGAGTCATGGGGATCCTGTTTCCAAGCTGTGACCTAGGTTTCTCCACACAAGCTGGCTATTTCAGCCCTGATCCAGTCCAGCCCCATGTGCTGGTGCTGCTGGCTACCCAATGCTTTCCTAGCACAGCTGGCTTTTTTACTGTAAGATCAAATGCTCGGAATGACAATTTTATCTCAATTAGTTCAGTTAATGTTAACCTAACTAAATAACTCTTGGAAAAGATGCAAACAAAAGAGGAAAGGAAAAGGTTGTGCTCAGTTAGATAAAATACGTCATTTTACCCAGTGTTCTTCACAAGAAGCAGACTCATCTGTGCAGAAGGTGACAACAGAACCAACTTGGTTTTCACTTTAATCTCATTTGCCCATTTACTATTAGCAGAATGAAACCTTGCACCCATAAAAATTGCAGAATTGAACCTCTTTCACCCAGGTTCCTGGTACTTTAAGTCCCTTCAGTGAAGATGTAACAGCTGAGGATCTCGCCATTCTCCATCTTCCCCTTCTACTCCAAAAGACAGAATTTTTCAGGCTTCCTCCTTCCTTCTACTGCCACTGTGTCTCCCAGAGTATTTACACATTTTGTGTACCTGGCTTTTTCTTAAAGACTGAACTATGGCACATTATGAGGCAACCAGCTCTTATACTATGAAACATCTGACAGGTGAAGACACATTTTTATGTTCTTTCACACACTGAATCCACAGTCTAAGCTATTCAGGAAAAAAAAATACTCAAAGTAAGAAAAGATGAAAGAATTAACACACATCTTTAGCTAGAGATTGAAAAGACAAGTTAAGTCCCCAAGCTGCTTGTAGAAGAACTCTGCAGCACTAAGCTTGTGTGGCATTTCAACAGGTAAAAAATAAGCAGGGACATGAAGCGAAATACATACAAGTTAACAGACTAGTACGCATATACCTTGTTGATAAAAACAGAAGTTATGTACTGAAAAATCACCTTTTAAAAAAAACCAAACCAAACAAACAAGCAAACAAAAAAAACCCACGAACAAACAAACAAAAAAACAACAATGCTGTAAGTTTCCTTATAGTTTAGTTTTTACCTTCAAAGAAAGGTACCATTGTTAAATATACACTTTGGGTGCTGGGTTTTTTTATCAAAATCTGAACTATGCTAAATGCAAAAGCAGTGAAAAGTTTTCATAACTAATTTTAAAAAATGCTATAAATCTGGGAACATTTACTGTTTAAATTGGCAAGTCCTCTACTGGCAACCAAACAGTTAAAGAAAAAAAGGGGGAAAAAAAAGCCTTAAAAGACTCAAGAGAATTAGCTGTTGCTAAAACAATTTTATGGTCCTTTCCACTTCACTGGAGGTAGTTTGTATGGCTGACTGGAATCTATTCAATGCTGTCAAACATCTAACACTCCCATAGCTAGACGCCTTACAATGAATAACAAGCAGTCTAGCTGCCAATATGCTAGGGCTGCATTTTTTACCAGGGACTGGACCCCAACCCAGCAACACTCTAACTTCATTGTTTGATGCCTTGTTAATTTATAAGACCAAAATTTAACCACAACAAACAGAAGTGCCAAAATTTCAAAGCACCACAGCTACAAAATCCATCATGTTTAATAAACCACAATACAGAAAGTCAGGTTAATAAAAAAGCCTGCACATCTAATTTCTCTTTTGTAGTTTAAATTGATTTTGTAATAGAAAAAAACACTTAATTTCAGTAGATGACATACACAATCTAGGGAGACATAGAATAGGTGCACAGAATAGAAAAAAAAAGAAAGAAGTAGTAACAATGAATAAAGTGTACACAACTCTTGTTGAAACGCTAAGCACATCATCTGTCATCTTGAGTATCATCATTTCCATAAATATTATCCCAACCATTGATTGTCTTGCTCAGTATTGTGCTTCAAGCAAAATCCTGGACTCTTACCATATTTATGTCCTTCATCTTTCAACTGTAATAATGGTGAAGCGCTGACACCAGAATCATATTCCAAGTAAGACAGAGAGTGCTCAGTGTCTCTGTGAAATTACGACTGTGCTATCTTGGCAGGTTTATGATTATGGCTTTGATAGGACTTCTATTCTGTAGCTCATACCCTACCATCAGACCCACATGGGCACACCCTCCTCTTCACACAGCATCGAGTGAAAGTCAAACAGGACACAAACACGATGACTTAGGGTATACTCTTCAGCATTTGCAACCTCAGGGTGAAAATGAGCATCATACTGACCATATATTTTACATGGGTTACAACTTTGGGGTTTGCTTTTCATTATCTTAATAAAATTACACTTGGCTATAGAGTTCCCTGGAACTAATTCTCTAGGAACCAAAAGGTACTGAAAATTTCAGAGCCTCAGTTTGATGAAGCAAAGAAGCTGTACTGAGGAAAGAATTGTTATATCATGCAGATACATAGCCCTCTGAGAAACACTAAACTCAAATCAATAGTAGAACTAATAAGCTCATTCTTACTGAATAAAAGTAGATGCTACATGAGCTACCCTTTTAGAACTAAGTTGATTATCTCTACCTTAAGAAAGATGCAGCTTCATTTGAAGGAGTGAAGAAGAGCACTGGGCTGTATATGTTAGTGTGCACACAAGTGCTTGCGTGCACTTGTGTTAGTCTTCCTAGCACTTAACATCAGAGGGGCAGCCTTAACGCTGCTGCAGGGGCCAAGGACAATTGTTTCATCAACCGTGCACTTTTCAGCATGTATTTAGAATTAACAACAATGGTGTATCATAGTTTTTGTCAAAGAATAAAACAACAATGAAGTAATAAAATGTACTTTTCGGAAACCTATCACCTCTTTTAATTATTTGCCCTAAATGAAGATGGTAGCCAATGATGCAAAGTGAATAATGAATAATTTTTTACTACACTGTTTAGGCCTCTTGTCTGAAAACAAGTTACTATTTCTTGGCTTTATATTTAACCTGCTATCCTCTCTCTACATTTGGATAAATTAATGGCTGTACACCATACATAAGCATATGACTGTGCAATTTAGAAGAAACACCAGAATGATGCAGAATTTAATCTGTTCTGAACCAACATGTATGCAAAATCTCCTGAACACACTCACCTTAACAGAATTTCTAGAACCACAAATATACACAAATGCCCGAAGCATTTTCCACAAGCACTTTGGCAATAAGAGTAGGCCAAACAAGTGTATCTTGATTGTAAATGGAAGAAAAGAATGGTGCTGGGATCCCTCTCAATGACAGAAGCTTTTGTCAGAAGGCAGCAGCCTTAAATCACTATCATTCCTAAAACCTTAATCACAGTAATTAACAACAAATGGTTATTCACAGTCAGAGCCACAATTTGAGCTAGTCTCAGATCAAAAGCTGGTAAAAAGCTACATCCATCAATCCCATTGATATGAATGTTTAACATAAAACTTTCAGGTTACATGTTTACACAAAATACAAGATTTAGGGAATGGAAAGTAGAGCTTGAATACTGTTCCGCCAGGCAGAAAAGAGCTTTTTATCTTACTACAGATTAATGACTTGTTAATAGCATGATGAAGCACTATCAGCAAGTCAGCAGTCAGTTGGGATGTTAAAACAGGACTTGCCAAGGAATGCCTTTGGGTATGAAGAGACACGTACATCCAAATGAATGATCACTTCTGCAAAAGCAAACTTAAGGCTATACAATTTATGTAAAACAAAGTTCTTAGCTATGTGTTTAGTCAAATAACATGACAGATGGATAACACCCAGTAAATATCTCAGATCCAATTCAACGATAATTACAAAGTGTTTTTTATTCATACTCTGATTGATAATAATTTAGATTTATGAAATATATGTATTTCATTTTAACCCACTTCATATTGACATAAATACCAAATTTCAAGCAGTTCCATCACTACAGATGAGATGATCCTTAACACCAGGAAATCAGGCTACTCTTTGGTATCAAACATCTGCATGGAAGAGAACTGTCATTAATGAACACGGGACAGAGAGCTCCTTGCATCCCCTTAAAGAGCTGTTCAAGACTACATGAGCCTTAATTCCCCAGAGGACTTTTGTAACAGATGGGAATGAGGCAAATGCATTAAACAATTTAGATGATTATTTCCAGAAATACTCCTACAGTACTCAAGTGTCAAAATGCTTTTAAATCAAGCAAATAGCACGTGGCAAGACTTACAAAGCTGACTACAAGAATTAGATTCTTATACTCCATGAAATTCAGTTGATTCCAGATATATAGTTCCACTGCTCATTTTTAAAAATTCATTCATGACTGACCGTAAGGTGAGAGCAGTATCTTAATGAGTATAAAGCCCAAGAGAAATAAAACTAAATTTTAATGTAGACATATTTTTATATGTCTTACACCACTGTGAAAAACCATTCTTTTAGCTTTTGTACAGAAATAGGTCATTACATTACAAGCTGTGCCTTCAGTGCAATTCACCGGGTTTCTAAAAGGTCTCCTCTTGTCTCTAGATTTGAACCCGATAAACGTTCATGTAACTTGGTTCATGAGAACAAATATACAAGGTTGTGCCTTCAAGGTAGGTGATTGCATCGTTCAAGATCACATCTCCAAGAAGCAATGCTAAATCAGACAGCTTCAATAGGGTAACCATGCTGGCTCCAAGATCATTTACAGATACTTCATCATAGTCAGGCATTTCCTCCATTTTCTGTTTGCAGGGGAGCTTTCCTGCTAAGTGCTTAGAAAAAGCAAAATGTCATTTAAAATTACATTTCTAGTGCAAATATTGCACAACATAGCTTTCCCTGTATGTTTTTACAGTTATTTTCAGCAATCTAACCACAAAGAATTGAATATACTGCTTTAACCTCTGATAAGTATGGTTCTTACACTTATTGACAGCTGGTGTTGATCATTTGAACTGGAAAACTTGCAGGAAGGAAGCACCCGAGTTCAGCTCTGAGTGTTCTCCAAAGTCTCCAGGAGTGTTTTATGATACTGTTCAATGTCTTTAATCAAGTAGTTCATTACTGGCTGGCAGAAACTCTTTGTTGCTGTGAACTCACTCAGCACAAAGTTATTTTGTTCATAGTACTGCCATTTCCTTTTCAAATTTGTAAGGTTACCATGCATCAATCTCCTGCTGTTCTAAGTTTGGCAGTCTTTTCTCTAAGTTTTTATTTTCCTGAAGGTGACTGTTTTAACAGGTCTCAGGTCTTTTATTTCTCATGATTTTTTTCTTCTCCATTCCTAATAATTTCAGACCACTTAAATTATTTTCTGTAAGCCTTCCATACACTGCTGAATTTTTACCAGAAAATTTATGGCAAGACTTGTTATTTTTCTTTCCAAAGGCCACCCTCCTGTAAGTTCTGCATCAAGCTCACCACAGTAATGCAGGCAGTTCAGGATATACCACGTGTGTTCTTTCACAGGCAGATGCCCCTTCCCATCCTTACATTGAACCTAGCAAATATCTATATACTGTGCCTGTTCAGTACTAAAGGTATTCTATGCTGCTTCTTAGCAGGGGTTATTTGTTCCAGTTAAATGCAACATTAAACAAATCTCTGCAGCTTCCAGTTGGCTAAGGATATGTGCAGAGCTGCATCTTATGTACCTGTAAAGGACACTAGAAGTCTGTCCTCAGATATATCTAAAAATGAGTTGCTGTACTAAGAACTGAGAAAAAAAAAAATAACCCCCACTTCTAGTTCTACCTCTATCGCTGGCTTTGTTGAATATTACTGAACAAATCACAGGAGTTCCCTCCATTTGTTTTTCAAGATATGACACCAAAATACAGCTTTTTCATAAGAACGTTGCAAGAACGAAATACCAGACATCCTTTCAGTGCTTCTGTCATCTTAGACTCCTTGTTGCCTCTCAGCTCTCTCCAACTCTACCAGCATTTCCCATCTTACCCACCTATAGGTTAAATACCCCAGGTAACTATATGCATCTAAGCCATCCCTGAATTCATCTGCAAAGCAGCCACTTTTAGAGCTAAGTACCATGTAGTGGTCAGCAAGAGCGAGTTCAGAATCAAAACATTCATGATGATGTAATATAAACAGTAAGAGAAATGTATGTAAAAATTACTTCAGGGAAGCAAGTTTAGAACAGTGGCGAGTGATGGGCATGCATTTTTTGACTACTTGCTTGGCAATAGGAATAAAATCTTTGAAACCACTGATAGGAGATGTATGGACCAGCCATCAAGAACAACCACCTATCTACAAGTATTTTCTGTTGATTTTTTTTTTTTTATTGTTCTAAATTCTAATTTGCTGTTAATTCTATGTAATTTGCCTCCCCAACTCCCAATGTCATTGCTAAATGCAAATGACCATAGCAGAAGTGGTTGGACAGGCACAGAATGCCTAACCTCTTTGTCTGTCTTATCTTTATCACCAAGGACAACGATTCCTGCTACAAGCTTTCAGCTTCTCATGCCTTCCTTGCCTTTCTTCTGAGCAACACAAAATTTTTAAGAAACACCACTCAAATGATCTGCCAAAAATAGTCATCAGATAGTCTCTTTCATTACAACCTTAAGACAATCCCCTTTAAAACACAATCAATTTTTAGTGGATCTCTTCTCAGTATTACCCATCCTTCTCACAACTTGTGGAAAGGCTGTCATTGATTTCTCTGGGATTTTGATTAGATTTTCTTCTCTCACAATCACTAATCCTCTTCTTCCTGACACTCCTGAAATTCCTAGCACCGTGCATCTTAAATATCCCTTCCTTCCTGTGTTTCTCCTTCCTCTATCTGCTCCTCTTACCAGAGTTTATTCTATCACTTCTTTTATATCATTTTTATTACATTAATTGGTAAGCTTGTCTCCAAGAAATTAATTGGCTCGAGGCACCAATCTTTCTTCTTTCTCCTAATGCTTAATCTCTGATCATATCTAGGTTTTATAATCCCCCTCTATCAAGACTTTTATTAGCTTTTGCTTTTATTACTCCTATAATCAAGAAACACAATACTTTGGACTTTTGTATAACAGTTGGCCATTCTAAAAATATTAGGTTTGTGGCTTTTTACATGCTCTTCATCTAATACTTTTTCAGCCATTATAACGTTAGTAACACAGTAAGTACTTTAGACTTACAAACTTCATGCAGCAAGAACACAGAGGAATACATAACTTCCCACATGCCTAATATTTCTGCTAATACACACCACTTTGCATTTTCCACCATGCAAGCAGGCTCCACAAGAAGGCACAGGCAGAGTAGAAGTTGCAGCAAAACCTGGGGAAAGTGCTTAAAAGAACAATGAGTAATTACATGCTCAAATTCTGTTAAACTGAAGTGGAACTCAGACCATAAAATGTTTCTTCTTTGATAATCTTGCCTCTGCTTTGCCCTTGACAAATGGAGCCCTGATAGACAGCAACATAAACAGTACTGAATTCTTCTATTTGAGAGAGGTATTTGCATGTGGCCTCACTGCCCTTTGAATTAAGGCACAGAGAAAAGCACCAAATATCGGGGTTAGCAGCCTCACACAGTTTGCTGCTAAAGCGTGATCCAATGGCTGCAACAGATACACACAGTCCCCGCCAGCCACCCACACAGCACTGCACACATTTGTGGAACAGGTAACAAATCACCATTTCGACCTGTTAGAGCAAGTCCAGAGGAGGCCACGAAGATGCTGGGGGGGCTGGAGCAGCTCCCCTGGGAGGCCGGGCTGAGAGAGTTGGGGGGTTCAGCCTGGAGAAGAGAAGGCTCCGGGGAGACCTTCGAGCGGCCTCCCAGGACTTAAAGGGGGGGACAGGAAAGGTGGGGAGGGACTCTTTATTAGGGATTTAGGGATGGGACAAGGGCTAACAGTTTTAAACTGAAAGAGGGCAGATTTAGATTAAACATAGGGAAGAAATCCTTCCCTGTGCGGGCGGTGAGGCGCTGGCCCAGGGTGCCCAGAGCAGCTGTGGCTGCCCCCTCCCTGGAAGGGTTCAAGGCCAGGTTGGACGGGGCTGGGAGCCCCCTGGGCTGGGGGAAGGGGGCCCTGCTCGTGGCAGCGGGGTTGAAGCTGTATGATCTGAGGTTCCATCCAATCCAAACCATTCTATGGTTTCCAGAAGCCCAGAGAGGACCCAGGATCACAGATCTTACCAACATGGACAAATGCATCTTATACGCTTAGATAAACTAGTAAATGAAAGAACCATCCTTTTGCTATTAGACTTCAGAACACTCCTCTGATGCAGGGAAGCAATATATTCTACTCCACAGACAGAGTAGAGATGAATCTGTGTAACCCTGAATTAGCAAAACTAACAGGAAATCTGTACCTGAGCAGGGCATTGACTCCCGTTTGTGCAGCAGGAACTCACCCTGCAGATCACTGGAGCCTTTCAGATCCAGAGCAGGAAAAAGCAGCGCTGCTCCGCAAGCCGGATGACCAAGCTCCGCTGCAGGCCAAAACTGCAGCACTGGAATATGTTCCGTATCAGTGGAGGTGCAGATTTGTAGTTAGTGGGGCCAGGCAGATTCTAACCATTCCTGATCCAACAGAAATCTTCCCTACCCGGTATGTTATTCTGTTTCCAGTACCTGTTCCCATGCATGACCCTTGGCTGGCTCCAGGTGGGCTGCAAACCAAGCCCCCACTAACCCCACAGCTGGAACATCGCCTTACTGGGACTTGGCTCCGGGCATTATGGGCACAGACAGCATTTGTTACACTACCTGGTGATACACTTCCCTGAAGTGCCAGTGGCCACATGCATTTCAAAATTGTCTCTCCTCCTCCTTGCATTTTAGTTGAGTGTATTTTACTTTCACTTTGAATAAAGAATAAAATGTAAAAAATCAGGAATGATGCACAAATTCAGAGCTTGGAACGAGCAATAGGGTAAACTGTATACATGAAAAATTAGACCAGCTTTAAAACACAAATTCACAAAAGGAAAAAAAAAAAAAAAGGAAAAAAGTCTCAAAAATTACAGAGAAGGGTGAACAAATTTGGTCTCTGTAGCTGGCACCAAACAAGCAGTCAGGGCTCCTACCAATATGAAAGACAATTAGATTCCAGCAGACAAACCAGAAAGTAATGATTATGATTGCTGATGCTGCAGACCATGGCTGGCCCACATTAGGTTAAGTAAGCTGGACGCAAGCCAGTATCATTGAACAAATGGTGTGGCACGTTCTGGAGGAATCTGAGGAGGGATTACTAGTATCTTAAAGGTGACCTTTCACATATGCTATCCCAGCAAATCAGACAATTCTCTGGCTATAATGGACTCGATCAGCAGAGCTCAGTCTCTTGGAAGTTATGCACTCTTCATACAAATAGGATTTTTTTTTTTTTTTTTAATTTATAATAATTGACTGCACCTCATTTGAGCAAAGTACCCTAAGTGCTTTACTGGTTTACTTCTCCCCTTCCCCCTGCTTTAAAGAAAACATAATCTAACTTTCCATTATTCATTATCATCCAGGCAGGCAGCAAGCTAAAGAACTCTAATTTTTAGCCATATTGTCTATTAAAAAATGTAAAATGTTTCCTAAAGGGGCAGGTGCATTAATCAGGGCTGCCTCAGGATAAATGAAAATTACTAGGAGTGCTCTGCTTTCCTGAACAAGTTTTCCATAGATTATTTATAATTGAATGAAACCAATTACAGCATTTGTAATGGAAACTGTACATAAATTCAACATTTCCACCTTTGCAGAAGCTGAAGAGCGTACCACATGAACAGAAAAAGCTCTCTACATTTTTATGAAGGGAAAAGAGAAGGTATCTTCTCTGAATAAATTTTCCCATAAGTAAAACAAACAGTAAGTACACTGGGTACAAATCTCATCAGCACAGTCCAAAAGGGCCCCAGTGTAATTGAGAACCAGACCCTGGACTCTGAGAAGCCATCCACAGCCGGAAATCCTGAAGCTGAGGATTGAACTTTCCATTTCTTCAGAGAAGGAAATACAGCTTAATTAGGTTTAATTTACTAAATAATCGTTATCCTCTGTAACTAATCAGTAAAGTTTTAAATCGGTATCAGACTGATGCTTGCTCAAATTATGGAACATGCTCTGTCTTCAAAATATAACCCTACCCTGCTGAAAACTGAAAAAGCTAGAAGACTGACAGTAACACACCCTGGCATATAGTTTTTGTTTTCAAACAGAAAACATCCTTTGCTATCCTACCAAGCAGTCCTTAAAACAACACACAACCATCTCCTGTGCAGAGTTTTTGCTAGTGAGAAACAAAGATAACCTCAGGGAAAAAAGACTTACTGTAGATTCAAACACAACAGCACTTTCTGAATTAATTCTAAACGGAAGAACAAAAATATTTAAAGTTACTGCTTGGGAACCAAGAAATACCCAAATAAAATTATTTGAATAATCATTAAAGAAAATCCTCAGCCTGAAAGATTCTTCAGAGTAAATTCCATTTCCAAGTCAGCTAAAAGCAATACACTCAGTGAATTCATCTGTAATTGTCTGATATTCACCTGGATCATGAATTTTACCCCATCTGTAAGCTAGGAAAGCGCATATTAATTATGAAGCTGACAAATGCAATAGAGAATTATGTTTTAGCATTTTGTAACATGCTGCATATATTGCAGGAAATACCTGTCAGACGATTTTTGCTGCCAGTAGTCAGAAAGCTTAACTTTATTCCTAATTACTTCTATATAATCAGTAATGAAGCTGTGCAATGATATAAGAGGTATCTATCTATAGTCAGATAAAACTAATATATATAATAATAATAGTGTACTTTGATTTTCAATTCCCTTCTAGACTCACATAAAAATAGCATCTGAGTGAAAATTAGAGCAGATGCAAGAACATTGTTCATTATGTGGTTTTGGTTTAACACTGCTTTTATGGGATACATTATGACACTACCAACTAGACATTAGCACGATGAAGACCTGCTGTTCTGCAATGCACGTAGGCTCCAATGCCTACTGTGTACTATCCAAGAAACTGGACAAGTACTTTCTTTAGTTTTCATGTTTATCGCTGGATGTCAGATAAACTAGCAGACATGAGTGTCACTGAAGAAAAGGAAAGGAGAACCTGAGGCAATGTGAACTAAGATAACTACAATTATCAAGTGAAGATTTTATCAGATTACTAGAAGTGGTTGGGCTTTTTTTATAATCTACATATTATACTGACAAAGTCTCTGGCTTCGTCAGGTGTTATAAATTGAAGAGAGCTGTGATATTAGGTGTCTTGGAAGGTTACCAATATAGAGGTGTATTTTCTCCCAGTAAAATACTTCCTTAGTTTAGAATACCCTCTGCCATAGCTTCTTTCTGTAGATTCTCTGAAGTATTTTTTTTTCTCTTACATAATATAGTGACTAGCGTTCAGCACAGGAATTAAATTTTTAGATACGTGCATTTCCTTCTCACTTGTTCTCCATAAGAATTCCTTTATTTTCAAGACAGGCAAATCTGTCTGCGTTTTTTAGGTTAGTCTTTACCTTGCTTAAGGCCACGCTGCTACTTATTATTCCATTGACAGTCATGTTGAACTTCATACAGATGTGGTCAGCTGCACCATTACTCATTTCAGTAATTTCTGGTCTAATCTTCAACACTTTGAGAGAACACCTGACAGTTATACACTTCTATCATTTATGACACAGTTCTATCATCCTAGGTCTATTCCTCCTTAACCTACAACTTACAAAAACAGATCCACGTTAAGTGTATTTTTATCCATTCCTTTACTTACTTAAATGCTCTCAAATAAGTTTGATTTTTTTCATGCTCTTTTTCCAGCTTTTGTATGACCCATATACAAATTATAGACCGATACTGCCTTCCTGATCTCTCATTCAACACAAAAATAAAGGCACTGTAAAATTATGAAAGTTCATTTCATTGCCTTTATTTAGATGCCCACTTTTCTAACCCCTTATACCAATTCCTGTGGAGTATCCCCACACATTACAAATAGTCACATGCCAGGGAAACACTGCTCCTAAAGTTACAGGATCAGATGTTTTAGAGTACAAAATTACATTGTTGCTATCAAGTATAATCTACCACAATTTTTTGTTTAGAAAATTCTGCAGACAAGCCAGAGCTATCTTCTTTATCGGGTGGCTTCTCTAAGAACAAGCTTCCCCCCAACCCTTCCATTTCAAAGCAGGCTCTACTGAACCTCACGATAATTATCTGTAATGTTTTCACAGACTACTAAACAAAGATCTAGTTGAAGACTAAAAACTGATAGAAAGATAACACCAACTTGTTTAAATGTTTATTCACCTAATAATAAATGTGATAACTGTGAGCAGCAAATAATTAGAGAGCACTTACTGTAGCGGAGAGCTGTGGTCCATTCAACTGTGCGTGCAGGATGGCTTCATTGACGGAGTTCTGGATTCCCGTCAGTGCAACTTCCAGGTCACGTGAAGCAGCCATTTCATTAGTCAGGTATTCCAGCGTGGAGATATACTCCCTCCATTGTGCATCCAGTTCTGACACACTGGCCAAGCAGCCCCTCATTACATTTAGACAATATCCGACACAGGGCCTGATTAGCGTCAGGCCCTGGCAGTGCGGGCAGTACTGCATCTTCACTAGAGCTTTGCTACATTCCTTCGTGAGAGCTGCGTGTTCAGTAGTATTTATCACTTCGATGCCCAGACTGAGGGCCTGGCTGAGCATCCTACTTGCCCAAAGAGATTTTGACAGCTCTGTAACCATGTTTTTAGAATAGCGTCCAAAAGGATTTATGTCTTGCCTTGTAAGTCGTAGACATTCTGTATAGTCCTCTGATAAATCTGTAATTCCTGGGTTTATTAGCCGACTATACACCAGAGGAAAGAGACTGTCAAAGAACCGTAATACTGCACTTTCCACTGTAGTCTCTGCGCCCAGAATGTAGAGAGAGATGTCTGTAAAAAGTTCTTTAACAGGCTCTGCTGCTTCTTTTGCCATAGGTCTGTAAGCTGTCTCAAACAGGGAACTCGTATGGTTTTCAGCAAAGCGAAGCAAAGACTCAAAGGCCTCTAAAAAAAAGGGGCAGGGGAGAGAAAGAACTAGAGGTCAATAGCCAGCACCTGACATCTCAGTCACAGGACTAATACTGTCCTGAACAGGAATATCAATAGTTACATGAAATCTGCAATATGAATACACTAATAGTTAATACAGCCTTCATCAATAATGATTAAAAAGACACCTAAACATTACATGTGCATAATAAAGGCAACACATAATACACAAATATTTTCTTTAAAAAAGATGACTGTATTCTCACTAGTTAGACTCTGACCCAAACTCTAGAGGTCAGTGAAGGACTCAGACTCCAGTGGGCACAGGCAGGGTCTATCCAAGATTGCTTTTGTAAGTGACACTGCAAGTGGGCAGTTCAACCAGATACATTTCCAAAACACCCCTCTAGCTCAATGAAAGCTCATGAGATAACTGAATACAAACAGATGCTGAAACTTTTCTTTCACAGTGCTGCGAGTGGGTGGTAGAGAGGCACTTCTTGCAAACTACAACCCAAGGATGAAGGAAAGATGCTGTGTGATTAAATTCTTTCCCTGTTAACATCAGCTGGGCCTGGACACCAGGCAGTGGTTGGGCAGGACTTGATGAAAAGTCCACTATGAACCAAAACCAGAATGAAACAGTAAGATCAGGAAAACAGTATCTCCTTTACACCATTTTCAAGTGGCTGGAAAAAAAAAAAAAAAGTTTAAGGAGTGCCATGGTTAACACATTTCAAATTGCAGAAAGCAGATATTATACATCCAGAACACTGATTGAGGTGCTAAAATTCATAGACAGGGGCAAGGGAGGGATCAGTTCCCATGATTATTTTTAATGACACAGAAGACAGTAATCCATGCTATTCCCACTGCTTTCTTTGGAAGCTCTACAACAAAAAGCCTCTGACATAAATCATTCTTACACTCCTCTGGGTGATGAGTAGTTCCAGTCAAGGCAGGAGACCTATCACATAACACCTCCTGAGGACTGGCCAGATAATGGGGTTTCGGTCTAGTCCTACTCTACATTCATCTGAACATTGCCATGCGATTCACTGCAACGTAACACAAACTGCAGTCACTCAAAGATCAGCTCAGCAAAGGAGCAGGTACAATACAGGTGTAAGTCATGGTTAGCATACACTGGTAAAGTTTTGTAGAAAAGCCTGCTCAGTGCCTTCCTCTATTACATCTCCCTGGGCAGCTGACTTGCTTGTTATGGTAAGCATTAAAAACACTTCACCACCAAGTGTGATTTAACCAGACACATAATACAACATACCTCATTGTACATTAAATCATCAGTATTTTACACACACACACACGTGCGCGCACATGCTGCATCCTTCTGCCAGAGAATCACTTCAGCATTCCCACTGGTATTACAGCAACTAATACTCTGAAAGTGCTTATAAAATCCTAGAAATTAAGAATTCAGATACAATTCAGTTGAAGAAGAAAAAGTTCATTCTAAGGCAGAGAAACACCTTGCCAAGTTTCAGATAGAAGCAGACTTTTATAGCTGACAAAAATTCTAAAAACTGGATTTATGATGAAAATATCGACACAACCTAAACTGTAGTACAGTTAGCTGTGTGCTACTACACACTACTAAAACTTTTTTGTTTGCCACATCAAACAAATATTTAACTTTTATTTCTAGAGGAAAACTAAACACCATTTCTGTTTATCATACTAAAAAGGCAATATTCAAAACATGAAAACAGTGTTTTAAGTTTCCTCCTTCAACTCCTCATGCTCTCTTATAGATATTCAGCTTATCATTAGACTATGGGAGCAAGGACTGTCTCCTACAATGCCAACAGATTTTTATGCTGTTGCTTTACCTTCCACAACCATAAAGGCAGAACTTCAGCCATCATCCTCCTTATCTGGAAACTAAATTAAATGCATTTAGGAATGTGCAAGTATCCTTATTGTCCTGAGAAATAACAGCCCCAGTGAACGATGAGAGCAAAACAGTCAATGACAACATGCATCTCAAGAAAAGACATTTCACCAGCTTCCTGGGGTACTAGGTTATAGACTAGAAATGATGCAGCATTTCATTTTCAAACCCCTTAACTGAAAATTCTGCATTGAGTTAAATAAAATTCTGCATTATTCTGAGACAAGCATGAAATCAAAATATTTAACAGTGTCATTTCTTTTTCATTGTATAAGGGAAAAATTGTGTTGGTATATAGCTTCATTCCTCTTGCAAAAAGAGCTGTAACATCAAAAACATGGTACAAAAAAATATATTTCTGCTGATTGTACATGTGCTGCAAACACCCGGAAGGTAACATTTGCTTCCTTATCGCCACCGGTCAGTGGTGATAAAATGACTCATGCTTGCGGGCACTCTAGCAATGATGTTTGAGAAGGAAATACGTAGGTCTTTTTTCATTGTTAAGGCATTAAGAGATGTTTGAGACAATCAAATTACTGGATCAGTTGGATGTTCTTTGACCTTTAATTAGAAATAACAGGTCTTCATGCAGTCAAACAATTTTGTAACAGTGGACAGCTTGCATTCTGGTTGTACAGAGCATCTTGTTTTAAAAGTGATTAAATATATGCTTCTAATGCATCTTGTATGGTATTTTGTATAGAGTTTCTAAATCCCAAGGAAGGTTTACCACTACCTGAAAAACTGTGCTCATCTGTGCAGTCAAACACAGCAAACTTTAGACATTTATGAACTCACAGAAAGTTGAATTCTAAGCATACACTGGGAAAAACCTTTGATCATCTTTCACAGCCTTTGGCTTCAACCCCACCACCAGCAGCATACAACGTACTATAAATTGCAAATACACTGATTCTGAACAGAAGTCATAACCAAAATAATCCGGAATTTGATGAAGACATCATGTATTTTTTGTCTTCTTTTAGTACTGAAATAAATAAATAGGATTTTGATTTAACACTACAGGGAAAGTAAAAGAGCAGCCAGCTTTTGATTTGGAACTAACGCACTGTTAACTGCTTAATGAATGTGAGGCAACATCACTTTCACAGGGAGAATTTTGTTCAAACTGTTTATCACGCGCTCACGAAACACTTGACACCACAACTGATGGGTCTGTAACAGTCAAACACAGCTGACCAAATACAGCTCACCTCTGGAAACTTCACATTGGAACTGCTGGTGTTTGAAAATTAGCTGCTGAAGCCAAACCCAGTTATGACAGATGCCGCACTGGTTTTGCAGCTCCACCAGCAGCACAGAGCCTGCCAGGCCAAGCAGTTAGCCAGTCTGCATGCTGGGCTTCCAGCCTGGTTCCTAGCATTCACATACACTAAAAATTGTATTATGCTCAGTCTAACACACAGATGGAAAAACATTGCTTTGCATGTATAGTATCCATGCTTATTCATCATGAGCATGGCACAGCCTGGTTTTGAGTGATAGCTTCCTTCTGACAGAAATACATCCATCCTGACACCAAGGATGTTTTACTTCTCTTAAGCCAGCCAGCAGCTACATTTCATATACCTAATGCAATAAAAATCACAAAGGATTCCCGACTTATCTTACACCAGCTTTTGCACCAGTGTAACACCACAGACTTCTTCAATGGGATTTAATCCTGATTTAAGCCCACTGTATGACAAAAGCTGCAGAATTTAAGTGTTTCTGCTAAATGATAGTGCTAGAGGGAGAAACAGATTTAGGAGGCATGTATCAGTCTGCCCAACACTGCTGTACCAGCATTTTCCAAAGATTTCCTCTTTTCAACATCTCGGGGTATATTTGGGGAAAGGATGAAAGGACAAGTAGATTTTAACTAACAGTACAGGCAAAGGAAAAATAGCAAATATTGTAACTACAGCTTTGACTAAGTACTCATGTCACGTAAACGCTGCATTCAATGACTGCATTCAATTCCTGCTAACTCACTTCAGCAGGAACAGCTTCTTGTGGTTTTCAATTGCTGTCATCTCTATTTGAGTGCAGGCAGGTGCAACAGCTCTCCAAGTCTGCATCTAGGCCGCCACCTCTTCTCCTGAAGCCTTATCCTTAGGACAAGAATCAAAGATGCAAAACTGCCACACATCAATTTGTCACTCATTCTGCCACAAAAATCTTTCTGGGTGTGTCCTGAGAAAGTGTTGGTTTTTTCAGGCTCCCATACACATGACAACATAGCCTCAAGGAGAGACCTCAACAGAATAAATCACTGAAGTGCATAGCAAGCCTGCACACACATGGTAGTACGAGAGCTTGCATTCAGGATTGCCTTCACCTCATAAACTTTGTGCTTCTTACAGCACATGATGGTCAGCAGATGCAGTCTCAGGGAATACACTGAGATGGGAGTTCTTGAAGAATATCTGAATTGTCATATGATCGTCATTCATAGAGAAAGTTCATTTGCTTCCCTCCTTTACAGGAGACTTTCACAAGCTATTGAGATCCTTATTCTGTAAGCAACTATAGGGGCCAGATGGCGAGCATTAGGAGAGGCTAAGCAACTTCCAACTTGCTCGATTATCAATCAGTCCAAATCCATGTTCCTTTCTTTCCACAGGTCCAACGCAGGAATGTTAACATGGGAACCACTTTCCCAAAATAAAGCCAATCTAAGCACCAGACACCTCTGTGCACAAAGGACCATTTCTGTTGTGCGGTAGCTGAGGCTCAGATAGAGTGGGTGTACTGTTTGAACCCCCATGTCTTCGAAGACCGAAGTCATCAAAGTGAGTGCAAATCACAACACACACATGTGAAGGGAACGTTCCTGTCACTGTCATTATGCTTCTGTGTGTGACTCAAGGCTGGCGCCTTGCCCACAGCGCTGGCAAGGTAAGACCACCCTGCTAATGCAATGCCCCTCCACTAAATTAATAATTCCTTACACTCTGCAGTAATTGCATATGTGCTGAACTTAAAATTTAAAAATCCACAAACTTAAAAAAAAAAAAAAAAAAGGAAGCCATTATATTCTAAACATTACTGAAAATATTTAACAGTGCTCAATAAACCAAAAGTAGAAGCAAACACTGAAACTATCTATACAGAAATAACATCTGTGTACATTTTAGATTTAAGTGTAATCATGAAAGAAGAATGACAAATTTAAGTAGCTCCATTATTTGTTTGGTCTCTTAGGATCATACTTTGGATCACTCCTTTCCCTTCAATGTCTTGCATTTATTACAGAGTTACAGGATGAATGAAAGCTACAGTTTGTTGAACAATAGCTTCCTTCTAATGCTTTCAAGTCCATTAAAGTCTTCTGCATCTTTATGGCTTGCCAAAATAAAGGACAACATATTAGTTTTTGCCTCAATAGAATTTAAGTACATGCTATTTGCAATTTGATGTATAGAGAACAATGTACACAGCAGAAAATCACACCCAGATACACATCCACATGACACACAAATGATAAAATTCAGAGTTCTATTTTTTGGATATGCACTGATCTCTAAACATGTTTAAAAGAACGAGAACAAAGAATGCTCCAAAAGCATCATTAAACAAGATGAATAGGTGGGGTTTTTTTAAGATCTTAAGATTACTTTTAAAACAAATGTAAGTATAAAACAAATTTTTAGTCATGTTTGCAGAGACAGAACCTGAAATCCATTCATTCATTAAGCTGCTTTTGAAAACAACTTACAACCTTCAGCTTCGTTTCTATTTTGTGACATTTTGCTAGTAGCAAAGAATGTCAAGCATTGGAAGTTTCCTTATTTATCCTGAATCATTCTGCTGAATGTAGGGCCAAAGCTCTTTATTGATACCCTACCTTTTTCATGTGTTTTACTTCTTCTAGAATGGCAGTCTTCCTACACATAAATACACTTGCTCTTGATGAAGCTGACGAGAAAAAACATGTTAATAAACATATCATGTGTCTCATGGAAGCATGATGTCCACCACATCATAGCTGACACTACACCAACGCTTGCAGGAAACATTGCAAGCTTGCTCCAAACATTTTGGGTCAGAGAAAACCTGACAGCTGTCAGAATCTAGGCCAAGTGAAAGCACCTCTTGCTTTCTACTCACCTCTTGTAGATGCTTTTAACAAGGCGGAGTGCAAAACAGATTCAAAAGCAAGAATGCAAAGTCAATTTTGGAAAGGGGGAATGGGGAAGTTTGAATTTGCTCACCTTGACAGCAAGGAGAGGGTATGATGTCTTTAGAGCTAAACAATCCTTCAGAATATAGATCAGACAGGAAAAAAAACAAAAATCTTTCCATTACTGTGTACAGGGGCAAGGTCTTTACTTAACAATCTCTTTGTGAGTTTGTCTACGTTGATAACAGATAAATATCCCACCATGCACCTGTTGATAGAAACTTCTGCCCAGGTTGAAAAGTAAGAAGTCTGTGCCTCCTTCTCTGTCGGTACCTAACAGCTGTGGACAACGCTGATTAACTGGAAATCAATGAGTAGGATTATTTACAAGCTACTCCTATCATCCTTTAGCCTTCTGCTCTATTCCAAGTGTAATTTAAGACTGTTTTTAACTTAAGAAAATTTATGAAAATTGCAAGGGCTTTAAAAAATTCTATCAGTAAGAGAAGATAAGACCTGTTCTTTCCTTAGTAATATCTCTTATGCTGGGAGCTTGGACAGTGGCTTGCCACATGTGACACTGGACATGAGAAAGCCTGGTGCAAATCAAGTTTCAGAGCAGCAGACCCACCATTGTAATTTGGTAATGTGGGCAAAGCTAAGACACTTAGAAAAACCAGTTTCCAAATGGTCTCCTGGAAGACTGACTTCCGGTAACAGCAATAGCAACCAACGCCATTAAGTACCATCTGAAAACTTATATCCTGACATGAAAGTTAGACTTGTTTATTGTTTCTCTATGCACAAATCTATTATTTCACTCTTGGCACAGTTGTACAATTATATAGGAGGCAACCACCCCCTGAGACTGCTGCCCCAGCCAGCAAACCCACACCCTTTTCTGAATCCAACAGTCCTACAGAACACTTCCTTCTTTTTCTTCTGTTTTTTTTATAAACTTAAATGGCTTCTTTACTACACAATCTTGTACAGGGAGAAGGGGAAGAAATATGCAGCTCATAGTTTGGTGAGATTGATGAACATTGAAAACATTAACTTTGGGTTATTTTTGGCAAGTATTTGATCCTGGAAACATCAATAACAGAAATAACATCACCAAGTTTAAAATAGGTTCACTGATTCATAGGCTGGTTATGCAAAGGAAAAATAAGGCAGTAGACACACAAGCCTAGGAGATACCTTAATAACAACAGAACAGTCCAGTGATAAATAGCAATCTTTTGTTCCGCTCTGGTCATTTTGCCATGAAATCAAATAATGATTTCTGTGTGCTGGGGAATATATCCAAATTGCTGGAAGTAGTAACCAGAGTGCATGCATTTTTCAAACTTAGCAGCCTTGGCTTTGCCATTAACAAAACAATAACATCTAACAAAGTTGCAACTATCTGCAACAGTATTTATTAAAAAAAAAAAAAACAAACCAACAACAACAACAACAAAAAAAACACAAAACAACAAAAACACACAAAACCAAACCAAAAAACAAACAGAGAAAGCTCTGCAGTCTGGTGTACCAAACCATATCTGCCCTTTTTAAAAACACTGTGTGGAAGATTTTATAGAAAATAATTAAGTTGTTATGGTTCACAAAATCAGTTACAGTTTGCTAACTTGATTTTGAGCTGCTCCATATTTATTTCACTTTCAAATTTTTTGTGAATACAATGAATGAGCTGGTAATTACATTTAGCTGCTTATTATTTCTGTATACTGCATTTTAGTAGAGTTGTATGTTATTTTATACACTGTAATTATAGGGTGCAATTATTTACTCCTTTTTAAAGTGAGGAGACTGAAGTAAAAGTAAACCAGTTGACCAGAAGAAAGCTGGAGACCAGATGTGGTATTAACCTTTTATGACACCACTGGGCTTCCACTGATAGAAAAATAAAGCAAGTAATACTTTGGAAATATTTGTGCTGTAGAAGGCTGATGGACATCTAGCATCACCATGGTGAAATAATCTAAAAGAGCAGGGAAAGCCCTGAGGACTTTGGCTGGACTTTTTATAAAGCCATGGCTATCAGTATTATTCTCCTATCATCAAAACAGAATTTCAAAAGATGATTCATACAATTAATATCTGCCAATTTCAAACCTATCAACTATTACTTAATAATATCAATTAACAGTTTTAACAGGAGTTGGGCCAAAATAACTGAAGAACGAGCTACAGTTGTGCTTTGACAACATTAGCTATGCCTTTATTTTGCTTTCCAAGAACAACTGCTTTATAAAAAAGGTTCTCACAATCTACAAGAAGAAAGAAAGAAAAAAAAAGGCAAAAAATAAAAAATCCACAAGCAGTTATGTATCTGTAGGTAGCTAGGTTATTCACATAACTATCTTTGAAGTTCTTAGAAGGTTTAACACCCATCAGACTATGAGCAGAGCAACATTATCTGATTTATTTGATCAATCACTAGCACGGACAGTGATGACTGGAAGCCACGGCTACTGCAAAGAGCACACAATTCCCAAGATGGATTACAGCACAAAGCACTTGCAAAACAGCTTTGAATGACAACTCTGTAACCATCAATATTTCTTTCAGGATTGATCCACAGAAACCACCTATATTGCTTAAGTTAGGTCTGATCCAACTATTCTAATGAACAGGTTCTGCACATTAAAAAAAAAAAAAAAAAAAAGAAGCATCCGCTTTTATTTTTTCAAGCTAAAACCCATGCATGGTTGCAAAGATGTGTAGTGAACTGAAAAGTCATCATTTTTCCCAGGAAAATAAAAAAGTTTTCCAGTAAAAATAAACAACAGCTTGAACAATATTTTCTTAAAAGTCAACCCTGGATGATCACTTTATGGGATGATGTAAACTCCTGGTATATTTTCAAGTAAGCTTCTTTCTGTGGGGTGGTGGGTTTTTTTTATCTTTTGACATATGTGAGTATTGTTGTAAAAACATAGCCAGCCCCAAAATGTGTGTTGACCCAACAATCCAAGATTTGCATGGTGTTAGGGTTTATTCTGGGCTCTAAAAAGTGGATGCCCCTCAGTTTGGTTTCTTCAGAATTGACACTTGGTATACATGGCCACAATTCCTTTGAAAAAGCAGAATCTCCAGTGCCAAAGTCTAGCACACTTTACCAATTTTCAATATGCAACAGTTTGGTTATTAAACTGCAACCGTACATTTCTCAAAATTCACATGGCTGTTCCCAAAATACACAGTGAAAGACTGAGCTCAGGGTGCCATTAGGGCATGCCTAGAGCTGAGGCTAGCCAGGGAGGTCGCTGTTTCTGGTGATTATACATGTTAAGCACTGACACACAAAAATGCTACTATCATTGGGAGATGATGCAAAACGATTACCTCATTCTTTCTGGGGTTTTGCAACAATTACTTTTCCGCATGTGCAAGCAGTTTGTCAATGCTGTGAATCACTGCATTATAGCATGCTAGCATGGGGATAGTTTGTAAGTGAAGATAATACCGTTATTGCAATCTCTGGGATTAAGGATTTCAGGTAATCTCTTCCCACAGACCACTGGACAGAAGAAAAGGATATCACTTTTTTTTTTTTTTTTTTTTTGATTTCCCAGACTATTTTTATTACAAGTACTTTTGGAATATTTAGTGCATATAGTGCAGTTTCCAAAACTGAAACAGCAGAATTATCTCTGCGCATTCACAACATATACATACAAGTATTCAGATGCAAGGAAGTCATAGTAACCATGGACTAGTGCCATATGAAAACCAGAAAGTCCAAAATGCAATTAGGTGGGGACACAGCTGATGTACAAGTAAAATGTGGATATGGAGAGATATTGCTGTTTTATATTGTTTGAGGAGAAGGAATATTCAAAAAATATTAGCAAAAAAATGGGCAAAAATTGCTTCTGCAGCCTTCCTACAAATGAAAACCATAGAGAAAGTAAAAGCTGTGCCAACTACACACAGTGCCAGGTACTAATACCAGAGAGGAACAGACGCCACCGTTAGAGAAAGAGAGGGCATTTATGTTGGTGGTCTGTTGGAGCTCAAATGCGCTGCTCATTTGGGCTTGGAGAGCAAGCAAGCAAGGCTTGCCAAAACTACTACAGACTTCTCTCTGTTGCTTGACTTACACAGTGGCACTGATGATGATCCACGAGGCACTGAGCACTGGGATGTTACCTGTGGGGAAGTATAAAATGTAAACCATATCTTTAGAATGGAGATGTGACCAGAGTACTGAGTACACTCTAAAACTTGCCTCTGGTACATTATTGCACTGCATGTTCATATTTCCTGGCAGGGACACACTTCAAAGTTGCCAGTAACTTTGGGACAGAGGAGAAATTTGGGTACTTTATTTGTATATCTCTGATGTATTAAATACTATCAAGAAAGGAAAGTACAAAACAGTTTTAAGGACTTGCATTAGTTAAGAAGAAAGAACCAGAAATTTTTCTTCCGAGTCAATCAAGAGAAAGCAGGAAGATACAAAAGTCTTTTCATTCTTCTGGGAATCTTCTCATTAGCAGAAAAGCAACCAAATGAGAGTCTCTAGAGAGAATTTTCTCAACCCTCTGATTAGGCAGTTCAACTTGCAGTAGGAAAACTAATACATTTGTTTCAGAAGGTCATGAACTATTTCATGATTTCCAGCTGAATTAGTTAGGTGGTCCATTATGACCCATTTCTAAAAGTCTAATAGAAAAACAGTTACAAAAGACAGCTTAACAAAGACGAAATTTGTGAGGAGACTGTTTTTCATGATTTTTTTTTCTTATTATTTAAATACTAACGTAGAAATACAAGAAATTATGTGTGAGTTCCATTAAAGAGCTAAGGTCACAAGACTTAACAAAACTCTTCTTTTTAAAAATCTAGATTAAGTCTGTATTTATCAACAACATTAAAACAAACAAACAAAAAAACCAGTCTCTATGTAGAGAACAGCAATAACGTAACCCTGTGTGTTCAACAGTGAAGACTCTCTAACCCAGAACTGCCAGCTGGCTTGAGAACTGCGCTCCACGTGCCCACACACCAATCTTCCAACCCTTGGCTGCAAGAGGGAAAAGGATCATTACTCACCAGGGCAGGCAGACACAGAATGGCAGTCTTCACAATCACTGTGTGCTCCTCATTTGTTCGAAAGCATGGGCTATAAAACCTTTCAGCTGTTTCTTCTGATTCTGGATAGGGTAACATCAACTTCATTTCCCAATACTGCAAACTTATTATCTTCACCCACCCTTCTTTCTCAGACTAATCTACATAGGGAAGCCTCTGCAAAATGAACTAAGGAAAACATAAAACTCCCATAGCTAAGTCTTGGTGCAGAGATAGTCTTTCATACAAGTAATCTTCTGTAAATGGTTTACTTCAGTGCCTTTTGTGTATTTCAGACCCTGGGACAACACTTATCCACCCAAACTAGTGACATACCAGCACAGAGCATCCTCACCCAAACTTCAGCTGAAAACACTTTTTGGTATCGTTCCACAGACCAGCTGCAGGTTGCTAAATGGTTCACGTATGGTCAACAGGCTGAGAGCCATTGGGCTCTTCCATAGCGCACCAAAAAGCATGCAGTTATCTAGACTAGAGGCAAAGGCATTGGCCATGGATAAAAGATATATGCAATAATGTTTAAAGAACAAAACCTTT
Organism: Tyto alba; assembly: GCF_018691265.1. Taxonomy (NCBI): domain Eukaryota; kingdom Metazoa; phylum Chordata; class Aves; order Strigiformes; family Tytonidae; genus Tyto; species Tyto alba. Next base: position 24,361,583 of record NW_024881262.1, on the reverse strand, counting down.
CCTGAAACATCTATTTTTGGATGTCTCCTCTTGTAGATTATTTCGCAGACATGTCTGGTATCATAACACCATAAGGTAATTGAAAGGGCATGTTTGCTTGAAGAAACTGACTTTGTTCGTGGACTTTCTTTACAGTCAGAACAAAGACTACTGAAGAAAAACAGTGGAAAAGTCTTCCATAGATGACTTCAACAGACACTGAATCCAAATCACTATAAAATTAGGAAAATATTCTGGGTGTTGTCTTTTAACATTTCACATAATTACAAAGCCTCTTTTGATGTAAAAATTAAAGGTGGATCAATGCTTAAAAATAATCCTTTAAAAATAGAACACATTTTTCTTTATAGTGAAGAGCAGCTCCTCGATTTATCCTCCAAATTCCTTCAAGTAAAGTGACTGGCATGTGTTCAACATATGGGTCAGCACTGGCAGAAGTACAGATGTTGGTGATTTGATAGCTAACCAGATGTTTGTGAGGAACTAGTTCCAGTTATTCCTAAGGGAAAGCACATAAAGCCCGTTAGCACTAATAAGTCAACTCACCTATTTTTCTCCTGAAATTTCTTCCATAAAAAATAAAATACATGAAAGTAAGTTTTTCCAATCACAATGACTACATAGATTTTTACAGGACAAGTCCCAATCGCGCCAATGAAGACCAAAGGCCAAAGCAATGAAATTTCTTACATGCAGAGAACTGTGCAGGCCTTGACCAAAATAAAGTGACCATGACATCATATTTCAACATTGCCACACATGTCCAGACACCTCCCAAGATAAGTAGGGCTTCACAAGATCACAAAATTTGCTTAAATTCAAGAAGTTGAATAGTTGCAACCCCATGCTTGCTTATTCATCCCCTAAGTCTGCTGTGGTCAAATCACACCTCAGCACATCATTTTTTCACATGAGTAGCAGCAGCAGAGGAATTTTGTAAGAGAGAACAAGGATAGGTTAAAAAAATGTCCGAAGAATTCCTAGACCTGTTTTGTTCATTTCAAGTTCCTCTGTATAAAGCTGTATGGCTTGAATCTAAGTGAGCTGACTCCAAGACCAGCCTGAGTCATGCGATCAGTTAGGAAGTTGCCATGAATGTCCTGAATCTTGAATATGTGGGGACTTGCAAGTTGTTAAAAGTGAGCAACTGTTTCCCTTCTGGGTTTGCTGACTTTCAAGGACTGCTACCAAAAAACCTATTTGTAATTTTGATTGATGGGCTGTACTAAAGAGTTGATGTTCATTTCGTTAACAGAGGCTCTTCTTGAGATAGCTCACCAAAGAGAACAAGATGCCACATTAAGTCCCCACTTCAGTAAGCTGCTTGTGTGTCCTCACTTACAAAATGTGACAGACATGCATTATATGTACTGAAAGAACCATTCTCTGAACTCAGAGGGTTTCCCCTTTCTGTAGGACCTGTGTATTCCTATATAAGAAAGGTACATGCAACTGATTTTGTCCATTTTTCTGGTACCTTTTTTCCCTAGAATGTCAGAACTCTTGAAAAATGCTTCTGAAATCCCTCACAGATATTTTTTGTTTCCTTTCAGTGTCTTCCCACAAGAAGGAGCAGTCCTCAATTTCTATGCCTGAAACTCACATTTTCAACTTGGATATTTAAGCATAAGCTTTACCTGCCGAGGACCACTGATGTTCTCAATTATCTCACCAAATGCGGGTCCAAAAAGGGATAAAGGGTAGATTTTTGTGGGAATGCATTACAGTTTTCTTCTCCAACTTTCTCACACTGTATTATCAAAGTCATCACTGTATTACTTCCTCTATTGTTTATAGATATTTTGTATGTTGCAATGTATACTTAGTTTGTTTTGGTTAAACATGGGTCATTAGTGATAAAACTCAACTATAGAAATATTAGATTTGAACTGAGAGTCAAAGTATCTGTCACATACATCTATCATACTTGAAGTTTTAATACACAAGTGTTAAAACCTCTCATATACATGCAGCTTTTATAGTTCTCTTTAAAGCTTTGCAATCTTTTACTCATCAACTTAATGAAAAATAGGAGTTTCAGATAAATCAATCTGATAATGAAAGCAAATTAGCCATTATACTACAGCAGACTTCCAACATGAATTACTGAACTGAGATTGACTGCAGCAATATAATGCTCTCTCTAATTACAGCTTCCCTTTCCAGGTAGCTCTAGAGGGAATTTAGCAAACAAGTATTCAGAACTAAAGCACCAAAACTGTGACCGACGTAAATGGTATCATAAGCCTCAACAAGTTCCAGTTAAGCCAGTAGTGTCTTTTAGGAAAGAAGGAGTCTCATGAATGCAAGCAGCACTGCAGAACAATGGTACAATGAATCAGGACATTGAAAACATTCATAAATTGAGAGGTTGACAGGTTAAAAGAGGTTGATATGTAAAGCTCAGTATACACTACAGGAAACACTGGACACATCTAAGAACAATATTTGGCTTCCATCACAATCCCACCATGAGGGACCTGTCTAATATCGCTAAGCTTTATTGTTTGCAAAGAAGTTTGGGGAGCTGTCTGAACTGAAAAGAACGGGAACACATCTGAGACACAAGCATCCCTGCTGCAGAGGGACCAGTCTATGAGAGACTACTTCCGCAGCTGTAAGCTGAAGCTATAAATTGCATTCCACTTTGTCATCTATTACCCCTCTGCAACTGTCTCCCTACTTCCAGATAGACTCATGGAGTATATCTTATTGCCATCTTGCTTTCTTCAGTCAGAAAATTACCCAGGCATGAAGTCCAAAATTTCACTTCAAAGCTCTGACGGGAACCCTCACTCATACACATCTCAGATGTAAAAAGAGCATAGTGAAACTATTTAAAATATGCAGCCATTCACTTTACTACAGCACAGTCCTGGCTTTTCAACAGTGCATTTTTTTAACACACTGAAGTCCATCAGTTACTCTTATTCTCTCATAAGACAAAAAGATTAATTCTCGACAGTAAGTACAGAGTGCTACACAGTATGGTCATTTTCTCTTCTATCCTACAAACTCAGCCAATTTTAATCACTCAGTTCTGTCTTAACTTTGTACAAATCACATCATATTGGAACCACTTAACATACGGGAAGTAAACAGATGCTTAACTAAAAGACAAAGTCTATGAAGAATTTATCTTTTTAAAAGGCTTATCTTCATTTCAAGGTCATATGGAATCAATAAAAGTAAATGAATTTTTGTTACCTACTCATTTAGGTATCACATTTTTTGCTGAGTCAAATAAAAAAGAGTAAACATGAAGTTTAAAAAAAGAGGAGGGAAGAGGAAATCACCACTCTGAAATACTCTGACAGAAATGTTGATTTTGTTTCAGGAGAAGTTAAAAGATTCAGCCATTTTCATGACCAAGTAAATTTTTTGGATTTTTTTTAAATTAATTTTAGACACCTCCCACTGTTTAAGTTCTACTCTCTGTAGCCCTAGAACTGATTTCTTATTTTAAGAAATACCCTTTGGCATGAAACTTTATCTGTATAACCCGGTAATGGGATCAATCCCTTACGAAGCACAGAAAGAAACCAAGAGAGGAACAACCACCCAACCAAATAAGGAAACTACTGATAGACTGAAAGTGAGAGGGTAACAGTAAAGCATAAGAAATTCTGGGCCCTGAAGAAAAACCTATTTGCTGCATTTTAGACCCAGTTCAAAAAAGCATTTCTTCTAGTTCTGCAACAGAGTTCTTAATCCACAAAATCCCCATAGAACTTCAGTGTACACAAGTTTTCTGCCAAGAAACAAGATTTGTGAAACAGGGCCTTGAACTTTGCAAAATCATTTGAATTCTATGAGGCCATTTCAATTCCTCTGACAAATCTTCTGTTTTCTTGTTCCACAAATGTCAAATTGTTCAAGAGTTTTCTCTTGTCTTTCAGATCAATCTTGTATAATGATACTCTTCATAAGACTATGGAGAAAAATGTTGACTTGATTAATCTATTCTGGGAAAGGTTATAAAACAGCTCCCTGCAAATTTCAGTTGGAAGGGACCTAGAGTGATAACATCTAGTCCAACCGCCTGACCACTTCAGGGCTGACCAAGTTAAAGCGTGTTGTTAAGGGCATTGTCCAAATGCCTCTTAAACACTGACAGGCTTGGGGCATCAACCGCTTCTCTAGGAAGCCTGTTCCAGTGTTTGACCACACTCTCAGTAAAGAAATGCTTCCTCATGTCCAGTCTGAACCTCCCCTATTGCAGCTTTGAACCAATATTCCGCCTTGACCAAAAATTTTCCAATCTTGTGGAAATATCATGCCCTAACACTTTTTTTTTTTTTTTTGTTGCTTACTGCATTTCACCATCTGCAACAGCATTCCTGGGCCTGTCTGTGCCACTTCACTCAATACCCGAACGTCATCTACGTTTCAGGACATCATAATCACTGCATTCAAGTTTGCCACATTTCACCACTTTTAGTGCAGAGACGTTATTTGTAACTACTTGCAAATTCCCGTATAAATTTCTGTTCAATACTGTTTTTACTAGAAGACCCAGTACACGTCTCATCCAACACCACCAACTATCGCTGGGTTTGCGCAATGTTATGGGTGGAAGCAGAGTCCGTAGTCCAATCCTGCCAACCAACCAAAAGAGCTGTTGCAACTTGAATGTCTCTGGGATAGCATTATTCCTACAAACATGGCTCACCTGGAACAAAGATTAAAGGACAGTAGCTGTTGCTGAAGCAAGTAAGGAATAGGAAGAAATTTAAGAAAATATATACAAGCCAGAAAAGTAAATGACACTAAAAATCCAAATCGGGCTCCACTTCTACCCCTCCTTTCCCCAACACTGTCCTGGCTATGACTGCTGCAGCAGGCCAGAGAATGGATCTCTGCCCTGAGCAGGAGGCATCTGTCCTAAGCACCTCCATTTCTGATTTCTTAACCCTCACACAACAGAAACACGGGTTTCATTATGAGACAGGTTAAGAACAGATGTCCTGCTATATACGGCTTTTAAATGGAAGCCTTTACAGAAACAGATATGCAACACTTGGAAAAACTTCCCCATCCTAATGGAGGGAAGCTCTGCAAGAACCAAGAGCTTCCCAATTCAAGACACTGTCAAAGCATTCCTGAAATGGAAATTCACTGATGCTGAAAAGCCTGCACTGTAATTTAGTGAGGCATAGCTAGAGAGAACATACCAAACCATAATTTAGCGAAGACTAACACAGAGCAAGAGACACAAGCCATTAAAATAAAACTGGCATCAGGTGAAGGGGTTTCCAAATTTTGAGGATATGACCTTGGGGACCGGTTTGCAATCTTCTCTTCAGAGACCAGGTGTCTGCTACCTGATCTGCTACCTGAGGAATTTCAACATGACAGATGCAGAGAGCTCAGCATGGCAAAGGAGAACTTCTTAGGAGCCCTTAATCCAATCCTGAACAGAACAGAATAAATCAGTATTTACAAGCCTTATGAAATTTTGAGTTGTTTAATATATTTGAGGTAATGTTGGTTCTTACAGCAGGTTCAGGAACACTGTGAATTTCTCTACAGTGTCTGAGCACTGTCAATCCTGATTACACTATTCAGATACAGTACAATAGCAAAGCAGCCTGTCACACTGGCCAAGACCAATATCCCGCTGCATCTCCCCAGAGACAAAGGGCCTGATGTTACAATGGGATCTTGAGGTATGCAGAAGTGTATACCCATTCATCCTCAAAATCTGACATTTGGTTTAGCTGAAAGCTGCTGAAATAGCACAGAAATATCCAGGGAACATTGAGAAATTATTTCTGGATCTTGTGGTTAACTGGGATGCGATGACATGGACTTTTGGGGCAAAAAGCAGTCATCATGAAGGAACTGCTGTACAGGAAAAAACTAGAGATTGATCCAGTCCCAGGTCTGACAGCACAAAATCATTATCATCAGGTGCTTCACACAAAACTATATGAATCCCTGCAGTTGACAGCTCCAGGGTATAGAATAACATGCCCAGGGGACCCGCCCAATCTCTCAGTCTTTCCTGTCTTTAATATACCACAAGAATTTCTGGGTGTTTGTTTTTATGTCTTTGACTCTTTGCTCTTCAAATTCCATTTCAGGCTCTTCAGTTTCCTTCTCACACTGCCCACTCCAGACTGTGCCTCTGTCTTTAGGATTCACTGGTGTTGGATTTCCAGTTTCTGACAGCTATTTTTTTTTCTCGAATAACCTCCTGAACTTTGTGTTTTAGCATATGGATTCACTTGCCTTTCTGCTCCTTTTCTTGCATGGTGCTATTCCTGTTTGCAGTGACAGACCGTGGTGTGCTTAAGTTGCTACTATGTCTAAACTAAGATTTTAATTTCTAAACTTAATCACAGACATATATTTAAACAGGGTTCACATTGTTCTAGTAACCAAGAGGGGACCCCAAGCACATTGGTCATTATGTTTTCCAATCTCTATATAATCTAGGTTGAACTTCAACTGTAAAACTCTACTGTGAGTATGAGACAACTTGCACATTTAAATTCAAGCCTACATAAACCAGACCCGGTCTTCAGCTAACTGAAGCAATTAAGGTAGACAAGTAATATTAGGATCTCTGAATCAAATATAGCAGTGGCATCTAAAAAGTCTGTCTCTATCACATGGATAAGTATTGGGTTGTCTTAGCTACATGTATCTTTGCAAGAGTGAAATAGCAAAACTTTCAAAGGCTCAGAAAACTGCATCATCTTTGGAAATACTGCTTACTAACATTTTTAGGCAAGATTTGACATTGAGAACCTAGAATTTTGCATACAAGTGATAAAACTTTCTACTTCCTGAAATGCTGGCATACATCTCAGCCCACAGTACTTAAGCATCTGGGGACTTGTTTACTGTTTCAACTAACCTGAAAAAAAACAAAGCAAAAATTAATTACAGACCAATTCCCTTGCTACAAAAATCATCCTGTTCTTTTCAGTGGGGCAACTTAGAGAGTAAAGTCCTCCTCCAAGTAAGAGTATTAAAATTTGTCCCCCAATGAGATGCTCCACTGCATGGATTCAGTGGTCTCCCTCAATCAATAAACCCATTACTTTTGTCATTAATCTGTGCACAAATTGACATATATCATCCCTCTCACATCTTCAGCATCCTCCATGGATTTGCCTCCTTCAGCCTCTATGAATTAATCTCTTCCATTCTTCCAGACCATTCATCATGCTTCTTCCCCGCTCTAACTCCCTATCTCCCTATATCACATAATGTCTTTCATCTCCATTGCAGTCAAATTTTGGAACAGCTTTCTTAACTCTATAAATCCCTATCTCAAGACCATTCTTCCTGCAGCCATAAGACCTCCTCAAGCCTTTCCTAACGGAACAAAAACATCTTACCACCTATTCCCTTCTCACTTTTTCTTGAAATATTCATGCCTAAATTCTGTCATTTCACATTTCTTTGTGTTTAGCTACTGAATAATGCAGAAGTTAAAGACAAAAGAAAAGTTAAATGCTAAATTCATACTGCTTACCCAACTGAACTATACAGCTGCAAATAGACTGAAATCCACTAAATGGGGATTAAGCATTTTGGATGAAACTTATACATATAAAGGTAATTTACCATGCTATCTTTTAAACGTACACGTGCTTTTGAAAGGAATTTGGACTACATTGATCAGCATATAAATTAAATCATGAAAAATGTTTGAAATACAGTTCTTTACGATGCAAGGAAATAGTAAAATTCCATTTTATCTCAACATTGTATTTTTTTTTGCTATTAATGAACAATATTTAATAGATCTTCCGTAATCTATTGAAGACAAAAATACTAGTTCTTGCTAAAAATATTAAATGAAGTGATACTATTTCAGTTGCACATATCTATTATAATGTAGGAGGGAAGGACATCACAATTACATCAAAGAAAGAGGCAAGCCTGTCAAATCCTGTCCATTTTCCTCTGAAAAAAATACCATTTTTTTTGCAACTCAGTACTGTTTACCAAATAAACCAATATAGTTGCATGCTAAACACAAGCACAACAAAGTTCTACAGTGATTACTAAAGACTTCCCACATTTTACTGTAAAGAAAGGATCTTCTACGGAAAGATTATCACAGCTACCAACAAACATAAAGTGTCCTATATAGCCTGGCTGAAATGGATCAGTGCCATACAAGCCTTTGGTAGGCCAGAAGAGAAGACAATGAGACAATGGAGGCAGAGGTTTCCCAGATTAACAGCTAAAATAGCTACTAGCCAAGAGCAATTCAATAAGCACAGAGCAACACCAGCACTCTGTACAGTCACAATGCATGAGCACCTACAGCCATATTTTTTGTAAGGTGTATCTTGAACACCTAGGATAAATTTCTCAAGAATATACCAGAGATTTTGGAATGGACATCTAAAAACTCACTGGAAACTGCATTCCCTTAAGTGGATTCAAAAAAAAACAACTTCTGCAGATAGTTTTTAATGAATTATTAATACTATATGGAATTTAGACAATAAGAAAACCTTACACTATAATACACATCAGTATTATGGTTTGATATAGCTATCAGCCTATACTTTTATCATACAGACTGCACAGTACTTTCACAATCTTAAATATTGCCCAAATATAATTGCTTTCAGGAAAATCAAGGGCATTTAAGACTGTGCATGTACAAAGGACAAGGGGAAGTATGGTATCCAAGACAGCGTGGTAAAAGAACTGCTTTTCTTTCTGTATGCCCTTCTAATCTTTCTTGTCTCCCTTCTGTCAGGAACCACTTTGCAGAGAGGCATTCCTGGAACATTAGTCTAAATCTTTCCTGTCAGCTTGGTGGGTAGCATTCTCATTCCTCTTGTTCAGTGTACAGACTAGCTGCTGAATATACATTTATAAAAAAAAAAACAGCAGAAGAACCAAGTTTCAACTTTCTTGAAGTGTCCAATTCAAAGACCATTGAAATCAGATGCTAGAATATCATTCATCCATCTTCCTCTAGACGTTTCTTCCTCTTCTTTCTTAGAAGTCTGAATTTAAGAGTTACAGATTTGTCCAGATTCCCCACCCACCCACATCTGGTAGATCTAGCAGGCTTTCATTCACTTGTTAAGAAGCACAGATGCATTGCAACTCTGAGCTCCTATACATGTGCAGCGTGGAATATAGCTATGCTGTGTGCAATAATCCAACACTTGCAGGTAACACTGCACTTGGTGCTGCTCTGCTGAGCAGAAGAGCTAAAACTCCTGAGAAGAATTAGACATTTCTAAAGTCATTGCTCTGTAACTGGCCTGGACACTTATAATGAATGACCTTTCCCAAAATATTCAGGATTGCAGCAACAGCACATTTGTTTCCACACACAAAAACACAGAAGTGTTAACTTTGAGTTCAGCCCCAGAGTTCAAACAACATCATTCTCAGTAACTGGTAAGAAATCAAAACTGGCTTTGGGTATAAAAAATGGCAATGTCTTTAAAGATTCTAACAATATTTCTTTTTCTGAGGCATTCCTTGAGTCTTCATTCAAAAGCACAGAACCAAACTCTTCTTCTCCCATAATACCATAAAAATAAGGCAGTAGCACTGGGATTAATACAGCTTTCTATCATGTGAACCCCTAAACAGCACCAGGACACTACAGAACAGTGTGAAGGGAGTTTGCCAAAATGAGCTTTATTAGCACATGAGCTTGAAATTTTTGACCTTTCTGAAATGTCAGGGACAGTGGACAATAAAAAAAACTGATACAAATCATTTTTTGCTGATGATGGCAGAAGCATTTATTTTCAAGAATAAGGAAACAGCAGCAAAGTATGAACTACTATACAGAAGACACTTAAATAAAAGCAATGATCATCATGGAATAAACTATCATCCGTAATCAACTAATCATAATCTATTTGACTCTTCAAAGAGCACAGTCTTAGACAGGAACAAGGTCACAGATCCTTTCGTGTTTATCTTGAGTCAAGCAAGTACACCAAAAGCAGCAGATACCACTACTAGGGCATTTCCAAAGATTCCCATTAGTATGGCCACATCTGTGCTTGATTCACTTCAAATATGATTCCAATACCATATAAGGAAATATGTTTTTTGAGGGTCTGTATCAAATTCTTATTTGGCCACAATGAATATTATCTAGTGTTTTATGAGGTGTTTGTTATCTATGTTGGCAGAATGTAAAACCTATTGCCTCCAAAAGTATTTCCACATCACAGTCATACACAATTCTATTATTGTTTTATCTACAAATTTCCATCATCTTCCTGTATTTCCTTTGATACATAGTGAGGCCAACAGAGCTTCCATTTCTTTAAAACCTGGGTAAAGCACATCTTTCTCACCTCTTAGATCAGGTCTCCCTCTACTATGTAAGAAAATCACTTATACTCTATATTGACTGCTGGTCTTACGGACAGCTAAGGAACAACCGATGAATTAACTATGTTCACTTATTGTAAACAAATACCTATATCATACAGTCCCAAACTGTAACATAAAAGAGCAATCTTAAGCAATTAAGAAATTAAGAAATTAGGCCATTAAGACTTGCTTAAAAAATTAAACAATCTTGATTTATTTATAGTTAGTTTTTCTGAACCCAATCAGACTACCCACATGCACATAACTGAGCACATTTGTGAGTACTTTCATGATCCCGACTCCTACAGCACACAATTAAGGTATAAAACTTGAGGTCAGTTTTTCTTTAAATGCTTGCAAAATTGGTGTAATTTCCCTGGAATCAGCTACCGTATAGATAGGAAACGTTACTTTCAGCTTTCTTTTATTTTTTCTGCAGTCTTATTCCCCTACCACCAGCTTTCTGACAGGCAAGATATTTTTCTACTGACAGGCTAGCAATTAACCTGCTGCCACAAAAGAATAACAGAGTAAAACAAAATGTGAGAAATGAAAGATTCATCATAGGTATCACAGAAAAATCTAGAAACAGCACCGTTTCTATTGAGGTTCTTTTCCCTATGGTCATATAGTCTCTCCTGTACAAATGCAGTGTTGTTCAGTTATTACTTCAATTTCAGGATTTAATTTCCTCCTCAGCACTTGAGATGCAAGTATGAAGGAAAGAAAAGAATGAAAAATGGAAATAAAAGAAAAAGTCACTACACAAATCTTGTACTTTACCTTAGCCAGTGAACCAGGAACTGCAAAAGCTTCAGCTACTTCCCTCCCGCAAGTGAAACTGAGCCAGTTTTAAAATCCCAGTTAATTTTTTTCTCCTCAGAAAACTGAGTGGTTGCGGTGTTGGCTTTTGTTTGTTTATTTTAATTTCTCACTAGCATGTTCTGCCTCCTCAATGAAAAATAAAGCTTAGAATATTTCATAAGCTTTCAACAGAAATTATTTTGGCTTTGCAAACACTCATGTTTATTAACGTCTTAAGCAGAAAACAACACTTTCACATTTTGATTCAAATGCCAGTATTCATTGAAAAAAAAATATTTTGACAAACAAAAACTTTAATGCAATTTATTACTCCTCCTACACTTTCCTATTTCTGGAAACTACTTTTTCTTCTACATAAAGCCTGCCATCCAAATAGCACAAATACTTTCCAAATGTAAGGGTGGTATTTGCCCACTGTGCTGTGCTCCCAGTGCAGGACAGCTGCCTGTATTAAACCCTCTGAGGCTGAAGGTGACCACAGCTGGACCGCCCGTGCTGAAGAACTTGCACATCACCTGCTTGAATCACCAAGGCTTTCTAAGCATTTCTAATAACGACCACAAGACAACAGGCAGGATGGTGCACTCTGGGTATGTTTGCTTTTACTTCACCCAGCTCTAACCACCACACTTCATAAATTTTATCCGCAAATAAGAATAATTTTTAAAATTCTCAGTAAGCATTTCTGTACAAATTAAGAAACAGTTAAATGATGGGTTCAAAGTCACCAAGCAGTCTTTGACAGATGCCTGAAAGTATATATATATTTATATACATAAGTTGAAATTGCTTGGTGAAAATTGTTGGCTTCCTTTGTTCCCTCTGTGAGGTTTAAAGCACTGACCATTCAAAACACAAATGAAGGAACAGTAATTGTTGTAATTCCACACTAGCTCTCCCAAATCTAAGAAACATATACCTGCTTGAGTGAGATCAGCCTGGCTTACATTAGCCTAAACAGAATAGGCTAGTTTCAGGCAGAACAGGCACCAATGCAGGGACCACACCAATGGGAAAGTTCACTCTGTGACAGGATAAGGCAACGCAAACTCTGCACAGCACAGGAGGTCCAGGAGGCAGCCAGCAAAGCCCCCACACTAATAAATGTTGACCAGAAACCAGGTCAAGATCTCTGGATCCCCCTTAATGATGCAGCAGTCAGATTTTACCAGCAGCAAACACACTGTATTAAACAATTGTCCCCATCCTGTCCCCAGCTGTCTGGTAGAAAATCTGAGGCACAGGAAGCAGGTGAATCTCTCCCACACTGAAACTATGTTCCAAGAATGCAGTGTGATTTCTACCTCTTACAACAGCACAAATAACTCCCCAGACATATCTGTCTACACCAATAGTTCATATAGATTCACAGAAAACTGGGAGGAGGGCAAGAGAGGAGAATCGATGAACCACTTTCAGGAGTCCAAAAGCTTAAACAAGAAAAAGTCTATTATCAGAAGCCTTCAATTCACTATTCAAAATCCTACACCTGCACTAGAGAATTGTCAGAAGTGAGAAAAGCTTAAAAATTACCAAGTTAATGAGACACAACTGCCATTTACAAGCCTCTACTAATCCCAGTGGTTTAATCCCAGTGGTGTTCAGCCAGTTTTTACTTAATGCATAGCAAGTCATTCATTCCCCAATGAAATTAAGTCAAGCTTTTGTGAATAACGATTGAGCAAAAACCAAGTAATGACTTAAGGAATTGGCCCCAGGATGTCAATTCACTGTCGTGAAAATAAAAATCAGGCCCTGTATGCACACAATGCTTATTGGTACTACTAGTAGTTACTTGATGTTGAATAGGCATATAAAAGCCGACTGTTTTTTATTTTGGACTTGGCTTTAGTCTGCTATGATGGAAATCTCATTAGAGAAATTACCTTTGCAAAACACAAGCAGACAATATATTAAAGCAAGCTACCAAATGTTTACACGTTTAGGTTCATATCAATTTATAAAGAAACAAGCACATTTCAAAAAAATCGGTCAGTTAACTTTTCCAGCTTCTGACAACTTGAAGAACATTTCCAGGAATTTTAGCCACTGAGTTTGTCACTTCAGATTGCCACGCCCAAAGTCTTGAGCAATGACAACATCAGGAACAACAGGCGCCTGCACATCAAATGTAGGGCAAGAGAGTGGGAAGTCTGAGAAACTCAGGGCTGCACCAAGCCAAGAATCTGGCAGAGGAAGCCCACATGGAAACCAGGTGATCCAGGGAAGGGAAGAACTGGGCACCAAACTGCCGCCCCAAGGAAAAGCAAAGGCCAGCCTGACACCAGGACTTGACTGCTCAAACATAGCCTGACAAGGACTAACATTCATCATGAAATCACTTAACAGTGAGTGCCAGTAATAACTACAAGTAAAACCATAACTTTGATTCTACTGGGAGTCCCATGGATTCTTCCCCATGTCCACCATACTGGTTTGCAGCAGAGGCAAAACATTCTTTGTAATTTGCTTTATTTTTTAAAATCATCTAGAAATATATTTCTAAGTACTCTGGGTTTGAGAGAAACCAAATAATTTGACTGGTTAGCAAATAACTCTTATTACCCAAATGACTAGAGAGAATGCTATGAAGTACTGTGATTTACAAGCACTTTAAACTGAAATATTAATATTTTATTAACTTCTGTGTTTTTCACAATAGAAAAAATCAGGGAACTAAGGTACCTTCTAAGCACCCCTGAATGATAAAAGAAGAAAGGGAAACAATCCTGAAGCATCTCCCACAAAGGTACTTTAATTCTTATGAAAGATACATAAAGAACTCACTAAAATGTAAAAATTGCACACCCTCTATAATTTTCATAGTATTCTGTTAAAGAGGAAGCTCACATGCCATTCTTTAAAATGGTAAATAAAAGGCTATGTTCTAATTAAGGTGAATATTGGCCATCTGTTATGTAACTAAAAGACCAATTAGAAGAACAATGTCCAATTTGATCAACCTCAGCCAGCCAGGTTAATCCATGAAAGGTTCCAAACAAACGTATAATCTTTTCTAATCACTATTGGATTAACTGGACTAATCCAATTGGACGTATATAGTGTTCTTACACCACCATATTTATTTTGAGTATTCCACTGGGTTGTTTTTTTTTTTTTTTAATTTTCCTTTACAATCCATATTAAATTACTCTAAGAGAAGGCTTTCCAAAGTTTTGGAATTTTATTATGAAACCAGAAAAGTCATCTAGTGAGTAAACAAAGTGTTTAATGGAAGATAATTCTTTGGCACAGAACACTCATATCCCCTTTGGACCTCTACTGAAGAGTGATAAAACTTCACTGTGGAAAGCAAAAATTATCCTGGTGTTTCAAAGACCTGGAGACGTATGCTTGTTTTAAATTTTGCATCAAAACATATCTCTGAAAGCGAGATCAACTGCAATTAATCATCTCTCCCAGCTACAGATTTTTAAAACTGTACAGTAGGCATCCTCACATCACCTACCGGTATTTGTTGGACAACTCTTCAGACCATATGTTTTCTCCAATTCCAAATGGTCTTTAAACCCCCCAAAAACCATGAAGTAGAATAGGACCTCTCTCCCATGTGTAGCTGACTTGTTTATTAGTCAACTGGAAGGAAAGAACACAACATAAAACAAGCCACATTCGCTGCAGGTGACTCCCCAGAAACATGCCTTCAATCAGGTCCACATTGTATTTTCTTTTTCATAACAATGCTGGATAAAGGTGTGTCACAAATTCACAAAAGGTATTCATGACAAGTCTGGTGAGAAGGAATTGGAATTTATCTTCTCAGAAAATTAAGCTGGAGATGGAAATTACAATAGTTTACAAAGGTGAAGCTGACTGAACTTGAAAGGAGTACTCCATGTAACCTGCATGGACTTGTCTAGTCTTTCGGTGTCCACTGTGGTATAATAGCCAGTCTAAGGAATACAGCGAGCATTAGTGACTGATATTCACTGATCTGACACAAATTATATAGTAACTGAAATCGCTTTTGCAAACTGTAAGCAGAAGTTAGCTGCCAACACTGGGAAGCTGGGATGCAGGAAGTTTTTAATCTGTTTGATAAATTTTAATTGCACTACTTACACTTGCATCTTGCTTTCCTTCCCTCACCTAATGAAGCACATGAAATCCAATCCTTCTCTAACTTTAGTGATTTCAGTCTAGGAATTGGATTATGATTTATCTTGCATTATCAGTGGCAATGAGAGTCACTGTACATTTCATCCTGACCTTATCATTCCATTCTTCCTGTTTGGAGAAAACTTGTCACCATATTTTCATTCACTGGCACATTTTTCTCTTGCTTTCAGTTGTACAAATGCATGCAATAGCAAAAGTGTTGTATTGACTGCTATCAAAACTAGCTGTATTGATTAGAACAAACTTGAAGACCTTGTTGCATGTAAAGCAAATGCCAAACAAAAGGAGACTGCAAACCCTTGGAATACATGCTATTTTGCAGTTTAATTAGAAGTCTTCAAGAGAATTTAAGAAAACAGTTGTCTAGGCTTTTCAGTTGGAGTTTTAAAGTTGACTAATGGAACTAGGCACTTAATTCTCTTATGGTCTTCTAAAAAAACTTCACATTTAATAATTAATCCCATATAGATTTGACCTTTCACAGAGTCTTGTTCTCAGTAAATTAACACGGGAGCCAGACTCAATTAGAACAACTGCTTGGATGTTTCTGTCTTACTCGGTATCATCATTCAAGTAGGGCCAACTATCCTAAACTCCCAAGGCTGTAATCCAGAAATCCAATTGCAACCATGTACCTAAACCCAAGGACTGTAGAGTCTCCTCAGCATGTGGTTCCATCCCAGACTGCCCAGCACGGGGGGAGGCATCCGTTTATCCAGCCCGTAGCAGCAACCATTGCCTCCCAGCTACTCGAGCTAGCAGGAAACCCCACCACTCCTTTGGGCTACACTATAAGCATACACACTGTAGGACTGTTATCTTTTATAAGGCCAGTTCCACCTTAAGAAAAGTTCTACTATAGAGGAGAGTTCACTTCTTTTGATTGTTCCTTTTTTAGATTAATAATCTGTTTATTGAAAATGTATCTGGCAGACTTCTCCAAACTGAGTCCTGAAGGATGAATCCCACACCAAATGAAAAATATGTACCTAAAGAGTTTGATTACGCCAGAAAAGCATATTCAACAGCACTGAGGTTAAGGCTATGTACATCCATCTAGCTCCAGGTAAGCAGCAAGAATGTGAAGATCTGAGGTAGAACATGATATATACCTGTTCACGTTGTAAAGATTATAACGCACAGCACAGATGATGTGGAATGCTGCCAAATTAATGTTTTTCTGGGAACCCATTACTCTTTGTATTTCTTAATTTTACCAGATTTTATTTGTGTAATCTTAGTATTGTGTTAATATAGTTTATCCGTCTCTACTACGGATAATATACTCCTTAATAGAGAGGAAAAACTGAAAGAAGCATTCATTATGTAAAAAATATTACCATAGTCAGAGTGTTTCACAAAGTCATTTCAAATACATCTTAGACCTCAGCATGACCCGTTTTCAACAGATCCACATAAAACAATAAACTTTTAATTTCCTCCTCCAACATTTCTCAGCACTGTATCATTCTTTCCCATCACCAATAACAAGCACAGCAAATCTTTAACAAGTGACCTAGAGGGTTCTACAACATTTCTTATAAGTTACTTAATAAAAATGTTTCATTTACAAGTGTCTAGAGAACTCTATGTCAATAGCCTTGAAAAAGGGTTAAAAATGCAACTTGGATTTCCTAATAGTTTACATTGAAAGATCAACATAAATATTAATAAAGACCCCAATTTAACACACACTTAAGGCAGGTCATAAATAAAAGTTTTAAAGACAGAAAAATAGCAGTTCTTAGATTGAAAAAGGGGAGATTTTGAAAGATGAGACAGTTAAATAAAATGTATTGGAAGCATGCCCAGTTTAAAAATATTTTTCCTTTCTGCTGTTTCTAAACTATAGTATAAACAAATCCATTCTCCTAATTAAACTAATTATATCAATAATGCACAATTAATTCAGCTGCATCGTGAACAAAGATGGTCTCGCCTCTTCTCTCTATAATTAAACAAGACAAAATTTGAATGTACCTTTAGAGCTTGAATACAGATTCACTGTGGTAACAAATCTGCATGGCAGCACTGATTTCCATGGTGCAAGGCTGACTTCCACCAGCTGAGGGTTTGGCTTTTGGCCAGAAGCTCCATTAGGCTGGGATGAAACAGCTAGATATTTTGTGGGGACATTCGTTTCACTAGTTCCCTTTCCTACCACCTCCTCCTTGAAATTCAGACATCTCTGGACATGACTCACACTGCTTATCTGCACACCTCAATGCTGAATGCAGAAAAACTGATTACTGAATTCAACATCATTGCCACCGCTATGCATTGTGTCTTATTTTGGATGGTTCTTTTTTCCCCAAATGTCAGGACATTGCCAGAATCCACAGTTTAGGAAATACAGCAGATGGTCTAACTGAAAGAATGTCCTTGTAGGCTATATATCCATGCCACACAGTGATCTCATGCCTATGAGCAGCCACATGATCTTTTCGCTTTGTGACACAATGCTCATTTCAGACTCCTCACTGCAACACTGTTCACATTAGCCCATTTGACAACGTGATACTAGGCACATTACTTTGCAGTGTCATTTAATAGTATAGCTGATATCAAATATTCAGTCAGACCAAACTGAAAAACAGTGTGATGAAATGCTGTTCATTTTTTAGCCAGAAACCTTACCAGGACATGAAGCTCTGCTCATAGATATCTGAAAGGAAGCTCAAAGGTGTACCAAGTTCACAGGGTATGTCAAATAGGACGAGGGCATCAAAGACTTCACACTAAATAATATCTTTAACAGAAATAAATAATGAGACATGCATTGATTGAAGACAATAGTTCCACAGTGATCTCAGCTGTCTGATCTTTGACAATTCGTCAAGATCTGAGTCTGCTAACTTTCAGATGAATAGGCTTCCTATGAATATGGCTTGTGTGCCATAATACTAATTTGCTAGTATCTAACCGTTTCTACATCATTTCCAGCCTTCATGGCAATACAGAACAATTTTGCAAATGCTATGAAGAGCACACAACTACCAAATCTACGCACAGCCTGACACAAACGCTTGAAGACATGAATTTTATGTTCCTTTCCATGGTCTGCAACAGTAGTGCTAAAGCCCATGGCAGTGCTTGAGTATCAACACCATTAACACAACCACCTGTCTTTTTAACACACAGGACTGTGGACTGATGCTGTATGGACTGAGAGTTAGAGTTGACACAAGGAGAGAAATAATAGGAAAAACAACAAAGGAGATCCACAGAGATTTCACAGTCAAAAGAGAGAGAAGAGGATAGAAACACAGGACAGGAGTAACAGTTGCCAAAACTAGAGCATGTTTTCTTACTAGGAGGTGATAAGGAAGATGGCACTAAATTTAATCCATGCATAGACAACATATCCTTGGCAGGCATCCACTGCAAAAAGTAAAGGCCTAAAACAAATGAAACTCTTGTCAGCAAGGCCATAAAGTTGGAAGAATTCAGGTATTTGTCCCTAAAAAAAGGTATTTAGAAGTCATGACTTAAAAATCTTCTAGATGAAAGAAACAGTGATGGTTCTGCATAACAGTATGTACTGATGACTACAGCTGATGCTACGTTTTGGAAGCTACATCTTCTACACATCCTCTGCAAAGCAACTGCAGGTTTCCATTCCGCACTGCCTGCGTGCACACACCCCCCCCAGCTTTACGTTCTCCTTTACAGCCAGTCTGCGGTGTGCTCCATGTGAATCAACATGCTTTGCAAAACAAATGCTGCAGTTCAAGTGACTGCATGCCCTAGTCTGAATAGAATACTTAACATCAGTGACTTAAAATGCTGAATTCAATCAACTGATACTTACATCATTTTAAATTATTGCTTTAAATTATTTTGAAGTTTTGCAAAAACTAATTAGAAAAATGATGGTCTAGCAAATCAAGATTAACCATTACAAAGAAATAACTTATATGTCACCCTGCTGCTGTTGATGAGGTACCTCCATAAAGCATTTAAGCTTCTATAAAGGAAAAAAAATTTGCCTTCAATCATCCTTTGGTGGCTTTTCAAGGTTGCAGCTTCATCATGCCAGAAGTACAATGACACCAGAGTTAACTCTGCACAACACAGCTCATGTCTGGAAGCAATATAGCTGCATTTGTTTTGTTGCCATGCTGCCAGACTTACTCTATCAGGTCAGTAAAAGCTGAGAGATCTCTGAACCATGGGCAACCATGTCACTGACCTTTCTTCTCCCTCTTACATCCTCAGTGGATGTTCTCACAACCTAAACTACATGTGTTTTGAATAATCTGTTCTGTCTGGGTTATAATCTTATCCTTTTACCACCTGGGATAATCAAAGCTGACAATATTAAGAACTGAAGCCCTGATTCTAAAAGCATTAAAAAGGAGGTATTTTGCTCACCTTCACGCAAAAGTTTGTATGCTTCATAAGAATAAGCAGTAACCGGGATAAAATTGTAGGCATTAAAGTAGCACAAAATCTTGTGCCTTTAAAAATAATTACTTCACTATTTTCTGGAAATTGTATTTTCCAAATACTGAAGAAAATGTCATTGAACGTATTTTTAGACTAGACTGTCACGACTGAAATGAAAATGCATTTTTAAGATAAGCACTGACACCTAAGAGAAATTTTCAAAACCATTGTATTGATTTAGGAAATTCCTGAAGATCACAGACTGCAAATCCTACCAGCCTTCTTTGTGTATCCTGCCTTTCCTGATCATGTTGGGTATTTCAGGAAATAACACTGGTACCAAATTAAGCATGGGCTGTTGAATGTCAGCTTTACATGACAATCTAACTTGTGATCATGACAATAAGGTTAATGAGGCTCCTGGCTTGTCTTTTATTAGACGTGAATATTTTATGAGTGCAAACCTGCTTAGAAAAACTCATGTAGGTCAATTCTGAAACTCAACTAAATGTTAGAAAACTAATTAGAGAAATAAGTTTATTCTACCTCAGCAGCTTAGCTTTGTCCGTACACAAAAGTTAGCACACAGCATGCTATAGTGTGAATTCAAGATATATCAGCCATTGTACCTCAATCTTCGGAGGGGACACACAGTACATTGATGATACTTAGTGCCTGGAGTTGAGTAAGCACCTGAGTAAGCTCCGGGCAAGGGACACGCAGCACACTCTACATCTACACTAGGCCTTCACACTAGTATTTTGTTTTCTTGTGAGGAGTCTAAGGCCACAGCCACTACAAAACTGCACAGCAAACCCTATCAAGCTTAAAAACAACCATTTGTTTTGCCAGTTAAGTAACAGGTTCACAATACACATGCGCAAGCACAATGGAGGAGGCAACATGGTGATGAACCAGCAGCCTGGCTATATGAAGAAAAGAACAGCTCTCTTCTTGGGCACTCCTGGCTTAAACACAGAAATGAAACAGCCTGAAATGAAGCCTACACTGTTTTCAGGCCTCCTCTTATCTGAAATGCTTTTTCATACTATTAAAACCATGTCATATCACCACATAAGTCTTACTGAAAGGCTGAATTTTAATCAAAAAATCTAGACGCTAAACACATTCTCTTGTTTGTTGATTTGTACTAGATTAAATGGTTTAAGACAACATCTGTAAGCGGACCTTGTTGTTTGCAAAGTATCACTAGTGAAGAACAACACTTTAAGTCATTTTGTTAAACATCTGCTGTGTTGGAACACAACACAGTGCTGGAAAACAACACTGTGATGAGAAGATTTGGAAGAGGAAATAATGTTTGTTTTTCTGGGAATCCCTTGAATGTTTGAACCTAAGTGATATTGTGGTTTAAATCTCACAGAAAAATATTATGGAGAACAGATACTTTGGAATGAATGCTTGTTTATTCATGCCCATTTATCAAACCCATATGTGTACAACCATCTTCTACTCAGCTACTGTAAGTACTTAAGTCTCTCACAAATAAGCTGCATGCACAACTTGCAATGCATCATTTAAAGGAAAAAGAGACCAAGTTCACAGAGTAACGAACTGTACCAGAACAGATGGATTTATCTTAATCTTAGTTTTAACTTGGGTCAAATTCTTTAAGCTTGTACTTAATTTTAAGAATGCAAATGATCTCTTGGAAACCACTGGAAATACTCACACTTTAAATTAAACACACGTTGAATGCCGTTGGTGTTTCAGGACCCTGGGAATATTCTGTCACTGCCTTTAGCCCATGCCATTTCTACATGCATGACAGACATTTGTGAAATATAATTTTTGCAAGAAATTGCTGCACACAATTCAAGTAAAAATTTATGTCACATTAGATTGTTTAGATACCCTACTAGATCGCATTACTCTCCATAAAACACAATTCTTCAAAAAATCACTGCAGATTATTTCAAGGCTTTTTATAGATATGTTTCCTCTAAAGCTACCTTTGTATTACAAAAGTTGGAATTAATTTCAATAATGTCTACTTTAATCATATTTATAATTCATAGTTGTTGCCAAGCCTTCTAGTATTTAGCAAAGACGATTTTGACTAAGACATTTATTATTTTTAAGAAAAACCTTTAAGAAAAAGTACCTGCCATAACTTCCTGCCTGAAGCGATTCTTTGGTCTCACTGAGAATGTCTTCAATACTCTCCTAGTTCCTCCATGACTTCCCATGAAAATATCTCTTTAAAATTTTAAGCTAGTTATTTCAGGAGAGAATGGGGGACGGGAACCTGCTGCACAGACTACAGATGAGACTGTGTGGCAATAACCAGCAGAGATGAGGCACAAAGGACAAACTGTTGCTGAATTGCTGTACAGCTTCAGACAGCCTCCAGTTCAAGCTTCCCCTGGATCAGTTCTTGTCTCTCTACACTGATGCAGATGTACAGCTCACCCCATTTTTTTTTTTCTTAACTTTTTTTTTTCCTTTCCTTTCTCTTTTCCTGACCACAATACCCTGATTTCATATCTGCATTCATGCCCCACTTCTGTAAGGGAAATGCATCCTGGGCTCATTAACCCATTTACAATATGCTATGATCTCTAGCGGGGAACTCTTGCAACATTTCCCACCATAATGCAATCCTCTGAGAGGCCCATGGCAAGTGAAGTGTTATTATTAGAGCCCCAAAAGCCTGTGTTCCTTCCAGTTGGGTTCCTTAAAGTCAGGTTTTAGTATTCATTTTAGGATTTAAGTCAGTCACATTTTTTGAAGTAAGCTTATTTCATTTATTATACACATGCTGTGTGCAGGCTTGTGTTACCTGTTGCAGGACTTCTTCACGTGCTCTCTCTGAACATAGTAATATGGATTAGTGTATTTTAGTCCATAAAGAAGAACCAAGAATATGTGGTTGAAACCACACAGGTATTTGTCCATATTAACGCAATGATTTCTTTTTCTGCATGCCCTGACCTCCCTAGCACGAGGTACTAACCTGTCTTGTCACCATTAGCTGTATCCCACTTTTGCTGCCCTGATTTTGGTTATCATTCAGAAATTGCAAAAGGAAAAATCAGTGCAGACACTGCTAGCACTCAGTGTGATTACACCTAGATTCTGTCCCCTCTCCTATGGGCTCGACCCTGCTTGCCTGTCACAACCAAGAAATTCTGCTGCACATGCTAGTTGCAGCCACAGATGAAGGGAATGGCACTTTGCTATTGCTTTACCTGCCACAGAGCTCTTCACACACATTTTCTGTTCTGAAACTGCCAAAAATACTCCTTTCTGCCCTTTGTTGTGGAAGATACTGCAAGACCCTGGCTTAACACATCACGTTCCATCATAATCACGATCACTGTCTTGGCAGATACAGAACACTGAGCTCAGGCTAAACCAGGAGGCTCTACTGACAAAGCAGTTTGTTGTTCTTTGCTTGGTTTTAGTTATAACAAATCTTTATCACAGTTAGCATTCCTGAGATGTGGACATTTTCCCAAAAGGAAGCATACCAAATCATCACCATTTCACAAAGCCTGCCAAGTCGTCTTAACATGGTAGCAGACTTAGACTGCTGTTTATCTGGTCTGTATTTGAACATGAAAAACAGAAGATCTCAGCCTAATGGTTTAAAAGGTACTAGTGACAGTGAATGTCTCATATTGCTGAGCACATTCAATTATTGATTGCTCCAGCTGACACGCACATCCTTCTGTGTACACTTATCCTTCTGTGTCACACAGCTAAACAGCCTGAAATAGAAATATGCAAAGTCATTTTTTAAAAAAATCAACATAACTATCTTACTACTAATAAATTAAGCACTGTATCATCACTACAAGTATATAGAATTAATTTGTTTTTCTGTGGTTTAGGTCTGCACTTGCACCACCTCAGCAATATTAAACAAAGGTAGGCATTTATTCAAAATGCATTTCAGATTAATTTCTAATAAATACTGTCTCCAAATTACTAACCCTCAACCTTACCTTAAACTGAAGTAGCACAGGCTTTTTGCAACCAATTCTGCTAAACAAAACAGATCCATGGCTCAAATTTACAATACAGAGTATTTAATCACAAAGTTGAAATACATGTGCACATGTGTAAGTATCATGAAGTGTGGTGCTGTGTTAATGCTTCCTCTCATGACTGAACAGTATCAAGAGAAACCAATACCTCCCAGAAAAAAGTAATTTAACTTACAAGAGAAGTGGGTTTTAGCCATCAGCCAGCTGCTGATTATTTCAAAGAACTCAGTGCTACTCTGCTTCTAAAAAGACTGTCTGCTGGCCATTGTATCCACATTTCACTGTAATTTCTTTAACCCTCATGTTATTGCATTCTTTGTGTTACCTTCACAAATATAACCCTGATTCTGACAATATTTGCTCCTGTTCTTTACAAGGGGCTCAGCAGAGGTGAACAAATCTACATACAGTGCATAAGTAATCACATATACCAAGAGTAGGCAACATCAGGATGTAAGCTACTGCAACAGGAGAAATTTCAATATTTAAAAATCTCTATCCTCTGCACATGAAACATTAAATAAACCCTGTAAAATAATTTTGAAGTCTTAATTACTTACAGATATCCAACAGTCACAAAATCACTCCTGGGATTATTTCATGAAAGCATACAGAGTAATTTACTACACTTCCTCCATGCTATTGCTTCCTACTCCAGGGTGGTGCTATCATGTTTCCTAAAATTGCAATGTTAAGTATCCATCTCCTGTTCTCTTTTAAAACACTGTATGAATATGTTAATACCACTGCAAATTCTCAGAGAAATGCATTATATCCAATAAATTAAAGCCAATTTAGCAAAATTGAAAAGATTTTATAATAAATTAAACATTTAAAATTTGGATTTACATGTTTGTTTCTGGTCACATCTGAGATGAAAGAAACTAGATTGCTTTGTCAAATTTACCAAAAAAAAAGCACACATATTTCATATATCACTCAGCAGTGGAACAGACTCCAACTTAATAAGGTAACACAAAAGTTATCTTTCTCCCAAGTATGTTATATCCAAACAAACAAAAAAATTGCTTGCTCTTTGGTCATAGGTATCAACAACAAAGTGTATTCTTAACAGTAAATGTTAATTATGGGAACATATTATATCAGATATTCCAATTTCAAAGTTTCTGAAGAGAAAGGACAAGGTCAGGCTTCCCTAGTGATGTTAAAGAATCTGATGGATATCAGAAGGCCCAAATGCCCCAAACACACTCAAATATTAAGTACGTGCCACCAAATTCACTGATATTAGCAATGGTAAGTTTGTTTGCATTCATTTGCATCACTAGGTCATGGTAAATATTGCATATATTTCAGAGTACCACATTTATGAAATAAATGTGATTTAACTACCTGTCCTCTGATCTCTTAATGACTAGAAAAAGACTCATTCCTTCATGATTCTAGGTCTTGCGATATGCTCAGTTTCAGAATGAAAAAGATGATTTATTTGCACTTTACACTTCTGTGGTCTTCAGAGAATGCTGTTATTTATCCTCTTATGCCTGGGTTGCAGTTGATGTCAGAATAAGATTAATTTAAAGAACCAAGAATGCTCTTTACAATTCCACAAATACAAAATTGGGGTTGGGCAATTTGGAAAGCTTATCAATGGGGACAAGTAACTGAGAAAGCCTACGATACTACAGGAAAAAGCTCTTCTTTTTCCAGGACTTAAACCACTTTATGAAGGTTTACCTTTAATGCAGCTACAGCATTATTTCAACTTCTGTAGAAAGAACCCAAAGTTACAGCAATAGAGGTCAGAGCACAGAACAGGAAGAGTCTTCTGGTCACGAAGACATATCCCTAGCATCTGAAGGAGTCAAATAATCACTTCCAAAAATGACAATAAGATTGTTTTACTTTCATTACCCATTGGAATATGGTTTTGGAACAAATGCACATGTAAAACACTAAGTATTAGAAAAAGACAATTTACCTTGTGCAAAAAGTTAAAAGAAAACACTACTTATTGATATTATTTATAACTCCCTTACACTATTATAAGAATAAAGCAGGACCAGTATCTGACATTCAATATACTCAGAATTGCTCCCATAGCAATACACACTTGCTTGTCTGAAGTTGTAGAACTCTGTCAGTTCTCTTGACTGGGACATGTCTTGTGCTGGACATTTTACTTGAAACTCAATCCTATGGACAAGCAAAAATGTGAACTTTCATCTTTTTTTTCAGCTTAGTTACAAGTTCTGATGTCTGCAGTGTAAGATGAATACTGTCTCAAATTCCAGCTCTGTGGAGCAATAAAGAGTTCCAAATGCATAATTACTAAGCCAATCTTCTGCCTTATGTTTTATCCCTTGGGTTTGAAATTTCTGATTAATATGAAAGCACACTGTCAAAGGCAGGAAGAGCAGTCTCTGCATGAGTGAACTAGCCAGAAAATACAATATGGACTCCATTAGTGATGGGGTCATCTTCTGTATCCATCTACAGCCAGTTCTATCTTTTCCTTTAGATATTTATTTATATTAAAATCTATTTAGTCCTTAAAGGGTACCAGAATTACCACAGACGATAGATCTTCCCAGTAAAATCTCTGCACTTGATCAGCACTGTATGGGACTTGGTTACAAGCCATTCCTCCTAAACAACAGCTTTCCAAACGCGTATGTACAACAGCCAACGATCTCCAATGAGTATCAGGTGCTTTTGCCCATAATATGAACCCTGCTTTCATATGAAAAGGCAAGAAACATAAGTTACCTTCATCAGTATCTTCATTAATTTCTTTAAATATATCTGCTAGCCCATAATTATATAAGGCCAAAAGTCCAGCTTGCTCTTCTGAAATGTTCAAAGCTTATCATCAAAAGGCTGCTGAGGGAGTTCTGTCATTGTCTTTAAGCAAGCCAGCCACATTTTCTAGGTGTGAAGGGCAATACATTGCTTTAGCATCTTCATGTGTACCTGAAGTTTTTAAATTTTTCTTTTAATGCCCTGTTCTTAAGACTACTGTTCTGATCGGAAAGCATTCATCTTGCTATCACAAGAAACCAAGCAGCACAGTATTGAATTATTGATTTTAGTAAAAATCATCTGAATGGCTCATTACCTTCCAGTTTCGTTACTTTGAGTGATTCACTGCACAAAGCAAATGATGGGCAAAGTGAAGAACACTCCAATTTCTATAGACTATTAAAACAGAAATATGGGAGGTTGGGATTAAGGAAAATGGTCATCCTGCGCTCGAGTGCTGGTCCATTTAGAACCACTGCATGTGTCTGTGTTTCTTTACAGAAAAATTATATTGAAAAATGAACTCTTTTAAAAAGTATTGTCCATTATAAATCATGCTCTGCAAGATATACAGAATATACATAATCCTTGTCTGAATCATAATAAGCATTTGGCCTTACTGATAGCTTCTGGCATTTATTGCCACAAGATAACTGTGTTTTATAAAAGAGTTTTCCAAATCACCACTTTCCAATATGAATTGCCCCTTGTTTTAGAGTCATGAGATCAGATCAATATCAGCACTTTATAAATAAGATTTCCCTTTTCTGTGTAACAAGCACTGTGCCCTCTTAAAAGGAAGGATAAAAAGCAAGATGCAGGAAGTATATCAATGATGTTCCTAAGAGATGGATGGCAGCCAGCATGCTATGGCCGCACAGGGAAAGAAAGGTCTGTCACTTCAGGATCAAAACCTGGGAAACGAACAGGAAAGATGAAAAGACTGGTGTCATCACCTCCACAGCATATGGCCAAAACATGACTATAAAATGGCAACTTTCTCCACTCAAGGGAAGTTGTCCCAGAAATGCTGTTCCTTATCACTTCCTATTTTAACATTTCTGAATATTCACATAGGAAGACAGTCAACCAAAGAAGTTTGCTTATCATTACGGTCTCAAGTATAGTCACTGAAACAAATATCTTGATTATTGGAATAAAGCATTAATAAATAAAAAAAAAAAAAGGTTGGGAAATGGAGGATATCACATTCAAACAAGGGAGGAAAGCATAAATAAAACTACCGAAGACTTTGACTATGCCACTTCTTGCTCTATAATGTTAATGAACCATTACAACAAGCTGCTTTTTCTACTCTCAGAAAGTATCTGAACATTGTCTCTCTATCAAACCTACAGATTATCAAGGCAAGAACACAGATTATTTATTCCATTTTAGGAACGTTTTGCTAAAAAGGCAGTTGCTCTACTCTAGCAGTCATTCAGTTTGGGAAGATAAATTCAGACAAATATTGCAAACCTCATATAAATTTCAAACACCCTGTGCTCTCTAAATGTTTTCTACAGTAAGCAAAAACCTCGCACAAGCACCAACTATTCAATCTCTCCGTAAAAATGTTTGGATTGTGACTACACAAAAAACAGTACTGCAGTCAGGACTTTACGTTATTATCAGTAGGCGAATCAAAGTCAAGCAGAAATTTTCTAGTGACAAATATTCATTAGAACACCCTGGTTCAGAGAATCAGGGCTGATTGTTCAGAACATATTGGGCTTGACAGATTAGCTTGTCTGTTATCTCCGGGCTGTACTGCATTGTTAGTCACCAGCAAGCTTCTGACAATACCCACTCCTACATACACACAGAACTGATCTTTTAAGGTCAAACTTGAATTATCTCATTTGAAATCAAGGTGGAGTATTCATCAGGCTATGAGAATACTACTTAAGCTGCTCCAAAAGAGAAGAGCCTAAATCCTTTAGACTCCTATCAAAACCCCATGCGCTTCAGAAGTCAGTGCCTTCCTTCCAAAATCTCAGCCTCCTTGCCAGGAAGCTGTGACTCTTGAATAAGAAATTTCTGAATGAGGAGAATGGGATTACTGCCAACTTCCTCTTCAGGGACATCATTATCACACATATTGAATCTTTCCAGCTTTTTTTCTTTTCTCCACAATCCTCTACATGTGCAACAGAAAACTCCTTCCCATCTTCTCCAGACCATAATGTCCTCAATGCCACAGAGTCCAAGCCCCTCTTTGTCCAACAACTCTTTCCTGCTTTTAAAAGATCTCACCTACTGCTGTTTGCCTTCAGAA
The DNA here is from genome assembly GCF_018691265.1 of Tyto alba. NCBI lineage: Eukaryota > Metazoa > Chordata > Aves > Strigiformes > Tytonidae > Tyto > Tyto alba. The sequence continues at coordinate 24,332,846 of NW_024881262.1, read as the reverse complement.
ACATAATTTCATCTATTTTATTAAAGCTTCACTAGGGACATTTTAGATTCCCTCCTTTTTTCCTGCAGGCTCAAAGTGTCAGGCAGTCATTCCTCTGTCCCAGAAGCCACTGACTCACTATGATGCTCAGAATGGCCACTTGAAAATGCAATAAATCTGTGGTCTTCTACGCGATTCTAACGCACTCCTAGCACACTCTAGTCTTCGCATACACAATTGAAAACAGACAACCAAAAACTTCTCTGCTCCTGTAAAGCTGGATTTTTCACTGCCATGGAATTTGACCTGGACAACCAAAACCAAAGCTGCATACTATTGACATGGCACATGGAAAACCTGGAAGAGGTGAAGGTCTAAATAACAAATCATTCCACTGAGCACTTGTGAGTAGATTTCTTTCTGAGCATTCCTTAGGTGGCCTTGAGTCACCTTTATTTCAAGATGTGCGAAATCTGACACTCTTCACTGACAACCAGTAACTTCACCCAGTTTAGAGGAGAGCACATTTTAACTGAAAATCGGGAATTGAGTAGACAACAATAGGAACAGACACGTTGCTAAAATGCTGTTCCTGAGGTCTTACCAGGGTGTCCTTAACTTTTCCTTCAACTGCACTCTGTGTTTGCAGAATCAGAGCCTACAGGTCCAATATAAGGTCTCTGATGACAGATTTAGATCATGGCCTTAACATGCACTTTTCATATTTGTATTTAAAGCTCTGTAACTTAATAGTACTATAATAATTGTCTTCTTGACTTACATTCCCTGTTTCACTGGGCCCTAAAAAGTTAAAATTATTTTATTTATTTAGAAATACACATCAATATCTCTAAAAACAAAAAAGACATTACTTTATTAGAAGCTATACTGAATGAGCAGAATTTGTCAGAATATACTAAAAAAACACAAAGAAATCATCAATAAGCAACACGAGTTACCCTACTGCCAAAAAGACTAAAACCAACCTAGTACAGCAGTCTCACAGAGATTTATTGGTCTGGAAAGAGTAAGGAGCCTCTTGAGCCAAAAGATGTTACTACATTAAGAATTGCATTGAATCAAAACACTAGATATAATTTCACTAAGGGGACTCAATGAGAAGCACTGAATTTACGTGGGTTTTCTTTCCCCAGAATATATGAAGTCAGCATCTGGCTTCTTTTATTAAAAGTAATTTTCTTCTTCTTTAGAATAGCTCATTGTGCTGTATAGCTGAAATCAATTTATTCTGTAGGCAGATACATTTAATATGGATTGAATAAAAAAATATGACTGGGAAAGTATTTAACAAATATTATTTTTCATCAGGAAATTCTGCTGCCTAAAATGAGAAACTATACAAGGTTAGTTTGAGACATTTGATATATGCATGTATACTTCCACATGTGGATGGTATGTAGATGTTTTGGGACGGGCTATGGTTTTCTTAGTAACAAGCCACCAAGCACTTGTCTCTGGAAACCCCAACATAACAGCAGCATTTTGATTTGAAAGTACAAGGAACCACAAGTGCTACTAGTGCTGACCTCTCTGGGATTTTTAGCTATGTTAATCTGGAATTCTAACATTATCAATAGGAATCTTTCAGCTGGAGATATAACTGCAAAGAACGCTGTTTCTGTTCTGGTGTAAAATAGGTTCCGTTATTCAGAGATGCACAAGAATATTCACAGAGTTAAGATTCAGTCTAGCTTTGATTTGAATCAAGTCCATGAATTGTAAATAGAAACACTCTAATCCCACACAGGGACAGCAGGGAACTCCCAGGGCCCCTGGGATATGCTGAATGGGTTCTTTTGCAAAGGACCACCACACTTCAAGAATGCTGATTGAAAAAGATTTCATTTTCCATTAAAAAAATGGGAGGAAGGCTTTTTTTTTTTATTCTCCCTGGCACCAGACAAAGATATATACATACCTTTTTGATTATTTCTGTTTAACTTATAAGCAATAGTGTCCGTATTCCCTCATACCATATTTTTCCAGTTATATAACAAATCATATAAGGTCATCACTCAGACCTTAGAGTAAAGATGTCACATACAGAAATCTCCTTGTGTAAATTAAATGAAATCACAAGGAACACTATTTTTGGCCTATGGGTTATGTGGGTTCAGATTTGCTGGTGTACATCATAACAATACATCTTCACACTTACAGCTCAAGACAAACATTAAAACAATTTCAGATAAAGTTTCATTACCCACATCATGGATCAGTAACTGCATAAGTTTTAAATAGCAAACCAAAACGACTCTAAAGGTCATCATAAAGGTTTAATTCCATTTTTATATCCAAATCTTTATTCAAACAAATTATCATGCATGTGAATCTGAGAAATTCAAAGGTTAGCATGTAAATAGACTTGAGTTACTTTGCTCAAGAGCCCTCAGGCTGTTGAAACTCATTTCCTGGCAGACCACTAAAACTTGTACAAAATCAAAATGGTTGATCTACAGAATATTGAATTTTTTGGTCCCAAACCAACAAAGAACCTAAGCATGTGTCTATATTTAAAGCACATGAATCTAGGGCTAAATCTGACCTGTGGAGTCAGTGAGTCACCATGAATAACTGTGGAAGGAAGATGAAAATAAGTTGTCATCCTTAGGCATCAAGAAATTTTGTTGGCAGAACAAGAATATATTCAGTGTTTAGATTATTCCTTAGACACGCTATACTGTACAGCATCTTAATAAGCTGGAAGACCCCAAGCATCTTAAGATGATCTGCCTGCTGCAGACACTCAGTGGAGCATACTGCACCCACGCAGAGTTTCAGCCCAGCCCAGGAAGTTTACATCCGCGAGGACAGCTGTGAATGGCTACACAGAAAACTGGACAAGTAACTGGAAATGCTCTCAGAAGACTGAAAGCAAAATATAGCATGTTGTGAAGAGGAGAGATGCCACCCTCCACAGAGAGGGGATGGGTCAACCAAGCACCCTTTCCACTCATGATATTTGCATGTGACTGGACAGCACTAAATGAAGTATGAAAATAAAACATGACATTTTACTGTGTTAGGATCAATGCTGGTTTTGAGATAGAGTTTCTGCTGCATAAAATAAAACACTGGGATATTCACTGAAAAAGAAAAGGACGCTTTACAGTTAGGAGTCACCAGCCAGTAGTTGCAACTGTGCAGATGCCTCCTAGGAAGGAATGTTATTTTAATACTGTGGAAGAGCTTCAAGTCCTCTGAGACACTATCCAGAGTAGTGTCAGTGCAGACAGCATCTCCACCAAGAGAAGGAGTATTATATCTTCAGGAAGTCACCTTGTTTTGATATTATATAGTGGGTTTTGGTCTAGGCAAGAAGAAAACTGCTCAGTCATGTTGGTGATGCTGTGTGCAGAATTTCAAACAACTTCATTCTTCTATCCAGGCAAAACTGCAATTAAGCCAATGTTCTTGAAAGCAGCATAAAGCCAGAGTGCCCCTGCAGTCTTTCCACAAAGGGTGATCTTGCATGCACTTTACCAACGGCAGAGGTAAAGCCACAGGAAAGTTGTAAGGTAGGCAGAATAGGCTAGCAGGCAACAATACAATAGATATCTACATTCTTTGAGAATGAGGTAGTGGTTTCCAAACTTTTCCACCTGTAAGCCCCATTTTTGTTGGGTTTAAAACAAACACAGCTGTACAACTTTTTATCTCAAGTTCCCTAGCCTATTAACCAGGAAAAATACAGCAACATTGCATCCATTCCATTCTTTCAAGAAAGGACATTAAAAGACAATTCATTCTGCTTTCAGTCTCTTCCCCAGCCTGAATGCAGATGTACGGTACATCCCCAACATTTCACACAGAGGAAGAGCTTGGATAAAACACAGAAGGGACAGCCTCCCTCATCTTTTGCTTATCTAGCAGCCTTATCTACTGCAAGCATATCCCAGGTCTTCAGAATTTTGAGGTACTGGATGACATGCCTTTTCTTTATTTTTTTTTTTAAGCAATGCAGATGGGTATATTCATGTTTGTTTCCCATCTGTCAGGCCTGTAAACTCAGTACACAGATTTTAAGCAACACACTAAGGCCAGAACAGCTCCATTTAGACCCCTGCTTAAATAGGACCTTGTGCTGCACCACCGAACACAGCACATGTTCTGGCGGCACTTGACATGACATAAAAGGTGTGTGCTCCCAAACATGCGGCGGGAAGAGTGGGTGGGCTGAAAGTGGTGGTGGTGGGGGGTGTCGTAAGCCTGCTTTTTGCTTTTAGTATTTCAGTTTTACTGATCTTGAAATAAAAAGTCACTAAAAATTGCTAAAAAACCCATCAGTCATAAAACAAGATCAAAAGCAGGCCTATAGAAAAGATGCCTGCTTGAGGAAAGGACCTTGATGACAGCTTCGGAAACACAGGAAAGCACATCCTTAAGTAATGTTTATAGCCTCAAAACTGCTCTGTTCAGACAGATTATAAAATTAGATAAAACTATCTATTGCCTTGAGTGATGACAGGAAAATGAATGTTTCATCCTCAATAGAACAAGGAATCTTCAGATAAGATTTGTCTCTGCCATCACAAGATAAATCACTGTGGGTCTCATGCTGCTGTAATTTACACCAGTTATACCTAGTGTAACTCAAAAGCCTTCACTCAAGTTACTCCATTTTCAAGCAGCTAAGAGGAGAAGCAGTTTTCAGATAAAGATAACCAAGAAGTTTTAAAAACCTTCATTAGTTCTTTGCATTTTCCTTGAAGTTGTGCCATCCCTGGATTTATTTTATCTTTGATATTCATCAGACCATTATTTCTAAGCATGTAGTGGGTAGATGTGTAGGTAGGTATTTCTTTTCATATAGTTTTTTCTACTTGTCTTATTTGTCCTTGAATTTTTAGGTATTCCTTTTTTCAATAGCAAAATCATTGTTGAAGCTAACATTGTCTCTCAAACCTACTGCATATACTTAGAAAAAGAAAAAAGTGAGGAAAGAAGTTTTGTAAATACTAAAAAGAAAGGCAGCAACAAACATCATGTCCCATTAGAAAGTGACTAAATTACAAAAGACAAAAATTAAAACAGATTCTGATTTAAACCACTTCAATACATTCTGTTCTCCAAATGAAAATGTACCTGGTTCATTAAAAAACTCCACTGAGGTTAATAATACACTCAGAAGAAACGGTAGCTTTGGGCTACCAAATGCCACTTGCATGTGGCATCAATTAAGGTCTACAAGAAAGAGAACGAACCTCAACATCCAGACTCCCTATCAGCAGGCCAGACTGCAAACAGGCTGATTCTGCTTCCATCTTAAACCAATGCTCACAGCTCTCAGACTTACTTGTGTGAAGTATCAGAACTTGAAGAGCATGCCTGAGCTTGTATGCTCTGCTGAATTAGTTTGACGTCAGGTGTGTTACTGTACAATAGCCATAAATGTCTCAAAATAAATTTGGTATTGAACAGTAATAGCTTTGCTGTAAGGATGGCAGACTGAGGATATTGGAAAATTAAATGTTAACAGGGAAGGATGGCATCTGTTATTTGATAAATTAATACAGTTGGAGGTAATAAAAATATCTTTTGGACACAAAAGTCCTTCAGCCACAGAACTCAGAAGGACTCAGACCAAAAAATTGTCAATTTTCCTTCCCAACTATATTGGCAAATCCAGTGAAACAAAGTATCTCATCTCCTCTAATACAATTTGCAGAATTTACTCTGTGCATTTGAATATCAAAGTATTGCTCCTCTTCCTCCAGCTTTTCCAAATTTTGCTACCAAATACAGAAGCAATAAGAGTAAGGCAGGTGTGTGATCACCACAGTCATTTGGGGGGGGGGGGGGGAGGTGAGCAGGGTGTCTGTGTGTGAAAGTGTTATAGCTGCTATAATTAGCATGTAACTTGTAACATTAAAATGTCATAAGAATACTTTGTTTTCAACAAAAATTGACCACACCGGTTTCTGGTTCTTTATACATTTAGTTCCTCTGCTGGACTCAGTCTCCATAAATTATAATATTAAATCCAAATGAAAAGGAGCATGTGCCTGCCTCTCTCTGCATATGTATATATAAAAAAAAAATTAAATACTGGTATCTTGTATGTTCTTTTGGCACTTTTGACTTCCCACCACCCCCAAGCAGCAGCAAATGAATGATCCATCTCACAGGAATCCATTTTTGTGAGCTGCACTGCAAGTTGCCAGGAGGAGGTTCTTCAGTAATGAGTTTGAGCTGGCTCTATCAATTGTGGTTCACTCATTTACCACTTAGCAATATATTCCATGGCACATCCCAGTAAAGTAATCTTCACTTGGAAAACAGAAACCTCCCCTTTTCTTTGACATTGTAATTTAAAAACTTTAGTTTCATTCTATCCTTGGATCCAGGGTCCAAGCTCAATTAAATCCGTGTAAAAATTAACAGGGATTTTAACTGCTTTTGAACCAAAGCCAAGGTGAATGCTTTATTCAGTTTTGTAAAGACCATATAAATAAATTTAAGTCAGAGAAGACCATTTCTCATCCTTATGATTTCAGATAAAGAACAATATTCATCTTAGTAAGAGCTACTTTGTCCTGCACTGGTAGTATATCCACCTACTAACATCTGCCATTGCTATTCAGTAGCTTGACACTCAGAGGAGGAGCCTGCCTGGGTGAAAACTATGATCTTAAAGGTGTATAGTAACACCAGAACGGAGTGGCTTCAGTAGGAACTTCTCAAGAAAGCACTTCTGATTCACTAAAATTTATTTTACTTCCAGTGCACAGATTCCAGATGATATTCATTATTCCAAACACTACTGAAATAAGTTACATATACAAAGACTGAGTTATCATCACTTCATGCTGTTTTCTCCTCTGATGTCTTTCTGCCTTGGGTCTTCCCCTTTGCTCTAGGAAGCATGAACAAGACTTCACAATAATACAAAAAAGCAGGACCAAATGTAGGACATGCCTGTCAGGTTGCCCTAGAAAGTTAAATAATTCTTACAGTGGACCCAACAGGAAGAATATTTGAAGCCTTTGATCAGCTTTTATACATTGGCAGAATCTGACAATGAACCAAAGCTCTGAACTGTAACTTCTTGCAGTCAAACACCTTGGTAGTTCACACAATTATTATTTTTAGGAAGCAGAAAGCAACTCTACAACAACAATTGTCGCTGCTGCAGAAAGAGTAGGAACCAGGTAGTGGTGGTAGAGTCAGAGATATCTCTGGAGGAGTCCTAGATGCATTTTGGGGCAGGGAACACACATAGAGAACACCCTATACACAGAAGTACACTTCAGTGATTCTGCACCCATGCAAAGCCATTGCAACAACAGCAGGGTTGAGCCATCATTGAAAAAGCATCCTGTCCATCCCTCAAAATCTCACACTTGAATGCAATGCTCTCTTTACAGGACCAAAACCACATGGGATGTTATTTCATTCTTACATATACCCCAAGTACATTGTGCCACCCACATAACATTACATTAGTTTAACTTAAACCAGTTTAGGAAGTTGTTTTTGAAAGTTTTTGAATTGCATTGATGCTTACTAAAGGATGTGTTTTGTCTTTATTTACAAAAAAAAATTGTAAAGGTGTAATGAATCGATCTATTCATAACTAGTCAAAAAAAAAAAAATCAATAGCAAGGTAGCCTGGGCTGAAAGGATTCACCCTCCTGTGGGTGGTCCACTGTTTCGTGAATTTCACATTCATTTGCTAGTGCTCCTAAAGCTTAACTTTTGTTGGCAATAAATTTGGGGATGTTTACATTTTCTGATCATTGTTTTACAGATGAATACAGCTGAAGGAATTAGTCTTTCTTGAGCACAAGGTTTAAAGAACTAAAAAATGAAAAATATTCCATAAACATGTTTTTTATATTTGTACATTTGCAACTACTCCCAATTTTGTGGACCTTTATTTTGTCTGCAGTGTTGAAGTGGTTTATACTTCGTGTTTACACCAATGTATCATCTGCTCCTTTTCCACTAAATTCAGTGAATAAGGAAGGATGCAATGTCCTACAGGAGGTAAGAGAATTCTGCTGAATCCAAACAGCCTCTTTCACCCTATGCCCCATGCAAAAAGACATGCCTCAGATTTAAAGTTTGCAAGACTACATTTCAAGCAACAAACCTACACCTTTCTTTGCTCTTAAAGCAAAAATATCTCACATTTAATGCTAAGTGCATACCTACATGACCATGTGAATCAAAATAGTACTATCTGAATGGCTTAGATTCTTCACTGGGCACGGGACCATTGGAGCCATCTATACTCCCTTCTAGCCTGGTCCCAGCTGATCATGACAAATACAGCTCTTGTTATTAAGAAATAACCTGCACTTCCTAATGGCATAAAGGTGCCATTTTCCCTCCTATGCAACAGACATAAGATCTTCATTTGTCTTATCATAAAAAGAAAAGAATCAACTATTTAGAAGCACCTGGATCATTCCCTGTTGAGTCAGGCACAGGAGCAGCCCTGATTTGTAACTTTTCATTTAATCCATGGAGAATTTTCACTTAGTCCACAGAGAAAAAAAAAAAAAAAAAAAAAGTAGCTATTTGCCACATGCAAAAACATTTCCTTAAAGGATTTTGAATGGGTAGAAATAGAAGGAAGGTTTTCCAGAGATGTCAGACCATATTTTCTGTTCTAACTTTCACACACCAACCTGGGCCAAAACTACTAAGAGAAAAAAGCAGGATATAACACATGAGGAATTGATTAAATGCATGTAGAAAGGAAGTTCTAGCTTAAATAACTGGCTTTGGTCTGTTGGTCAGCTGTATTTCTCAGAGTGCTATTTATCAACCCACAACTACTACCTACCCAGCTGTATGAAGGCTGCTTAATGGATCCAGAGTCACACAGAGCTCTGCAGCTGGGCTAGGGCAAGCTAAGCACAGAGAGAAGGTCACAGAGAGAAGGAACAAGGGGCAGTTTCTGGAGCAGCAACTCCTACACGAGGTGCCAGTGAGGCACAGGGCCTCAAGCGTTCCAAGAATCACTGGTCACATATGGACAATGCAGATACTAGAAAGAAGCCAAGGAGAGACCTTCTTAGGACACCACTAAAAGGGGAAGAAAAGGAGATCTAAAAGCTCCATGTTTCTACGTGTGCACCTCTAGAATCCTGATAGCAGATACATACTATTTATTTCTATGTAAAGCCTCTATTCATGTTCATAGCCTTCTGTTTACAGGGAATATTATGAAACCTAATAAAAGCAATAATGGAAAGGGTAAAGAAATTATTATGTCTCCTACAAACATACCTCTTTCCCACTGCAATCTTAAAGAAATTAAAGGAAGCTCAGCCAAGAAATTGACAGCACAAATGAGGAAAAGTTACACAATTACAAAATAGTCAGAATAGCAAGAACTACCTGTTAAAGCTCAGCTTTCTAATAAGAATCCACTAAGATTTGCATCAATACTTCCATTCCAAATGTAAACATCTGCAGGGATCCTAATTTTAGCAAGGTACATCAAAGACAAAGTCTTAATACAGGAAAAAGAAGAGTACCAATCTTTCAAACCTTCCCCTGTCCAATTAAAGATTCGGAGCAGATGCAGTTACCCTCAGCAGGGCAAGGCTGTTGGATCCTCTAAAATCTGACACAAACCACCCTTTAGTAGCTGTGAATATGCCTACAAGACTGAGGGAAAGATTTGGAAGAATGTGGGGAAAACGTGACCCATAAATTCCTTACTTCCAAGTCCTATGCTCACATTGTTGCTTCAGTTTGACAATAACCTAAATATTCGGTGACCGCCATGGCAACTATAAAATCACCTCTGTGAAAACAAAACCAAAAAAAGATCCCAAAGCCTCCTGGATCAACAGCTTTTGGAAACGACATAAAATGGGTGATGCAGTGGTATAACACACAGGTGACCTGAATAGCACCTCATTCAAAACTGCCACTTGCCAGTAATTCAAAATAAGGCATTCTCATCCTAGAATACAAATATACACATAAGGCGTTAACTGATTCAAGTTCACACCCCACCCTAACCAAACTGTAGGACAGTCTTATTCAGCCAAACTCCAATTCCCCTTAAACCCTGCTGTCCCATGACAGAACTATACAACTTCCTTTCAACACAATCTGGTAGAGCATTGTTAATTACAGAAGATGGAATAGCAAACAAATTTTTAAAAAGTCATGTGTTTACACATGTTTTCAGTGTGTCCAAACACCTCTGGTTCAAAGATGAACATGAAATGCTAACAAGAAGCTAACATGGCTACAAGTAGCAACTCAGTCCCCCATTTAGACAGCAAACTTAACTGGAAAGGCAAGCAAAAAAACCCTTCTTGCAATAGAAGTGGCACTGGTGGGATAGAGGCTGTCTTACAGAAAATCATCAATAGCATTCAGATTCAAACCAAAAGCAAGAGCTCTACACAAGGTTTGAAGAACAGTTAAAGAGTCAATGGGAAGCTGCTAGGTAGCAGCACTAGCTAATCATTTGCCCAATAAAATGTGTAGGAAGCAGCAGATTATAACCACACAAGTCTTCCTAATTCCAAAACCTAAAACATCTGATCTTAGATAAAATGTCTTAAGCTTTCTGCAAGGATGGCGATAATTACAGATCCTGTACTTTATTAAATAGACCCCCAACTCCCAGCAAACAAAAGGCATAATCCAATAGCTACACTTCCAAAATATTTACACTCCAGCTGCATGGTGCAGAAATGCAATCCAAACAGATGTCTGGGAAAGCAGCACAGGATAAGGAATCCATGCTAACTTCAACTCTGATGTATTGCACATATCACTTCACAGATATTTTTGTAGACAGATGATGAACAGCCATTTCAACTTAAGGTCAGACGGAAGTATAAGTTTTAGCGAGAATCATGTTCACATACTATGGATTTGACCTCTACACAGTTTTAGCACAGCTGCCTACCTTCACATTACTTTATCTCTGCAACCTTATAAATTCCAGCCTTACCACACTGGCGTACACAGGACTGGTCCAAATACTGCTTCAAAGCAGCTTTGATAGCCATGCCATGGGGAGGAGGGCAGAAGCAGAAGGAGATGGCTCAGGTGTGCGGATATACACTCAGTGTTGCAAATCAGTGATCCTAAACTAGTGGTAGAGCAAGCTGTAAGTGCAGAGCCAGCATTCAGTGAGGCATTCCCTGCTCTGCCCATACATTCTTCCTCCCTTCCTGCTCAAAGAAACCTAAGGGGAAAGCATAAAGGACAAAAGGGGAACAAACTGAAGTAACAAAGAGGTGAAAAATGATTGATCTATGTATTTGTCCATTCATGCTGTGAGTGGCAGAAACATGCAAGCATATAATTACAAAACAAGAATACAAGCAGTTTTCTTTATTTCCAAAGTCTGCTACAATTCTAAAGTTCTGAAGATATTTTGTTTGAAGGTAAATGCTCACGTGAAAAAGCTCACTTAAAATCAAGTACATATCTTTTTAAACTGAAGTACCCTGAAAACCTATCCTTTTCAACCACAATGCCCTCAACTGGTTGACAACTTGAGAAGCCATGACATTCTAGAGTAACAAAATTCTGACAAGCAAATTTTGAATTAAGATGAAGCACAGACACTCCAAAATCTGATCTAAAAATCCCAGCATTACTAACGTGCTTGTAAGTGCTAAATCTGTTATCTCTTATACTGAAAAACATGATCCTATTGCTTTTACACACCCTCCATCTGTCTGTATTCCTCTGTCTCTCATGTTACAGTAACACTGTAATCTTCCTGACACTGGCAGGGTTTCTTAGGTTTTTACATACAGCACAGTGAAGTCCTAGTCCATAAATAAAATACCACACATGATAGCAACAGCAATAAGTCATTTTCTGTTAATAACTGGAAGGAAAATAAAAAAAAAATGTATCCCCTCTTTTTACAACTATATACACCTCACAGTTTAGATCAATAACTCATTATTACACAGCATTGCTAAAACATATATACAAGCTACTCTAAAAGTAAAAAAACAATATATATCTGCATAACAGAGAAGGTGAATTAATTTTTCTGAAAAAAAAAATTCAGAAGAATCTAAGACATTCCACATTTACCTCCTAAAATAAGGTAAGAAAATAATGAAAGTATATTTCCTAATGCCAGTTAACTTCAAAAAATTGATTTTATTTTCTGAGCAAAATTTTTCTCATCCATTGAGAGTCTACAGTTGGTGGAAGAGAGTACATTGCAAATTGAAATGCCACACTATCATTACTGGGGCATGGAGCTGAGGTTTGAATCTATTGTTTTTTCCTGAACATGCTTGCTTTGAGATATCTGCTCTCTTAACCTTGTCAGTCTTGCTCAATCATTTTCTTTTTGAAGTCTGAAAATGCAACAGTGAGAATGAAGCAAGGATGTCCTGTAAATCAGTCCTTTTGCATTTAGCTCATTATCTCCAGCTTTTTTAATCCCATTTTTATTGAATTGCCCAACAGTTTCAACATTACAGTATGTATACTCTTGCTCAAAAAACATCTAAAATTTTGCACCTAGAAATGGCCTAAAAGAATGCCTTTCCTGTTTTCACTCTCAAATAAAAGGATTAATAAAACAATAAAAGTTTTAAAAAAAAAAATCAATCATCTTTAGGAGAAAAAGATGTGCAATTAAAAGCTGAATTACTGAAATATCCCCCCACCCCCCCATAAACTGAAGGACAGTCAGTGGTAATCTTTTTTTTATTCCAAAAAAGTTTTGTGCAGGAACTATCTTCATACACTTACACTCCTATTCAAAATATTTGTCAGAACACATTGCTCCTCAGGTCTTCACCCACTTTTTTCACAAAATGTCAGACTAACTTAGGCAAGCAGGAACTTGGACGTGATCACACTCAGAACTTAATTTCACAAGATTTACTGAAGTACTCACACAGCCAGCAGCGGAGGCACAGGGTTGAGGGACTTCATATAACTAGAGACTGCGCAGTAATGCTGCCTGTATGGAAATGCCATGTCAGAACAAAAGTGAAATAGAGGGACAAAACCACCCACCGTCCGGTTCACAGTGAAGAGGCCACTGAAATTTCACAACTCGGTTGGGAATAAAGTGTGCAACTCCAGAAGAAAGAGGACACTAAATGAGATTCCAGAAACACTGTCACAAAGATGCTGCCCTCACAACAGCAACTGTGTTAAGGCCTCCCCATGTACTCAAGCCCTCAGATTCATTTGCTCACTCTCCTTTTGCAGGTTTTTCTTGATTTTCTTTTTTTAAGGAATGAACACTTTCTCTCTAGGTTTTTTTGTATTTTCTTTCTACCTGGATTAATTTATCATTGATTTATTGGGCTATACTTCCACCATGCTTTTATACTCTGAAGACACAGTCAACAGCCTGACAAGGTACTAGAAAGAACAAAGAGGAAGAAAAAGATAATTACGGCAACAGACAGGTAAAATATGGACACAGAGATATAAGATGACCAAACACATGATGTGTGCGTTCATTAGATTTCTTTTTCTAGCACCAATATGCCCTACCCACATTGCATGAACAACAATTATAAATAGATAATGAAGAGGCTGTCCCTGCCCCAAATTGCTTACATTCTAGGTATCAAATGACAGCCAAAGCCAGACAAGCTCAAGAAGCAAGTTTACATGATGATTATAAAGGCTAAATGGATGATATCTTGCCTAGATGATTTGCTGTTTCATTTTAACTGTATTTAACATATATTTCTCTCACCACTTCACATGGAATTGTACCATCCTTTCAAAGCCCTGGGCCAAACAGTTCTGTAAAATCTATATTTAATCACTTCTAAATGTAACAAAGATATCTAAACAACGTAACACTTCTGCTTAAGAGTCAAAACACTATAATTCTAGAAGCCAGTCAAAAACTTCAATACTCATAAGTATATAATGATTATCAATATATGCTTCTGGCAAGACTAATATTATCCAGTTATCCAGAAGCCCCGTTCTGCATATTACATTATTGAAAAACAACTGCACACTATTTCATAAATCAAACCTGCATACAACATTCAGGAACTTTTATAACAGTGAACTAGTCACAATGCTGGTGACTCCAAACTACCACTGTCAATTGCTGATTTATATAAGGTCACTTCAGTGTAATAAATAAGATTTGATATAAGGTTTTCTTATATTTAAGGAGAAATCACTATTAACAATATAGTCACTAGCTTTAGTTATCCTATAAAGACTTCTTCCTAGGTTTTAATTACATTTTCCACTGGAATTTGCTATTTTGAAAGCATAAAGTCATCAGAATTTTCTGACAAAAAAGTGTGATCCCCTCTGTTATTCCTCCCTTTGATTTTTCCTGTGTTCTTTTAAAGATTTATAATTTCCTCTTCCTAACAAGCCACCCAAATGACAAGACGAAGCAAGGGATACATTAATGCAATCAGAAACACACAAAAATTACCAAGGTCAGCAGTTATTTACATTACTGTAGCAGCTGGGGATGCCAATAAAACACCAGGATCACAGGTACCACAGAGGTCCAGGATAAAGCATGGTGCTTGTCTCAGAGCTGCCAGTGAAAGGGCAACAGCAGCTGATAGATACACACACAGGGGAGAAAGGACGAAAAGGGGCAAGAGTAGGACCAGCCTGGTCAACATAATGGGCAGTAGATGCAACATTTTGGGTTGACCTTTCACAAGCATTTTGTAAATCATGAACTTAAGGAGAGTTGTACGAATGGTATTTAAAGACAGACAATGAAGGCGCAGAGGATCTTCACAGCATGCACTTCTCTAACATGAAAGACAACGTAGGAAAAAACAAAAAGGTACCCATCTGAATTTTTATACTGAGTGAGTGAAAAGGCTGTCATTACGGGCCTGTGACAGCAACTGATGTTTAGATCATGCATCACAGATGACTAGCAACATGGGCTACACTGGAAAGTAAAAGATGAAAGCCATATTTTAGAGGCAGGAGGGTAGCACTATCAAGGCAACAGAGAATGTAATCAGGAGTTTGACCAGGGAACTGATCTTTTCAGCAGGATTCAGATAACCTTGAAAAAACAGTGACAAACAGTGAAAACAATAAAAAGCATTGGATACGTGATTTTTATAACATATACTACGGAAGATGAAACAGTATGGGAAAATCAAGAGGCATGGAGAGTATTAGATGACATAAGAGGCTGGGATGAGCTTCTGCACACACTCATGTTTAACATGCACTGAAGAAAAATTTTAAACGTGAAGGTTGATTTGTTGTTTTCCATATCTAACTTTCAGCTTGTATGTATATAGAAATAAAGCACACTCCTTAAATTATTCATGGATAGTAGGTCATCACACCGATTACAATTTCTGTGAAAAATGGAACAATACAAGACACCAGGTAAGAAGCACTTTCATTCTCTTGTAATCTACAGCATGAAAATGTCAATCCTAATCAGTATGACTGTACTTTAGGAAAGACATTTTCCCTCTCCTGTGTCTCACTTTATCCATCTCTAGTACCAATAACGCCACACTGAAGTCCTTTCCAAAAGTGCTTAAGATCTACAGACAGAAAGTACCCTAGAAAGAGCTATGTTTACACTTCAGAGAACAGCATCAGCTAAAAAAAGGCTGGTTTTGTCATATGGATGGATGAAGACAGTCTTCTCCCACCTAGAGCTGCACACGACAGACAGCAGTAGTCCATGTGCATGCAGTTCACACATGCAAGGCTACTGCTAAAAAGGTATATTCCATCCTCCCTTGAGCTGCATACATAAAACAGGCTTTCTTTCACTCCAGCTAGGAAACAGATTGCTTGGTGCCTTGGAATGGGAATGAACAGTATACAAGAGGTGGACAGAAATACTCTAATGGAGCCTCTCTCTCCTATCTCTCTTTCTCTCTCTCTGTAGGGAGTCATTTTTTAATTGAGCCAAAACCAAATTATACATCTCCGCCTGCTTTCAGTTCAAAGGTCAGCAGAGTACAAAACTCTACTTAGCAGGGTTATACAAGTGCAAAGGGGTGGGTAACAATATGTCTGAATAAAAGACCAAGCAGTAACAGATTACAAAAAAAAAAAAAAAAAAAAAACCAAACCCAAGCTATTTAAAAAAAAAACAAAACACTTGTGCATTTCTATAATCCAGGAGTAAATACAGGAAGCCAGAGGCATTGTTGGTGATGGTCGGCACTTTTTTTTTAAATAGATCATCAATTTTGGACTGCATCTGTCTCCAGTGTTGTGACTACATTTCATAATTAACTACAAACCAGAATATACATCTCCAGCCAAGTCTTTTTTGTTTTGCAAATTTTATTGCACTTCAGCACCATTAACCAGCCATTTCTATTTCAAGCCAATATTCCCAAATTCAGTAAAAGTAAGTATCAGCAGCACTGCAACTCAGGCAAATTAAAATCATTGAATCACAGAATGGTTTGGGTTGGAAGGGACCTTAAAGATCATCTAGTTCCAACCCCCCTGCCCCGGGCAGGGCCCCCTTCCCCCAGCCCAGGGTGCTCCCAGCCCCGTCCAACCTGGCCTTGAACCCTTCCAGGGAGGGGGCAGCCACAGCTGCTCTGGGCACCCTGGGCCAGCGCCTCACCCCCCGCACAGGGAAGGATTTCTTCCTTACATCTCATCTAAATCTGCCCTCTTGCAGTTTAAAACCATTACCCCTCATCCTATCCCCCCACCCCCTGATCCAGAGTCCCTCCCCACCTTTCCTGTCCCCCCTTTAAGCACTGGGAGGCCGCTCGAAGGTCTCCCCGGAGCCTTCTCTTCTCCAGGCTGAACCCCCCCAACTCTCTCAGCCTGGCCTCCCAGGGGAGCTGCTCCAGCCCCCCCAGCATCTCCGTGGCCTCCTCTGGCCCCGCTCGAGCAGCTCCGTGTCCTTCTGCTGTTGGGGCCCCCGAGCTGGACCCAGCACTGCAGGGGGGTCTCCCCAGAGCGGAGCAGAGGGGGAGAATCCCCTCCCTTGACCTGTTAGCCACACTTCTCTTGATGCAGCCCAGGCTACACTTGGCTTTCCAACTGTAAAAAATGGCAAGTGTTTCTGAGTGCCTGTGTACTGTACTACTTATTCTTGGGAACATTCAGGTCTGTCAATTACTCGGACCCAGTAACAGTATCCATCCCAAGACCCACAGAAACCAGCCAACCCTTCCCATTCACCAGCAATGATGCCAGATCAAAAACTTTGTGTTTAAAGACCTTTTGGATCAACTGAGCAATAACTTTCAGGCATTTTATTGACAACTAGGAGTCCTGGGCTCCATCCCTGCTACAACTAGGTTTCCCCCTCCACCCCATACCATTCGTGTCCTTCACAGTTGCCTGCTTGGATCAGATGATAACAGGGCAAAATAATGTGTGTGCACAGTGATGTCACTGCAACTCCTGCTATTAGAAATAGCAAGGAGCTCTCCCAGCTAGCATCTCCCCATTCCTTATAAAGCAAAACATAATCATAGCTTTGCCAAACCCCTCGAGTTGGGAGTGAGAGGCACAGAGAGCTACAAAGCTACTCTACCCTTCTATAGCTGGGAGAATATGGGAATACCTGGCCCCACTGTTTGACCCTCCCCAAGGTCAAATGAATGCTATTTCAGAGAAACACAAAATTATTGCTTTATGACTAACATGCTTTCATTCATGAAAGAACTTTCTCTTCAGAGGCTGTGAGTGAAGAATTCGTACTGTCTGTAAAAACAAAAAGTACAGCAAAGAATAGTAATTTTTTTAAAAAACTGCAGAGCTCAAACAAAGCTTTTCACTTTATCTCTGATACCTGCTAACTTGGTGACTGAAATGTGATGCAGGCTTCAAAATTATCTTGTTCTGCCTCTCTGCAGAGACCATCAGCAGAACAAATAAATTATCAGTGTCTGGATTCTCATTACCTCAAATTAGCCTCAGCATAAGATGACAGGAGCAGAGCCAAGCTTTCTGTGGGCCCTTACATGGCACCTGTTAGCACTCCATAAAGGACACAGAAGAGGGAGGCCAGGTTTCTCTCTGCTGCCTGCCCACAACAAAGCTCTCCTGTCAGACTATTGATACCTCTTCTGACAGCAACTTTCAGTCTGCACACCCACGCCACTTTTAATCCACTAACAATGAATCAGTTGCCTTGCTTGGAAGTGTCCCTGAGGAGTGCAGGGACTGCATGAGGGAATTGGAGGGAGTAATAGAAGGATGGCTGTGCCAAGTAACATGTAGTATCACCACAAAGACATCAATAAGCTACAACAATGCATTTGTTTACATGCAAGCCTAGAAAAAGGTTTGGACAAAGAAAACAGTAAGTTCAAAGGAGAATCTTCTGGCTATCAAAGGGGAAAGCGAGTTACAAAATGAGAGTATTCTGTTCGATCATTCATTTAAATAGTTCTGCTGGGTATCCCAGGCTGCAACTACAGGAGCAAAAACAGAAAGATAGGCACATCTTTGGATGAGATAAACTGACCCTACACCAAAATGCATCCAAAACAAGGCCACCTGAAGAGCCAGAGAGTGACTTACTAGGATCATTACAACAGTCACCTTCTCCTCTGTTATGCTGCTCCTATTACAGTTTGGCATGCTTACACATCTCATCCTCTCACTCCACCTTGCCTTTGACTCCATTTGGAGCAGAGAGTCATTAATAACACATCTGTAGAGTGACTAATGCCATGCTTATGACTTTTAGGCTACACCATGGACCAGAACATTAAGGGAAAGTGAATCCAGCAGCTCTCCACAAAACCCTGCCCCAGAGGCCTGATTACATACAACATGCCAAACATCCAAAAGATTTTGTGACAATGTATGATTTTGCAGGAGCTGATTCTGATGATGTGCTTCCCAAGCAGCCAGCTGGCCCTTTCATTCCTGCCTCTATCCTCCCGTCCTGGTACTAATGGGGAGGAGAGTTTACAGGCCACAGCTGATGACAGTGTGTCTCTTCCTACTCAAACCAGGTGTAGCAGCAAGAGCATGAGAGACAGGAGTTCAAGTAAAATACATCCATGCAGAAGCTGGATTTATTCAGTGTTTGAGCAAGAACTGGGTTGCCAATATTTAAAGCTTTAAAGGGGGAAAATAGCAGGATTGAACCATAGTGCTAAAACTGTCCATATGTACAGATTGGGCATTAGCCCAAATATAACAAGCCTGCCCGCAGCTGGGGTATATTTAATCAAGTCTTACAGACTAATTATTTTGCACAACTAATCCAGCACCTGTGAAAATTGTCTTATTTCAGCTGTGGACAAAGCTACTTAAATAACATTTTCAATTTCAAGAAGAAAAAACAAAACAAAATCTCTTCAAGTCCAACATGTCCACAGTCAACTGCAGTACCCAGGCAGTGTAGAGGGAATACTTAATTGTACTCATATCAAAATTCCTACTCACATGAGAAAGCTGTTCTATTAATACTTGTGATATCTAATTGCAGGTCCTCAGAACTAAGTGTCTTTTGAATTTCATGAAAGAAAATAAGGAGATGAAAACTTAAAAATTCTCTTTGTCCCCCCATACCCCCCTCCAAAAAAGTTGCTCTGTTTTCCCACTGAAATTTAATTCCCACCACTATATTCTCAAAGCTGGAGTCCTGAAAATCTGTTTCTTACACTGTATTAGTCTTGAAAATTATTTCATCAGTATGAGTAGAATATTAACGGTATTGTCTGCTAGAAGCACATAAAAAGCAGTTAAGATTTTTTTTCCTCAGCAGTAGGCATCAAGATTAACGACTGCTTGGCTTTGACTACACTAACAGTACTAAAAATGTGTATATATAAAAGAAAGTAAATTGTGCATGAAAATTTTACAAGTAAACACCACCACATACAAATTAATAAATTGCTATTTTTTTAGCAAGTCTGAGCCAGTTCTCACTGCTCCAAGAAACATGAAATCTGAGAGGCACCTGAAAGCTTCTAAAACAAGGATATTTCTTTTCTCAGATTTTAAATGTGCTTTTGGCACACTCACACTTTATCATTCAAAATAACAACAAAACAGACCAAAAGGACAGAGTTAATTCAATGCAAAGATGTTCCCTCTCAGTAGATGTCTCACACAGTACTACTCTTGGCAACAGAACATTTATACAGCACAAGATAAAGAGAGGCTTTTCGCTGACACCTGGGACAAAACCCAAGCACAAAGGCAGCTCCCAATGCAAAAGAGAAAAGTTACATTTTTCAAGTGTTCCCACCTAAAGTTGACAGAAGGCCAGCTACAACAAGTTACAACAAACAACCTATTTACCCACTTCCAGAAAATGCTTGTAAATTTAAACTGTGTGAAATGTCTAACTACTTCTTTCATTCCATCAAAAGGCTTCATCAGCAATGGACAATAAAGCCGCTGGCTTGACCTAAAGGGGCTGGTAGGTTAATCTATTCTGACCTTAGCTTTATTCAATCATGATACTGAAAGACTGCTTGAATAACTTACCAGCATTTAACAATGCCAATAGTCACCCCTTTTACTACAGTGCTTCTCCAAAGTGCCCTACAACCAAATTTTTTAACTATGGAAGATATGAAAAATTTTCAAAAATTAGTTGTAAAATAAAACAAAATGCCATTTTTCACACAATGGTACAGAAAAGAGTAAAGAGAGGTAAACTACCAAAAGCAGAAGAAAATTTTTATCTTGCCCTTACACATCTTTCAGGCTTCCACCATTGCTTATTGTCAATTTTAAATAATATGCTATCTCTTAAACTGTCAATCACATCTTTTATTTAAAGTGTTTTCACTCAAATGGAAGAAACTAGACAAAAAAGCTACTATTCGATAAAAACTGACTTGTAACAATAGGCTTAATCATATAGGCCTCAATGCTTTGTATTTTAATAACTACTGGCTTGTTTTCAAAACCCATTCCATGAGGGTGCTCAGAACTAAACATAGCAAAGCAGTGAGTTAAAATTAAGCACATAATTAGGCCCACAGAAGTCAGCAAGCTAGATTCATCACTCAGTGATTGATTTAATCACTCAACTCTCATACAGTTAAAGTTCACAGACTATGTTTAAATGCCCTTCTGGAGAAAAGTCTCCAGTGCTTAACATTGTGGAGCACACAATCCTACAGAAGCATTTTCCTCCCTTTAATAATACAAAAACCATCTGTATGAAAAAGCTACATAGACTTACATCAACCTGTTAGAGCAAGGTAGCTTTGAGAACAGAAAGAGTTATGAGAACAGATTTTCAGTGCAGGTTCTTTCATGCATTCACACTTAACTGTGTGGCCATAATTCTTGAAAACAGATCACTCTTCATGTGACCTGCCAGCTAGTTAAACATTTTGACACACAGAGAGCTGTGATCTTGTTTCACATATCAGTTAGATTACTTATTCTTCAGCATCAAAAAACAAATGCATTTCCATGTAACTTTCTACACCTGTGAATGGTTTGGCAACACATGAGACTATCAAAAAACACAAACCACCATCAGGCACCTAGATGACATTTGAAAATCCCTTGGAAAAAATCCATGCCAGTCTTTCTTAAAACAATGTCAGGAACAAGGTGTAAGCTTAAATCTATTCCTAATTAGAGGTTGGCAGATGCTTAAAATACCAGTCAAGATTAAGTGCCATCACCTTTTTCCAAAAGCAGGATCATCAAAGAACAGAGAAGTAAACCATAAACCAGTGACTATAGCATGTGATGCAAGAGAAATTAAAAACAAAGGAAAGAGCTTTTCCTTTTGATTGCAGAGGATACTTTTATCAAGTACTCAGAGGACTGCAGTACCTCAAAAGTTCCTACCTTGAAAAGCTGTGATATGACCAACAATCATGTACTTCAGTTCAAAGTTCAGTGCCTGGATACTTTGAGTCCTCTCCCTTCGAACAGCTGCCTGGTAGCTTTCTTCCATTTTTTTGGTGCAACACGTTGGTGCTCTGTGTTGGCAGATCTGTAAATCTGACTCTTAAAGCAAACAAGAAAAACACATTAATTAGAAAACCTTCCAACTTAGACCATAAAAATATATAATACTTCCTGATGTCAAAACAGCCACCATGTTTAAAATTTTGAAACAAAACACAACCCACAAGGAATGACACTGTGAAACCTAGTTATTGTCTCAAGGACACTAATTTATGACCATTTCACCTAAATTTGAATAGCATCACATTATCAGCTGCTAGCTTATTTTACACTGCTAAGAGTATTGGGCACAAAATCATCTAGACACAGTCAAAGGCACTGCAGAATCACTGAAGATGCACATCCAAAGGGGCAACATTTCCACTGTACACCTTGTGCTAAGGGCATCATAGCTTGAACATCTAAGTGAAAACCCTGCCTCAAATTAGGATCCAATATTCACCTGTGTAGTGCCTCAAGGAACCACCTATTCACCTCTTACACTAGGTGAAGCCTCTCAAAAATCTTTGAACTCCTAAGCAACTCACCCAAAAAGAAAAAAAGGCATTTGAGCTTCCTAAAAGCTATGGTAGATGAAGTGGCTTCCCTCCCCTCAACCCTTTTCTCTCTAATTTTAACATGTTTTGCTCCCATATGAATTAGATATCAAAACAAAACAAGAGGCATTAGTTACCACAAAAATAGAATCGATTTCTGCAGACTGAGTTTAGTTGTCTAGGGCCAGAGGTAAGAAACTGAGTTCACATGGGGAGAGATCCAGAGCTACCTACCATCACTGGGAAGGCAGACTGCTATTTCAATGTCTAGGCTTAAGTTGTAGTGAAAGTCAACAAGTATTCACCTGAACCAAAAATAACTGGTTTTAAATTTAGTAGCTCTGCATCTACTTAACAGTAACCTTGAGTTTTTTGAAACCAAGTTCTAGCATGCCTATATGTAATGTAAAAATGTAAAGGCACTGAAATCACTCCCACCTCATAACTACAGGGAAAGTTGAAAGTTGATTAAAAACTTAATTTTTGTGGAAAAATTTTTGGTTTGTTTGGTTGGGTTTTTCGGTTTTGTTTTTGGTTGTGTTTTTTTTTTTTGTTTTTGTTTTGGTTTGGTTTTTTTTTAATCATTCCATCTTTGTATGTGTTTAAGTTTAGTGTCTTTAATTAGGAAACTTACATCACAGAGTTGTGATGGACACTCAGGGTCTACACCATGGGATTTGCAGGTGCCAGAAAGTTCCAGAAAGGAGCATTTACAGACTACAGATTAATATGTTCTGGTGCCTCACAAATACATATTTTAGGAAGGGAAGGAAAAACAGCAAGTAAATCCAAAACCAGAGGCATCAATAAAAAAATACCATAGCCAAAACAGTCACATAGGATTAAGAAGCAGGTATCTCGGATGCAATTTCTGAGTAAAATGTTCAAGTAAGAACACCGCAGCAGGAAGCCTAGCGCCAGCATATTTCAGGCATTTCCTTCCCTCCACCTCAAGGTGGACATGGGCTGCAGGTGCCAAGCTCCCCACTCCCACCCCGCCAACGGTTTTAACGGCCATTTTAACACCTGACAGCACAGGGTGGCAGCCCAGCAGGAGCCTGGGCCCAAAGCCGCAGCAAGGCATTGGCACCCTCCCTGCTGCCAGGGCTGGGGCAGCCCGACACCCTCCTGGGCCCAGGGGGATCTCTGCTTCGAAATCACCATAAACACTGCCAGCAATTCCTCCCCACACAGCAACAACGGGGGCTAGAGGGCACGAATGGATGGAAACTGCCCTAATTCTCCAAAAGGCCATATTCCTCCAGAAGATTTCAGCCAGGCCACCGCGGAGTGCCCAGACCAGGCCTTGAGACTGAAATATTAACGAGCAACTACACTGCATTAATCCCCATCATCTGGCCTTGCAGGTTAACACATAGCAAGACTCCACGTACAGTTGACAATGATGAGAAACAAAAGGGTACAAGGATGCACACTGAGAAATCAGTAGAGAAACATCCAAACAATCAGGCTCTGCTCAGGGCCAGCTCCAGGTCAACAGCTCATTGAGATGAAAACTGCTGGGAGGAGCTTCAATAAATCTCCCCTGCCAGGGAAAAAAATAAAAACACCGAGAGTTGAAATATCTCATTGACTTGAAAATGTTGCTTCTGATTTACAACTGTCATTGGAAAGGGCAGCTAATTTACGTCAAAAAGGTCACAACCAAAGTGAAATATTTCCATTTACCTACATTTTTATATCAGTTCACAAATAAACACCAAAGTTATCACAGACTGGGCTCACTCAGAATACCATTTTGGAGGTGGATTTGTTTCACACTTCAATACAATCTCAAAAATAGAAAACAACAAACTCTGCCCACTCAAATCTGAAGTCCTAAACCCTGACTGAAGCCCTTGAGATGAGACCACCACACACTGGCATAAGCCAGCAGGCTGCTAAAAGCAGCACTAGGAGGGGCTGAGGGCTCCTCACCAGCTGGGCACACTCGCCTGCTCTTATCTGCCAGAGAAGCTGTCCCAGGTTGAAATTAGCTTCTTGGCCAGGCTGATTTTAACTTGGATTGGTTCCCTGATCCAGCTCACCCCATGAACATATGTTTGTTCTGTCACAAGGAACTGGGGGTCAGGGAAGGACCACTGCTCTGAGTTGGCACCACAAAGCGTATGTGAAATTACAGTACAGACTGCTGAACAACTAAGTCAGCTTGCAAATATGTCTGAGCAGAGGGGTTGTAAATGCTACTCAGCATCTGCAGTGCCAGGCTGCTGCTATTCAGAACATTTCTCCTTACAGCATTTCTCTGAATTTTTGTTTGAAAGGCTTTTGCAAAGCTCAGACCTGTATCAAAAGGGTTTGAAAGACAAAGTGCTCCATGGTGACTACATGCCGGTCCTGGCAAGGAAGCTATGCACGGCTATCAGTGCTGTGCCTAGCATTTCCCTTTGAACCGAGGCACCACAGGAACCTGCATCTCCTCCAGAAAGCTTTAAGAAGAATATGGATCTCTCAGCTGGAACTGCACTCCTGGGATTTCCCACCCAGCTATCTTCTCCGAAGAATACTGCAGGAGTCTGAAGATTATTTTTTGTTGGTCCAGAGCCAAAATGATGCAGAAGGCACTCAAATAGAAACAGCACTAAGCTCAGGACAGTTAAGAAGCCTGATGTAAAACACAGAGCATTAAAAGACCCGCAAAGAGCAAACCCCACTCCCCTAGCAGTATTATCAGGTCAGTACTGCACAGAGCTTGGCAATTCCGCTTGCTTCAATACTAGCCTGGGGGTATCACTTTTAACACATTTATAAAGAAGACTAATAAAAGTTTTCAGTACTATACATGCCTGGGTGCTGAGATTAAATTAGAACTGATTAGTAGTATCTTGAAGTCTTTAATATCTCAACTAATTTTAGTTTGTCTCATCTCTTTCATCTTAATGCAAAATACCCTCTCTCCAGGAGAAAAAGAAGAGGGGAGGAACACAGCAACGCAGTAGTGACTGAGCACCACAGTGCATGAACACTGCTGAGATGCAGGCTATGCACCACACCTCTCACCCCAGAGACGGAGAGCACTCCACAGGGCTGCAGAAATTGCCTCTACTTTGTATGTGCACTGCCCATCAGCAATAGGGAGACAACCTTAAGGGCAAACTCCTCCTTGAAGTTAAGGAACAAAGCCATTTGCACACCAAAGAAAAAGCACCATTTGTGAATGAGGGAAGAGAACTCACCAACAGCATAATTTCAGCAACTGATCTTGCTAATTGCTCCCTAGGACTTCCCTACCTGCTTTTCCCAAGCTGCCTCTTATTCCTAACTAATTATTTAGTTTGGAAGGAAACTTTAGTTCAACCTTCCCCTTAAAGCAGGTCAAACTACATCCATGCAAGTTTCAAGTATCTCCAAGGACAGATGGTCCCACAACTTTTCAGGGCTCCTTTTCTAATATTTGACCACCTTTGTGGTAAAAAAATGAGTAAATTTAAAAATTATCTCTCATGAGAATTTTCCATGTTCCAACTTGAGTCCATTACTTTTCAGCATATCACCGTGTGCCTGCAAGTATCTGCTTCCATTTCATTTCCTCCCAAGAGACAGTTGAAGACAGCAGTACGATCTGCCTTAAATCTTCTCTTCCTACAACTGAACAAACCCAGCTTTCTATTCCCACATGTGTTCCAGACCCCTGACCATGATGGGAGCCCTCTGACAGACTTGAACTCTACGTCATAGATGTGAAGCATCTGCATCCCACAACACCTCTCTTTAAATCATCATCTTATGCATGTACTTATTGACCAAGACCTTCCACTGTACATGCCTGGGCTTCAATTCTGAAAAGTTTATAGCTTTCCTAAAACAAATCAATTCCGTACTTCAGATCAGATGGAAGGATTACTTTGATGTGACATTACTTTTCCATTTAAATCTGGTTTTCCCTTGAGTACTGGTTAAAGCTGTAGCTAAGGCTTTTTACTTTTTAAGTAGGAAAACAATAGACTTTACAACCTTAATGTTATTAGGGTAAAAAAAAAAAAACAAACAAACAAAAAAAAAACCACCAAAGCACAACATAAAGTATCTCGCTTCACTTTGAAAAACAAAGTCACATTCAGAAGAGCAAGAAAAATTATACTACACTGGAATCTAAAGCATGAGTATATTTTGGAAAGTGACAGTGATCCCTACTCAAAACTCCTCTGCAACCCTAAAACACTCAGTATGTGCCAAAGGCATCACCTTCAGACACCTCCCTAACACAGTTATAAATTACTTAAGGTAGGAAATGCACAGAAAACCACACATCTTTACATCATGTCCATCTGGCCAGCTCTACTGAAATCAGCTGTGAAGTATTTTGTGGTGTGTTGCTTGAGGATTTGTTTTAAAATCAGCAGAGGTTTTGGGCTCCATTCTGAATTTTGGTACAAATAAAGTGAAAGAGAGTTCATTTTTGTTAGCTGACCATGTAACTTAACAGTTCTTCTAACACAGTGGAGATGTCAACTGCTCTGCACTGTATTTAAAATGCTGTACACACTGTAAAAGCTATACTCTGAAACCAGAAAGCCAGACTTAACACATACTAATCGATCTACCTTCACTGACTTTTTCAAAGACAGGCTGATTTATTTTTTTTAAACAAGCTGAGACTATAGCTTCCACTGCACAGAATACTCCTAAGCAATCATGATCAGAGGGCAAGCTCAGTGCAATCTGTCTTCTGATAGTTTTTACTCCTTTGTATTTTGACAAACTTTTCAACAGTATTTCCAAAGCTTTAGTCCAAAGCACAATATTTTAATGTCGTACAAATGTCTTCAAAGACTCCAAGACTGATTATGCCTCAGCAACACAGAGGAAGGTGCCAGAAGTACCTTGCATTGTGTCTGGCTTAGCTGAACAGGAGCCAACACTTCATCCTTCTTGAGACTCATCTGTCTGGTGCAGCTGCTGCCTCAGCTAGAGGAAAATTCAGCAATTAAAACCCAACTAATTTAGGGGAGGAGGCCAAGTCAAATCAAGAAGGAAGCAATTTGCAACCAGGGCTCCCCCTGCAACTACTTAGTGCATGAGAAAAGCCCACACTAGCACAGTCACACCAGGGGAAGGGAATCCAGACATTGTAGGTTGCCAGAAGTTGTGAGGTTCTTTCTTTATGTAGCTCTTGCACCCCAGAGGTGGTAAAGCCATCATTACCTTCAAGCTGCAAGGCTGCTGTCAAGAAACCATCCTCACCTAGCAGGGAGCACAGCGCACAGTGTACCACCTCACACCGCAGCTCAGTTCCATTGCAACTAATAAAATGTGTTCAACTAGAAAGACACACAAAGTATATTAAACTCATTGAGCATAATGTGTACATAGTCAAACAGCTACTATTTGATTTGCCAATGTTTAAAATAGGGTAGTTACTACACTTCAAGTCACACATGCCAGGAATTACCAGCAAAATCAAGAAGTGCAACAGACAGATTGGTGCACAGCGTTAGCCACTGATGCAAATGACTGTGGTATGTTAAGCAGCAACTGCCTCTATGAGCCTTCTGCTCCTGTAAGCAAGGGATAACATCCAGGTAGGCTCCAGGGAGCAGAGACTAAGTCAGAGAGATGTCTGGTTTTTGTGTCTCAGGTAAACTGTGGCCCAGTCCTCCCACAATTTCTGACCAGTCAGAAAGAACTTTCCAATCTGTTT
Source organism: Tyto alba (assembly GCF_018691265.1). Lineage (NCBI taxonomy): Eukaryota > Metazoa > Chordata > Aves > Strigiformes > Tytonidae > Tyto > Tyto alba. The sequence continues at coordinate 24,304,814 of NW_024881262.1, read as the reverse complement.
CTAAGCCTTCCCTTTATTTTGTTAAAATAATCCCACTACCAGATTGAATATAAAGATTGCAAAAACAAACTGTATGTTAAACATCTCTTTAAGGCCAAAAAGCTGAAGAATTACTAAAGCAGGGCCTGACGTTGTCCCTTTTGTCTATATGCAGCTTGACAACATGCATATATCCAGCATTACAACTTAACAAGTGCAGTTTGGAAAATACAAACCATGAAAATTTCCATTCCCCCAATCTCGTTTCATATTGAACATTAACAGAGATACTGTTTAACTTGATCAGTTGACTTCACATTCTCAAGGTTATTCTAAAATACACTGAAGCAACACTAAGGCCATGACCAAATGTGTTATTCCAGTTGAAATAATCAAGGCTAAAAGATAAACACCTCCAGTTTTATCAAGCACTACTTACATGACCTACTAATGTAACTACTGGCATGTGTAGCTACTTCCAACTCTAGTCAAGTCAAATAGCTTGCATTAGCTCAAGAGTTCTTGAGTAGACCTAAAAAAAAAAAAAAAGATTATAAAAAACCCACAGAATGCAAGGATCATTTTGATTGCACTGGAATTATGCCAGCAAATTCAAGGGGGGTGGAAGCCTTGAACGAGAAAGGAAGAGAGGAAGAGCAAGAAGCACTAGATGTCATGACTCCAGAGAGTTGGCAGCATCACCAAGTGCCACAGCTTGCAGGACAGCTGGAGACCATCAGGCACTGGCCCTGATCAGCTTCCGGAGCAGGAACTGTCCAAAATATACAGGTCTTAAGGGCAGCATCTGCACAGTGCAGTGTTGTTAGGCCTGTTGTTAAGTACTTTTTGTCCAAGCTTTTCCCACTTCCCTCTGTTGCTTGCTTGGTTCTCACTGCTTTTGTATTCTGATTTTTGGCCTAGTTTCCAAACCACCTTCTGCCCTACACCACAGGTTACTGCATGCCTATATTCATTAGGTTTTCCATCTCAGTCTGTACCCCATAGAACCTGCCTCATGCCTGGACTCAAGGAACAGAATGCAACTGACTGTGCCCGAAATGGAATGTCCCTCCACTCAGTGAAACCTGCACAACCATTAACTAGCCACTTCCTCCCTTTACTCCCCCAACTCCTTCTTCTGACCACTTCTCACCCTCCCCAGACCAGGTCCTCTCCTACTGTTCTCAGTAGAACAGTACTCAGCTACCCTTCTGCCTACCTTCCTCCATCCACTTGCATACCCTGTGGGATATCCTGGAGAAGCAGAGCAGCTGAAGACATTTCCAGCTCATGGGTCACAGCTTCCCTGCAAGGAGGAGCAGCTGATGCAGGGAGAGACCTACTCACACCACTCATCATCAATTTTCTCAGTTGTTCCTTAGAAATCCTGGCTGTACCTACAAGGCTGAAGGTAAACCGCTAAGGCAGGAGTTGCAACCACTATTGCTTGCCTCATGCCTCTTACCAGACCTCTGATATGGTTCCCATGAGCACTCCCTAATCTCCCCAGGCACCTCCAACCAGGTTGTTTTTAACAGATGATTTGCCTTAACTGGTCAAACTATGTGTGGAGCAAGGCAGGGAGCTCCCACAATGTACTGTCACAGCAGTGGGTTATGCTGAGCATCTGGAGGCATAAAACCCTCCCTCACTGATGCAGTTCCCTTACAGGAAGGACTTGGTCTTCATTTTGGTACACTGAAGTAATAAAAAGGGATGGAACATGTAGACAGGAATGGAAAATCCCATAACAAGTCTACAAAGCATCTACAATTAGAGACTTTTCAGTGGTTCCCAAAACAGCCTGGTTTTCAGTAGGAGGTGAAAAGATGCCTCTTTGCTGTCAATGCCAAATGGCCATAGCACTATTGCTCCCAAATGCTCTCCCTAAGGAACAAAGAAAGGGTGAATAACCTCCCAGAGCTCACTACACCCCTCCTCCCATCTCCCCGATCTCAGAAACAGCAAAATTTCAGTAGCAGAAGGCATGAAACCCACCTTACACCTTACAGAATTTCAGTCCAACTTGTAAATGTTTAAAACTGAGCAGCTGAGAAGAGACTCAGGTGGTAAGTTACTCACTCTGGTGAGTGCCAGGTGTTGAGCAGGGAAAGCACGAGCTGCCATGCCCAAGGGAGAGCACAGCAGTCACTACCTTCAGATCCTGCACCCCTACAGACGGATGATAAATTGTTTAACGCTGATTAAATTAAATAACTTCACATCAGCCCAGTGCTAAATGAGACAAATTCTTTGAATGCACGTCTATCTGGGATACTTGCTGACAGTAGAATGTGAATGCAAAAGGGCTTGCTAACTCTGCAGTACATGCAAATTAAAAAAATTTTCACTCTTGAGGATCCATCCTTCTCTTTCCTCTCAGAGTTGATATAAAAGCATGAAAACTAGACTGGTGCACATAAAGTATATTTTAAAACAATCTAGGCTGACAGAGGTCAGTGGGCCTACATCAAGGTGGTTTCTACATTATTTACTGTAGTGCCAAGTCCTTCCTCAACTTTCCTAGGACAACATGTACAGAGGCAAGAAAAAAATTACAAGAACTTTCATTAAGTTATTTAGAGTCGACTATGACTCATCTTTCACTGTATCTCACCACATTCACAGCAGAAAATCCCATACATTTTTTCCACCAAAAGTCATAAATACATACAAAACATTCTCTAAAGTCTGGTAAATCTTCCTGTTCCATATCATCCAAGGACAACAATAAACTAACAACCGCATTTCTGCTCTCCAGTGGGGAAAGCATTTCACTGCCACAGAACTCTGCTTTACAGTACCTGAAGAAAGTGCCCCAGAAACCACATAGGGTGGAAAGCGTAAACTGAAACACAGCTATGTAGCACTCTGTGGATTATAGTGTTTACAGCAAAACTGAAGTTGTTTTTAAGTGAAAGATGTAGGTTTCTAGCCCTGTGCAGTTATAAAGAAAACTTCCGAATGCAAATCAATACAAGGCTGTCTATCTAGTTCTACAGGGAGATGAAATAAAATAGCTTTATGAGAGGTGTGAATTGCCTCATTCATCTCAACTTTGAAGCCTAACGATAATTCAGATGTTAACGCCAACTGTTTTACCAATGACAGATGTCCTTTTTTTTGTAGGAACTGCTCCCTAATATGCTTTACCTGTGGTGGTAAGATCCATATAAGGTGACATAGCACAGAAAATTTCAGATATTGATACGTTCCTGTTCAATTATATTTCCTATTCTTTTTTATTTTATCTGTCAACATAAAAATCTGTAAGGAGGTTAGACTGGAAGAAAAAGAAAAAGCAAAGAAAAATCTAAAGGAACCAAGGGACTAATAGATACTTGGGCAACAGCCTCAGAAGGGGAAATCGCAATAACAGTATTGGAGAAGTGAGGAATAACAAGTCTCTGACCCTCCCTTCCTCCCCAAGATTTGAATACTTCCATTTTTGCCATCTCACTTGAAAGCCACACATGAAGCCAAGTGCTCAGACAACATGTTCCTTTTCCTGTAAAAATATGCATCCATCTTCCTTGAAGTGTTAATTTTACAGTCCGAATCCCAAATGCTTTTGATCAGTTTGGCCATTTCTCATTCTCAAATCATGCACAAAAGTTACACACGCTTACTGAACAGTTTCTATCAGTTTTCACTAGTATTTGAACTAATTTCTTTAGGACTTTGTTCCCCCTTCCATTTTAGTTCTTTAGGGGAAAGAAAGGGCAAAACTCTTATAAACCTGTGTGAAATACCCCAAAATTTGAAGCAAAGCACAATGAGCTCTTGATACTATTTACACAAAAGGAATAGCAATCATTTAGAGAACTGAACCAAAACTAAGCAACTGATTACTAGACAAGACACCCCTCAATAGGGCCAATTCTTCAACTTCATCACCCATGACACAATAATTAATTAAAACAAGAAACAGGAAGACTACAGTATCACACGGTCTCTGCATCTTGTTCCCATTCTTCGGTTCCTTATGCAGATAATGCCACTGCTACCAGGAGCAGTAACACTGATGTAAAACTACAGTTTGTTGGCACAAATTGGACCCACAGGCATTGGAAGACAACCCACAGCAGGCAAAAGAGGAATGAGCCCAGCATACATGACAGTCTACCTAGAGTTGAATACTCAATTCAGCATGACCATGCAGAAGAAATAAAGTTTGCAAGCGCTGTCTCACTTTGGCCCCCACACTGCCATGCTAGTCCGTGCCTCTGCACATCCACACATCCCTGCAGGTAAGGCTGGCAGAGCTGAATGCTTCTTCTGAGTTATGCCATGTTGAAAAGTGCAGGACAACTTCACAGTACTTAAGGGTAATGAAAACAACAGTCTGCAACAACCACCATTCACCACTCTGCAAAAGTACCAGTTGACAGGCCCACAGATCACATACAAGAGACCAGTAGCCTGTTTCTGATGGTCTAGTCTGAGTCTAGATCTATACTCATATCACTTGTTCCATGCTAGACCACATGAGCAATATTTTGCACACAGAGCAAGGTAAGTAATATCATAGGGCTTGGTTCAGCACTCACTTATGTCAGTGGAGACACTCAGTGGCATCACGGTCATATAAAAAGCAACTAAATAAAGACACAACACTATGCTTTTGTGGGGAGTTAGCAGTTTGAGAGTAACAACAGCTTCTGAACTCACCAGGCTTTGGGTCAAATTCTTAAGTGAATCCTCTTCCAACAACACAGCCAGGAAACCCCAGACAACTTCCCATTATAAAAAAGTCAAAGTTAACAGAAAAATGAACCTACAAAGAATTATAATTTAGAAACACTTTAAGTACCTTAGAGTGATACGCACTTCATTTCAGACAAGTACTTTTGATTTTTAGCTGCATACATTCCATTAACATCAATGGAAGGTCAAATAGTTAAAACCCCAAACACATCAAGGGGATGGTGGCAGTATTAAGTGGCCCAAAAAGCAGCAAGGGCCCATTAGCAAGCTAATGTAGCCCCCATTAAATTAAGGGCCACAGCAGTATTTCCACTTACACTCATGGTTCTAAAGTCAGGAGTGGGAATGGCCTTCTGCCCTTCCTAATTTGTTTTTGCTTTGCTCTGTTCTATCCACCTAGACCATGGAAAATGTTCTGGTTGTACTAGGAGCAGATTCTACCCGGTGCTTCCTCCAGGGCAGCAGCAATGAGGAATGAAGAATTAGAAGAGTAAAGAAGGTCCACAATGAAATCCCCCCTGAAGGAACCATTACCCGGTTTCTGGGTGCCAGCCATACCCTCAAGCTGGAAAGCAGCAGAGCTCGCTGCACATGATGCATCCCACCACCCTCTCCCAGACCCCAGCAGTATGTTTAGCAGGAAGGTCTGTATCTTGCTGGGACATCTTGAGCCAGGACAATGGATTCTGAAACAGAAGCAGCTTCCCAAAAACTGAGGAGAGACAGGATCTTTTGGAAGATGTTCCAAAAGCCTTTAAGCTGGGACCACACACCAACACCTTCTGAAAACCAGTGTGGAAAACTCTGATGGGCTCCTAGGTATGTGTGTGGGGGGGGTGGGGGGGTGTGTTCAGTGTTCTCCGAGACCCTGGTTTTGATTCTGATCCCATGCACCTGTTATAAATTAAGAAATTACGTATCTTCCCTTACATCACTAAAACAAGTCACCATTCACACTACATTGAAGTGATTAGGTTTCCCTTCTTCCTTGTGCTACTGCATTCAAAACTAACAGCATTACTGATGCTTCAGGGCTAACCATTCAAGATGGACAGAGCAGTCCACCGTGCCGCAGAGCTGGCTGAAGCCAGCTATCCACACTGGCAGGCAGCACTGGCTACACTCAATCCACGTTTGGAAAGGCCAGAGGCAGGCAGTTAGAAAGGAAGCTGGGCTGAGGATGGCAGCCCTCTGAGACACAGCGGCAGCCAAACTGACACGAGCTGGCCCTATTCAGTCCTTGCTACTCAGCTAATGTTTTGGCACCTGTGATAGTGACTCTAGAATAAACTTTCCAAATCTAAGCCAACAGCCCTGCCAACAAATGACATCGACACTTTTCATCACAGTTGGGGTTTATTTCTATCAGTGAGGGCCACAGAGTACAGCAGGTCCATGACCAGCAAAGGGGGATCTCACAGGGAGGTTTAGATCACAACCAGGTACAGCCAAACCACAGCTGCTTTTTGGCCAAGGCAACTGCTTTTATTTCCTGACATATGTACAGCAAACCAGGTTAGGAAGAGTAAATTTGATTACTGCAGCTTGAAACTGAAAATGCAACACTTTAGCCAAATATAACTTTGGACTGCTCTGAATGGTAGCAGATTTTCCCACCCCTACCAGACTACAAAACTAAGATTAGGAGATTAAAGTCAAGCCTCCTCTGAGCATAAATTTGAAAGTCTTTGTCTGAGAGCAATGTTTTCAATCTTTTTTAAAAATCCCTACTCTGTTTTGGGAAGTGAGTGGTTTTCTTACATATGCTTTGTTCTCTTGACTTCAGATTCATTACACCTCTCCTTTTAACTGCCCATTTAAAAACAGAAGGTAACTAACAATGATGTCGTTATGCACTTCTGAAAAACTAATTCATTTTATGTGTTGGCAAAGAGGGAATATTTTGACTGCCAACACATAGCAGCCATACAAATCCTGGGTGCTGTTCCCCAAACATTACTTAGCAAGGCCCTGTCCCTTCTAAAAACATTACTCAGGCCTTCCAGTTCCCACATTTGGTGTCTCCTTATGGAAAGACAATGGGGCAGGCACAGAAGGGTTTGAGATTTCATCCTCTGACAGACTCCCAGGACAAATCATGTGGAGTACAGACATATAGTATTTTGCAGACAGACATCCATGCTTTGGAGTAGCAAGACACAAGCTCTGATTTGGAAGCAGTAGAGGCTGATCTGAATTCAGGCACAGCATCATGCCAGGTACGGCTACGCTGCTTGCAGCACAGCACTGGATTGTAGCTGTTTGAAGCATGCTGGAGTAAGACCAGATCCACCTTGAGACTTAAGCATAAACAGCCCTGATCTCTCTGAGCCTTGTTTTTTCAGCCACACCACCAGAATAATTTCCCTACATCAGTAACAATAAAATATTGCTCAAGAATTAACACTAAAAAACATGGACACATGGAAGAACAGAGAGTTAAGGGCCAGAACCACTCTTTACCTGGAAAACTGGAGATCCTCAGCCTTGCTCTGGAAATCCTGTTTCTATTTGCAAGAGACCTAAAACTTCAGTCACCTTCCTGTTTTCAGTAGTCAGATTTCCATCTTCTGGCCTACACACCTGCAATATATTTAACTACTGCCAGCAAAGTCTAAGGTAAATACATTTTTTTTCAAGTTAGGAGCAAATGCCTCACTGCAGCTCTGAGACATCCTATTCCCCGTAAGCCTCATGTCTCCATGCCGCTGTGCTGAAACACTGCAGTTTTCCACAAGCAACCTTGCAACTCAACTGCGGTTGAGAGTTTGATCACTTGAAAACTACTTTTTCTGCAATATCTCCTCTATCATTGCATGGCAGATCAGTGAATTAGTTATTTTGCTTCAATAAGCATGGAATTTGATATCCCCACATTATATTTCTGCTACACAATTTCTTCTTCACAATACTCTCAAATTCCAAAGAAGGAAGGAACATTCTTTGGGCTCAAACACCACACCAAGTTATGATGCTTAATGAGTCACCACATCTTGAATTAACTTACTTTATTTCAGGTGCATGTGTCCCAAATTTAGGCTGGATTCACTTACATGAAAAAGCTTAATGCTGTATCTGTCACTAGTGCAAATGCATAGAGCACTCTTTCAGAACAGAACAAACCAGAGCAGTTGTCACATTTGTGAGCGTTACTGCAAAGAGGAAGGTGTTAAGAATAGGGTAAGAAGCAAAAGGCTTGTATTTTAGCAAGGGATATTTAGGTTTTGCATTAGGAAAAAAAAATGTAAAGCAGTAAGGTAATTAAGCACCAGAATAATCAGCCTAAAAAAGCTATGATCTTCTATCACTGACAGCTTATCCTGGCTGCAAGTAGCAGGAATGGACCAGATGATCACTTCATGTCCATTTCAGCACTATTTTCTATTATTCTAGTCTTTCAGCAGCTCTCAGCAGTGTATTTTCCTAATTACACCCAGTTTTCACCAGATTACTCTCTCTTTATTCACATTTCCTAGCACAAACACCCAGGGCAAGCTGTTCTGGACACTAGCTCCTTTGGCACTATGTTGCTGTACCTTTTGTGAGGATTTGGCCCTTAAGATCTCTCAAAAGTACAGCTTTAATTTCACAGCACGGATCTTGCTCATTTTACTCCATATTTACCAAGAACAAAGGGAAGACTATGCAAATGCCCTGCTACTTAGACCTGAACAAAGTGGAAGCAAACATGTAGATGTGAATGGGAGACATAATGGTATGAAAAAAAGCAGCCCTTTTCAAAAGTAAAATGACTTTGTCAGGGTCCCTTTGCACTATGTGCATGGATGATTTGTGACAAAACAAAAAAGTGCTAGCCTAGCACGTCACCCATGTCAGAGATTAGAGCACTTCAAAACCCTCAGTAGCTCAAGCAAGCACTTTCTGGAACTTGAAAGGCTTTCTTAGGCAATGCTTAGCTGCTTTATGGCTTTTACACGACTTTGATGTGCACCTAAGAGTGAGGAATCTTAATCTGAAGGTTTTCTATGGAAAATACCCATATTGTATAATAAATCACAAAATCTTGTCACCCTGATTAACATAAGTCAAAACTTTGCAAAACTTTGTGCCCAAAGTTAAAGATTCTGAGTCATCATTTTGATACGCAATCAAGAACACTGAAATTCCAAGCACTTAGTTATTTTCAAAAGGCTTCTCTAATAATAGCACTGGAGGAATATTTCTAATCATTGACAAAGTTTGGTGTGCAGTTATTCAAGTGTCACTTTTCCTCCCATTCTCAATTCGTCTTTAAAGCAGAAATTAAAAGTTCCTTAAAGTTAAGGGATCTGTGGAAACACAATCAATTTCTCATGTGTTACAAAACCTCTTCTCTGAGTGCAAACACGGATGTGTAAACATAAGCTTCATTCTCCCCCCTCACTATACACACTTAACCCCCAGTAGCATTAATGGGAATTATGCATGCATAATGAGCAGAGAATAGTCCCCTTATGAATAGGGCCCTTGTTGGAACAATGAATACATTTAACCATTAACATCTAGGGATGTGCTCAACTATCCAGTTTAACTAGCTGCCAAACAAAGCTACCATGACCTATCTGATATTGTCAGGTTTGGGACATGGCGCTCTGAAATTTGTCTCTCATTTGTTTTTAAAGGACTTGACAGTGGTCTGCGCAGCAGAGCGGAGGTTCTTTGTCAGAACGAGCTTCTTGGAGAAAGATGGCCCTCCAGAATGACTGTCACATCCACCATGTGATGAAAGAACTCTAGAGAGGGGAAAGACCGTGACCCCAGGAATCAAGCAGAGGGATTAGAAGACCAAAAATCCATATATACATACTTCAAATCCATACATATATATTGACCATCAGTATTAATGGAAACCCAGTAAGAGCAGAGAAAGGCAGAATATGGCACAGAATAATATAAAGCAAGCTAAAAACTACGTATCAAAAGAAAAGAGGGAAAAGGCTGATTAAAGACAACTTCTAGGGGAATAATTTTCTGACTTCTATAGCTCTGAAGTTTCTATGCAATTGCCTGGCTACGTTTGCTCTTTATTCCTATGTTTTAGCTATCAAAAGGCAAGAGAGAACCTGAGGATATTATATGTATTAATGATATTTCATGAGACTTTTGAGTCCACAAAGTAGCAAATAAATTTAATGATATCATCTGTGATATTTAAGATTCCTCCCCTATCTCAAGTTATTCCTGTACTCTTTGAACTAGTGCCTTGAAATTTCACAAGTAAAAAATTTACACGTTATTCATGCATGTATGAATACACTAAGAAGATAATTAATAACCATCCTTTAAAACCGATGTACTGAAAAGAGCAAACCAGGTGGATTTATTCTCATGAAAGCATATGCATAGTGCTTATCCATAATAAGAGGCAAGGTTGTTGTTGCTCCATCATAAATCATTTGCTAAGTACTGCTGAGGTGCTTGGTGCTGTACAACAGCACTTAGAGCCCCAAGGAGGTCCTGGACAGTCAAGCACTCTATAAAATGTGTCTGTAAAACTGTTAGGGCAAGCCCTCAGCATGCCTCTGCAGCACCTGGTATAGAAGAGATCACCTTCAATCCACAGTAAGCCTTTGGGTGTTACACTACTAGAGAAGTGGAGAAACCTCTCACCTCAAGAGTAAACCCACCAGAGGCAGCTGAAGTGTCTGCTGAAGGAAACCATGGAGCAGTGGAATTGGTTACATTGCATTTCTAAAATATGTCAGATTACTTGCCATCAGATGCCACTAGACTGCAGGATTCACTATAGAATTGGCAAAGTCTTCTCAGCCACTTGAGTTTCATTTGACACCCTAAAATGGGGATACAAATATTGTCCTTACATTCTTCTACAGAGTGGTCATAAGGACCAATTCTGCGAAAGCAGTTCAGACACAAAGGACTAATCCCAAGTATCAGCACTGCTTCAGAAAATATTTAGCTCTTGAAACAGACAAAATGCAGCCATAAAAAAAAAAGTATTCTGGACACCTTTTATCTTTCTGACAGAGCAGTGTGGCACACAGTCCTACTGCCCTTACTGCACACACAACACAGGTCAGTCCCCTGTCCAGACCACACATAGTCTCTAGCACACACCACCCTGGGTCATGAAGGACACAAAAGGAGGGAAAACTTTGTCCTCCTAAATCCATACTGTGTAATCCTGTGGACTCAGCTCTTAGCTTGGGACTCAGGTCACTTCTGTAGATCCAAACAGAACAAAATACTGTGCAGAAATATTTTGCATTTTTCCATCAAACAATATATTGCTTTTAAAAAAAAAAAAAAAACAACAAAAAAAACCTAAGTGCTTGGTAGAAGGTGGAAATAGACTTGCTTCCTTATCTGTTTTTATTCTTAAGATAATAATTAAGTGTTAACTAGGTACCTCATTTCATCCACTGATGCTGCCCAGAAGTTACCTTAATGTGAATTAAACAAATATCTGAAAATATCTCTTTATGGATATCAGGATGATTCTATCATATTAAATAGTGATACCTAATCAAATTGACAGAAATTGAGAGACTAAGTATAAATTCTGTGTCACAGGCTTGGCTGCTGTTTGGAAATTGATTCTGATCCATCAAAACTCGTATTTTCCCCTAGAAGCAGATTCTGTGCTCTAAACTGGTAAATGATGAGTATGTATTTGAAGTATTATTAAAACATATGCTTCTATCATGTCATTTTATGCTTTCATGGGAGAAAGATTCAATTACAAAGACTTTGCAATACTTGGAACTATAGCTTCAGTTTTATACCATCTAAAAGCAAAACCATTTTTAAAAATAAATCCATTTTACTGCCCAGGGTGCATTTTACAAATCCTCAGGTTCATGCCAATTTTCATGATTAATCATTATAAAAGCTTTTACTCATTTTGATGTATTTATTTTATTGATTTATATAGCTATTATTACAATGCCAACTTTGTTTCCACTTATCACATTAATGCCTTTTCATTAGTACTGCCCTTTGGTTAAGAATTGACTGCTCAGTCCTGTAATACTGGGGTGGGGGAGGGATATTTTTCTATTACTTTCAAATCACAATCTGATGGCAAAACTTCAGTGGCACAGAAGGTGCTACAAAGGCAGCTCTTGGGAGCTACCAGTATTTTAAGGATGGGTCATTTCTTGCTAAACTTGCTCACCGTCCTGAGATCCAGTTCAACACCAGATTCATCAGATCTTGAGCTAATCTTAAAAAAAAAAAAAAAAAAAAAAAATCATTACACAGTCTTTTAAGCAGAGATTTTTGAGAGAATAAATAGACCATGTGAATTGTAAGAATCCTTGGATCTTTCCCTCAACTCAGTTTGATAACAAGATTGCAAGCTGGTGGAGAGTAGGTTCTCTGTGTCAGATTGGATTCCTTCCCAAGATGTTTGCAGGGAAGGTTGATCTAAATAGCTAAGCCAGTCTTCTACTCACCTGGACCAAATGTTCATGCAAGTCACTGAGGACACTGCTTTTTCTGAGGCTCACAGATATGAGAACTATAGATTTCCATCTGGCAGTGGAACTGCGATTCCATCTTTATGAGGCACTAAATAAGTTTAAACAGATTTTTTGCCTATAGATTACTCCCAGGAGGGCACTACAGAGTGGGCAGCTGGTCCTGTGTCAAATAGAAATGTAAGGCATGGGAAAATAAGAGGGAAGAAAAAGATATTACTGCTGGCATGAGTCTTGCCTGCATCCACAGTCATCACCAGCTTTAGGTCAACACTTCTGGTGACAGTCTGAGCCTGAAGAGTGCTACAAAATCCTGAGAAGATTAACGAAGGAGGCATCCTTACTCCAGAGGAGCTGTAGGCTGCAAAAGCATAGCTTTTCTTCTGCTCAAAACACCTATTGCACTAAGCACAGACTACAGCTCATGAGTGCTCATCACAGAGACTCTGGAAATCCTGCCTCATCCTTGGGACTGCCTCTGGATGAGAGGAGTGAAGGAAGGACAGTTTTCAGGTTCAGCTTCCAGTTCAGAAACCAAGGTAGCTTCCAGCCTTTTTTCTCACATAAAGCACGAATTAAGTGGAAGTCAGCCTGAAGAAATTAAGGTACAACTCACTGACACTTTGTTTGGCTGTGATTTACCTCTCTTTCATGGCAGCTTTTCAGCAATACCCCTCAAAATAACATACCGTGATACAGCCCAAAGCAGGGGAAACTGAGGCACAATTGGCCTTGCTAAGGCTACTCAGAGAGTGACAAAGACAGGAACAGAATCCGTCTCACGTTGGACCAGTCTACTCCCTCCAACAGGTCAACAGTCTGTGGTTTAAACCACCAACAAGTCTGTGTGTCCCTAAATAAGCAAATACTAGATGTAATAAGAAAACCCTCCATTATAACAAACTGCAAGTAATGCCAAGGGCATTTCATAAGCTTGTTATAACTACCAGGATTTTCTGTGAGATTTCTTTTTCTTTTAGAAACAAGATTATTTTTTTGTGCCTTTTCTTAAAACCTTAACCACCCAACAACTGTTTCTAAGCATTAATGTAACTGTGCTCATCCAGCAACCCCTTCTCCCAGATGTACCCTTCATCCACGCTACTGCAGGCAGTCCCACACCACCACTTACGCAGGTGAAGAGTAAACCCAAGTATAAATTGCAGTTCACACCAGAGGATTTTAGTCACTCATTCTGATGGGGCAAAAACTTTCCAGAGCCAATAAAGCAAGTACATTTCACATCTGGCACACAGCAGACTTATGAGTGACTTTGACAGAATGCTGCTGTGAGCAAAATGTGTTTCAGCACTGCACCTTTACCAGGGGAATTAGAGTGTTCTCATTAAGATGATAGAAATAAAGAGCTGAGTGGTAATAAAAGAGAAAAACAGGAAAATAAAGTGTGGCATGACCCATTTCATAATAAAATGGTTAGTTTTATAGATAGTCTTGGATGTATTAAAAAAGGGATCCAGCTCATCCTCCTTTCTCAACATGATGGGATCCAGTCTGATGCATGCACCACATGCAGCAAGGAGCTTCTGGTAGGAATCTAGGACCTTCCTGTTGCTATTCAGAAAGTAAAACAGTTTTAATGTATAAATTGTTAATGGATGTCCAGCTCTGCTATGGGATATTCAGTACATACACATGGTAATGAACACTCCTGATTTAAGGTGCAGGATGACAGTAGAGAATAAAGAAGCTTTTAATAGGACAAAATCTGCCCTTCAGAATTGAGTCCCTGAGCACAATCTGAGCAGCTTTTGTGCTCTTCGTAAAGTAGTAGAGCAGCAAGATAAGCAAATCATCCTTTTGGTAGTCCTCAACAAGATAATTATTTAGAAGGTAAAGAGTTCTTAGAATTCTTTTACAAATGACAAATATTTTCCTCACTTACCAGAAATCAGCCTAATTATTCTATCTCTATCATATGTTTACAGACTTTTTTTTTTTTTGCATGATCATACACTAGTCAATAAGCAAAAGAGACAGAACTGAGCGTATATAAATGGGAAGGCCATTCTCGTGGTTACATGATTACCAAAGCAATCAAGAATGCTACTTTTATTCTGGTTCTGCTACAGTTCACTGCCTGAATGCAGGCCAGTCACTGGCTCCAGTTGGGTTCATTCAGTTTTCCTACTGTGAATTTGGAAAGCAGTGACAGTCAGCTACCACCATGCTCCATGCCACAGAAAAGCCTGTGAATAAACGGAATTTTAAACAGTCTGTGCCAGTGTGCAATTACACTGTAATATAACCCAGGGCTCACAGGGTATCGCTAACAGCAGCTCCATATCTGGGAGGAATACCATACGTAGCAGTACGCATCAGATTTGAGATATCTAGACTCCCTGGAACCGAAGGCTTTAGTCCCCTGGCAGGATTAACACAGCCCTTCACCCTTGGTGACAGCATATAATTCTCTCTCATCCAAATGTTAACCAAGGAGCTCCTACAGAAGCATCCCAGCTCAGCCTGTGATAACCAAAGTACAAAATCGGGGACATATTACCTCATTGTCCAGTCTGGGGGAAAACACAAAAAACCCCACCCTTCCTCTAAATTATAGTCAAGGCAGCAGTACCTTTACCTGACCAATCTGTTTGCTATTTGTAGCAAATTACCCTTGAAACATTCAGCTTGTTCCAGAAAAAGCAGGCTACCAGATAGCAGCACAGCCTCCACTAGTGGAGAAGAAAATCTTACAGCCAGACCAAGGAGATTTGCTGCTCAAAACTATCTGTTGTTTGGGCCTCTTATCAATCCCGTGTCAAAACACTCTTCTTCCCTAGTCCTGCATTCATTAACAGACTAGACTTTAGAGTGGGGGAAACTATGGAAGAGGAGGTTCCTAGGCATCTCTAAGAGCTTACTTCAGAAGGTAGTGATTTTCAGAAAGGTTGCTGCCAGATTCACATCACACTTTAAAAACAAAAGCATTTTTTATCCCCCGGAGTCTTCCTCTTTCCCTTGCCACTACATTTTACACAGGAGGCTGTCAGGTCCTGCCCAAAGCCACTCTCATCCCACTGTAGGTTGTGCTGACATCCTTCTCCTACCCACTTAGGCCCCGTGTAACACGAGGAGGGCAGCTACCAGTCCCCCATGAAGCTGGTATCCAGGATCCATCAGTGCGCAACTTCCAACCACAACTAACACCGCAGGAGGTTGTAGGCTACAAACTCTCCCAAGCTTTTAGAGTTCATTTCATTACAGGTGAAATGGGCACCACGCATAAGAGGAGACAGAAAATATATACCTGACAGACTGCTTGCTGATCCCTCGCCCAACACTGAGTTGGGCCTCTCTTCTTAACTGAGCTGATGATTTTCCTGAAGGTTGTAAGAATTTAATAATCCTTAACACTTTAACCTCTGTCAGATTTGTTGTATTAGTCTATAAATACTGGCTTGAGATTAGCCAAGGGCTTTCAACACTTTTGTGTCTGAAAATATCTGGTAAACAGACAACAGGACCACAGAAGTTCAATTTGTTTCAAGAAGACAAGCCAAAAACAACATGCAGGCAAGTGGGGACTGAGGAGCACCCCAGCACATGCGCAGGTCTGGCCCACACGAGCAGAAGGGAAGCTTGCCACAGCACTAGATTCAGCTGAGCAGGCAGCTCGCCAGCATCCCCCCCAGCTGCCCACCACCCTTCCTCTCTTCTACTTTAACTGACAACTGTCTGAAGTCTTCAGGAGAGATGCTTCAACATTTGTGTGTTGTTCAAATGGATAATAAAATAAGCCTCAGCGTCCAAAAGAGAAATGAGAGGGTGTGGGGGTGATGTATTAAGATATACTCACTGATAATAGCTGCCAGATCAAAACACTGGAAAACACTTCAGTGCTTAATTAAAAGGGGACACAAGACAGGAGGCATTACTGCCTGGCAAGATATCATTAAAACACACAAGCTTTGGTGGAACTGAGTATACTTAACGAACAGGGAAGATCAATATGCACCACTTTTCCTCAGCTCTCCTCTGCTCCAATCATCCTCTTAAAAAGAAACCTTTATGAGCTAAAATTTAAAAGCGTATTACCCTCCCTCACCTTCTCTCATGCTATTTATTTTTTGAGAGCTTGTTATTCAATAGGAAAGTTCAATATGACACAATAATACAATGAAACCTCTGAAGCATCAGAGCATCTATTCTTTCCTTCTGGAAGCACACAATTTTCTGCAAGTTTCTTCTACAGTACTAGAGTTTTATAGAAAATGTAAAACAATCAATTTAATTAAAGCTTGAGGAACTTTTTCCAGAAAGAACCCAGGAAAGAGGGTTAAACTTGCATCAGAATGGATGAAAAGCCTTGTTTTACCTCTTTTTTACTAGCTTTTACGTTTAGCTCTCAAAGACAAGTGTGATCTGATGCCTCTATCAGCACAAGAGAATAGTACCATACTTCAAACTTCAAACTGTCATCCTTGCAAATCTCTTCTTGCCACAAAATGAGGAGTGATTCCTTGCTCACAGACAACTTTACAGCCATGTGTCATCTCAACTACTTTATGCAAAGGAAAGGTAAAGTTCACCAGCACTGTGCAATCGTTTACAGCCGTAAGAGTTGCCATAAGAGATCAGCCCAACAGCCTATCAAATGTAGTCCCCAAGACAGAAACTAGTGCCAGAAAACGTATCCAAAATTCATTTAAGATAAGAAGCTTTTTCATCAAACTCAGCAGGTTTTGAATTGAACTGCTTTAAAAAAAAAGTGAAAAAATAATAAAGCAACAACCCAAATTGACATTTATACCACCACACATCTACAGGATATTGGGCTAGTATGAGATAGCTAGAGATTGTTTTATGAGATTGATAATCTTTGCTTTTTTTATTCTGGTTCTTGTAAACATTTTCTTAAAATATGTAAGAGTCAGGGATGTGACTTCATTACCTGGATAGGTACATGGTCATTCATAACAGTTTAATCATTTTTTGACATTGTGATGTATCCCCTTTACAATGAATTCTACAGAGTAATTGTAGAATATGCGAAAAAAAAAAAATCTTATTGTATGTGCGTTTCTTTTCCATTCCATTGCTGTTGCGCACTGTTCAGGAGCTGTATGAAAAGGCATAAGGGAACACCACTCTACTCATCAACTTTCACAAGTATTAAGTGCTGCAGACTTACTGCTTAAACAAAAGCTAAAGTCTGTTGACTGCATCCCTCCAAGGTGTTTCCTCTGCCTTTCCTTATGCTAAGATAGCTGAATTTCTCCACAAGATAACTCTTCCTGATTCAGAAGTTACACTGTATTCACCACCCTGCCTGGGGATCCCTACATCTGGCCAGCAAAACGAGCGTTCCTTAGCGCCGCGGTTACCGAGCTGCCTTCTAAGAAAGGGATCCTTCACAGGAGGAAAAAAATCTGCTTTAGGTGCTTAGCAAAGGGATCGCATCGGTCTGAAACACGGCCAGATGCTCACGCTGGCGATCAATAAGCGCTACCTGCGCCAACCCCGAGGAGCTGCTGCGATCTCTTTTCCCAGCAAGTCTTTCAAAATTATTTCAGCAAGAGGCGTGCCAAATCCCCTTCGCTCCCCGCTACCTGCGCCCGGCACGGAAGCCGGCGCGGGCTGAAGGCAGCCGCGGTGCAGCAGCCGCGGTGCAGCGGCTCCTCGCAGCCCCCCCGACGGCGGCACCGGGGGCAGCACCCGGGGCCGCCCCCGAGCCTCCCGCAGCGCCCCGCGCCCCGCGGCACCCCCCCCCCTAACCCCGCGGGGAGGGGGGGGGGGGGTCGGTACTGACCGGCCGTCGGCACGTCGGGGACCAGCTTGAGGGGCCCGATCTGCCGCAGCTGAAACGCCGTCCGCACCTCGTGGCAGCTGGGGGACTTGCCCGCCGCCGCTCCGCCGCACAGCCCCGCCGCCGCCAGCAGCCACAGCCCCAGGAGCCCGCGGCTCCCTTCGGCGGCCATCTCGCACCCCCGGCGGCCGCGGGCCGGGCCGGAGCGCTGCGGGGCGCGGGGCCGTGTGGCGGGCGCCAGTCCCGGCGGCGGCGGCGCTGCTCCCCCCCCCCCCCCCCCCCCCCGCCTCCCGCGCTCCTCCTCGGCCGGCGCCGCCGCCCGCCCCCGCCCCTCCCCGCCCGCCCGCCGGGTCCCGGCGAGGGGGAGAGCGGGGGAGAGGGAGCCCCGACACGCACGCCCCGCGCACGGTACAGCCGCTCCCGGAGGGCGGGAGACCACGGGAGGGGCCTCGCCCCGCTTCGGCCCCACAGCAAAAGGGGGCTCTGGGGGCTGGTGGCGGACTGCGGCGCAGCCGCACGGGAAGTTGAACGCCGAAGTTTTCGCAGAGCATCTGTAGGGTGACTGCCCGGCGTGAAGGCGGAGGCAGCAGGTTTAGGGCAATTCCAGTCACCCAAGGGTCACGCCGAGGGAGATGCGCTCTCTCAGGCACGCGCTCCCAGCCCGGGGTTGCACGGAGTGCAAACAGAGCAACAGCTATAACCCCCCTAAAAGCACAGCAGGTGGGAAAATCATGCACAGTTTGCTTCAATTCTGAAACTCCTGGCAGGTGACGTGAAGGCCATGGACCAGTCTTCACAAGACGAGCGTTAACTCCAGCCCCAGTCACTGCAGAGACCAGAAAATACTTTGCACCAGGAAACGCATCTTTATGTACCAACTGCAAATATGAATTGTTGATTTGTACAAAAAAAAAAAAAAAAAAAAAAAAAAACACAAAAAACAAAAAACAAAACAAAACAGTAGCAGTTACATCCTATATTGTTTGAGGGGACATAGGTCCCTCCTGGGGCTGAGACCATCTTGAGAGCAGCTGGTGTCACCATCAGAGAGGTCTTCTTCAATCTTTTCACTGACTTAAGCATTCTTTGTTATCATCTGCTTTGCCACACATTTCAGCATAGAACTATGCCCAGCATCCATGAATATTTTCCGTTTCACAAAAGCAATTTACAGTGAAACCAAACTCAAAAAGTCTCCCATAGACATCCCCATTTGCACAGTACCCTTCAGGCATATGGAGCGCATTACAAGCTACAAGAATTACTATTGTTTGAGGCCATTATGTCTGATTTCTTTAAGGTTACTTGCAACATCGAGATGCTTCTAATGTGCTCCTGGAGCCCACCTGCAGCTAATTTAACCATTATACATTCCCATAGGAGAGGCTGAGATCAGTGCTGTAAGGTAAGTTGCCCAAGTTGTATTTTAATAGCTAGAAGTGCAAATCCTTTAAGCGATTTGCTTGTATTAACTTTGTTTCTATCAAGACAGAAAGAAATCAATTCTCTCTTTTTTTTTTTTTTTTTTTTGGAAAAAAACAACCCGATTTGATTCAGAACATTTAACTTGTAAAGTAGAAAACAAACTGAAAGAACAAACCAGCCATATAAATCAGGCTTTTTACATTCAAAAGCAGATCAGAAGTCACCTTCGAAGCCTTCTGCCCACCCAGGTCAGAGCTGCAGTCTTTTCCTCATCCTGCAGCTCTCAGAAAGTCACCCCAAGAGCCCAGGACAGCGGGGTGCAAAACGGCACGCCCAGAGGGCTGACCCTCAGGAATTCCAGAGCCCATGGACACAGATACAGGTTAATTTTGTTTTCAGTTTGATATGGGTTATACCACCACCAAGGTTTAAGTTACATACATGTGCATTAATAGGATCAGACCCCAAATCAAGGTGGCAATGGGTAAAGTAAAGAGATATGAGGGAATAATCAGCATCAGTGAAAGAACAATTAGCATCATAAGGCGCAGCACCCCGGCTGCCCACCTACTGTCCAGCATGTGGCTTTACGAACCCAAGGAAGAGGAACAAGTTGCCGCAGTTGCATTTGCTTTAACCTCAGGCCCAATCCTAAAAGACTTCATTCAGACAATACGCCCATTGACTTCAGTGGGAGTTCTGCCAGAAAAGAAATGGCAGGATGATGGATCTGAAGAAAAATTTATTTGACGAATAACAGCATTATTTGGCATATACATTATTCTATGAATAGCATCTAATCAGTCCTGTGCAAAGGCTCAAGACACTTAATTCAGTGGGATTTTTGCCATTGTTTTCAGTTGGTGGCAAGTTCAAATCCCAAATGGCTAATCCTTTTCTAGCATGATTTATTTTAGTGCTTCATCTTAATATGATGGGTGTGCTTTTCGTCACCTGTCTTTTTCTGGCTAAGTTATGTCACTTATTTGTATTTTTGAATTGGTCCTCATATTGTTAGTAGAGGAAAATCCATTATATTATCATCTCCAGTTCCCCTCCTTTCCTCAAAATCCTGCTAAGGAACCTGAATTATACACGTACACAAATACAACAGAAAACTCAAAGTCAGTGAATTGGAACACCCATATATGTCATACTGGTTACTTCAATACATAAGGAAACACGTTTCTTATGGTTTTGTAACTACTATATTGAGAAGAATTAAAGATGACCTGTTATGTTTTTTGGGCTCAATTCTGAATTTTTTTCCCCTCTGCAAAAAAAATATGTAAATTCCCACACACTGTTCAGGTGTAAGCTTTTAGCCCTGACTACATTTTTTCCCTTTTTTTTTTTTTTAATGTAGTGCAGATAGGAGAAAGGGAAAAGGAAAAGTTGGAGGCTAAATTAGGAAATGGTCATTTCTTGATGACCAACATATCTGAATACATTTAAATATGCCTTTTTAGTTAAATGTTCTAGAACATGCTACTCAATCACCCATAACAATAAGATGGTCATCACCTTCAGCAGTCACAGGTGATGTGCTGCACACAGACTCAGCACAGCCCACAGCTGAATGCTGTGTGCTCCCTGACAGCCCTGCATCTCTGAGATGACACAACTATCACACCTCTTTCCTGGCACTACTTCAGTGACAAATTACAACCTTCTGGCACCAATGAGGATGCAAGAGTGCTACTTAAACCCACAAAGTGTAAACTGACAGGCACCTTGGGTGTTTCCCCCTACAAAATGGTGATCAGAACCCAGTGTCATGTTTCAGTGCAACTGACTTCCTGGAGGACTGAGAACAGAAACCACAGGTATAATACAGTGGACCCCAAGGAATTGTGGCTCTGTTTCTCCAAAACATGTGCTCCACATACAGCAGGGCAGTCAGAGTGACTTTAGTGGAGGTAGTCAGGTGCTTAATGGCCAGTATATGCCTAAATTCTTTGCTGGAAGAGGGCTACAGAAAACAGAAGAGCCATTTAACTAATTATTGTACATGACATCCTACCACGCTTCAGAAATTTGCTTGGAACAATCAGTTTACCTTGTCAACAGGTGTCCTGTATTTTAACAAATGAATATTTATTAACCATACATCACTGAGAACTGTATCAGTACTTTTTATAATGAATAGCAATATAAATCTGCCCAAACAATCCACTCAGTCTTAATCCTGCTAAAGTGACCACAATACTCAGCATGAGCTTTGGATGTCTAAGAAAAGCTGGGATCAGGCCTAGAAACAGGGTTTTGTATGCCTGTTGCTCAGCCCTTCTCTTGCTGAATATAGCTGGAGCTTTGCCAGCGATTTAAATGGAAGCTGGACTAATTCCCTTATGTTTAAGATAAGCTCATCTCCAACACTGGACTTCCCACCAATGGGACTTAATGGGCACAAGGTCTGCTCTTGTCAATTCAGCTGCCAGAGTGAAGCCTTACTGTGTGTGCCTCAGCCATTCCAGGAAAGTTAGTAAACTAGTCTTTAAAGCCTTATTTTATCTTTAGAGGTCCAATTTTCCAAGGTACATGTTTCACTGAAGCACCTGAGGAACTCAGCTGACAACTCAGAAGTAAAATCAAGGGGCCTGTTTAAGTCACTGGAATGAGCCCAAATCACATGCTGATTTTCATTTAAAATAAACTTAATCAGCCTCAAAAGAAATGCAAAATCCTCTGTCCAGAAGAATCTGTAATTAAGACAATTTTCTTTTCTCAGGTTTCTATAATTTTCAGTTTTTCCTTCTTTTAAGAAAGTTAAATCCATTTTCTGAAGACTACTCCATTTCAAGTCAGAGCAAACTTTAAAGCTGAGTATGAAATTTTAAATATAGATTGTAAAAGAAAAAAAGTCATGCATAAAATATTCATAACTATGCGAAGACTAAAAAGCACTACTAGGAAATTATTTCTAGTAATTTTACTCAAAATTTTCTCATCCTGTTAAAGTGATGAATACTATAAAACTAAGAAAAACTACCAGCATAAGCGTATAATTCTCTTTTTTGTTTAGAGATCCCATTTATTTCTCATTCACTCAAAGTACTGAGCACAGGGAGAATAAGTATGCTGCCATACCATGAATTGTTTCCTGTGTTGTATGTACTCCACATGGAAAAAATGTGTGCGGACCTTTTTGATGGTCAGAAGGCAGCAGTATTCCTGTGCTGCCTCATTATTTCATGGGTATTTTTCACTTTACCAGACCTATTCAAATGCATAGTTTAAAAGTGCCTGTTGTACTCTTTTTTTTTTTTTTTTCTCTGAAAAAATCATGCCTGAAAGGCACAGCTGTTAACTATACCATAACACTCATTTTTAAGAAAAAAATTATTAGACCACCAACCAACAAAAGATCTATGAAGTAATTACAATTGGTGCAAAAACCCAGCAAGTCAGGACAGCAATTAGTTCAGAGAAAACATCCTATAGACAACACTGAAGAGAATTCCACTTTTTCATCATTTTCTAATACTTCCTCCTTTTAACGGTATGAGAGCGATTATTTTGGTTCAGACCAAAAATCCTTTAGCCCATTGACTTGTCTCCTCTGGCAAAGGTCAGAACTACTATGCTCATTTAGAGATTACACCATGGGCAACGCATCAGAGTTCTCCCTCTCCAGATCGCAATTTCAAATCACACCCTGGCCACCAGAGACTGCTATGTATTTTCTCTGACATCAGCCGAGAACATCAGCCTAATTCCCAGAAGAGCAGCTTTTTTTTGTCATAAAAAGATTGCCCCAAGAAACAGGAATCTTTAAATCTCACTGGAGATGTAAGGGAGGAAAAGGCACACAGACTTTTCTTACTCAGAAATACAGCATCTCCCAGGGCTGATAACTGACACGATGCATGAGAAACAACAGGAAGGTGACTGCATGGTAACAAACAGTTTTCTCATTTCAGTAATACCAGCTTGTTCTGTCTGAATTCTTCTTCCTAAAGCATCCTGGTCACTGAGCAGCTGAGAAGATAAATATAACTCTTTGCCCTTATCTGCATGGCTCAGCATACAAATTAATTTAGCTGGGACAAGCAAGAAGGTTCTGAACTTACTCATGTGAGAAACTGCCACATACAGCCCAAGGGAAATCAAGTAGATTACACTCAAGGAGTAAGGGTTGCATAATGGAAGCAGAAGTATCCAGCTCTAGTTTCACATACTTCAAAAGACTAATAATGGAAATAGGTTTCATATTAAAGTAGTTAGTTTGCACTTATTTCATATTAAAGTAGTTAGATGCACTTATTGTGCATCTTTCAGAAGTTCCTCCTCCCAGCAACAGGAGAGTAACATCACAGTGAACATCAAGAATTCACAGTTGGTTCTGCAAACATCAGCATCAAACTCACAGTGCTAAGACTTACAGTATAGGGACACCCCATCCACCCCTAAGGGATCAGTTTGGATCTGAAAATAACACAGCAACAAACCTGCCGGGGCTGTCCAAGAGGGCTGCTGTCCTAAGCTGTGTGGTGGTGTCAGCCTGGGGCAGCAGTAGCTTGAGATTCTCTGCCTTGCCGTTCCCAAAGGGCACAGGCAGGCCCAGGGGGGCCGATGCCTCTTTAGCAGGAACCTACTGACATTGTAAGGATGATCCTCACTGCCATTCAGTTCTTGATAGAACACTTGTGAGCACCACATTCTCTTGAAACGTTGAACTTCATAAAAATATGTTGCTAAAAGAACATTCATAGGAAGTAATATTTTGCTCTCCAGAATGGTGCAACAGGCTAGATGCACAGGACAGAGGGACACGTGGACTCTACTGCAGTTTGTGACAGGGCATACATGCTCCCTTGAGCTGTTGCAGTGCAAAGCAGCCACTCCCTCACCTCCCACAAAATCTGTGCTTAGGGCTTCCATAGTGACAGATCACATTTAAAGCGCCAGTTTTAACCTTAAAACATGCATCAAAAGCTGCCTGTAATTTCCAATAACCCTACAAGAACTGGCTGTTTCCCCCCTGACAGGTAAAAGTCATGTGTTGGACTTTGTTAACTGAAACTGTTAATGAATTACAAAACAGCTTCTAAAAAGTCAATCTGTTCTTCTTGGAAAATAGTGCCCTTATTCAAAGGCTCATCTACCAAAAGTACTAATTCATAAAAATTAAAAAGATGACATAATACTTATAACAGAAGCATGAATAGCATCATCATAATACTTGTAATAGCTTTTTCTAGCAGGACAAAATGGCCCAACTTTAATTTGTCTAGCTGAGCACTCAGAAAATATTATTTTTAACTATGTGTCAGAATTTGAAGTTAATTAAAACTAATTGCCCACTGTACTGTAAGTGATGCCACTGTATTTTCAAATAGCTCTGTTTCCATGGGATGATTTACTTAACACTGGTGTCTCTCATTGACTGAATTCTGGGTTTGCCTTAATTGTACTGTTCAAGTTGTTTATCTTTCCTTCCTGCCTTGCAACTTTACACGAAAGGTCATAAATAGCAAAGTTCATAGCTAAGACTGACACTTTATCAACACGAGAAAAAGCATCCTAGAATATAAACTAGTTAATCAAAATAAATGAACTTCTCTGACATCTCACATTACTGTTCCCACTAGCCACCACTTTCTGTCCTCAGAATACTTGTTTGTGTGTTCAGCTTTGCAGCAGAACTTTATAGCTCAGAACCACTACACTTCTTAGCTAGTACAGCAGCATTCGTTAACTTTACCATATGGGTGTGAAGTAAAGTAAATCTCTTTAATGAGAACAAACATACAACCAGAAAACATATTGCTGCTACTCCCATACATCACTAGCATATTTGCAGACCTTTTCAACTTTTTGTGTGTCCAGTGTGCAAGTCTCCACATGCTGGATCACATAAAATGACAGTACCTCCCTCCCTTCATGGAGAGGGTATGAAGGATGCGAACCCAGGGTTAAGTAAGAGCAAACAAGCAGGCAGAAGTTTCTGCAGCTGTCACCCAGCAAGAGGGGCTGGAAGACTGCAGCAGCAGATAGAGATTATGTCTGGAAGGAGTACAGGAAAGGGAAGAGATGGCTCTGGATTTCCAGCACGACACAGGTGGCATCTAGTGAAAAAGTATGACCCTCCCTGCAACTATAGCAAAAGCAGGCTGGTTGCCACCACACTCACATATGGCATGGCAGGTTCACACCACCTGCTCACATTGGTTTATGGATTAGCACAAGTGCCTTCAGCACACCTAACTTCCCCCCACCCTACACCTGCAAAGGGTGCTAAGACCAAATTTCTAGGACTGCTGCCAGCCTCATGGCATCCCACCTGCAAACCCTGATGGTGGGAATGCAAGCTCCCAGGGGAAGCCTTTGCCATGGCACAAGGATCACTCCTTTCCCTACAATTTGGTTGTAGGGGTTACATCGTGGATCCAACAATACACCTGTGCGAAGTTTACCAAGCAGCCAGCAGGCAGCACATGCCCTTGATCAAAGCACACTCAAGTCAGCACACACAGCATCATAAGCACCAACGACGAGTAGGGAGTCTGAGTAGGTCCTGAAGATAAATTTTTTTGTTATAGAAAAGGTATTATAGGGGACCAGCTGCTGTATAATTGTATTTTCTAGCCTAAGAACATGCCTTCAAACTTAACACACACAAACTTGCTTCCTTCCCTGAAGTCAAATCTGCCCAAACCCATCTCAAGTGCCAAGAATCCTATTCAAACCCAGCTCCACGGAGCAAATGGTGGTCAAAGGAGACAGGCAACTTTCTCTGTGGACAGCCATCAGCTTGCCTTACGCTTGTGAGTTAAAGCCTCTGCAAAGCTACACAGCACAAGTCATCCAAGACTTGCATAAAGAGACCCACCGGCTATTTGAGATGCTGTAGGGGAGAATTGTGTTAAAAAATGCTGGCATGGAGATAGACCATCATTTATCAGTAAAATCTGCAGCAGAGAGAGGAACAAAGAGACAGACGTTAAAAAAGCACCACATTTCACTAAGTCCAACTTCCAGATGTTAGACTCGTACTATAATCCTAGTCCACTTCATAATGAAGGACAACAGCAGCTTGATAACCTGGAGGCTGGAACAGCAATAGCGGAACAGGCACAAGTCAATGCTGAAATATGCCTGGGAAGTTTGCCTATGCCATTTGAAACACATTCGTTTAAAATCTGCTATTCATAAAAAAATACATGTTGAAAAGAGCTTTTTCTAACTGGCATTCAATGTTGTCAGTTTTAGACAAACACCCTTGCTAAAGATCTCAGTGCTGAAGAGCCTACGATAAATATTTCCAGTAGGAGAATTCTGGAGAAGAAATCTGCACTTCAAGAAAACTGTGAAAAGCTTCCTGGTGCTGTGATGCTGGGGCAAGTCCACTATCCTCAGTTTCCCTCTGGTTCAGCAACTGCCCAGTACATTCACTCCAAATGGACTTGTAGATGTGTCCCTCAGACCAAGAGCTGGAAATAGTGGAGTTGGGCAGGTCTCTTGCATAACTTGGCCTGGAGGATTTTAACAACTATATTTAAAAACTGATTTCTTTTGATTAAATATTGAAAGTCATTTTTGCTGTTTTGTTTTACACCATGAAGTGACTTGCAGATTTAATGGAAGAAGAAACCTGGAGTTGAAAAGTGTTTTTCAAAGTGAGAGAACTTGAATGTGATAGTTCAAATAAATCTGTGTCAGCGCAAACTTTTCCCTGATGGTTTTGTTCACAAGTACCCCAGCAATTCCTGCAGTTCTTCACATAAGTAACTCAGGGGAGTTTGACCCCTTTAGCTCCAGTCCTGTTGTGGGACCAACTCTTATCAAACTCCATTGATTTCATAAACAATTTTTCCCTTTTGTAACAGATCTAGTTACCTTTTGTAACAGTTCTTGTCAGTGGATCAGCAGTTTAAATTGCAACTTGTTTGGGCAGGCACCTCTGCAGCTTCTTAGTGACACGAGTTTCATGGTGCTTCCATTAACAGGGGGTGTGACAAGCAATGACAAAACACCTCTGCTTGGAGGTCAGTTTGCTGCCACCCCTCCCTCACCACACAACACCACTCTCCAGGATGCTGAGCAGGTCCTGGCTTCGTCTGCAAGACACTGAATTTTTCATGCACATGACTAATCTCTCTTCTCCAAGAGACTGCAGGAAAAAGCAGATGAGCCCTGAGCAAGTATAAATTAACGCTGACTTTTGCTGGAATAATGTACTCTCTTGAGCCTCTGCATCTATGACGCCAATAGATGCTGCTGGCGACATGAGTTTATATGCATCTTTCTGCTAAATCAAAGCATCACCTGCACAAATCAAGCACTTGGGAGACATCATGAGATTTGTGATGGTCCCTGGAGGACCCCGGATCCATAGAGCCATAGCTGGATTCTTAGCCATCTATTCTCACTGACTGCTTGGATTTCTTACAGGCAATTTTTAGTGACAAACCTGAGGATAAATCCCACCCGTATTTCACAAGTTAACAGGCAAGCTTTCTTTTACTTTGAAGTACAGATTACTCAGTGGTGATAGCACTGCCTATTATACATATCTCATTTTCTTCCTTCAAAACTAAGTCCGGGGCTGGTTATAAGTGGCTTTTGCCCTGCACAGTAAATCTGGAACAAATGTGGGCCCCAGCACAGGACGCTTGTCCTCCTCAAGTTCTTCATGCAGTTGGAGAGTTGAATGAATCAGGATTTGTCTAAGTAGTGGCAACTGTGTGCCTGACACAAGACTTCTCAAAAACAGTGCAAAGCTCCTGTGGCACCCACCACCTTTGGGACAGGTTGGCTGTGGCCTGGTGCTCCTGTACATGCCTCATCTCTGACCAGAGAAAAGGGCTCGTGCCATGCTGTAACTCACAGGGATGACACCAACTGTCTGCTCTGTTTTCAGACTGACCTTTGGGGAAAAACCTACAGGAACCTTTGGCCTCCAAGGCAGCAGTTCCAGCACACCAGAACCTCAGCCTGAAGATTGGGGGGGGGGGGGAGGGCATGCTGGTGGTTTTTGAAGGGATTTAGGGATTTATATACTTCCATCAAGCAATGTATTAGCCACAGCTCTCCTCACTGACTGAAGTGGCACTGTTTGTGAAGTCAGCAGGCAAGAATTTAGCCCTTTAAGTTATGAGTTTAAGAAGTAGATCTATTCAAAACAAAGCCTTAATAGTCATCAGTAAAATAGATACTAGGACCCAGTATACCCTCACAACCAGAACTTGTACTTAAAGATGTTGATGTAAAGCAAGCTTCTTAGTGAAGAAAAAGATAGTGAGATTCAGTTTTAGCTCTGATATGCCACTTAAGCTGTGGCATGCTTCATTCACTAAAATGGAAAATAATGTGTCTTTGTATTGAATTATACTTGGGTTGGTTATTAAATGAAAACTATTATTCCATTATAGCCGTAAGAAATGGAAATGCTGCATATGGCTGTGTGCAATCCATTAACTGGCTTATGGAGCTGAAGACTCTTCAGAGACCATTACAAATCCATCTGATGTCCCTCTCTGCCAGATTTTACACACTGATAGCTACACTAGATGCAAGAAGCATACAACTGTATAGAACCACTATTAATCAGGCTTTATACACTGTTTGTGCCAACAAAAACAAAGAATATTATGAGCTTAAACTTATTCCTTGTGTATCATTTCTAGGTAAGTATCTGATGCATTGAGAAAAACCTAACTATTCTAGACAAAGTACATCATGTTAAAGAGTATTTACAGGCAACTGATTTGCATCAATGTCCACCTTAAGTTGCCTCTTGCAAGGCAATAATTAACCTAATGCATAATAATTTCCTTCCTGCTTTGTAAGGAAAACTGCACCTTGGGGATATTTTCAAAGGCACGAATTGGGAATAAATAGGAGAGTTGCCTTAGTTGACTAATGGGCCTCTGAAAATCCTCCCCAATACTCCTTCTGGTATATGATCTGTTCTTATTAAGAATGCCCTTGTTTGTGCATCAAACCCTTAATATTGGAATTATTTACAATGATTCCACATGATCACTTGTTTTTGCAATATTCTTTGAAACAATCTGATCAGCGAGCTATGAGTCTGCATGGATTGTGTTTAAAAAAGGTCATGTTTACAGTGTGAAATCAATCTTTTGTAATTTACTTGATATCATCTAATGTGGGAGGGCAGCTTGGATTTAAAATGACACAAAGACAATGACTCAAAAAAGATACCAGTTAAAAGCAAAAGTTTGATCCAAGTTTCAACTAGGAATGTTTTGCTACCCAAAATAAGTCTTTCCACTTGTTTTTATTTTGTTAAGAGAATGGAAGGGACAGATTAACAAGATTCATGAACATGTGACATAGAAGCTACACAGAAAATGGTTTGTCAATAAAAGAGGGAAGAATGCTCTGATGAGTTGCAAGTAGCCAGACATTTTGTACATGGCAGCCTTCAGATCAGGATAAGTACAGAAGGAACCTATTTTAAAGGTGGGTGAGATGGGGAAACCTGATCTAAGCCATTGAAAATGGACAGCTGGCTCATTTTGACACTATTCAAGATAGCACTGAGCATATATTTTCTCGTGGTCAGAGGCCCTTTCTTATTAACATCCAAAAGAGAGAGAAATGCAGAAAACAGACATGGGGAAGAACCAAATAAAAATTGCGATGTGCTTGGAGAGAACAATAGCATCTAGTCCGGCATGTTAGTTCTTTCATTGCCAGAGATTTCAAATGTCTTTACTTAACAAAATCCTATGTAGTTAGTACATTTTCTGGCAATGGAGTGAAAGCTGATGTACTAAAAATGCATGACTCATGCAGACTGTTACATTTCATTTCCTCCTGAGTAAAGATGACTGCCGTTGCCTTTGTTTTGAGGCGAGCATTTTGGATAATTTACCTTTGACACATTCCTAAGCAAGTTGAGATTTCTCTCTGGGCCAGTTCCCAACCCCTCTTCCAAACTGAATGCAAATGCAAAAAGCTGATGCTATTCCTCAAAAGCATGAGCTGACTATGCAATGGGTGTGGGCTGCCTTAGCAAGGCAGTAATTCATTATCTAATTCGCTGATCTGAATCACTACAACTATGCACACAGGGATCCACAGGTGAGCTGTGACAACAAAACATCTTTTGGCAAGCCTGTTGTGATCTCTCATAGCCCATCACAGGAGTCAAAAGACAGCCCTACCTCCAAAATATTCATCTGCTTTACAGGAACGAGCTCCAAACTACAGGATACAGGAACCAAAGGGTTTTGGGTTTTGTTTGGTTGGTTGGTTTTTTTTCCTATTTTTGTTGACCTTGTATTACCAGGGTCAGTGTTATTTCAAGTTACACTGTACTCCACAACCAGGAATTTTCCTGTAGACTTCTTCATTCAGTAAATTCATTCAAAAGAGATGAGAGCAGATGCTTACACAGAGGTGATAGAGAAGGGAAACCTGCCCAACTTGGCAGCATCTAAGAGCATCTGGTAGCAATAACACATCAGGGATTTCTATTTGACTTAAAGAGGCTCTCTTCCTAATGCAACAATCTTCTACAGAAAACCCTCCTCAACTGTCTGTGAGAATTCTACAAATTCCTTTCTTTAAACTTTTCCCACTCTCTTCAATACCATGTCAAGCTTGTGGCCAAAAGGGATCCTCCTTTCTGTTCCTCATAGATGAAATACATCAGTGGGGCACCTTTCCCTCCCCCAAAACCAGTGGCTTTGAAGGAGAACAGTAATAGGAAATAGTTTTTCAGGCTGCCCTGATATTTCATCTGTACTATCTGGGAAAATGTGCTCAAGGGAAACATCTTGCTGGAAACAGGAATGGGAGATAATCCACCATGCTAACTCATGTTCATGGCAGACATACTCTTTCTAAGCATATTTAAGGTCCTCCTAACATCTGATCAGTTCAAGTTCCCAAACCCCTTCCTAGGACCTCTTAAAAAAAAAAATCTAAATGTATTTTTTAATGCCCAAGCTAAAAATCCAGTGAGCTGCAATTATACCCACTCCAAATTCTTTTAACAGAAGAATTTAATAGGACAATTCAACTCTATTGATACCTCAGTTCACCCATGAGAAAACAGGCAAGAAAGCAGCACTTTTTCCAGGACAAGAGTATTCTTTATGTCAAGCTGCCTGCACTGAATAATTTTTCCTAGTTTTATTTCCTTTCTGGAAAGATCTTTTCCTCCCAGTACTTGCTTCACAACAAGATGAAAGTGTACAGAAATTTGCAATCAGGACTTCCACAGCTGTTCACTGCAGCAGGGAAATCATATAAATGACTCCCTCCTGTGTCCCTTGCAAGACCATCATAAATCTGCATTCCCATTTCCCCTGGCACAAGGACACTGGAGTTTACTGAAACTGGTAGAGCCAAGAGAGCCAGCTCTCATCCTTGGTACTGTCCAACTGAAAGAAAACTGCTTTGGTAGAGCACAGAGGGTTTGGAGGTCTCTTTGCTTAGGGCCAGGCAACTGTGGAATTGCAATTAGCTGACAGAAACGGGCACACGGGCTGCTTCTGGTTTTCAGGTAATTGCCTTCTTCAGAGGGAGCCTCTCTGTTAGGAAGCACCCTGCAGAAAAAGGTACTGTCTCTAATTTAGAACTCCGCCTGAAAAAGGGTAGGAATTCCACATGAAATGTAAGATTTCAGCAAGTTGGGGCAAAGCTCCAGGGGGAGGTAAAAGTTCAAATAGAAACATAAAACTTGCTATTAAAAGTCAAAGCCAGTTCAAAGTATTTCATATGCAGAAAAATTCAAGCTGTAAAAAGCTTGGATCTTCTAAGGACCACAATCCTCTTTCAATTATGGCAGCAACTGGAGAAGGATGCATTTACCCCTTAACACTTCTTGACTAGCCTAACCATTTGAATCAGACTTTTTTAGGAGGATAGTTTCTCCATTCAGTAACCAGTCTGGCCTCAGCTATCAATCCATTTCACTGCAAGCTGAATAATAGAGTCTATATCAACCAAAGCAGAACTGGACTAGAGTCAAGGCTCTTGGTACTATAAACTTCACATTTTAAACATGGGTTTCTACTGCTATTTAGTAATTTAGCAAGAAAATAGATTTTTTTCTTCCCCATTTCTAAAAAAAAATATCAGTATCTCTAATTGAATACTATGCATGAGTTCTTAAACATCTCCCATTTAGAGAACAACAATGATTTCTATTTGTTTCTTTTTACCTTTTTTGTAGTTAAAACAAAATAAACATTTACTTTTAAAAGCCAGACCTTCTCTCCAGGTGCTGAAAAACTGTAGCTAACCAACTGAAAATGATACATAAGAAAAGCCACCTCCATTCAAAAGAGTTATTCCAACTGGTTGATGACAGGCATTCTGATATAGTCAAGTTTTGCATTAGAAATAGGTCAGAATTTCTGCTAATAAAAAGACAGTTCTCAAGTAATGGCCATTAATTTCAGCAAGAAATTTCCTTAACAACACTTCAGATTAGCTGTGTATAGCTATTAGATCTAGTAAGTCCTTTTGTGGGCACCAAGATGACATAAAAACACATGATACACAAATAAATCAGAGAAAAAAAATAAATAATTACCAAATACTTATTTTCATAATTTCCCCGGGGACACTGAAATTACTCATTAAAAGAGGGCCTGGTGTCAAAGAACAAATCCATATAACAAATTAATATAGTGTTGATCAAACGTGTGGAATATATACAGCAAGATTATAAATATGGATTTTATGCATCACTATACAGAATATGCAATGAAATCTCTACTTCCCAGAAATGTAACAAAGGAATAAACATGTTGTAGGAACGGATTTATTGCACAAAGTTCCATGTTTAAGAGGTCTCCAGAGCAGTATTATATGCTAGGTACACTCTGATTGATAGCAGCTTCCAATACAGACCCCTTTATCCCCTAACATATTTCATTATCAAAGCTACGAATGATTTTTTTTTTCCTATTTGTCTTTTTCTTCCATTCACTGACAGTTAAAACATTTCTAAACCATGACAGGAAGTTTCTGAAAACCCTTTTTCATATTAAAAAGATTATACTTTCATAGATTTCTAAGACATCCTTGCTCATGAAGTATACTGACTCCATCTACCAGTAAAGAAATCCTACACAATGAGAGGAACCTAAACACTGTCCTTTGAAAACTGGGCTGTGTGCAAGGAATCACAGAACAGCCTCTGATCCAACACCCTTTCAAAGTCATGTGAATTTCTTTACCAAGTCCCACAATCTCCAGACCATCTCGTTTTCCTTAAAAGAAATGCACTGAGGGTTGCCACTTAACAGAAAGTGGCATAGCGTTCATCTTTTCCTAAGGAAGATGGGGATGTCCTCCTATGACTCTGGCTGAACCTTACCCGAGTTTCTCAAAGAATCCTGTTCCCACAGGACCATTAGGAACAATGGCAAGAAACACATGATCAGCACTGTGCCACCATTTTTAAAGCAAATCTCCCTTTTGAAACTGCTGACACACAGTAAGCCACTGTTATCAGAATGAGTTTTTATTATGGTTTTTGTATTGTTATTTTTTCATGTCATTGTGACATATATCTGAAGCTTTGCTAAAAATCAGTCTGTAATGCACCTTTAATGGTAACATGAGCTCATTTATTAATGTAAAAATTAAAATCTGTCAGACACCTGCATACATGCTCACTGAACATCCTGTTACTGGCTTTGAAACCACTACCAATACTCGCAAGGCTAAGCATAAATCCCCTCAGCTGCAGAACTGGAGCCTACAGAGCAGACAAATATACTGCACAGTGGCTTTCAGACATTGTACCAATTTATTCACAAGTCCAAAGCAAAATCTGTTCTAATTGCATTGAATCAGCCTCACTTCCTTTGGAGACACCAGTTTTATGTCAAACCCTGGTAACTGAACATCATTTGTTTGTTGTTTGTATTGAAATTAAGTGCTAACTAGTACATCTCCTGTTAAAGAAAGAGTGGCATTGAGTAATTCTAATCAGTTCCTTTATGAGAAAGTCTGTTTCCCTTCTGCCCATGTTTGCTGTCTGCATGCTAATTCACTCTTGCTTAAACATGTAATGCTGTCACCACTTATCCAAGTAAAACTGGGGGGGGGGGTTTTAAACCACATTAAGACAGGTGTAGTAAATGATTTATGCATCTGGATTGCATTGTTCCTGAAATGGAGACATACATACACATAAATACCCTCATGAGCGACTATAAAACATGTACTTGCTTTTTCAGCTACACTGTATAATTGCTTATTTCTTGGAGTTTGAGTAATTTTTATACATGCTGTCACCTCTATCTTATGCAATATTATACCATTTACTAAATTCACTAGGGAAAACCTATGGCCTACTGCCCTACACTAAAGCCCTGATAATTAATTACAGGTATTCTTCCAGAACTGTGTTCTGGATCAATGGGAGAAAAAAAAAAAAAAAGTGTCCCTTACTTTCCCTTTGTTTTTACACTTCCACATCACAGCGAATGGCTCTTGTATTGAAACCTATGCTGAACGTAATGAGATGCAAGACTCTTCTGCATCCATGGTTACTATTTACTAACAAAACTGATGATGTCAGGAATTTAATTAGGTTGTTTCTAGCACAGAGATTTTAAACCATGAAATCATTATAGTGTCTAATCTTTTCTTTGTTTGGAGTTTATAAAAAAGTAAACCCCAAACTAAACACAATGCCTCTGTCACAGAAAGTTGAAGTTCTCAGGGTTTGCCAGGCATAACACACTAACAGGTTTAAGAGCAATTAACACAAGCTATTCCACACACTATTATTTTTTCAAACCACACCACAGCAGCAACTGCCACTAGCACTGTTGTGCTTGAAGAGTGTACCAGTGTTTTTATTACAAATCCTTACTTTCAAGATTTATAACTTGGCTGCAAAGACAAGCTTCAGGCTAAAATTTGGCATACATGCTCAAGCAATCAGTTTTTAACACCAGAGTTGTTATAAACCAGCATACAGTTGGGATATGTTGGGGTACCCCTTGTCCCCAGTGCTACAGAGCAAAGTGGGTGCAGCGGCTGTGGAAATGTCCCATGTGAGTGTCTCTGCACAACCTGGCCTTCATCCATCTGATCACTGGTGCTTCTGTCCTGACGAAGCTGGCTCCTGTCCTGGGCACCTCCAGTACATGGGAGCTCCCCTCCTGCCTCTGCCATTGCAGGGGCTAAAGAGCCTTTGATGGGAGCAGAACTCTTCCTTGGCCTCCAAGAGGATCAAGCCCAGAGGTCAGTGTATAGAAAGACACTGATCTCCCATATGCCCCCACCCTGGGCATGCCCTTTCCAAGGTCCAACAGTTCTTTAGGGATCCAACAATGAAGCCACCAAGCACAAGGTAGCCAATTTCAGAAATCCACTTCACCTGTGATTTGAACAAGGTTTGCAGTTTATTTCCTTCATTATGCCCTGGAAGCAGTCACCCACATGCTTCTTTTTTTATATATATTTGTCAAGTCCCTGTAGCCCTCAAAGATCCTGCGGCCAGACTAAGCTGATCTTCAGTAGGACTACCACCCTGTCATGGTGCTGCTGCTTGCAACACCTTCATGTTAAAGAACTAGGGATGGAAGCAGAACAAGCACCTCCCATACCTGGTCATCCCTGCCAGCTCAGCTCGCAAACCTGAAACCACATTTTACTCCAAGGTGGAATAATCAGAGGGCTCTGAGCAGCAGAGGTGCAGCCTGCATTCAACCAGCAAACATCTATAGGAGTCTCTCCAGAGACAGAGACTACAGGATTACCAACAAGCAGAAAAGTACAGGCAATTAATATCCATTACATTCTCTGTACTAATCTAATTAAAGGAAATCAGAGAACTCAGGGCAGTACTGAACATAGTCTTTATAAAAGCAAGTACAGACTAAAACTACCTGTAACACAACATAATCAGAAAACTTGTCCCTTAAGCAAGATTTAGATGAGAAAGCATCTTCCAAGACCAATTCTTTTTGCATGATATCAAGATAGTTTCCACTGGCTACACTGAAGGTGGACTGGAAATGGTGCTCTTTACCAACAGCATCACACTCATATCAAACTCTAGGCCACCTGTTATGTCTCCTACTTATGCTGATCACCAAGTGAATAGCTATCTATTCATTACCTCTGCATGAAAACCACTGTGCATAATGCAGTCATGGTCCCCCCAAGGAGGCAACTATAGTACAGACAAGTGACAAATGTGAGGATTACTGTAATGCCCTTGGGAGAATTAGAGCATGCCAGGAAAACTCAGTCCGTTCATCTCTACAAAAGGGATAAAAATGTTCTTTATCACTATTACCACCAAAGCTTTTTAATGTACAAAGCCAGAGGTATTCTGTCAAAAAGCAGTAGGATATCAGACAAACTGAAGAACTTCATTAAATCCAAATTTCCCAGAGTCATATTTCTGGAGTTTTGACAGCTTTCCCTTTGTCATGAAGAGTAGAAATTTCATGAAAGTGTCTGAAGTTCTAAGTGACAGGAATGTGATCACACTTAAGAGTGGGGAAAAAAAAAAAAATCAAAGGTATAACATCAAAGAAAAATAAGCTAGAAGTCAAACTCAAGTAAATCAACACATGGAATTGCTAGAGGCCCCAAAGAATAATTTTCCTGAGCATAACCTTTTGAATAGAAAGCTGTTGAAAGGTAGATTGGTAGAAGATCACTGCACTGGAGTTTTAAGATAGTGGTTTAGTTTTGTCATGTAAGATAAAAGCAACTCAGATTTACTGCTGATTCTCGTGACGTTCGAGGTAAATATTGACGAGGATTACAGTGGAGTAAGAGGGTTTTTTTCTTTTTGAACTATTATTTTGATGAAAAATGCTAGCATGGTTTGGTCAAAGCCTTTTGCTAATCATATCAAATTGTTTTGGTTGCAGGAGAAACCAGAATCTGAAGTTTCTTCAGTTCAAACCCACTTTTTCTCTGTATTATATCCTAATACTTCAATCTTCAGTTAAAATCTTATCAGAAATTCTTTTCAAGTTTTTAAAAAAATTTTGAACCTTGAAAATGGGACTGCAGTTGAAGGTCATTGTACTTAGTTTTTGGCTCACTAAAAGCATTGGTAGAAATAAACTGAACCAATCCCACATCCCAGAAAGACCGCAGTACAGATGCCCCTGAATAACCTGAACTAACATGTTAGGAATGCTTTGCACCCAAGTTTGGAGCAGACTATCTCTCCCAGGTCCCTTTGTCTAAATTAGTTTGTGAACTCCACTCCATTCAGAGAGGTCTGGAGGTAGTTCCCATCTTTGTACAGTTCAATCTTTAGGATTATGGTGGAGGCCAGTCTCTGTCAAACTCAAAATAATTCTATTAGATTTCTTAATAGACTCGTGCCAGCTCTCCAGGAAGAAGGAAATAATCTGTTCATTCCTGTACAACTCAGAAGTAATAATTGAAGACACTTTTGAGACAGAAGAATGGATGATTTTACATCACCTCCAAACAAGTTCAGTTCCACACACTGCAGTGGTAGATGAAAGCTACCTGCATATCTACTATGCACGCTAGAGGATCAAAATGCAAGCGCAGCACCCATTTCTAGCAATATTCCTCACAATCTAATTCAGTTCCTGCCTCAGGACTGGCCTTTGCCCATCTTAGGCCTCAGTCAGAGAGGAAAGCCCACACATGCT
Organism: Tyto alba; assembly: GCF_018691265.1. Lineage (NCBI taxonomy): Eukaryota > Metazoa > Chordata > Aves > Strigiformes > Tytonidae > Tyto > Tyto alba. The sequence goes on along the minus strand of NW_024881262.1, from coordinate 24,266,889 downwards.
GATGAAAGCAGCAGTTTTCCAGAGGAGTTCTAGCAGCAATGCTACTGCACTTAGCCCTCTGCACCATGCATGCTACACTAAATTGATGATGTACGCTGTGTCCCTGTAACAGCTCTGCATAGCACTGAATGCAACAACAGTATTTTGTCCTTTAGATTTTGCTTTTCCATTTTTCCAAGATAAGATTCCCAGTATGAATGAAGGGGACTCCTACATGCCTCCATTTGTGAATGGAGACCACACCAGGGCTTCTAACCCCATAGCTTTCTACATTTCAGGGGTGAAGATACCAAAGTGTTCCACATGCAGCTGAAAGTACCTATGGGCAAATAACTTGGTGACAATGACTTTTCCAGAAATATTTTAAATAAAGAAATGCCTCATGGCTCATAAGTCACCTTAAAGCAGCAGGCAGAAAGAACACTGAAGATTAATCTGTGAGATTAACTGTATTACTTAAGTGAATGACAAAGGTTATTCTAACTGAACATTTAATTACTTTGACCTTATATTAAAAAGCATCCCCTTTATTTTTGTTCCAGGGTTACATAATCAGTTTCTTTCCCATCTTTGATCACTTAACAACATGCATTTCTCTTACATAGAGTTGTGCTATTGTTCCCATCAGACTCCAGAACACAACTGTGCACTGTTATTGCACAAAAAGAAGAAACAGCAAATTTTGGCATTCTGCCATTGCCATTTCACTTGTTTTCATCCCAAGTGCAGACTGTTATTTGCTTGGCAAAGAATAAGATGTGCATGTCAGTGGGGAGGGCAAAAATACGAGCTCAAAGTCAAACAGGGTACATTCTGCTCACCATGCTGTGTTTTTATGGGCTTAAAGTCACCCATGATCAGCTGATCCAAGACTCACCATGGAAAAAAAAAAAATCACATAGGAAGCAAAGTAAAAACCCTTGAAGAAATCTCCCCTCCCCAATACAGGCAGATAGAGAAGAATTAGCAACATATCTTGGTCTTTATTTAGCATTGGAGACTGATATTTTAAGCACTTGGTTTGTCAAAAAACATGGGAGAAGGCAGAGCAAGAGAGTTATCAGGACATTTATAGCCCTCACCACACTTCTGTTACTTACTGCTTCCACCATAAAAAATTAGGATGAACATGTGACAAGCTATAGGATGAAAGAATAGGGCTAGCAAAGAGAAATGGCTTAAATCCATGGTAACTGGAAGGTCCTTAAAATGGCTGCTTAGTTGATGTGCTCAAAAAACACAGTGCAGGATAAGGGCCTGAAGCCAAAAGGAAGGAATACAGCTTGTCCCATCAAGTACGAATTTAAGGCTTCAAGCTTTTCCTCAGTGTTGGGCCATAGTAAAAGGTTGTAAGTATAAAAATGCTGCAGATGCATAATAAAACAATCAAGTATCATCAGTTTAATTTCCTCCCCTAGAATGACAACACAAGGGAAGATAGATAGCTTCAGAAAGGAGGCAGATCAGCTGCAACTCATTTCAGCAACAAAGAATCAGTAGCTAAAGACCAAAATAAAGAGATACATTTGTCAAAGTGAAGAGTCTCTGGAGAGGCAGTGTCAACATAGTCCAATGGTGGCTCAGAAGAGGTAAATTTCTGGACCAGTTTTATATTAGGAAGATCCTAAATGAACAAGAACTTCTACTGATGAATTAGAGAACTTTATACTAAATAACAAATTTAAAAGTGATTTTTTTTCCAGATTTTTTTAAGACCCTTGTTTAGGCCATATTGTAAAAGTTATCACTGTTAGCAGTCACTGCCAACTATTTCAACTGAAGAACATTAGTGTCATCTGCCCAGACACTGAACTGAAGTATTAAAACTAATGTCCAAGCCTGGAATAAATGAGATCTGCATTCAGTTTGTGGCACAGCAACAGACTTGTGGGCCTATTTCATAGAGGTAATAAAGGAGCAGATAAGGGAAAAAGAGTATTTTCAGCTATAATATAACAAATTAAAATAAATGTTTTAAGTTTAAATCTTTTAAATTGAGTCTATACAGTTCTTAATGGGAATTTTAGTTGTTACAGAAAACCAGCTCTTTTTCTGCTTCTGTCATCATAAGTCATCACTACATTCAGTATTCTGTGACTTCTTGTCTGTTTGTGAAATGGGATAGACAGATAACAGTTCTTATCACTCTGCTCTTCTCTCACCAGGCTTTGCAGCCCAAGCTCTATTCCTAGCCTTAGAAGTACAATGCCTAACACAAAGGGACTCTGAACTCATCTGAGATCATCAGTAACATCCACAAGACAAGTGACAGTATCATACCCCACACAAACAGCCTCTAAAAAGTCTGTAGCTGTACAAGAAATTCTAAAAGCAATCCTCCCTTGTTCCAAAAAATGAAGAGAATTGTTTAGTCACTTTAAGGGGACTATTGGTCCTAATGATTCATTTAAACAAAAAAAAAAAGTTTTATTATCTATAATTGATTCTCATAAGGAAGTGTGTTGGACACTGTACCCTGGGGAACTGTGTCCTCCTTTCCTATTGTAAGCAAAAAATATTGCATCAGCAGCCTGACAAACTTCTAGGGTTCAACTGCTCTCACTATCAGGATTGACCCATACCTGGAGAAATGCACTAGACAGAGCTCACCGCACATTTCATAGGAACAGCATCTGCGAGGACAGTCACTCAGATTTACACATCTCCTGTGTATAGCTAATATTAAGTGTAAAGGCCTTGAAACCTTTAGGGGTAGGGACAGGTTGAAGTTCATCCTGCTTCTGATTCCTGCCACAGACTGTTAGGCTGTCCACACCAGGGCCTCTGATGTCACTTATAAAATAGGAATAAAATTATCTCCTTTTACAAGACTCCTCCTTCACCTATTTTGTTTAGACCATACATTCTCTGTATTAGGGATCTGAATTATTGTGTAGTATCTAGTATGAGAAAGATGCTTAGCCCCGGTACTCCAATGCAAATGAAAAGGTGAAATACCATATTTCTTGAGACATCCAGCCCCTTTCAAAGGTTGCCTAAAGAGTTTCCAGAGACATCAAGCTATTTCTTTTCAAATTAATGTTTTATATTAGAATACAACAAAACAGATTAAAAGGGAAGAAAAAGATCCCGTTATCTAGAAAGGGAGCACTGAATTTTTATGAGGTTGTCTGAAAAAGCTGAGACAAACTTGAATTGCTTTTCCATATGACCTCCGTATAATATAGTGCTTTTTTCTTGCCCCCTTGATCAAAAGAGTGGTCTTTCCATATGTCCTAATTCCACTTACAGACATTTCCAAACAGGCCCCTTGTGATGCCCAGAACAGCAGTGCTGGTGGCTTTCACCTCCCTCTGTGTGTGCAGCTCTTGGGAACAGACTCAGAGTGATAGAGATCACAGGGAGCTTGCCATCTTGTATCCTGTGACTGTGGAGATCAAGATCGACAGCCTTTTTTTGGACTAATCTCAGTGTGGAAAAGACTTATGAAGTTGGGTTTAACAGGTGGAGAACTTTGTTCAAAAGAAGTTGCTCAAAACCATTATTCCCATGCCATCAGGAGCACTGGTTTTATTAGTATAAGAAAGTTTGCTGAGCTTCAGAATAGTCTAGCAGAACATGTAACTCTGGCTACTCCCAGCAAACATCACACCCGCATTTGACATCACCTGAAGCTATCTGCATTTAATGTGAAACATGTTTCATCAGCAGGTTGCCACTCTGATCTGCAGGCTTTGGATGGTTGTTTTGCTATATGTTCTTATGGCCTAAATGATTTGCATGCAAGCACATCAGAAATCAGCACATACACACAGCACACATGTTAAAACACCAGCAATATGCTGCTCTGGAGAAACACCTTCCCTGCACAAATGACTAAGGAATGCAATGTGTCTTGAGGCTTGGTCTCATTCTGCAGGACTTAACTATTCACTTGCAGAGAAGTAGTATAAAGGTGTAGAGTAGGATTTTCACCTCCCTCTCCACCCTAACTTTTGCCTGGCTGCTATTGTTTAATTTTGATCTGCCAGTATTCCAGCACTCACCAGCATGACTCAATACCTCCTAAACAAGATGTGCAGCAGTTGCCTAAAATCTCATTGCTTTTGGTTAAGAGTCTGCTGAACCGGTAAAATGAAAGTATCCTAAAAAGGGAAAATATTTAAGACCCAGATTAAAAGATAAATGCTAGCAAACTTTGTATTTATGTCAGCATAGCCTATATTTAAAATGGAATTTTAAATTTAGATGCAAAAGTAACACAATTGTTTAAATGGGATCATTTCTCCTTGTCCTAAAACCTAGGTGTGTTTCCTCTCTCAAGAACAGTTCCAGATCATACCTTCCATAGTCTGCTTTCAGATAAAAACAGAATGCAGAATAAGTAGATAAAGGATTTTTTTAGTATCTCAAATGATACAAGGATTTTTTATTTTAAAATTTGATTTGTCTTTTTTTTTAGATTCAGGTTCTTGACATGGAACTTGTGTCCAAGAATAACATCTCCTTAACATCTGGTCCATTAGCCTGCACATTCAACAGGTGATGAATTAAAGGGATTCTGACTTTCACTTAACTAGAGATGATTGTGGAAAACTGGGGAAGGTGACCACAGAACTTCTCAATATGCAGTTAAATCCAAATACAAGATGTTTTGCAAGACTCACTGGCCCTAGAAGAAATTTAATTTAGTGGGCAATAAGGTCTCATAGAAACACAGAAGTTGAGCTCTTAACATTCAAAACTGTTGTGAGTGAAGGTGTTTCAAGATCTTTTGCATTTTATATGCCAGGTTCCCTTCTACTTCAGAACCCAAAATGCAGATTACCTTCCCTGACCTGTAAGCTCAGCAACTCTTGTCCTCAGGAGTAAAATTGAACTCTGAGCAAATAAAGGCAGGGTCAGTATCTGCATTATTCTGCTTCTAGTAATCAAAGTGGTATGATTCCCATTGATTATTTTGGAGAGGGGAGGGGGGGAGAGAGCAGACTTAAGCCAAAAAAAAATGTTCCAAGGATCTGCAAGAGGCCAGATTGATCTACATCAGGGTTCTAGGCTTGACTTCCCTGCCAGAACAGAGGCAGTTTCTAACTGAAAGCGACCAGAACTCCACCCACATCATCAGCACAGATTAGCCTGTACCCAAAAACGTGCTGTAGGAAGCAGTTTGAACAGATTGAAAGTCACCATCACAGAAACATATCCTTCTTCATCACCTGAAGAACCTCTATGAGAAAAAGTGCAAAACCTTCAGTATTTTAAATTATTTACAATTCAGACAGTTTTAAACACCTATTCTCATGAGTCAGCTCTGTCAATTGATCTCACATTCAAGGTGTTTTGAAGAAATGCCACACACAACAGTGAGAAGTTGTGCTGAAATCTGTAGTTCTAATGACACAGCACTTATCATTGGATTTTCATTTTAGTGGTTCCTCCAATTGACTTATTATGGTAGAGAAAGAACAAAGGCAGCATGTAATTATACCACATATGTATTTTGTACAGATGTGCACAATCCAGATCAGTTCACATTGTGATGCCCTGCTGCACTCATATTCTGAGAACCTCCAAGTGTTATGATGTGTGATGCACGTCTCAGGTCTCCCTTGGTTGTACCACATCACTGAGAACACAGGGAATTGGGATGGCTCTAGGATTTAGTGTCTGACTATGTCCCTTATGCCTGCTGCTGAGCAAGAACTCATAAAACTACAAAGACAGGTTGAGCTTTCTGTAGCTTGACTAGACTGATATGGCTGGCAGTAGAAATGCAGAAGTGCTTGGTCCAAACACCTGGGTGCAGCTCATCCAAGAATCTGCTAAACAGCCTGCATGGTTAGCCGCCTCTGAGCTCTCATCATCACAGCCAGTCTGAACAAGCTGGTTTTTAGAACTAGTTTGGGAGCACATACTTGTGATGTAGCCACAACAGTAGGAGGGTTGTACTCAATGACTGAGGACTTCCCATCTCAAAAAGCAGCAAGGACATGGCTCAGTAAGTAAGAGTTTCAGGATCCTGGTTTATGCAGTCGTGCCAGGGTAAAATATGGATCCAGAGCCATTTTTGTACTGTCTTCAGGAGCTTGATGTGAAGAACCTGAACTTCAAAAGCCACTCACTAACCTCTGGTGAAACACCTTCTGGCTTTGATGGAAGAAGCTGGACTACTTTGAGGGTACATCTACAATCTTCATGCATCCCAAGTATCACCTGTAGCCATATGAATGGGCAAGAACTGTTACTGATCATTCAAAACATTTATTTTGCTACCTGTTGAAGTTTAAATGCATTGCAATGGAACATTTTCCCGACAGCCCTAATACTACCCATTTTCTTACCAAATAGCATTTTCCTTACCCAATACTTCAGCTACAGGATTACATGGCCTGCAACCCAGATGGGATGCTGCTAGCCTCAGTGAAAGATACCATTAATTAGCTGCTGACAGCACAAACCAGCTTTAAATTGTACAATTTGGAGGGGTGCACAGGAGACAACAAATTAATCTTATCTTCAGTGGACAAGATACAAAGGTAACAGATGCTGGTATGCTATGACCTCAGTCTCATCACTGTTCCTGTAGGACTAATGTAAATAAAATTTAACAACCAAATAAAAAAAGCTAGAGAGGGATTCATCTGTAACAGCTACCAGCTATGCTCTAGCAGTTCAGCAGATGCTGAAAGCAAGGGTTAGCTCCTCAGCCTGAGAACAGCAGAGCTGTACTGACTGCCAGATGAAGATCTCCAAGCACCCGAATCCTCCCTACAACATGCACACGACCCAGATGAAAACCAGCACAGCTTTGGCAACTTGTGAGGACAGGGCATTTCATTCCATCTCTTCCAAAGTTGATGGACACCACCTACTCAGAAGGAATGAGACGATGGAGTACCTTAAGGACATTAAACAGGCCCTTAACACCTAGAAAGCATACAGTTCTGTGATACACACACAGCCTCAAGTGCCACTTTCATCATTGACAAGAAAAGCCCACAGGAAAGCATCATATGCCTTCCTGTAACAAGTCAGTCTGGAGATCCAGATACAAACGCCACCTAATCCCTACATTTCTGAAGTTCACAAAGCAAAAACCAGAATTAAAACCAAGCAAGCAACACAAATGACTGCTCAGACTGCAACTGCAGCAATGAACAGCTAATACAGAAACTAGACACCGAATAATGTACCTGCATATGCTCTGTGCACACAGGAATCATGACATAAATCCATGGAACAACTAATGGAAAAACACTTGGGACTAACATGACCCCAAGAATAGCTGAGAGAATTGGCTGAAGAATGAGAGAAGAGGCTAACAACCATCAGAGATCTCAGATCAGGGGAGGAAGACATGGGAGGCAGTAAAATGCCATTCAGTTAGCAAGAAGGATTTTTTCCTGCTTGTCTGCCAATTCTGGCTAATTTATGACTTCCAAGAAACAAGGCTCACCTCTGAATGTAAAGCACACCACTGAGCTGAGGCCTTCAAATATGTCTTTTAAAAGTAGCCATGATCAGATCTGTAATAATGAGTAGAAAAACAATGTACTCCAATTTGCTCTTTGTCATGTACTCACAAATTCTTTCATGTGACTGATCAGACAGAATAAACACACTCCTGGCACTGGATGTCACAGCTGATGAGTCTTAGGCAGATTATCAGACACCAGTTGTGCCAACTGATATCAGGATGAGCTGATGGCTTCTCAACAGGCTTTTCTTTATTCACATTTGGCTTTTGTGACACATGACTTTTACTGGGAAAGGAAGGAGCTAAAGGGTTCTTCGCACCACAAAAACCCTCAGCAAGAGGAAGAATAACTCTTTTCTGATGCTGAATCTATTATTCTACTCTTCAGCTTTCTTGCTGACATACAAACATAAGAAGTTACATGAAGGATGAGATCATGTCAGTAATGTCAATCTGAATATTACCATATGGGTTAATAGTTTTGCTGGCTCCCACACTGGAAGTGGTTTAAATTTTCTGGAAGTTCAGTGGTCTCATTTAAGAAAACAAAACTCTTCTAAAACTTTAGACATTAATCTTGGGTGCAATTCCAGTACTACCAATGAAGCCACAAGATGGAAAAAATTGGCAATTTCTTTGCATCTCAGACAAGACTAAGGTTACATGGGCCACAGACAGAAAATGTGTCTGTTTCTTCAGACTCAAATATGAAACTATACATTTGACAAAGAACAAAACCATATAATCCAGTTCAAGCTAAATTCAAATGCCACAATTTAACTTATATTTGCCAACATGTACGTTTCACATGGATCAAGGATACAATAATGTTTATATTCTATCAATAAAGCTTTCAGAATCTCTTTCTTGCCCCAGGTCATGGTCAAACTCAGTTTGCCACATATGTAATCCAAAAGGTAAGGCATTCTGTGTGTGTGTATGTGTGTGTGTATGTATACACACAAATACACAGGTTTTTTTATATCTAAAAACTGACATCTGGAATCTGCATGTATGTACACATAAAGGGCAAATAGCTTACAGAAGTGAAATATATGGGTAGTAATAACAAAGACTGAACAGAATGCTTCTTGATCTGGAAGTCAAATTTAGACCTCTAGAAACTAGAGGGATCAAGCCTGGATTTGCAAGGGTATTTCAAGGACCTAAATATACAGGTAAACATTGAATAGATTTTACAAAAGCCACCTGATTGAGCCAAGGTTTGCCTCAGTGAAAAACAGCCTCTTGTTGAATTGTGCAAATCTCTGGTAGGAATTTACCCACACTTAGTTGCTCCAATAACCTTTTGAATCTGTTTCCTTATCTTCCCCCATTACATCTGTTGGCTCAAAATCAGCAGCTGACTAATGGGACATGGGTTAGATACTGCATGGGGACAATACCTCATTGTGGTAGAGGTTGTTGCATAGTGAGTTCACAGTAATTCGCGGTTCAAAATGTCTCTTATGATCAATGCAAATCAGAATAAAACACCACTCAAAATATAAATAGGGAGAACAATTTGTTGATGGATAAGAAGAGTGATTATTTGAAGAGAAACCAAATCCTTAGTGCAGACTGAATAAGCACATAATGAACAAATGGTTAGAAATATCCTCAGCAGAAAGACAGTGGAACAGGTAACCATTTAATCACAGAAAAAGGTAAGAAATACAATTGGCAAAGCTAACATTGTGGCATGTGGCTTCTTCACACATTAATACCACGGACTGGAAAAGCACCTGTACACATGCTGCCTGCTCAATTGTCTTCATATAACTGATACCAAATTTAATCATTGGTCCATATCCATTTGCTATGATAACAATTTTCCCCCAAAACCTGTTTTAATTAAATTTCCCTGTAACATCCTGACACAGCAGAGATGACTCAGGCTTCTATGCTGTTCATCTACTCTACAAACAGCTTCAAGTTTTCATCATCCACTCAGTTTTTAGGTTGAGGTATCATCAAAATGGCAGACTTGACATTGGATTACCATCTGCAGTCACCTAGTTCCTCTAAGAATCAAGATTCATCCTAAGGTAAGCAGGTGAGAAAATCAGAATCCAGCTTTACCTTAAAAATTAAATTTTCAGATCTCAGTGTCAATGACTAAATAAGACAGAGCCCTGTTAAGGACAGGTTACTGATAAATAGAAAGCTAAACAATCATGCATTCTGAGCATCTGTGTTGTTTTTTTTGGGTTCTCTACTTTGCATATGCTTCATTACTAAAAAAAGGAAAGAGATCTTAAAAAAAAAGGAAAAACCCCAAATAAATACCTTTGCAGATGAAGTAACAGGTATAAGCTATAGAGAAAATCACTATAATAAACCAACAGCTTTGTGCTCATTACAGGCATTTCATCAGATGCTTAGACAGGAACAAAAATACGCAACTCTGTAGGTGGGCAATCAGGTAATCAACTCTCTGGACCTTTACTGAAGCTCAGGCACTGCCCTTCTGTCTACTACTAACAAAAAATTGCAAGAGAAATATTTAGTTACTATTAACTGGGAAAGGGGCACTGACAGTTTCCCCCCCAATTTAGTCTCACTGTAACAACAGTCATTAACTGGGATGCACTGGAAAGTTCACAGAAAACCCGATAGGGCTCCAATTCTCTTCCCAAATTAAATTTGAACTTGTCTTGTGATGACTCTTTGGCCACCTTTGGGAAATAAGGCAGTGATCTCAGTCCAGCTCTTAATAAGAAGGTGTCTATGCCACCAACACCTTTACAACCGATGTTTGCAGGCATTATGTTTGCAGTCTCGATAATCAGGTCAGGAATTGACACCAAAGCTGACCCTTCCAGCTCTGAGATGAAGCGAGATCAACTACAACCTGTATAGAGCTACAACATCAAATTATATAAATTAGTACTAAAGGTACTGGAAAGAAATACCTAATTTAGCAGTTTAACTTAACCTTTAGTACTCATCAAGCAAGACAGAACAACAATGTAGGAAATCAAATGCAAGACAGGTAACTGGGGGATGCCTTTCAGAGTCCAAGGCCTCATACTGTCATGGAGCCTGGATCAGCCCAGGCAGAATCAGGTAAAGCCCAACAAAAAGCAGTGCAGGAGCCATGGATTTCACAGAACAAGTTCTAGGGTTTGACATAACATGTAAGCAAACCCATGCGAACAGCCAATGATAATTTGATTTAGTTGATTAATGAAAAAATAAGAAAGGTCAGAAAGCAATAGAGAAGATTAACAGTGAGTGAATCTGTAACACACCTACTTCCTGAAACAATTTGGCTACTCATTACTAAGGAATACTGTGAGGAACTCTTATATGTGACTTTGAACTAAATGAGAGGAAGCAACTCCCATCAAGGGGGGAATAAGGATGATGAACAGTTTGGAGGGTGATACACATCATTCTCATTTGTGCTGTTTCCACTGATCTAAAGGAAGAGAACAATAAAAATAAAAAAAAAAAAAAAAACAAACAAACTCCTCTGAGTTTAACTAGGATTTTATCATCTGGTAACTTTCATATTTGAAGGAAATGCATCTGTTAAACTCAGAAATTAAACAGAAGGAAAACATTATGGGGAACTCGATTTTACTTATAAGTTTTGCTCAATAAACAGGACTGCCCAATGGGTTGCATTGAATGGGCTGGTACAACATTTATTTCCCAGCAACTCCTGTGATGTTATATAGGGAACAATAGTGTTTCATCAGCAGAATTTGCTGCTTTTTGGAGCACAGAAAGCCTAGCAATAGCCCAAAAACAGAACATACTCATTAAACAGTAGCTCAGCTTGCAGCAGATTGCTTGTCTCAGATTCTCCCACATCCTGATAAAATTTATTCACTCTACATAAATTGCAGCAAGGAAAGAGACTGATATACTAGAATGCTTTCTCCAAACACTTACAGGCTAATTCTGAAGAAAAATCCAGAGCCATATAGGTCCATACCTAGTTTTTCAGGCCTAAGAAGCATCCAATTAAATTAGAATGTCCTCTTTAAAAACAAAATACATTTCTAGTCACAAGTCCCCTCCCAAGTTTTACCAGAGAAACTTCTGGGAAAGCATTTTCCTAACTGTGTGGAAGATCAACACTGGGATTGCCTAGTGCAAGCCTAGAGTAACACCAGGGCTCATCATTCCAAGAGGCTTATCCAAAGCCATCACCACCAGATCACCACGAGGACAAAGGAGAGATCTGGCAGCAGGGCACTGGACAAGCCATAAAGAATTACAACATGACTGACAAGATAAGAACTTGGGACCTCCAACCTACCCATTGCTAGAGCTGGTAGGCCTTGGAGGGTTTGGTTTTGTTATGGTCTCACTTCTTGGCACGTGCACAAGTCATCTCATTTCTACTCCCACTTCAAGAAGGGCTCAAGCCCAGCTGTTAAGGTATACCTACAAGTCCAGTTTCCCAGTAGCATCCAGGATGGTTTAAAGCAAAGGTATCACACAAAGTCAGTGGTGTTCTCTGTGGAAGCCTCAAAATACTTCAGGTTCCTTCAAAAAACACCTCACAGTAATTTTCAATTTGTTCTGAAGTATAATTGAACTTACACAAAGTTTATGAAAAACAGGGCTCCACCACCACCCCCCTTTTAAGTGTTTTACTGGTTATAATTTACATAAAAATGAATGCCTAAGCCTGGTCTTTTAACAGGTATCAGACTCCCCACACATTCAAGTAGATACTGTCATCATCAGATAAATGCATAACACTGTTGGTAAATAACATTGTTTTGAAAGATAGAGAGCAAATTGCTCACTTCTGAAGACCTGCTTTTTCCTCTCCAGAACAAAAGGGAAACTCCTCCAGTATTTTCATCTCAGAACTGGACAGTAAAAGCCACACTATATATAAAAAAAAAAAAAAAAAAAAAAAAAGGAGCATGTTTGAGCTGCATTTTGAAAACTTCTCTCAAATATTAAGAGCTTGTTGCTGTATCAATAAAATCAGGAGAGCTGAAACAGATCTGGCTTAGAGAGACCACTTGACCCAATGGGATCCTGATTTAGGATGCTACTATACTGTGAGAAAGCTAAGTCTGCAAATCAGATCTTTAAGCTAAGAAGCTACAAAACAACCATTTATCATTTCAGGAAATAAGAGATTTTCCTCTGCCGTTTGAATCTGAAGATCCTTGGATTCTCTTGATGGTAGATCAGATCTCTAACATATGAGTATCAACAGCATTCTCAGTGCTAGAGGAGTAATATAAGGGTTGGATAATTGCCAGTAAGTGTGTGGCATGAAGGGCAACAAATTAGGGAAGCATCTCCATCAGAATGAAGACAAAAGTTTGACACAAAAGCACTAGTAAAGGGCTAAGGAGAATGAGTCAAAAGTGGGAATCAGTTGCAGTGTCTTCAGCCTTTCTTGATAAACCTATTTTTATTTGTAAAACACTCAGCTTCTGGAGCAGCTAGGTGTTTATCTGCTATTCTAACAACTTAGTAGCATCATCTAACAATAAACCTTCACATCTATTCCAGATTGCTGCTGTTTGTTGAAGATCTCGGTGTAATGCAGAAACAGTTATTGAATTCAAACCACGCAAAGAGCAAGTCTATTTACTTACTCTATGGAAACTATTTTCTTCAGTGTATTTATGCCCTAGTGCATGGTTACAGGTGTCTCTGAAGAGACAAATCCCTTGGCTTTTGATGATTTTTAGCTAAAGGGAGTCCAGGAGTTACATCACAATCTTGCTTTCAAGCTATGGACTCCAGCAGCTCTCCAGGAGACCACAACCACTGAGGTTCAGACTGATATAGGCACCATATAAGCTTCTATGTCTAACATTTGAAGATTGAAGCTGAGTGGATGTATAAAAACAATCAAAAGTCTCCTTCACTTGATATATTATTCGGGCAAGTGCATTTGTTAACCACCTAGCAGCAGCAGGTTCTCAGGTGCTAAGAGTACAGGTGCTGGAGCAGAACACATACCTGTATGCAGACAGAAACTGGGAAGAGAGGAAGGTATTCTCTGAACTGGAATATGACTGGGTCATTTTGAAGGTTGGTTGTGCTGTAAGCCTTTTTGGTGTCCTGACAATATCGATAAAGCAACAAAAACTGATGTGTTTCTAAAATTATATTTTCTTATTCCTGTAGGGATGCCAATGTATCTACCTGCAAAAGGTAATAGCTTCATTATGGAACACATTCCTGATTGTTTCCTATGATCTATGGGAGTTTTAAACTATTAACATCCTAAAGGTTAATAACATCGGGTTGCTGTCCTATGAAGTGCACAATAATTCGATATAAAGATAAGCTCCTCACCTGGTGAGGAATCTCTTCTGCATTTATATGTATTTAGCTTTCACTCAATGCCAGATCCTTTGGAATTTGTAAGATATTCTATGTCTGGTAATTTATAAGTTATCTCCCCTCACTTTACCACTCATTTTCAGAAGCAGGTTTTATATTTTTTGCAGAGTCCCTTCTACTTCAATTTGCCTTAAGGCAAATGTAACCATGCCGTAACCATGTGTTTGCTTACTGGAGCTACAGTAAATCTTTTTTTAAGGATTGAAAATATCCTTGGCAATCTTGTCCTGCCTTCTTAAGAAAAACAGTGTCCTGACAGGTTTCTAAAACAAGTGCAGCTGAACTAACGCTGGGTGGGAATTTTCCTTAGGGGAGTCTGGCTTAACTTTTTAGAATTTATGCTGGATGCCTCAGAAAATGCCTCCAGTTTCTAGGAGTAAGAAAGAAAAAGCAAAGAAGCAAGAATGCAAGCCTACAGAGAGGACACAGAAGATGAGAGTTGACTAAAACCATTTTACCCTACTTACTGTATAAATAACTGGCAATAAATACTTCAAAAAATTTAGCCCACACACAGTACTAATTAGAATATAAGACTTGAGTGCAAAAATGTTTACTTTAGCCGTTGTCTTATTTCTGGAAACCTTGTGTAGCTAAAGTCTGATATCTTCCCCCTTTCATTCAACTGGGTGACAGTGAATATATGATAAAACAGAAGGATAAAACATTTATAGATAATAGATACCAGATCCAAACTTTCTTATTTGTTTAGATTATTTTTCCATAGTTAACTCTTGTCACTAATTCTTTACATGTGGCTTTACAAACAGGAGTGGGGAGTATCCTCAGTGCTCACCTAATGCTGTATTGCATGTTACACACAGTCAAAGCTGTAAAGAACTAGACACTGAAGTCTCACTGACCACTATTAAGGAATTCTCTGGCAGTAGAAAAAGATGAAACATTCAGAGATACTAAGTATCAGAGGTAAAAAAGCATGTGCTATATAGCTTTTCCCCCCTCAAAAACATGCTCAGTGAGAAGCTTCATAAAAGGACTTTAACTTCTGTCCAGTGTAAACTGGACAAATTGTCACTGATTTTGAAACAATTCACAGCCTGTAACCTGTCTTGGTCACAGTTGGGTGATGTGACTTTCTTTATCAGGATTGTTTTATTGCCCTTGAAAGTATATTTTGGAAGCTACAGATGAGATTTATTGCAACTGATAAAGAAGTGGTGGTCCAGCACCTGAATCACTGCTTACAGTGTATCAGGGAAGAGCTCACAGAACAGAAGTTAGGTTGCTACTGAAGTTAAAAAAAAAATAAAATTCAGCTCCATATCATTCACTGAATTTATTCTTATTTCTAGCTAAACCCCAGAGGGAACTTCCCTCAAGAGGTTACTCTTTTTAAATGTTCCTAGGAGATGAGCCCTCGAAATCTGGCTCCAGCATTGCTACCTCAGTAAGAAAGAGCATCTAACAATGCAGACCCTTGTTGTTATGCTTTGATGTCCTCTCTCAATTTCAGAGAGCTTATTTGCAAAACAAGGTTATTTTGCTTTCTTCCTCCCACCTTTTGTATAAGCTACCTAAATTATGTTCTTTATTGAGCAGACCTTCTGTTACAGTCCTAATTACATCACATCAGACTCTACTCAGGATCAGCCTTGATATATAAACTACCATGCAGAGAACTGCCACTATGAAAACCTGAATCTTTTTGTTTCTTGACCCGAGTGCTCAAGAACTGTCATTTTACTGTCATATTCACAAGATCTTTTTTGCATTTAATTCACTGCATAACTACAGCTTTCTGTACAACCAGAATCCTAAAGGACTGAAATAACTTCTCAGCCAACAGTCTATATATAACACTGTAAGGTAATGGGATTTTAAATCTTTATTACTGTACATGAGCAAGTAGCAGAATTTTTCTCCATGATGAGATGCAGTATTTTGTGCCAGGTTAAGCTAGGTGTCCATGAATAATTCCCAGGGTTACTATATTAAAAAGCAGCAACTGGTAAGAAAGCTCATGTTTTAGGGAACATCATTTGCCAACCATTTTAGAAGCACTATAAACATGAACTGTCTTCACCTTCATTTTAAAGGATAACACAACACAGTATTTAGCTATCTCAGATTTACATGATTCAGAGGTCAGAGTAGATCTAGGTATTTCAGTACCCCAGAAAGTGATTTTGAGGCCACTATTGCTCTTCATTGTGTAAAGAACAGGCTGGGTTAAGTTGCAGAATTAGTTGTCCTTTGATTTTACCAGTGCCACTCCATCATGACTGTGCCCTACTACAAAGGAGCAATCTATAAAGCACCTCATCTTTATGCTTTTCACATGCATTGTACCAAAACACCTACCCAAGCAGTTTCCAAAGGATGAGCACCTGTGGGAGACACAAGGTTTGTGCTGTTCAGCATCTGACCATCCAAGACTGGACACTTCAGGGACTACTGCCAAAACCACACTTAGTACACTATATATAGAGGGGAAATGGATCAAATTTGAAAATTAGTCACTCACTAACTCAACCTGAATATAGCTTCTAGGAATAATCTGCACTTGATTGATTTCCATACTGTACATTACTACTTTACAGAAACATTTCCATCTCAAGGGTTTCACCCTCCCCTGCGTGGGCTGGGCTTTTGTTCAGTG
The DNA here is from genome assembly GCF_018691265.1 of Tyto alba. Taxonomy (NCBI): domain Eukaryota; kingdom Metazoa; phylum Chordata; class Aves; order Strigiformes; family Tytonidae; genus Tyto; species Tyto alba. Next base: position 24,250,492 of record NW_024881262.1, on the reverse strand, counting down.
TAAAATCCACCCCAGTGGGAAGCACATCGTTTTGTTTCAGCTGCACCTGAAGGCATCAGTTCCCCTCTAAGGGCACATCACACCCAAACCATCAAGCATTGCTTTTTCTAATATGCATTATAAAACTTCATCTTCTTAACCAAGCTAGTGAAAGCACTGTAGAGTTTTATGGCTATAAAACCTAAACTCAGATGATAGTGTCTACATGCTGTGAACCACAGCAGGCAGCTAACTTGGCATATGCGGTCAGCAAGTTCTCCTTCAAGTAACCAATGCTGCCTTTATTCCTACCTTGCCCTTCCCTCAGCTAGAAGGTGAAATTTCTCCCTGCAGTGTAGGACATTAACCCTGTCATTACAAAGTTGACACTAAAAGATGAGTTATGCACTACTTCACTGAGAAGGCACCTTTAAAAAAAGATGTTACACATCTGATTTTTAGTGTGCACCAAGAGCAGCCCAGATTTCCAGCACAAACATGGCAGTTTTCCTTTCATTTAGAAATTGTAGGATCTGTGGATAAATGTTCTTGTACTTGGTGAAGAATTACGATTTAAATGGGCTTCTTCTGAACATTTATATGAGATAGCCATTTTACACCTGACAGTGCAATTAGAGTCAGAGAAAAAGTTTCAAAAAACATCTAGTGCTTCAGTATTGTACAACATTCCATTTATTAATATTTTAAGAGGAAAATTAGATCAGTACAGTGAAAATACTGTATTTCAGAGATACTGGGATAGCCCAAATCACTATTCCAACCATGCTAAGTAATGTGTTTCAAGAAGCTACTAGGTGCTACAACACAAAACCAGAAGTACACTGGATACTGGTACGCAACTGGCATACATGCATCCATACAACACATCCATATTCTGCCACATACTGTGTCCTGAGATGCACTGTAAAGAACCACAGGTTAAATACTTCCTTCATGTACACTGGCATGATTGTGCTGACTTCAGTGGGACTGGACTGGCACAGCAGAAGGAATGTGTTCTTCCCTGTGGCCTTTTCCTCAGAAACACGGCAATCAAGCTTCCTGTCAGAGTAGTTAACTGCAAAAAACCCACAGACCTTGGGTTTATCTGGAGCCATCAATACATATTTGTGGAGAAACCCTGAAAAATGTTCAGGTTTCTCAGCCCTACATGCTTCACGTAATTTAACAATTGGAAAGAACGCATTGCTAAGTGAGCATTGTATAAACATTATTTTCTGCAGTCGTCTGCATCTTTTTTCTGCTGTAACCACACATATTTAAGTATGACTCATGCCCATGACAGGAGCCTGGAATTCCCATGTCCCAAGCTATAAGCCAAGACAGCAAGTTATCCAGTTTCCACAGCCTCCTCCTGTTTTCAATCCAGCATTTCCTCTCACCCAAACCTCCCTTCTATATATTATTTTACATTCCAAAACTTTTAGAGATAGCCTTGTACTCCTCTCCTGCTTTTTATACACAGAGATGGAATTGTGGCTACTCAACTTGTACAGATTAATGACCATATTTCAAGACAACCCAAAACTACAAAGTCACCTCAGCTTGTTTGGGAAGCACCATAGTTCAGAGGAATTATTTACACACATATATAAAAAAACCCCACAGTAGATCTGCTAATCTCTTGATTGCTACTATTCCCAGCTATCAAGTCTGTAGTAAGCTCTGTGTTAGCTCATTCGTTGTTCAAGGAATTCTGCAAGGCAGAGAACATGATGTATCAAGTATTAGCAATGTACAAGTATCCTCTAAAATCTCTGCACGTGCCTCACAGATATCACACATTTCTTTTGTTTCAACGAGCTGATATTCAACCAGTTACAAACAGCATTGGTTGATTCTGAACTTCAACTAGGAATGCAATTAGCATGATTGGCTGTTAATCTACATATAACAGGGACCCAGGACACATTCTCAGCAGGCATGCAACCATGCAACTCCTTTGACCTCAGAGGATCTGTGCCAGCTTGCACTAGGGCTAAATTCAACCTGTAGTGCCTGGTGCTTTTGTTACACCACTCACTGCTCTTCCCTGATGGTGAAAAAGCAAGCTGGAGATGAATTACAGATGCAGACAAAAATCTTCCAAGCCACATTCAATTTGGTTTCTTTATCATCACTTAGTCCAGATACCACGAAACATTCAACTGCACAAAGAACCAGACTCAGATGTCATATATTAATGTTATCTATTATTTTGTGCCTTTGGGAAGGGAGAGGGGAGCTTTCCCTCTCCCAAGCTGCATATTTTTAGCATCTGCTATTTTAATGCAATTTTTAAAAGTTTCTGAGCTCTGGAGCAAAGAGCTTATTGGATGGCAGAGTCCCACAGAGCCTAAATTAGGTGTTTCAAGGTCACAGGAATCTCTTATTTCAGCCTTTTTTTTCTTGAGAGGCACACAATACCTGGGGAGAAAGTTCTGCTCATTTGCATCTAGCAACACACAGTGTATAAGAATGAGGATTTATTTAAAGCTACATTTTAAAGAGAGATGACTGTTTAAAGATGTTGAACACCAGACTGAGTGTGCTTTTCATCCCTTTCCTGGCAGTGTGGAGAGAAATCACTGCCAAATGAACCAAAAGGCTTCCACTAGGAACACTCTGCCCTACACGCAGGGCTAGCGATGAAATCTGTGTCCTAAGGCACACTGCACAAAGGGGCAGTGAGAGAGAAGGAAAACCCTTATCTCGAGCATACACACACTGTTTGGGGCTTTTGAATCGAGGAAAGTCTTTATCAGAGCCGTCTCTGCACGAATGCACAACGGATTGCCGAGACACTGGTACACACACCCCGCTGGCGCTGGGCTCACCTTCGAGCCAAGCACACCTTTCCGTGCATGGGAGTTTCCCATTGAACTGCCCCTAGAGCCAATGACACAGAATTGGGGAGATTCAGCTAAAATAGCCCCACCTCGTGACTCCCGTTAGTATTACACTGGACTTATTCGAATAAGTGTTTTGTTTCTATTTTAGTTCTTTCAAACTAAGCAATAACTTAAGACTTTAAGAGGTTTCCCTTACACTTTTCACCATAGAGCAAATACATTTTTAGCATACAGCTAGCAGATTAACAAGAGATCTGTTAACAGGAGACCACCACAGAAGCGATTCCCACAAAGTCGCAGAGTCCCTGCAGAGCTCAGGCCCGTTGCTTGCAGCCAGAGCTGCCCTCCACATGCCTTTCCCTATCTGTGTTTGGAGAACGTGCTCCCCAGCCACTGTGGGTGAATATCTTCCAGGGAAAGTACTGGCTCCCTGCAGACAAGATCAGGTCTCGAGAAATTCCTAGTACACAGCTCGCTACAAAACAGGGCGGGGAAACAGTCAGACAACTCAAATGCAGAGAAACAGTGGCTTATCATAAGAGGCTCACCAAGGCAGTGCCCACCATACCACAACCCTTTCCAAACCAGTATGCTCCACTCCGTTCAGGACCAGAGACCTCACAGTGTGGCAATGCCCCTTTAGAACAGAGGGCTATCCGAGATGCTTGACCGTGTTCACCTTTTGTCCTAGAAACATGGACTTAATCATGGAAAACTGACACAACTGAAGTCAGCAGTTCTGATCTCACAGATTGTTTGTACACTTAATATAGAAAGGCTGTCTCTGATTTTGTTAGTTCCCACTGACAATCAGTGCAAAATGACGAGGTATTGATGCTATCCAAATTCTTTCCTCATTACATCAAACTTAAGGAAACATGCTGTGGCAATTTGCACTTGTGTAATAATGAGTGTCAATTGCTACAAAGGAAGCACAGACAATCTGAGAACTAAGGGATGTGAGGATTAGAGTGATTCTCTCAGGCACCCACTTTTATCTTAACTAGGAGGAGTCTTGCTATTAAATTCCACAAGCAAGCACAACTCTGAAAAACTCAGTTGGTAGCAGTGCCTAATCTCCCACGTGTTTTCTAGTGCAAGGAAGCATTAAAAGGATCTGGTTTCCCTTAGGAAAGCCACAGGACTGTTGTGTCCCTTTTCAAATACTGACAGTGACCCCCCACATAGAGCATCAAGGAAAGCTTGAGTCACAGATTCCCCAGTCTCCATCCTCAATTCATCTCAGAGCTCTTCCCAAGTTTCCCCACACACTCTTTTTGCATGCCTCAAACTTCCCCTCTAATTTTCTTTTCATAAGAAACACCCCATTGACTAACTCAGAAACACTTCAACCCCCCCCAAGCTCCCTTCACCCCAAGGTTGCTCCAGCGAAAACCCAACACATCTGTGATGGGCCAGATGCTGTACAAACAGCATCACTCCTTTGGGCTAGATTTTGCTTTTACCCTCTATCACAAGAGGATAAGAGAGCAGTGCTCGTTCTGTCTGTGCTGCACCTCACCCAGCAGCACAAGGCTCAGGATGGGCAGAAACCCCACATACCTCCCCAGAAGCTGAGAGCCATCTGCAGCCTGCAGTGTGTCCTCACCTGCTTGCTAACAGCCTCCAAAGGAGCTCATTTAATGCTTGCTTGGTTGAGTATAAATTGTTTAGTCTTTGCAGTGTAGACATGCCTAATCCACAACAGCATGAGATTAGATCAAACACTTGTTATTGTTTTTCTACAGGAAGTAGACTGTTTTCAAAGTGGGGGGGAAGGTTGGAAACCTGTGTCATTTCTAAATAGATTGCAGTTATTGATCTAAATTAAGAAAGTTTCCTTATTTTTTCCCCTGCCACCTAATTTCTGTTTTGTTGCTTATTTTATTCTCTTGTTATGATTTGTCTTGAGACCAAAAGCTCTTTATGCAGAGATCATTGCTTTCAATACATTTATACAGCACCAAGCACAAGAGAACACTAAACAGATGAGCCTTTAGCACTATCAAAATAAAAGTGCATAATTATATGCTGTATCTCTAACCTACAGGGAGCACATCTGGTATAGCACAGAGTCCTGGGGCAGGACTCCTCTTTCATTCTGCTGCACACCAAGGCAGTGCCGTAAACCACAGCCTAAAGTTACACTTTTAGGTTTCGGAATTATGTAGTTAAAAACTGTGCATCTGCTGACTTTAAGGCATGGTCAGGTTGGCTCCAACTTAACCAAATGCTGTAGCCACAGAATGCTGAACAGTAACTGGAGCATATACTGGTCAAGACCAGATACAGGCAGTAAAGTGGCTACTCACACACTTTTTGGGTCCTTGAAGTCTATTTCAGCTGGCTGCACTTCAGTGTAATCACCTTGACACACAGACACAAGAGGAACTTTAAAGAACTCCTCTGTTATAAAACAGCAGGACTTGTCTTAGCTCAAGCAGAAGCCCTCAGCTGCAAAGGTTAAGCAGATACAGTTGATGCCCCAACTGAGTAGAACTGAAAAAGGAAATTATGTGAGTGCATTTGCTCTTGCTTTCATTCCTCCTGTCCCCCAAACAGGCTAAAGCTTTGCCCTGTCAAACTGAGAAACAAGGTACTCCATCTGTTAATCTTGACTTGCTTCTTTTCCTGTACAAGTCAGTACAGGGGCTTTCCAAGCTAAAAATCAAGGCCTCCAGAACCCTGATGGTGTATGGCTAGAGGAAACATACCCTGAACTTATAGGTGGGGAACAGATAGATTAAATGGTTTGCATCTTAGACTATTCAGAAAGCCCACAGATGAGCCCAGGGCTGAACACAGGTCCTGCCTCCCAGCCAGTCCTTCAGTCAGGCCTTTTTTTTTTTCTCTCCAATAGGATCTGTAATTTTTCCGTAGAAAAACTGTAGAAAATATCTGTTACCATTTCTGCACATGAATTTTCACGAGGTTGACAGAAGAGGGAAGAAAAATAAGACAGTGGGGAGTAAAATCAGAGGAGGTAGTATACGATAGCTGTCAAAACTGTTCAGAGCTGAGATTCCCAGGTTTACACATCCAAGGAATTGAGTCAACTTCCTCACAATAAATATTTATTGGGACCACTGATCACTTCCAAGGTCAGCGTGCACCAGATACTGACCTTAATTACAACAGCACAAACATCTTTTAGCAATCACGAAATTCATCATTCTCCAGGTGCTGATAAGCCTGTTCCCAGCCCTGCTCCAACTTTGTTATTTTTAATAACTGACTCTGGAATGTGAATTCCCTTTTCCATTCATTCCTTTCTGTTATTACATTCAGGGATTCCAGCAGTTGGTTTCAAGTGATATTTACTGCTAAAAGCCTGTCAGACATGCTGACTGGTAAATATTCATTACAGTGAAAAAAGAAACCCTTCTTTCTGTTGATACACTGGATTTCTGCACTCCAGGTGGTCAGCTTCACACCACCCAGACAATTTCATACTGAGGAACAATTTAGTTTTGAATTCCAGAACTTCAAATATTAGCAGCAAAGAAACCAAACACCATAAAAATGGTCTTTTCAGTGACCTATGTAACTTCCCTCAAATAGCCAGCAACATTCCTGATCAGTAAATGACGAAATGTCTGTAAGCCCCAGCCCTACTCTGTTATATCAAATACTCCTGCTAGGCTTTTCAAATATCCCCCCTCTCCCTCTTCCAGTTCAGCTTTGATGGGGACATATTGCACTGAGACCTCAGGAAGAGACACTAAGATCTCAGGGACTGTGCTGGTTTGTCACCCCTGCACCCTTTCAGCCCCTACCTGCCACAAAACTCAACGGGTGGTCGAGGTAAACCTGACAGCCACAGCAGCTGCACTCACCCACTTCATGAAGAAGGGTATGATCAACAGGGTCTGACAACACCCCTACTTCCTCTGTAACCCCAGGATTTCCAAGGGGCACGTCAGACTATGGGTGCCTATCCAGAGACTCACCTGGAACAAACTTCTGAACCGACCACAAGGCTCCAGGAAGCCCTTTTCATCCTGGAAAAAGGAACCAGTGGGGTAAGGGTTCCCCAATTATTCTCTGATTCCCCCAAGTTTCACAGCTGGCTGACAGAAGAGGAAAAAGCAGCCATGTGAGATTTTTGGGCCATGTCTGGTGCACACCACACTTGGGTTTTCAAATGGAGGTCTGACAGACTTTCAGATGTGCCAAACTGACAGCAAAATCCAGTTGGTGGTAGTAACAGATGCAGAAGAGAATCTAGATTACAAAACAAGCTCACAAAGTTTTCAGTAGTTCAGATGCAGCTCATCTGCAGCACATACTGTGCAGATCTGTTACAAAAACATTCCTTCAAAACTTTTCTTAACATCTGCACTTTTAAAAGTCACAGTTAAGGGCTGCTGAATGTTCTGTTCCTGCCATTTTTCCTAAAAATCATGTCTTGGCAGAAAAACCAATGTTACATCTTTTCTGCTGCAATGTCCTTTCAATGCCAGCTACAATACCAAGCTCTATTTATAACCACATAAAACCAGAATGCACTTATACAAGATTGTCTTAGTAAACCCAAGTTAAGAAGGAATCGCAAACAGATCAACTTCTTTGGTAGTAAAACCATTATCACAAACCTAAGATCTAGAGAACTGCAAGCAACAGAAAAGTTAAACGGTCAAGTCCTGTTGTCCTCAATCAGGTAGAATCATATAATCACTTATGTTGGGAAGGACCTTTAAGATCATTGAGTCTAACCTAACACTGCCAAGTCCACCACTAAACCATGTCCCTAAGCACCACATCTACATACCTTTTAAATATCTCCAGGGGTGGTGACTCAACCACTTCCCCAGGCAGCCTGTTCCAATGCTTGACAACCCTTTCTGTGAAGAAATTTTTCCTAATATCCAAGTTAAACTGCCCTGGTGCAATCTAAGGCCATTTCCTCTTGTCCTTTTGCTTGTTACTTGGGAGAAGAGACCAACACCCACCTCTCTCCAGCCTCCTTTCAGGTAGCTGTAGAAAACGGTAAGGTCTCCCCTCAGCCTCCTTTTCTCCAGGCTAATCAATCCCAGTCTCTCAGCCCTTCCTCACAGGACTCGTGCTCCAGACCCTTCACCAACCTTGCTGCCCTTCTCTGGACACGCTCCAGCACCCCAGTGTCTGTCTTGTAGTGAGGTGCCCAAAACTGAACACAGTATTCAAGGTATGGCCTCGCCAGTCCTGAGTACAGGGGGACAATCACTTCCCTAGTCCTGCTGGCCACATATTCCTGATACAAGCCAGAATGCTATTGGCCTTCTTGGCCCGATCATATTCAAACACCTGTTGACCAACATCCCCAGGTCCTTCTCCTTCAAGTAAAGCCGGAATACCTACACTTAGACCTACAGTCCTCCAAGAGATCAGGAAAACCCCATGATCTGTCAAGGCTGGACTGGTGCTGTTCCCCAAGAGGGGGCAAAAATACAGCCCATGGAAGAAGATAGTTGTTTCTGAACTATCTCATCTCCTTTGCAGACTTTTCTAATGGTGTCAGACACATTTTACTATTTTGTTAAATTTAATTCTGACTGGTGTTTCCCCAAAAACTGACAAGGACATCAAGGCCTTTTTCTCCAGTCCCCACTCTTGACACATGTAGTGTCCCAATCCCCCGGTTTCCACTAGATGCATTTCCTCTCTTAGCAGACAAGACTGGGCATGCACAAGGCTGGAGCCTGCCCTGCCCTCCACCTAACAGGAGGAAGGAGAAGAGCTGGGCTGGCAGCAGACCTGCCCACTCTGCCCAGGACTCTTGCAGGTGTAAGACACTGTAAGAGTATACAAGCATCACCATGCCTGTTTACTTGTCATAGTTTTGCAGTCCAGCCTTCCACAGAATTAACCCTGACCTACACCATTGCAACCTCATTTACAATCAGACAATTATTTCAAAGTAACACAGCAGCAATACCTTGGAGAACATAGCAAAGCAGAAACACAACCCTGAGGGACGGTGTTATTGAGCACTAAAGAGTAGATGATATGACTCATCCCATTAGTGCATATTACAAGATGCTAATTATGGCTTAAGAAGAGCAGTGAGATATATAGGTATGGAAAGAGCGTGGAGACTCTGAAAATAGTGGACTGCATTGAACTACAACTTGAGATAAAATTTCAAAGGCGGCAAGTGAAAACGCTGAAAATAATGGGTTTCTTGCAATTATAACATTGTCAGCCTCTGGTATTATTTCTTTGAAGAACTACAAGCTTTTCCCTCTAATGATCAGGAGGACTGCATGAGCACACACATGTAGGCACCCTTAGAGCTGTTGCTGGAGAGATATAATCCTCAACAATTTGACTGTCCCTTCTTCCCCAAGGAGGGAGGAGGGACCCACTGCTATGTATTGTACATCAGACATTCCTGTGACCCCGTCTTCTCAACTCAGATCACCCCTTCCTTCTACTCCATCTCAGGAAGTTCCTACAGCATCTGTAATTGGTACAAGAGCAGAGTGCTCAACCACAAAAGATCCATAAGCCCCCTTCTAATCAGCATAGCTGAGCAGCACAGCCCATGCTGGGATACCCCACACTACACAGCTTTTTTCACATATCTGACCACAACACATTACATGAAAGAAGTTTCCAGCAAACTTTTGTATGAGTGTGGGCTTACATCGGCTTCTCAAATTATCGCAATATAGGTTACTGCAATTAACTGCCCTATAATGCCAAAGCTTTGCAAAAAAGAGACAAAGTATTTAGAATGGGATTTTTCAGAAGCACTGAAGGATTGACAGTCATCATCAAAAAGTCCTTAAAATCCTTCTGGAAATCACTTCTATAGAAAGATTGAAATAGAGAGAAGTAGTAACACATTTAACTGGTGCAGGGATGCTGAACAAGTAATGAAAAGGTCAAACCTAGCAACCAGAGCTCTTTCAGTATGAGGTATTATACCATGCCTATCTATATTAAATTAATGTAAGAAAGGTTGCAAAGCCAGATGCTCAATAGTTCAGAGATCTGTTGAGTCTTTGTGTTGCTTCCTGAAAAGCCTGTATTATGATACAGTCTAATTACATGGTCACATCCTATTTTTCTCCAGAAGTTCTCCATCTCATTCAAGACACAGAATGAATGACAATATTATGTGTTTAATCTTCTGTGACTAGTACTTACCCCTATGGTCCTATTTACAGCACACTGCTCAAAGCATGCACTGAAGAAAAATATTTCTTTATGACCTCTTCCAGGACTCAGCACTCTTGCATCCAAGCACTTCAAATATCAATGAATATCTTTTCACAGTAAAACTGGAAGATGAGGTGCTTTTACTATTAGTACACAAAACAGACTCTACACCTAAGGTAACACACTACAGACCTTAATCTCAGCCAGCTAAAAATCAATTTTCAAAACTGTTGACATTGAACCATACATAGCCAAAACTGGTTTAAGAAGCTGTTTGGGACCCTGGGCACTGAACAAAACTGATTCCACAATAATGACTATGCAAATAGCAGATGCAAGACTCATTTCCACCAGAATCCATGGTGGGCACAGACAATCATGTTTGAAAGGCAAGGCTCAAACTCCCCTTCCATAAAGCTTGCTTGTTCTCCCTTCAGTTCTCAACTTCTCCTGCGACTCCCTTTACAGCATGCCCACACAGAGGTTCAGACATGAAACAATTCTTGTAGCAGAAGGACCAGCTACTCCCTGAGCACCACCAGGTGCACGGAAGGGGTGAGGACACAGTTGTAAGCGGTATCCCCTGATCCTGCACTGAAAGGGTCAGAGGGTCCCTAGGCAGCCTTTGGCCATCATGCCATGCACTGCCTTCTCATTTGAGACCTCACTATTTCACCTGTTTGTGTGCAGTTTCCAAGGCTTGCCTGTTTTACAATTAATTACTCTTCCATATCCAAGTCTTGAGACTCTTCACTCCTAGTTTTCTTTTCCCACCTCCTCATTTAGCTTTTAACCTTTCTGCAGACCAGCCAGCCACATTCATCCCCCAGCTCCCGGGTACTATATGACCACCAGAAAAGGTTGTGGAAAGCATACTGGAGTCTCAGCTCCCACTATGTATCTAACTTTCCAGCAGATTTCTGGGGAAATGCTGATGTACCTCAGGGGCTAAGCTCAGGCATACAAAGGATGAATTGTGAAGCAGCTACCAAACCAAATAATTTCAGAGTCTGCAAGACTGGAGAGCATGCAAAGACCTCTCACTTGGTCAGGTTTGGATGGCTCTTCCTCACAGGAGCATTGGCCATCTCAATTAAACCAAAACACTTGCTACTGAAAAGTTTAGTCCATAGCCCAGTAGTCTTAGACCTTTACAGAGGAAAGTTTATAAAAATAAACATAACAGTACCTGTACAAAAACATGTGCCATTCTGGCTGAAGTTTCCCCAAAACATCCAGCTTGATGCAGATATGCAAACTGGAAAGTTTTACTCCATGGTACTTGAATTCTGATTAAGTTGGGAAGAAAGGGGCGACAGACCGCTTTGCCTGTTGCTCCAGCTCCACCCGTAACTGTGCGGATTATTAATTTTCAATGGCTTCTTTAAACCACTGAAGTATGATTAAGTGAAAGCAGCATTCCCAGGCCAGCCTGCTGCTGGCTGAGGGGTCAGCCCCAGGGTCCCCCACTGCCAAGAGCTCCTCCCAACTGTCAGCCGGATGCAGTTGGGCTGCACGTACAGACCTGTCCTGGATGCTACAGAAACAACAGTGATGTCAGAACTATGATGACGAGGGGCTGAAAGATGACCAGTGAGCTCAAACATCTGCACATGGATTGTGAGCAACTAAAGTCAAGAGCACTGATATGTCCTAGGTTGCATTTGCCTACTATGCATCTAAAAAATGCACTTGCAAACTTCTAAGGTTGAATTAAACACTTTTGATGTTTCCAACACCCCTTTAGTATCCTGTGCTGAAGTGTGGACATGGCTGTTCTGTAACAAAATAAGCAAAAAGTGACAATCACATAAAAGCCCTTCTGCTTCTACCACCACCTCCCTTCCCACACGTACATCAGAGTTAGCATAGCAAGCTCTGCAACTTTCCCATGAACTAAAAGTAGCAACATTGGAGCAAAAGTATAGAGTGTCAGTGGTGATGAGAAAGTTTTGTCAAGAAAGAACGGATGCCATCTGACACATGGAACAGCAGCAGTAATTTGGAAATTAGAGACATGGGCATATGCTTTCTAAAATTATCCATGAAACTAAAACCAAGGGCAACATACTTAAAATACTCTTACAGCAAGCCTGCAGACAGCCTGCATGCATGCTGCAGGACTGCTGTCCGAACTGGACTCGCAAAGCAGCCTCCTCTGTTGGACCTGGAATCTGGCTTTGGATGAGCACAGACTCCAGCATTAACCTGCCCTTCCCCACCTCAAATGCCAATGTTTCCAGTGCTACATGTTGCTATAACACTGCTAACAAGACATACTCAGACATACCTTTGGTAGCTCTTGTTTCATGCCAGATTGGTCAAAGTATTCCACATTTATTTTATTGCTGCCTAATTGACTTTCCTCCCCCCAGGATAGCACTAAGCACAGCCAGAACATTTATTTGTTTGATGCAATGTGATTTTCAACCAGCTGTGGAAAAAGTTGGCTCCCCAGTCAGCCTCTCAAGGACAAAAGTGACACTGCAGACAATATTTCTCTATTGAGAAAATAGCCCCAGTTCCCCCTCACCCCAACCCTGCCTTCAGCCAGCTATCCCTGGATTTGCTGCTGCCCAGTAACTCATCAGACGCTAGCAGAGGGAAGCACAAACCCTCTTGGCACACAGCAGTGCAATGGCAAACACATGAAGACAAACCAAAACATGGGCACTGGTTAACCAGGACAGTGCTCAGGGGATGTTAATCTAACTCTTCTCAGTGACAGCTTCCCCTGGGGAGCTTGTGTCTTCTTGTGAGGACACCTCATCCCCATACAAGCAGCAGATAGGACCTCTAGATCTTTTTGAAGCAAAGAAGATAAAATTCTCAAGTGTCAGGGGAACAGCACAAGATATATCAACCACCAGCTTTGCAAGTTTCTCTTTTTACCAGCCATTCCCCACCTTCCCCTCACTTTATCAAAACCTCCAGTATCAAACTACCTCCTGGTGTCAAAACAAGAAACTTTGACACCAAACTGTGCAACAGGAGAGCTCTTGCTCTGCCGTTACCTTACACTACTTGCACTCCAGTGACACAACCCATTGGAATCAATGACCCTATTTCTTCCTAGGGCTGTTGCTGTTCTGGGAAGCACAGGAGGAGTGACACAAGCCTCACATCAGACAGGGTCAAATACAGTTCTTGCTGTTCATGAAACAGGCAAACAGAGGAGCTACAGGAAAGAAGCTCACAGCAAGAACGCAGCACTACGAACAGCCCTGCTATGGGCAGCCAGGAACAGGGGAGTCAGTTCTCACGCTTCTAAGTGACACATACACCATCTCACATGCACATCTGCATGCATGGGGAAGAGGGATTCAGCATTACTGGCAAAAATCAGGTGTTTGAGAAGGGGTTCTGATGGTGAAAGGAATGACTCAATGGGCATCTCATGAAAAAAAAGTGAGAATAGGAACAGTAACACTTGTGAAAGAAAAAAGATTAATAGAAGCATTAAGGATGGCATCATTAGCCTAGCAGAGGGAACAATAATAATCAACCAGACTGGGTAAAAGCATGTGGGAGTTGCATAGGTAGTCTGGATAATCAGACAACATATGGCCAGTTTGAGAATAAAGCTTTCATGAGGTCAACGAGGAATGAATTCTGCCACAAAGTCTGAAAGCACAGAAAGCTTATTTAAAGGGATAGACAAACCCCAATGAGTTATGTATATTCTGCATGTTAGCTTTTGAAGAAGGCACAACATCATTTCATGCTAAGGCTACAGTCAGCTGCACTGGGACTAGACCCTTAGCCTTCACATTTCAGGTTGCATCTATTTTGATTTGGTGTTCGTGAGCACAAGTACTACATTTTCCCTTTGTGCTCAGGCTGTTAACCTACAAGAAAGTGCCATACTCTTCACTGATAACTCCACGTTCTCCTGCCACCAGAAGGTGAACTTGTCCTGACCCTATGCCCTCTAAAACATCAGTAGAGCCAAGTATGTGAGGTGGAAACACAAAGAGGGAAGGGTCTCCCTCTGTCCAGAGGGAGCCCTGGTAATCCTGCAGATTACCTTCCCCCTCAGCTACTCAGTATAAACCTGTTACCACCCTGAAGTAGCAGTTTGCATAAAACAATATACTTTGAATATTTCAGGTTAAAACCCACCCAAAAGTTAAGACAAAACTTACTCTACACAGCAGACCCAGCAAAAGCTGTGCATCAGTCCTTCAGCATTACATAGGCTGGGCAACAAAATCAACCCAGAGCCCTTACACTTAGGAGTGAAGCTGCTTGATTCAGGACATCTGTCTCAGTGTCACTGATTAACGGTGTCATCCCAGGGTTGTCTCCTTTCCAGTAGCATGACCAGCTGTCATTCTTACCCTTGGTGGACAGACAGGGCTCTTGCCTGACATCTACAGTAAGGAAAACAGCCAGGTGAAGGAGTCTTAATTTTGGCAAACTGAGCAGGGAGGGCAAAGCCTTTGCTGAATGCAGACAGTATGCCTTTTCCCTCTTGTATCCATCAACATAAGTATCCGGTAAACACCACAGTTCTTTCCTGACTTTTACACTTCAGTCAAGACCCCCAAAGCCCATAGTACTGCACATTTGCACCTTCTGTAGTGCTTTAGCCTTGCAATAGTTGAACTCTGGGTCCAGAGTCAAGATTAGCATTTGATGCCTTTAGGATCTTGTGGCTAATAAAAGCCAGGATAATGTTACAAAATAAACTAGTTGCTGCTTCAGAAAATTGAGACATGGGTGACAGGGAACAAGAATCTTTTTCAAGCTCTTCAGCAAAAGCTAAGATTTGGGTTTGACAAGATGATTTTGGATCTCGTGAAGACGTTCAAGGATTGGGCCAATGTCAGGCACAATACAAAAGAAAGCAAATAAATATTCATGCCTGGATTTATTACTCTCTATAAAAATTCAGTCCAGCTCCAGTGCTAATTTTCTTATCATTTCTTAGTTCATACAGGGTGACAGAACTGCTATGTGCTATTGATGTGTGTGCCCTGTGTAAAGATTAATTGAAGAACCACAATTCAGGAGGGGTTAACTTAATTCCCTTCTGCAGGTGCTCTGCAGTATTTCATACAACTTGTGGCCAGGAATATTTGATTAGTTCCATGCAAGACGACTCATAGCAAGTGCTGTTGCTCAGCCTTGGTTACCTGAAGCTGCTGCACAAATTCCAGATCACAGAAGAGGCTGGGGAGTGGACAGGACAAGAGCAGAAAGTTGGCAGGGGGTTCCTCCCAGTTTAAGGACAGAAAGCAGAGACAGCTCTGATATCAGGATGATGGGCAAGTGCACAGTCCTTTATTGTAGATAGAGGGATGTTCACAGAGAGGGTTGGGGCAATGGTGTCATTGCTTTTGAGTCCTAAGATAGGAAAAGGAGGGTTTGTGGTGTGGAATTTTCTTTCAGTTGCCTCAGTGTTTTCAACAGTAAGAGCTAAGCCTGGTACTTACTCTTGGTTTTGGGAATAATTGTCTAGCAGCATGAAATTCCTTCACCTAAATTGGAAGAAAGGGAAGCAAAGACTATCAGATTAATCCTGCAGGTATAAAAACTGCTAGAAAAATGCATTAGTAGTTGTGTCACTACTTGAAGCAGACATATCACAAAAGATAGTCTCTCTTGTCCTCAGCATAATAAGAACTCTGCAGCCACAGAAAGCTGCTGCCCTGCCAGGGGCTAGTCTCAGGCCAGCTTCAGGTGCTGGAAGGGGGCTTTTCTCCAAGCACCTATACTCACATTTACACATCTGCTCAAGAACAGAGAGAGTAAAAGTATGTTTTCCAAGTCACCCTCCAGCCTCTGCTGGGCTGCTCTCTAGACTTGGTTTAACATGGTGGATGTTTTGATCAGGGAGCCAATAACTTTGTCCATCCCTGAGGCAATGACTAACCACTTTCTGGAAATTTAAGTACTCCAACCACTTTGAAACACCTGGCTGGAAGGTGCTATCCAGGAAGCAACACAAGCAGCTAAAACACAGGTTGCCCCCAAGGTCATAAAAAGGCCAGTAGATTGGTTAAAATAGAAATTCCAATAAAATATTCAGAAATAGAAAAACATGTCCAGAAAGGCAGTTTGGCAGATGGCAATCAGTTTTAGAGTGTGACATCTCTGTATAAGAGGGTCTAAATAAATTTTTACACTTTTTACATCAGCTCTTAAAGTCAGTCCTCAGTCTTGCAGCTGATTCAGAGCTCTGCTCATGACGCAGAAGCCTTTACAAGTCTCACTAAGACTGCCTTTTTTTGTAATTTAAAAAATGTCAATTTCAGCATGCAAATTAACTGTAAGGCCAACTCTTTGAAGAGCTGGCTATCCTCTATTCCCGGTGAAGTCAAGGAGAGTCAAAGGCACAGGATCAGAGTATATTAGAAAAATGGACAATTACCATGTTATGAAATCCTGATACATTCAGCTAGTTAATGATCCTGAGTAGAATGGTAGACAATAATAAGAGCTAATAGTTCTTTCCAAAGAATTAGAGGAAACTAGATGCAGTCAAATTCTGTATTTCAGCCTAAATACTGTTAATGTGTTTCTAAATATGTGGGCAAAAAAAATCAGTTTTAAGTATTCTCTAGGTAGAATAATTAAGCCTCCATTGTGACATGTCTCTGTAGACATGTATTTTCCATTAATAGAGGATCAGAATTATAGTTTAATTATTCATAGAGTTCTAAAGAAATATTCTATTTTATTCAAAAAAAGTCATGGGCTGGATTACAGGAAAAGTCCACCAAGCTCCCATATACCTTAATAAAGCAAAGCAAGAGACATGAAGGGCAGGATAGAAGAGGGAAAAGGTGGCAAGAACACTGCCAGGGGATACCCTGCTCCTGGCAGGGGCAGCTCCCTGGGCCAAGCTCTGCAGGGATGCATCCTGGGCCACCTTTACCTGTCCTCTGGGGATTCCCCCCCAGTCTGCTTATGTGTTGGCTCTATACACAGGTGAGGTTTCACATGAGCATCACTACACTGTTACAACAATGCACCTCAGCCTGGAATTTACACAGGGGCTTATGGGACACAGCCCTCCTCTGCACAGAAAGCTCAGCTCCTAATTCCTTTACATTTCTTTGAAAGTCTCAGCTTTAAGTTCTCCAGCACTTGTATTGTCCCTTCATACACAAATACAGATTCCCAAACTCTACATAAATTGGATTATTCAGTCTCCATGGACTGCAACAAACAGCGCATAAGCACAAACGCTTTCTGATTACATGTAGAGTCACTCTCCACAAAAAGATGCTGTAATAGGGAAGGTTATTCTTTACCTGCAGAGGTACCTAAAAGGGATTGCTGCCTCTGCAGTGACAGAGCATGGCACTGAGCATGGATGTTGTCACTGCTGTCTGGTGCCCTCTCCTGGCACTACCAGCAACATGATCTGGTAAATCCTGGCAAGATAATGACAATCAAGATACTTCAGCCTAGCATGTATCTTCAGGACTGGGTGGAAACTGGTTAAACCATACACTAGAATATAATTTTACATCAGATGAGCATAAGGTACTGATAGAATAACATTTTTGCCTCTTTTCTTGGTGTAGATTTCCTTAAATTAACATTTTGGGGTAAACAAAAGCTTCCTGCTCCCCAGAGGAAGACAGTTTAATTCTGGTTACAGACTTTTTAGCCTCATAAAAAGGGAACTGAAATACCTTCGTGAAACACTTCCAATTAGAAACAAGCCTTTCAATTATTTTAGAACTACTACTCAAACACAGAGACATGTGAATAAAGTCCCCAACACCCAGAAAATTTTCTCTGAACCTCCCTTAGAGACATTTCAGCTGGATAATTTTTCCCAAAAGTGTGAGTTAAACCCCTGAACAAGCTAAACATTTTTTAGGACAGGTAACTGCAAGACACAAGAAAACACAAAAAATGTACATGTTACCACACACAGAATCATTCTCCAGTTGAAAGCCTGTACAGAAGATTATATACAGTTTATTATATACACACACACAGTTTCACTGTATATTTGTGCATAACCACCTGATCAAGACTGGCAAAAATCCTGGTCTGGAAGACACACAAGGAGCTCACAGATACATGGTATTATTGTTTACACAAAAGCTGTATTGCCTGCTGTCTGTAAAGGAAAGAATTTAAAACAGATGCATGTATCTCCTATTTATTTTAGAATTGGCCTACTTATTAGTCCCTTCATGTTGAATTATAGTGACATCAATTACACATTAGCTCCCCAATTGAATATTCTCTATCTATATCCACAACTAACACAAGCAATTGGAAGCAAGACTTCACTCTAAGTGGGAGCTTTAAGAGATCTCTTGCATAGTTGTTGAAAAAAGGACAAATAGTCTAGATCACTAGCACAAAATTTTCTTCAAATGTGTTCAAGGACAAAAGTCATGAGGTGAAACATATCAAATTCAAAATTGCAAAATTGTATTTCAAGGAATCCATGATTAACTGACGAAGCTTCTTGTCACAATCAAACGCTTTGCTGAGTTGAGGCACTGATATGATTGACAGCCATGTAAGGCCACTACAGGCCTAGGTTACACAGAGCTATTTTAAAGTTACAAAGCAAGTTTTGAAAGAGAAATTTTTGTTCTACAGCTAAATCAGCTTCCAGTCATCAACCTTAAAGATAAATTCTCTTATACATGCTTTATGCCTGGTATTTATCTATACCTCTTCCTCCCAAACACTGTCTGAGCACACAGGATGCAAGCACAGATCCTCCACGCCCCAGCCCAGAGCCACTACTCACATTTCCCTCAGGCTTAACCATGACTTCACGCCTCGCAGTCTTCTCCAGGGGCTTAGCCTGGACCCGGGATCCCTCTGGGCAAGCGCTACACAAGCGGAAGATGTTAAACAGTGAAAACAGGAGCTTAAAACATATTATACCCCAGCCACCTCACCATATCATCACTAAATTGCTTACGCGGCATTTCTCTTTCCAAAGCCACCTTCTCAGGCCTAGCCATTACAACTCTAGCCCCCCTAAATACTACCTTGTCCTGCTTCAGGGAGAATATCCCCTGCTCCCAGGGAGTCTACACCAGGGACAAGGAAACTGATGCAGTGTGGAACCATACACAGGACAAGCTTTTGTGGGGCGTCTCCATTTGTAACTAAGTCAGAATATATGTAATACAAAAAAAAAAAAAAAAAAAGGAGAAAACCTCAGCACATTCAAATACAGAGCTCAGCCTGGGAAGCTCACTCCAAGTCCTAGGCCTGAAAAAGAGAGCCTGCCCTGCTGACAGGCCCATGATGGCCCCCACACTCCCACCAGTCACTGGGCAGCATAGCAGGGCCTCTCTTCACGGAGGAATTGTTTTTATAAGCCAGACCTTGAGAAAGCTTAAACATTCAAATTATCTTCAAGTAACATATGGCTGAAGTCAGCCAGCCTTTAGCCTGGCCCTCCCTCTCCTCAGCACACCACACCACTCACCAAGGGAAATTAAGGGAAAAATAAAAATGAAAGCCACACCTTCAAAATGAGATGGCAAACAGACAGGCAATTTCAGAGACCCTGATGGAGACATTTGCTTTCTTATCTTAGACATCAGCCATCACTGCATGTTTTAGGACCACCCTCCTTGATGAGTACAGCCAGATATATTTATTAAAGAATATTTAATAAGCATGTGGAAGTCGCAGGAAGCTGCAGCTTGATGAAGGGTTAAAATATTGGAATGAGAGTGAATGCCAAAATCTAGGAACGCAAAACACCAGACCTCCCGTGTTTTTACTGCAGACTTCTGCAGTAAGAGTCACTCTTAGTCTCTACCAAAAAACATTTCTGTCTGTATACTTAGGTCACTCAACAATATCTAAGGGGGCTCTCTCACACCCTGGAAATCAAGCCAGGCTGGAATGCAAGTAGGCGATACATGAGGTTTGTATTAACTCTCACATGTGTAAATCAAAAGGTGTCAAGCATTGAAAGTCATCAACTGAAAAAATTCCTACAAATGCAATTTAGTTGCAAACACATCCCTCGTCTTTCATTATTTAAATCGACAATGCATTTGCACAGACTCAGATGTAATCCCTCTGAAAGGACCCACAGTTACTGACCCTCCTAAAGAACAGCCCTGATTTTATTCACATGGTGCTGCAGTTACACCAATACCTGACTTCACAATCAAGTTGTCCAGTGGATCAACA
Organism: Tyto alba; assembly: GCF_018691265.1. NCBI lineage: Eukaryota > Metazoa > Chordata > Aves > Strigiformes > Tytonidae > Tyto > Tyto alba. The sequence continues at coordinate 24,230,369 of NW_024881262.1, read as the reverse complement.
AGACTTAGTTCAGCGAGAAACAGTAAGCATGCCTGTTATTAACTACCCTTAAACACCTAAAATATGCAGGAATCATTTTAGTACACAGTTCACAACAAACATAGTTTCTCCTCAAAAAAAAGATCTGGGCCTAGTTAAAGTTTCTGCACTCTTAGATTCCCTTCTTCATTTTCAGGTTTTCATTCATACTTGTATTTCAGCTCTGGTTGAAGGCAGATGATACTATAGGGACTACTTTGCCCACCTCTTAGAAGAAGCAAATTTCCACAAACAAAAGCTTAATTTAATTAAACCAACCACAGAATTTTAATTTGGAAACAGTCTGTTATGATCACCTACCTAAAATACAGTGCTTGCCCAGGACTACAAGCTTATGTGTACACCTGTGCTAAGTGTCCACTTGAGTCTTTCCTTACAATCTCTCTGACTCCAGCACCTCTTAGCCAGCTTTTGCCAGTAGGAACTGAAGCCAGCTGCCCTAAAAGCATGGAAGGTAACTACCTCTTCAGGATAATGGTACTGAACAGTGCTCTGAAGTCCTATGAACAGTCTCACTAGTTTCTCAGAATAACTCACTTGGGAAGCAAAGGCAGAAGTTACCACAATTAGCAGCAATACTCACCTAACTTTTTTTTTTTAAAGCAAGGATTTAACAGAAAATTCTGAAAAATATCACATCCAGAAACCTTCCTTAAAACAGTCCCAAACAATAGACAAATCCCTCCTTTCCTTCTGCTCATTCCACTGAAACCAGCATGTAGAAGATACCTGCCTGTATGCCCTATAACCAGAGATCAAAGCCGTAGGACAGGAACAGTTAAAGCTTTCAGCTCTTTGGGATTCAAAGGCTTGCCCTGCCAAGAAAACTTCTCTTCAGTAGTCATACAGCATAGACAAAAGGCCCAGGAGTAGAAACAGGCCCTGCTGCCCTACTCTTGCTTTTAAAGGCTTGTGATCCCAGCAGCCCTGGGGAGGCAATCAGTGATAATAAGTGGGGAATTGGAGACAGGTGAGATAGCTGCACCTGAAGCAACACTCATGAAAAAACAAAGGTATTAACAGTCCCAAAACAAGGACCAGGGAGGCAGGCCCGTTACTTTGAGTTGACCCATGGCTCAGCACGATCCAGGGACCTGACAGCCATAGTCACCTCAAACCTCAGTTCTCAGCCTGCTACAGGGGAAGGAGGCAAGACGGGATCACCCAAATAACCTCCATGTTGTCAGCTGTACTGTGCTGTGGAGGGGCAAGGGGGGCATCAGTTTCCTGGCACTCTGCTAGCAGTGGAGCTGGACAGGGGCAGCCCCGGGACACAGCCCACCACCACTCACACAGCTTCCCACCCACTCTGAGGGTGCCCAACCATGTGCCCTCCAAGTCTCACCTCCAGCACCAGAGGCAGAGGCTGGAGGGATGTGCTGTGGGGTTTGCTCTGCTCAGAGCAGCAAAGGGCTTCCCTCAGGGCTTCCTGAACCCCAGCCAGGGATGGCTGGGGGACCAGGGGGCCATGGAGCAGGAGGTTTCCCAGAGAGCAGCTCTGGGGGTCATGAGAAGAGGAGAACTGATACATATCAAGGGTCCTCCCAGACTGATTTCTTTCTCCTGCTCAAAATCAGCATCCCTCAATGGGCTGTTCTTGTGACAGAGGGCTATTTATTTTCATGCTCACCACCTCATGGTTTCCCGTCCCCCTTGCCCTTTAGCCCGAGCTGCAATTATCTCTGCCCTATTCTGACAATAAAGCTTGTGAAAACCATGACTGAGATATTTCCAGGTCAGCCGAATTCAAATTCTTGTATGTCAGCTTTATCCTGTGGGAGATTTGCTGTATTATTCAGATACCAGCAGTTGGTCATGATTAACATAGCAGAGGACGGAAACTCTGAGCCATTTTCTTGCAGAAACATGTATTCCTGACATACTCATACATAAAAATGTGTCACTTCAAGATTATACAAAATTAACAGGTTTCAGATGATCTGTAGGGCACCTTGACATTCTTGCTGTGTCAACGGAGCCAAAATCATAGTTTAATTCTTTAAGTGCATTCATCCAACCTCTGAATTCGACTGGGGAGAATTATTACAACCAAGACCTGTTGTGTCGATTACAGCCAGAAAGACTGTCAGCCACACATCCTGCTTCAAAGGCTTTTTGCTGTCCATACTGACAAACTGAGCACTGGGACAGACAGGGAACTGGGTCACTTGCTTGGCCACCATGTACCGCTTTGGAAAAGAGGCGTTTTCTGAGGGTCAGGTGAAAAGCTATTTGCCTGACATGCAACTAGGAGAAAGGGGACTATATGCATCTGGCAAATATAATCATTCTCCGATCTCATTCCTTCTGATCTAAACCAGTGTGAATTTGCACTGAAAATGATGAAGCAACGCTAGCATGGAGCCAATGTATGTGAGAGGAAACTCAAGCTTCATAACTCCAGATTGTATTTAAAACACGTTGCCTACATGGACTGCTGTATATGACATAATTAGGATAACACATCGTACAGTGCTGGAGCAACATGAAACAGCGCCTGCCCTACCTGACCTTTCCTGCGTTATTGGAAGCTCATTGGTACCCAAAGCACATACGGACTGAAACAACAAAAGCATGTGCACTGCTAGTCTCCCGTATGGGCTCAATTTACTCCTGAATATTGTCATCTACAAAATATTCCTGAGTGGGAGAACAGCTTCAGCAATAGACAGTTCCTGACCATTTTCTCAACACAGTTTGATAGTTACGGGCTCTGGTCACAGCTGTTCAGCATTACGCTGCCACAGAGTTTCTACTTTTCTCCCTGGCTCATCCCATCTGAGTTCAATAGATGTGGAAGCTGGAGAGGACTATAACTATATATTTACATGTTATCTGTCTTCTTCTTCAATGAACAGCCTTAAGCCATCTGGAAGAGTCTCTAAATTACTGCTCTGTATCACATCAAAATCCTCAGCAGATCAGAAGAAATGCTCAGAAGTACATCTCCCCAAACAGTTTCAATTCTGCAAAGACTTATTCATTGTGAGTATTTCTATTAATTAATTTCAGAACTGTGTAAACATCCACCTTCCTCTCTCTCTCTCTCAGATCATAACTGATGATAGGAAATGCTTTCCTACAGATAAGACCCTCAGGTCTAGTGTCCCACATAGGCAGGGCACAACTAGGATTGTCAGTGGAAAGCAAGGGAATGCAGCATATTTTGGAAACTTTCAAAATGTATCTTGAGATTGGGATCTGTGATTGTGGCACATGATACTTGCTATGATGACAGGCCAGGCTAAAAAAGTGCCTTTCACAAGAAGGGAAACATACAGTGTCACTGCTACAGCCCAGACAAGTGTCCTTTCCAGAAGGATCCTACCACATGGACACATGCTCCAGATTGGGTGAGGTGTGGGGCAAACAGCCAGTTGCTGATGAAACATATCATTTTCTGATGCTCTCAACTTTTTTGTTTAAGCAGAATCAAAGCTGCAAATGATTTGATTTGTATTCAGGGATATATATATTTTTTACACACCAAAGCAGTTGAATAGGAACATGAAGCATACAGATACAAAGAAAGAGTAGCAGAACACAACAATTTAGGTGAAACCAGGGAAATCAGTCTAAGTTCTGCACAAATACATTGGCAGGAATAAGCCCCATCCTAGATCCAGGGAGATGACTAAAGATAGAAATGCCTATTCCATCTTTTAATATTACAGTTATTACTATTTAAATCAAAGCAGCATTTTGGTCTACAATTTCCCATGGTTACAGAGAAGTGCTTTTTTTATCCTGATCTGTGCTTTGGAGAAGAGGCTTGTCTCTCTTCTACTTAGTAACAGGAAAATGATGTATATTAAAAAAATATTTTTGAAGCCAAGTTGTCAAGGTTTCAAATTTCTCACCATGTAACCAAATCTCGCAAGATCCCGGATCTTGGAAATAAGGGTCAGAGACTTTGAGGTTTTCCCACCCTTAATATTTACATTCACAAACGCTTCGCAGTGTAAGATTCTGAGAAGTGGTCAGATTGATCTTCCCATGTTTGTTTATCCATGTTGACACTGTGACCAGCTAGCTCATGAAATAATAATGAGACTGTTTCAGTGTAATGCACAAAAAGCTGCACTTTTCATATAGTTCCAAGTCAGATGGGGCTATCTGTCATTTTTGTGGCTGAGCTGAATAAAGATGCTGCAATTTTCAACCTGTATTACCTTTCCCTCCCTGAATTGCATTATGGAGTTAATTTAAATTATTTCAGCAAACCGTGATGGCACTGGTGGTGCTTCTGTTGATAAAAGTGTACCTTTGAACATTAACCAGGTTGCACACATAAGGAGTTAAGCACTGGACCCATATAGAAGATGAAATTCTGGCCTCATCGAAGTGAACAGCAAATCTTTTGACTGCAGTATGATCAGGCTTTCTGTCTGTCCTTCCGGAGAATGAGACAGGAGGTAGTAACAAAAATAATATGGTGCTAAGTGCTGAGTGCACAGTCCCCAAATGTAATTGGTTACACGGTGGCAGCAAAATTGAGACCTTTGCACAGCCACTTGTTTGGCATCAAAAGATTATCCTTTTTCTGCAGGTCTTATGCAGAGTTAAAGTCTGAAAAGGGGTTTCAATGAGAATAACATAGCAATATGTTGAATCTTGAGAAAAAATAATATAACTAATTTCTGAAGGTACTCTGCCTATTACCAATTTCACCCACGTATGTGATGACAACACTCTTTTTCTTGGTCTATAGCCAGCACCCATGAAATCACAGACCTTAGAAAATGCCTGTGATTTATGTCACTAGTGCAGACAATGCAGGCAGCAAGCTCCTAATGTTCCTTGCCCCGCACACATGGGTTACTCAGGTGACACAGCAAAAGGGCTACATAATTCCTCAAGGGGACGAAGAAAGTGAGGATGACAGCACAGACCAGGGTCTCTGCCCTGCATCCCTTGTTTGCCTTAAGTTGCTGTTTGTAATTCTTTGAACTTCCAGCTTGCAACTTTTCAGGATGAAAAGCTACAGGTCCTAAAGCTGTCCAGAAGCTCTGACTGTTCCTCTCTGTCCTTGGCACTAGATGCACATTCAGATTGCTTTTCCACATTTCCTTAATTTGGTCACATCAACATCGGGAGGACACAAGCAATCACAGGGGTGTTCAGTCTTCTTCAATGGCTGAACCAAATAATGAAAGGCATATGTATTCCTGTTGTGAAGGTTTTCCCAGCCTTCCCTAAGTAATTGATGTCAGCATCAATACACCACTTTTTGCTGCTATGACTCAGCAGCGTTTATGGTAGGTTTCCTTTTTAACTGTGCGTTCATTTTTCCAATTTCCTGCTCTTAGAATCTTGTCCAGTAAATTCCTTGTTTGGGTTTTATGGACTTTTTGATCATATTTCTTAGAAGATAATTCTTTTGGGATGTCACAGTCGTGGAGGAGCTCGAAAGAATTACCATTGTTGACAAGATGTTTGACCATGGACAAGTGTTCCTCATTAAGAACAGGTTCTGTCTTCTACTTATAAAAACAAACTTCCTGAACACTCCAGTTACAAGGAAATGGCCTTATTTTTATAAGGACACATCTATGTTTGAAGCCAGCAAGGGGCTTAGCCCTTCTCTGGCCTTTTATCATGTTCATGGTTGCTTGCCCTTGCCCTTGCAGAACTTCAGAGAAAATCCTCTCAGTACATCATCAACCCCTGACCTAGAGCAACACAAAAATACTTTAAAAATAATCTTGTGTGGTGGGTGCAGATTAGCACAGACTGCTGAGTCTACCATACCTCCACATCGGAATGAGGACTAGAGTCATCTCACCCATCCTTGGTTCCTGCTGGCTCTGTCCTTGCCTTGCATTATTAATAATTCCTGGCTCTTCTGTGGGGCTCATCATCTTGCAGCACTTACACCAAGGCAAAACTAATGCTGAGACCAATAGCATGAATTACCTGTGATTACCCAGGAACGCTGTGGTAGAGCTCTAAATAGAGCCTGGCTCATCTGAATTTATTTTTTTTTCCTTAGTGCCACCTTTACCAGTGTCCCTAGCTGAAACCCGGCACAGCTGACTGCAAGGAGCTGACACATGGGAGCAATCCAGCTGAAATGAATGCAGTTATTGGAAGGCTTAAAACCAATCATCCAGATTAGTTACCTGATATCACACAGAGTGAAGACAGTGGAAATCTAAAAACTTCAGTAGTTTCTGGCTTAAATCCTTGCAGAAGCCATGATTCAGTAGACATAAAAGCATGTACTTAAATAAAACATCCAACTTATCCCATCCCTGGTCAGTAAGGCACGTGAATGTGTGTTTAACTTACTTTCTTTGCAGTGTTGTCAGCTGTTGGCTGCCCCATTAGCTAGGGCCAAGTACACCACGCACTTTCTGCCTGCCCTCGGACCACTGTGGTGGTATTTTCAGAAGAAACGAGGATTTATGGCTACACTGCAGCAAGAAGACTGAGTCCCGGCCATACTGGTCGCATTCTCCCCCAGTCCTGGCAGCTGTGCCCACCTCACCCCTAGGTCTGTAAGCCTGGGCATTTCCCCCTTGCTGCTACCTGCCTTACACACCCATGTGCTTTCAGAAAGATCTCACCTGCTCTTAGCAAGGCCGTCTTTTTTTCTCTTTATTTTCCATAAATCATCCTCAAAGCTCACTGTGATGTAAACACACAGCCTGAAAGGGACAGCACATTGACAAAATCTTAGTTTACTCTTGCAGCTTCAGAACAGTTAAGGATGGTCAAGGGTTTTACATTACACCCGGTTTGTTTCCACTGTAATATCCACTATTATTTCTTTTTAGTGTTTTGTTAAGGATAAAGAGAAGGCAGCAGGGAACTGGAAAGAGAGGAAGCACATTTAAATAATTTCAATTTTAAAGCTTTAAACAAGACTTTTATTTTATTTGAAGCGTGCATCCACACATTCACTTCGCCCTTAGCAAAAATTTTCAAATAACAGAATTTCCCACGGAATGGCATTTTCACATTTCAAGCAGCTCTCAAAGCAATATGTACCTCAAAGGGGCATTGTGAGCCTGAATTAATTACAGCTCCATCCTCACACGCACTGGGCTCTCTGGCCCCAATCCAACAGAGCACTTAAAAATTCATGTTTCTCGTCAGGCGTGCGAGCTGGCCTGCCAGTTTCAGCAAGTCCCTCTGCCTATGTTTAAAGTTAAGCATGTGCATAAATGCTGTGCTGGAGCAGGGTCAAAGGAGGCTGCACCTCGCAGGCTGAGCCCTTTATATCTCTAGAGCACCTTGAGGTCTTCAGAAAAAAGGCAGTGCTGTATCAGAGGCATATGTTTACACATGGACCTATATGTAAACCTTAAAATGTAATCCAATGAGCCTCCATAGATTTGATGTACCTGTACTTGCTTTTTTTTTTTTTTTTAATAAGCAATATTTAAAATATTATTTACTTCAGAGCTGATATGAAAATAACAGCTGTCCCCCTTACAGAGGGGAAGGAAAAAACGTGCAAACAAGCTTACACACAGAGTGGAAAATACGTTGAAGGATTTATAGTCTGCATTTCTGGGTCCTCCTGTTTCATGCAGATGAAAATGGGCATTTTATCATCAGCATGATGATAAAAGCCTTAAGAAGCATGTGAGAACAAGAAAAAGGGAGAGAGGTGGGCCTAACTCAAAGCAAAGGGAAAAAGCACTGACACGAGGGTGGGCTCACATTAACGAGATGATGGCAGAGGCAGAGGAGTGGGAGTTGTCTGCGGAGCAGTATTGCTGGCTCTAACTGAGCGAGGGCTGGGGAAAAGGGGTGTGCGTGGTGGGGAGAGTCAACCATGTCTGCAGTGTTTTGGCGAGGCCAGGAGTGCATTATATGTGTCAGGCTCCGGCTTCCCCAGCAGCTTCAAGGGGATTAGGAATTGTGCTGGCTCAGGCTCTGGGGAGGTGATAAGACTCTCTGTTATCTCCCATACGTGCGTTTTCAATAATGAGGGGAGGAAGGACACTGGGGACTTGAGAGGAAAATGCAAGATCTTTGTCCCTAGGCTAAGTAAAAGGAAAGCCGCATAATGAACAGGGACATTTTATATGAAAGCTGAGGGATATCCTGACAGCTTGTTTAGCGGGAGTCAGAAACTAATGCAGCAGGTCAGCTAAACTGAAAAAGAGAGGTCTGTGGTTTAGGGTCATCCTTGCAATACCTGCTGGTGGTCAGCCTTCCCCTGGGCTGGAAGTGATGAAAGAAGTGGAGGCATCAATGGGGTTGTACAAACACTGGGAAGCAGGCAGTTTACAGAGGAGCCTGTGCCTTGGGATAGAAATCGGGAAACAAGCCTAACCAACAGAGATCTCAACAGGTGCCCCCATTTATCAAGTACGGTGAGGAATGCATTCCCCATGTACCTTTTTTTGCCGCAAAGACCCTATCTCCACTGGATCTTGAGCACAGCCAGACTGCAAAAACAAGTAAGCACCACTTATTACCGGTCTCCGTTTCAGGGCACTGCAGGGGAGAGCCCAGGAGTGTCAGTGCAGGCCAAATCCATGAAAAGTCTGAATAGAGCAAATCCTGTGCTTCTGAGGTGGCCTCGCTGCAGAGCGGGATCCCCGGGCCGTGGACAGCAGAGGGAGCCGGAGCCCCACGGCAGCGGCCCGAGCTGGGCTGGGTCCTGCCCGGGAGTCTCCCGTGGAACAGAGAAGTTGCTGGCAGAAAGCACATCGCCAGCAACTGCATCTCCTCCTACTTCATGTGGACATGACTGAAATAAACTTCCATACCAGGGCTCTGGTAAAGCTACCTTGCAGATTCATATGGTATAACTTAAGTCAATAATGACAAAAAGTGGCATTAATCTGAATATTGAGTCATGCAGTAGTCTGGGCTGTCAGTCAGGTTCAGATGCAAACCGACTGCAAAGCGCTGTGTCAAACATGGGCTGGTATGATCATGAAATGATGAACTACACAGCAATGAATGCTGCGGGCAAGAACTGCTTTCCCTGTATTGAACTATAAGCATCAAGGAATTTCAGCGTGTCAAGGCCAACAAAGCTGTTTTAAAGGTTAATTTATTCCATTTGGTCACCTTTTATACTAGGTTCAGTCTTGTTCAACCTCACTAGAGCTAAATGCCTAATCAGAATAAATAATTCCTTCAAATAGTCTAGCTGTAAGGCTAAGATCTGCCTCCAGTGTATAAGGCAGTAGCTACCTGTGTCACTACAACTTACAAGCTCCTAGAGCTGTGCAGGGTTTGCTCTTTCCCTCCAAACACAGTATTAGCACTGATTGCCATTGCTCAGATAAAACTGGGTCAGAAGATAACTGCTGTTTCATTTTTGGATGGTGACTGATAGTCCTCACCCTTTTGGTCTTTGAAACTGCAGACCTTTGTAAGATGGAGAAACAAAATTATTCTTTCCTGACAGGCACATGACCCTCCTTGGCTGCTTTGCTAACCTTGAGGGAATGTAGGACAAAGGAGACAAGAGTGTTCCCAAACCCTCCCTGCTCCTCAGCTGGGGATGCTGATCCATGTGCCATCCTTCTCACGGGACTGGCATGGATGGGCTGTGGTGAGTCACGTGTGTGCAAAGAAAAATGATGGCCACAGCTCCGCGGTCACATTCCTGACTCCAGATGTGCCTCTTCCTCTGTGCCCTTCAGGTTTACTCCTCAGTGCCCAGCAGAGTACAAGTGCCCAGCTATAAGGACACCTGCGGGTGAGTTACAGCCCAGCTCTCCCCATCGCAGAGGGGGTACAAAGCTGCAGCAGGGCAGCGAGGTGTTTGTAGGACCCATGGTGCTGGCTGGCCCATGAGAGATGAGGCTACATGCAGCTGAGCCAAACTGGGATTCTCACAGTTCTTGGAGGTTTTTCCTCCCATTGACCAGGCAGGGTGAATGTTCAAAGCGGTGGTAACATCCTGACCCTACTGCAGCCTTCACTGAAGACTTCTATCCCTCTCTGGCAAGACTGAGAGGAACACAGAGAACACCAATGTCTGAGCCTTGTCCCGGAGCAGCATGAGGGACACTGTCCTCCCTGGTGCAACTGCTTCCTCTGCTGGCAGGCAGTTCCTTCCCAGTACATTAATGCACCTGTTAAACCTTTACAAATGGAGCTTGCTTTGCCAACACTGGAAGGCTGAGGGGAGGTAAGGTGTGGGTGCTGCTTGTAGTGCTGAGCAGCACCTCCAGCAGTGAGCACAGAGTGACTGTGTTCTTCAGTCATATTGTACAGATCAATATATTGAATTTGATAGAAGCTGCCTCCTTGGTAGAAGTATCTTTCAAATGCAGACATCTACATTTGCAGCTGAAACAATCTCTTGATAGCTGGGTGGTCTCCCTGCTCCTGGGTAGCCAGGGCACTGCCAGCATAGCAGGGTATTTTGCAGCACTTGCTCCTTTCACATGTGGCTTTTGGTCTGGCAACTGCTACAGCCCCTAACACAGTCACATTGATTGCTGGTATCAAATATACTGGGAACTTGCTCAGATTTTCTTGATGGATTTTTTGTAATCAAGCCCATCTCGTCATCAATTTGGTTTTATCAATTTTATTGTCCATAGGGCAGAGCTGCTTGTGGGCAGGTATAACTCTGGTGATATTGAAGTAGCTTTGGAGCATGAATCAAAGGGAAGAAGAGACCCTGGGTATGAAGAAGCTTCTGTTCATCCTACTAAAATCTTAACATTGTTTGGTAACAAAATACTTAATGAACTTTTATTTAAAGAAACATCTCTGTGAAATGAAAACAATAAAAAGCTGCTGATGGCTTAATAGCTTAAGTGTAGCTGGGGCATTCAATCAATCTGAAAAGCAATTTATTGTGAGCATATTTCTAAATGGTGGAGGTTATTGCTATGATACATCTAACCATAATGGCAATGGGAAAAAATGTATCCTCTCTTGAGGGCTGTGAAAGGGTGCAGTGACCAGTTTGTTAGATTCCCTGCTGAGTTCACAGTGCCTGTGCTTTATAGCTGAGTACAACTAAAGCAAAGAACTGACTAATTTATCAAAAAAAGATGTCTTGGAAACAAACTTAGGCCTAATGTGGGTACAGGACAGGAGAAGGCAAGTCCTGGATGCTCTGCTACTAGAACCTGGGTGCTGCTGTCTCCCATCCTCCCTGCAGCAGAACTGCGTGGAAGCAAACACTCCTCACTGCAGGGCACCTTCCGTGATGCTTACAGGCATTGCCAGCCTTGTCTCCTGAGGAAGCAAGGTACAGGCAACCAAGTGGACTTGTTGGTCTAATATTCCATTTTTGCCTAGAGCAAAAATAATTTGAAACCAGTAGCAAATTCTAACCCACTTTGGTGGCAGCCTAGATGTGAGGTTCCTGTAATTGATGTGAAAATTTGCAGGTGGGCAGTGGAGAAAATTTATTTGTGTAGGTGGTGGTAGGAGGGGAGAAGACAGCCTGTAGCTGTTCTTTGCTTGCCCAGGAGCAGCTGCTTGCCTGGGGAGCAGGTACGCCAGCCTCCAGTGCTCTGCAAACAGCCTTGAATGGATCCATAAGAAAACGAAACTGGGTGCCTGGAGCTGGCAGTGCTGCCCTGGGAGGGAAAGGGACAGTGGGGGAGAGCTGAGCCCCTTTCAGGAGCTGAGGATACCAGGGTGTTCCTGGGGAGAGGCACTGGGATACCTTGCAGGAGCACCTCATAGGGAGCAAAGCTGCACTAGCCCTGCTGCCAGTGGAACTGCTCCCTTGCTTTGGTTTCACTACCTGCTGCTGCATACAGCCCTGCCTGCTATCTGTGAACACCTGAAAACTCATTTGCATCTACAGATATAACCTTTCTTCAGCTACAGATTAAAATGATGAGTTGAAATAAATGTGGAGAGATACTTCCTTGTTTGTTTTCAATTCTGATTTATTTAAGTGTAGAGCTACTCCTTAACCCTATGGTATGTAAATCTGGCCTTCACCTTGACAGATAGCTCTAGTACATGTGAAAGTGGTTCACTTTAACTTGGCTATCTCTAATTACACTACAGTTATTTTGTCAATTGTTTTGTAACTATCAAAATCCATCTGCTGTGTCTATCTTCAGTTGCCTCTGGGAACTACTATAATCAGGCTGATCAAGCCACTTGCTGGCAGGAAAAATGTATCTTCACAAGTACTAGAAATAAGTAATATTTCAGCAAAACAGACTGTAAGAATAACCACAGGATCAGCCTGGGAGCTCACCTGGCCCAGCAGCAGAGGATGCCTGAGGAAAAGACGACACAGTGCAGAAGTGCAGTGCTGCTTGGCCATGCTCTGCTCCCAGGCCAGGCTCAGACACCCTCAGCCAGGACACTGGTAATACATTATGACAAAACATGCCACAGCTTAACTGTATCAGAATCCACTACCTTGTGTTTTGAATAAGGCATTGCCAGGCTAATTTGATGTTTCTTGGTAGAAATCAAGGTCTCTTCATCCCTTTGCTGACCTGAAGAGTCCCAGTCTGCGTTAGCTGGTCCTTGACTGTGAAGTCCTCTCACTCCCTTTAGATCTAATTCTTGTTCTATCATGTCCTTCTGTGATGGTGACACCAAAAAAAACATGCAATATCCAAAATGGAAGCAATTGTGGCACGATGGCATAGCAATGCCTTGTAGTTTTTCCTCTCTTCTTATTTGATTTGCCTTTTTGTCTGTGACTGAGCACTGACAACATTTTATTAGAACTATTTATTGTAGCCTCAAATCAAGTTTCCAAGTTGGGAATGGTCAGATACCATGGGCTTTTACAGTTGGAGATATTTACCCAGGTACCTCATTTAACATTTACTTTTATTGGCCATTTTGTTATTCAGCTGCTTGGTACCATGAGGTCCTCCCAATTCTTCCCTGTCTGCTCTCCACTTTACTATCCTGGGTAACTTAGCATCATCAGAAAATTTTCACAAAAAGTGAAGCATAGTTCAAAGAAAAGAAAAAGAAGCTGTGACTGCCTGAAAGATCTAGGGCAATTCACACCTGTCTGAATCTCCTTTTGACCTGTATTATTTGGACCAAATTGCTAGAGGAAATAATCGAACATTTGTGTTTCCCTGGTCCATACATCACTGCCATTGGTTGTTTCTGATGTGCAAAAAGTGTTGCAGTCCTACAGAGAACATTTTGTCTGATTAACCTAAGGGCAAAGCACTTCAGATGGAGCTCTAAGCGCCATTTAGTTTTTAAATAAGTTCTCACAGAGCTCTGCATGCATGTGCTTTTACCTATTGATTAAATAGGAAATACTCTGTTCTTTAAAACAATGTACAGGTTTTTTTCAGTGCCTGAAGGATTATAGAAATATTTGTGTGTGTAACAGCAGTTTAATATAACTATTGAGACAACAGTGGTATCCACGAACTTGCTTTTTTGTATTCCTTTATCTTTGTTTCTAGTTAATCAACAAGGAGAGCTGAATTGCTCCACAGGGGCTGGCTCTGGGTAAAGCAGCCCATTAGCAGTGGGCTCACCCGAAGGCAGGCTCACTGGGCTGGCAGCTCCAGGGCCGTTCCCCATCCAGGAGCAAGTCACACAAACAACTGTGCTGCCCAGACTGCATTCCCCTATTCCCAAGGGAACGTCCTCTCTGCTTCAACTGATTCCTGTCTCTGACAGAGGTGACTGATGTATGTGGGATTTTCTGGCTTTGAGAGCCATCTACAGAAAGTACATATTGATTGGATCATCCTGGAACAGGTGGGTGGGATAAGCTTATTACCATCTTTACTTTCTATAACATAGCAAAGCTTTTATCAGTCAATGGCCTTATCTAAAAAACTTCAGGCAAACTTCAAAATAAGGTACTTGAAGAACTTGCTGCCAGCAAAAGTAACAGTGTTTGAACTAATGAGCCCTTCTGAATAAAACAGTGCATTTCTTTCCAAAATGAGTAGAAATTAAAACATTGGGCTCTTTCGGCAGCTACCCGGTTAAGTGTTATAGTATCTACTGAAATGTGGTTGCTGCTGAGCCAGATTCACATTCATGGGCACCATGGCATCTCTAATTACTGCTCAGCAGTGAAGAAGCCTGCAGGGCAGCAGCTACTAGTGGAGGGCTCTGTGAAGAGCCATACCAGCAGTTGTGCTGGGCATTGAGTGCTGTTATTTCAGTTGCCCTCTGCGTGGAGTCTGAAAAAAAGGGAAGGGGTCCTGGAGCAGAAAGGAAGGAGGAGATAGAATGAATGTGCTTGCAGGTCAGGGCATGGTGTGCTCTCTGGTTGGCCCCAGATGTGGTGCTCTCTTTGGCACAGTGAGCCCACCATGCACAGTCCTTCGAGCAATTGATGAGAACTCATCAGTTCTTCTCTAATCCAATGTTGTTGTTAAAACAGACAGACCCAGTGGGGGGAAGTAGTCATGTACAGCAACAAAAGCCTCGATAGAAAAGGGATTAAAATTAACTTTTAAAACAACTATATCTCTTGACTGTATCCCCTGATGCAACTGTTTTAAATGTTAATTCTTGTCCCCTTTTTATAATTTCCTAGACCTCCTTTAGCATGGAAACCCTGAGAATCTATTTCCATCTCCAACCTGTGCAGTAGCAAACAGAAAATTTTAATATGAGTTAAACTGAAAACCTGTAACACAATGTCAGATCTGTGATCCTTCTAGCTCTGGATGGGGGTGACTCCAAGCTTCAAAAGAGAGAGTAAGAAGCTGTAAAGGAGGTAGGTGTAAAGGTGTATGTCAGTGTGGGCCTCAAGAGTTGCATGAACTCTCTTTAGACCATCCAGTGTTGTAGCAGACCACATTGTGACCTGAGTGACCCCAAATTTGATAATCTCTGTGACTCTGTCATCCTACAGCACCGTTAATTCCTCAAGGGGAGAGCTGCAGGATGTGGCTGCGTCAGGAACACTGTTATTCTCCTTTGTCATCATCCAGAACATGTTATCTCACCTCTCACTTGGAATTACACCTCCCTTATCGGCTGCCAAAACAAAAAGCTACCGATGGATGTGCACAGAAGTAGCTTTATGCTAATTATTTAATTACAGCTAATGACTGTTTGGTGTGTGTATTAGCATATGTCAGTGCTTCTCATAGTTTATTTGAATAGGCTATACAGGTGAGGCAGTGAGAGGGAAAGTGCTGTTTGGCTTTGCAGGCTGTGCTGGTGGGTGCACCTGAGTGCATGGCTGTGCCACAGGACTCCCCGAGCAGGGGAAGTGCCTTCTCCCACCGGCAGCCGCTGTAACCCGGGCGAGCAGGGCAGGGGGGCTGGCAGAACGTGGCTGATGTAGGGACCCCTCCTGCAGGCCTAGGAAATAGTAAACAGGAGGATTAAAGCCTTTCAAAGATAGAATAGGTTCTGCTTTCATAATATTTTTCTTTTCAGCCTCCACAAGAGTTGGCACAGCTCAGTGTGCTACAAAGCACCCTTTTTTCCCCTTGCTCAGAACATCTTTAATTAATTCTTGGCAGGACTATCTAACTCTGCACGTAGATAGGAATAAACTCCAGCAAAGCAGGGGCCTCCTGCAAGGCCACTCACCTGGGTCGCTCCGCTCCAGGACTTTTTGCGAGTACAGAGACTATCCCTGCATGATACTCCTGTGGCTGACAAGTGGATGTGGTAGAGCAAAGGCACCAACATCTGGACCCACACACAGAGCTGGAAAATGCGGGTA
The DNA here is from genome assembly GCF_018691265.1 of Tyto alba. Classification (NCBI taxonomy): domain Eukaryota; kingdom Metazoa; phylum Chordata; class Aves; order Strigiformes; family Tytonidae; genus Tyto; species Tyto alba. The sequence goes on along the minus strand of NW_024881262.1, from coordinate 24,214,741 downwards.
TCTAGAATAAAGAGAGATAAATGACTTTTTAGACCATAAAGACAACTGAAAACTCCCAGCTGACAGAGTAGATCAGATCATTGCAGCATGAATGTGAGTAGCGAGGTCTGCACTGGCATTTCTGTAGCTCCTTTCCAGAATGGAGCCATCTCGAAACAGCTGACAGGTTTGGCAACACAACCCGAATGGCCATGTCTTCTAGGAGCATGGAAATCCCCACATCTCCCCATGAGTTGCAGAGTACTTTCTGCTACACCTTCATCCTTGGCCACACCTGCTGCTATCAGGAGTTCTGGGCTAAAAAAAAAAAAACAAACCCCAAAAAAAAAAAAAAAAAAAAAACAAAAAAAAAAAAAAAAAAAAAAAAAAAACAAAACAATCAAGATGTATGTGTTGATTGACTATTCCCCAAACTCTGTCTCCCCTCCAGGGTTTCTCCAAGTGCTGGATCTGTTCAGCAACCTGCACAGATTGGACCCAAAGCACCTGCTTGGCATTGGGAGAGGAATCTTTCCAGGACACCAGTATAATGTGAAAATGCATTTCAATGCACCTTATCTTTGAAGGCTGTAGTACCTGCACCATCACCATGGCTGAGGTCACTGGGGACCTACTACTTTGCTTAATGCAAGCCAATTGATTTCAGGGGGCACTTGGTGCCTATGTACACTTTAAGATCTAGATTTTAAGGATCCCAAGTAGGAACATAAATCAGTGTCAAGTGTTTGTGGTTTTTGTGACTCAGATGGTGAGGGAACTCAATATCCTCTTAGCAATTTGTTCAACATATCTAAAAATCTATTTTTCTGAAGGGGCAGAAAGAAAGAAAATCAGGAGGGCAGCAAAAGGTAATAAGCACTGAATTTGCTTCTGGATTTTCTCCCTGTGTCTTCAAAATACAAAAATGTTATTGCCAAAGTTGGTTCTGATTTCCTCTCAGAAACTGTCTACTGTCTCTTCCATGGACAGTGCTGAAACAGAATGCAAATGTGAGCAGTTAAAATACCTCTACTTGAAGGTGACAAAATTAGATTGGTGCAGTAACTTGGTGACGTTTCTCTCCTTTTCCCCTCCACCCTTCCCTAAGCAGCGCTGTTATTTTACAGCAACAGAAATCCTCTCAGAGTTTTTTAACTGACTCAGAGCTACAGACCTTTACTACTGCAAGAAGAAAGCAGAGAGAGAGAGGTAATTTCTAAAGTGAAATTAAATTAACCACAAAATAAAACATTTCCAAAGACACTTAATTTCATGTTAGTTCAGAGGAGCCTTTTGGATTTGTCATCTAAAAATAAAATATCAGTACAGGCTTCAGGACTGTGGTTCTTTTAATACTCTGTTGCAGTTCAGAAACTGTAAGGAAATGTAATTGGAACTTCTAAAGCCTAAATTAATAATTAGAATCTGGTTTGGAACATATTTTTCTAATAAAAGAAGAACTAATAGACTTTGCGTAATTATTAATCTCTTGTAATAATCCTCAACTGTGCAGATTATTTTTCAGAAACACAAGCAGTATCTTGCAGAAATCATGACATTTACTGGCTTATTTTTCTTCTGTATGCTGATCAACATGCTAACAGGTAAGATAACTGTTGAATTTATTCTTGTTTGTTTTTTCAAGCAGCCAGAAATATTTTGTTACTAATACGGTATCTTCTATTTAGCATCAGGTTTCGCACATACATTAATTGCAACTGCCCTGGCTGTTAGTTAAGAGCATTTGGTTTGTAGCACTGAGTGACTGCAAACAGGGAATTCCTTATTCAGCTGTTCAAGAAACAAAAAAAAAAAAAGTTTGGCTATACAGAAGGCCCTACGTGTGCATTAAAGAACTTGCCAGCTTCTGGCTATGCAGCAAACCTTTTATCAACAGAAAGTCCTTCTGTGTGGGACCTGGTACTGATGAGTTTCCTCTCTATTTACAGATGCCCGATCAATCCAGGATGGAGATGGTAATTCTTAATGCGTTTTTCTTTCCTTTGTATCACTAACGATTAGAAGAGTCATTTGTAAACCCCAGACCTGATCCCCAGCAGTGATTTTGGCAGGAACGCTTACTAACCTCAGTGAGCTATGGAATTGCTTTCATCTAGTTCTGGTGGAGAAAGAAGAGTGAATTCTTAGAAATTTCTTTAGAATTTATTAGAAGCTGACATATTAATGTCTAATAAGAAAGCTAATATACTTGCAGTCTTAAAATGAAAAGGGGTTATGGTCAAGTCACTAATTCTGTTCTACAAAATTGTAACTGGAAAGCACCAGACATAAACATATTAGACATCTGAGAATTTTGTCTGTCCTGAACAGTAACACTGTATGTGTGTCTGGTTATTGGCAAGAAATACTGACTTACATGACAAAAAGCTTAAAATTTACAAATTGCCACAAATCAAATTAAAGAAATGTTGGAATAAATCCCTTAGCACAGCTACCCTGTGGTTTGTGTCACTTTGTGTGATTAGTCCATTGGATTAGTGTTTGCCTTTGATTAAAAAAACCCTCAACAACCTAATGATGTTTACACTCACTTACTGATGGTTATATCAGTTAACTCTCTGGTGTTTTCAGACATAATTCTTTCTGAAAACGAAATTGCATAGACATATCTGCAATAACAAGCTACTGCTAATGATGGTGTACATCTCGGTTAGTATAACCAGCAGGATAGCCAGCAGCATCCTGAGTGCACAGATACAAATATGAAGGGAGAGTATTAAAACAGATATGGAAAGAAGGAATATATGTATATAGAAAAGGGCTAATATAATTACTTTTAGTTCAAAAAATTTTTTCCTATGCTCCACTATATTTCCTTATAACTCTAAAATCTTTTGAATGCATCATCTGTGTTTTCACAAGCTTAAGGGCACTATTATATTTGTGCACAGCAAGTATTTCTGCGGCAACATCTTTGACAGTCAGGAGAGTTTGTGTCAATCTAAGAATAAAACCTCGTTCAGGCAGTATCCTGTTGCTCTCATTACCAACAATTATGGTTTTCTTTCACACTGGGCCAAGCAGCAGACTGCAAAGTGAATTTAAGGTCAGTTGGTATAAACAGTGAATCTTCCTCTGAAGACAACATTTGGCTGGTTCATTTGATTCGTTATACGCCATCTGTGCCTGCATGCTGCAAACTTTACTCTGTAAAATTAGGGTCTGACAATAGGATTGTTGAAGGCTCTTAATTCCCACTAAGGACCCTGATCCCAAGCTGAGCCTGGTGAGTGAAATGGCTCCCATTTATTTAAATGGGCTTTAAATCAAATCCAAATACTGCTGTTTAGCTTTGCTGCACAGAAAAACATTTGTAACTATGTAGTCTCAGCTAATGTTTACATTTTATATATGCTTCTGTGTTTGTCCAGATTTGGGCACAAGGGTGATCAGCTCCTGCATTTTCAGAATTGATTTTGTTTTAATTTTCCTGCTGAATTTTAAATCTCGTTTCAACGAGTATTTCATGTTTTCTCGGACACTCCTAGAGCAGGCAGAAATGCAGCAGCTGTCTTCCAAGCGGCAATGCCTTGCCTGTTTCCTACGGCCCGCTGAGAAGAGGCACAACTCTGCGGTCCCAGGCAATGTTGGGGCAGCATGGACCCGGTGCTGGGGAGCCTGGGGTGGATCCTGCACCCCCGTTTCTGCTGTCCTCAGCTGAGCTCCCTTTGTGCTGAGATGGAGGGGGAGCATCTGCATGGCCCTTTCCCCTGGCTCCACTGCCAGGAGCCTGCGGGCAGAGGCAGGAGGTTGCAGGGGCACGGCATAGATGATGGCACCTTATACCTTTTAGTTTTATTCTGGGCAGAGGAAATGGTGTGAAATGAGGAAAACCAGCTTTCAATTGCAATTGCTCCTTGCTTTTAAATAACCAGCAGCCTTCTAGAAATTAAAGCAGCCCGAGGAATTCTTGAGTTGCTCCGAGAGCTGACGGTATCCCCTCATTCCCGCTCTCCACCTTGTCCCACTCTGTTATTGGTGGTGCCACCAGGGCGGAGAACACCAGCTTCATCTTCTGCAGTGCAGGGCAGAGCGGGTTCAATGGCCCTGCCGGCCCCTCTCCTGCCAGCGCAGCCCACAAGCCCTGCGAGGGAGCCTACGACCCCAGACCACGTTGGCTCCCACACCCGAGCTTTCAACAAAAAATGCTTCGTATTATAGTAATCTGCAATGTTTTTATTTATCTTTAGATCCCTACCAGGAATCTGTAGCCTTGCCGTACTGGCCCTTCTCATCCAATGATTTCTGGTCCTACGTTGAATATTTCCGGACCCTGGGAGCGTACAACAGGATCGATGAAATGGCCAGAACCTTCTTTGCCCAGTTCCCTTTTGGGAGTCACCTTGGCTACCATGTGCCCAACCATGAGCACTAACTGCTTCGCTCGTTTTTGCTAAAGCCAGTGCCAGGATGTTTAAGTGAATACACACGGCTGTCAGCGAATGCACCTGAACTGTCCCTCAGCCACTGATTAATACTCATAGCAGCCACGTGTAGCATTTTATGCTTTGAATTATTCTTTTCTTTTTTATAATTTATGCTTTTGTGCGAAATCAATAAACTCCTCGATGCTGTTTGGGGAGGTTTGGGTTTTTGTTTGGTTTTTTTTTTGTTGTTTTGTTTTTTTTTCACACGTAACGCTTGCAGACTTGACTCAGGAAACCGCCCTCTGTGTGCATACTAGCAAATACCAGCTCACCCCGTTTAGTGGCTGGCAGGGCCGCCAATATAACTCGCAGACGCACCCCGTGTAGGCTGACGGTGCCCGCGCCGCTCCCCTGGCCGGCCCTGCGCCATTTTCCTCCCCTCCGGCCCGCGCCCGGCCCCGCCGTCGCCATGGCGACAAGGGCGGGGTGGCAAAATGGCGGAGCGCCGCTCTCCTCGCCATGGCAACGGTGGGGCCCGCCCCCCCGGGGCAACCATAGAGAGGCGTCACCGCCAAGCGCCCAAAGTGGCGCCCCGCCGGCCGGTTTCGTAGCGGAAGCAGGCGCCGCGCGGCCGGAAGCGGTGGGGCCGAGCGGAGCCGCCGCCATGAAGCCGGCGGTGGATGAGATGTTCCCCGAGGGCGCCGGCCCGTACGTGGATCTGGATGAGGTGAGGGGTAAGGGGGTGAGCTGCCGGCGGGGGTGGCGGGGGCCGCGCTGCCCGGCTGCGCTCAGCGCCTTTTTCCTAGGCAGGGGGAAGCACGGGGCTGCTGATGGACCTGGCCGCCAACGAGAAAGCAGTGCACGCCGACTTTTTTAACGGTAAGGGCCGCCGCGCCCCGGGCGCGGGGGCGTTTGGGGGGGCAGGGGGTCATCGTGGCGCCCGGCGGGGGCGGTGGTGCCTTGGGCCTGCCAGGTGGCAGCTGCAGAAACTGAAGATGATCAAAACAAACCTCGCTTGGTTTCTCTCCAATCTCACGTCTTTGGCGCCTGGAGGCGCTCAGGTTCTCACCAACCACGCTTCGAGGGAGTGGGGCGCCGTTAGAGTGCTTCAGCGTTACGCGATGCAGGTGGGGGGTGATACAATGCGTGTTTCTCCTCTCCCGGGGGTTTTAGGCAATTTAGCACGTTAATCACCACGAGAAAAAATGCCTCGGTGTGTTTGCATAGCAAATAGCTTATGTTAAGCAGTGTAAATACATAAAAAAATGAGGACAGAACTTCACAGAATTGTTTCTGGGTGTTACTATTCTATAGATAATTCTGTAATCTCTTAAGGTATGCATGCATATTTATTCAAAGTAAAACAAACCTTTTTTTTAATATGCCTTCTGCATTTGAAAGTCAACTGTATGCATATAAGTGTATGTATCTGCTTTTAGAGAGGAGAGCTGCTGTGTATCTAGCCACCTAGGGATAGTGTATACAGCGCTTTGCATTTGGTTACTAAGATTGTTTTTTTTATCCTTCTTAAGAAATACATTTAGACATTTCAGCAGGGAATTTCAGATATGTTATTAAATCTGGTTCCTATGGTGGCGCTGATGTCACAAACAGATGTGCTGAAATAAAGTAAGTTCCTCATGTTGCTCAAGACTTGGAATACAGAAGAAAAAGGAACTTCAGCTTTGATACACTCTCAACAGTTGTGAGGGACCTAGCTCTTTGTTGAAGCCAGCATATTCAGCAGTAGATATTTCCATAAAGTTTTACCATCAAGTTGTGGTATAATATTCCGTTGGTAGTTTAGGACACTTCTAAAGGAGGATTAATCCTTGGTTTGTTGTATGACATGTGTGTGTTGCCTTCTGTAAGAATAAAGACTTGCTTTCAGTTATGTTGTTGGTTTATGTTCAATATGCAAAGAAGATACAAAGGCGAGTAGTTAAGAGTACTTGCTAGAGATGACTAGAACAGCTGTGATTAGCTGGCCACACTTCACTAGGCTGAGTGAGATGAGTTTTCTGAGAGAAATGTTACTAGCACCTTCACAGCAATGAAGTGGTTTTTTAAGGAAGGGATTTTTCATAGCAAACCACAAACGCAAATGTCAATCTGCAAAATTTAGAACTGTGTACCTGGATACTATGACCTAAAGCCAGAATTCTGCAGGAGTGTCTACATCTGAGCTTTGCTGCACGCATAAAACCAGTACTGGTTTAGTTCTGGAGTCCGGGAGTCATGGTTGATCCACTCTGAATGTGATGGCCATGTAATGCATTTATATAAGTCCCTCCTTTGAAGCTTCACTCTGCTTTCATTAATTTAATTCCAAAACTTCTGTTGTACATGTGAAGCAGTTTAATTTGCGTGTGATAGAGAACATATAGGTGGGTCTCCCTGCCATTCTTCTCTGTCTCTTCCTACCCTGATGTTACATTTCTAGTAACTGATAGTGCAGTAACTCTCATTCACTTAATTAATCTTTATTTCTGCCTTTAATCCGAATAATAAAGAACTGTACCTGAGTATGTGCATATGTAACAGTTGAAACTTTTAACGTTAATTTTAACTTATCTTATTTTTCTAACTAGATTTTGAAGATCTCTTTGATGATGATGACATCCAATGAACTTAAGTGACCAGCTAAGCAGTGCTGAGATGTGGATTTTTCTCTAGGATCGCCTGTGGTGTCCATTATTTATTAAAATAATCAAAACAGGAAAATCACAGAGGGGGGGAAAAACCCTGTATAAGCTGCTTGGGGAATATGAAAGCCACATGGTTAAAGACAACTAAGGAGGGAATTGTAGGCTGTTATTTCTAGGAAGCTGTGTGTAGATTTTTCTTAAAATTTTACTTGCTGATGTGCTCATTCAATAAAATACTAAAGAAACCCCACCTCTCTCTTGGATATACTTTGAAAATAGATATTGCTGTGTTCTGAGCTCCCTTAGAGAATGAAATTTTTATTATTAAATCATTCACTGTTACCTTTGGATATTATATAGAGATACATAGCATGACATATTGCTGCCTGGAAAAGTTTTGTTTATCCCACAATATAGGATTATCTGGGGCTAAGACAGTTGCTTGATCTGAATAGTCTGACTCATTTGCCAGTCAGACTGAGAGTGTGCGTGGTCTCCTGTTTCAAGATAGATACTCAGCTACCATCAGTACTTTTAGGAAACCAGAATAAAAAGTAGTAATTTTATCTTGATTTTTTTTTTTTCAAGTAGAGAAACATTCTGGCCCTGGCCTATGGGAATGCTTTGATCTAAAAAAAAAACTAAATTCTTGAAATTGTACTCTATAGAAAGAAAATAATTTTAGGATTATTTTCTCCTGCTGCAGCAGAAGTGTAATTATTTGTACTTACAGGCATAGTGTATGTGAATCAGTCTGTTAAATTATTCCTTCAGATTTTGACAAAAGTTTTCAAAACATTTTTAGAAATGTTTGATTTTGCACCCTTCAGTCACCAAAGTGAATCTCAGAATGAAAGGAACCAGGTGAGTTTTTTTAGTGTATTATTTCAGAGTGAAGAGTTTAATCTTGTCTGATCTTAAGTGCAGTCTGTGTTCCCCAAATTGATCACAAAAATAGTACTGTGACTGATCATTTTTTAAAGACTTCACACTACTTAAATTTCACATGGAGTGAAATCCTTTCCTCTCATACTTCATGTTTTGGGGTTTTTTGGGGGTTTACCTTAAAGGAAATGTTAAATATAACAGTAAGTATGCTGGCCCTCGAGCTTAGAAATGTAAGCACAATAAAACCAGTAGCGCTTGGGTGATTTTTGCATTGTGTGCCTATGGATTTCTCAACACCCTCTGTTTCATCATGCAGTGTATGTTAAATCAGCATCCTGACATTTACTCTGCCTAGTGTCTGACATTGCAGTGTGTCCCTGAAGGAACAGTCTTGCTGAGGCAGTCTCCCTTTTAGTGCTCATTTTGGTTAAAGAGGCAGGGGTTGCAGACATTCCTCATTGAAACCGATGTAAACATTTTGCCTGAGTGGTAGTGACTGCGTTTGGACTGTTACGAGCTTTGGTGGTGTGCTTTCTCCAAACTAGAATTTGAGAAATGAGCTGCTGCCAGTAAATGGAGGCTGCATTCTGGGCAGGTGCAAAAGATGAAAAAAGTTTAAAGAAGCAACTCTCCTCTGTGCTTCTAGCTACTCCCTTTTGCTGATGCCTAGATTACTCAAGATGGTCACCTTGGGTTTTGAATACTTCCTTGTCCATGTTTTGTACTGGTTTCTCCTTTGTTGTTCATTTGCCTTCCTTAAGTTGTAAGAAACTTGAGCCTTAAGTTTGATCACAGCAGCAGGAGTAAATTCTGAGATACAGATCCATCTTCAACAGTTCCTCTTTGGTGTGAACAGTGTTTGCATTTTAGAGAAGGCCAAAACCTCAGCGAAGTGTTGATTTGAAGGTGCTAATGGTGATTCGTTCTAGTTCTGTAATGTCATCTCACTTGAGGAAAACATGGAACCTATCTTCATGAAGCTGGATAGAGGGCAAATAGTGCTCGTGAGTCCAGCACAGCCTAGAAGCCAAGAGTTTTCATCCTGGCAGGATATAGCTACCCATTCAAGGTAGCTATGGCTAACACCTTTATGTGAAGCTTTCTAGGATCTGTGTTTCATGTTAAAAAACAACATAAATAGTACTGCTGGCACCTGGGAAATACAGTATGCCTGTCTGTAGGGAAGGAGCTTACTCTGTGTGGTGTGTAGAAGTGTTAGAGTTAGTAAATTTCCTTACAAAGGAAGCTGTTGAATTTCAAGAATTCCCTTGGTGTGCAGCTGATGCCACTCTGGCTGTACTGTGAGTACTAGGTGGTTCTTTGCTGTTCCCAGATGCTAATGTGCTAATTAGGCTTGCAATTAAATCTGGAGGGGGTTTGTTCTTGGTATGAAGTGAAATGAAAGGAACGTTCTTCAGAGTTGGAAAAGGTACATAGGTTGTAGCTGTCTGGAGTTCTCTCCTTTGCAATGAGACTAGGTGAGGAGTGTGTATATAGCTTCATCTTTCTGAAGAGGGCTGTCAGTGTGTAAGAGCTTTTGTCAGGAACTATAATTTGTTTGGGTCCCTTTAGGGACTGTATTAATATAAAAAGGCTTGTACAAAGAACAAATTGCCCTTCAGCTCCGCATTGTTTCTGTGTTATCATTTGTGAAGCCTTTCAGTGTAATTAGTCTGTGTGCAATCAGCCTGTTGTTAGGGAATAATCACAAGATGTCAAAAGCTCTAATAAAAGTTTATTTAAATGGAATTATGGCATTTGTCCGCATTGGTCATTTCATTTACTGACCTTTGATTACTGTGTGTTTTGTGAAGTTTGACACGACTCATAATAGGTGTTTCTGAGTGAAAGAACAGGCCTGTTCTAGCAACATTTTGCACACATTTAGACAGATGTATATTACTATATAAGCTTCTGCGTATGAATTAGTATTTCAGTGGCCAAATAAAGGCTGTATTCAATAGATTTATGGAGGTAGAGAGGCCAGTGTCCTGAATTGTCCCACTGACTTCAGTGGGACAGCTGGCAATGTATGAAGCTGACCTTCTGCCTGAGTCTTGGCAGGATGAGGTCCCAAGTGCTAAAATGCTTTAGAAGGGGTGTAGCCAGTTGTGCAGCACAGATGAAAAGGAATAGCTTCAAAACACTTAAATGTCAGCCCGTTCCCTTTGATACTCTCACAGGGCCGATTCTCTGTTTGCAGGAAACAGCTAGCTGTCAAAGGATATTCTTAGGAATTAAGAATGCGATGTTTTGAGCTGAAAATAATCAAGTCATTGTGAGGGAGAGAAAGTTACTGTGCTAAGGGGAGCTGGTTGGCATCTGTGCATAATATTTCTGCAGTGCTTCTTCTGAGCTGGCCACCAGGGTAGCAGGAGAACCCGGTGTTCTGCTGCTGCTCTTGTGAGCAAGAACAGGCAAGCTCAGACCTAATGTGGTAGTGCTGCATTTTCTTTGGTTATTTTGGGTTTCTTCTTAGTTAACTTCCAGGGAATTAAAATAAAAGGTTTTCCTTTTGATACTTCAATAATTGAAGTGGAAGGTATTTTTCTCAATAAAGAAGGAATTGATTTAGATGAATAAATGGAGTTCTTCCTGCTTCCCCAGGGTGTTTGGAATCTGGCAGGCATCTTCCTGCTCTCAATGTGCAGTTGTGGAGCACATGAAAGCCTGCTGGGCAGATGACAGTGCAGCCCTGTTCTCTGCAAGTCTCCCTGTCGGTGATGGGGCTGGAATGCCAGCGTCACATCAGGGCTCTTTTGGAAGAGCACTAGCACAATACAAGTCAGTCCTTGGCAGCAGGGGTGGCTTTGAGGACAATGATTTGCTTCCATGTTTTTACTTCCAGATTTTTTTGTATATTTTTGTTTGTTTGTTTTTTTCAGTGTGCCTTATATTTTTTCCAGTTAGTCTTTGCCAAGCAGCAGGGTCATTACCCTGACCCTCATTATGACTTTTTTTCTCAAGCCACTACAGAGTTCAGAGCAGAGGGAGAGAGGAGCCTTGTCTTTAAAACTTTAAAAATTGGCAAACAGGGCCTTTTTGGTGAATAGTTCTTATTTATGGAAAAGTCAAATTGCATGTAGCAAATTCCCAGTTGGCCCTAATTTTAGCTGTGTTTGTACTGCTTGGTCTGTAACCGTGACATGTATGTACAAGCTCGTATGAACTCATGTAAAATTACGACCTCTTGAGAGAAAAGACCCTATTTTGTATATTGTGAATAAAAGACACAGAGCTGAAAATGTCATATGGGTGACTGAGTGAGGGAATACATATCAGCAAGGGAATGTGAGAAAGCATCCCTGGTACAGACGGGAGCTGCCCTGCACCAGGGCAGTCTCGGCGTCCCCCTGGCCCAGCTGAGGATGCTTTGGCGAGGACACTTGCGGAGGGGACTCTGTCCTTGGACAGTGACTGTCCCATCAGAGAGCTTCACAGTCAAAGTGTGCCCCAACTCCCAATAAAGCTGGCTGAGCAATGTGCTGCTGGGGTCTTCTGGTCTGCTGCTGCTTTGAAGTTGCCTCTGCAGTGCTGGGATGCAGGTACTGTGGTGTGGGAATCCCCCTTCTCTGTGTTTTACCTCATGCGGGCTGATAGATCCACGTTGGCCTTAAAATACTAACCAAAACACATTAAAGAACTAGGATGGCTTCTCTAGCAATCCCTGTCAAGGCAGTGGGGAAGCCGTGCTCTCCTGACTCCTTTGGGCAGAGTGCTATGTTTTCACAGATGCTCAGAGGACCGGAGGGAGCTGGGTGTGTTGGTTCATACCTCCTGTCCTTCCCTGCCTGACTCTAAGGGGTTCAGAGAGGGGCTTCAAGTGGAATGTCCTGCTCCACCTCTGTCTCGATAAAGCTGTTGTGCTTTATGGGTGGGATCCCAAAGCTTGCCTTGTGGGTGGGAATCCTCTGGTATGCCACGTGGGAAGAAACTGATGTTGACTTTTAATACTTCCATTTCATTGGGAATAAACCTTTCCTTCCCCTTGGATTGGCTGGAGAGCAACAAACTGCACCTGCCTGTAAGGAGGTCGCACAACCAGCCTCAAAGAGCAATGGTGTTACGCTGGGCTGGTCTCCTGGGATGTGTCTGAGAGCGAGTTTGCTGATTTACAGTCCCACGGCAGACTGAGTCTTTTCATCATGTACCTACATCTAGTACAAATGTCATAAAAACATGTGGCAGTTTTGCTCCCAGCCTGGGTACAGTTGGGATTGGTTTCCTCCAGAGTATTTTAAAGAGTAAACTTTAAATCTGATGGTAGTTCCTGCGTGGAAGTACAATGGCAGATTAGCTAAATGTAGGACTTCATCCTAATCCCTTTGCCACCTTCTATGCTGAAAAGCCTTTAGTGAGTTTACACTTCACAAATAAGTATAATACAAGTCTTGCAAGTGATTTATCTCTTTCTTGTAGCTCTTCATGGTTTAGTGCAGCTGCTATTTGTATTCCAATTAATTACTGACACAAGCAATTATGTGGGGTTGAGGCACAATTAGGATCAGCCTGTAATTGTGTTGAAAAGAGCCATGGATACTTTCACAGATTGTTTCCCTGCTGGATGAGACCGGCCAGTCTCTCCAGCTGTAACCGTGTCATTTCTCCCAAATTGTTAGTGCAGTGACTTAAATCTTTCATTGAGGAATGTTCTTGCTTTCTGCCTTCAAGAGATGATGCTGTCTTTCTCCGAGGGGAGAGAAGAGTCAAACACAGCTGTCGAGATCAAAGGAGCCGAGTGCTCTCTTTATAACCTGCCCTAATTACAAAGAGGCAAATAAGACCTTAGTCTTGGTGTCTTCATCATATTGGTTGCTATCTAATAGGAGCTGCTGGAATATTTATGTCCAGAGGCATCCCATTTGTGTGCCAGTAGCAGTACATTAATTTCTAAAGGGAAAAACACCCATTTAAACCTGCCACAGCTAGAGAGGCAGTAAATAGTGAGACCTAACTTTGTACTAGGTATCTATTGTCAGGATTGATTAAAAAAAAAAAATCCCAAACCACAAACAAACTAAACACATTTGTTGGAGAGCAGGTGATTCTGTGCCCTTTCAGTGTGTCAGTGTCATTCTTGGCTCTTTTGTTACAAGATAATTGTATGTTCAAAGCATTATGCAATCCTTGGGAGCCAGCCCCAGCCTTGGATATGTGCCTTTTTTAGCCAGGTTTTCCTTTTCCCATCCCACAGGTTTATGAAGCGTTGAGGGAGAGTAAAACCACAGCAACTCAGTGACGCAGAAAGGCTGGATTAATTAGGAGCTCCCTCAAGCTCGTCCCCCAGGACCTCATTATAATCCCAAACCCTATTTGGGGCTCTCCCCTAAAAGCAGCACAGGGCCAGCATGGTGCCCTGTGGGTCCCTGCCCTTGGGCTGCCACAGTCAGCCTGGCTGTGTGCCCCAGGCATGGCAGTGCCGGGGAGGTGGAGGTTTGCTATCCATACCACAGCCAGGGATTTGGGTGGTTCCTGGGCTATAAGAACTCCCCTGGGAGCTTGCGGGGGGGGGGGGGGAGGTCGGTAATTGTTGGCCACCCTGAGCTGCTGCTCCTGAAGCTTGTCAGCATGTTTTTGGTTTGTTGAGACCCCACATGCAGATACCTGCAGGGGCTGGGCAGCCTCGGGAGGCAGTAACCGAGGGGCTATGGGCAGCTTCAGGGCTCAACCCTGGCTGCAGTGGGGCAGAGGTGTGTGTGTTGGAAGGGGGGTGCTTCTATGCCTGCCCTGCCCTACCCTGTGTCTGGGCTTGCTTTGTTGATGGGGTGAGCCTTTGTAGGGAGCATTTGCCCTGGGGGAGAGCTGGGAGGGGGCTCATTGCTCTTCCTGGGGGTGCAAAGTGGCTTTCTAGGTGTGTGGTGGCTTAAACTGGGATTTGGTGCCAGCTAGGGAGGCGTGTGCGCCTCTAGCTGAGCTCTGTAGAGCAAGAATCTTAGAGAGATTTGAGGTGAAAGACTTCATAAAATAGTCCATATCCCTGAAGGGAGGGTTTTGACCCCTATTTCCATGCAGTGGAGGCTTACCTCGTTCGCTGTCTGCTGCCTGGGCTGCACTAACTGGGGAGCTGGGCTGTTTGCTGTTTCTTGAGGCGCTTGGGTTGGACAGGCCTGAGCGATACAGGTACCCTGTGTGGTGCATCAAGCGGGGAGCTGGGAAGAAGATGGTCTCTGCACTCACATCCTGGAGGGTGAGTATCATGCTGAAGCTGTGTTTCAGTATTTATGGCTGTGAGAAGAGGGAAAAGCCAGTGCACGGAACAGCGGCTTTCCTTCATACACAGAATGGCTTTCTTTAAAACTCCCCCCGAGTGCTTCGTCTTACTGGGTTTACAGGGGTTTCTTTCTTGATAAGACAGACAGCCTCAAAAGGGTGTGCTGTTCTCAAGCAGGAAACCTCTGCTTGACCAGGATTTTAGCCTGGGATTCAAATCCTGAAGTTTAAACCTTTAAAGTGTGATTGAAAATGTCCTGTAAAGGACAGAAGTCCCTACTGTGCTTTAGGAAGAGAGGAGCTGAGAGGAGACATCCCTCAGAGCTGCTTTGCTGCCCTCCTGCCCTGGGTTACTGCGTACACAAATACTCTTAAAGGCAGATCCTGCATGAACTGGACTGCCCACTCATTTATGCATCCTTGTTGCTTACAGAGGTGACAGTACTTGTGCTCATCATAGCATATATTTTACATATTAGTTGCCATGGTTGTGTTTGGAGTGTTGGGCAGGGTTTGGGAGAGGTTGCTTGCTCAACATATTTACATGCGAGACCCACTGCAAATTGAGGACCACGTGCTATGTCGTTCACCGGTGGGAGCACGTGGGGAGGAGCAGAAATGGGAGAGTGTGGGGTTGAGGCACAAGTGCTAATAAATCCTGGGTTCTGCCCTGGCCTAAAGCAGATAGAATTAGAGGTGTGTGGCAGTGTGAAAAGCCATGTCCAAGCCTCCGAGTCCTGGTGTACAAGCTAAAACTGTAAGCATATTTGTTCCTGCTGCATGGCAGGAAGGAAAGTATAATTTGTTTTGGCTTTCTCTTGGGAACTAGTCTTTAAATTAGTATTTCCTCTTAGTGTTTATCCCAAATGCCTCTTAGCACTTTGATTCTTTCAATTTTCCCTACCTTCAGAAAATCCATCTGAAAATATTTGAAAAAAAAACACTGCAAAAGCTCTGACTTGCTCCTTTCAGTTTAAGCCTCTTATGCCATTTGATCCAGCAACTGCTGCATTTTTAAATCTCTTTTTGTTTCTGGATTAGCTTTTTGGTTTGTTTTTTTCCTTTTTATTTTTTTTTCTTTTTTCTTCTTTTTTTTTTTTTTCTTTTCCCTGTTGTCTTCCCATTAATTCACACAATAGGAGCACGTTTTTTCCCAGTTCTCTGAATCCGACATGATCAGATCGAACATCAGTTTGGCCCTTGCTAAATCTAGCATGCTTGAAGCCTCCTGGGCCAGCGGAGGCCCCCTCTCTGGCTGGCCAGTCAGGGTGGATTCAGACACAGTGGCTTCAGGGAAACCGTCTGTAAACCAGAGCTCATCTTACCCGAAAGGAAGGTAAATACAGTGTGAGGGGATGAGATGCTGAAGCCTTGATGAAAGCTAGAGGGTGGGAAGTTTCTTGGGGAAGCAAAAGCAGGGTTTCCTTGTGTGTGTGAGCTCAGGGTACCCCCACTTTGCTGGGAAAAAAAACAAAACAAAACAAAACAAATATTTCCTGGGCTGCCTGGTAAAGCTAGGAGAATGTCCTTCTCTCCAAATCCTTCCCAATGACGCGTACAAAAATATGGAGCATTCTCATTGAGAGAGTTTATTGTTGTTATTATTTATAATGTGGTAATTCACTGGAGTGTAGAAAGTGCTGGTGTTGGAAGTAATTTCAGTTGAAGCTCTTAATGCTGTTTTTTGCTTGTAATAACGCAAAAGCTCTGATTTGTGTTAGCTTGTTCTGAAGCCTAATGAGAGTCGTCTTTGAACATATCTGAGAAACCATCAAATCCTCTTTTAGCTAAAAGTCAGGCAAGCTCTTTGGAGAGCAGTTTGATGGGATTGGTACTAATCCCAGCTGTAATACTCTTCCCCCATTAAGGTAACCTTGCCAAGAGCTGGGGCAGGTCCTGGGGGTGTTCAGCCCAGAAGCCCACGCAACACGGGAGGTTGCACCACTGCCTGAATCTCTGCCCAGCTGGTGTGCAAACCATTGCTTATGACACACTTATGGTATGAAAAAGTAGAAATACGGTTGCTAGATCTCAAATTCTGATAGCATGTGGGAGCTATTCAGAGGGGAGATGGGATAGGATCCTGCCATCTTGCAGATGGAAACTGTAAGATGCTGCTTGTGTGCCCAGTGCTGGTGGCCTCTGCACCGAACTAGTACTCGTGCCGTCATTTCCAGTGTCAGGTGAGTGACTTGGGAAGGGACACCTCCACCCTAAGGTCTCTGCCCAAGAGCCTTGGGAGACCTTCTGTTCCCCAGTCAGGCACAGTGTTTGAAGGGGAGCTGCTGGCACTTCTGAGCATCACAACTGTGGCCAACACATCTGTGATCACCTTGGGACCCCGAAGGTCAACAGGCCGCTTTTACTGTGTGGCCTCACCGGTGCTCATAAGGCTTTTCAGATACATCGAGAGAAGATCTCTGCCCTAAACAAGCACGCTGTCTGCATTAGAGATAACAATAGGGGATAAACTTAAAAGGAAAATCAAAGGATTAAAATCAATGGAAGTTAATAATGTGAAAATATTCAAAGATCTGGGCTAAAGAAGGGAGACAACAAACCATGGGTGGAAATCAAAGGCCCTAATAAGACCAGGAGTTACGATGGGAAAAAATGGAGCCATCTGTTCTGGTTGAAAACAAGAGCAGAGGTGGCTTTCACAAAGAGTCTTCTTCCTCTTCTACTCACATTTTAAAATGCTGGATAAAATTGGTTTAGATTACTGTAGGTGGTTGAAAAAGGGAAATGTAGAATGTGATATTCAAATGTAACTAATTTTTCTCTTACCATTTTTAAATTTTAAAAAAGGTCAGGCCATCTTGAGAGTTACTCTCTCATGGTGTGGCAGGAATGGTGTTTAACTTTGGGCCCAGGTTTCCACAAAGAGAGCAAGAGCAGAGGTAGGAGTGAACTCTTGGTCCCTAATGGAAGTCATTTATGTGTAACCTCACTGATTTCACAGGAGAGAGAGTCCACCCTTGGCAATCATTGCCCCCGCAAAAGGCAATTTTCTCGTAAATACAGTATAGCTATAGCTCTAGTGCCCCAGGACTCCGTCCAGGGTTAAGCCACCTCATCCCTTCCCATGCAGCACCCCCTGCTTTAATGGATGTCTGGGTCTGGGTACAGCAGGAAACCCATGAAAGTGGAATCATTGATATTGTCGGCATAGACGCCGTTGTTGTCCCCCTCCCCATACACCTGAAGCCAGACCTCGTCCCCAGTGCTGAGGTGCAGCAAGACAGAGCCGCTTGCTTGGTCCACGTTGTTCTTCTGGAATTGGTCATAGGTGAAGATCACTGCCTTGTCCTTCTTGTAGAGGCTGACCTTGACGTCCGTCAGGTAGACTGTCAGGTGGTAGGCGAAGTAGTACGTGCCGGGGATGTTGCAGAGGAACTTGCCGGTGCTGGCGTCGTAGTGGCTCTGCTCATTGTAGAAGATCTTGCTGAAGCGGATGGGGACATTGGGGTGGGGGGCTCGCTCTGTCAGCCCCACGCTGAAGGCAGAGCGGTAGACAAAGGCATCTTCACCCTTCTCCCCCTTCTGCCCTGGGTATCCTGGAAATCCTCGTGGCCCTTCCCGCCCTGGGGCTCCTATTTCACCTTGGTTGCCTTTGGGACCTTGTGTACCTGGGGGACAGAGTGGAGACAGGGAGCTGTGTTTGCACTGTGCTGGCAGCTGCTCCGTATCCGCCTCAAACACAGAGGGGGCTGTGGCACTCGGGTCTGCTCAGCAGCACTGAGCAAAGGCTGGATGGCCTCACACCCACCCATGAGCTCAGCCAGTGAGTGGAAAGCCCGCTCACCCCCCAGCTGTGTGCAGAGCTGCCGAGAGAAGCAGGTCTGCAAAAACATCATTAATTGGAAAAGCAACCATCAGACCAAACTCTTTGACTTGGGTTGTGGAATCTCTATCCCTGGAGATATTCAAAAGCCATCTGGACAAAGATCAGGCACAGACCCACCAAACAGGAGACCTGCCAGGGCTGGGCCTGAGGGCTGGGGCTGCCCACAGGCTCCAGGACTGATGTACCCCTTGTTCCTCACCAACCTTCCTCTCCTTTCTCTCCCTTTAGTCCGTCTTTTCCATCTTTCCCATCCCGGCCAGGGAGCCCGTTGTGGCCAGGGTAGCCAGGCGCTCCTCCCATCCAGTTGGCACATGGTGTTTTGGGGTCAGGCTGGGCATCCTGGGCAGCCACCTCTCTGCAATGGGGGGCTACCAGCAGCAGCGCGCAAAGGAGGAATCCTGCTGGGTCCCTCATCATCAGTTCCTGATGTGGACAATCATTTTGTTAACTTTAAGGGTTAATAGGAAAAAAAAAGTGAACAACCCCCGCACCCCTGAATAATTGAGAGGCACAGAAAACTAAGATTTGAGTCAACATATCCAAAGGAAAGAAATTCTGATCACCCCAAGGGCCTCCCCATATCCAGCTGGCTTCAGCTCCATGACCCAAGCTGGGATGGGGCCCCCGGGAGCAGCGTGGACCTCAGCCCGGGAGAAACATCCCGTCTGGAGACTAAACACCAGTTACTCCCCTGGCACTTGAAGGCTTTTAGCACCAGCACAGATGTAGCCTGGGACCAAGCACAGCAGATGCCAGGGTATCTGCAGCTGATTTCTTTGCAAACCTCTGCTCAGTTAGCCACCATACACTCTAACTTCTGCCTGGATGAGCGAGCAGCTGATTGAAACTACAGGTCTGGCAGAGCCCATCTCAAACCCTCAGAAGCCTTTAAGGTGAGCAGGTGGTTTACTGCCTGCTAACCTGGCTCTATCTAACATGAACAGAAACTACAGCCAGGCTTTCCATCTCCTCTGAGCAACCGTATGAAATTATGATACTGTTTGGGGGTTTTGTTGTTTTTTTTTGTTTGTTTGTTTGTTTTTTTTTTGTTTTGTTTTGTTTGTTTTTTGTTTTCTATCCAAATTATGTTTTTGGATTACGGGAAGACAAGTTGTGCAGTGTTTAGGCACTGTAGGGTCGTATTTCTCTTTGATCTAGTTGCTTTGCTAGTCTGAGCAATTAGTGTGGCTGTCCAGAACCAGGTCGGTGGTGACACCCTACGGCCAGCCTGGGGCTTTGTTCTGATGCTCGCAAAAAATCAGTGGGACCTTGGCAGGCTTTGGGTCAGGCTTTTAGGAAAAAGATATTTTAAAATTACTATTGTTCTGTGATACTACACACCAGGCAGAGATTATACCCTGGAACAATAAAGGTATCCTGTTATGAGGATTGTAAGTGGCATAATAGGCAATAAAAAGTGAATAACAGCATGGCCATTAGAGTCTCTTAGCTCTGTAATTTCCAAGAAAAATAGTATTTCAGAGCAACTCCTTTGCAGGGGTGATTTTCCTAGGCAAGCTATTTAAATGTCATATTTTAAATAATGTCTTATTAGGTCTCACATAATTGCTTCAGAGGAATCTAAATGAATGTGCTGGTTTTGGCTGGGGTAGAGTTAATTTTCTTCATAGTAGCTGTTATGGGGCTGTGTTTGGATTTGTGCTGAGAGCAGTGTTGATTACACAGGGATGTTTTAGCTATTGCTGAGTAGCACTTGCAGAGAGTCAAGGCCTTTTCTTTTCTCTCACCCCACCCCACCAGCGAGGGGGCTGGGGTTGCACAAGGAGTTGGGGGGGACACAGCCAGGACAGCTGACCCCAACTGACCCCAGGGACCTCTCAGACCTTATGGCGTCATGTTCAGCAGATAAAGGTGGGGGAAGGCGGGCAGGGGTGCCCCTGCTCAGGGACTGGCTGGGCATTGGTTGGTTGGTGGTGAGCAATTGTTTTCATTTGCATCACTTGTCTTTCTTGGGTTTTATTTCTCTCTCTTTATTTTTTTCCTTTCATTACAATTTATTATGATTATGATTATTATTATTTTATTTCAATTATCAAACTGTTCTTATCTCAACCCACGAGTTTTCTCACTTTGACCCTTCCAATTCTCTTCCCCCGGTCCCACTGGTGGAGGGGTGAGCAAGTGGCTGTGCGCTGCTTAGTTGCTGGCTGGAGTTAAACGACAATAACAAAGAGGTTGCCATGATTTTGTTTTTTGCAGGATATGAGGGGGAGGAATTTGAAGAAAACTTCAAAGCTCTGCTTAACGACTTAGGTGGGCAGTACCTAACACATGAAATTAGGGAACTCCTAAAATGGTGCCCGCACTGCTGGGTTCTGGAAATCCAGCAGCTGCGTGGCACCCTGTGATGGGGCCAGGGCAGTTTTGGGGTGCCATGGCGTGCTGTGAGCACGGCCTGAAGCTTAAGCAGTGCTCCTGCATCTCTGCTCTGGATGTAACAGTTGTCATTGAACCAGGGTGGACAAGGGAATCGGATGTCTGTAAATCCTAAAAGTGGCGTGGTTTGGCAAGCAAGGGTGTGCGAATTTGGGCACACTGTGACATGGCCAGTTTGCCATGCCCCACTGCAGGGCACTAAGCGGAGGGACCCCTGTCCCCCCTGCCTGCGTTCCCTCTTGCTCAGCTACATGTACGCACCCCTGCAAAATCAGCACAGGCTGTCTGGGGACATCTGTGTGAAAAAATGATAGCGTTCAATAATAATCTGCCTCAAAATTGTGTTTCTCGAGCTGTGTTTTGGTGGTTTTGCTAGGCTTACTTCCACTTTCTGCCTAGAACTCAAATATCATTAAAATTTTAGTGACACGTGCCCCAGAATCAGGTATTCTGCTGGTGCAAAATAAACCCCTCCTGTAAGGTCGAAAGTGGTGCAAATTTGAGGCAGCCCAAAGGAGGGCTGCAGGGAGCTTTCCTGGCAGATGCCCATCCAGCTTGCTCTGAAGGGCTCAAAGCGATGCCCATCCCACAGCATCCCTGGGCGGCTCTTGACTGTGGATACATTACACAAGCTAGTTTTCTCCTTTCTCATAAGAAAAGCGTTGTGGTATGACATAGAAAACCACTTATTTTTATATAGTTTGACTCGAGCACAGGTGGTTTGCTTTTTTGAGAAACGAAGTAATTCTCTGGCATAAGTATGTCTTACAAAAGGAAAGTTCTAAGCTATGTCTGCTAGCTTAAACTCTAGTATAGGTATGATATCCCTTTGCTATCTCTTTTCCATTTCTTTTTGTCTTCCCATCTGATGCTTATCAGTGTAACATGAAATAATCTGGTATATTTAAATGTCAGCTGTACCTCTCGGACAAGTAATAGATGAACTAAGTACTCTTGGTGGCTTTCAGCTATTCCCTTGGCAGTTACTATATTAAAAGCTCGTATGCATTCTATGAAGTGTATTCATTTACCAGCAGAAATCAGTGTATCATCTAAAAGAACAATGCCATTCTGAAGTGCTACACAGTGATTCAGACCATGATTCAGAATTTATATTTCACATAACACTATATAAATATGATATATTTATATAAATTTAAAACCCCCACATCTTTTTGCACAAAACAGAACAAAAAATCCATCTGTTTTCCAACTCCAGTGTTTTCTTCAAAGGATATTAACCAGGGGGTTGGCTTATGTTTATCTTTTTTTCTTTTTGTAATTACTTGTAGCATAGTTTTTGCCAATGTTCCAGCAGTGACTTGCTCCAAGGGGCTCGCGCCTTAAGTCTGGGTGGTGCAGGTTTCTGGTAAGGAGCTGACACGACTCAGGGAGATTTGGGGCAAACCCAATCTTCCCAGGAGTCTTCAAGGAAAGAGGTGAACCGAAAGGTGCCAGTTTAGTACTTGCTGTTACAGCCATGTGGTTTTTCACTGTTGTTCCTGACTACTTTTGATTTAGGAGTTTTGATCTCTAAATAGTGTTTCCAAAAATGTGAGTATGAATCTAAGGGAGATCAGCTATTCTTGGTTTAAAATACTTTCTGGCTATTCCGAGAATAACTCTAAGAAAGGAAACTTCTTGCAAGCAGAAAAGTCTGTCTGTCTGATTCAGCCCAATAGAAGAGAGAATCCTGAACTTAGTAAAAGGAAAAAAAAATCATGCTTACCAGCGGCTTTGAGTCCTGGTTGGCTTGCTGCAGTCTCCTTAGAAATGAAGTCCGGCTACCACATCGCTATCCCTAAGGGCATGGGGAGCTGTCAGCTCAGACACTGTATTTTCCATTTGCTATTGCGCATGCTGACCTAAAAGTTGGGTTTTCCCATTAATTTTTCCTGGCCACCCACTTAAGTTTTGGACCGCTTATATAATCCAGTCACACTAGGATGTCTTGCAAAGATAGCCTTAATGGGGAAAAGATGGGTTTGGGAATTTGATAGGAACTGAAGGAGCAGTGGTTTGCTGGAGAAGCCCATGTGGAAGCCTGCTCGTCCAGGGCTGAGCTGGTACAGCACAAGCAGCTGCTCTGTGTAAATTAGGAAATGTTGTTAGCAGCTGATGGAGAAAGTGCGTCTACAGCCTTGCATTAATGCACTCAAATGGGGCTTTTTCAACATGTTAGTAAATGAATTATTGTGTGAGAAGTTTTGGCTTCTCCTTTTAATGGCAAGAGCTGTTCCTGCCTGGAGGCTGCTACTGCACTAAAGAAGGGCAAAGCTGCCCAATGGGAAGGGCAGTGCTCGGCCAAGAGTTTTGTCTTAAGCCAACCAAGCATGTGCCAGCAGTACTGTAAATCATTGGAGTAATTTCAGCCCTATGGATGGCTTTCAAGCTACCACACATTTTGGCGTTAGGTCAAAACAAAGTCTTTTTTTCTCTGTGTCTCTCTCCTTCCAAAATGGAGGTTGAACGTTGGAGAGCGGAGGCTTTCCTCTCCAGCCGCTCTGGGGCAGTTCAAGGTTAGCTAGGCAGGACCTTGGCAAACCTGGGCTCACAAAATCAGACCAGGAAGAAAATAGTATGATGCCTGTTGTTGCAACTGGACATGAGGAGCTGGTGTCCCTGAGAGAGGGGGAACTCATCCAAGTGAATGTCAGCAGGACAGTATCCTGAATTAGTGAGCTGTTGTAAAGACTTGGCTATCTGGAAGGACTAAAAGGATGTATAAAAGAACACATAAATAATTTCCTGTATGCAGAGCTCGAAGTCAGCAAGGGTAAATTTGAAGTCCTGAGGGAAGGGTGCAGGAGGGAGGAGCTGCAGGGTGGCTTCTCACTGCCTGCCTTATTTTGGTCAAGCTTTTAGTGTTCAGCATTTGAAAATTTTGATTTTTTTTTTTTTTTTTTTTGTGTGATGGTTTTTCCATGCAATGTTGAGACTTAAAACAATCCCTCATGCAACCTCAATAAAATATGAGAGAGATCCAGTTGGATTTGTTGTTTTCTTATAAATATGATTTGCTAGAGCCATGTGTGTGTTTGTGTGCATGTTATGCCAGTTTCTGTTGAAGTCTTGTCTTCTGAGCAGTGAATGGAGGAGCAGGATCTTGGAACTGAAATAGGAACTTTTTTTGCAGTGGAGATGAGGTTTTCAGCTGCTTCTGCCCAGGATGTGAGCAAGACAAGGCTGATTTCCCTGCTGTCTCTCAGCTTGAGCCCCAAAATGCATGATTGGGGTATTTATTAGGTTGCCAGGATTTGAAAACTGCACCTGATGTGCTTAATAGGTAGTGCTGCAATTGCCTCACGGCTTTCAATTCAGTTGTTAGGGAAACACCACGGTGATAAATCTTTCAGTGGCCCATCAAACAGCCTCCCAGACATTATCCCTGCCTCTCAGAAGAGGGGTGGAAGTTTATCTCCGGGGGTACAACCTGCTGATACAACGCCTGATGCACTCGCTTGCACTTACGTTGTTTTTCACACTTGGTTTGCAGGTTGGTGCTGGCTCATGTTCCTGCTGCAGAGGGAGATATTGTACAATCCAATGAGCTACTTTTGGCTGTGTGATAGGAAAACATGCAAAATGCCTTTTGTTCTGCCTGGTGACAAGCAAAACCTGCCACCATGTGTGGACTGAAACAGCAGTGCCTGCAGCTGCGGTGCTCAACAGCTCCTGTTGGGGCTGGGGAGTCTTTCTGGCACAGGGAAAACTGCTGTCCACCAAGTCCTGCGATACCTTCTCTGCTTTGCACTGCAGTCACCAGATCTCTGGTGAGGGACACGCTGCCCTTACCTTACTCCGCTACAGACCTTGTGCTGAGCCTGACCTTGTTTTCTCTGTTGAATCTGATGCAAGTCTGCAAATATGAAAAACACAAAACTGACATGATGGATGGTGGATCGCAGCTTTCACTAAGAATTGAAAATAAGCAGAAAGTTATATTTAGCCATCTATAAACAGGAATAAAAGCGAGCGGGAGGTTCGTTATCAGCTGTGCTCCATCAGCGCAGTCA
This sequence comes from Tyto alba, assembly GCF_018691265.1. Classification (NCBI taxonomy): domain Eukaryota; kingdom Metazoa; phylum Chordata; class Aves; order Strigiformes; family Tytonidae; genus Tyto; species Tyto alba. The sequence continues at coordinate 24,190,368 of NW_024881262.1, read as the reverse complement.
CGCTGCCCGCTGGTGTGATTAGAGGGCTAAAAAGCCGTTTTGGCTGCAGGGAAGCCGGGCTGGTTGCCTCAGGAGGAGGTGGGTGGCTGCCCAGGCCAGCCTGGCCCCGTGGGCAGGATCCGCGCCATGGGGGCCGGGGAAGGAGCCCCCAGCTGCCCACCACTGTCCTCTTGCAGCGGAGTCGAGCCAATGCCACCATGGAGCCCAGCCCATGGGAACCCTCGTCCCCCGGTCGTCCCTTCCCGAGGCTGCTGTGCCCTCCCCAGCCCCGGGGCTGGGGCCCCTCTGCCGGGAGCTGCCCCCTGCCCTGCCCTGGCTCGATGTCCCTCCGGGACTCCTGGCCCTTCCCTCGCCTTTCCACTGGCCCTGGATACCGCACGTCCCAGTAACAACACACATTCCCCACTTTGCTAAAAACAGCAAAAGCTGTTTACGCCATTTAGCGGGCTGGCTGACAGGCTGTTACGTGCTATTTTGGTGCCGCCCAGGGCTGTGTGCAGTGGAGGGACCACAGCCTCCATGCCAGGGATGCTGCTGGCTCTGTCCCCGGGCACCACCGGCCGAGCCGGCTCACCCTTCTGCTGCAGCCCGACCGAGTCAGCTCATGTGGTCAGACAGACCCCGTGCCTGTCCCCGCCATTGCCCCACGGGCACCTTCATCGGGTGCAAGATGGCGGTGAGTGCTGAGGAGCCAAGTCCAGAGAAAAAGCAGTAAAATGGCGTTTAGTGCCAGTGCTCCTGTCAGCAAGGACCCTATCCACAAATTGCAAATTCTCCGCGATCCTGTGCATCATTGTGTGTCCAAACTCTTCTCTGTACTGCATTGTACTTCCCTCTAGTGGCTAATGATTAATGGGGAAGAGGAGCTTTCTCCCTGAGGGCAGGCTGGAGGGTGTCACCCTGGTCCTGCCTACCCTCGGGGGCTGCTCAGCCCCTTCTCCAGCAGCCGGGCCCCTGTGGGGTCCGCCATGCTGGTGGGTGCACCTTGTGCAAGCGTGGCATCGGGCTGCTGCGGCCATTCGCGTCCCCCCCACAGTGCCTGCGGGGAGGCCTGAGGGCCATCGGCACCGCATGTGGCGCAGCCACGCCTGTTACAAGCTCACGGACCTTGATACTCCCACAGGATTTTCCTAGGTGAGTGCAGGGAGGAAGCACAGGTCCGGGGGCAGGCAGACCTGACAGCAGTGAGCAGTGGCCAGGGGTGTGCCGCAGGCCGGGCCAGCCCTCAGGAGGGGACGAGGGCTTTGTGGGGAAGCCTAGCTGGGCTGGGCATGGTGAGTTGCTCACCCAAAGTGAGGGCCGTGTGGTGGAGGAGGCGGGAGTCCCATGGGTGCATGCCACAGCGGGGATGCTGTGCCAGCGTTTGGGGACCACCAGGAGCCAGCAGTGAGGAGGGGACGTGCCCCGCTCGGCCAGGTGAGGGGAGCCCTGGCCCTTCCTCAGCTGCACAGCCACCGGCCTGCCGGACGCAGTTGGCCTTTGCTCAGTGAATCCAGGCTGCTTCTCGGCAGCAGGGTGACTGATTTCTCAGCCCGTTTCACACAGACAAACGAGCTCTTTTCTTCCCTGCAACGGGCAGAACAGCTCCTTGCCAGGCTTGAGCAACAGCATGTTTCTCTTCTCCATGATCGCAAATAAACTTCCCCAGCCTCAAGGGATCCCTGCTTGGCTCCCAGCGAGGGATCTTGGCGCAGCAGGGTTTCTCATGCCGAAAGGGACATTGAGACGCATTTGTCCAGGAAGCAGGGCCCTGTAAATACTGCTCAAAGGTCCTTTTATTAATGTTATAGCTGTTCCCAGGGCACTCGTTTCTGCACTGCAAGTTCGGGGTGCTGCTTTGGCCTCCTTGGGCTGCGCCAGGGCAATGCAGCCAAGGGCCCATGTAGAGGGTTATGCACAACCCCATCCAGCTCCCCTCCGCTCTCACGCCAACTTGCAGCTGAGTCAGGTACGGGCTTCTTTTAGCACAGGCTGGTCTTGTTTTGGGGCTTGTTCTGGGCTGGGAAGAGGCCAGGCAGGGAACAGAATAACAACCTCAGTGATCTGGTATGTGGAGCACTCCCCTGCAATGTGCCCTGCCAAAACATCCTCCCCAGATTTCATTCCCAGCAGTGATCACATATTTCCAATGAGGCACCTGAGAGTGTACCTCTGCCCAGCTCTCCCCTTCAGCTTTGCTCCGCAGGCTGAGCTATTAATGAGGTATTTAATGAGATTTCTACTTACCCATTAAAATGAACATCTCGATGCAGGCAAGGAAGGAGAGCTTGCAGTGGATAATCACACAACCCCCTGCAGGCTACTTGCATTCATTGAAAAAGCATTTTTACAAAGTAGATAAATTATTTGTTAGGGGAGTATTTCTGAATAATTCAGGCATGGAGAAGGGCAGTTTCCTTTGCGCACACGAATCTCCTCATTATCGAAGTCAGTCAGGCCCCTCAGCTGTGAGGTTTGGACAATAGATGGTGCTAACCGCCCGAGCACCGCCGAGTCCGGGGGGGACTGGGGGCTGGTTTGCAGTGATCCCCCCCCAAAGAGCCATCAGGCTGGTGGGGAGCAGCAGGAGGGTGCGCTGTGGTTTCCTCTGGGTGTCTCAGACAGCCGGCGCGGCACCTGCCCTTGGTGGCACGGTCGGCAGAGATGCTCCTGCAGTCCCCATCCACTCGGTCCAGCCAGGCCCCTTCCCTTGCCGGTGTGTGGGCTGTGGGGTGGAAGCGAGCTGCAACCCCAGCCAGCTGAAAACAGAACAGAAGAGAAAAACTTTGGGGTTTGTTTGGGGCTTTGCAGCATTTGTGCGATGTGGTGGAAGTAATCCCAGCTCAACTACTACAGTCTACCTGATCTACATCACTCTTCCATCCTTTTTAGAGGGGTGTTTTCTTCCCAGTCCCCTGTTTTTCATCACTTTTGGTTGCTGAGGGACAGAAATGGCATCATCTCCTCCCCAGTCACCATCCCCATCACGGGAAATGTCTTTTCTTTCAGACCCTGTACCCACTGCTCTTGATTTGGGGTAACAGTGTTGCTGGGCTGTCTGGAGGAGCTGCACAAACCCTAAGAGTGTATTTGCTGTGGGTTTGATGGGAAAGGGGAGGGGGCACGCAGAACCCTGTAAGCTTGAGCACTTTGGCAGAGGCTGTGTGGGGGCAAGTGGCTCCATGCTGGGGCACAGAGTAGGCTGTGAGGGGCCACAGGATGCTGGTGCTGCTGCTGGGCTTTCCGGGTGACCCCCAGCTCTCCCCACAGCAGCTAGTTGGGATTTAGGACACCTCATAAGGGGATTTGCTTTCCCTCTCTCTGTCCCTTCCCTCCTTGTATCCCCCATCGCAAACAGGACAATTATTCTCACTGCAGGCGGGTGTATGGGTGCTGGCACACCCAGCTCCTCCGAATGTGGCCCCATGCAGGCAGGGTGCTGGCAGGGTGCAGGCAGGGATCCTCATGGCTCCATAAACCACAGCCCTCACCAGCTGTGTTTGAAATCACTGCCTGGTGACAGCCCAGTGCCATCCACATCCACCCTGCCACTGGGGTGAAAGTCAGGAGCTCGCAAGTGAGATAATGCCCTCCCATCACACTTTTCTTTGCATTATGCAAATGCACAAGAATAATTTTTGGCCATAATGGTTTTTCCATCCCCTGTGGTATCGATCCAGAGCCACTGGCTCCAGCAACCTCTGCCATGCATTAGCTGACTCCCTGCTTTTTGCAGCATGATGGATGTGAAGGCAGGGTGGTGGGACCAGTGGGTTGGGCACTGGCCCACTAGATTTTGAAGCTCTTTTCCCAGTGCAGAACTGCCAGTGAGACTGAGTCGCTGTATTCTTGGGCCAAGTGACTGGTCCCTGCCTGCTTTGCGGAGGGTCCATGCTCAAATTCAGTAATCTTTGCTTCAAAACACCAGTGAGGTGCTAAGGGATAACAGTTTGCTTGTTTCTCCCATCGGTTAGAAAATCTAGTTACTTAGAAGCGAGGGCGTGATTAATTAAAGGCATTGTGAATCTTACATTCTTTATAAAATGAAATATTGTTGTGGAATCTGAGTGATACATATTTCACCAAGAAACTGTAAATCTGATAAAAAATGATTACTATGTGTTTTTACTTTGGTCATTTCATGGTATAAATTATCATGAATCACTCTTTGGGAAGTCACAGAGAATGATACCTCTGTGACACGACAGGGCGTTTCTTTGTGCTTAGCAGAAGGCATTTATGGTTGCTGTAGGGCTAATAAAAGACTCATGATGTCTTCAATTATTCATTTTTATAAGTGCTTGTTCTCCTGACTTGAACATCCAAAACCACCCTGTGACTGGTTTTAGCAGTAAATTGTTGTGGGTTTTTTTTCTGGAATCAAATGACGTTGCCTCTGCTGCAGACTTCGCCTCTCTTCCATCTGAAAAACAGTGCCGGTTCACTCTCAGCTATCACAAACTTTTTATATGTTTCTCTCTTTGGAAAGCACCTCTCCATCTGGCAGCCTGAGAGGCAGCTGGCTGCCCCAGCAGCCTTTGCTCTCACTTGGGCTGCAGCACCTTGTCTCGTGTCTACCAGGAGGTTTATGAGCGAGCCAGAGAAGTGGATCTGGCAGCCAAGAGCAGACCCAGGGCCTCGACACACTGTCACTGCAGACGTGACGAGGAACTTTGGAGAACTGGGTATGATGTATTCAAACCGTTGTGTTCACTGTGGTGGGCTGTGGTCAGCTGCCTGGGTTAGAGCTTCCTCCCTCATGCTTGTAACTCAGCCTGGGAAGAGGAAATGCTTCCTTCTGCTGCAGACCTGATGTTTTAAAAAACCTTTACAAATGCACACACAAAACCTGCAGTGGTTTGTGTTGGTGCCCCTGAGCTGGCGCTTGGTCACGGATGGATGCCAGGGACCCTCTGCTCTGGGTGCACAGCAGCCGTGAGACCCTCAGTGATGCTCATCAACAGACGAATACCCATGCCCACACAGAAATCCTGCAGGATTGTGCCCCCAGACACCAAACCCACAGGCAAACCCAACATTGTGAACCCTCCTGCTCTCGCACACAGACTCCTGCTCCTGCCGTGCCCCCAGAGCTGCGTCCCCTGGCAGGATGGGGACCCCAACTGTGAGCTTTGGGGTGCCCCAGTGAGCTGGGCTGAGAGCCTGCCGCCTTGGCATCACTAGAGTCTCCTCCAGCAAAAGCCATGGAGCTAGACAGGCAGGTGGGAGTGAAAGTGCTTCTATATTAAAACACATTTTCTGGTGCTCCTTTATAAGTTTTTAATGTCATTCGTGTGTCCCTGCCTGGCCCACTGCCCACAGCTAGGCACTCTCCTTTCTTCTGCTCCTCACCACAGTGTTTTCTGTGGATTAGGTTCAACTGGATAAATGCATCTCCTTTTGTATTTATAATCCCTATGAGTGTGGTGTTTTTAACAGAGACTATCCCTTCTCATTGCTTTGGCAAAGCAAGTAGCAGCTCCCTGCTGTGTTTCTTCTCAGATGACACAGAGGTTCTCTGTATAGCAAGGAGAGAAAACAAAAAGGATCTAAGCTGTTTTTTTTTTTTTTTTTTTTTTTTCTCTCCAGGCAGCTACACTTCATCAGAAAACTTCCCCCGATACTTTAGTATTTTACTTTTCATGCTTTTGCATCCTTGAGGCTCTGACCGTGAAGCATGCTGCTGGCTCACTGATGGAGATGAGGACATCAGAGAGAGTCTCTTTGACAAGAGGAGAGGAGCAAGAAAGGATCTTTTGCTTCCCCACAGCCGAACAGGAAAGATTAAGGAAATTCACAGTATCAAAATGAGGTATGATATAGGTATTCATCATGGGAAAGATCCCAGTACCTGCCATCTGGGACTGCAGTGGGCCCAGGCTAAGCTTACACGTGGTTCAGCTAAAAACTGTAATTTAGTTCCTATAATGACAGAAGCCATTCCTGTGCCTGATCAAGACTGCTGACTTTAGGCAGGAATGAGCACGTGTGGCACTGCCTCATTTTCCCAAGGCAGGGCAGAGCACCAGTGCCTGCCTATCCCTGGCTCTTTCCTAACCCGCTGGCTCTCTCAGCAGGGAAACCCTTGAGCAAACTTCTCATTGGTGGCTTCAGAGCAGACTGCTGGTGGCACACGGGTGCTGAGACATCACCCACACCGCGTGGCTGTGCAGCATTAACCCACCTCCCAAAAACAAAGGTTTCACTCACCCAAGAGGGCACCAGCACAAGCAGGTCCCATCACTGTCCCCACCAGGTGTCTGCTGGCATGCACAGTGGCACGGGGCAGAATCTGGCCCCTAAGCCCCACAGCTTGTTTGTTTGTTGTCTCTTGGCTTGCTCCCTGCAAATATTTTTATCCAGCTGAACCACCAATAATTGCTTACAGCTTTGCTGTTTGGGTTTGTGATGAGCCTGCAAATGCCAGCATGTGTTTGCTGGAGATAATCAGGGCGCTTTTGTGCTCAGCAGCTTTGTCATCTCTCAGTCTCTCACTTCTGTTTCTCGGCTTTGTTCATCTCCCACCTTTCCCTTGGTGTGCGATGCCTTTTCTGATCCCTCTGAAAATAACTGACTTCACATCTTGGTCATTTTGTTATATTTGTTCTGAAATGTAGGGAAGTGGCATCTCTGCATGTGTCCCTCAGTGATTGCTGCTCATGCATCTTGTGTCTTTACTGATTCAATTAAAAATGTGATGATGTTTTCCCACCAGACCCTGTCACCATCCTGGCAAAGCATTTTCTACCCTGATAGCATTTTCCAGTTCACAAGTGCAAAGTATTAGAACAGCCTTTCCCTTCGGGACAGTGTCTCTGTCTGCATTGTAATGACTCCAAAATGCAGAATGTTTCTGATGCTTTGAAATGGAGAGAAAAAGTAGCCCTAAGGCCATAACTCCAGCCAAGAGTTTCTCCAAGACTGAGATTACCTAATTTTTAAAGTAGAATAAATACAGTTAAATTAACCATAGTGGGTCTCTTCTCTCTTCCCTCAGCAGACCCCTACCACCTCATACAGGACACCTGGGTCTTCTTGACTGTATGGGTCCGTGGGCCCTCACTCTCCTGCTTCCCACAGCAGCTCTGTCATCTGCAGGGAGGTTTTGTACATGCTTATTAAAGAGAAGCATTGTCCACATTCATTTCCCTAAAGAAATAACCTTCTTTCTCTGTCCTGATGATTTTACCCAGCTTCTCTAAATTTGTTTGTAACTCTTCTTGCTGTTTCCTACACTGTTCTTCCAGCGTTTGGTTCTTCCCTCACCTTCCGCACATTGTTTGCTCTTTGCAGCCAGTTCGGAGCAGAACATGAACCTGGCAACACCTGAATCATACTCTTCCACTGCTAGTGTTGGAGGGCAGCAAAAATTAGCCCTTATAGTAATGACAGGGCTATGGTAGAGACCTTATGCATGCTGAGATTTCAATAACAGGTAGGTAAGGAAAGGCAGCTGACCAGAGGTGGTGAAGGAGCATGAGTAGGAACCTGTCTCAGGTGCAGCTCCTTTTCATCAGCACATCCCAAGGCTGCTGCATAGTGGCCCAGCCTCAGATACAGGAACCCTCCTGTTTTCTTCCCCCTTACAAAGGCAGGCTGCAAAATCTCATGCTTCAGCAACCTTCACAGTCAGCGGGTGAGTCAGTTGCAGAGTGTGGAAGCCTTTGGTGTATTTTGGTTTCAGTACTGCTTAGCTCCATTCTCTCTGTTTGGGCTGTCTGCCCCGTTGGCTCCTCCCCAGCCTCTCTTGCTCCTGAACCAGGAACCTGCTTTCCCAAGAGTGTCCACTGGAACATCCTCTCCTCTATATGTGAGGAAGGCAGAGAATTAGTAGTTGCAGCAGAGAGACCAGGGATGTTGCGTTTCATGGCAAAGCTTTCTATTCCTAGTGAATCTGATTTTGAAAGTGAAGGTCTACTGCTAACTCTTTGCGATAGATGGGTATTTACCTGCAGGCACTGCTCAGTTGTTCTCTAGGAAGGTGGTTAAGATGCTACGGTTATGTTTTAAACTAGAAGCAATCTTTCATAAGCCTTGGGAAGTTTTGGTTGTGTCCTATTGCTTATTAGCAATTCAGCATATTACTCACATGAACCTTAAGGCTTTTGGTGTCCATTGTAGCCACCTGTGAACTGGCTTGGGTGCCAGGTACCATCCAAATGGCTGTTTCCTAAAGCAGTGTCTTCCTAAGAATGTGGTGAGCTCAACTGGGGTAAGGTTGGTTGGTTTTACACTTGGAGGAAGTCAGGTGAGGCCTCAAGTGTGTGAAGTGGTCTGACACCTGCCCCACCACTGCATAGACCTCTTATTCTGAGCATGAGGATGTGTGTCTGGTTTGCATACTTGTTTAGCTCTGAACATAGGCAATGGATATCATCCTTTTATTTTCTGTAGAAAAGGAACCTCCCTTGTTGTCTCTCTCACTTTTATTTGAGCTGATTACTTTAACCATTCCCTCAGGTTATGCCTAGGCACCAGAGAGATGTTTCTCAGGGGGTGTGTGTATCAGGCAGGATGGGTAGGATCTCACAACCTCCTCCTGTCACTAAGGAGACCTGAGAAGCGGCTGAGTGGTGTCCAGCATACTTTGGCCTTGTCTCCACTCTCCTTGCCATATTTGTGCTGTGCGCTGCTCAGGTCAGGGACCTAGTCCAAGGAGGCAACCACAACCTTGAGCAAATCTCATCAGGAAATCTCCTTTGCTGTTGGTGAAACCCCCCTACCCATTCATCCCTCCCCATATAGAACGCTACCAGCTTCTTCCCTGTGCACTGTGTATGCGTGATTTATTTCTCCATAGCAAAATTCTGTGTTTCATTTCATGTTTCTGCAAATCAGCCTTGCCACTCACAAACATGGCAACTCTACCCACAGGTGGGCTCTGCCCTGGCCTGTCTTTGTTCCCACCATGTGCATGCTCCTTCTGACTGTTTCCTGCTTTTTTGCTTGGTGTGGATTTTGCAATTATCATTTCCTCAGAGCTCCTATTTCTGCCTTCTTTTGGCATGTTCCTGTGATTTCCATGCTGGTCTGCTGCAATATCACCCTGCTTTCCTACCCAGCCTTGCAGCCCCTCTCATTCACATGCTGTGGATGCTGCCCTGATCCAGCTGTGGCTTTCTATATTTGAGGAGGAATATTCTGGCAATCTCTCCAGCCCTTTTAAATTTCTGAGCCCATTACAACCTGAGTGAAGGATTCCCCCGCCTTCCCAAATAGCATATTTAATTTGGCTGTCCCTGCACTGTGCATAAAAGCTTCTCCACAAGTTTCCTGCCCCTTTTGTTTCTCTTAAATCCAATATTTTTCAGAGTTTAATTTAATCTGTGAATGCAGTATCTTTAAAATCTGTGTAGCACAGTACAATAACCTACTTGCTGTTCTCCACTTAACTTCTGAACAGACCTACTGCCTCTGATTTAGAGGTATTAAATAAAAAAATGTGGCTTTTATTCATCTTCCCTTTCAGGCTCCATCTGCCTCCCAGAAAAGATGAAGTTTTTACTTGAACCTTGTCCAGCTGTCACAAGTATTTTGGGGAGGCTGAGGTAGATGAGATTTTATAGCTACTCTCTTTCACGTTATCCACCCATTTCCATCTTCTGTGTTTAGACCCACATCTTCAGTATCACCCAGCATCACAGTCACCAGGAAGGACTTTGCAATGGCATTAGGATGAGTTGTTAATATAATTTAGGGAAAGAGGTACATGTTTCTCTCGGGCTGCCACCACTGAAATAACAACAGCTGCTCTAAACCTGAACCACCTTTCAGCTGGAGCCTTCCAGCATTTGCAATCCAAACCCCTCGCAGATGGGGCTGCAAACAGCAGCCCTCTTCTATAAGTCCATACATATGGATCTTTGTTAACCCTGGCCCTTTTGCTGGGCTCCTGCAAGTAAATGCACATGCATGAGGGAATAAAGCCAATGACTGCAGGTGGCCTTTTGCCAACAGTATCAAAGAAGGCTTGAGAAAAGTTTAAGCTTTCTTTCAAGTCAGGTGCTGTCAAGGCCAGCTCCCTCTTTCCAGACACACACATGGAGGGGGCTCTGGTGTTTATCCTGCTGCTGCGTGACAAAGGCTGCTGACCAGACATCTTCCCCTTGGTGACATTTGGCTTCACCACCCCCTGCAGTAAACCAAGGGCTGAATCTCCTGCTGGAGGACATCATGGGTGCACCCTGCCACCCTGAAAACAGGAAGCGGTAAAAGGCTATATCTTTTTTTACAGCTCAGCTGGCTATTGGGGAAATGAACAGTTATCTGCTGTTCTTACCTAGTAGTGAGTCTTTTGCTTCCTGTGTTAGTGTAGGTAATGCAGAAATCGCCTTCCCTTGTGAACTTAATTTCCTTGAGTTCTTTTTTCAGTTCACAGCTTCTCCTTAGAAAAGAAGAGATGCAGGAGACGTGGGCTGAGGCAGACCAGGGATAACTCCTGTTTAGAGCTGTGGTGTTTGTGGATTTGCAGTGGGTGTCTGTACAGCAACAGATGGAAGGATAAAGCTCCAGAGCAGGTGGAGAGTTCAGTTACCATGATCAAAGTCTCATCTGCATCAACTAACATGTTGAGGGGCAGAGCCTGGGTTGGAGCCAGCACACTCCAGTGTGCCAGCGTCAAGGGAGTGGGTGTTGTGCACCCAGAAGGACAGACCGCTCCTGTGGCAGGTCTGTGGGCTTTGCAGGTGGAAGGACATCCTTAAGGATACCCTTGCAGACTGGAGTAGCCAGGCTTGGCCTGAGATTTTCTCTTGCTAAGTGTTCAGAAGCACATATTTTTTTCTTCTTCTCTGGCCTAGGGGATTTCTAAGCAAATAAAGGTGATGGAGGATGTAGGACAAGGGAGGGCTGTGTTCCCTGTGCTTTGAGCTGGGCAGGCTACAAGGGCAGATCTTCTGCTCCTCTCTTTTAATTAGAAAGTTAGTCACAGCACTACCTTTTGAGGAGAAATCTTAGCACAGGACCCCCAGTGACCATGCAGACATGCTGGGAGGGTTAGTGGGGAGTGTCTCCTCAGTGCTGGGAGCACTGCATGGTCTGACATCTGCAGCACTTGGATCCATATCGCTGCTCTCCTCCTTCCTCCTTTAGGACTCACAAACCATCTCCCCATCAGGAGATCTTCCTTCACTGGGGATGAACTGCTGTGCAGATCTTAAAAGGATCCCAGATGTGGGTGGTGATGGCTGACAGGATCAGCACAATTTCCTTTCTTGCCTTGGTGCCATCTCCATGCAAGTCCCTTGGGAAGGTTGTGCTGCCTTTGCTGCCATCCTGCCCTCACAAGCAGGAGGAGAGGACTTGGCCTGAAGCATGCCTACCGCTGCATCAGCTGTATGACTGTGGGAAACAGGAGGAGAGGATGAGCTTGGAGGATGCTGAGCTGGCCATGACGGTTCTCACATCTCTGTCTGCTGACCCTGGAGAGTCACCGCTTCACACTACAGAGGGATTTGGCTTATGTCACTGACGGATATTTTGTGTCAGTGATTCTTCCCCTGCCTAGATGGAAACAGGGCCGTTCTGAGGTTGAAATGGGCCAAGAGCAAGCAGTGAAGGCAGCCTGGCAGGGAGAGCGTGGGCAAGAGGCACTGCACTGGGCAGGGGAGGCATCGCCGAGACTGCAGCTTCAGAAAGCAGTGTTCACAGCTGAAGGGGGTGGTGAGAAGGCAGGCATAAAAACAACCTGTGAAAAGGTTATGAGGCATGCAGATAGGATCAAGCCACAAGCGACTGAGAAGCTAATGGTGGATGAGCAAGTAAAGGAAGAGAGCAAGCGTCAGAGATATGAGAGGCACCTTGCAAGACAGTGTGGGCACAGGGGCTGAAGCATCCCTTGTTAGAGGAAGTGGGAAATAAGATAAGGGAGAGAGAAGGCTGCTGTAATACCTATAGGGCCAATTAAGGTGTTAAATGCATGGAAGACAAACATCAACACGGCATTAAAAATAAAATATATGAAGAAAGCATGGGCCAAGCAGGCAGTACGAAAAAAATGGTGAAAGAAAATAGGTAGAGTGATCATGACAAAACATGATCCTACATGTCCAAATGATGGTAGAGGAGTAGGGTTATTGTTAGCACTATGAAAAATTAAGGTGAAAGTAATTGGGGCCAGTCTTGCAGAAATCAGTGTGTGAGACATAGGGTGTTTCAAGAGGAGGCTGAAGTTCCTCTGATGCACCATTCATGCTTCAGTGGCTGGAGAGTGAAGTGGGGTAGGAAATAAGAAAGGAATGGAAGATGTTTGCCATTCTCCTCAACTTCAGAAAAATCGCTCTTTCAATTTCCCAGGAGGGATTACAATGAAAGCAGCAGTAATCAGCAGGTGCTCCTAGTGTGATAATTACAACCAGAGATGTGCAGGGTGTGAGGCTCCTGAAATGCTCAGTGTGTTGGAAGGGAGGTGATAGTTTTAAGTCAATGCCAAGAGGAACCCGTATCTTAGTTTGATTTTTCTTTTTTTTTCCATGTTGTGTTTAACTTTCTGCATCTAGTGGTGCCTCCTCTGTATGAGGAGATGCATTCTCTCTGTATGAAATCTGCTGAGGAGGACGCAAGGCACGTCCTCGCCTCACCCTGCCCTGCCACGGGTCCGGTAGAGCTGAGGTGGCAGCCACAAGTGAGGGGGCAAAGAGCAAAGGATTGTTGCCTCAAACCAAGGCGTGCAACTGCTTTTCAGGCATGGGTGTGGGCAAACAGGTAGGGTCAGGTGGGTGGCAACCAGGTTGTGCTTTGAACGCAACCTTCCATGCCAAAGGACGGTCAAGGCTGCAGGCTGGAGACTTCTTTGTATCAAGGCAGTTTGAACAGGTAACCAAACCAGCCATAAATAAAGTAGCTTAGAAAAGCCTCCCTGTAAGCAACGGCAGCTTTGCACCAGTGCTCTGCTTTCCTGCCTTTGCTACCACACTAGCAGAATAACCAGGATTCTGTTTCTCCTGCACCTCAATACTAATTGGAAAGTTGTACCTGAGTTTCTTGAGCATTGTGTGCAAAAGCAGTGAGGTGTTAAGGGCCACCAGTTAAGAAGACACTGTCTGAATACTTGAGAGGCATCCATAGACCCTCACTTAAGCAGTTCTAAAGCAAAATAGAACAAACGGCACAGGCAAGGTGTGTTTAGGAGGAAGGAGGGCTGCATCCCAAATGCTTTGCTTGTGACTGTATTTTTGCATGGGCAAATATACCAGAGTCAGTATAAGTCACTGTGTGGAAATTCCTGTGCATATAGTATCAACCAATGACATCTTTATTTGCCCTGATTCCCTATTTATCTGGGATCCCAAGGCCAGAGAAGAATACAGTATATGTTTTCTTTCAGCAGTATAAACACTGCTTATTTCTTGCTTCAGCTGCATGCTTTCAAGTGGGCTCTGGGTCCCCAGAGACATTCAGGTGGTGCTTTTAGGGATATTGTGCTTTACCGTAAGTGCTCTGGTGCTAGGGCTTATCCTGCAGAGCAGGGTTTGCCATCAACAGCGTTCAGCAGCTCTCCCCTACAGCCAGCTGCAAGAGCTCTCCTCTGCACCTTGAATCCTCCTGTACCAGCATGGGGAGCAGTCCCTCTCGGTGCCAGGACAACCTGGCGGCAGCCAATCCCTCCTCATCCTCCCCTGAAGCATCCTCTCAGCCCCTTTGGGAAGAAGAGAAGTGTGGGGGGATGCAGGAGGGCTGAAGCACAGGTAGCCCAGCCGGCACAGCCTGCACTTTGCAGGGTGATGGGAAGAGGGAAGGTTTTCTCTGGATCCTGGTCCCCCGGTATAACCTATATTTCAAATACATTATTTCAGTTACTTTGATTAGTTAACTTGCTGGTGCTACCCAGCACTTCCCTTTTGAATCTGCTGGGTCTGTGCTGCACCGATTGCATGGCATTAGTGGAGCCGCACTTCTGACACACTTCTGGTTTTGCCAACTTTCCCAATTTTTTTCCTGACTAACCCAGCAGTCATATAGTAACTAGTGCTATTGGATGAGTTCATCATAAGCATGGTGGAGGACAGCTACTTCTGTAAAAAAATCATGCATGCTGTGAATTTTAGAGAGAAAACTCTAATTATCCTTGTGATATAAGTGGCAATGCTAGGTAATTTTCAGGGAGCAGTGGGCAGGAGGGGCAACTCCTTGCAGAAGAGAAGAGCCTGTCCTTGCTGGTGTAAGAGAATGGCAGGGCCAGGCTGTTCCCATGGCACTGACCAGGGAAGTGCGAGCCCCACATTGGCTGGTGATGCTGCGATGTTGAAATGGTACCAAGGCAAACGCTGTATTCCTTCTGCTGCTGGTACAGGCTGAAAAAGAACAGCCGTTGGTCAGGGGATGCTGCTGCCTTGTGGAAATCCACTGCCATTTGTCTTGCACTCTTAACTGGCGCCATACAGGCAGCGAACCCCCCAGGAGAGGGGGCTGGGAAGGTGTTTGTGGGCTAAGGTTTCTTTCCTATGACCAGGCCAGAGCAGCAAGCACGACTGTAGTCACGTGGTGTTTCTTGTCAGAGATGCAGGAGTTGTGTGGTTGCCAGTCGCTGGAGCAATAACAGACTTCTCCCCTAGTAATGGATTAGCAAGCTGTCCTGACACACCATGCTATGCTTCTAGTAGAAGAAATTCTAGATATTTTATTAAATCACAGAGCTGTGGGACTCGGGGTGAGCGTGGTCTCAGTCCCAGTCCCCAGTTTGTCACATCAGGGTCATTTGGAGTAAATTCTGCTGTGGTGCTAGAAGTGCAGCCAAGTGTCACGAGCATCAGTGCTCCTGGAAAGTGCCTTTCCAGGCACTGTGTGAGCTCTTTTTAGTCCTATTTTGGATGTAGATTAACAAGTCAGCATGCTGGATAGTCAACTCCTCTTGGACACCTTGCCTTCCCTACTGTACTTTCTCAACTAAGCAATCAAAGTCTCTGTCACCTTATGTGTAGCATGGGTGCAGGACATGCTGTAGTCAGCATTTCCAGCAGCCTTACAACAATCTCTTCTTGCACTTCTTCAGGAAACCAAAATCAAGACTGAACCTGAAGGCATGTTATTTGTTGATCTTAAAATCCCCTGAATAGCAGGCACCAGAATCAGAATGGAGAAATCTGAGTTTCCAATGAACCATCACAAAATGAGACACCAGAGGCCTCTCACTACCCCACCAGTTCTCTGGAAATCTTAAAAAGGCAGAATGTGTGGTGTGTTGCTGTGTTGAGCAATACCTCGCTGGGACTGTGGCTGAACTTCTGTTGCACATGAGAGTGGAGCAACATGCATAAAGGCTGTAAAATCTGTCCCTGCACTTCCACGTTTGCAGCTTAAAAATGCAGTTATTTTGTTTGCAGATCAGTTCAGGATCTCAAGGTGTAAAGTGTGTTAAGGATGCAGGTACACATACTATATCCAGGAGAACCAAGGGGGAATTGCTAACTTTTAACATGAACAACACATGGCAAAACCATCGTGCTGCCTCCCTGCTAGGGACGGTAGAAAAGCCATACCCTTTCTAGTGCAGCATTGCACAACATCATGTAGCTGATTACTTCAGAAAGAAATGTTATGCTTTCATAAATTCAAAGCACTGTTCTGGATTTAAAGGAAAGAAGGGGTTGTAGGGTAACATAGAGTTTGTAAAAGCAGGCAGGAATGGCATACATTTGGACCTTTTAAAGTCAGCTGGCTTGTTGTGAGTTTGCTAAAAAGGAAGGTAAGCAATGATTTATTTTCTTAAAGCTTGTCTAATACATCCTTTAATTTCAGCCCTGCTGCAGCAAGTCAGACAACTCGATCAGCTGGCATGAGAACACCCTGCAGAAGCGTGCAAGCCTGAGCCAGGCCCCTCATCGCTGTGCTCTTTGCTATGGGCGAGGAACTGGGAGAGGTGATGCCCTCTGGTAAGCAGAGCCAAAATCTCTGGTCCAACGCAAAGTATTCCTACCATACACTGTGATCGCATAGTGGGTATAAAAACACTCTATGAACCTGGGCACAGTGGTTTCTGCTGAGGCCACCTTTCTCTGCTTGGTGTGTGCTGAGTTTTGATGTATCTTTAAAGGTTTCTTAGACTTACTGGGTTGACTTCAGCTTATATAAGCTCCTAATTCTTCAACTGCACATATATATACCAGGAAGAGCATGAAGTCACTATGCTGGATCCACTGTTTCTTAATGCTGGGCTGGGCTGGAACATCTCCTCTATAGGAGGAGGCTCATAGAGCCTCCTTGCATTTGTCTGTGAATCTGGGGAGTGGTGGGGAGTTGTATGTCCTGGTGAGAACTACCTGAAAATGTTTTGTTGAATTTATTTTTAAGTTAACTAATTTTTTGCTGGGTGTTTTTGTTGGTTTTGTTTTTTTTCCCCTAACAAACATAAGAAACATTTTTATTAAATTCCATAAAGAGAAACACTTTAAATTGAGCAGTTTCCATGTTGGAATACTTGGTTTTCAGTGAAACGTTATGTTCTCACTAATGGCAGGTGCTGACAGGATTGGCTGAAGTGTCTGACTCTGGGGTGCCTTGTAATGAAACGGTTTAGTGCACGCAGTCTAATTACTATAGACTGACAGTCAAACAGGATGACTCAGCCAGCCCCAGACCAAGGTCATTTGATTTTTGAGCCATGTGGTGTGTTTGTATTTCATGGGGGACAAGAGAACAAAATTAAAACTTGCCTGTAAAAGCAGCTTTTGGCTGGGAATTCTTCTGGAAAATAAAAAAAGACCCTGCAAAACTTCTGACATGGTCACAGTGCCCTGATGTGCTTTTATCTTTGACCCATGATGGTTTACAGTGCAGGGAGGAGAGGCAAGGGGTTTGTGTTACTACTTCAGGGCTGTGCAATTCACCTTCATGGAGGAAGACTGTTGCCTCCCTGTCAAAAAACAAACAAACAAACAAAAAAAACCAACAAAAAACAAAGGCAAACACTAAGAAAACCCAGGCAGTGGTAGACCAGAGCCTGTGAAAGCTCTTCACTCACTTCAGTCTCACTTCAATGCAAAGACAGGCAGATTTGGGCTGATTTTGCACAGAAGCAAACGAAGGGCTGCTCTGGGGGCTGGGCCAGGGAGGCAGGCAGCGGTGGGTGCACGCAGGCTGCGGGCAGCTCCTGCTGCAGCTACTGACCAAAACCGGGGCCTGCTGGAGTGGGGAGCGGCATGAGTGACTGCAGAAATAAGGATATTATTTGTGAAAGTCTGGATTACTGTCACGAAAGCAAAGTTTTGGGGCTAGCTTCAAGCAACGTCTGACTGGGGACCACTGACGGTCACGTCTCAGGTGTGACAGTTGCACTACCGTCTCTGCAGAGTGAAGGGCAGCTCTTCTGCAGGCAGGAAACCTTTAAAGGATGGCCACCGACCTCTGTTGACCCAAAAGAACTAATACTGACCATGTAGCGGCTGCAGGCAACTGCACTCTTCCTGCTAGCCTGTAAAAACAACCATCCATGAGAAATAAAACAGAGCTTTGCAAGGAGGAAGCTCTTGCTGGTGAGCCTGGGCTGGGGAACGCCGCTCTCATCCAAGGAAACTCCTCTTGCTCATCCTTGACCTCCCAGACTGTTGGCTGTGACCCAAGGAAGACGTCCTCTGACTCCAGAACGCTGATGGGGCTGCGGCACGCCTTACCTCTGGGAAATGAGTTTGTGAAAAATTACGAGTCCTCCCCCATCCCTTTCTGTTCGTGAATGCTACGCATGGGAAAACCCGATTGCCTTCTGCTGCTTGCTGCCTTGGTATGTTTATGGCTTGCAGGGTAGGTGGGACTGGACTTTCTTCCAGAATTATGATATTGTTTTAGATGTTTAAGAGGTAATGTAAAGATGTTTCAGTTGCATTTTGAACTTAACCAGTCTACAAATTGTTTTTTGGAGGACAGCAGGTTTTGTAGCAATAGCAGGGACCTCAAGTTCTCCTAAAAAAATTGTGTAACCTCCATAATCCCTTTCTGCAGAAAAATTCCTTGTTTTCTGAGTTAGAAAGGCTAACTTGCTTTTTATTTTTTCTTTATTCAAGACAATAAGAATGGATGGGGGAGGGCGGGAAAGCCATTCATATATTCATGTAATCTGCTTCTGCTAAGCTTTAAAGTATATGAATTCCTCTCTTACCTAAATAATGCTCAATGCCATTTTCTTCCCCATTCTTATACTTGCAAGGAGCTGAAAACATTATCAACGTACATAATCGTGTTAGGATGCTGATCACAGGCATCCTTCTAGGTGTTAATTGTTCAGACTTGAACTTCTCTCCTGTGTGAAGAAAACAAAGAAAACGCTACCTGCAGTTGGATAGTCACTATTTTCAGTTTGGAACGTAACAGCAATAAGAGTGGTGCAATTTTTCTCATCTGCATGTCGCTGTGCGTCGTGATCTGGCTTTGGAGCAACCTCCTCCGGTGACAGTCTGGGAGGAGGTTGGAATTGAGCCGGGCTGGAAGTGACAGTATCGGTGCACACTCCGCTCCACCCTGCTCCTGGGCCTGCAGGATTGCTGGGAGATAATAATCGCAGCCCGGTGAGATTGTAAAACAGTACGCAGGGGGTTGTGCTGTGCTCAGGGCATAGTGTGGGACTCTGGAGGCAATGGACTGATGTGGTCAGTCACCCTGACCAAAACCACACCTGAGTCTTGCCACGCTGGGTTTTGCTTGTACCATTTATTACGGCCTGGATCTTGTGATAAAGCCAGCACCCTGCCAGGCTCTGGTAAAACTTGGTGTCTGGACAGAGTGAAGAGTGAATCTTGCCTTTAATAAAATCCGGGTATTTAAACAGATAGCTTTTCCCCCGTGCTTTGACTCCTCCAGCTGCTCCCCCGGCAGGGTCAGCGGCAGGCAGCCGAGCAGAGGCGCATCCCTGCTGAGCTACACCGGCTCAGGGTTCAGCCCTCTCCCTCCTCTGACAGATGAAAGGAAGATGCAAGTTCCCAGGCTGCTGTACCAGCCTAACCTCTCTGCTTGGGTAGACAGAAATCGGAGAAGAAAACGTGGCCCATAGGCTGCTGGGATTTGTGCTAACCCACTCCTGGGCAGAATCCGGGCTCCGAGCAAGATTTCACTTGCTTCCATGTGTGGCAACTCAGTGATACAGAGTTTTTCAGAAAAAAATAAAATGGATCTGCCATTTTTTAGCTCAGGCTGTGTGTGGACTTGCATTTTTAACATTGTCTGCAACTGCAATCTGAGACAATTGAACATGCCTAATTGTTGCTGTGGGTATATACTGCGTGTGTGCCAATGGAGATTATGCATCCTCCCTTCTCTTTGCTGTTGATGCCTGGGGTCTGCCATTTCTCCACCAGTTAGATGTGTCATATTTTTATTGAATAGCAACATCCCAACACTGAGACGAGATAAATATAACACGGGCATAATGAATCATGGGCTCTGGTAGACTTTCTCAGCCCCAGGAGACTGTCTGGAGCTGGTCAAGGGATGAAACACCATGGCCTAACTCTTGTTTTTCTTCACTTTTGCCTGGAAAGTGCACTCATGGGAATTCAGAAAACAAGACTCATCCTGCCTGCACAAGAAGTTGGGATTCTGAACGGGCCAGGAGGAGGAAGGTGCCCAGGAGGACAAGGGGGCTGAATGGCATTGCTCTCTGCCTTGCCCAGCGCCCCTCTCCAGGGAGGGGGATGGCTGCCCCGGGAGGTCTGGTGAGGGGCTGGCTGGGCACTGGTTTTATGGAAAAAGCCTTGGTCGTTGCTGTGCACAGCAAGCTGAACGCAAGCCAATAACAACACTCTCCTGTGAGAAGAGCAAATGAAAAGGAGAATACGGACAGAAGTGCACATGTATGGCACCATACAACCCTCTTCCTCTGCTCAGGGCAGGTAGGCTGCAGGACAGACATCAGAGATAAAGCCTGACTGGAGAGGAACCAGAGATGAACAACAAGAAGGACCAGGGAACTTGGAAAGATGACCTGTAAGGGCAGACTGAACAAACTGGCATTGGTTAATCTGGAAGAAGACTAGGGAAACTAGTTAAGCCTTTAAGTATATAAAAGGCTATCAGAGAATAAGGCAGTAAATCGTTCTCCCACTGGAGATGGGAGAAATTACAATAATACAGATTTTTGAAAAGATGTTGAGGGAAACTTTCCAACTGCAAGACAAATAAGCCCTTGAAAAGATACAGGTTGGGACATGTCCATCAATAGATGTTTTTTAAGACCTGGTCAAAGAAACCTCTGTCAAGAATGCAGCTTTGGGCAGCAAGGATGGACAACATGGATTTTGAGGGTCATTTTAGTTTCAATTATTTTTTTAGTTGGTTTCACTGTGCTGAAGCCAGAAGCTTCCAGAGAAAACTTCTGCCATTGCACAGGGTGAGGGTATTCACGGATGTCCCAGGTGTGGTGGGACTCCTGTGCCTCTGCCCAGCGTGTGTGGTTTGCCTGCAATGCAGGGAAAAAAACAAGTTAGGCAAGCAAGGAGGTGGCGACTTATTGTCATAAATCTATTAAAGCTTTAATCAAAGAGTGTGACAGATGAAGATGTGACAAAATAGTTTTTTCATGTAAAAGCCACTCAAACCCACCTTTATAGGCCTCTCAGTAAAGGAGCCTTTGAGGAAGATTCCTTTAAACAGCCCTGTAAAAGCATTAGCTATTGTTCCTGAACTTCTAATATTAGCAGGACGGAGCATAAATATTAATCGCTTCATTGGGCAGCCAAATGCTTGTCTGTAATGTTGGCAGTGATGCCCAGGGTAGCATGCCCCTTCCCCGCTGAGAGAGCCACAACTAGACATGGCATGGAATCAGCCATGGGGCAAAGCTGTCAGCCAGCAACCTGCAGACCTGCCGTCTTCTTCCCACTAAAGCCACTGAGGGCACTGGAAACAGAATGCGATGGAGTATTGGTAATGCTGGGACACGCAGCAGCTGCTGATGCTGGGAGCAGGAAGAAGAGTCCCTGAACTGGCCTGGGACATGGTTGGGACAGGACGAGATTATGCTAGGACAAAAGCCTTCTTTTTTTATGCTGTTCCTCTTTTGAGGCTGCACATCTCTTTAGAGTGACAAATGGAGAAGAGTGACTATGACTCCCGGCGCTTACCCGGTAACTGCTTGTTCTTCTGCAGCATAGGAAAAAATGACTTGGATGAAGATGCTGACACCGGCTTTGTTCCCCAGAAAGAAGCACTGCCGGAAGGTAGGAGTCATGAGCCTGAAAAAGCCAGCATAGATCAGCACATCCCTCTGGAATTTGGATGCTCTCCCTTTCTACCCCTGTGGTCTCCTCTGCTGACTGCCTGGGGGCATGGCAAGTGGGTGAGGTTCACCCTGTGGAGGCTCCTGGGCTCCAGAAAAGATTGCTTTTGGATAGCTGCAGATTTTTTAAGAGTTTCCAAAGGTAGGGGAAGGTTTCCCTCCACCATGGGTGGTCCCTCTTCAGGCACCGTCATGGTCTGAAACCTCAGTACAGCAAGAAGGGAGGAACAGTGTCAGGAGGCGAGGGGGTGCTTACAGTGGTTTAGGGATTTCTGTACCATCTGGGCAGGTGAACTCGTTAAGTTATGCTCTGTCCTGAAAGCAGTGCGGCACAAGGGGAATCTGAGATGGAGCTGAGGACCAGCGAGAAGAGGACTTCTGCAGGAGGGGAGTGGGTGGAGGGAGAAGCAGAAAGTGAGCCCGTGCGTTACTGACCTGGAGGGCAGGAGGCTTTTGTCCAGCTTCCTGCGCTGACAGCAGGTACCCACCTCCACGCGGTCTAAGCGCAAAAGGACTGGGAAGATGCTCAGTGAAGCACCTCAGCCCAGACTAAGACCTTTCTGGCAAACATCCACATAAACATACCACAATTAGTGATAAATGAGGGCTGGCCAGATTCCCATCCCACTTATGTCCCTACTCAAAAGAGCCACAGGAACTCATCTGACTTCAGGTTCAGCATATCTGTAAGGTTTAACTACCTTTTAAACACTGGGAAGTGCCCTAAACCATTTTGCCTATGCAGGAAAGCATCTGCCTGGTGTGAAACCCCAGCTCCAGTGCTCATGCTCCCTGAACAGCGCTCTCAGCCAAGGATCCTGGAGGGCACGGGGTGCTGTACGGAAACACAGCCAGGACCTGAGCCCCTCCACCCCAGCCTTGCCCAGGCAAGCAGGCTCTGCCTCCCTGATTTTCCTGGGCAGTGCATCAAACTGCTTCCTGGGAGTGCCCTATCCAGCCCCTCTGCAGCTGGGGAGAGGCAGCAGCAGTGGGCTGCATCGCACACGAAAGCTGCATCTTACCCCTTTGGTTCTCCCCGGGGCGCCCGGCTCAGACTGGTACCAGCAGTAGCGGCAGCACTTGGGGAGAGCACAGTGTTGCACTGTGGACCTGCATGCTGCAATAGCACTGCGGGTTACCTCTTTCCGAGGGGGTTATTTCAATATACTTTATGTGTCCTTGCAGATGTTTCATCTCCTCTGATGTCGGAGAGCCCTTGGGAAGACCTTCCTCTGGTGGGAGTGGAGAGGTCCATGTGCAGGGGAATGTCACCTTCTGCCAAGGTGGGAGTAATGCAGAGTGAGATGCTGGGTTTGAACACCAACTTCTAACATATGACCCCAGAGCAGAAGTTGACTCCTTTCAAGGTGGAAAAACACAGATACACGCCAGAAACGGTTTGCTTACTCCTCCCAGTTGAGCACTGGAAGTGCTGCAGCCGGGGTGGGTACAGCATACCGTGTCCCACGGCCCTGATTGCCCCCCAATAGGGAATGGCGCTGGTTTAAGCAGGGCCCTTCTTTTGGCTTGCATGGCTAGGGTCTCTCGCAGAGTTCAAGCTTTTATGATAACAATAATCCTGTTAGCTTGCTTGGAGCCTAATTAGCACACAACTTGGCAAAATGTATTTGCGCACATGGATTTCTGCTCATGCTTGTATGCTTGACAGAGAAATAGAAGAGGCTGAAAGTGGTTAAAGCCTGCACCTAGTTTAAGCCAGAAAGTAGCCATGAGCCCCGTTTTCTGTGCCACAGGCAGCCCTCGGACACGCGCCCTGCACGGATGCTGGGGCTGGCATCGAGGGAGCCCTGGGCCGGGGGCTCTCCCGGGGGTGGCAGTGGAATAAGGTGCTGGGGGAGGCTGCCTGCGTCTTGGTAACAAAGTATTGATGCGTCTGTGTTGTGTATTGAAAATAAGCCTGTAGTAATCGCGTTAGATGACAGCTTTGCTGGAGCTAGTCTCTGTAACAGAGGTACGATCGCTTTTTGTGTGTTTCCGGAGAAAGCTCCCCAAAGGCAGGTGGGCAGGGCAGGGCGCTGTGTGCTCCCACCCAAGGGTTTCTGCAGGGGGATGGGAGAACTTTCTCCCAGGCGAGAACCCGTTGCGAGACCCCTCTCCTCCGCCTGAGCAGCGTCCCCGGTCACGCTTCAGCCCCGCTAACGGCTTCCCGGTGCGAGGACCGTCCGTTACCGCGGGGCGCGGAGGTAGGTGCGCTGAGGAGGCGCCCCGGGGGCTGGGGGGGGTGGGTGCGGGCAGCCCCTTCTCTCCTCCTCAGCTCTGCCGTGGCGGCAGGAGGAGGAGGAGGAGGAGGAGGAGGAGGATGCGGCGCCGCTGCCCTGCTCTGACTGACTGACTGCTCCTTTCCAGGAAAGCACGGCCGTTGGCCGCCGAGCCCCCCCTCCGCTCGCTCCCTGCCCGGGGCGGGGGCCGCTTGCCCCGTCCCCGCCGGCGGCAGCCGGGCTGGCGGCGCCTCCCCCCGCCCCGGCGCAGCGCCGCGCTGGGGAGCGGCACTGAACCGCCTCGGCCGCGGCGGCAACAAAGGCGGGCGGCGGCGGTGGTGAGTGGGTGGGTGGGTGGGCGGCGGGGTGAGCTGGTGGCTGGGTGGGTGCCGGGGCGCAGGTGCCGCGGGAGGGGCCGGAGGGGCCGCGCCACCCCCCACCCTGCCTTGCCCGGCCCCGCGGCCCTCGGGGGGGTCCCGGAGCCCCACGAGAGACGGGCGGCGTGGGGCGCTGCTTGGATTGACAAGTGCCAGCTCCGCTGCGGCGCAACTTTATTAATTCTTATTATAATTATTATTTATATATAGCTCTGTATCTCCTTTGTAGCCCATAAATAGCAACTTTTAAGCGGTAGTTGCTTATGGCCGTGGCTGCCCGGGCTGCTCGTCCCCCTCTGCCTCTCCCGGGCGCCCCGGCCCCGATTACGGCGCGGCTCGGCGGGGCTTTGCCCGCAGAAAACCCACCCGAGCCCGCCCGGTGCCGGCACCGAGGGAGGTCGGGCGGGGGATGAGGCAGATAACGCTAACGGAAAACGTCCCCAGTGCCTCCAGTCCCTTCCCCTCCTCGTGTTTGTGCCTATTCCTATCGGAATTTAGCTGAGCCGTGCTGGCGTGGGGCAGTCCGCGCGGACCCACGAGTTGTAGCAAGGGATACACGCTGTAAGGCGTTTTAGAAGTAGCTAGATGCGTTTGTAATAGCTCAGAGCAGGTCAGACTGCAGAGAGGAAAAATAACATTTAACATGTTTTCTGTGTTGCCACGCACTGGTGTTTTCTTTCAGGGCAAATCCCAGTTGCTGTATTTACGAGCCCACCCCTGCAAATCGGGACGGTGGAAGGGGACCCAGGGAGATAAAGGAATGGAAATCACTGCTGTTTCCGTCACTGCTTGCTTGCAACTGGATTTAATAGCTGACAGTGTCAAAACAAAAATATCTGAGAGGGAAAAGGTGCCATTGCAGGGCAGTTGGATGTAGCAGGAGATTTTCTTGGCTGTGAGGGAGTGAGAAACCAGAGCTGCCTATTAATGTGTGGGGAATTAATCTAACTTGCAATGTGCAACTTATTTCTTAGTGGCACGCTCACTGGGCTGCACTTTCCTAAAAGACTGGTAGTTAGCGTAACAGGATTTTATAACTCTCCTTACACAAAGGACTGGAATAATTTTCCTGAGCTGGGGTAACCTTAAATATGTGGGATCACTGTGGTGCATGCCTGCGCCATCCTCCTGCTCTTGATAGGAGTCAGTGGAAGAAGACCCCATCTGCATGGGGCAGGCTCACCTGATGTATGTTACCAAGGGGGAAAGGGGCAGTTTTCAGTGCTCAGCTTTTGCTGCAAACCCTTGTTACTGGCCTTGGTCATGTGTCTTGGAGAGTTGTCCTTATCTGCTACAGTTCAGGACAAGATAAGGTAATAACATATCCCTTGCACTTCATCACAGTGCTCTTTTGCCTGGGTCACAGTGTCAGGGAAGGTTTAAGTGAAGCTTTGAGCAACTGTGGAGTTCATATAGACATGATGATGCTGATGCTTCCTGGGAGGAATAATATTCCCAGGAAAAATCTTCCCCAGAAGGCCCCCGGGACAGAGGCCAAGAGTGTCTAATGAGGCAAACTTTTCCTGTTAGCTGCTACTTTTGCTGTTGGAGGTTGAGGGCCTGGGGGCTGGAGTCAGCAGGCACAGGGACCACTGAGGACAGGCAGCCTTTCTCCAGGTCTCTGCTCTGGGCAACCGATCTCCTTGCCTTGGCATAAGCCTCTGCTTTGGAGGTGATGCAGGTGCTGAGTCTAGACAACTCATTCGTTTTCTTCTGGTTTAGATAATAATCGGTTTGCTGCTGCTGGAGGGGACGGTGCTGCAGAGATGAGCAGCACCATGGTGCCGAGGTATGTGTGCTCGGGGAGCTCCGGCGCAGCTGCTGGGGATGGAACAGCCTTGTGGGGCTGCAGCTTAGCTCCAGATAAATCTATCCACTGGCTTGCTTTCCTTTGTTTTATGGTCACTTCCCTTAGGTAGGCAAAATACTGCAGAAGGAGCTCTGTTTTGGGCTGCATTCATACACAGCAGTGGTGACTTAATGTGGGCTTTGTGAGTATATCATGGGGTCCTCTGCCTAAGTGCATGACTGGCAAAAGCAATGGCTGGCCTGAAGATGGAGGTGGACACCCCAGGGGTGCTGCAGTGCTCAGCTGGGTGTGTATGTGGCTGACGGCAAATGTGAGGTTAAATTTCAGAAAACAGGAGGAATACATGATCATCTCTACCTCATTCCTGCACAAATATTTGTTGATGAGGCTTTGATAAGCAGGCTGCTTGCTCTAGTGGCTCCTGTTTGTTTGCAAATACTCTGTAACTTGGTTAAAACAAAACTGTGGAAATGGAGGTGCATTGTCGTTCCTTGAGACCTAGTTTTCTAGGGACAAAACAGGCAAGTACTTAAATCTTGATTGGAAGCAATTACTGGCAGAATCCTCTGTTGCAGGAGCTGGAAATGCATGAGAAGAATTAGAGGTGCCAGTATGAGATGGCCAGGGGTGGTCTAATGAAATGACAAAGCAGACACAGCCAGTAATGTTTCATATCTTTAATTCTGTCCTTGAGACTGTGGTGCAAGAGGAACGCAGCTGCAGAAGCAGATTACTGTATATTCAGAGGCTTATTTCCCTGCCTGCCTCTGTCAGAGGATAGATGTCCTGCAGAAGGGCAGCCTTTTGCCAAAGGTAGTGCATGCATGATGCTGCCCACGCAGGCATCTTAACCGCAGATGCTTGGGAAGCCCGTGTCTCTCCCTGCTTCTGTGTTGCTCCAGGCTGGAGGAGGCAGAGGATGATAATGAGTGCTGGCCAAAATCCACTTCAGGTTGTCCTGCCCTTTGCTCAGGCTGGCTGGCATAGAGGAAATGTTTGAACTCAAGTTCTTTCACCTTCTGTGCTTCTCCAGACCAACTTGATCTATTGCATTGGCAGCTTCTGAAAGGGCAGAAATGCAGTGGAGTCGTGGACCTCCTCCCTTTGCACAGGAGAGGCTCAGCAGCATGCACAGCCATCCGTGAAAATGTCATTTTCCTGCTCTCAACATTCATAAAGATCTCGATAAAAGATCTGACAGAATCATTTTGATGATCTTTTATGAAATGCACGGACCTATTCCATAGCCCTTGGATTTTGCTAGAGTGATGTAAATCGCAATTCTGCACAGGATTAGCGATCAAAGAGCATTATGAATCAATCTGATACTTTGTCTTAACCGTAGCCCTTCTTAGATTGCTGACCTACATATTATAGCTTTCGCTACTACTGCTTTGCTGAGGATGGCCTTTGTTTCTGCGTGTAAGGTGGCCCAGCTGCCAGAGATCTTTGTGTTTGGAGAACATTTTCATTGAGATTACATAGAGATTGACTAAAATTCCTAGTGACTTCGGGTGTGCTTGAAGTCTGTGCTGCTTGACTGGTAACTTGTCTATGAAGTGTGAAATATAAGTGGTTCCTTTGAATGTTCTTTTAATTGTAATTGTGCTGATTAAAAAACTAGAAGATGAAATGAGATGCTTTCAGTATAAAGTGCTTTTAGATGTCTAGCCGGCAGGAATCATTGTTATCAGATGCTCTAATCACTTGTGTAATTAAAAACCTTGAAAAAAAGGTTATATATTTGAGCTACTTGCTTATAGGTAAAAATCAAGGTTTGTTGCCTTTCTGAAACATGCACTGCAGTTCAGACTTAAGTGAGATGTGAACCCAGAGCTTCCCTCATAAAATCCCTCCCTGGGGTTCACTGATAGTACAGTGTGAATGCATGTCTACTTCTACTTGCAGGTGAGCTTTCCTTCTGGTTCCTGGCGTAACGAGGTGAACTGTGATAAAAAGGAGGGTCCAGAATTGGGTCTGCGAAGCAGTGACTTAGCTGTTTTAAGGTAGTGCTTAAGCCCGTTCCTGCCTGTTGTTAGGATTTCAGCTCTTCAGGATACGTCCCTTAGTTTGAAGGGTACTGGGAAGCAATGAGAAGTGCATGTGCTAGTATACGTGTGCCTCCCAACATGTACCAGTAGACTGCACATGTGTTTCTTGGTGTGTTCACTGGTGCCAGGGTTGGTAAAGGCCCTTTCAAGTGGAGTGTCTGTCTGGCAGCATGTTCACCTGCAGATCTCGGGTATGGTATCTAATTTGGTCCTATGAGCTACTAGGAGCTCATCTGTGAAACTAGTAACAGGGCTATGTGGCTGAGCATCTCTGTGCAACGTAGGAGGTCTGTCCTCTAGTGTTTTGTCTCAGCAGGTCCCAAGTGGTGCCTTTGCTTAGTTTGGGTTTGCCAGTCCCTCAGCAGTGTTTGGAAGCCGCCTGCTGAGTTTCTGCCTCGGGTGTTTGGCTTGGGGTGTCTCTGAATGTACAGCTCTGCCAGCAAGTCATCAGGTGATCTTAAATATTTGCTCATGATCTGTGACAAGTTATCACAACCTCTGTTCTCAAAAAAAGGTTGCACAGAAAGCTGCAGCACAGTATCTTGCTTATTCTTCTCCTAATAACTCAAAAAAAGGTCTATTTGTGAGATCTCTGTTTAAAATAGAAACATTGCACAGAATATTCCTCTTTTTACCAACAGGATGCTGAAGGGCAGGGAGGCCCCTGCTTCTTTACATTTACTCCTGTGCCCCAGGTGCCTTTGCCTGGGAACGGTAGGTCTGTACCAGCAGAAGAGAGCTCTTTGCCAGGCTGTGCTAATGTTTCAGTGTGCTCCTGATGTATGTTTCCTCCAGGAACTGGCAGCTACTGAAAATTAACTGAGTGAAGCTGCTTGCTGATGCGTACCTCTGTGCTGCTGGAGGAAGGGGAGAACCTAAACATGTCCAGCACAGGATGCCAGTCCGTCTGTCTGTATGTTGCATACTGATCTTGGTTCAGCAGCTCCCGTGGCACTGGCAAGTGTGTTTATCACAGAGCCCGGGCTTGTGCCTGGGATTCCTAGGGGTGAGAGAAACTGGAAACGAGCTAGTGCTCCCCTCATAAATATTGCATCCATTCCTGCTTATGATGAATGAAGGAGTTTGCATTTTCAGCTGTAAAATGTTGCAGAAAAATAGAAGTTGTTGACATCAGTGATTAATTTTCTAAATATGCATTACGGCTTGCCCTTTGTATCTTTGTAATACAGCATTCGCTGATTAGAAAATCAAAGGGGTTCAAATCACCCTGGCTGCGTTTACTGGATTTTCTGCAAATACACTGCGTGTGCCAGTGGAATCCCTAGCCTGTGGTGAGAGTGTGTTGACACTCAATGGGACGACAGTAGAAATTGTTGTGGCCATCTTGCAGCAATGATAGCTACTTTCTAAAGTGGATCTCCTGGGGACTAAAAGAGATCCGTGGTCATGGTTTCCCCCTGCAGATGACTAATCTCAAGGAGCTGCTTTTTGTCTTGAAATAATATTCAACTCACAACATCAGAGTAATGCGATTTTGTTTTTTCTGAATTCGTTTCTAAGACATAATACTCAGGAAATGCTGTGAGTGGAGTAGTAGTGTAGAGCTCCCTGTGCCTTCTAAGCTGAGCTGCTCAGGCACAGAGCACCTCAAAAAAAATTAGTTCATATTCTAAATAAATAAAAATCTCTGCGTAGAGAAGATAACTTCATGCTATGAGTTACATTGCCTAGCAAGACTGAAAATTCAAGTGTGATCCTTTATTAGCTAAGTTGGGATGTTATGTTTATATATTTGGTTGGCTTGTGGTTTTTTGTTTTGTTTTGGGGTTTTTGGGTGGTTGTTTTTTTTTTCTTCTTCCCCCAAGATATAGTTCTGCATAACTTAAAAGAGTTTACTTTGGCACAGGGATGGATAATTACTGTGTTATTGCTCGGTTGTCTCTATGACCCAACTGTAATCCTACCATCCTTTGTGCTTGCAAAGGGTCTTCAGGAAATTAGAGATTTGGATGTACAAGATTATAATTGTTGGGACCAAACTATATATTTTTGTTGTTTTGTTTACATTTTTATATAAATTTATATTAATACTCCACCCAGCTCTTATTTCTTGAGCAGAGGTTCAGTGTAAGGAGTTGTTGGGGAGCTGGGCGCTTTGTAAGTGACGTCCATTAGAAATGGAGCAGAGATGGAAACGAGTTCTGGCTCCTCTGTGCTGATTTTTCACAGGCGAGTCTGACTGAAATTCTGTATATGTTTTATGAGAGTCTGGAAGGTGCTGGATGGATTTTGCTCTCATCCAGATAATTGTGTCTGTGAATTTGAAGTTTGTTTCCTATTAACAGCTGTTCTTGCAGTCTAGAAATTCACTTTTCCCAAATGTCCATGAAAGAGTGAAGCTTTCCTGGGAAGATCATAAAAGAGCGACCAGTTGTACCTTAACAAATTCCTTCCAGAGCTTTGACAGCATGTATTTTACAGAGTCTATAACTCTGCTTAGGAAGCTGCCTTGCACCTTTCTGAAACACATGGTGAAGGGGAGGCTCCTCTCCAGTGACATGCTATGAGCTACCTCCAAGAAATGCTGCAGGGGTATGTCTCAGTGGAACAGAGATGGGATCCAGGCTGAAGGAATCTGAAACAGAGACGAAGGAAATAGTCCCAGGTGTATTGGAGTATTGGAGGCAGAGGGATTCCCAAAGGCAAAAATGGGATCGATAGAAATAAATGTTGCTTGTGCCTGTAACATGGAAGGGTATTCTAAGAGATGTGAGAGTGCCCAGCTGGAAAAGAAGGAATAACAATGCTGGAAGGTCACTTTAATTCAAGCATGACTTGTGTGATGGGTCAGTCAGGCTTTCTGCTTGTGATACAAAATGGGGACTGAGGGATCACTGGCATTTTCAGGCTCCTCAAATTTAATTTAATGTGTGTTTAAAGAATAGCAGTCGTGAATCTGGCAAAATGAGCAGCTCACTTATGGGTCAAGGAGTCTGAAGAGGTGACAGAGACTTGGTGTTGAGCAGTGGCCTGTGTTGTGTGCACGGGCCACTGCTGTGCTGGCCGCCGAACTGGCTGCAGGGCTGCCTGCTTGTAACAGAGGGCTCTGGAAACTGCAGAGGTGGGAGAGCGGCATGGAAGGAATCTCATTTTCTTTAGATTTATCTGCTGGTTTCCAGAACAGTCACTACTTGCTGTCTTCTATTTTATTCTTTTATAATGTAGCGTGGGTGTGGACTGGGAATAGTTTAGGTCCTGTGGATGTGGCTCAGCAATTTCAAATGTGGTTGGAAGTGAATTTTTATAAATTGAGGGGAACTCTTTCAAGTCTGCACCTGGGGTAAAAATTAAGTTAATTTTCAAGTATGGTGTAGCTCCCTTCTGCCTTTCTGCTCTCAATTTTGGAAACTTCTTACCACTTTGTAAATCACTTTGCAAAATACCTGTCTCTTTCAGATGGACAACACCTGTGCATTTCAATGAACGACGTGTTCTAAGGTTGAGAAGTTTTCCTAGTTGTTAGGGGACTGCAATCAGATAAATATTTTATTAATATTCATGGCTTGTTTAATTAGATGGATAGATGATCGTATACTTGCAATCTAAGGAGAAAAATTCAGAACTGTTAATTAAGGATTAGTTGTAAAATTTGATGTCAGAAATGGTGTTAAGTTTCAGCGTGGACACTTAATTAAATTTAGTTTAGTTAATGCTGGAAGTGAATGGAAATGAAGGAAATTTAAGCTTACCGTAGCTACAGATGTGAGTGGTGTACCAAGGTCATTAACGCATATTAACTCATACTTATAAATTTCATGCCTGCCATTAATTTGGCTTGATTTTTCCCATCTGTCACCATGCAGACAACGCTTTGGAAGCATGACTTTTTTTGAGGCATGGCAGAAATGCCTTTCCCCCCCCCCCCCCCTCTATTTCCTCGCAACCTCCAAACTGCTATTTTTATGCTGGGTGAGGACAGCAAGTAAAACCCTGCAGGTAATATTTCAAATGCCTAATTTTGTGCCTAAACATCATCTCGCTGGTGCCAGCAGTTCACATCTGTGAAGTGTCCTCGAGCATGAACGTCCCGTCCTGCCACATGTGCACCGACGCGGCGGTGGGGTGGCCGCCGGCGCAGGAAAGGGGTGATTCTCTCACAGGTCCTTCTCTCACAGCCGCTTCTGCTCATGGCTCAGCCCCACCTTCAGCAAGGTTTTAAGCCGAGTCTTAGACTGCCCATCTGTCAGAGCCCTTACTGGGCAGCGCTCAGCCTTCTCAGCACCCCGGCCGTGGTCTGATCGGTGGCTGAGCTGATAACACCCATCGCTGCTGTCAGGAGGTCTCAGGTCCTTCAGCCCAGCGTGAATCTCCCCCGGAGCACGCAGCCCCAACACGTGCTGTTCTTGGCCAGCTGGCACCCAGGGGCTGCAGGATGGTGACAGTGACTTTTGGAGAGCCAAACCCACCATTTCTGCCCTAAGCTCACCTAAGAGGATTTAAATAACTGCAGGCTGTGCTGGCTGTGGGCTTTTCGTGGCTAGCTTTTTCTACTGCTGACTGCTTTTCTAAAGTGAAAGCACTCAGGCTGGGGAAGGAAGTATTCATGTCCTGCTTCTCCCCGTCTGAGATTGCCCCACAAGCTATTGCAGGTTCTAATGCTGAGTGTCACAATTGTGCAATTGTTTTAAAGTGTTTCTTAGATCAGCAGCCTAAAGAGCACCTGGCAGGCATGCCAAGAATACCCAGTCCGCACATCTTCCCTTGGCCAAATGCTTGGCTAACCATATGCTCCTGGAAACCTCCTCTCCTTGCCAGTATTGCTCCTTCTATCCCCTCTTGGCCCCTGCCATATAATAACAGGGCTTGTTCCTAAGCAGCCATCACCTAGAGGGCTTTGGGTCTCTCTGCTCCTTGGGCATCTTTGGGCCCACTCACGACCTTTGCTTGCTTTCTTTTAGGTTTCATGAAAACTAACTCCAGCATTGAAAAAACAAAACAAAACAAAACAAAACAAACCCAAACCCCTCCAAATGTCCAGATACATTCTACCTCTCTCATCTGTAGTTACACTTCTTATTTTTCTCCAAACTGAATGTAGCTGTTGGTGTTATCAGTAGTTCTAATGAAATTTTTTATAGCTGGTTACCAGGAGACTATTAGCTGTGTTCAAAAAGTAGGTGCACTGGTTCAGAGCAGATGAGCTGCAAAAACTACCTCCTTAGGAAAAGCCTGGGGAGAAACTACTTTGGTGTTGCTCATTGAAAATGAGCAGTTCTTCAGCTTGGGCTTGAGGAGGAGGAGCAAGGAAGATGAGTTTGTCTCGAGCAAGATGGGCTTGAAATGGAAGTGTTGTTCCTGCTTGCAGTACCTTGCCTGCAGAAAGTGGTGAGAAACTGTGAAGCTGCTGGATGTGGAAAAAGGATCCTGATAGGGTATTGCCTGGGTGAGAGAGATTGGTTTAGTCATAATTTGCACAAGTAATCTGTCTTCATGGCCATGGTATGGATAGTTCTTGAACCACGGCTGTTGTGTGGGTTGGCTGTGTTTGTCTTCCCACACTGTGTCCTGGTGAGGTGTGGGAAACAAAGTCCTGCTTGAACTTGTCTGCCAACAGACAAATTTATAGCTTTGTTCATGGGGAGGCAGTGTGATAGCAAGGGATTTCTTCGCTAGCATATCCTGATAATGTCACAACTTGGCAGTGCATTTCCCCAGGCATATGGCCAAGATAGCAATCAATAACAGGATTTTCAATTCCTGCCATTGAGGGCTGTAACACTGTTCCTGGGTACCAGAGGTTGAGGACTGGCAGCAGAGATCTCATCATCCTCAAATCCCCACCGAAGGCACCCCCTGAGTGCCTTCACTGCTCTCTGCTGTCTGAGCAGCTGAGCCTCTCTTCTGCAGAAGGGATGCTGTTTGGGGTCCTGTGTCTGCTATGGTGCTGTTGAATTTGTCCCATGTTTGCAAAGACCTTTTGCTCTGAGATGGTGATCCTTAGACTCAAGGACAGGCTGCTCAATTTGTGTAACTGGAATTAATTGCAGCTCTCTGCAGTAGCCCTAGGCTTGTCCTAGAGTTTGCTTTAATAAAGGGGAATGGGTCTTTAATGAAAGTGAAAGGATTTTTTTTAATTTCATCTGGAAACTGTTGCCTTCTGCTCCTCCCTCTTCAGTGGTGGTTGGTGTCTGAAGCCTTCCTCCTGCAGTGTTGTGAAGCAATTGAATTGAGTAAGGATGAATGATAGCTCCTTAAACTGAAGGTGTCAAAACCAAGTAAAGCTACGTCCTGTGAAAATTAATGCAACTTATGGAATTCCTGTAGCTCAGACTATGTTCGTGTCTTTGATTTTATTATTTATTTATAAGAAGGTTCCATTTTGTACCAGAGGTGGTATTCTAGTAGCATCAGCCATGTCAAAAATTTATATATAAATGCAACAGTTTACATTGTAGTAATGGCAGGTTTATCAAGTATTATTGTGTTCTTGTAGAGTTGTTAAGCTGTCAACCTGGGCCTCAATAGCAGGAGGAAAGGGTTGCAAAACCAGGCTCTCAGAAGGCAGTGCAACATTTAAGGTACTAATACAGCCCAAATTTGACTTCTGTGTGTGCTACAAGTTCTGATTGCATGCTTTCACAGCTGCTTCTTGGCTTGATGCTGCCTTGCTCATTGTGCAAAACGGATGTGTATTTGTGGCTGGTTTTTGGTTGTTTTTTTTTTTTTTTTCTTTTTTTAATATT
The DNA here is from genome assembly GCF_018691265.1 of Tyto alba. Lineage (NCBI taxonomy): Eukaryota > Metazoa > Chordata > Aves > Strigiformes > Tytonidae > Tyto > Tyto alba. The sequence goes on along the minus strand of NW_024881262.1, from coordinate 24,156,029 downwards.
TACTGTTCTGAGACTGTACTTTACTTGTTGTGCACTTAAACCCTGCCCCAAGGACAGAAACAGAAGTTCTCCAGTATGCTTCTCTGTGGTGCTCCTCATAAATGTCTGAGCATCTGCAGCTTGCAATGCATTTGTTGGAAAGCATCTCTGTATAGATGGAGACCTGAGGCACACACAGAGTACCTGGCCAGTTCTGAGTGCTTTTTTGAAAGGTTGCCAGGGCTTTGCTCCTCTCAGTAATTTCTGCTGTGTGCGAAATGCAGTTCTGGTGCTGAGAACTCAGCCCATATGCAGACTTGATCATGGGTCTGACCTTGTGCAAGGGCCTGGCAGGAAGGGATGTGAAAAGTTTATTTTAAGATGTTTGGTTTCATAGCAGTTCTGACAGAAGCAAGGCAGGAATCACTTCTCTCTGGGAACTTTGATTTGCCTCTCTCGTGTCACTTTGACTGGCCTTTGTGCCTTATTTACTACACATTTTGTTTTAAGTTAGTGGAAAAAAACCTGGGTAGAACCTTGCTTCAGTGCTGTTACTCGGTGAGCGCTTCTGCTGTGTGAAGGAAGTATGCTGTTACAAAATGAGGTGAAGGATTATAATGTGGTTTTTTTGTGTGTTTTGTGATGTGTGGGGAGAGGAGAGGGCTGTTCTGCCAGGGGTTGGGCTCCTAAGTCCACCACACAGACTTCTGCTGCTTCAGTGATCAGCAGACAGTGATAATAAAATGTTGTCCTCTCTATTGACCGTTGGTGGGGAGGAGAGGTTGCGTGGAGAGAATTTGTTGGCTGGTTGGCACTGGTGACCTGGGGAACTGTGGGCTCTGTCAGTGGCCTGAGAGGAAGGTAATTGCTCCAGCCATTGTCTCTTGTCCAGCTTGTTCCCAGCCCACCTCCAGGTCCTTGCCTTAGCCATCTTCATGGACCAGTCCTGGTCTGAAGCTCCTCAGCATCTCATTCTGGTTCTCAGCTGAGCCCTTCTCTGGGTTTCATGTCCCATCCCCTGCGTCAGGTAGACCTGCCCTATCCAGGCTCCTTCTTCATTCCTCACATCTTCTCCTCATCTGGCTGACACGAGTGGAGGGTGCAGGTGCCTGTGATCTTGGCGGTGTGTGTTCATGTCCCTGCTCCCTGTGAGGAGAGCCTGCAGCAGTGTATGGTGGTGCCTCCCGCCCATGCTGGCACCTGAGGGGCCTGCTGCTTGGCCTGGTGCTCTGCAGGGATTTAATGGTTTTCTATTTAATTGTAATTAACCTGACAGCCAGGGCTTTGATTATTATGTTGTAGAGGAGTTGTGGTGGCAAGATTTCTAATTTTGAGATGAATGAACATTAATAATTAAGCAATAAACAAATACCATTTATTTTACAAGAACATAGACAGCAGGATGTTTTCCTCTTCCAGAGCAGCCATCCGACAATTGGTTATGCTGCAGCTGGGTAAGGTGGGAAGGAGAAATAATTTCTCACTTGTAGAAAGAAGATAAGCCATAAGTCTCTGCCAGCTGCCAGCAGGAGAGATGCTGAATGGCAGCAGAGGCTTGTGGCCCCCTCTTGCCTCCTGGTCCCAGTGTCTGTGATTGCTGACTGTTGGTGCACATACCTGTCACACTGGAGCCTGCATGTTACTAGGGTATTAATTAACTGCCTTGAGGCAGATGAACTCACCTGGGCTGATACTAGACCTTCAGCATCCTCCAATATCTTATCATATAGATCCTCTGTCAGAGGAGGGAAGAAGAAAAATTATTGATAAATTAATGATAATTTTTGCAATGTTGTTGTGTATGAGGGGATAATTTTGGGTCCTTACTTAACCTTACCTTAAAGGTATCTTCTTTTCTAGTAGTTCTCTGCTAGTATTCCTGGTGGTGCAGATGCTTGCCCTGTAGAAGTGCTGTGTTGGTCAACTTCTCAACTCGGACTTGACCAGAAGACAAGGGGGCCTGATCACTCTGGTGCTCATGGCTCATAGGACAAGTGCTGAGGATTCGAGCTCTGCTGAGGGACGCTGCCTGTCCTGCAGCTAGTGGCTCCCAGCATGGGCTCCATGCACATCTGGAAGGTGCTGGGCTTCCAGAGGTGCTCCCGAGCAGGCAATCTCACTGTCCTGCTGTGATAAGGGGCTCATGTCCCCTCGATCCTCTTACCTCCCAGGGATGCTGGTGAATATTTCTGAGCATCGTGCCCTGTTAGTGGGAGGCAGTGGACAGCTGAGCAGCTCTGTTGGCCCCAGCCTGATGGTTGTGCTTCCTCTCCAAGCTCTGCGGCTGCTCCGGCAGAAGCTGCACACCTCTGATGTCATCTCTGGGTGCACTTTTCAGTCATGTGTAAGGGCAGACTCAGGCAGAGAGCAGGGAGCTGGAGGTGGGTTGTCATACATTTTAAGTGTCTCTGAAGAAGTGCTGCGTGGCTGGACAATTAGTGTGCAGGGCTTGCTCAACTGCCTGTGCTCCTCTTTGTTCCTTTTCTCTCCTGTTTGCATCGTTTCTCTAACTTATATGTGCCCTTACTGCACACCTCAAAGCCTGGTGTGCGCACAGCCTGCAGCGAGGGGATCCTGCTGCTCTGCTGAGCACTGTGGCTGGGGATTTCCTAGCCTGGCATGTAAATGTGCTGCAGCTCATGCTTACCATCACTCACCCAGCCTCCCTGTACTGCATTACAGCTCTCTTGTGGTCTGCCTGCCCAAATTTCCTCACCCCAGGGTGGCTTGATCTAATTGCTGTGATGGCTGACCCCTCGCTGGGTGAGGTGGCTCTCAAAGGTGCAGCTATGCCGAGGTACTGCTGCTGCCCAGGAGAAGCAAAGAACATTATTTTTCAGTCTGGCAGCCAGCTCTTTCTGTTTTCCTTCCCTTTGACCTAACCCTCAAGTGTCATTTTAGTTTCATTATTTCTCACCCCAAGAGAACCTGCACCAGCTGGTGCTGGTGGGACCTCAGTGCTTTTGGTAAGGCGTTGCATGCCGGTGTCTCTTTGGACCGAGCAGCACCCCAACTTTTTTCTATCTTTCTCCTTTCTTGTTTTTTTACCTCTCTATTTTTCTATCTTTGTCCGTTTCCTCATCACACAAACTTTGTAAAGCCTAAGCTTACCTTTTTCCCCACTGCTTTCCCTCCCCTGCAATGTGTTACGGTCCTCGGGTGATTCAAGCTGCCAGTAATTTGGGATATCAGCATATTAGGACCTTTCCTTAAGCTTGGATTCCCTGCTGAGAGCAGAAGGCTGAGCTGCTGGACTCAGGGGTGAAACATATGCCAGGCCATGCACACACACTGGAAACTTGCCCAGGGCAGGATAATTATGGGAGGTGGTGTATTTTGAGGGGACTGTGTGCTCTGACTTGCTAAACAGTCTTGTGATTAATATCTTATTTAAGAGGATTTTAGGACACGTGCTGCAGTTATACAGAGTTTCATTTAGAAGTAGGGGAGAGGTTAGAAAAATAAACTCTAAAGGCTCTTTTGTGTTTCCAGCAAGGGTCATCAGATAAGTGCAGTGCATCACTGCTCCGTTGCATCAGTGTAGGCAGTGGGTTTTGCTGTTATGGTTCAGCGGGAGAGGGATCTGCAAAGAGGGGCTTTGCACGTGTGTTTATACAGGCTGAATTGCTGAGATCTCTTTAGGGACCCAGATCTCCAGTGCTGAATGTGAGTTTGTCTGCCCTAATGTGGGCATTACCAGCTTGCCCTGGCCTGGGCTCCTGGTCTTCACCAGCAGATTTTGCCTTCAAAATAAGGCTCCGTTTGCTGTTTTACTCAAGCAGAAGTTATATTTAAAGGTGTTGACAGCTCAGTTGTTGGTCTTACCCAGGACACCCTTGCCCGTGATGTGGGTGCAGCAGCGTCTGCAGGCTGTAGGTGTTTCTGTGTCACTACTGACTTGTTCTGTGGTCCTGGCTGGCAGTTGTAGTCCCCAGTCCACTGGTTTCTGATCAGTCTGATGTGGCTGTCTAACATCTTTCCCTTAATTTCTTTCCTAGGCTAGAGAACTTGATTGAAAGGGAGATGGGAGCATGAAGAATTATGTGCAGAGCACGGATGTGCTCCCTGTGGTGGCATCTCCTACAGATCTTACCTAGCAATCTGCTTCTGCCTGGAGGAGTGTGACAGGATCCACTCTGGACAGCGAAGGAACCTGGAGATGAAGGTAACAACCAGCTCTTCCTCTTTGCCTTGCTCCTCTTTTCCCTTTCCCATGCCTGCAGCAAGAGCATGGCTGCTGTCAGTGTGATGAGGCCCTATACATTCAGAGGCACTGCTGTTTGCTCTGGGGCTGTCTTGGGTTGCATGCAGAGTTGGGAGGATGGTGAAGAAAACAGGAAGGGTTTTCTTCCATTCCCCTTGCAACTATCCTGTATTATTCTTTTAAAGCAAAATAAAACAGCAACTATCCTATATTATTCTTTTAAAGCAAAATAAAACATTTATTTTGCTTCTTGTGGGAGCCCTTGTAGATGTTGATACATATTGGTTATGCTCCAGAGATACATGTCCAAGATCCAGTCATTATTCCGACTTGCAAAAAATTAATATAAGATGTGTGCTGGGTCTTATTTTGGTTAGGGCTTTCCCCAGAAACCCTCTGGTGATCTTGCCAGTGGTGCTAGGTTAGACTAATTAGCAGGCTGCTTTCACAGCCGACTTCTGCTGAACATGCCTGAAATCTTGTCGTTGTTGGTGCCACTACTTTTTCTTTCTGTCACTCTGCCCCACTGACATCTTGCCCCTTATCACAGCACTGCAAGCCTTTGGCAGCAGCCTCCTGCGATGACGAGCTAGTCCAAAAGGTCTGAATCAAGTGTTGAATATTCCTAGAGCTCTGTGCTTTAAGCCTTGGGCCTGATTAGTCCAATAATTGTGTGAATGCTGCTACCCTTTGGCATACAGTTAGCGTACACAGTAAGGTTTTGATCCTGCAGAGCAAGACTCTTGGGCAGTCTGATCCACTGCAGTGACTGGGGAAGGTGGTAACATGGGGACCCCCTGCTTCTCTCTTGCACATGGGAAAGCTGACTTGGTAGGGGGCATTTTTTAGAAGTGACTGCAAATACAAGTATTGGGTTTATGCCTGTTTTCATATGTGAAGGTTTGGAAGGACTTCATTGTATAGCTGCTTCTTTAAATCCTTAACTTGCTGTCATCAAGAATGCCAGATGTTGTTCCTCACTTCCTCGTCTGCTGGAAACATGCTAATCTCATCTGCTTAAAACCTGAATCTTTAATACGGAAAATGTACCACCCTTTCTTCCTTTCTGGCCAGGGAACGCTTCTCCCTCCCAGTGTTGTATTACCTTTAGCATTGCAAACTGAAACGCTTGGGCTGGGGTGGTGGAGCTGACTGACTGCCTGGGGGCTACTGGATTTCTGTCCCCAAAGAGAGCAGAGAGCAGCCAAAATTTGCATGGGTGTCAAGACGGAGCAGAATGGGGCCTGAGGAACATTGGCTGAAGTGACAATGCACTACTGGAGGTAGGTGAGTGGAGAAGAAAGAGTGTGACACATTGCCTTGGGCACCTTTGGCAGCTGCTCTTTTCGTGGGGAAAGAAGGAAACTAAGATGGAGACAGCCTAACATCTGGCAAGCTGGGATTTGGGTATAGAGTAGAGGATCAAAAAAACAGGTCAGCCATGGAGCTCCACCCCTGTAAAACTTCTCTTTTTTTTTTTTTTTTTTTTTTTTTGAAATCAGGTTTTTTAATTTTGTTTTTCTTCCTTGTTCCTCTGTGGAAATCCTCTGCTCACTGGACAAAGATGTGTCTTGGGGTGTGACCTCGGGTAGGCTGGTGAGATAGCAGGATCTCGTGCAGATATGGGAGTCATCCTGTCTCAGGACATGAGGGAGCTCAGGGCGGCTCTGTGTGTACGTGCGAAGTACAGATATGCAGCAGTGAATGATTACTATTATTTTGGCCTTTGTTCGTTGCCAGTCTTCAGGACAGCTAAAATTTAAGGCCAAGAAAACCACTCAAGCAGATTCACTTTTAGTGCAGAGGTATTCCTTCTCTTAATGTACTTTCTTAACAGTAAACTGAAGAGTTACCTTCTGTTTGTGCCAGAACAAAATCTTTAGCCCATTTTGAAGTGCTCAGAAGTCTTCTTGTTGAACAGATAAACTCAATCCTCTGTTACTAAATACAGTTTCAGACTAGGCAGCCAGGTTAGGCCTGACTTGTAAAATGCAAAGGCTGTTGGGGGAGTTGAATATTGAAAATGAGCAAAGTGATATATTTGGTCTGTAATACATGTATCTTTCAGTCTGCCCAACCATCTTGTGTCATGGTTTGAGCCCAGAGGGCAACTGAGCACCATGCAGCTGCTCACTCACCCCTTCCCTCCAGCCCTGGAAAGGAGAAAATGAAATAAAAGGCTTGGGAATCGAGATAAGGACAGAGAGTGGTGACTCACCTGTTACTGTCAGGGCAAAAGACAGACTCGATAGGGGAAGAAAAAACTATATCATTTTAATTCAAACAGTAACAAAATCGGACAAGATGGGACAGTGAGAAGTGCCATCAAACCCCAAAAACACCTCCCTTCACCCCTTCCTTCTTCCCAGGCTTAGCTCTGCTCCCAATCTCTTTACCTCTTCCCCCAGCAGCATGGTGGCAGGGGGTGGGGGCTACAGACAGCTCACTGCTTCTTCCTTCTTGGGAGGTGGGGCGAATGCCGCACATCCCTACCCTGTTCCACGTGGCTCCCCCCTCACTGCAGACAGTCCTCCACGAACCTTCTCCGCAGTGAGTCCTCCCCACGGGATGTAGCCGTTCCCACGCTGCTCCAGCGTGGGTCACCCCCGTGTGTAGCAGTAATCCCAGTGCCGAACCACAGCAGCGGGGGCTGCTGCTCCCCTCAGAGTCCTTCAGTCACAGGCGTCTGTCCTGTTGTGGGCTCCTCCACAGGCTGCAGGTTAGTGTTTGTTCCACTGGTGACATCCATAGGCTGCAGGCACTGCTTGCCCTCTCACCACGGATACACCGGGGGGGTTCTGTGCTCGGGATCACCTCCCCCACTTCCTCCTCCTTCCTTCCACTGACCTCAGTGTTTGCATAGGTGTTCCCTTCCCAATTCTTCCTCACAAGTCCCAACCCCCTCTCAGGTCCCCCTTCTTAAATACGTTCTTGCAGAGACGCAGCCATTGCTAATTGGCTCAGCCCTGGCCAGAGGTGGGTCTGACTTGGAGCTGGGGGAGCTTTGAGAAGCTTCTCACAGGGTCCACGTCTGTAGCCCCCTCCCTGCTACCAGAAAACCCCACCACAAAAACTCAGCACATCTTGGCAGCAGTTAAGCTGTTTAATATGTTAATATCTGAAGGGCCTTTTCTCTTTCCTCCTTTGGGCACATCTGAAATCAAAAAGTAAAACCAAAAATAGGAACACCCCCTACCCCTCCTTGGCCCCCATTGCTCCATGTAGCTGTGTGAGAGCCTCTGACCCCTGCTTCTTTAGAAAGTGGCTTGTGGCTGAGCAGAACATGCCTGTTGGAGGAGAGGAAATGCTGATGTGTTGGGTCTGGATAGTCAAAGGTGAAGGAGAGGACAGGGATGTGCTTGAGTGGGTTGCGTTCAGATTTAGCAGTGGTTCTCCAAGATGGGTGTCCAGACCAGTGGCACACTCGGCAAAACCTTGGACCACATACTAAAATACAGTTCCCTTTAATGAAAATAGGATGATGCATAAGTAATCGTATTGTGTAAGATTAACAGAGTAATTAATTTCTGTGTACTTGATGCTGAAGTGTAGTGCCAGCCCATCTGCTTGTCTTTGCTGTAGTTTTTCATGTGCTTTAGAGATGGCAGCAACGCTCAGTTTGGGGCAGCTTTCTCTTACCAGGAGTTGGCTGTTGGTGCGTGTGGCTCTGTGGCTGCTGTGGCATCAGCCTGTTTCTGGATATTCAAGGCTTCTGCTATCTTACATGCATGAGGTCCATGCTGTGGCATGCTACAGCAGAAGACCCCCATCTCAGGCATTGCTTCCCACTTGAAGCGTCCTGTGGGACTTATGCATCAGCTCTGAAGCATCTTGGTGAGCTGAGGACATGAGACCAGAACAGGCACTGCACGCAGGGGATCCAGGAGAGATGGGAGAAAAGCTGCCCCAAAATGCAGGTAAGGAAAGGAGTCCCAACAAGGAGGGTTTGTGGAGGGTGGGAGGAGGGCTGGCGGTGGGTATATGGGTCTCACTGAGGCAGGAGGGCAGCTGCCTGTAACTGCACTGTGGGGAAAGGCCACGGAAATTAGGGCATCCTTGTGCAGTGCCGATGCTGGAAGGGGTGTGAAGGGCTTTAGGGAAGATTTCCCAGGAGAAAGAGGAGAGTCTGGGAGATGCAGACACAGTAGGAAGGCACCTGGTTCCTCACGGGTAGCACATATACCCAGCCCTCAGCCCCTCCTCCACATGGTGCTCTGCATCCTTGGTCTCTTAAAAATAGCTCTTCTAAGTCCCGCTGGAGTGGTTTTGCCAAGCGCTAACCACCAACACTGCCCTGGGAGTGCTTGGCTGGCCGGGGCGGAGCCGCGGTGCCCTGGCAAACTCAGAGGGTTCAGGGGAGCCGGCGCCTCTAGGCAGGGCCTGGGAGGTTTACGCTCAGCTTCCCTGCTCTCACACAAATGGTTTTTTACCTCTTCAGGCTGTAATCTGCCGAGATCTCTGACAGAGCTCTGATGTTTGGTCAACTTGTAAAAACCTCCCAAAAAAGGGCGCAGGAGGTTAGCTGCAAGTGCGCTCATTTCTGAAGCACTGATGCTCCGTCCTGATTGAGATGGCCACAGATAAATCATTACGGAGATCCAGACAAGATAAGGCTTTATACACAACCTGAAGTGAGAGGAACCTAAAAGCTGAGGCAGGCTTATAATTTTTACCCCCGCACTTTGGGAAAAAACCTGAAAATTGTTGTTCCTCACAGATTTTGGGAAATATTCATCAAACTGATGCATTTTTTTTTAACTAGTGGTTTCTATATTTAATAACTTCAGAAGGAGGAAGAAAAATTCAGAGAAGATGACTTGTAAAAGTAATTTCCCTTGACAACATACAACTCCGACCTATGAGCGTGTTGGACAGCTTATGAAAAAGCTTTTATTTAAGCAATCTCAATTTCTAATTGTATCCTGATTGTATTATTACCTAAATCAAAAATAGGTGGAAATCGGCGTATAAGTAGATATGTATATATATTATTGTATTATATATTGGAGAGAGAGAGATACACATTTCAGTGGAAGCAGAACAACCTTAGCTGAATTGGCCTGATTCTTGAAAATTAGAAAAACGAACAGAAAGACCAATTAAATGCAAATTAATAATCCCAAAATAGCATGAGAGGGCTTGACTAGGATCCTCTGTCATTTTTCTTTGCTTTGATATTGGAGTATTGCAGCTCCTTCTACACGGGAGGAGAGACTCTAACCAGCATACCTAGGGCTTAGGGGTTTTCTGCCAGTTTTGCCTCGGGGGCTACTGATATGATGGCCTGAGGCTGGAAAAGGAACTGTATGCCTCCTGTCAGGAGACCCCAGAATGGCCAGGAGTGTGTACCTTCAGATGCCTGTGCAGGCTTAAAACATGGTGTAGTAGCAACCGAGCTCCCATCCTGAAAAGCTGAAGTGAGTGGTCATGGAACAGGGAGTGAGGTACACCACTAGTCAGGATCCCTTTGGCAAGAAAAGGCAGGAAAGTGGAGGTGGAGGGTCACCTAGGATCAGCTCCCATGAGATTATGGTGGCATTCCCAAATAAAAAAATTAAAAACTTGCCCCTTAAAAGCGTACTGGAGTAAAAGGAGGCAGATTTGTTTAAATAAAATGAATGAGTAACTTTTAACCTAAAGCTTGATCTGAGCCAGGTCAAAAGTCAGCCTTGTTTAAAGTTCAGTGAACTTTAAGCCCAGTGCTTTTCTACTTTGAGCTTGGATCAGATGTTGAGCAGCAAGAAGAAATGGCCTTGTCTTGGATAAATCGGGCATGTACTAGAGGTGGCATGAGATGACTCTCCCAGTCTTGAGCACTGTGCAGGATGCTACAGCGTGTGAGATCGCTGGTATGGGGAAACACCTCACTCTTGCTCTGAAGCAGTTAGTCATGGTGTCACCCCCAGCAGCTGGCAGCCACTGGTGCACACGTGGAACATCTCAGCTGGATTTTGCCAGGTTCCTTGTCTGCACAGAAGTGTGTCTGCTGCTGAGATGTGGGTGGTTTTGGCACTTGTACTTATCCGTGAGGTCAATCAAGGTGTGTTACTGTAAGAGATGACTGTAAATAGTGTTTGCTGCGCAGCCTCATCTCAGAGACAGGTTTTGCAGTATTCTGCACCTTCTCCCTGGTTTGTAAAGGTTTGTTTCAACCAGATGTGAACTGTTCGATGCTGCAGCGCAATTTCCTTCCTTGGGGGTGGGTGAAGCCCCAGCGAAGTACTTTGGCCTTCTGTGTCTGGGCTGTTGAGATGTTACTTGAAAGAATTGGGTGGATTTGAGGATTGGGCTTCCTGAGAGAGAGTAGTGTAGCATAGATTTGATTAACATTGAAGTTGAGGGCATCTACTCCCGTGATGTACTTTTGGTCAGGATTGCATCATCGAAGCTGATCTCCCCTACACGTAATGTGTTTCTGTCCATCCTGGGAAGCAGTTTTTGATCAAAGAGTATTCGAATCAGGTGAAACCCAACAAAAAGAAGCTTTCCAAGAATGGTCTAACATCTAATGGTTGCACCAGTTACTTGGGCTACTGCATTTTCCAGTAGAAGGACACCAACAGAAGTCATAAGTAACACCCCTTCCTATCCCCCTGATTTTTTTACAAGTACTTCTTTGAGCTTCCCTTTAGGATTTACTTAGTGAAGAAGTTGGGGTTAGCAGTGCTATGAAATATCTGACCTGAGGACAGAGCTGACTGATCTGGGAAACGCTGAAAGAACTTCAATATTTAAACAGAACCAATTGGTGATGCTATAAAAAGAAAACTTGCAGTACAGATAAACTTGAGTTTCTCTTGGGACATGATCTCTGCAAATTAATGCTTTTACACATCTGCTCACCTCAGGGCCCTCCAGCTCTTAAGTGCTAGGAGATGGCTCCATTTTTAGCAGTTATATTTAGAAAACAAGGTGGGGGTGAGGAGTGGAGTGTTGTAACTAGTAATGGAAATTATCAGTTGTTGAGAATGGCCTCTTCTGAAGCCATCTGTCCTAGGCACAACAGGTGCCCAACTTCTATGTTTTTGGAGAGTTTCCTTCATGAAAGAAGTTTGGTGTCTTTGTGGCCAGGTGGCACTGAGTAGATGAGAAGATAGCTGCTTGCTCTTGTGCGGGAGTTGAGCTCTTGACAATAATGTCCTCTTCCTATATCTCACCCCTTCTTCCAGCAAAGTGCTGGCTGGTCTTGGGAGGGGAGACAGGGATCTTTCACTGCTCTGGGAGGCTCAGAGAGCTTTTTTAGGTCATACAAGAGCTCTTTAAGACTGCTGAAATGTGTTGTGCTAAAAGCAGCATAAGAGCCAATATTGAATGGAGGAGATACAAAAATGTCTGGGGCCTCCTTTACTGCTTTAGGGAGTAACTTATGTTTTTGTTGGAATTATCTGTCTAGATCTCTTCCTCCATGCTGTAAGTCGCTACCTGGGTTTGATGAAAAACACATTTGTGCTGAGGTTTGCTGGTTGTCTCTCTTTTTTTCCCCCCGCTCTCTCAGGCACCCCGCTCTGTTTCGTGCTCCCGGCTCGGCGCTGTGCAGCCAGCCCTGCGCGTCGTGCCGCGTGCGAGGCTCGCACGCTCGGCAGGGGTGGCTGCCACAAGCAAGCAGGAGCGGGGCAGGGGGCTGTGTTTCTCCCCTGGCACTCCGCAAACCCAGGGAAGACGGGCCACTGTTAGTGACACCCCGGGAGAGCGGTGTCCTGCAGACTTCAGGCGCCGTTGTGGCCGTGGGTAGTGACCGCGTTACTCCTGCCTGCTCGTGCCAGTAAGGCAGTGCTACAGCGTGGGCAGAATGCGTTTGGCAACCTTCATAGTGGAGGCACAAACTCCCGTGTGCATTAAATTTCTGAGGCCTTAAATGCCAGAGGGGAGAGAGCAGCCTGCTTCAAGGGGAGGTGTGTGGTTCAGATCCGTGGTGGATCCATCTAGTTGCCACCTGTAAGCTCTGCTGCCGGCCTTATTTCCGAAGTGCTGACCATAGGAGGCGAGTGATATGCTTGGAGACAGGAGCTAGGTAGTGCTTTCCAGGCTTTATGCCTGGTTTTTCGATAGAGGAAAAATCGGGCTAAAACCACTTGGAGTAGAAGGTATTAAATGTAGTGGAGGGACACTAGAATGGCCTTTATTGCCTTTTGGGGATCTCTGAACCTCAGTAAACTTTAAATATATTTCAATTTCACAAGCATGGTGTTTTTTTCCCTGAGGCAACTGTGTAGATTTGTTGCACTTCAGATCACTTGATATTGCGCCCATAATCACACTGATCCATCCCTGGGATGCTGTCAGGGTGTGTAAATGGGGAAGAAAAAGGACATTCTTTTGACAGGTTGTTTCTGGCCCCACGGAGCTGCCAGATGCATGGCATGCGGTGTTCAGGAGCTTATAGCTGGAGCTGGTGCTAGGCTGTGCCAGGTCCTCCATCCTACCGAAGAGTGGGTGTTGCATGCCACTTTGAGAGGCGCCTGATTGCTCCTGCAAAGCGTTCTGCGTGCTGCATCCTTAAGCAGAGGACATAGTCTTGGGTTTGGGTAGGAGGTACTGTTGAACCTGCTTTTATTTCCTAAGCATCTGGAGGGGGGACGCTGGGGGAAGAAAATAGCAAGGCTTTAAATGAAGGCTTTATCAGGAAAATTTCATTAATGTTTTCTGCTTTTATAAATACATATGTGAAAGTCTGGGGGGGGGGGAGGGAAGCGTCTTAATTCTTTAAGTGTCTTTAAATATATCTAGGCACCCAGATTTGTGTGATTCATTTATATTGCCCATGATTCATAAAATTGAATTTTATTCAGGCAAGGTCTGGTGACGTTCTTGTGGGCTTATTGACAGTAGATACATTTGAGATGATCCTACAAGGGGATGGTGTTACTAGATTAATAAACCAGGCTTGTGTTTAAAAAAACAGAGCAACACTTGCCATTATTAACGTCTGAAGTCCAGCCATGCCGTGAGCCCCCTGTGCGAGGACGTGACTCGCTGACATGCCTTGGCAAAACGCGTATTTGACATCTGCTACTGCAAATATTTTGCCTTCTGAGAAGCTGGCTTCAACAATGAGTGATATCCGGAACTTTGGGGTATACAGTTTCCTGTGTATTTGCTACCTTGGCTGCTCTGCTACAGCCTGACACTGAACTTGGACCAGGGCTTCCTCAACAGCTTGTGTTGGGTTATACCTGGCTTTCCTTTGGCCATTCAGTCTCAGTTTAACCAGTGGAACTGATGATGTGTGGTAGAAGCGGTATCAATTTAGCTTACCCATCACTGGCTATGGAGAGTGAAAGCAACTATTTTTGGTTTGTGGAAAAACATCTGATTATTGTACTGTGGTTTTTTTTTTCTGCCTCCTCTTCTGTCAGAGACAAAATACTTAACTGTAATTTTGATGTTTCCATTTGTCTTCCATGCCTCAAGTTCCTTGCATAGAAAGGAACTGTTTTGGGTTTTGCCAGATAAGTAACTGAAGCGCTTGTTAAATAATTTTTCTTACAATTTCTCTGAAAGTTACTTGCTTTGATAGGCTCTAATGGGTGTCCTTTCTAATATTGTCTCTATTGCTGTTGGGACATGCCTTTTTTCTCAGCACCTGATACTTTTTGATGAACACTCTTGACATCTGTATGCATCTCTTACATTATAAAGTATGGATTTCTTAGTGAAAACTAATTTGTTTTAAATGTAATGCAAGAAGTGTTTTGCTTAACTTAGAGGGGTTTGAATAGTCCTTTCTGAAGTCAGTGGCCAGAATTCCCATTTTACTTCTGTCCTCCAGTGAAGCTGGCATGGTGGAGCACTGCTGTTGACTGCCAACCCTGCCATCCCCAACAGGAATGAGCTCTGGGTGTGAAGAGGAAAACCAAATCTCAGTAGTGCTGCTGGACTGAAAACTAGCAATGGTATATGCAGAGTTCTGCAAGTTTATGTCACTTTCTTAGGTTAGATTGAATTAGATTCTTCTCTGAGCAAGTTGTAAATAGTTAGGGTGTTGTCCTTGAGGAGATGGAAAGACATCACACCCACCTGCAAAAGGCTGGTGTCAGAGAAATATTATCCTGAAGGTTAGCATAGCTGTAGCTGGCACAAAGTGTATTTATTGTTCTGGGGCCATGGAATACCAATTACACATCTTGGCGTGCAGTGATATTTGCAGAAGCGTTAAGTGTTGACCTGACACATGCTGTTAATTTAAAATAAAGCAGCACTTCCCTCTCATTTTAAAAGAGAAACATCATAAAGAAACACATGATTGGGGGGGAACAAAGAAGTGATTGATTTGATTTGAAGGTGTAACGTTCCATGTAAAGTAAATAGTCCTAAATGAGTGATTGCACCCTGGTCTTTAAGGCTTGGGGGGGAATTTTTGCTCTTGGCTTTCAGTGTGGGAACGGTTATGATAAATCTGACTGATAATGGAAACCTCACTTGTAAATTCATGACACTGGGAGGTCCAGCTATGGGAGGAGAAGCAGTGCTTTGGAGAGTTGGTGCTGCTCATGCATGGCATCATGAACTTTCTATTTCTTCAATTTGAACATGAAACTGGCAATTTTAGAAACTGAAAAAGGTTTTTTACCAGCAGTGGTCTCCAAATATCTTACTGAGTGAGGCTCCCATAGCCATGTGCCCATCATGAAAAGGCTTCTGTGTTGAACTGTACCCTGACAGCTCCCGTGGTGGCTGTCTGACCGCATCCGAGGGGGAACACGCTGCCAGAGCCCAAGGCTTGCCTGAGGCATGCTGGCACCCCGCGCAGGTGGAGTCTTTCTGCTTCATTACTATTAACAAGGAATAATCAGCAGGCATCTGTCTGTGCGGTAGGAAGCGAGGTTTTGTTATGGAGAGGTGATGGTACAGCCAACCAAGAGCGTGGTCCTTTTCTGGAGCTCATAAACATGCCGTCCCTCTGGACGAGTAAACCACCAAGCAAAAAACATGTATGTGGTATTCTTCATCATGTCATGCCTTGATCATTATTGTCTTCTGTCCTAAGTGTTAAATTGTTCTTCCATCTTCATGCACCTGCAAAGGACCTTGCAGTAGCCCATTTCTCCCTCAGCCAGCAGGGTCAGGGACAATTTCTGTTGGCCCAGAGCGATGGTTACAGCTTGTGGCGTTGTGGAAGGAGAAGATACACTTTTTGGTGTTAACCCTTTTCCTGACAGGGTTGGAGTGAGGGGTGGTAATGTGATGCACTTGTTGGAGCTGAAGGTCATCCCTCTGTGGATGCCAGTCTCTAAACAGGCAAAAGGACAGGAGGAGTGTCCCTTTACAGTCACCAGCTATTAGAGCAGCATGGCTGTGCTGTAGCACTGTTGAATCCCTCCCTTCCTCTCTTGGTACATCAGTGTTGAAGACTGTCCCCACACATGCGAATTTGTGTCCGCTGGTGGCCTGGACAGGAGCACAGCAGCAGAGTCACTTCTTGGGAAAGCTGCTTCTCATCCCTGTGGGTGCTGCTGGGCATACTGCTGCTTGCTGCAGTCGAGGCTGATGGCACCTCCTTAACTGCATGGGTTACCTGGTTCAGTGCCCTGGAGCAGATTTGTCATCGCCTATGTCATACTTGCTAGTGTAAAGTGGTTTGTTAGAGCTGAGCTCCAACAGCTCCAAACACATACTTCGTGTAAGACCACGGGCTGCTCCTGGTCCGGAGCTGCGCAGGTGTCCCTCTGGGATGGCAGGAGCTTGAGATGGGAAGCCACGACAGCATGGGTCGCCTTTGCTGTGGTTGATGGTGACCATGCAGTTCTGCAGGTGCCTGGCAGAGCACCCGCAGTGGGGGAGCACAAAACTGCTGCTTTTTAATTAGGGCAGGAGGGGAGGCAGCATGCTGCTCTGCAGAGCCACCCTCCAAAGCCAACATGGAACCTCAGAAAAGAGAGGGAATAAAGGGCTGACACAGCCGCAAATGAAGGCTTCCGCCTTTATTAAATCCCAGTGTTTGTTGACGCGTAAAACCAAAATGAAACACATGCTTAAACTTCCCCCTGTGCCTTCCCCAAAATCTGCCTCTCCTGTTCTTCTGGAGGATTTTTTTCAACTGTGACAGAAGCATATTTTTTCTGGCACATGCAGAGATTTTTAATGCAGGCAGGACGAATGGAATGATTTATTTCATTAACGAGTGACTTGTATAGCTCCTCAGTGCGTCATCTGAAATTTAACCATGTTCCTCACTTAAAACGCTTATTTTCCTCATTCTCTAGGTAACAATTCCTCATTTTCCACTTTTTTTTTTTTGTTCTGTTTAGTGGCATTGGAAGCACTTAACTTACTTCACAGCACAGTAGAGTTTTGGAAAAAAAAAAAAACAAGAATTGCTAGAAGCTAGTCTTCCCTATTTGTATATTTACAAAATTGAAATACACACAGTTGAATTAACAGGCCAGGCTAAACAAAATATCAAAGATCTTCTGAAACTCTGCTTCAGAGAGACAGATCTTCAGCTTGAACAAATTTATTACCACCTTCATCCAATGTATCAAGAAAAATATAGCTTCTTCATTTGCAAAATGGCATAATCATAGTTTGTTTCATACTATAAAGGCTCTTCATAATTTTTTTTTTTCCTCAGGACAGGAATAGGGAATTTTAAGAGCAGATGTGAATTCGAGGTTACTTCTCAAATTCCAATTTTTTCTTCTCTTCAGCTTCCTTGGGTATGTTATTTTATTTTGCATGGAGGGATTCCTACCCTACACCTCCATGTCTTTCCTCTTTTCACATGCTTTCATGTGAATTCATTCTGCCTCTGCTGCCAGCCAGTGCTTTCTTCACATATGCTTTACAGAGCTTGCTGGGTGGAGAAAAGGTTTAGCACCAGGAATGTATAAAAAAAGAATAAAAAGGCATAGTTGAAATATAAAATGTTCATATGGGGGAGCATAAAAACATTCAAAACTGCACCAGCAAAAGCTGGGAACAAAGCTTCACTGCTTTTTACTTAGGCACAGCACAGTTGTGGGTACAGATGGAAATGCATAAATGAAGGAAACCTGGAAAGAAATGTAAATGCTCTAAGTTTAAAGATGAAATCATTATCACATTAGTCAAAAAAAAAAAGACTGAGAAACAACTTGCTAAAGTAAAAAGCTTTTGTGCATATATCAGAGGCAGTAAAACTGCAGGTGAATGATGCTGACGTATGAATGGAGGGACCAAGGACAGGCATAGTAGAACAGGTGGATGTGATCCCTGCATGTGCCATCCCCAAGGGTTGCATTTCTCAAGTCATTGTTTAAATTAAATTAAAAGTGTTAGTCGACATGACTGCATTTCAAAGAGACTCTGGTAGGATCTGTTCCTTCAGACTAGTAAACATAATAAAAATAACTAACACCTGTAGAATCTGTAAGAATTAATGGAGAAGTATCATCTGTTTGCAGAAGAGGCACATTTCAATTCTATCTGCTGGTTTCCTCTTCTCTCTTCTCTCATTTTCAGAAGTTAGTGAAGCTGGAGAGAGGCAAACAGCATGCTTTTCAAGGTTTTGGTGAGATTGCTCACCAAGTGCCACAGGAAAAAAAAAAAAAAAAAAAGCAAAAAACAAAACAAAACAAAAAAAACAACCAACCCTAAGCTATCATGGTATGAGAAAGTTCCAGTCCTGGATTAGTGACTGCTTAGCGGGTAGGAAACCAAGCGGTCAGGTTTCACAACATCACAGAAGTCTCACAGGGATTTGCTTCAAGATTTCCACCGTTGAGCAGCAATAACGGATCTGTAAAGGGAAGGAGGAAAGGCTGGGTTATGGGCTTGGCTGGCTTTGTCTTCAGAGGGCTGCCGGGACCAGAGAAAACACCAAGCAGCTACAGAGGGATCCAGCAATCCTGGGTGGCTGGGCAGCACAAAGGCAAAGGAAGCCTGGTCTAGCAGGGGGTAAGATAATGCTCTTCAGTCGTATTTTATTCTTGCTCTCCACCCTGTGCTGGGGACAGCTCTCTGAGTCAGTGCTGCTTGCAAAACACCCTGAAGTCATTACTGACAGCCTAGAGCTCAGGCCTTAGAAATGGTCAGGAAGGGAAATAGAGGTGGAGGAAGTTTTGGATGGAGAACAAAGCATCCCTGTTGTACTGTTGCTGCCAGACCACCTGGCCTGAGCGTGCAGCTGGGGTGTCCCCGTGTGCCTGCTTCGAGGGATGTTCACGTGCTACTAACGGTGCCAGGCAAGTTGAACAAGAGAGTCAAAGGTATGGAAAAGCTGCTGTGCAAGGAAGGATTGGAACAAGCAGGATTCAGCTTGGAAAAGCAATGAGTGAGGAAAGGAGGGTGTTAGGAGAGATGTTGCAATCATGGACACTGTGCAGAAAATGAAGGCAGAAGGATTACTGTCGGTGCGATTGAGTTCCCTGGTGTGAAGCGGAGAGAGGTGGGGTTGTTTCTGCACTGTGTGTAATTGCAGAATTCATTGCCTCGGGCTGTTTGGGAAATGTGAGTGGTTTCAAGAAGCAATTAAACAAATGGGCAGAGGATGGGCATTGGGACAGCTGATGACACAGCTTTTTTGGAAGCTGTGTGCATTTACTGGAAAAAAATATATTCATACGTTTGTCCATACTTATGTGGTTTCTCTGTGTCTATGCTGTCGGTCACTATAGGAGACAGGTAAGGGTTTGACTGATATTTTTTTGTTTAACAAGGTGAAGACACTTGTTAGCACTCTTAAGGTAAATCTCCTGTGGGTTGTGGAAATGGGGATGTATGGTGTTATCTGCTAGGGCACTGCTGGCTGCAACTCCCCGGGTGTATGGCAGTGGCTGGGATGTGAGAGAAGGCAGGACTTCTACACTCTTCTGTACTTCGATGATTAAGACCTGAGTGCAGTGAGATACTTGGACAATAAAAGTAAAGCGTAAGAGTGTGTGGGCAGGATATAATTCCCTGACTGCCTTGAAGATACTGCATCACTCACTCGTTCTCTGCCCAGGATTATTTTACCCCCTGAGGACTTGGTGTGTGGGGTTAGCCAGCCTGCCAGCCAGCGCTGCACCCACAGCTGCATCAGCCTCTAGGTTTTGAGAAGGCAGCAGCTATTTGTTTAAGTATTTTTATAGATTGGGGGGATTTTATTTTTTTGTCTTTTCTTTCTTAGTACTCGTAGCTGACACCCTATTCTTTGTGGATGTGGTAAGTTTCCATCACCTCCAGAAGAGCATATTTGTACTAACTGCTGCAGTACAGAAATGCACGCAAGTGACTTAGCTAAAGGTGTGGAATGAGAGCACCACTTGTGGGCTATCCTACCTTGCCTGGAAGAGCAGCTGCCTTCCCACTCAGCAGAAAAGTTTTGATTGCAAAATGCTTGAGAGGGATTTCATGTTAGGACACTGCTTGTGCAAATAAAATAAAATCATATCATGTGAAGTAGTAGTAATGATTAAACTGAACTGCAGTGAACCCCATGTGAACAAAAAGTGTTTGAAGTGTTGTGGCCCTGGTAAAATGTACTTGCTTGCCGACCTTACTTTGCCATCTTACAAATCAAAGGAAGATAACAATTCATGTTGTAGCAGCACACAGAGTCATCGAAGGCGGGGATCACGTGCTGAGTGCTGAAGGTGAGTTTTCCAGGTTCCTTTGTGTGGCCTGGGAAGGAGAGGTATTGCAACTTGTTGGGCATCCTCTGCTGTGTGGCATCGGGAGGAGCATCCCAGCAGGAATTTGCAGTGAGCTGTAAGGGTGGTTCCACCACGATGAACCTGCCACTCCCCTAGATTATCCTAGCAGTGGGAAACAAAAGCTGATGGAACTGAGATGTGCCTGCTATCACTTCCATCTGGAAACCCATCAGGAGAGGCTTCTGAAGTCAAAAGCATGGCAGTGTCTTCCACAGCCTGGAGCGAAGAGCTCTGTTCTGCAGGGTGGTGGGCAGCCGGGCACCTCCTGTAGTGTGGAGGCTCTGTCCTGCCCACGCAGAGGATCTTGGTTCAGTAGACCCTCATGTTGTGTGAAGAAGTACAGCATGAATAAAGTCAGGTCGGGGTCTGCACGAAGTGTGGTCAGAGGGAGGTGTGTCAGCATTTTGTACTAAGTTGGCACTGGACAACTCTATTTTGGTGTTTCTCTTGCTCTCAATTTGTAAAACATTGCTGTCCAGGTGTGGTTTGCCTGCAGAGCCTCTGACAGCATGGAGGCTGACACAGTGGTGCTTTCCCCTTTAGCAAATGGCTTTTGCAGTCTCCTGCCTTCACATGGCCCTTTCTGTTCCCAAGGGCACCGGGCAGACACCGAGCCAGCTGGCCCACCGGGGTCCCCAGCTGCAGAGGGGACCAGCAGAGAGGAGGGGGGAGAGTGTCTTGCAGAGACCACAGCAGAAGAGGAGCTGTAAACAGCACAAGAACTGTAAACAGTTAACAGGGTTAACTACAGGCAGAAGAGAGCACAGCGATGTCCTGCATCCTATCCTGACACCCCTCTTCCCCAGACTGCTGTATTTTTGCATCTGAAACCATTCTGGACAAAAAGGCTTTGGTGTGCCTCTCTAGCGCTTGCGTCTCAAGCAAATGAAAAGTGAGACGGTCTGTGGAGGTAGGGGAAATTACTTCAATAAAAACTAGAATTACTTGTGCCTCTAGGATTTAAATTTTTTTTTCTTAGTTTATGAAGTGGAGGTAGAAGAATGTTTACTTTGTAAGTAGGCTGCTCTGTGAGGAATCAGGATGAGTTCCTTAATAGAGTTAAAAGAAAATATAAGTCGTCAGCATTAGGATGCTTTAATAATTTAGTATTTAATCCTATGAACGGTAGCATTTGTAATTTAGGTTATGTGTATTGACTCAGAGTTCCTGCAAAAGCAAGCTACTTCTTGAATTGTATAACACTGTGATACCTCCCTTTCTCTTGCTGCATTTCCTTGGTTGAGTGAAGCTATAAAGTCTAAAATACATTTGTCTATTTTGTGAAGATCTGTGGATTAAGATATATGTTATAAAGCATCTTTTCATATGACTCACTCTAAAAAAGCAGGGAGTCTTCTTTGCTGTTGCAGTTCAGAAAGAGTGCATAAATCGCTCAAGAACAGACAGTGAGATATTTCCCTAGGAAAAGTTAGCTTTTTCTTTCCTTTCCCTGTTTGTTGTGTTAAGCATCAGCACTGGGAATTTTCCTTGAGAGTATTGCTGGTGTATCCACTGCTCAGAGCCTTCTCCATGGAGAAAGCTGTTGGTCTGGTGGGAGCATAGAGCAGGCAGCCTGCAAACTGGTTCCTGCTTTAGCTGAGAGTAGATTTCAAAGGTTTTGAGTGGGCATTTAAGCGTTTAAAAGGCTTATGTGGTGTTAATGGCTTTTCTGCTGGCCCTTCCATGCCTGGGTGACAGCTTTTGTTGGACCGTGGGCCTTATCTGAGGAATTACTTGCTCATCCCCAGCACCACACAGTTCTTCCATAATAGATTTTTTTTCCCCTCTTTTTTTGCAGGTGTTTCTTGAACTCTTCAGTGCGTCACAGAACTGTTGTGTTTTGGGGTATCCTGCTTAAATCCTCAGAAGAAAACCTGCCAACAGCCAAAAATGACCTGAGTTGGAGAGCTGCTGCTTTATCCCCAGGTAGTACGTTGGTAGCTCAGTGGCTTCTCAATACCAGAGCTTAGCACAGCTTGCTTTCAGCAAGTTGCTCATGGAGGGAGTTGTCACTAGGGTCTCTCTAGGATGGGTAGTGATCTGCATGCTTGTCTCCTGAGGAGCACTGGGACACCTGGACTGCTCCCATGTTCATGGATGCATCCCGGAGCAGCCACATGGGGAAGTGAGCATCTGCACTCCTGCTGTTGAATTGCCCCCTTTTATAACATTTTGGGAGCTGGAGGTGTCTGCTTATATGAGGCAGTGCAAAAGAAGACAGGCAATACTGCACGACAGGGTCTGCCTTTACTTTCTCCAGGGGTAACACACGTTGAGTAATGTTAATCAGAGTGCATTTATGAACCCAAACAATCAAATCCTACTGTGGATTACTTGACTCCCAGCAGCTGTTGAGTGAGGCTTCTCGTTGGGCGTGCATTCAGCCCGCAGCAGGCTTGCAGGAATTCCCTGTGAAGTCATCAAGTGTGTTAGTACCAGGCTGGTGGAGCTCCTGATGGTCATGAACTCCCAACTTTTATCTCAACAGTTACAGGCCTCATTATGTGCTTCATTCGTGTTCATGCCTATGGTCAAGTGGAAGCTCAGTTCTGGAAATGCTAGTGGTGGGATATGGATACTGGCTGACTGGGATGGGAGGTGAAGGAAAGAAAAGTGCAGAGTTAAGCGGCCACGGTTATGATACTGGCTGTGTTAAGCTTGACTGTCACCTGTGGAAGGGAATAGAAAAAAGGTTTGAGTGGGAGTGGCCTCAGATCACTGTTACATAGCATGCAATGGCCAATAGCCAGCTCAAGTCTTTCCCTTTGATGTTTGAGGTGGTAGACTTGGAAATGAGATCTTTAAACAGCCTGAAATTTTAAAAATGCCCCTATGTTCTCCCTCTCCCCTCCCACTGCCCACACACTGATGTTTATAACTTTACATATATATATGCATGCCTGTGCATGCAGCCCTGACTGAGATGTGTTCCTTTCTCCCAGGACCAGCTTCCTGTCCCGTGTTCAGTGTCCCATTTGGATGCACCATACACTATGGTTCACATCAATGTGTTGAAAAAATTAATGTGTGTTCTTGTGGTGATACTGGTAGCGCTGACAGTTTGCCTGTGGAGAGAGACGAGAAGAAGCTACTACGTTCCTTTCAAGACCGAGAATGATGATTTGCAGGTTCACAGGACTTTGGAAAAATGGAACCCACTTAAATCACAGGGCCTTTTCCATGAAGTGGACAGTGAATTGGGTCAGATACCCAAAACACGGTTTGGTAACCACGACAAAATAAAAGGCAGCATCTCTGGAACAGCAGAAAAGTCCAAGAAAGCAGCAGACTCTGTGAAAGTATGGGATAAGGACAGTTCATCCAGAAATCTCATACCCAGGTTGCAGAAGGTCAGGAAAAACTACCTGTCCATGAACAAGTACAATGTGACTTACAATGGTAAGAGGAATGCTGCTAAACTCAGCCCAGAGAAGCTGCTCTGCCAGCTACGGGACAGGGTGAATGTGACCATGATACAGGGATCAGATGGTCCTTTTGATACCTCTGAATGGCAGAAATACTTACCAGGGAAAAGCCTCAATGAAACAGTGGGCCGCCTGGGTACCTGTGCTGTCGTGTCCTCAGCAGGGTCTCTGAAATCATCTCATTTGGGACAAGAAATAGGTTTGTATCTTTCTATTAGCATAAAGTCAAATAACATTGTTTTATAACTTACACTGAACAGAAGTAACCTAGTCTCATGCTCTTAACATTGTCTCTGGTGTGGTCACAAAGGTGTTTGAAAGAAGTTGAAATATTATCCTTAAACTTCTTCTAAAGTTAGTGAACATTACAGCCTAGGAGGAGATGGGAGGAATGATCAGATGCTCTCTTCCTCTCAGAATGTACACACCACACAGTGTAGGCTGCCTTATCATACCCTAGATCACAGTGCCTGTGAGCCTTAGACCTTGAGCAGACCAAAATGGGCAAGCCCCAAGGGAATAGAAGGATTGGGTTGAGCTGAAAGGACAACATATATGCAGGTAGTTGTGTTCCAGCTAGTCCTTTCCATTTTCATGGTCACTTTGGCATCACTAGTGGGTAGCACTTATACTGGATACCAGAGAGAGGTCTTGGTTCCCCAAGTGTTTGTTTCTTGAGAGGTTTTGCAGTGGGTTGAGTAATGCCAGTGTGCTCATTGCACAGTGAATGGTTAGAAAATTTTTCATTCAGAAAGACTTCTTCAGAGAAGTAAAAGGAAACACTGAAAGGGGAAAAAACCCACAGGACACAGGCCTGAGCAATCTGCTGTAGTTGACCCAGCATTAAGCGGGAGGGGCTGGGCACAGACAATCTTCAGAGGTCCCTTCCAACCTCTGTGATGCCGTAATTCTTGCTCATGGCTTTCCAAAGGGGCACACCTTCATCCTGAACCGTAAGGCAGTGGCTGAGTTTGAGTGGCCCAGAAGACCATGGAAAAACTTCACAGGGCTTTATTACTTCACAGGGCTTTATTATCACTTCTTTAGACAAAGTTTGGTGATGCTTTTCACAGTTTTATTTCACCATATTTATCTGATGTTGATGCATTAATTAATAAATGCTGAAGCTTTAGTCTTGTACCGTGGATTGTAAAGAAGCATGTTTTGATACCAAAGCATTTTATATCTTTTAAGAAAGCAGCATGCAGGGGAAACCAGTGTTCCAGCCTTCAACTGAGGATTTTGTGCCTGGCAGAAAATTCTCCTGTGCCTGGCCGGCAGTTCCCTCAGCTTTCTTCATTATTTGTTGTTTGAGGCTCAGTTAAAATTCCCACTTTGCAGCTTCACTGAAGGAGAAGGTTTAAAGCCTAGTTTTTTCTCCAGTGGAAATTGTTTTCAGACTTTGGTGTGTTCATAAGTTGTTTGTTGGATCAGGTCTCTCTGGCCTGCAGTAAGCTGCAAGTAGCCTTCATCCTCTGAAAGAAGTAGATGGATAGCTTTTAATACATTGTTCATGGGCAGCTTAGGCAAAGACTTCAGAATCATAGTCCCTGGATGCTCATGGGAGGGGCAGGGGTTTGTTCTGGTGTTTGCTCAGAAGTTCTCCCCTAAACTCCTCAGTGCTCCACAGGACGGGTAGGTAGGCGCTAGAATGAAGTTGAACAGTCTGAAGTGTGTTAAAATGCTATGAAAAATGATGCAGTGAAAAAGATAGTGGCGGTATGAACCAGGATGGCATTGCCTTCTGGTAAAAATTATAGGTGGGTGTTGGTTGATGTAATTATTTCCGCCTCTTAGGAGTGTTTGAGGCTGGGTGGGTCAAGACTTGGGAAGCCAATTCTGACTTTTCCTTTGAGTACCTGTTTTGGCTTGTTTAGGTGTCTCTTGAAGTTCAGTAGCTAAAGGTTTCCGCAGAAGTGACCTTCTGGTGAACACCTTCCCCTGGCACTGCTGGCTTGTGTTCAGGAGCGTCTCTGTTAGACTCCAGCATGATGATAAAACTGCTCGCTGCTCTGTAAGGAGACCCTCTCGAGACCTGGGGGTGGTGTTTATGGAGTGCTATAATGCAGTCCGTGCAAGCCCTGCATTCAGTGTCAGAGCAGCCAAGAAATGCAATGGGCTGTGCTCTGGCTGCGGCACAGCTGAAAGGGCGTCAGACATGGAAAGCTATGTCATTGTTCCTACAGTCCGTCCCCAAAACTGAAGCACCAGTTTGTTCCAGATCCCAAGGGATGGATGCTGGAAAGGCCACTGTGCAGTGTGCCCAAGGCAAAGGCCATTAAACCCCGCTGGTGTCCCTGGCTTACTTTCCCCACACCTGGATTGCAGGCTCCAACCTTCCTGCTCAGGCAGTCATCTCTGCTAGTGATTCTGCAGAGTTTTGGGCACTCACAGCCTTGAGCTGGGCAGAGTGACTATCAAAGGATTCAGGAGTATTCAGTATATTCATCTACATTTTTTTTTTCCCAGTTTTGACCTCACATATTTCCATGTAGGAAAAGCTGTGGTTTTGTTGGAGGAAAGTGCCAAAAAGGTACTAAATCTGACAGGCTTAAAATGAAGTAAATATTTGTTCTGTGTAATCACATTAAGATATCAAATGAGCAATTAGTCAGTGTATGGGAGGCTGGCAGAGCAGAACAGGGAGAAGTTTGTAAACAATCAGCTCTTATCTTACTGGGCTCTTGGTGTTATTGGAGGTTATGAATTGCCAGCGAAAAATCTGATACCAAGTGCAGCACAACCACCTGGAGATAGAGTGCTTCAGAGAGCCAGCCACTCTGCCTGTGCAGTCATTAAACACCCTTTTAAAATGCAAATTTGGGGGATAATAACACTTGGTGTCTGGCTGAAGTTATATGGGGAAATTACAACCCTGTACTCCATTGATGCAAGGTAGGATGTGGAGTTAAGGGTCTGTAGTGGTAACTACAGAGCTGCTTCTTAGCGTGGACTTATTTTTTATCAGCAACATCACCTTTCTGGGTTTTGTGTGTTCTTTGGAAGGATTCTAAACAAGATCCACTTGTCTTTGAGAATATAGTAGCTGAGAAACTAATCTTCGCTGCTAGTGATTACTGATACTCCAGCACTGATTGTGAGAACATCCCTGCTTTCAAGAAAATCATCTCAAAAAGACAACCAGGCAAGCCCTTCTGCGCTGGCCGGGGCCTCGGCGGTTCCCCACAGACCTGCCGTGAGCAGTGGTCGTGTGGCCTCAGCACAAAGGCAGGGAAGTTGGTCCTGCTTCTCTAACTCAATGCCCCTGATCATACAAAAGGTTTCCTGTCCAAATCAAGCCAGTAGGTATGGAGAAGCCATGGTGCCAGGGTGACGGGCACGAACACCCTCTGTGCCACAGCAGCAGCCTGGCTCTGTGGCATTACAGCAGCGTGGCTGGCTGTGCCGAGGCAGAGGAGGGTGCTGGAGGAATGCTGTGCTGTCTCAAGAGATGATGCCAGCAGAGGAAAATGCAATGAATCCCAAGGCATGTAACAAGCCATGCCTGTTAAATGCACAGCAGTGGTTTTATTTCTGTAATGTGGGAGGTACACTGGCAGGCTGAAGCCAGCTTTGTTTTCCACTGTGGTTATTATACATGTTTCTCAGGCTGGTCAACCTCCAGGCTGCGAGAAAGGGCACTGGCTCGCTGTTATTTCCTAGTTCCTTAATTTGCAGCCAGCCACATGGTAGATTAATTGTATATTGGTCTTATCTCCTGGTAAAGTGGAAAGAAGAGGGAGAGGGAGAGAGATGCTGCGTTCCTCCATGCAGAGCAAATGCTAGGGCTGTGCTCTCAGCCTGCCAGCATATTGTAGTTTTAACAAGTGGATTTTTAAAAGTGTATTGATAATGAAGTTAGACTAACAACTTCTTCCACAGCATCTGGCTTAGTACTTACAGTTGTTACGTGGGAAAGCAGGGACTAGTCAGATTGTATTAGAAATACAGATGTATAACATATTACACGTCTCTTCTATTATTCAAAAAACAGTTACTAGTTCACAGATTTTCACTCTGTTTTGCTTTCAGACAGCCATGATGCCGTCTTACGATTCAATGGGGCTCCTATCAAGGGGTTTCAAGAAGATGTGGGGCAAAAGACAACAATTCGTCTTGTGAACTCCCAGGTAGGTCTGACAAAACGTGTGCCAAATGGGCCAAGTGTGGCAGAGCTGCGTGCCTCCCCTGTGCTGCCTGGGAGCTGGGCGCAGGCTGAAGTAACAACATCCACAGGGCCTCTGTGTTCATCTGCTGCTGGGAGGTCTTTAAAATGAAGCTGGGGAGAATAGGGCTTTCTGTGTGATTTCTCCTGTCCCTAGCAGATAGCCATAAGGTGGAATGTCTTGCCTTATAACGGGGGACAGTTGGTAAATCTGAGGTTACTGCAGTTAAACTAGCATGTGCCAAACTAAGCCTGCAGTAGCCTGCTTGCGATTTATGGCAGGCACAAGGTAATTTGATTTTTGTCTTGGCTTGAAGCCTCTTGGTACAGGAAGACCAGCTGCCTGCTTGCTGCTGTGCTTTGGGAGCATGAGGCAGGAGCAGCACTGCAGCTCAGCTAACACTGCTCAGCAAACTGAGGTGTGCCAAGAGATGAGTTCTGCCAGCCCCAGAGATGGGTATGAAGAATGGAGGAAGTTTACTTGTTTTTTAATAAAAGAACAATACCTCTTTTCTGCCCAGGGATGTCACAGTCTCTGTAGATGACACAGTAACCAGGGTTGTTAAATGACTGAACACAATAGGCAAAGAACCCACCTTTAAAGCTGTAGTCTGCATGCAGCCAGGAGAGGGTAAGGACTTGGGTGGGTGACTTGGAGTGGACATGACTTCATTACAGAGCATAGCAGAAAGTACCTTTTAATGCAAGGCATCACATAACGAGTTAAATTCTCCTTGACTGAGAACTCTTTCTGTGTATGAGGCTGTCCCTCTGCTGATTTTCTTTGGGCTTCAATCAGCTTTGAAGCAGACTCTCAGTGGTTAGGAAGCATGTCTGGCAATATGTTAGCAGGGTTAGTAAGCTACCCATTCAGGAGCAGTAAGACTCACAACAGACTGTCACTGCTCTTAGGTACATCTTGGAGAGTGTTTGCACCCTGCATCCATATAGCTGTTACCCTTTGTGTTTGTCCAGTCTGGTGGGAGAAGTTTTCAAGTGTAGTCATGCAGAGAGAAGAGGAAATCAGAGTGACATGTGATGGTGAGAGAATGGAGGGGGGCAGTAAAATACCAAATAGGCCAAAAGTCGTCGGATGGAAGACCTGGCATCACAGTGCAGAGTATGAGCACCTCCTCACCAAGGAAGAGGGGGAGGAGGCTGCAGGCACATGAAGACTGGGGGGGTAATTGGGGACTGAGGTGTAGCTTTTGTGCTCCAGAGCTGAGAAGGCAGTTTCCTTTCCTCACGCCAAAGATAAGATTTATAGGCCTGGAGTTTTCTCATCTGCTCCTGTCTGAGGGGTCCAGGGTGTTGCTGTGTCACGAGGTTTTAAGTTTCTCAAAGCAACAGCAGGAGCTTGGTCATGCTCTCAAAGGCAAGATGTGGAGCTAGCTTTTAGCCAGCTTCCCTAGTTCATTTTGTGTGTCTTCTGAACCATGTTCTTGCTTCTCATGCGAATGCTGTTGCTGCTTCTTTCTGCTCTTGGGTTTTGCCTTCTCCCCTGGCTACTGTGCTCTGTTCTGCTTGCTGTGTCTCAATTCCCCTGCGTTAAACCACCAGTCAGATGTGGGGCAGTTAGTCCTTTTTGTACCAACCTAGTTTTAGCAGACATGTCTGGCTGCTGACGTCATTCTTCCTCTCCATTTTTAAATCTTTCCCTTCTGTGTGTATTCTTATGATGTCAGATGCATGTTATCACCTAAGAACACTTTCTCTGGAGGATGTGCTCATTGCCAAATTTACTGTGATACAAAGTCATTTACCAGCAAAAACATGTATGTGACCTGTGTGATACCATGGTTATTATAGTGCTTCTGTTCTCCATGCACATCAGCCTGCAGCCATGGGTGACGTTTGTCATCTGCCACCATTCCCTTTGAATGGAGACACCAGCTGAGAAAATGTCAGTTACAGGGAGAGCAAAATTGTTGCAGATTTTAGAGGCTAAAATCAACTTAAAATGCAACATTGATCTAGCTGCTGAACAGGACAAAAAGATGCTCTCCATATGAATAGTGCAGGAGTCTCTCTTCTGAAGTTTCTAAGCTGAACAGCTCTAATTGTAGTCCCTGTTATCTTCAGCGATCACTGGTTTGGGAGCCTGGTTTTCCTCTGTGTTTTTATTTGCACTTTTAATGCTTCAGTGCTGTTCTAGTCATGACGACATCATTTTAACCTTCTTGTTCGTGGGGTTGCCGGATCACATTTTGTTCTCAGCTTGCTGCTGAAGCTGTGTCTTGCCTTTCAGAGAGCTCTTGCTGGCATCGGGCACTGGCTGGACAAACTGTAATTTGTTCTTGTTCTGGGTTTGGCTTTTCTGACGTTACAAGTGGTCACTGGGAACAGTGGTGAGCCTGTGGCTTGGCTGCTCTTATTTTGGCTCTTACGATTGATCCATCCTCAGTCCATTCCCAAAATGAAGAAAATGGAATCTTCTGAATCTAATCTGTCAAAACTAGTCTGTATTGAGTAGTATCCCTTTGGCATGTGTGGCCAGCAGCCCTAAGTTGCTTAGTAATTATTTTAAGATATTTTTCTGTAATTTGATGACCAGTCTCTAGCACATATGTGGGGGTGGATGGTTTTAATAGTAGAGTGGGGTATCTGGTACATCTGTGTGCATAGGGAAAGATTTACAGATTGATACTGGTGGGAGGAGGAGATATTTGGGGTTCTCAGATCTGAGGATAGTCTTGTAGGTCCACAGGCTTGGTAGTTGTTCTAAATAAAGAAATTCTTTAACATTGCCTTGCTTATTTTCTTAGACTTTCACAGGTTCATCAGCACTGCTTCCTTTAATGGCATGTTTTTCTGCATTTGTGTGTAAGGCATCGATTTGCCCTGGGAAAGCAGTCACATCTTGCGAAAATAAGGGCTGAAGAGTGTGCGGGGGGCATGCCAGTGTCACTCTGTAGGACACAGCTCCTTTCTGCAGAGCTGACCAAGGACCAGAGTACATTGTTCTTCCCAGACCTTGTTTACAGTTCTCCTTGTCTGGCTTCTCTCTGTCATGGAGAGCACTCTCTGCTTTGGCTACGTTTGCTGTTACTGGCTCTAACAAGTCTGCAGGGAGGAAGAGAAAGGAGATAGCACATCAGTGAAATAGAGTAAGATTGTGATGGGAAAGGGGAGCATGTTTAGATTACAGGGCATTGACTGCGGTAGCCAGAGAGAAGGAACTTGTTTTGATACAGTCAATAAACATATCAGAAGGGTAGGGGCTGTATTAGCAAGGTACTTTCTAAACAGTGAATTGGCTAAAGAACAAATTAATTACGAAATCAGTTAACTAATTAGGATCAAAAAGCTGGGCAAGAGAAATAAGTCATGTAGCAATTTAAATTAATTTAACTACTTAAAAATAATCAGTTGCTATTAAACAGAACAACTAGGCACTAGAAGTATAAGGGGAGCCAGATTCCTCCATCAAACGGGTTAAGTGACGGATAGATAACTACTCCTGCCAAGAGCCAGCTGTGTGGTGTGGGAAAGGAAGCTGCAAACACCTTGGGGCTGTGGAGGTGCTTCCCACCTGGTTTCTCACCCCTTTACTTTTGTGCCTGTCACAGCTCTCTAGGGGTCTGTGTGCCTCTGCCAACTTGCATGGCTTTGCTTGGCTGACCTTTGCTTTCTCTAATGCTCAGTCTCTCTCGAGTCCTCCTTTCATGTGTTTCACATCAGAAAAGTTCCTGAAAGATTTCTAGCCTTTAAGTAGAAACGATGAAATTAAACTAAAGCACCTGCTTTCCTTGCCCTATTCCAGGCCCATTGCAGTGCCCTATCCCACTTGTATGTGGCTAAGGGGATGTCTGGTGCCACCGGCCGTGCCCTCTCCTTGCCTCTGCCGCTGGTGTCCACGGACCAGAGGCAGAAGTTCACACCTGCAGCGTTGCAAGGCTCCAGCTCACCAGTGGCCTAGATTTTTTAACTACTGTAAGGAAATGAAACCAGGCAGTACACGTGGTCAAGGCCAAAGCCTAATCCCACAGAGTTAAGAACAGATGCAAGGAAACCCTTTTTGCTTTTGGAATAATTTGCATCTGGGCTGGCCAGAGCATCCTTGTGCTCTTGTTACAGGGACAGCCAAGAAGGCAGCCTGCTGCTGGGGGCAGCCAGGATACTCAGGGATAAATTGGCTAGCTCTTAATTAGATCCATGGAGAAAATCAGGACAAACTGTAGCTGATATTTATGATGATGCTTTTCTTCAGCACATGTTTACAAGCCGTGCCTGTATGGGTTATGCCTTTGAGTGGGGAGGACAGGAGATCAGTCCCTGACTTGTTTGATTCTGACTGCTTTTTGCCACAGACCTGGGTTACCTTCAGGTGTCACAAGCTGTGATGGTTGTGTCCAGACTGTGGAGGGCAACTTCTCCATTTGAACCACCTGGTTTTGTTCGTTCAGGAGAGTGTCTGGTGGAACAGTCTCTCTCCACCAATCCTGGCTCTATCCCATGTGCTTTGCTGTTGTGGTGCTTTCCTTCTCGTTGCTGCCCTCAGGAGATTTAAAACCTCCCTTGCCTGAGCTGCATCCCCCTGCCCTGGAGAGGCGACGTGGGGCTCGGTGCAAGGCAGGGTCAGCTGCGGGTGCCGTGGTCTCTTGTCTCTTGCACCGATGGTGTCACAGCCACTTGTCCCAGCACCGAGCCCTGGCTGCCTGAGTTCATGCTGCTCAGGAGAAACCACCCACATGCAGACTTTTTGGGGGTCAAATGACTGTTCTTGACAAAGTCAACAGTGTGTATGGGTTAGGCTCTTCCTATCCTGGTGACTGGTGGCAGCAACTGATGTTCCCACCTGCTTCTGGTAGCTGTAGTGATGGTATCCATCATACAAGCTGGGCCACACTGCAGGTCCTGGCCTTATTTTATTATTGAAGATGGATAGAGAAAACCTTGTGAAGCATAATGGGAGTTTTTCATGCAACTCTCCACTAAATCCCATGCTGTTAGATAGGACTGGAGCGGGCATTGGAAGGACATCCCTGGGGCTGTGTCCTTGCCTGCATGCAGTGGGGTGGCTGTGGCTGTAGTCAGCTATGTTTTACTGTTTGGCTTCTTGCTAATTCCAACGGCATACTGTATATTATTGTTTTTGTTGTTATTCAAGCTTGTAACTGTTGAGGAGCAGCAGTTCCTGAGGGAAGCGCTATACAACACTGGAATCTTAATTGTCTGGGATCCAGCACCATATCATGCAGAGATTCATGAGGTAAGGCTGAATTTTCTGTAAATAAAATCAGGTTCATGTGCTTTGAGGTGCATCTGTTAACCCACTTCCTCCTAATGTGGGGAGTCACTCATTTTAAGGCCATTCTTGTTAACCTCTTCATTATCATGGATATATCCATATGTACTTCAGAGAGAATCCCATGCTTGGGTGCTCCTCGGAAAACGCTTGCCTGTTCCTGATCCCTGTGAAGGGCCTCTGGCCAAGTGTAACAGTTCACCACCTTTACTTTCCTATGGCCTGATGCCGCAGGGAGGAGGTCACTACTGGCCGCAGCAGTTGTCAGAGGATGATCTCCTCTTTCTGACAGTTGCTATAGGATTTGTTGATGGTTGATGCTTGGATATTTCAAGCACCAGTCAGACATGAGATATACTTGATGCACTATGAGCAGATTGGGAAACCCTATGAAGACCTTAGCAAATGTCTCCTCTGTCAGCTAGACTTTCACTTGTGGGTGTTGCAATCCCTCTAGCATTCACTTTTCATTTGAGTACAAAGGGGTGTTATTTGATAAGTGATGAGCTTTGGAGGCTCACAGTAAAAGCAGGTAGGAGTGAATAGTCCATTCTTTGCTCTTATTTTAAGATCTGTCTGTAACTGAGAGGTCTTTGCGTTCCTTTCTCTGAACTGCATTTCCTATTTTCTCACTGATGTTTATTCTTGTGTCTAGTCCCACACCTCCAGGAAACATGAAGGTGTATGTACAGCATGTTTAAGAGTCAGTAAGACACGATGGGATTTTTTTAGCATAGGGAAGAAAAATCTCAAAATTACTTTAAGACATAAATCCTTTGTAAGTGTTTTTTTCACTGAAAGGAGAAGTTTTAGGGTGCAAATCAGCTCAGCCTGGTTTAGGAGGCTGTGCTGGGGACACTTGCCTGCAGAATAGGATGCTTTGTACTCCAGCATGGAGAGAGGTTGGGGTCTATAACATTTAAGGCAGAGTTCTCAACATCATCTGCTATTGGGAGGGTGCAGAAAGAAATTATAGAAGATGTTGAACTTGAACTCTAATGGTTCTTCACTGAGATTTGTGTTTTCCCTGCTCTGTACACTGAATCAGGTTACCACCACAGTGACCTGAGGGGCAGATGAGGTGGTGGGGTCAGTGAGTGAGTATGTGTAGGTATAGCAGGACCTTTGCCCCCTGGCAGCAGCAGGTTCACTCATCCTCGTATGATGTGGTTACAGGAAAGAGTGGTCTAGAGTCTGACTTCCTGTTTCTGTTTTGCAGTGGTACAGAAAACCAGACTACAACTTTTTTGAAAGCTATAAGTCATATCGTAGTATACATCCAGAGCAGCCCTTCTATATCCTGAATCCAAAAATGCAGTGGCAACTCTGGGATATTCTGCAGGAGAATTCCCTGGAGCATATTCAGCCTAATCCACCATCATCAGGAATGCTCGGTAAGATAATTGCCCTCTAAACTTCTCGTTCAGTTTGCAGGCAGGAACTCTCCAGGATGCCCTTTTTCAAAGACAGCTACAGATTTATGGCGCTTATCAGAGTTGCTTTTTCAGGGTTTGTCTTATGCCAGAATTTAAGCTTCCTGTTTTTAAAGTAGCTCAGTAGTGTTAAAGTAATCAGTTTGCAGCACACCTCTGAAACAGCATTTAGAAACATGGCCTGGTTCCATGTGGAAACAAGAGTAGATTGCAACATCGAGATGGTCTCTAGGATTTTTAGCTTCTAGCACCAGAGCAGTTACCACAGGGTGCAAGAGGAAGGATATGGCTCCTGCGAGCTCAGATCTTGTCAGGGAAATAAATCTGGTTACTGCAGATGAAATCTAAGTGGTTGCCTGTTTATGCCTTCCATATATAAATATGGAAATACACATATATGTGTATATATGGAAATACACATATATATGTATATATGGAAAAAAAATATATATAGCTAAAGCCTTACTGGGATGGCTGGGAATGGTCAGACTGAATAATTTCCCTGAAAAGTTCAGTGATATTCCCCTCTATTCAGCTTGCTAACATCTTGTTTGTCAGCATTCTAAATCCAGACTCTTGATGAAGGGGCTCATTTTACATTCTGCTGTTGCAAAGCTTTTCCTTCTTACTGGAGAGCAGATCTCATGACCAGCTGAATAAAAAGGAGTGAACTTCTCAGGAAGTTCACATGTATTTGAAATCACAGCATAGACGTATGGTCGTGTTTGCCACGTGGATGTCCAACTGCCGTGCTTCAGCCCCTCCTCTGCTCCAGTCTCTGTTCCCATTGCTGCTGGGGCACAGACACCCTTCTACCTCTGCATAAACAGAGTCACTTCTTATTTTTGCCAGTCAGATGTCTAGTTTTCTTCCACAGCCTTGCTCTTGCCCAGCACCTATTACATCATTGCTGGGATATGTGCAGAATAACTGCATAACAGCATAGTCAATGACTTCAGCAGCAAAATTGTTGTTAACTGGAGTTAGGGGCTTGAGGGCAGGCACTGGGCCACATCAGGCAGCAAATTCCTCTGTGGCTTAACTTTGGGCCAAGTTACCTGCTTTGTTAAACAAGTCACCTTGCCAGACTGATGGGCACAGACGAGTTCCAGTTTGCAGCTCTGGGTTTCCTGGAAAGCCTGGATGAAAATTATCATTTGAAAAGGTGGATGAAAATGTGTTTAAAATGCACCTTAGTTAAACAAGTGGTTTCATGGATGTGTTCTTCTGATGTCTTGTAAACTGTGTTCCTCTGATCATGCATCATCCCTGATGTCTCAAATACTGCATGAATTTTCTGTGATATTATAAATTGGTTTTACTTCCCTAGTATATTCTTGCTATTTCTTGCACTTGGAAGAAAGGCTGCCAATATCTATGGTTTAGCTCTGCTCTGGTCAGGAATTTGGCAGGTCTGGGCCCAGCACTGGCCTGAACTTCATGTGTCTGTCAGGGGACGCGGGAGGGCAGCCACAGCCCTGCTGCAGGGCAGCTGGGGACCCTGCCGAGCAGGGGCTGCTCCCCCTCGGTGGGCCACCTCCAAGCACCATCCCTTTCACATCCCCAGTGTTCACAAAGAGGCAGATGGGGAAAAGGTGAAGGTCTCATGGCTGCTTACCCAAGCATGTTTGAGATGGACTGTCCGGATCAGTTAATTGTAGTGCATGGTTGGCAGGCGCCCAAGTTTCCACGAAGGTCGCGGAGAATGGTAGCGCTCTTAAAAATTGGCTTTTTGGCATGGTTGTCACTGTAAACAGTCTGCTATAATCAAGTCGATCATATGCTTTGCAAGAGAGGGCTTCAGAAAACAGACCTGTCTGGCCAGACTTGTTTTCTCCCCCTCTTGTCTGAACATTCAAAAATGAAACCATTCCCCTTGGATCTGGATGCTCCATGCTGACCTCCTGTCTTGCTGGAATATTTTGTCAGTTCTCTGGTTTGACATGGGGATATCTGCTTCCTTTCCCTCCCTAGGCATTGTGATCATGATGACGCTCTGTGATGAAGTGGACGTGTATGAATTTCTCCCTTCCAAGCGACAGACGGACATTTGCCACTATTACCAGAAGTTTCATGACCGTGCCTGTACCATGGGAGCTTACCACCCCCTCCTGTTTGAGAAAAACTTGGTGAAGCATATAAACCAGGGCACAGATGAGGACATCTATACTCATGGGAAAGTTACTTTGCCCGGCTTCCGAAACGTGCATTGCTAGCAGATTGGTTTTTAGTGTGTTTAGGAATTTTTCTTGACTGTCAAAGCACTTTTTAAATCAGGGTTGTCGGATTTGTTAGGTCTAAGCACTGGTGGGTTTTGACAGCTCTTCCATGTTGCAACACTTGCTCTTAGGACTTTGTTGCCTAACTTCTCCCAGCTGTAAGTTGGTGTTAATACATCGTGGTGTGTCCACGCAATATCTGCATGAGCCATTGCAATAAATGTGCTCCTGATGGAGCCAGGCTCATGCAGCAGGTGGATATCTCTGTTTTCATCTCAACCAATGCTATGGTGAATAGGAGGCACAGGAGATGCTTTCTAAGCAGAGATTGCACAAGTCAGGATCAAATGCTCAATATAGTTCACTTTGCTTCAAAGGGGTTATGGCAGCCAAAAACCTGGTCCGTTGAGACACAACAAAAATAATTTAAAACTTGTTCCCACAGTCCTAGGAATTCTTTCGAGCAGGACTGATTTATGGAAACACTTTCAAAGCTCTGTACTGATAAGCTAAACGCCTAGTCCAAAATACCTGATTTTATAAACAGTTTGTAAAATAACCATGACAACTTCTTTCAAGGTATAAGACTTGAGAAACCATTCAGGTGACATTTTTGTCAAAGGAAGAGGGAGGCAATTCATAATTCAGTGATTTTGCAAGACTTTTTAATCTTTTTACTTTTTTTTAATTGCTTAAAATAAATTTTAGTGAACATTTACTTCTTCAGTACAGTGCTGTGCTTGGTAAAGAAGTCTTATTTGAGGAATGTTTTGGGGAAGATGCTCCAAGGCACAAATGGGAGAACTCACTGGAAATCAGTACCTCTTTCCAGCGCTTTGCTGGTCTACCTTTGCAATTGTTGGCAGATTACTTGCTGGCTCATCTCCAGTAACAGAAGGAGCACATAGCTGCTGGTAGATGAGTTCCAGTTGATCTTGCAGCTGCTGTGTGCTTTTGCTGCATAGGTGGGGAGCAGATGCATTGCTGCCATACTTCGTGAGCAGTGGGGAGGGAGCGTATGCTCTGCTTCTCGTGATGAAACACAGGCAGAATTGAGGAGGGCACCTTTCTTCTACTTGAGGGGACTCTTCCTGTGGCAGCATGGTGGAAGTAGTAGCTCTGCAATCTCTGTAAATCAGTAAGAACACCTTCCCTTTCCTCTTCCGTACTGACGTGTTTCATGATGTCTGTAAAGAAAGCTTTTTCTTCTCCTGTTTTGAATAAATCCTGTGAAGTCATTGGCCTGTTCTTGCCTTGGTGAAACCAGTGTAAATGTCATTGCTTTGTGGCCCTGGACACTTGTACCAGCCTTGCACCTGCGCAGGCAGGGCCAGGAGGGAGCTGCTCACCTGCCCGTTTCAGTAAGCCCATGGCTCTCGCCCCTCTTGGGGAGGAGGGCCGCTGCGGAGCTGCTGTGCCAGCTCTGAGGCTGGCTTTCTACACGCCCATCTGTTGGGATGGATTGGATTTGTCAGTGTTTACAACTTGTATGTCATGTCATATATCTATATACATATATATGTAAAATAATTGAGGTCCTTAGCCTGCTGTTCAGGAGCACTAGGACAAGGATGTGTTGAAGCCCGTGGGCAGTTGTGTCCAGTTAAGCATTCATTTTTACTGTTAGGGAAGGAGAGAGCTTTTGGAGGAACAGCCAGCAGGAGTTGTTTGGGAGAGCCATAGCAAACCTGTCTCCATCTCCACTCTTAGTTTGTAACAGTCCTGCCTCTGGCCCTTGGATCAAGGGGTGGTCTGCCACAGCGATTTGCCTTCTTGGTATGTGTTTAGTTGGGATCTGAATAGCTTCTGCCTTTTTTTCCGAGGCTATCTCATTTGTTATTTATCACAATCTTATTTCCCCGCACCTCTCCTGTTGGGGTGACCGGACCAGCCACCCTCCTTGCCTTGGGCTGTGTAATGGATGGATGATCCCTTGATGCAGGGGAGCAAGCACAATCTGCCTCCTGCTCACCTGGGGGTCCCCCAAATCACCCTCTCCTCTGCAGTGCTCCTGCAAGAAGACAAAACGTTAAACAGGCTCCCCAGGGTCTTTCAGAGCCCTTAGTTACTTACAGGCAATAGTGTTGCACAGGGCATGAAATTTCAAATGTTACGCTAACAGTTTTAGCTAGATCCAGCATGTGATTCATTTACAATCTAAACAGAGTTTTACAGGAATTATGACAGAGCTTAAAATAGGCCAGTGTTAACCCTCCTTTTATTCCCTTTTTGGCTGCATAGATCCAAATCTAACATAAATTTCAAATGACGACAAGTCTGGTATTTAGAAGAGCCAAGTTTAAGTTAGTGGGCAGTAATAGCTAGACTGTAACAAAAGCCTTATCCCTCCTGCAGTCTCTAATCGTTTCCAGAGTGTGAACAGCTTTCTATCCATGCAGAAAGCGGGAAGAGGGCAACACTACTCTTCCCAGCTAGTCACTGAAAGGCTAGGTACTGGGAAAGATGCTCCATAATTATATGGGAAACATGTGGGGGAAGGTCAGCAAGTCTGGGGAGGAGGAGAATGAGGGGATTATTTTAGGTTTTGATGTAGGCAAGATCTCTCCTCTAGATTGTGGTGTTATTTCTGTTTCTGAATATTGCTTAGAAATACTCTTCCTTAGCTGTAACTTCATAACTCCTCCCTGCAGAATAAACTAATCTATAGCACTTGCAGAAGCTACAGTCTTTGAGGTACTGAAAGTAAAGGGAATGAAAGGGAAATACCAGAAGGTGATGGGAACTCTAGCTTAATTTAAGTTTAAGCTTCTCATCATCCAGTATTCCACCTATTTCTGCATCTGTGCTGATTAATTAGCAAAAAGTATATGTTAGTATGACAGTGGATTGGTAGATAAGCACTGTCAAGATACCTTTATTTCTAACTGTGGGCTCTTGGGAACATGTACTAGTCCTTGCTTGCCATTTTGAAAACTTAGCTGATGCAGATTTTTAAAATGGCTGTAAAGACCTAGAATTGCAAAACCAGAAACAGTTTCTGAAGCAAATCTCAAACTTTGATAAGACTTGTGATAGTCAAATATTGTAATTTATTTAGACAAGACAGTAGAAACTGATTTGTCAAGATACTAGGAAGTGAAAGGTTTTTTCTCCATACTATAAACTTCTTAGAAAAGAGTCTAATCTTAAATGTATTATCATGCAATACGGAGTAAAGATTGTTCTTGATCCCACGCTCCAGCTAGAAACCCGTTTCTTCCTCTTTGCCTTTAGGTGTACTTGAGAGCCAGGGGTGTGGAGAGGCCATCTGGTAGGACTAGAGCCCTGAGGAGTTAAGTGCAGCTGTCAGGGGCTCATGGTTGGATGAGGAAATATTTGGGTAATGTAAAAGCAAGGACAGTATGCTACTGGCAGAAGAACATTGGACTTCATTGTCTTTGAAGGAGAGCTTTCATTGTCTGGGCTAACAGAACTGCCTGTGGGGTTGTTTGTTTGTTTGTTTTGCTTTCACTAAAGAAAACAAAGGGAGAAAAGTCCTAGAAATTTGAATTGTGTGCACCTGAATCAACACACCCTTCCTCACCTCCCCAGGAAGAATAGAGTGGTTGAGTGGGAACTAGATCTGACAAGACACTAGTATATCAACAATATGGTTAAAAACA
Organism: Tyto alba; assembly: GCF_018691265.1. Taxonomy (NCBI): domain Eukaryota; kingdom Metazoa; phylum Chordata; class Aves; order Strigiformes; family Tytonidae; genus Tyto; species Tyto alba. The sequence continues at coordinate 24,116,119 of NW_024881262.1, read as the reverse complement.
TACGTGATGGCACTCCCTGTAGAGAAACACAAGCCACCACAGCCACATACTTCTTTTGTTTTCTGTGCATGCACCCTACTAAAGGTGTGGGTGCAAGCAAGATGGCTTATGCTTCAGTGCTGTGTACCATGAAGTCTGACGCTCTTGCCCAGCACTGTGGATGTTTGTTTTCACTTGTGAATTGTACCATCCCGGCAGGGAAACGTGTTCACTTGCTTTGGCTGATGATACAAAGCACAGTGCAGAAGCATCAGGCTTCATTTTAGAGCAGATAATTTGTGTGCATGGCCGTACAAATCTTGGATCCTAGCAAAGGCTCCAGAAACAGAAATACTCTGGTGCATTTATAGGGGAGATGGAAGTGAGAAAGGGCTTGTGAAGGTGTGGACATATTAGCTGGTGTCCTGAGAAGAGAGCTGCCTGCAGTCCCTGTATTCAGCATGGTATCACCTGGAGCTAATGAGCTCATTGGGAAATTATGGGAGCAATCTGACACAGCTGGCTTTGTGCCTCACTCCAGGTGAAAAGGAGCCACAGATCAGGACTCTATTTTGAAGACAGAACTTGCAAGGAGGAAGATGTGCTTGTTTCCAGCTTGCTTTTAAAATGCAGATGAAGGAAAAGTGGTAAGTGACCCTCCCTGATCTGTAAGGAAAGAGCTGCTTTTCTTTCTGAACTAAACTCGGTGAGCTGTTTAGCAGCCTTGTCTTGTGAAAGGTATGGAAAACAGGTTCCATACACAGGACTAGTCATCCTGATAACACAAGAGAGGGAGATCTGGTATCTCCTGGAGGTGGTAATGCGTAGCTTGTGTCATGTGCAGCCTGTCTGCTGTTCTAGAGTTGGGTATGGAGAGCTTCTTTCAGCGGATTGTGCTAGAGGATTGCAAGCATAGCACCCTCATGCTATCTCAACTGAAAAAGGAAGGAGCCCTCATAGGAGCCAGCTTTCACACTTGGTTTCTCATTCCCTCTATAAGGGTGAGATAAGTGGCCCCTGCTGCTACTTATCCTCCAGGATATCAGCTCTGCATGCAGGTGGGATCTCTCTTACAGGGAGAGCTCACAAACTTGCACGTTTATCATTTATTCACCTATTTGCTTTTCTGAGCATGTGTGCCGGCAGGCCTTCATCTGCCTGTGGGCAGTGTGTGTCCACTGGGAGAGCAAACGCTCCTACTCATGTCTCGTTGGTAGAGGGTGAAGTGGTGCAATAGGGTACTTGTGTCTCTGCGTTTTGTATGAGTTTGTATCTGTTCACTTACCTTCCAACTTCATGTGTGATAAGGAGAGAATTTCATATCAATTGCATCTTTTGATAGCCAGGTCAAACTTGAAGCTTAGCACTCTACCATTAACTTTTGTTCATTGTATAGTGAACAAAATTAATTTGGGGAGAAAATCTAAGCAATGAGTATTTGAAAAAAAAAAATTCTCTATTTGGGGTATGTTTTGGAAAGATACATGGGTATTTGCAAAGGTAGAATGGAAAGTGAAGAGGGAAAAACTGACCTCGGAAATGGTTTGGAAAAGTGTGTGTCTAGTGAAATTTGTTCCAGATAACTCTCTGAAAGCCAGAGAAGGGGAGTTGACTGAAAGTGGTTTGGTTTGGTGCGAGTAACTTCTGGCAGAAACTAGATCTCTTTAAACAGAAACAGATACTTCCCAAAACACAGTGAACTTGTCTTGCTTGTCTCTGTGCCAGCTCTGAGCATGCTGCTGGTTTTGAAGGTCAGTGTGCATTGAAAGCTGTGCTTCTGGGAACAAAACTTACTTGGAATGTCTTTATTTCCATTCATGCAAATATCTCAAAGTGCTTTTCCTGCCTGGCCCTTGCATCCTTTACAGATGTAAACAGCAGCAAGGCACTTCCATGAGCCAAAACCGTTTCAAACCTGTGACAAACCCCTTTTCGGTAGATGCTGCTGGCTCTTCTGCATGTCAGAAGTTATAATTTTAGCTTAGAGGTGTGTAGTTTATGGTTTCAAGGAATTCTAAAGCCTCATGTGGGTTTTTGAAGCTCCTGGGGTGGAAAGTAGTTTGCTGTGACTGACCAATGGGAGCTTTCAAAATCTCTGTCTGGGTTGGTCACTCTATAAAGATGGCAGAAGTTATCTCCGTGTCCTCCCTGGGAAGGTGCATTTGGGAGGATTCATGGGGTCAGAGCTATCAGCACGTGAAAGAGAAGATGACACTTCTCAGCAGTGTGAAGAGGTGTGTTGAAGGAGGATGGACAGCACATTGGCTCTGCTGTACTGGCAGTCCTTCTGTAGCTGTGTCTGTCAGGTGATGCTCTGGTGATGCTGAAGTGCCCGAGGCCACTTCAGGTTTATAAACCCAACCTGTCAAAATAGGGAATATCTGAGTCCTCTGATATTGAAAGACTAAATTTAAATGCGGGGCCCTGAATGGTGAATATAGTACTAGCATTTGCAGCACTTATTGCCATTCCCAAAAGAAAACAGAATCACTAGTATGTGTGAAAGTAGGCTGTATTTCATTAAAAACCATTTTCAGGTACATCTAGCAACATAAAAATAGGAAAACTGAATTGCACACTCAACATGTGATTTATGTATTACAAAATCAGTGTTATTTATGGTGTCTGAAGTGTTACATGAATGCTAATCTTAAGAAGTATACAAAGGAGGAATTTACTTAGCTTTCTCCAGCTTGGTTGAGTGTTCCACACCTATTCAGCAATGCTGAATAGTTGCATTACCACTTAAAATACTTTTCAAAAACGGAGCCAGATCTTTAACTGGGATAAATCAGTGCAATATCCTGCCTTCAAGGAAGCTATACATTATTGTCATGAACTCAGAATCTGTTTCCTCTCCCAGTTCCTTGTTTTTATCTTGGGTATGTTCACATACATTATCCTATTTGATGCTCTCTTGGTTTACCAAAGATATATTGAAGGCCCACATTTCTTAAGAAAGTGTGTGTGAGAGGGCATTTGCAAATTGAATTTAGGAAGAAGGCAGAGCAAGCAGTTAAAGCTGGACCTCTGGTGTCTAGGACAAACTGCAAAGCAATTTGCAGTTTACTAATTTGCATGGGGAATGGAGTTTTCTAGGTAATTTAGAAGGTGCTGTCTTGTCCCAGCTGCCAGTTCAAGGCTATTTATATGGGTTGTGTGAACTGGGACTCAAGCTGTAGAATTTAAGGGAAATGATGAAGAAAACAACTTTTTTTTGTCAGGACTGAGATGCTCAAAGCAGTTTTAACAAGAAGCAACTTAATCTTGTTACAGTAGGACTGTTGTGGTAGATAATTTGAGCCTGACCAGGCTAATTGTGACCAATACTTTAGAGAAACTCTTCTCTTATTTTTAATGATTCAGTAAGAGTTCTAATTTGCATAGATAAGATACTTATCTGTATTTTTTTGTACTTCAAATTCTAGGTATTGTTTGAATAGGAAGATCAGTGAGTGACTTGGACAATACGATAGCAATTTGGCATTCTTGCTTTTGAATGGCATGAGGTAGTGCTCTGGGGAAGTTGAGTGTCCTGGCAGCAGGTCTGGTCTCCAGCGTGTGGAGTGCTTTTTCTGCCCCGTGCTTTCAAGACTTTTGTAGTCTTGCTCAATAAACTTTGAAGCTTGAGCTCCCTTTGAGAGAGCTTGAGTGAACTGTCTTTGAGCTCACCTCACACGTGAGGTGAGCCATTGCCTCTGAGTTTGTGGTCCAGGCCACTGTCCCTGCGGCCTGGGGGTAGACACAGTGCTGCTTGGTCTGAGCCATTTTAGTTCTGCCACCAAGTGGAAGTGGCACAGCTGTATCTGGGGGTGGCTCCTTTTCGTGTGGTGATCTGACTGCAGGTACTGGTGAAGGATGCCAACAAAAAGCCACAAAATGGATATGTATTCGTAAACAAAGCCTACACACTCATTGTTGGATCGACTTCTCATTGACCCTACCCAGGTTCTGCTGGGACACGGGTGTTGGGTGGGGTTGGCTGGGTGGGTGCTCTGTGCAACCTGTACACAGCAATGCCAACCTCTGGGTTTGCTTCTCATTAATATAAAACTCAAAAACATTTACTCTGTGACAGACCAATAAAACAGTGTCCTCTCCAGCTGTGTCCTACAAGGAAGAAGGTCTCTTCAGATCTCAGTTCTCAAGATGTGTAAAGCAATCGAGGGCAGAATGAGTGAATGTGGGTGGGTTGGAGGTACATAAGGACACCTGCAGAGGGAAGCTGGGCTTTGGGGAGGGTGTGTTGCTCCAGGTTTCATGGTGAAAATTTCATCCAGCTCTGCACACCAGTTCCTTGCCTCCTGATGTCCTTCTGCCTGTATGTGCCCAAACCGGTACCCTGGAAGAATTCTCATTTAATTTACTCTGGTTTAATTTTATGCTTTTATTTAATAATTAAATATAATGATGGTGCTATAATACAGCATTGTCATATGTTGTAGAGAATGGAAAAAAAAAAGACAAATGAGTTGCTCTGGTGGTATGTGTGAACAAGGAAGTGGTATGTCAAGAAATCAGCTATTTTCATCACTGTTTGCCATACAATGGTTAATACAGGAAACAGCTTTGAGTTCAATTCATTTTCAGTTCTCTTATATAGCTATTAATGTTAAAGCTGGTGTTATCCCCTGCTTTCCACCTATCTTGCTAACCTGTGTCACCCTAAGTGTGTGAATGGCCATGCTGTGTTTCACGGTCCCTGCGGACACCCGGGGATTCCTGCACCATGGAGGGGCTGTGTTTCACCCCACCTCACCTTTCCCTGCCCTGGAAGTTCTCTAGGGAGTTGGAAGGGGGGTGGTGAGTGTGTTTCTCCTTTATGAAACCTGTGTGTATGTAGGGATCCAATCCCATCATCATTCACTATCCATCCGATCTTGGAGGCAGATTGTTTCTGTAGATCTGTGTGTGATATTTCTGTAGCCTCAGCATTATGTGGATGCTTTATTCAGTAATCTTCCAGCATAAGCAATAAAGCATCTTTGGAAAAGCTGATACACAAATTAGTAGCAGCTGAGCTGATACCATCACCTGAAGTCACGCTTTGTTTTCACAAAGTGTAATTTGCCAGCATAACCTTTTGTTAGCCGAGGTCTGAAATTCCCAGCTGTGCTCAGCTGTAACTGTGAGTGGGTGGTCACAAGGGAGTTGCTCAGAGAAAAAACAGCAAGTAAATACATAAAAGTTCTAAAAGTGGGTCCAGGAAAGGTCAGCCTCGTGGTTTACTGAAGCAGATGAAGCTGAGGTGGTAATGCAGCAAGAAGATTATTAAAGGGTGAGGAGAAGTATACAACTGTAAGTGGATTTTAAGGTATTCAGAAAGAGGTATCAGTACTGCAAAAGAAATAGATGTGGGAGCATGTGCACCACGCTGCTTTCAACGTAAGGAAACTATGCAAGGGCAGATTTTTTGCATGTCTGGTACAAACAATATGGAGCTGAATGCAGCTGTTTATGCCAAGCGTTTTGTTACAAAAGCCTCATACTGAAGATGTAATTAGCTTAATCACTCCAAACTCCCCACAGCTGTTGGAAACACCTGAATATCTTGCTTGAGGTTTCCAGTTGTAATGAAGTTGCATTTCAAAGTTCTTTTACTGATCAGCAAATACCAGAAGCACTTTATATTTTTCTTCCAAGGAGGGCTGACTCTGCAGGGACTTCTCAATGCAAAATTGAGAATTACAGAGATTGTGGAAGCACAAAGAGTTGGTGAAATCAGTCTGATCTGGTGTGCAAGACAGACTCAGGAGTCGTTTAGAGTTTGCTTGTTCAAAGTGTGCTCTGAAGAGTATCCCCCCAACCGCTTGACTAAATACCTTCAAGTTAAAAAGTTGCTCTGTATTTGCTAATGTACCTTTTGCTTTGATGCATGAAGATAGTGATTTGGCAGAACCCACTACAGCAGTTTCCAAGATCACAGCCTTTAAAAAGAGATCTTCCTTTGAAATCGTAAGGTGTTTACTCCACCAAGGGCAGCACTTGGCACTTGTTCATTTGTCAAACAGTAACAAAAAAACTTGATTATCATCAGGGAAAGTAACTGGGTAATGGCCTATTTGGTGAGAAGAGAAGGAGCTGTGAAATAAATGTCAGGAAATTTCATGTGTATTTAATAAAAAAAAAAAAAAAAAAAAAAAAAAAAAAGCCCAAACCTGTGCTCCCATATTACCAGCCTTGTAGCTAATGGACAAAGTACCTGGCACGTAACTTCACAGCTTGACACTCTGAGTCCCAGCTGGCAGTCATGAGTGTCCTGAGTCAGTGTGATTTTGCTGCAGTATTAATATTTTAAGGTTCGTTACTGGAGCAAATACACAGGCACACATGATAAATCCTGCAGTGCTACAGAAACTGTTTGCATTTGCAAACCTGAATAAACCCTTGCCCAGTGCAGAAACTGGATCAGTTCCCCTGGTGTGACTGATGTGAGGAGCCAGTGCTCCCCAGAGAGACTGCGAGAAGTGATTTTGTGTCCATGTGCTGCATTGCTTCTCACTTAGCCAGATTTATGCCATTCAGTGTGATTTAAGAAGTCTGTTCTTGTACTGCTGGGACTCTACTGGCTTTTATTGCCTTACAAGACATGTATATAATACATATATATATATATATATATACACACACAGACATACACTTGCACGAGGGGAAGAAGCAAAAAGCTGCAGAGTGAAGCAGTAGTGTTTTAAGCAAGAATGGCAGTGAGGGGCATTTCTGGTGCTGAGGATAACTTTTGGGATCTGAAGGGTTTTGCTATTATATGTGCTTCCTGCAGCACAAATTTTCCCATGATAATGCAATATGTGGCCAGATTGCACTTCTGTATTGTACCTGTGATACTTGTTAGTCTGGTGTATATTTATATTCTACTTTTGAAGTCTGGGAAAGGTCATTAATCTATCTTGGTAACAGATAATTAACTGCTTGTGTGCTACATTCAGACCCACAAGCTGGAGGGCTGGCATAGGCTGAGATTCTCTGTGTTTTATGGCAGCATATTGTCAATGCATAAGAATTTCTATTTTTGTCACATGTAGCCTCCTTTTCTTGTCTTTTAGGAGAGCATGGAATTCTCAGGTACTTTTCTCATACATCTATTGCAGATTCAGTATTTCTAACAGTACAGCAATATCTGTTAAGAGGATGGAGCACAGGTTGGAATTTGTGTACTGGAAGCATTTGCGCATGCTTCAAAATGTGAGCAGGTGTAATCAGTGAGGACCTTCTCACTTAAGCTACAGAACATCTGTAAATGAAAATCAATTTCTTTCATTCAGCTACTATTTGACAAATTTTGCCTGCCTTAATTGAGTTCCCAAGGTCAGTGCTTCCAATCCATTCAGGTTGTTGTAGGTTGGCTGGTGCTTTCACTGCTGCTTCAAAAACTGTTTAGTTTTGTAGTATTTGAATTAAGCTCACTATTGTAGTCTAAAACTAGCTTTCTAATGTCTGTTACCGCAGCTATTCCTCAGTTTCTCTCTCAAGATTGGTAATTTGATGCTTTTAGATATCTGTCTGGAAGAAAAGAACTCCACAAAAAATGCCTAAATATATCAAATGGGATAAAACCACAGCCTCCACCCGCCAACTGCAAGTCGATATTTCCCACAGAGAAAAATAGTATTTAAAAATATATTTTGAAATTAAAACAGCCTTTGGTATGTGTTATAAAAACTTGAACAATTGCAATTTTCTCGTTACAAAGCTAAGGAATCGAGTATTTAAAATGAAGAGTCACTTGAATTGTTTGAGAGCCTTGAAAAACCTGGAGCCTAATGATTTTCTCTTCTGAAATAATTTATCATCACCTCAGAACAGCAGTTGTGCTAGTTTGGGGAATTTGCCTATCCCTGATTTATTAGTTTTAGTTCAAATACTGAAATTATTGCATCCCTGAAAACCTCGACATACGTGGAGTCAGCCGAGGGGTGGTGGTGTACTGGTGGGTGAGCTGGCCCATGGATGATGGGAAGAAATAACACGTGCTGGATTCCTCTACGTTTTCTTGTGGGCTTCTTCACGAGAAGGGGGTGCAGCTGGGAGGGTGCTGCCCCCCGTGTCCCCCGGGCCCTTCTCCCCGCTGCCTCTGGGCAGGGAGATGGGGCAGCTGTGGGGTTAGTTGGGGCAGCAGTCCTGGATGGGAGGGGGTTCCCCTCTTCCTTGCTACGAGCATATGGGAGATACACTGTGGTACAGGGTCAGGAGTCGCATGTTCCTGTCTATTTTTAATAAATTGGGAGAAAATCTACACCATTTTAGTATTCACCCTGGCCGTTTAAATATGTGCACGTGGTTCTTTCCCTCTTGCATGTTTTGTTTCTAATTATAATTTTCTGACATACTTTCCTCCTGGAAGCTAAAGTTATTAACGTTTATCCTCCCAGGACTGAATGCCTCTGTTCATCTCTGAGTCACTCTTCCAATTATGAATTAATTTATCCAGTATTGCTCTTTGCTGCTATGAGCAGTAACGAGAAACACACCACCCTCAGACTTAAATTTGCTGAAGGGAAGAAGTAACATGTCTGTGGTGTATCTTTGGGATATGACTTCATGAGAGGTATATTGAAACACGCAGAATGTTTGGGAAGGCCACTGGGGAAAGTGCGATGAGTGATTTACCCCGTAGAGCTTTTCAGTGTGTGAAGTGGGCAAAACCCCCAGGGTGGGGGGGAACTCCCCAGGGGTTTGGTGCCTGTGGGTCTCTTCCCCCTTGCCTTCCCTCCTACCTCTTAGGATGCCAGCTTTGAAAACAGCCTCAGCTTTCTCCCTGCTAACCTATTTAGGAGAAGGTACAGATCACCGAAGGCATCTAGTGCTCTTATTTGCAGATCAACCACAAACATGCAAAACAAATGGCTTGTTATCTCAGTAGCTTGAGACCACTCATCCTGAGTTTTGAATAAAATGCAAATACTTCGCTTTTATGTTACTCAAAACAGAAAGAGCTGTTAAAAGTATTCTGAAAAGATATAGGTGGAAAAATGAAGGCTAAAAATTTTAGCTGTTTTCACTGCAATGAAATCTGCAGTGTTGGTAGCCCAAACCTTGGACTGACTGGTGTGAATACCTGTTGGAGTAACAGAGCCAGTTGTCTTGAAAAAGCCTGTGGGGAAATCATATGCCTGAACCATGGGTAAATGGCATTTGCTTTAGGATTGTCTGCCAAGGCAGAGAAATCTCATGAGTCAGTAAGTCTTTATCTGAAGGACATTGGCGTGCAGACCTCCGGCGCAGCTGGGGTTATCAGTGAAAAGATATAAGCTGAAATCCCTTTGGGGTCACCTGAACTGCAGTGAGGATGCTCCCATAGTGTGATTGCACAGTGCCCAAAGACAGAGCTGACATCTGATTTAGGGAGCTACTCATTAAAAGCTAATTGTTTAGGAAGCTGTAGTGTTGCTTGCCTGGATCTCACAGTTAACCTGTAAATCTGCCTTGACAGATGGATCAGACCTGAACTCCCAATTGGAGGTTTTGGGTCCCTGTATCAGGTTGCACCAATTCATGAAAAGCACAGCCTTACAGAGTGTGTTAGTTTCTGTAACGGCTTCACTCTTCTGATCTGTTCCAGCAGGTCTAGATGCATTTTCCCTATCCCCCATGGCTTAGTTGCTTCATTCTTACCTGGAAGCAAATTCAGAGAAGTGCAACTAAAATAAACATACCCTGTGTTTTCTTGGAAACGCAGATCCCTGTTTGTCGGGCATGTCTACGATCTTCCAGGTTAATGAGCAACTTTCTGATGCAACGTGGGAGTAACCCTCTCCTCTAAATTGGTATCAGACAGAAAGTTCTGTAGATGGAGGCATTTCCCACTGAGAGGGGCTTGGAAATTTGTACAGGGATGAACAGCCTTGCTACAGATGTCTGCATCAGGCAGCTGTGCGGGGCAGGGTACCGCAGCGTGGGGTCATGGCTGGTGATGGAGTGAGGGGCAAGTGCCCCTCTCCAGGAGCAGTGAATCGTTGATGTTGCTGAGCTGGTTCACGACACCAAAACAGGAGCCAGTTCTCCTGGTTTTATTAGCGGTTACAGACTCAGCTACAGATATTTTGGCACAGAAAAACCTCTCTTAAATCTAATTCTTGTTGATATACTAGTGTGTTGTTTTTTGTGTTTTTTTTTTTTTTAATGGAAAGTCCTTTTGTTGTTTTTTTTTGTTGTTGTTTGTTTGTTTCTTTTTAAAAATGATTCATTTAGGCAAATGATACTAAAAAAAACAATATGTAGAAATAAGATTGAATGGAGCTCTTACTGTTGCTTTGATTTTGATCAATCTTCTTTTGTTCCACAAACATATTTTTATTCTATCTTTTTCTGTGCTTTTTTGCAAAGTGAAATTATTTTATGATAAAGTACTGTGCTATAGTAGATAATTCTGATAATAAAGAAATCTTGGACTGTTAGTCCTCCTAACTGCATGCTCTTAAACGTTCTTATCGTTTCCCTAGACCTTGTATGTCTTATGATACTCTTTTGGAGATGTATCTTATATATGTTCAATAGAATAACCATATAATTGTAAAAGATGTGGGGTTTGTACTTCATTTGTACAGATCCAGCTTTTGAATGCAATGATGAGAAGGCTAATGTGGGTACGATTGCCCTCCTTTTTCATGCTTTGCAGTAAAAGAAGTACAACTTTCATTTAGTACAGTGAGAGATGATAGACTTCAACTTGATCAAGCAGAAAGACTTTTCCAGTAAAAATTAGCTGCACTGGAAGAAGGGGTGGGAAATTATGTGGATAACAAGAATATATTGAGACCTGAATAATTTTATTCCAAACCTTTTTGCTTCAGGAAGAACAGCAATGCCTGGTAAACAGGAATTAAGAAAAATTTCCTATAGGGATATCTTACGTGGTGATGGTTCACTATAGGGTTTCTCCTGCCTTTCTGTGGAGTTGTTAGAAAAGTCTGCCTCCAGACAAGGCATCCATTACTGAATGCCTTGCTGCTCTTGAGGAACATGGCAAGTCAAGCACAGGGCTTTTAATACTGTACCTGGGACCAAATCTGAGCACGTTTGGTGGTGAAGTCCAACTCCACTCGGAATGAGTGGGGTCTCTCTGGAAACCAGGCAAGCATGGGGCAGTCTGGTTGGCATCTTTGGCATCTTCCTTTCACGTTCAAAGCCTAAACCCAATAGTAAGTTTTAGAATAAGCCTAAATAGACAGATCCTTACTGTTTTCTGCTTCAGCAAGTTTTGATCAGATGAGGCTATATTTGCCATCACGATGTTATGTGGTGGGTTAGCCTTATGGGTTTATTCTGGTATTTATAATTGAGTATGTTCCCATGTTTGTCTTAAACATGTTTTATCCGAGTTTACCCCGGTTGACTCTCACAAGTAGAGTGGTTTTGGCTTGTATTTGCTTTAACGCTGCAGTTACACTTATTTTTAAAGAAAGTGGTTCTTAACGGGTTGAAGAAAAGCAAGAGCTTTTGTTATATTGGTTAATCAAATGCTTGTTAAAATCCAAGGAGCCTCTCTAGTAGCAGTAGAGTGCTAGTTATATTTCAGTTATTCCTGAGACTGTTAACAAAGATAGAGAAAATGGAGTCCTTCAGCAGACATCACTGTATTGTCACCAAGCTGCAAATAGGCATTGATGAAATTTAACCTGCCTGATGCTTTTTTTCAGTGCTTTTGTTGGTAGTCCATAGACAGTCACCTGCAGCCACCATTAATTTTCCCTCAAGCACAGTTTATTTGGAGGTGTTGCAAACAGCTAAGTCCTTGTTCTCAAATAACAGAAAGGGACAAATGCTTTAAGATTTATCTTTTTTTCCTTACTACTTTTGCGCCTGGGATAGGTTTTCATGGTTGTCTGAAATGCTGCTGTAAGCTTGCAGCAGTTTAAAGTCTAATAAAACTGCTTCCTTACTGCCTCCTGGGGTGTTTGGACACAGCTTTAACATGCAGCCCAAAAGAGATAAATAGTACTGGGGATGATTTTACCAGCTCAGGAACAAATGGACTTATTATATAAGTCATAAAAGCCTCTTATAAGACATGATCATCCTATTGGGAGGAATAACTCAAACCTCAATTTCAAAAAAACCCTAAAAATCTCATCTTTATTTATACTAAAAATAAGCCTATTGTTACATTTTCTACTTTTGGATTAAAAGGAACATTCTTGTTATTTACCAAATTTATAAGTGAGTTATGTTGGCTTTTTTCTTTTCTGTTTTCCTCTACCTCATTTGCATTTCAGTTGTAAGATAGCCCTTTCAAGATTAAAACCAAGACTGATGTTGGGGGTTTTTGCAGTGGAAGACACTGATGTGACTGGAGAGTACCCCACTATTCCCTGTATCAGGCACAAAGGGGTCACTTGGACCTTGACACATCGTGTCTGGGCCGGGCATCTTGTAGCTCAAGCTCAGTGCTGTTGGTGTCTGTGCTACAGCAGGACACTGCCAGGAGTTCCTCAGCTGATGGAAGGGCTCTGTGGAGAGGTTATTATAGGTCTTGCCACGGAAAAAAAGATCGTGAAACTTTCCGCGGAGATATTTGAGATCTCACTGTCTTTCATGCTAATTTTAAGCTTTAAGATGTTTCTCATGGACTATTTATAGACTGGTTGGCTTTTCAAAGGCCCAGAGAGACTTCTTCTGTAGAGCAGGCCTGAGAACTTCACCCGGGGAGACTGGCCAGGAACCCAGCTTTTCGGTTTTTTTATACTCAACCATACAGCTCACTAAACAGCCTGGATCCTGCACAGGCTTAACTCAGCTTCTTGACTCAAACTGACTGAATTGATGCTGAGGGAACTACTCAAAAGCCTTCAAGCAAAGCTATGTATGTATTGGGGACTGGGGTCAGAAATACTGAGAAACTCCAATATCCCCAAATCTGTACCTTTTGAAAACTAGGCCACTGGGTTATTTCCTGAATGAAAATCATCTCCAGATGGCATGCTCCTAAGAAGTTAGGAGTAGGCCACATACATCCTCACAGACCAAGAACAACTTATTTTGAAGAAGTCAGTTTTCAAGACTTAATTGGTATGCAAATCTTTCCTCCCTGTTTTCTGTTATGCTGAAGAACTTGCAGCATAGCTGGATCCGAGGTTTTGGAGCTAGAGGGTGAGAGTTAAATCCCTCTTCTGCTTGGTAGTGCACATGCAGAGGTTTCATACTGGAAGCGAACACCTCTGTGTGGTGAGGATAAACATCGATGGGCAGAAATAAATACAAAGAAACAGGCAGTCCTCCCTACAAGGTCATTATAGAAGGCCTCATGGAGGAATACCTCAAGTTACTGACTGTATTTGGGTTATGTAGATGTGCAAGATAGAATCTCTTTCCTCTGTGTAGGAGTCACTCCAGTTTCGTGTGAATGAATTACCACAGACAGCTCTCAAAGCAAAGGCAGGTAATTGGTCGTATAATGCCTGTATAAATCTACTTCCAGTTCCTATGGTGAAACAGGATTGTGTATACTTTGACTTTAATTCTCTTCTATCTTTTATTTTACATCTTTCTTTTAATAGATATTTAAATTCTTGCTCTATCATTCATCTGGTTTGGGCTGTGTAACTGCGTCAGCTGATAATTTAGAGATTCCTCCCGCATCTCCTTTGAGAGGATGTTTGTCTTGAATCACAGCAACTGCCGCTAGAGCTGTCGGTGGCTGGCACTTAGTGCAGTTTTACTACATTTAGATTGTAAGTGTGGCACCTGAATGAACCCTCAGCAGTGGAGCTTCTTTCAATGTCTTTGCTTTCAAAAAGCACTCCAGGCTTTTAAATCTCATATGTGGGAGGTATTTGGAAGGGTTCGTTAGGCATGAGCAGTAGGCTTTGATTTATTTGATGAAAACATGGTTATCATGTATAATGCTGACTGCTGTGGGACTGAAAGCAATGAGAAGTCTCATCTTTTAGCAGCATCAAATGCGACATGGTAAATGTGTTGCCATTAGGATGTAGTAACAGGCAACCTTTGAGCTTGTTAAGAGCTTTGGCTTTGTTTTCATCTTTGATTATAGCTGTGTCTTGGGGTACTGTAGGCATGCAGCCGGGTCATGCTGTCTTGTACAGAAGCCATCAACAACTTTGTGGTGGTGCCTCAAAGGTTTTTGGGGCCTGGAGCATCTGTAGTGGCTGGGGGAGGCCAGCCCCATGGCGGGGGCTCTCTTTCCACCGGTGTCAGTGTGTGTCTGGGTGGGGTACGTGGTACCTGAGCCGATGCAGAGCTGTGGGGGTGAGCACTTCCCCTGGTCACAGCGGCCCCGCTTCCAGGCACCGTGTCGGTGCTGCCCTGCAGCTTCAGCTGAATAACAAAACCAAATGAATATGGTGGTGTTCCTCTCATGGGAGGCATGAGAAAGAGCTGGCGGGAGTGACAGTCTGTGATGGATATGTGCCCTTTGACAGCCCTTGGCATGTCTGGAGCTGTGGTGCATTTTGCAGGTTAAAGAGTGGATGCTCAGGTCTGGATCCAGGCATTAGCAGGGGCTGACTCTGTTAGACAATTCAGGGTTTGCTCTTTGGAGGACTTTTGGATGAATGAGGATATTCAGGAAAGTTTATTTGAATTAACTTTTTAAAAGCAGATGGTTTAACTTGCGTGAAACCCTCGTGTGGACTTGGATTTCAAATAGTCTTGCTCTAATTTACTGCAGCTTAATTATATCTTAAAGTGGAGTAAAGACTACTTACTCAGAATGAAAACAGCTTAATGCAGATCAACCGATTCACTTTACATCCATACCTCTTAGTTAAGTCAGACCAATTTTCCTTAGGCAGGTCCAGGGCCCCAGTGTTCTATAACATGGCACTTCTCTTCCGAGCAGAAGCAGCTTTTAAGTGAAGGACTTTGGTGGCCTAAAACTGCCTCATCTTTACTTTTTCCCCCTGCTGGAATTAGCATTTCTCATTGCTGAGGAACATACACTGTACGTTACAATTAAAAACACCATTGTAATTAAAAACTATCCACAAGACACCCTCTGTGGAAAGACCTGGAGAAGCTCTTGGTCTCTATCATCTCAGTGACAAATTCCACCTGCAGTCTCAATGCTGCTGGTAATGTTCTCCTTTTATGTTTAAATCACAACTGATAACTTACTCTTTATGCAAGAGATACAGGGTGCACACTTATCTGTGCATTGCCATCTAGCCTTCCAGCAAAGTGCATAAAGCTAGTAATGTATTTTAAAGTAAAATTACATGTAAGCACTGGGGATAGAGCCAGAGCATTTGATGCTGCCTCCTCACTCTTTCTATGAAAAGATGCTAAAACTTCTGCAAGGAAACTTAGGGGAAAAAAAAAGCACTGTGCAAAAGCCAGCCATGGATGGCAAATCTGACTATTCCTTAGAGCAGTACTTGCTGGTGCTCAGTAGTCTTGAAAACAAGGCTCTGATATTCATATCATGTAAAGAAAAGGGGCCACATGGTACATTCTCTGTGCTCTGGTTGCCAAATCAGTATGAAGATGCTGCAGAATCCTTTACAGGCTGGTTAAGGTGCTGGAGTCACTATGCTGTAATTTGTCAGTTTGCTATCAAATTTAATTATAGTTTGATAGGAAAACCCCAATAAACTTAGAAACATTTTTCTCGGGGCTGGGTGTTATTTCAGTCACCAGCTGTGTGACCAAGGAGCGCTGCTTTTTTTGGGTGATGTTCTCTAAGGCCTGTAGGAGAAAATAGCCATCTATCCCATGTGGAAGACAAATAAAATCAGTCACTATAGCAACTGAATTAAATGTTAATCATGCTAAATATAGTTGTCCCCTGGCACTGCGCTATGTAAAAATAACTTGTACAACAGCTCCCTACCTTTCTGGGTGCTGTCCTGTCTGATTCCTGCACTGACCAAAACTGGCCTGCTGCTTATTGCTGTAAACTCTGCAGAATAACTCAAGAATGGCTGCTGGGTGTTGCCTCTCACATGTGACCAGTAAAACCACATTTCCTTGGGAGTTACCTCCCTTCGTCTCCTGTAGGTCTTCATCCTTCTCCCAAAGGACTTCTGCTTGTTCTGCTTCTAACATGTGACTTTGGTCTTTTAAAGCCAAGCTGCTATTTATGTTTAATTCAAGGTGAGGGAAAGGGAGACTGAGAGCTGATTTGCTTAAAATTAAGTTTCAGACTATGGGCCTGAAGCAAGCCCTCTTACAGTTGGTGAGAAAATTCCCATCAACTGAAGAGACTACCTCAGGCACAGTGTTTCTTCCTGAAATGAGGCCAACACTCAATACAGATATTAAAGGACAGAGTATTTGAAAACTCTTTCTCTAATAAATACAATGTGGTTTATGCCTCTGGTGGGTGACATCCAATGTGTCCCATGGATCAGTGCTAGGCTCATTCATGTGCCTGCAGTGAACATAGGATCACAGAATGGTTTGGGTTGGAAGGGACCTTAAAGACCATCCAGTCCCAACCCCCCTGCCCCGGGCAGGGCCCCCTTCCCCCAGCCCAGGGTGCTCAAAGCCCCGCCCAACCTGGCCTTGAACCCTTCCAGGGAGGGGGCAGCCACAGCTGCTCTGGGCACCCTGGGCCAGCGCCTCACCACCCGCACAGGGAAGAATTTCTTCCCTAGATCTAATCTAAATCTGCCCTCTTGCAGTTTAAAACCATTACCTCTCATCCTATCCCCACACCCCCTGATCCAGAGTCCCTCCCCACCTTTCCTGTCCCCCCTTTAAGCCCTGGGAGGCCGCTCGAAGGTCTCCCCAGAGCCTTCTCTTCTCCAGGCTGAACCCCCCAACTCTCTCAGCCTGGCCCCCCAGCCCCTGCTTCAGCCCCCCCAGCATCTTCTTGGCCTCCTCTGGCCCCGCTCGAGCAGCTCCGTGTCCTTCTGCTGTTGGGGGCCCCGAGCTGGCCCCAGCACTGCAGGGGGGTCTCCCCAGAGCGGAGCAGAGGGGGAGAATCCCCTCCCTGGCCCTGCTGCCCCCCCTGCTCTGGGTGCAGCCCAGCACACAGGTGGTTTCTGGGCTGTGAGTGCACATTGCTGGCTCACGGGCAGTTTTCCATCCACTAACACCCCCAAGTCCCTCTCTGCAGGGCTGCTCTCCATCCACTCCTCGCCCAGCCTGGGTTTGTGCTTGGGATGGCCCCGACACATGGGCAGGACCTTGCACTTGGCCTTGTTGAACTCCATGAGGTTTGCCTGGGCCCACCTCTCCAGCCTCCAGGTCCCTCTGGATGCCATCCCTGCCCTCCAGCGTGTCACCCACCACACAGCTCGGTGCCATCGGTGAACTTGCTGAGGGTGCATCGGTCCCACTATCTATGTCACCAACAAAGATGTTAAATAGCGCAGGTCCCAGCACTGACCCCTGAGGAATGTCACTTGTCACTGCTCTGCATTTGGACTGCAACTCTTTGAGTGTGACCATCCAGCCAATTCCTTATCCAGTTTGGTGTTTGTGCTTTAGATACCTGCTATATCATCCTTTGTTATTCTTGCCGGATGCTAAGAGGCGAGAGTTCTAAAGAAGATGGGGCTACTTGGAGTTGTTTGATATCGATTTCCTTTCTTGTATCATTTTAGCTTGACACTAAACCTGATTCTTTGATTTGCATCTGAATACTATGCAAAATCTCTCTTGGAACACTGTGGGTGTTTACTAGGGATTGGTTCTGTGTACAGTGAAATGCCTACTTTCAAAGCTAGATAGTTTTTCCTTACCACAAAAAAAAAAAAGATGCAAAATAGCGCTAGGAGTGAATTTTCAGTCATTTAGCTATTTTTTTCAGATGTTGAAGGTGCTGATGAGCAGCTAAGAGAAGGCTGAATGCTTGACTGCTTATTGAACACCCACGGTACTGCTGGTTGCACTGCTGCAATGCTTAATTTTGAAAAAATTCCAGGTAAATTGTTATGAAATTATCAGCTCTTTTAATGACAGCTGTTGCAGATAGCAAATTTACTTGCTGAAATGACATGATAAGCTGCTCATAAATGTAAGAAACTATAGGGCTGTACACTCATTGAAACAAATGAGAGCTGAACCTCCTTTTCAAGAAGAATCTTACCCTTCACTTTAGATGTGTAAATTGTAATCTGGGGGTTTTGTTTGGTTTTGTGTTGTTTTGCTTGTGGTGGTTTTTTTGTTTGTTTGTTTTTTGGTTTGGTTTGGTTTGTTTTTTTTTTTTTTTGTTTGGTTGGGTTTTTTTAATAAAATTGATGTCACCTTGATTGTATTATCTAGCAAGTTGGTTGAAGTATCCCAAATGCAACTATTGGGCAGCATGAATAAAGTGCAGCCGCTGTCTCTCTGGTGGCATGTACGGGGAATTGTTTGAAGGCTATGGTAGTGAATTATGTGCCTGAACACTTGGATGTGCAGAGCTGGACCCCTGCTGGGTTTCTCATGCTGCTTCAACATAAAACTACTGCACCCAGAAGTGGGGGTGCTGGACACAGCCTGCAACCGGCCGGTTAAACCTCTCGGATCAGCGGTGTTGAAAGCCCAGCACGGCCCTTCCCTCCCTGTGCGCTTGAAAACCATTAAGGGTAAAGCAAGCATGCTTAAAAAACAGTTTGCCTGGTCACTGGACTAGGTGCTTAATGCATTTTCTGCTGCAGGGGTGTGTGCACAAAAAAACCTCCTTTCTGTAGCTCTCAGAACAAAAAACCTCTTGGACCTGCTATTAACCTGGGTCGTACCTGCCCATACTAACTAGTGTCCAGTGCCATTCGTTCCATGTCCATGGCACTACTTCCTGCTATTGCAAGGCTAAATATAATTTTTTAGGGCAGGATAAATTAATTCTAAGTGTAGACAGAGAAAGTTGAACTCTTTTCTGAAAGTGGATTTTTGTTGTTGCTGTTACTGAACCTGACAATGGGAATTCAGGTTTGCCTGGGGCAAAACCTGAAGCCCCCAAATTTTTAGGAAAGATTAGAAACCTTTTGGGGCTGTAATATTTTGCAGGTGTTCTTTCTGGTGTATGCTGAGTGTTGGCAATCCCATTTCTCAAGTTGCTATTCCTGCTGCTATTGCTACTGTGAAATTCAGCCTCAAATCCTCTGTCAAAACAGCTTACCTGTGAAAGCATGGAGAGACCAAACTGTTCTGCTTGCACATAGAAAATAAGACTAGCAAGGCACAGCATGAGAATGTTTTTATTTACAGCTGCAACATTCTGCACATTTCTAAACAGCACTGGTGCAGTTACAAGCTGCTTGCTGGAGCAGATTTGCAGGTTGTGTTTGCCACAGGTTACAAGGTTAATGGAGCAGAAACTAACAATTTGTTTTGAAAACTATTTAACACCTCAAAGACATGTACCAAAGCCAAATTTGTATACTCTAAGACAGAACAGATTCTTTCATATACAAAAATCACCAGTCACATAGTTGCAAAATTAATATTAATGTAGAAATACATATTGAAATTTAACAATCCGGCTAGAGGCAATATGAAGGAAAGGAAATGATGAACTGAAAAAGTCCTGGTGTGCTTTGTAATCTGAAAATAACAAACCAGCCTTTAAAAATGTGTACTTGGGAATAAATAATTGATGTGTATTCTTTAGCAATAAGTGCATCCGTTGTTTTGATTTCATCCACTGATATAACCTCAGGTCAATTCCTGAGTTCAGCTTCTGTATTTGAAAACATTTGATGTTATTTAGGTTATTATTACAATTGTGGCTTGGGGATGAAAAAAGAATTAGGTTGTGCAGTATGCGTGAGTATCAGAAGGCTTTGGGTAACATTGCAAAGGAAAACTAAACTCACATCCCTGGGAGGAAAAGACAGCTTACAATCACCTGTAAAATTCAAAAATATCTATTTGAAACTGGGGCTCTCGTAGCGGTGTGCACAGAGCACTCCATGGTGGTGTGGAGATGGAGATGGAAATGGGTCTGAAGGACGTGGTAGGGC
Organism: Tyto alba; assembly: GCF_018691265.1. Taxonomy (NCBI): domain Eukaryota; kingdom Metazoa; phylum Chordata; class Aves; order Strigiformes; family Tytonidae; genus Tyto; species Tyto alba. The sequence goes on along the minus strand of NW_024881262.1, from coordinate 24,096,272 downwards.
TGTGCTGTGCCAGCCCTGCTGCCAGTGGGCACCCTCCGCCTCCGAGAGGGCATGCCGGGGCCTTCAGGATTTGGTGGTAAAACCAAAGGTTTAAGACCTTTGAATGGGAATGACTTTGGGGTGGTTCGAGTGCATTGGAGATGCTCAGTGGAGGAGTGGAGATGCAGGGGCTTGCATCGTCCTCAGGGGCTGTTTGGAGGCATCCAGCATGGGCTGCTTGGGGAGCCCGCTGAGCCTGTGGAGGTTTTGTGGCAGGTATTTCTCAGTACTCCTCTCTCTTAAAAGCAATACTCGGTGTTAAGGTTGTCAGTGGTCTGGTCCAGGGCTAGATGGTTTTATTTCCAGGAAAGAATTACAGACAAATACAGGATGCTCACTCCCAGGCAGGTGCAAGTGGTGACTGTGCAGAAGTCAGTAGCACTTTGCTTATTACTGACTGTGAGGTATGTACACATGTAAAGGGAAAGATCTAACTTGGGCAATTTGAAATGGAGCTAACTCAAGCAGTGATCAAAAAAATCCACTTAACTTTTTCTCCCACATTACTCATTCACCCAGACCTCTGTGTTTCCTAGTTCTGGCTTGGCCAATGCAAGGTAATTAAATCGCTGTGATACCAGTTTCTGATAGCTACTTTGGCAGTGGTGTGGATGTACTTCGGTGTGAAGCTCATCTGAAAAACGGCATTTCCCTGTAGCTTGATGGGATTCAAAAAGTAATTCTCTGCAGAATGGTGCTATTTCACATTTTCTTTCCCATTTGGGATGATAAACATTGTCAAAATATTGGATTGTGCTCAGAGTTAATGAGGGGGAAGGTTCTTCCATGTTTGTTTGTTTTTAATTCTTCCTCCAGCTATACTTTTGAGGCTTTCCAACACTTTTCTGTTTGCAGAAGATACCATCTGTCAACTTAATTCTCAAAGACGGTCCAGGAGGAAAAGCCTGTAAAAGGTCCCCCACCAGCTTTCCTGATGGGGTCACTGGGACTATTCTGGGTAAAAATACAGTGTACCTGCTACTGTTTAATCCCACAGAGTTTCATCTGATATAAATGAATACAGCTGCACTGTCCACACTCCACACTGACCAGCCCTTTTGGCTCCACAAATCCTCAGATAACCATTTATCTAACAAGAGCTGGAATCACCCTTGCTTTTGTTTTAACCTTACCAACTGGGGGATTTCCAGAAGTGAAGGCTGTACCCAGCGGTGCGGGGCGACTCCCCTGGGGGCACAAGTGGGGCTACGGGCTGATTATTTGGAGAGTTGCTTGTTTGCTGGGAATTATGAGGAAACTATTGTAATTGTATTGTAAGCTAATAATTAAAAAAAAAAAAAAAGTCCCTTAAATACTTGGTTTCTCAAGCTTGAGCAGCAATTCTGTACTTTGAAACATATCCAATACATGCACCTTAAATTTGAGTAGGTCTTTAATTCCTAAATGCAGTTCTTCATAATCTATTTGTACTGAAAAGTGAAGCGAGACTTTTAAGGAACAGTATAATCCAAACCAGAGAGACACCAACTACAGATGGATAGTTTTTCTACAGGAGAATAACCTGTTTGCTTCCTTCCCTCATGTGTAGATTGTTTCTTGGAGCTATTCTGCAGCAAGGTGCTCTGGAACTTTGCTTTGTTGTTGTTGGCTTTGGGGTTTTTTGGTTGGTTGGTTTTTGGCAGAAAGTCTGTAGAACATGGTTGGCTGGTCTGTTTGTTTGTTTAAACCTTTTTCTAGAGGCATCTGTGTTTTTTATTTTGTTTTGTTCCAGAACTCCCATAAAACTCCCAGCATTTGATTAGAGAAGAGTCTTTGATAAACAAGGAAATGGCTATCTCAGAAGCGCCCAAAAGCACCTGTAAAACTATCACATGCACATAGAGAACAGCAAGTTATCAGGAATTTTATTAATTTCACTGTTTATAAGACAGGGTTCATCTTATGGTCTTTATATGCATTTAAGTGCCTGGAATGGTCCTGAAAAAAACATGGATGTAATAGTATTTTGTATTAGAAGTTGAATTATTTTGTAGAAAAAATATGTCCTCGTGCTAAAGTGGGAGCTCGTGCTGAGGTCAAGGTCTCTCTAAGCTAGGGTGGGATGGGGGTCCCGGGGAGCAGGAGCTGGAAGAACAAGCTGCCCACCTTTTCCCTTCATCTGGGCCCACAAACCAGGCACATCAGTGAAAGACGAATAAACCCAAGGAAAATAAAAGAAGTCATTTTGGCCAGTGTTTTATGAACAAGGTAGTGTTAGCACGACTGCAATATTTCAGCACTACAGGGGACTGATAAAGTGCTAAAATCCAGATGGAGCGTTTTGCCTGCTTGCATATTGAATGCTGTATTTATTTGGGGGAGGTTGTTTTTTTAAATTCATTTTTTAGATCAATTAATCAAGGGACAATAAAAATATTAAAAAGTAATATGGAAGGGAGAGAGCCAGAAATTACATTTTCAGACAGGCCTGTAACAGTCATCCTGTGTTTTTATTTAATACAAATATTATTGACTATGTAGCAATACAGAGAATAGAAAGGACTGAATGTTTTTCAGCCGATTTGTAGGAGCTTGTTGCCTGACTGCATGCTCGGATGCAAACCCAATTGGTTTGCTGCAGCATGGGGCTTTTGGGGAGTGCTGATGTATCGCTCGTGGTAGCCTGTGATCAGGTTATTGATATATCCTGTTACTAAAAGCACGGTAGGGATTGAGCTAAATGAATCGCCAATGAAAGTGGTGTTGGCTGGTTTGATTTGTGTTTGACCAGGGAAAAGATGAAAAAGTTGTGTAATGTGCTTGGTTTAAGCTCTCAGGTGGGGTTGGTTCAACATCCATTATTTGAGGGATATCTTCAGTTGCATGGCAAAACATACTGTGCATCTGAGAGTGGAGGGAGTCTGCTGCATGATGTTAAGGAAACTGCCTTTAGCAGAAATAAATATTTTAGATCTTATGGATTGTCTGCATGGCCTCCCTACAGCTACAGAGCCAAATACTGATAGCTGATCTGTCTAACATCGAGAGTCCAAACCAACTTTAAAATTATAATTCTCTGTACAGCATAGCTGATAGCAACAAGCTCAGACAACTCTTGCTATCAACAACCAAGTTAAAAATCATTCAGCTTTTTTGTCGGCAGACTTGCTTGTTGGGGAAAACGGCTTTTCAAAAGTGTCACACAATTTTTGTGTCAGCTGAAATTCCTTTTTTTTTAATGAGAAACTGAAATTTCTCAGAAATTAAAAACTTTCTTCAAGATGAAAATAATTACCATTTTTTCATCAGCCTCTCGCCACTGAGCATTGAAATATTAAGTAGCTTGAAAACTTGTGGGGAATATTGTCTATTTTTGTGGGTTTTGCTCCCCCCGCTACCCCCAGTCAACTTCACGTGGGTGAGTGAGGCTCTTATCAGCCATCTTTCTGTAGTTGCTTAATCCCCAGGAAATTTCTGTTGCAGCCTAAGAGGCTCTTTTATCTGTTTAACCTTTGACTACCCCTTGCCTAGAGGCATTTGCTCCATGTGAATGTTATTTTATCTGGCCTGTTCTCTGATTTTATCTGGCCTGATTAGAGATTTCTGAACATTTACCAAAGTAGTGGGGAAAACGTAGACATAGGATTGTTTTAGAAATACCATGAAATTAGAGGGAAATGAAAGCTGCATCAGTTGTCAAAGTATCTCCTATAGATTTCTATGGCATCACAAACGCTGCCAGTGTTGAGCATGTTTATCTAGATGACCAGCACCTCCTGTTTGCACCATAAGTCTGCCTGGCCCTCCTGTGTGTTCCCCCCAGGCCCCTGGGAGGGTGGCTGCAGCCATGGGTGCAGCCCTTCTCCCCATCCTTTCTCAGCCCTGAGTTCCCAAAATGCCCCGTGAACATTTTGCAGAGCAAAAAGGCAGCAGGGATACCGCCGGAGAGAAACACCCCGGTTTGGGTGTAAGGGCAAGGGGGTGATTCCGGTGCAGGTCTCACAGTGCGGGGCAGGCTGCAGCTCCCCTGGGGCTGGATTGCTGCTGGCAGACGGATTTTCCTACAAGACCCTCTCTTGCCAAGAGCTGGGCTGGCTTCCAGCTGGCCTGTGCTCCAGTGCTCGTGGGTATAGCTAGCTACTGTCCATCCGAGGGGCTGCCAACAGTTACTCAGGGGTCAAGAAAACCCCCGTCTCAAAACAGGAGTAAAACGTCTGTGAGCAGTTAGATGATTCAGCAGTTAAAAAGGTCAGACATCTAAAATTTATGTATAAATAAACACCTGAGTTTTGAGCGCTGCGTGAACAAAATACACTTGTTCTGGGGAGTTCCTCTTGTGGCCATAGTTGTGGAGCTTAATTTAGGGATATGGAAAACATTGACCTGCAATGTTAGAGAAGAGCAGGTTGTGTGAGAATGTGGATGTGATGGAGAAGGGTGGTGGCAGAAAGGTTGAGGGGACACAGTGTTGTGCTGAAACACAACCTGAGACGACACAGGTTAACTTGCTTGATTATCTGGTGTGTTTTGGGGTTGTTTTTTTTTTTTTTTTTCTTGTTTGGATTGCTAAAGAATAGATCTCACTGTATCCTGCTCCGTTCGTCCCTCCTCTCTCCACACATCTCACTTTTGAACCGGTTTTGGAGCCAGATCTAACGGAGGAATTAGCAATGCTCCTTTTCTAGAGGAGTTTTGTGGAGTGGCAGCTGGGCAGAGGTGGGAGGACTGGAAAGCAACAGCAGAGTAAGCACGACGGATCTGACAGTGACCGGCGACCCCTCGCTGGGCAGTGCCGGGAGGCTCTGCTGCCTGCGGAGCGGGTACCGGGAGCCAGCGGAGCGGCGAGCTTCTCTGTGCGGGCAGAAAAGCTCAGGTCTTTAGCACAAAGGGTTTCACACATGTGTGTGCAACGTTAAAGCAACCTGTGTCAGCATTTTCTGATCGGGCAGCTTCTACCGTCTTCTCTCTTGAGTGTAGTGAAACCCGGAGTATTGACTTTTTGGTGGGGTCTGTACTGAATATAGAAGCCTGAACACTGATCTCTGGCTGAAATACTGAGCAATGAAAATTAAGTGGCATTTAGAAAAAAAAAACACACACAAAAAAGTGCATATAAAACCCTAGTAGTAAATTGAATTATACTGATATACAACAGGTTCCCTTTCTGGACTTGGGACCTGTGCATGTTCATAAGTAAATCATACTGCGTGTAAATATTACTGTCTTATGCCTCACACTTGTTTCCTGGTTTTTGGCATGTTTTGAAAATGAGACCTTTTATTGACGGTTGTGCAATGCCTGCACTGCTAAGTGCTGCAGTAAGCACGAGAACGTAACTATTACAAGCAGTTTTATGGGGAAACCAGGGGCCTGTATTTGTGTGCTGGAAGTCACCTTGAGACTAATTAAAAAAACAAGCCAAAACTGTTCAAAAGTAGAACACATCTGTAATTGCCTGCTGAGGGAACTCGAATACCAAGTACTTTATAAATACCCTGTTAATGTGCAAATTAAATCGTTTATGACACTTGTCTGTGATTTAAAAGAAAAAAGTGGTAATTGCACTAGGCGAATAAAGTTGTTAATCAAAATATTTCCATTAGAGAGAGGTGGAGGTTTCACTTGGAGACACCCACAGGCATCAGTAACTCAGATTTACTCACAGGCATCTCAGATGGAAAGCTCACATTTTTCTTCTTATATTGTATTTCATGGAATTGATACGAATCAATTCTGCATGACATCATCCCTCTGTTCGGATTTTTGGAAAGTCTGCCACAACTTGTTATAAAACTTTATAAGATGCTTAGGCTGTGTAATGAAGTAGAACCAGCTGGATTGGGGCACAAGCGTACAAGGATGGAGCTGAAAGAGGAGTTGCATTTTGCATCATGTGTACTTGATTTTTAGGCTCATGAGAAGAGGCACTGAAAGGTGTTGGCAGCTGGCTTCCAGGGTCCTTCATCCCCACACAAAATCCCAGTTTCTTTGCACCTTCCTCAGACCCTCCTGTCTGCCCTTCCATGCCAGCAGACACCCCAGGGCGGGTGGTGGGTGATGGCTTGTGAGTGGCGCACCTTGAGGAAAACAAAAGCTCCTTTTTTCCTATTGATTTCTATTGGTTTTAGAAAAGGCAATGGAACAACCCTTTCCTCCTCCTTCAGGTAAGGTCTGAGAAGACAAATGTTTTATGGATGTTTTCCAGATCAAAATAAGCCTGATCTGAGGCTGGGCTTGAGAGAACTCTGGACGTATTTGCCATTTAACAACCTTTAGCAGAGCTCAGGTCACAGGGCAGATGGTGTAAAGCTTGGTCTCCACAGCTCTTTCTGAATACTCTGATGCTGCATGAGACACAGTTAAAGGGGGAGGAACCACTGCTTTTTGTCACTGGGTTGAACACTGACATTAAGCTTGTGGGGTCCTGATGGTGTATGTTCTAGCAGCACAACGCACCCTTCTCTGGCAAACCTATATCATGTATTACTCTCTTTACTTTTTAAGTATTTTATCCTTTCCTAAAAAAAAATAAAAGCTTGCAGTTTTCAGACTGATGCTGCCAGGGAATGGCTTCATGGGTAAGCAAGGAAAGGTTTTAATTTCCTTGCCAGCAGCAGGAAATTATTATTTTCATCCTAAGAGGCCAGAGAGTTTGAATATCCTCCCACTTCTGTAATTCTTGAAGCATTTTTGCTTTCAATTACAAGGCTCCCCTGGTCAGTCAAGGAAACCTGAGACCTTGATGTTAATATTCAAGGCACATGAAGAGAACATTTGCAAAACAAAGCAAACTCAGCAACCTTGAAATGTTGATGGCACATCATCAGCAGATGGTGACTCGGATATATCTCACAACTCCAGGCCTGTTCCCAGACTTGCCATCGGATCAACCTCTGTAGATGGACAAAAGCGAAGAACTGTGTGATGCTGTTGAGCGGTGCTCTGGGCTTTTAGTTTAATTTTGTCTGAATAACTTCCAGGGAAGGTAAGAGCACAAGTCTGGCCCATAGAGGTTGGAAAGCCAGCCCAGGTTGTTTCTGGCTTATGGCTAACAGCAGTGATGCTGCTGCAGGAATTTAGCGCAGGGTTACCCTGGCAGTGCATGGAGTTGCTGTAAAGTGCCCTTTACTTCTGGTTTGGTCAAAAATCTAAACTTCAATCTGCTGTGCAAGAAATTAAAAAAAAAAAAATCATCTCAATATATCTGTAGGTTTTGGTATAGGAAACAGCCACAGAAAATGTGCTTTTATAGCTTTATATTTTCTTTGCTGGAAATTGAGTCTCTGTTTCTCCTAAAAATGATATTTTTGGTTTTATAAAATTTATGATGCCTTTGTATTACTCATTTCATATGTTGTATGTGTGATCCAGAGAGCCAAGTTATCAGGATTGGGAAGTTCATCTCTAGCATAGTTGGTAGTCCCAGTCACATCTTGCTCTTACAGTGATGTTTCCACATGCTTCCCATAGGTGTTCATTTTCACAGGGAAAACTAACAAAAAGGTCAGGAATATCTGGGAATCTCTGCAGACATCTGCCATACCCAGTGAAGGTCCTGAGCACGTTTCTCCTGAACTCTGCTCAGCATTCAGTCCCGGCCATGGGCCAGCTGTAAAGGCTGATGTTGGAAACTGTTACCGAGTAGTGAAATGATGGTTTTCCGATGGGCTGGAGTCATGTTCCATGACAACTTCTGTGAGCAGAGAGAAGGCTAACAAACTGGAAATGTTACTGTGCATTAATCCTGTATATAAGCTGTCCTTTTGTCTGAGAGCTCACCATAACAGTCTTCACTGTGCCCTTGCCAGCTAAAAGTCAGGCGAAGCTTGATCACAAAGATGCCAAACACTGAGGCCAATGAAGTATTTAATCCCATATATTATATAGGCATTTCTATATGAGCTGATGGCGTGTACACTCTCTTAATCCAACCCATGACTTTGGGGGGTTGCTGCGTGAACCAGGAGTTTGTTGCACTGCCTGTTTGCTTCTGTCTGGAACGCTATAAAACATGATGTGTTTGTGCTATGTATTAACTTCTTCTATTAGACAGGATCCATGGTGGAGATGGCCATGAATATAGGAGGACAGTCCCTGTGCTGAGATCTGTCCTTTAATAGCTAAGTTACTTTATGTTTTCTACTACAGAGAAACACCTCTAGATGGTGATTCAGCCTGAAGAAGTGATTAATTTGCCTTTTTTTTTGCATTGACCATAATTGGAAATTTACACATCCATCCTCCTAGTGTAGGAGTGGAAATGCTCACAAATACAATGTTTGTGTGGTGTGGCACTGGATGTCACGGACAGGAGAAGGGCATGGATGAGAAACTAATGCAACAAAAACAGTAAGAGCAGGTTTAAATAGAGGTCACTGTGAACACAGCAAATTCCTGGTTGATATTGCTGACACATACTGTGCAGAAATAACAGAGTCATCACATTGCTAGGAAAGTAAAATATGCGTTTTCAGCAACAGATATGAAGATTGCTCAGTAACATCCAGGACCAGAGAGCACAGCTGAGTATACCCACAGCTGCCTGGGAGGTTTAGCCACGAAGATCCCATCAGCATTAATTCCTGAATCCCCAGGATGATCTGAGAATCTCAGCTGAGTGACTGATTATACTTTCTCTTGTTTTTTTTTTGTGAAACTACCATAGTATTTAGAGCTTGGAGAGTTGACAAGGACACTCATGGGATTAGAAGGGTGATCCTTCAGAAGAGTTGGAATAAAGGGAGATAGAAGGGAAAAAATCCTCAACCAAACTGCGTATGCGATGTCCTGAGCACACCAGCTGAGACCCCTGGCTTATGTGAGCAAAGCTGCTGTATTTCTCTAAAGCATGTGGCACAGACGCCCCTGAGCTGTGGCAGCAGCTGAACCACCTTCAGACATCACTGCCTGTTCATCAAGAAATAGTGCCTGAAAACTATGAAATCAGATATACCCAGTTATACTCTGCCCTGGCCAATTAATAGCTGCAGTTACTTGAATATATACTAGAGAACCAGACTATAACCTAATAAAATTGCAATTAAATTGCATTGCCTGTACATTAAAGGCCAATCCAATTTCTTCTAAAGTGGATGTGAGACTTCCTGATGGTCCCTGCACATCAGTTTATGCCCTACTTTTAAGAATTGATAAATGTAGGTAATGGGTTTGCAGTAGATATGTTGGATGGGGGTTGAGCTAGATGATCTTTAAGATCCCTTCCAACCCAAACCACTCTAGGGTTCTATGCTTCCCAACCCCTTGAAATGTTACTGTGCTGTCAGTTCTTGGTTGATGTTCATCACTCAGGTCAGGAGATCTATGGGCATGCACATCCCTACATCTGTGTGTTGCTTAGAAAGAGCTATGGTGTATCCTGTGCACAAAGCAGGCTGCCAGGAGAGCCTGGAGAGCAGGGGCAGGAGGTCCAGAGTCCATGAGACCTCTTGGCCTGAGAATAGCCTATCTCTGCAAGCATGGGCTTGCTTAGAAAAGGCTGAGCAAAAAGAGATGGAAGCCCAGCAGAAAGCTTCAAACAGTAAGTCAGCAGGGTACTTGCAGAAAGGAAGGTGGTTAGCCTCAGAAGTTATTGCTGGGGTTTTCCTTGAAGCTCTGAAACAGTGGGCAGTGATACAGTGGGTGGTTTCACAGTAGCTCATGGTGTGTCCTAATAAGAAAAAAAGTTTTGCTTGGAGAGGGAATGCTGATGTTTATTAGGGGAAATAAAATGGCTGATGCTACCATCCAGAAACATTGTAAGATCAGGTTAGATTTTAGTTTTAAGGATGTTTTTTCCATCCCTCTGAGTCTCTGAATTATGGTTAAAAGCTTATCACTGCAATAATAAAACTTAGAAATGTTACCCACATTCAAAATGAAAATATTTTCACATAATCTTTGATTCAGAGCTTAGGCTTTCTTAAAATTCCCATGCATTCAATGCCTTGTCATGAAAACAAGAGCGAGAAAAGCAAGTTGCTGATTTTGTGTTATATTTCCATTTTAATCCTTATCCATGAGAGGAGTGCTTTGCTTCTGGCAGACCTTGTGCTTTTACTCCACAAAACAGATTTTACATCAGTGTAACAGGTTTGTCCCCAGTGGGTCAGACTGCAGCACAGCACCGGGAGAGATGGAAAAGAACAAAGCAGGAGACGGGACTTAAAATGACTTGAGGCAAAAAGCAGCAACGGTGCCCGGTTTGTTATGTGGAAACTTCTGCCTCTCTGATTTCCTAGTGTGATGCTTACCTGGTCTAGAACTAGTAAATCAACATCCCATGAGGCTTAGCAGTATCATTGTCCTAATGACAAAAACCCGAATTACTTCCTCTGAGTCAGACAAACCTTTTCTAGCGCCCCTTGCACGATGCCAGCTAAACAGATTCCCGGCTTGTTGGGATCCAGGTCTTTCCTATGTGCAAGACAGCAGTTACTAAACCCCTCTGAGATTTATATATGTATATTTGCATCCTAGTTCTTTGTGTGTGTGTGGCTCCTTGTAGAAGCTGTGAAATGAGAGAGGTTTATCAGTCCTCTGAAAGTCACAGAAGATGCACCATCGCCTTCTGCAGGGACAAGCTGAGCTTCCAGACTCAGCCTTTGGTGGAACTGGGAGGAGGCTCTTCTGGCTCCAGCTGCAGCCCAAGCAAAGCTGAGCCGGTGGCAGGGAGTGGAGATGGAAAATTATTTGAAATAATTGGTATTAGTTTCAGGAGCAAAAAAATGCAATTGTTCTCAAGGTTGGGAAACCTTCCTCAGGATTTCCAGGAAGGAAGAAAATGTGTCTGCAGGTTGGCGGGTGGAGGGCCATGCAGACTCTCACAGTAGCAGTTGCACATTTCTTCCATGACCACAGCATTCTTGGCATCTTGGTTTCTTGACCGGGACTAAGTGTAATTTTATGGATAATGGAATACCTTATGCACAGGGAGGAATAAAACATCTGTAAGAAGTTGCTTTTGCCTCAGACCGCTAATTAACTTAAATCAGAATTCCATCTTTGCAAAAGAGATGTAGCCTGAGGGAGGTGAGCCTCACGTTTGGATTCATTTAGGACATGCTCTGCTTTCCTTGCTCAAGGTTTCTGGTCTCACCTAACCTGCCTCTGCACCCACTTCTTGCCCAAGTAGATTCAAGAGCAAATGTCTATGAATTACACAGCCAAGAGGTGGCACCCTCTCTTCTAAGGGCAGGTGAAAATGCAAAAAAATCTTCAACTAGATGAATACTTTTTTATTATTGCAGCTTGATAACATTTTTCCAGCCAAACATTCTCTTTTTCACTGCCTTTTTCCTGTGCTGTTTTACTTTTTGCTCCCTCTGCTATGAGGCACAGTTTGGGCTGACCTGAGGATCTCGCCACTTTTGAAGTTCTGTAGAGGCTTCCATCTCACTCGGCTATGCTACAGGGGAAGGGAACCACATGACAAATGTTATGACCATTCATGGCATGCAGAATGTTTCATACTCCTGAATTCCACTAATGCTTATGCATCAAATTGTATTTAACAACAGACAACTTTGACCCTAAACACACTATATATTGATATATCTTAATGAGTTTGGTTTACGCCAGAATATCGCAAGTGTGACTCTTCATATGTAGGGGACACTAACAGATCCCTTTTGGTGGGTCCAAAAACTTTTGACCCTCAGGCTGTGTTCTCGTTCCTGCCCAGCTCTAAGAATCGGGTGAAGATTTGCCTCTGCGAGTCATCTTTTTTCCTATAAATGAAGGCTGTGGAAAATCTCTCGTGGTTAAGTGTATTAACAAGAATGATACTGTGGAAATTTGGCCAAAACCACTTAGAGCTGGCTGTAACCAAAAGAAGGTGGTCTTGGGCTGTGTCCTATTGGAAAGGGATCCCACAGCCCCTGCAGGGACCTTCATTGCCCGGGCAGAGGGACCTGGCCCCACAATTACAGACTGCTTTCTGGAAGCTGCAGTTTCCAATATTAATGCAAACCTCTGCCAAAGCTTATAGGGAAGCAAGAGGGGAAAGAGAGAAGAAATCCGTTTCCATCCATTGTGTTCTCTTTCACCTCTGCTATAGTAATTTTTCTCATTAGGGATTGGCAGGTGCCAGATGAGGAATAGTAAGGGCCTTGTGCTGTGCAAGGAGGAGAGCTATGTGGCTCAGGCATGCCTTCAAAGCGCTCACAGCATCCTCTCACTCACCTCTGTCCTCACAAGGGTGAACCATGTGATCTGAGATTAAAATTTAAATTTCAGTTCCTCATTTGCCTTTATAAACATAGAGGGGTCCATAGCTGTAAGGACAGGTCTTGTAATCACTTAAAAAGAGGTTAATTATTCATTTTAAATACCAGAATATTAAAATAATTCATCATGGTTGGTGTTTGCAAAAGCTTGAGTACCAAGTGTGGGCATGGTGCAGCGCTGTTGGGAGGTTTCTGGGTCCTAAGCGTTGCCTCATCCTTCTCCCATTGAATTTTCTGTGACGCAGCAAGTGTGCCTCTAGGCTTTGGGGCGCTTAACTGTGTACAGCAGAAAACGTTTACAGTTCAAGGGAAGCATGTTCTTTGGAATTATTAATCTGCATACCACATCTATCAGTGAGAATGGGTATTAAAATACTTCAGCGCTACTTATGTTCACACTGGTTTGGGTCCCCTCCTTCTGCATATTTCTTGATGCTTTAATCAGTAATGGCTGTGATGATAGCACATTCTTCTCACTGAGAGTGGAAGTTTTCTCAAACATTATGTGATCTCTAGATATAAAATCAAATATCATCAGAATAAGAGCCTCAGAATATGCTCACCCAAGACTGTCCAGAGCATCCTTGGGATGTCCAGGGAGGCAGGCTCAATCCTGGTATGCAGCCAAGCCCAGACCTGGTGGGTGCTGCTAGAGATGAGGAAAGGTGTCCTAGTGCCTCCCCGATCAGGGGAGTGGGAGATCCTGCACTGGTCTCCCAAAGAGCACAGGCAATATCTGTTCTCCAAGATGGGTGTGTTTTAAAAGCAAATTTATTGGATTAGTGCTAGTGTATGTGATAACAGCCAAATGTATCTGTACAGCAGCTCTATGCTGATGTGCACTCTCAAGTGGGGCCTTTCCAATTGCAGGATGTCTCAGAGAAGACCCTTGGGCTGCTCTGTGTGGAGAGTTTGCAGTGCTAAAGCCCTTCTCCTAGGGAAGGGGGAGCCCTCTCCGTGAATCCAGAGAGCTGGCGATGTGGTGATGTGTCTGTCGTATCTTCAGGACACTCGAGTACAGTATGTGATCATTCAGGGGTGAAACCTGGCCGCTATCATGAAAAATGGGTAGTGTTTGGGGTGGAGTTGCATTAGGCTTGAAATGGCTCTGTGCTCCGGGTTAGTGGTTTGCTTTCCTTTCTGTACCCTGTGGATCTACCTGTACTTGTCTGAGCTCGAAGAGCAAGTGGAGCCCCTTTGGATGCAGGCTTACTGTCGGGGCAGGGAAGGTCGGTCATGGTAAGGCAGGAAGTCTTGCTCCCCAACTTTAAATTTTGTGATATTTTTCTCTACCGAGCCTAGAAGATCAGTCATTAGACTGAGGATTGATAGGTGAGAGGGTGTTCTCCCAAGGCAACTGCTAATGAGAGGTAGTTTGCATTTGCCTTGCTGACTTAGGAGGATTTTAACCAATACTTCAAGGACTGATGCGAGGGGTGCTTCTGTAGAACGAGATAAGTGGAGTTCACTCACTTGCTGACCCTCCTTGGTAATTTTTGTTTTGTCCGGTGATAAAACAACTTAGTTCTGGGGGCAGATTTATTCCTTCTCTTTCCCACAGCACACTTTCCCTGCAAGTCAGATGGTTGTGGGGTGAAAGTCAGGGCAGTGAGGGGGCAGAGAATAGGATGGACAGAAATGCTGCCTGGTAGGTAGCACTGCAAGGGACAAGAGCCTGGGCTGGCCCCGTAGCCCTGTGATATACAAAAGAGTAACACAGAGAGCCTGTGGAGGAGGAAAATGTGGTTTCTGGCGGTGGTGGGTGGCTGTGCTATGGGAAGAAGGACCGTGCAGCTCAGCCTGCGGGGCACGGCTGCTCCCTGCTGTCCTGCATGCTGGAAGTGCTGTGCAAAACTTCGCTTCCCTAACTGCAAATGCTTGAACGCTTCACTTCAGAGCTTTTGAAGCACCTGCTGAAAAATACTTGAGTGGGGGCAGGGGGGAAGTTTACAGCTGCTTTGTTTTCAGCTAGAAAAATCCTCAGAGTGGTCATCAGGTAAGTGGCTGCTGTTGGACAAATCCTCACTGCACACAAACACAGTGGCAGAGCACAGGATATGTCCCCTCCAGCTCTTTGGAGAAGCTGAGGACAGTCACTGTGCCCTTCCCTCAGACCAAGTCCTACAAGGAATCACAGCACCAGGGCATGGAAGTGTTGCCCCTTGCTTCAGAGCCACCACGTGGCCTGTGGCCCTCGTAGTACGTGTATTTTGTGTTCACATAGATGTCTGATCTTCCAGTGCCCGCAGTTATTGCTGCTAATGGGAACTCTGAGAGGGAGCATGTACTGCAGGAAAACCTGCAGCAGAGTTGAACCAAGGATGGGCAGCTCTAATGAGCAGAGCACCTACTACCATTCGAGTAGCAAAATATAAAAGGATCCCATAGTTGCATTTTCACTGGGATTCAAGTCAAATGAAGCAAAGAAAACCAATCCCTTGGTTATTTTAGACATGGATGGATTTTACTTGCTTCTAAAGGTGATTGCTCTCTTCAGTCCCCCGGGCTGTACTGTTACTGCAGGCTCCTCTGGGTTCAGCTGTCATACAACTGATTTCTCTTATCTGGTGTCTGAAGTATTTCAGTACTTGAGCTTTAATGTTTCCTGCCTTTGGGAAGGTGTTTGTCTCACATCCCTGGTTCAGTCTCAATTTGTTCTGGGTAAGCACTGCAGCAGCATTAATAATTGTCTAGATAAATGCTTGAGGACCAGTGTAATTACCCTTTCCTCTTCTTGCCAGTGGGAGGGAAATGCTGGAAAACAGTGTTGTTTTCCCTCAGTTTCCTCTGCCCAAGCTGTACGAAACTATTACTCTAACATTAGAAACTGTTGGACTTGCTAATCGACATAATGAAATTAATATGTAACACATCAATGCCTTGCAGCATTTTTTTTCTTCCTTTTCATAACACTTGAGGGACCAAGGGGGCAGAGGGGTGCTGGAAACCATGCCTAGGTGCTGACTTTTCCTGCCTGGGCTGTGATTACTGCTGGAGCAAGGGGACTCAGGGGGCCCTGCAGCAGGTGGTGAGGACCATACAAGCGTGGATTTGTTTGAAGAGCCCACATGTGGTTATTTCTGCAGCACAGTCCTTGACATGCCTTTGGTCCACGCAGCCAGCGTGCCTGGGAGGTGCTGGGGGAAGCGAGCCCTGCTCGGGGCTCCGCTTGCCCTCCCCACCCCAGCGGGCCAGCCCGTGCCTCAGCACGGGTGCTCGTGGCTTTGGGCATCAACTTCCCGGGGGCCGCTGGTGCTGGGTACCAGTCCCCTGGCTGGAGTGCAAGTGCCAGCTGGAGAAGAGGAGATGGGGCTCCAGCCCTGCCGCAGAACCTGGCCTCTGCCGGGCTGTGCTGCTCCTTTTCCCTCTGCCAGGAAGGATGCTCTGGCAGGGTGGGCCAAGAAGGGGAACTGAAAGTCTAGAAACTGGTCCCATTTGGAGTCTGAGGTGAAAGAGCTGCTAAACCTCCCTCAAACCTCAGGAGCTTTGCGTCACTGCGCTTGTGGTAGTTTTACACAGATGTGAGTCAACCCAGGGCAGGAGTCTGCATGGAAGAGCAGAGTATGGAGCTCATGTGTGAACCTACTAGGATGAATGCTGATCAGTAATTTGGAGGCAGGACTTCAGATTCATTTGTCAAGGAGGTGACAGAAGGATAGCCTGTCAGTGAATTAAGGAAAAAAAAAAAAAAATACCCAAACCAACAAACCACACTTTAATATAGTGACATAAAAGCTTTAATTGATTATCTTTGCATTCTGACAATTGATGTAAGAGGACTCTGCCAAGCTTGTCAAAGACCAGATAATGACTTTCTAACCTCTGTGCTCAATAAATTATTTATCTGTTTCTAGTGAGCATTTTTAAGCTTTCAAGTGCTGACTACAGCTATTCTGAAACCTGGTAGCAGAATGGTTGTCTTGTCTCCTGCAAGTTTCGTGGACGCAATGGGGGAGTCGCTGTCTGTGTTGCTTTCAGTGAGCTGGTTATTTCCAACGGGGAACTTGGGATGCAGACCGCGTCTGATGAGATGGCTTACCCAAGCAGGTATGTACTTAACACCTCTACACCCCGTGTTTTACGTTGTGCACACTGCTGAATCACGGGAATGGCCATCGAGATCTCTTGCTTCTTCAGGGCATTCAAGAGCTCAGGGTGAATCTGATGCTGGCTACCAAGTATTGTACTAGAAGAAATCCCAAACTATTGCATTCAGTAGCCCGTGAATTGTTTGCATCACTGAAGTTGTCTTTGAGAGTCTCATCCATACACACTGTCTCTGCTGTCTATAATGGTTTTGAAGCAGTAATACAATAGACACAACTGAGCTTTTCAAACTCACTGTGGGGCTTTGGATGGAGGATTCATCCAGATTTCCTGCACTGACCAGCTTCATGTCCCAGAGGGTTTCCCCAGCTGCGAACAGCTGCCTGCATGCTTCGCCCTGAGCACTGAAATGGGTTCTCCTGACGTCACCTCACCCTGCTCAGGCTCCTACGACCTCTTAGGGCACCAGGCTCTGTGAAATAAGAAGTGGTTGTTGGATTTCCTTTTTCGCTTCTCACAGCTTGCTCAGCCTGGTTTCTGGCTGTCTCCCAGCCTCTGTTTCACTTCTGTCATTTTTGTTAACTTCTAAATCAATCTGAGCTGAGGGATTGCAGCTTCCCTGCTGTGACATGTACCGTAGATGAGATCCTGTGTACTCATCTGAAGCTACATACTCAGCTATAGGGGAAATAACACACTCTTGAGACTCTGCTAACAAATATAAGGCAATTATAAAGCAGCCTTGCTCTTCACAGCAAACCCCAGTTGGCAGGTTTCTGCTGGCAGCTCCCTTTCAGGCACAGGACCAGCCATGGGAGGCAGAGCCTGCTCCTGCCATCCCACCGAGGCACCAGGGTGAAGCCCCCACACAAGAACCTCAGGAAGGAGAGGTAAACCCTTGCACCCAGCTGTCTGCCACCGCACAACTTCATCCTGTCTCTGCAACACAACAGCCTCCTCGTGGGTAAAGCAACAGCCTTTGCTTTCCCCCGGGTCCCGCACAGTGCTTCACGAGGGAGGTATGAAATGGGTATCAAAACAGAAAGACTTCTCAGAGAGATCATTAAGAGGAAAGCTCACTGTATGTGGAAACCTAAATACCCCTCATTTTCTAATGTTTTTTTTTTCAGTATTCAGCTTTATTCTCAACAGCATACTGTAATATGTTCCAGCTTCTTTGCTATTTATTCATTTGAAATGGCTCAGAGCAAACCTTTCCCTCTGACCATTGCCTGCCAGCCTGAAATGAGACTTGGGGGCAAAAATGAGTTCTCTCTTAGAGGTGACAATTTACTTCAGGTTTAAGTAAACTGTGAGCCTGAAGCAAGACGGTAGGATCTGTCAGGTGCTTGCAAGCAGTGCAGGAGAATACGAGAGCTTGGACTGATTTCCAGGATCTTAAGCATCCCTTCATAACTCCTGTGAAGACAATCATGTCAGAAACCAGAGCATGAAAATACAAATGTCAAGTGAAAGGATATAACTTTTCATGCCTGACTGAAACCAAACACCCCAATGTCCCACTACAATTTTACTCTTGTAAGTGGTGCAGATAACCTCAGTTACAGGAAGCTATTCACGTCAGGAGTTGAAAGCACGATAAAAGGCTTACAGAGTATCACCTATAATTTGAGATTGTCTAAAAGCACAGATGTCTGTTGTTCAATTCCTTAAATGTTTAGCTTGCGTGTGAAGCGTATTATGTTCAGCCTTTTTTTTCCTCCCTCTTGCCCACACCAGGGGTTTTGCTGCTTTTGGATCTTACTGCCACAGGGGAAGCTGAGCAGCAGCATAACTGCCAGGAGAAGCCTGTGTTGGCAAGGGGCACGCTGCCTGGGCGCAGGGCAGGAGGCAGGAGAGAGGCTCTGGGGCTCGCTGCCCCTCCAGCTCCCCTCCCTCCTGCCTTCCCCTTGCTCTCCCGGCTCCCCAAAGGAGCCCAGGCACATCTGGCACTACTGGCCGGTTTTGACTTTCCATCTTCGTGGAAAATCCCTCTCTGGGGAAGGATAACTCGGATTCAGACAGAGGTCTGCATCTGGCAAATCAGGCATATGATGATGGTGGTAGAGGCTGAGCTTCAGAACCAGCTCTTCTCCCCCACGCTGGGGCTTCAGGAGCCCCGTTCCACAGGGTCATGCAACAAATATCACATCGTATACACACACTTTTCAGAATACGAAGGAAAGTGGCTCTTCCCCTTCTGAGAGTAATTTTCATATTATTTTCCCGTATTTTGGGGTCCCTGCAGGACCAGACAGCCCAGGAAAGGCAGGTCCTGACCTTCAGACTTGTCACTCCAGTCTGTCAGGGGGTGCAACAGCCCCTGCCACCACCCTGTCCCCTTTCTATTCCACTGTGGTTACTGGAGGACGAGTTCATATCACTGAAGGGATCTCATCACTTGCTGCATTTGCAGAGGGCTCTGCTAAAGCTGCTGAGTCCTGCTGCCACCTGAATCAGTGGCATAATAATGCTCACCCTGATGAGAGAGTCCAAAGCTGTCCTAAAGACAGATAGCTCTCCTGAGCCTAAAAATTCACTTTTTATGGGATGGCTGCATCAGTGGGGGGAGAGTATTTATTATGAAAACTCACACCCTTCAGTGCTCTCACCCAGGCACAGCCCCAGCAGAAATAAAGGCTCTGTCTACCCTGGAGAGGGCAGAGCTGGGAGAGGTGGTCCGAACTGTGGGGATCACTCTGATGTATTAGACAGCACAACCTTCCCACAGGGCACATCTCTCCGACCAGGTTTTCTTGCTGGTTTTTGCCCATGGAGGAGCTTTGGAGAGGAAGCGTCTCTCTTGCAGGCACTACCTGCTCCAGGCTGTTGTGAATGACTTGCAATCAAGCAGCACCTCTAAACCGGTACTTTTAGCTTCAAAAAATGGAAAAACTGGAGTTCTGTGAGAGTCTGCGCTCAGGGGACAGGTTCATGGTGGTGCAGGAGCAGCCACCGTTCCCAGCAAAGGGTGACTAAAGAAGACTGAGCTCGCTATCACAGGGAACAAAAGGTATTTGTAGTGAGATGATGGGCTGGGAAAGTATGAGGCTTAGCTCAAATATCTCCACTGATTTCATTTAATTCTGCCCAAAGTCCCCAAGCAATAACAAGCTCAAGTTAAATGTTTACATCCTTAAATATGGCTCATAGAGCAATTTTTATCTAATTCCCTCTTATCTTCAGGCACTCACTGCATGAGCTGAGACAAAGCCAGATCTTGTAGCACTAATGGAGCTCGTGCCCAGCCCGGGGTGGGCTCCCGGGGCACGGGGACCAAGCCTGGAGCTGTGTAGGGTGGCCAATGTTTGCTTTGTGCTGGGGGAGAGTGGGTGGCCCAGTGTGAGCTGCCTGGTCCTTGCCTGCCCACAGGCTGGTCCCAGACAGAGAGGCTGCCGTGCTCATGGGTCCTCTCCCAGCATTGCCGTGCCACGAGCAGGCAGCTCTGGTGCATCGCTCCCTAGAACTCATGGCTAAATAAATGCAAATGCTCCTCACAAGAGAACAAAAAACTGCGTCAGCATTTCCAGCTGCCTGACAGTGCTGGTGTTCGGTACCAAACGCTGCGCTGGGTATGTTAGCACTATTAAAAGCAAACATCCCTTATCCAGGGAATAAAAGCTCATGGTCCTTTATGGATCAGCTTTGGTTTGTGTGCAAGAAGTAAGCTTCACAGCACTGGACTGCCTTACAGTTTGTACTTGTTAAACTCCATCTTCTTGCTTTGCCTGGATCCTGCCAGCAGCTGGATTATATATGACTTTGCTTTTTCACACTCTTTTTTGCAGGGTTGACTGTTATAATTTCAGAGAAGAAGCACTGATCTTCAGAAATCACAACTCCCATGCCCTCCACTGATTGTACAGCCTCTGAACCTGCAGGTGATGCTCATCTCTCCGTAGGCTTGCTGCGGATTTAAAATCCTAGGACCAATCCCATCAAGGTAGGTAAGTCCTTCCTAGTTTTAATTAGGGGTAATTGAGAGTATCTTGAGTGGTCTGGCAAGCTTACCTCATTTGTGAAGCTGTCATAGGGACTTCCAGCTGTTCACAGTTGAGTGTAACTTGCCCTGCAGGTCCCTCTGCTGGGGTGTGAGTGGGCCCCAGGGAGGGCAACCAGGGCAGGGGGACACATGGGACAATTAATCCATTTTTCAAGTCTCCCCTGCTCTGCAGAGACTGTGAAATATATAATTTTTACAATGAATATTTATGTCTTAGAAGGTTTCTGAGCTAGGCTAGATCTGGTACCTGGTGAGGAGCAGGGTGCCATTTGGGCACTGGGGGAGCAGCAGAAGTGCTTGCTGAGAGCATCAGAAACATTCCACCAGTCTTTGTTGGGAGAAAAAAAAAACACAACAAACCATATAGTCTCAATGGTTTCTTTCTCTGCTTCATTGCTGATCTTCTGCTAGAGACCTTTTCCATCCTTCCTGATATGAGTGAAGAAATCATACACTTGTCCTGAGATCTTTGCACCTCCCCACCTTAATTTAGGATTAATTGATATATGATGAAAGCTCTTTTATGCACACGGTGTGATGATTTGTGAGTTTTGCTGGCAATGCCCATGCCCTGGGTCGGAGCACCTCTTGCCCTGCCTGGCACTGGGGGGCTGCGGGCACCCCCAGGACACGCTCGCCCCTTCTTGTATGACATTTGGCATACATTTTTGGGGGTAAGTCAGAGGTAAATTTATGGCATATTTTCAAGCAGAAGTACATCTGATTTCACTTAAATTCTCTTTCCCATTTTATTAAAAAAACCCCAAACAAACAAACAAACAAACCGATTTCACTGCGGAGCTGCCACAGCAGTGGCATGGCCAGAGGTGGATGCCAGAGGCCGGGGCTGGGGCGGCGGCTGCAGTCAGCAGCAAGTGTTTTCTCGTTTGGTCAAGTCTACTTGTATTTTAGCAATGGCCACCAGATGGCAATGAACCCCTTCTAGTAAGATGCAAAGGTGATCCCCAGAGAAATGGGTTTTCCAGGTTGCCTGAATCCAGGCTGAGTGAAGGCTGCTTGAAAATGAAATCCAGGCATATGGTGCCCATGAGGTCTGGGCTTCCAGCCACGTCTGGGACATGCCAGCCAGGCGGAGGGTAGCCTGCAGCCCCACCTCGGGGGGCTGTGGCCGTGCTGAGGGGGCAGTGGGAGCCGGTTTCAGATCAACGTCTTGTTCGAAGGCTCTTTTGTGGCGCCCCAGCTTATGCATAGGGACGGGCAAATTCTCATCAGGCTGGGCGATGCCTGTCTGTGCTCTGGCTGGCGCGGGCAGCGTCGGCGGGCTGGAGCTGCGTGGTGGCCCTGCGGCAGCTCTCGTGGCAGCCCACCGCGGCGCGGGCCTACAGCCGCTCCCGGGACCGTGGGGAGAGGCGTGTGGGGCAGCCGAAAAGGCAATTCCCCAGGGGCTCTGCAGCGGGCTGGAGGGCAGGATCCCCGCCACCCAAGGAGATGGCAGCTCCAAACGCAGTGTTAGCAGCTTTCCTGTTGTGCCACTGGTGTTGAATGCTGAGTATGTCAGTGTCCAGCTAGTAGCCAAAAACGCGTTTCCTACACAAATAGTTTGATAATGTCTGGAAAGGGACAGGAAAAGGATCCAGCCACTGACTACTGTCTTTCACCCCTCTATGGTTTGTGGTTCCCATGGGTGTGAGTCCTGAAAATACCTTGTCCTGCTCTGGAAATGTGGCGTGTGTTGTGCGAGCCTTTGCTGGTATTTGTGAGCCATTAAACAGATGGTGGAGACATTGAACAGTTTTCGCCCAGCTGTCAGGGTGATGTGCCAGTGGGCTGTATGGGAGCTGGGGCTGTTTGCTGGAAGGTGTGTACGGGGGGGGGGGGGGGGGGGGGAGGTGTTTGGCTGGAGGGAACCCAGAGTAACCTCTTGCACTGTTGTTTTGAGCTATTAAACACACCACCACACAGCAAGTCCTCAGGGAAGATGTGGTGGCAGTGCAGCACGGGGGTCACCGTTGTGGGCAGCCCTCAAGGGCCACCCCCCTCACCGAGGGACCCCTCGTGGTGTTTGGCTCGAGGGGGTGAGTGAGACCCTTACAACCCCAGTGATTCCAAACAGCCCTGAACAGCAGCACCAGCCACCAATGGCAATGAAGTCAGCAGCATGGTGGCAAATTATCTTTTCTCTCTTGTTAATGATAAGAGAGGTAATAATCCTCCTAATGGACTAATTACAGCCAGTGAAAATGTGGTAATGAGAATAACTTCCATTGCCAGTATTTGAGGAGTTACAATTTACATGAAAAAAGAGGCTTATGTGAATAGCAGTTATTTTGTACGTGGCTCTCTCTTGTCCCATCTATTCTGATCTCAGCAAATCACAGTGTTATTAATCACAGAGGACTAAATGCTGCAGGGAAAGGACTGGGAAATTATGTGGAAGCAAAACTCTGGTAGGTTTTGACTTAAACTTGGGTTATCTGTCAACAAAGAATATATTGCCTGTTCCACTTCCTACTTGCCAGTTCTTTCTTGCTGCTGTTGAAAATCAGTGTAATTTCCCCGAAGATTTAGCAGTTTGACTGCTTTCTGGGTGCCTCCCTGGTTTTGCATGGCTGGATCCATGTGGATTTGGCAGCAGCTCCTCAGTGCTTTGGGCTGTGTGTTGGGAAGGTTGGGGTACTCGCCTGCCTTGCCCATCCTTGCTTGCAAAACACTGGTAGAGGTCAAGCAACCAGATGCAGGTTATGGCCAGGTATCTGCTGGAAGGTCATCACCCTGGCTGCGCTGGGGTCGGTAATCCTAATGCCTACCAGTATTTCCTTCACCTCACCTGCACAGGGTTCTCTGCCAGTAACATCTATAAAAACTCTCACCATTAATTTACTTTATCCTCAATGCCTGGACCCTGTAATTCCAATTACTGTACCAAAAGCTAGCATTTCTTGCCCTCCATCATTTGGGTTTAGCCAAAGATAGTAATGAAGACATGTTTTTGCTGGCACATCAGCCCAAAGTCCTCCAAAAGCACCTCCTCTAACCATTAGTATTAAACATTTTATATCTTTGAAAGCTCATTTGATAGTATCTGCCTTTTTGCTGTTGCAGGCCATGATGATATCTCATCTTTATTCCCTGAAATAAAGTGTTAGCTAATGAGTTTCCTAAGGATTGTGTGAACAATTGCTACTCTTTGCTATAAATGGGCAGGCTTAGAACAGACTTTTCTATTTGGTCCTTCTTACTCTTGTTACAAATCTGGGGTTTGTATTTTCTGTTTCTTAAAGATTTTTCTTTACATTTTTTTCTTTATGAATCATCTTCTCTTTGTAGGGCTGTTAGCCCTGAAGTATCTTAATGGGACTTGATGAGCTTGAACAGTGGTTATGCTTGGAATGAGTTGGTGTCATGTCTTTATTTTGGTATAAATTGTTATAAATAGTTAGTTAGTGATTACCATTTTTTTACCTATATTTTTAAGCACCTGAATGCTTCCCATGGGATCTCTTTGGGTCGTCCCATCAAATGTATTTTTCTGGTCCTCTACAGAGAACTTTGTCTCCAAACTTGCAGCGAGTGCAGCAGCTTTGGTCTATTTAGCCTTTTCTAGCCATTAAAGAGTAGTTATCAGATTACTGTCATTTAAAGCAGTTTATTGCATTATTTACCCAGTGATGAGGGGGTCATGAAAGAGATTGTCAAAGAGGGTGCAAAACCCAGGTGAACAAGTTGAGCCTGGTGTCAGCTGCCCCTTTCCCCTTTGAAGGGTGCACACATGCCAGGGCCACAGCACTAGGCAAAGGTTTAGGGGTAGATGATGAACGGCCAGGGTGTCCTGGGACACACCAGATACACACAGCTGGACCCCAAGAGTCATTCTGCACCCACTGTTTAACCTTATTTTTTGTTCAGCTGCAAGTATTTAAAACGTCCTCCAGCACACCCTCAGTCCCCGGCGGTTCAGTCTAAACATCTGACAATGCAGGAAGGTGAATGTGATCCTGCAATAACTCTTTGATTCTTTTTCAGGACAACTATTTACATAGGATGTAAATGTCGGAATTTAATTAAAGCAGGAATCCTCTCTTTAAATCTGTACAGATTTTTCTGCTGGGGAGTTTCAAAACTTTGCAGCAGTCACTGAGCTGTAGGAAGCAGCTGTGCAAAGGGAAGGCTTTCCCTGGGGTGGGCGGTTGAGCAGCGATGTGTTACAGCCACTTCTCAATATTGCCTGTGCGGTGACACTGATGCCATTGGCAGAGTTAAGCTCTGTCAGCAGCCACCGAACAGGAGGGGGTGTTGTGCGTGCGGGGAATGCACAGGCAGGTTCCCAAAGTGCTTTCTAGGTGTGCGCAGAGATGCAATTTCAGGAGTTTTTCATTCCCATCCCCAGTGGCCTTATCTTGCGCTGCCCCAACACTTTGCCAGGCTCCACTGCAGGATCCAAGGACCCTGTCCCCATCTGGCTGGGTTCAGTGGCACGCTGCGTGCTTTGCAGCCCGGCCTGCCTGGGCGGTGTGCCGCATCTGGGATCATCAGGGTGTGACATAAGTGTCGGTAGAGAGGGGTCTCTGGAAATGTGCCGTCTGCCTGCCATGCACCGCTGTTGTGATATTTTCTTCAAATTAGGGGGTTAGATATATAGCCATCCCTGGGAATGGTCCCTGGGGCTGCCAGGACAGGGAGTCAGTGGAAAAGACTGTGTGTGTCATGGTCTATAAGCCTCTGTCAAATAAGGTGTATTTGAAGTCTTATTACTGTAAAATGTCAAGAAGATAATACCCTTTACTGTATTAGAAATCTGCAATATTGGTGCATGTCTGGCAGGCTAAGAAATGTAGATAAATAGTGGGTTATGCACATTGAAGCTGTACATCCTGCTGTGGTTCAGGTGCCAGTTTTCTTATAAGTAAATGGCACAACAGGCTCAGGCCTCCTGCTGTACCAGAGGAGCCTTCCTTTCAGGATGTGACTACTTACCGCTCTGATGAATTATCAGTTTAAATAGGTCAAAATAGAAGTGTGAATTGTCCCAGAGCCCGGTGTTATTTACACCTGATACTTGTGGTATTGATGGGAAGGTCTGACAGGCAGATCTTAGTATCTCAAATGACCTAGCTTCCCCTCTTTGGCTGCATTAAAATTAATTTGAGCCTCTGTTGCCCCAGATTAAATTCATCTTGGTGTCAGCAAAGCACTTAAGTGCAAGATACCAAAGTTTGAGCTTCAACAAGGGCACAAAATCACCAGACACACCAAAGAGTGTGAGGGCGAGAAGCCTTTTCCATAAGAAAAAAATACAGTTGTGAATTTCGGGTTTTATTTTTTACAAAGAGCTGAAGAGACTCGGCAGCTGTAGGGAAATGCCCACATTCGCTGGGGTTATAAAGTGGCAAACCTGCAGTTTCTGATTCCCCCCTCGCTGCACTACACCAGCCCCTGCCATCGCCTCAGCAGTGTGGCTCAGCTGCCACAGAGCTGAGCATACTCAGGAAAATCAACTCTTCCCAGCTCTTAAACTGCCTCGCCAGCCCCTGCTCACATAAGCAAATCAAGACAACAAAGCTTTGTATCAATTTGTGTACATACCCTTAGACAGAGGACATAAACGACAAGGTTCACACACCACGAGTACTGCAGCAGACTCCTGTAGGGTTGGAAAGGCTGCACAGGTACCAATTCAACAAGACAAGACCCAGGGCCATAAACTCTGGCATTTCAAGCTTTCTAAGTACAGAGTGCTGGTTGCGAAAGACCTATCCTGAAATACCAAGAAGCGCATGGAGAGCTCTGTCCTGGATGCAGACCCTTCGGTGGGGCCGCTGGCTACGGCAGGTAGGGCTCATCACGTGGCGTCGGGCACGTGTACAACGCCGGGCACAGCTCACTGGTAGGGCTGCCTGCGCCGTGTTTTGGGTAAGGCCAGTGATGCCCGTATTTTCAGAACTGGAGATTTTAAACCCCAAGATGTTTTGGTCAGGAATGACTTTTATTGTGTATGTGTAGGACCTAACTATAGCCCCAGGTGGGTTTAGGACTTCAGGTGCTCCTGTGTCTGTACAGATGACTGCTCCCCTCCCACATCTGGGCTGAACCTTTCCCTGGAGAGGGGCTTGAGGTCATGGGATCTGTAAGTACCCAAATGTCAAGAAGAAACATCGCTCTCATGAGGACCTGCCCACACACTGTGGAGGTAATCCAAATTTAGGAGAAGGTGCAAACTCTCACACTTAAAAACTAAAGCTGCAAATGACAGAAAGTTTAAAATTACCTTTAGACACTTAGTTCAGACCCTATTTTCCCTTGAATATAACCTTCTGATGACCTACCTTGTTAGAACGTCCAACAGGGCAATTAGAAAAAGAGTAGTATTAATTACCCACAGAGCTACTGCAAAATAGCCTGCAAGGAAAATGAAGATCAATTGCCGTTTAGAGGAAAAGCAGTGCAATGACCCGAAATCAGGAAAGGAAATCAAGCAGAGATTTCCTGTGACAAGAGTTTTGATAAAATTAATGTCATTGAGTGGGAGGGAAAGGGGGAACCAAAACTTTTTGAATTAAGCTCATAAGCAAGTTGAGCAAATAATTTCTTCCCTGTTAAAGCAGAGGCCATGGCTTTGCTTGGATTTACTGGCCCCAGGTATTTCTATATGAGGATCTAGGTCTGTCCAGCTGTTAAAGGGCACACTGGATTTATGCTAGTGTAAGAGGGAATAAAATACAGCCTGCATTTGGTGCAAGGTGCATGAATATGGAAAGGTCAAAAGAAAAAAGTGTGCTTGGAATAGTCCTGGAGAAGAGAGCTTCTCTGAGAGTGGTGCTTTCTGCTGGGGAGAGCAGTCCTCTGCTGCTCAAAGGCAGCTCAGAGCCCCTACCTGTGCATTAACCTTTAGTAATAGTAAAAGGAAACAACACTCCAGGAAACTACAGTTTGACAATAGAAAAAACAAACAAACAAACAAACAAACAAACAAACAAAAACAACAAAAAAAACCCAACCAAACCCAGAAACAGAGGCCACGGGGCAGCAGATCGCAGAGGTGTGAGGGCTTGGGGCAGGGTTGGTGCTGGAGATGCTGGTCACAGCTTTCCCATCCCGTTGTGCCCAGGTCTGCCCCCCCCCATCTTCACCCTGGTGTATTTGCTGCTGCTGCTGGCTCCTTGGCACGGGGTGAAGGAAAGCCCGTCAGTGCAGGCGGTGCCCCTCCAGCGTGTGCGGAGCCCGTGCAGCAGACGCTGCCACGGTGTCACTGCTGGGGGACACCTCACTGAGCACACCCACGGGTGTACGTGGCTAAGGTGGACAGGTATGTGCTCACAGCCACAGAGGCTCAACGGGCCTTCTTCCTGCAGTGACCAGGGGTTATGGGCACATCATTAATAGTAACCCTCTTTTAGCACTCCAGAGTTTCAATAAAACTAATTTAGAACTATGCCACCCTGTAGCAAAGTAGGAAATGGCTTTAAAAATCAATGTATTACATGAGAATTATTTCCCGTGCCTGCAAGTTTTTAAACCTAAGGGTCTAGGAGGCAAATATAAGTATCACATCTGGCTTTGTTGTATGTCTTCTGGTAATATCAGCAGAAGAGGTTGACTTTTCCTTGACCTTTTACTTCAGGGAGGAAAGGAGAGCTACTAGATGAGAGGTTTCATCTGTGTGCTTGATACACTGTACTGACTGCACATCTTAGTTGAAATGCTAAAAAGATACTGATTCACTGAAATGAATAAGGCAGGTTTGAGGGGCTGTTGGAAAGAAGCATTTGTCCGAAGTTGCCAGCAGTTTGCAGCAGCACTCATGTCCCCAGAGGTACCTGCTGCAGTGTCACCCAAGGGTTCACAGGTTTGCTCTCTATAAAGTATTGCATTAGAGGGTGAATTCTGAGAGTGCATTTTAGACAGAGCCAGCAGCAGATTTGCTCAGAAACCTCAGGTTTCAGCTGGGGATTTCTCATGAACTTCCACGTATGCAGTAGTGTTGACGTCAGCAGCAGATAAGGACTCCCAGCAAGTAACTCCAAGATGTTATAATCTCATAAATGGTTAGCACTGATCTGCTAACACAGGCTCATCGCTGGGAGAGGTGCTCAGTGCTTTAACCCATCTCAGGACTCTTGAAGCAACCGGGCGAGTGCTAGCAGAGCCGGTCACATCCATATGTTTTAGTGACAGGCCCTGCTAAATAAGGAATTTAGGAAGATACCTGTAATGTTTCTTGAGGACCAGCCTCCCACAGGAGGCCATTCCTTCTCTAAAAACTGTGATAAATTAGTAATTTAAACCATTAAAAGTATTTAAACTATTAAAACTAGGGAGAGGTAGAAGGGGAGACCCAAATAAGAGGCTGTTGTGACTATTACAACAACAAAACTGGAGCAGGTCTAGAAGTCATTTGACTAACACCAAGTGAAACCCTTCCCTGAATAGGCAGAAGGTAGTACTGAAGTTGTAAGAAGGAGTGTGGGGTTTTCTATCTGCAGCGTCAGGGTGTGTATCACTAGCACCTAGAAAAATAGATTGTAGTCAGATCTTTGCACAAAGGAGCTGGGGGGAAAGCTGCTGCTTTCCTGAGTAGGAAGCTGTGGTGAAAGGCTGTCACACAGAAGAAATGTAATGGAGCAAAGCAGCCAAAGCCCCAGCCACCAAATGAACTTTGTAGTTAAGTGAGAGCCAGCAAAACTTTATGGGTTTCTTGTTTTTTCCCTTCCTCGTGCGCTCCCTGACACCTGCATCTTGCTGTTCTGCACAGCCCTGTGCTCGCTCAGTGCTGACGAGGGCTGGGAAGGAGAGTGGCCACCACCACTAGATGGTCTTTTTTTGCCAAATTTCCTGTCTGGGTTTTGTTTCTTTTTTTCTAGTCAACACAGAGGTCTTCAGGTGGGAGGCCCACGGAAGGCACGTGGATGCTGGCAAAGCTGTCACATTGTCAGAGCTTGGGACAAAAGGCTGCTTGTGACAAGAAGTCAGGGATTTTTAAGTGTCATGCTGCATTACATTCTCACTGGTGACAAGTAGCTGGATAACAGAGTAAATAAGCAATTATGAAAATGCCTTGGTGCAAATCAGTGGCTCTCTGCATTGCTTTCCCTCACACATTTTAACTGTGAGATGCTGAAAGCCAAGATGTCCAAGCTCAAAATTAAATTCCGGGGGCAAAGTCTGGAGCTGAACTTCCCAAACCACATTTTCCTTGCTTTATCTATGTGCAAGGGGGAAATATGCCCATCTCCCAGTGCCTGTGCTCACTGGCCAAGTTCATGTTCTTTTCTCTTCTGTTTTATTCTCTGAGCGTAATATGTCAGCATAGCTCCAGAAAAAGGAAAAGTTGACATTTATAGGTATGCTTGTATGCTTCCCTGTCCTGAAAAGCAAAGCATACATGAACAACTTAATCTTTTAAACTAGAAGGCAGACCTGCAATGGTTACCAATCAATCCAATCACTGACATATTACATTTGCTATAAATGCACAGACAGATCTATAGCTCACATTACCCAGCAGGCTCAGGGTAGTGTCATTTGCTTTAAATCCTGTTATTCCAGTTGCATGGTTTAACTATTTTGAATGCTCAGTAGCATACACAGGAAAGAAAAACTCATTTGTCATCATTAGCTGGTGTGCCCTCTGGCCGCAGTGCTTTGGAGCTGTGTAATGTTATTGACGGATCTGGTGTATCTCTGCTAAGAAACAAGTATTTAGTCACTTAATCCTTGATGAGACATTGATCTTCGTTGGAGCTGGGGCAGGTGCTTGCAGTGCTTGTGTGGTGTAAAGTTCATGCAGGAGGAATAAACTAAAACCTTCAGCATGGTCCTATCACATCCACCCTCTGCTGCCAGCTCCCTTGGCTAGCTGGGCACAGCTCATGCCTCACGTATGGTGTGGAAACCGACGGTGTGCTTGATCCCAGACAGGATTTCACACGTTGGATTTTGTAGTGACACTGGTGGCAGGCCTGACACAGGTCACCCGTGGTGTTTGGGGGACCAGGTGGAGCTCACCACCCAGTGACTCCTCCGTGCCAGTCCGTCCCAGTGGCAGGGGCTGTCTCTGGCTGCTGGTGCTTGAGGGACCCGCCACCAAATGCTCTTTGCCAGGTTTCCACCTCCCATGCGGTGCAGCCTGCTGAGGACACCAGCCCAAGCACTGCTGAGCCGTGGTGGCTGTGTGCAGGCAGCGTCCTGTGTGAGGCTGTGACATACACGCTTTATCAGCCATCACTACTATGTTGTATTATGCTTTTTTTTCGTGTGGTTCTGTAATTTTTTTTTGCTTATCTGCTACCTTCCTGTGCATGGCTCACTTCTCCAGCAGAAACAAGTGGTTTTCTGGGACACAGTAGCGAAGAAGAGATTAAAATATAACTCCTTGGCACAAGTAATCTCTGTTTAACTTCTGTCTCTGGAGTCAGTTAGCTCACTGGCCTTCTGAAAATATCGAATCAAAGGGTGAATGAGCTATTTCTAAATTTTCATTTATTAAACTTATTATTAAACTGCATTCCTGAATGGGTTTTTCCATTTCAGGAAATGGAAACAGATCAGCTGAAACTGCAGCTTTTTGGTATGAAGGCCTTTGCAGAGTCATTGCTAGTTCTTAAAAGATGGGATAATTTTCTTCCTGAAAAATGTATGTTTATGGAACACTCTTCCCTCCAGTACCTCTGTGAACCCTCTGGCTGCTTTCCTGTCCCTGAAATCCTGCAGCAAAAGTTTCACAGTTTAATGCTGTATTGGGTCTTTCTGGCAGGATCTGTAAGGGCAGGATCACTTGAGGACACGAGACCCTACATAGTGACTTTGAAAATGATAAAATGGCCCTGTATCACGAGCTTGTGACTTTTTTCTATCGGTTCTAATTTGCAGGTCTGCAGGTGCGCAGTGCACCGTTAGCTCCAGGTTAGCCCATGATCTTGAGCAGTGCTGTGCTAGAGCCACCAACCACATTGGTCCCCAAGAATGCTGATGGTGTGCTGGTTAGCCACCCCTGCACCTTGCGGCCATGAAAAAGGTGGTACTTTCAAAGGTCACCCATGCTGCTTCACGAAGGTTTGCAGCATCCCATGTAGGCGTTCCCCCTGTTTCACACCACAACCAAAACCACATCATCTAGTCCTGCTTAGCGTACTATATTTTCACAAAACACAAACAGAGGTGATCTGTGTTAGTTTAGCATCCTCCAGCACCGAGATTTTGTAGGAGACTGATGAAAAATGCCAGAACGTACAGGTCCTCAGGAGGACCTGGCTTACACAGCCTTCTCCTGTCTTCCTTGGAGTAACAAATCCCTGTGTCCAGGCTAGCTTGCAGGCAGGTGCTACTGGTCTTAATGACACAGACCTAACGTCTCCCAGTGCTGTTTGGCTGTCACCATCCAAGAGGTCCTCTCCTGCCAAGTCTTTGTGTCCCCTGGCCACTTCCAGCCTTTGCACAGGGTGGAGCACATGAGTCCTGACTAGTGGAGGCTGGGCAGTCTGTCCTGCTGGCAGCAAGAGGTGCATGTCCCTTCACAGCTTGATTTTGGACCACAGCACCCACCCCACCTCTGTCTCTCAGGGATGGAAGGATGCATACCCAGCCATCGTGTCTCTCACCTGTCCTCTTAAAACCTGCTCCATGGATGACAGAGCTTGGGTGGATCCTGCTGACATCCTGCTCAATGGTGACTTAGGCTGTGGACCGGGTTTCTGCCACAGGCTGCCCCAAACTGTGTTCAGGTCCCCACCACAATCCCAGTTGCATGTAGGTGGGTGACAGGCGTGTGACCTGTGAGTCACTGCTCACCTCCGTCCTGCCTCGCACGGCAGAGCTCATCACAGAGCTCACACATCAACGTGAGTGTGGGCACCACCCGCATGGAGACAGCCAAGGCTGAGGGCTTCGCTTTCCCTGCAAACACAGGGAGCAGGAGAAAGCGAAGGTCTTGTGCTCACCTTGCTGTGAAGGGGACCTCTTTGGGAGTGACAGCTGATGGGCACAGATGCCTTGGTAAATACAGCAGTGTCAGTACGCGCGGGGGCAACTGCTGTCTGCAGCCTGGTTTCGCTTGCCGAACGCTGTCAGAGACAGCAGGACGTGTTTGCACAAGCGTGTGTGTGGCAGCCTGGAGGTTTCCTACGCCCCATTAGTCACTTTTCAAGACGCTAATTTGCTGTGCTGTCAGTCCAGAGTACTGCCCTGGGAAGGTTTATGTTGGTGTCAGGGGCACACTCAACAGTCTTCAGATAGACATGCCCTTACACAAAGGCATTAGTGTCTAAGTGACAGGTAGGATTAGAAAGCGAGCTGAGCTGTGATGAAGAGCAGGAGGAAGGCTATGAGACACACTAGGGCAATAGCACTGCACATGCATGCCACAGGCAAACCTGATCTGAAACTCCTTCACACCTGCCTGGCACATTTCACATCAGAGCTCTGCCTCAACGTGGCAAAGGCTGTGCTCAGCCCCTATGCCGTCTGCGTGTCCCCCCGCCCCTGGGGCCACCCTGGCAGCTCACACAGGCATCGCGGCGGGGCTGAGCTGCCACCTTGCCCAGCCCCACGGCACCACCCCATGCTGCCACCTTCTCCCACGCTGGTGCCCCACTGCTGCACAATTGCCCTTGCAATGGGGTGTGCAACAGCCGCTCCCCAGGGGTGTGGGGCTCAACAGGCTCCGACTCCCTGGCTCTGCCTGGGTGACAACTCACCTACACGGCCGTGGCGGGGGAATCGGCCTCTTCCCACGGCCAGTGTCTGGCCCCACTGCGGCAGGGCTGTGGGCGTGAGGCCCCCGGCAGTGGGCTTCCAGGAAGGCGCAGCCCCGCTCCCGGGGCTGACAGCTGCATTTCTGCAGTGCTGACACTGGTGTGACTCATCTCACGCTCTGTGGACACAAACACACTTATCGACAAGTCTCCGCTGGAAAGGAAAGCCCCCTGCTTTAATGGTTTTCACTGCACTGTTTCCATTATGCCACACCATCAGACACTGAAGCATACTGCTACTGGAAAGCATCACCCCTCACAAAGCCCCAGGGAGGCATCTCCTTCCCCACTGGCCTGTGGCTTCTGTCCCTTTAGCATTTCAGAGTTCAAAACCTTGTCTACCTGTTTGGACTATGGATGTCCCTGCCCTTCTGCTTCCCCTCAGTGAGTGCATCTACCCTGCAGCTTTGAGGGGCTGCAGCAAGCACACTCAGCACAGCATTTCCATTTGAAACTATGCCTGTCCCAGGCACTATACTCAGATTTTTGGACAGCAGCACATAGAGTTGGAGTTGGCATCTTCCATAGGAAAGCTCAGCTTGCTCTTTTTATTTTCCCTGCCCAAAGTAATTTTCTACTGTTGCTCATCTCATCTTTTACAGCCAGGTCTGCATGCGAGCTGGCACTCATGGTGTGCTCTTCCCTTTAACACTGCTGACTTACTCAAATGTCACCCCTATCTTCAGGGAAGGCAAGAAGGAGCATCCAGAGAACTACAGGACAGTCAGTCTCACCTTGATCCCTGGGAAGGAGACAGATTAAATCCTCTTGGGAACCATTTAAAAGTATACTAGGGACAAGAAGGTGATTGGATTTACAAAATCATGTCTGACCAGCTTGACAGCTGCCTCTAAAGAGATGGCTTTGCTTGTTGGATGAAGTGAGAGCAGATGTTGTTTCGCTGAACTTTAGTGTTGAAAGCCTTACTGTCTCCCATAATATCTGCAGACAGACTCATGGAGTCTGGGCTAGACAAAAGGACAATGAAATAGACTGAAAGCTGGCTGAACTGCCAAGGTCCAAGGGCTGTGATTAGCCGCATGAAGTCCTGGTGGAGGCCAGTCCCTAGTGGAGTCCCCTGGAGGTCAAGACTGGGGCAAATAACAAAGATGCAAAACAACAATGGCCTGGTGCTAGGAGAGAGTGTAGCCTCAGCAAAACCGAGGGGAGTCGCTTATACATCAGAGGGTTGTGCCACCATTCAGAGACACCTTCACAGGCTGGGAAAACGGGCTGACAGGAACCTCATGGGGCTCAACAGGGGGAAGTGCAAAGTCCTGCACCTGAGGAAGAGCAAATCCCAACACCAGCACAGGCTGGGGCTGACTGGCTGGAAAGCAGCTTTGCAGAGAAGGACCTGGGATCCTGGTGGAAACCAAGCTGACCATGAGCCGGCAATGCACCACTGCAGCAAAGGCAAGAAACACCATCCTAGGCTGCATTAGGATGAGCACTGCCAGTAGGTTGAGGGAGGTGATCCTTCACCTCTACCCAGCACTGGTGAGTCACATCTGGACTGCTGTGTCCAGTGCTGGGCTCCTCAGTACAAGAAAGACATGGACTTACTGGAGCAGGTTCATGGAAGGGCCACAAAGATGATTAAGGGACTGAAGCATCTCTCATACGAGGAGAGGCTGAAAAAGCTGGGACTGTTCAGCCTGGAGAAGAGAAGGCTCACAAGAATCTTATCCATGTGTACAAAGATCCAATGGGAGGGAGTAAAGAAGATGCTCTTCTCAGCAGTGACTGTGAGAGGACAAGAGGCAATGGGCACAAACTGAAATACAGGAAAGTCCATTTAAACATAAGAAAAAAATGTTTACTCAGAGTGAGCAAACACTGGAGCAGGTTGCCCAGATAATTTGTGGTGAGATCCTTGGAGATATTCAAAACCAGATTGGACATGTCCCCAGGCAATGGGCTCTGAGCAAGGGGGTGGAGTAAACCTCAAGAAGTCCCTTCCAACCTCAACCACTCTGTGAATAAAGCTGGGCTCTCAGTAAAAAATAACTCACTGCATCAGCCTCTGTTTGGGAAACATAGCTGCAGCTACCACAGGCAAACAGCTCTCACAGCCTTTTCTTTGTGGCTCTCTTCATACGTCTTTCCTGGCCTTAGACACATGCAGTGACCCTCCAGTCCCTCTTGTGCCATGGCCCAAAGTGCTACTGCAGCACTTCATATCAGCACCCTTCCTGACCTCTTCTGCCACAGCACCTCACAGATGCCAGATGGTATCTGAGGCTCTTATCAGAGTGTGGTTCAGGGACGTTTTACGTGGCTCCTACCTTACACGCTGATGGTTTGTCCTCGGTGACAAACAAACCTGGGGGTGTTGGGTGCCTGGTTGCCTCCTGAGGGCTGTGATCAGCACGCAGATCCCTGCGGTCGTAGGGTGGCTGCAAAGTGCGTAAGCCTGGTGGCGGAGCAGGGCGAGTGGGTCTTAACTTCAGGCTCTTCTGTCAGGTCCCCTGCCCTGCACAGCCTTGCCAGACAGCTGTGCTGCAACCCTTCCTCTGCTTGATGGCCTCCCGAGCCAGGGACCCCTCGGACACCTCAGCATCCTGCCACCTTTCACTCACCACACCAGTGCCTGCGTGTTCTCACTGCCGAGCTCGAGCCAGCAGGCTTCTCTTCTCTCACAGCTCACATAGCCAGAAGAGTACCTATCATGCTATTTTATAAGCTGACAACTACTATTAACATCACTGCAATGAAGAAGTGTTACAGTTGGTCAGATATTAAGGGTAAGTGGGCAGCAAGACAATTCCCCACTAGCTATATTGCACATTGATTACTGATACCAATTAAATAGCCCATCACTGAGCCCTTTGGGGCTTACAGCCCTCTCTCCCCCTGCCACTTCAATCAATGCAGGGTCTGACAAGTGATGCTTTTTGTCACCCCTGTGAGATGCCAAGGCTTTGGTTTACTCGCCAGCCTGAGGCTCTTGGGTGTTTTGGCTGTACCTGTGCTGAAGAAGGATTGCAGGTTGGAGCCCTGCCACTGGCCCCATCGTGGATATCTCCTGCTCCATCCCTGTCCCAGGCACCAAACCCATCCCAAGGAGCCATTTGGATGCAGCAGTCTCCATCTGAGGAGGGTTGGGGAGACTTTCTCCAGGCTAGAAAGAGCCTACACTACATGCAAAGCTGCTCAGTGTGCCCACCTCCCCACCCAGAGCCATGCAAGCATGACTCAATTCAGCACTCAGCTGGAGGGCCCTGCACCTCCAGCTGCACGGGGTCATCCAACACCAGATATCACATCTTCCTGGCCTTGCTTAGCTTAGGTTGCAGCACAGCATTTAAAATCCACAGTCACTGAGTACCACTGCTAGCCCTTGAACGTACCGTTTTAGAAAGCGCTGAATGATGAGGCGCTAGACCTCACTGGAAAGTATTGCCACCGTTTATTTGGTCATCAGGTTGATATTCAAGACCAAACTGGCATGAAATTTTCTCCTACGCAGTAGGAGGAGGTGCTATAGAAACCCTCAAGTACCGGTGAGCTGCTGGTTCCCTGTGTGTGCAGCCCCATCAGCTGTCCCTGACTGACCCTGCTCCTCCTGCCCGGGATGTGTGGCTGCACAGCCTCCATGTGCCCTGCCTCCAGCGGGACCTTCTGCTGATTTTGTGGCGTTAAACCTACAGGTAACATCACTGTTTCATTCTCTCTTGCTCTCTGTGCACTGATACTCAGGGTCCTGCTGTGGCTGGGAGGAGGAAGAGGAGGCTTAGACCCCTACAATGCCAGGGTCCATGCAGTAGGTTGCAACCTCTGAGCCTTTCAGTTTCTGTTCTCACTCCAAGGTATTCTCCTGGTACTTTACCTGGAAGATGACAGCATATTACTCCCTAACAGCACCTGGAAACTGGAAAGTAAATTCATCCCAACACGGGAAATGAGTGATTCCAAGAGTTTTCTTTTTGTCTAAGTGAACCCTTGCATCCCCTTCCAGGGTCTTTCAAAGCAGTTCCGTGATTAGGGTTACTACATCACCATTTTCAAGGGATGCAGTGATAGATGAGCCTGAAAGAACACAAGTTTCAAACAAGAAAAAAAGTTCTATGCCTTAGATCACTCTGTGTGAGAGAGCTGTGAACAACAGCAAGGTCAGCAAAGGCAGTTTCCAGATTTCTTTATGCTTTCTGGAAACAGAGGAAAAGCCGCTCACCTAAGTGCTGTGGCAGGGCCCTCACCCAGGGCTCTTCTGCCATGGAGGCAGTTTGTCTGCTCACTCTTTCTGGCTGTGTTTCCCTCACAGGTCACCTTGCTGTACAGGGCCTGGCCAGTAGTGCCCATGGTTAGATTAATACCCCTGTGAAGTACTGCCTTGCCAAAGTTTATTCTTATACCTCTGCAGCATATTTGTTAAATCTTTGCTGACAGCATTTATAGGAATGTTGGTGAAAATCAGGGCAGTTGCCACAGAGGTGGCAGGTTAAAAGGCAGCTGATGCAGAAGGTGCTGTGCTG
Organism: Tyto alba; assembly: GCF_018691265.1. Lineage (NCBI taxonomy): Eukaryota > Metazoa > Chordata > Aves > Strigiformes > Tytonidae > Tyto > Tyto alba. The sequence goes on along the minus strand of NW_024881262.1, from coordinate 24,058,834 downwards.
TATAGCATACTTCCTATCCCATTTTCCTTCTTCCTTTCCCTCTGCTCGGCTCCAGATCCCTTCCCTCACTCACCACGGCTGCCGTGCTGTCCTTAGTCATTTCACCCATCACATTCACCCCTCACCTCCCTACTACCTGCTTACTTTTGAGCTCCCTCGACAAGGAGGGAGGAGGATTTTACACACAAGACTCCCGCCTCTGGTGCAGCTACTTCCCTACAGGCATCCCTCTGGGAAAACCTGGGTGTTTGCCACCACAGTGCTACTGTGCCTTCAGCCTCTGCCTGGCTTCTCTTCCTCAAACCTCTCTGTTAAGGGTCTGGAAGAAGCCTGTTACTTCTTGAGCTGCTGGAGGAAATGAGCCCAGCCCTGGCCTTTCTCCCCAGCCAGTCACCAGCTTCCATGGTGGGAAACAGCTGCTGACCAGATCTCCCCAGCCTATGGTGGGGGGAAGGCAGAACACACTCCACAATACTGGTGACCTTGTTCATTGAGCCCCAGCTTGTTCCTGGTCCTCCAGCATCAGCAAGACGCTGTTTTACAGCCATCTCCATCCTTTTCTCACAGCTGTAGGTTGCTTCCTGGCCCCTCTGATATTGCAGCCGTCTCATCTACCCCACCTTAAGCACTTCCAGCAGCCACAGGATATAGTTAGTTTATCAAACTGCATCTCTTTATAGACATTTTGTGCTCAGCTATACCCTATCTGTGCTATGTGACCTGCTTTAAAACCCTCTGGCTCATTTCCTTCCTCCAGTCTCTGAGCTGCCTCGTGGCCCAGAGCACTCATGAGATCTGGTACTGGGAACTGCATTTGGGTCACATCTCTGGCTCCAAAGATGGTGTTGGCCAGAGCCCTCTCACACTGCAGAGCACACCAGCATGGTTTGCCTGCATTGTACTTCAGTATGGAGGCTTCTGCTGGCGTTGCAGACCAGGGCCAGCCTGGCCACCAACCATGCCAGCAAAGACATCTGCCTCATGCACTTAGTGAGCATAAGGATGTGGCAGCTTCATTCCTTGATGTAAGGTGTCTCCCTGCTGCTACTTACTGTAGTTTGGAGAGGTTTTCCTCGGCTAACAGCTGTCAGCTTTTTTTCCAGGGTGCAGGCAGTGAACAGCAAGCCTCTACTGGGAAACCCAGATGTGAGCGCACAAGAATTGGGAGAATACACTATGCAGGAGTCACATTAGTGCCTGCTAGGGCCCAAGACATTTACATATCCCCCCAGCAATTGAGTTATTTGTGTGTTTATCAGTTACTTCAGAACTGAAGTCTGATTTTGCAGGCAGTGCCCTCACCAGCTGACCACAAGGTCTGCATTGCTTGCAGAGGCACATAATGGCTCAATCAGGCATGTGCAGGCATGGTGTCCCTTCCTACATCTCTGAAAGCTCTAGGATTTCACCAGATCCCTCACCACATCACTCTCCTGTTAGAGTGGCAAAAAACCCCTTATTTTAAATTAAAAGGTTAAATTCTTTCCAAAGTACATTCAGATGCAAGCAGCAATTCAGTGACGTATACACAGAATCACAAGTTCAGAGAATTGTTCCATGTGTATGTCACACAGAACCACTTTGTATAGGATAGGGTCTGGTGAAAGCTGATTTTTATCAGCCCGTGAACTCACTCTCTTCACACAACCAATACTCTTGCGAAACATCTAGTAGCCAGTGGGACAGAGATGTACTACTTACCATCTCATGGATTTCCCACGGTGTCAGGATGCCTGCCTTGAGCAGGAACCATCTAATGCAGCCCTTTATGGCAAGTTCCTTGTTTTACACTGGCGTTTCCTCTTTCAGATGTGTCTTTCTGCTTTACGTCTGCAGACTTGTACTCTCTCCTGGAACAAATGGGTTTAAAATCAGGTTAATTCTTTCACTCCCCATTCCCCTCCCAATGAAACGGAGAGCAGCATGCCTCACTCGCTCCTTTAGGGTTTCATTCTGCTCTCCAACTCCCTGGTGGAGAATCAGAGCCAGAGCATGAGGATGTCTACCAAATGACATCTGCTAGGCCCTTGCAGCCCCTCACTCCCCTAGCCTGTCTCCCAAGACAGCAGAACTGGTAGAAGAGAATTTGTCCATGGGTAGTGCTGGGCTTTGGGGTTGCTGCAATCCTTGCCTAGCTCAAAACCAAGATAAGGGTAATTTTACCTCACTTGCATGACCTGCCTTAAGGAATTAGTGTTCATATTGTCACAGGATGCCCCCACGGGGGCTTTTCTGAGTGCTATTCCACCCCCTCCTATTCAAGATCCCCTGATTTAATAGAAGCTGTCTGCCATGTCCTATTGGAAGTGTACCTTGAGATATTTACTCATAATCTGAATAAACATAATCAAAGCTTGACAAAGGATGAATCCCAGTTACAGGCTGACTGAGAAGGACAGCTTTGTAGATGCCAATTCGCATTCATAACAAAGTAAATATTTGCTTAAGTACCCTTTTTTAATAGGAATTATGCATCTTTTAAGAGGTAGGAGTAAAGTCTTACCATGTCTTTTCCCATTTCAGGTCTCAAAACACCATACAACATCTACACATGAGGACAATGAATGTATCCAACAACTGCAGTGTCACAAGTCTAGAACTATATCACCATGTTCATCTCATTGAATTTGCTCTATATATCCTAATTTTCATTTTTGGAGCACTATTTAATGCCCTTGCCCTCTGGGTGTTCTTCTGCAAGACAAAGAAGTGGACAGAAACAAGGGTGTATGTAATCAATTTAGTCTTGGCAGACTGCTTTGTCATCTGCATCTTGCCTTCCATGGCCTATTTGCTCTGGAATAAGGCAACCCGAGATGAACTCTGCCAATTTATAGAAGCAATGTATTTTATCAACATGGTAGCGAGCATCTACATAATTTCATTTATCTCCATTGATCGATATATTGCCATAAAGCACCCCTTGAAAGCCAGGACCTTCAGGTCTCCATCAAAGGTTGCCCTTCTCTGTGGGCTTCTGTGGGTCTGTGTGATAATCAGTGCCATCTTACAGCTTTGGCAGAGACACGCCACTCTCTGCTTTCAGAAGGATACCACTGCACCTGCTGGTGTGAGCCTGTTTTACATTTTCTTCATTTTTACTCTTCCATTAGCAGTCTTGACTTTTTGCTCCACAGAAGTAATCAGGAACCTTAAGAAACGTCTGAACACAAATTCACCAGAGGAGAAATTAATCCAGAAAGCTGTTCACATTATTTATGCAAATCTGATTGTATTTCTAGTATGTTTTCTGCCATCCTATCTTGGCTTACTTGCCAGGTTCATAATGGACAGTGTCGGAGCTACCTGTTTCCTGCTCCAGGTTATGAAGAACTTCTCCTCTGTGACAAGGTGTATTGCCACGTCCAACTGCTGCCTGGATAGCATCTGCTACTACTTTGTGACCAATGAGTTCTGTGAAGCTCTTCCACTGCCCAAACCCAGCACTGAAAAAACAGATCAAATCCACCCCTTGCAGACACTCACTTCCTAAAGGAAGGTGGTGGGCAGGGGGGACAAAACCCACCAAATCCCCAAATCCCCACAACAAGTCTGTAACATCAAGAGAAGATACAGCTTCAGCATTATTGGGATAACTATTGCTCTTTCTCTCTAGGGAGATCTTTGTTAGGTTTAGCATTACTAAGTTAATTGTGATTTATACTCTGCTTCTATTAAACAAATAAGTTATTTCACAGAGATGTGTAAAAATGTGTATGTAATCACTGGTCATTAACATGTCTCCATTCCACCCTCCAGCACCTACTTCTTACTCTTGCAGGAAGACAGGTGACCCGTGTATCTCTCCCTGCTTTAGTTCATTTTGTCAATAGATCCTTATTGCCAACATGTACAAAAGAATACATCATGATTTACCTCATTGTGTATTTCAGGTTGTTTGCATTATTAAAATAATCCAGTTTATTTTTATCGTATTCCTCTGCTGGGCTGGGAAGGGTCCAGGTGGTACCAGCCTATTACTAATTACACAGCCCTACAAAACAGCTTAGACTCTGCTGACTGCCCTTCCCCTGCAAGTCAGTGGGTCAGATAGATGCAAAGGAACGCTTTTAGGATGAAAGCAAGATTTGTCCAGTGCCATAAAGGCACAAAGTCCAGGAGATTTCAGATCTGAGTCCTTCTGCTGGCTGCCCTCCTGCTGCCCTGCCAAGCCCTGGCACAGACAGACCTCCTGAGAGCAGCCATCCCCAAGGGACTGATGCTCCCACCCGTGCAGAAGCACCTTTAACACGGCCTAGGCCTTTGCCACCCATGCATTGCTACTCCCTGCATTTATCTTGTGGCACCAGGCTGGGCCCCAGCTTCACCCTCCCCAAAGCAGCTCAGAGCCAGAGTATCACCCCCCAGCTGGACACTGCTGGGTCTGGCTTTCCACAGCCTGTCCCCAGTGCTGTCCCTAACATTTCCATGAGGGCAATGCATTTGCCCATGAGTCAGCAACCTCAAAAAGTCAGGGGAGATGGGGAGCAGGTTGACCCTTACGTGTTATTCAAATGTTCCTTAGGGTGGGTTTTTTTTTTCTTTCTAAATACTGAAACGTCTCCAAAATGGCCTCTGAGCTCTGCTCAGAGTGCTCCAGGAGACAACGTGGAAGAGTCTTCCCTGCCCACCTACAGAGTTTCCCCTGTGACCTACCTCTGTTCTTCAGGGAGCCCATGGCTGCTGCTCAATCTGCTGTTGTCACCTTTGGGACTGTGAGCTCAGGAGACACGCGTGAATGGGACAAATCCTGAGGGAGTCAGAGTCTGGCTCCCATCATCTGGCTCACATAGATGGGACTGTAACTGCTGCAGCCAACTGGCAGTAAAAGCCATCAAAATGACTATGAAATACCACTGGGGCACGTTCTTAAACATGTTTCCAAAGGTCCTGACACTTACAGCACGCTCATTGCCACACTGGTATCCGTCGCCCATTCCCGGTTGGCACTGACTGTCATTACCAGCTTAGGCTTTTCAGTGATGCTGATGAGCAGTGCTAGACAATCTGGCTGCTTCACAGAGGCACAGAAATTCTGTCACCTTTCTTGCAAAGACACTGAAGAGTAGCGTGCTGGTTCCCCTCGCCCCGGGCTCACTGTCACTGGGTGCATGAGCACCAATGTGCCCGCCGCTGCCTACCTGGGGCACGCTCTGCAACAGCACCGGAGGCTGCATGGGCTTCTGTGCTCCCTGGGGGGCCTTTCACTGCCAGAAGGGCAATTTGCAACCACTCTGGGTTTTATTTCAGAAATTATTTGTTTTCTCAGAACTAAAACCATTAAATTTTAATTACTAGTTTGTGTGAGGTGAGTGGGGGGAGCACAGACTGGGTGGAAAAAAGGATGGTGAAGCATTGAGCTGATGTGAGTGGAACAACAGAGGGCACCAGAGACTCAACCATCACAGAAAAAGGTGATAAATGAAGCACTTTTGGGGAACAAGAGTTCATTGCTGCATTTCAGCACTTCCGAGCTGTCAACAGCAGGCTCCCAGGCAGCTGTGCCTCTCACAGAGCAGCACCCTGCACTGGCACCCACAGCCCTGACACCTCTCCCCTGCAAGGACACCAGCATCTACACCGCAACCCTTCTGGGGACTAAACCCACCTGACGGCCCCACAAGAAGCAGGTAATTTCTTTTAATTCTTCCCACACCAGTGTATGGCTGTGTGCTCTGCTCAGTACTTCAGGGTGTGCTTTCTCACCTCTTAACTGAAGCACTAGTGAGGGCTGCCTGCTTGTTAACATATGGGTCAGTCCTGAGCTGTACACAGATGCCTCAGGTTTCCTCCTGCTTTCACAGCTGTTACGCCTCACTGTTTTGCAGCCATGTATATCACTCAGGGGGGTCTTCGTCCCTCGCTGTGGCTCCACACCACTGCTTCTTACCAGCCCTCTTCTGTGAGTGTGGACACCCAGCTCCAGGCTCACTGTGTCACAGGACCTTGGGAACTGCCACCAGCTCCGGGCTTACACAGGGGATTCGATGGAGCTGGGATGCCCAGCCCAGCCCGGAGGGCTCAGCTGCTCCTTGGGGCAGTGCTATCCATGCAGAGTCTGGCTTTTGCACTGCTGAATGGCCACAGTAGGCTGGCAGGGAATGGCTGCAGGGTAGGTGGTACCACAGTGCATCCGAGGCTCTGTAAGTCTGAAATCCCAAGAGAGCCAGGACACACACTGTGTGTTTGTTCCTCCATAAATTCCACCCTAAAAGTGACTGTTATCCCCGTGGTTCAGTAATGCCATACCAGTTCTGGTGCTTGGGCAGGTGCCGCACTTTCCTCCGTGGTTGCCAGATCCATCTCCCAGTCTCGGACACTAAAAACAGTACACTTAGTTCATGCAATGGGACATTTTAACTACAGTTTAGATGTTGATGCTTAGAAGCTGCTGACTTATAAGGCAATGTATTTATAAGAGATTGTAGGAATCTGAGTGCCTTCCTTTTCTGCTTCACTGTAAACACTTCCTTTATGAGCTGCAGACTGCCTGGTTCATCCTCCGCAGCTTCCTTGCTGGTAGCAGATGCCTTGAAATATTTAAAGGAATATCAGGAGATAGTCTAAGTTCTTGGATTCGTGTTTTCTGCTCTAGCAACATTTGGGCTTCCTATCTTTGCAGGTTGAGATCAGACAGGTGTGCTCACTTTCCCTTCTCTCTTTGGAGACTTGCTACCTGCTAGGGCTGGTGGTGGTACCCTTGCTGAGCTATTCCTTCCCAGCACCCTGCAGTGAGAGGAATGGGTTTCTGCTTGGGGGCAACCTGCCCGCAGCAGGCACCCACCCACCAGCAGCGTTCCCACCACCCCAGGAGTAAAGCCACCTGAGCTGCCTTATGGCTGGAAGGGCTCAAGTCCTGGGGGGGTTCACAGGCCTGGCAAGACCCAGAGCAAACCTGCAGGTTGAATTCAGCAGCAAAACAAGGGGGCAAAGGCGGAATGCTGCCCAGCTCTGCTTCAGGCTGCCCTAAAGCCAGTGGCTCTCTGAAAACCACAGCAGCAGTAAAGATATATCTATTTATTTAACAAAAATTACCCTTTTGCTTTGCAGACCCTTTGCTATTACCCGAACTGCGCAAACCAGGACTAATGGGTGGGCAAGGCAGGCCAAACCCTCTAGAAGCTGCAAGAGAAGGTTACCTCTGTGTTTTTATGTTGGCTGGTGGCAAGTGACAGTGTTACTTTGATGGCTGAGGGATAGACTTGATAGGTGCTGATGGGCCACTGAACCCCCCCAGGGCTGCCTACATGTGCAGCGCAGGGGCACGAGGAGCTGTAGATCTGTGAGAGCAGGGGCACTGCAGCAGGACCCAGCCCAGAGGACCTGTCCCTGAGCTCAGTCTCATGCCTGCACTTTTTTCTTGCAGAGACAGCTCATCATGGAGAACTGCACCAAAGATGACAACACCCTGCAGAATAGCATTGTGCTATTTCAACTGATTATCTACATCCCAGTATTCTCTTTGGGGATCCCACTGAACACGGTTGCCTTCTGGGTCTTCTGCTGCAAACTCAAGAGGTGGACCGAGACCAGGGTGTACATGATCAACCTCATGGTTGCGGACAGTTTCCTGCTCTTTGCCCTGCCTTTCCTGATATATTTTACCAAGTACAACCATCCCACAGACAAGCTGTGTTTCACCATACGGAATATCTATTTTACAAACATGCCTATGAGCATCCTTATCATCACCCTGATTGCAATTGATCGATACATTGCGATCAAGTTCCCTCTAAAAGCAAGGATTCTTCGATCCCCATTGAAATCAGCTTCTATCTGTGGGTTGCTATGGATAACACTGATAATTTATTCCTACATGCGTCTAAAATCTCATCAAAGAATGGAACAATTCTGCTTTCGGAAAGAATCCATTCAACCTAATTATCCATTGTTATTCTCCATTATCTTTGGGTATTTTATTCCCTTAGGGATTGTTATTTTTTGCTCAGTACAAGTCATCAAATGTCTCAAAAACAAGATGGCCACAAACCCTCATGAGACAAAGTTAATCCAGAAAGCAATCCACATCATTTCTGTGAATTTATGTGTGTTCATCATATGCTTTTCACCTCTCCACATCACACTGCTCTTGCGGTTTGCCGTGGATGTTGCTCAAGCTTGTTCTCTGGTCTCGGCAGTCAGAGCCTCCATTCAGATCTGTGCATGCTTAGCAAATTCTAACTGCTGTTTGGATGCATTTTGCTATTACTTTGCAGCCAAGGAATTTCCAGAATTTCCTTCTCTGTTTCCCACTTGTATATCAGTGAGGTCCAAGATGAACCAAAGCCAAGAGTCACAGCCACCGACAGATCAAGTCGTGACACAAACAAGGAATAGTGCACTATAGGTGTTAAGAGCCACAGTGCTGCTGAAGTTTCGAGGCAGGGGGAATGGGATCACCTACAGTATTTGCAATCATTGTAGGTACAGGCATACCTGCAAAAAGGGACAACTCCCTCCAAGGGGTCTGATATCAACTTGAATTTTGTCCTTCTGTCCTCAAGTGACTTGATTCCAGCTCTGACTATTGTCTTGGATTCTTGTATCACACCTTCAGGCATCTTCTGGTCAAGAGGGAGAGCCATGTGTTATCGAGAACAGATTATAAAACCTTGTTTGCCCCATGAACTTATTTGTAAATATCATGCAGCTAAACATAGGACACTGAGTACCCTTAAAGCAACACACAAATCCACATCTAGTACTGTAATATCTTAAAAACAAGAAAAAGCTCCTGTGCTACAATGCCAAACCTGATACATCTCTGCTACTCATATCAAAGAATTTGCTCATACAGTGGTTGTTTCCTGACAACCTATATAATTTTGAAGCTTGCAGCTATTGCCAGGATGCAGCTCTTGCTGTGCATGGAGTAAACTGCAGGAGTCAGGCAATGGCCTGAGACTTTTGCTCCATTCCTGTCATATAACACTTGTATTAGCTTATGGCAACACCCAGGCCTTTTTTGAGACTAAAATCACTGTGGCTATAAATAAAGCCATTACTGCATGGAAAAACTGAGCTATGCAAATTGTTGTGGACGACAGAAGAGACCCTTAGCACTGTGTATACCAAGTATAAAGGGGTGAAGATCTAATCTCACCCAAGTGACACCCACAAGCCCTGGCAGCAGGTTTGTCGTTGTACTTTAATGGGATCAAATCTTCAATGGGTGTCCTGTCTGATGAGAGGTGATCACATCTGCCTGAGTTGTCGCAGCCTCACACTGCAAGAGTGTTGATGCCCAGAACACAGCAGTGAGCAACACGAAACAGGTGCAGTCCTGATCCCTCCCTCAGCATCCATGAGCTATTTTCAGAGGAGGTGTGGTGAGAGTGGGGTGTGTACGGCCCTTCTGCAGAGACAGGGCAGACCCACAGCAGAGGGCTTCTCAGCATTGTACTGTGTGATGAAGCACTGTTTTGGATTTGGGTTCTTTTCTCTTTCATCTGCCTGGACAGTGCATGGTGAGGGTTCAACAGCTCTCCTGCTCCTCATTTTGAGATACTTAACTCTTTCCATGCATTATACAGAGAACCTTGACATACCCTAGCCGCATCCTGCACCAGGCATCAGTTTTAATGTCTGGCTTTCCGGGTACCAAATTCCTCCATAATACCCTTGCTTGCTAAGTATGCACGGCGTATCCTCCCAGTCCACAGGGAAAGGACAACAGAGCAGCTCAAACAATTAAGTCACAAAGGGAAGTCCTGGGGCATCAGAAGGAAGCAACCCACACTGAAACCTGGTCTGAGAGAAGAGCCAGTGTCAGGATGTGACTACTTCATGTTTATCTGCATAGAAATTTCATCTAACATTTTACCACATAGTCACTTCAATAACTTAAGGTCAGCGTGGGAAATATTAGAGTTTTTGAAATGCATGTGATAGCTATATCTCAGTTGGCTTTACAGTCCTTGACTTTCAGCATCTTCTTTTAAACCCCTAAAAATCCCTCCAGGGAATGCAAACCCATATTCTACTAATTTAAATCTACAGATGATTAACTTTCTTAGTGACAACATACAAATAGTTCCCTTACAAGTGACCTGTGACTTTCTAGTGTCTGCAGACCACATGATGAAACCACTGTCTAGACACTGGCCAAGCAACATAGGAAACAACTATTCCCATCACAGAAAGTACTCGCCATCCAAATGTTAGATCTACCTGCTTTGTGTCAATACTTTGGCAGAGGTCTCAGCATGATGGAAGCTGCAGTGAGCAACTGCAGCATAAAAATGGATGAAACTACTCAGGTAATTCAGTTAATCATTTATGTCCCGGTTTTCTTCTTTGACGAGAGTCTTTAAAAGGCAGAATGAGAGCCAGACAGTGTGCAGTGATCAAGTTGGTCACATATACACACAACCCTTTTGCTCTGCTTGCAGTGAAATACCAGAGCATTAAATAATGTATCAAAGACAGGAAAAGGTACAAGAGACAGAGAGTGCCTGATCTTAAAAACCATCTATTGCTCAAGGAAATGCCTGAGTGTTGCCACCCTTGTAGATGTCAACAAATATGCTGCAATTAACTATCCTCAGATAGCAAGAGGCTTAGGGTCCCCGTTATGCCCATTCTGCTTTATGGTGTGCTGTCAATCTTCATGACAGGCATTACTTACCTGTCCAGGCAAGTGGTGTTCAGCAAGTAAAAAGACTTCTGGTTTTGGAAACAATGCAGAGGGCCTTCAAAAACACTTCTGGCTGGGGGATCCCCTTCTGGGGTTTTGCACTTCATTAGTTATAATGAATGCCTGTTCCTCACAGATTATTATGAAAATTTTTATTATTTTGAAAAAATATAAAGGCCGATTCATATCAACCTGTTATCCTACTGTTAATCCAGAAAGCAAACAACTTACTTTTTCTGCAAACCCAGTCATGTTCATGTTTTCTCCCTGTTAACATGGGGTACTTTGTCCAATGTACAAGGGGCTCCAATTAGGTCATCTAATCTGAAATAAAAAACAATAATGCTTTTGTGCATGTGGCTTCATGTATAGGTCTCATATGCCACTTGCTACTGTTTTGTAACCAAAGAATTTCAGAGCATTTTCTTCTTACCCAAGCCTATAATTTTTAAATCAAGATAAGACCACAGACAAGGCACTCTATTAAACTAAACAGCTGCTGTGGTTTCATCCCAGCCAGCAGCTAAGCACCACAGAGCCACTCGCTTACTCCCTGTCAGTGCCAATACCAGTACAACAGCTGCACTAAAGAATTTATAGTTGATATTTCTATAGGAAGCCAAGCTTACTGCATATAGAGCCGTACAAACTGAATGTTTTTTTCTTGTAGCAGTAAACTGAGGTCACCCACCATTTATGTTCGACATTTTAAAAATTGTGTTCCTTTTTCTTATTGTAAAGTGGAAATTTGTTGACTTCACAATATCCTTGTCATCATTAAGTAATATTTTTTGTTGTTTGTACTGAATGCTACGAAAACAAAAAAGGAAACATTCTTTTGCAAGTGAAAATAAAGCTATCTCATAGTAATATATCTATAAATATTCATTTATTACCATTATACATCAGAGTCCTCTATTATTAACACCAAATCTATACTGGAGATTATGAGAGGAGACTTAGCTACCATGATATCAGATCTGCCTTACAACAGGATATTTCTAGTGCAAACCAAAGATGAGCAAGGAACTTTCTGATTACCTGAAGAAGTATGTACTACCTTGGACAAAAAATATTATCTGGTTCACGTATCAAGTTATAATGATGTTTATGATGCATTTCTGACACCTTTCTTCAGTCTGAACAAAACTTCAGTTCCTTAAGTGCTCCCAGTAAACGGAACAGATGATTTATCAGCATCTGAGCCACAACCAACTCCCAGCTATCATACAGCACTGGAATAGCAATCCATGAGGACATCGGCATGGTTATCCACAAATCTTTCCCAGTTCCTAGGACAAGAGTCTGGCTAACGACAGTGGAGAGCAGCAACCACAGTACATCATCAGCTCCAACAAGCAGGGCTGGACCATTGCATTCTGCTAACATTTCAGCAAGATATAATCTCTCTGCCCCTTAAAAGAAAAAGATTCTAATAATCGCTTAAACTTTAAATGAGCAAATTGATGCTGCAGTCAATATTTAGGCTTGAGAAAAAAAAAAAAAAAATGCAAGGAAAAGCCTACAAAGTAATCCAGAGTCTTCCTCCTAAGTGAGTAGCCAACAGATTTAGAATTTTTAGCCATTTTAAGCAGGGAAGGAAGGGGCTGGCATAAGACAGTGTTTTGCTGTTTGGTGGCATTTAGGCAGGCCTGAAATGTGAGTTCTCACCAGAGGTTTGGGCTCCAGCAGCACTCCTCTCCCAGGGGATGAAGGACACACATCGGGGAGTTCTGCATTTTAGCGAGTCAGGTGCTGCTTTCAGGTTTTGGAGGTAACTCTGCATTTTTGGTTTTCTCAGCACAGTTCCAGTCGCGAGCATTGCCCAGCAGGCTCCAGGGGACTCTGCAGGCATCGAAACAGTGGCAGGCAGCTGGGGGCACAGGCTTTGCCATGCCCTCCCTGGTATAGTTTGCACAGAAGTACACGGCCAATCCCTTCGGTGTTGATGCTGTGGGGGTAGGGAGATGGCTGCAGTACAGAGGAGAGCCTTGCAACAGCATTATCTGCTGTTGCTCAGTTCCTGTGTAGTGCTAAGGAAGGGGGAAAGGGAAGCAGTCTTGACAGACAGGGTTGGTCACTGTGCAAAGTTGATACAGTTAGCCTAGCACTGCCATTTCACAGGTTTCCATGCTAAAAATAAGACTAACACATTCTACTCTCAGCCCTGTAGTTCTGCTTTGGTCAAGATCTGCTGTTGCAACACCATCTCTTCCCATGAGAAAAGCAGGAGAAAAACCCACACAGGGCAGAGGCACTGCAGAACTAGAACACTGCAGGGTAGCACAGTGCCCCATGTCCCCCTCACACATGTGGAGGAGGTACCGGTACCACTTCTCACCTTGCCAGGGGGCCTGTCCCACAGTGATGTGCCAGAAGCTGTAGCCAGCAAGGAACAATCTCTGGGAGTCAGAGGAGACCGAGACCTTCGCCAGCAGAGAGGGAGGCAGGAGCCCATCAAACTTGAGCTGTCCTGTCTATTAGCAATCTGTACTGGGAACACAGGAAAACCTCACAAGAAGGGTTTCTTTTGCTGGGAAACAGCCTCGAGCCGGTCATCTTGGAAGAGCTTACAAGGGAAGGAAAAACGATTATGCAGAACAGAAATAAGTCTTAGAGATCAAGAAGTATAAAGATCAAATGGATCTTAGCAAATTCTTCCTAGATAGGAAAATCTACATACAAATTACAAGCAAAGAAGTGAGATCACCCAGGACTGCTCCTGATAAAAACAACAGAATTGTTGGGGTATGTCCTGAAAACCATCCGACTACTTTGCAACAGCTTTCAGCAAGGATGAGGAACCCAAGTAGTCCAAAATTTTAAAGGAATTGGCACATGAAATCTCACACCAGCAGCAAAGCTTTTTAATAAGTCAGTCAAATCAGGATCAGGGGGCAGAAACCACCACACACAGCCCCTTCCCTAGGGCGGGGAAGAAAGCAAAGGGTCTGGCCTGTAACAGCTCTACTAAGCTCAGATCTGAAAGATGTACAGTTTCACAACACATCTGAATAACGATAGATGGGAGGGAACAAATAGAAGCAAAACCTAAGTGGCACCTCCCTTTACATGAATGTTTTGTTTCACTGGCTTCTTTCACTAAGAAAATTACTTCTCCAGCCATGGTGCCGGAGACACTGGCGTCAGTAAAAGGTCGTTCTGAGCACGTTGTGAGCGGTAACGCACTTCGCACAGGCAGCGGTGCGGCAGGCCCCCGGACCACCCTGAGGGAGAGCTGCCAGCAAGGGAGGCAGAACGCAGCCCCAGTGTCACGTGCCCTGCGCCACGTGGTGGCAGCATTCACGGGGCTGAGGTGGAACTGCGGAGGCTGGGGGAAAGAGCAAGTGAGCACCATTTATCCACGGCAGAAGTGATAAAACCCGTGACTGGATGGTGGAAGAAGGGGGCCGTAAGCAGCTGCAAGAGTCTGGAGGGTTGCTGATAGGGAGCTGAGGTGGAATGAAGAGAAGCGTGAGGATCCTGACCCAGCAGTGTCCAAGAATCAGACAGGGACCCGAGAGCCGTGTCAGGAAACACGTAAGTTCTCCACAGATAACACTTCATCGTAGCTTTGCCTGCTGGTAGCTGGAGTTGAGTTGATCTGGCATATCCTGGTGAACCTGCTGATCACAGCCAACAGCTTTGTGCCTGATGACTTGGTTTGTCCCTCCCCTGAAGCCTCACCAGGCTGGTGGGCAAACATAGCTGCCCTCGTCTGGCAACCACAGCACCAAGATGTGGATGGGAAACATCATGCTATGAACGTACTTGATTTTCACTGCTCACAGTTAATACCAGTAGTGATTGCCTTGACACAGACAATAGGAGTGTGTGGACAACACTTGAAGATGATGCAAAGTGAAGTGTTTTCTGCGCAGAGGTGAAATTATCACAACTCAGTAGCTGGATGAGTGTGAAAACTAAAGTACTAATAAAGACCATGACATGAAAATGATGGTGGTTGGAGATCAGAGCTGGGTGTACTGATAGGTCAGTAACTACTTATAAGCATCCACCAGGGAGCCACAAGAAAGGCAAGCACAGTCCCTAGAAACTCTGGAGAAGTATTTAAGCTAAGCTCTCTACTGACTATATCCTGGCAAGTAATTAATCTCAAAGGTTGGTTTGTAAAGTACAGACAGACAATACAGAAATACTCCTGAAGCTACTCTAAGATGACCTGGAAAGTGAGAAGGCAAAATCTGTTTGCCCAAGACAGCAATTCAAGGTATTAACAGTGGGACCTTTGAGCTTGTTGATCAACTTGTCTGAGCTCTTGTAAATGGATTGCAATGGACAGCCAAGGAGGCACCTACAACCACAGAGAAGTCACAAAGTCAGCAGGTCACAGGGTCACTGTGCCACATTTTATCAGAATTGCTGGTTGATGAGTACTATGGAAGGTGAGAGAATTACCGTGATTCAGAACAAAACTCAGTTATAATAATCACAAAACTGTCTGCAAACCACAGCCTTCCCCTTTCCAACAGCTTCGTGAATGGGACTGGGGGCCTGCTGGGGTGGCTGTGTTCTGGGGCTCAAGCAGTGTCAGTCCCCGCAGGAGTAGCAGAGAGAAGACCTCAGGACCCTCCAGGAAACCAGGTCCCCTCCAAGCAATATGCACAGACCGTTGGGCAAGAAAGGTCAACAGGCATTGCCCAGGGAAACATCAGGTACTGGAAAGTAAATCAAAAGAAAAACCCAAAGCCATTTCATCGCTGGAGGAACTACTACAGGGCTGCATGGCAGATGAGCATTTCACCTTGCTGCAGGGCTATTGCAGGCTCATCAGTCAACAGGGGGTGGTACGTGCCACACTAATGGCAACAGAGGAAGCTCAACCCCTGTGAAATGCACTGAGGAGGGGTGGGGGTGCTTCCTCCACCAGCATTGCTGCTGTCACAGCCACTGGCAAATGGTCATGCAGGACACCTCGCTGGTCACATGCCAGGCGCACTGCTAGGAGGGCTCAGCATACCTGCACGTCACATCGCAGCTGCTCTGGAGGAACATTCACTCTCTCCAAGGACAGCAAGTGAACAGGTAATTCATCCTGGCTATTTGCTGACATGGTTCTTTGAGCTCTGCAAGGCTCACCCGTTCCCCAGCCATGGTGAGACACCAAAATCGTGATGGAGAAACTGAGAGAAGGCTGGAGCCTATGTATTTTCACAGGCTTATTTTGATACTGGCCACATTGGACATGTTTTGGATGCTTAAGGGCTGTCTCAGCCTTTGCTGGATGTCCCAGTTATCTGTTACAATCTACCATTATATATTCTGGGATCATAACTCATTCCTCATGTCCAAAGCACAAAGCTGCTGCAGATATTGGCTGTAGTACATTTCCTCATCTCCAAAGAGGTCTCCTGCATGATTCCTCAGCAGCATGATTTTCAAAGCTAGCTGAGCGCTGCAGATACACATAGATGCTGCAGCACTGCCCTATGGTTTGGATCACGCGGGATGCTTTCTTGCCCCAGGAACTTGCATCCATGGAGCCATGATCCCCTTGCAGGGAAAATCCAAAGACATCTCAGACCTCCCAGGTCTCTTCTGTCCATGAACAGCTGTACCTGGAATATACTCCTGCATCAACTCCACCAAAGCAGGAGGGCAAACAACAATATTGTCCAGGGTAATACAACCACCTGCTAGACCAGATACAGCTCATCTCTCGATTTCATGCGGCTCTTGGTCACATTTCTTGGCATGGAACTAGTGGGGCTTTCAGTCTTGGAATTGTGGCTGATTGCTCTAATATTTCTGAGATGAAGACCAAATTTCATGGTCCTTGAAAGGTATCATGCAGACTCCAGTACTCTGATGTTTTCTGCAGACCACTAA
The DNA here is from genome assembly GCF_018691265.1 of Tyto alba. NCBI lineage: Eukaryota > Metazoa > Chordata > Aves > Strigiformes > Tytonidae > Tyto > Tyto alba. Next base: position 24,042,348 of record NW_024881262.1, on the reverse strand, counting down.
TTGCTACCAGTGAGTACAAGATTCAATGGCAGCTAAAAACTAATGAAAAATGTACTAATAATTGCTTTTATCACTAATGAGAAGTAATGCAGAGACAGTTCAGGACTGAAAGAGGACAGCTGTCCATTTGCTGCACATCTCCCAGAGCATTTTGAGCTGTGAGGATGCTCACTGATCCCTGAGCAGCACTACAAGAGAAAGGATGAGAACTGGGTTTAGGCATCCCCTTTCCATTATGAGATGGTTGTAACAGATCACATAACTCCTAGATGCAGGATACCTGTTGCTGCCTGATCTGAGTCTGGCCTAAAACAGAGGCCCAAGAATTTTCCCCTGCTGTCCACAAGCCATCTTCCCTGCATGCGACCCACTAAGAACCTGTGCTTTTCTCTCCTCCACAACTGATCAGGCTCATGTCCCACTCCCTCCCCTTCCCAGTAGGTACCCTACAGCCAGCTCTGCTCTGCAGAGTGATCTCTACGATCTGGCTTTCACTGTTAGTAAAGCCCTGAACTATCTTAATTAATCACGAACTCAGTCAAGAGTCCAGCTTCTAAAAGGTTTTATCTGCTTTTGCAGGAACTGTGCCTCTTAATACCCCCAGAATGAACCTCAGCAGCTGCAATATCACAGCCTCTGAAAGCTTTCCAATTGTCCAGCTGTGTGTTTACATTCCAGTTTTGCTTTTGGGCATTTTGCTGAACGTGTTGGCACTGTGGGTGTTCTGCTGCAAACTCGGCAAATGGACAGAAACCAGAGTTTACATGGTCAACTTGGCTGTGGCTGACTGCTTGCTGCTCTTTACTTTGCCTTTTAAAACTTTATCCCAGTTCCATCAGCTGAAGGTAGGTAGATGGTGCCTGGCTCTGGAAGGTGGCTATTTCATAAACCGCTTAATGAGCATCGCTATCATCACTGTTGTAGCAGCCGACAGGTACCTTGCAATCAAGTACCCTTTGAGAGCCAAGGTGCTGAGGTCACCGCTGAAGGCAACTTTTGCTTCGGGACTTCTCTGGATAGTCATCATCTGTGTGATGTCCATCATTAAAATGTTAGAGGACCGAGGACAAGATGAACTTTGCTTTGAAAAATCTTCTGTTAAGCCCTCAGTGATCACACTGTGTGCTATTATTACAGGGTTTTTCATGCCATTGATCGTCTTGAGTTATTGCTCCATACAAGTCATTGCAGAACTCATAAGAAAGAAGAATGAAATTTGTCACAAGGAAAAGTTAATCAGGAAGGCTGTTTACATTGTGTCTGCAAACATGGCTGTGTTCATCATATGCTTTTTACCTCTTTACCTCGGGCATCTCCTTCGCTTTATAATGGACTCTATCAGCTCCAACTGCTCTGCAATACAGAGGGTTAATAATTTTGTTCACCTTGCCTCAGTCCTCGCAAACACAAACTGCTGCCTGGATGCTGTTTGTTACTACTTCGTCAATAAGGAATTTAAGGAAGCATCTCCCAAGCTAGTGAAGTCCAAATCTGAAGCCAGTGAAGAAGCTGAAACTCAGCTCCCATGCATAACACGTTAGTGCAAAACACATGCAGCGCACATTTTATACTTGCTATGTTCAAGTTCAACTGGGACTCAATAGCAAACTTTCACACTTTCTTTTTGTGTGAGTGGGATGGAGGGACTTTCTGCTAATGGGAAAGACTCAGACATGAAAATTAGCCCTGATTCAGACAACTGCAGCAGTGAAGATCCTGATGTAATGATCTAGGCTGCCACTGATAATTCTACCTTATGCAAATTCAAGTAAAATGATAGCTTTCCCGTGCAAATACTGTCTTACATTTTCCCAGAAATCCCAAAACAAGTACAGCCAGAGGTAAAGGGGAGCTTTTTTGTCCCTTGCCCCCACCTTGAATTATCTTTTTATGCAGCTGTGACAAAGAAAGAGATTATTCCAAATATAATTTAAAAAAAAAAAAAAAAAAGTCAAAGTGAAACCAACTGCAGAAAAAGAGTGCAGAATGTTTTAATAAGCCAGAAATGTCTTGGGTTTTAGTTGGTAGTAATACACAGTCACAGTAGCAGAGGTAGATTTCGGTTGCTTTAGACAACTTTACAGTACCATTTATACTACCTAACAGCTACAAAATGGTTATCAACTGCAATACAAGGTCAGAAGAAATTGCAATTGCTTGTTCTGGGGAAAAAATTTACATCAAAAGCATTTTAGTCAAATGGCATTAAAACTACTATCAAAACAGTTGGGCAGGGCAGAGGGAATAAGGACTCTGTATTAGGGGTCTATTCAACTTTGTAATGTAAAGGACTGTCTAAAGAAAATGGCAGCAAGCAGTTCCAAAGAAACCAACATTAATAAAGCTGTGTTACCAGCACAGAGCTCAGTCTCTTAATGAGTTAAATGGAAAAGGTCGGGGGTTCAGATGGTATGGGATCTGCTCTGCTGCGTGTCCCCAAGAGGGACAGCTCATCTCCCTCATGTCCACACAAGAGGCCATGGGTACGAGCTGTGGCAGAGACTGGGATTTTCAAAGGCAGAGTGGTGCAGGCCACCCTGAAACACGCTTAGTCACAAACAGCTAAGTAGGTGAAACCACTAACTAGCCCTGGGCCCCCTGTCCCTGGATGGGTCATACCAGGCCTCCACTCACTCCTCCCAACCCCAGACTGGGCTTTCATCCACCTGCATGTGCTGGGCCAAGCTCTGCCTCCACTTAAGCAGCCCTACAGCCCCCACGCCCAGCTCGGCCTTTACATCTCCTCCTACTCAAGGCACATGCCAAATGGAGGAGACGCCTCAAGGAGAGACCCTGCTGCAGACAATGGTTGAGCGGAGCCCTCCGTCCACCCGGGCCGTGGCTGCACTGCTGCCCAGCAAAGCCCACGCCACCTGCACAGGACAGTAGCAAAGCCCTGACAACTTCCCGAGAGACTGTAGGCTTCTCACCATGCTTGTGAGAGATTCAGGTAGAAGTGGGGATATCTGCTCTGTCATCACAAAATCTGAAAGCAGGATCTCGCCTTTGCTCACTGTACAATGGGGAGGAGGAGTAGGAGAGGCTCTAGCTGCAAAAAAGACCTTTTAGGGAGGTTGGTTTCTCCCCTTTTCTACCTGTACATTTTCTTTGAAAAGATCAAAGCAGCAACAAATGGGGTTGTGCATGCAGAGAGGGACTTTTTACAAGGGCATGTAGTGATAGAAGAAGGGGTAAAGGTTTTAAACTGAAAGAGGGTAGATCTAGATTAGATCTAAGGAAGAAATTCTTCCCTGTGCAGGGGGTGAGACGCTGGCCCAGGGTACCCAGAGCAGCTGTGGCTGCCCCCTCCCTGGAAGGGTTCAAGGCCAGGCTGGACGGGGCTTTGAGCAACCTGGGCTCGTGGAAGGTGTCCCTGCCCAGGGCAGGAGGGTGGGACTGGATGATCTTTAAGGTTCCTTCCAACCCAAACCATGTCATGATTCTGTGATCTCCTCCTGGCTCAGCCCAAGGTGCAACATGGGCCTGGTAGTGATTTCACACTGCTCAGCTCGGTGCAGCAGGGCTCACACTTTGCCTTCCCCAGCCCTGTGTGCTGATGGGTCTCCTGCATCACTGTAGTAACATATGCATCTTTGTGACTTCAATTTGATAGACTGTTCCTCAAAAAGGCTAAACATACCTCTAAGATTTCCTCCCCAGTATGGGACTTGTGTGCCGAGACCACAGTGATTGGAGAGATAACATGATTGCCTGTGTTTTTTTCTACACCTCCAGTCTCAGCAACATGGGTGTGAGCTCTTCAGAGGCGAAAGCTCTGCACAAACTAAACTACTATTTTAGATGCACAGGAAAAAAATACTTCTTCTTCAGTAACCACTAATTAAATGGGTGGAGAAGATCCCAAGCAGCCTACAAACAAAGCATTTCTGAGCAGATTCTGCTAAGCTGTCTTGCTCTGAGTAACACCCCTTCCTCTAGCAGCCATTCACCTAGAAATAGATAGCATGAATGTGTGTCTAAAGACGGACAAACTTCCTCACCACAGAAACCTCACACCAAAGCCTCTGTACAGCAACAACTCCTCAGGTGCTTACTGAGGTTTAGAGAGGGAGGGCGCCTCGGAGGGGCTGTGGAGGGGACAGTTGGTCTGTGCCAGTGCAGGATGGTGCTGGGCAGGGAGTGCAGGGACGGTCCTCACTGCCACAGCCAGCCTCTGGAGCAGCTCTGAGCAGAACCATCACCACTCCTAACTACCAGCTGCTCCTGGGCAGTCAAGGTGGAGCAGGCCTTGTCTGGCTTGCTTTGAGCTTGCTGCAAAAACTTAGCTATCTCATCTCCACCAAGCTTTCAAATATGTGCAACTTAACCTTCTTAGTATAGGACTCACTCTGTCTCTCAGACTTCCCAGATTTCTCTGGAACCAAGTCTGGACAACATCAACCTCATGCTTTCCAAGTGATAAGGGTACAGCTGTAAAGAGAGCTGGAACCTACACCTCGCAGGCTGGCCAAGGCAGGTATCTCCCACCATGCATGACCGCATCCTGCCCTCGTCAGACCACACTGCCCTCCCAGCAGCTGCAGGGCACAGGTGGACACAAACATCTGCACTGGCATCTCTTACATTCTATGAACTGATGACAGAGCTGGACACAGATAGTTTGATGCCTTTCACAATCACTGAATGGACTTGTTACAAAACCAGATCCCTTGAAAGCACAATCCAGGCTGCTGCAGTGCACTGGAGGTGGCTGCACAGGCAGGACACACAGACACAGAATGTAGGAACACATCCAGACCTCCCTCTAACTTTCATGCTGTTGCTCACGGAGATCTGGTAATGTCTCCCGCCAGTTTTCTTGCGTGGGGCTTTCCATTTGCTGTTGCTGTCATTTTAAATGAACCCTGCTGTCAAGTACTGAACCAGAGAAGCTGACCGAAAAATGAGAGTTCAGCTGAATGTCAGGTGTGGGGGAAAAGTGTGAAGGCTGTCACCAAAAAAACTGTGACATACTTCAAAGATGTTTTCATCGAAGACAGAAAAAGAGGACACATCTGGGGAAGTGAAAATCAGGGTGGCTCATTATCATTAGCTTGTGACAGAAACATTCCTATGTCTCTCAGTTTCTGAATGAAGTCTCTGAAACATCACTGAATCACTCCAATGGGGTGAGCTGTCCCATGTGGGCACTGCCTGCACCGGCCAGGGACAATGTCTGACACCGAACACTCCTTGTCCTCAAAGGTGCTAAAAGGCTGCAGCATCTGTAACCCTGTCCACCAGAAACCCCAGCAGCAGCCTGTCAGCAGCTTTATCATCTTCAAAACTCCTGTTTCACTTCTGTCTGCTGACATTTTTCTACCAAGATGAGCACTTCATACTTCCGCCTTTCTGGACCTTGGCTTTCAAGCCGGTCTCCCTGCTTCGGTTCAGTAAAGATATGCACAGGTATTTCAAGTCTGACTTTTATCATCCTCAAAATTGCAAGAGCAAGTCTATAGGTCTATTGCCCTTGGTGAATGCCACAGCCCACAATCACTTGTTTAACCCTTGCCCTATGTTGCTGTATAAATATGGGCTCCCAAAACATCATGTTTCCATCAAAAATCACTTTGCACCAACCAGGGACCGAAGGACCAGGTATTCTCAAGTGTCTCAGAGAGACTCTGCATCATGCCTCCACCAGAGAGATGTCACATTTCAGAAGGGTGGGACACCATCATGCGCACCCATGTGGGTGACACAGCTCCTCCACGTCACTGCAGCTGATTTATGACCTGCTTCAGTTAACACATTTACACTTCTGCCTGTCACAAAGGTTATTCAATAATTTCTTCTGAGACTCGGGTAGCAGAAGGAAGGACATTGCGTAATCTAACCTGGTTTTGAAGCAGAGAGGTGACAACGGACAATTGCTTGCCAGCCACAACGGGAAGGGCAGGGCAGAACTGGCAGAAGGTGGTCAGGAGTGATCTTGGGGCAGAAAAGAAGAGATTCTTGTTTAAGATATAATTTAATGGTAAATTAGATCTTTTACTGCTGCTTACTTACTTTTCTTGCTGTTACTCTGGTGAATGGAAAAACGCAGCTGATGTTCAATACCTCTCTGTTCTCCCAGTGGCAACCGAGTAATCATGAAGAATTAAGCCCTCTATTTTATCACTTTGGGGCTACTTCCTTCCATGTTCTGGTCAGCAACCATATCAGACTTGAGTGGCATTTGACATGTCCTTAGGGTCTGGCTCCCAGTCCCCGCTGCCGGGCAGCCCCTGGTCACCCACAGTGCCACCCTGTGCCCAGGGGGGCCAGGCAAGCTCTGTGCCTGGGAGCCCCACACCCACCAACTGCGGCCCTTCACCATCACTGGATTTTCGCTCTCTGCCGCTGCGGTTACACGTTTTCATCTCAAGTGACACGGCTATATTCACAGTGGTTTAGCAGTTTTAGAGAGGGGGTGGGTTTTGGCTTCTGTTTGTTTTTTAAAGAAACTGAACTTTGAAAATTTCAAAGGCGCAGTAAACCGTGCAATGATAAAAGATATATCTCACTTTAATAACATACCTGGAATTTTTTCTCTTTTGCCAGCTGGCTGGACCCAAATGGTGGATTTTGTCCCTTTGGGAAGAGCAGGTGGTAGGTTCAGTAGGCAGAGAGCAGCAAGGATGGGGAATTTCACCTCCTGCTTTCTGAAGGTATGGTGGCCTGCAGCAGTCCCGGCTCTGGAAGAAGGGACAAGGGACCTCAATTGCAACAGCACAGATCTAGGTATTCATGTTTGGGTTTATTTGTTTTGTTTTTAAGATTCTTCTGTTCTCATCTCTCACATCAAGGACCTCAGAGCTATTTCAGTCCCAGCAGGGAGGAGTCAATAGAGGCAGATGCTTGACCAACTTCCTTGCTAGCTAAAGCACAATCTAGAAAACATAGGCCCTGCCAAAAAATTCCAGGGGAAGCAATGCGCTCTCCCCTTACATCCAGATGCCCACCTCCTGCTAGGCTTCCCAGGGCAGGGCCCCCCCAGCACCCACCTCCCTGGGTACCCGCTGCCTTCCCCCAGTGAAAGGGAAGTGGATCCCACCACCTGCCTTCTTGGGACAGGGATCCTAACCAGGCAGCATCCCACTGGTTTTCAAGAAAAATAAAATAAAGTGGAGAAAAAAAAAAAAAAGAGAAAAGGACTCCCGTAGACAAGAAAGCACAGTGGAAAAAGCACTCATGTTTCGAAAACAGGATTTCCCAGACTTTGGGTTTAAAGGCACACCCCAGGTTCAGATTGTGCTGCTGGAGACAATTTATCTGCACAGTCATTGTGATTTGATGTGACAATACTGAAACCAGTTATGAAATCCAGTATTTCTGTTTTTTGTTTAATTCACATTGGCTTTACTTTTATTGCTAGTAAACCCCAGGCTGATTTATTTCCACTAATGTATTTCAACACTTTCCTCTTTCTCATAAACACACAAACCCTTCACATCTTATTCTAGTTTCCTTAAAACATTTATCTATTTAACTTTTTAAAATTTTCATTTTTTTGGCAAAAGTGACTGATAGGGAAATTGTTTTTCTGCTTTCAGATGGGGCTGCGTAAGCCAGATGCTAAAAAGCATGCGTTGCTTTTGTGCTTGGCCAAGTTTCTTCAACTTCCAGTTGCACAAAGGCACAGCACATCAGTCGACATATACAGAAGAGCAAAATCACAACAGCTTATTTTTGTGCTCTCAGAACCTCCCCCATAGCGTTGGCAAATGCCCCAATGGCATGCAGGTTTCTGCAAGTGTCAGAGGAGCAATAGGAGACGTGCAGCTTCCTGGTGCAGCACACACATCTACAACAAAATAGCCTTTCTTTGCTCCATCACTTTTGGCAGTGACAGTGCCAGTTTGCAAGCCCTGTCCCCAGCACAGGGACTGGTCTGCCCTCTCCCCCTGTGTGGTTTGTACCTGGATCTGCACTGGAGACAACCCACGAACCCCTCCTCGATGGAGGGATGTGCAAGGCAACTCTAGAAATCTTTCAGGCGCATCTGTGATGCAAGAAATGCCCTCCCTTAGCACCAGGAGGTGTGCATATACCTCCTGTTCCTCCTCCAGACTCTCTGGCATGTGAATCCCCCACCCCAGTGCTACTCCCCATGCCCAGCCTGCCCCAGGATCCTGCAGCAACTGGAAACTGCCTTTAGGCCTCATGCCACTCTGACAGAGGAAAGAAATGGGAGTACAAGACCCACGTGAAAACCTAGACTTAGAAATTGCTGTATTAGCAACTACCCTTTCCAGAGAGTGAACTGTGCTGCCAGCTCTGCTTTATATTTACCTTTCAGAGGCTTTCCTTTCTCATGTGGTGGCTCCGTCCTCAGCAAAACCCAGTGCTTGTCAGGATCACCCAAAGTCTCTCACTGTCTACCATCACTGCAATACGCCATAAGCTGGCCTGGCCTGCCTGCAAACAGCCATGCAGGATCCAGCTGCTCAGCAAAACTACCCAGCCTTCCCAGCCACCAGCTGCAGAAACAATGGGTTTCCTCTCCCCTGGGAGAAGCTATACATGACCACAGTAAGGTGATGAAAGAGGACAGGCTACCACGGCTGGAGGAGGCAAGGAAGGTCGCATGTCTGCAGGGCAAGCTTTTTTCAGAAGCTCTGTAATATCCCCAACCCAGCCTTAGGGTACCTGGTACAGTTCTCAGTGAGGAAGCACATGCAGCACAAGAATTTCCATAAATGCAAGGAAAAGTGAAAGATGGAAAGGAGGAATGGAGTAAAGGAACAAAATCCAAAACACACAAAGCCAAAAAACCTCAACAACAAGCAACTAACCAACCTTCTGGCCATAGAAAAGGTGCCTTGTGACAAATTCTTGGCTGTGCAGAGATGTGTCCACCAAACTGGGAAGAAAGACGTGTGCCTTAGAAAACACGCCACTATTTCCATCAACCATTTGGACTCATCCTTTCCAGGTCTTGCAGATTTTTTTCATTTTTTATCATCATCTTCTCCTTTAAATTACATCAGAAGCAGCTCAGCCTTTCCAGCAGTCATAGGGGCAAACTCTGGTTGACAGTTTGTTGCTGCCACCATGAGTTAACCTGAGCATCGAGCCCTAGTATGGGCCAGTTGTCTTTGCCCAGGGCATTTTTTGGTATGTTATCAACTACAACAAAAATGATCTAATAGAAAGCCAAATATTAACCCCTAAAAACAAACAAAGCCTAGTACAACAACAAAAAACTTTCTGCAAGAAGTACCCGACTGTTATCTGACTCTTCGGCACTGTCTCACTCGCACTCTTTTTCCTTTCCTTTTTTAAGGAAAACCATTCCTAATCTAAATCCAAGATGTAGTGGTCAGAATATATTTATTATAAAAAGGACCACCAAAGTCAGGGATCTTTCCATAAGGCCTGTCTGCCCTGCAATAACTATCATCCAAGCTGTCAAGCGCAAATTGGAGGTGTGAGCATGCTGACAGCCTGAATCAGCACAGTGAATTTATGCCAGGGCAGAAGTTGAAACCACATCATGAAGGCTTTTTTTAAAACTGTGAACTGGCAAAGAGCTGAGCTGTGCCAGCCCATTCCTTTCTGCAGCACCTTTTGCTTTGCAACCACCAGGTGTTCCACTGATGTTGTAGATTGTGGCAGTGCTGTGAGGCAAGGTACATAACAAGCATCAGGTTTGGCAAACAGCAGTAATTGGGGGGAACTACACTCAAGTTAAAAACATAGACTTTCTCTTATCAGCAAGGGGAATTCACAGATAAGAGTAGTAGGTGCCAGAGCTTTTCCTTAGGCCTGTATTTACCCTCTTATTAAACACATTTATAAGTCATGCTGATGCAGGTGGTAGGGAGCCCTGGTTTAATGAAAATCCAGTGCTTTTCTCTAAGAGCAGCATTTACTGCTAATTCTGGTGCAACCTCACCCACCTTTCCAGTGACAGCAGGGGCTGCTCTAACCCCCCCCCAACAGGTGCCAATGCAGGGCCAGCGTGGCTTCACCAGACCATTAATCACCCTGGGCTCAGGTAGGCATGGGGAAATTAGATTGTCTTGGTGTTTGGTGAAGTCCCTTCGCTGACACAGCTTAACAAAACAATGCATGACTGAAGAGAAGAAAGGCAGCCAAGAGAGAAAGGTGAGTGGCTACTAGACCCCAGCCAGCAGTCATCTTCTGCAAATAGAGCAATGATTATTCAAGATCTGCTCCTCCAACCCATCTGTGCAGGAGTGATGAGCCCATCAGGAAAAAGTTCCTAGCCCCAAGGGCCAGGTCCCTCTTCTCTGCAGCAACATCCCTCACCGACCCATTTTATTGCCAAGCTCAATAGACAACTTGGCACCAACCTAAAAAAACCCAGGAGGAACCAACTTTCACCTTTCTCATCTGACCTTTTGCTTCTCCATCTTTTTGACAGAGTAGCCTGTCTCTGATCAACAAAGCTGATGCCACTAAACGATTTCTAGCAGATGACTCAATAAATGACCCAAGAACAACAAACCTGAGATGTCAGAAGGTCAATCAACCAGAAAGCTGTCACAAAAGAAGGAAGAAGAAAATATCTGAAGATTCATTTTAAGACAACAGCTAAAGAAAACGTGCCCATTAGTCATCCTCTATCATTTCTAAAGTCCTGATTTGAGAAGAAACATTGTGAACACAACCCTTAGTCTCCAGTTGAAAAGTAAATAACACACCAGCCAGCATGGAAGGAAAATAATCCCTTTCTGCTTTCTTCCCCCTGTTAGTGATAAAAAGTAGCAGTGTGATGTATAGGATGTAAGGGGAACAGAAAGCAGGTAAACATCTAGGAGAGACACAGTGATGGAGAAATGGTAGTTGCTGTCACATGCAGGAGGAGAAAACAAAACTTTCTGCATAAATTTAGTTCCTGATGCATTAGGCTCATAGAACTAGAGAAATTAAGAGTTCCCCCTGACTAATATTCCTGAGCAGACAGCATGGGTAGTTTACTTTTTTTGTATAAACTGCTTTATTTTCTTGAACTCCTGATTCCACGTGAACCAAAAGGTTTAGTAAATATTCTCCAGACGGGACTTCTAGACTTAAAGCAGGCTTGGGCTTTTGTTTTGTTTCTCCCTCTCCTAATATAGTGATTAATCTCTGTGCTAAGCTGATTTTTCAAGTGTTTGAAGGCATTATGTTCCCACACTTCTCCCCAGGTCTTTTGAAAACCGCTGTCTTCAGTCACTGGTAGCCAGAGCTTCTTCCTTTGGCTCGGATTTAACTCTGTCGGACATTACTAGGGATTTCTGTGAGCCTTTGGGCTCCCCTATGAGTACAGAGCTCTTGTTTGTAGGCAGCCAGAGAAAAAGTGCAAGTGCACGAACACACCACCTCTCCCACGCACCACAAGGAACAGAGTCTCATGTGGAAATCAGCCTTTCGCAGTACCGATCACCTCCCCATGAGGTTTCCTCCAGTTGCAGTCAGGCTGATCGGAAGCAGAAGTGCAGCACACTCTGCTATCCCAGTCCCTGCTGCAGCTGCAGTGCTATCCATGTACAGCATCTGAGCCCAGGGAAGGTTGGATTTGCAGGGCTCTGGCACTACACCGCAAAGCTGGAGGGCCATCCTTGCTGTGGCAGGCTGGAAGCCCACCAGATACTTTCCCAGGTTACTGCAGCCTGTAGCTGAGGTACCTCCTAAACCAGAGATTGCTTCTTTATGTAAAATGGCCCATCAGGGTCTTTTCTGCCTTCCTTGCACACACAGAATCACTTTTTATATCAGTAAAATTATTTTAAAAATTAAACATCTAACCACACCATTGACATCTAGCTTTTGCAGCATAGCCAGCATGTCCCTGTACCTGCCAGAGCTTGGTACAGCTTCACACCAAGCAGAGCAAAAGGAGACAACTGCAGCCAGTGCCCACCAGGTAAATCCTGATCTGGATACTGCTCTGAATTAAAAACATCTGCACTCACCTTGAGCTGACAAAGCTAAAGATTGCTCTGAAACTTTCAAAGGCCCAAGTTATGCCGTTATACTAAAGGGCTGCACAGAAATTGTCGAACCACTAGAGGGGAACCTGATCTCTGTTTGCAACAGACTCTCCAGCACACCTGGGAGGGAAAGGGCAGAAGATGGCCTTAGAAAGCAGGAAAAGGTGTTTTGGGCCACACTTCTGCTGGCCAGCCCAAGGGAGAGTCCCTTTGAACTCGCTTTTGCTTGAGTGGCTACAAAGATATTTAAAAACATTCGTGCAGCAGGATGTCCAACACATCTGGAAGAGAAAAATCCCTTGAAAATGTATTGCCTAAACGCATTTCCTCATTCTCCTTTGGCCACTTTCTTCCCTCCCACAAGTATTTATACAGGTAGCCTTGAAGATCTCAGCTCACCTCAAAGCCAAGGTAAATGGCTTGAGGCTTGGGGGAAGAAGGAAACCCAAGCTGGGGTTAAATTAAAGGAAGGGGGAAAGAAACATGGGTGCGGGGCAAATTATCCACTAGTATCAGTTCTGATATTTTTGAAATGTATTCAGCTCCTCTGAAATGCCTTTATACTCATGATCTCCTTCTGTTCACTTCCATAGGGGGGACAGGATGAGAAGCAGGGACTAATCTTCACCAAAAACGTAATTTTGCAGTGGACTTCCCATTCTGCTTCAGGGGGCTAATCTAAATAAAGAACAACTCTCAGACATTTTTCCATCCCTGGTGATAAGCAGGAAGGTGCTAAGTCCCTAGCTCCCCATCCTTCTCTGCGGATGGGCACTCACTGCAGGGACAACGGTCCTCCTGTGGCACTCCATATCACAGGGTAATTCTCCTTTTGGAGACAGCCTCCTGGAAGGACGTAGCCATTTCATCAGGGAAACACCTCTCCCATGAGCTATCATTGCAACTGGCCACACACTTCCACTTTGTTAGGGGAAGAGAGGGAAATTGATGTGTTTCACTTCTGGAAAAGCTTGCTCTATGATGAAAAACATCTTGCACACAGAAAAAAAAACCACTGAATTAGTTTTGGGAAGGCCTGGCATGTTCCTGTATCCTGAGAAGAGCCTCACAAAAAAATGTTACTTTTCCATTATTGTCAGTCATATGAGCCATGTATGCTATCAGAGATGTTGGAGTTATTGGAGATAAATACTTTGAAGGTAATATCTTAACCTGACTGCTCTCCTCAGCTGAAACCACTGCAGCAAGCTGAAGCAATGCATGCAGCCCTCAGCTCACACCTGTACCAGCAGCAGCGCAGGCTAGAGGCAACAGCACTGGCCCTGAAGGGCTGGGACCACCAGAACCAGGCACCTTTGGCCACAGATGAGTGCACTGATTTGCAAAAGCACCTGGCCCCAGGAGTGTTCTGTGGCAAGAAACTTCACAGGATGAGCCGCTCGAGTCAGTGAAGTGGTATTATGTCTTTTGTACATGTCAAGGGTGATATTGATAGGGTTAGCACCCAACAGTGCACATCACGTCTACTTCCATCTCATAGTCCATAAGAGGAAAAAAAAAAAAAAAAAAAGGAAGTCTTCTTTCTTGGTTTCACAAATTAAGAAGGAAAATCCTGGCAGTGATGTTTCCAAGCCTACCGAGATGCTGGCTTGACCTCTGACACCTGAGACCCCAGATACCCACCTCAACAAGGCGACAATGTGTGAGCCAGGACACGCACTTAAACACCAAATGCAGGAACACAGCTCCAGACAGGCAGACAGACATCCTCCCTGGCCTCAGCCTGCCTGCAGCTGGACACCCACCGTCCCTGCCCACGGCAGCGCCTGGCCCTGGCGCCCATGGCTACCCACACTGACCCATAACCTAACACAGCACAGCTCTAGTTGAAAGCTTTGAGGTGAGTTATTAAAGTGTCTTTTTCACCGTGTTGTATCGGCAGCCCCGAGGCTTGGGCAGCTCCAGCGCTGTGAAGCAGTGACATCTGCTGACAACAGCCCCAACACGGCCTCTGCTGCTGCACCTTTCTGCTCCAGAACACTCGCCCCAGCTGTAAGCCCTGCTCTCCCACACATTGCCCTAGCAGCTCTTGGACCTACGGCACTCCCTCGTGTGCTCTAGGTCTGAGGGTATAGTGAAGATGCCGCTCAAATGCTAGAAACACTGGATAAAAGGGCAACACTTAGTGTAATGCTCTGACCACTGTCAATTTACTTGCAATGCAAGCAGCACACTGGAGCAAGCTCTCATCATTACACTTCAGTACAAGCAGAATCTCACAGTGTTTGTCATAAGTAATTCTCCTAAATAATAAAAATAAGGCATTTTTTTTTATTGTTAAGCAGATACCTTGTTTGTATCTATTTACTAGATTCTTTTCCATGTTAGATAATATAAACTGGACAACCAAGAAAAGAATGACCTAGTCAACAATCAGTAGTAAGCCTCAGGTTTGTCATATGTATTAACTGCAGCTGGGTGGCACTTCTACCTTTTTCTTTTATAGCACTAGTGATTTTGGCAGCAGAATAACATTTAAAAACATCTAGATGTTGTTTAGTCAAATGATATACAAATAATCTACCTTCTTTTGACGGACAAAGTTCCATACAATGGCTATTACCTTTTGTAATATCACGATTAGCAGTAAAACTTAAAACACTCTTTAGCCAACTCCTAAAAATTATAACATAAAATAAGATATAAACTCTCTTACCTCATTTTCCAGCCAATCACCCAGAAAAGACTGCTGTAGTGAAGCATATTCTTGCCTACAGATGATGCCTGGCAAATAAGCATCTGATGAAAATTACATTAATTCTTTTCACAGCCTTTCTTTTCCCTCTTTTGTTGTAACTCTCTGTTGCGGGGCTTCTTTTTATAGAGTGCGACGAAATATGGGGGGAACTCCTGACTTTCAGCCAGCTGTAGCCACTACTCATATCAGGGAACACATCTGTGCTAAATTAGGCATGGAGTAAAGCAATCTAGTAATTACACCACCTGGTAAAGGGCTACTGTCAACTTGCAGAAAATAAGGAGGTCTCATACCAAGGTAAGAGTTTATGCCACTCTGGGATTACATTGATTTGTACTCAAAGTGTGCAGTCAGTCAGAATCTTCATTGCTCCTCTCAATGCTAACACACATGTAGCTGTCACATTATCCAAGATGATTTCTAATTCACCTCAACCTTTTGCACACGAAAGGACAGACTTGCAGAAAAGTTGGGAAGAGACCATCTAACGAAAGACCAGCCCAAATATTTCTATGTTATAACTAGCAGAATTTTGTCTAACCTGCTTTTAATAACACTTCACAGCAATGAGTAGTTCTAGTTCATCTATCTTCAGCATTAGAAGGGCTTCTTTTAATTTCCAGGCAGAGCATTTCCAACTGCAGTGTAAATCCCTTATTACTTTTACCATCTACAGTGGATATAGCAAACTATTTATTCCTTTCCTCTTCATAGCTACCAGTTATGTATTTGAAGACCTGTTTATGCCCTCCACTCTGACATCTGTGCTTTAAACACACACAGCTACTTTTGCACTTATATTCCATAATCATGTTGTGTTTTTTCTACAACAGCATAATCTTCCATTTCATTTCCAGTCATATATCGTTTACAAGCTACTCTAAGCCTCAGATCTACAGTATGTCAAGCTCACCCATAGCTCACATTTGTGCTCACAACTATTCCTATGTACATGCAGAACTTCCCATATGTCTTTATGCCTCATTGAATCCTTTCTTTTCCAAACCATTTATCCAACTTATCAACACCATTTGAAATACTACATTTCACTTCCACTGTCTTGTAGACTCTCATTCCTGCAACAACTAATTATGTTGTAAATAGAGTAAGTCTTAGGTTAGGAGACTGCAGACAGAGAAACAAGTTTCATAACACTTATAATAATACAGGGAAATATAATTCTATAAGAGTATGTTCACAGAGTCATAAACTACAGCCATTTTCTTTGTACCATTATGAACTGCCCTAGCCCCTATTTGTAGACATCCTACACAAAAATCTGGAAATAGTACTGCTTTCTCATGCAAGGACTATGTTTTATTCACCAATTTCTTATCTGTTAGTTGTCAGAGATCTATGAAAGGCAGCATGAAGGTAAAGCCCCTTCCCACTGGCTGAAAAAGCGGGGCGTTTCTACCCACCACTGTGCGAGATAAGAGAGATGCAACAGATGCTGCACCTCTACAAGCTGTGAGCTGTGCAAACACATGAAATACTGCTACCATGTCTCAGAATACCAAATCTGAGAGGCAACATGGTTTGGTTTTAAATTAACCTCAATTTAAGACATTTTTGTTAAACAATGGGGAACAACATGCATCACAGAGACGCAGTGTAATGTCACAACCAGGCACCCTGAGGCCCATTGGATGGCTTCTATTTCACTCCAGGTTTGACAGGATAACACTGTCAGGGCTAAAATGATGACCAAATTGTACCTGTATGTTCAACTAGTGACTGATTAACACATCCTCCAGGCCAAAACTGCCCTCTGCTGCTCAGCACCAGAGGAGGCCCGGAACCCTCTCCCACCACAGCCTGAGCAGAGTTCTGGGGCTCCATCGCATTGGCCTTCTCTATCAGCACTGCAGGCTGCAGCTTTATCCCATGGGAGCGGAGGTTCTGACCCTGAGAAGACCCCCAGCACCCATTCTGGCAGTTCTGGCAGAGTGGCAAAGGCCTGAGTTGTGACCGGACTCTGGCATGCCGCAAGTTCCTCACTTGCTGACAGCGCCTCCAGGGAAGCTTTGCTTTTTCAAGCTAGGAGATGACCCTCAGGCTGTCATCCAGGGGGGTAAAGGCTTGGAGCAATACTGCAGATTTAAGGTGGAACTGGAGAAATATCTACACATCTGGCCAGTTTTCACTGTTTATCTGGGTGCTCCAGAACAATCCCAATTGGATCAGTAAAATGATTTGCAAAGGAACATCTTCCTCTGGCCTAGAAAATGTAAGACCAGCATCACATCTAAAGCCCCTTTTTGCAAAGACCAAAAAAAGTCATGCTTGGTACATGCATATAAGGTAATTCCTGGGATCAGTGAGGAGTCCAAAAGCACAAGACTTCAAGGATACAGTTAAGTTCCTGTGTGATAACCTACCTTCACAAGTTTCTCCGCCACCTCAGTATAATCCCTGTACAACTACCCTGGACTTAGCAATCACCCTTCCCACCCAACACAGGGAGAAATGGGGTTTATTCAGAACAGCTTATTATAACAGCACAATAGGTTTTTTTAGTAGAGGCTGGCACTTGCACTCAGCTCACATGCCCTTCAATCTACTCCAAACAGATGAACCAGGCCCTTAGGACAATCCTGGTTTGTAGCCTAAAGAACAGAGGCAGTACTTCTTGGAGAAAGCTAGCTAGTCAGTGTACATTCAGGGCCTTTATCTTACTCCTCAAAAGCCCCCATGCCCAGGACACTGCAGCACAACAAAATCCTACATAATATATGGCAAGTATAATCCCTGAGAGCAGTCACACTGGTGTCTGGCCTCCATACCTGGCACAGGCCAACACACGTCTAGCTGGATGCAAAGTGATAAAAGTGCATTTTTAAAGTGCAGAACTTCCTGGCTGCCACTGAGACAGACAGATGTGCACACACCCCCTACCTCTACAGGCAGGCTGGACCACTCTGGGCTTCAGAAAATTGCTGGATCTTTCAGAGGCTGTGTCCACAGAAATGCAAAAGTTGTCATTTTAGGCTGATATTTCAGTAACCTGGTCACTTGCCAAAATCTCTGTCCCTTAAGAGTTTTTTTAAATCTTAGCTTTCCTCTTTGTTTTTTTTTTAAAAAAAAAAGTCTGACACTGATTGTCTGATAGTTTCTGCCATTCTAGTGCTAGTTAATTTGAGAAGTTTTCATCTGTTTGAGGTTTTTCACTTTCCTGCAAATTGCTTTCTTGATCCCTTTCATGTTGTGAGGCTTTTCTATACAGGCTATTTATCGGAAAAGAGACCTTTTCATCATTTCAAATAAATGTCTAGCACTTAGTTTGAAGGGGAAAGCTAGAAGGTTATCACTGTAAGTGACATGATTATACTCAAATGAAGTGCAGTTTTGTTTCCAAAGCCATTCATTCACTCTGACATGTGTGTAAAGACACTTGGCTATGGCAGGCAGCCAGAACAAAGACAACATAACGACTCAGGTAGACTGACATTACACATCAGAAGGAAATCAGTATCTAGCCACCATTAGGCTAAAAGACCACAACCCCTCTGCACACAAAGGAGGATGAATTCCCACTCTCGGCAAAACAAGCCAGAGTGCCTTTCCCCCTTCAGAGCCAGCTGAGCTGGCAGCACACTGCAGCACCCCGACCTTGCTCCCCCTTCTGCAGCATCCAAGACCATTAGACCAACATCCACCAGTTATATTTTAAGTACTAACCATATGCAGATGGCCTACATGCATAGAAGAAAAAAAGCTACAGCTGACTGAACTTACCTCCATTACTGTCCCCTTCAGGTGCCAGATTCAAGGGTGGCCAATTCTCTTCAAGGCAGAGACCCCTTCTGCACTGGAATAAATAAGGAAATTTGCCCACTAACCTTTTCCAAGGGAGAACAGACAAAGTCATGTTTTCACAAAGAGACATTCTTTCAGCAGCATAAAACAGAGCACTCTCTCTCAAAGGCTGGGTATTTTACTAAAATAAAAAGCGGTTGGCCAGGACAGATTAGTAGAGACAAGAACAAAACAAAGCTTATAAAGTAAGTGTGCATGCAACCCACATGTACAATGTAAATACTGTTAATAAGTCATTTTGATATTGATGCACACACAAATATATACACACATTTATATATATATATACATATGGGGAGAGAGCACCACACACAGTTCCACCTTGAGGCCTCTTATCCAACTCATAGACACAAACTACCCCAAGATGGCACTGTTGGGTAGCGTTTCCTCTACCAGCACCGGCAACTACTCAAAACTATGACTTTGAAGTAAATGCAGGGATCCCTGTAAGCATTTTCTTAAACTTTATTTTTGTTTTTGTTTTTGCTTGTTTGTTTGGTTTTCTTCCTTTCTTTTTTTTGTATGTATGACTAGCAATTCCTGGGAACTTTCTCAGCAGCACTCACCACATCTCCACATTAACTCACTCGGTGACTCAGTTTGGAACTTTGGTGCCCTGGGATCTCTCAGGACAATTACAGCAGCAGTGAGGCTGACAGCAATTCTCATACCCTCAGATCTAAGCACCAAGATGAGGGGACACAGGCTGGAGAGTCTGCATTAACAAGTGCACCCTGCCAGTACACTTGGGCTGCAATGGAGCAATTTGTGCTATAGCCTGCAGAAACCTCAAGAAAAACCAAGCTATGCGAACACAAAAGCCATGGGCATGCGAACCACCATTGTCCAGGAGAGACAGTACCATTATGAGAAACAGTCCCTAGATGATGTCTCAAATAGCCTTGTCCCTGAGACAACAACATTCATTTTGGCCACACTGTGAGGGGGGCAGAGCTGGTCCTGCTTCTCTGCAGTCCCTTGAGACAGGCCTTATCAATGCACAGCTGAATATACACTGGTCTGAAAACAGTAAAACGGTAGTGACAACTTGGCAACACATAAGATAAAATGGGAAAGACCCAGAGTGCAAAGATGACACACATTAATGAAACAGGGCATATCTCAGATCTGGAAGATGTTACTTTTAGGCCAATCTGTCATTTTCATTTGACTCTAATCCATTGCAATTATAGGCTTGAGTGTGTAGGGATTCCTTTCCAGAAATGCCATCCCCTACACTGAGGAGAGATAGATGAGGAAAAGTTAAAGGAAATGGAAAAAATGCAGTTTCCACACAATTAAGCTCTTTTTCAGTCCAAGCCATTTGACAGAATTGGGTCTTTCAGAAGGTCATAGCATCGAGAGTGCATAAACCCTGCAGAGGAGTCAGCTCCTACCCCTTTGTGCAGGGCCGTCTGTGTGAAGGTATAGGAATGATTGTACAAGGCACAAGTGTGCAGTGCAGCTGCTGCTGCTTTCTAGCACTGGCATCCCTCTGCACCAGACTGTAGGGACGGTGGTTGACTTCCATCAGTCCAGATGGAGGATGGTGATGGTCCAGTAAATAGTTCTCAGGTAATACTCAATATAATGAAAATGCAAAGGAAATAATTTTCATTATGTGTTTCATTACCAAATGCAATGCAAAGGCTGAGAAGAAAATGTTTTTCTACAGAAGAAAAATAAATCTAGATACACCATTTATGAGAGTACTATGTTATATGCTGGTAAATGGGTCAGCATAACATGACTCTCTCATCTGATCAATGCCTGCTTCAGGAACAATAGTGCAAATACCACACACTGCCACGGGAGTGATAAAAGAGAGCAGAGAAATATCCTGTTTCACTGCAATATGATGTTATAACCCACAGGTGCCTGAGTGCTCAGGAGGCCTGCTAAGGAACCGTGTGGTCTCCCTGCTCAGGTCCGTATTTGTATCCACACTGCTGCTAACCATTAGTTCCTTTTATTGCATGATTGTGAAATTAGTTGGTGGTTTCATTTGAAACCTTAGTTTTTGTGCACACCTACCATTCTCTTTGGTAGTGCCACTGCTCAGTGAACACAGCACATTCATTAAACAAAAGCTTTTCTCTGTTCTAAGAGATCAACATAGCAGCCTCACATTCTTCCCTTTCCAGGGAACTCCTCAAAAGGTACAGTCTGTACACATCCCATGGAAACACCTGTAAGGATTACATGCACCTTGGTGGATGGCAATTGCTGCAGGCTGTGCTTCACCAGCACCAGCCCAGTTACAGTGAACAACCACAAACCTCTCAACCGGCCAACTGGCACAGGTAGGGTGTGCTGGTGAATCTCATGGAGCCGACTGCAAAGAACATTCGTGCAGGAAGCTCTGTGTCTATTCTTACACAGTTTCACTAAAGCTGAGCTCACAGCTTGCCTGGCTGCTCCTTCCTACAAATACCCAAGAAAAGTTATAGCCTGTCGGTACGCCCACGGCCAGAACTGCTTTTGGCCAGATGCAGGCAGCTCTGTCCCTGCCTCAGAGGATGGATGGCCTGGCCATGAAACGCATGTCCTCACTGGCACCTGGCTGACACTGGCCATGTCTAACCAGCCGTTTGGGCTCTGGAAGACCAAACTGAACAATGTTGAATTAGGTAATTTCAGCTCAGCTGTAGACTGTAGG
The DNA here is from genome assembly GCF_018691265.1 of Tyto alba. NCBI lineage: Eukaryota > Metazoa > Chordata > Aves > Strigiformes > Tytonidae > Tyto > Tyto alba. Next base: position 24,021,224 of record NW_024881262.1, on the reverse strand, counting down.
TGTCTGAAGTTATGAAAGAGATGCCACTTCTGCATGCTCGGTGTCGAGTTGGTGAATTTCTGAATCAGATACAGCTGAAGATATTCTGTACCTTAAAATATTATTCCCACAGTTCTGCTCACTCAACCATGCTAGCATGAGACTGGCACCTCACCTGTCTGGCCCGTTCCCTTCCTCTCAACATACAACCCTAAGAAACCTTTGTAAGATTCCTCAAATGCAGTCAGAAACAAATCTACACTCACAGCTGGCCAGTTCCAAGAACAACTGCACTTTTTGCTCTGTCCTGGTCTGCCTGTGAAGGTCTCTGCCTGATCTTGAGGAGGCTGAATGTGGTTGTTCCCCATAAAATATAGCAGTTGCCAGGCTTCCTGGTTACCAGTTTTGCAGTCTCCTACACTTACTGCAAAAAAAAGTGGCTACATGAGGAAACCACAACCCCCAGCCATCCAAAGTTCCCAACTGCTGCAATTAAGATAGCTCACTGTATGCCAGGCTTTGATTGCTTGTGAAGGTGAGGAAAAGAGTACTGAGCAACCCAAAAAGCACTAGTGTGAAGTGAAAGGCCTCCAGATAAAGAAAACAGTTTGTATTCCAACCCAAACAGAAACAACATTTTCTAAGTCACCCATAAAAACTGAGCTGCTTCTTTATCTGTTTTTTAGACAGAAAGAGCATCAAGGTACATCTTCTGGGACGCAATAGCATCACAAGCTCTTTGTGTAGTTCTCCTTTCCAGGAATGTGCTGCTGCTCAGCTGGAGTTAGATGAAGTCCTCAGCATCTCCCTCTTAAAAAAAGGAGGCCAATCCCTCTTGGTGTAGCAAGCTGTGGTAGCCTGCTCAGAACAAGACAACCTGTTAGCTTAAGTCAGCTTGGCCATCCAGTTTTTGAAACCTTTAAACACACACAAAAATATCAGAAACCAGTCACAGCACAACATAGAAGATAACAGACTCAGGTCTGGGCTGATTAGTGTTTTATTTCCCCATCCAACTTTCTTCACAAGGACGTGAAGGTGAGGTTTTCACTCACCTCCTAGCTCTCTACTGGGAAATGTCCTGACTGTTTTTGCTCTGGATGATTTAGTCTTGTTATTCAAGATGATATTTTATAGTTGTCTGGAAGAACAACAAGTCACACATGCCTTCAGAGTAGCACGGAAACCCATTGGACCCCACCTTTGAAATTTGATTCATTTGCACTTGAGCATCCTAATTCTAGATTTGAGACTCAACTTACTCCAGTCTGGCCATTAAGTACAAGCAAACACATATTTTAGACACTTGTGAAAGCTGAACTGCAAAGCTGCTTTGATATATTTTCCACCAAAAAAGAAGAACAGCAGAATTCATGATGATGTAATGCAAATGAATGTGGGTTTGCACTGTATGAACACGTTTCCTCTGAAACAGATTTTGATCCCTTGAAAATGACAAGTGCTGCCTGCTGCTGCCTGACTTAGCGACAGCAGCACTTACTGCACCTAGAGGATAAAAGATGGGAAAAGTTCTCCAACCTCTACAGAAAACAAACAAGCAAACAAACAAGCAAACAAAAACTACTCATCTTTGCCATAAGACTTATAAATTTTTACTCATACACTTCCTTTTAGTAAATCAGAGTCTGGTTTAGGTTCTTCCATCCACTATTCATTTGCTAGCTGGAACACAATATTGTGAAAAAGATAAGGTTGATAAGATTGTTGTCTCTAGGCAGATCAAGCAATATACATCCAGCACATTTTCGTGGTTAATTAAAAAAAAGTAATCTGAAACAAACAAAACCCTTCTCCTTCCCGTTGAAAACCTCAGAGCCATGCAGCCACCTCAGTCCCTGGAACTCAGCATTCAGCAAGCAGCAGTGCTGGGTGATAAAGGCACCATGAGCAAAAAGGACTCACTGAAAAAAATTCCTGATGAGCATATTCATGTATAGCACCTGGTAGGAGAAATTACAAAAACAGTCACCAAAGACAGGGAGCAAACAAGCCCTAATTTCTCAGCCAATAATCTATCTGCATGTGTGGGAGTGAGTCATTCATAACTTGCCCTCATTAAATATGATCTAGATAAAAGTTGTCCTAATTCAAACCAAAAAGGCCAATCTGCAAAAGAATGACTTCTATGCACACCAACAAATTACATGCTCACCTACAAGCGATGAACCCACACATATCAGAAGCAAATTGCCAACTTAGCAAACATGTGGTTGATGTGTGCAGAAATGTTGATTTTCTGTTTAGCTCTGCTGCACCAAGTGATACTAAGTGGGAAGTTCATAGAGCCACAAGGGATGAACCTCGTGCTGGAAGTGAAGGCAGCACAAAGTATTAAAATACATTTTTAAGCTAAGTCTTAAACATGCCTGTGACAAGAGGATTAAATAAGCAACCTCATTTCGGCTGCAACATGACACAGATTAATTCATTCAAAGGCCACATATAATTGTAGGGTATTTGTTTTCTGCTAATATTTAGTTGCACTCTTAGATTTCTTTTTGTGACTCCAGATTCATTACAGTCCACTGCTGAGACTTGTAGCTAGCCCACAGCTCTCAGATGACAGAAGTTGAAAAGCCCTTGAAACCTCCCAATTCTATAACACATTTCCCAAATAGTACGGATCATGTTGCCTTCATTTCCTCTGTCACATGATTTCCTTATGAGGTTTACCTAAACTTTGTTTGGGTTCCGATTTTTTTTTTTTTTTTGCTTCAATTATTATTTTTAGATGAGACAGGAAGAATCCTGTAGTACAAATGCTGGTACTACTTTTTTCTGCAGGAAGTACAGAATTTTCCCATAAAGACCAAATTACCTCCAAAGCCAGGTTGCAATTTGAAAAACATCATGTAAAACTTCTTTTTTTTTTTTTCTGTATTTACTGCTGCAGCAAAGGGTTGCAGTGTATAAGGTAAAAGAGCAGTTCACAAGTCAGAAGAGTGGCTCTTGGCCCTAGGAAGTGAGTTACACACTTCAGCGACAGGATCTCCAGAGACAGACTATTTGGACTCTTCCATATGAAGTGTCCATTTGACATACACAGATGAGCCCCTACTTAGGGTTTTATTCTCCTGCCAATTTTGTTGCTTGGAGATAATATTGTGTCTGAGAGTGTCACATTGTCAAATGGCAATTCACTTTTTTTTTCAGTAAATTATGTCACTTTATGTAACCATGAACATCCGTTTGATGCTGATCCCAACCAAGCCGCAGCTGGCCAGGACCTGAGGAGACCAGTAGCTTTGGTTTCTTTGTTACGTCCCACCCTTGTCTGCTACCTCCTGAAGACAGCAGTGGGTGATTGCCCCCATATTCCTGCTGTTTACTCTTTGCAAGCACGACTACCTTTCCAAAAGATGCACGTTGCATGACACCTCTCAGTGCAGAGGAAGAGCTTCAGACTCCATCGGGAAAGGCTTATTGGTGGAAAAGCCTTGACAGTTCATTCCAAGAAAAGCATGTCTTGGCTAGTGTACGACTCACATATAAAACACTAGTTTAGTCCTCTGTATACCTCACTCCTCTCTCCAATAAGCATTTGCAGTTATGAATCAAACACCTGAACTGGCTAAAACTGGCATATGCCCTTTAAATAGTTTAACAGCTGCATGCGTGTAAGTAGCTGTATCTTTCAGATGCATCTGAGTGCCAAACTACTGATCTCCAGTATGCAAATTGAGCAGAAATTAAGTGAAGAAGCCCTATTTCTATGACAGCCTCTCCTACAACTTTTCACTTCCTCATCTCCCCTCCAGCTAAAGGAATAATTAGAAATTTGGAGGTAGCCACCACACGCCCATAAAAGCTCTCAGCTGCTTCACACCAAGAAAAGTCCAGTCCAAAATCAACCCTGGCTTCAGAGACAAACTGCTCCCACCCTACATTGATTACTGACTGGAAACAGCTGAGGACTCAAGTCTTTACTCTCTTTCTCCTTCACTTGTCTATATAAAAAAATGCAGTGTGTTTTGAAATAGAAAAAAAAAAAAAAAAAAAAAAGAGAGAAGAAAAGGAGGATGTGGTTATGCCATTTAGTAAGAGTACTGGTAGGGTATGGTCTGTAAGCAAATGCTCTCATGCTCTACAGAACAACCTGGACTGAAGCAATGCTGCTGATCTGCTTGCTGGAGTTCAGGTAAAGTAATTCCTATTTTAACTAATAGCTTATGTTTTTCAATAATCAAATACCAGCATTGATTGTATAGCACTATTTTTAAGCTAGCTGGATGATAATTTCTTATACAGATCAAACAGTAAGATCAAACATGTAGTGTTGCTTAGCCTAGAGCAAAAAGATTTCCACTTTAGTGATAAGCATAAATATATTCTGTTGCAGTCAAAATACTTAGAATTAAATTGTAAGAAATTATCCAACTACAGATGAAATATATGGGAGGTGTGGGACTTACTGCTCTTCACTGCACTAAGCCATCTTACACTTCTCCTGTGTATCAACAACAAAAATAATTTATATCAAACATGAATAATGTTCTAGAAAATAGATATAAACAAAGACTGCTTCCTAGCAGTAACATTACTTGGTTTGTATTGATTAGGAGGGTAATTATGGTAAATGCTGTAAAAGTCCTTGCTGAATTTTTCTCATTCCACTTTTCTAGTATAGCTAGATTAAGAATGATTGGTTTTCGGTGTTCTGTTGTCTGATTATCATTTCTTTACTATTAAAGCTACACCTATACTTACAGTAAATTATAGATTTTATGATGAGGATGTTCCTGCTGATGAAGCTCTCATGTATAACAGTATCCCTAATCTGTTATCACTAATTTGTGCTAACAGAGAGGTTTGTGTGAATCCCAACTAGAGCCAGATGAACTCAGATCCGAGCTACAAAGAGGAAACCATTCATGCATCCTACTGTGCTGCAGAAATCCTAGAGAAGGTAATACTGTAAAACCTTGCTGTTCCATGTCCTAGGCCAGTACACCTTTACTGCTAGATCCCACTATTTGTAAACCAAATTAACATTTAACTAGTCCATAGGAAGTGGAAAGTCCTCACTCAGTAGGAGAAATCAAGAACAAATGGAGCGGTGATGACACAGGGTCTGGACCAGCTAAGACACGCTTCCTCAAGTAGTGTTAATTACAGGTTCTTATATTATCTTTTGGCTTCTAGAAGCTGTCTGAAACAATCCTAGAGCTGCAGGTGATTCCTTCAGGAAACTCGTGGAGGACAGAGGAATTTTCTTCAGAAGACTGGAAAAGAGCAAACATGGTTCCTGTCTCTTAAGAAGGTGGAAAAGGAGGAGCTGGGAAATGGTAAATCACTAAGCCTGGCTTCAGTATTTGGAAAAATACTAGAATCACCTGCCAAAGAATCTGTTTGCAAACACGCATAAAACAACATAGTGGTAAGTAACAATCTGCACAAATTCATCTGAGAATGACTGAAATAGAAGTAATTTGACTTTCTTCTGTGACACACTGACAGCACTGGGGGACGGGGTGTCTGAGGGGGAAACAGGCTTCAAACTCTATCTCTGAAGAAATTCTCATAAGTGAATGAAGGAAGCATAATCTGCATGAAACTTCTGTATGATTAGTGAGTACCCACTGAGATACTACTCAGTCTCTACCATACAGGAAAGATGTATTTGGTACAGTTCAGTATCTTTCAGATTCGGTATCATGAGCATTTTTATTAATAATTTTGACAATGCAGTAAAGAAGATGCTTATGAAGCAATTGCAAGGTTATTTGTCAATGACAATCTTCAGATAATTCGGGCAAACATATTACTCATTGTGAACTGCTTGCGAACAATTCCTTTGGATTACTCACGATGTGAACTTTAAAACTGAGGGGAGGCAAAATGATAAAAAATATAAAGTTTTTGAGAATCAGGCACTCCATTTGAATACTTGAAATTACCAGTTTAAAGGCTGGGTAACATTTTCTTGAAATGAACCATTTCCAGGTGTAATGCTCTACGTAATTTTAGAATTATACGAATCCTAAAAAAAAGAAAAAAAAATCAGTGAAATAGAAACCCAGTAAAAGTAGAATAAAAGGTCATACTTCTAAGCGACATCACAAGCAAGTTCTGATCTATTTCTATAGCACAAAAAGTGCGCTAAAGAGTGAGAATTATATCACTTCTTATGTACCACAATCACATGATTTTCTAAGCAGCTGCCACACATTGCTGGCTCGGAGGGATTGATTCAACCTCAGATTGACTAAAAAACCAAGGTTTTCTTTTTGTTCTCATTTCTGACAGATAAATTACTGATAACAATCAGATCTCCTTTTGCTATTTCCTAAATTCACAAAGCTGCAGCAGTCCCACTCACGCAGCTCAGTCCAGTTCTCTGGAAGTGGCAGTTGGACCCGGCCCCTGACCAACAGAACTTCCTTGCAAGTCAGGCTCGCTCCTACAGTGGGGCCACTGGGGAAACACTGCCAAGGAGTAGTCTCAGTGAATTTGTGCATCCCTCTAGTAACCTGCATCCAGCCTGTTGGTAGTCCTCATCACCTTTCTTGCAACCGTTTTCTCACCTACATAACAGCCCTTGTTCTAACCTCCATTTTTTCTAGAACTATTTAGTTATCTATAGTACACTTTGCTGAAATGAAAGTGCCTTACATCTTCAGCCTTTCCCTTATCTGAAAAAGCAGACAATTTATCAAATAAGATAATGATCTGGCAAGATCTGACAAAGCCTTATTTAGTAGTTTTCCTTAAAAATCTGTACGAAGCTTTGACTCAACAGTTATAGAATTGCTTTAATCACATTTGGCACTCTTTCCTTCAACAGATAGACCAAATGGATCATTTTCCAAATACATTAATAACATACATACTTTGTAAAAATTACTGGGTTAGATCTTCAGCTTTAAGTGCCTCTTTTTTCCATAGTCTGAGCTGGAAATAAACTATTTTCCTTAATAAGAGCATGTTAAATTCTGAGTGCATTCTGTATTCAAAAACAGGTATTGCCATTATTACTCACTGATTCCTGTAAATCATCACATCTCTGACCTCCAGCACAATAGCAGCACCCCTATGAAAAGCAGAGGGCCTTGGGTTTTGCCAAATCTTACGTATCTCCTCAGTTAATATTTAGCAGATCTACTTTGTCTCTGTTTATTTTTTTTATATTATATTATAGCCATGTAAATAAAAAATCTTTCACTAATTGTTTTTTTGGTTTCTTTAGCAAAGTCCAGCTCCATTTGGTAGTGTTAATGAGCTATCTGTCACTTTTTGTTCTTCAAAGCAAATATTCCACCCTTGATCAAGTTCTTTGAAAAACCTTTTCACCTACTCCTAAAATTGATTTTGAGCTACATGGTTGGCTGAGCTGGACTAGAAACTAACTATCAATTTCTTCTCCTTCATTAGGATTTTTTGTGATTTTGATTCAAAGCGCTTATCAAAAAGCACTTTTAAGGCATAATATGTTAAAGCATATATGTATTTTTAAGAATGGTGCTAACACTTATTCCACAGAAACTATACTTTTAAAACTGTATTATTAAAATGTCATGCCTTCCATTTGTTAATCTTTGCCAGATTATCTAAGATAATTAGTTAAAATTTAAAGTACTTGCAAACCTAACATTTAGTCAATGTTGAAAGCTGAACACAAGCTAGAAAACATGCTTACTCAATTAGCACCTAGATAAAAGATCAGTCTTCTTAAGCTGACCTTTTAAAAAACTGCATCACTTATAAGTACTATATGAAATGAAAATACCCATATAAACACCAGTGTATTAAAAGCACATCAGCAAAAGCTACTGATGCACAGGGAATCATGGCTATAAGAGTAAAATCCCAGCTATCAGTTTGACCTGCCTTAATAAGGAACAACAATTTAATGAATTTCTGTGTAACAAAGAAACTGAACATGTTATGGAAATTTCAATAGGTGTACGAGTTTTACTAGAGATGGCTAGTACACTTTAGAGTTTTTGAAAACATATGTTTGAATGAGTCAGTCTCTTCAATAACTGAACGGGATTATCTTAAAGGGCACGGTAGTCAGTGGATGCTGACTCCCTGAAATTGAGAATTATCCTCCTTTATAATAGATCAAGCCAGTCAAACTGGAAATAGAAAGCTCTGTGCTTGAAATGAGGGTTCGCTTTCAAAAACAGCCAAAGACTGATCAAGTGTATAGCTCAAAACCAAAAAATCCCAGAGCTGTGTTTGAAAGTATCTTGCTTTGCTATATCAAGGCATTAACTGGGTGCCTTACACATTTCCAACCTCTTCCCTCTCTCATTTTAGGGGAGAAATGACCAACAGCAGCAGAGAATGCAATTTTACAGACATCGACAGATTAGCAAAGACCCTGCGGTTGGGGATCTCCATTCCAACATTCATTCTCGGGCTGGTTCTCAACGCCCTAGCTCTCTCAGTGTTCTGCTGCTTTTGGAAGAAACAGACCAAAACCTCAGTTTACATGATCAATCTTGCACTTGCAGATGTCTTGCTGCTTCTTTCGCTCCCGCTCAAGCTCTACTACTCTATCACAGAAGCGCCCGGACTCCTGTGCTCTTTCATAGAGTCTCTCTATTTTGTCAACACATATGGCAGTATCTTCATCATTGTCTGCATTACTGTTGACAGATATATCTGCATAAGGCACCCATTTGAAGGTCGAGCTAACCAATCCCCCAAATGGGCTGTCTTGATTTGCTGCTTCATCTGGGCAGTAGCTTGGCTTTGCAGTAGCCCAATGTATGTGTTTCACAAGAAAGATTGCTTTAAATGCTTTTACAACATGTCAGAACAAGCATGGAGCATCCCCATCATTGTTTCTGTGGAAATCTTTGGATTTCTGATCCCACTTGCAGTGATGGTTTTCTGCTCTGCCCAAAACATCTGGATTCTTCTGAATCACAAAAGTCAAGCTAAAAAGAAGGTAGAAGGCAGTGGCTCCTTACGAGTTATTATCATCAACCTCGTGGTGTTTTTGGTGTGCTTCACACCCGTCCACCTTGCGATCTGCCTACAGTGTTTGGTAAGACAGCATGTGATAGTGGACTGCAGCCTGAAACAAAACATCAGCCTCTTCATTCAGGTGTCAATGATACTAGCCAACCTGAACTGCTGCCTGGATGCCATCTTTTATTACTTTGCAGCAAAAGAATTTCGTGAGAAAACACACCTGAAAAAGGTTATTGAACTATGTCCTGTCTTTAAGCCTTGTGCCACATGATGGTACTGCCTGAAATGAAAGAACACCTCTTCCTTGGCTCCCACTTGCCTCACAGGCCACTGACAGCATTATCCTTGACACAATAGTAGGGTCGCCTTAGCCAGGACAGGGAGGGTACAGGAGGAAGAAGGACAATGTTTTTCTGGTGAATGTGAACCTGTTCCATATTTTCCTCCCCTTTAAAGAAGAAAGGAGAGAAATGTTGGAAAAAAAGACCAGCATTAACAAAGTGATGGTGTGACACCAAAAGAAGCATTAGCCTTGACTGTATGTACTAAATGTGAAAGGCTTGCCAGAGGAAAACTACCCAGATCACTGGTATGCCACTTAAAATCAGCCTTTGTCATTGCTGCACCAGTTTTCCTTTTGCCAACACAATCCGAAAGTTGTTGCGAAGGGCAAAACATAAAAATAACCATTCAAACCCTTCTTTCTAACTTAGACAGTATCTGTGAATTAAAAGGCAGTATCTGGCCAAAAGTCTGACTCTGTGAAACAAAGAGGGGCCCAAACAATAGGCCTCAAACCAAAGTTAACTTCTGAGTGAATTCCCCGACCAGCAATCAGCATCTTATCAGCAGACTGAAGCAACCAGTATCTTATCAGCATGAAAATGTAACCCTGGGAACAATCCCTGGGAACTATAAGTAAACAGTAGGAAGTAAGTATAAATCCCAAATGTAAAGAAAAACAGAAACTCCTCAGACATGCCCAGATCCTGGCCAGATCCGGACATGCCTGAGTGAAGCATATCAATCTACCAGATATCTCCTGTGCGTTTTGTTTAGACTTGTTTGTTAAACTGTATAAGAGCCGGGCCCTCTCACAGCACAGACGCAGACCTCCCCTACGAGCGGACGCCCTGCGTGGGACTTCCCAGCTGCCGGGAAAGGCTCTGCGACCCTCCGCTGTGACGGGGCTCCCCAGCTGATGCACGGATCTGGATGATGGTAAAGTAGGAGGGCAATTGGTGATGTATCTTTCTTAATCACTATAGCCAGCTTTAAATAGTAATGTCTAGGTGCATTACCTTTCTTATTCTTTCTGCTGTTTTAAACTAAAGTAAAATAAGCCTATTTCTTTAGCTTGGTGTCTGTGTCCTTTGTGTTAACCCCGTCAATTGGCAAAACACTCTGCTCTTTCTTTCTGTAAATCTTACAGAAGGTCACTGCTGGAGTTCATTTGTGTCAAACAGCTTGGTCAGCCTGGGATAGTAGTGAATCCTCTCTCCTGTGAGCATTAGACACTGGTCAGAGCTGCTACACAGGACAGCAGCCCCGGCTCTTTCATGGAGAATGGGATGCCCTAGTATAAAACCCCAACAGAGAATCCTGGGTACCAGCAATTCCTTGAGCAACAAATATTTCTGATTATCTTTGCTGAGGAATCAGCATGGGTTTCTCCTGCAATTTTAAAACTGGTTTTGCACATGAAAACCAAAAAGAACCCCTTCAAATATGGCATTCAGTGAAAGACTGTATGTGATTAACTTTATTTCTACATCACTATTTTTCTATCAAAGATTTAACATGATACATGTATGAAATTCTTCTGCCTGTCTTCTTCTTTCTTGGAGGAGGGGAATTAAGAAAGTAAGCCCTGCATCACAGAAAAATAGGGACTATGTGCCAGATATATGCCTTGCTCCCAGCTGGAAGACTGGATCAGCTCTACCCACCTCATTCTTTAGAGAAGTCCTTCTAGCCTATACCGTACACTTCACAAAATGTCTCTGGACATGCCCCAGCCCTTCCTGGGCAGCACTTCTGGTATGTCACTGCCCTCACGCCATTTGCAAGTTTGGCTCTGAGTCTAATCTAAAGGTTTCTTTTTTGCAATTTAAGCCTACCATTTCTTGTACCATGTTGGCATGGTTCATACTCTTAGTCAGAAACACTTTTACATCAAGAAATCCATTTCTATGCCTTTTAAAATCAGCTGTAAAAATGGTCTAAGATTGCTTGTAATCAAGTCTTCATTCTGGAATGATGTTCCCTTTATTCCTAATGTGAAAAGAAATTACCTTCTGCCTGGAGCAAATTAAAAAGGAAGGGGGCTAGTTTTGAAAATACAATTTGCTGTCAATTGATTTCCATAGAAATGATTGATAGTGCAAGTGAGTAGCTGGACATATCTAACAGTGGGCCTAATGTATGAGCATTTTAAAACTTGTTAATACTAAAATTGTTAGCACAGCTGAGGCATGCAAGGAGCTCGGAGGCAAAGAAAGGTTTTTATCATCATCTTCACCATTATCTGGTAAAGGGGCAAGAGGAAGAGCTTTCCAAAACTGTAGATTTTCAAAACATTATTTGCTACTGTTTCAATCATTCAGAAACTTGCAGCCTTTTCAGTATGAGTTAACTTTTATTTTTTTGCATCTTTCACGTTATTTTGCATATGAAATGTGTGAGAAAGAACATGTTCTACCAAATAAACTGTATATATGAAGTGTATGATTTGAAAATACATTTTAATTCCCCAATCTGACAGCAGTGTATGATTCTTATCTACATATTTCATCATTAAATTTTACCATTTTCTCATTAAAACAGCTCCAAGACTTAGTTAGAGACTTTCCTTCCCAGGAACTACTTGAGGTTTGTAACTGTGGCAACCAAGAACAACTGAATAAACAGTAATAAACAGGAAAGATGATCACACCTAGAAGTCTGGATAATTTAATATATTTTCTGTGGAAACCCTCTCCCTAAATTCTTGACAAACCCCCCGCTAATCTTTTCTCCAGAATGCTCTGAGTTCTTGCTTTTATGATTAGCCAACTATCTGAAATTTTACATTACCATCGGTGCAAATTGTGACTCTGCAAAAACACAGCACTTTAAAGTACAAAGTATAACACTGGCCTTTTTATTTAAAGCTTTTCATGTATATTCAATGGGTGATGATAGAGCACACACCTTCTGCAAGCCTGTCCGCAACACAAAACCTGTGTGGCTAAGACGGTAGAGCCTCACTCCAGAGGCCTACAAACTCCAAGACAGGAGAGAATAAGCATCTTGAAGTGCAATAAGGAGAAACTTAGAGTAGTACTGCACCCAGGGCAGTACAACACCTCGGCCAGCACAGGCTGGGAAAGTAGGCCTGACTTAAATGTCCTCCCAAAAGAGCAACAGGGGACACCAGGCTCTATACAAGCCAGTGGTGCCCCCTCTGTGTAAATATGGAAAAATTCATACCAGGATTCAGCAAATATGAGGTCAGTGCAAAGAAAAATTAAATAATAATAGTAATTAAAAAAAAAAGTTATTAACCTTCTCTACTTGAGCTGGTGAGGCTTCACTGGAACAGTATGTCCAGCTCTGGACCTCCCAGTTCAAGACAAATGGGGAGGAACCAAAGAAGTTCAAAGCAAATGGTTTGTAGGACGGTTAGGTAGGTAGGTTGATGATCTTGGGTACAGGTCTGCAAGGAGATGTTGAGGAAGCTGGACTGGTTTCATCCAGCATGCTGGAAGGTAGCGACAGAGATGATGGAGCCAAGCACTGCCCAGTAGTTCCCAACAATATAACAAGAACTAATGGCCCTTGTTTCAGGTTCAATAATGGCAAAAACTTCTTCACTAGGAAGGCAATGCAGCACTGGAAGAGGTTACTCAGGAAAGATTTCTGATATCCTCTCACAGAGGTTTCCAAGTCATAGCCAAAATCATGGCTGATCCTATCTAGTTTTGGAGAAGAAAACTGGTTTCAGAGGTCCCTTTCTACTGCTCAGTGGCTCTCAGCAGATGCAGGTTTGTTTATTTTTTTCTCCTCCTAGACAAAAAAAAAAAAACACCTCTTAGTGCTGCTGATGTTATAGCGCTGGTTGTCAATAGCTCTGTTGCAAGCACAGTGCAAGACTGAGGACTAGATGCCTAAAAGTTACTAAGTAGAGCAACTGTGACACATTACACAAGGCTATGATATTTAAAGTCAGGACTAATGAAGCAATACCTTTGTCTTCAACTCATTTATCAATAAGTACTTGGAAAATAATTTTCTAATCTCCAAAAGAATAAGTGCCCATACGGAGTAGGCAGAAAGGAAAAGTCTATAGGAACTCTTGTATGCATGGATGGGGGAGAAGTTTGATCTGTCAGGGGTAGGGAGGCAGCATTCACTCATGCTGATGCTTGGTCAACAGTAGATGCCCAGCACACTCAGGCAGGGAGAGACTTCCATTTACAGAAAAAAATCAGTGCAATTTTCTCAATAAAGGAAACAGATGTCTGTTTATGAAAATCATCTGTAATAATACGAAGTGGTGGGACCCGCTGTGTATGACTGGTTTATAGACTCAGTCTGCTCATGTCACACATGGCAGCAAACTCAGAGCACAGAATCAGAAAGTTAAATTGAACTACTTTCTTCCCATTTATTGCCATCAGTGCCACTTCTTTGTTGGCCAAAAGTGATTTTATATATAACTTTATTTGTCTAAATTTTGCCTGTTACATATGTAAATGAAAGTAGCCTGTCTAAGCATATTTGACATTTCTGAGAAAAAGCAAAAGAAGGAAGAGAGCCCAGCTGTATTGGTTTTACAGGGCTATTACAATAGTCAAATCTTTTAGCACAAAAAGAACAGATCTTTTGAGCAAGAAGGTGTCACTTTCAATTCACTGCTTTTCAGGATGAACTTAAATTTAAATAATACACTTCAATTCTGTCTTTGACCTGCAGCTAAGATTACAGTCCTTTTTAAATCAGAATTTTACATACAAGATCCTCTATGAAATTACCGTTAACCCTGGAGAGTCTCCAGTTGGTTGTATTTTTATACCAGGACAAAAGCAATGAAAAACCTCATGCAGCTTGAGAAGGTGTGCAACAATTTTGTTGAATAAAATTAAAAAGCATTTGATATTTTAAAATCAACGACAAAAGCCTTCCTGAGTCAATACACAAGTTCACAATTTCTGTTTTCAGACTGCACAACAGAAGAGGTTTCTTCTCTTTTGAGGTTATTCTTAACACACAAAAAAACGGTAAGAACCTGAACCCCTCACATACTCTGGGAATCAGTTGTACTGTAAAGTCAAAGAAGCTTTGTCCAAGGGGGTCAAAAATAAATAGATTAAATGCTAACCAAAACCACCCAAAATAATGACTTTAAAATTTACATTTTCAGTTTTTGCTGTCTTCCATGAATTGAAAAGAAACTGATGGAATTAACCACAGTCCTTAAAGAGCAGATGTAGTTAGCCTTAATTTTTCTGGACAAGGCTGTTTCAGGACACTTAGGTGATAATATTCACAAAAAGCAATTTTGTTTTTCTCCAGCTGGGCCAAACCCCACAGATCTTCACAACACAGGAGGGGGCTGTCTGCTCTTGAGGGCATTTTTATCAATGGCAGATTACTCCACCAACATCCCACAACTAAAATTTGTTCAATAGTGAATGTGATCCCTAAGCTGTATGTTGTAGACTCATGCAGCAACTGAAAGATTGTAAAGTGTAAAAGTAGTTTGGACAAAAGGAAAGAAAAAACAAAACTGACACACACACCCCCTCAAACCACCCAGGGTTTGTTCCCCAAACTCTTTTCCTGTCCTTTTGCCTGGTGAATTATATCATCTTTCATTTCTCAGGCCTGCTTGAGCACTGAACTTCAGATCAGTGCCACCCCACTAACTTCTAGTGTTATCAAAGTATTGTCAGAATAATGCCAGGTTTTTGAAAAGTAATAATTCCCCAGAAGCCCCTTTGAAATAACATATCTAAATGATTTCTAACACAAAAAAAATTAATGTAAATTCAACCGGTTTAATAGCAAGTAGAGGATCTAATATGGAACTTCTTTTTATAGCCTTCTTAAAACTGCTTATTTGATACTACATGATCTATGAGCTAGAAGGCACCCGAGGAAGGATCCAAGCCTAGATCAAAGCATTAATAGTCTCCTGCCTTCTAGCAAGGGGCCATGGTGAGCACAGGTGGACACACACCCTGTAAAGGCAGTCCAACATCATTTCATTATGATTAAACACATTATTTACAAAAACATAAACCAGACAGTTTTTCCATGTGACAATGATCAGCCACCATTTCTACTTTGTGAGTTTTACTCACAAAGAAATCCTAATCAATGTCACTAGCATTTTAACATATCAGGCAATTTTAAGTGTTCAGAAATCTGCACAGTGAGAAGAGCAGCCACCTCAGTGCGTAAGGCAGCCTCCAGATCACAAAACAAAGTTGAAACGAGTTTGAAGACTGAAACTGATCTTCAGAGAGATACCGTACTAAACCTCACATCTCTGTGTGCTGCTCTAAGCAATATTTCACTCAAAGGTTATTCTCCAACACCACAACTTAGCCTGTCCAAAATGCACGCAAACAAATGAAAGATAAAACCGATGCTACTCAAAGATACAGACTTCTGCCTCTCTCATCAAAATGGTTTTGTCGGTTTTTCCCCCTCACATTCAGAATATTTTCCATTTTATACTAATTCCTTCCTATGAGTCTTGGGTACGCTCTCCATCCTTCCACCCAAACGCAAGGAGCTGTGGAGAGGCAGTGTCCTTTGAGGAACTGGTAGGTCTAACAGAAGAAACCTGTGCGGAGAGCCCACCAGCCCTGCATACAAAACTGCCGAGATGACTGCCCATGAGAGCCTGCAGGGACCCGCTCAGCACCGGAGCGGCAAATGGCAGCAGCTTGGACAACCCCTTTATGGACCCAGGAGGACAATGAGACTTTGGCTGCCGTACACCAAAAGGGACTTAATTTTTTGCAAGGGGAACTGTCTTTACAAAGAGGGACAATTTGCCCTGACCAAATTGAAAAGAAACCTGTCCACCTTTGTTATTTACACAACAGTACAAATGGAAAAGCTCTCTTGGTTAGGTTTCAAATTAGCACGCTTGCTAAGCATGTAGAGAAACATAGAGACAAGCTACACAAACTCTCTTTGATCTGGCTGCTCTCCTAGTGCTGCCAAAATACAGAGCATGGAGAAAATAGCTCAAAGACTCAGTAACCGAAAGGGGTAGCAGCTTCTTCACTTATACTCCAGCTCGCTGTTTCTGTGTGGGGGAAGGAAGGCCCAGAGGAAGAGGAAAAGAGGATGCAGCAACATGCAGTGGAAAGTGGTTATCACCGAGGGTGAGCTGAGCCTGCTGCCATGGGAAGGATCTGCCTGGGCAACCCAGGGTGGCTTCAGTCAAAAGGTGCAAACCTGCTCCTGGAGTAAAAACCACAGGAGGCACAGAAAACCGCTTCGATTCCTCTTTCTGCCCAGGTCAAGATGCCTCCCCAGAGGTGTTCCCAAGCTGCTGTGTGTGTGTGTGCCTGGCCAGCACTCTCAAAAGTCATGCCCTTTGCCACTGCATCTCACATTGCAGCTCCCACCCAGCCCTCACACAGGAGATGGACCCTGCTCCTCAGGCAGGACATGGCAGGGCAGAACTCGGCGCTGGGCATACCATTTTGCTGCTCAGAGGATGTGGCCACTGTCACAGGGATGGATGCTGAGATGGGTCTGCATAGGCTGGGGCTTCCTTCAGCTACAGTAACTGCTTTTGAAAACAGCTAAAACTATTTCTCTTGTTAAGGCGTGTGGGAGAGAGAAGAAAACAAAAACTACCTATATTTTTTAAAGTTAGGAAACTTTAATCTGTGGAGAATATTAGGTGAGGGATCCTGTGCTACTTCTAAAAAGATAATAGAAATGCGTTTCTGCTGGCAAGAGAGCTATTTGCTTTGGAATATCATCCCTAGGAACTGCTTGCCACAAAATGTTGCAATGTGATGAGATTTTGCAGTTCTGTTACCTCAGTGTTAGCTATAAAGCTCCAGAAAGAAAAAACTAGCTCCTTCAGCATGGACACGCCAAGTTCACACATGCAATCTTCTGTTTATCTTTTTAACATCAGACCAATACACAGACTAAAGCAGCGTTAGCACTGAAGCATACTTTGCCAGACTAAGAATAGTCATATTTATATCATGTCTTTCATCTGAGGAAGTCAGAATGACTGAAGATGAGACACACAATTCTCCGCTGCACAGACTGTTCTCCATCTAGTGCCAGAAACATGGGAAGCAAAAAGGGTGAACCAGACAGGCAGTAGCCAAGCAGCTGGTGTAGCTTAGGTCCTGTGAGGTGATTCTGTGTCCCTGGAGTGGCACAATTCATTGCCCTTGGCCCTGTCATAAATTTTGCTCTCATTTATTACATTTTAAATTGTCTATAAAATAAAATAAATGTTGGCAGCACTCACTGCAGCATACTGTATGGCAGAGGGATCACCAGAGCTAAATCCATGCTGGAACCTTGGATGTCTAATTTACTTATTTTTCAAATTGCTGCCATTTCTGCCTTGCCAGCAGGTCATAGGGATGGCACTGCTTTCCCCAGCACCCATTGCTCCAAGGCAAGGACTCATCCTCCCTAGTAGTGAACTCAGACACCGCTGGACTGTGCACACCCAAGTTGAACAGACCTGCAATGAATCTGTTCTGAGGCACCCGGATGTCATCTACATTGTCTGGTCTATACTGTCTGACACACTTCACTGCAAAAAAACCCCTCAGCCAGCATCTGGGACCTCATCCACACCATGCCCAGTTGCTTTTATACAAGCTGCCAGTAATGAAGGTCACAGTGCTTACTCATGTAAACCACGAGAGGCAGCACTGTGGGGAAGCAGGGCACGCTTGCAGACCTCGTGGCAAGCCTCAAAACTTGCCCGAGATGCAGGTGTTTCGAAGCAGCCACGTCCTGCCACTTCACCCCAGCTCACCACTTCTGCGAGTTCTCTTATTAGCCAGTGTTCTGGGACCCAGCTCTGGCCCCACATGCAGCGGCCAGCTTCCCATGGGGTAAGGACCATCCCACAGGCTTGAGAGATCCTATCTCAGCTGACGGACGTTGCCACCACGGCAGCCCCCTTGCAGCATGCTCCATGGCAGCCAGCTGCTGCCCAGGAGTGCTGCCAAGAGCAGGCTGCTGCTTGTGAACCATTATGTTTGTAGTAGGTTTGAAAAGTCACTTGGTTTCCCCCCCACTTACTGAAGCACAATAGCTTCAAGGACAGGTGGATTTCCATGTTAGAAAGGGAAAACTGCTTTTTTTTTGTTCAGTTTTAAGGCGCTAGTCTACCACTTTCTTCTTCATATTTCCTGAGACCTGATGAACTACACTCATAAGCAAGTGAGAGATGTTGTTCTACAGTTAATCTTCATTCTAAGACTGCATTTATCTAGTTCAGTATATGGGTAAAGTCCTGTTGCAGTTCTGGAAACTGCAAACAGCACTGATGCGTATGACTGCCACATCAAGATCACACACCAAAGCCACTGTTCTCCTTTTAAAAAAATGCAGCTTTGAGTAAACACATGAGACATTCCAGTTAAAGCTAACAGAGAGCAGAGAAGGGCTGAAGGTTGTCCAGCCATATGAGTCATATGTCTATATATGTATTAAAAAAAAATATATATATATATACACATATAATCTTTTATACAATTTGCTGAAATGAAACAAGGGTTTTTTTTTTGTTCCCCACATCAGTGCCAGGGCTCAGTGTCACTTTTCAGTTTCCCAGAGGTCCTCTCAGCAGCTCTATTTCCTAGCTGCATGCTACCACACTGTCCCCTGAGTGAAGCAACTGCTTCCCCCTCAAGCAAAGCACCCTACTGCAGTGTCAAATAAAGAAACTATTGAGGCTCCCTCAACAGTCACTGAAGAGCTTCTGGCATCCCCATCGAGCAATTCAGATTTTAACATCTGGATTGCCTTCAACAAGAACCAGTCCATTCTCCCCAAGAACAGAAGGCTGCTAGGACATCTGGGCTTTCAGATCACCTATCTGTGTACTCGGCATCTGTTAGATAGTTGCACATCCGTATCCTGCAGATGAAACCATACAGCTGCTTATTAAGCATCTCTGCCACCCCAATCAATTCATTACTGAAAAAGATGCAGCCAATAATTATGCCAGAAACTATCTGAGCTCTGGAAAGGAGAGCACGCATGACTGCTCTTGTAGGTTAATAAGAGTTCAGACAGTCATTAGTATCTGTATTAAATCTACTAATTGCCTGGTGTTCCTGGAAAGAATGAAGATTCCGGTGTTTTTCTAAAACCTTTGATCTGTTTATTTACTGAGTAAACATAACCATGATTCATCTCCTCTTTCCTCAGTATTTCCTAGAATTGTATCAATGCATGTGGAATATGCCATTTCTTTTAAAAGATCCTAATACCTCAACTTTGAATCTTTTACATAACACTGCCTTTTCTCTGATCCTGCACCAAGTCTTTTCCAAAGGCAAGCAATTCCAATCCAGTGAAAGCAAGACTCACTCCCAGTTCCTACAGCAGTTGAAAAAAATCACCACTGAAACAGTGTGAAGTCATCAAAATGACTGCACTGAACTATTGCAAATCTCTGTTCCTCTTTTTCCACTGCACTGTATCTTCTTAAGCATGCCCAGGACATTACAGTTCTGGTATAATCAGAGGACTCTGCGTATCTCCAGCTCTCCCCTCCTAACTTACTGAGATCATACTGCAAAGCAGGGCCCTGTGACATGACTGCCTTGAAGCTGTAGGAGATCATTTGACTGGTTAAAATAACAAAACCTGAACTGTAGCAAGTGTGATTTTTTTTTTTCCATTTTTTTTTTTAAATGTAACACCAAGCACTAAGCTCAATAAAGACAGTAAAATTATTACAGAAAGTATCATCTTAAAAACATGTTTCTCTTTAGGCTTTTGTAATAGAAACACAAAGACATCCTGAGATTTAAATCTTTTTCTTAAAAGTAGGCAGCATGATTTGTTTTGAGTCACATGCTTCTCTAAATGAAGCTAAACCACATTTGCCCAGTTTACATAGAAAAATCTTCTGTTCTTTCACCTGTTTTGACTTCCAGTGCTGGAAATTCAGCTTGGAGAATTCAGCTGGATCATTTCTTATTTATGCTTCCCTGTCAAACAAATTCTGTTCTGGATAAACTTTGTAAAAGTCCATTTCACCAGCAAGGACGCCGACAGCGTGTGAGAACAAGCACATGCTCCCTTTCCACACTCATGCTGGAAAGCAAACACCTTCTCTCTCTTACACCACTATTCATTTAGAGCACAACCTAAAGCTTCAAGTGCCATCACTTGAAGATTTCAGACTAACTCAGTGGGAATTGCCCCTGTGTGGGCTCAATACTGCAGACAGGAAAAAAAGAGAAGTAAAAAAGTCCTACCATCAATTAAAACATTCTGGTATCTCCTAACTGCACCAAATACCAAGCATATTACATAAAAAAGGTGTTTGGGTTGATCTTAGGACAGAATTCTCTATCACCAACTTCAGCCTGACTCCAGCTAACCAACCTATGAGAATTCTCTCCTATGAAAAACTGACAAGATTTAACATATAATTTTTTTTAAGAGAGAACATACATCATGCTCTGTCTCCCAGTGTCCAGTAGGAGAGAAATAGCAAGGAGACATTTACTTACTTTCAGCCTGTAGCTGCATCTTGCCTCCAGATTTCTGCCCTTGATACATCCTTAGTCATGCAGTCATGGTTTGTTTTTTCTGTCTCCTGCTTTTAAGCTGCTGTCTCAACCTTCTGCTGCATTCGTCCTACAATTTGACTCCTGTACAAATCAAGAGGTGTGACCAGATAAATCTTTCATCCTGTTTGCACCCAGTCCACCCACTGATGGAAACCCTTTACAAGGCCAACAACAAATGTTTATTAAAATTAATTAGAGCTTGGTGTGGCTGATACCATCACCAATCTCTGTCAATGCCAGAGTTAGCATCTGCACCAGGGACTCGCCATCATTAGTCTAGTCTGCAGGTCCCTGTTTTTTCAGTCATCACTAAAAAAGGAACAGTCAGCTGTTCCCTCAATTTGTTTGACTGGAAGGTGGAGAGCACACCTACAAGCTTCAGTGAAATCTGTAAATGTCTAAAGATCAGAGATGCAATAGCAGAAGGCACTTGAGCTTCAAAATAATTTCAGACTATTGTAATTTCTTAACTATTTTTTAAATAGTTGATTTTCTAAACATTTTTTCTTTAAGAGACAGTGTCTACAGGGTTAGGCTTTATGCTTTTTCTTACTGTAACTAGAACTCAGTAACCAAACAACTAGCCCAAAGATGTACAGTCATCACCTACCAAGATCAAAGGTGTCATTCAGCTTTTTAATCTAGCTGGACGTGAAGTCACAGCCAAATTTTAGGCATCATATTAAATGGGCAGGTTGTTTTCTTTCTGACAGGTTGTCAGGAGCTGTGGAGAACCGCCTGGGAGCATTAAGTGGCAGTACCCTCCATTTGTACAAGTGTTCCCCAACCCTGCCTCATGTTGCTCCTCCACAGCAGCCTGAGTTTGGGTTAAAGCTCGTCTCAGGCACCTGCGTCGAAGCCCTATTTGAAGAGGAGGTTTGGTGGTTGCAGAGCTCCTTGGGGCATGCAGGGCCGTGACAGTGACACTCACAGATGAGCCATAGTCCTTTTAAACATGCCTCCTAGTGCATGACACACAGGTGATGTTGTCTGTGACTCACCTGAAACCTCTTTAACAGCAGGCTGCGATGAATCATAAGGTATTGAAATTTTTTCAAAGCATTAAAGATTTCACCTACACTCTTTTTCTGTAACGTGCTTGCCTACTTCTTTAACACAAGCACAGCCTGGAGGACAGCACTGAAGTTGGGGCATGTTGAAAGCTGGTCCCTAAAAGACAGAGTGCATAACACACACTCGCTGCATTGACAAGACCTGGCACACAGATTCAGAACAATTCCTTTGCAAAGGTCAGTGAGTCAAAAAATACATGTATTATAAAACAATATAATTAAACAACTGTCTGTTCCCCATCACCACAGGCAGCTGAGCTACCAACACACACTGGTAGAGTGATCCCAGGAGCATTTTCAGTCCCTCAGCAAGTGCAGGGTTTCCTATGGGACAAATGTTGAGATAGATATGCTCTTCAACCAAAATTTCTTTCAGTTTTTAAGTGGCTGTACCATCTAGAGTGCCAAATACCTCACAGTCCTCCGCCAGGTCCTAAGGTAATACCAGTTACTCTAAACTGTAACATTCTGGGCAACACATTTCTGTCCCTGAGCCTGGCCTCAGCTGAAATGCAAACCCTCTTCCATTCCTGAGCCTTGCACCTAAAGTTTGCCTCCTTAACCTTACATTTCAGTTCTCAAAACTGGTTTGTGGCTCGGTTGCTTAAGTTGAATAAGGTTTCTTACCAAACTTTCCCACTTTGCTTGTCCTCTAACCTCCACCTAAGGTAGGAAGTTATCTCCTGGGCCAGGGAACAGGAGACCTTTCCCTCCAGCCCTCATGGTGGTCACCCCGAGCAGCCACCCCCCTCATCCTGCCCTACAGGCATCCTCTGCCTTCTTCCACCTTGTGTTGCCCATTCAGGAAGCCACCTGTCCACAGAGCTCTTTCCTCAGGATTGATGCGTGCCAGAAAGCCACAGCTGGGACTCTTCAGAGAATCCACCCCAGATTTCCCTCAGCAGTGAGAAAAGGCTGTTTTTTCCTGCACATTGAAAGGCGTGGGATTGAGTCACCTTGGTTCTCATTTCTGTGAGCTGGGAGACCTGACGATCTAGTGTATGCCTGGGGGTGGAGAACATGGTGCTAAGTAAAAAGCGAAGAACTGGGGGTAATGAAATGACTGGTGTGCAACATGAAAACAACATGAAAACCCTGCCTGGGTTTCCTTCTTGTCAGGAGGTTTGCTGCACAGCACCCAGACCCTTCTCAGTCACTCACCCAGGTTCACCTTCAGCAGCATGATGCAGCCCAGGTGTCTCCTGTACCCTGGTATAGGAGACAGACCTATCTGAAATGAAATTAAACACCTTCAAATAATTAAAACACCTTAAAACACAGCCCTTTACCACAGGCAGAGATTTCTGAAGAGGAGATCGCCCAGCTCTGAGCATGGTCCACCAGGAGAAAGGCACAAGGTGGCAATATTGAGGCTCCCACAGAGACCACGCTGCAGGCCTGTCTGCTTTCCCTGCCCTTCTGTTGGGCAGCAACTGGTCCTTGGACCCCCTACAACTGGAGGGGAGCCAAAAGCAATCTGTGCTTCCTCCATGCCCACGCACCACGGCAATGAACAACCTGGCTGTGAAAACTCAGCCAAATGCAAAACAAAACCCAGCACTCACATTCACTCTGTGGTTCCAGTATGTACAAAAATAAGCATCATGATGTAACTAGCATCAAGTTAACAAATACAAATGGTTTTACAGCAGCATCATGCACCTCTTATTTTTTACCAGCCTGTTGATTATGTGTTGTTAGGACCAGG
Organism: Tyto alba; assembly: GCF_018691265.1. NCBI lineage: Eukaryota > Metazoa > Chordata > Aves > Strigiformes > Tytonidae > Tyto > Tyto alba. Next base: position 23,997,714 of record NW_024881262.1, on the reverse strand, counting down.
CTGTAAATCTCTGTCCTGCTGAGTAACAGCTCCCTCTACCAGGGGTCACTTGGGCATTGGTGTGGAAAGTGCTATGAGCAGAAGAGTGGTAAGCTACAATTATATAGTGTGTCCGTTTGGGGCGGGGGGGGGGGGGGGGGGGGGAGGGGGTAGGGAGGGTAGGGGGATATTATAATTAAATTAGCACGCATGGGTTTTCCTCCAAATCTTCTCTTCAATCCAGAATCATAAGCAAGAGTTCTTCTACACAGAAATAGTCAGTATTTCTTAGTTTGATAAACCAGGTCAGGTTAAAAGAAGAAGAAAGAAAGCACAACAAATAGTTACTTTAGGACCATTAATCTTTTTTCATACTCAAGAGGAAGAAATTTTAAAACCACTACATTAGTTATAGTTCCAGGAAGAGATTTGGTTGAAACGTCACAGGCTATATATATGCTATTAAACTGCAGTTTTAGAAGCTTGGACTCATCTTGATCTTGAATTTGATCTAACTTTTCACAAGTTTATGAGATACAGAAGGAATGGAAGAAACAATATTCTGGATCTTGGAGCAAATTACTCAGAAGAACTAGGTGTCAGCACTGCAAAACATGAACCAAGCATCAACTCTGCGAAAACTGAACTATAGTAGGAATATGTATGAAAAAATTAAAAGCCTGTAGTTGAAGAAAAAGATATTCTAACACTTTCTACACCTTCCCCTTTAATTCAGATCACAAACCTGACTGCTAAATTAGCATCAAAGCTATAGCCCTAGTTAGTTTTGCTTCAATGATTGTGGTTATTTACAAAGAAATGTTCAAGACCAAATAAATTTTATGCTAAAATGTTTAAATACTTGACTTTAGAACTGCTTACCAGGAAAACAACAGGAAAAGGATGTGGCCTGATAAATGCTTGTGACAACTTCATCAGTGTTATATTTATTCATATGAAATTGATTTCACTAAGAATTAGTAAGCATAAGAAGCCTGAAGCATATGCATATCACGATACAAAATTAGCAGTTAAATAATCTCCATTTTCATCAGGAAGACAGATGTTTTTAAACTCACAGTAAATGCTGCCCATTAAAAGCCCTTTAAACCTTTCAGTGAAGGTGCAGGAAAAAAAAAGAAAGGGTACAGAACGGTGCAGCCTCAGTCCCTGCATACCAACCCTCTGAGGAAAGCAAGAGATGGCCAGTGGGAAGCAGAGCGGGGAGATGGTATGAAGGAGAGGGCAGGAGCAGGCCCTTCATTTGGTTGAAACCCAGGTTGTGGTACCATGTGAGTCCCTTTCTATTGGGACTACATATCTAACTATGCATACATACTGTAGCATATAGTTACATATAGATACAAAGGCTACCTTAGAGTACAGGTGGCATGAACCTCTCCCTGCCCTAGTTCTTCAGGGCAGGAACACCCTGCACACACCTGTAGCAAGGACAGATGGAAAAAAATGTGAAAAAAGCACAGAAGGACACAAAATCCCTCACAATTTCAGGCCAATCCTTGTGGAAAGGTGAAAGGCCGTCAAACCCCTTTCATCTGTCTTTCCTCTCCCTCCCACTGTGTCCTGTGTCTCCACACAAGTATGTGCAGACAGCAAGCAGAGGCTCCTGTCTGCATCAGCCTCCTGCAGCTCTAAGGGTTCTCTCTTAGAGAGAGCAAATAGTAAAAAATGACACTAAATTTGACTAAACAATTAAGAGTGCAAGAAAGCATAATGGAAACACCAGCATAAGCGATAATATGGAAAGCCTTTATTTGCAAACATGGTCAAAACCCATCACTTTCACAGTGTAAAAAACAAACAAACAAACAAACAAACAAAAAAAAAAAAAAAGCCCCCAAAACACTACACCAAAACAAAACAAAAACAAAACAAAAACAAAACACAGCAAAAAAACAAGCCAGATTCTATTAAATTACATTTCTTCCTGTCTCAAAGCCAAGAACTTAGTTGTCCCCTCCAACCCAAACAATTTTATGATTCTAACTTAGTAGGATTCAATGGAACAACACAGAGATGCATAACAATTAGGAAGAACTGCTTCCCTTAAATCAGGTTATTTTACAGGTTATTTCTTGAGACAGTGCTTGAACCCCAGACTCTGCAGTATGAGGGCCTCAGAGGATTAAACATGCCACTTGCTAAGTGCTTTTCTGAACATACTTTTGTCTGTCAGTTATGTTCTGAATGGGGTTCAACAAATGCTTTCCTAAGGACAACGTGACAGCAAAACTATTCTGTACGTATTGCCCCACAAGCATTAAACCTTGCACATTCCTCATTTTATATGTAAACCAACACTGAGGGGATTATTCCCATTGTCCAACCATAGGGCTGCTGGTTGACCAGCTTCTTCAGGCACTTTGGCGTGCTCCTTTGGTTTCCAACAAGCACTGGTGCCAGCCTGAAGGACAGGAACAAGGTAAGGACCACTGCTCAAACTGCTTTGCAAAGTCCCAGCCAACACGTGTTCCAGGGTCCCTGGCTCCTGTCCCGACTGTCCCACAGAAGAGACCCTCTCTGCCCCATCCCATGAAGAGCTCTCCTTCCATCAGCCTCCAGGCCAGGCAATGGGAAGATGTCCATGAGGGCACTGGCAGCCAAGAGGTCAAACTACATCCTGGGGTGCATCAGACACAGTATAAGCAGCTGGTACAATGAGGTGGTTATCCTGCTATATTCAGCATTGGTGTGGCCTCACCTTGAATACTGCGTGCAGTTCTAGGCCCCACAATTTAAGGAGGATGTTCAGGTCCCTGAATGCATCCAGAGGAGGGCAATAAAACTGGTGAAAGGGTTTGGAGGAATGCCCTACAAGGAGCGGCTAAGGACTCTGTTTAAGATGCATTTGGACAATGCCCTTAACATCATGCTTTAACTGGATCAGCCCTGAAGAGGTCAGGCAGTTGGACTAGATGTGACCACTGTAGGTCCCTTCCAACTGAAATAGTCTATTCTATCAGTCAATGGCTTTTAAAGGGAATGTTGTTAAAAATAGGGCTGGAAATTCAGTTTCCTCTCCACACCCAAATGTAGTTATTGCTCAGTAGCTCTTCTGAGAAGAGAGAGCAGCTCAGAAGCTAGGACTTGCAAAGGTACCTAATGCCAAATGGTAACAATGACAAGAGACACAAAAGCAATCAGAAGTCTTCCTCTTCCGCTGCCTTTCATCTGAATGTGAAAGGAATGAGGGAATGGACTTCCTTCTGCATAAACTTCTTGTTGTTAGCAACTAAAGCTATAAAAATCAGTGCCTCAGAAAAGAAAAAAAAAAGAAACAACCAACAAACGCGTAAAAAAAATATTGTATCAAAAGTAGGCAAATTACAAATGTGTGAAAAGGAAACAAAAATGTGCAGAGTATTTTCTACGATTGGGAGACGTGGGATGCTGCACTCATGTTTCACACAGGAGAAAGCAAATGCTCAACACCACTGCTTAACAGTAGTCTAAAAACCATCAGCAGCACTTCACCAGCTTTAGCATAACCAAAGCGGTGTTTCAGCATCTGTAACTATTGTGAGAAAAATTTTACTGGCAAGGCAAGGCGTGAAAGGAAAAAGAAAGGCTTCTGCTAAATGCACAAGAGACAGTTGGCCAAAGAAACCAAATAATTAGAAGTACAAATTTTTTCTCTAAACTGCATCATCTTAAAAGGAATAATAATGGAAAAAGAAATTATGAATTAGGAGTGCTCAGCATGTTTTCATAATTTAGGTGACTGAATGAGAAGTGCTTCTACACAAATACCATACCATCAACACCTTTATAACAGTGCAAGATCTGCTTGAAGGCCACCATGAGTTCAGCTACAGAAAAAAGGAGAGATAGAAAGATATTATTCTCTTAATCCTTGCTGAAATCTGCACAGAACATAATGGCAGAGACACTATCCTTTTATCACATATACACAGCCTCACCCTAACTAAAATATTATTGAAATTAAATAGAAAGACTGAAAGATTGATCACATATATGTGGAAAATGACATGAAATACATGTTGTCACATTCTTGATTACTTCTTTTGCATGTTACTATATAGTTTCAACACTTAGCAACTGAGAACAGTTAATTCTGAATATGAAAGGGCAGACATACAAATTATTTCTGAACAATGTAAGACTTATAGAAGCAGTGTGGACATGCAGACATGATTGATGCAATGCTGTCTGTCCTGGGCTGCAGACAGGGAGCTGGGCCCCAGGAAGGAACTGGCTAAAAATAGTGTGTTGGCAATGGGAGGAAGGTATCTGGATTTAGGAAACCACACTCCACTGCAGGTGTCTCGTATCACCTTTGGAAAGTCCTTTTGCTTATCTCTGCTTCAATTCCCCACATGTAGAATGGAAAAGAGAACAGACCCTACCTATGCCACCAAGATGACACCAGAACAGCTACATTTCAGAAAGGATGGAAAAACCCAAACTTGACAGTGTCAAGCAGGCAAGCTTGCCATGATGCATTGCAGTGTACTGTTTAAACACACAGACCACCCTAAATGCAGTGTGGTTAGCACAGCAAACGCCACAGCTCATCAGCATGCTGCTCTGCAGAGCTAATATTTGATAAAAAGGTTGTAAGGTTAGTGATGCACCAAACTGATAGGACTGACCAACTATGCATATAGCATGAGAGAGATTTTCATTAACAGCCAAATCCCCTGTGCACTCTACCTCTGATGGCAGCAAAGTTAAATCTTACTAGTACGTCATGATATAATAAACATATGCATTGCTGCTGGCCTGTTAACATTATAGTAGACCATGAGTTGATGTTTGGCACAGTAAAAGTACACACAGTTTACATAATGAAGTAATAGAGCAGAACACAGATAAAGTAAAATGAATTCTAAGAAAAAATAGTTTTTAAAAAGTTTTTGTTTTTTCCCCCAAAAAATCTTTTAGAAATGTATAATTTTGTAAAAATATTTCCTTTGAGGACCATGTTATCAATATAAATTCAGGGAAAAGTAGTGTTGTCAAATTCTGACTGATGTCACTGCATTTATAACTAATTCATCTTCTCATGCTAATTATCTAAACTTGGAGATCTGATGTCTTTCAATTTCTGCTGCCTTAGGAAGACCACAAACCACAATTCAGTTGTCAACCTACCTGCTTTTTCTGTTAAGCAACTCCAAAAAACAAACTACCTCTACTGAACACTGGAAAATTTAAGTTGTAGTATCATACAATTTGTTTGGATTTTCTTTTTAAGAAATGTTCTCGAAGCAGCAGTTGTTAGGTAATACAGTTCACTGATATCCAGCTGGTTCTCTAAAATTCTAAAGATACATGGATAAAACATCTTGGTATTTTCAGCATAAAGATGTTAGAATTGTCTGCTAAATAGACATGTACACGTCATGTTCAATGTATGGCATATACCTGTAAGGGCTCAGTAGAAAAGCACTGTGGGATATTGGAAGAGGAAAGTCTGGAACCTTACTAATAGAGGCTTTATGATTAAGCTTTCCTTATTTTCTAAACTGCTTATTACTGGAAGTGCTATCAGCAATGGGAATGCGGTTTCTTATGCTCTTCCTCTGAACATCCACTGCTGGCATCAGTCAAAGACAGGATGCCATATTAGATGTAATTTTTTCTCTTGCCTAAAATTACTCTTGTGTTCTTCTTCAGCTAATTTTTTTCTCATAATGACATTCAACAAACTTCCCTCCCTGCCATGAGGGCTGCTGTAAATATGCCTAACAATTTCCCACAGAAACACACTGTGCCATCACACAGGCCCCAGAAATGAGTCGAGGAAAACTGACCTTTCCCGCTAAGAAGAAATGGAGCAGTGAGCCATGCAGGGTCTGATCAAGGCTCTCCCAGTCACCACTGGATGCACCCCTGAAGGACACAGTTCCTTGGCCGTACAAGCAGCCCAGCTGGCTCAAAACGTGTACCAGTGCCTTTTGGAAAGGAGGTCTAGTTATGCAGTCATTTTCCTCGAGTTGTACATGCACTTCAGCACTGTGAAAAATAAAATGAGATCTCATTGATCATCTTCACTAACTGATTTTTTTCCCACCTTGCAAAATTAAGCTGAAGTGCCTGTCTCATCATGTCAGGGGAGGGAGGGTGTCTTATGGTTTGGAGGTTTGTATGACCTGTTGCGAAAAAGTTAATTTATGAAAATGCTGTTTCAAGTCTTTCAAAGGTAATTATGAGTTGAAGAACAGCATTGCTAATGATTTGAGTAGGAAAAAAAAAATATAAAAATACCTTAGAAGTGTCAAAATGACTCAGTCATTAGGCTGGAAAGAGGCATACGCTGTGATGTGGTATGTAGGGCCCTCAGCCAGTGCGTGTGAGCCCTGTTTGAACGCCTGCTCTGTGGAGTTAGAGAATAACTAAAAGTGAAAGAGCTGCAACACAAGAGACAGATCTCCACCAAGTTGTTGCCGTTGGTGCTGCAGCTTGGAAGATAGCAGAATAAAGACATAGGGGAATGAATACCTGATTTGCCTGGGCCTTAGATCAGAACATAGAAGATTTGGGAAAAAGAGTTTATTTTCCTGTTGGTTTTTCACATTTCACCAGTTTCAAATTTCACCGGTCTCAGGAGCACTGACAGAAAATACCCACCCTGCTGACCTGGCCCGAGGAGTCCCACAAGAGGATCCCTAGCTGAGTTCTCTGTGGAAACTGAGACATGTCTCTCCACAAATGTTAGATCACTTCAAAACTAAACATGTCAAGCCTCAAAGAGAGAAATCAGTTCACCTGCTTTCCCATACAGCAGAGTTAGCTCCTCCAGCATTGAAAGGACCCTTCTCCGCTGGGACACTCAGCCCTGGTGCACAGCCAAGGTTTGCTGGTGCCTCCCGCAAGCTGCAGGGTCCTTCCAGAGGACTCTAAACACCAGTGAGAAGGCCATCGCCTGGGATCAGACCTCTGTACTGGGGCAGCAGCTTCCTGGCCCTGGCCTCTCAGCCTTACCAGCAACCCACAAGCAGTGCTTTTGGTCGATTCCTCTGCAGAAAAGCTCCATTTCAGCTGTTCCTCTCCGCCCGTCGCCATCACAGCTTTTCGCTCTCCCTTTTCTCATCACCCTGGCCTGTCCATGGTGTGGATGCTGCAGCAGACACAGAGGCCAGTGAAGACATGGAGTCTAGTGCTCAAGCTGGTGAAGGCAGGTTGTGGGATAAGCTGTCTGAGGTATAGGATAAACCGTTCCTCCTGGTGATCAACCCCAGATAAAGACAGGGACATCACAGGGCTGAAGCCGGGTTTCTTGTTTCCCCTGTAGCCACGAGATGGAGCAACTCAATAACAAACAGCTCTGCAGATCCACCAGATTTAGGTTATAGGACATTTCATCCCAGTTCTGGCTCACCCAGGGGCTGCAGGCAGCTCCGGTGGGATGCTGCAATGGCCCAAGGCAAGTACATAGCCCATGGTGGGCAGGAGCAAGCTCCAATAGCCTCCTGGCCCCTGTCCCAGGTGAGACACAGGGAGAGGTTGGTGTTCCTGGGTGCCACGCATCAAGGCCTCATAGCAGGACCAAGGAGCTCAGACATGCTCTCAGCCCCCCAACAGCAACCCCAACCAAGCACACTCTAGCAGTAAAAGCTTCTCTGGAGCCATCCCAAGGCTTCACGTGTTTCTCTGTCGGGGCCTCTCTTGCCCAACCTCCTGTTTCCTCTGAATGGCTTCTGAAGCCTCCTCCCTAGCACAGAGCTAGAGCTTTGAAAAAAAGAAAACCCAGGGGCCTGGGGACATGGGAGGACAGAGGGGAGGTGAATGAAACTGAAAAGTGAAGACTTGAAGGGCATCTGAGGGAAATCAAGGAAGAAAGCAAAGGGCTCACAGCAGTGGATGCTCTCTCAAGCAAAGCCAATATTTTTCTCACTGGTTAGACTGATTTATATCAAGAACAAAATCACTATGTCTCCACTGCACAACCCTATGTGGTGCAATGGTTACTGATTTAGCTGCTAAACTAGAAGGATGTCAGCAGCACCAGCCCCATACTCACACTTTTCCTGAGAGCCAGGACCACAGCACTGCAGCCTGTGGTGTGGCTGGGTGTCAGGGCACAGCAATGGACCCGCAGTGCCTGGGGATGGCTGGCACAGCCTGGCACTGCCAGGAGAAGTTCAGCCCCAAGGGCATGCATAAGGAATCAGCAGAGCTTCAGTGGTTGCCACCCAGGGATGCATGCGTGGCCTGAAGAGGAGGTCTGTATGGCAGCGGCGACATGGCAAGGTCTATAAATACTAACAAAAAAATGCAGCTGAAACTTCTCCTTTGTCAAGAAAAAGGAACAAGATGATGCATTCAGCATCCGAAATAGCACAAAGCAGCAGGTGCTTCACATGCTGGTAGCACTGGTGACATGCACGGAGGTGCCAAGGACAGAGCAGGGTTTGCAGGGTGTGACCCTCTTCTCCCTGGTGTGCAAGAAAAGGGACAGCACTCTTGTTCTTGGGGACTTCATGAAGAGTCATGTCCCATCAGCACAGAGTAGGGTCTGTGATGAGAAAAGCTACCTTGACTGCCTACAGCGCTTTCATCCCTGCATCACAAGTTAAGCTATAAATCAACAGTTCAAAGTCCTCCATGGACTATCCCAGCCTTTCTACTACACTGCTCACTCACTTTCCTTTTCCCTTCTCCATCAGCCCTCATCATAATTGCATTTCACCCTTCAATTTTGAAGGGAGAGGAGGCTTCACACCTTGTCCCAAGTACAATTGCACTCCCTGCATGCCTTCCTGGCCATTTCTCCTCAGGTCCCTCTCTAAAAAACTCATGAGTACATTTGCTGGAAAAAAAAGCAGATCTACCACTGATGGTGGCTAGACTCTGATGTGCAAACCCCAGCATTGCTGCTTCCTCATCCTCCCCTTTCCAAAACATCTTTCTCCAGATGTGTAGCCACATAGGACTTTGTGCAGCAAGCACACTTCTGGGCAGCCTCTGGTGAGGTAGGCAGTGCTTAGGTGTCATGCAAACATGAGTATCAAAGAGAAAATGAGAGAGAAGAGAAAGCTCCAAGTGTCTGAGGGGTAAACCTTGAATTGGGAAGTGAGAGCATCTGCTCTGAGCATTGGTGGCAGTATCAGAACTGGATATGCAAAGCCCAGACCAGAGCAGGAGCACAGAGAGCACTCTGGCATCTGGGCTTACATCCCATGCTCACAGCAACCTCCGTTCCCACCACTCAGGCTGGCTCAGGCCCCAAATGCCTCTTCAGGGTAGTGGTGCCTTCCTGCATTGTGTGGGCTTTTTTGTTAATATCCAAAATGCAGTCATGGTCACAAGGCCACCACCAGATACACAGAAGTGAAACCTAGCTGAGGGATGCAATGAGGTATTGTTCACTCAGACCTTCTATCACATTTTTCCCCTTAGTGGCACTTCTTTTTTTTTTTTTTTTTTTCCTTAAGGAGAGTCATTTCAACTGAAATACTATGGGGAAACCGGGAAACCCCAAGTACTATTTCTTCTCGTCTGCTACCCCCCCATCTCTTTCACAGATGTACAGTTTGAATTCAGCCAACGTAATCCTCCGTTTTGATATTTAAGGGTTATGCAGAGGACCAAGCAAAACTACCCCTCTGGCCTTTCTTTCCCCCTTTGATAAGAAGTTTGCAAACATGCATACAGCAGGCAAAAAAAAAATCTTTTTTTCCTCTTCACCCCTGAACAAAATCAGCACCTGATATTCTCCATGGGTACATTCCCTACTTTCTAGGAATAAAAACAGATTTAAGAGTAACTCTTGTCTTTTTTAAAAATACCAACTTGAAGTGGACATATCAGATCACCACTGAAAATCAATGATCTCTTTTTCCTTTTTGGTATTGTGAAAAGTAAGGGAAACAATGACAGCGATAGCTCAGGATTCAGCTTAAAGTAAATTTTGACAGGTAACACTCTACACTTGGATGTTACATACAATCAATGAAATCATGTCTTGTAGGAAAAAAAAAAAAATCAGAGAAAGGTCTGTAGGGCCTTCTCTGTTACTGGAGACTGTTTTGAATGGGTGACTCACAGAGGCGCTAGCCCCACAAAGCCATGTATTTACATCCTTACGTGAGCTCTATGTGACATACTACGTACATAGTGTGTGTATGCAGACACAGCGTGGGGAGACCAATGTTGTAATGGAAATACATGATGAAACAAAAAGCAGCAGCACTTCAGGCTTTCTGACATCCTTACCAGCAGTTACTCTGCATGCAGCTCTCTCGACTGCCTTAAGAGAAAACATAAGACTCAAGAATTCTATGAGCTGAGAAGGAGAAAAAGTCAACAACCAGAGCTAGAGACAGTCCAAAGGTAAGATGAAAGAGAGAATATTTCACTGCAGTAAAACCTTGCCTTAAAAGCTTTCTTCTTGCTACAAGATCTGAAAACTAATTAGATTTTACATAACTTGTTTTGCTTATAGCATATCTGGTTTGTTTTTTTATTAAGAATGAACAGGGCTACCCTTTACATTTATGCTTTGAATATTTTTCTATTTTATTTATAAATATACACAACAGACTCTAGTCTAAAATGCCCTTTTATCATAACTAGATTTTTCTCAGGTTAAAATCTTGGTAAGAAGTTGAAATTCTATTTCTCTAAACCCAGAATTTCCTAGACACATCATCAAACAAACAAACAAATGACTAATTAAATCTCTTAGAGAGGCAATGAGGTAAAGAACTTTGCCAATATTTATTACTTTTCAGTAATTCCTTAATTAATTTTTCATCATTTTGGCTTTCAGTAATGGTTTCCCTGCTTGTGTTAGATTCACAGTGCTTCACTCAGTGAAGGGGACACAGCAGAAGAGCAGCATATCGGGTTGAGCCCAGGCCACTCTCTTGTACCGGGTGGCATCTCCACCCAGGCCATCAGTGTAACCCCCATCTGCCGTGGGCCACCTGAATTCAGAGGTTCAGGGACCCAACCCAGCTCTCAACAAACTCCCCAGCCCTGTGGCTGCGGGAGGGTTTAACTCCCAGGCAGTGAACAATCTGCAGCATAACAAGGAGTGCTTCTGCCCTCCAGCCACTCAGATCCCCAAGCGCTCACAAGTGCAGGCTTTCCTGTCCTTTTTTATTTGGACAAGGGAATTTTATTATTTCCCCTCAAACTTCCTTCAGTCCCTCGCAGGTGCCAGCAGAGCAGGCGCTGCTGACAGGGTTGCTGCCCCACAGAGCCATGTCCCCCCATGCCTTAGAGGCAGCAGTGATCTGCAAGGAAGGAGGCAGTTACATGCTGTGCACAGCCAGCAGCACTGCCTGCTGCAGGTAACCCAATAAAACCTGTACCTTCTACAGCAGGACAGAAGGTGTGGATGGATGCCTGCACCTGACCCCACCAGAGGTTTGCTCTCCTGCACCCTAGCCCTGCCATCATCCCACTCTCATCAGGCTGGGTTTCTGGAGTGGGTTTTCTCGCTTCTGTAATGTGAACCAGTAACTTACTGAATCATTTATTTGGCAGCAGTGTGTCCATAAGGAGCAAACAGCCAACCTGCTCTGCCTTCCTAAAAATAATTGCTAGTTTTTAAGTAAAAAATAAATTTCCTCTTTGATGATTCTAATCTCTCTCAAAGAGATTCTAGTCTCTCTCAAACCACAGTGTGGGAGAGCTTACCTCTGAAACACTAGGGGAATGACTTGATCTGCAGAATAGGAACTTTTACTGCACAGTTGACAGCTGGTTGACAAATGTGAAATGAAACAGCAGCAAGATCAGTAACTAGCGTAGGAAAGGCACTCGGTCGAAGTAATAACAATTAGAGAACAGCAGACAAAAGTAATTTCTGGGTGCTGATAGGTCTCTGAAAGGCTTTATTTACAGGTTACATCTTCTGTGACAGAACTGGCTGGAAGAAAGGACCAGGTATTCCTGTGCATTTGCATTTGTGGTTCCAGCTGAGGCCAGCATTGCAGAAACCAATGAAAGCCTCCCCGGTCCTTATCAGGAGAGTTTGAGGGCAGGATCAAACCAGCACTCTTCCTCTAAAGAAGAGAATTACTTCATGACCCCTGCTCAGAGGGTGACTACTTGACATTTTTAGTCCCCTCTTTGTGAAGAGGAAACCAGCTGCATGTTTTCTGCAACCCCTGTCTCTGCAGATACAAATTTATCCGCTGTGGTAAGTCTGGCTGATTTAGACAAAAGCTTGGGTTCTTAAATCTCATTTTTCTTCTGAAGACTTAAACTCTGAGAGAAATAGACTGTTTGAAAATTCCTGCCTGCTGCTTTTAGCAAGCTTGTCAGAAGGGCCAGAGGTAACCACAGCCCCTCTTTGCCTGGTGGTGGTGGGAGAGGGTGCAGGATGGCAATAACTGTTTGGGATTTTTCACATTAATAAACATGGGGGACCCTTGTGCTCTTGGGTCCCCAAAGTTTCTTATGATAGCTTGATTCAAGAAACCTGATCCAACTAATTGTCTCCATACCCACAATCCAAATAATCCTAAAATCAGGGGCTGCTACCCTGGCTCTGCAAAGAGATCGCATCACTCCAAAGGGATGGAGCAGTCACATCTATACTCTGCCTAGCCTAAATTATGGGACAGCACTTGGACCCCAGAAAGCCTCGCTCTATCTTGAGACACAACCTTGCCCCAAGAGCCCTTGGCACTGAGCTGTTCCATGTTACTGGGAGCTGCAATTCAGCACACAGCAGCCCGAGACAATAAAGCATCTCCAGGTCTGCGGACACATAGAAACTTCACTGGTCTTTGTACCGTGTCTTAAATGTGATCTTCATCCTTCCTTGTGGTAAAGGTGATTTTCTTCTCTTCCAGCATACCTGACGATATGAATGACACCCATGCCACGAGCAATATCAGTGCTAGCGTGGAACTGTTCCAGCTCATCATGTACACCCCCACGTTTACCCTCGGATTGCTGTTCAATATGATGGCCCTGTCGTTCCTGTTTTTTAAGGTTAAAAAGATGTCAGAATCTACAGTCTACATGATAGCCCTTATTTTCCTGGATACTTTGCTGCTGTTTACTCTTCCTTTTAAAATAATTTCCTACCACCTTCAGAACAACTGGAACTTGGGGTCTGTGTTTTGTTCCACCTTGGAGAGTCTTTACTTTGTAAACATGTATGGCAGCATTCTCATCTCCCTCTGCATCTGTGTAGACCGGTACATTGCTATCCAGCACCCTTTCACAGCTCCCACCCTGCGATCCACCAAGAAAGCTGCTATGGTTTGTGCTATCATCTGCCTGGGCACCTCAGCCGGGACAGTCTCTACTTTCCAACTGCATGGAGAGGGCCACAACATCTCATCCTGCTTCCATAACTTCTCCAAGAGCACATGGGAAAACACAGGCCTGTTCAGTGCCTTGGAGATTATTTTCTTTGGCGGCATGGCAGCCATGGCCTTCTGCACTGTTCAGACCATCAGGTGTTTGAGAAAGCACAGAAAACCAGACAACCCCCAAACACACACCACCAGAGCAGAGAAGATAGTGGTGACAAATCTTGTGGCATTTTTGGTCTGTTTCACGCCTTACCACGTGGCATACTTCATGTACTTTTTGGTGAAGAACAACATAATTCACACCAGTTTTCAGCAAGTGCTACGAGACATCATTCAGGTTACCCTTTGCTGGGCAAACCTGAACTGCTGTCTTGATGGAGTGTGTTATTATTTTGTTTTAAAGGAGTCTTTGGAAGACCCATTAGAAAACAGTAAAAAAACAGCCACAAGAAATCCTTGATTCATGAGCTGTGTGTCAGTTACGTGGGATGGTGTGTGGAGATGCTTTCATGGAAAGTGCAGTATCCTGAACTACTTATCTAAGCAATTTACTTTAAATATTCAGATCTGAAAATATTTAATCAAAAACCAAAACTAAGTCCACTCCCAGGAGATTGCTTCTAACTTTTTTTTATTTCCTTCCATAATGTTTTGTGTTAGCATTTATGGGTAAAATTAAATTGAGTTATTTCCTATAAATGGCAATGCGTATCTCTTTGGATGTGATTCTTCATTGCTTTGAAAAAAAATTTGTTTGCTTACATGTGATAGCATCTTTCAGCATCCTCATATATATGGCACCTGCAAACCTCCCCAGGCCTTCAGTCACTACAGGCTTGGGCTGCTGTGAAACACAGACTTAGAGTTTATGGTGAAAAACTTCAGGCTAAATTCTGTTGCCTCCCCTGCCCTGATTATGTATGGTCATGCTCATATGCATGCACACCTGTCAGGTTTAGATTTGTACATGCTAGTTAAAAAAATAAAATTATTGTAACTCTAAGTCCAAAAGCAGGTTTAAGTTAACATGGTTTTAGCAAGATCTCCATGCCATTCCTCCACTGTCTGACTTGCACTGCAAAGTATGATGCTTGTTGTAGCGACAGGTCCTGTGCCTACCACATCCCCCTTTAACTAGTATTTCCACTAGCTCAAGTCCCTGGCTAGCTTCGATGAATTGACTATTCCAGTTCCAGGCTTCCTCACCAGGTCCTCTCCTGCTCACAGGCTTTTCATGTATCTGTTACTTCCTTCTTGGTTACAAATCTAGTTTCATGAACAGAGCCAAACCAAACAAGAGCATGAAATAAAAAACCTGAGTCCAACATAGTGACTAACACAAGAATCTGAAGAAGCAACCCCCACCTTACTGGGGGATAAGATAAGAACAGCTCTGATCCCTAAAGCATCAGCCAGCAACATAAGAACCCAGGGGAAAAGCAACCTTTCAGACCTTGGAGCAATCTGAGCACTACCACTTCCCAAACAAACAAGGCAATAAAAAATAATCCACCAGCAGGAGCCTAACATGCCAGTCAGTTACTTCCTATCAGTGCTCACAGGCACCTGGATAAACTGAATGGCAACATGCTCCCAGCCTGGAGAGAGGCGGCTCACTGCTCCAGGGGACCCCCACCGCTGCCCCTGCCGCTACCCTGGCAGCCAGCTGCTGCTTTCCTGAGCGATGAGGATGACAATCAAGCAATTGGTTTTCATATTCATGTTGAGCTAGATCCTTGCAGTATAGCTTCTAGGCAGAGGTGCTAATCCCAGACTTTGAACTGTCTTTTCTTTGTTCACTTTTGAGAAGGAAAATGCAAGAAATCTGTATTGATTTCTTCCCTGAGCTAGTGACTTGCATGTGGAGACTCTAGTACGTAAAAGTGAATTTTTCTGAAGCTGCTATATCTATGTAGAAGATTGTACCACACAAGTCCAGTTGCTGAGGAGGGAAACACTGACCCAACACAGTTATAAGTGTGTGCTGATGTTTACAGAGTCCTTTTGGTGTTCAGGTGATGAACCATGCTTCTGAGGATACAAGGGCTGTGCATTTACACCAGTCATGTCCTGGTTATATCCAAGCGCATGAAAATAACAACCCCCCCCCAGGATAATCCAGCAAGAATTCCCTCCCATATCAGTTGCCATTTCTGTTGACTTCCTCAGTAAATTCAGAATATCTGACTAGCTTCCCTGGCAGTAGACACTGAATTCCCATCATCTCCTTATTAATAACATCCCTTAACTAACTGCACTTCAACAGACTTTACCACCGAGATTTCCGACTCCTTTTGGAAGTAGAGTTAACAAATAATAGAAGAAAATAGTGATGATGTGGAAGATTTATTTTTAAAGCAATGGACCATGCTGAGAGGGCCTCCACTCTAACTGATAATGCCTGAACAAAGGGAACTGGGATTTTGTCAGTACATCAGGGGCAGAAAATGCCAAAGTATATGAGGAAACTGATCTCGGTTGCATTTCTATAGGCCAAGGCAGCTCTATTAGTTTTACTGACATGACTTTGGGCTTACACTGCTACATTTGAGTCTACAAGCTCAACTGTACTTTTATGCTTCCTGTTGCTCAGCTTTTTTTTTCCCATTTTTAAGTATGCCTGTTCTTATTTGTTTGTTATCGTGCTGTCCTTGATCCCACAGATCATAAAGTAACTTGCACTGTAATTTCATTTTGAGTACTGGTTGACAGAAAATCTAGGAATTTTTGGCTTGGCTACCTCCCTCAGCAATAACACACTGCTTAGAAGAGGCAGGGAAGTTGACCAAATTAAGCATAGTTAAAACTCCATGAAGGATGAGTTAAAAGCACTTGAGGCATTTCTTCTTCTCCCAAGCCTCTCCCCAAGGTTACTCCATCATTTCTGGCCATTGATTTTTTTCCTAGAAACAGGCAGGCTAAGGTGTGGAAAAGCTACTATCTCCCCAAGGACAGGGTGCAGCCAACCACCATCTGAGCTCCCTGCCTCTACATATGGTTCCTTGTTTCTGCCAGCTCTAAGAGAACACTGATTATCAGGGCAGAGTAACAACTTTCATTCTAGATTTCTGAACATTCACTTTGCAGGTCAAATCAGTGTGGTCTGATCCATTGTCTTTGCTCAGGTGGGTAGCTGTAACAAGCTTTTCCATTTATATCCAAATCATGACACTGGGTATCTAGTGAGAGTAGAGAGATTTCTGTTTGCACCAAGAGAATATTAAAGACATAGTGTACTAAGAATTAAAAGGAAAAAAAAAATATCTGAAAATATGCAATCTAAAGCCATCACAGGTTTTCCAGAATACAGGCAATGATTCATCTCATGAAGAAAAGAAAGCAAAACCCAGGATTTTTTTTTAAATTATTCACCCCTAAGAACAGAAGACTCATTCCTAACACATACAGTTCTTAGCGAAAAATCATCAGTTTATTCTAAAAGAATGAGAATGGGGGCTAGAGAGCTGTTATGGAGCACTTTTCCCACTTGCACTTGTTTTTGCATTTGGATAGTGAAAGGGAAAGTGTTTAAACCAGCACTGAAAGCATAGTGGGTCATGGGAGGTGGTGAAGCAGCTCTGCCAGGTAATTTCACCCTTTGGGCCAACCAGCCCATTTCATCTGAGAGGTGTTTCACAAAAGGCACCCTGACGCTGCCAGATTTGTTGCCAAGAGACCTGTCTTGCAGACATTCATGCATGTATTGTATTCACATAAGTAACCTCCCTATTCCTACTCACTTATTTGGAGATTTCACTAAAAGACTGGGCATGTGTTTCAGCAGCTTTGTTATTTCACACTTAAACAAGCCAAATGTCCTATTTCCTGCAGACTCACTCACCTGGGAAGGCAGTGAAGCTCAGGCTTCCGTATCCACTAAACTGCACATCTGTCCTTGGCTTTCCAAATTTCTTCTCTTCTACTACAGCTATTATCTTGTGTTTCAGACTCGGGAAGCATCTGTTTGGATAGGGAAGGAAAAAGGCTTGTAAGAAAACATCACTGATGATATTTGCATACAACCACGGAAATCCCAACAAAGCATTCATTACCCAAAAAGAAGGAAACAGTGCAGGTACCAGGCATGCAGTATCTCCTACAGATTTCACTACTGTCTTATGTTTTATGAAAGATGTCCAGATACAATGAATGCAACAAAATATTTACTATGAGCAAGACCACATCTGTGGTCAGTGATAATGAGACAAACCTCAGAAAAGTAAGTCTTGAGAGAAATGTGTAGGATTTTATAGACACTTTCATATGCATACGCTCCTCTCAAAGTGTTTTTAGCATTTCTAGTGGCACTAGAGAGGGCTAAAATTGTCCTTTGTTTTCTCTGCTGAAAGACGGCATCATGAGCTAAAGAATTTGTAGCACTCTCAATGCTAGAGAGAAGCCCTCTGAGAAAACTCACACAGGCAAGAAGTGTGAAATAGTTAATTTTGCTGTAAAATGGAGTACTACAAATAGGCACATGCAGAAATAGCACCCCAGCTCACTTCAGTTATTTCTCCACACAGCAAACCTGTTTGTGTGCTCTTTTCATCTTCTGCATTTACTGGTAGTATGAGACAGAAGTCTCATAAAGAAGTAAAAATGTCCTGTGACACAATCAAGTGACGGAGTATTCCCATTGTTGACCTTGGTGTGACAGAGAAGCGGAGTCCCGGACGTGTCCAGTTTCGGTGGGAGGATACTCTGAGTCTCGAACTCGACCTGTGCAGTTTGCTCCTAGATTTGCAACTGGCCAGTGCAAAGCTACAGTTCAATCAAGTGCTGCAGCCTGCCTTACTCAGCCCTGTCTTCATCCTTCCTTCCCTTTTCCATGTCTCTGTCTTCAGCTTTTTGGAGGCACTGAATTCTCTAGAAAAGCTGAGACTTTCCCCTCTATCAGGTTTTCTCACTGAGAAACTTTTACCATAGCAACAAACTCTAGTGAATCGGTGTCTTTAGCTACTGTGAAAGGTAAAGGACACCTACAACCTCCTTCATTTTATCTCATTTATTCTTCTTACTCTGATTTTTATACACTGTCACTCTATAAGAATGACATTTACCACATTGTTTAATGTGATAAAAAAAGTTGCTGCAGGATACTGATACAACCAAAAATCTGTGAAGAATCAGAAATGTTTCCCAGGAAGAAAAGCTGAATCAGTGCC
Organism: Tyto alba; assembly: GCF_018691265.1. Taxonomy (NCBI): domain Eukaryota; kingdom Metazoa; phylum Chordata; class Aves; order Strigiformes; family Tytonidae; genus Tyto; species Tyto alba. The sequence continues at coordinate 23,979,302 of NW_024881262.1, read as the reverse complement.
ATTTGCAGACATCAAAGGATGTAAAACCTCATGTCTGCTGTATGCTAGATTCCTATTAATCCTTCTCCCTATTCCAAGACAAAAAAGGCATTAAACTGGGATTATATTTGAGAGCAAGTATCAGCAGTTTAGCGTTATAAACACTGCCAGGCAATTGTTAATCCAGAACAAAGCATTACAAACCCAGGAAATCCAGTTTAGATTACACTTCAGAGTACACCAACACAATCCCGCTCATTCCCTGTTAAGTATTAACTTTGTGACTACAAGTAAAGCCACCTCCTAGAGACCAGCATCTAACCTGGTCCCGCTTGGCCAGACATAGTATCCAAGACAATGAAGGACACTGTTTGAAATGGCTTTACTCAGTTTAAAGAGAAGCTTAGGAAAGCATGAGAAGTTGCAGAGAGCAGAGACTAGTCTGACTTAATTCATGCTAATAGGAAGTGCAGTGGCTTGAAAATGCCGGAGCTGGAAGGGAGCAGAAATAAAGGAATGGGACTTTTGACAGAAGAAGGTTGGCATGGTTGTAAAAACCCCGCAGACAGATTTGTTTCCCTCATGCAGAGTAAAATAACTTGGTATTAATAATAAGTATGTTTATAGAGACCATTTTATGTGAGTAGTGAGAAGGTAGAAGAAAGCCTGAGCTATAAAATGCTCTTCACCTCACTCTGAGCTCAGGCTCTTGCTGCCACTCCTGCCTGCAGCTGCATGGAGACCTGCTGGGACCTTGGGGCAGGACTCTGCTCTGCAACAAGGGGTGTTTGCTCCCATTTGAGATGCCCTGGGGTATCCCACCCAGCCTTCAATGCTGAATTGAATGGGGATGGACTGTTCCAGGCCCTTCTCACCTCTACCTGTCTCACTGCAAAAATCATACGAAAGGAGCCAAGATCACACTTCATTCAAACCCACAGCCTGACACACCTTGCCTTACGATTCCTCAGAAAAAAACCACAGTTAGGCAACCAGGAAAGGGAGGAGGTAAAGCAATGGGATGGACATATTTGCATTTATAACCAGCTCCATGCTATAATGGCAAGACAAAACTTAAACCTGTGCTCAGTAGCAATAGTGAGACCTTTAATGCTCCCTGCCTTTGCAACACAAAATACAGAGGCAAGAATAACATGTCCCCTGTTTTGCAATAATGGTGCAGAAATCAAGCAGTATCACTGAATCTCATCCTAGATTTTGTCTCTGAACATAACCACACCATTCATACTGTTATTATACTTCATGCCATTATGGGTTATTGCTCTCTCAAATTAGCCTGTGTCACTTGCCTTGGAATGCCCACATATACCTATCACAAAACATCTTTAAAAGACCTCCCAAATCTCTCTCCCAGTTTTTGGCAATCAAAAATCTGATCCTGTGGGTAAATTTACTCATTCTAGCATTTAGTCTATCAGGCTGTCTAACCTGCACAACACAGCAGCCAGGCTCTCATACTGAAAACTATTTTGTTTGCATCAGTTGAAGAGTTTGTTTTTCCAGAACTCCACTGCATACCTCCAAGAGTCCTATTTTCAACTTTCTACCTAATCGCATCAGGTTTACAATCCAGCTTCCAACTCAGGTTTACATATGCTTTAAACACAGATGTAAACAGAACCACATAGATCACAATCTCGCTTACCAAAGCTCTGACAAAACTGTTCAGGGTACAAATTATTATTTTCTTGGATAAATACAAAATGTCAAAGCAGCAAAGCTTGAAGGTCATCCTGTCAGGGAGCTGAGAGGAAGGAAGCCTTTTGCTAGTCAGTTTGAGGACACCTAGAAAAGTCTTGTGACATTGTGAGTATTAATGAAGACAGCACAGAGTACCATTAGACAAGTTACCCATACCCAACGAGATGAAGAAGCGGCACCATAAGCCCATGGCAGATGAGAAACCCGTTGTGGAGCAGAGCCATGTTGCATGTGGCCCACTGGAGCAAAGGGACAGCAGATCGGGCACCTTTGGCTCTGGGATTCACAGCCTCCAGGGAAGAAGTGGGGTTCCAAACATGGCTGGGAAAAGCACATACAAATTTCAGTTCTTTAATAGCTACATTTGCCCCTTAGAGGACTCTGGGGAAATATCCCTGTCAGAAAAGTAGTTCACCGATGTAACTTGAATTTTCTGTATCACTGCACCCCACTCTCCATAATTACCACATTCGCTCAACTTCTGCTGCATACTTAATCCACCTGAAGTTAGAAATCCTTTTCTATATCCCAATCAGCTGCTGTGGAAATGAGCCCAGTAACCCAGAAGATGAGAGTCTGGAGGATCTGATTTAATTGCACTCCCTGGACAGACTCACACTCCAATTGTCAATGTCCAAATGAGGAATAAGTAATAGGGATGGCTCAGCTCTTGAGAAACAAAAGGTCCTGTTTTCATGCAAATCACATTTGCTAGGAAGAACAATGGAGGAGAAATAAAGAAAAGTCAGAAACAAAGCAACAGAATCCTTCTGGGCTGAAGGTTTTTCAAGAGGCATCAGCTGCGCTTTAAATTCTAAACAAAATTTTAGAGCTTTTGCATCCCTAGATGGGAGTTGGTAGATGCAAACAAAAGCAAGTGTCCGATTTGCTTTAACTTTCTGTCACTTAATTCTTATTCACAACCTTAGATGGGAACAATTTTCAACATCTGTTATCAAACTTATAAAGGAGGAAAAAATGTTCAAGAAAGAAATAATAAAAAAAAGAAGGAAAGAAAAGTGCAGTAAAAAGAAGAGTGGTGGCAAACAACAGCAGCTCTCCTCAGCAGGTGCTTGCTGTGAAAAGCTCCTTTTGGAAGATCTTGGCAACAGCACCCTTGACCCAAGGCGAGTGAGTGCTGGTGAAGGCTGGCAGTAAGAGATGATGGAGGGCTGAGGGAGTGTCTCGGGGCAGGCCCAGGTTGCTAACAAGCAGTGGGGCAACAGCCAGTAATGCCTGCAGCAGAAGGTAGAGAGCATTTAAGGCCTTGTGCAAAGCACTGCTACATCCATGGGGAAGACTCCAGCCTTAAACTGCCACAGAGGAAAAATGCCAAGAAAGGGTATATACAGTGACAGGTCTTTGAATAAATCACGTATTTTGCATGTATTTCTCTCAACGACTGTGCTGGGTTTGTGTGGTAAGGTTTTTGGTAGTGGGGAAGGGGGTTACTGAGATGGCCCCTGTGAAAAGCTTCTCGAAGCTCCCCTGGCTCCAAGTCAGACCCACCTCTGGCTGGGGCTGAGCCAATTAGCGACGGTGGCTGCGCGTCTGTGAGATTTAAGAAGGGACCTGGGAGGAGGAGTTGGAGTTGTGAGGAGGACACCTATGTGAACACCCAGGTCAGTGGGAGGAAGGAGGAAAGGGGAGGAGATGCACCGGTACAAGGAGCCCCCCTGTATCCCGTGGTGAGATGGCAGGGCCACCCCTCTGCCACCCATGGAGGTCACTGGTGGAGCAGCTGCAGCCTGAGGCCTATGGAGGAGCCCACACCAGGATAGGCAGCTGCGCCTGAAGGAGGCAGGGACTCTGTGGGAAGAAGCAGCTCTTGCTGTTGTAGTTCAGTGCTGGAAGGACTGTAACACACAGAGGTGACCCACACTGGAGCGGCTCAGGGGGAGCTGCAGAAGGACTCATGCTGGAGAAGGTTCATGGAGGACTGTATCCAGTGAGAGGGGAGCTACATGGAGCGGGGGAAGAATGCAAGGGATTCCCCCCACCCTGAGGAGAAAGAAACAACAGGACGTACCACACCCCACATTCCCTGCCCTCTGAATCACTGAGGGGGTGGAGGTAGAGAAATTTGGAGCAAAACTGAGCCTGTGAAGAAGGGAGGGATGAGGGGAAGGTGTTTTTAAGATGTGGCAATGCTTCTCACTATCCTAATCTGCCTGTTAAGTGTTGTTAGTGTCCAAATTAAATTTATGGGCTTTTTTTTCTCCTCCTAATAACTATGTCTTTTGTCCATGACTGTAATGGATGAGTCACCCCTTCCTGTCCTTATGTCAATTCCTGAGCCTCTCGCTTTATTTTCTTCTTCCCAGCACTGGGAGGGAAAAGGGGGAGTGAGCAACTGTGTAGTGCTCATTTGCCCTCTGAGCTCAAGCCACAACAGCTTTGAAATTTTTTCCATGTTAAGCCCTGGTGACATAAGACAGCTTTTTTCTTTTTTTTTTTTTTTCTTTTTTTCTTGATAACTACACCACTGACATCAGAACACAGCAAGAGCAAGTCACAGTCAACACCCACATTGGAAAGCGCTCACTGCCACCCAATGTTCGACTCTGACCAAGCCAGCTGCTTCTTCTACCACATTTTTTTTAAATGACAAAGCAATGACAAATGACAAAGAAATGCTGCCCCTCATGGTGCTGCACATCCTCTGAGAGCAGGCTGCAGCGCCAGGCCTTTCTCCTCCTGCTGCCCTCCACCACAGCTGGTTTGCTTTGTTTAACAAACAAAAAAAAAAACAACTCCAACCACCCTCAAATACTTTCATAAATAGACCATGACATATGGGATTCTGTCTCCACAAGATGACGTGGGAATCCTGTTTCTGCAATGGCCCCTGACAAGAGACCAAGGGACCAGGAGTGCAAGCCCAGCTGCGGGTAGACTGTGCCTCTAGGGTTTCTTTCAAATACAGACAGCAAAGGATTAAACTTCTTTCTCCTCAAATAATTTGCCCAATTCAAAACCAGTTTCAGACAGAAAAGCAGTATTACTCTTAAAAGCTTCCTGTACCCAGGGAAGATTTTGCACAGAAATGCTCACAGCTCCGGTGACAAAATGCTGCCCGAGGGGCCACGTTTCTGTGAGGAAACAATGTGGTTTTCAACATTAAACTATTTGTTTAAGCTTCCCCCACTTACTTCATGTTTGGGTGAGCATCAGGACATTAACACAAGCGAATATAAAACCGTGTGAGGAGAATGGAGGCTCAGGGCATGCAGGCCCGAGCCAGCAGCTCCTGCCTTCCCTCAGCACCGCCGCCATGAGCCGCTGCCCCAGCCCGTCCCGCAGGCAGCTGAGGTGATTCCCGGCCAGCACAGCCAGGAAACCTGTGGAATCATGGGGGATGTTTGATGCGCTAATGACATGCTAATTTATGCAAGTAGCCCCATACACTGTGGCACAGGCACTGAGCAGCCCTCAGCCTCACTTGCTGCCTGGGACCGGAGCCGTGATGGCAGTGGCTGCCGAACCCTCAGAGGCGGGTGTCAGACACAGTGAGCCGGTTTGCTCGAAAAATTCACTTTTTGGGCAAACCAGGGGACACAAGCAGCAGCCACGCTGCCCCGTTACAACCGCAGGGGGCTTAAGGTTACACTGCCCACAGGTTTCACAGCAAGCGAACTGAATGTGCCAAGAGGTGCAAATATTAGAAGACATTAATCAGCTTTACAGCTTCTGCAAATAGCCCCACACGGAGCTGCCCTTCCAACAGTCCTAACTGAAAAATAGTTGAGCACTTGCTGTTAATAAAAAATCTGGGGAAAGAAGTGAACTGAAAATGTAAAGACTCACCAAGTTCCTACAGGCAAGCACAAAGCACTGCTCTGGCAGAGAGACAGCAGCATTTCAGAAACAGCTATGCTGGATGAAATCAGATTGTCAAGGAGATTAATACCAAATATTTACCTTTTAGTGCAATTAAACAACTTCATCAAAAGCACTGAATGAAAGCAAAGTGCATTTCCTTTGCAAACCTCATTACAGAATTGACATGCCTTCCTCTCCCTGCTTAACATTTCAACCAGCTAATTCGATATTTGGTAATTGCTGTTATATAAGCAACTAGGTCTGACTTTGTTGTTTGCTCATGCATTTCAAGGCCTAACACTAAGATACTGGAGTGGGGAGAAAGAGAAAGCATTTATATCCATAACATATTAATTGAATCTTTTTTAAAAGCTGTTAGAAAGCTGAGAGAGACTGTCTAAAAGATTATTGCAAACCCACCTCATGTTTCAGAGGGGCCCAAGCTACGTTTCAACGATTCACACTTTTGTAACACTCATGTTCCTTGGAGAAGTGGATGAGCACCAGTTTTTAAAGGTCGTCTTTCTTTCCAAATACCATAAAATGCTTCTCAAAACAACTTTATCAGGCAGTTACTTTTTCTTCCCACTGCTCACAACCCATCCTGCTGCTTCCAGAAGAGGAGCCCCTCCTGGCAGTGCAGGAGAATCAGGGTGTCTTCAACTGAACCGAGAAAAGTGATTAAAATAGGGCAGAAGACAGAATACACTTAATTGGCCCTCATTTCCTTCTCAGGTCCTGGGCTCAAGCAGAAGCGAGACTGACAGCTGTGTCCCCTTGAAAGCGCAGCTGTCCCTGAAATATAACTAAGCATCTGGTAAAGAGAAAGACCTCCTTAAGGGCTGTCTCTGTGGCTGGCAGGCCAGGGAGGGAGCGCACAGCCAGCCAAGGCACAGGGGCTTTGGAGGAGCTCAGCTCTTGTCCCCAACAGGTCATCATCCGGTGTGAGAGAGGCAAACTCAACAGTCTGTCCCAAAACGGTTGTCATTTCACCACAACCATCCAAGCAGGTCCCAGGGGCTAGCTGCATTTGCCCTGACCCATTCCCCTGACTTAGGGGATAGTTTAGCAATGACCTTGCCCCACAAAGGGAAACACAACATATTTAAACAGAGTTACTGCCAGTGGTGGAGTGGGAAATCACCCGTTTGCTGTTCCCAGACACATTCATTGCCTGAGGGAGGAGCAGGTGAACCTGAATCCTCCTGCTCCAGATCTGCCTCATTTACACTGCGGGGACCTGTGCACAAACAGGTGCTGCGTGTGGTGCCGTGGGATTTTTCCAGCATTGCTCAATAACTGGGTGTGCTGTTAGTTTTTAAGGAGGAGGCTGTGTTAGCACCTCAGACCCCAGCAGGCAGCTCAAAAGCAGCGTGCTGCGAGCCCTTTGCGGTACGTGCCCTACAAAGGGACGTTAGCCTGCTGGCAAGCTGCATGCATACCGTGCCACATCCAAAGGGGTATATGAAACATGTATTAAAAGTTCCTTATAATGCAGGGAGCATTCTTCAAGGATGGGGAGCACTTTATGAAGTTTGGTGCCAGCATCCAGGCCCACACACTGAGCCCCCTACTCCCCTCTCCCACAGCTAGTCTGACAGCCCTAACTCACTCTGAGATCTTGCTAAAATCAAATTGCAAAACCAAAAGCAATCAGCTGCACAACCTGCGACATGATCAGGCCAGTACATGGGGCTGCCAACCCACACAGCCTCCCCTGCTTCCCTCACTAGGAGCTGGGGCTGCAGGCAACTGGGCAGTCACAGCTAATTTTAAAGCCAGCCTGTAGATCTAGGTGTCTTGTGCATGGTTTGCTCCATCCTGGGAGATTTTTTTTTTTTTTTGGACATTTTTGTAGTGACCTCCAGTGTTTATTAGCTTGTGTAACAACACCACATCAGTCTAGTAGACTGTTCCCAAATACTCAGCCTACAAAATGATCAGTCCATGTGGAGACCAAACTGATCTCAGCAAAGTCATACAAAATGCTGCCTGAAGTTGCTACTTTCAGTACTCAAACCCAAAGCCACAGCTGTGTCAGGTCCAAACCTTTCTCTAGAGGGTAACTCTATTGGTCTGTATTTTCCAATACTCCTTCACAGAGACCATTAACATGGTGCTGCTGGTATAATTACCACAAAGGCTGCTATATATTCACACACACTGAGCTGCAATTTTCTTTCATTTTGCAAATCCAGCTTGCCAAATTTCTTAATGATGTGCATTGCTAAGTGACTGCCCACTCACCCACAGGAGCTTCTCAGGCCTCCTTGGTACTGTTGGCCCCAGCCACACTGCAGGAGAAGGTACCTGGGGGCCGGTGGTGGGCTGCACCCCCAAAAACTCTGCACACTTTGCAGAGGGCAACGCTCTGACAACACTGCTGACATAAGGGCGTTTTCAGAAGGCAATCCCATGTACCCACAGTGCCAAAGCAAGTAAGCTTATAGCTGCTGCTTTACGTTTTAACATGCAACTATTTCTGGAGAGCAGCTGATGAGGTCTAACTGTTGTTCTAGCAGTGGCAAGCACAAAATCACCAACTGAAGAGAGTGAGAAATGAGTTAGGGCCTGATCCAGTGTCTTTACTGTTACTTTACTGAGAACAAGTTGCTCCATAAATAACAAATGGGGGAACAGAATAGCATCCTAGAGAAATCTCTTTGAAAGGTGACAAATTTTGAGATGCTTTCAGCAACGTTAACTCATCATCTTTTTTGAAACTTCTTTTCCTGGTCAGAATACAAGAATATTTCAATTGTTGCATAACATGATTTCAATTAAATTCAAATACAGATCTAAAAACTCAAGTATGAAATTACACACTTGGCCTTTTCACATGAATTAATCCAAATGAATAGAATAACATACTGGCTTCCACTGGAGAACATCTTTGTGCTAGTGAGAACAGTTAATTAGAGCTGGCACAAACACCTTCCACATTCACTATGAATAATAACATTCCCAGAGCAAATATTCTCAGCAAATTTAAGGAAACAGCTGACTCTTGACTCTTTAACCCACCCATTTCTTTTATGATTTTAGCAAGAGTGAAGGAGTTAAAGCCCCGGTAATTGTCAAGCAGTCCTGCTTGCCGAACGCACGCAGCTCCAGCCTGTCCTCTGACGTGACCTGCCTACAGAAGACGTGTCTAAGCCTCTATCATCAGTCCCAGTTGCAATGCTGCCTTGCTTGTTGTGTCATCTCTGCAGTATCCTCCCCTTGCCTCCAGCAGGCCTTTAGTCCCAGCCCAGTGATGGATGGATGGGCGGAGGGCAGGGGCTGAGGCTCTGGGCTGTGCTGCACCGCTCTCGTCTGCAGGCGTTTTGTAAGGAGATGCCTCCTGAGGACCATCCCCTGCGATGGGGCACGTGCCACCTTGCTGGGGGAGCTCTGCGCCATGAGACCCACCTGGGAGCTGTGAGGAACCCGTGGAAAAGGGACGATATGAAAGGAGACTGTGGGGATGGGGAAGGTCACTTTGTGATCAGCTGAAGCTGCTATGGAGGCGGCTCCAACCTAAATGAACACAACAGAGGCTGAAAGCAGCAGCCACAAGCCAGCACGCAGGGACACCCAACTGGTATTTCTGCTCAGCACTTACCTCCTTACCTGCAGACACAGCAGGTTAGAGCCAGCTGCATTTCACAGTAAGCAAATCTAGTCCTCATAGAGAGAAGCAGACGTATCCAATGTACAGGGGGTCATGTACACAGCAGTCAGGAAAAGCAACAGGCAGTATCACCCTGTCCTAAAGGCAGTCTTGTTTTAAAAAATACTAGTCATTAAAAATATCTGACACGTGAGTGTATTCACATTGTCTAACTTTGGAGACTAAGGTATGCAGAACCTCCTAAACTGAGCACTCAAAATCTTCCTCTAGAGATGTCCTTACTCTCTAGGAAGCAAAGGCTCCCAATTTCAGTATGACAAGTTGGATGATCCAAATGTCACTTCAAGTTCCAGTTTCCTGTTAAGTCTCATTGGGCTCTGCTGGCAAATAAGGCTGGATACTGGATAGAAAATAAGGGACTTTTCCTGTTGGGGTATGAAGCAAATTTTTAAAGAAAAAAAAAAAAGATTCAGATCAAACCAAAATTAAGTTCTGTATCTCAAGTTTCTCCAGCACACAAAAAAGGTCATATTTTGTTGACATTTTGGTCAACATAAATCTTTAACACAAAATGAACAGTTTCTTTTATTCCCATGTTACTTGACCATTTTAATTCAGCGTTTTTAGATAAAAATTGATTCAAAGCAAGAACCAGTAACTCAGTTACTAATATATTAAAAAAAATGCTTCAGCTTCACATCAGGAAGTTATTTCCACTCACCTTTTTATGCTATATTTTTTTTCGGCTGAAAATATTCACTAAAGCTCAACCTGTATTTGCGAGCGACTCTCTCCCCGCAAAGTCCTCTTTCTGTTCTCCCTCCAATGGAGCTGCAGCACCTCATTGATTTCACTGGGACATGAATGCTCTCATCAAGAGCTGTACTTACCAAAAGGACAAGAAATGAGCATTTACCTGAGATACTAACTTGGGAAGCTATTTTTGTTAGATTATATAGCTGCCCAAACACACCCTTTTTTTTCTGGGAAGCTGTGACAGCATCCACAGTACTTACTTTTATGATGTCCTCACTGGAATTCAGCAGCAGCAAAATGCTCGGAAACAAAATGTACATCCTAAGGCACATACTTACGTATGTATAAGAGTGATAACAGGCTTTCATTAGCTCGGCATCAACGTATCAGACAACAGTTCATGTTGAGCTAAATGGGCTGTAGTCAATTCCCAGTAAGGACAACTGAATGTCCTATAAACTGTAATAAAATGGGGACTGCTCAGTTTTCAGACATGTACACCAGGGAGCCATTTCACAGGTAACACCCGATGGAGATTTTAATTCTTCACAGCATAACTGACCCAACAATCCCTCTTCATCCCCCAAACCAAAAGGCGATTTGTGGAGAGCAGCTTCCTGCTGCCCGTACCAAGCCACCGAGCGCAGCATGGCCCTTTGGACACCCAAGCACACCCTGAGGGCCAGGGCACCCCACGTCCATGCGGGCAGCGAGCAGCCGACCCCCGGCAGAGCTGCTGCGGGGGTTGCCTGCGAGCACAGAGCTTCCCGGGCCTCGTGGCATCACCAGGCTGGCAGACTAGTGCGCCCACGGCCCATGCCCACGCTTCGCTGCCCCTTCCCGGGGGACCGAGCAGCCCTCCTGCCACCTGCCCAGAAGCATGCGTGACTGTCATCAAGATGCAGCCATTCCCCCCACCAAAAACAGGCTCCTCATCGTGCTGGTGAAAAAAACAGGTCCTTCAGCATCTTGGGCAAAGACTATGTGGTCCATCGTGGCCAAAACGTTCCTCATCCCAAGGCTGCAGAAATCCCAACAGGCTGTATTTCACGGGATGGGAGTGTACTGTAAATGTAGCTGTAAAAGACTTGCAACAAGTAAAGAGCTCATTTATGGTTTAGAAGAGACATTGAAGTCCCTCCTCTCAACTGCTAAATTAACAGGTTTTTTAATGTTTTAAAAATCCACCAGAGCCTGGAAGTGGATGCTCCTGGTTAAGCCAAAACATTGACTTGCTGAGCACTGCCTGGCAAAGCTAAACAACTACCACGGAGCCTTACTACAATATGCAGCTATTAAAAGGTAAATTATATTAGATGCTAGCTGCTATCACGGTGACCCATATCTTAGGGTTTCAACTGCATCTCTGCCACAGAGTTGTCCTCAAGCAGGCTTTATTGACAAGCTTTTATATGTGCCACTGTTCAATCAAATAAAGCAACCTTCTGCCAGAGTGCAAGCAAGATTAGGAAGCAGAATTGATTTATTTCAAGTCTCCTAAGAGCAAGGGGCAATGAACACAACCTCAGGAAATGAAAAACTGAACCAAGAGTGAATGTTCAAAAGAAAATGCAAACTTTCACAATACAACCTGATTTTCTTTGCAGCGGACAAGTCTCACGAGGGATGACTTACTGGTAACTAGATTTACCGAAATGCATCAGTCATGTTCTTAATATCAGCATTTCAGCCTTCAAAAGGTGAACATGTCTGAAAGGGTCAGGTTCCCCATGGGTGGTGCAGAGTTGCTTCCTCAGCCCAGTGCTGAAGGCAGGCAAGGGCCATCAGGCTGAGCTGGCTGGGCCAGCCCAGAAGAAGAGGCTTTGGCAAACATAATTACCAAAAGATGCAGCTCTCTTCTGCAGAGCCCTAATAATGAAAAAAGTATCCAGATACTGAAAAGGTAAATGCAAAATGCAGCAAAAATGACTGTAACAAGCAAAATGTGAACTTCCTCACTGATTGACCAGAAACTAATTGTGGAAAGAGGAACAGTTGAGTTCAGGAACAATATTCTGACACTTCCCTGCAAGAAGGATGAAAGAAGGGGAGAGAAAGCTCAGGAGAGCACTAAGGGACACGCGCTGCTACATGCAGCAAGGAGAGGAGGGAAGTCCTCTGAAGGCCTGCCCTGCAGTGCCAGCCAGAAGGCAACAGCAGGGTTTGGCCACACACAGACAAATTTCTATGTGTAAGTCAGGCAGCTGGAGAAACAAGGCTGAGCGTGACGATCAGACACCCACTAGCCATGCAAGCAGCAGAGGTATCTTGCTGCTTCAGGGACCTGTTTGGCAGCGACCTCCCCACCACGGGGGCTGCCCTTGGGTCTCCCAGGGAAGTGCAAGGACAGGGGAGAAGCCCTGCAGGCATGGCCAGGCTCCACAGCAGGCTGCTCAGCCACGTCCCCACACAGCTCCCATCACCGTGGGGAAGGGCCTCCAACACTGCAGCATCCTCCCACTGCCCGGCTCCAAGGCGCTGCCGGGCCAGCCCAGCAATCTGGCTGCTGCCTCCCACGAGCGACAGCTTCATGGAGGGCGTGTGCTTTTCATTCTGAACAAACACACACTTGACATGTCAGAGGTAAAAGATTTTATTATCCCATGGATATTTCCTAAGTAGTAAGAGTCCTACCAGACAAAATATACAAAGCATCTTATGTTTTCTTTCTAGACAACTGCATTCTCATCCTACGAAACAGTGACCACATTAGTTCACCCTAAAGTACCAAGGTTTGTCCTTACAGCTGCAGGATTGCACAGAGTTAGCATATTCAATGACCAATTAATTCATGCAGAATCAGAAGGAAAGGGAAAAAGGTCTGTATGCTCAACTGAGTGCAGGCTTAGCTTCCTAGAAATTAAGAGAAATGCAGGGCTTAAATTTACCAATTCGAGGTACTTCCATTAAGCCAACCAATTCCCTGACCCACTTCTTGTCATCTGCTCCACAGTGAAAAGTTAAGGCTAGCAGCAAGTTATTGTTGGAAATCACAGTGCTAGAAAAGCACATACCCCTCTGGCAGTGGGAAATTTTCTTACCAACCTGCGTGAAGTGCACATTTTACATCAAGCTTAAAGCAGAATGAAACCAAAGTGACCTCCTCTACTTGTTAAAACTTCATGTTTATAGTTGACTATGCTTATGTAAGAAAAATAAATTTTCAGCCTCTAAGGACATATTAATTCCTAGTGCATTATATAACCATTCTGAGATCCTGTTTTGTTTTCACATAATTAACTCACAGTATTAATACTTAAAAGTTTTATTGTAAAATAGATTCACTTTTTTTTTGGTTCTGCTGAGTTAATGATTGTACTTGCATTTACTTTATCCTTCCTCTCCTAAAACAACGAGCTAATTTCAACAGATGGTGAACAAGTCCAGATTTGCTGGAAACCAATTAACAAGAACATGCCAAGTTGAAACTCACCCCATTGTTTCAAGCCAGAAAACTTCCTGCATTTCAAGAACCTAATTAGTTTTAACTATATTTATGGAACAGAGGAAAGTATATTTAATTACTCTGCAATTCTTCTGTCTGATGATCAACAGAAATGCAGTTTCGTTCACACAATTTCTCTGCAGTATATTGATCAGCCGAATCTTGCCTTGTATCAATATCTGTATTACAACAGTGCCTGCAGATAATGTGATACATGACTGGACTACAGTAATTATTCTCAAAACAGCTCTCATCAGAGGAGTTATACAAGAATACGCACTCTGTTAAAAAAAAAAAAAAAAATCTGCCTCTGCACTTGCCAATAACTAGCAGTTCTGCTCCTGGCATCACTTTGTATGTAGGCACAGCATCCCATCAGCACACAGATGGGTTCTCGACAACTCAGGAAGACAGACCCATGTGAACATAACTCATCTTCCCAAGCAAGTAGAGCTGGCCAGGACAGACACATGGCTGGAGCAAACCACCCACCTCCGCTCCCTATAGATGGGACATCAGTGGAACTGTGGCACCTTGCATCAAAGATTCACCCCTTTATTTACTTAGGCAAAGTGACAGCAGACCTGCCCAGGATCCACAGCAGCTCCAGCTGTGTGTTAGAGAGAGGGCTACACCGTCCTGCACTTCACCCTCTGCTTTGTGGCCGGGGAGCAGGGACATGCTGTGCCATTCATGTCATTCCCAGCCCAGCTCACTGCCCCTTGCCCAGCCCTCCTGCCCCCCCGAACACCCATCGGGACACCCTGCACTGCTCAGCGGGTCACGCCGAGCCATGCCGCGTTCAGGAGCAGACGTGGTGAGGGCTGAGCCCAGGAGCCAGACATAAAACCAGCACATAGCGGTTGCTTTTGATGTTTGAAAATCTGGTCTTTGCGGGGACAGCAAACAACAAGCTGGGGTCACCACAGCATGGTCAGGGCAGAAACCGTCCCTCTGCTGAGCTTCCTAAATCAACCTCTCTGTAGCCTCACAATCATTCGTTTCATAAGTGCATCTGGTTATGTATTTCTGGTCATTATATCAGCATTAAAATGATAACCCTCCTCTTGTGTATACACCTTCTGTCCCAGTGCCATGGAAGCTTTTAAAGCACTATACTGGCCTGAAATTGCTCAGCCAGGAAAGGAGCACCTATTTCTAGCACTCCTATTTCTTGGCCATCCCTTCTGTCCCAAACCTGCTCCCAACAAAAGACTCACATCCTGTGGTGTGGAAGAAGCTGCATCTACTCCCAGGTTATCTTTAACCACTGTGTAAATTTAAGCCCAGCAAATGTCTCAGGTAGGTAGCAGGGAGAGAAGAGAATCCACTGTCAGGCTACAATGGACCCAAGAGGTTAGAGCTGCACAAGCAAGGGAGGAAGTAAAAAAAGTAAGACAGATTACCATGTCTAAAGAGAGGGCTGACAGCATGTGTGTGCACGTGTATGCAAGCAAAGCCAAGGAAGGTTACATCTGGAGAGTGGCTTCAGGACTTTTTGCAGATAACAGTTTCGACCACAAAAGTGTTTTCAAAGTGACGAATACGATGACAGTTTCCAGCCTCACGTCGACTGATACCTAGAAGTGATTGAAAGAGAGGAGAGAGAAAAATTCAACAAATTATAATCTAGAAGAGCTGCAGCAAGTGGGGGAAGGAGAGCAAATGAGATCCAACCGCAGAACACTGAAATGCAGGAACAACACAGCCTATATGAAAAGCAGCATAATCCAGTCTTTGGAAGAACAACCATATTCTCTAAGGCCATGGTCCTGCAGTAAAGAGCTGCCATGAGCTGGGGGAGCCACCTGGAAACAGCTTGTTTCAGCTGACAGCACCTCAGTGTTACCTGAGAGACCAGAAAACCTCATGAAAATGGCAGAAGACCCAGGCTGGTACAGGGCACAGCTCTGAATGCAGCCAAGAAGGGCTTGAAAGAGCCACCTCTGGCTGTTTGTATCCCCACACACACTGATCCTGCTATGGGCTCAGACTCTCTGGGAAACAAGTGACACCCCCCATGCCCTTAAACTGCAGGACCTCAACTCTGGGCAGCTCCTCCAGGCAGCTCCTCCCCTCTTACAGCAAAGCCGGTGGTGCCCTGCTGACAGAGGCCGTGCCAGGGCTCCGCGAAAGCAGCCGCCCGTGTGCCAGCAGCCCTGTGCACAACTGCGCAGCTCCCGTCGGGAAAGCAGCCGCGAACTACAGCCACGGTGACTTCTGCACCTGAACACTCTCTGCACCCTGCAGCTTGCCCACAGGTCCAAACCCAAACTGACTACAGGTTCATGCTTCAGGTGAGCCTTTAAATACTCCAGTATCTAAAAAACAAATAAAGACGAATACTGAAATTAAGGAGGTTTTTTTTGCAGCGATATTACTATTTCTATATAAGATATATATTGCTGATTTTCTCTAAATCATTTTAAGGTAGTCCAATGATCCCTCTTCACAACTTTTTTCCGTATCATTAGGAACTTAATTCATTAAGGGCAATTTGCAGATCTAATCTGTTCTGAATAGCTGCCGCTGAAGTGGGTGTCTCCATTAGGGAAATTTTCCAAACAGTTCCCAACAGCACTGCTATTAGTTTAGCCCCAGGAGTCCCCATGTTGGCTCCCACAACCATTTTCTCGACGTTTCTATTAGGCTCATAGACGATAGCAACACAGCAGCCAACACCCATTTGCAGCAGCATCATCACAGATTTGGGTTGAGATGAATTAGACGAGAAACACCACAAAAGATCTCCTGTGTGCTTACACCCACAGGGAAACCTCCACTCATGCCAGGAAGAGGCCAGCATGGCTGCAATGGGAAAAATAACAACTGTGATGTGGGGGGAAAGCGTGTTAGGACAGCTGAACACAGCAAGGCTCTCACGTCTCCTTGCGCTCCTCCGCTTCAGCCTGTAGGTCTCCTTGCCGCTGCAGAGGCGGTAGATGAAGGAGCCGAGCTGCTCCATGTCACTGACGTGCTCGGTCGCGATCATCTCCTCTTGGATTATGTATGTCTGAGGCAGGTATGTCCCTTTCTGAAATGACACAGTTTCCACCAAAATAAAGCACCGGGTGCCGTGATCTCCTCCTCAAACAGGACTGTCCTACACAGAGCACCAAGGAAGCCAAACTGTGGAAAATTCACTGTTCGAAGCCTCAAACTCCAGTTACTGAGGCGAGGCTGGTTAATGTGCTTCCCTGTCCTTACCATAAACTGTCCCATGCTACTAGCACAGGACACGCAAAACAGATTTGATCCAAATATTGAATACTCACATACTAGATGAAGCCAGCATAGGATCAACCCTGTTATAAACTAACCCCAGTTTTAAAGGAGGGCGCACAAAGCTGTAACTCTGAGAGCACAATTAACCCACCTGGACAGGGATCAAGGCTCAATCAAAATGCCAGGAGCTCCACTGAAAATATGCATTTTCCATTTACCTCAAAAGGCAAAACCCCAAAATGCCAGCCCTGCTCAGCTTCCAACAGTTTCCCACATTTCCCCCTCCTCCTTGGTCCATTCCACACAGCCACAATAATCTCCTGCGCTTACAGCCCACAGGAACAGGGACCAGAGATGGGCCACGGGCACCACATTTATAAACACTGCCTTGAACAGTAGTGGTGGGTATCAGGAGAAAGCGAACTCTCCTCACGCCTCCATCACCCCAGGGACATCGTCCTGCAACTCTACTGCAGTGCAGGAAGGCAGCTGACACCAGGGACTGAGCTGAGGCAAAGCAGCACAAGCAAACTCCCTGCTGCAGGGGTGGAGGCTGCTATGAAGACCAGGGTGATGAGTGGAGTGCCTGGTGGGGGGACATGGCAGAAAGCCACCAGGGGCTGAAGAAGACAGGGAGAGAGAAAATGGGGGACCTGGGAGCACCCCAGGGATGGGGGCAGACTTTCCCTGCAGGAAAGAGACCTTCTCGGCAATGAGGAGTCTCTGCAAGCGGATCCCTGGATGCTCAGGGCATCTCGCAGCTGCCTGGGCACTGCTGCAGCAAGAAGCAGCTGTGTTACAAGTACAGCTTGGGCTGGGGGGCACTTATGAGCAGACTGGCTGCTAACCAGGCTATGAAGCAAAGACTCACTTCTAGTCCTTTTTGCTTAAGAGTCAAAAAAATTAAAAGAACCAGAAGATCCTGGGGCCAATATAATCAAGGAGGAAAGCAACCAAGAATGGCACAATTTCAAATATCACCTCTTCAATTTCCACGACAGGACTGGTTATCTCCATAGAGATGTACCTGGAAACATGCTGCCTTAACTTAGAGTTGTGCTGTTGGGCTGGCACAGCCTACTGGATCGATAAAGCTCTCCTCTAATGCTGGAGGACAAGACTATTAGTGGAAGTTTGTACTACACTAACACAACAGTTCTGCAAGAAATTCAATTATTGATTCTCAGTGGGAGCATGCAGGAGAGGGCGTGCGCTCTGTGCAGCTACTGGTAGGAGCTGTCATGTTAACACCCGGGGCTGGGGCTCTGGATTTGCCATATGCTTGACATGGAGACAGAGCTTAGAGACACATGCACACAATCCAGTTTCTTCATTGTTTTAGATTCAAATACTTGTGGCAGCTGAAGCAGTCAGGAATCATTGCTCCTCCACTGCAAGACTGTGCAACAAGCATGATACCTTCAGTTCTCCACTAAGAGTTTTCTTAAAACTAGAGCATTGAGCATCTTGGGTTCTGCAAAAGATGTGGACTGACCACCATTTAAATGGGTCATCTCCACCTTCCTGCTGCTGCACGGGGGCAGCATCCCTCCATCCTTTTCTCTCAGATACTTATGCAGCCCTGTTCACTAAACCGTTACAGCTATACAGAACAAAGTCTGAAAGAAGCAGCAGAGCTGCCATTTACAGGTGAAAAATCAGACACAAGAGGCCTGGTAACACACGTACGTGGTGGCAGCGGGGTCTGGCACAGCCGCGCACGGCAGGGATCGCAGAGCTGGCACAGGGCACACAGCAACCACACTGCGACGGGGCACCCCAGCACCAGGCTGGCTGGGGAGGAAAGGGCAAAGGAGCTTCACTCAATCCCTGTGCTGCCACAATCTGCTGGCACAAACTGCTGTCGTTATTTGCTGGACAGAAGTTTGGTCCTAGAAACAGGACTGAAGCCACTGAACATCTTCAAAACTAACCTTTCGGCTGGAAACTAGTCTCATTCATTAGGGGCTTGACTGAATTCAGAAGAGCGGAGAAGGCTAAAGGAGGCACAAGAGGAGCAAGACAAAAGTCTCCAAGTCCAAGGACCAACGCAGCTCATCCAGCATCTAAACAGGAGCACTTCAGAGCCGGGGGGGGCCAAGTCACCAGGGGACGAAAGTCCTCTGCAGTGGGGAGAAGTCTGCCCTCTGCCTGACACAGCCCACCAGCAAGGCTGCGCCTGTGGGCATGAGGATCACAGGCTCGGAGGATGATTCAGCTCGGGAGGGACCACAGGAGGTCTCTGGTCACACCTCCTGCTCAAAGCAGGAGCAGCTACGAGATCAGACCAGGTTCCTCAGGGCTTCATCCAGCCTGGTCTTGAAAACCTCCAAGGATTTCAAGGAGGCAGCACAACCTCCGCGGGCAACCTGTTCCACCGCTTCTGTCCTCACGGCAAAAAACCTTTTCTGAGCTCAAGACCAAGCTAAACACCTAAACCAATGTATCTAAGGTGCAAGTTAAAACCTCCACAGACAGATTAGACACTTACCCATCCCAATGGTAAGTTACTTAAACCTACATCTGCTTTGTATTCTCTTTAAAGAATCAAACATGTAAGATCATTCTAACTGTATTTTTATCCCCTTTTTAATTACAGTTCTGGGGAAGAGAAAGCATCATTTTCATTGACTGTGATTTTATATCTCTTATTTTAGGATGTGACCAGCATTCCTAATCTCTCAGGGTTTTTCTGGGGCTCTGCTGCCAGTTTGTGCAATCCTGCCTTCTCCATTTCCTTCTGCCCCAGGGACTGGGCACCTGCCACTGTCATAAGCTGTGGTTGGTTTGGAGCGAGTGGTAAATAAATGTGTGTTGTACCCCAGCAGGGCTCCCAGCACATTTGCCAGGCAGTCACAGTGCATGAAATTGCGAGGACTGCTAGGTGACAAACTGGGAGTTTGTCAAGGACTGGAGATCAGGCATCTCTCAAGGCACAACCTTTTGCCTCCGAGCTTAACCCCTACAAAGTTCATCACACTGCATGTAGCAGCAAGTGAGCAAAGGGAATTTAAGAAAGAGTTAGATTGTTTGGGTTTTTTCTTTTCTTTTAAATAGACCCTCACAGAAAGGAGTAAGAGACCCAGGTTCAGTGCTTTGCTATACCTGCAAAAGACTAGGATAGATATGTACCTTCTGCAGTCTTAAAAATCCTGGAGGTTTTTCTCCTGCTGTTAAGATTAACTAGTACTCTATTTTAAGAAGACTGCTTTCAGTCACTGCAATAGCAGCACGGGCTTCTGAACTTAATAAAACTGCTGGTACTAAACCCAATTAATGCCAGCTGTGAGCAAAACTGCATGAGCCCAAATCCAGTATTGCAGCCTGCAGCATAGCAAGGAAGGCAGCACAGATTTCAGCCCCAAAACAGTGAAAGCTGAAGGCCTGGTACTGCCCAAGGGACACAGAGCTCTGCAAATGGCAAACCGCAGCAGTAACCATGGCAGGAGTGAAAGGAGAGAATTTTTTTCTTCTTTTCCTTGATTCCTACAAACACCAGAGAGAAGCAATATGCTGCTTCTCTGTGTCACCCTGGTCAGTTTGATCCATCACGCCAGTGCTACCATGCTGCCTGCAAAACTAATATTTCAGCTAAACCTGCTGAAGCCTTCACTCTACGTGAGGAGTCAGCTCTGTCAGGGCCAAGGCTTACTTCCACAGACACAGCAGTTTTGATTTCTCACAAGCTTCCAGCTGGAACCCACAAGTCAACTCAAGCAGAACACGCAAAATAAGCAGGACTGCAGCTGTACCTTCACGTTAACTAGAAGCTCCCACAGGTTGCGAGGAGGCATCACAATAGTGGTGTTCAGCTCGATGACGTAGCATTTATCCAGCGTTATGTCATGGTAAGCTGTCAGACCCTGTGTTCCAAGCACAGAAATGAAGGAATTGAGACCTTCACAATGAAATGTGGCTGTGAAAATGGGTGTAAACAGGGAATTCAGAGAAGACAGGAAATTGCTTTAAACAACAAACCTGTCCAAGGATGTCCCTACCAAGCATGTTGGAAAAAAATCTCACAGAGGACCTTGGGAAGGAGGACAGCTCAGTAACAAGATCATTGTAGACATATGTGACAACAGCGATAGCGCTAGCCCATAAGCACCACGTTGGTGCACCCCAGCCCAGCCCTGTGCTACGCCCCCAAAGGCCCCAAGAGCTCCTTACTCGCTGGAAATCATGGATGATATCCGCAGGGTCACTCCCTCCAAACTGGGGCACTGGGACGTTGATTTGCTCATAGTTCTCCTCAATGTAAATCTTGACATCTTCGTGCAACTCCAGCTGCCCTTTGAACGGCGAATACAGCGAGTCTTCGTAAAGGACACCGCAGTGAAACACGCTCTCACGGGGCAGCTGTGGGGATGAGATCCAGGTGGAGGTACAACGCTCATACACCCCATACCCCATTAAAAGCTACAGCAAGCACGTGAAGAAATGTACCCACACTAGGTAAAAACACTCTTTTCAAAAATATGCTTGAAGATATTTCAACATCAGTCTTTTTACCAAAAAATGTTTCTGATGAAGACAGTGCAAAACACCCTTGTGAAATGACCACATCTCCCTTCCTGCTAGCTAGGTCCAAAGGAAATAAAGGATTGCCTGTGGGATTTCACAAGGATTAATTCAGAAAGGCAAAACGACTGCCTGTAGGCTCTTCCATTTCATAACCAGGCTGTTCACATCCCTCCATAGACATGGCTCCCAGTAACTCCATTTTTCTCCATAAGGCATGTAAGATTGTGGTGAGCAGAGCATCATTTCTATAGGCACTAGTAGTTTGGATATGGCAAATGAACAAAAACAAAGCAGCTTTGCCTCACTGCAAAACAGGAGCTGCTGCTCTCCAGGGCTCCAGAAGCACAAGATACAGGCAAGAGAGCTAACACAGTGTAAGCGACCAAGTTTGAGCACAAGGATCACAGGAACAAACTGCAGCCATTGGAGACTGAGACATAAAGGCCCTGTTGCTTTGGTCTCTCCAAAGCTTTTCTGGCCATGTTGAGGGCATTTTGCTGTGTAATTGGGTAAGAGCTGTCATTTGGCACCACAGTCAGGCAGTGGGGATGACAACAGGTAGCCCCAAATGGACCAGTGGGCATTTCCCAATGCACTTCAGCATGTGCCAGGTTACTGGCTGGCTGCCCATAACCTGGTTGATAACGCTCCCTCGGTGCTGGGGGCTTCTTCTCATAAGGAAATGTCTACACCAACAGCCCTGCAGCAGGATGCCATCACATCAACACAGCAGCATGTGGGAGGGTTGAGCAGCCCTACGGTTGTCACTGCGTTTCCAGATCAGGTGGAAATGAGCATGGGTAATAAAGCACTGATGTATCTTAAAACAAAGATTGCAATTTAATTTGACAGCAAAAAAAAAATTATGGAGCAAGACAGTGTATAAAAAGACTATACTGCTGAGTGGATAAGTGCTGGCTGCAGAGACGGAGGCGGTCCTGGGAGAACTCATTCAATAATAGCTGCTCCGCAGCAGAATGAGGGCTTCAGTGAAAATCGATGCTCTGGGGTTTCTCAGCTAAACACTCAGCAAGCCACTCAGCTCAGCAGTTACCTCCTTAAAGCAGCTCTGACCTGTCTCATTCCCTATGCTCTGACCCACCACAACACTGCCAGCGCGATGCCTCTGTTAGGCCAGGCTTTGCAAAGACTGTGTGGAAGAAAAGATGTTGAATTTAATGGAGGTCGAGTGCTCACCTTCCATCTCTCACTTACTGTTCGCTTCCTCACTTGCTTTATTAATAGCAGCACCTATTTTTGTTACACCTACAGAGTCTTGCTATGCTGGGGTCTAAAAAACCTACTGCAAAAAGCTTTTCCCTTGCCTGTACCTCCCTGCTCTCTCCAGGGCTTGCTCTCCCCACACAAGTCACACTTTCAGACTGCCTTACTCCTGACAGCAGTGACACTGGGTTTAAAAGGTAGAACTGACAGAGTATTTTTATGGAGTTTAAAAAAAAACAAAACCAAAAACAAACAACAACAGAAAAGAAAAACAAAACAAAACAACAAACAAACAAAAACCAACAAAAAAAAACCAGAGCACACAAAACAACAACAACAAAAAAAAAACCAAAACAAAACAAAAAAAAAAACAGGAAAACAAAGCCACAAGGGAGGGGAAGAGGAGGATTTCTGGAAAGCCTTTCCTGGCAGTTGGGACGGAGGTGAGCCTGAACCTACGACTTAAGACATGCCTTGTCTGCAGCTCCCAGAGGACTGGCTCCTGAGTTACTACAGTGTAAAGCAACAAATAACAGCACTGCCTCTTTCAAAGCTTGAAGCAGCTTGTCTGGTTGCTCTGGTTGAAGAGCCAGCAGTCCTTCCTGACTCACCCCTACCTGGGTGATGAAGAAGTATCTGTACACATACATCGATGCAAAGACCAAGCCCAGGAGCAGTACGAGGAGACCCATGGTCAGGTAGCACACCCCGCTGAGCGATGACCTCCGACCCTGCACCGCAGGAGCCAGCTCCTCCTAGGAGAGAAAGATGAGAGCATTGGTCAGCTGCTGCTGCAAGAGATCAGAAAATCAAGTATATTTTATGCAAAGGCTGTGCACGGCTTTGTGGTATGCAACTGAAGAAGGCAGACACCGTCCTGCAAAGTAAGTTCACATCAGATAGCATTCTGGCAAGAGTAAAACACTTGTGCATTTTGATCTCCCCCCCCATATATATGTATATATACATATATAAATGTGTGTATGTGAACATATAAACATATACTCTGCTTCTCACCAACCGCTCAGAACAAAGTCAAGCTTTGTTTTAATGAACAAGGATCGACCAAAGAAAAGGAAATCAGGAACTAACAGTTCCTGGCTACCGAATGTGACAGCATTTATGTAATTATACTCAAAATTTTTGTTGAAATGCTGCCACTCTTGCAGAGTTTTCAGGGGCAATTTTTGAGATGGAAATTATTGGTCTCAGAGAGGTACCTCCCGGCCCTGCTGGGGCGAGCCTACCCTAACAGCTGTGTTGATCTCAACTTTATTTTCAAGCAGATTCCCGCACACCTTCCAGGAATATGGTCAGAGCATCAAAAGAAAACATATCTGCTGTTTTTAGATTGCTGCCCAATCTATATAGACAGTAGTCAGCTCACCTCGTTACAGCCCTCAAAAAGGAGGGCAGTGCAAAGGCAGGATTACCTCCTGGGGACCACTCATCCCAGCCTATGATGCTCTTGTTTTTACGACCAAGATAACCCTCCAAAATGTTAAGGAGGAGGACGTAAGGCCTTTCAGAAGCAGAGGAGAGAAGCCGGTTCAGAGCCACCCCAGTTTCTGCACAGAAGAGCTGAAAGCTGCCCTCAGCCGAGCAGGCGGGCAGGGGGGGCGCCAGGGAGGGCTCCTGCAGATTAACTCCCTCTGCGCAGCAGGTGATCTGACATGGTTGATTAGAAAGACACCCTCTCCATGGCTAGCCAGACTGGTATGAAGTGGAAGAACAGATTTAAAAGCAAACAACAGTGTCTCATTTCTAAGACACATCACTTTTTAAAAAGAAGGCATGTTTCTCCAGCGCAACATTGCCAAAACCTGCAGGGCAGTGCAGGTGCTGAAGCCCCGGGGGAAGATGGCCCTGGGTCCCTGCCACCCTCCCACAGCGTGAGCCCAGCGCTGCCCAGCAGGGCTGGCAGCAAACACCTCCTTCCCCTTCCCTGGCAGGGAACAGCTCTCGCCAGAGCAGCAGTTCAGTCCCAAGCTTGGAGACATCAGGTCACTCCTGACCCGAGACTAGAGCACCCCAGCATCCCTGGGGCAGCCGTGGGGAGCCCACCAGGGAGGGATCCCCCCCACCTCCCAGCACCTGAGCTCCATCGAGGAGCAGAGCTGGGGCAGAGCCAGGATCCTGCAACTCCTCTGCTGCCTGCTCCGCTCCCAGCTGACACGGACTGCTCCAGCTATTGACTTTTTCTTTTCTAGCCACATTCAGACTGGTAACTGCAAAGACTAAATTGCTCTGGGAGAGCTACAATCCCAGCACAGCTCCAGGAGAAATCAATCTATATTTATTTCTCCTTTGTCCCAGCTGTTGAAAGAACCGCAGCACTGCTATTCACCTCCAGCTCCCTACACTGAAGTATCAGTGTAATCAGTTTGTCACTGCTCCTCCAGCAAATAAAGGGATGAGCAAACTGAAAAATAGCACGTTTTAAGTTCACTTCCAATCTTTGCCTTCCTATCCTTCTGCAGATGAGGGGCAGCAACTGTGACAAGCTGCAAAGAAAAAAAAAAACATCACATTACTAGAGGAAGTTTAAAGGCTCTCTGACATGAACTGCTAGGACAGGAAAGTCATGCTATATGTCAAGTGTTTCACAAAAACAGATTTCCCCAGATACTTGTCATCAGAGTGCAGACAGTGGGGGTGAAGAAGAATGAAAAGATCTTCTGCTACTGACACTGAAGCACAGCTGAGAAAATGTTTAACGGTCCACAAGTGAATTACATCCGAAGGGTGCCAGGTTCCCGTGATGGATAATGCACTGCTCTCTTCCTTGGCGAGCTGCAAGTGCTAACTCCATGGAGAAGTTGGGGAGAGGGTTCAGAAGGACATAGCAACTCAAAAAGTGAAAAAAAAAAAAAAAAAAAATACTCCCACTAGAAAGAAAAACTGTGTTGAAAGAATGTTAGGGAGGGGCAGATAAGCCCCTGCTGGTTTGCTATTTGCTAGAGCAGCTCCGTGCTCTTTGCACAGCCAAAGACACAGCGAGACATCCCACCTCTCACCACCAAAGGAGATGAGTTCAGCTCCCTACAAAGCATTCCTAGCTTTGGGAAAAATGCCTGAGTTTTGCATTTTGGGAGAAGGTGGGGGAAGTGAAGCTGAGCTTTGCCCTAGGAGAAGTTACAAAACACCAGGAAAAATGAAAACAAACCCTCCAATTCTGAGGGAGGACAGAAAAACTCAACAGCAACCATTCTGATGGAGCGGAGATTAAGGCAGTGAGGTTAAAAATGCTGCCAGGCAGGCCAAGGGGAACAATAAACCATAGTCCTGCAAAATACTGCATAAAAATCACCTGCACAAACGCTCACTAAAACATGCATCTCCATCCCCAAAACCAGCAGATTAGAAGGCCACCAGCCTTTGTCATGATGAATGAATTACAATTTAAGAGCAACTACATGTCAGTCGGCACCTTGGCTTCGGGCTGGAGGCATTCCCAGTGCTGACAGCCTGTGGATGGAGCAGTGCACAACCTGCCTTAACAGCATTTCACCCAGGGTAACAAATCTTCACCAGGTTGGAAAAATCCAAGAAGCTTCTACCACAGGCTTCTGCCCCGCTCATGCCAAAGCATACCTCCTTCCTGCAGGACGGCCACCCCCTGCAGTGGAAATGTGGGTATTTTAAAAAACAGGAAATCCATTGCAGCTGATTTCCATCTGTTCTTGCAGTAGGAATGCCTGGTGCCCCAGCAAGGGAACCATTTTCCCCTAAGCTAGCCTTATCATAAGGAGAACCAGGTGGTCCCAGCAGCAAGCTGCAGGAAAGCCATCCATCCCAGAAAGACGCCCAGGACCAACCGGCAAACCAAACCATGCCCTGCGCTCATGCCGCATTGCAGACTTTGCACATCTGGCAGCACTGCTGGTCTCCACATATTTCGGTGGTGGAAAAAAGAATTAGACTTGGCAGTGGTGTTCTCCTGAAGAGCAGATCATGCCTTCGAGACATGCATTTGCACCAAGGACAAAAATCAAAATATTAACATGCAAAAATGTACGTTCACCAGATGTTTAACAATATT
Source organism: Tyto alba (assembly GCF_018691265.1). NCBI lineage: Eukaryota > Metazoa > Chordata > Aves > Strigiformes > Tytonidae > Tyto > Tyto alba. The sequence goes on along the minus strand of NW_024881262.1, from coordinate 23,952,950 downwards.
CCGTAAGACTTCATTAATCAGACACTCTTACAACAAGCCATCCTACTAATTTTCTGCCTCGTACAACTATGGGGGTTTTTGGCCAAGAGAAATGGGAAAGGTTGGGGGTCAAATTCATCCCTGGGCAGAGGCAGAGACAGATATTTCAGTTCAGTAAATGAGCTTTCCATTTCTTTTTTCATTGTTTTAAAGACTAAATCCCAACAGATGGGCAAAAATCAACATGAGGGCCTTCCTTCCCTCTATGGGCTGCGCAGAGGAGAAACATTAATTTGCTTCTCTGTGAATGAACAGATGGAAAAGCAACAGCAGCGGAAGAAGAGCACGATGTCCACAGTCCGGACACTATGGATGTACACGCCAGGACGACATGCAGACAGATCCACAGCTCTGCAGAGTATCCCACTGTAATTTCAGGGCAGGAACACACTGCCACTCCATGCGGTAATGCTTCCTTTGCTCCAAATTTCTTGGCACCACCACACACTCCAGCACCGGTGCAGGCTGCAGAAGCTGCCGCTTTGCTGGCCCCACAGAAGGGGCCGGGCTGGATCCCTTTCCAGTGGGAAAACTGGCAGAGGCCGTGGGCAAAGCTCCTTCCCTTGCTCAACTTGAGGGGACAGCACAAATCGCTCCTCCTCCACATGGGCAATGGGGGAAAGCATCCATCTTCTCAAGGAGAGCGCCTGCGCCTCTTGGTTTTCTGCCAGGCACTGTCCTGCTAGTGCTTCACCCTGCCGGGAGACAGACAGAGGCATCTCCAGCGCGCAAGCCTGAATAACCAGACGTGCTGACACGGCTCCAGTTTGCAGGCACGGTTGCTTCCCAGGCACAACCCAGGGCCCAGGAGCAGACAGGATATTGAAATATAAAAAGGAATTCCCTTCCTTGGATAAAACAGGCTCTTCACTGCATCTCCATGCCCTGCCTACTCGCGGGGCCGGCGCAGGAACAGAGCACAGGCAGCACATACCCGGATGGGAGAGGATGAAGTTTTGATATAGACCATTTGGTAGAAGAGGCTTGAAATTAGCCTGAGGGGAAAAAAAGTCCTAATTCAGTCTTTGCAGATTTTCTTCAGCACTTCAGGTCTTTCTGAGGACTTGATGAAAATGGCTGGTGTCCTGCTATCCCTATTTGTTACCAAATGACTAAGGAACATCTCTGCTACAAAGGGGTGGGGGACAGAAGCCTGGCTGTGCTTTACAGACACAATGTTCGGTCCATAGCATGGAAATCCCGCCCAAAGGCCAGAGTAAGACAGAGCAGGGAAAGCGTCAACACCTGCCAGGCACTGCCAAGGGCACCTATTGCTGAGCAAACCCTCCTGGCTTCACGGCACTGAGCCTCTGGACACACAACACTAGCAGGAACTGCTAGCAAGAACCATACCCAGCGAGGTGTTGCCTTTGATGTTTGTCAAGAATACAGTCCAGGGTTATGAAAAACAGGTATTTGATTCTATCACTCCATCACCAATGTCTTGATGAACATAAAAGCAGCGATGAAATTAAAGGTGTCATGTCATGCCTTCTTCCCTCCTGAGTCGCACACCGCCTCAGCAGAGATGGGCTCAGCTCACACCCTTTTCCTGCTTCTTCAGCTTTGGAAACAGCTCTGAGTTCTCCACAAATAATTTTTCCTGCATTTCTGAAACATACAGGTTTCAAATCTTTCATTTAGGTGTAGCAGGGCCTGACAAACAGGGGACACATCTCAGCAAATGTCTAAATATACACCCCCAACGGGCAAAGAAGCTTGGGGTGACTAAAAATAGTAGATGTGATTCTGATGACTGACAAGTGAGGGGAGAAATGTGATGCAGAGTAAATACTCAAAGGGACACAGTTTGGAGAGGAGTGCTATCTGAAAGGCAGCAAAATATGTCATCCCTCTCTGGGAGATTGCTTGTTTCAAGGGAGCAGCAGCCTGAGCTCTCGACGTAGATGTACTGATATAACTGCAGACACAGGCAGCCACCGCTTCCTCAAAGGACACATGCTCGAAACCTAAGAAACCCACATCAGAACATCTAACTGATCTTGCTGTTTACTCATTTCTGGTAACCAAAGGCCAACAGGGACTATAGGAAAAGGAAAAAATCAGTTCAAGGTCTCTACCTCCAGCATACCAAGTCCCATATTCACAGTCAAAATCAGTCACTGCATTACAAAATCTAAGGGCACCTCCATTGACTTCAGATGGACTGCTGGAAATCTGCCGTGCTGCCGCAGTGGGTGTGAGTTGGTACGGACTGGCCTCTCCTCTGACACACCAGGCTTGGCTTTGAGTGTCACCTCTCCAGAAAGCGACCCCCATGTCCACACTGCTGCAGCTTGCTCCTCCTGAACATGAAGCAAAGCCCTCTCATCCATCCACCTCACAGACAGCATCCCTACTCCCTGCAGATGCTGGGCACTGCCAGCACTTACTGCTGCTGCTCCTATGATAAAAAGCACTGGAGAATTTGTGAGATAAATTGTAGGGCAAGGAGATCCAGATCTGCCTCCCAGAGACAACCACTCCTGTAGTTAGGCATTCAGACCCAGGGGAGCTCGGTGGTGAAGAGCCCCCAGAGATGGCCAGAGCAAGCAGGGGTGGCCAGCCAAGGTTCAAGACTGGAGCACTGACCAAGCTAGAGCTCTGGAGAAGCAAAGTGAGAGACTACGCACAGGGAAAAGGCAGATGAAGGAAGACAAGAAGGGGGAGAGGAAGGGAGAGAGATAAACCATTGCAGCAAAGGCAGTTCAACCTTGCATCCACCAAAGCACCTCCCATGCTCCAAAAAAGGCTCCTCTGCCACATGAACAGAAAATGAATCTTGTCCTCAAGAGCAGTTATGGAGAGAAGAGAGGGAGTGAGGTGAGGAGAAATACCAGATGAAAAAGGGGAACAGTGCCTGGGCCATCACCCTGCCAAAGTCACAGGAGTCAGCAGTCAGCACTAGCAATGAGAGGCCTCTGAACAAGTCTGTTACCTGGAGAGTCCTTCCAGGCCAAAGAGCATTTCTTATGCTTTAGGTCAGAAAAGAAAATAATGTGTGCATGCATGGAGAGAGAAAGATACACACACACACATATATATATATATGGCACAGTTTCCAAGGCAACCGAACTCCCTGCACACAGCGCTTGTGCAGGGCACGCAGCAGCATTTCCATGGAGAACACAACTGATGGCTTTTGGACTCAAAGATGCTTGGAGACCAAAAAAAAAAAACCATAACCAACCTATAATTAAGAGACTATCACAGCCGAAGGCTAAAAGGTTGCAATAAATGAATCTAATCACATCTTTAAACAACACCATGGCACGTGACTAGCAAAAAAGCCACCTGTCTCAGGAGTCACTTTGCAGCACTGGAAATTAGAATATCAAAAACAACCACTGGCTAATGAAAACCCCCAGCCTAGTTGCTATACAACAGAGACAGCAGGATGTTAAAAATGCAGCCTAGCACATGGGAGCTCCTAAGCACTCAGTGATCATATTTTCCTTCTCCCTTGTCAGCAAGACAGATATAAATCCTCCTCTTTTCTCCTTTTTCTATCCCTTTCTGGAATTAAGGGGCTGTTTCTCCTCCCTCTTTGCACAGGGGTGAGGAATGCATTTCCATATATTATTTTATTTTATTTTTTTGGCAGAGGTACAACAACTTCCAGCTGGAGCTTTTCCAGCCTCCCTCTCCTCTTTCTCAGGAGTAAAACCTCAAAGAGTATTAGCAGAGCCAAAAAAGCCCCTTGTAAAAATAAGGCTATCCTTACCAGGCACATAGCTAAAGCCCCAAGTGTCACACTGAACAGGCAGGCAGGCAGAAAGAAAATAAACAGCTGTGATAAAGAGGCAAAAAATGTCCCAACCTGGGTGTTTAACAGCCTGACTGCCAATATACAGTCTGATAAACATGATCTGATTTCCAGAAATCAACAGGAGCTGTAGCCACTCACTGCAACGATGAGGAAAATCAGTCCCTGCCCCAGGGCAGCTCCACCACCACAGCTAAAAGGCTCCAGAGCACCTGGGCAGACCTCAACCCGGAAAGGGAAGAAGCAAGCACAGCCAAGTGAAGGCCAGGGGATTTTTACAACCCTGAAGTGGGAGATGGCATTAAAAGAATGGGAATTTTCCCCTGGAGAAGAATGAAGGTTAAGCTTTGGCATTGGGTCTCAAAGATTATTTAGAGCAATTAAAGACAAAAGGCAGCTCAATCAAGAGTGAAGCAGAGCAGCTGCTCTGGAAATAGGGGAAGCTCTTAAAACAAAGGTTGGCAAAGTTAGAGACTTGATTCAAAGGTAAAGACACATGCAGGTGAGCAGACACCTGACTCCTTACAAGACCTCTGATCTATGCCAAAAATATTCAAAAACATTGAGAAATTGAGGCAAGGAAATGCCAACAGCTTTCAGCTTGTTCTTGGTGTAGCCGAGTCTTCCTTGTCCTCCCAGGTGAAGTGAAGAGAAGCTGCTACATGGCTTGGGAAGAAACAAGCCACAAGCCCAACTGTCCACCAAAGTGACAAGCTGTCCCGTGGCAGAACAGTGGGACCACGTGCTCAGGAAGAAGCTGGACATATTTCCCTTCCGACAGCCACACACTCACCTTTTCCCAAACTAAAATTGTACAATTGCTCCAATATAAAACAAACACACCCACCAACCTGTGCAAGAGGCCCCGGGAGTCCTGGGCACAAGCCAAGAGAGCTAGCAGCTGATTTTGTAAAAGTTGCAAAGGATCAGGTGCTGTCTCAACACATCTGAAAGCAGAAAACACTGACAGGGAGAACACCTCCACACACATCAAAAGGTTTCACATGATTTTACATGAAGTTGTTTACTGTCAGTGATGGCTTTGGATCCTAATGAAGCACCAGAGCAAAGCAACAGCTGGGCAGAGGACTCACTTGAACACCGCTGCTGGGCTCTAACCACTGCTTCCCCCCAGGGAGCTCCGTGTCCAGATAGTTTTGGGGTCTAAAGAAATGTACAATTTAAAATTGCAGCACCCAACTCTGAGCTTTTACAGTCAGGCAGGTGGAGGTGGTCAAGAGGAAATTAGCCATTTTGGATGCTGCCAAGGGCAAGCCAAACACTGCTGATCTGGCTGTGGCCAATTAAGCCATAGCTGTCCCACCTCACTCTTCCACTAGAGGTGACTGATTCCCAAAAGGCTGGTAGAAAGGAAGACATAGCCATGCCCAAGATGCTTACGAGACAGAACAGTCGAGGTATTGCCGTCTGCTGGTTCTGCAGCTGAGGGGGGGGCATCAGAGCCCTAAACCTGTACTGTCCACGACGAGCAGAGGGGTCAGTCCAGCGTTTCCTGGAGTTCAAGCTGAAGCATCTTAACAAAAAAACTAGATTTCAGGTTACAACATTTGTGTCTTCCCTGAAAATCAGGAGTTACACAGTGTCACACCGTAAAATGAAGTCAATTCTCCCTTTCAGAACACTGACAGAGATTATTTGTTCTCTGAGCAGCAGCGTAGGAAAACCCTGACAGTCAGTTCTGCACTCAAAAATTCACCACAAAGAAACAGTGTCTAGTTTAACAACAGCAAGAGAGAGGAGGCAAATTTACCCTTACCAGCTTTATTGTTCAAACTGACTTTAACTGTAAGGCACGGCAGCAAGGAACACAACTCTGCAAAGCAAGTGCAGAGGGATTTATTAAAAAAAAAAAAAAAAAAGCCTCACACTGTCCTACCTCAAACTGTAACACTGGCATTAAAAAACAAGCAAAACGTGCCTAGGTTCACACATATCACCTGGGAAGAAAATACTCATCTAGAAGTGAATATGCCTCTTCCATCTCCTGTAAACCCACTAAGAAGCAAAGATTCGATAGTGCCGAAGCAGGAATTGCAAAACTGCGCACATGGACAACTCCTCTTCCCTAGATGATCCATCTCCCCAGACCTGGAAGCCGTGCTCTGCTGCACGGGAGCTCCCCAGCTCTGAGCAGCCACACACACCACCTCCCAGCCAACCTCCCCCTGGCCAGCCACGCGAGCAGCACGGTGCGATGACAGGCTGAAAACCAGCGTGAAAACCGCTTACCACTGCACAGCACAGCAGAGCACGCAGGGCTCCTGTCCTACGGACCAGACCTACAGCGCTGCAGTATTAATACGTGCAACGTATGTAGCGAAGTTTCCACCTCATGCTTGAATTTGGTTCATCTGTACCCTTTAAAACTGCTTCTTTTTAAAGATATTTCTTGGTTTCCTGTGTTTTGCCGAAGAAATTGCTGTGCCTAAAGAGGGTAAATGCAACAGGTTCTTCCCATGTAAGGAGCACCTACATGCAAAGTTGCATTGGCTTCGGCTCTCCTCCAGCTGTGGGGGAATGCACACCTCTAGACAGATGTTTCATGTTTCTCCATCTCCAGCTCTTCAGTCTACATCTCTTTGGCGAGAGAGGTCCATTTTTCCAAATTCAGTCACATCTATAACATTTCTGCCAGAAATAGTCATTTCCTCTCCTAATCCCCCTGCCAGTTTTAGCCAGATCCTTTGTCATGCTCAGCTGGAATATCAAATATTCATGTCTGGAGTCCAGTAAGATATCCAAGTCTATTATTTCACTAGAGTGGTAAGGGTTCAGAGACATTTTTTTCTAATTCAGCCCTTTTCCTGCACTTCCAAGGTATCCCCAAACCACGGAGAACCAAGAACCAGTGGCAACGCTTCTTTTTAAGCTGATGACTCCATACAGGACACAAAGAGAAGTCATCACTGCAGCCCACACAGATATTGGAGGGTTGGGCAAAGGCCAGGAATAACCTTCTGTTACAGGAAGCAGCTTCTTCAAACTACTATCTCTCACGTTTTGACCCCTAAATCAAGACTTCAAAATGGTGAAAATACCCACAACTCAGAAGCATCAAGCCTGGACTCAAGACTGGCAACATGTCAATGAGTGTAATCAAGCCACATCACTGCCAGCTAGTTTTTCTCCCTCTCTCTGGATTTACAGCTTGCTTTGTGAAAAAGTCTGTTTAGAAGACTTCTCCTCACATCCCCTTCCCTTGCCATCTGTCTGCCACCTCACAGCATGCTGCAAGGAAGTCGCTCACAACACTCAGCACTGCATTGGCTCAGCAGCTTCCACCAAGCTGGCATGACTCCGCTTTACAGGGCCGGCGGAGATGCCTGCATGGCCAGCAAGAGCCTCTGCTCCTCCAACTGCTCCATGTGCCCGAGCCCAGCTCTGGAGCATCACACCTTGTGGTGCACTGGTACCCCTAGGAAGGCCAGAAACAGCATTGCTGCCTGTCCTGCTCTGATCTGATGCCACCTCCCGTGAAGCACACGTCCTCTTGGGCTTGCTCGGGCAGATGCCAAGCAGTCACAGCTCACCCTGCCCACCCTGAGTGCAAGAAAAAGACAGCAAAAGACAGCACCAGCTCCAGCAGCGAGACACTACCTGTCGGCTAAGAGCTCCACATCCACAGTGGACCTGCTCCTCCCTGGAGAGTTTGGCAGTGGCAGTCACAGGAAAGAGCTTCCCAGGCACTAGAGAGGCAGCCACGCCCTCAGGGAACACGCTCCCCAAGGTTTCAGGGCTTTCCCCTGCTATTTCTGTACAAATGGGGCAAACATGCTCGGTGTGGGAGCTGCCCCTGGCTGGCAGCAAGGAGGAGGCTGGGGCAGCTCGGCCGTCAGCCTCCCGGGGAGCAGCAGCCCTGCAGCCAGGAGGCTGAGGCACCCCACCGGGCGGTCGTGCTGAGGGGCAGCCTATAAAAAGACCAGACAGACAGACAGACGGATTGGACGGATCCAGCACTGAGCAGCAAGCAGCTCCCTGTGGGAAGTTTTTCCACATGACCAGGAAGGGCCTGATCCAAAGCCCACTAGAAAGGAAGAGTACTGTCGAGTCTTGGGGCATGCGGATGAGATGGAAGGCATGGAACCAAAGCCTGGTACTGCTACAGCCGCCACGTACAGAGCAAGGGGGGTAAGAAGCGTCTGTCTCTTCCCTCCAATATTTATCATTTACACCTCGTGAAGCAGAAGATTTTAATGAAACCCCTTCTTCTCCTGCTCTTGCACTGTCTCTGCAGAATATCTAACTGCAAGTATTAGAGGGGTTTACAAGGAATCAATCAAAAAAAACCCCCAAACCAAATTTTGACTGGAGAGCTCCAGCCACCAGTTTTACTCGGTTCCTGTGGATTTCAATGTCCATCACAAACACAAGAAGCTTATTTCCCAAACAGACACATGTCCTAGACACAGCGTATAGATTTATTTCCGTTTCAGACTATAAATCTGGAGTTCAATTAAAACTCACTGAATACTATTTTGCACCTGAAAAGATACTTTCCAACTAACACAACAGATTATTTTACTGACTGCATGACCTGAAACTGCCTTCTGTTCATGGCTGCTACATCCTCCCAGCTCTTACTAATGACAACAAGATAATTTCTTTTATAAGCCCTTAAAATGTTGCAATTGCCTCAAAATTATGTGGATTTTTCTGACCGACTTCAAATTGCATATTCTTTCCAATTCAAACTGAGCTGCACAGGGGAGAAGACAGGGCTCAGCACATGCGAGCTTGCTGTCAGGACTCCTCACCTACTACTTTTCAGGACACATTAGCATCACAGACATCTTCCTGCCTGTCACATCTTTGCATTCACGAAGCACCTGCCAAAATTCACAGGCTGCGGAAGCTGCTGCTGAATCATTTCCCAGCTCTGGCTCCTATCACTGGGACTGAAGTTTTGAGATCAAAGAGGAGAGAAATGCAGAGCATCTTCGTTTGCATGTCACCAATGCCATTTTGCTACAAAGCAGCCTCAGAAAGACACACATGGACAGGAATTATTGGCAGCAGGAGAAAGAGCACGGCAAGAAAGCCTGGCTATGGAAAGACCAACCCCACAAGACGAGTGTTTTACTAAGCAGTACACCCCCTCGGTCCAGCTAAGCACAAACTACACCAAAGAATCCTGTGTCACAGATACCCTGGAAAGCAAGCATCAGGAAAAAGCCACCTTCTTGTCAGTGTATGTGCTGTTCCCCGGGCACCCTCGTGCTGCACTGACTCACCGCAACCTGCTCCTGCCCTTCTGTCACAGGTCCTATGCTGATTTTCTTATATGCCTGTCTGCTGGAATTAAGAGACTGTTGAAGATTCTTTGTTCTAAATTCACGTTTTTCATTTCCTTTGTAGCTCACGTGGGCTTTAAAGAACAACATCATGCCCCCCAGGAATCAGAGAAAGGCTCAAGGCTATGTAAAGAACCCAAAATGTATTATTTGCTACCTAAGCCAATTTCATCCATCTGGCAGGACCTGAATCAGAATAATTTTGATTGCTGGGATCTGGCAGCACTAATGATGGAAATAAGCTTCTGTTACTTTTATTTTTTATTTTACTAGTTTTTAAACTCCTTTTCTCACAGTGCTTGCGAGGAGGAGCCAGATCCTGACCAAGCTCGTGCAGGACCAGCAGAACTGACTTCCCAGCTGCGGAAAGCTGGTTTAACAGCAGCACAAGCTGGAAGTCCAGTGTGATAGTCAACTTTCAGGGTTGGACATGAAAGGTGGGAAGAAACCTATCACCTTATTTTGTTTGTAATTAGGAAAGATGAAGTCTGGAAATCAGCAAGAGATCACAGTTGGCCGCATTCCCCCATTAAAGGTTTCTATACAGCTCCTAGGCCTTAGATTAATAGATGCAATCATGACAGACTAAGCCCATTCAGATGCTGACAGCACAGCTGAGAGCTGCAAGCACATCCGTGCGTGATGTGAGCGATCATTACGATATAAGTGACTCCCTGAACTCTCTGCAGAACTGAGCAATCTCCTGAAGCTCGTACTGCAAAGCAACTCTCCAGGGCAGGTAATTCCCACTCGCTTGGTAAGGCACATGAGGAGGTACGCTCTGCATTGCCTCAGGAGCAGGGCAAAATCACAGCTCCTCCATAGTTTTTTGAGTCAGGGAGATATTAGGATTTGCTAAATGATCGAACTGCATGTTCAGTCTGAGGGAGACACTTATGAGAAACACAGAAATGCCATTTAAGTCTCCTGCTCTGGCACAGAAGCACTGTATCAAGGCAGACTGGATGCTGCGGGTGAGGCTCACCTCTCTGAACACCCTCCCACTAGGCACCGTGATATTTACCCCGGCGGGGCCACCCTTGCAGAAGAGCTTGCAAGCTGAGCGTTCTCCAGCACAAGAGACTTCAAACCCACACAACTCCTGGCCAAAACCAACAGTGCCCATTTCACCTTCCCCTCCTCAAGAGGGGCACCAGCACTACCACCACTGGTACGTGCCCAGCGCTGCCTGCCAGCGCCTGCCCGTGACTCGCAGTGGGGACGGGATCCACCCCAGGCCCCGGCCACGCTCTGCATCTGCCAGGGATGCCCCAACACCTTTATTCACCTGGCGCCTGGCAGGATCCCAACCTCTGCAGGCACGAGCACACATTCCCCTCTGATACCCATCACCTGAAGCCAGCAGAGCAATTCAACTTCAGCATGCCAACTCCCATCTTGAAAACTGCAAACCATCTAGGGAGCCGTGTGCGCTCTTATCCCCTTGCTTCTCATCTTGCTCCAGCACCAGCTGTTTTGTTCCTCTTGCCTCTTCTCCATGCCAACCCTAAGCTTTCAGAGATATTAGAATTTAAAATCCACCCATGAACGACCAATCCCAAATTACATCCCCCCAGCCAAAACCACCGAGACCGAAGGGATGAGTCCCGATGCCACTTGTCCGCGCTGACCGGTTACTTCAGCGCCGAAGGATGGCCTCTCCCTGTAACGGCACAACTGCCCTGCCCCATCCCCTCCCTACTTCTCCCAACTTCGGGTGCCAACGCACCCCCCGGGCCGGGAGCCAACGGCCAGAAACGCGGCCGCTTTCCCCGTTCCCAGGGATGGCCTCTCGGACCAGGAGCGAGCTCCGAGCTGACCCCCGGCCCCACGCACGCCCCTTTCCGCTCTAACTTAGCAGGAAAGGGCCAAACCCCGGCGCTGTGAGGGCTCGGCCCCGCCGGGGGCCGCCCCGCCCGCCCGCCCGCCCCCGCCCCGCACTCACGGCGCCCGGGGGCAGCAGCACGGCCCCCGCCGCCCCATCGCCCCCCGCCGCCTTCTCCTTCTCCTTCTCCGGCTTGAGTGCCGCCGGCGGCTGCTGGACGCCGATCTTCACCATGGCCCCACGCCGCCGCCGCCGCCGCCGGCACCGCCCCGGGGAGGGGCCGCCGCCGCCCCCGCCCCCGGCAGACCCCCGGGCCGCTCCGCCGCTCGGGAGGCGGGGGGGCCGGTCCCCCAAGCCCTCACCCCGCCGAGGGCCGGGAAAGCAACCGGGGGTTTGCCACCAACCGCGGGTTTCGGGGGTGCCCGACTGCACCGTCCGAGTCCCGGGGAGCGGGGCGGAATTAACCCTGCCCGTAGGGAGAGCCCACCGACAGCTCCCGCGGCTGCTTCCCCAGCTCAGCCGAGAGCCCCCTAGCCCCCCCCCAGCTCCTGCTTTAACCGCTTTTCGGCTGGGACTCCCTGGCGCAGGTTTGGGGTAGGGAGGAGGCAGGGGTAACCCCGGGAAGCCCTGGCTGGTGGCGGTGCTGAATTGTCAGTAGCACAAGGGGCATTGCTGAAATCGGGTCAGCAAATGGAAAAAAAAAACAAAACAAAACAAAACAACCAACCAAAACAAACCAACAACATCTGAACAATCCACCAAGCCTGAAGATGCATCAGCCTGGAGCAGATGCACACAAAGCAGGGGCTACACTGGGGAAAAGCAGGGAAAAACCCAACTGCCACTGTTTCAAGGCCCGAGACCAGAATCCGTGGAGGAAGCAGGAGCAGTGAGATGGCCTCTGCCCCAGCACCATCCCTGCGCAGCAGAGCAGATGGATTACCTTCATCATGGGAACAACGACCTAGAAAAAGCCCTTCCTGACAGAAGCAGTGTGTGGCATGCAGAAGGGAATATTGGGGGGCGGGGGGGTGGGGTGTTGGTTTTGTGCCAGTGGATGCTGGCTGGGGAGCGGCAGGGAGCAGAGCTGCCGGCGAGGGGCTGCAGGCGCGACGGCTCTGTGAGCAGCGGGGACAGCGGGGCATCACCGGGCTGTGCGCAGGATTCACTGAAACACTTGCACAAGCAAGGAGTAAAGAGCACATGTTGACAGTTTTGTTAAGGTAACAAAATGGGGGGGGGGGGGCAAAGCATTAACAAAACCCTCTCTGCCAGCTGTGGCTAGTACACAAAGTAGCAAACTGTCAGTGGAGAAACACAGCAATACCCTTACATTGATTTGGTCCACTTAAACATAGTATTTATTTATCGTAAGGTTGTTATGAGCATTTTCTTTCCAGCCAGAAGGATTCATTATGTACTGAGTGCTTTGCATCATGTTATGAACTAATCCATTGATAAATTAGTGCTAAATTTGATTTGCAAAAGGCATCTTTGGCAGAGATTCAACCTTGACTCACAACAACAATTGCTCATAGTGCTGACTTGCCATTGTTCAATATTTAGAGCCACTCAGTCCTTCCGGCATCCCGCTGTGTGGGTGAAAGTAACATTGAGATTGCAAGGTTCCCTCACACAGAGATAAGGGGCAGCACATCCAAAACAGCCCCTAATTTTAGGAGCTCAGACTGAGACAAGATGGTCCTGAGATTCTGGCATCAGGAGTGCTTACAGCCAGATCCAAGCATCTCACACTGGATGTGCAAACCAAGATACCTCATCAGGACCTTCCGTGACAGAAGTTCTAAGGCAACTGCCAACTACTCAATGTTTATCCTAAAGGACACATAGACTTAGAGCACAGAAGTGTCCCGAATAGGAGCAGAGGGCCAGAAATCCCTGTGCCCCAGTCCTCTCAATCCACCAGGTGATCCTGCTTTCTTACCCCCTTCATCACTCTTGGGCATAGATTTGGCCTAGCCTTTTTTTAGGTTGTCTGGCTATACTCTTCCTCATATGTAGCTCTCTGTACGAGAAATGCTGTTACCTCCTTTGTCTGCTGGTTCTGCAACTCGTGCCCAGGCACGGCTTAAACAATGTCACCCTGTAAAACATGAACTAGCCTCCAAAAGCACCCACAAAGCAAAAACTGCTCCCCATGGGGTCAGGAATCCTGCAGGACACTGTTAATATTAACATGCATTTTTTAAAAAATGCTTTTTATAATGTTTTTCTTTCTTTTTTCCTTTTTTTTTTTTTTTTAACAGAAGCATGCAAAAGTGCCTTGAACAATCTACCAGTTTGCTGTATTTGTGAATACAAATGGAATACTCATATTAATTTTACTGTACCACAAAAGAAATTTGCAGGATTGGCAAGGAAGGCAAGTTATTCTCAGCAAAACAACCCAAAACATGTATTTTAAAAACTTACCATCCAAATGATTACGAAATGGGTCAACATTAAAGGTCTAAAACTTTAAGCATCTTATTTAATGTTTCCAAATTTAGTATCAGTTCAGAGCCACATTCTGAGGCATCTCCTGATTTCAATTACATGTTTGGATAAATGGCTTTGCAAGCATTAAGAAAAATCACCCAAGTCATCATATGCCAAGTTTCAGACTAAAAGAATTTTTCAATAAGAAATCTCCTCCAGCTACTGGCTCTTCAGTCGGAGGCTTAGAGGATAAACACTGACAATGAACTTAACGTTTCTCGCTAACACAGCTTAAACAATGTGTCTCTTGCCTTGCAGTGGAGAAGTGACACGCTGCTTATAAAACATCTTGCTCAAATCTACTGTCTTTTCTGTTATTAAGCAAGCAGGTTTTGGGTTAAGACTGCCACCTTACTGACTTCATTAAAGCCACCTGATATTTTATTAGTCTTCCACCCTTTGCATGTAATTAAGTTGAATCCCAGGAACAATTTACTTGACTGATCTTTCATTAAGCATAGCAGCATGATAGCACTTCTCAAGTAATGGATCAGTGGAAACTTTATAAGCCTTTATTAGAGAAACTGTCTGCTACCTTGCCACTTTTCACCTTTCAAGAAAGTACAACTTTACGTAGAAGAAAAAAAAAGTATTTAAGAGAGAGCACAAGATAACTGCCTTAATATATTCTGAGCCAACCAAAATGTGTTTGTCATTTACTGAGCTGCATCTATTTCAGAGGTCTGCCTGGTGTATTAATAGTCCCTCACTATATCAGGCTGGAAGAAAATGTGAATTTGAGAGTCCTTAAATCATTCTGCTTTTCCACTGCAGTTCCAATAAAGGCTTGTACTAGATAGTGTGCTGTAAAAATGAGCAGAACTCAGCCAAAACCAGGACACTCAGTTAACATGCTGAAAGTATACTTTTATTTTTCCTTCCTATGCCACACTGATCAGCTGGATAGAAAGCAAGTGACAGCCTGGGCTAAAAAAAAAAAGTTAAAAAAACAAACAAAACCACCACCACCAACAACAAAAAACACAACATAATCACTCTTAAAGGAACAGGCCACAAATGCAGAGGATGCACTGATGGGTTTTGCTATTCCTTGCATGATCTACTTCTAGTTACCCCACCTAATTGAATGAGGCGAAGCAATTACCTGTAGCCAAAGGTAGCGAATCAATCCAGTAGCTTCCATGGAAAGTTACAGCATTCATCTGCAGTTGAACTGAGCTGAATTTCTTGTCATTGTCACTCCTGGGTGTGCATTCTGCACCAGCTGGGGCAACATGTTGATCCCTACTACAGCTATCATGGATCGAGTCTTTTGCTCCTTCTTTTCTCCTCTTTGAAACAAAACTGATGGTTAGGCAGCAAAAGGAAGCCCTGGACCACCTAGGAGCGTAAATGGAAATCTATTACCATTATGTACTTCAAAAATAACAAGTGAGTAATTTTCTCCTGATAGTAAGAATTATCATGGATTAGTCTCCCTCCTGGAAACTAGTGAGCTCCAGGTATCTCAGTTATCTCTTTTATAAACTCTAGTATATAAAAGGCTAACACATAGCACCCTTTGGTCTGTATTTAAAAAAAAAAAAAAAAACAAAAAAACAAAAAACCAAAAAAGCAACACAAACAAACCAACAAAAGAAGCAGTATCCACATTTCAAACAGTATGCACAGACCAGATGTACAATGGATTTGACCTAAACTACTACATTCAGTTAACCACAGGTGGCAGGACTGTTTTAAACCAGAGCCAGGATGCTTGTTAACATTTGGTTGTCTGCTGTGGCACCAAAACCCCTGAACAGATACATGCAAAAACGTGGGGAGGGATGGCAAGAAAGGGAAGGAGAAAGGTGGCCTGGAGACAGCACCCCAAATACCCAATCTGTATTTTTATGTCATAGGATAAGCAGGGAGCATACCAGAGACAACAAAATTACCAGAACTGTTGTACAGTTTATACTTCTTACAATTTAGAGGGAGTTTTTCTATAGAGGTATCCACAACTTAACTGGAAACGTTAGGTGTTCTACAAATCAAAATACTTTGGAAAACTCTGTACAGAGTACTTTGTATCACTTCTGGAAAGGCTGTGACCAGCATGAAGGGCATCTCAGTTGGTGGGAAAGTACTAGTAAAAAGAATAGGATACAAGCCTAAAAGTCAAGAGAGCCCAGGAAGTGGGAAGGGGCCTATTATTTACCTTTACATATGAATGCAAGTGTTAAAATACAGATTAGGAACAAAAGCAGGAGAAAGGGAAGGTAGGGGAGATGCTGGTTTAAGAAGATAAAAGGTGTGGGACTAGATTTAAGTAGCTGTGGGAGAAGGTGGGTGGGAGGACTCCACTCCACAGAGTACAGCTGCAGCCTTCCCCAGTTCCCAATGAGTCCCAAAGAGGGATCCCCAAGCACAAGAGAAGATGGGATCGGAGCTCTTGCTTTCCCTTTTGTCACCTCATTTCTAGTTGTGTATTCAAGAACTGGACTTTTTGCTCTACCTGCACCAACCTTGTAATATTCTGTCTGATGTTGGAAGAAGCCAACTGATGTGGAAAAGTCCAGGGCGTGTGTGTTTTGTGCAGGTAACAGTCTGAACCAAAGCCCCTTCCCTCCTGCCAGGGACGTGCAAACCACAGGAGTGGAAAGGGATTTGGGGAGGCTGGCTGATACTCCCCTCACCATAAGGACTAATATCATAAAGTCATTAGACCTGGCAAAAAATAGCTTGTGACAGGTGCAGGCAAGTGTTCCCCTGTCATGAGCTCTGCCAAAGCAGTGTTTGAACCAACAGGCTCATCCCATCAAGTTACTTGGCACAGATGCAGCATAGTATCAGTCTTAGATGTGGGGAGTGAAGCACCAGTGACTCCAGTTTCTACAGTGCCTGGTGCCTGGCTCCTAGAAAACGTGCCTGCAATTACAGTTCTGAGCACAATGCATACTTTAGCTACAGAAAAGCTGGGTCATTTCAAAAGGTGTCTATTAGCTTACACCAGCAGCTCCCAGTTTTCACCAGTTCATGCCCATCCATCATACAAGATATTGTGAGCAAAGGCCACCCCACCTCTTTCTTATCTCTCAGTTTTCCTCTTCAGGGCTTGCTAAGAGTAAGTGAGCATGCTCAGCCTGAATAAAACGCTTTCTGTCAAGAGCAACACACTGAAAAGAAAGGAGTGTGACACTGAATACCAGCACCAGTTCTCCAGCAGATTTTATGCAGGGAAGGAGAAAAGAAAATGTTTGCCTCTTTCCATGAATTTGACTGTTGAAGTTTTCAAAGCTCAGAGATAATTGCTGTGATGTTTCGTGACAGCCACATCCTCTAAATCAGTCTGCCATCTTTAATTAGCAGATCTTGATGAACATCTCACAGTTTTATGTTACATGCTTAGAAAACTACCATTACCTTGACCTCAAGAGGGATGAAGTATCACAGGACACCGTAATAATACTAATAATCCTTAGGGGATGGAGACTTCAATGTTAACTGGCTGTAGGACTGAAGAAGAAAGAGTCTCAATCTCTTCTCCACCCTTTCACCTCTTCTGTCTTCACTGAAATTTTTGCCTGGTGCCTGGTCATTGCCCAAAACGTTTGCACAGCAGGCAGACTCCTTCTCACCCTGGTTTCTTAGATTTGATACTTCCTTCTGGTGCCTTGCCTTTGAACGCAATACTGAAAATACACACCAGAAAGATGAGAAAAAACAAGAACAACAAAACCGTGACCAGAATGTTAGACAGACAGGCAGATAAAAATCTGTTCCTGAGAACCCAAGGCCAACAACTGCCTGGACAACCTCAGTTTCACCTTCCTTTTGGAAGGGTGACTCAGTGAACAACCCGTTTGTCATACTCAAACCTACTGCAAATTGGGTCACATGGAAAGAATCTGCCATCCCTCCTAGCAACACATGGCATCCTATACATACCTGTAACTTACTTAATACCTAACAAACTCTCAAAATTGCATGGTTGACAAATAGTTTTCGGCACAAGAGACAGAACTGCTTTTATTTATAGCATCAGCACACACCATACAAATTCAAGCAAGCTCGGAGTCAGCAATTGGCAGAAATCAATCTAGCCTTTGCTACGTATATCCTCTGCTTTGCAGCCCAAATGAAATAAAAGCCAAAGCAAGCATATCAACCACATCTAGTAATTGCCATGCTCCTGTTCAGAAGGTCCTAGAGATAAGGGAACAAAGGTGACATCTAAGACCACCTTCACCAAAAATAGTTTTTGTTCAAACCCTGAGCATAGGCATCTATATCTAGGATACTGGACTTCTCTAATCTCAGAAGCCTCTTCTACCCTGAGGCCAGCTACCTTTACACAGCACCAAGCATGGCCTAAACCAACTCTAACTTCACCCTCAACCGCTCCCACCAATTTGGCTGGCTTGGCCCACTCACCTATCAGCTCTTCTGGTGATCAAATAAAACTGCTTTATAGGCGGACTTGCCCATGAGCCACTACTCCTCAACTCTGAGAGAAGAAAATTATAAAGAAGAAAAAGGGTATCAAAATTTATTCTTATTCTTAAATTATGGGAATAATCTGTCCACTTCCCCTTGCACTCACCAGCTGAAACATGTTCAAGCATTGAAGAAGCTGAAAAGAAACACCTGGTCTAGAAGCCTTCAGTTTTTCTTTGCTTCAGCCTTACAAAAGTATAAGCAATTCAAGAAAGGGCTAGAAGCATTACCTATTCCCTCCTAAAATATTTGCTCCCTCTTCAATTACTAATATTAACTATCCTTGACAACTTTGAGAGGTAGAATCTGAAATTCAGCTGATGACATGGAAATTTGGTTTATCTTCCAAGGGATTGAGGAAAAGCAGCTGGCTTTCCTTTGGGGAAAAAAAGGGTTGTAGCTACTCACTCCTGCTTACAGTGTCTGATAGGCTCACGTGACAGGGTTTTGGCTTCACAAACATGGCAGCAGCACTTTAGCCTGGTGATCTTACAGATCAGGGATTGAGATCAGGGCCCCTAGCAGAATTCATTCCTGAAGGGTATTTTTCCATTATTCTCATCTTTACCTAGCTTGCCAGCCATAGGCAAATTCTTTCTGCCAGAGCCTGCCTCCTAAGGGACTGAGAAAGAAATAATATTTAATGGTGAAACACTTAGAAGAACAAGCTTAGAATCACAAAATCACAGAATTGTTTAGGTTGGAAAAGACCTTTCAAATCATCAAGTCCAAATATTAACACAACACTGCCAAGTCCACCACTAAACCCTGTCCCTAAGCACCACATCTACATAGATGTCTTTTAAATACCTCCAGGGATGGGGACTCCACCACTTTCCTGGGCAGCCTGTTCCAACTCAGTGTTCCTTTCAGTGAAGAAATTTTTCCTAATATCCAAGTTAAACTTCCCCTGGTGCAACCTGAGGCCATTTCCTCTTGTCCTATCACTTGTTACCTGGAAGAGGAGACCAGCATCCCCCTCACTACAACCTCCTTTCAGGTAGCTGTAGAGAGCAATGAGGTCCCCCCTGTGCCTCCTTTTCTACAGGCTAATCAATCCCAGTGCTTCAGCTGTTCCTCACAGGACTTGTGCGCTAGACCTTTCACCAGCTTCAGCACCTCAATGTCTTTCTTGTAGTGACGGGCCCAAAACTCAACACAGTATTCGAGATGCAGCCTCACCACAGCCAAGTATGGGGGACAATCACTTCCCTAGTCCTGCTGCCCACGTATTTCTGATACAAGACAGGATGCTCTTGGCCTTCTTGGGCACACTGTCAGCTCATATTCACCTGACTGAAAGGCTTTTTTAGAAATCTTAGATACACACACACTCTGTCACATAGATATAGCAAATCCAGATGACACTATGTGCAGAGCATCCTCCAATGGCAGCCTCCATTCCCCTGTGCTTCTATCTTCAAGGCCTATTAAACTGTATCCCTCCCCATCAATTACCCCTATTCCCCAGAATGGGTACTCTGCTTTAATCCTACATATAAGAAATCATCAGCTAGCAGATCATGTGGACACATCTAGTCCCCGCTCTGCCGGTGAAGATGATGGTCAGTAGAGCCTTTAAAGGCTGTTGTCAATGCCCAGAGGCAGAATTTTCAGGTTTATATTACAGCTGGAGTGCCATGAACATATATTCTTCTTAGGCTTTTTCAAAACATCTAACACAGCTGCATCAACAGCCATGCAGTTGGCTGTGCCAGGAGCAGGCAAAGCTTCAGTACCATAGGGTAGGACAGCAGAGCACTCTTAAGACATTTCAAGCATGACTGGGGTTACTCTTCAGGGTATTTCCACAGGTTTGCTTCTGATGAATAGGCTGCTCTACTCTACAGCTCCCTATTTACATTGAGATTTGTCTTGGTGAAGTCCTGGAGTGCATGTGCTGACCCTGCTCCATCTTCACGGTAAGCCTAGAGTGCCCTGCATTAAGTGGGACAGGAAGCTGGCAGTCTCATTTTTAATCACTTGTAGTTTTGATTTCATTAGTGTTTTTCCAGTTTTTTATTCACCCCCTGTAAAATTTTCCAAAAAACAGAAGGTCTAGTCAGCTAGGTCAGACTGTGGAGGATATACCAGTTTGTCCCTCTACGAGTCATCAGGACATACACCCCTGGTCCCATCCTGCTCTGTCAAAAGGAACCTGAAAATATCTCTTGCATTAAGAACCACCTTATAGGAATTAAAAAAAAAAATCTCCTAATATCTTTATTGCCCAAGAGGAAAAGATGACACGCTGTGGGTAACAGAGGGCATACACTGTGGGACTCCTAAAAACACACAGCCCATTTTTATATAGTCATCAAAAAGAAAAATCAGTAGTCTTATGAGCTGATCTCCCACTCTGTACTCTTGTGACTTCTGAATCATCTTTCACAGATCTCTGAGAGACATACCACAACATGCTGGTGTCTGAATCCAAGAAAATATCTTACCCAGCAACATATAAATTTGCATCCCTGAATGAACATACTATGCTGTTAATGAGTTGAAAAGCACCTCATGTATTAAAATCACTTATTTTCTGGGTCAGGAAAGAGAAGTTAGTGTCCCACAATCTACCACAAGCCATATATGGAATATCCACATTCCAGACATGACTCTGGAACAGCACATGGCAGCAGGCATGCATGATGGCATAATATAATATATGAAAAGTCCCTGTGGATGCCTAAAGATAGATATATTGAGTTGGCTCAAACTCATCTGGATACAAGTCAAAATATCAGCTTCCCTAGTGAGGGACAAGTCTAAGAGGCAAGAGTTCAGAAGGCGATAAGCAATGAGGTTGATGCTTTGGCATAAACGTCTTTTGCGGGACACAATTCCAAGAAAAAAATGAGGAATATAGCCTTTACTTAAAAGTCTCATTTTACAGATCTTGTAAATATTTTAAAAGGGCAGCAGACAGTTACAGGGGACACAAGATACAAACACCTTAAAACATTCCCGCTTGTTAAAATTCATATTTGATGAGTAATGTAACCTCCAGGTTACTATAGCAGCAAGATCCATCACCAAGGTGACCAAGCACTAATGATGCCAACATTAACCTATCCATACATACACTCTCACACTGTGCACATGACCAGACTTCCACTTTTTGCAAGATGTTTGTCTTCATATCACCAGACAGATAGTAACAGACCATATGGACAGTCTCCATAAGGAGTGAGCTCTCCTGACAGCATCAGCCTGCCTTGTTAAGGAAGATTGTTTCAGAAGGCAGCACCTGTGTAAGATCTGGGCACCTGAGGTGTCTAACACATGCAGCCTGATTTACTACCAGAGTAGGAAGTAGCAATGGAACTTGCATAAAAGCTCTCTTAGGAAAAGCTTCTGATAGACAAAGAGGTCACTTAACACACTAAAGGGTCTTAAGTATAAATCCACATAAAACAGCAGTAATCTCTTGGGAAATGTATTGGCAAGGTCTCCCCCCAAATAAGCATTCCTTTTGGGAAATCAAACTTTCACTAAGGAACACCAAATCCAATAAAGTCCCAAATCCATACATTATCTATTACATGGGGATGACCTATTCCAAATAAACCCGTGCTTTCTTCTACCTGTTTAAGGCCTTGCAAGCAAGTCTTCACGGCACAACACAGCAGAGCAGTTTATGAGCTTGCCCTGAACAACTAGCTGGGTGACAGACCAGGAGAGCTACATGGGGTCATCAGACTGATGATGTAACTCAGAGAGAGTCCGGGTGTCTTCACACAGCACCACATACAGTTGAGGACATGCCCCCAACTACATGGTTTCACTAATGGTGTTTAACTCTGAGTATCTGAGAAGCATTCAAGAGTACAGATGTGTTTGTTTACAACCAAGCAACATATCACTTTGATTACAAAGGAAGATTAAACCCAAGACTCCTGAAAAATACTAATTGTTTTGGTAGCAACATCACATAATTGGTAACTTCTATAGTCTAAAGGGATTTTGGTTGGTTGGGTTAAAAGGAATTAAACTGAATTGGGATTTTTTTTTCCCCCCTTTTATTAAAGCCTGCCTTTATATCCCATAGAGAAATTAACTGAGGCAGAAATTTATTTCCCTCCACTTTAATAAACAGGGATGACTCACTATTTCCCCATTTTGCTTTAACTATCCTGTCATCGCTGTGGTTTGCTTTGTTCAGCTATTCTCTCAACTTCATACAGCACCTGCTGTAATGTCCTCTGTGGTTCTTTTGCCCTTTCAATATGTCTCTCATTAACAGAGCACTCTGACCTTTAAACATCACTTATTTTACCTGCCCAGCAGATACCTGCAACCCCCAAAGACAGTGTTTCTTTGATCATGCTTTCCTAGATAGTAGGAGATTAGATTGTCTTGACAGAACCAAAAAAATACGGCACACCTTTTCAAGCTTTTAGCCTTATTAAAGCACACTCAGATTTTGTGCCACAGTTAAATCTTCACAAGTAGAGTGAGCTGTTACAGCTTCATTGACACTTCAGTAGGTAGGGAAACCTCCTGAATCAAATTTATTTGTCTGAAACCTAAGTGTTTGCTTCCTTATCTTTTGACCATCTTTCACTGCCTATTGCCCCACGTTCCTTATGCCGAGTAAGACCATGGTGTCTTTCACCTGCGTAGGTTGAGCAAAGACCATTAGGAGCCAAGCCCTTCATAATGTTGGAGAACAAAAGAATAACTCTGTTTCTGATAAAGCCAGTTTTCTCATCTGTCTCTCTCACTGGCAGACGATGGCATAACACCAGTAGAGGAAAACAAGATCAAACTAGCGCTGAATGTGAGAAGATAAAAGAAAAGATAAAATTCAGAGAGGAAGGAACCTTGGACAGATGGGAGAAAAAAGAAACACATTTCTACAGCAAAGGGTATTTTACACTGAGACTAGACAAGGGCAAAAGATGCTAGGAGAAAACAGGGCTTCTCTGTTTCAAGACAGAAGACATCTCCTGGCAGTGGGCTGCTGGGCCCCAAAAGATTCAACCTCAACACAGAGAACACTTGAGCAGTGGAAAACAAAAATATAAGAGCATGGAAATGAATAAATGTTTTATTGTTTGCCGAGAACTGTACATTCTTTGTTGTGGATAAATGCAGCTTGAACTTTGCAAAGCTTTTGTATCTGCTTGGTTCCATCATGAAAAAGCCCTTCAGAGGTGAGCCACTAACCGGGAATGCCCAAGGACTCCCTGATTAGCTGGTATCAGACACTGAACAGCATCACTTTGAAACTGTCAGATGAACTAGCTGAGGCAAACAGTATACATCTATATAGTTAACTGCCCAAGAAACATTCCAGGTTTTTTTGTGTGTGAATGATATGAAAGAATGTTTTTCTAGTTCATATCCCTAACAGTCCTCTTCAAAGGACTGTATATTCAGGGTCAGCATGTCTTTCTGGACAACTGGGTACCTTTAATGAATAACTGAACTTTAAACAGTGAATTTAATTAAAACGCATCACTTCGCTAGAGAAAATATTCAGCACTTGTGACATTATGCAATACTGCACTCAGTGCAAAGATACAAGATAAACAAGGAGCATTTGGGGTTTGCATATCACCCTGCATGACTTAACTTTCTACTACTTTCTACCCTTTTCTTTTTAAATACATATTTATATTTATATATTTAGAAGACGTAACAGGCTAACTGAACATTTCAGAACTGCCAACAGCTGCTCAGATGGAAATCTTGCCATTATGAGATAGCAACCATGCTCAACTCTTTAGAAACAAGACTGACTTCATTAAGTGTTTGGTTGGTCTTTCCTGCTGGAGCAGTGAAATGTTGAGTGCTTCTAACTCTGTAACTGAGAAACGACATAGGTCCTAAACGCTGTCATCTCATTTTTACTTTCACTTTTATCACTCAAAACAAGATGCAGCAACAGGAAAAGCCAGTCGAATTTTTGTCTGTTGTTTCAAAGTGCAAGAGCAGCTCATGACTGCATCTGAAAGGCAGTAAAGTTTCGTATTTTACATAATAACAAACAAGAGAAAAGCTATTTTTCTGTTTCTTTGTGGGGAACGCTCACACTAGGGAAAACCCAAAAAACAGGATATAACTGCTTGAACATATCATGAAAGAAGACCTTCAAAGGAAGCGGGCGCAGAACCTTTGGACTGCTCTTTTCTTTTTTTCCCCTTTTTATAATGCACAGAAAATATGAAAGGAGTTTTTTGGTAGTTTTTTCTTATTCTAAAAGGAATTTTTTGCTCCTGCTTCTCTTTTACATTAAAAATTCAAGTCTTGCCTTGAATAGGAGGCTCTAAGGCAAACAGCATCAAAGGCATGCACAAGTCAGGATTCAGCACACTGATAAAGACATTTGGTTAATGTCCATCTTGCATTGGATTCTAAAAGCTGCAGAAGAAAGTCAACAAATTTGAAGATTCAAAAACCAAACTAACCCAAATTCAGCTGTAACAAAGATTTTTAAAAGTGAAAGAAATTCACATCCTTAAATTGATAATGGTTTAGCTTTAAAAAAAAAGTAATGCCCTACCAAAATTTACAGCTATCTTTGAGCAGAGGAAACCTGTCCTTCATACTTCAAATTAGTAATAAATAAAACACTTTGTCATTGCCTTTGACAACAATTCATATTGATGGGTCTGTGGCTGGATATTTATAGCAGTTTGGTCTGTAGACAGTCTCTCTAGGTGTGTCTGGAAGGAATCACTCTTAAGGAAAAGGAGTAATCACTTTATTCATCCACTAACATCACCTGTGCTACTGGGACTTTCAGCATCAGTGGGGCAGCGAGTGTGTAACAGCTTGGTCTGTTTCCAGGCTCCAAGAAATGCTTTAAACTAACTTGCATCCATGTATGTTTCAAAACAGAACTTCTGCCCCTAAGCTGACAGAGCAGTGCTGGGCTGCTGCTAAAGACCAAGTGCTGGCCCATGACACCACGTACCCAAACCTGAACCAGAGCCGCTCCTTTTGCTCAATTCATATCAAAGGCCAGCAGGCAAGCCAGCGGTTTACAGTGGATCTAGAGAGGGAAGAGTAGTCCAGTGTCTGGACTGGCTTAACATGCACTAAAGTCCATGTTTGGAACACCAGTTTGAGATACTTGATTATATCCTGTGAGCTCAGCCCTAAAAGATGAGCCTGTACAGTCCACACAAAAACAAAATGAGACCCACCAACACACTGTGGAAGGACGCTTAAGCATTACCACATCTTCAAGCACTTCACTTGCCTTTCTCTCCCCTTTTCCCTTCCCAGCATGATACTGTGTTGCACAGCCAAGCCATGCTTCCTGTCCAGAAGCCTTTTTTCTCCAGAATGTGCTAAATTGGGTAATGCTTCCATGAACAGGCTTTAAGTTACCTTTTGAGACAGACTTGAAACCCAAATCCTTCTTCTGCTAAAGGGAATGGTATTTTCTCTTGGTCTATTTTCTGAGTAGAAAAGCAGCAGCAGAGCTGTGGGAGTTGTGCATCAACAGAACCAACCTCAACATTTAAGTTTGTTGTGCCTGCAAACGTGACAGGTAATTTTCTCCCCAGCATACCTCTTACAGGAGGAGGAAACCTTTTTCTCTCCAAGACTGGCTGTTGGTGAAACTACCTGCTTAAGGCAAAAAAGCATCTTATTTGTAAAGCAAACACTTTGGATTTGGAAGTCAGTAAGAGTAAACAGATATGGCACATGTGATGACATTTTGCCAATTTCTTTCTCAGGGTAGAACTAAGCTTTCAAAACTGAAAAGTGATTACACCTCTTTCTTCCCTGTTCTGCATGTGTGTATTTGGTGGATTGCCTACTGCATGTTGAGTTAGGGATGCTGACTGCCTGCTCAGGTTCTCAAATTCATGTGGCTATGTTGCCCTAGTTGGGATTAAATGATACATTACACCCTGAGTCACCCTTTGCTAATGCTTGCTAGATGTTTTCTGACAAAGTTTTAGAATTGGAGCTCGTTGGGGATTTTTCATAGGGGAGATCTTCTGAAAAGCAATTCTGTTTCTGAGAAAATAGAAATCTTCCATGAGGGGAAAAGGCTGATTCTGCCTAAAAAATATTTTTAAAGGTTGGTTTGTAAAGAAGATCAAAACATAGCATTTAATTTTGAATTGACTTGGACTAACCAACCTGTGCAATGCCCCAGAGGACGCACATCAGTTTTGGATACTTTCAGATAGAGACAGTCCAGCCAGAAAGCCTGGTCTCAGACAAAGCAAGGGCTCTGACTACTGTTTTCAGATGGCCCTGTACAACTGCCTCATTTCTGCCAGCCACAGCCACGAGTGTCACAGGAGCCTGCTGAGCAGGGCAGGCTGTGCTGTTCAATAACCCTCCCCAGGTACAGAGCTGAGTAAAAGGTTAGTGCAGCCCCATGCAGGGATTTCCACCTGCAAGACACAGGCTCAGACACAAGTTCTTCAGTGAAGAAGGCGGCACTTCCCAGTAATCCCCCGGTGCCTTCTGAACTAGCATTTCCATCTCCACATCCTTTCTGCCCTGCTGGAACCACCTCCTCCACTGGAGAGGAGAGCATCCTCATCTCTCCCATCCCCTTCCTCTCTCAGCTTTCACCCCTGCTCCCTCAAGCCCTGTACCCTGACTCCCACTCCAGAGTAACGTACCTGCTGGCTGCTCCACTCAGCAGCTCCACACTGACACTGGGAATAGCTGTAGCCACCTCCTCCTCCCCAACCCACTTCATTTGCTGGCTGCCTTCACGTTGCACAGAGGCACAAGCTCTGCTTGGCAGCAGCAAACTGGGCAATGCACAGACGTAGAGCCACAGTGGCCACCTCCACGCTGCTTCCCACCTGTAACCCCGTCACTGGGAACGTGAATGGGAAACAAATCAATTGGAAAGCAGACTCCCTCCATTCCTTTGCTCATAGAGCAAAAATTTCTCCTACAGCTGGGAATGCTCCAATGGCTTGGTATTCATTAGCTTATTTTTGCATTATAAACAAAAACACCTAAAAGGAGGCCCTCCTCTGCCACTGAGTACCGATCAGGAATACCGTGAGACCTGGACTGTCCTAGAGGCCAGCTCTAAAGCCCTACAAGCCACCAGTAGGTGGCTTTTAGGTTTCAGTGGACTCTGGACCAGGCCACAATATGCCCAGAAACATCAAGGAGCCAAATCCAAAAGCTGAAAACTGATGTCACCAGAAACCACCAGTGTCTGGCCTGATCTGCTTTTGTGGAAGGAAAAAGGGACAGGAAACTACCTGCTTTGGCACAGGAGCTTTCTCTGAGGTGTGGAGAATCTCAGATCAGAACTGCCAGTACTCTATCTGGGTAGAGATACCTTCTCATTTACATTCTGCCTCCTGAAGTTAAAGGCCACACTGTAAGATAAGGATAATCAAATTAAAACCATGTCCTGGCTGTCACCTGACTAGGTTTGTTGTTTTGTTTTTAACTCCAAATAAAGCAAAGCCTCCCTGTACAGTGGCACAAAAAGCACTGAAGCAACAAACAACAATGACATGGGTGTCATCATCCAGTGCTCTCACAGAGAGGCTGCAGGCCAGTCCTGAGAACAGCCTTCACATCAGGCCATGAAGCCATTGTCTGGGCAATGTTTCAAGCTCACCTGGCCCTTTGGTGTACCAACTTAAGCGCTGTTTAATTTGTAATTGTTTTTTCTTATCTTGAGAGTGCTAATGAGTAAGACAGCAGCAGAGGGAAACAGGGTCTGGTTGACATATTGATGCTGCATGCAGATTGCAAGGGTCAGTCTGAACCTGAGCACCAGGGGCATAGATTAGTCCTTAAGTGGTAGCAGCACAGCAAATCAAGCTGCTGCAGCAGAAACAGACTTTTTAGGACTAATGGACCAAGAGAATAGGAAACCAAAGATCTGATCTCTGCTGATTCAGAAGATTCAGTGCAGACTGCCGTCTAGTCGCAGGATGATACAGATACCATTTGACTGTTTGGAGAGCAAGGTTCACCTGTAATAACAACCTGCCAGCTAGCTTGAGGTCAGAAGGAGACTGTCCCAGCCACCCACCTACAGCACTGAAGTAACAGGAAAGACTGCAAAAGTTCACTCAGTGACAGAGTCCATCATTGACACTAGAAACCCAATATAAGGATTTATACAAACAGGCCAGCATTTTGAAAGCAGAGGTAAAACACTGGCCACTTTATAAATATGTTGCTAACTCT
Source organism: Tyto alba (assembly GCF_018691265.1). Classification (NCBI taxonomy): domain Eukaryota; kingdom Metazoa; phylum Chordata; class Aves; order Strigiformes; family Tytonidae; genus Tyto; species Tyto alba. The sequence continues at coordinate 23,924,920 of NW_024881262.1, read as the reverse complement.
AGGTATTTAGTGCCCCACAGAGCTGTGTGGGTGTTGATAGCACCTGGCTTCCTAACATTATGTGGTCAACCAACCGCTGTGCCAAACCTGCAGCACCTCAACCATTAGTAAGGTTCATTCACCCCAGTCAAACTATGCTAGTGCTGCTGCTGCCCCCATCCCTCTCCCTATCACCATCAAAATTATCGAGTGCCTGACAGTGCTGTGAGCCCCGTATGTGCTGTACTCATAATCTACTCCCACTTTACCTATTCACTATTTTCTAATGATATACAAATAGTGGCCTATAAGGAAACCACGTTGCCTGCAGCAACGATACTGGATGATCAACTCTACAACTGGAGAAAAAATTATTAGACATAATAAGATCCACTTCTTACATGAGATTCAGCAATTATAAAACACTTCCCAAAATACTCAAAAGAGCCCCTTGGAAAAAAGACTGAAAAGACAAACAGCAGAAATTGGAAGGGAAGGGCAAGCGTGGAAAGAAGTGATTTGCCAAGAAGACTGGGATTTTGTATGTAAAGAATCAGACTCAGTAAGGGAGGGATTAACTAACAAAACAGAGCTGCAGAAAATATCCTTTATGGACTTGGAAGTTCAGAAGCAAGGAGTGGGAGGAGCACCAGAAGAGATAAAGAAGATTTACAAACTGTCAGAACAGTTCTGCTCATGTGGCCGACTAAACACAGTTATCTGAGTCAAAGACAGGTAACACAGAAGTGCTCAATTAAAAGAATGCAGAGCTCTGCTGCAGAACTGGATCTTTCCCGACCCTTTGCTTCACTGCCCATTCTTGCTCCATATTCGTTTTCCTGGAGGTTTTTATCTAATGTGAAAGAAGTCCACGGGATGAGGCAACAGCCAGGAGACTGCAGAAAGCTGACTCCCCAGCAAGGGGCAGCTGTTTGGGCAGCGGTGCCAACTCTCTCCTGCTCAGGAGCTGGCAGCAGAGCCTAGAGCTGGTGGAAATGAGCCCAAACCACAAGCCACACAGTAATATTGCACCTTGGGTGTTACCTGCCTAGCAGAGGTTTTTCAAAACTAGACTGTGATTTACTGCTCATTCTGAAGAGCTATCAGCCAACATAAATACCTATATAATTATTAGTAATTCCCAGGGTTTGCACATCTTCATTAGTAAAATAAGGAGGACTTTCTTTTTTTTTGGAACTGGAATGTCTAAAACTGTCAATAACTCACTGTACTCATGAATTCAGTCTACTTGCTTTTTCCCATATGAACCTTATACCAGAGCATGTGACAAACTACACCACCACCTGTGCACAGCTGTCCTGTGTTACTAATTACCAAAAGTGCAATGTGTAGTCAAGGGCAATTTAATTTACATCAGTCAAGGCTAAAGGAAAAAACATAGCTGAGAAGAAACATTCCGCTAAAATAAATTAACTCACAACTTCAAACTCTTTTAAAAGTTGTTGTACAGAAGTTTAAATTAACCCTTGCTTGCTTTCAGTTACTCTCATATCAAAGATATAAAGAGGATACATTTTAAAATTGTGAAGTAGCAGTAAGGAATGAGACATTTCATTTGTCACTATGCCTCTCCCCTTCCGCCTGCAGGTTTCACCCAAACTGCGTGAACACCCACGAGGAGGGATGACTGGCATTAGAAATTGAAGAGCTAGGCTCCAGCTTTCCAAATAACACCAAAAAGCAAGAATAGTTTCAGCCACTGTCCATCATAGCTCTTTCACTCTTGGTTTAGTAAAATATCTGTTTCTTACATTAGATAAACTGAAACCAAAATTCCAATCCTGTCTGTACAGTGTGTACCATGCTACAGATATTGCACTCCAATGGCCTACAACCTAGTATGGCAAACCATTTAATCTTTTAAATTAAATAACAGATAATTACAAGCTATTCACAACCTCCAATGAACTCCTCTTACAATTCTCTGTAGATTTGTAACTGTTCCTGCTACGTTAGCTTTATCTGTGCTTTTTTTCTTTCTATAACATCGCTGAGATATGATTTACAACTAAGATTCAACCCTAATCTACTTGTCTGTTTCACAGGGGCTCTTCAAACATGAAGCATGTGCACCTGAAGAAACATTACAAAGACCGAGATCTGCCGATACACGGTTCTCCTCGTGACATTGTTCTCCTACTTCTTTAAGAAACTATTTCTAGGGCAAAAATGTTTTATGTAAAAATGCAGTATTATTATAAACCCTTAAATGCTGTTTTCATGTAATTGGATATTAGCTGGCATGACCCAGCACTCTGTAATTCCAGAGATGGAAAAAGATGAGGAAATTCAGCTGCTACAAGCTAAGTTTTATATCCAGGTGAACTTTTGCACCTTTCTGTCTCTCCAGATTGTATTTCTCAACCTGTCTAGATGCCTAGAAGCCTGCAATACAGCCTGATTTCTCTTAGTGACACATTTTCTTTTAATTCTGTACAATCTGAAGAGGCTGTTAAAGAGCTGTGGATGAAAATTTGGCTGCTCACACCTCAGTTGTTTAAACACTGTACTGTACATACTGCATGCCTTATTTAGATGCCCCCAATTATAAAGGCTTATTTATTCATGTTAGAATACGCAACATTCTTAAACTTGTCAAAACAACCCTAAAAATCTATACAGCTTCTATTCTTGTTTTTTGCTCACAGCAATTAAGTTTGCCTTTCTCTCCTGCAAGTCTCTAAGTAACATTATGCAATATTAAATTCAGTTCAACATCTGTTTTAATAGCAGAACCTTGTTAAGCAAGACTCACATTTTTATCATCCCGAGTTTCTTCAGGGTGGGATGTGAGGTATTCCCAAAGGCTGCCACAAACAAGAACTGTAACGGGATCCTCCATGACAGCTCAGTACAAGGAATTTGCTGGGAAAGAAATGGAAAAACACCTACTGTTGATTTAAGTTTAGGCAAGGAGAACAGATAACTCCAGTGATAACCATTTATCTTAAATAGTACATACATACCTGTTCCAATCGATATAAAAAGTAGCATACATATTTATCACTTGTTTTTTCCAAACAGATCCACCCTCTCTAAAACATATCTAAACTATATCTTTATATTACAGTTCGCTGTTTATCTTCCTTCACTCCAAACATGCCCTCTTGATCAACTCTTTAGTGTTACCATCACCAGGAACACATAAGGCAATTCGACTAGCGTCACCTCCAGACCCTCTCCCTTGGCAGATGTAATCCCATGTACCGGAGTTACACTCAGCCCCATCACAACAGAGCTGGAAAACTCTCCTGCGATAGACTGTGAGGAAAACTTTAGCATGAAGGGTCCATTTATGAGAAGTGACAGAAAGCCAGTTCTGTTCAGGGCACTTCTGAGCTAGAAAACAAAACATCCTTACTTTTATTGTGTAAACCTGAATCTCCAGTATGAACCCTCTAAAAAAGAGCTTGCCTTTATATTTTGTGGTGAATACAACACACATACCAAGAATCTAATTATATGTTGGCTTAGTGGTTTCTGGTAGCGTTTTTTTAAACAGATGTGAGTCAACATATCTTTAAATAGGAAGCAGAATAGGTCTTTTCTCTCATGAAATAACCAATTTCCTTCAAAGAATGCAATATATTGAAGTGTCCCTCTCCTCCCTTCTTTTAACTTCTCTTCATATTTTGATTCTTTTTGATATTTTGACCCACCCCCAGTCACTCGGGATTTAAACTGGATCTATCCACATACACTTGTAAATACAATTTACATACACTGGAAACAACTCTTCACAAGTTCGATGTGCTCAGATGAAGCCAAACACTGATTTAAAGGGGTAACATGCAAAAGAACAGGGTTGTTTTTTCCTTATTATGATACGAACCATCAACTTTAACTACAATTTGCTGAAAGGCTTAAAGAAACAGCACTTAAAACTGCCTTACAAAGGCCAAAACCATTGCAGAAAGGAGTACAGGTGTATCACAAGAAATAACCAAAATGATGACAGAAAATAAAGGTACTGTACAAACGTGACGGCACTACCTCAAGTGAACAGCCACGTAAAGGAAAGCAATAGAGACAGGAAAATTATGCAACAAAGCAGCCAGCAAAGCTTAGAATAAAGGGGGAATAAAAGGGTAGCAACAAAAGGAAAACCAATGCCTGCTAGGAATGACCTGGCAGGCCACAAACAAAGCCAACTTACTGAAAGCAGCTTTGTCATTGACCTGCTCCCACGGGCTCCAAGGGCAACTTTTACTCTGGTTCCTAGAGATGGAAGCTCATAAGGCAGGTTCTGCTGATCAACCCTGTGGGAAAAACACATTTTAAGAAGTCAGTGCAACATCTCCTTGCGTTTCCCATGCCTCCTCCCACTGGGGCCGTTTCACCCACACACCCAGCCAAGTACTTAACTTGATCACTCTTCAGTCAAAGTTTGCAATTTCTTTAAGTATAAATCACTCCTTCCTCTTGTAACCGGTGATCTTACTGTCAGTGAGGGAAAAAAATACTAACATTTTATATAAAGGCTGGAACAGGTATAGCCTCTAGTGGGAGATATAAAAGACCAAATATTTTTGCCTGCAAGGAAAATATGTTCCTGGCAGGAAACCAGATTTTTTATCAATTTTGCCGAACAAAACCAACTAAAGAATCTGCATCAGAAACGCCCGAATGTTTTGGTGGTGGTTTTTTTTTTTTTAAGTGTAACATGCTCTCTTGATATTTGTCACCCTGCATAACTTGGGGTGTTACCTGTGAAAAAACAGAGGCAGACAGCTTCAAAAGCAAAGAGACCAAAGGATTTCCTAAGTAGAGTTACCAATTACACGTATTTTCATCTCCTGAAATTTAGAGAAGGCAAGGGCCAAAAATTATCAAGGATTCACTTCCACTAATCCTATTGGGCCCTGTCTTTAGATGTGACACAGGAAATAGCATCTCCTCTCTTCACCCTTGGTCATAAAAAAAGGAATAGAATCCAAAAATAATGCTACACATAGGCAAGAGAGTCTACCACGAATAAATTAAAACTGATTACATCTCTACTAAAGCACTTTGATGTCTTTAAAATATTTTTAAAAGCCAGAGTTTTTAATGATGTAAAATTATTTCACATTTAAAAGGGAGAAAGCCGAACCCCCCTAAGGCAGTAAAGGAGAACAGATACACATCCACAAGAAACTCATCCTCTTCAGTAACACAGTAAAGAACACACATTTTTCTTCAAAATTTTATTTCAATTTAAATTATGGGGCCAGCCAGATTTTTTTGATAAGAAACGCATTTTCCTCAGAGAAATTAAATGCTACCACGGAAGTAGAATTACAATTGTATACATCTCTTATTTAAAAAAAAAAAAAAAAAAAAAAAAAAAAAAAGCCAAACCAAAAACCGCTCACATTTAAATAAATTTTAGCAACATCCTTAAGCCTTCAAGCAGATAAGAAACCACTTCCAGAACAATAGGTTTTTTTAATACGAAGAGCACGTCAAATGAGCTTTAATTTAAATACAACTTCTTTTCAAAAGCCAACATTCAAATGTTTCTACATATTAAAAAAGTCACCATAGCCATTGTTTCCAAGGCCTAATATAGAGTAACCTCTATCCCAGTCCAAATGTTTTCACTTCTTTACATATATAAATCTTTAGCATGTCTACATTTTTCTAAAGAGGAAGCCTTATATGTTATGGTGAGTAACTTGGCAAATAATGTTTTCCTCCACTCAGCTATGATAAACCAAAATATAATAGACTGTTAGTACTGAACTATAATACCATCTCATGGCCAATTCTGCCTGCCTGTGATCTTCAGTACGAGTAAGCTATTTTCTTTCCTGTAGGCAAAATGAATCAGTTTGCAAAGGACATGTTAAGAACCTTTAAAAGACCAATTATAATGTTAAAAGCGATTTTAAACAACTGAGTGAAAACACTCAATTTTCTGGAGCTATCCAACTTCCCTTGTGACAGCTTTTCAAATCAGTTTAAACATCACTTAGGAGCTTCATCTTGCTGATTGCAAAATGTTTTAATTAGGAAGAGGACAGGAAGCAACAAACATTTTCCATAGCATTTGCAACCAGATTCAGCCATGCAGAATTTGAACTTTCAGACTCCAATCTGTAAATTTGCTTGACTGTGATCTTAGAATTACTATATGGTGGATAGATACAATTTTAATAACAATCTTTAACTATATTTAGTAGATTCCTTTTGTATGGTCACAGTAACAAAAAAACATGGTGCAAAATCAGTTGGGTTTTTTTGTTTTTATAAATACTGATAGTTTGCAGCATTAAAGAACAAAATCAAGAAAATTAAGTCACTTTGTTAACCTAGGACCTATATGAAATTGTTTCTTGAAGTTGGAGGGAATTAAATCATTCACTTACACAACTACTGTACTGAGTTATTTACTGTAAGAAAGAAATGATGCACTGCAGGCTCCCCAAAAGTAAGAAAAAACATTAACTTAGCATAATCTTTGTCATTTGCAGAGCTGGTGAGCGCAACGCTAGTTTAATTGAATAAGGCCAATAACATCCAGTAAGAACATAGTATAAAGGGTTCCAGTTCTCATTTCAGCCTACCCTAATTAGTGGCACCCCATTAGATAAGTGAATACAAAGAATTTGTTTGGGTTGTTTTGTTTGGTTGGTTGTTTTTTTTTTCTCCTTTTAATGCTGCAGTAGTTAAGATTGTTAAATCAGCATTTCCATGTGATCTGGAGTATTCAATTACATATGAGCATTCATCTTGCAAAACTCAATATTAGGTAATAGTTACAGACTAATACAATAACATTCCTCTGCTGTACAAATTAAATCATATTTTAAAGAAATGAGCAGCCTAGGAGTTATATACAAAAGAAACCAGCAAGCATTGTTGAAATGAAATGCAAAATGTCACTGCTAGGTCTACTGTCTGAAATACCTTTAAAGTAAAATTAACAAAAACCCTTAGAACATATTTCCAAGTTTACAAGTCAATTCTCAGAAAAATCAAACCATGTCAAAAAAAAAAATTTCTATAAAGCAGTGAAAGGCATATATACATTTTCCTTACGAACCTTGAGATCTCACTCTTTTAAAAGTTGCTAAGTTTCAGTATCAGTTTATTTGCAAGACAACTGTTTATCCCAATAAGCTCACATCTTAGATACGTTTCCCCTTTGATTACAAATAAAGCACTGCACATTTTTTTTAAATCAAGGCATATAATCTTATACTATGGTGCCAGGTATGCACAGGTCACATTGTGCTCATATCTCAAACAAGGTAAGTGCAAACATACAGATTTATTCAGATTTGCAAGCATGCAACCTGTTACTTAACTACATTAATACCTTCTCTCCTAAACCAAACTAGTATCTATATGTTTGCTTTCACGAACCTAGTATCTTTCTTTTCAGGACTCCTAAAACAAGCAGTGTCTTTGAATTCTGAAATGACACAAATATCAAGAAAGTCCACATTGTGCAAGAAAGCAGCAGCTATGTTTTTCAACTTGGACTAAAAAAGAAAAGAGAAAAACAAAAACCGTTCACTGAACAGCAGATTAGCAGTAACGTTCCTCATGAATCGATAAAGAGTGCCTGATGCTGAATATCTAACAGCAAATGCTGAATTTGGGTTTAATATTTTAAGGGTTTATTGGAGATTAAGCTTCTTGCTGTGCTGGTCTCTTCAAATCCCTGATCTGTTTAACTAAATAGGTCTTCTCATCATTAAATTGTTCATCCTCGGTCCTGTCATTCTGAAACTTGCTGAGGAACTCAATAAGTTTGGTCTGGTTCTTTAGAAGGATGTCTAATATAGGCTGTGTCTTGTTAGGATTGGCTACAAACACCTGCAAGAAAATTAAAAGGCATTTAGCATAATAGCAGGAAACAGAAGGCTAAGTTAAAACACATACCTAGCCAACAAAACAGTGACAACAATAACTTAAAACTGTGTTTTAATTATTTCGTATTCCAGTATCTCTACAGAAAAAATATTAGAGTAAATGTAAGTTTTAAAATAAAATTACTCTTTGGTTGTTTGTTTTTTGTTTGTTTGTTTTTATTATTAGAAGATGAACACCAATGCCAAAATAAATTAAATTTGTGGGAGGTGACTAGTCACAATACTCTCTGCAGAAACCACTGAAGACACCTCGCCATTACACCCTGTAGCAAATAAATGGTTTCATATTATACACAGCATCAGATGGGTAATCAAAGTTCAGTGAAAACTTTTATACCTCAAGTTGTATCTCCAATCTCTTAGCTATTTGCTTGTCTGCTGACAAGTCAGAAGGTATCTGTTTTAATGTGAAAATTACAGTTTAAGCTTTGAAATTTGGGTGACCTGGCTAAAATACTGCTATCCTTCATAGCTCATGCAGCATGCATAAACGAGCACTAAGATGCTTCATGATTTCACATGAAATAAATCATGCATTCCTCCTTATCTTACTGCACTTCAACTTTCTTAATTCCAAATTTTTCTAAGAAAGATTTACACTGAAAATCATATGGAAGTCCTTATGTGGTTTCTAAGCAGTTTTCAAAAGATACAAAGATAGCTACTTGTAAAGATGGATCATAGTAAAGACAAACATTGGCTCTCTCTTTATTTAACCACTTTGTAGACATTAAAATAAGCTCTTTAGGCTCAGCTAAGCAGTTTACTCAACTAAACTTCTGGTGGGGTTCTTTTGTTTGTTTTACTGTAGGGGTTTTTTAAACATACCTTAAACACATGAAAGGCCTCAAACTGAATGTTACGACTCTTGTCTCGTAGAAGGTTCATCATTAGTTTGAGATTTTCAGGTTTACTGATGTACTTTGTCATAATTGTGAAGTTGTGTCTGTCCAATAACAATTCACCAAGAAGCTAAAAGTGGAAAACAAATCCAAATGAAAAAATGACTGACATTGGACATAAGAAACAGCTTTTTCATAACTGCTTTCAAACACATTGAGTCGTTGACACCAGTCTGTAAATATAGTAAAAAGGAATTCAGGACATTTGAGTTCTGTAAGTATAGGGTGCATTTTCCTCATATTTCAATGACCCAGTTCCTCCTTTTTCTCAACAAGTAAAAAAATCAACTTTTGTTCCTCCCTTGTTATGAACTAGAATTGAAAGGAAAGTCTTTCATTCTTATTTCCCCATTATTCCATTATTTTTTTCATTTATACAGAAGTTATACATCATCAATGAGAACATGTTTGGGTTTGTTCTTTTTTTTAAAAAAAGACAGCACTTCAAATGAGAAATACTTATACTTCTTTTGCTACCTTCTTTGTCCAGAAGTGAGTAAAAGGATACTCCCTACAAGTACCACCCTTGCTACAAGTTACATATTATATTAACATTCACTATTTCTTACCTACTTCAATGTTAAGATTAATACTGCTCTACTCACATCATGTGAATCTTTAATAAATTACTTAAAAGTGTCCAGATTTGTTGAAGGGGAAAAAAAACCCCACCAAACACAAAACAGACTTGCATATAGCCATTTCTACATAGGGAAAGTAATGACTTTGTGTGTGCTGGACACTAAATAATGGAAGGACTGGGCTAAAGAAAAGTAGCTGATCCCAAGAATTAAAACACATAAAAAATTAAAATAAATACTACCCAAGGCAGTTACTGAAGCCATTTCAATTTAAGTCAACCTACCTTGAAATTCAAATAATTCTCTAATTTTGCATTTAAGAAAATAAAATTTCTTTACCTTAAGTGACTGTCTCTTTGTCACATAATTTTCTGAATGAAGTAACTTCTCATATTCACTGAAGAACTAAGCACAGAATAAACAGAAGGGTTAGGACCTTTCCCAGTGTCATACAAACCCTTCCAAATTATTATAACAAATTGAAGGAGGTGCAAAACCACAACAAAACAGTGAACAAAATCTGAAACCTCAATAGGTTCTTGTAAGTCAATAATGTTTAAACACGGTATATGCTAAAAAAAAAAAATATTAACTCTTTTAGGAGCCTTTAATGTTTAGATTGCAATGTGGTGGAAGTAGTTATCTCATTATTCCTTAGCTATAATAGTTCCTGGTACTGAACACTGTTCATTAATTCCAGGAGTCCCCAGTGGGTGGAGGAGGGCTGTCCCATGTTCTTTGGTTGTTATGGGTTAACACAGACAAAGAAAAAGGCAAGGAAAGGGTTCCCTCTAGTGGAAAAATCAGATCTAGTTTTCACAGAACTAGATTTCTGACACCTTCTCTTGTGTTTACACCTTTCTACAATGAACATTACGGTCTTGATCTTAATTTTACTGCCTGGCAGGAAAGTTCAATTGTTTTAATACTGTGTGTAAATTTCCAAAACCAAAACTAAACAAGGAATGAAAATACCAATTTCTTCAAATAAGATACACAGCAATAGAAAATTCTGAATATTAAAACATATCTGCTCACCCTATCATAGTGTTGTTCCAAAAATTCTGCACTTAACAACTTGTGTCTTGTAAGCAAATCCTATAAAAAAAGCACAAAACCAATATTTTCACTAAAATATTTAAACAGTACATATACATTCTCATTAAACAGTGAGTACACGTAAGATATCCAACAGAAAATTTTGCTATTACATTAAACAAAGAAATTTAGGACACGCATGCAGTTACCTGGGCACTGCTAGGGATCCTGGCATCACTTAGGAAAGGTCTGCGATGCGTTATGTTAATTCACACAGGTAAATAGCCTGTGGAATTATCACTGAAGAATGCCATTTATGGATAAAGGCTATGCTCTGCACAGAACTATACACAGCTGAGGTTAAAACCCACTATTTAATACTGATCAATATTATGCTTGCAGTCCCATAACTGGTTGGTTTAGGACAACAAAAAATTTTCCCAAACAAAGCATCAGCATCAAATACACTCAGGTTCTTAGCAGAATTAAAAGGACTTTGCTCACTTGAGGAGTTGGGAGACACATATTTAAAAGCCCCTGGCATGTATTCAGCTAATGCTCGACAGTTTAAATCTTGCTTTCTAGAATAAAACTTAGCAGGAACACAGTATATATATTTAAAGGTATGTCTTGCATTCTGAGAAATAAGGAAGAGTGGTGTCCATCTTACCCATTCGCATCACACCTATTTTTTTCCCTCTCCCTAGGCTTGTTTTGCCCAAGAATGTTATACACATCATCTGGGTTCACATAACAGAGAAGTACAGAAATAATAATTCAAATGTTGTATATAAATTACCTTGAATGTGGCAAATGCATCTGAAGCAATGTCAAATGTTGACATTTCCACGTATCTGAAGAAATCATAGAATTGTTCTGACCACAAGATTATTTTAGCAAGTGGTTCATGCCTGATGCATTCTCTAAGCATTATTCCACAATTTAGAGCAATTTCTGGAGATTCGTACCTATTTATAAACAAAAAAACAAAACAAAGATTCCTTATAAATACTTTCATAAGTTAACACTGGAACACCATGCTGTTAACTACAGTTTTCAGTGCTATTAAGAAAACAAAAATTTAAATACTTCTATGAAATATTACTGAAATCACTGAAGTGCCCAATTATAGCCAATGTAAGTGACTTCCACAAACTGAGAAACAAGACTAAATATTTTCTTCATACTCAAAAATCAGTTTTCTTTTTTTTCATACTGGTGGGATTGCAGACATCTGGAAAAGCCATAAGTGATTTCTGTCTTGAAAGCTGTTTGCTTAAACATGTCAGCTATTTACATAAAACCATCCGTGATGTGAGCATGAATGGTTAACAATACTGGACATAAATTCATGTCTCCTCTTTCATTAAACCTTTTTTCAGGGTCACCAGCTACTCTACACGTCACAGCCTTCAACGAGCCTGAAATCCTGGCAACAGTGTCCTCTGATTGTAAGGACAACACTGAACACCTCCTCTGCACCTGCGTCTATTGCCTCTAGCAAAGTATCTGCACCCTCTTACAAGAGACCTCTGGAACATGTCCATCGCTGATTTGACCTAGTCTACAGAAAAGCTATGTCTGTTGATACCTACCTGCTTCTGGAGCAGTCAAAGCCTCTTATACACCTTCCTGTCTCCCACTCAAAGAATCCTTTCTCCTATACCACTGGAAGCTAATTTAAATTCACCGGAATAATTCAGGAGCAAAGTATCATTGTGCATACTAAACATTAACTATATTACCATATAAAAACATTTTCTTATGAATTAGTTTTCACATTAAATCCTGAAATACTTCCCCATTTAACCTGTCATGGAGATGTGAAATCTACTGAACTTTTTGCACCTCATCCCATAGTTTAAATTTACATAAATTTGACTCAGTTAGATATGAAATGTAACATTTAAGTCACTAAAGCTAACTAAATGCCCATTTCAAAAATCTTGACTTATGAATATGTTTCAACAATCCCTGTCAGAATAATGCTCTCTGAAGAGTGACAACACAGACTAAAAATTAGGATGAACATGTTACATCTCTCGTTCAGTCGTATATCAAAGAGAGCGTGCTGAGAAAGTAGTTTTATCTCTCCACACCTCAAATGTCTTTGCCTTCTTCTGTCCATTATTTTGAAGTAGTGCTGAATCAATATTTTCTTTTCCTGTTATACCACAATTAACAATTCTCTTGTCCCTCTAACATTTAAATCTCGCTTCCCCCCACACTTCAGGGCTGTAATGAAGAAGGGGGGGGAAAAAAAAAAAAGACAAAGCACTTCTGGCAGATGACTGTAGATCACACACTTGTATGAAATGAAGCAAATATTCCATACTGCTTCTGGTGCTAAACCTTTGGAGTCAGCATGAAAATAAAAGATGTAAAACTCCAGCTTTGTCCACAAATAAAGTTTCCTGTATGATCCATTTTCCAATGGGGTAAACGTAAAGATGTTACAGTAAAATAGCCTAATATACCATGTATGTAGCAGGTTAGTCAGCATCTCTAATGACTACTATGAACTAGGAGGAGGGAAAAGGAAAAAGACAATAAAGTTTGCTGTTTAAAATATGCTTGATTATCCTCACACCTCAATGCTACCAACGTAACACAGGCAAGTATCTCACTGAGGAGCATGGCCTTTTCATACATCCTCTAGCTATCCCAGTAGGTGAAATAGTACTCATCAAGTGCAATAAACTTACCCAGCAGCTTTAACGCAAAATATAAAACTAGTACTTGAAATAGGTGCGTCTTTTTAAATGGTTTATTAATGTCTGATAAACTTTTCTGCCTCAAAATAACACACTGGAATTGTAATTATCAGAACTTCCCTAATTGACGTTCTTAGAAACATGAGCAGTTCTTTTTAAATGGAAAGAGCACATTCTCAACTTTTTAAAATTTTACTTTAACATGAAAATGTTAAAAACACCTTTCTGCTTTCATGTTTGAGATCCACAGCTCTACGTGTGCAACCATATTCAGTATGGCACGATTCTCCAATATCCACCGCACCAGATAATACAAGAACAGATGAAGTAACAGCCATCTGGAATGCCCCATATGTCCCAAATCACTCTTTCTTTGGCCAAGTTTGAGTTGGTGCATTTGTCACTACAGGAATATAAATCACTAGAATTAAAAAGTCTAAGACCAAACTAAGACCAAAGGATAGGACAGAAAAATGGCTATGACAGTGGTTAAAGGAGAAAAACAGCCTCGAACTGTTGGTTAATGAGTAAGTTCACAAGCAAATAGTTTAAACAGGCTAAAATACTATAATGAAGGGAAAATGTCTGTACTACCCTAGTAAGAATATTTTAGGTTCCTAAGAGTTCTCAATTTCAGTCATATTTCATGCAAAAGTATATTTTTGGTGTTTTTTTACTGTGCTGGGTTTGTGTGGGAGGGTTTTTGGTAGCAGGGGAGGGGGCTACAGACGTGGCCCCAGTGAGAAGCTTGTCAAAGCTTCCCCGGCTCGAAGTCGGACCCACCTCTGGCCAGGGCCGAGCTAATTCACGAAGGTGGCTGCACCTCTGTGAGAATGTATTTGAGAAGGGGAACCCGAGAGGGGGCTGGAACTTGGGAAGAAGATCTGTGAGAAGGACACCTATGTGAACACCCAAGTCAGTGGAAGGAAGGAAGAGGAAGAAGGGGAGATGTGCCAGTACAAGGAGCCCCCCTGTATCCCGTGGTGAGATGGCAGGGCCACCCCCCTGCCACCCATGGAGGTCACTGGTGGAGGAGCCCACACCAGGACAGGTGACTGTGAGTGGAGCAGCAGCCCTCGCTGTTGTAGTTCAGTACTGGGAAGACTGTAACACATGGGGGTCACCCATGCCAGAGCAGCTCGGGAACAGCCGCAGCCTGCGGGGAGGACTCCTGCCAGAGAAGATTCATGGAGAACTGTCTGCAGTGAGAGGGAAGCCATGCAGAAAAGGGGAAGAATGTGTGCAGTTTCCCACCACCTCCCAAGAAGGAAGGAACAGCAAGCTGACTGCACCCCTCGTCCCCTGCACCTGCGCTGCTGCTGGGGAGGAGGTAAAGAAATCGGGAGCAAAACTGAGCCCAGGAAGAAGGGAAGGTGAGAGGGAAGGTGTTTTTGAGATGTGGTGGCAATTCCCACTTTCCCACCTTGTCTGTTAAGTGTTGGTTTTGTTAGTGTTTGAATGAAAGTGATGTTCTTTTTCCTCCCCTAACAAGTCTGTCTTTTGTCAGTGACCATAATGGGTGAGCCACCCCTCCCCATCCTCATCCTCATTCCTGAGCCTTTTTCTTCATTTTCTCCTTCTCAGCACTGGGGGGGGAAGGGATGAGTGAGCAGCTGTGTGGTGCTCAGCTGCCCTCTGGGTTCCAACTATGACAATTACTCAAATTTCCTTTACTTAAAGAAATTACAGGCTCCCCCCCCCCCCAAAAAAAAAGAAACAAAAAAAATCAAGCATATTGCAAAGGACAAAAAAAATATTTCAGAACTCACTGCTTCCCCATGAATTTACAACCTTCTTCATGTAAAATCATATTTATGCTTCACAGTGTACATACCCTTTTAATAGCATGAACAATATATTCTGTTGAGTGCAGATATATTCAACTGTGGGAGTTCTTGTACCAATTTGCCTTCTGAGAATGTTGTTGAAAATTTGCGCAACATCTTTTTTGCCCTGTCAAAAACATTAGCAGTTAAACACGTAATATTCAAGTCCACTAGGCAAGGTAACAATTAAACATTATCATCATCTCATGCATTCACACCGTGAGTTCTGCAACTCAGTCAGCCGCTGTACTCTGATCTTAAATAGATCAAATATTCTGTTTCTTTTTACCCATTCCAAATATGCCAAAGCACTCAAAACATTACACCATGTTGCAGCCAGATCATGGGCAATTTACATTAAGAAGTAAAGCCAGTTGATGTTTCAACAGATAATCTATGCAGCATCAATCTCCTGGCCTTGGCTGATGCTTGTTTTTGCTGATAACCAGTTTTTAACTGTGCTCTTGCCTGAAAGTGTGTTTCTTCAATATTCCGTTATCCTTTCCTCTTGTCGAGGAACATGTAGTGCCACCATTAAGAGTGTGCAGAGCATTTCTGACTGCAGTGTTAACATCCAACTTAAAGCTATAAAACTTATGGAAGCTAAATAAATATTAAAAACTACAAAGCTAAATCATCCATTGGCCTAAAATGAAAGTCTCACATTTTTCAATGCACAAAAGTATAAATAAGACCAGGATGCTGGAATTCAGCACAGATTATACACCAAAAAAAATGTACAAGGATAGCACTAGACAGTATAAATGAAGCTGGGAATGTTTTCTGTTGAATATATTTACATCTCCTACTTATTTCTTCTGTCAGACCATAGCTAAAGATGACAAATTGGTAGGGACATTTAACAAAAATCTGATTATAAATATAAGCACTTTTCACTGTCATTTACATGCACCGTTTAAAAACCAGATTTCTGCAATTAACTTTCCATTCTGGATTGCCATAAAGACAACCTCAGGACTGTGTTGTCAGATCTAATCTAAAAAAAGCCTCGGCAAACTTGGACTTGTAAATAAAGTCCTGCTAAACAACTCCACCTGAAGGTTCCCTAAATGTTATATGCAAAAACCATACGTAGATAATGTTTCTTGACAATCTCTAGTTGTACTATAAATGCCAAGTAGCATCAGCAAGCTTTTGAGTAAAATGCCAGGCATATTTAATTATCACGAATTTTACAAACAACAGCAATGATTCAAAATTATTTCAGTTTTCTAATCAATGTCAAGAAGATTATGTAATAAAAAAAATAAAATGTTTATAAAAATGTAGGAAGACTGTAGTTTTACAAATGACATGTTTGTGAATTACCATGGACAGTTTTGTCAGAATGTTGTTTTCAGGATATAAGAGTTTGTTTGTAAATGCTTGTTTTCTCAATTACAATTCCATTGAAAGCCAGCCCAAAGCAACACCAGAACTCTTTGTTCTGAAATGAGTAGAGCAGTGTTTCCAAAAACTGCTTTACTCAAACTCCACATAATATAGTCATCAACTCTCATTCACTAACATTGCCAATTTTGCGCTGGATCTCACAATTTGCTTCGGATTCACCAGCAAGAACAGCATTTCCTTATTATGCACATAATTGAACTGATAGTGGTACACAGTAATACCAAAACTAGTTATTGTTAGGAGGATGTATTGCTAAGTGATCTCATGGCCTAACAAGGGCAGACACTGAACCCTGTGCCAACAGTCATGACTGCGAGAGGTGAGAGGGAGACTGTGCTAGCATTGTCTTTCAAGCAGAAGGATTCAGGCACCCTTATGCAAAAGGCGGTTTTGTTTTTTGGGGGTTAATTTTCTTCATTTGAAAAAACAAGAATAAAAACAACAGTTCCACAAGGGATACCATCTCTCCTACAGACACACTAGTGCAAATCAGCAAGCAGGTAACTGGTAAGTTTATACACTGGTAAGTAGATGGTTGTGTAAACTGTGTTACTTGGAAAGCAAGCTTCCAGATAAGGATATCATTTTAAACAGGCCTTTACATACAGCAAGGTCTAGACAGTCAGACAGTTTCTTAATTGAAACTCTGAAACTTTTAATTTGTTACTTTTCTGGGGTTTTTTAATCATACTATTCAGATTCAAACACATTTGAGACAGTTCAACAGTCAGAGTGAACAGTCCCTGTCTATTAATTAGCTACCCGTTCCCGTTCTACAAAGCAACCTTCTTCTGGAATTAGAGAGAAGTTCTTACAAACAAACAAAACCAAACAAAAAATACATTTAGTTCATTGTTGGATGACCTTAAGCTGTGGTAGGCCATCAGAAGGAATAAATGCTAGACATACTCTTCAAGTTTAAAAACCAACAGGAAATCAAATTATCATCTCCATTGGTAATGGAGAAAATATTTCAAAAGCAGTAAACCCCCAACCACAAAGATCTGGGATATCAAAGCCAACATCTGATTGACCTTGTAACAGCTGGGAAGCTAGTGCAAGTTGGGAGCACAGGTGTGTTGACATCAGTTCTAGGTAACAACAATAGCTGGGCAGTGTGCCAGATCCCATCCTTAAAAAGCAGACATGGTCCAGCCTAGAAAGTGGTGTGAATGACTTGTTCTTCTCTCTCAAGGGGGAACAGTCATATCCTCGTGTAACAAAGCAGCCAACAGTCCACAAGCAGGAAACTACTTGCAACCTTTGCAAGTCCCCTTCAAATAAAATGAATAGTTCTCCTTAATGACAGCAAGCCTGTACAAGTTGTTATCATTCTTCATTACCAGAAGATAATGAAGGTTTCCTTCACTAATAACCACACTGAGTAAACACCAAGCTGATAAGAATCTAGAGGTCACCAGAATCCAGATGACGTTTCACGATTTCCTTTCTTCAGCAAATAAAGGCCATCGCATGTCAGCATACCCTCTCAGCTCTCCCAGGTCTCCTTGCTTATTTAACAACATGAATGCTTTATGTTTGGCATAAACAGTTTTGTGGGTAGGGAAAAAATGCCACTGTATTACAATTAAACACAAATCAGAAGGACTTATGGGTGGGGTGGAAAGAACAAGGAAGAAAGCCATTGGTTTTGGAATACTACATACTACAATAGGACTTTAAACTGTTGTGTTTGCACTGTGAACAATTTGTTTATGAACAATCCCATTTTTAAGCAACCTTAAGTGGGATAGTCTTTATGGTCAAGACTGTGCAGTGAGGTACGTGGGTTCTGGCTCCTTTCCTATACAACCCCATGCTTCTTGTGAGACTTCAAGGAAAATACGAAAATCCAGCTGCACTGCAATTTCTTATCGCTAAATAGGGTGGGTTTTCACTATGGCACTGGGAGCTAAATTATTCCATGTGATGTAGTGACAAATGGCAGATAGAAGTTTGTAGAGAGATACGTTTGAATATAAATAAGTATTGCTATTTTGAAGTAATCAATAAAAACCTGTGTTGGTTTTTTAATAAACAGAAAAAAGATGAGGAAAACAGAAAACAGGTTGCATCACTTGTTTCTAAAGAGAGAGAGAAATACTGGACTGTTAATAAAACTAACAGTTTTAACTTAAATATTTAAAATTCTTCACAATGTTATGATAATTCTCTTTTCCAAGTAATTTAATGAGATTAGAATACATGACTTGTAATATTGTAACTTGTGTTCACTATGGTATTACTACTAAGAGATTAACCCTTCTGTGTACACAACAATTAAGAATTATTACATAGTTTTAACAGAACGGTATCATCAGGATTAGAGGTTTATCAACTTCATTTTTGTGTGGTTTATGTACCTAAATTCACAGATTGCATATTCTATATTTCTTAATTTTCTAGGTAGTTTGGAACAATGAGTTCTCTTTCTAATGGCTTTGTCCCAGACAGATAAAAAAAGCTGAAGATTGAAAGATATCTTAACCAATTAAAGCAGCAGGATTTCAGGTGTGCTTATTTTAACATACAGAATATAAGAAATGTCAAACTTCTTTTCTTACCTCAAAATCAATTAGCTGCAAGTCAGCTACTAGGGTACTAAGAAGACCACTGTTGTACAGCTCTTGAGCAAGCTGTGCCACAGCTTCTGTCTGTGGTTCTTTTTCATTTGTGCCATACAAGATTTCTTTCATGGCAACAAGGTTTTTTGAGACCTCCTCAGTGGCCTAAAGAAAATGGGAAAAAAAAATACAGTTAGAGCACAACGTCATTTACCTTTGTAACTGCATACTCTATTATTCTTAACATCTGCAAACTTCCACTGAGGGGAAAATAAAATAATCAGGAAATTACAACCTGTTAAAAAATCAATACATAATCTTTCTGCAAATAAGACTGCTATATGTTATTAAAAAAAGGGAAAAAAAGCAGAGGTAAGACACATGTAACTTATTTGACAAGTTACCAAATGTAAAAATCTCTTCCTCTTTACTGTCTTTAAACTTCCCATTTAAAAATCCCCTAAAGAATAGAAATGGGATGAAAAGAACTCAACAAAATTTCCATTCTGTAAAACAGAGGTACGCAGGATCAGATTGGAAAACATGACGTGGAGACACATGCCTGTCTCTAGAAAACTGCTCAGAGACCAAATGTATCCCTCCTACAGCTTTTGCACTCATCAGGTTTTGTCAAATACCAGGCTCCCACTCCAGTCAGTGGGGATGAAATTGTTCCTTTCCAACTAACAAAACCTCAAAGACAAGCTCCTTTAATTTTCATGTTATCTCAGTATTCAAGAACAAACTGGCAAACAGACCCAGAAAGAGGTTCATTCAAAAGAACAGAGAGATACAGGAGATAATTAAAAGTCTAAGATGCTTCCCATTTGAAGTCCATTTTACTTCAAGTAAGACAGAGAGGTCTGACCTCTCACTTGAGGAAGCCAGCGTAAGGAATTTCTAAATTGCTGTGATGGGCCGGAGCAGCATTTATCAGTGGAAGCAGTTCTCATGAGTAAAACTAAAAAAAATCAGTAAGAACACTTCTACACACCCATTTCTGAACCTTAAAACACAGTTATCTTGGAGAAAAAAAGAACTACTCCTTTCAATATGTATGTTTACATAGTTTGCGTAGAACACTGAGAATTATCATAAAAAGCTGGTTTAATTATACTGAATTAGTTCTTCACGTGCCTGAAAAGTATGAATAGTTTCTAAGTGCATTAATTTTTAGTAATTAGATGAACCTGCCAACAAGGTATGCATACACTTTAATGTAAAGTATTTATGATTGGTTGCACATGGAAAATTAATTAAGTTAAAAATGTATCACTTTCAGGATATTGCCTGTCTTATAAGGGGTATATAAAAAGATTTCTCGTTTGTGCATTATATCTAGAGAGGCTTAAGATCAGCATGACCCATGCACTATTCAAGCCAAAGCCATTCCAGCTTTGCTAGGTATGCAAGTAAGGATTCCATGACCTTTAAGGAGGCTCCATATCACTTTTAGCTTCTCCATAACTTTCCACTCCCTGCTGCTTCCCTCTTCTTCCTAACTGCAGTTCCTAGTCCCAGTTGTCTCCTTAATCGAAATTCCACAGGATTTTCTGTGCACTGTTAGTAAGACAGCAAGAAGCAGGTGCTTGATAAGACTGCTTAGATTCATGACAGCTCCTTAAGATGTAAAATGAGAAAGCCAGCTCACCATACTGAAGTAGTATTACGCCACACAACTGTTCTATTTCTTTAAAATTTAGAGGAAATATCTCTTCACTAGGAAAAGAACAGTAACATCTGTCAAACGTGGAGATATGAAGAGATGTCTTTGATACATAGCTACCAAGAAAAGAGGAAGCAGCAATAAAAATTCTATTGCAGTTTGTCCCTGCACACTAATTTAGAAAGCAAGATGAAAGAGGAAGAAAGGCAGAGGTTCAAGTAGCTACATATTTCAAGTAAGACAGTGGCAATACTGAGGGCATGCCTGCAATTAAGAATGTCAGTGGAGAATTTTTCGTAACAAAAACCCAGAAAATGGAACATCCCTCCCAAAACTTCATTAATCACATTTGAAGGCTCTCTCTCACTATCACCCCAAAAAAGATGCTAGTAATGAAAATGCTTACAAGCCAGACAGAAAAACCACAATATTTCCAAATACCAAGTGTGCTTTTTAAAAAAAAAAAAACACAACAGACCCTTCTGGCCTAACATGAACATACAACTCAGTAACTTCTAGAAGAGACAGCAGAACTTTGATTTATTTCTCATGCACTTCACAACTGTCAAGACCATCTGAATGTGCTTCACTTGAACTTGGAATGGCATATAGCTTTAGTGGGAAGCAATGGTTAGAGACAGAGAAACACAGAATGGTTTAGGTTGGAAGATACCTTGGAAGGTCATCAGGGTCCAACCACCTGCTCAAGGCAGGGCCAACCTCAAAGTCCTATCAAGTTGATTCAAGCTCACGGCCAGCCATGCTCTGATCAGCTCCATGGACACTCCACCACCTCTCTAGGCAACCTGTACCAACGTCTGACCACCTTCACCATGAAAAGAGACTTGCCTGTATCTCTTCAACATAGGCCAAACTATAATTTCTGGATAGATACTACCAATACAGAAATAGGAGGTTTTCTGAAAATACTATATCGATAACCAAGGTATTTTCATGCAGTACAATTCCATAAAATATGACATTTCTATATTCCCTTCTGTTCTAAAAATCAACATCAGAAGGACTAGAAATAAACCCTTATAAACTTGTTCTAGAATCTCCCTACTAATTTGAGAGTTCATGGAATATAGACATATTCCACATACATGATGTGCAGAACTATTTTTGCCATTTCACCTGCAGAATGGAATTTAGATAGCTACATCAAAAAATACAATGCTAAATATCAATGTTAAGAGCTAAGTGAAAAACTAGTAAAAATATTCAAGAGAGACAAGAGAAGGCTAGCTAGATTGCAAGATTTCCTAAGACACTGAGATATAAGTAATTGCCTAATGCACTGCTTTCTTTTAACAGGAAAAAAAAAATCTCTAGAGAAAAATCAAAATGCACAATGAAGTTCATCCCAAAACACATGAGCAAAAGTGCAGTTAACAATCAGATACCACATATATAAATTTTTAATACATATTTTAATACAATATATAAGCAGGGTATATTTCATATAGACAGAATATATATACGCAGAATATATTTATTCTACATATTACAGTCTATAAATATATTGTATGCTTTATATATTAAAATTACATATTATGTATTTATGTATATTAAAATTTATATACATATTCTCAACACTGAGAAGGAGCACCAGAGTTCGAGAGAAAAAAGCTGTGACAAGTCACATTTGAAATTCAACAGTGTCAGATAATCAGTACTGTTTGAGGACAAGTCAAACTATAAAAGTAAAATGCAAAGTAAATTAAGAAAGTACTTATTTCTCTATTTTTATCAAAGACAGGAAGATACTATTTAAAAATAAAAACAGACATCATGAAGTCACATGTATGATTGTCACACCAGAATAGCTGCATGTCTTTATAGCTATGAACCATTATGGTTTATTCCAGTCTCTGGGGTATTTCACTGATATTTCCAAAATTTACTATTTCCTTAAATACTAGGCAGTGCAAATACCAAATACTTCATTTAGACTTGTACAGCTGGAGTATTTGAGTTTTTGGAAGCAATACTTGCCTTTACTTAGAGAAACAGTAGAAAAAAAATGAAGAGCATATGGTCAGTCCTGAAGTATTTGAGTTCAGCAGGCTCTGTATCTATGGCTAGGGGTTCTATCCACACTGATAATGCAGTTACATAAATTGCACTATTAATTAAAATATCCATCAAAAAAGCTAGCTATGATTTTAAGCCTGTACTTGGTGAATATTTTTACTAGTTTAGAGCAGTATCTATTATAAGAAATAAATAACATTTTAATAATTCTATTTAAATTGAATAGACTTCAAAATGCTTACAAAAACATACAATTCTGTAAATACATGATTATCCACATCAGTGCCACTAGTTTATTTTAAAAGCTAAAAAGGATTACATTCTTTTTCAGCAGACATCTAGCATGAAGATATCATTAAGGAGCTAAGTTCTATTAGAAGAGAAGCATGTTTTCTCACCCATTACTACCAGAAGAAACCCCATCTTTATCCCTTGAGTAACAGCCCCACACCGTAGTCAGTACATATTACTTAACCTTTAGCCTTCTTTCAACCACGAATTAATTGTATGCACATGCATAATAAATTCAAAATTTTACTGCTTTGTAAATGACAGTGTTAGCTCACTGAATGAAATCTGATCTATGGCAACATGGCATAGTATTACATTTGGACAGCTGAATCAAAATAGCTGCATTGTCCCATACATACAGCATACTGTCCACTGTATAGAGCTGGTAACTTGAAAGACCAACCATGCTTTCAATACTCAACCCACACAGGTTAACAATTTGTCTGAAACAATTATCGGGAAGCCAAAACCGAAGCAGTTATGAGCAGGTTAACCCAAGGTCAGAGGGTGGGGAAGAACAAGTTTATTACATGAGTAAATATTTACCTTCACGACAGTAAATGTGTGCCACAAACCAAGTGAACTGGTAGTATAAAAAGAAATGCTGATGTCAGCCAAACAGGAAGAAGAGATGCGAATAAAAGACTAACTAATGGGGCTAGATCAAAGGTAAGTCCCATTTACACAGAATTTTTTCTTCCCCTTCCCTTTAGGCCCCCTTTCTGAATGAAAAAACACAAGTAACGGAAAACTAACTGCATATGTGATGAACAGTGTTTCACTTATAAAGTACCTGACATTTCAAGTTTCTCTCCCAAAATACTAACAGACAGCAAGCTACCACCTCTATCCAAAGTACAACACTGCAGCCAGCAAGCACTCTGAGCCGTGGTACTTGAGGCAGACATCAGCAGCAAGACACAGTTCAGTTTTTACAGCCACTTCAGATCTCAGTTCCTATGCAGGTATCACAAAATTAAAGAACATTTCAAAATTACCTGGAGAATTATCTGGTTAATTTTTCTCTAGCATGCACATAGCTCAAAAAAAGGTAAATTAACATGCAACTAGAATTCACTTTTTTAATTTCAGGTTTTTATTTATAAAACAAATATTCCAGTATTATAGAGCAGAATGTTTTATAACTGAACAAGATGCACTCTGACCACTACTGTTGTCTTGTATCTTTTGCTTTGAAGAATCTCTTCCATTTTGATTATAAAAATTGTACAGGAGCACACACTGCCCAAGCTTTAAAAATCCTTCTTACCTCCTCTGCTTTTTTCTTCCTCTCACAAAACATTAAAGTTTTTAAATTTCTGCCTAGACAACGAAAAAAATTGAGGTAGTCTATTCAAACAAAAATAATTACATTTTTAGTTTCTAGGGAAAATTGTCTAATTTTCTTACAAATCTCTATTTCCGAGTGGGTTAGGAAACTGTCAAAGAGTATCCTTCATACTAGCAAACTCAGTATTTTCGTAACAGCATTGTGCTGCTACTGCATGGTAGGAACTACAGTGAACTAACTACATATTAAAAACAAACCCACTGTGGTACTGTAGTAGAAAAGTACTAGTTTGTCTTTGGAACCTGAGCCAGCCATAAGGCACAAAGCAAAAGGGCACTTACAATTAATGAAATATTTCTTCCACAAAATGAAAATCAACAATTAAATTTTGAAATATTCAGTTCACTTCAGTATGTGCTGAAATTTTTTTTAGTCTAATCTACATATACATTTCAAATTCCATATGTTCAAAAGTAAAGAAAATAGTAACTCTGTACTCTAATTTTAAGAAACAAAGTAGTGTAGGAAAAGTATTTCCTGCACCCAAAAGAGTGTCTTTACCACAAACAGTAATCAACACTGAACACATACGATGCTGCTTAGCCTCGCAAGTTCATTGTTGTTATTTGACAGGCTACAAAAGCACACCCCTGGATGAAACAGCAACAATGAAGGAGAAATTACAAGAGAGAGCACGCACACACAAAGGAGAGACCATATTTTATACAAGTCTAATCGCTAATAAAATGGAATTGAAAAAAAAATTAGAAGTCTGGCATTCTTTTCCCTTCTTCCTAAAGGATAACAACATTTGTGTTTTATGTGCAGTAAGCTTTTTTTTCTTTCTGTTCCACTATTAGCCACAGAACTCCCCCTTCAACAGCACAGAATTATTCTCCAAAGGAGGCTGGAAAGGTACAGTGCAGAAAGGAGCATAATAATAAAAGGGGTAGTGAAAGATAGAAAGATGCCTAAATAATGAGATGTGGACATGTAGAAATTTTTTCTTTTTTAATAGTGGCTACTGCTCAGACCCTGGCCGTCTTTTAACTCCGAAGTTACTCCTGTCATTTCTACAGACTGGATAGGAAGAGGGTACAAACTCAGGGTGCTCAGAGCTGTACCCTACAAGATATGATGACAGGCCCACCAGACATTGAAGAATTTTCTCTATCAAACCAGCAAACAATGCGAGAATCTGAGAAACTGCCCCAACCACAGTCATCTTCATGGAAGTCTTGGCTTGCCAATGAAGCTATTTCCTGAAGAATCTCTGTATGGAGATGCGGACACTGGTGTTGTGAATGTTCAGATTCATCAACTGGTCGTCTTTGTGAATAAAGAGGATGACAGAGGCCAGCACTACAATACCGAGCTCAGTCTTGTGAATGTCAGTATTTAACCCTCCTAACATCTAACCTAGTGAACATGGGCTGCCTTCTTTCAAGCAGAATGTGTTGCTTTCTATATGACACAGGAGAAAACTCTACAGGCTTAGCATATTATTTCTTATCAAAGCAGCAGCCTCACATAAATGAGTTCTTTAAAGAAGATGGAGGTACAGGACTAAAGGCCAGCAAGAAGCAAATGGTACACAATAATCTTCAGCTACAAAATCAAGAACACAGGCATATGATACAGTGCACAGCTATGCACAATGGAATGAAGCTGGCCTGTTCCCCATTAGAGGTTTAAGCAAAAAGAAAAAGATGAGACAAAAGAGCATGGATTTTAAGATCAAGCCACATCTCCAGGATTAATAATGGGGCTGAGATGAAGGCGGCAGTGCCATGTCTCATCACAAACTCTTCAGAATGCACCTGCCTCTCCTCGCCTGACAGATGTCTATTTATTAGAGAAAGAAGAAAAGCAGCAGCAAATTAAAATCCTCCCAGCCTCCACACAGGCCTGCAGAACAGGCCGTAGCATTTTTCTCTCCAGCAAGAGAGAAAAAGCATCAGGGAAAAATACTATGGTACACTGCAAGAGACTTGGAACGCACCACGTGCTGGCACTGGGGTAGAAGATGCTGATTTTAAAGAATATCAGGATAAAGATGGCAATTCAGTTAAGACCCAGATTCTCTTGCACTTAAAGTGTTAGTGCCAAATCCAGGTGAAACAGGATGTAAAGAAGCTGGCCACACTCTGCTTAAAAATACTGGTGAAAAAGATTGTAACTAAGTCCTACACGTGACTGTAAGGATGCCAAGAATGGCACAGAACAGTTAAATAATGCTGGGAGAGGATCCAAGGAGGGTATCACAGCCTGCTTCAAAGGCTGGCAGATTGGAGAGGGAGATGTTTTGTTTGCTTGTTTTTTTGTTTTGGCTTTGCAGGTTTTTTGGAAGTATTGAAATCTATGCCCTTGTGATGAGTTTATCAGAAAAAACTCCATCTAAACAGTAAATACCCCTGACATACAAGTCACTAGATGGAATGCAGCTGCACACAGGCTGAGCTTTTAGTAAAGCTATCAAGACTACCAGCTGAGAAGTAAATTACTGTCAACAGGTACAGATCCTGACATAGCAAATCATCCCATCTAAAGGAAACTGCACCAGCATAGGAACTTTTCACCATATCTTCCTGCAAGAAAAGACGAGGAAAGGTAAAAGTACATTCTCTACTGACATCCATGGAGACACAAAGTTCTTTGGTTTCAGTAGCAGAGACACTCTGCTCTGAACATTTGCATGGACAAGCACAGACAGAACTACTATACAGTTAGTTGTAAAGTCACTATGGTGGACACAAGCACCAGAACACTGTACGGCTGTGAGCTGCTTAAATAATGTAACATCCTATAGTTCCAAACCAAATGATTTTAAGTATCCTATCAGCTGCCAGTAGCGTAAGAAGGCAAAGCTAACCAACATGAAACACACCAGTTCAACGGTACATAAAACTTACCCTTTATCAAAGTACAAAACCCACCAAAAATTCCCAATTTATTCTGTTTCATCAGCTGTAAATTTCTTTTTTTCCCCCTGTCAATTACTGTTTAGCAATTGGAAAGTCCAAACTGTACCTTTTCTGCCTTTTTGTCAGAGATATCTTGCTTTTCTAGAACTGCCATACTTTCCTTCAGGTTCTTCACTATGTCTGCAGGAGACTTGTGGGACTTGCCAAAAGGGAATGGCATGATTGCGAGCCACAAAGTCTTCCTTCTACAGCTCCTGCTTCACCTGGAAAAGGAGAAAAAACCCATGTCAAAAATAGAAGCATGAGGTCAGTATAACACCACACATGAAGATCAAGAGAGAGTAGCAAAAGCATTCATATGAGGAATAACCATCCTTGACAGTTGATCTAGAGCTTGTCATAGCAAACTTAAATGCTTGTGTTTCTAATTCTTTTAAAACACAAGATACAGCATCTAAGAACTCACATTAAGATCATTATGCCACAGGAACAAATTAAAGAGTACATTAATTATATCCAAAGCCACATACTGTATAAATGCCACATACGGGCAAGACAAGGATAAATTATTCCAATTGATGCTGTCAAGCAAAATGCCTTCTTATATTAGGTCTTTGAGATGCAAGTCATCACGTCTCAGTGGCTCTGCAATGAATGTCCAGGTACATGCTTTTATCCGTATTCATTGTATAACAAATGCAAAGCAGACTGCAAAGCCTGCACCCTAGTGCAGGAGCTACAAGCACAATGCAGATGAGGCTACAGACAGCAGCTTATTCCTACATCACAATACTTGGTATGTCCTGGCTTTTTTGTATCAATATTATTGTAACTTCATACTGAAATAGTCTCATCCCCACTCATTTTATGGGAAACAAAATTGGTCACCGTTAACAGGGATGCAAATAAGGCACCTGAAAACATTAAAACCAAACACCTGATGGGAATCTTTTGCTAAAAGATAAAATTTGTCTTATGGGAGCAATTTTCCTTCCCTACAAATACTTGGCTCTTGAATCCAAATACATTAATTCCTCTGTATATTTACATATATTTGCTTTTACACACACACACATGTATATATGCACTTCTCTACAAAACAGAAAAGTATTACTAGTATGAGTATAGAAAAGCTTTTGTTACTGAACACATACACCCCCCATTTAAACAGTAATAAAAACTTCTTACAAGTGAATTCCATAAAGCATACTTCTGGAACTCTAATCTAGACAAAAAAGAACAGGAAATCCTGCATTAAAAATGCTGACAGTGCTACTTCTGCTAGACACAAAAGACAGCTGAAGCTGACAGAGCAGAGATTACACTGTCATTACAAAGAAGGGATATTATCCTGAAAGTTAGGAATTTCTACCTCCATACAATGTCCATGAAGTTAGTAGCAAGTCAAATATAACCAGAACATGTTAAAGTTTCTTATCTAATACCATGGACTTTGATCCTTGATTAAAAGACCAGCTCATTCACCATTAACTCCAAAAAGTTAATCCTGACCTTATTCAATTACGTTTTGATCAAGGATTAAAAATACCAATTTTATGCTATTTTTGAGTTATTTTAATTTTTAACACAAACAAGGTGGGCTGGCCCAAGGGCAACAATTTAAAGGTGAAAAATAGAAGCACTCTTATCTTCAGCCAAGAAAATTTCCATAAATGGGTATTTCACGTAACCAGATACAGAGATCATACCTTCATTGTTCCATGTCTGCAACTGACCTAACACAGCTGATAAAACACATAAGGGAGGTAGTTTTTAATCAGATTACTTTCAGATAAAAGTATCCGCATGAAGGTTGAAACAAGACCTCCACAAGCCATTTCCATTCTTTAACATATCACAAGGACTTGATGTTGCTTTTATTTTGTAGTATAGTAGTTGTCTCACTATAGTAATCTCCAATTCATAATGTGCACAAAGAAGGGGTTGTAACACTGAAATTATAAATGCAGAACTGGTACCCTAAGAGATGAAAAAGTGCCCACAGGTCATTCCTTAGACAAGAGATTTTTAAACCTCAACTTTGTCACATGTAGTGGAGCAGAAACCTACCTTTAAGAAAACCATGACTACTCATTGTTATCTAATGAAAATGTAATGACATTTAAAACAGTGTTTAATGGCAATGACAGTGTTTTCACATAGGAATGTTTATTCTAGAAAGAGACAGGTGTGAAAATAAGTACAATTTCCCCACAACATAGATGACATACCTTGAGCATCACAAAAACATTTGAAATGTTCCCTTTATCTCTCCCTTTGATTATGACTCCTGCCAAATTAAGATGAACCCCGAAAACAAAGCTGCATTCTTTCACATTTGCATATCATCACTGATAATAATAGTATTTAGCAACCACTAAGCATAGTCATTCTGGAAGATGGTTATGCCCATGTAACAGAGCAGGACTCACTCAAAAAGTTGCTAGTCTTAATTCCTTAGGTTATATGTTAAAACAGGAAAAAATCCAATTGGAATCAAAACAATTATTTCAGAAAATAAATATATTATATGGAATCACAAAATCTGGATTACAGTAATATACAAAAAAAAAGAAATCAAAACCAAGAAAATGTCTCTGCACACTCATTTTCTGGATCACAACTATGGTACTTCTAAACTAAAAGACTACACGGATAACATATAGAAATATAGAAGAACGACAAACAACTGTCCTTATGGTGTGCCCAATGTCTAGGTTTGCAAAACTTTATTTCCCTCCAGATACTGCTCAATTTCTATAAATTAAAAATACTCTACCAATTCAATTTACTCATAAAACCTCCCAGGTTCTGTATAAACCAGATACACCTACATGCATACACAAGTCACACACAAGTTTTCTTCTATGTACTAGCATATCTAATACAAAATAATCAATTAGTAACAATTCACTACCATGTATTTCACAAGAAACATTTTTTCTCATTTC
Organism: Tyto alba; assembly: GCF_018691265.1. Taxonomy (NCBI): domain Eukaryota; kingdom Metazoa; phylum Chordata; class Aves; order Strigiformes; family Tytonidae; genus Tyto; species Tyto alba. Next base: position 23,894,860 of record NW_024881262.1, on the reverse strand, counting down.
AGGTAAGTTCCTGTATGAATTTCTCACAAGCAATTTAGAAAAATCAGGAAAGGCTGCCAGCACCACCAAGAAGGAAATCCACATCCTTGATTACTGAAGGTGACATTTTGCTTCAAGTATTTCATTTATTATATAAAATGGAATAAATGCATTGTTCCTGCTATTTCAGTTTTATTACTGGAAGGAATGCAGTGGCACTGCCAGGAACGTCATCTGGGGCCTCAAGACTGAAGTACCCACCAACCCTGAAGCAAAACTCTATTACTGAAGAACCTGTGTCACATCCTGCTAACAAAAAGCAGGAGCAGTCCTTTATCTCTCAGAGCTGTACTTCATGCAGCAAGGAGAACATAGACAGGCTGTTCCTTTTTTAGCCCAGCAAAACTACCCCAAGCAGCACTCTGTGTACAATAGACAATGACAACATCTGTGTGAGATCGGAAAGAACTGCAACCACCCACATCTGCAAAATGAGAAAAAAAGGAAACAACATGAAATGACATCTTCTGTAAATAAGAACAGACCATACATCATGTCAAATGATAACTGTTTCACATTCCTAGCACCTGGCTGCCTTGTAAATTCATGATAAAATTCTGATTGTGGCTTAAGAAAGGGATCACAGGACTCTTCAACAGTTAAACTGCAACAAGTACATGAACAGCTCTGCGCTCTGCTGGGCTGCTCTGCTTTATCTTACCTTCCCAGAAACCTCACTGCTTTTATCCATTTGTTAAGAGACCATGAATGATATACAAAACTCAGGCTTTCTTAGGCGGGCATTTTATTTAACCAATACTCAAGCATGCCAAACATAACAAAATCTAAGGTCCTCAAAGTATTGGTGTCACAGCCACGTTTAGAAATCTTAAATGACATAAATCCAAATGGACCATCAAACAACAATACAGCATGCAGCCAGATACCCAGAGATTTGAGCATGACTGACACACAGTGAATGACACACACTCAGGCACACTGAGACATTTGGGCTTTTGTGATAACAAGAGATAGTAGTCCCACTGTTTCAGACAGTATATATTTTCCAGCTCTGTCAATGCAGCACGCATCCATGCACAGTTTGCTTTTATGCATAAGGTTTTATAATTTTTATTCACTGCACTGACCACACAATCAATTAATGTCCAATTTAAAACCAATGCATTCCATATATAAGATTGGGTTTTTAGCTAAACAGGCAACACTTAAAAGCATTTCTCTGTGAGGACAGCCCTCTTGCAGCAAAAAATTGCTGCAAGAACAAATACAGAAGCACGATAAACAAATCCCTCTCAATAATTCCATAAAGAGTGGATTCACTAGCCTCGAGTATGTTTTCTCTTGTAAACTTTTTCTTATTTGAAGGATAAGAACATGTGCTACCTATATAACAGTAGAAAAGCGTGCTACAGTGTAAAACCTGATTACTTAACAGGAGAAGAGGTGGGTTTTTTGTTGTAGGTGATGTGGGGTTTTTAAATAAACATACTGTAAGATGCCTGCATGACTACTTTAAAGAAAAATATTGGTACAAGAAATGGTACGATAACGCTTATGAGTGCAGTGATGTGCAAAGTTACTCCACACACAAACGAATTACTGACATTGAAATCTCAGCTATGCAAGCTTTTAAAGCTACAATGAAGGTAAAGGAATACTAGCTGTATAAGCAAAGATACAAAAGCAAACTCAGCCTTTCTGCTTATCGCATACCATGAATTACCGCAACATAAAAATGTTGTAACTTTTTTTCTCTGTATAGAAGTATAATCCATAAATAAAGTATCAGATGAATTCAAGTATCATGCTATTCTAGCTGAGGAGAGCAAATGCCCACCTGTTCCCATGCAAACTACTATTTAAACAACGTACAAAAACCCTACATTCCCAATTTCGTAAAACAACCAGGTACAGTAAACTCACTTTCTTATGCTATTGTAGGCCATACAGTTTAATTGCACTACTATATTAATTTAATTGCACTATATTAAGACTATATAGTCTTCACCTAGATATTGTTACCTCGTTTACACACCAAGAGTTTAAGGCAACTGCTTTTAGTAAGCTCCTAAAGAGGAAAAGATGAGGAAAAAGCCCTTCAACCACTTTCTGGCTACAACTGCACAGGTTAAAAAAATTCAGGCCTGGTGAAAAAGTGCATGTAACAGCCAGTTAATGTGCACATAAGAAGAAAAGTGCTGAAGATCAAACAAAATCAACATCATTTTAATAAGGCCAAATAATTAATGGTAAGGTTCCCCAAAACAAATGAGGCAACCCAAGAGCTGGCTGTTGCCGAAGGGGCAGTCCCATGCCCCCTCTGCTCGCAGCACCCCAACTCCTTCCCCTGCTTTTACATCAGAGCCAGCTGAGCCAGCTGTGAGCTGACTGAACTCGCCAAGCTGTCAGAAAACTAACACACTAAAGGAAAGTAAGCAATGAGAAGTATGGGGAATGTAGGGAAAAAAACAAACAAACAAACAAACATTTGACCAGCAAGTAGCTGTGAATCAGTTCCCTCACCGTATGATCTCACCATTGGGGCACTAACCACATGGTAAAAAGCTGGAGCTGAATCAACAGCAGGACTGAAGGGGAAAGGTCCCTCTCCATCAGTTATTTTGAGTGGTCTGATATTTGTCCGAATGTCCAGTGTGCAGACTGAACTCACCAAAATGACAGAAGACAAACCCAACAAAAATGGGGGGAAAAAAATTTAAAAAAAGATTTCTGATAGGTTCTTAAGAGAAACCAGTACAAGGCACACCCTGCTGTGAGCCAGAGCCAGTCCAAGAGAGGAAGGAGAGGAAGCAGCTGGAGCAGACAGGAGGGGAGGGCACACCACCACCTCCTCCTCCAGGTAGAGGGAAGCTGCCAACCTCTATTCTGAAATTGTTATCATGTGCTGATTACATTCAACAGTGTTAATAACACACAGGAGATTGACTCAAGCAAATACAATTAAATAAGTCAGTGAGTCTACAAAGGCAAAATACCTAGATTCACAATAAATGGTTCTCCTCTGTATACAGATTTTTAATTGACAATTTATCAGTCCGTTACTGAAAAAACATGCTGCAACTTGCTGGAGAGGCATGTTTGTATTAAAAATATAATGCAGTGAGCATGTGTTTGTCCTAACAGAACTGATTTCCCCTCAGAACCTGCCCTTTTGTTGTATGCCTCTTAGATTAACAAGGATCATAAGCCAATATTGAAAACAGTAATGTAAATCAGTTTTCATCAGGTCTTATTGTTACAAGCAGCTGTTAGTTCAACCAGAATTCACCACTTTTAAGGCTGTTTGGAATGATAAAACCAGAAATGGATCAAGAAATTATGCATTTTTAAAAGCACTGCCTCACTCCTAGGCATGCCCAGCATCCGAAGGAAGACTGACAGCCATTCCTTTGATCCAAGAACCAATTTTTATGCAAGCTACTATGTTCTTTGGGAAAAGAATATTCAAGTACTTCAAAGGGAGAAACAGACACCATATTAGCTATTCAACCCTCTTGTACAAGATTACAGAATTTTACTGGTTATCAGAGTATTTAGCCGAACTTAAGTTACTGACTGTGCTTTCTGTAAGTACCATTAGGAAGATGAGCAGCTGCTGCCCCAGGGCACATGCGACCGCTGGCACAGCTGACAGCAGCCAGGTGCCATCGAAACATCTGAAATACCACTGCCAGCTCATCACTGCAAATTCCAGGCTGCAGCACGTCTCCTGAAAGGCCTCACCACTCCTAATTGCAGAAGTATAGTTGACCAAAGGCAGCATCCATCATTTCCTTCAGGGTATTATTTAAATTCAGTACTCACATTCATCATTAAAACATTCTTCCACATTTCTCATGTGCTGTTGTCTACTACATCTTTCAGTGCCCTGGTTCTGGATATATGGTTTTCCACTAGATTAAACAACTTTCTAGAGCCTCAGCATTATACCAAAATAATTTTTCAATTTGCTTTTTGATATGCTAAACAAATTGAAACATCACAGCCTCTCATCCAAAATACATGTCTAAATAGCAGAGTTTATTAATACAACCTCACATACAAAACCTTCCTACCATGGAGGAAATGAGACTGATAAAGAGCAGAAGCCACACCTCAATCTATTTCAGGGCTCCAGCGTGAACTATTTACAATAACCATGGCTTTACCTGCATAAGCGTGCCATTAACAGAATGGCTATGGTTGTAAATTATAATTACTGGCACTAGCAGCTGGCAAAATTTAAGAGTATATTCCCACTCCAAGGCATTTTTCCTATCCTTTAAATAATTCTGCACGGGTTTTTTTTTTGCATTTCTTTCAACATAAGTTTAAAATGTGGACAGAAGGACTGCATCAACCGTCACGCATATAAGTAGTAGAATTTTTGACATACAAAATGGCTAAAGCAATCAGTGATCTATTTGGATCGGTAGTGACATTTTGTGAGGAACATAATTTATACATACAAGTTTTCTCACAAGACAGGCACGTTCATCTCATAGCTGGCACGTCCAACCCACCACTGAACACTAGCATCTTCCTTAAAATTCACTATTAACTTGTTCTATCAAGTCTACAGCACACAATAGCTTTAATCTGATTCAAAAGCAGTTCCACAACTCTGCATCACAGAATTATTTGTGGTGTGACCCACTTAAGATTAAAATGGAAAAAAAATAAAATATATATCCGCTAAGAATGGTAACTTAATTCAGCGAAAAATTAAAATCATCAAGAAAAAAATTCTCTGCTGTAGCAGATGAACAATTAAAGGAACAAGAAAAGATCAATGTATTCAGAAAAAAGGAAAATTAGAAAATAAATGTCTATGTAAAAATTAAATACATAATGTGAGAAGCTTCTCGCTTTCTGGAAATTTCAAAGCAATTAGGTCCCCAGCAGTTCACAGCCTGGCTTGTTTCTTTAGCACCAAACACCAGTTGATTCCTTTCATTAAGCAGGCTTCTCTCTTGCCATTCAATTACTTCACTGATCCTTCTGCCTCTTCAGAAGCCTACTTCTCCAGCAGACACCTGCACCACGCTGGGGGAAGAGAAGGGCAGCTGCTGCCAAAAGGCTCCTCTAGTTCACCGCAGCCTCCTAAAACTACATTATACTTTGTGACTTGTACATTACTATATTCATGGCGGTTTAACACACAGCTACAAAGCTTTTGAAAGAAACTTAAGTAGAAATGGGTTTTAAATAAGGCTGCTGCTTAAGGGGCTTCAGAGGTCCAATATAAGCACAAAAGCTTCTTAATACTAACGCTTAGTATCTGAGATCCCAGCTCTTCCTCCGTATTCAAGGAAATCTTACGACTCAGCTTCTTCCCCTGGTGTACTGTTTAGATTTACCCCACCCATTAATTTCCCCACAAACCTTACTGCTATGCTGCAATATGGTATACAGACAAGCATGTAAATACCTCATCCATTCCTTAGTAAATATATATTTTTTTTAAATAATAATCACAAGTTTCACTACAAAAAGTAACTACTATCTCATAACACACTGACCACCAAAAAGAATATACTTCAAGCTTCAAGAAAAGTTGTCAGACAGTATGCTTGCTTCTGGCCAGGCTGAAGCTCAAATAATTTTCTTGTAGCCTGGCATTACAGTCAACCCCCACGTTGTCTCTGATGCCTTTACAGAATCATCGCAAAACCCAGAATACTTGTTACATGACAAAAACTGCTGCAATTATGTATGTGCCATTCTACTCACCCTTGGAAGCAAAAATGCAAAGCAGAAGAGTCTCCTTTGTAACTATTTCTATTCCTTGGTATATATTATTCCCATTACTTTCCAGGGGTTTTCTCTTTGCATCAGAATTCTGATACACATCTAAAGGTTAATTCTGAGAGTGAAGAAGTGGCAAAAGGGGAGGCAGAAAGTACACTGCAGTTTAACCTCTGATTTCATTTCACATAGTGCAATATGGTCTACAGTTAACATATTCCAGTAACTAAAGACAGCTGTATGAATATCAGAAACCATACAAGCAAAGGACAGGAGGCTCCACTACCACCACATTAGTATTTAGTTTTAACCAGAAAGCCAGTGCAATGAACAGAGGAAAAACAGATTACCTCAAACATGGATTAGTTACGTAAGGAAGGAGGATGAGAATCATAAGTACTAGCACAAGACAGGAAGGGAAATGCACATGAGCTTTCTGGGCCTTTTGCTTTGAAGAGAAGTTGAGAACAATTAAACTGCGACAATGGTCCTGGGATTGCTCCAGGCTCAATCCTCCAAGGTGCAATTTTCTTTAGAGAATATTCTCTCAATAAACAAAAAACTACACTGAGTAAATCCATTCTCTAGAAGCACAAGTAATAAAGCTAGGGGAAAAAAATCAAAATGGAGAAAGTATTTACACAAATGTAGTTTCATTAAGAACCGTAACATAGGATCACTTTAAAAAAATAACATTTAAGAAAATCAACAGTATTTTTCCCATGGTTCCTTAACTTCCTTTGGAGACCAAATTCTGTGGCCTGCTACAAACTTCTAAGGTTCAACCTAAGTTTATCTAAGTTCAACAGACCACAGCTCTTCACCTAATTTATCTGAAGAACAACACATCTTTAATAAACATAACCCACAAAGGAACAAGATCACTTAAGGAACAACAACATTAAAGCATTAAGTTATGGGCTGTAAGACAGCGATCCCGATGTAGCTCAGGAACATTCTAAAAACACTGACTTAAGAACTGGAAAGATATATTAAAGAGTATCCATCATCCCTAACTGATTACTACTGGACCCTGCCACAGGCAGAATATAACAAACTACATCAGTCTCTGCTTCGACATTTTACACCTGTGAAGGCTCCTCTTCCAAAATAATCAATTTGGGACTTCACAATTAAAGACTATTTATGTTAGACTACTGTACAATTCACCTCAGTCCCAACAGCTCTTTACAAACTAGCTGAGATGACATGCAATCAAGCATAGCTTAACGTCTCCGGGTTTACTTTTGTGCATTAGCTTGACCTAACTATGGCTGAAACCCAAAACCAACAGGCACAGCAAGCTGTGCTGAAAAAGATGTTGAGCCAATTAGTCAAACTCCTGAGAGGTGACTCTGAAACCATGGATGACTCCTCAATTCTGCCATTTTTACCTCCATTGAGATATCTCATTGGTGTGACACAAAGATTAAAGTGTAAATTATTCCAAGATAACTCTCATGAATCCAAGCTGATTCCTGCTACACGAAACCAACAGAACTTGGCATATTATTCAATGATTACATATCTCCTCTGCAAAAGGGAGTTCCTGACAAATAACCTATGGGAGTTATGTACTGACTCAGAGAGAAAACAGGCAAGGGCAATCAATAAACGACTCGGGAGTCATGACCCCGCCATTACAGTGAATCCTTTGCTTCTAGTTTATTATACCCTCATTCAGTAAAGAGAAGAAGTTGTTCAGTTTGGGGTTTTTTTTTTCCTTAAATTATCTCTTACCTTGTACTAGGAACTGATGCACAGGCAATATCTGAGCTGATCCATAAGGTCATTATCCATTTGAAGAATTTGTTTTCTGTCAAACTTTTTTTTTTTTTTACATGGTCCCTGGCACTTAAAACACAGTTTTGATGACAATACAAAAGGTTTACTGACAAAGCTCTGTTGATAAATCCTACTAGTGCAGATACAGCTTATATTAATAAAGACCACAACCTCTGACCATAACAACTGTCACTGTGCTAGGGCTTTGCTAAGTACCTTTTTATGAAAAGTGCTCTTTCCTTCACACTGCCAACCAACACCAGTGCCACCATAAACCAAGTGTCTGATTTTCCCAAGCTAGCTGTGTGGAGGTATCATTTAGTATGGAACTTTCACCCAGTTTCTCCTCAGATGGAAATCCCTGCTTCCACTTGAGTACGCTGTACCAAGGACAATGTGACAGATGGGAAAATAGCGCAAAGATTAGCAAAATCAGATGCTAGCCAGGAGAAGCTTCTCTTTTTCCCTGTATACACAAGATCAAGAATTAGCTTCATGGGCATCACTTGAAACAGAAAAAAAAAAAAATCAAAAAATCAACACATCTGTCATATTCAGATGTATATCTCATTTCTACCAAGACACCAGTGTGTATGTACGATATAAATTTATGAGAAGTAGCTGGCTGAAATTTAGCCTGAACAAAATTATTGTGATTTCAGGAAAGAGGAAACACATTGATAATATTATCTCCCTTTTCAACTAAACTAGAAGTCATTACTGAACTGAGGATCAAACTGTGTGCCATGATAATATACAAACAAGTAAAAATCCTAAAACCTTAAAGGATAATTCATTCCTCCCAAGAAATGAAACAGCCACAGAAATACAGAAATTACACATAAATAATTTAAAGATCACAATATACCTGAAGCAGCTGTAAAAAAGTGTCCCTTGCACAGTTCCCTCAAGTCACCCCTCTTCCTTCTGCCTATTCACAGATTTGGTCTAAATCTTCAAAGTCACTAGGGATTTGATTCCGAATACATAAACCACATCACACCTCAATTGCCAAGACAGGTGTGTTCCTTTGGGGCAAGGCAGATCACAGAAAGATATATTTAAGGGTAGATATGATGTATACCAGGTTTAGGAGGACTATCCATGGCACCAACCTTCAGGAGAGATGAGGCGAGAGCCCGAACTTTCAACACCACGCCACTGTGTTTTCCTTTTGTAGCAAGTATTTCGACACAGAGGGAGAGAAGTTTCAACTTAATGCTGAACTCAATTTCATGCTATTAAATGCTCTGCAGCTCCGGAATCAAGAAGGGGGAATGACCTCGATTTCCCCCCAAAATGTGTCCAAGCGCTTGCCACGCCAACATAACTAAGAGTCATTCTGATGACTCACGCTATGCCAGTCCACAGATCCGTGATACAGCAGGATACATCAGCATACACACTCTGAAAAAACAGATATTCCTGAAAAATCCACGTGAAACGTCTTTTCCCTCCTGACACCACCAGAGAGTTCCAGTTACTTGTACATTAAATGGAAACAGAATAGAAACAACGTGCCAGATGCCTATGGTGATCCATCAGATATACATACATTTCCTCTGTCTTTCCCTTCTGGGGACATTTGAGTTATCTCTCCAAGCAGATCCCATAATAAAATAAATAGAAAAAAATTAAAATAACAAAAATAAAATTCATACAGTGACAATTCTGCAACCTGGTCAACCATCCATTAGATACAGAAGTAAATCAGGGGACTTCACAGAATTCAGATAATAGATATCTATTAAAATGTTTTTTTTCACTACTAAGTCAAACAAGATCTAAATAAACAATGTGAAAGACACTATTGCTTTTCAAACTATCCAGATTTCCCTTTTAGATCCTAAAATACAGATTTTTAATCTTCCCCATTCACGATAATTTTAAGTTTAGTTTAGTTTTGTTATCCAATTTAGGGACTTGATGAAAGTCCAGATTTTCTCACTTTTGGTATAAATCTCAGGCGTGAATCCACAACACTGAAAGTTAGAGTACCACAATAAACAGAAGCTACAAGTTGTAGAAACTCCTGCTGCACTAAGACTTTTCAACGCTTATAAGTAATTCTGAAAGTTAAAAATAACCCATTTGGAGAGGAAAAATTCTGTATTTCTGGCCAACAATCCTTATCCTTGTTCGCTAAAGAGCTCAAGAACAACTAATTGTGAAACACAGATTCGACATTTCTTCCTAGATTTGATACTGTTACATCCTCAACCTGCATAAATACATGAGGGACAACTGCCAATGCCAGAGGCAGAGCAGAACTACTCTTCAGACTCTACTCCAACTCAACTACAGCAACACTGAGATCTTACTCAGTGCAATTCCTAAGGGAAGGAAAAAGACTTGCACGGTCAGTCTCAAAGGAAAAAACATAATCCATCTTCTACCGGACATACACTCTAAATCCATGCTTATATTGCTGTTAACTTTTTTTTGTATGCATAGGCACACACGCCTATGTACTATGTTTTTGTTCCCAAACAGGAATGAAAGCTCACTAAACAGAGTTAATTTCTCTTTAAGATAGACAGAAACATATACAGGTGGGAAGGAGTAACTACAATCACTGGCTAGAAAGCTGGGGGGTTGCAGACTGTTTGTTTTTTCCAAGTTAAAGAAATGAAGAAAAATGGCATGCAACTCTCCCACAATTTGAAACTTCAATACATTCATAAGTTTGTCATCACATACAAACACCCTGAAGTTTTTGAGACTTTTTTTGGAAAATATTTCATAACCCTAAAATAAAGCGCCTCTTTACGATCTGTCAGTCCCCTCACCATAACACATGGGTTAAGAGCAGCACCAGTCAGACCGCACAGCTATGCCAGGACTCTGCCCAAAATGCTCTGTGAATGGATGCAGTTCCTAACAGAAAAACTGTTTACTCCAGCTCCACCCTATTACAGAGTTAGCAAAGTTTAAATATTGCTCAATGTCCAATTATAGATGTAAAACGGAACTATGTTAGTCAATACTGATGAGTCAATATACTGCTTTTCTTAGAGATTACAGATTAAATAATCACATCCAGAACAGCACTTTTTTAGAAAATTTAGAATATCTTCAAGAAGCTTTCTTCGTTGTCAATCATTATCCATGAAATCCATGGAAAAAGACTATTTGACCTAGTTGCTGGAGCTTGTGTTTACTTTCAGACCATATTTTAAGACAAGCTGAATTCCTCATGTTCAAGTAGCAAGGCCCTCAAGTCCAACACCCAAAAACTACAAAACCTTAAACCTCAAAGTACCTTTGGTTGTTTTAGCTTTCCCTCAGTAGAACTTTCTTTAAGAGAAGCCTTCATTAATTCCACTGACAAACTATACAAAGACAAATATTCCATAGGAACCTTTCCTTATTTGATTTTGAAGTTGGAAAGCATGCACCAAGGCAGAGGACAGCAAAACCAGGTCCCTCAGTCAAGACTCTAAAGTACTGGCCTGAACAGCAGAAGCCTAGCCTGAATCTTTCTTTCTCATTAGGCAACACATAATCCAAGTGCCTAATGTGGTCACTACCTAGGTCCCCATCCTTTTTTGGGAGACCAAAATGAGATTCTAAGGCTAACAGCTAATACTATGGCAGCAATTCAGATCTATGAATGACAAATGCCACTGCAAACGCACTAGAACAGCACAGGTCATCTTCAACCGCCCCTTCAGAAAATCATAAACCTCCTACCAGTCTTGGGGAGATGCCTTGGAGCATCCAAAATACTATTAGATACCTATGTTTAAGCAGCTGAATCTCACATCACAAATGGATGCCACTGGGAAAAAAAGCTTTGGAAGTCTAAGCTCTCAAGTGGTCCACCAGACAACACACACAACTTCACACACTCAAACACAGGAGAAAATTCTCTGTGCTTAAGCATTCTTCCCTGAAAAAAAGGGGGAGAAACACCATGCTGCTAAAGAACACTGTGAAATGTACTTTCATTAGTATCTGTGAACCAATGAAAAACCCACAAGGACCTGGATCCTCCTGTCTTCAAAAAACTGAGTTTTATGCAATAAAGCCAAAGACCAAATACTACATTGTGACTAAACAAGCACATGCAAAGGATGCCCCTCCACTTAGCCTTCTCTTGTGCCCTGAGAGAACAAAAGGTCCTGCTGGAAAAAAACTGAAAACAATCACATAATCAAACTTTTTGTACCAAATCAGTATAAGCACAGTGAGGTTCTGAATATTTGTTAACTTTTGAGATATTAACTATCTCAACATTATTTGAGATATTAACTATTTTGAGATATTAGCTATCTCAACATTTTTCTAATATAGTACTGAGCATATACAAAGTCTTTACAAAGAACTGTGCCTCAACTCTCTCCCCTACAAGGTATCTCTTTAAATTCCCCTGTAAAGTTTCTCCATCACTACCAATCTCCGGTCAGAAGAAACTCAGGACTTGAATAGCAGGTGTTACAGGTTAGAAGAGCGATGCTTTCGTAAACTGTGTGGGAGAGACTTCTCAGTGCTCACCTGTGTTATACTCAGTGCATGTCTGCATCACTAAGGTCTCAGGTAAAATAAAAACACCTATATTTTCTTTTCTAAAATCTTACTTCCCTGTGAAGAAACTCTTCTTATGCCTTTTCTTTGTCTGTACATGATACTCAATAAAGTCAAAATGTTATATGCTGGTTAATTTTATAAGCCATTACAATACATCAGGAAAAAAAAAAATCTTTTGACATATATTAAAAGGACTATCATCTGCCAAAGCAGTAAAGGACATACTTCACATGTAACAGTCGAAGTAAAATATAACCACACAAGTAGCTTTTGCCTCATTTTTACAACTGTAGCAAAAACTCTTGAAACTTGCTTACCCAGAGGAAGAGATCAGAGACTCCACTGCAGCAGGATGCTCTGAATGTGTGCTATCAGCACACACGTCTACCACGCTGTACAAGATGCTATTGATAATTCAACATCCACAGATTTATTTTTTTTTAAGCAACGTCCTCAACAGATGAGCTGAGAAGCTGGCATGGCTCTGAACAAAAATAAGGCATCCATCCATGGCAAGCCTTCCCAGGTGAGCTCTGGGCCAGGGAAGTAAAAAGAAAAACCACAGGGAAAGTCACACAGTCAGCTTCTGCCTGGCAAAATGTGAGGGGCAGCAGACATGAGAGCTGGCCAGCAAGACAGAGGGGCCTTCCACAACCGTCTGTTCAACAGGCTTTCTTTGTATTTCTATGCACTAGCATGCTTTACTTTGAAGTCAGTAAACAGAACAATAAAAACTTTTCAGAAAGGTATTTCTTCACGTCAGCTGTTTGCCTGGGCACCTCTAGCAGCCAGAAAAAGATTATGCATTCCACATTTCTGGGAACACTTCTCAATTTTTTCATCGTATGTTTTAACACAGATAACTTCAAAGGAGATAAGGCATTTCTTCAGAGGAGATAAGGCATTTCTTCAGAGGAGATAAGGCATTTCACACACACAAATGACTGAGCATAAGTACTTCTCTCACAATCACACATATTCAACTCCCTGAAAAACTGACATATTAATTCAATTTAATTTATAGCTAAATTCTATCTTAGCTATTTTTAAGTGTCAAGTTTCAAATCTTGCAGGGTTTGCGGATAAACGTCTAGTTACATTCTTTCAGTAAGAAAAAGGAATTTGTTATCAATACAAATTGATTAAAAAAAATACACAGCAGGGTAAGGATCAAAAGCAGCACACAGCAATTTTTCACTGATGCAGCCATTTCACTGTCACTCGACAGTACACCTGAACGTTTTATAATAACTCCAAGTAGTAACTCCTAAACAACTTCATCCAAAGATGTTCCTGAACTTAGAGAAACTTGTTACACTAAAATACTACAGTTCTGTACTAATTATAGCTTCTCAGTTTTTGAGCTGTCTTGCTATATTTAACTTTTTAGCGATGAAGTCTCCGACTGTTTGAAGGGGAGAGGAGAACTGCAGAGCAAACAGATGTTTAGAAAGGAACTAGGTATTTTATTAGAAGTAGCAGATTTCCAACAAACAAAAAGATTTGCTAAAACATTCGGTGATTTCCCTCAAAATTTTATGCCCTTGTGGACAGGCTTAAAACTTGCTTTCTTTTAGCATATTTGAAGTCCACAGTCAGAAACTTTTTATAGTGTCTTTTGACCATATGCAGTATTAGCTAGAATACGCAAAACAAGGGAGTTAGCAAACTGCAGTTGTTTATTTAAACCTAAGCAATTTACTTTCTAAATTAATGTTGTCTGAAAAAAACAGACCATGAAGGCTGCTGAGGAACGACCACAGTTATTCTTGCAAACACACAGTATTTTGGCTGCTTCCAGTCTGGATCAATCCTGAATTCAATCCCTTGTAAGAGTACTTAAATAGGGACAAATGAATGTGCCATTTTATCATAAGGCAGAATAACGAAAGCACATAAATCTGACAGGCTAAAGAAAGACCAAACTCACATGACACCAGTTTAAGCCTTAGGTACTCCTGAAGCATGCATTTTAAAAGCCTCACTCAAGTCCGTTAAAATAATTCAAGACAGCCTCATCTTCTAATTTAACCTTTGTGTTTGCACTTGGGGGGTGGGGAAGGATCTCTAAAGTTTCACCTTCTAACCGAAGACATTCGGTTTCCTTCTAGCTCACACCTCTACATCTTGTGCTGCAAGAAGCACGATATTGAGAGAAAACATGGGGAAAGAGAGCACCCAAGCAGTAGGGAACGAGAGCTGAACTTGCAAACAATTCAGACAAACACCCTAAATCAGACAACAAATTGGGGAAGTAGCAGTTTTAAAGTTCTCCTGTTAGAACAGCACAATCTTAAGCATTAATAGCAAAAGGGATCGTTCATCTTCCTTAAGGTTTATCTACAGCTGTACAAATACAGTCGCAGTGAACACCATGACTTAAGGACCACTGGACAAAACCCTTTTTACTTGTTCAATGTGACTAAAATCTGGCTTCAACTTGCAGCTAAGAAGTAGTGATAAAAGTGCACATAGCCCACTGTTTCCTTACCAGAAATTGCTAGATTTACAAGATGTCAACAGTACAATGTAGAAAATAAAACATTTGAAATTCAACTCACATTCTTTGCTTTGCACATTATTCATATAAATAGCTGCAGGCTGTTGTGGTACTATTAATTTTTAAGAAGCAAATGAGTTAAATCTTATTTTTGATAGAAAGCTGCAAGATGCCTCCAATTAGACAAAGGTAATCATATTTAATAGCTGCTCTTGTAATTAAATCATATTATAAAGTGTCAGAAGTACAGAAAAGTAGGGCCAAAGGGGAATTCAAAAGGTCATCTGGGCTCCTTTCTGCCCCCTGCTTCAAACCAGCTTCAACTATTTGCGCGCCATCCCAAAACTCTACATGCACTACAAAACCCATCATTTTAGCAAGCGTCTAAAGCCTCTAAGCGCATTACAGAGATTATCAAAGGTTCCAGAAAGATTTCACACAGAAATTAAGGTTGCAATCAACTCATTAAAAAAATCTGCAAAAACTCAATAGAGAACTGATTCAGAAGGGAGGACATTGGTCAGTAATTCTAATATTCACAAAAATGCCATAAAAAACACTAGAAAGTGCAGCACATACAGCACAACAGTAAGGTATCATTTGACTACTACCCATTAATTAATAAAAGACTAATGCATTAGCTTCCACAATAGAATGCAAAATAGATATCATTCCCTCCTGAATAAATGTTTCATAAAAGCAATCAAAGAATTCCAAGAGGTAGAGTTTTCTTAGTATTTTAATACCCTGCTGGGAATATGCATTGGTCTGTGCTTGATAATGCCCGAAGAGCATAATTATCCCTCAAAAAACATATTGTCAAAAAGTATTACTTAACTAGAACTTTTATCTACTCTTCTTTATTTGTGTAAACACATGTATTTTTTAAAAAAAAAAAGTTAATTTATAATTCTGTATCTACAACCATGCATTAAATACCTACAGATCGTATCAAAGTTTCAGAAATCTGTGTAAACATAAATGAGAACACAACTTCAAAAAAATCAATGTTATCAGCACTTAGAAATATTTAGCAGCATGCTAGTCTATACATACAAATGCACACAAGACCTTTATTCTGCTTGCTCCCAACACCATCAGACACAATCTCCTCCTCTACTTTTTCTGTCTGACCAAGGAAAGTCCCCAACACGTCTATCACACTACCATTGAGATTACAGTTTAAATACAACTTGCTTCAAGCCAAGCGTATACTGGCTGGCTGATTCAATAGTTTCTCATGTCACAAGACAGCCATGAAGCTAACTGTAAAATACAATATTCTTAAAACAGCGAGTCCATGACAGACAGAATCCTACCAAGACACAGTGCCACGGGGCATCATGCCACTCTTACAGATCAGATAAGCTGCCAATTCATACAGGACAACTGAAAAAAAAAAAAAAGAATCGAGTTATTTCTGACCCTGAAACAGGTACCATGCTTATTCTAATTCACAGAATACTTCTTGGCCTTTTTTTTTTCTCTGCAGTTGAAGGCATGTGCCACATCAACAGGTATTAGGTAACAGGTATTAACTAAAGGTACACGGTGTTTTAAATAGTAAAAATCTATTATTTAAAAGTTTAGATGCCAAGGCGCAAGCTCAGGATGTTAAATTTCCTCTGACAGTATATGATTTCATGAGTTCTTCACGTTAAAAAGGAAGACATTTCCTGGCGATGAACTACACTGCTGAAAGGAAAACACAGGGCCTTGAGTTAGAGTTTCTGACAGGTAAGTTTGAAAAACCACGCATGCAAAAAACCTTACAATATTTTGATGCTAATCAAATTTAATTTCTGTCCACATTTAAACTGTTCTTTCAAGCACTGTTACTTGCCTCACTGAAACTAAGGAGCCTAGGTCATGTATTTTAATATTTGACTCATCATGCAAATTAAATCACACCATTCCCATAAGACTGCATATAGCTTTTAAATAAATCCTACGCACCTGCATGATCATTTACCAAAAATTAAATTTTCTATAAAAAAAAAACCTAAAAAATACCCCAAAATACTGCATACATCCGAGTTCCAATACTAGTAGTATTTCACAGATTTGTAAGAAAAGCAATGAAAAAACTTTTTTTTTTTTTCTTTTATGGAGCACTGAGATGACTCCGTGTTAGCTTTCCGTGGGGTAGTCTGCAAGAAAACTGGGATCCTGACAGCCCTCACATACAGTTATTTCAGCACAGAGGCCTATTAGGGCATGAATAACAATTGTAGGAAGAGGCCTTAGACCTGGACGTTGCGAGTACTGCCCAAGTCAGCGCCTGCTCCGCACCCCCAGCCCACTCAAGGGCACAACAAGAGGTTCTCCCCGGGCGTCCTCCTGTCCGAAAGGCCGACTCGGGTGGCGCTGCCCACCTGCCTCCCCCGCGCCGCTCGGCTGGGACGGAGCGTTCCCCCCCGTTCCCAGAGGTGCCGCGGAGCAGCGGCTCCTCCCGCCCCAGCAGCGGCTCCGCTCCTGCGGGCTGAGGTAAACCCTGCGCAGCTTCGCGGATTAATTCGTTACCCAGCTACGGCATTTGAGGAACTTCGGGATGAAAGGCGCTGCCGCACCAGCGCAACACCGACACCGGTCTGCACCCTTCCCCGTCGCGCTGCCCCGGGCTGCGAGACGCCAGCACAGAGACACCCCCCAGAACGCTCCCACAGGGCGCAGACCCCCTCCGGTGAGGGCGGCACCGGCCGGGAACTGCCCCCTCCGCAGCCCGCCGGCGAGCCCCAGGGGGCAGCGCCGCCCCCGAGGCCAACCCGGCCGCTCCCTCCCAGCACCAGCCGGGCCGAGCGGGGAGAGGGGACCGGGCAGCGGCGGGCACCGGCCGGGCCGAACCGCGCTCCTCGGCAGCTCCTCGGCCCGGCCCGGCCCGGCCCGGCCCCGAACGGCCGCGGCGCCGCCTCCCGCCCCGACCCGGCCCCGCGCCGGGGGGAAACGGCGGACAATGCGCCCGCCGCCCTTCGCCCCCCCCCCCACCCCCGCTCCGTCCTCACCCCACGCACCGCCCACCGGGCCCGGGCCCGACCCGCCGCCGGCCTTACACACACACACACACACACACACACACCACCCCCCGCTCGCGGTACCTCAGAGCGGAGCGCGGCCTGGCGCACTCCTCGGCGGCGTGTCCGGCGGGGCCTGCCCCTGGCAGCCCGACCGCCCCGGCGGCTGGCGGCGCGGCTCCGGCGGCGAGAGGCGCGGCGCGGCCCCGGCTCGCCCGGCCCCCTCCCCCCCCCCGCCCCGCGCGCTGCTGCGTCGCTGCGGCCCTTCCCTCGCCCGGCGGCGGAGCGCGGCGGCGGCGGCGGGCGGAGGAGAGCGGCGGCGCTTCCGCCCCGCCGCCGCACGCCGCCGCCCCCTGCCGGCGCGGAGGACCCGGGGCAGCGCCCACGCGGGGCGCCGGCGGCGGGATCCTCGCGGGGAGGGGGCGGGTCGCTGGGGCCGCCGCTGCCCCCCGCGCCCCGGGGAAAGGCGGCGCCAGGGAGCCCCACGGCTGGGTACGGGGTGGCCTGCGCCACCGCCCCCCGGGCGGGTGGGTGCCAAAGCACCCCCGCCATCGGGTTACCTGGTAGTGATACGTAACCTTGATTATTATCCTTATTTCCTTTATTGTTTACTATTGTTTACATTTATTATTTTGTTCTTTATTACTATTTATTGGGTTCAATATTTATCTTTTACATTTTATTGTTTATTCTTTTGTTATTTATTAATTCATATTGGTTTTATTATTTATTATTATTATTCTTTTGTTCTTTATTAAGATTATTTTATTATTTACATTCTATTGTTTAGCATTTATTGGTGTATACAATTTATTATTATTATTATACTCATTCCACCCTCCCCTCTTTGCCCCAACCTCTGGCAGACCCTTCGCACCCTCAGCACTCTCAGAAAACTCTTTTTTTTTTTTTTTTTCCCCACACCATGAGCATCGGGGCTCCGATGTGGGGTTGTGACACAGCATTGTGCCTCGGACTTGGGTTTCAGCCGGCCCTGCACATCAGGCTGCCAGTGAATTACAGTCTGAAGGTTTTCTGATAGTTCCCACTGTGGTGTGGAAGGGCTTCAGGCTGTTTCTATGTCCCTGGCAGGTAATATTCATATTATTCTCACCGTGACAAATGCAGTTTAGCCTGAATCAAAGAAAGGCCACCTCTCGCCCAGCATAGATCAACCCGATGTTGTCCATTAGTGCAGTATAATACCCAACACGATTTTAAAACAGGAAAATATATTTTGATGGAACAAGTCATGAATTTCTTACAAGCCATGATGTGAAACCTTGCCCCCGCGGGTCTGATGTGTAACTGCCATGCAGCAGAGCGGGACTTGCTGGCCTGGTTTCTCAAAATGGCCCTAAGCTCCCCGTGTTCCACACAGCTCCAGCTGACAGCTTCTGTCTTCAGCTTCTTTTAATTATGTGTCTCCACATCCTTCTCCTGCACTTCCCCATCACATCACGGGGGAGGGTTTGGGTCGGGCTTCTTGATACCGTAATTTTTTCCTGCAGCAGCGCGTTGCTGCTCCGAACTTCACGTGTCGCGGTTGCCTTGTCTGCCCTTCCAAAGGCCAGCGGCGCGGGGGCAGGCAGAGCTGCTGCTGCCACCCCGGGGGCTCCCGCCGGGACGCTGCGCTGGAGGCGGCAGCTCTTGCCGGGCACAGAGGGGCCAAAGCTCCCCTCACTGGGACTGGGCTCACACCTAAGAGTGAGAATTTACGGTAGCCACAGGGAGGTGATGGGGTGGAAGAAAAGCGAAAGCAATTTCTGTAGTGACCCCTGAACTAGTGCGGTGGGGTTTGCACAGGGTGCTGGGCACACACGCTCCCCTGGGGTCTGCAGGGTCTCCTTTTTTCCCCCATGCCTGGCAGGCGTTCCCTTCTCCCCAGCTGGAAGTTTACCAAATTAAAAAAGCAAACTCACTCAAACATAAGCAAAAATAGTCTTCATACCCAGACAACAAATAGCATCCCGGGCTGCCCAAGAAAACACAGCGGTCCGGCGGTGCTTGGCTGGCATGCCCAAGCAGCGTGATGCCCTCTGTGTTGCAGTTTTGGATGTATATCCCGGGTACTCTGTGCTAGCTGTGTCTTTTACC
The DNA here is from genome assembly GCF_018691265.1 of Tyto alba. Taxonomy (NCBI): domain Eukaryota; kingdom Metazoa; phylum Chordata; class Aves; order Strigiformes; family Tytonidae; genus Tyto; species Tyto alba. Next base: position 23,875,189 of record NW_024881262.1, on the reverse strand, counting down.
AGCCTGGCAGCAACCTCCAGTATCTCACAGGCCAACTTCTCCCCGCTGCGAGATGGGTTTTCATTCGCAGACCCTTTGCATGTCATCCACCTGCAGCGTCCTGCTCAAAGTCCCCTTGTTCTCCTCCCGTTCCCACCCTGACGGCTCCCTGGGCTTGGCTGCGCCATCCGGCAGGAAACAACAGCTAACAGCAGGAGAAAACAGGTTCCTGGTGCCATCTCTGATGCGGAAAGATCTCACAGAACATGTGAAGCGCGCAGCCAACAAGTCTTCCTGAATCAGCCTGCTTAGTCCGCTCTGTGCTACAGCTTGGGTGCAGAAAAATGTTTCTGGCCGCACTCGCAGCCGTCCGTGCGCCCGACGGCACGGGAGTGCGGAGGCGTTTGCGCTGGGCAGCGTGCTGGTGCCACTGGAGGCTACCCTGGCCAGCCCTGCCATGGTCAACACCTCACCGGACGGGGCATGGGGGTATAAGCAAGTACATACACATATATATGTAAAAAGATAAGAGCAAGTGTGTATATATATATTTATATATGTATTTTTGATATGTACTCGTTTATATCCTCCAAATATATACTTGCTCTTCCATAAAGATAAAAGAGATGAAGCAGCTCTGGACCCGGAGCAGGCGGGGGGACACGCTGCCTGCGTGAGGTGATGGGACCGTGGGGAATGGCTCACAAAGCTTTCCCCGGCCCACAGCGTGCCGTTGGGGAAATGTTGACAGTTCGTCTATCCCACTTGTGAGCTGGGAATAATGGTTTTCAAAGCCAACATGGAAAGGGTGTGTATGTCTGAGTTCAAATTGTTAACCTGTAATTATGCTAAAAACTTTAAAGTTTAAACAGATAATATTCAGGGTACTGACTTGAGGGGAGAAGGAATTAAAGGCAAATGCTAGTACAGGGATTTGACACCAGCTGCTGGAAAATAGGCACTACTGCTTTACAAGTGACCAATGGAAAAAGGATCATGCAAGTAATGGGTTCAGTGCAATTACCCTCCTGATGTAGTATACTGCAGGGAAAACCCTGAACAGAGAGCACATGATTCTTCTAAGCTCTTAGAAGCAGGAATTAAATTCAACATGTGAAAGAGCTCTTAGTTCACTAGCAATTCACTAATTCACAGCCATGACTGAGACATCCATTGTGAATTAATTAATCCTTGTGAATTAGGAAGTGAATAAACTTTTAAAAATCCAAGTTACTTCACTGAAAAAAAAAAAAAAAAAAAAAGGTAGTTAGAAAGGCAAGTACTCAGGTGCTTTGCTCAGGAGGAACTGAATGGCATCCCAGGGTTTGCTGCTGGTTTGAGGCCCAGGGAGCCCTGCAGCTCAGCTCCTCTAATCACCACCCAACACGGACAAATGGCAGAAGTGGGAAAAAATACTACGTCATCCTGTGAAATTCATGCTTCTTCAAGCACCTGTTTTGCCCACCTCTTTTCTCCCTTTGACCGTACCTTAGGCAGAGCTGCCGTGCCCCACGTGGGATGCCAGGTCCTGCGTGGCAGCAGCTCTCTCTCCCGGGCCAGCCTCCCTCTGCCCTCCGTGAGGCCAAGGGCAGGTGGAGGCAGGGAGGCTGCTGATAGCACCACGGGCTCCTGCGATCCAGCCAAAAACCAGGCTGCAAGAGCATCATGTTTGCAGGATGTCCTTCACACCAGGCTGGTTTCCTTAAGAGCGTGGCAACACAGCTTCTAAAGTAGGTCCCCAGCAGCCCCAAGGGTCTCTGTCCCACCCCGTCCCCAGAGGTCAAGGCTTGTTTCTTAGCTAAACTAGATGAGTTACTTTGCCTGCGTGAACTACTGAGGGTGCATCAGAGTGACTGTTACCTTCTCCAGGGCTGTAATGCAGCAGGACACGCGTGCCCTTTCCCTTTGGAGGATGTTTCCTCCCCTCCACCACTACCCTGCTGAAGGGGCAGGTCCCAAGTGCCTCTCATCATGTCCCGCACCGCGTCCCCCCAGGTCCTGCAGCCTGCCACGTGCTTTTGGATGTCACTGCCCATAGCCCAAATGGGCATGATCCCAAGCAAAGTAAACGTCACTCCTACAAAAAGCCCCATGCCCACTTTTACCGACAGTGGTGCACGTGAGAGCTCCCCAGCACGAGCCCCATTTGCACAGAGCCCAAACCATCGTGGAACGCGGGGCAGGGAGCACAGCGGCAGAAACAATTGCCCGTACCTCGGGCACGTCACTACCTCGCCATGCAATGGGAAGGAGGTGTTCCTCTGGCACCTACATGGCCATCTCAATAGGCACAACACGGACCATCTGAAAAAGTAATCTGGGTCTTCTTGCCAGCTGCCTTGACAAATACACAAAGAGGAAGGAACATAACCAACATCCAGCTTATGTCTTAACTGGTCATGGGCATGACTGGTGTGACTCAGAGACCAGAGCCCGGGTTCCTGGTCCCTGACAGAGTGTTTCAGGGAAAAGGCTTTGGGGAGGAAATATTAGGAATTGTGATGACTGCAATTATGCTGAATATCTTAAAGTTTGGAAGAACAAGAGTCTTTCCATGGGCTTTGGACCAAGCTGAAGTGGCTGAATTTAATCACCCAGATTTCACAAGAGCCTGTGGCTGCTCCTGAAACAGCATTTCACCTATTACTGGCCGGGGATGTTCACTGCAGGCTCTCAAAGCTTTTCTCAAAGAAACATAGCTGGGTAAGCATTTTGTTACCTTTCAGTTCATTCAATTAATACACAATGAACAGACTCAAAGCCTCCAAACCTATTTATAGTAGAAAGCACAAATAAATGTAATTGTCACCCATATCAGTTGTTTGTTTTCTTTTCACGGGGATGCTATGATTTATCCTCAATTCTCCTCTCAAGGTGCCCTTTCAGAATTAAAACACATTTAAAAAATATTATTGCAAATGAAAAGAACTAAGGGTGGCATGTAAAGATTGTCAGAAAAAAAAAAAAAAGCAATTGCCAGAAGAATAGGAAAAAAAAATCCATTGCAGATTCCTCTCCTGGACAGCAAGAAGAGCAGTAGGTCATTCTGCAGAACCATGTCCTTTTAATAAACTTTTTATTATTGTGGAACAATTGAAAGTTATCTATAAAGTGCAGCATCCATTCCAGCAAGAATCTACTACTAAAGCCAAAACCAAATTTCCATCAGCGTAGTAAGCATGAAAGGAAATAACAGAAGTCACCCCAAAAAACAGCACCGTAGAAGAATGTATTTCCTGAGTTTAAAAAAAAAAAAAAAAAAGGGCAAAAAGCCAGCCAGATACATCCATTAATTCAATAGTACTAGAAGCAAATACATCAACGAATCCCAAATCATGCAGGAAAGACACAAGGCTGTGAACACTGGTGAAACGATTAAAAAGGATATTCCATATATTGGCAGGAGCCTTTAGTTTTCATCCTTTTAACACTTGTACTGTAAGCAGTGGCAGAAGACAGCCGAGGTCCAGGAACCCACTCAGGTGCCCCCCAGCAGGCAGCCCACACGGGTGCTTTCGGTGGGTGACGTTTTGCTCCGCTGGTCACCCAACGTGCCCGAATGACCATCAGGTGCGTGAGCCGGCCTCCCTCCACGTGTCCACACAAGGGCTAGCTGCCACGTAAAAAACTCACAGGGCTTTGGGAGAAGAGAGGCCGAGCTGCCACAGAGGTACCTCAGGAACTTTCTCTCCCAACCTGAACTTACCCAACAATCTCTGAAAGGACTGCTTTTCTTCTATGATTTCTCAGCACTTTTATTCTCCCGCTTTTAATGAATCATTCTAAAATAGAAAATTATTGAAGGAGAAAGATTTTTCCTGGTTATGCCAGTACCTTAGGGTTGAAAGCCAGAAAAGGGGAACTGGAAGGCAACTGCTCACCCTCCGGGGAACTGGCTTCTTTAGTGACTCTTCCTCAGGCTCAGTACTACCAAAATGAGTGGTGGGACTGCTTTTTAAGATGCTTTCCCTGTTTTTTCATGCGTTAAAGAAATTATGAACCAAGTTTGCTAACTTTCATATATAAGTAGTGCCTACTCAGCTTTGAAGCCCACACCCTCTGGATAACACTGCTATGCACTTATGTAGCACTTTACCCCTTCAAAGGACTTTGCATAAACTAATTAATTAGTTCTTACAGCAGAAAACTGCTGCAGCGAACAGGATGGGCTTGGTGCTGCTGTTTAGCTGGACTCGGTCTCAGCTGCTGTGGGGCTGAGTTAACGCAGGAGTCATTGCCATGTCACTCGACACTTAAATCTATGTTGAGCCACTCCTGCAAATACGTGGCAGGACCTTCCCTGAGACTCTCCAAAGCTTTTCTGTGCCCCTTTCTCCTCCTCCTTCTCCTGTTCCTCCTCCTGATGGGATCCCTAGCTCATGAGGAGGGGGGCACTCCAGAGCTCTGCCTGTCCCCAGCTTCAACATCAGTCACTGGTTTGGGGAAGGGCTGAGCCCCTTTCACCCAGCTCAGTGGGATTCACCTTCAAAAGTATGTACAATCCAGGACAGACTTGGCTCACAAAGACCAGAGACCCTGCAGCTCATGCCCTCCCATCCTAGACCCTTGTGTTTTCTGCTGTCCCAGCAACAGCCAGGCTGTGCCGAGACTGAGCCAGCAAGTGTAAAAAAAAAAAAAAAAAAAAAAAAAAAAAAAAAAAAAAAAGAAGCAGCGAGTGTTTCCACACTTCCTCGGGTGCTGCAATCCCAGCCCTGCAGCACCAGAAATGAGCAGCACATAGGAAATGCTGCTGCTAAGCCCGGTGCGCTGCCGGCCGTCCCGCTGCCCCCGTGCTGGCAGGAGGGCTGCAAGTTGTTCTCCCTGCAGAGCCTTAACGGTGACCGGTCTCATTGCCTCGCTTGTGCTGACAAGGTATTTTGTGCCAGGGGGGTCAGGATGTGGTGTCAGTACACGTATACATACGTACCATATAAAGAAAACTGCTATTGGCGCGTGGCCAAGCCGGGACGAAAACCACCTTTGCTCACAGGCACAGAAGAGCTATTTGTCTCACAAAGGTGAAACTTAACCCAGATCCTTCTGTGGCCTTGGGAACCAAGAAGCTAAGAAGAAACAGGCTGTGCAGGGGCTGAAATACAGGATGTGCATGGGTTGAGATACAGGGTATGCAGGGGCTAGGTTTATGGGGTATGGAGGGTGCTGAGCCCTGGGTTCTGATGTTTGGGGAGCCAGGGACCCCTGTTGCTGTGAAAATGAAACTTACTGAGTAAACCAAGCAGTCGCTGCATTATAGATGAAGCTTGTTATCAGATGGCATCTGGTAACATCACACACACACGCGCGCACACACAGAGTGTGAGAAAGACCAGAGCTGTCCTCCTGAATGAAACAGCTCCTGGGATGCCCCATGAGGAAAGTTCAAGAACCCGCTTGAATGCTCCTTTGAAGCCCCCTACACCCTTTCCACCAAGCTTGCCTCTTCCCCCCTGTGCCACCACTTCTGCACAGGCAAGGGTCTAATCCCTATCAGCCTGTCACCACCCACACGGCTTATCAGATTTTCTTCTTCCTATAAGATGCTCTTGGCCTAGGAGCCGTGTTGCAAGCAGCAGCTTTCTGGCTGCAAAGCAGTAGATAAGACTTCCTCTGGGGCCAGGAGCACTGCTAACCTGCCAGGCGGGAGACGGCTTGAGCAACAGCAGGAGCATCAGCTGATCCTTAACATGAAGGCTGGATGGGGGTGTGTGAAAGAAAAGCTGAGAATTACTCAGCTGGTAACAGCCTTGTAATTATTTTCTATCCCAGGAGTCCGCTCCTGAAGATGGTAGAGCCAGATGGTACCGAGGAAGCTGACCTGGGGCTAACAAGGTTTGGTGCACTCAGTAAAGGAGCTGGATTGAGAGGCACCAACAGAATTTCCAGATGTCCAATGCTACATCTGGAGCTGGACTTCCCCTATGATGAAAATACTGCATGTAGCACTGTCCAATGCCATATATGTCCTCTCTCTCTCCACCTGTAAACGTCTTTGCAGAAGGTGAACCTCCAACTGTGCTCCTACCCCTGTCTACAACATGGTGAATTGCATAGGACATTGCTTTGACAGGCCACCACTTCACCACAGACATCGACTCATCTCCCAGATCCCTTCTGCCTCTTCCCCACTCACCACACAACTCTCGTCCAGCCACAAACCCCCTCGCCTCCCAGCCCTCTGCCAAAAATGGTGACCTGGCACAGACAGCATCACCCCATCCCCAAGGATTTAACCCATACAGCCTTCCAAGGCAAAGGGTGACCGGAGCAACCTTCCCCAGCACCGCTCCAGCTCCCCTCACTGACAGCTCTGACGGTGCCTTCGGTCCCGTGTCCCATCACGGAAGGCGTCTGCTGCATCGGGGCTGTGCTCTCAGCCGACTCTCCTTATAATAGCAAACGACGACAAATGCTTTTCTCCACGCCCCAAGCACAGATAAATCATCCTTTGCTCTTCTGCCCCAGCTCATTTCCAGTGCTATCCTCTCCTGGCTGAGCTGCGGGACACGCGGTCCCGCTGCGGACCCTGCTGCACCAGCCTGAGATGGGACATGGCAGGTACAACGTCCCATACTGAGGCCAGCCTGAAGATGTAGCCCTGGTCCCCCTGGGCAATCCAACAGCGAGTAATCTCCGAGCGGCTGCGGTTTAGGTGCCTGCGTGCCAGGAGCCAGCCTGCCTGCCCAGGCACCGCCTGCGCCCTCCGGACCCAGCGCAGCCAGTCACCGCGCCGGCACGTCCTGCTGCTCCTCACATTCCTCTCTTGCTGTAACATTTTGGGAGCAAGCTGCTCCTGGGTGACACACGGCCTCGGGACGGGCTGCTTGGGATTTACAGCTACCGAGAAAACTCCAGATTCAAACCTTTTAAAGGAGAGCTACACACCTCATTTTTAAACCTCAACCTTGAACCGGAACTGACCTTCTGAAAAACCCAGGCAAAAACTTCTTTACTCATAATGACTAAAGCCCCCGTAAAAACAGCCTCTCCTTGGTGAGTGCTTGCTTACAGCAAGGCGGGTCTGGAGCCCGTCCCCGGGGGAGGGAGCGCAGGGTGCGGAGGACACGCAGAGGTTGCGTGTCAGGGCTGACCCGCTCCCCGCGCCGCTGCCCCGGCCGCACACTGCCCGCTCCCGCGGCTCCCGAACCCACGCTTTGCTCCTCGCTTCACAAACCCCGCGTTGCTGCGGGTGCCGAAAGCAAAGCTGCTCTCATAAAAGCAGGCCCGGCAAACCTCCACGCAGCTGGAAGTGCTGGATGGGGCAGGACACCTCAAGCACCCTGTGCACCCCCCGTGACAGCCTGCCCACCGGCACCTCCTGCCGCCGGGGACCCACGCTCCCACACCCAGGCAGCAGAGACACCTCAGAAGAGGGGCAAGCAGTCACTTAACTGGGGACAAATCCAGCCCGGCTGCATCCCCAACCTGGAAAGGAGAGGGGATGGAGTGGTCCTGCTGTGAACCACATGTGCAGCAGATCTGGCAGCGCTCAGGAGCACCTGCTTATCTCTCCTCCCGCTCTCCCACAGCAAATCCATCCCTGAAAAAGGCTCAGCCGCATTAACGAGGCCATTTTGTTAACCAGCTGGGGCCTGGGTTGGGCTCAGGGGCTGCCCCAGCGCTGCACAGCCCTCCTGGTTAGTCCTGCCAGGTGATGGACTGGTGCTCAGCGTCACTCTGAGTTGCAAGAGGCAGGAGGGACCGGCCTGGGTGGGCACGCAGGTCTCTGGTGACACACAGAATCCTTCCTGCAGCCTGGGGCTCCTCAGCCTTGCTCAGATGGCTCCTCCTTCCCAGCCACCACGCAGGGGGGACTCTGCTGATGGGAGAAACACAGGAGACACCAACATCGGGGGTTTGGGCTGCTCACCCCAGCGCTTGACCTCCAAAGAAGCAACACAGCTCCATCTCACCGGGCTTTCCCTTCCAGCTGGCCCAGCACAAGGCAGCCTTGCAGGCAGGAGCGGCTCTGCCCTGCCCACAGAAAATGGACTGGGGCAGAGATGAGGCAGAACAAAACTTGGAGGAATTAGAGGAATAATCACAATGCTCCTCAGCTTTAACAGCAAACCAGAATTAGTTACTTTCTTATGGGAATTTTCTTGGCTCTGCTCCCTCCTCTCCAGGCTTCTCACTTTTTTCCTATGAAGTGCCTAAACTGAAATATTACCAGTTTTCATGGCAAAAACTTATTTTAAATCATTTTCTTTTACCAGCCAGAAAGAAGGGAAGAGGGTGAACGAAAGGTTCACAGAAAATACTTTTTTCTCTCAATATTTTCGCTTTCCATTAAGAAAAATCTTCTTTCCTCAAAATCTGTTTCACAAGCATCTTTCAACTGGTCCTAATCAATCGGGTTGGGGGGGTTTTAAATTCTTATCTCAGTAGAACCTTTCATTTAAAAGCTTAACTAAAGGAACTGCTGCTGTCCCGCCGTTGCTCCTCTCCTGCTGCCTTGGCCGGTGCGTGCGGGGCAGCCCAGCCCAGCTGCCCGGCAGGTACCTGCCCTCCACCTCCTCTGCTGCCCGACGCCGTGGGGCAGCCAGCTCCCACGCAGCTGGGCCTGTACGCCAGCTGAGACCATTTAGCACCTCGAAAAGGACGGTCCTTGGCCAAAGCACCACACTGGATGCCCCAGAGGGAGCAGGCAGGGGGCAAGGAGAGGACACGGGTGAAATTCCCTTGGCCCCCCGGCTGCCCCAAACCCCTCCCCAGCAGGGCTGGGGGCTGCTGACCATTTCTCTGCTGGTTATTAGATTGTTCACGGCTCTCAGGTTTGTTTGAATAAGCCCTTTTGTTCGCCGTTGCTTTCCCACGTCCTTTCGTTCGCTAGGCAGTCGCGTGTCCCAAGTCAAAGAGGAGCCCTGGCTGCCAATCCCCAAAGAAAGTTTTCTTCGGAGCAAGACATCTGCGTTGGAGGGAACCTGCCAACATCTGCCACACTTTCCCCCTTTTCAAGAGCCTTTCTTTCCCTCTTAAAAAAGTGCAGGAACAGATGTTAAAAGTTGTTTTCTTTCTCCAGGGTGTGAAATGTAGACAAATAGCAAAAAAGAAAACTCCAAGCAGCACTCACCCCCTTCTCTTTCCTTTTTTTTTTTTGGAAAGCCCAGGAAAAAAGGGAGGCTTTGTTTACGAAGGAGAATCCCCTTTTCAGTGAAACCTGGCAGTGGGCAATGCAAAAGGAAAGCGGGAATTTTCAGAAAGCTCCCTTTAATGCTCATTTGCATCGGCCTATTGGGTCCCTACAATCGCCAGCACAGATGTCAGCCTTCCCCCAAAGCCAGGGCAGCTCTCCCGCCTGCACCCACCGTGCCTCCAAAATAAAGGCCTTTGCCCTGACTGAGAGGTGTAAAATAACTGTTTACAGCAAAAGCTACTCTTCTTTTTCACCGCGGTGCTGTCTTACAAATGAACCTTGAAATGAGCTCACCCAGAGCAGACACCAGCGGGCAAGCCAAGGGGCTCACCCCACCGAGGCTGGGGGCTCAGCTGCCCTGCGTGGGCTGGTCACTGACCCTGGCTGGGTGCCAGGGGCCACCATGCTGTCCCTGGCCCCCCCATCACACCCATCTGTCCCCGGTACCCACCACCTCGCCTGCTTGCTTCGTGGAAGCCGCTTTGCAGGGGAAGCCCGTGGGCGAGCCTCTCGCAGAGCATCCCCCTCTCCCAGGAGCTCGGCCGCACCTCGCAGGGTAAGGAAAGCAGGAGTAAGGCAGAAACCACAGCTCCAGGCCAAGGAGGAAAGGAGGGTGAGGGAGGAGATGCCACCACCACAGAGACCAGAGAGACCTTTCCCGGTGGCACTGGGGGCTGGCCAGCCCCTGGGCCACTAACAAAGGGGGAACACACAGCACCCTGCAGCCGTGCTCAGCCAGGGAGGGATGCCAACGGGCAGAGGACATGTTTTTCAGAGCTTTTAGGCAATTCTGCATTTGCTGACACGTCTGCCATGCTCAGCTGGGCCAGAAGCCAAGGTAGTCTCAGGCTTCCCCCTGCTGCCCTGACTGCCTTGGAAAGGTGCCCCTTTCCGCACAAGGCACTGGTGGAGGGGTGTTTGAGGGGGGCTGAGGGGGCATCTCCCCTTCCTCACCCACCATCTGAGCCAAACCCAGCTGGAAGGTGTGTGCCCAGGTGATGGGCAGGCACTTCTAGCCTCGAGCACCCCAGCAAACTGCCCAGAGTGAGGGGTGCGCCCACTCTGTGCCCACTTCCCCGCGTGCAGGGCAGAGCCCTACCCCAGCCCACCCACTGCCTCTTCCACACCAAGCTGCTGGAGTCGTGTGGCGATACAAACGCTGCAGCTACGTCTTTTATAAATACTGGCAACACTTCACTTCCCTGGGTGGGCTGGAAAAGGCTTGAAAACCCAAAGGAGTCTTCGCTCGTGAGCAGCCAGGGCTGGCTGATGTGAGGGGCTCCTGCATCAGGACGTGGGACCTCCTTTTGCTGTCTGTGCAGGGGGTGCACCTGAGATAAGGAGCCCATCCCTGCTCCCTTTACCTGGCAGAAAGGACAAGTTATCAACCTTTCCTTCCCAAACCCTCCCCTCCAAGCACAACCACAGCAGCCTGTCTCAGCCGCTTGCCAAGTAGGGTGCTTATAAAACCGGGTAACTGCACCCCGGCTCTGCATTTGACTGACAAACAACCTCTTCCTGCAAGATACGACGTCTGGGGACATGATTTCACGGTAAGCCCGGGCAGCAGGGCGTACAGACATGCTGCAAGTATGTTTGCATTTACACACAGGCAAACACACACCCACATGGCATTTAAGCAAGGGACGCAATGTCCTCGCTTTTATCTCTGGGGTACATCCCCACCCACGGCTGGAGGGGGGAAGAGAGGGCTCCGCAGCCCCGGCGCTACGCTGGGTGCTGGGAAATCCCACCGGCAGAGCGGGAGGGTGAGCAGTGCTCCTGAGCCGCTGCGGCCGCTTCCTCTCCTTTTCAATCAGGTGACACATTTGACACCAGCCCAAAGGGCTTCACCTGCGGGACTCAACAGGACACTGCCAAATCCTGCTCATTAGCAAAGCGACCGTCAGAAAGCAAAAGCACGGTCATGAAAAACGCCTTCATACTCCCCCCAGTCCAGGCAAAAGTGAGGAAGCATAAAAGTGCATGCTCATCCTGTGCCAAGTCTCCTCCAAAGGCCCGTCTGCTTCTGCACTAGCATTTCAGAGGAGTGAACAGAAAACCACCCTTCCCCCCAAAGCTACTCAAACCTCCTTGCAGCATGGAGGAAAAAATTCAAAGTAATAAAAATCCCAGAGAACTAACTCACCTCTAGGTTCATTTGCACTTGCAAGGGCCTGTAAGTTTAATACTAAATTCTACACAGCAGCCAAAAACTAGAAGACTTGTGTATTTCCTACATCCAGACACATGCAACGGAGAATTCAGGTTCCCAAGAGGTAAGTAAAGCTTCCATGTTTTCCCTAAAGGATTTCTGTGATGCAAACAATGTTCCTACAGACATCTGCTGTCAACAGTTTTTAATCGATCATCATTACCTTGTAATAATAATTCCTGGGAGCAGGAACTCCTAGCTCAAGTACTCTATTATTAAATGAAGAGGTTGCTTCAAAGATGTAAAATGGCTGGGGCTTGGGTTAGCAGGTAAAGAGAGGCATAGCTTCAAGGAGATAGAGGGGAAGAAAGATGGGTGGAAGGCATTTTTTCCCAGGTGTAACTCAACTGCTTCTCGGCTATTGTTTCCCTCCCTGGGAATCTGTGCAAATTGAGCGAGGAGCCGTGCAAGCTGCTCAGAGCGCGCCCATTTTCTTTCCCTTCTTCCCTAACAAAAGAGCCCTCCAAAGCCCGGCGTCGGAGGCTGGACATCTGTCGCCGTTTGGGGGGGCCGGCGTGGTCATTGAAAAGAAGCAGTGACCTGTCAGCTTTGATTGATGGCCACAAACCTCCAGGCTCGACCCCTCCTGTGGGAAAAGAAGTCCCGCCAAGGCAAGCCCCCTTTCACATGCTAATTCTGGGTTATAAATACGGCAGAGGAGCAGCCGAGCAGCAAAGAGTCCATCTGGAACGGGAGCGACCTGCTGCCCGAGTGCCTCCTTCCCACCCCGTCCTCCCAGCGCCCGGGGCAGGCAGGCTGGATTAGGATGACCGCCGCAGCCACCGCCGGCAGCACCCACAAGCTCACCAGCACCAAGGAGGAGAGGAAGGTAGGTCCCCACGCGTGGATGCCGACCCCGGGCATGTGAATGATGACTGCCGGGGCTGTGGGTACTGCTTCGAGGAAAGAGAAAGGGGACAATTTTTTCCCTCTTATTATAAAGACACGTTCTCTGAATTTAGCCCACGTGGGTGTTTTTTCTGCTTCCTTTATCCGCCTTAGAAAGGCTTCTCTCTGTTTTGTCTGGGTAAATGCTGCTTAAAATGAGTGGAAATGGGAGAATTGAGAGCTGATACCATCTAAGCATCAGGCCGTGACTGGAGCTGGAGATGGCACTCTCCCTCCGTATCTTGTCCCTGCCGAGCATCACATCACCCAGTGCTGGTTTCATGCAGGGGAAGGGGCTCTCTGCCCTCGCTGAACTGCAGCATGGAGAGGAAGAGAAAATACCAGCTGAACTTTTCCCTCCTCCTTTTCTTTTCCCTCCCAGCTAAGGAAACCCCTCATTGAGCGGAAACGAAGGGAAAGGATTAATAACTGCTTGGACCAGCTGAAGGAGACCGTTGTGGGCGCGTTTCACCTGGATGTAAGTGCTCATTTTTATGCTGCTTTTTGCCCTTTTGCTAGTGGGTGGTTGTTTTTTGGAAGGGGGCTTCTCTACTTTCAAGAAACTGGGAATGGTACGAACCCTTCATTGCCCCTAACTGCTGCACTCTTTCTCTATCAGCAGTCTAAACTGGAAAAAGCAGACATCCTCGAAATGACGGTGAAGCACCTCCAGAACATCCAGAGCAGCAAGCTGATGGGTGAGTGCCCCGTCCCCCCACCCTGAGAGCGCGGGCAGCCAGGGCAGGAGGGTGCCAGCTGATCTAATCGGCTGGCAGTTTGGCAAAAGCATCTCCCAAACCTGTTGAGGCCGGGACTGCTGCTCGGGCTTGGCTTTCTCCACTAGATGGGGAGATGGAGCTGGGCACTGGTGAACCCACGGGAGGATTTTTTTTTTTTTTTTCAAAACTTCCAGAGCCTCTTTCTGCTTTTGGTCTAGTTTTGCCCTCGGCGGTGGGCAGGAGGTTGGGGGGGGCTGACTGCCAGGGTGGCTCACACCCTGCATCACCTTCCCCCTGTGCCCTACAAATGATTCCCCTTAGGGTAAAGCCCAGCTGGCTTCAGCAATGAGCCCCCGGGAGCCTGTGCACACGGGAAACCTGGTGAATGCTTTTACACAGGAATAGTTTTACCCGCTCACCAACTCCCCTTGTCTCCTCTCCTACGCAGCCGACTCCAAAGTGGGTCTGGAAGCCCAGCAGAGGTACAGCACCGGGTACATTCAGTGCATGCATGAGGTGCACAACCTCCTCCTCACCTGCGAGTGGATGGACAAGACCCTCGGGGCGCGCCTGTTAAACCACCTGCTGAAATCCTTACCCAGGTCTGGCGAAGACACCTGCAAAGCAGCATTAAGGTCTTCAAGCCCATCTCAGCAGCCTCTCCCGACACCAAAAAGCCCCCTGAGCCTGAAGGGGAGCACTCGGGGCACAAACCCATCACAGGAGTGCTTCTACCCTGCGGAGAACAAGCAGGCTTCGAAAAATTCCTTCCAGCTGCCATCGCTGTCGGTTTTCAGCCAGGTTGATGCTGTACCTCCCAGGCAGGTCCTGCAGCCAAATTTTTCCCATAACAACCCTAGAATGGGGTCATTAGATATGTGGAGACCATGGTAAAGTGTGTTTTAAAATGCTTATTCTAACCTTAGACACTCTTACATATGTATCTTATAGATATGTTTCTTTAAAACACTTGTGGAGCAAGTCTGCTCCTGTAGGTGTACTAAAGACCAGGGTACTTCAAGCCGAAGTAAACCTATGTGTAGCCTGCATTGTAGAAGGCTGCTATTATTTTTTATTTATTTAATACATCTAAATTATTGTATAGAATCTTCTCATGCTCTTTAGTGTATATTAATTACATAGCTTTCTCAGTTTACATTCTTAAAATAATTAACTCCCTATTAATAAAAGTAAAAGTCAACAAGCAACAACCCTCTCTGGCGTCAAGCTTACCTCTCAGATCTCACATAAGCCACTGAGATCACCTCGTTGGACAAAGAGGTAAACAGCCAATCTCTTCTGCTTTTTATTTTTATTATTATTCCTGTGCAGCTGTAGGAGATTCCAGTTTGATTCCCGTGAAAATGCTGCAGTGATTAGAAGAGAGAAAGGGAGAGACTTGTTTTGGACTTCTTAGGTTGTTTAGAAATGCTCTCTGGATTGCTCACTCAAGCTGTGCTGTTCCCAGACACCTGGACATCCTGAAATGGCTGTTAAACTAGTGAGCTACATGTATAAATATATATGTTACATATAGTTATATTTAGGGATTATTTTTTTGTTCCTGTAAGTAAAAGTTCTAAATAAACTTTGGAGGATAATGACTGCTATTTCTCCCAGCCTTGTCCTGCCTGCTCTGAATAAACAGTACTTGGGCATCTGTTTTTGTTTTCATCTTTCACAAACGTTTTTCCTGCATGCAGTTGAAAGAGATGGTTCAGTTTTCGCCTCTGATGCTTTGTAGAAAAAGCAGCGCGCACCACACACACATGCAGACAGAATCACCTGGATCACAGTAATGCTTAAAAAGTTATGAAAGAAATCAGGAGTTGGGTTTATCAGTCTGGATTAATGCTTTAGCTTTTACTTATAAGGGAATCACAGAGAGAATCTAAAGGGCAGAAGGTAAAATTCCCTGCAAATTGGACCAAGGAGACTGGGACAAATCTGCTCAGCTTGTTGGCAACATTTGGTTCCAGTTTTTCATCTCAAAGTCAGTTAAAAGTTCCTCACAGTTAAAATAAAAGAGCAAGGAGCTCTTAAACAAACACCGCGCATACTAATTAATGGACCCCAGTTCAGAGGGGCTCATTATACAGTGAGATCTATTTGATGATGTGCCAAAGGAGTGAAAACCATCACCTCTAGGTTTAGCATCTTCTTTTGTGAAGCTCTTCCTTTTATCCAGCCCTCCTGAAAAGCCATTAGGGGTGGTGGCATAAGGGCGGTAGGAGAAACAACTGGCCTACACATGGCTGTGCGGAGGCAAGGCCGGTTTCTTCAGCTGTGGGGTCAGAAGGCAGGTAAAGACACAGGACTGTACAGATCTTACCGCAACCTCAGTTTCCACCCCCTGCCTGAAAATTAGGACTTCCCCCTTCTCTGATGGGAACGTCCGGAGTGAACCCCAATGCGGAAAATACAACCAAATCATCCCCCTGCAAAGACGCAGCTGAGGGTGGGAGCTGGGGGCAACTCGAGCAAACGGCTGCAGCGAAGCACACACAGTCCTCAGGGGCAGAGAAAACCATCAGGCAAGACAGACCACAAAGTCCTGGAAGAGGAAAGACATTAAAAACTTTCCCAGTTTATTATCACACATATTGCTGAGTTTATATAAAGCCCCCATACCACAAGAGCCCCCACGGTTGTACCCACCAGAGAAACCTCTGTTGCACAGCATTGGGGTCTGCACGCCAGTGGGGCAGGCAAGAGGAGCACCCTACCCAAGAGCGGGCTTGTAGTTTTCTTTTACTCCTAGTTGGTGTCAATAATGCATCTCACAGCACTTGTGGCTACCTTACTGTTAAACTGGGAGAGGCTGTGATGAAAATATTTTACTATGGTTTGACAGCATCAACTTAAAAGCATACTTTCCCCCTAAAAGCTGTAAATCCCCAATGACTATAATTATCGGCTATGGTTACCATGCTGAAAAGAGATCAGTGGGAAATATGCATTTCTCACCATCTCTGCTTGTTTACTTTGTGTGTTTGAAAATACTTTGTGGTTAGTGAGTTTTATTATTTCCTGTTTCTAATCAGTAAGGTTTTTTTCTCTTGTGGGTGTGGAGGGAAGGGTCACATCACAGCTGGCAAGAGAGTTTTAAAAATAGAAAAGTGAGCCTGCAATACTTGGCCAACAATGTCCAGGAACAGTTTTAGTACAAGACACTTATTTTTCATTGCCTTCATTTCAAACTGAAGGTGACCTTTTATACGATCTCCCTGTCACGTATCCAACTGATGCTACGAGAATCTGTTGCAGGCCACTAGTTTTCAGTAAAGAAAACATTTCTTCAGAAAGGGAGATTACTCATAGCGCTTTATATACACAAATTTCAGTTAACACTTGTGTTTGACAAAGGAACTCCGTATTTACCTCAAACCCATCTGGTTTTACCAAAACCAGGACTGTACAAGAGAAATAATACCTTGCTCTTCAGTATAGGTACCTCTCCGCTGACAACCCAAAAATGCATTTCCAGATGCTACCACCTTCTCCCCAGGAAAAAGGAGGCACAGAGGAGCTCCCCCAGCCAGCTGGCTACTGCAGAGTAGATAGCAGATGCCCTCCTAAGTCGGTGTTTGAAGGTGCACCATCACTCACGCTCCGGACACAGCAGCAGGCTCCGTACAGACACTATTTTCACACCCGCAGCAGGTACCAGGAGCTGTGTCTCTGCTGGCAGGGGTGCCACCACACAGCCCAGGGCTCAGTCCCACAGCACCCAGGAGGCACCTTCGAGACTGAACCATCTTTCCCACCCAGGACTACATGCCCAAGGCACCAGGGGTTTGGAGGTGCCAACGGTGGGGATGCTGCACACCCAGGTCTTCACCTCTTACGCAGATTGGAAATGGCCAAGACGAGCACCCAGACCAGATTCCTTGCCACGGGCATGGCCGGACAGACTTGTTTGTCACAAGATGCATCGCATCTCACCCAGCACACGCAGGGCTGGGACAGCCTGGTGAGGTCTGGGCTTTGCTTGTCCCCTGCCAAAGCGCTGTTCCAGACGCATCTTTGTGAGTGGAGCACTAGAAAGCAGAGTCCGGTTGCTATGTATACTGGGATGTGGGGAAGGCTGGACCCAAAGCTCAGGACTTCCACATGCCTTCAACACAAAGGAATTGCAGATTTATATAACGTAAGACCAGGTCGACAAAATAACCACGTGCATAGCAGCTCCCTTTATATAAACTGCACTCCCAAACCAGCTCTCATGGACACGAACAGGAAAACTCCCACTTACTTCGCAGAAAATGGGAACAAATCCTTTCCCCTTAGGAAAGTACAGAGACTCCTAAGTATTTAAGAGAACTTGAGGCCCTGCCATGCTGTCTTCTCCCAGACACACACAACCCTTGGGGCCTCCAAGCACCCCTCCCTTTTCCCTTACTCCTCCTCCCACTCCGAGGGCACCAGAGCAACTGGTGTGGAGCCCCTGTGGACTGTTACCTGAGAGGGCTGATCACACTGTTTAAAAAGGGAACACAAGACAAATTTTCAGCTGACCTGCTCACTGTGGCAAAGAGAAGACTCTGCGCTGCTGGCATGACCTCTCCGGGAGCCATGGAGGGGCTTCTAAACCTCTGCACTCACAAGCAAGCAACCTTGCATAAACCCATGCAAAAGTAGTTCTGGGACAAAACATTTTCAAACTGATTTGAACCACACTGCTGTGGCTGCGAGTGCTTGTAGCTCACTAGCAAAGTGCTCCTCTTGGGAGGGAAATGAAAACAAACCCACTGACAGCAGAACACCAAAGACTTCACCTTCCCTTTATATATGCCATTATCTCACAGCTTCCAGTGTGTACACTCCTGTCTTCACAGGGACACGCTCATATTTCATCTCATGAGAAGTAATGTGTTGAGAACCCACCCCAAAGCCTGTCACATTTTTCAGAGTTTTCGCATACTCATGAATAACGCAGCAGAAGCTGAAGCCAGCCCTGAATCTGACCTGCACTGCTGAGATGTTTCATTTATAAATCGCAGCCCTGGTGAGAGTGTGGCTGGCTGCCCAAGGCATCACTGCAGACCTACCAGAGCCTGGGAACTCACTCTGCTTTGGAGACTCTCCTGTGGTCCCTGCATTAGGTGTCACAAATCCTATTGCACGTTTGGAGTTAAAAACATGTTAGAGCATTTTCGAGTTTTCTTTGGTTAACATCACCAAACAAATGGACTTCTTCAGTCAATCCTACATCTGCTGTCACAGAGAGATCTGGTGCTCTAGAAACAACTCAAAGCGGCTCTTCTCTGGGGCTGGAGGACTGTCCCTTCTGCTCTGCCAAATAGCAAACGCCCTCAAGGAGAGCGGGGAATGATGCCTCTGCTCCAGGGTCTCCTTCCCGAGGAGCCCAGGTGAAATGGTAGGGCAGAATCTTCACGGCTGTGGGAAAGCTACTCAACAGGGAACGGCTTCGCTGGGGTAAGAGGAAGGATGGAGAAACCACTGCCAAGCTATCCCTTCCTTCACTAGGAGCTTCCTAAAGTCCTCTTCTCTTCCCATCTGCCCCTGCCCAGCACTCCTCATCCTTGAGCATAACCACGCAGCAGAAGTCTGCTGTGGGATGGCTTCTCACTCAAGTCGGCATAATGATAGAGCCTTGTTTTAAACCCACAGCCCTGGAACTTTCTCTGCGTAGCAGGCCTGGATAGTTCAGCTGTAAATTTCTTTGCAGAGAGAAGAAACGCAGTGGCTGGTGTTGCAACCCCCATCAGAAATGCTGTCCCATGCTGTAAAGAGCCAGTTTACCGACCTTCATAACCATGTAATGAAGCACTCGCTTCTTCACTTTTATCCTTTATTAATGCAGACATTTACAGCAGCTCTTGCACACTCCTGGCATACCCTGTATATTTAAAAGCACAGAACTTAGCTGTATGAAATAAGGCTTTCCATAAGCCATGCTGGCATTTCCATAGTCCTGTCATGGCATCCGCTTCACTCTCCTGCACAGACTCCATCGGGACCCCTCTTGCTCTCACAGCCCGGTCACTAGCAGCTGGGTTTTGCACAGCACCCTAACAGGATTATATCTGGGGACCCGGCCAGCCCCTGAGGAGTCATCTGTCACAGCTCTGGCATCACCGACCCCCTGAGACAGCCTACAACATCTCCCCCACCTTTAGCCAAGACGTTGGTGTTTCCAAAGCCCCAGTGCTTCACCAGGAGATGCATTCCCATAGGGAGATGGAGTTCATACCATTCTGGGCCATGAGTATCATTTCTGGCAGCTGCAAAGGGAATGGAGCAAACCCTGCTGGTAGCACTTTCCTGCCCCTGTACGTCCCTCACCCTTCATTCCAGACTGCTACAGTAAAACTGGTTTTCAGTCACAAACCTGTAAAGACAGAAGCAGGTCCTACACAAACACAAAACTGCAAGGTGAGGAAAAACTCCAGAGCAGCTCTGGAAGGTCACTCCTTTTTGTCCCAGCCAGCCAGTGGATGGAGCATGGATCGTGCCAAGGAGCCAGTAACCTTCTGCAACACAAGCCACATGCAAAACTGAGCTTAGCAAACTGCTTAGCTTTCCCCCAGCAGCCTCTCCACATGCTCACACCATCTCCCACTGCTCAAGCTGTTTCTTTCTACCTCCTATGGACTGAGAAGGGAGAAAGAAAAAAAATAAGCATTTCCACACAGTTCAGAAGAGCAGATGTTAGGCAAGATGGTGAAATGAGCTGGGAGAGCCATGGCTGAGCTCCTCAGAACAGAGGAGTTCCCACAGCAAGAGCAGAGCATCCCTGTGCAGGAGCTGGGACTTTCCTGCGTCCCTCTGGGGCTGTGGGAAGAACCGCTCAGGAGCAACCACACAACCTCAAGCCTCTCTGCCCCCTGCCCTTCCCCTGCCCTACCCTAGTGAGCCTACGTGAGTGTTAAAGTACAAAGCCAAGCACTTTAAGATATGCACTCTTCCCACTGGAGAGACTGTGAGAACAAGCAATCCGCATGGGATAGCAATCACATCACCTCATGCACTCCTGAAAAGTGCTGAGATATTATTTTGATAGGTGTGATAGGAGAACTGTCCAGACCATTGAGCACAACAAAAGCAATACCTGGACAGACAGGTTCTCCAAACCAGACACGCCGCTGTCAAAATCCTCTGGGGAAAAGAAGACCAATGCCTCCTGGCATTTCCCATAGTTTGACACTGAACATACACCTATTAGAAGACCTCTGTGGCAGTCCGAGGCTTTGTCCTCCCTCATCCATGAGAACCCATGAATAGAGAGCACATTCCAACACAGACTCAAAACACTAGAGAAAAGCCCTGAGCCTGCTGGTACAGCTCATCTCAGCCACGGCTTGGGACTTGGTGTCACTTGCCCCGTGGTTGTTCAGAGCAGACGTAGTTACAGCAGCGTGGGGCAGCAGCTAAGCATGGCCCCACGAGAAAGCCGATCTTGTTCTAAGGCCAACTCTCACCTCCACCTGCTCCACACCTGAATTTTTCCAGTCTCCTACTTGAAGGTGATGATTGTATTCATCTTGGAGATCTCCAGATGAAAAACACTAGCAAGATGCCAGGGATTGCACAGATTAAAGAGATGAGGCAGGACTTGAAAAGCACCCCTCCAGCCGACTGTCACATGAATCACTTCTCAACCATCTCCCCAGCTCCAGCACGTGCCTCTTCAAAGTCCCTCTGTACAAACATACCCCTGCTACCACTGGAGCCTTCCCCCCAGCGTGGGCAGTGCCCAGCCCAGCCTTCCTGCTGCTCTCAGCCTTGTCTGATCCACACGCCATACCAGACTTGTGCCACCCAACTGCCCTCCTACCCTTCCGCCCTTGTGTTGGCAACAGTACGGTCAACCCAGGCCTTGCTACCTGACCAAAACTGCCCAGCTCACACGATGCACAGCATCAGTCCCCTCTGAACTCACTCCGCCGGATGAAGCACATGTCCCCCACCAGATCAGGTGTTGCTTGTCCTCCCACAGCTGACATAAAGGCAACATGAAATCAGGAAGCTGTGCTTGGGAAGATTCATTTGTGGCTGGGAGATGTCTTGTTTTTCCAGAGTGACCCTCTGTTTCTTTCACAAGGAAATTTTTCCAGCCCTGGCCCCTTATCAACAAGCTGAGGTGATGTCCATATCCGAGTAGCAGGCTCTGCTCAGCATCTCTGCCCCTTCCTGCTGGAGGTGGTGCCTGGGCACTCTGGGCACTAGTGATTGATTAGAGAAATGTGTGATTTGAGGTGATACCTGCAGCTGGGCAAGAAGGAGCGGGGAAGCCTTAGCATTAAGCCTGAAAAGAGCCGTTCTCTGTTCCAGCTGGCGGCTGCAAGGAAACTGGTGCTGCTCTGAGCGCTCACGGGCTGGTTACGGTGCCGTACCCGGGTCAGCAGTAGCTGAAGGACAGAGCCCAAAGGTGGTGAGCTCGGAGGTGCTCCTGGGGGTATCCCTGGTCAGGCTGCTCAGCCCAGCCTTGGTGCAGCCAGAGCACAGCGCCTGGCAGCCAGCGGTCCTGCCGGCAGTGAGGCAGGCTGGCACACCTCACCTCCCAACAAAACGCTTCCAACAGACAAGCCCATCACCTCCCACTCCCTGATCTTCTCCAGCAGAGGTGCTTTTACAACAGGAGAGGGTGTCAGGGGCCTTCGCAAAGGATCCCAGGATGGCTACAATTGCTTTCCAGACCACAGCAACCCCAGAGAAACCCCAGCATCTGTCCTGATGGAGCTCTCAGCAAACAGAGCTGGAGGAAGAAAATCATTCTGGCCATTCCCTGAAGTACCTATATACAACAGCAGCCTGTTTTCTTCCTGCTGGCCCATGCTGACCCTACCACAAAGGGGGAATACATAGCCCTCCCTCTGTCACAGCAGAGCCTGCAAACACTTCGGCGCAGGCTGTACTGCAGTTGTAGCTGTGGGACACAAGCACAATGACCTATGGTCCCTGGAGAGCTAAACTTCAACATACACTTGAGGCCACTACTCACCAAGGGCTCAAGGTCACATAAACTCAAGGACAATGTCAACATCTGCAAATAATTGTGCAGTAGAGGAGATCAGTTGGCTGAAGCAGTTGAGTTTCCTACATCTACCACGTATGCAGCTCAACGATGTTACTTACAGCTGGACTTAGTGACCTGGACTAAACCCCCAGACATGCACATGGTTCACAGCTATCCAGAGGACCAGCTGCTGCTTCTGACCACCAACCACATCCTCCTCTGCAGCTGGAGAACATCTGGTGCAAGATCAGAGCAGAACTTCTGATCTAGTTTTCATCAAAATGAACCCAGTTTGTGTGCACAAAAACTGTACTGCCAACTGATACAGTGTGCAGAGCGTGAGGACAATTAGGAAATTTGCTTCAAAACCACACAACTGCTCCAAAATGAAATGCTAGTAGTTGGAGCCTGTGATCTCTCAACTCCCACTGGCTTTGGAGGGAAATACGGCTACCCCAGATGAAGCCTACAGTGTTTCCATAAATGCTTGGTTTCACAGCTTTATTCCTAGCCCCTCGGGGGGGGGATTTTACACACCATTCACCTTTCATCCAGCTCCTGGCACACAGATCAGAGAGGCCTCACCCAGCGCGCAGACAGCTCTCCTTCCCTAAATGTGGGGCAGGCTGCATATAGAAAGCCAGCCCGCAATACTCCCGGGGATTGGGAAGCAAGTCTGAGCGGGAAGGGATCCGTCTGCCAAGGGCACACCTCTCTACCTGAAGGGCCACTGGGCCAACAGTCTTGAGATGCTTTTGGGTAGCACCTACCTGTCCTCAGCTGGATGGCGTCGGGGTTTCTGCTCCGCAACCTCGTGTGGTCGGGGTGAATCCTGGGAGAGGACAGGGAGCTTGAGACAGGCATCAGGAAAGCACCCATAGCAGAGGAGCAAATGCAGGCTGTGAGGTCCCCCTCAGATGGACCGACTGCTGCCAGCTTGAGAGGACAGAATTCTCCATTTACATGTGATTCTGCTTGAAATGGGAATTACTGGTTTTAGTGGCTTTCATCAGCCAAAGAGGAAACGAAGAGAGAAGAATGAACCACCAGGAGGGCACGTACACAAGCTGTGTTTTAGAACAAGAGCAGGCTCACTCCAATGCCCACGTGCTTCTGCCATCCCCAGCCAGAGGTCCCGAGTCCTTCCACATGTGGACATGAACCACAGGGAGGTGGACAACATCTACCTTCTCAAAGGCAAGATGTCCATGTCCCTGCCAAGCTTTCATAGGTTCGACAGTACTTTTTTCAGCCTTGTCGCCTCTTCACAGAGAGGCAAAGGGCTGAGGAGGAGCAGTTTCTGGCCGCCTCAGAGCCACAAAATACCTGCGGCTGAACCAAGTCCCCAGGTGTCTGCCCTGCTGGGTGGTGCAGGGCTGACCTGGTGATGGTTAGCCATGCCAGGGCTATGTGCTCCCCACCAGTACACTGCTGCCATCTATTAAAATTCTTTCAAATATGCGTGATGGCAATACACACTCATTTTAAGGGACATTGCAGTAACTCAACAACTAACACAGTTTTTTTGACCCACTATATATATCCATATGTGTGTCTCTGTGTGCATATATATACATACAGGTGTATGTGCATGCATGTTTGTACATACCTATAAACACACACATAAAGAATATCTATCAAACTACTTTGGAAGTAGAGAGATGAGGAGGAGGTAGCAAAACATGAGGAAACTAAAACCAATACTCAGAATAATTACTTCTCCAAGAGCCTCCCTATGTTTTTCCACAATAAAGTCAACAATACCGAGGGCAGAAGAACCAGCACAAAGCCATGGTGAAACCCACAGCAGCAGAGAGACAACCACAGACAGAGAAATAAATGGAGCATAAGGTAAGCAGCAAAACCCTCCGTACAGCCCGACATCAGAATCCTAATGTGGCATTTTTTGGTGTGCCCTCGCGTCCCAGGTGTTCTGAAGAAGTCAGAGATCAGCTCCTGGTGTGCCCCTTTCAAAACCACTCATGCACAGCACGGACAGCTGACCTGGCATGGGTGGGAGGACTGGCAGATTTCATTTTGGGCTTCCAAAGATTTACTGCTCTCCCAGGCAGGATGAAGTGGCTTTGAGATTATGCAGCTTGTTTGCCATGGAGAAGGAGACTTGCCTTTTCTGAAGGAACACTTCACAGGTGTGAGAGCAGGAAGACCGCCATTTTCAGGAAAAAGAAGGCTAAGAATGCAAGTTATTCCCATGTTCCCCTCCTTCTCCAGCACCCTCAAAACTATCAGCTCTTCTTTAGCATCTCCCTTTTCCCCAACTCAAAAAAAGTAATTTCAGAAGGTTGTTTTGCCCTGGCCACTCCTAGTGACAGAGTATATATTATAGACGAAGTATATATATATATATATACAGTGACAGAGTGCATATATATTAAATGAAGGAGACACTGCATTCCTCCCAGGTAGATAGGGAGGCGGAGGGGAGGAATGCTTTCCCCAGCATGTCTGTGCACAACCCAGACCTAAACAGAAGCAGCATGTGACTGGCAGCTCCCCAGCAGATGACTCTCAAAGTGCTTGAATGCAAGTCAAGGTGGCAGAAACGATCAGCCGAAAGGCTCGCCGGCAGCCAGCTGGCGCAGAGCTCTGGGGCACAGCACGGGGCCACGGCACAGTGCTGTCTGTGGGTTCCCCGCACACTGTAGGACCCGGGCTTTACAGATTGCTCCGCTCAGGCTTTGGGTGCTGAAATATCTGGCTCTGGGGCATTCCCCAGAGAAACCCTCAACCTCAAAGTACAACGGGGTACGGGCACACGAACATGGGTCCACACATATGCATACAGCGAGTTCCCTGAAGAATACTCTGCTCCCAGCGATGGGATGCCCACCGCATGTTCCTGTTTCTGTGTATGAGCAGGGATTGGCCATGCCTTACCTGCAACCCACTGAACACTGGCTTAGGAAGCAAACACCCTCGCTCTTCGTATCACTGAGCCAGCAGCCACTGAACGGGGAGATTCAGTGTATTGGCTGCCAATCAATTGATGTGCATCCAGCTCCTCTCACCTGCACTTAACCAGTCTTGCTGGTGCAGCTATACTGGCAAAACTCCCCACCGCAGCAAAATCCACCAGTGGAATCAACACATCAGACAAGCAAAATCAGCTTCGTTTACCCAGCGCTTTTATGCTGGTATAACTGGTAGGGATTTAGCAGGGAAGCAGCGTAATTAAAATCAAACAAAAACCCAAACCTTTGGCACCAATGTCCTGCACTAACTGGACTTGAACGTGTGAGGCTGTTTGATCCAAGGGGGGCCTCTGCAAAGCAGGTACAAAGCCCTGTTCCAGTGGCCAGTGGGAAGTCCCATCTCTGGGGCGAAATACAGAAGCGGCTTAATGTTGAAGGCTCTTTGGCCGAGTAAACAATCAAAAATGCTGTAGGCAGCTGGAAATGGAGGAAGCTAGAGAACCAGAGGAGAGCTCTTAGCACGAGGTGTTGGCCACCATTACTCTGGGACTCACGTATTTGGCCTGTGGCCTGGAGAGCCTCAGAATTGTGGGATTTGTGGGTGCAGGGGTGTTTGGTGTCTAACAACCAGGTTAGAGACAGGATTTTTCCCTGTTCGCACCATTACCTGAAATACCTGTCAGGATGTAAGAGCATAAGAATTGCTTTAGATGAGAGCAGGAGCCCACCTAACACAGCATCCCATCTCTGATGGGGCAGGGAAACATCAAAAGGAGTGAGCACAGAGCTGTTATTCCACAGTATACCACTCCTTCCTACATTTTTTTTTTTTTTTGGTATCCATTTGCAGATTGCCTAATTACAATCTCTATACATTGAAATTGGGATTAAGCAGGCCCAAAAAAGTGAAGATGATGGAGACTTGAATTTCAGAGAGCTAGTCTGAGGTTCCTATTTTAAGGCCAGTCAGATTTAGGACTGTCAATCAGAAGGTCACATTGGCCTTCAAAGACTGCTGTGCTACGAGGCATTTCCTGATGCTAAGCACCCTGGCTTAGCTGCCTATTGCCACGGCGGGTGGAGAGCTGTGAGATCAATCACTCCAATGTATCAAATACCCAGCAGCTCAGTGCTCTTGTCTAGGGGATATAAAAAAATTATTTGCCCTAATCTCATTTTTTCTGAGTGATGGTGCAGCCTCAAAGCGAAGGAGACGTTCTCCAGAAGAGCCTGCCCCTGGGGTCCACCACCATCGCAGGGCAAGGCAGCCGCCGCACTGGTCTCTGCAGCACCATTTCTCCAGAAGTGTCCCTCCAGCTCTGGCAACCCACCGGTGAGGACACCTGATGGGCCCGGGGCCTGCATTTTGTTTCCATGGTCTCCACTTTCTCCAGGGGAGGTTTCCTGAGCTCGGCCTGGGGCACCTGCAGCACTGACAGAGCAGCTGGGGCAGAGATCTCCCCCGTGCTTCCCCTCTCCCCCCCATCGCCTTGCCAAACTTTTTACAATTACTTTTATGAGTTTCCCCAAGGGAAAAAAAAGATTAAGGCACAAGTAAGAAAACCAGAGGCATGTGGAGTCTGGCTGCGGCGTGGGGGCCGGCTCAGGCTCCCACCTGCACTTGGGGGGCTGCTTTGATGCCTGCAGCACACGGGAACTCCCATTTTGACTCCCGGGGACCATTTTCTCCAGCAATTTCACCACACCTTGTGCTCCCACCATGTTACCTTCCTTTGCAGATCCGCCCCCGGACAGGAGCGTACTTCACTTCATCTTTCCCAGGGACTGCAAGCTCTACCCGACTCACAACAGCAGTGGCCATTCACAGGGGGAAAAGCTGTTTCCAGAGTTGAGTTTTGGCACCCCACCCCTTCCCCAGTCCAGGGGAATTTGGGATTCTGATCTGTACAAAGTCTGTACAACCAACCTCTTTACCAGAGCCATGATTCCCTACAAGCTGCCTACAACAACTCAGTCCATGGGGAGCCCTTACTTGCTTTCTGGGTGGTTTCTTCATTTGTGTTACAGGAATACAGATTTGCAAAAAAGGTGAAATGTTTTCTGAAGGAGACACAGGCCAGGGGAGGAGAAACTCCGCTCTGGTCTCTTTGAAAGACTTCTTTTCACATGTAGTTTTGGCATGGCTGACCACCAAACCTGCTTTGGGAGGCCAAAAATAATACAGGTACATCACACCTGTGAGAAAAACAAGCATGGGAATGACTGCCATCAACAAAGACTTCCCCATACAGGTTGTGCTCCATGTAGGAACAACCTGCTCTGAGCAACCCACACCCCAACCCCAGAGCATGGGAGTCAGAAATTCCAGATGCAGCCAGAGCCTGCCAAGGCACTGACCACAGGCAGCCCTTTCCAAACTGGGAACAGAGCGGTAAATCAGTCTGCAAAGCCCTACAGTCCAGCTCCCTGTGCCTGCACAGGCAGCCTGCTGGAAAGCTCTGGCATGAGCAGGGTTTGCAACACTTCCCTGCTGGTATCTGAAATCAGAGTGCAGCAAAGGGCTCATCCACAGTGGTAACCGGTGGGGAGCATCCTGACAGGGAGAGCATTTCAGTGCACTATGACAATCTATATTTACAGGAATACAATATCCACAAGAATACACTGGGGACTGGCCCAGGTGGCGGAAGCGTGGCAGCTCCTGCAATTACACTCGACATACGAGAGACGGGATGCCAGCTAACACCTGCCTGCTGTTTGTACAACACCATGGTACAACAGCTGCTGCACGCCCCCGGCATCCCAGACCGCTTGGAAGGTGAATATACTGAGGATAGGATAACCCGAAATTTCTCAGCAGCCAGGGCAAAACTTGATACGATTGCTGGTCTCTGAAAAGGAAGGACACACACGCAGGGATTTTTACCAGGTTCTTTGGGAGGGAGCTACCAAATCATTGATGCCCACGGGTATTTTCTTCTCTGAAAGCTGCAGCTCTTTCTTCTTCCCTTCGAGTCAGTGTTTTATTTGCAAAAGCCTAGTGAAACCCTGAAATCACACTCGAACAAGCTCTAGGAAACAAACCCACAGCTGACAACCTAGCTGCAAGCACTGATTGCAAGAGCACCTCATGCCTCTAAAAGCTGAGCAAAGCCAAATTTCAGCCCAGGTGAGCTGCTCTGGGGCAGTGTGGGTATACATGGCCCTGGCTGGTATCTCTGTACAGAGCAGGGGCAGGCTGCTGTGGTCTGGGTGGAGGGATCGCGTGCAGATGCCACTCTGGTTTATGATCTGGAGAAAGGAGAAACACAGGCGTTCAAGAATAGAGTAACCCCTTGGTGTCCTGAGGGAGAACACGCAGCCCCACACCACCCCGCAGGACAGCTGGGCCCTGCCCTCAGCTCTGCCACCGGTTTCCTCTGCAATGCTGCTGGAGCAGCTAATTTTCTCTTTGCTCACCTCCTGCACTTGCAGCCCTCTCCCCAGCTCCCTGGCACTGCCCCTCGCCCCTGCACCAGCCTGCATTAGGCAGGGAGTACTTTGCCCCGTTCTCCTCGAAAGTACAAGCAACAGGTTATCTCACACAACCCCAAACAAAAGCTGACAAACTTTCCCCTGGGTGTTTTTAATTGCGTTTGAATGATTGGTTTCTCCCCCATCCTCCTTTGCTCTCTGCATCAAGCGTGAAAGGCAGTCATGCCAAGCTCCAGACCCTTTCCTGGCATCAGACCATCATGGGACCAGCTTTTATGAAGCACAGTTATGATAAGGAAAATGAAGAGCAAGAGAGAGAAATGGCCCAGGTTTGCGCTGAGCAGGCTGGATTCTGCTAAGTTACAGCACACAGCACCTAATCAACACGAACTCCTGCTAAATTTAATGAAGCTAAACTCAGTGAAAAGCCAGGCAAAAGAAGATTCAAAAGTAAAGCTGCCAAAATATGTCCTCCTGGAAGGCATGACAGACACTGCCCAGATTTCTGTGGGACGACAGCTAATTTAAAGCCAGAGCTGATGCAAGAAGATTCCAAGAGGATCTGCTGATTACAGTGTGTACCTTTAGTGCGGTTTCAGGAGATTTCACCAGAAAAAAAAGAAAAAAATCTGATGAACTGAAAGAAAAAACTCGGTGAAGTGGTTCCATGTAGGGTGAAACTCTCAAGCACCCGTGGACCTGTGCCACGGTGATGAGGTGTTCTCTGCTGAGAGGGGCTGACCTCCCGCTGCAGCGTGTCCTGCAATGGGGGCACAAACAGGGTCTCTTTATTTCCACCCAGCCGCCTACGACTCCAGCCCTGGGGAGCAGGGGCTGTGCAGCCCCAAAACCTTCCTGCTCGTCCCATGGCCCAGGGCGGACATGCAGCAGAGCCCCGACGGGAGCGTGGCAAAGCGCCAAACACTCCCACTTCAAAGCCGAGCCAAGCAACCAGCTTGTCTGTTGGTTTTTATGACGCCGCTATTGCTTGCGTGGTGAATTCCAGGTGGGGAATGTAACGATAGACGGGCTAGGATCACCTCGTCATTATAAAGTTCAGGTACAATGTGTAGCCCATAAAGAAGAAACCTCTGAAGTTTCATCCTGAAATCGCTGCTCTGAGTCATGAGGGTTTGCGTAGTGTGGGCACAAGGCGTGACAACTGGCAGCATTTGTAACCTTTGGGGAGAAGGTGGGTTTTTAGCCCTGTATTGGAGACAGTAAGAATATACCAACCATGTTTATTCCCGTTAGCGGCTGGCTCATCTGTTGAAATCTTCAAGCGGGGTGCTGGTTGCAAGTAGGGTGAGCTGTGGAGCTTTGTCTTCCAGATGGAGCTCAGCAACCCAGCCTTTCCAAATACAACCCCCCCCTCACCTTACCCCACAGGCTGGAAGGAATAAAGAACAAGTGAAGAGGATATATATATATATATATATAAAGGATATTATGGGCCATGTCTCAAGGAGGAAAAGTACAGCAGCAAAGCATTCCGGTGGTAGGGCAACAGAAGGGCTGGGTCGTTACTACATCTGCCAGCTGTCTGCTGTTTGACTTTGGGGGAAGTCATGTCAATTCTCCACCTAACTTTTCCAGTCTAAGGAAGTATCTAGATGACGGTATTTGCAAACTAAAGAACAAAAATCCTGTACATATAAAATAGGCCAACTCAAGCTCAAGTAACTTCTGTTTGCTGTATTCAGAAAAGGGCTGTTTTCTTTGGCCACAGCTCTTACACATGTCATGTCTAAAGCCAAAGGTGTATGCTGGTTTGTCAATCCTTGTAATGTTACACCACTAAAGTGTACAGTGAAGCACAGAACAGCATCCAAATACTATGGAGAGCCAAAAATTCCCCCATGCTATACCAACAAGCAGGTGATAAGTGCACAATCCTACATCCTGAATATTTGGGACTGCTGGCATGTCTCTGTCAGACAGTGACCCTAGGGGCTCACATCCCTTGAAGATTTTCAACCACAGAGGCAGGGCCTGGCATAACAAATCAGTCACCAGTTGACAGCACGACTCAGATTTGGCACTGTGGCGTAGATAGTAGCAGAGATATTAGTAGCCAGGTGTACACATCTGGAGTGATGTGCACAGGGAAGGCATCTTCCTAAAACAGGCTGAACATTACTTGGATCCTTTAGGGTGCTGATTCACCAAGACCAACACTACTTACACTGACAAACCCTCAAAAAAGCTGCAAATATGCCCCAGCTTTGCCGGACTGACAGGCTGTGGAAAGGAGCAGGGAGTGTCGGGAGTGCCTGAAGGCAGCCAGAAGGGAGTGTATGCTTAATCAGCTTAGCCAAAATAGATCAATAGGCACTAAAAGGGGAGGGTCCTCTCAGAGCCATGCAGCAGACAGAAACCCGCTGCAAGGAGTAGAATGTGCAGATGAGCAGCTCTCCCCAAGATATGATCTGAATCAACCTGAAGCAGCCCCAGCCAGATGCACCATCTGCTCAGAGCATTCCACAAGGACATCCCGGTTGGTGGTGTCAAAACCAGCAAACAGATCAAGGAACGTTAATACAGAACATATCCCCAAGCCAGCTGTCAGGGAGAGATCACGCAGACCTTCAAAAGGGCTGTCTCAGGACCATGCCTCCTGCTTGAGCCAGACTGGAATTTATCAATGGCATCATATACACAGAGGTGTGACTGCCGCTGTAATGCAATGGCTCTCTTGGAAGAGGGGAAGGAATGGCAGGATGGACGTCAGACAGCAGCTGACAAGCCATCCAACAAAAGAGACAGCTGCTGCGAGACAGAAGACGAGACATCCAGTTTTAGTGCTCTAACAAAACAATCCAGCAGTAAGGAAACTCTGATGGAAGATATGGTTTCACAAGTAGCACTGCTACCCTTGCAAGCAAAGGGTCACTCAATCAGATCATAAGGGTAGCAATGAATTCACATCACCCTTCTAAAGTTCACCTACTTGGTGTGATCTCCAGAGAGTTCCCATATGATGCAGGATGTGGCTGATAGAAACGTGGCTCACGAGCAGCCCACAATCTGGGGATGCAGTCCAATCTTACAATCTGCTGCCTATCTCTGGAAGGGGCAGGTTACCTCGGCATCGCTTTTCCTCTTGTCATCTCCTCCAACAACAGCTGCAATCTTTGGGGGCCTGTGGGCAGACAACACAACTCCTCCTGGTCCTGTGTCACACAAAGCAAGCGAGCACGCCGGAGTACCGACTAGAGCAAACAAGGCCAGGCAGCAGCAGGCCAGCGCTGCGTGCTCCTGTAAGCCTCACCGCCCCACGCCGCAGCAAGCGCAGCTTTAGGCCATCAGCCCTTTTGGAAATGGCAGGCACAGCAGCCCCCGAGTCTCTAGAAGATGCACACTGGAGCAGATCACTCTTGCCCGCACCCCAAGGACCCAGTGGTGTGCGTGAGTCCCTCCCAGACACCCTCACTCCCCTCAGCTCTCTGGCCACCACCACTCCTCAGGTGCCTGAGGTCCAGCAGACAGAAGAGCGGCATGCCTCTACCCTTCGCAAGCCCGGTACGTGGGGAGGGAATACAGACCAGGTGGTTTTCTCTCCGTAACTCAGCTTCTCCGTGTGTTTCATACACCGACATGGCTGTCTGAGGTAAAGGGGGGAGCAAACGGAGCCATATTACAAACCCAGCTTGCTTCTTTAAGGACTTTGAAAGGGGACAGGCATTCACGGGGAAGATGAGAACTATCCCTCTTTTCTTTATGGGATGGTTATATCAGCAGCAACACGAGCAGTGTCTGAAATAGGCAGCTCAGGACACTGGCTGGACACGTTGCCTGTATCTTACAAGTAGGATGATTCAGTGAAAGAAAAACAAACAAACAAATAAACAAATGCTGGAGGCCTACCAAAGGCTAATTAGAACTGTAC
The DNA here is from genome assembly GCF_018691265.1 of Tyto alba. Lineage (NCBI taxonomy): Eukaryota > Metazoa > Chordata > Aves > Strigiformes > Tytonidae > Tyto > Tyto alba. The sequence goes on along the minus strand of NW_024881262.1, from coordinate 23,843,015 downwards.
AGCATTTGCCAGAAAAGCCCCCTGCTGAGCTACAGCTTATCCTGGCAAAGGGACTTGTCTGTCCGTCCAGACAAATCACATCCCAGAACAGCTCCTGAGCAGCCGAGGGGCAAGAGGGCTCTCCTGGGGGTGCCCCTCACGCCACCCCTCACCCCTGGACATCCTCAGCGGCACCCTGCAGGGCCCGGTGCCCCTTCTTTTCAACTCCCCAAAGACAAGGTTATGCTGTGAAAACATTTAGGCTGAAGGAATGCAATTCACTAGAGGACAAGCCTCTTCTGGCAACCCGGATTTTAAGAAAGAAGTGTGAAAATTTTACAGGTCTTCCTGGAGAAGTTGGAGTGTCACCAGCCATTTGCAGTACAGCCAGGGGACACCGAGCCGGCTCAGCGCCACCGAGTACACAGCTGCTCAGTAGGGCTCAACCGCACGACATCTTCATGCTTGGCTCGTTCGGTTGATCTCATTCATATACAAAAACAAGGCAGGCCCTGGGAACTCAGTGTATTTACAGTGTTTGAGGTGCATTTTAAAAACCTGATTCCAACTGCATTAAAATTGAATAACTTGGCAGAGAGTCTGTAAAACAGACTGTATTTCAAGACAGAGCAAGAAAGGAAAGAAGGTTCATGCAATTATGCTGACAGTAAAATGCTGAACTTAATTATGATTTCAGAAATGATGACATATTTGTGATGATTAAGTTCAAGATCTGCAGATAAGAGGACGTGGGTAAACTGCTGGGTTCTCTGGACTCTCTTTTTAACTCTCCTCTCCCCCCCTCCCCTAAGGAAACAATCCCACTGCAAGCCTCAGTCTCTTCCTCAGCCTGCCAGTCCTCTCCCTGTAATGTTCGGCTTCTCTAGCTAAATTTAACAAAGGACCAAGGAATTAAAAAACTACAAGGAAATTAAGTTGCTGTAAATTCTGTGAATGCAGGCATCTGGGCTGAAGTGAGAGGTCCTGCAACAGGAGGTCACCTTTTGCTGGGATGCAGAGGAACAAAGTATGGACACGAAGGAGAGAAGGTCCAACCAGACAACACAAAGTCATGGGGAATCAAGCTTCATCACTCCCAGAAAAGCTTGCTAGGTGGCAAGTGTGGAAGGACACCTTCTTCTGGAGGCTGACATCACAACAGATATTAAAGATAGCTTCATGTGTGTCCCTCCCCCATCTTTTTCACTGGCTACCTGTATTGTACAAGTGCTAAAGAGGCAGCTTGCTACCTCCAGGGTCTCCTGCACACAGCGCTCACACACACAACAAGAGGCCTGCTGCTGCCACAGCAAACTTCGCCTTGCTTCTATTCCGAAATTCGGAGTGGGTTCAAAGGAAATTCCAGCCACCTCAAGCTGCTAGAACAACTCCCTCCCCTCATACCCACCTCCCGGTCAGGGGGCAAAAGTGACTCCTTTCCGCATCTACCCCACTTCTCAAACCGATATTCTTCATATTGAGATCATTATACCCCAGTGACCTGGAGCAGACAGCCTTTATCTAGATCTGGGTTACTGTCAAACAAAAACTGCCAGATATTTAGATCCAGAAATTCTCCTTGAAAACTCTGGTAGCATGCTGGCAGTCTTACTGGAATGAACAGAGTAACTGAAATGCTTGTTGGAAGTGACCTGTGCAGGTCTCCAATCCAAACCTCCTTGAGGCATGGCCATTGCCCACAGTAGATCAGGTTGAACTGTAGCTCTGTCTAATTGAGCCTCAAAAGCCACCCAGGAAGGAGATTCCCTGAGCTATCTGAGCAACCTATCCCAGTGCTGCACCAACCCTGTGAGAGAAAGGGCTTCCTATTATCTGATCTGAACCTTGCAAGCTGCATTGTGTGGCCACCGCTGCTTGCTTTACTATCTGCCACTGATGAGGAGAACCTGCCTCCACCAACTCTGTAACTGCTCTTGCAGTCATTGTGGGATGTTGCTAGGTTGCCCTCAGCCTCCTCTTGACCAGGCTAAACAAGCCCACCTCCCCCAGGTCCTAACCATGTTGGCAGTTCCCTACTGGACCCCCCCCATATTCCCATCAACTTTCTTGCCCCAGGGTCCCCGAATTGGATGTTACTGCACTTGCCATTGGCACAAATCCAGCATCTTGTCCATAGTCCAGCACTCAGCATTTCTGGATGTCAGAAGCAGCCTCATGCTGGGTAGTCTTACATAGGCAATTTCTATCCAGCAGGACCATGGAAGAGGTGTTACAGTGAAATACTGGGCAGTCTAAGGTGAAATGAGAACTTTTAATAATTTGTAATAAAGAGCAATATGATCGTTGAGCATTGCTCCATCATCTAGTGATGAGCTGCTCAAATGCAAAACGTGTGGGTCCAGGATGTCAGCCCTGCTCACACTGCTGCATGGGGGTTTTTTGCTACCAGTACCGACTGATGTTTCTCCTGCCCTCCCTGGGGACATACCACACACCACAATGGGGCCCCTCTAGCCGTGGTGAGCCTCAGGCAGTAGCTCAGTTTGGCAAAGGAGCTGGAAATTCTGATTTAGACCAGAAGCTTTCAAGATCACTTCCTCTTTCAGATGAATTCTGTGCAAGTAACTATTGATACAACAGAGACAGACAGCACTAGAGTAAATCAGACAACTGCCCTCCCCACATGGGCCTGAACACAAACATCAGAAAGCCACAACACAAAAAGAATAAAAGCAGGCCTTGGAGTCAGGATCTGAAATCACAGTTTCCCTCTCTTAACCCCTAGCCCACATTCCCGTTCCCTCCTTGCTTTCACAATCCCAGGAGGTGGGTCTGCCTAGCCTGAAAAGAAAAACAGAAAACAAGTCTCCTACTTGATACTGGACTGGGCTTGCCAAGAGACTACGACAGCAAAGGCAGTACTATCCTGATGGATGCAGTGCTGCTCATGAGTGCTGTGCGTGCCCACCCTTACAAGATGGGTCTTGACCCAGAATGGATGAGCGCCTGTCTGAAGCCTTAAATCAGCTCCAGGGGTTGGGAGGGTTTCAGTTACAACCATACAATGTCTCCTACTGGCAATTTCCAGACAGCTTCTTGCTAAGTACATGGATTTGTCAGACCTCTCTTTCAAGAGACCGAGCTCTCAGACATTATGTTTAGATAGTAGATATTTAAGTTCCTTCTTGGAGCTCAACTCTGCAACTCTTTTCTTCTATGTAAAGTCATAAGAAATAAATGATTATGTACAACCAAAATAATCATCATAATAAAGGAACTTTTCCTAGAAGAGAAAATCCTAGAAAGCAGAAAGGGGTTTAGGAGAGATGACTGTGTCAGCAGAGCTATGGGGAGATGATGAAGAAAGACACACACTCTGGCACTCGCAGTACCTGCTAAACACAATCCGCATGACAGCCAACAGGAACTTGTGACAGCTTCTGCTGGCTGCCCTTTGGATTACATTTATCACCAGAAGAGTTTCCCCCCAAAACACCACATGCTTTTGTCAGTATAGAGAATACTAAGAAATAAGTGAGTATCAGCTGATTGAGGTAAAGCAGCAGAAGAGCACGAGTAGAACCTCCACATATTCATCTGACCCAGCTCCAGAGGGTGCAAAGCTAACCAGGAGAGATGGAAGAAAGGTGAGAAACTGAAGGAGTTCAGGATGCCACAACATGTGACATGCCCAGAACAGAAGCTGTAATCACAGCACCCATCAGCAACATGTTCAGTAGTCACCTGCCCCTACCACGTGTCATCCCCTGCCCTCCTGGCTCATTGCTCTTCACAAGAAGGAAGAGCTGGCAGGTGGGGGGGCAAGCATACATCCCGCTCGAAATAGAAGGGCCCTCATCTTGCAGAGCGCAGTGCCAGGCCCAAAGGGCCTGCCTTCTTGCTCCATAAGGAACAGCATCAGCATATCTGAGGACCCTCTCCCGGAGAACGCTGTGACCTGTTGATGCCCTGACCAGCAGAAGCACATTATATCCTGCACTGCCTTGGTCCAGCCTTGCCGGCCTGCCACGCACGCCCGCCAGTGCCCTCACTCTGCAGTAGTCTCACACTCCAACCACCGTGCTGCAGGTCCCTGCCATGCCCAGGGCTCAGCGAGTTCTCCGTTCTTGCTGAGGTGAGGCCAAGGCTCTTCCCAGGCAGCTGCAGGAGGCAGCTCAGCCCTATCTGCCCAATCTGGGCTGTTTGAATTTCAAGCACCGACAGGTAGGGACTTGCAGTTTTGCCCATGCTTTCCATAATGAAAGTCCCCAGAGGATCTGTTTACATTGACTTCTAGGGTCAAGCCTGAGGGTTGACTCCACCCAGTTTAAACCTACCTCAGAGCTTGTACTGAAGCCATCTGCTCTGTCCTTCCTGATCCTCCAGATGAGCTCTTCAAGGAATCAGTGTTGTTTCTCCTTCTGGGCTTGTCTCTAATTACGGGTGTTGGAGACAGGAAGTGGGCTCCGCTCAAGACCAGGCAACTGTGGGTTTGGTGTTGGCCAACTGCTCGAGCTTGCATCTTGCAGGTGAACGGTTTGATCCCAGGCACACAGCACGGAGGCATGGGATTGACAAGTTGATTTCTTCTCAGATCCTGAAGTCTAGCAAAGCTGTGCCAGAAAGCCTCCAAGAGCAAAGGTGTCAGAGTAGATGGCCAGCAGAGCAGGAGCTGGCGATAGTCACGCTTTAGTGATTTCCTTGCTATGGCCTGAAACTACATCCTTAAAGTTTGTGCTATATACCCCTATAAACCAGGGGCATTTTATAGACCACCTGGAGCAAGGGCCACCTTCTGCACCTTCTCCAGCACATGTCTCTTGTGACACAGATGCACTTAGGAAGAAGGGAGCTCTTCCTCCCCAACATCTTGCTCCTTTAGTTCCTTTTTACTCACCAAACACTTAACCAGGGACAAGCAGCTCTTCAAATGTCTAGTCTCCTACCTTTCATTGCCCTACTTTTATCCAGACAGTTTAGATGGTACAGTTGTGAAATGAGCTTGCTGGGATCCAGACAGCTCAGCAGCTCTGGGGACAAGCCACCCCTGCTCTCACGCAGCCCTGGCAGACCACATATCACACCTCTGAAAGGGGCTGGAGGGAAGGAAACCAAGAAGAGTAACTCAGTGTACCAAAGTTGCCTGCATTTTCTTTCAGTTTGTATGTCGTTTTTCAGAGCTGCCCTCTAATTACAGTTTTAGGCTGTATATCACTGGGATTTTTATTTGACACAGCAACATGCACTAGCCTCTAGTGGATCTAGTCCTACCACTTTGTCCAGAAGTCCCTGTTCATGCATGTGTGCAAACTTGGTGTTTGCTTTGTCTATTAATTGCAAGGACACAGAAGCTATGGCTGTGCTAAGAAATTTTTACTGGAGTTTAGAGAACATCAAGTAATTTCCAGAAGCCAATAAAATGGCTTCCCCCCAAACTAGCCATTTCAGAGTCCATTTAAACTGGATCCTGAATTCATCAAGTAAATTAACTCCTTCCTAACATGCTCTATAAAACAAGGCATGCTGCAGAGGATAGGGCCGCCCTTTCTCCAGAGCTTAAAAAAAAACAAACCAACTCCCAAAACAGAACAAAGCATTTTTAATTCTCTAGAAAAAAATAATACTGTTTCATAGGAACTGCATTTTTTCCTCTCCTAAGTCACCCTGCATAGCATAAGAGTCCGCACGATGTTTCTGACTTCCTCCAATTCCATTGCTCTTTCCTGAGTTTTTCTGCTCATGTGATTTGTGTCTAGTCACATGAGCTGGCTACAATGCTCTGTGCCTATTGACACAGGCATAATCATGGCAACAGCAAGTGTTTCTTACAGATTTTGGAGGCACAGCACCTTCACTTCAGCTCTCCAAAGGTCCTTTCCATCACCACCCCACGACTGCTGAGAGGTGAGTGGAAGTACTGAGCAGCCCTACGTGACCAAAAGTCAGCTCACGCAAAACAGCAGGAAGACATTTTTCATTTTCCTGCAAACACCTACGTCCCACTAGAAAAAGACATAAAGAAAAATGACTACCCAAGCAGAGGAATTATGTTCTCCTCTGCAAGCTGTAATGACGCATCACATTCATGAGCCTTGGGAACCCATCAAGGCTTTGGGAACAGGAAATCCAAGCAGGTAACATTCACTGGCCCCGTCCAGAGAGAATATGTCCATCCACAGTTTGCAATGTCTGAACACTTTGGTTTCCTCCGCATTTCTGACACCTACAAGTAGCCCAAATGACATTTACTGGGACCGACATGCCAGCTCCACATTAGCCTCCCAGCTGAACTGGAGGCAGCGGGATTCCAGCCAGCAGCAGCCCCTTGCTTTGTAGCTGACTTGGTTCAACTGTGACAGAAAGCTGTAAAGAACCACCTTGTAGAGGTTACGTTTCTCTGTGCTGAAGTTCCAGAGCTATTTCTCAGTCTAAGTATTCAAAAACGTTATGCTCCTCTTAAACCGTGCTAAGCTTCTCCAGAAAGAAGGGCAAGTGCGTATGGAGAGGAAAGAACGACAGCACTCATCACCTGTTTCAAATCTGCTTGCTAAGCTTCCTTCACACAACCCCCTATCGATGCCTTCCAGCATCACTCTAAATGAGTGCTCCTCACCAAAACGGACATAAGAAGCTTCTGCAGCAGATTGAGGGACACAACCACCAACATGAATGAGCTGAGCAGCACGCCAAGTAAATGAGCTGTGCAGGACAGCAAGGCTAAAATCCACTCTAAACTTAAGAGTAGTTAAAAGGCATCCTCTTCCATGCTATACAATAGACCAAGTCCTCAGAAGGGTCCTTTTCTGTACCATTAAAAGGAGACTGGGCTATAAAGTGTCACCTCCTTGGAGAAACAGCCAGCCCAGAGTAGGAGCATGGCACAGTTAAGACAAGATCTACAAATATCTGTTACTGTGGTCATGTCCCAGGTTGTCCATGGGTACCTCCAGGAAACACATCTGTGTAATCTGAGGTATTTCTGGCAACAGTATTGATACAAAAACCAAAAATGGGTGTTAGGACTCCCAAGTAAAAGGGATTGGTCTCTGCCTGTAAAATATTTCTCATTTTGATTTAGAAAAGACCAGCATTTGTCAAAAATGACCATAAAATACATTCTGTCATCGCTAAAATGTATCTCACAAACATGACCCTGAGAGCACAGGGTTTTTTTCCCCCTACCTACAGATATGTGATTTGCAATGTGAATGCAAACCTGTGAGAGACTATGAAAGCAGACATTTTCTAGAGCACTTCACAAAACACACAGGAGCAAAGGTCAGAGCCTGACTGCGTACATGTTAATCTGATAAAAATAAAACCTGTGTCCTGTCAACAAACTGGGAGTGTCATTGCCAGAGGTACAGACCGGGAGTTACCCTGGCCATGCACTGCATGTCAGAAGAAATACGCTTTGAAGGGCACACACTTAAAAAAAGCTTTTGGCCTTAGTCAGGATTGAGTTTAAGGGATTCAGCAACCTTCCCTGAAGAAAATGCACTTTAACGAGAATGCCAATAAGTCATTTAGGAACTAATAAAAATATCTTGGAGAGGAGGACCAGTGATATACGCATCACTGTTATAAAGACAGGATAAAGCCTATGATAAAGTCAGCTGCATAACTAGGATAACTTTCAATTACCAAAAATATTAATCAAATACAAGAGGCTTCCCTGAAAACATCTCAAAACTGCTCCCTGAAGCACCACAGGCAGATTTTTTTTTTTTAATACAACCAAAAAAAACCTCTGTACTTGCTTCAGCTATTTATTCTCACTTCCCTGAAATAAGTTTCACAAACACAATGTGACTAAGAGAAGGTGTCTCTAAGCTCATAAGACCCTGCCACAGTCACTGAAAATGGACCACAGGCTAAATGGTTCGAGTTGAAGCAGTTTGCAAGGATATACGAGTTTAGACATACCTCTACTGGGGCCCAACAGGTTGAGAGGAAAGAACGACAAGGTAGTAAGAGTGGCAGACAGGGTTTTGGCCAGTTTTACACTGGCCCCCAGTGCACGACACCCATCCGTCACTCACCCGTGGGGAGAGGCTCTGTCGTCCTCACTACTTGCTCAGCACAGCCCCCCACCGCTTGTTGTATTTGAATATGACCACGAGCCCCCCTGAAACTGCAGAAAGCAGGGCCCATCCTCTCAAAGGGGAACCCGAGCCTTCACAGGCAGCAAACGCAGTCTTGGGGCTCATCTGTGAGCGGACATAAGCCCCTTTTGAATGCTAGTCATTAGCGTTGTGGCTGGCATGAACTGTTCTTCTGTGCCCCAGCTGATGAACATGAGCGCTGCTGCCAAGTCTGCTGATAAATAAAAAAGGATAAGGAATGGCCTTATGGTTTTTGAAAGGGCCAACAGAAACTCAGCACTCAAGGCAGCAAACACAATTTGCAGTAACAAACAGATTCAAGTCCAAGAGCAGCTCAGTGGCGATATTCAACATGATTTTCCTCTTAAACATCTGCTTTTAACAGCACTAGAGACAGCTAGAATCAAGCTGATGGGGAATGCTGCAAACTTCTCTGAACAGCCTTCCTCATTCGCTTCATTTATCACCTACCGCCCTCTGCTCTTCCAGCTCCAGGCATGCTCCCCTCTACCTCGCTTCTGTGAGCGGGACTAATTTTCATCAAAGACAAGGCAGGAGAGTAATTGCAGCACACATTTCATTTGTGAAGGGACCCCAGGGAGAGGAGGAGGGGGAAGATAACTCTTTGCTTGCTCTGCTATCTAAACAGTTTGTATTTGTTAGTGTAGAAATAAGTGTGATGACAGAAAACTGATGGCTAAGGAGCAATTCACCCATTAACCTAACATCCGCCACAGTTCACACCCACCACCATTTATACTCACCATTAATATTTATAAGGATGGGAACTTGTGCCTCCGACGACAACAGATGTTATGCCATTTATGAAAGAAACTACTCAAGCATTTTCAATGGACCTTGTCTGTGGTCATCATGTCTTTATCCCGTGCTCTGATTATATTATCCACGGCGAGCCTGGATGACCTACTGACTCAAGCCCAAGAACATGGATAGCAGCACCCTTGCCTGCACAGTCCTTAAAACTTTTCAGGGTTGCATTACATCTCTGTGGATGTTCTTCTGGGGGACAGAGACCTTTCAAATGCACCTGACAGCTCAAACAAAAGTGTGTGAGGCATTACATGGCAGGCTTCCCCATCTCATCAGGATTTGCCACTTACCCGGGCCTCTGAAACACATGGCAAGTAGCTGAGGCTGCAGAATTGTCTCCCACAGTTGCCTTTGCTGCTGTCACCACAGCTGCATTAGTGATCACACATGATCTACAAAGAATTAAAACCTGTTACTACATGCTGCTTTATACTGCTCTGTGCCTGGACTTGCAGGAGAACACATGCAGCAAGGCACTGATCCCATTATCTCTGCTAAAACCACACTGCTCTTGGGCTAAATTGTAATTTACACCATGTGTGGGAGCGCCAGCCTCTGGCAGGACAGAGCTCCCTGCTCTAGCAAGGGCTAAACTCCCACCCTCCACTGAGGAGACAGCAGTGCCTGTACAGCAGCAGACAGCAGGATGGGCTTAAACTAGAAGCAACGATATGGATAAATTGATGGGTTTACTGAAATCCCCTTCAGGAACCACCATGCATGGGCAAGCACTGAGGTATTAGACAAGGTATCTAAGGAACATTTTCTTTTACTAGATTGCCGTTGACATTTCCATTAAAATGCATGAGGTTATCATGAATTGCTTCACCTGATGTGACGGAACTTGTTTAAAGTAGCACAAAAATGTCACATTACCCCTGTGGGCTGGAGCAGATAGCCTGCAGTGACTTCCTCCTCCAGAATGGCAGCTCTAGTAATGCCCTGACACTTATGGCACATACATTTTTAATGCCCAGCACAAACGGCTCCAGCATTTGTCAACTCATTTGACCTGCAGATTTTCAAAGAAAATACAAAAAGACACACTGCAGAACAAGAGCTATCAATGTGTAAAATGCCTTGCCATCAGCACCCACCAAGTCAGAACAGAAATGGGTTGTTACAGCCATGGCCAACTCTCTCTGGCCACTCTTGGCCAAGATTTGCCAGCCCGCTGCTGGAATCTCCTCTTCTCGTGCACCCATAAATCCTCACCCTGTGCCTGTGGCTCCTCACTGCTCAAAACCATGCAGATCCGAGGCGTGTGAGAAATCATTGCTGTTCAGCAGCTGCTGCCAGCAGTTCATCACCCAATCACATCTGGACCACAACTGAGGTGAATTCGGCAGCTCCTTCACTATTTCCTAGGTTAATACTGCAGTATCTCTAACCTAAGTTAGCTCTGAAACACAACTGATACAGACAGCTGCAGTAAAGAGGCCCAACAGATTTGGGGCCTGCATCTGCAGCCACAGCGGTGCGATGCTCCTTGTGTAAATCTGCAGAATTTACACCCACTGTTTGAGCATCTCTGCTTACGTGTGCTAGGAAAAGCTAAGCTTTCTCTGAAGAGAAAACATGCTCACAGACTCCTGGAGTTCATCTTTTACCACATACCTTCAGTGTGCTACTGCACGTTTTATAAACGTGCACGTGTGTCTATATTTGTGTATTTTTACACATCTGCTGACCTTATGGGCCTAGTGTTGGTTAGGAACAAAGATGGCTCCACCAAAATGGCGACACCCATTACTTCACTGTAGTGTGCACCCATAGAATTGTGTTTTTTCCCTGCCATTTAGGCTAACTGAATAACCCATACACAAAATGCAGTCACAGGTGTCTCTACTTGCTTAAAGACAAAGATGTTATGTACCTGACCTGGCCTACACGGCATTTGCTGCTTAGTCTGCGTTAATGGTGCCAATGAAAAGGCTGAGGCGGTTTCCACGTGGCCTTACATGGAGTGTTGGGCACATCAGAATCAGAAGGACAGATTCGGTCATCCGACCCCAGGCACATCGCACTCCGCTCCTGCCCGGTGCAAGGAAACGCGTCACCCGTAGCACAAACTCTATGCCAAAATCCAAGCACCATTGCTTTAAAATAAAAGGAAGAAACATTAAGAGAAGCGGCAATTTCTGAAAACAAAATCTCCTGTCCATTGCAGTACAAAAAGCAGAGTGGTCTGAGCTTAGGTCTTCACGTGCCGGCTTGATCTCCAATGTGCTCCTCTGCGATGGCCGCAAGAAGACAGTGCTGAACGCCTCTGCCCTGCTTTCCTCTTTTTATCAGGCACAGACGCCTATGCGGCGCTCTGAAGATGAAAAGCGGCATTAAATACTAGTGGGACTGAGCAAGAGCCACGCCGGCCTGTCGCAGAGCGCGTGCCATCACCCGCTGCACCACGCGGGGTGAGCCGGACACCGACCCACAGACGCGGATCGAGAAGAAGCGATAGAGCCGGGGGTCCCGGGGCTCTCCGCGCAGCCGCGGGCCCACCAGCTCACCATCCCTCAGCGAGGAAAACCTCACCACCACCAAACCCAGAGGGTTTCAGGGCGGGAGGGGAGCAGTGTCGCACCCCAACAGGGAAGCAGGTGACGCCGATTCAAGCGGGAGATGCGTCTCTCGTTTCCTGGGGCGGTAAAAATATGACAAGCGTCAGGCAGGAGAATAAAAGGAGGGAAACAAAAGAGCGGGAGCGAACACCTGTCGCTCTCCTCGGGGACGGGCCCCGATGCTTTTATTCGCCTCGGCCTGTGGGGGAACTGCAGCTGCCAACTGTCGTCAGCATCAAGTTCCCCGCACAAAGCCGGCCGGCCCACAGGCGGCACCGAGCGCTCGGGGCCCCGCTCCCCACGGCCGCCGGGTGGGGAGGGGACCGGGAGCACCCACGGCCCCCCACGCACGTTTCCCGAGGCTCCGAACTCGGTGGCGGGCTGCGGTTTTTTTTGGGGGGGGAGGGAGGAAGGGGAAGGGGGCACGTCCCCTCCCCAGCACGCCGGGCGTGGCCGGCCCCCGCCCCGCCGTGAGGAGCCCCGGGGAGGCTGCGGGGACGGACCCGCAGCGGGCCTGGCCAACAGCGCCGGCGGCGGCACGGGCGGCCGACGCCAACCACAGACTTCGGCGGCGCGCCTCGCCCCGCCCCCCCACCCCGGCGCAAGACAAAGAGCCCGCCACCCATTGGTCCGTTCGGCCAACGCTCCGGAGGCTGCCCGCGCGGCGCGGCCAATGGGCTCATTGAGATGCAAATGAGAGGGTATAAGTAGGGCGGCGCGGGGAGGGGAGCGGAGCGGCGCGGGTGAGCGGGTCGGGCGGGCAGCGCTATGGCGCCCTCCTTCCGGCCCGGCAAGGGCCGCCCGCCGCGGGGGGACGGGGACTGCGCGGAGCCCGGGGCCGACAGGAAGGTGAGCGGCCGGGGGTGCCGCGGCGGGCGGGCGGGCGGGGCCGGGCTGACGGCGCTGTTGTCCCCGCAGACGAGGAAGCCGCTGGTGGAGAAGAAGCGCCGGGCGCGGATCAACGAGAGCCTGCAGGAGCTGCGGCTGCTGCTGGCCGACAGCGAGGTGAGGCAGCGGGGCGGGGGCCGGGGGCCGGGGCCGGGCTGCGGGGGCCGAGCTGACGGCCGCGGCGCCCCGGGTTCAGTTCCAGGCGAAGCTGGAGAACGCGGAGGTGCTGGAGCTGACGGTGCGGCGGGTGCAGGCCGTGCTGGAGCGCCGCGCCCTGGGTGAGTGGCGGCGGGGCGGCGGGGGGCCGGCCCGGGCCGCGCCTCACCCCGCTCCCCCTCTCTCTGTCTCCCGCGGCGCAGAGGGCGGGCGGCTGCACCGCGAAGCCAGCGAGCGCTTCGCCGCCGGCTACATCCAGTGCATGCACGAGGTGCACACCTTCGTCTCCAGCTGCCCCGGCATCGACGCCACCACGGCGGCCGAGCTGCTCAACCACCTGCTGGAGTCCATGCCCCTCAACGAGGGCGGCTTCCCGGACTTGGTCGCGGACGTTCTGGCGGATCCCGCCCTCGGCCCCTGGCCCGGCGGCCAGGCGCTGGCCCCGGCGGCCGCCGCCTCCCCGGGGCTGGCTCCCCCCGCCTCGGCGCCCTCCCCCTGCCCCAGCGACGAGACCTGCTCCGACTCGGAGGAGGCGGAGGCCGAGCCGGGCCAGACCCCCACCGACGGACTGGACGCTTCGCGGAGGCGCAGCCTGCCCTCCCCCGGCTCGCCCAAATCCATGTGGAGACCCTGGTAACGGAGGGGGCGCGCAGCCCCGCCCCGGGGGCGGAGGAGCCGGGCCCCCCCGGCCCAGCGCGCCTGGCAGCGCTGGCCCCGGCCCCGGCCCCGGCGGGCTCCTTGCGAAGCGCGGTAACATTTCATCCGTGTGCGTGGGGGGGTGTGTGGGGGTGTGTGCGTGCGTGGCATTTTTGTAACTTTAGGGGTGGGGGGTGGGGGTGTTTCTAGGAGAGGTCGGGGGGCGGCGGGAGGGAGGCGGTTTGTAGTAGCAAAGCTCTTCGGTGGACACAGCCGTTATTTTATAGCCCTGTCGCTTTCTCTCGGCCCTTATAAGTGGCCCGACTATCACTACCTTTTTCTTTTAAGAAAAAGCCCTCGTGCATTTCCGAATCGTGGTGGTTAACTCCGTGAGAAGCTCAAGTTAAGTCTGCATGCGCAGTTTTCAGTGTTGTAGTGGTAGCGAAGATCCCTGAAAGGGGTTGGTGTGGTTAGCATCTGTACGTGGTAGCAGTCTAGAATCTCACCTTCAGTGAAGGAAGAGAAAACTAGAAACATAGTGGAATTAGACAAAGGTTTGAAAGGTAGTGGTGGCAGGGTGCCTTTTAGAAACGAGTGTTTTATGCACATTTTGCTTTTAGCACATTTGAGTTTCTTATGACTTTATGTATATTAGGGTGTCAAATGTTTTTTATTTTTAAACTTTAATAAAAAAATACTGAATTCACACCTGATTGCATGTATTGTGGAGTGTGATACACTTCTAACTGGTTAAAAATACGGTTCCTGATTGTTAAGTGTTAACAAAAGTGTGGATATATTGTAGAAACAAGGCTGATAAGCACTTAATTTTTGTACTAAGCAGTGTTAGCTCAAGTATTGGAATTCAAATTTTCTTTTGTTTAGTACTACTAGAAGACACTTAAGTTATTACAGGGTCATACTACTGTAAGGTTGATCTTGGGCCACAGATTTCTGGGCTACTCCTATCTGGATGCCAGTCTCAAACCTACTCTACTTGATCTGCCACCCGAAGGTATTGCTCATCCATCTACACTCCTGACTTCAGAAGTGCTGGGGCAGTCTGCTTGTGGGCCATGACTTCACAGGGGGCTGGGGTTCAGTGGTTTGTTTTTGTTTTGGTTGTTTGGAATTATTTTTTTTTCCATTCTTGAGTGCAAAGTTTAATAGTGTGTGCAATGGATTTGGAAAGTACTCTTTAAAATTAAAAAAATGTTTCTAGTGGGCTGGAGCGGGGAAGCCCTGATGTTCTCGTACATGAGATTTAACACTAGTGGGAGATGCCAGGTTATTTATGCTGTGATAATAGCTTTCAGAGAGCTGTCATTGTAAAAAGAGAAAACAAAAAAGGATCATGAAGTTTCTTAATGCATGGAAGTTCCCAAACATAGAACAAGCAACCTGACTGCCAAGAAACTAGACATGTAACTTCCTTTTGTTAACAACCCTATGGAATAATAAAAATGGAAACTAAGATACTGGTAAGACCTCTCCTTTGTAATTTTCTTTGTTACCTGAGGTAGGTGTTCTTATTCAGAGATGGCTATCACATTTGTTTGGTTCTTTTCATCGCCTTTTGCACTAAATTCCCTTTGAACTGGGGGGAGAAGGGCAAAAACTATCTGAGCAGGGGGAGGTGAGAGCTGCTGTAGTGACCTTTCTGCTTTAGGGAGGGAGGTTAGTGTTTTGAAGTGTAAATGAAAGAGGAGACTGGGACACTTGCACTAAAAGTAACACCCTACACAGAAGATGACCTCTTGGACTAAGCCTGCACCTCTCTAGCCCCAGCACAAGGCCAGATTTATTTTTATAAAGCTACTTCCCCCAGGGTATCACATAGCACTTGATACTTCCCTGTCCTTTTCTGCTCAGCCCAAATAACAATACCTTGCCCTAATCACCAAGGGAAGATCAGACATTACACATCACAGTATGTTACTCTGCTACCCTAATATAGTGGCCCTTGCTTTTCACAGCTAGAGGACACCCCTTTTCTGTAAGGCACTCTCAAGAGGGTGGTAAAGCCAGAGCCTGTTCCCCTAACACCGCAGCAGCCCCCCCCCCAGCCCAGCCTGTGGTCCTAAGCATCCCAGCCCCTCTGCTGGGCTTCAGTTCCATGAGATGAAAGACCCCCAGGTTAGGGCTCTGCTGTGAGAGCAAGTGCAAACCCTGACACTTCAGTGACAGAAACACAGCCCAGAGTCAACATACAAATGCCAGCTTTCATGGAGGGGGGGGGGGCTGGCAGCAGAGTCATCCCTGCTAAGCAGTGTTGCAGAGGTCTTGCCTGATTTTTCCTATAGTGGCCCTGGAAAAGCAGAGCTGAAGCTGGCCTTCCCCACCTTTACCTGCTCCTTGTCCTGTGTACGGTGCTGCTGCACTTCTCATACCTGGGGTGACCCTCCAGGCTCGTGCTGGGCCCCCTGCACATCTGCCACAACTGCTGGAGACCTGGGCACAGCCCCTCCCTGTTGCTGCAGGAAGAAACAGGCAGAGGGGCTGTAAGGTTGGGTAACAGGCCTTTCCCCTGTGCACATCAGTCCTGGATTAGCTGAAAAGAGAAAGCCAGGTCAAAGCAATAGGATTAGGTTTTTAAAGTGTCAAAAGCACTCTAGAAATGTGTTAGCAATATGGCTTTTTTTTTTTTTTTAATCCACAAATTAGGTTCACAGAAAGTTTACATCCTCTGATTAGGTGTTGCTGGATTTCTCCATTTGCATTTCTGTACCTTACTGCAAAGGTGTCAAATCTGACACTTCCCTGACAAAAGCAGGAAGAGGTGAGCATTTTGGGGGTGGGACTGAGGAAGGGGCAGTGGGGGGAAAGGAAGGTTTCCAGCAGCTCTGATGAAAAAACAGTGAAGCCTTTTCAAGTCCTTCTTTATAAAAACTGCCTTTATTCTTTTCCATTCCAAAGTAATACAAACAGACTATCTGATCTGACTGCACTGCCTTGTAAAAGGAGAGAGGAGCAGCACACTAACAGGAGAACTCTCGTTTGATATGCAGTTGAAGAAGAATAGAAAGAAGGGCTCATTTTCCCCTCTCTTTGCATGTCAGTCAGTCACACCTGTTGCAGGGGAAAACTGCTCCTTGTTAGACCAGGTCAGCTGGGAGGACTTACAGTTCAAACCTTCCCCTAACCTCTTGGCAACAAGTACCAGGTCTTTTGTCAGAGCCCTCTGGCCAGGAGGCAAGATTGAGCTTTCAGATCATCCAAATGAATTTACATCTTCCTTTGTCTCCCACTAGCA
Source organism: Tyto alba (assembly GCF_018691265.1). Classification (NCBI taxonomy): domain Eukaryota; kingdom Metazoa; phylum Chordata; class Aves; order Strigiformes; family Tytonidae; genus Tyto; species Tyto alba. Next base: position 23,826,645 of record NW_024881262.1, on the reverse strand, counting down.
AGTATCATGTAGCTCTCTACAGAGTTTTCCTCTCCAAATAAACAAACATTTCAGTCTCTATTCCAATTTAAGAAATTACACTGAATAATAAAAATTCAGTCCAGCCCTCAGCAGTAGGGGTAGGGGATGCACACACACGTCATGAGGGAAACTTCTGCTAAACATATAGTTCACTCCTGTCTGTAGCACAGAGCTTACATTTCCTACCATCCAAGATGCTGTCATTAGCAGAAAGTTATTGAAACTAGTCACAAAAAAGGAGGATTTATTTCTGAGAAGTGTGTTGGGATGAATGTTGGTTAATCCCGGCATCCAGAGCCTTGCCACATTATGGTAAACTTTCCACAGGTAACACCCCCAAGGGGACATCCAGTCTTGACATCTCCAACTGTTGGAGCTCAATTTCGGGATTTTCCAATTTATGGGCCCATCTCCAAGTATAGCTGTGCATGCACACACACACCCCCTGTCCGAAGTACGTCTCGAGCCCTAACTACCCTGCAGGGACGTGGGTGCAGACACCTGGGTTTTACAAATCTAGTGCTCAGCTTCTGGAACACACTGAGACCTCAGCTTCTTTTCTCTGGTGATGAGAACAGCATGTCTCCTCCTGAGGTTGCCCCACCAGCCACAGCTGGGGCCATGCTGACTGGAACCACAGAAACACACAAGCCAGTATGAATGGGACCCGGGAGGAGAACATCTTGCTCCATAGATGGGCACGCTGGTTTGAATAAGGTCACGTAGGAAACACATGGAAAACTCAAGGATCCAAACAATCCACTAATCCAGCTGTTTTAACCAGAAGCCTAATCTTTCCTCTGCTTCCTAAAATATATTTTCATTTTCTTGCACGAGATGCCTGGTTCCAAGTTGCAGTTACACTCTCTTTTATGGAGATTTCCTAAGTTCACAGTTATCTGAATGGATGGTGTCACTAAGTAGTGCACTTTAAGCCTCTAGACTTCTGCATGAGCTAAGCTAAAGAAAAAGGAAGGGGGAGAAAAAAACAGTCTCTCTACTTCCATGGGATTTTTAGCTCCTTATAGAACATTAGCATTTCATTACTTTTTTTTTTTTTTTTTCTCCCAGCAAGTGCAATTCATTGCACTGCATTTCAAGAAGGTTAAAAAAAAAAATTTAAAAGTCAAAGCTGGTGCAGGAAACAAACATGAAAATACATTTACAATAAGAGACTTTAAGCTTAATTTAGTTAAACAAGATGATGACTGAGGGCGATTTGATTAGTTATACTGCATATGTTATATTATACATATGTTATATTGCTCACTTACCAGCTGAGGAAGTTATGGGTTAAAAAAGTCTTTTAATCCAATAAACTAGAGCCTTAAATGACAAAAGCTAGACAGTGGGTCCAAGCTGTCTGAAATCAGAAAGAAAAAGATTGATATTAGACAGTGGAAGAAGCCATGAATTTCCTTTCTCTTAATGTCATCAGGTTAAGTGAAACAGAGTATCTTTCCAGAAGCAAATACAAGTTGCTTTAATTACAGACAAAAACTACTTCGTAAAACAATAACATACAAGCCATTATATTAGCTGATCCCTTCTGGCCTTAGATTTAAGTACAAAATGACCTCAGTTTGTGTTTTTTTTTAGTCTGTACATTGATCTCAGGCTAAAATATAGGTTGAAACCATGGGGAATAGTTTTCTTTGCATCTCGGGAAGTGCAGACCTAGGGTATCTTCAAACAGACGTTTGCAGAATGCTTCAAGAAATGCCCAGATCCATTCACCCTCAGCTGAACTCTGCAAAGCTCCTAGACAACTTAAGTAAAGCAGCCTAATTTAAAATCACCACCAAAGGGGCACACTTTAAAGTATCCTTAAAATGATGTGCCCATTGAGAGGAAAGGAAAATTACTGCGCACCATCCAGAGCCTGCATATCCACTCAGATGTGTTTCAAAATGGGTTTCAGCTTCTGGTGGCCCCTGTGGAAGCCTTGCTGTGTTTTGGGGTTTGGACCATCCATGACTGAGAGGAACACTAGTAAAATTTTTGAATTTCATTCTTCCTATCCTAAACCAAGTTCTCCAGAACCAACCAGTACTAAACAAAGTCTCTATAAAACCCCTTCTTCTGTCACCGTGCAACAGCCTTTGCAATCAGTGTTCCACAGGTTGAGAAAGCCCACAAGAGACACATCATCTCCATTATCAGACCCATCAAACCTTTCCACCAACTGGGAGAGTTTGGTCACAGCATCCACGTGTTTCACCAAGGCCTGAATCGCACAAGTTTGTAGCGCATTTGCCTCTTTTGGGCCTGCAAATGCTATTTGGTGTTTATGACCAGCCTTCATAAAACAAGGGTATCTTCATTACTCACGGCTGACCCCCAACACGGGTGGTATCTACCTACGCATTGCCCCTTTCCAGAACAACATACAAAGATTCCTTTCCCACACAGCAGAACCCTGCAGAGTACCAGGAGTCTGAGACTATGTTACGTGCATCTGAGCCTGGTCCAGGTTCTTTCTGTCCTTCACAGGAGCGGATTAACCAGTCAGAAAACAAGTGTAATTGAATCCCCTCATGCTGGCAGAAGGAGTGCACAGCTTCTTACCAAAATCTAGGATTCTGGAGCAAATCTCTACTGAGTAGCTCCTATTCACAGCAGCTGCAAGCCTCCCACTCATTAACCCGTCCACTGAACCAGCAGTTTCTTAATAGGCCAGCACAGGTTCTCAGAGAAGTCCCAGACAGCAACCTACATGCAAGCAATGACCTGCTCCTCAGGAGCTTTTGGGATGCATGGACAGAGCGCCCAGGACCTCCTCTAGTTCCCGGAAAGCTTTACATCAAGTGACACCTAATTTGGAAAGCTCCTGAACGTGCTTGGTCTCAAAAAGAGGGTTGTAAGACCCAAAGGGCACAACTACTCCCACGTCATACATTACGTGCCCTGTGCAGCTGCCCAGAGCAGCACTGTCGTGCAGACAGCAAGGACAGCCAAGCCAACCGGCAGGTCTGCGCAGCTGCTTCTCTGCTGCCGTGTGTTATCAGCAGCGCCGGGCTGCTTAGCGGTGACCACGCTGGCTGCCACAGCGCACAGCCCAGCGGGGTGACTCAGTAACAGCGGGACAGGCTGCACCTTCAATTGCTGCCGGAAGCAGGAAAAATGATTCACATCCTTTCAGCCGACGCTGAACCAGAGCATCATTCCAAGGCTCAGTAACTCCAGTGACAGAGTCTTCAAAATACAATGCAAAAGCCCAAGATCCCGATGCTCTGTGCTTAGGATTCTGTTCCCACCCACGTTCCTTCCCAGAAGCACCACTCCTCTATTTTGAAATTATAATCTACTCCCTGAATCCTTCAAAAAAAAAAAAAAAAAAAAAAAAAAAAGAAACAAAAAACTCACAAAACCCAACACACACAGATTCTTACCTCTCAGCTTTTTGCTAGAAGGTCTATTGGTTGTATTTCCTGGGAGAAGTAGTAGTAACTATCTCCTTGCTTCAACACCTTGGAATCTATTTGTTCTCTAAAAATTTTGAAAGATGCAATGAAAATAGTGTACTGATGTGCCTGTTGCTATAATGACAACCAATAATGTTCTGCCCTTGTATAGTTCTAGCAAGACTTCACAAAAAAGGGAGAAGTATTATCTCAGGGTTTTTGAGGGGGGTAGAGGAGATAAAAAGAAAATATGCCAACAAATTGCCTGAATCTTTTTTGGGTTTATATAGATGCACACCAATTTACAGCTGTTATAATCAATCAAATTATAGCATAGATACAAGAGGGGAAATGCTGTGAAGGAGCTGATGAAAAAACTTTCCTATTGCCAGAGGAAAAGGGGAAGGGGACTGCAGTGAAGAACTCTCATTTAGATTAAGAGGGAGAATGAATCTCTAAGGCCAGAGCATTTTCTCATCTCTCAAAACTGTCAAGCCTTTCCTGAAACCAAGGCTCTTGCTGCCAGTTGCCAGACTGACTGCTGTTGAATGTAGCCAGCGGTTTCTTGTGCTTTAATTTGTGTTATACATGAGATTCAAGTAAGTACACTCAAAGCAAGCAAAGGCTCCTCTATTTCCTAGGATGGAGTCTATCACCAGACACTCCTCCCTCCCTCCCTCCCTCCTTTATTCATGTAATCTGGACTTACCTCCAGAATTACATTAACGAAGAACTGGCCACACATCTCTCAAGGTAAGGTTCCCACTGCCTGCCTAACTGGCTGATTCAGCTGAGAAAAACTTCCTCAAAATTTATGTTCTGAAGTCTCCTATGAATAAAATATTGTAAGACTCAGATATTGAGTGGAACACTAATGTTTTGCTTAAATAGCAAATGTTGATGTATCTAGGATGAGTGGCAGATGTATACGTTCTATCTTCTTGCTTTATTTGGTCACCCAAACAGGTTTTCTAAGTCCTATCAAACCCTGAACTTGAAGAGTCAGCTTGAAGTGACAAGTTCTCTTTGGCCAGCCTAGCAACGACCACTCTGACTCAGTCACACACATGCATGTTAAATTAATAGATGTAAATGACACAGGCCAGACAGGAAATGAAACACACAAACAAATATAAAGAAAATCAGTGTCATGTGAAATACATAGATTGGGAAAGAAAGAGTTACATGCAGAGAAGCATGGTTTTTTGGTTTTGTGGTGGGTTTTCTGTTCTTCCCTTTTTGCTCCCACATAGCACGCTTCCAAGCTTACTGCCTGACTACTTTGGGAGGATGGATCCCCACAGTGCTAGCAATACTAAGGGAATTGTCAAGTATTACCTCCCTCCTTGAATACATAAATGCCATACCAAGTACTTTCAAATCTTGTGTACACAAAGAGATCAACTCTTTAGCCTGATAATCCTACTGTTAATTACCTTCATGATACAATATATACAGTCACTACTCAGTCATTCAACAGATTGATTCACCTGTAACAAATATATCATTGCCTCCAAAAGAACAGTGATGGTTGGCCAAACAAGAAGTAGGGGATTTAGCTGTGGGTCCCAGTTCATTTCGCCATTTGTGGGAAAACTTATCAGTTTGTGGGGAAGTCTCCAGCTAAGCGTGTTGCCCTCATTTCCTTCATTTCTTGTTGATGAGAAACCAAAAGAGAACTGTTGCTCACAATACATTCCCCCTAGAAACGCGTCAGAAGCCTACAATGTAATGGGGAGGATTTGGGTCTCTGGCCCAAATTAGAAGACTTTGACATCTGGTCCTTTCCGTTGCTGAAACACATCAGTGTTCAGCCTTGCTCCATTTCCTGTTAGAATCCCACCAGCAGGCAGGGAAATCAGGACTGCTGGAAAATAGCAGGGGAGCCTACCTGGTGCCACTGGTTTGTTTTCCGTAGTGCTTGTAACCATGGCATCTGAGCAGCAAGAAATAAAACACACACACCTTCAAAAGCGGAAGGGCTTCCACTTCCCCTGTCCTTCCCCTGAAACAAAAGAGTGTAATTTTTCACATGTTTTGTACTTACTGGTTTTGCTTTTGGAGAACAGTTAATATCAAGGAACTGTCTAGACAACGTTATTTTATACATCACTGAATAAAACCATAGAGAGATTCAAATGGCCCAATTACTTATTTGAATTTTGGTTTTCAAAGATACCAAAACCTGAAGTGTCTGAACACATGATTTTGATTTGACTCTGTTTCTAAACATTATCTCAGAGTTCAGATCCATACTGAGACTCTGACAATTTGGGAATGTGGCTTAGCAGAGAGCCCAGGTGCACCCAGCCCTTCCTGGGGCTGGGTTCTGCAGCTGTAGCTTCTTTTGCCAAAAGCTTTAAAGATCACTTTTTCTCTCTCCCCCTCATTTTTTTTTTTTTTTTTAATTCTTTTTGTCTAGACATGGGGCAATTCCAGCCTTCCCTGTTTTGACAACTTTCTCATTTGTTATAGTCACAGCTCATGGAGGCACACAGGTTTAACCCCGTGCCTTCCCTTTGTGCCTGTATTTTAACAACTCCCCATTTATGTTCAACCAAACTGTTCCCAAAGGTCCAGGTATCAACATGATTCAAGAGACATTTGTCTTTATCTCTTCCTCAAATTCTCTGAGAAAGAACCACTACATCTCACCTAAAAAAGAATAAAATTGTGTTTTGCTGTTGATAGAACTATTTTTTAAAAGGCAGCATTAAGCGATTTCAAAGAAGAGGCAGTGCCCTTTGGAATTGTTACTATCCCCTTCCTCCAATTCTTTCATGAAAGTCACAAACCAGAGTGCAACAACCCCAATGTTTCCAGAGCAGCAAACTGTCACCTTCTATATATAGCCCAGGTGTCACAGTTCAACCCTAGTCTTATCTAACAGGCTTAGAGGTATGGAACACACAACGCTTGCAAGGCTGTGGATACACTGAATTACAGCAATTTACTCACAGTAAGTTTTGGCAATCAGCTTCAAGTCACTACTATGTGTGTTGATACAGTCCATGAAGTTTGGGGAAGGCTGTTAGCATCGATACTCCTGAGAACACTCCTGCAGAACAGATAATACAGATTTCTCTCTCTCACACCCTCCTCTCAACTGAAAAACAAATTTTGTATCTGAAAGTTTTAAAAGCCTTCTTTGGAAATGCTCGAATGAGCAAGCCAGACAGTATAAATCAACTAGGTGATAAATACCATCTGCATTTATAGACACTTCTTAAAACACATTAGATCACACTGCTGCGCTTCCTGGACCTAATTTACTGCCAGGTCCTTCAGACACATGGAGGATTTACATTACGGTGGCCAAGCCATCCCAGCCTCCCTCTGCATTACTTCAGTTTGCCCCCTCAGCAGGCACTATGGGCAGTGTCACTGTCCAACAACTTCCTGAGCACTTGGACCCTTTGATCCTGTCAAATACATTCAAAAAGACTCCACCTGTAAAGCCACCATTGTCAGCATAATGAGTAAAAGTTAACACCATAAACTTCACAGGCCTATGAACATTAAATTAGGTGACAAAGGCAGTCATATATCACTTCATCAAACTAATTCTGTCAGTAAGTGAAATCTGCAAAATCATTTACAGTATGCAGTGTGGTTCAATTTATATCGTTTTGCTATGAACTTAATTCAAGACTATAAACAGGTTTATGATATAGACACCTTTATTTTGCTAACCTGTTAGCTAACAGACTATCAGACAAACTTTTAAAAAACAAAACAAAACCAAAAAACCCAAACAGATTTTCTGCAGAAATCCAAACCAAAAATCTCCAAAAATTCTATTATTTAAATTTAAGACCTAAGCATCACCTCATAATGGTAGAGTACACACAGGGAAAGGAATTTAGGTGGCCTGCTAAACATAATAAAATAATGTTGTACATAAGTGCTTTCATTAGAAAGTCTTTATAGATGAGCTCATTTAAATTCACTGCTGATGTAACACAAGGTAATTGTTATTAAAAGAATATTAAATACACTGCCTGACTAAATCCAAAGCTTTAGAAGCTCCCATTTGAAGTAGTTTGGTAACCATCTTTTTGTACACACATAGCTAAAGAGAATGGAAAAATTTTCTAATTCTTTACATGATGTGAGAATCCTTCATTGTTGCCATGTGATTTCGACGGTTACAAATATAAACACAACTCATATATATATATATATATATTTATATTTATATATTTGGATTTGTCTCAAAGAAGGGAAGGCAAAAGAGAACTTCAAGGCAACCAACAGTGAACAAAGTCTTCCAGCCTTCAGCCACCTGCAGGGAGTTAGGGTTTAGGAAGAGGTATGCATCTTCCTAGAAATCAGATCTGAACAGAAAGCACTCGTCCCCATCCTCCCAAGCCCCTCCTGGCCCTGCACTGAGCAGCTGGGACAAAGTCTTCACTATTCACAGGCAGGCAGCAGCTCTTCAGAACACAAAAAAGGAGGAGCTTGTAAAGACAACTGCACGCAGACGCTGGAAATAACTCCCCATCACCACATTCTTCACATTGTCACTTCTTTCTGCAGTGTGTCACAGCATATGCTTTTTAAATGCACAAATTGGAATACTCAGGATGCTGCTTTTGGCCCCAGGCTGGTAACCGAGTCTCTGGACGAGGGCCTGCAGGCACAGGCGAGCAGCCCGAGAGCCTGCGGAGCTCAGTTCCAGGGCTGGGGTTGTCACTGAGCCTTCCACGCCGCTCCAGAGATCATCCTGCAGCCACGGTGGTGGCAGCTCAGTCTTGGGTTTTCCATGCCTTAATGCAGACACATATTTTTTTCTTCAATTCCATTATTTCCTGGAGATTTTTTTTTTAATTTTTACTTTTTTTTTTTTAGTAAATTAAAGTCTTGGTTAGCCCAAACAGGAAAAGAAACAATTCTAGAAGATAGTTATTACATTGCATAGTAGAATAATACAAGTTCACTTAAATACCATCTGATACTAAAATATACTGGTTGGTATAGTCAATTACATGTGTTCTGTCACTGCAGGAGAAAAATAACAAGATTTTATTTCTTAGAATTCTGTACTGCTGCAGAAACAAAACATGTATTTTAGGATGCTAGAAGCAACAGTACTTCCATGTGGCAGCTGCTGCCCCTCCTAATTGCTTAGCACAAAGAAGTTGGTCTGCAATCTAATTATTCATTTTCTTCATCGGCCTCTGGTTTTACCAAATTTAGAAATGCAACTGAACCATGAAAAAAAACCAAACCAAAACAAAACAGTTTTCCACAATATGGGGAGACAGATTTGTCAGTATTCAAAATTCAAATTGGAAGTTCAGCAAGGTGGGAGAAGCACAAGACAACACAAGCACAAGAAAAGCACTGAGCCCGATTTATGTAACGGCTTCAGTCTTGATGTGTTCCAGTAACTTTGTGTATGCTTCTAACAAAACAGCAAACACTTAAACGCTGGAGAGATGCAGTCAACAGGAGCACAAGTCACAGCATATAGAACAGACAGATGGTTCAGATTAAATCTTTAGTATAAATGCCCGTGTACAACCCACGCCCCATGGATGTGGCTCTTACCCGGGAAGCTGGAAGCACCAAGTCCTTCTCGCCAGGGCCCCACAGAACAGCCACGCCAGCCCCAGCGCCCAGCGAAATCACAGCGGAGGTAAGCACAGGCCACCCAACGCTTCTGCTTCCTGCAGCTAAGAGAATTAAAGGTTAATGCCAACTAGAGAAATGCGTTTGCTGAATTTATCCAAAACTTGTATGACGGGGTTCCTTTTTTTTCTCTGGTTTCTACATTTGATTTTTTGTTCCCCCTATGCAAAAGGAAATTTCAAAGGGATTCAGCTGGTGACAACAGAAGGGAAAGCAGTAGACCTTACCTTAGAAAAGCAATGGCCAAGTACATTAAAAAAGAAATACAACCCATATTTCTCAGACAGAAGTAGAATTTTTGAAGTTGACAGTGCAACAGCAAGACAAGCAGTCTACTTTTAGACCATTAAATTAGACCAACGATTTAGACGGTACTAAATTTATTATATTCTAACTTATTGTATTAATACACAGACCACAGAGAAAGAAACACATTTTGACGAATCCTGGAATACCAGAAAATTCTAATCCGTCCTCAGATTTGTCTCTTTTTGTCTAATTAAAACAATAAATGAAGTGCAAAGTAGTATGGCCCTCTAAGGCTGATGGTGTAACAACTCCCACCAAGCCCTCTACCTCAGCTGGGGCAGGTGCTCAAGAACTGTCTCCCTGCTGATTTCCTTGTTCTGTCTTACACAGAAATCATTGTACTCACCCCTGGAAATGCATCACAGTTGTGTCACAGAACCTGCTCAGTTTGCTTAATCCAGTGCTGAATACAGTTCCAGGTTGCTTTGTTGTTTTTTGGTTTGTTTGTTTTCAGTGGGGGGTGTGTGGGTGTGTTGTGTTCTCAGTTCTTTTTGTTTGGGGTTTGGTTTTTTTTTGTTTTGTGTTTTTTTTTGTTGTTGTTGTTTTTTTTGGTTTGTTTGTGCTGTGTGTTCAGGGTTTTTTTTCTGTGGATTTTTTTGCCTTTTTTTTTTTTTTTTTTACAGGTGTAAAATATGTGTCCCATAACACCATAAGCAAAGGGCCTGCCACCTAATTGCTCTTTTATAGTGCCTCAGAACATTGGACCTCCTTCACAAGGTGTTCTTCAGCTAAAAACCATTTTCTTTATTAGTGAATGGCAAGAGTTTCCATACTTTCACATTGCCCACTAAGGTTAAACAGTATTCATGTGCTGCCACTGCAGCTTCTTTTTGTCTGCAACTACTAGATATAAGGCAGAGCCAGAATGGAATCCCATCACACATACTCCTATTGCACATGGCAGCTTGATGTACCTTAGATTTTTTTCAAGAGATGCCAAGAGAAATACCCATGATTAAGAGAGCTCAGTTGTCTCTGTTTCTACCCACTCTTATAATTCTTTTCCACTTAGGAGGCCCGGCAGAAGTTGCTTTTTGGTTTTGTGGTGTTTTTTGTTTTGGTTTTGTTTAAGTTGCACCACTGAAGCACACTGACAAAGATATTATACACCTTGTGTACCACTCCTAAAAATACTGTCCTCTTCCACAGCCCTCAATAAAAAGATGCTGATGAACAAGCTAATGAACATCTCAACAGATCAAATATATTTCTCAAGCTCCTAACCACTTGTGAGCAAGTAAACACTGGAACTTCTGGAAATTACACCTACAAATGTTATTTTCCTTTTAAGTCATCCGTTTGTCACTTTACCAGAAGCATGCCACTCATTTCACCATGTTAAGTCAGCTTATCAATGCATTAGGTTCCCTTTCCACCCTTGTTAGAGACACAGAAGAACAATCAAGGATCTTAATTCTCAGCAAAGACAGCATTATTCTCCAAATTCACAACAGCTGTTAAGTAGACAAAATCTGATGTTTTTCTGCAGTTTGTTCCCCTTTTCCAAGCACAAAGTTTATATTTGCATTCACTACCATTGGGCCAACAGCTCTTCACTATGAATTTTCTCATAAACTTACTTGAAATTCAAGCCTTTCACTTTACATTAAATTTCCCTTCTTTCCCTTTATATCAAATAACATCATAGCAAACTCAATAGCCCCGAAATACAAGAAGCTGAATAGAGGAAAAACAGGGGTGGCAAAACTGTCAAATATAATCGTAGGACACCAGTGACGCCTAGGGGCTACTGAGGTGGGAGAAACTCTGACAAAAGACTGTGCCCAGCAGTTCTGCAGTGTAAAGGAAGCCATTATCTTTGAGTGCTGACAGAAGGCACATCACCAAGGAGTACACGAATTAGAAGCCACATTTACCTCGTACTCTTATTACATTTATGATTGTAAAAAATTACCAGAAGCAGAAATAACTGAAATATTACCTGGTAATCAGCAGCACTTCAGTTCTCTCAATGTTATATTTCAATTATCAACACTTTTGTCCAAATGCTAGCAACCATCTCCACAGAGTTGCATGGACACCCTGTATATTTACACGACACTCACATTTGTAGTTCTGTAAACTGCTTCATCAATACACCTCTCCTCTGCATGCTTAGCTAAGCAAGGAACCAAGGTGCTGTTAGGAGAAGTGTTTTTAGACCTCACCTACGCAGAACAGCTCATGTATTTAGGGTCAATTCAGAAGACTTCAAAGGGACTTGGATGAGGCGTTGAACAAGCATGCTTTAAAATGCACATCTCCGCAACAGCACACAATTCTACCCTTCATGTGAGGGCAATTCACTTGTGTGGTGAACCCGAATACCTCCTAAACTGGAGGGGTGGTCCAAAGCCGCATCCCACACCCACTAAATGACATCACTGCTCAAAGTGAGAAAAAATAGAAATCTTCAAGCCTCCTCACTTTCTCCACTCAGAATATAAAACAAGAACATCAACAGGAAAGTACGCTAGCTTGATGAGTTTCAGCAATCTTCAGAAGACATGGCACTTCAGAACAGGAGACTAACAATCACCGTACAAAGCAAATGCATGGGGCATAACCAAAATTCTCTACCTCTAAGCTACCAGTATAAAACCACAGAGGGCTGCCGGAGAAAAGGTTAGAACAGAATAACTGACATCAAAGTAAAAAGGACAACGTGCCTTCTGGTGGTTTTGAACAAACACACACAGAGAACCCAGCTGCTGCATGTGCTCTTCCAGGTAGTAGATTTGTACATGTTCTCAGAACAACTAGTCAATATAAAGACTCAATCTTACATTTGTCTAAACTCAGGTCAGACAAGCTGGCAACAATTTTACTTCAGGACAGTAAGCCACGTAGCTTACAAGTTCTTCAGTTTGAAATACCAGATCACATACTACCAGTAACGCATATATTTTTTGATTCTTACATGGAGTAGAAAGCTCAAGGAACAAAAAGGCAACTAAAAATATATCTGTTTTATTTACCAGTTTTCTAAAAAGCAAAGTCATAAAAATTAGTCACAAGTGGCAAAACCAAAATATATTGCACAGTGTACAGAAAACATTGTTGACATGTTGACAAAGTGTCATCACAAATAAATCGTCTTACAACAGTTTGGAAAAATTACAGCTTCAGAATCTTATCTATAAATGGAGGCATGTAGATTTAAAGTTACAGGAAAATATTTTAATACCACCCTGTAAATGCAAACACTTTAAGGATGCAAGATTAAGTCCATAAGTAAGCACATCCACAAAATGCTCTAAATATACTTTTCTCTTCCTTTCACTAAGTTATGGTTACAAGATGGTAATTAAAAAAAAAAAAAAAGACATTAGAACAAGTAAAAAAAAAAGGCAAAAAAAAAAGCATGCTAAAGCAAAGAAGTTCAAAGTGGTTGAGAAGTCCCTGAAAATAATTTGTATAATTATGATGCACTCCTTTATATAAAGCTTTTATTTTTCCCAAACCCTGGTCCAATCAAAACTATTTGTGTTTACATGTAAAAATGGAATATTTTTAATATGTTGGTATAGCTGCACTGTTCCATTTATGATTAAAACATTTAATACATCAGACTTGAACACCAACATTTTAAAATTTCTCATTCAGTTTATATTTACATATACTTAACTTTGACCTTGCTAAACTATTAAAGACAGGAATCAGTTCTTGCTGGGTAGAGCTTTACACTACATTTAAGATACTTATTTTTTAAACTGTGATTCTATTTGTTTCACAAGTTCACATACTCTGCTGCCTGCAGAACCTGTCTCCAATGCAAATTTCCTCATGACACTATCCAATTAATAACTAATTTACACAAATTATTTCTTCCACTAAGCAAATACCAGTCACTTTTGCATGTTTTTGGTGGTGTCAGATCTAACTTCACATCCTCTTTGTATGCAAAGAGAAATATTTTTATAGAATGAAAATAACCTTAAATTTCAGTGAATAGAAATGTTATCCTAATAAAAAAGGAAATGCTTTCCATGAAAAATATTTTAAGATAAACATTTCAAAGTTAATTGAATTTCTCCATATGTTTTTCACTCCAAGACCTACAGCTGACATCTAGCAAAACTGCAACTAAATGTCCTTTACCTAACCAACATGTTAGTTCCTTTGTGTTCTCTTCCCACATTCAACATGTATAAACACTACAAGAACATAAAGTACACATATTCAAGTCAATACAATCCCAGAGGCATTAAAATTAAATCATTGACAGCAAAGGATTCCAGCCACACTAAATTTTAGATTATGCAATTCAAACATCGTGAAAGTCAACACTATTCTCAAAATCACTTCTTTTTTATAAGAACTATCTTCAAATGACAAGAAATGGCTAATCCTCTCTTGCCACACACAAGTTTAAAGTTTGTTTAGCCACACAGGAAAAAGTGATGGCCAAACTCCCAACAGAACAAATCGGAAATAAAGGCTAAAGTTATACCAATCTTTGTCTAACAGTCACTGGAGCATACGAAGTCATCCTCTGTGGTCTTAGTTTTTAAGCATAAAGATTTCTTGTGTATAAATTCTCAGAAATGATGCTTCAAGGTAATAAACAGTTCATAGTATTGCAGCATCCATTTAAATAAAAAGCTAAAAGTTGTCAGCACTCATCTATACTTACACATTCACAGAAGTAATTTAATCCAAGACCATCTTACAAAATTAGTTCAACATTTCTCTTAGACAAAAAAGGTCCTACATTCAAAAACACAGGAAACAAATAAAGAGGATGGGATCAACTGATATGAGATGGGGAAGTGTGAATTGATTTGCTTGAAGGTTATTTCTTCTACTACGCTGGACCACTTCAAATATTAAGAACAATGCTAAAGAGCCACTAAGCAAAATTGCTAGAACAATTTATAATGCTGAATCGTTACCAAAGGAGATTTGAAGAACCGTATGTACGTAAAGGGATTTTCAGTACTCATTAACCCACCCTACAAAAAACAGTAGGCATCAATGAAAGTTTCTATAGTTTATAAAGAAATACTTGAGGCATATAAGTGCAAAATGAGTCTTTCTTTTTTAAAGAAAAACTATACCATCTTCAACAACGTCCTTACTGGGAAGAGATTGCCACCATTTAAAAAGAGATTCATTCACAAATGACTCTTCTAAAGCAAGAAAAACATACGTGTTTTTCTGAACTGGATTCATCTTGCTGGAGACAAGATTAAAACCTTTATGGATCATCACTGTAGTTTTGAAGCAGCTTTGCAAACTATAGGCTCAAAGGCTATGTTTGTTCTTCACTGACTTCACTCAGGGAAACCAAGTTGTTCTCCCCATTGTCTTCAATCATTTCATTAAGGTCCATTTCATGGATTTCTTCATCATATGATGTATAAAAATTGCTCTGTATATTGTCCTCACAAAAAATACATTCCTAAAAGGACAAAAATAAAATTATAGAAATGCTAAGAAGAAAAAAAAAAAAAAAGCAGCTTTTCAAAACAACAATCCATTTGGGTGCAATCCCTGATTCCAAGGGAACATTTACATCTGTGCTACACCTAACAAGATATATTCTACTCAACTTTCACCCACATAATCATTTTACAATGTGTAGTAAATCAATACAGGTACTTGAGAACTCTACTGGAAGCAGTTATGTCATAGATAATTCATAATGCTGACATTTTACATGCACTTCCAATCACCTTTTCCTCCATTTGATTGCTAACCCTGTAGTAATATGCTTACGTCAGTGCAGAGACTGGAGCAGCTGTACATTTACACAAGTTGGATGCTATAGTATTAACGTCACAGTAACATTAACACCAAGATTAGGATTCCACTGTAATTCTGTTACACTGACTTTTGAAATACTCATGGGCAAAGAGAGCCTCTGCATTTGATAACTTATGTGTAAAAGAGCTACAAATGATAGAAAGCATAGGGAAAAGAAAATGCAATCAGGTATTTGTGTGTGAATAAGTAAAATACACGGACAACAAATAAAACTGTAAGGATGCTTTGTGGTTTTGGTTAGTTGGGTTTTTTTTTGTTTGTTTGGGTTTGTTTTTGGTGGGGTTTTTTTTGTTTGTTTTATTTTTTTTTGGTGGTTTTGTTTGTTTATTTGTGGTTTTTTGTTTTATTTTTGGTTGGTTGGTTGTTTTTTTTTTCCGCTTTTCAAGCCACTAATCCACTTACAGAATCAAGGTAAGAGATGATCCCACATGAGACGTCTAATAGAAAAAAGGACCAGTACTCCTATTAATTTTGTATTGTCTAGAACACAATGGGCATAAATTTCTGCACACAAAATAGAGATTTTCATGTATTGAAGGTCCTGACTGTGCTGAAGAATTCCAAACAGATACACAGAAATTTAAAAATAAGAAGGGAATTTTTTATACTGTATTCACCAATGCTTTAACTTTCTCACTGGAAAGAAGACTTATGGTAAATTAGATCAAGCCAGAAACCACTGCATGAAATTTTTAATTTATTTTTTAACCTGAGTAATTGACCAAGTTTTCATAGCAACAGGAAAAGTCTAACATAGGCAGCTAGTAATTTAAGCACTGTTATACATGCAAAAGTAACTAACTCATTTAAACTTACAGAATTAGCAACAGTTTTTGGAAGTCCACCTTGCTGGATCCATGGATGAACTTCAATAAGCTCTCTTTTTTGTTCTTCTGTAAATTTTGGTTGTAGTTTCTGCATTTGCTTTAATTTCTGCTTATCTTCTTTTAAAACTGTTTCCAAATCTCTAAAATAAAATGTATTTAGAAATTGAGCTTCAACAGTTTCTGGGCTTTATGCCTATATAAGGTTACACAGTCAAATACTAACATTTTAAAAGACTATTTTTGTTCTGCGACGTTAAGCTTACAAATCTTATATTGGAAGAAAATTAAGTGTTGTTATTTCAGCAGCTTTCTGTATTTGCAGACAACTTTAACGCATCTCTGCTGGCTCATCATCTTTTCAAATCCTATCAGTGAAAACAGTTTTCTTAGAGCTATTCAGGCAGCACCACCGGTGAAACCACCAAGAACTCCAGTTTCCCTCTGCTGATGCTGCAGTAAGTTCCAAGTTCCCCTTCACTGGGAGGACAACCCAAAACAGACACTAGATGCACATATGAGATACTAAAGCAGAAGAAGTAAGAGATGTTTAAGAAGGTCATGAAGAATGGGTTGAAATTCAAGACTGAGGGGGAGAGATTTAAAAAACACTGCTCTATTTCAGCAGCCAAAGTTCTCTCTCCTCCCAATGCCTCACCTTCATTCAGAAACTTAAAAAAATCCTGCACCACAGCAAACATTTATACGCTGTATACCTCTCTAAAAGATGACAACAGAAAGCAAGTTCCAAGAAACCCAGTACTATTTCTGTTCCTTACAGCACACCTTATAAACAAGGTGGCTTTACACTTCTCTTCTTGGGCATCATGCTCTGATAGTGAGCTTAACTCTTCCCATCACATCACTATACTATGTTCTCTTTGGCAGGCTTTGCTACTCTTACAGTCTACTGGAATTCCCATCTATAGTTGTCAACCCTTCATGCTACAAATACGGAGAAATGCCAAGATATTTTTAAACCTAAGGAAAAATTCTGAAGTTCTTATGTGTTCTCTATTTTTGTCCCCATCAGCCCTGTGCTTCTGTATTTTGAAAGCTTGTTTTCTTTCCCTCTCAAAAGATGTCTTTACTGAAACTTCCTATTATTTTAAAAATACACTTCATTGTTCCCAAGAAATATAAAGATTAAAACAAACCCAAACTGCATACTTGATAACCTCTTTCCTCCTGTATCTGCTCTTTGCTATTGAAGCAGGGAATTATTATTCTTTTTTTTTAATGAAGTTTTTTCAATTAGAAACCTCACAATTTTTACCTTTTACTTTCTTATCTTATTTGAATGGGAATTTATGTAGAAGAATTAACATGTGGAAGTTAACAACCCAGAAAAAAAACAATATAAAACAACAAAACAAACCTACAAGGCAGAGAAAGCAGCATGCCACTAAATGTGGCATCTCAAAGACAACAGTACAAAATTTCCATGCTACAGACCATCATTAGATCTAAGCATACTTGCCAGGATCTACTGATCATACTACAAGGATTTCTAGGGAAGTAGTTGCAAATCACTAACTATAGAACAGCCTCAAAAAAATATACAGTTAATTTCAACTCAGGTAATTGATCTAAAAGTAAAGGTAAGCCTAATCAAATGGGTTTTACTTTTTGAGAACTTCTGGTGTAGTATACAAAAGATATAAAGGAAGCAAGAATTCTTCTTGACACTGAGCTAAACATTAAAATCAATCAACTTCTATCGAGACAGAGATTCATGTACGTGTTTCCTTCTGTACACCCTGCTCCCCCAACATTATACATACAGATCATGAAGTACTCTGACATTGGAATTACCGTGAGGGTATCTGGTAAGTCATCATAACAGTGTCATCTGTGTTTGCCATCAAAAGCCATATAGGATCCTGAAGTACATATTTAATGAAATGTTCACTTTCTTCCATTTCTGCCTTAATTTTGGTTTTATGATGATTTTCTGAGGAATCAATACTCCCAAAGTACTTGCTGGTATGACTAGTTTCACTACTACCTTTAAAAAGAAATTTTAAGTGTCATTATAAATTGTTAAATTCATAGATTATCTCAATGCTTTTGAAAATAGAGAAGATTAAAGAGAACAAAGTATAAATACAACCATTTTATTTCATTTTTTAAAGAGGGAACTCCCACCCCTTATATTTTTAAAACTTCAATTCTCAAGCTAAGTCTCCATTAAATTTCAACAGAATAATTAGCTTACTGAAATTAAAAACTCTGAAATGAAACATGAAGGCATATGGTATTTTCTCTTCATTATTCTATCATACCTACATAATATCTCAATGGCTATTTTACACACACTTTAAAAAGATTCTGTACTGGAAATAAAGCACAATAGAAAAACTTTCATGATATGTAATAATAAAAAGACATCAGGAATAAACTATGCAATTAAACTTAAAGACAATGAAGATTTTTACATCAAGTACTTGATGTTCCAGTGGTGTTTGCAATACCTCACACTCCAATTCTTAAAATGCTAACAGAGTACTCACTGCCAGTGTTACCTGTTCTGCTCCCTGACATGCCACAGCCATTGGATCCAGACCCGAGAGACTCAGCAGCAGCAGACACACCGCTCCCTGAAGAAGCTGAACCAGTGCCTGAACACGCATCTTCTTGAAGTAAAATGTCAAGCAGGACACTAGACATGGAGAGTGCATCGCTATTTTGAGCATCCATTGGAGATTCAGCCTAGTGATAAGAAGGAGAAGGGAATAAAATACAACTAAAAAACCAAAACCAAAATACAGTGCTATTACAAATAATTTACATTTAGTATTAATCCATTTCACTTTATATTCTAATATATTTACACAGTTATTCAAAGACAGACAACCACCACCAACATCTGCCAAGACCAATGGAGGGACGAATAATGGAGGGACTGATAGACAGGTAAGTGGTCCTGCAGTAAGACTGAGAATTCAATTCAATTTCTCTTTAAAAACATATATAGTTTAATGAGGAAGTAGGGAAGGCATTTGCTATTCAGTTTTGACGTCCAGAACAGCAGGGGCTAAGTCAGAATTTACCCAAGCCACTTAAAACATAGTAGCAGTTGCTCCTACTATAATCTACCTCAGATTTAGATCAGCCGTCCATCACTGTTACTACTCTCAATGCAAGATAAGAAGGAAGAACATGTTCCCAGATGCAAGATTCCTAGGCAAGATAATTTATTTGTATATTTTTAAGGAAAAGAGCATTAACTATGTTGATTTCTAACATAAGCAAAACCTCACTTACCAGTCAATTTGAAGATTAAATATTAGAAATTCAGGTTGACAGAATTTAGCAAAATACACAATAATGGAAAGAACTAGCTTTATCCTTAACACATTCCTGAACAAATGCTTATATTGTCCTCATTTTCCAGGAAGTGATGAGGAAATTACAAAAAGTTATGTTTTGCAGGTTTCTAAAGAACAAGAACTATCAAGTTTAGGGAAATTCAGAAGAATTTGCCCGCAAAATTGTTACTATTAAGTTTGGCTATCAAGCTTCTTTTAATCCAACAGAGGCATCTCAGAGCATGCTGTAAATTACAGTCACAGATGGCACTGTTATACCACAGCACAATTCAGAAGTCCTTATAGAAAGAAGATTTCAGAGATGTTATAGTGTGCAGAATACATTAGTCCAAAGATGGCATTGGATGCATATATCCCTGCAAATTGCTCCATAAGTGGCATTTACAGGACAAATATGGTAAAGAAATTTTTTTAGTGAAAACAAAATGTATTTCTTCTCAAGATCATGAGATAACACGCATGCAATAAAACAACGTGACAAGTTCTTGCACCATATCAATCAAGTTTGGAAGTTTCTCTAGAACATAGATATAACAAAATCCATTTCTCTGTTTTCTCTCTACTTGTCCACCTTAAGGATCAATATCAAGAATATTAAGTAAAATAAATCTGGAAACTAAACAGGGAGTAAAGTTTAACATCGAGATCTAAAAGTTCCCCACACTGGGGAACAAGCATTTTCAGAAGTTTTTCCTTCCTCTTCCTTTATAGCTTCTAATGTAGATACATGCTTATGACTCACTGCACAAAGTCATCTAATCAGCTGCTAGCATCAGCACTAGCAATGCTTTTTACCTATTACTTACAGTAGTTTAGATCTCGGACATCCCTAAAAGTAAAAGCTGCCCTTTCCAATGCCTGCTTTCCTTTTATCAGCAGCGAACCCAAGTTCTGCTTTGTAACTGCACAATTAGACGCAGAGACCGGTTACAAACCATGGCACAGGAAAAGCGGGAGGGAGGAAGGAACCAGTCTAAAAGGTTTAGGTTGCAACTCCATCCCATCAGTGACTCAGCATTTCTAAAGATACTCTATGGTGCCTTTAGAAAACACTAATATTAGTCTACATATTTCTGTTATAGAAACCTTTCCAGACATATTACTCCGTATGAAGTTTCATTTGTTAAACTGATTTGTCAAATTTGAATGACCCAGGAAACAAAAACCCCCTGGAATTACCAATTAGCTCAGCATCATTTTAATGCACCAAATAAAACAAAAATAAAGTTACTGTCTTCAAGTCGTAACTCCCCGTTCCTTTACTTTGGTTGCTCGTTTGTAAAAAGATGCGATTTCATCTATCTCAGACCACTTACAGATTATTTCCCACCTCCACACAAATTCACTAGCCCAATACTTTTTGCTAAAAACAAAGTGTTCATACTATTTTAGATCTACTTCAGTGCTTTCCTTCCAATGGGCTTATCCATATTCATATTTAAAAAAAAAAAAAAAAAGTGAAACAAAGCTGAAAACTGTTTCAGGATATATTTCCGGCCTTCCTAGTATCACTTTAGAAGAACAACAAGGTGGTTTTAATTTTTAAAGGCTAAGAATATTTGAACAATTGAATTTCATGTTTTATTCAGGCTGCTAAAGTTTGAATTTACTAATTACAATTGTGAGTCCATCTCCTGGCATTATATTGACAGACTACTGCCTGTCGTTAAAAAAATCGGTCCCACAAATGAAAAGATTGAAAACCGTGTAGCAGAGACAAGAAAACAGGCAGAGAAGGAGAAAAAAAAAAAAAAATCCATTTCAGGCATCTCTACATATTAACATCTTCAAATACGTTCAAAAATGTGAAGACTGAAAAGAAAAAAAAAAAAAAAAAAAAAACAGAACAAAACCCAAACCCATCAGCATACTTACTGGTAAGGATCCCTTTCCACTACAGTTATCAGTGATTTTGCCTATGGCTCCTTCCTCACTTAAAGGTCCATGTAAACCCACAGGAGCTCCACTTTCAGCAGTTTTTGTGGTTTCTTCTAACTGTAGAAGATTCAGAGGAGAACTGCACCGTGACTGGAACAGAGGTGGTGAAGCCTGGTCTTGAGGACCCACTGACTGCGGAGTGCAGGAACGGGACGGCTCATTTCGTGGCTCTGTGACAGGAACCTTTTCACTGTCTGCTGGCGGATTATAATGGAATGGCTGTGCTGGAAAAAATGCCTGTTGTGGGAAGGGGCTGGGTGTAGTGAACGGTGGCTGTGTCGGAAATACTGTCTGTGAAGAGAAAGTGGAATGGGCAGGGAAGTTTGGTTGGCCGTGGTAAAGTGTTTGAGGTAAGTTATTGTTCATCTCTGGGTAGACGTAGTTGGGGAGCACAAGAGCTACAACAGGTGTCATGAGGGGTGCAGAGAACTGGGATGGCTGCATAGGGCAAGTATTTCCAGAGTCTGGCAACTGATTAAAACCAGAGAGTGAAGTCTCAGGAGCTGGTGGCACAGTCCCTGCTGCTGGAAAAACAGGAAGTGGATAGGCAGGCATAACAGTAGGAAAAGACATTGCTGAATAGCTCGCTTGTGAAGTGTCTGATGGTGACCAAGCAGTAGTATTTAAACCTTGAAGAGGAAACCGATGGGGGAATTTCGTTCCAGAAGCTGTACTCTCTGAAGACTCCTGTGGTTTAATGCGCTTTGATTTCCTGTTCTTTCCACTTTTCTTCCAAGGCTGATCCACTCCAGAAGTGCCATTTCTTTGTCCACGGCCACCTGCACAAAAAAGAAACCAAAAACCCAAAACATCAGGAAGGACCCTACTTGCAATCTGATGGATCCCTTTCATACTGTCATCCCTAGAAGTTGCTCAAAACCACAGTTCTGGAATTAGCCTCCCCAAGTGGAAGCATCTGGGAAGGAGTCAGGTTTACTTTCACCTCTAGCACAAGAGCTGAGATAACTGGGCAATGAAAACCATGCTGACACACCATGGAAGAGAAGAGAGCAACAGTGGATCAGTTCAGGCTCAAGTGTGTGACACGCAAATAGCACTAAAGCTGCAAAACAGTGGCTCCCAAATGGACAAAATTCTAATTACTCCAGCAATTACAATAAAAATAGTATGGGACATGACTGAAAGCATTTCTAGAGAATTAAGGTCATGCAGGTCTTAATTGAAAAGGTGAGGAAAAAAAAGCAGGAGAAAAAGTACACAAAGAAAATAATTTCCTGAGGAAAAAGCATGCTACCATTACAACCTTATTTTCGAAGAAGTCTGCACCAAGTGACTCTTCCCTAGGTGAAGGCTGCCAGCTCATCTGATTATAGACATGAGGAAATCCATAAAATATTTTCCGGCACTACAAGCTGCTCAAACTTTTAGTTTGTCTAAAGCTTATTTAAGATAGGCTGAAAGTTTATCAAGTATAAAGAACACAAGGGGACTAAAGGGTTCCAGAACAGGTTTCCTAAAACAAGGACATATAACTATTTAAATAAAAAAGAAGGTAAAAATCTACAGAAAAAGCTCAGCAGTGTCTGACTTCTGTTCCAAGTCAAGTCAGGACTGAAATGGGAACAAAGTCAGGTAAGTATCAAGCACTTCTGAAAATGCCATCCAGAGTTCCTAGTCCTAATAAACAAAAAGAATCTCACTATCGCAGCTAGTCTGTGCTACTTCCATCCCACTGATCACATTATTACTTTAAAAGGCAAACAAACAATTATCAGATTGTTTCACCAATTACACAATAGTGGAATGAGGGAAACTGGATATAAAGCAAAAGGGGCTGAAAACAAAACCACAAACCTGAAAAAGACGACAGGTAGAAAGACAGAAGGAAAAGAAAAGCAAGGGAATACAAGCATAGATACAATAAAGCAAACATACTAAAAGAGGAGTTTTCTCCCTTGAAAGTAGATGCACAACAGTAATTTTGAACAGATAAACATCAAAACATTCGTTTCTAAAATATCAGTTACTACAGTAAAAGCTGTAGTCCACTCTCAGTCTTTAAGCAAGACTTAGCAGAAAGGATTTCTCATGGACTTTAAAAGTAGTATCCAACTGTCACTAGTCACAGTGACTCCACAATACAGCTAAAAATGGAAGTGCCCTCTCAGCAGGTTCTACTTCCTATACAAATAGAAGTTTTATTGTGAAAACTATTGCCGTACCACGTTCACCAGGCCGTCCTTTCGGTTTATCTTGTAAGTAGTAATTGCAGTGGGACTGAAAAATATTAAATCTCTTGATTTCTTTAAACTTATTCAAAAAGCTCTGCTCCTCCTTTTGTGTATGCACTGCAAGGACTTCCTTTGTAAGTCCTAGTTTTTTAAATGGCTCCTTTTCTTGATTTACAAGTGCAGAGCTGGATGGAGGGGCAAGAAGTTGACCATCTAAGAGATCTGCTCCACCTGGACCATCTTCTATCATTTCTACAGAAACACAAGAAAAAAAGTAAGTCAAGGTGAAGTTAAAAAGCTCTATATATGCACTTTTAAGCTATTACAATTTTGTAATAATTCTGCTGTAAGTTTAAGATACAAAATCTGTCTCTGTTTATTCTATTTCCATAGGAACACTTTAGCTGTAAGAAAATGTAAGTCACAAGCAGATATTAGCTGTTCACATGTCTGAAGTTTAAACTTGCTAAGAATTGCCATTTTGGAGAAAATTTATTAGCAAAAATCATACCTAATTCAGGTTGTGGTTTTTTGTCTCCAACATGAACGATGGTGCTACTGTAGCTGCACTGACTTGTGAGAGAGACAACGCTTTCAGGCTTGCCAGGTAAAGCCAAAGATGTTAAGTGAGCACCAACCACTGGGGGACCATTTGATTTACTAGATGCCTTCAACACAGCAGCATCTATTAAAGGAAATAAAGTCATACTTTATTGAACATAAACAAGAGCAAATGCAAGTTAAATGTTGCTAGGGTTGCAAAACAGAGGCTAAACTGTGCTTGGCAAGACACAAAATTAACACGTTACTTTAAGCATTCCACCAAGAACATTTTAGGAATAGAACAACTTCCAAGTAACCACATCCAATCCTCTACTTTCACATATAATGAAACCAAATATTTTCAACGAAGGACTTCCTGCTCTTTCCTGGTGTTCACTCTTCGTTCATGGCACAATTTTGGAAGAAAGTTTCTAGCCTTTTCCAGCCTAAGATTAAGTTCCACCTAGCTCCCATATTGTTCTACACTAACCTCTGTCATTAGCTGGTTATCTTAACAGCTTTGCTCTAAGCATCTTTATTTAAATTCTCTCACCTGAAAGCTATACACAACAATCCAGCAGAGGTCATATCAGTGCCTCATACAACAACATTGAAACATTCCTCCTAGTACAAATACTTGGCATAACACATATTTAAGACCCAAGGTTTGCCTTTGTCCTGACTAGAGTATGCTGGTGGCTTCATCATTCTCAGTCACCAGTGCACCAAAAAGCTACTGAACCCACATCATCTCCTGTCAACTAGAACTGCATAGGCTCCAAATGACAGCAGAAATTGTGCTCCTAATTGTATGATGTTCTTCCAAATGCAGTCAAATGTTCTTCCACCATTTTGTCCTCTCTAGTTCTCAAGGCATTCCAATTCCTTCTACAGGACACTTTGTTCCTGTGTATACCAATACCTTCCAATTTGATTCTAAAAACTGCATTAGAACTTCTTTTCGAAGCTCATCAAAAGGAAATATAGACAAGATCACTCCCAAGACCAATCTTTTAGAAACTCCACTAGACACTTTCCTTCAACCTCATATAAGGACAAAGTTGAATCAGCAAGTATCTCATTTACATATATTTCATTACCAATCCCACAATTCTTGTACTAACCAGTTATGTTCTTCACTTCAGCTCCCCATCCAGACAGGGACCATATCAAACGCTATACTTAAGTCCTAACAAATTAAGCTAATGTTTTTCCTTACAACAGACTTTAGGATAACTATCCTTAGTAACCCTTACCTTTTTTCATGGCTGCACATTTCTTTCAAATGCATTCTTGTGCCTCACACAACACAGAGCAGTCCAACGCTGCATTTTACCCTCCCTTATAATTTTTTAAAAATTTTTTATTTAACATCCACAAAGAAGAAACAAAAGTGTAACATGCATATTTTTGTTGCAATTAATTAGCTGCCAGGTTCTTCAGCTGATTGTTCCTACAAGTCCCACCTGTGAAACAAACTTCACATTTGATAATGATTCAAGTCCTAAAATTCATATTCCTGCTGTATTTTGTACAGTATAAATAAGCTTATTGAACCTACAATCCAAACAGTCAATCAACTACTCAGTATTTTGATTGTTTGGAAGATTTTCATGATAAAAGTTAGATCACGAAACATCTAACACTGAAAAAACAGCTATGAGGTCATGCCGAAGCTACACTTGTCATTATTCTGCAAAGAAATAACATCCAACTAGATGCTAATAAAAAAAAAAGATCAATCAGGAAAAAGCTGTGATGTAGAGATACCTCCTAAGGGCTGTATAACATTATCAGCTGGTTTTTGTTCATGAACTCCAGAATTCAGTGATGCAACACTTGAAGGTTCACATTTTCTTTTTGCTGTACCAGGCACATTACAACTCTCCAAGTACCTAAAATACAATGATTTAACAATATTAGATATGGAAGTCTTAAGTCTAGAGGTCAAGAGTAATTTACACACTGGTTGGTTTACCTGATGACACTGTCCAAACAGCTAATCTGTTGATAAGAATATACAGGTTGTTCTTTCCAAGCCAGCTCTTCAGTAGTCACAGTTTTAGGAGCAGCTGTTGCTGCAGTATCCTTTCCCACTGTATCTTTCACCTGACCAAGAGGACCACTTTGTTTTTCTGTGAAGAGAGATACTGCTATTATGCAATTATAGCATTAAATCCTTGCAAATTCCCCTAAAAGCAAGGGCAAAAATTCTCATTTATACATATTTCTTAACAGGTCACAAGTTAACCACTGTAAAGCAAGTAAGAAGTTTGCGCACTAATGGATGAACTTTGTGTAAATATTTTTCTGTCCTTATGGATTCTTGGAGGTGTGAAGATTAGTTAGGTTGATGCATATGGATCCAAAGGGAATAGATATTATGGCTGTAAGAGAATAGATATCATTAGAGTTGAAACACTCACAGTATGAGCACAACTCTAGTTTTATAACAAATTACTAGAACAATAACCTATTAATTTATGCAGAATTTAAATCTCATTAGTAAGATTTTAATTTATCGACTTAAAAATTCCCAAGGTTACAATGCAAACAGGAAAGACAACATCCACAACATTTTGCTCCACCTAACAGAAAAGAAAATGTTTGACTTGCATGAAAACATGAGCTACAATTAAGGTATTTCAGAACAACAGCTTTAGGACAGGCCTTAACTGTTTGTTATACCATTATCAATTCAGATATAGCTGAACATGATATTTTCCTGAACACAGTGGAGAGACATGGGACAATATAATTTTAATTGATAAAAATGCTTCTTTGTCCATAGATTAGAACTATACTAGAAAAAAATCCTACTGTCATGTTATAAAAGACACCAGCACAATAGACTAATACTTAACTTGTTAATATCTTACCTGCAAAAGACTCTCTTTTATATTCCAGTTTCGCTTTATTGTCAGTGAAAATACGCTGTCCTTTATTTTTGACCTTACGGACTACCTGACAAACCTCCTGAAAGCAAGTAATTAAAAATAGTTATTACAAAATTCTGATATAAAACATCATGCATAGTGATTCCACAGTAAACTAAATCTAACCTTAGTTAATCTGTATTTTATAATTAGTTTGATCACAGGAGAAATCCTGATGTATAGAATTTTATTGTACAGCAGCAGAATCTTGGGAATTGGAAAGAGAGGAAATTTAAAGTATGTTTTTTGTGCACGATTACTCTATTTTGTTAAATAGGGTTGAATGACTTGGATAGGAAAATATAAAGATACATTACAAAGATGACTTGAGAAAAAAACCCCAAACCAACAAACAGTATCACTTGGTAAACAAAATAGGGCTGCTAAGACTAAGAACATTTTGTGCTAGAAGTTTAACCAAACACTGACAGGATGTGATAGAACTACAGTATAAGTCTTCTCTATCTGTGGAAATAATGAAGGAAAGATAGGTATCTACTTCCCTCAAAACCAAGATCTCCTTTTCTACACTACTTTTCTACATAGCTCCAAAATGTAATACATTACCTGTTAAAAGAAAAAAAAAAAAATCCAGAGACTTAATCTGCTTAAGCCACTAGTGTTTAAGGACTGAAAGCCAGAAAAGTGACCACCTTGGCAAAAATCTGCCATGACTGATCCCAGAAGCAGGATTCAGATTTGGAAAAGTTAATCTATAAGCCATATAACTAAGTAAAGGAAAATTTTGGCTTTCAGAATTAAATGCAACTCAGTGAGCTGCAACAAATTTGGGAAGAATAACGGAAAAGCCAAAATGATTAGAGATATTAAAAGGTGCAGTTCCTTTGACTGCATCTATATTCAGTACTTTACTGTCTGTCTGATTTACTTTGCCTATGGAATAGTTCTGTTAAGCATAGGCACAAATTTAACACTGCTGTTTTGTTCAGACTAATGGAATTTAAAAAGTTACATCTCACTATCAACTAGATGTAGCAATGGCCCAATCTACAGTAAAGCTAAGTTTTCAGCTCAAAAAATTTTGTATTTTATTCCATTCCATATTATATAGTGTATTTTTACAACATAAAAAGCGATCAAGGTCAAGCTATCACTTTGTTATGCAGGTATTACTACATTTTACCTTCTTAGTTTCATTTGGGAAAACAGAAATTACAGACTTTCCCCTTTACAAAGAAGCTGCTTTCAAATATCCAAATGGTTTTCCCAGAAACATAGCATATAACATAACGGACATTAGAGTAAGTTAACACACTGAAAAGGTTTAAGTTCTTCATATACACCGACTTTCACACCTGTAACTGTGCTTCAGTACCCTGAGACTTCATCTACACTAGAAATGTTTACTCCCCTAGACAGGAAGTGTTTTTCCACATTAAACAAAAAAGAAAGATTACTTTTTCCTTATATCTTCTTCCATTCCTAATTTGAAAGAGTTATGTCAAAAGTAAAAAAAAAAAAGCAACACTACCACTTTTACTAGTTTGTTTTGTGCCACATACTTGAATATGAAAAACCAAACCTACTGGTTTATCCTTTTGAGTGTCTTCATTATTATTTCCTGTGCTGTCACTGGAGGATGCCACACTCATTAAGTGCTCATGTGAACCATTGCTACCTAGACTTCCATAGCCACTGGATCCACTGTTGTGTACAGGCTGTTAACAACAACAAAATTATATATACACACACATATATCTCAGCACATCAGCTTTAAACAAAACTGAAATTATTACCAGTAATTCCATGCGAGGAATAAAGGTTATCTTTTAGGGTGGGTTTGGTTTTGGTTTTTGCTTGTTTGTTTTTGTGAGGACTCCATAGCTGCAATAAATCCTTAAAATACCAACTAGAGCTTTAACATAGTTCAGTAAATCTTGTATGGTAATCACGAGTGGAAGTAATTTCCAGAATTGTAGCCAGAAATTCCAGTATAGTAGTAGACGGCTAAACAAGATGTCAAACAAAGATAAACACCCTTTCTTCAGTGGGAAATGAAAAAGGTAGAATTAAAGCATATACTGTACCTGCAATAACAGCCGATATATTTGCTCAGTGATTTCCTGAACACTGGGATGAAGGATTCTATCCTCTGTATAGTTGGGAGCGGCAAAGACATCTTCATTTAAGGGACCCCTGCATAAGCCAAACATATGCCAGCTCATTACAAATGCAAGTACTTCAATCACAGAGAGATCACAACTTCAATTTACCATCTATATACAGTAAACAAAATCTGATGCTTATTCTATTGCATTGGCAATCTTCCAATATGATAATTATATACCCTTACTCACTTTGAGCATGACTTCCCTCTTCTGAAGCAACTCTTGACAGTATTGGCAGAATTTTAAGGACTTCATATTTCTTTTTAAAGTAGTTACTACATCACAAACCCCAGATTTAAGGAGGAAGCAATTTGTAAGTGTGATTCCACCCTTTCGCCCCCCATCCCACTCCAAAAATCTTTAATGTATTTCTTAAGGATCACTAAGTAATCCTGAGGGGAAGGAAACTAAAAAAAAAAAAGCCCAAATAAATAAATAAATCTGAAAGTCCGAACAATTTATTGACTTACGTCCTAACTTTGTGTCTTCCAATAATAAATGAAACTTTTCGACTCCAAGGGTTGATGAAACTGGACCAGCTAGTGTCCATAGTTATGTAGTCTCCGTTTCTAGTGCAAAACCTGATTGGTGAATAGTCAAAAGGCTGTCCTCCATACTGAAGTACTGTAATGACAAATGAAAAAAGAAATTTCAGATTAATATTTGCACAATTCTACTTAATGATTCAGGATTTTACAATTAATTTCAAAGGAGAAAGATGATATTTGAAGGAACAAATACCAGGTACCTCCATACATTTTAGAAATGCTGAACTATCAGCATAAGCAGACCTTCACAACTTTCTGGACTATGTCAAGAAAATCACCTTCAGAACACAAGCTGAAGGTGACTGAAAAAACAGCTTTACACCTTCAAAGTTTAACAAATTAACATTGCCAGGATGGCTCTTATTTTCTTCTATATATAATAAGAAAGATTACCATTTAAAGTATGACAACCTCTACCACTGCATTCTCCAGAAATTTTTCTTTATGTATGAAATATTAATTTACAGTCAATTTGTTTACAGCAGACATCTGCTTCATATCAAACATGAAATTGAGTGATTTTGTATTTTCATCTATTTGAATTATGAATCAAGTTGTAAAGGATTCAGTATTTACTTGCAGAAAAATTCACAATTACAATTAATTTTCACCTCCTACTTGCTGAGGTCTTCGTAGTCATTACTATTAACTCTTAGAAAAAAAAAATTTCTATTTTTTCCACAGTAAAAGATTACATACTTTTTTTGTGAATTGCTAGCATTAAGGGTCTGTCATTTGGGTGAAGATGCACCAAGACTGGTGTTCCTATTAAGTCCTGAGGTAGGTATCCCAACAGAGGTACTGCTCTGGGGAAAGAAAAACAAATTAAAAAAATCAAGTGGAATAAACATATATTTAATCTTTAAAATGTTTCCATTTTAAGTTTTCTTCACTCTTTTTCCTGTAAAGAGAATGAATAATTTTAAGTTTGAGGAAACAGCAGTGCCAACTTTATAGCAGTAGTACTCTCTGAACAAGAGGGGTTTTGTTCATTTGGTGGGGTTTTTTTTTTTGGTAACTTTACAAAACAACATGATCAGACCAAACCAAGGAGTTTTCTACAGCGGTTTTGTCTTTTCACTGCTGCCTTAATCTAGAAGATAATTATTCACCCTAATTTTAAAAGAGCATTAATAAAATTTAATCTTGTAAAACTCTCAAGTAGGTAAATAGTACCCCAATCTATGGGCTGCAAGCCAAGGCTAAGCATCACACGATTACTATAGCTGGACTAGCAACAGGGTAGTTGACTAGGACTCAAGGAAACTTTCTCACAGGCAGATTAAGAGTTCAACTCAAATCAGCTGGAAGGAGGCAAGCTTATTAATTAAAACAGACAATTAAAAGTAATGTTACTGAATTCCCGCACATTATCAGTGACCACTTCTGACGATGTGAATGACTAATTTATGTGCTAAAATAATTTTCATTGATCATTTAAAGCATTACAGAGAAAGAGTGGAAGTTCACAAATGTCAGTTTGCACCTTACCCTGAAAGCTAACTGCCAAAAACATGGTTTGGAAAAAAAAAAAAAAAAAAAAAAAAAAAAAGCATTAAGTTTATACAACTCAGTAATGTTTAAGAAGTTGCCAGATGCCAGCAAGTTATCTTGTAAACTCAAAGAACCTTATACCTTCCACTTAGCCCCATTCACTGACAAAGACCCTGGAGCAGAAAGATACTCAGGTATCTGAATAGCTCTAATGAAGGAATTGACTGCAGTGCACCAACAAAGGATCTGTGCCATGTGGGAACTCAAAAGCATTCCGGAACAAATGCCTTCAGCACTGCATTTCCAATAACCCATTGGAACTGGATCAGTTCCCCAAAACATCAAACATACCCTTCTGGCAAACAGGCTTAGATATTCAGGGGAAGATAAGAATAGCAACTAATGTCTTATTATTGAAGCCGTTAGTTAAATGAGTCTTAAAAGCTTGTGGATGATCTAAAGCAATAACTTTACAAAGCTGAAACTGGCATTAAACTCATACCAAATCACATAATTTTGACACGTTGACATTTAAAAATGCTGCCAAGTTCAAAACACATAAGAAAAGTTACACTGCTAGTGGAGTTTAAAGTACCAATCAACTCTGAATGACTTCAGTTAGGACTTAATCAAATGATGCTTTAAGAAGTAGAAGAAAACACCAGTTTTCATTTGTACTGTTCCTATTCTTTGCTACCTACTTATGAAAGCCTGGCAAACTCTACATTTGTGCTGCAACAGAATACCTACCTTAAAAGGGATCAAATTTTAAACTACTGTTTATTAACCTAGTTATAAAGCAAAATACAAATTCAGACAATGCTATGCAAATTAAAAAAAAAATTCCCCTACACATTTTTATACTGATATGAAGATTCCTGGGAGAGTCAGAGATCTATAATATAAAACCAATGAGACTGAGCTGATGAAGATGAGGTTAAGGGATGATCCAGGATCTTCCCACAACTATTGGAAAGAGGGGTTACAAAGATAGAGTTAAATTTTCTTGGTGGTGCCAGACAATAAAACTATGGGCAATGGCTCCAGATTGCAGTCTGGAAAGCTTATGCAGGATGTTAGGAAAAGTTTAACAAAGCGAGCAGTGCAACACAAGAGCAGTTTCCCCATACTGACTGTGTAATCTCTGTGCTTGGTGGTTTTCAGGCATTACTGAGACAAGGTCACAGCTGACCTAACCTACAACTGAGCAAGTTTCATTTCAAGAGAAAGGCTGGAACATACCTCTGGCAGTCCCTTCTAACCAGCATTTCTGCAATCATCTAATGCTGTA
This sequence comes from Tyto alba, assembly GCF_018691265.1. NCBI lineage: Eukaryota > Metazoa > Chordata > Aves > Strigiformes > Tytonidae > Tyto > Tyto alba. The sequence goes on along the minus strand of NW_024881262.1, from coordinate 23,794,281 downwards.
TTGGAGATGACTTAATTTACTATCCACGAGAGGCAGTACCTCAGCATCATTATGCTTCCTCATAATGAATAACTCAAAATAATTCAGAGTTTAAGTTAATAAACTTATTTTATGAATATAAATGCACATATGGCGTAAAGAATAGCTGATGAGAAGAGGCAGCAAGTTCAGTTTGTGTTTTATAGAATGACATTTGGAGTGTCAAAACAACATGAATAAGAAGTCTCTTAATATTCTTACTGCAAGTTAAATCGTAAACTGCTTTTAATTCATTTATTAAGATCACTCCACTGTGAACCGTATAGAACTCCTCAGACCTATTATACACATCAATATCAAATACATTTAAAAGAAATATATACAGGAATGTTCCATTTAATTTCAGGAAAATATTTATTTTTACTTAACATATTCTGCACAGAGCTCCACTTGCAGAGTTAGGACAAATAAGCATTTTTCCAACCCATGAACACATACTGATTACAGAAATTAACTTTATTTTATGCAAGTCAGGCCACAGTTTCAGCATTAGATTATGAACAATTCTCACTTGACAGCAGGTGTTCAGCTGTATATTTTTAAATATTAGACTCCGCTTTCTCTAAGAATCTATTGGTTTGTGTATTCCACTTAACCCTGGAGAGCTTAAGAGTAATAAGCTGCATATGCATATCTTGGTAAGCATTTATCTGGCTGCCAGTGCTCTCAGAAGCAAAGTCCTAATATCAGACCAAGATCTAATCAACCCTCAGTGTGAGTGTTCAAAAATGGTATTTGAGAATAAGTGGTAATACCTTACTAACAGGAAAGCTTTCATAGTAGCCATAGAGAAAGGATTTACTGTAGTCATTCCACCCAAGTCCGAGAATAAGGGCAGAGCTCTCCATTCAGTAATCTTGCCATTTCTGTTAAGTGACTGGAAATAAACGAGCTGGGAGTGCATGGAGGAAGGGAAGCTTTCACATAGTCTAATAGCACAATGTAAAAGATAAACCCACCCTGCAAAGTTGCAGTTGGCTTGGAGCATGTGTGGAAATGAGCGACAGCAAAAAATACATGAAGAGGATAGAACTCTACTGGATTTAGCAGTCCTTTTGTCAACTTAAGCTGTTTAGAGAGACTGTATAAATGATACCACGGAAAAAGTTTGTCAGAATTACATTTGTCTTCTATCCTGCAGGAACTCTTCACACTAAGCCATAATGTCTGCACAAGCCAGGCAAAAATACCTGTACCTTAAAGTCCAAACTTATCCTCACTGATTAGTCATTGTCTTCTACAGTATTCTCCAATAGTTATGTTCTGCAATACTCACTTAATAAAAAAACATGTGTGTTGCAGTAATACTGACATGTCTGACTTCTCTGCAGATAAACTCTCTATAAAGTCAAATAGTATTTTTTTACCTTACTGACTCCAGCTTAGACAAAACTCCCAGTAACCTCCATTCCTTCAATGCCTCTCTTCTGTTTTAAAGATTTTGCCAAAATCAGCATATTTCCACCCAAAAAGATACCACAGAAATCCAAAACTGTCCATTATACTGCTATTCTATCTGCACACATCCTCCCTATCTAGATCTACAAAGACAATTTTAGCATTCTTAGAATGCATAAAAACAAGAGGAGGAGAGAATCTCACAAGTCAGATGCTACTATTGCAACCAACTTAGTTTTCACTAAGGAGAGAGAAAAAAAAAAAAAAAATCCCACATACAGCTCATCAGAAACCATCATGAAAAAAATATCAAATAAAACAAGAGAAGAGGAAGAGAATGGAAGGGAAAAGGTAGCCTGTGTTTTCAACTCAAGAAAAAGTGATTTCTCTTGTCAAGTCTTCAAAACACTACAATATTCCAAAGTGCATCCCTATCCTTAAAAGCTTATTGAGATTATGCAAAGCTTATTTGCTTGTACAAAGCTTTTGACATTTTCCCGCACGACATCCTTGTCTCTAAATCGGAGACATGGGTTTGATGGATGGACCACTCAGTGAATAAGGAATTGACTGGATGGTCACACTCAAAGAGTTGTGGTCAACAGCTCAATGCTTAAGTGGAGAACAGTGACAAGTGACGTTCCTCAGGGGTCAGTGCTGGGACTGGCGCTATTTAACATCTTTGTTGGTGACATGGACAGTGGGATTGATGTACCTTCAAGTTCACCAATGACACCGAGCTGTGTGGTGCGGGAACACGCTGGAGGGCAGGGATGGCATCCAGAGGGACCTGGACAGCCTGGAGAGATGAGCCCATACAGACCTCATCAAGTTCAACAAGGCCAAGTGCAAGGTCCTGCCCACGGGCAACCCCAAGCACAAATCCAGGCTGGGTATGGAGAGCAGCCCTGCGGAGAGGGACTTGGGGGTATTTGGGTTTGGAAAACTACCTGTGAGCCAGCAATGTGCGCTCACAGCCCAGAAACCACCCGTGTGCTGGGCTGCATCATAAGAAATGTGGGCAGCAGGGCGAGGGAGGGGATTCTCCCCCTCTGCTCCACTCTGGGGAGACCCCCCTACAGTGCTGGGGCCAGCTCTGGGGCCCCCAACAGCAGAAGGACACGGACCTGCTCGAGCGGGGCCAGAGGAGGCCATGGAGATTATCAGGGGGCTGGAGAAGCTCCCCTGGGAGGCCAGGCTGAGAGAGTTGGGGGGGTTCAGCCTGGAGAAGAGAAGGCGCCGGGGAGACCTTAGAGCGGCCTCCCAGGGCTTAAAGGGGGGACAGGAAAGGTGGGGAGGGATTCTGGATCAGGGGGTGTGGGGGTAGGACGAGGGGTAATGGTTTTAAACTGCAAGAGGGCAGATTTAGATTAGATCTAGGGAAGAAATTCTTCCCTGTGAGGGTGGTGAGGCGCTGGCCCAGGGTACCCAGAGCAGCTGTGGCTGCCCCCTCCCTGGAAGGGTTCAAGGCCAGGTTGGACGGGGCTGGGAGCCCCCTGGGCTGGGGGAAAGAATCTAAGGGGGTTGGAACTAGATGATCTTTAAGGTCCCTCCCAACTCAAACCATTCTGTGATTATCGTCTCCTCAGTCAAGTCCACTCCTAACTCTGAAGGAGTATCTTCCACTCTTTTCATAGACCCCACATTTCCATAACCTAAACATCTTGTGAAATGCCCCAGGCAAAAGCAAGCCAGAAAACTAAAGGAAAGCTTGGTTTACACCTTAGTTCCTGACCCTCTGTGTATGGTCACTGATGGCTTCTGTTAAAGCAATGTGAAGTCTTCACCAGTAGAATCTGAGGTTTTTGTATAGAAACAGCAGCAAGAACTATGAAAACTAGTTTGAACTGCGAAAAAGATCTAATCTTGAAATTAAAAGACACACCTCTGGCTGTATCTGGGCCAGCCAGAAGTGACAGCAGCATGTTTGTTATTAATTGGATCTTACTTTAAATTAACAAAAAAAAAAAAAAAAAGAAAGAAAAAAAAAAAAAAACACACAAAAAAACCCACCAAACTAAAAACCTCATAAAGGTAATGATTGTTACCACAGGAATTTTGCTGATCATGGGTGCATGGGTGTCACTCATTGAATTTATGTCCAGATTAGCCTCAGGTGGGAGGAAAATGGAAAAAACAAGTTATTATCAGGCAGATAGTTTTCCACTTAAATAAACACAGCGTAATGTGTTTTCTGGCTTAGTGAAAATTGGGGGATGTACTTTTACTTGGGTTAAACACTCTTCAGTAGTCACATAATTTTTTAATCCTGTACAGACATCTTAATTAGATCCTTAAAATACCTGTAAAGATACTGGATAGCTTGCTTATCAGTAATTTAAAAAAGATTATTTTTTGTAAGTTACCTTTCATCTACATCCTGGAACAAACAGGTCGGTGTGTGCGTAGTTGTAAAAATTCTTTTGTCAGGAGGAATTCTGGGTGCTGAGAGAAAAATAAAAGCTGATTAACAAATGAGGTTTTTTGCATACATGACATACTTCAAGCTACATGCTTCTATTAAATACTGAGTAAAGTCTAAAAGTCTAAGAGCATACAGGAAAGCAGCTTGCTAGCTCACAGCCTCTCAGCAAGGGCAGAGAACATAAACAATTATCTTTCACTTTAATAAAACTTGAGATCACTGACAATAACTCATATAGTTGGCTTTCTTAGCCTGAAATTCAGTAGTGCTGCACTACATGGAAATTCCTGTAGCAGAACACACAGGAGTTCTTTCTTTCAAGAAACCAAACTACTCTTTGTGCATTCAAAAGTTTACCTTCATAACCAGAATGTACTTTTTCTGCAAGCAACACACAGCAGAGCTGGTCCTCTGCTATTTCCGGATCTTGCACTTTGATAAGGTAAGGAGTCATCCGAAATGGGTGATAGCAAATCTCATTTTCACGCTCCTTTCCGGCACTAATAATTAAACAGAATTAATTATTTCAACAGATTCATCTTATGCTAAACAAAGTTTTAATTTATCCATTGTAATTTCCTCATGACACAAGGACTGCATGACAGATCCTAAAATAGCACCCAAGAACTCAACTTTCTAAGATTTTTTTTTTCAGTAGAAGAGAAGCTAATTCTGATGGCATCCTTTGCATACGAACTGCAATAAAGAATACGTTGTCCTCTCTACTGCCTGAAATAAAAAGATCCACAATTGCTTTAAATGGAAATTCAATGGCAAAAGAAAACCCCACCTCCTATGATAAATTATTTTGTTGATCCAATAATCTTAATCTGTGACATTATACCCTTCAGAGGAACAAGTTTATAGCTGTATTTTATGAAGACTGCTATATCTCCTCAGTTAAGAGACCTTCTTTTACACACTATTTATCATGATTTAAAAAGAATGAAGACTCAGAAATTCTTGCTTATAACAGTTGTTCACTTAAGAATCCAAAGCATGCTAATGAAAATAATCATTTACACAGTGACCAAAAAAAAAAAAGAGAGTTCAGTTGTGATGAGTTTATAAACAGCACAGCTTTATGAAATTAAAGCTTTCTGAACCAATGTTAATTGGACAAAAGAGTCTACAATAACACCAGCAGTACTTTTACAGTACATCCAATCCAATGCTCTGGAGTAGTACATTGTCTCTAGTGTGTTTCAAGTTTACTCTTACCTTAATGATAAGTATTTGTTTACTCCAGAAGTAATTAAGTAATAGGAGCCACAACTTTTGTTTTTGGAAATGCTACCAGAGAGTCAATAAGCAGCAAGAAATCAAATTGCACAAGAAAGAACACGGAACATATTGCCAGCATTTCCTAAATAAAAGCAATGAAAGGGAGTGGGGGCAGAAAAAGGAGGAAGAAAAGCAAAACAAAAAGGAATTTTGTCATCTAATAACTGCAAAAGAGATAAGTTACCCTCTCTTCTTTCTCTATGCAACATTTGAGATAAATTTAAGACAAGACATTAGTCTTCTAGAACGAAAGAGACTCTAGCAGATGCTGAAGAGAACAGTTCAATTAACACGAACTGCAGATTTTCCATATCAGTATGAGATACCATATCAGCTTCCTTTATAGGGCAAAGATCAATATTCACACTGATTAACTTTTAAGATGCAACCTCCTGAAATCACTTTGCATTTTTCTCTGTAGCTTCTGGGAGTTAATCAGCTGGAGGACCTGAACATTTTGCTCTATGTTCACATTATGAAAAAGTAAGAAACTTACGTACCATATGGTTCTCATAAAAGTCAAATACTTTTGTAATACATGGTTTCATAATGTAACAATTTATAATATTGTTGTCTTACCTGATGCGACAGAAAAACGACTTTTCTTCCATGCAATCCTGGGTGGAAGACTCTAGAAATATTAAACATATTTCATAACAAGTTACAAATTATTACAAGATTATGATATTTGAAACAAGAATTTTTACTTAAGTGATAATGGCTGAATTCTTTAAAAAGTTTATGTTCCCTGAAGTCTCCATGTGTATTTTCTAAACAATCTGCACTATAAGCAACTAAATCCAAATACCACTTAGATTCTGAGGCTGGCATGTGAATCACAGCTGCATGCTTTTTAAGCCTTTTGTCAAAAGCGTATCTAAACAGTTCTCCTGTTTGCACTGTTTACTTTTACCAGCTTTCCCGCTGTACTTTATAGCATTAACCATAAGTGCTTGATTATCTTGGACACCAAAATTTTATCTTTTTCCTAGAAAGGCACTAGGACAGCTAGATCATCAAATCCACTTCCCACCCCCTCCAAAAAAAAAAAAAAAAAAAAAAGGTATTTTTCATGAAGGCTTCCTGTTACCTTTTAAGCCTATTTCCCTTCTTTTCCAGACTAGGTTCAGACTGATTTTCAAGGCAAGCTATGGTCTTTCAAAGACCTCTGTATGCAATACTTTTGCATATTTTATTCAACAGCAGCTGATAGATGGGATAGTGTGCATAGTTCCACTTACTGCATTTTTGAAGCTATACACATACATAATAAAACTACAGAAAATGTTTCAGAAAAAAAATTGCACTACTAAATAGTATCTGTAATTAGAATCAAATAGTCAGGATTCACCATTGACCCTGTTTCGAGCCTGACGTTAAACTAATGACTTGACAAGGTCCTTTTCAACCTGCTTTACGTATGCAGTACTTAGTATATATTTATTGCTAATTGTTTTTTCACATTAAATATGGTTCACACTGACTTATCCTAACAGACTTAGCATACAACGGATTGGAATTTCAAACATTTAGAGCATGCCTTGAATTTCAAGTGTTTGGTTAAAATAGCTGTCAACTATTTCTCAATTCCTAACAGCTGCAGCTACAGTAGTAAACCAATCCTCCCACAAACAAATATTAAGTGCCCTAAGACATCTGATCCTTCACCATTAGCATGCCTAACAATTTTTCTAAGTCTAGAAGAACACAGATATGATTACACTTGGTAAATGCACAGTGATGGTAGCTGAAGTACATCTTTCTGCACTGTAATCAAGGTGTCAAATATTCAAATCATAACCATTTTAAGAGGCAGAATATTATACCCTTTATATGTAAATAAAAGAAATTTTAAAGAAAAACTGTGGTCAGTTAATTGCTAGTAAGAGCGGAAAGCAAACCCACTATTCACCATGAATACCTACTTTGTTTTTATTCATCATTTGGATTAAAGGGACACAGGAACAAATAAACAATGACATTCAGAAGACTTTTAGCCAACAGAGAAGCCTTGCTGATTTATAAAAGTGTGTTACACATCTAGCATTTTTCAGAGATGTTCTAATAATGCATCTGTGTTATATCGTCAAAAAATGATGGAGAAGGATGGAAGGATATCAAAAATCAATTCAATTATTTGCATCTGCATGACTGAAAGAAGGTCAGAGAAATACCTGCTGTTGAGACCACTCACCAGCTCTATTGCAAATATTCCATGATGGTAATCTGTATGGGGTAGTAGAAGTATAGAACACACTGACATCCTGAGGTGCCAAGAACTCCACGAATTTGGCATTTTTAAAATAACCCCTCTTACAGCGGAGAATAGAAGTAGCTTGATCAGATATGTACAAAATTTTCCCAGTAATCAAAGAAACAGCTACAGCAAACATATCCTAAAAACAAAAATCTCTAATTATTTAGACAGTTTAAAACAATTCTTCAATCCAGTATGTCTGTCTTAGAAAAACACTTAAGATATAAAAGCATTAATAAGTTCAAAATAAAAATTAAGGAAATAGTGTTAAACTGCATCTGCTTAGGGAGCAATAAACTAAAATTAATCTGCTTATGAAGACACAGACAGTAAACTTTTTAAACTATGCAGTAAGAATAATATGCTAGCATCCTACTGTGTTAGAAGCCCTAAATGTCATTGCCTAAAATTTTATGATGCAGAATGAATTTACAAATTAAGGATTTAAAAGCTTCCAGCTATAAAACTGCATATTTTCCTTGTGCTTGTTACAAGCATATTTTACATGTATGAAATCTAGCTGTTTTGTGAAAGGCTGTTTATGTTAGCTTGTCTCATCTACTGCAAAATGAAAAAAGATGCTCTAAACAACTTGGTAAAAAAATGAGTAGACAGGTAGGAAAAACTCCCACACAACCATACACACACTCCACTTGGATCATTTCATTTTGTTTTCCTTCTTGACACAGAAGAGCTTCCTGCATCATAGCCTTCAGTGCTCTATCTGCTATACACAAACTTGAGAGCTGTCATCCGAATACCAGTTTCACAAACTCAGATGCTTCAGATCAAGTGAACAATGTTTATGATATCTGGCTGAAGTCCTCAGCTGTCCTCTAGACTTCTTATTTATTTTACCTTGTGGGCAACCTCAAGTATTCACAGATACAACAAAACCCACCTACGCCAAACAAGGGAACATGCCCCATCATGCCATTATTTTATTGATTTCAGAACTTCATACATTCAGGCAGAGGCTTCAGGGAAAAAAAAAAAATAGTGGAACACAGACTAATGGGTTTAGATGCAATTATTTTTTGAAAACTCCATAACAAACCCCTAAAACACTGGAAATGTGGAGAATAAGTTAAAAAATTCAGACTATCATTTCACTGCTAAGAACTACTTTGACTATCATAGTTGTTCCTGCCTAAACAAGACAACACAGTATCACTGGATCACACAGTAAGCCTACACCAGTTGCAAAGATTATCAAATGCTAAGGAAGAAGACACAATACAATGATTCCAACACTTTCACCACCTTTCAGTCACCTTAACACACAGAACTGAACAACACATCAAAAAAACCCTGCTGATAATGATAAGCTGAAACAATTCAGTGTGCCTTGACTAAAATTTAGAAATAATTACTTTCCAACTTTAGCAGGTGTTCTAAAATGAAAACTAGTTATGTGTCTCAGTGCATTATATCACACCGTTACCTCTAAGAACAAGGTACAATTCAGAGGACCAAGGAGTTAAGACTACTTATTTCCACCTAACTGGCAGAAAGAAGATCAAGGTGTTACTGGCAAAGTCTGCAAAGGCTCAGAGTTTCTACTCAACATCCTCTGGAAGGCAAACCCCAGCATCTTCAGTTTGTTGGCCTAGCTACCAGCTCTTACCTTGTAAAAAGGCGGCATGCCTGAGAATTCCAGTTCAGAAAACATTTTCAATACACTGTAGATTTGGGTTGCCATACTCACCGCATTTTTCATGATGTATTCTGAGGTTATAGTCTCAACTTCTTCCACAGTGTAAGATGACACATTGAGTCCAGCAGGCTGGGATTCATTAATCATCAACAATTGGTAATACTCCTCATTGGCTACATAAGAATATTAAACAACTTATATTCAGAATTTAAAATCTCATTAATAAACATCTAGCCTGGAACCAGTAAATGGTTGAAATGGTTTTTTTTCCTCATAAGCACAGAATGGGCAATTGGGAAATCTAGGTACTATTCCAAATTAGTTTTTCCTCAATAAAGCTTCCTCATCAGTAACCCAAGTAAATTCAACCTTTGTATACTCATATGTGGTGATCAAATATTTTGGTCTGTTTGACAGTTCAAATAGTATGAAATTATACATTGTTTTCAAATTTATTTTCTAACTCAACAAAGTATCAGTAAAATATCAAGCATCTAGAGAGCTGCTTTAAGTCCCAAAGGAACACAAGTCAACAAAGCCAATAAATGGGAACACCGTGAAAACATCTGCTTGAGAGGTTTTCAAATATAATAAACTTAGCTTTACACAGACAATCACATTTAAATTCCATTTGAAATGTTTAATTTTATCCAGGTTGGCATTACCTAGGTAGTATCATACTTGATTACCTTTAACTTGTTTAATGCTTTTAAGGGCGTATTTCAACGTTGTTAGGACACTAGATTTGCCTTTAATTCTCTTTTCAGAAGGAAGATGAGCTTTCAGCTCTTGTAATGTTTTCAGCAATTCCTTTTGTGTTTTGGCTTTAGTTGACTGCTCACTACTGTAAGATTAAAAACAAAAAATAAAATTTCATTTGAGTGCTTGAAGTGACACACCATCCTCATAGAAGCCCAAATATACTTTGACACTTGTCACGTACCTAAGTTTGTACAGCTAGCCACATTAACTTTTCCAATATTTAATATCAACATTCAGAACTTACAATAATTCTTAAATTAACTAGAATCATTTAAAATTAAAGATTTACCACCAACCGAAGTCTTATTGTAAAGTGTACCCTGTATGTGCAGCAGTACATATACCCAAGAACCAGAGAACTTTTTTTTTTTTTTAATTTGCCAGTCTCCCTCCTCCCTTTTTAGGGGTATTTTCCTTAGTTCCTTTCAAATTCAAACTCATAGAAACGTTCATGGACTTCAAAGGAGAGAAGCAGGAGGTCCAATTCAAATCTTCACCTCCTGTTTAAGCAGGTTCTCATAAGAAAGGTCCCTGAAAAGGGAATGGCAGTGGGAGAGCATCAAGTTAACAAAACAGAGAAATCCTTGGAACAGTGTATCACAGTTAAGCACAGCAATACATTAAATAAGATCAGGAACCTTGACTAAATATATAGGGTTAAGAATCAGAGGAGTCTGGAGACATAAATTGCATTCAGATTTCTCAGGTGCATGTTCAGAAGTGTGGTTTCAGTGTAGAAGGTCAAACTACAGAGATTATCAGTGCCAATGTCAGAAAATTATTGCCTTCCTTTGCAGTTCCTGGTATCTCTCCCCATGATTAAGAGGTGCTGACAAAATCAAAAAGGAAGAGGAAAAGGAGGTAAGAAGAGGGAGGATGACAAAAATGGGTAGCAGTTAAAATAAAAAAAATCACCTCTCTCATTGTGGTAGATTTTAAAAGTTGATCAGTCACAACAATCAAAATTATTCTAAAGCTTTTTTTAAAGTTTCCTGAAAATAAATTTTTTCCCATCAAAAGAAAGGTCTTCTCTTACCACTTTACTGTCATAGCTGGTAGTCTCTAAGAAGTTACCCTAACAGAAGAAACAATAGTCTTGGCAACTGCACTGCACTGTCTGAAGTGCTCAATAAAGTGGCTTCAGCTTGCAGGTAATTTTCAAGAGGATTTCTGAACATTTTTCTGGAAAGTTTGAAAAGTTCTTCAGGTAGATCAATCATCTGACAGGTATTGTATTCCACCAAAAATGCTTGGTGAAAAAGTGACAAAGCTGGCTTCTACTAGAGAATATACATTGTTCTTGCTTACATCACCATGTACTATGAGAAACATAGCATTCATTTAATCGTTAGTCATCTTGTACTGAGAAATAATGACAAGGGATAAGAAAAAAAGAATATAGTACTCCCTTGGGAAGCATTATGTTCATGATGTATATTAAAATCATATCTACAACATGGCTTGACAGTTTGGACTGATGAAATCAAACAGGGCCTTGTTAACAGAAGAACCCTCTGCTGGCAGTAGGGAAGAAGAAAGAGGGAAAAGATTATGAAATAACTGAGCATACTGTTGTTTTTTTACTCTGAGTACGCTTCATGAGTGGTCAGACTTTTGCAAGAAAATAAATCTTTCCAAATTAGCCTACAGCAGCAGGAAATATAGAAGATGGGCCTCCTTGGGAAATAAGTTTCACAACTCAAAAATGTTTTTCCAAAGATCAGTCGCATCAGGCACAGTAGCCACAGGGAAGACATGACTTGCAGGGGGACAGAATAAGCAAGTTCCATAAAGATAGGAGCTTTCCATTTTGCTTTATGTGGACAGTGAACTGGAAAGGTACCTACAGATATTAAACTAAGTAGTTGGTTGGTGCCAATACTGAATCCAAAGTCCAATAGTCTTTGAATCGAAAACTAAACCTATGGCTTATCAGCCTCTGTTAGTCTTTTCCTTAAAGGTCATTCTCCAGATATCCTCAGTCTCCCATTCCCAAAAGATGATCAGATTCTGCTCTGTAACACTCTAGCACTGTGCCTGACAGCTGGGGAAAACTCTGTACCACCTGGATTCCTATTTATTTCTAAGTAGAGAATAATGAATGAAATTTAAAACAAAGAGGCATCAGAAAAACTCTAATAAAAAAAAAAAAACAAAAATCTTGCAGCAAAGAAAATGGAATCAACATGAAAGCAAGATTAAGAAATGCCTTTGGTTCACTTTGTCTTTCATACTAAGGATCATGAGCCCCAGAACAAAATTTCCAATGGAAAATACAGCAAGGAACATCTCCAGGTGCCTGAAAAGCAGACACAGAAAATAAGTTCCTCAAGCGCGAAATGGTGCAAAGGGGTAATTTTAATTTACCACTCTCTAGGAACTGCATCAGGTAGAAACACTTTCAGGTAGGTACATGTAGATAGGAGTTGTCACATCAGCATGTGATAGCTAAATATCCTTGATCTGCTCAGCATCATGTTTTGGTCTCCTGATCAGAAGCTAACTTAAAAAAAAAAAAAACAAAAACAACTACAACAACAAAAAAAAACAACCCCCCCCCCAAAAAAAAAAAAAAAAACAACAAAAAACCAACAAGTATAGTAGGGCACTCTGAAGTGTCCTGATTAGAGCCTTCAATGCCACCAGGCTCCTCAAGGCTATCAAGGTCAGAAGCAGAGTTCATACAGAGGGGTTCCTGCAGCTGATGTTGATTTATCCTTACAGACTTGAGGCTTGAATCCTGGCGAATGGAACACAGGAGAGGCAGATGATATGGCTGCTAGACATCAGAACACATCAACCTCAATGGGTGAATTCTGATGTTAAAACACTAGTAGGTTGTCCAGAGGCAAAGGCTTCAGACTAAATTCTGAAGAGCAGAAAGTTTAAAGAAAAGCTTTAAAGAAAAACCACTAGAGCTGAAGCAATATTCAAAGCGAACCACAAAAATAAAATTACAGAGTTAAACTACCAAATAAAAACAAAGTAAGATGACTTGAAAGGCTATCGCACAACTTGCACGTAACAGCAACAGAAAGCTCTAATTCAACCCAGTGGTTAATAGGTCATGGACAGGAAGAGAATAAAAGATAGGATCTCTTGTGTACTCCTCCAGGATTAGCCAAAACAAAAAACAAAACACAAACACTATTTTGTTTTCTGCATTTAGCATCACATATATGCAAATTATTGAAAATACATGCACATTAATTTACCTGCATCCACTGCTAGACTGATTGTGTTCAGAGTTTGCAATCATCAGACTAAATGCATTTGAGCTTGAACTAGAATAAGGAAAGAAAGAGATTAATATTAGTAAACCTAACAAACAGCTTTCAGTTCATTTTAGCTTTATATTTTCCTATTAATGACTGGCTCTCTAGAAAAATCACTTTAAAAGCTTCTGCCTGATAAACAAATAGAAACTATAGTTGTTACAGTTTTGTCTAAGAAAGTTCTTCTTACTGTAGTTTTGCTCTGTACACTAAACTGTAATTTAAAAGATTAAAATAGCACAGTTGCATCCTTACACATAAGAATAGACCGATACTTTCTGATATACAATTAAAGAAGTTGGCTTACAAGAAAATGTGTAAATAAGGCTAATTAGACAGATAATGAGGAGAAGGAAGATTCAAATGAAGCTATCCCCACGGAATACTAGAAATCTTCTCTTTATGGATTATAATTTATTATACAATTTACATCATACAAGAGTGCAAGTTAACTAGAACACTCAGCTTCAATCCAAAGATACACTTGTAATTGTTATTCAGAAATTAGATTCTAATGGAAAAATCCTTTAGTGACAAAAAAATGAAATATGTTTAATATTAGCTACTACCTTTTATGACAGTCTGAAGATTCCATAAGCATTGCTGAATCTTTCCCATTTTCATCAGATTCATGGCCGTGAGAATCATGCCCACTCGAGTAGTTTTCATTTGTGTCATTTCCACTGAAGTCATTTCCACTGGATCCACTGCTCATTTCAATATCTTCCTGAAGAACTTCATGAGAGTGTTCAGGCTTTGTCTGAATTTCTGAATCTTCAGCAATCATCTGGCTATGATTATTTGCAAGTCCAGAATAATCACTCATTTTCTGTTGCTCTTTTAAAGAGAATGATGAAGAAATGTTTTCACTGATACCAGGTTGCTGCTCAGGGTTCTGCTCCTCAGTGCTAGAGTAGAACCCCCTGAACTTGATAGAGTCCATGGGACACTCATTAGAAACACTGCCAAGATCCAGAGCAAATCAAGACATATTCAGAATTTTCTCTCTGTGCAAACTCTTTTTGGAAGTACAGACCCACAAATCTGAGGAGGAAGGGAAGGAAGAAGAAAAAAAAAAATATTTTCTTGTTTGCCTTTACTGACAAACTGGAATTCTAACTGACTGATGAAAAGTGATAAGTGATATCCATGGGTAATATATTCAGTATTTGAACGTGAAAAGTTTAAATATAATTGTAAACCTAACCATGTTTTATCATGGAAAAAGTATTTATTTTTTAGTAAAAACCCACACAGAAGGAAGTAGTGGAATAAACATGAAAAACTCCCTGAAAGTTTAAATTTTCACTTGTTTTCTCTTCTACTTAATACTTGACAATTTTACTGCTTGCGTTTGGACAATAACTATTATTATTTTCAGTGAAACCATTCCCCTGCCTTCCAGTTTACCTTGATAAACAAAAAGATTCCATTCAGACATCATAGGATTCCTTATTTGGTTTGGAGGTTGTTTGGGTTGGTTTGGTTTTTTTAAATACATAGTCTTGGTTTTTTCTTTTAGGATCAGTTCTGCCATTTTGAACAATTCTTCATTTCTTTGTACAAGAGCCCCACAGGTAGGTAGACTGAACATACAATAGGAACAAGGAAACTAAGCACACAAAACCGCCTATTTATCAACAACAAAAATTCTAAGACACAAATAAGCCTGAGAATAATTTTATCTACTGATTACCACTAATTCAGGGGAAAAAAAAAATTCTGCATTGTTTAGAGAAGTAAGCTTAAAACAAAGCACAAAAAAAATCCCTGCTTTTAAAGCAAATTCTAATGCACCAGGCTCAAAAATCAGAGTGTATAAGGAAGTGAATTAAGAACAGACTAATATTGAAGAGCCATCAAAGGAGAAGTACTAGAGAACAATTCAACTTTATAAATAAAATACAGATATTTAATCTGACTCATTTCCTTGTCTATTTCAGCAATCCACAGAGACAATACTGCAAAACCATGAACTAAGTTTCTCTGAACAATGTAATTCATCATAAGGAGAAAAAAAAAAAGTTGTTTTTAAAACAACACAATCATGTTTGTTCCTTCCTCTTTGTTTCTTTAAAATATTCAAGATTACAGTTGTTGGCTAATAAACCTTTAGCTGGAATAACAAAGTCAATGAACAAAATCTGCAACTAAATTTTGCTAATACTAACTGCAGCAGCTTCCTTTTAAACAAAACCAAATATATGTATGTTTTAGAAAGCCTGTAACAGAAAACGTTAACTTAATATTCATTTAAAACACACTATGATTCGAATTCCCCTCTGCCCCTGCAAAAAAAAATGAAACCATTTTCTTACCCTCCTAATCGCTGTTTTTTCTGATATTTTACATTTATTCTGAGTATTTCAGAAGAAAATACTACTCATCTCCTTGTTTGGCCAAAGTAACATGCAAGATATCTGTTTTCATTTGAAAGAGGAAGTGTAGTTTAAGGGCATTCATTTAAGCTATCAGTAATTGTATAGAAATATAAATAAATAATTTATTTTCCTTATAAGATTCACTAGAACTTCATTATAGGTAACAATAAAAAAAAACCCTTTGGGTAGAGTAAAATATACCAACATTTAACTTCTGCGTTTATTCGCTTCAAGCATCCTAATCCAGACTGAAATGACATCCTGTTGCATTGAGCAGTAACAGGCAGTAAATTATACTTCAGTAGATCTAACAGTATTTTCTGGACTAAGTAAGCCACTTCTGTCTTAAAAATTACATAACTGGAACATGCTAAAGTGAATATTTACTCTTAGATGAAACTCTAATATTATTTCACAATGGCACATACTCTGGTGGCCAATGATTAACTAGATCAGACAGTTCATCTCTGATTTAATCTCTCTGGTAGATAGAGCTCACACTTTCACTTGCCTTTTTTAGCTAGACACTTTAATGAAGTTCTGTCCTTGTCTGCTCTCACCACATATGGCCCTAATGAACCTGAGTAGTTAGTGATACCCATGCTACTATCCACAGCATCACAGTCCTGGCTTAACAGTTCAGGGCTAGACACAACTCATTTTACCTGAGAGTGACTGAAAACATCAAAGAACTCAGGAGAGTGGATATAGAAGGTAGCACTGGGAATACCTATACGGACAGCATGAGACAAACCTGTTACTGTAAAGGTAAGGAATATTTTATAATGTGTTAATCCATTCTCACCCAGGAATTGTTCTTTCCACTACTTCAAGTGTTGCAGAAATAAGAGCAAGTCTGGTTAAATAACTGGACCCACTCTCAAGAAGCTTTTTCTCATGTGTCATCTGTTTTATTATTTCTCAGAGGGTACTGAAGAGGTAAAGTCCTATAGACGATTCAGTGAGTAAAAGTATACCAGCAAACTACTCAGCTAGCAATGGGATGGCTTTTTACCTTCTCTGTGGATGTTAAAAGCCTTGGAGATCATCTACAGCATTTTGTCCACTTCAAATAAATGCCTTAGGTATATCAAAATTACACAGATTAACCCCATCATGATAAAAATGAAGCTTTAGGAAAACAGACAGCCACATCATCACCTGAAAACGAGGGCTGACTAGTCAAGATTTCAGGGTTTAAAAAATTATTTTTATTTTAAGCAATGAGTTCAAATTATGAGATTCACCAACAGAAAAGAAATAGGCACTGGCCTACAGAAGATACCATGTGAATTTTGTTCCTCTTGATAGCTGGCGGAAACTTGTGGCAGGAAACACTTAAGTTGTTACTTCTATCTCTAAATAGTAACATGCTGGAGCTTCTGCAGCTTTGCCTACAGTAAGTATCTATGCAGTTCCTACATAACTACAGTACTGTGACTACAATTTGGACCCTAAGGACAAATGGTGCCAGAAACAAAAAATTAGTATCCCAGTAATGGAGAAGATACAAGTTTGACCTTTTTAAAGGTATCTTTCAAGAAGAATTGGCTCAACTCCTTGAGGTGGAATGGTGTTCTTAGGCAGGACTGGAAGATTAATGTCACTGACAACAGTCTTGCACAAAATTTCTATTTCAAAATCTCAAAAGCATCAGTGCCAGAGACACATACCAGAGTAAGGAATACAGGAAGAATAAATAGGAAGGAACAAGAAAAACATTATGATAGACTTCCAAGAGCTCCCGGAAAAAGAAGGAAAAGGAGTGTTTCTAAAACAAGAGCTTGTATAATAAAGTAGCCAAGATCCCCCAAAGTACCAATGTTAATACATGGCATAAATTTGAGAGATTTTAAGAAGAGATTGCAATAACTATGAAAAAATAACAGACTGGCAATTACCCCACACCATGCTCTGTGCCTCATTTTAGATAAGAAGTGATGCATTTGGCTAGACTTTACTCTCAGTCAGAGGAAGACCTCAAGTTTAACATCTGCATGCATACGCAAACACCATGCACCCAGAGAGACTAATTAACTTTGAAACTATACTCAGTCCAAATGCCATAATAAACCACACATAATCATCCCACTTATATGCTTGAATATATTTCCAATCAATAACCAAACAAGAATGAAAAGGTAAAAGCTAACATGCTTTCCCAGTCTGAGGTTCTCTCCTGTTACCAGTTTGGGGAAGGTAATTGCATCTCATACCAAGTTCAGTAAGCAATGTAGATAGTCACATGGAAACAGAGGAAAAGCTCTTTAAGGTTTGATCTTGAGAGAAGTACATTAAGCCTTTTTTTCTTTATTAGCTGCTCCATCTTTCTAAACTTTTAAGAGACATTGTCTATTTTGACTCTGTAAATAAAAACTTCTTTCAAATCTCAAATTAGCACCAGTTAAACTTGATTTTAAGGCAACTGGCACACAAGAAACATTCTACTCTGCTAGACTCTCCCAAAGTCACTCTGTCAAAGACTAGAATTCTTTGAGATCCTGATGCAGTCTATGAAAAAGTCAACATATTTCCACTGAGCACTAAGGACAAATGTAGGCATTAATATGCCAGGTAAGACATGCAGAAAATGCCTTCTGGTTAGTCATTAGCTACAGTAGCTCCTTTATCCTGAAATAAGACAAAGTAAACAGCCTTAACTTCAATGTCCCTGTAAAAACACACTAAAAATACATATGTACAAACACTTGAAGAAATAATGATTTCATGCTTTTGAAAACCCTCTTAAAAAGGACTGCAGAGTACTAAGAAGGCTAATTTCTTTTGAAACTATGGCATTTAAACCCCAAAATCTTGTTTCTTCAGATAACTGGTTACATTCAGACAGCAGATTTGCCCAGAATTTTTTTCACAGAAAAAAATATCATGTCTAATTCTGGCATTTAAAGAATGAAAAACTAAAAGCCCAGAGTCAAAATTATCTAATTCAAGAACTGAGTAAGAGGAAAACATCTGAAGATTTGAGTCTAAATATGCAACTAATATGAACGTACCAATATTCCCAAATGAAGCAAGGGGCACACCACTGTTTATGACTACACTTTAGGCATGTGAATATTTGGGGACTCTTAACTATGCTAACACCCATAGGAGATGTTCCTAGTGGTCAGGATTCAATTTCACTGAATGTGTTATCAACAAGAAGGGTTTCCACATGTCTTCTGGATGATTGCTTTGCAAAATGGTGAAAGTTTTGTCATTTGTATGAGAAATAACTAGCAGGGGTTTAATCATATCATGCAATTTTAGAGAAAATTGAAAATTAACGTCTACAATGAATGCATCCTCCCTGTTCAATTAGACAGTAATTAAATGCTTGGTAGTAGCAAAAGGTTAGGACTAAATGTCGAAAAACAAACAATAATCCAAGAAGTGACTTGTCTAACTATACAACTTCACCCGCAATAACATTGAGAGCTTTGCTATTTTGTGGCAAGAGACAGAACAATTAACAAAATACTTTCACTACTTCACTACTATACTTTCTAGGAAGGGGAAAAAACAAAAAAACAATGGGGAAAAATATGGCAGTCTCAGACTTCACTATAAGAAAAAATAAAAAAAGATGCTTCATTTCCTGCAAGATACTTTGAATTTAAGAAAATCAACTTTTTTTTTAATAGATTCCTTATCTCACTGCAAGTCTTTATAAACAAGTTGTGCTCTTTTTCTTATCAAGGAATGAGATGTAAGCCAATTTTCTACTTATGTCAATAAAATTATCAACATCTAGAATATCACAAATGCTTCCATAAAATCTGAATTTCACAGCATTCATTTCACAATTTGTTGATATTCACCTTTCAGTTCAAGAGAACCCTGAACACGGTACTATTATTTAAATAAAAATTAGTAATATCTCTATAAAGGTGATCATAATTAACCACTGCTTACAGCTGTCACTTTACAACAGAGTAACTAATCAAGATACAGCCTTGGTCCAAGCGCCACCCTGAATTTACAGCAGCACCTATACTGGAAGAGGTCAGCACAAGCACCAGGCCAGGGCCCTTGCATCCATAGGAAGGATGCTTCCAACCAGATCATTTCCTCAGTGAAGAAACCCAAACCCGAATTTAAGAACAAAAATGGTCATAGGCTAAAAATGTTTTAGCTTCAAATAACGTAACTCCCAGTTTATACCCAAAAAATAGTTCTGAATGAGTATCTATATATGACTGAAATCACAGTTCTAAGATAAAACAAACACAAAACAATCTATTTTCTGCATAAGCTCTAAGGTGGCGGGAGAGGAAGCAGCTTTCTACTAACATGAATCATAACAATTATGCATGTTTCTTACCTGTTTTTTCTATGAAAAGTTGGTAAAAAGTGTTTATCAAGCTCCCTCCCAGCTAGCATCAAAAGCACGAAGTGCCTAGGTCCAGAGTCTCCCACATGCATTTAATTCTTGTCTCATCTTCTTCTACTGGAAATCTTTGACCATTACAGAGTCCGGACACCTCTATAACTATAAAATATAAAAGAAATACCTGGGCCCCCCAACAGTGTCCTCTTCAAACAGATACCAGAGATGCTCACAGTTATGCCATGCCTATGCAGATAAATGTTGGTTAAACATGAAACTGTCATCCAGCAGAGGAATCAGATACAAATTTGCATTTTAAACATTTGTGGTCTAAAATAAGGTCTTACAGAGTTTTAACATAACAGAACCTTCTACATCAGATAAAATAATTCACTATCAGTATGGTATCATACTATATACATGCACAGTATATACATAGTCTGCAGGGGCTGACACAGCCACTAAGAATGAAGGGCCAACCTCCCCAGTAGGTAATAGAACAAAATGCCTGATGTAGTCAACAGGAGCTCCAAGTGTTTAAGAAGTTTGGTTAGAATACCATTTTAACACCTGAACTAAATTCAGCTACATGGCTGTAGGCTTGGTATGAGCATTAGAGAGTTTACTAGGCAGTTACAAAATGTCAATTCACAGAATCACAGAAGGGTTGAGGTCAAAAGGGACCTCTGGAGGTCATCTTGTCCAACACCCTGTTCGGGCAGAGTCACCTAGAGCAAGCTGCCCAGGACCACCCCCTGATGACTTCTGAATATCTCCAAGGATGAAGATTCCACAGCCTCTCTGGGCTATCAGTTCCAGTGCTCACTCATCCTCACAGTAAAAAAAATAAAATTAAAAAAAAAAAAAAAATCTTACATTCAGAGCTCTGTACTAGCAAAGTCCATCAACACTATTATTTTTCCTAATATAAACAGTTTTCCAAGAATGATACTAGGATTTTCAGCAGGAAGAGGAAAATCTGAAAGCTCTTCTATTAAATCTAGGGAACTAAGTCTATCAGTATATGCCACTGCCATGTAATACAAAAAACTAGAATAAAAATCAGAAGCTCAGGATATCAACTTCTGTGTGGCTAACAACTACATCACTTCACGTTCTTCATTTGACTATGCAGAAGGAATGTTTGGAAGAAAAATTTGGAACAGTGTTCAAATCCCAAGCTAACCATTTTGGAAGACAGCCCATGTTAACATGCCTTGATTTAAAATGCTGCACGTCTACCAACTGTTAAAAGTACATTTGTGTTGGCCAGACTTAAGGAAGAATTTATTCACAACATTCCATTCTGCATAACGTCACAAAGCCAATACAAGTTCTACAAGTCTCAGATTATGACACAAATACGTATAAATTGGTTCTTTAAATGTTTTGTCTCTATCATAAATTGATAAAACAGGATATAAATTATGACCTCTCTATCTCTGACCATGAGAAGTACTAGAAATTGCCATATCTGAATTGCCATATCTGGAGCTACTTGTAGGTTTTGCAATTTTTAGCTTGGACACTGAAAACGTGGAGTGTCTTTCAGCACTAGTTAAATCTTGGTTTAAAGGCTGTTCTTCCAATTCCCTCCCACCAACTCATCTCCCTGTAATCTATATTTCCTCAATGGAACTAAGTTTCTGCCTTCACTAATCAAGATCTACAAGAAACCAGCCACAGTGTCCTGCCTGACTATATATTAAGTGACAAAGCACTTCTCTTGTTTGATGACTATTACCATGACATTTTCAAAGATAAGAAAAACTAAAAAAAAGGTTTAACAAAGTCTAGGTTTGAAAAGGATATTCACAGTAGCAGCATATACCATTTTAATTGGTTATCATATTGGCTTCGTCTACTTAGTGCATTTAGGAAGACATTAAAAAAACCAGCCCTTGTAAACTACTTAAAATTCTCATGATAAGCCTTTCTACACTTTAACTGAAAGCTAAGACAAATCTATGCCAAAAGGATTTTTATCTGAAACTAGATACAAGTCATTCAGACCAGGCATTTTATCAGTTTGAGTAGAATTAGAGGCAGTTAAATCTAATCTTCTGGTTTTCTATTATTTATCAAAGGAAATTTGCAGGTGACCGAGTATGCCCAAATCCCAAAGAACTAAAAGAGTACATCTATGTATGGCATCTCAATAAGATCTTCTCCACAGAAGGAAGTCTAATTTGATCAGTATACAAAGAATATAGAACTTGTGACAACATTTCCTTCAATACTGAGACATATCTATTATAAGCATAGAAGACTTCAAATATTAGAAAAGAACAAACAACCTGCTTTAGGGAACACACCTGTACTATAGGATCCCAATCAAGTTCACTTGCTGTAGGGAACTGAAGTCACACCTGCAGCATTGAAGAGAAAACGTTGTCAGCTCTAAGAGCCCATTCAGATCACATTTTGTAGTTCACAGAAAAACAGTATTTTTTTTTTCAATCATTTAGACTAATCAGACACTACAGTATCAACCCTCAAAATCTCAGTCACAATTTCACCTGTATTGCAATATGACAGTACTATCCAGAACTGCTATCCTTCCTTTTCCTGTCTTGTCCAATACCATCCCATCATCAGATCACATATAACAAAACCACTTGGATAAATTTGCTTTGTGTCACAGATAACACGCCTCCACCATTCTCCTTTAAACTCTCAGCTGTTTCCTTTTTTTTCTCCAATAACCATCAACTTTTCCTCAATTTCTAAATATTTCCATAATTCTGATCTTCTGATCTGCCTTCTTAATCCATCGCACATCCCACCAGAGTTGTAATAAGCTTTTTTTTTTGTCACCAGCTTCTCACACATCAAACAAACATCTGTAAGTCAGCATCTCTGATGCCATGTGTTCAACTTCTCAAACAGTACAATAGTATCAGCCCATTAGAAACTTGAGCACAACTGTCCAAAACATACTGTTGGAAGCTACGACCTGCTTTCTACATCAAAATTTAACATCTTCCTTTCTCCTCCTGAGCTATCATCCTGATTATCTGAGTAACACTAGCTACTTTGTTTTCTGGATTCCCAATTTTTCCTTATCATTAAAGCTTCTTAATACACCTGCAAGAGCAATCAAAAGACTTGAAGATTATTAATAATCTTCTGCACAGCAAACACAGATGTAGCACTTGATACTGGACACTATACTAAATTTCAGTTTCCTAAAGATTTAGAGAAGCCACATCATTTCCATGTGCTTCATGATTCATACAACAGGTCTTTAAAAACTTAACGCCTTGAACATCTTTTTATTTTTCAGCATTCTGACATTACAGCTCAAAGGAAGCATACAAAGCAGCAACAATAACAAAAAATCAGTTCACTCACGGAGAAACAACTGATATTATAAATCACTTTACTGGGGACAGCATAAGACACTCACCTTAATGATGTACTAATCGCGACCTTTCCAAATCTGAAAGTGTCATCAGTATATCCCTATTAAAAAAAAAAAAAAAAAAACAAAAAAAAACACAAAAACCACCAAGTTTTATAAGCAAGATAAATTATTTTACAAACAAATCAAGTCCATTTAATAATGCAATATGAGTCCAACCACGTAAAATACATATTCCACTGATGAAGAACAGTTATAAAGACTACAGGAACAAAATGAGAGGACATACAAATTCCAAATTAGCCTTAGCAGATGAAACACTCTTCAGAGAGCTAATTTAACTGTGCAAAAGCATTGACATCATGACCAAGACTAATTTCATATTCCAAAATACAAGCATGCATTCTTAAAGCAAAAGCTGTTCCCAGCTTACTAAAACTTATGCTTCTTTTATTTATATACATTAAAAATAAATAAATACATAAAATCAGAGAAAGAAGCTTCCTTAGCTATGTCCCAGCAAGACACAGGAAAAAAGATAAACCTGTCAGTCCTCAAGTGATGGTTCCTAAATGGACCTAAACTTATGTCGCCAGTCACTTCTATTCCTGAAGCACCCACAGCACCACTGTTATTTAACTTCCTTCCAGTTTTAGATTGGTTTTGTTGCTTTCAAAGCTGCTTATTCTCCCCGTGGAGTAACTAATAGCAAAAAGTTAGCCTGAGGTAACAGGACAAAGTCAATTCAGTTTTACTATGAATAGCATGGTACCAGCACGTTGTCGAACTTATCAAATTCATCTCATGGAGGGTCAATCTCACCTATGCTGTGCTGACCAACGTGGGCCAGCTCAAGGTTCATCATTTACTTTCCTGCAGCTGTAAGAAGCCAAGTACCAAAGGCAATTATTTCTTCTTCTGTTAAGCCCACCACCTGTGCTCAAGTCTCCACAGTGGATCTGGACTGATCACCCCAAAAGCCAACAGCAACTGTCCTTCTCAAGTTTATTCCTTCACCTTGAAGAATAAGCCATGGCCCAGAACTAAGTTTAATTACCAACAGGTTGGGTATTTGCCATAAAGAAAAGAAGTGATCATAAACATACACCCCTAGCAGACAAGATTATTGCAGCCTGTGCCAAGACATCTTGAGAAGAAGCTAAACAGTCTCCTTTACCTATCCCATGCTAATTTCTATACATCCTTCCTTGCAAGTCTTACACTAGGTACTTTCTTAAAGGTGAACTAAAATTCTTTGTATTAAGTGTGAATTTAAAGACATATTTAATTTTCTTTGTAAACAGAAAAATACTGCTCTCTTCCTGAGTGGAATTAGAGAAGTTACTAAGCAAGAGATCAGTAGTCAGAACTCTTTAGTATTTGCATGTCAACTCTTGTCCTTTTTAAACAAAATAAAAATGATACATTTGAGGAAGTGTTGTCACAGAAAGGAGGAAGAAATTATCACACCCCACCATGCAGTCATGTATTTCACCTTTACCATAGGTGAAACTAGATCTAAAGTATGTACAAAAGCATATTGCAACTTTAGTATTTGTTGAGATCTCCACTGAGCAGTATATTCACACACCTACTGCTCCCCTCCCGTAAAAAAAAGGGCAGAATTTCACCATGGGGTATTACATTTTAAAAAGTTCTAGGTTAATGCTGTTCTTTAGGTATCACTGAAGTTCATACGCAGTTATAGATTTCAGTCAAAATTAAAGCTCCATTCTGGAAGACTCTATGGCAAAGACTCTGACTATTACTAATATGGCCCCCACAGCATCAGTAATACACTCCATAAAGTGTGGCAACCTAACAGACAAGATGTACTTGTCCTATGAGTTGGCTATATTAGTATGCAGAAAAAAGAGCTTGAGTCACAGAGGAACCCATGATAGAGATGTAACTGAAATCAGAGAAATGGTTTATATACTGAAGATCTTTGTACAATTAAAGAAACTAAGTAGCAGAAACATAAAAGTACATGTAATAAGGTCAAGCACAAAAATTATACTAAGATACAAAAGTTGAAAAGGAATACGGAGGAGGCAAAACTGACAAAAAAGCGAAGTACTGGATATCCTCAGCACTTCATACTGTCTCCCTAATCTCCAATTATGAAAAATTACAGGTGTCATTTAACAGTGAAATGCCTCTGTTTTAGGACGGGATGTTTGAAAGGTTGGATAGCTTTCATTCTACTTTTTAAAAGCCAGTTCTACTTCTAAAAAACATCTATACAAGGAAATCTCTAACTATTCTATCTATAAGAAAAATCAAGCATTAAGAACTACCATGGTAGACTCAAAAACAACTGGAAACAAACCCCTAGTCTTTCCCAGTCATTTTGAAGTACAAATGAGCTCTCTTTCCCACTATCACATCTTTTCAGGATGGACATTGGTACAGATTCAGCTGAATTTCTGCAGCCTGCTCACACAATCTGCAGAACAACCTCGTACTCTTGCCCCAAGTAACATGCTCTCTGTGTATTTCAGCCCACTTGTTATGTAAACAGCATGCTGAATCTCTATCCCTTCAGCACTCCTAATGAAGTTTTGCTTTCTACTGGAAGAAAATTAAGAAAAAGGAAAACCATACGCCATGATTATGTATCTCAAGGAAGGTAAATTTAGCCTCACTTCTTATTGCGTCCTACAAGGAAAGTTGTCTGAATCAGACTACCAAAAAAGTCAGAGAAATCAGAAAGCTCCTCTAGGACTACTGCACACTACTTCAGCAGCAGCTGAAAACATCTGTATAAAAACTTTTTTTGACTTTACAAGAGCTTTCACACACACAAAAAATTCTCATAACCTCACTTGCGTATAAGGATAAGCAGGGAAAGCATGCTCTTCAGAACCACTGCCTGTGCCACTTGCACAAATCTCAGTGCACTGCTGCTGTCCCTCAGGAGCTTTTCAAGAGGGAGAGAGGACCAAGTAAGAGGACTCCACTGGATTAGTACAAGTCCAGTGCACACATTCAGACATAAAGACCCTGCCCACACTTAAAGGATAACCTTAGAAATACAAAACAGAAGCACAGAAGCAAGATCTTCCCATGTTGGAACATGGCAGGCAGAGTACAAGCAGGCTGCACAAACATGCCTGGTGATCTACTAAGCCACTTACTAGAGGACCAGATCACTGTGTGTATGCTCAGGCATGCGGATTCCCATGTGTTCAGGTGCTTTCCTACTACATACGGTTGCTGGCTCACTGTCAGCATGAACAGAACGTGCTCTAACAAGTAGCTTCAGAGCCTCTTCACGGCCTTGGCAGACATACCGAAACCGTGTGACCTGCCTTCTTTTTGGTCTTCTCTGCCATACTGTATTTCACAAAAGTGGCCTGGAGCCACAAGAAATCCCAGCAACAGTGAAGTGTGGTTTTGACTGCTGCCTTCTCTTTTCCCACGTCCTTTACCCATACTTCACAGAACAAAGTATCTCACCTGCAGCTAAAAGGAACCAACCCCCCAAGAAACCTGTCTACATGTCAGAAGGTAGAGTTGTTCTTCACTAACCAACTAGCAAGCGAAAGGTTTGCCTTCCTACCAACAACACAGGCAACATTACCAGCCTGGCCCCCACTACAGCAGTGGTGAAGTTTAAGGCAGCAGTTAAAGCAGGAGAGGGGACAGATATCTTTTACACAGTACACAAAACATCAGTGGTATTGCTTTCAAGACCACCATTTTCTGCACCCAACTTCATCCGTACCCAAAAGTGCAAGTCAAAGCCCTTCACAGTAATAAAACTGTAGCACAAAGATTAAATACAGATATTAATTCACCCATTTGCTGTTCTGTGCTTCACAAGATAGGTTAAACATAATAAATATTCAAGCAGTTTAAAACGTGCACAATAAGGTTACAGCTGGATGTAGAAAGTATGAATGCAGAAAGACAACTCAGAGTTAAAAATCTCTGTAACCTGCCATCCTTGTAGAAGAATTCTAGGCCATGCAACCAAAACTGAACACAAAAATTCCTTTTCAGAAACACCTGATTATCTAGCAATTATGATGTGGTAACATTATGAGTATAGTACAGTGTCTACAGGACACGCGTGCCAAGTATTACACAACACCTTACTAAGAACACGATGTTCCCTTTTAACATAGGCTAACCATAGCAACCCTATATAAAACACTACAGTTGATCTAGACTAGTGATAATTTACTTGTTCTACTGGCTAGTGATAATCTTGCTTTTAAACCACACCAAATATACCTCATCCCACAGTAACTTGATCATGTGCTTATACTTTTAAGGGGTTAAAAAAGCTTTTTTGCAGTAAAGTATATTTTAATATTGTAAAGATATTAGAGAAATAAGGGTGTGGCAAGAACCCAGGGAAAAAAAAAAAAATTGGCTTATCACTGTATCTAAACCAAACACTTCCTGGTCATAATAAAGTCTGAGGTGGAAGAAAAATCCAGCACTCTATTTTCAACCAGCTTCCCCATTTCACTTTATTCTCATACTATGGCTAAACTCCATCAAAACCTCAGTTTACTCAAAAAATGGGATTCTTCACAGGGAAAATTTATTACTATAAAGGCTTATTGTCCAGGGACAGGCTCAAGTCAGTTTATCAAATAAACTGAGTTGTTACATATTTTAATCTTACAACTGGGAAAAAAAAAGTGGAAAACTAAGGTATTATACCAAGAGCTGCCACAATATGCTTTCTCTTTAATGCCTCTCTGCAGAAATCCAAAATGAGTAAGAGTAAGATGTAAAAATTAGGATTACTTAGATTTTCACAGACAGCCTTCATGTGTTAAAAAAAAATAATATAAGAAGCCTACAACAAATCCTGCCAACCAACAAATAAACAAAAAGCCCAGAAAAACCATGTAGTCTTTGGATCCTAAATGAAACCAGAAAACTGATGACTGAAGAAAGTGTACAAAAGCCAAAATCCTGCTTTGCATGCCTTTATCTTCTGGACTAGGTCAAGCCAAGCTACACTTTACTACTTCACAGGACAGGCCACACTCTTTCACTGCAATGTTGGACACTTACACCAATTACCCAACTAAATCATTCTCCTTTCTACCTTGACATAAACACCTGGAAAGGTCAAAAATCCATCAAAATTAAAGGATATTACTTATTTCTTCTCTCTAGGCCAAAGGTCCTCTCTTTTCCACTGTGCCTTACTAGTGAGGTAAGCCAACTCCATGGTCCAGGACAAAGACTCCACACCTCAGGACAGTACCCTAATCACAAGGCTAACAGCAAGCCTTGGATGAAGCAAGGACACCGTCTAGTTCTCCGGTGAAACTTCCTCACTTTGGAGAATTAATGCAAGTTTCAGTAAGAAAGGACAAAAAGAAAGGTGACAAGAGCATGTAAACACACACAAGCAGAGGCAAGGAGGAGCCTGATGTTACAGCACAACAATGTGGGCATGCTCCCTAACACGAATCATTAATTTGGGAGCCCTGCTCCCAAATTTTGTATTCAAGAGTGGCTGTGTAAAGTGCATAAACAGCATGGTGTCCAAGGTTGAGAAGATCAAGGAGACATGCAGATACTGAGGCACCCTAGAAGGTATAAAAAGTTTAAGTTTCATCAAGTTCAATGCCCTCAAACCATCTAATATACAATAAGATCTGTTTATGGAATGACACCATGCCATCAAGGCCTTAGCTGTCAGTCTGACATCCTTAAGTTTTATCAGCCACACTACATTATCAAAACTAACCATTTGCATTCAAGTAGATATTCTTCACTGTCATCACTGTGATTAATTTGGATTTTACCTTGACAATAAGCAAAAGCCAGCTCCAAAAGTTTGCTGCAGTTTTGACAAATGTTAACTAACTAACTGTCACCTGCAAACAAACACTGCGGTTAAGATGATACTGGCAACTTGAAAGTTTCTCACTATACTAAATTAGATTTTTACGCTACTTATGACTTGACCAGACAATCTTACTGATAGAATCATTACAGAATTTCCACCTTTTCCTCTTTACCTGTAAATACGTATTTCCACCTTTTCCCCTTTACTTGCAAATACATAAGTGATAGCTTTTTAATCTTTGATGTACAAGATGGCAAACCTCGGAGTCTTACACCTGGAAAAGAGAAAGCCATCTCACAGCCTAAAAACATAAACCAATGTGTTTCTTCAAAATCCTTCATATGCACTGTCTCAGCCAAATTACTGCTTCACTAGAAAAAAACTTCAAAGTGCTTCAGCTTCCAGGTACCAGAGACATCATACTGACTCCTCTGGGGGCTTCTTCAGATCCTGTGGTATGCAAGAGAAATGCTGTACCCTATCCTAACTTATTACAAAAAGTCAGCTGTAAAGTGTCATCTTGACTGCTACCATTACTGCTCATCTATTTGCATGAAACTGTAATTATATAAACTGTTTTGTAATCATGCATGTAATAGCACGCAACTAATGTCAACACCAGCACAACCACATGGTCTCAAGGAACAAAGTGTCCTTGCAACGACAGGCAACACAAAAAAGAAATCCGCAGCACCTGTTGCCTACTCTACCTGTAGCTCACGCATCTCACCAGCGCGCTGAGATTCTGTTACTCACCGCTACACAATCCCTCGCGTGAAAAAAAGCCACCCAGCCAAGCGCGCAGACCTCTGTCCCCTCACGAGGGGGGACAGCGGAGCGCGGGGCCGCGGTCCGTGCTCCCCGGGCCGGGACACGCGTGCTCCCAAGGGGGCCACCCGCCTTTCTTTCCGCTCCCCCCAAGCCCCAGCGCTGACCCTTCGCGCAGATGCGGCCGCAGCCCGCGCCCCGCAACCGTGGAGCCCCGCGAGCCCGGCCCCGTCGCCGCCGGGACCCCCCTTGGGCCGCCGGGCGGGGAAGTCACTGCCGCCCCGCCGCGCTCCTCCTCCACACCGCCCGGACCGCCGCCACGGCGAGCGGGGGGCGCAGCCGCCACCTCCCGCCCCTCGGCGCGGCCCCACGCCCGGCACAGCCTCCCCTCGGAGCCCCCCCCGCCCCGGACACCCCCTCCCGGTCCGAGACAGGCGGGGGCCGAGCCACACTCACTCCCAGCGCCCCCCACCCCGCGGCCCGGACCGAGGCGGGAACCAAAGCGGGCGCCGGCGCCCCCTTCCCCCGCTACGCTCTGGGATGGGGGTGGGGGCGTGTCACAGACGCCCCTTCCCCGGTTCGAGGGGAGGCGCCCCCCCCCCGCCCCCGGGGCGCCACCGGCGGCCCCATCCCGCCCCGTCTCCCCGGCAACGGGAGAGCCCCGGCGCGCGGGGGTTACGTAACCCCGGCCCAGCGGGCTAGAGGGGAGGAGGAGGGAAGGGGAGCCCCTCTGCCCCCCCCCCCGCCCAGCCGGCCGGCCGGCCACGGCCGCCGCCGCCCCACCGCCCGCGGGTCCCCCCGCCCCAGCCCGTAGCGGGGAGAGCGCCCGGCGAAGAGCGACTCACCGCGCCACACCGCTTCCAGCCGGCCCGGCGCAGCCCGGCACCGACTTCATACAGGCAGAAACGTGACTGAGCCCAGAGAGCCCGCCCCGCCCGCGCGGCCATTGGCGGCGGGCGCGTGACGCCAGCGGGGGACGGGGGCGAGGGCGGAGCGCCCGCCTCCCCCATTGGCGTGGCCGGACGCCGCTCATTTTACATAAGCCTCACGTGTGGCACCATGTTTCCACCGACAGCCACGATCGCCTCCGAACCTGCCCCTCCCCCCACCCCTGCCCCTCCTCCCCTCCCGCGGGCGCGTCCCCGCGCGACCACCGGCGCCCTCACCGCCGGGTGCCGCGCTGCCTCGCTCCGCACCGCTCCGCGCCGCTCCTCCCCTCCTCCGCCGGACCGAAGGGCCGAGCAGGGCAGAGGTTACATCACGCCTAAGGGAAGCGGCTCCGCCCCGCCCCACAGGAGCCGCCCGTGACGTCAGCGCGCGCCCGCCCGCTGGGCCGGCGCGCGGGGGGACCGTTGGCAGCCGGGTCGCGCGCGCGCGCGCTGTGCCCCGCTGAGGGGAAGAAGCAGCGAACGGGCGGCGCCCGCTCCCGCCGGGGCCCCCCTCGGCGGCGGGAGGGTGGGGGGACGAGGGGCGGCCGGGCCCGCTGGCCGAGCGCGGTCCGAGGCGGGTCAGGAAGCGCTCCCGCCCCGCCAGCAGGAAGAGGCTCCTGAGCGCCGCCGCGTAACGGCCCGGCGGGACCCCGAGCTGAGGAGGGAGCCTCGCGCTGCCGGAGGTGCGGAAGCAGCAGCTGGAGCCTTCGGAGATCCCCCCGGCGGAGCCAGCCAATGGCCTGCCGGAGCTCGGTTCGCTTACATAAGGGAGAAGCGCCCGTATCCCGTTTCCTGGTGTTGCCACCCGTGCTGGGTGCACGCCCTGAAGTTTCGAAACTGACCCCGTACAGTGTTGAGCAGTTGCCGGGTCACAAGCCAAAGTGCAGGACAGGCGGGCCTAGAGATTCACCTTGCTCCGACGCCATCCAGTTAGCATCAGTTTGAACAACTACAAAAATGGTTAAGCTAAGAGTTTCCGAGGTGTTAAAGGTATGTACTGTTGTTCCCTTGTGGAAAACTAGTTCCTGATACACTAATCACCATATGATTGATTGCTTTCCATTCCAAATGTGTAATAAACAATTTTTCACATACATTACTGGAGAAAAACAAAACAAAACAAAACACATTCTTGTGACACTGAGCATGCAGATTTTTGCTCAGGCCCCTGTGCCATCCTGAATTGTGAGAAAGAACCTGAAATTTGAATTGCTACAGTTCAATAGTGAGATTACCTACCTACTGGTAAAAGAGTTCAGCATGTTGACTGGCACTATTCTAGTCTCCGCATCTTCAAGGCTGAGCAGAGCAATCCGTAGCTCAGAAAGTAATGATATCCATATTCTGAGCTTCATTTATCTTCAGTCATATGTGGCTGTGCAAAAGAGGAACAGAGGACATGCCAAAACTCTTTGTCTTGGTGCGAATACAGCAGGCTGGTGTAGCAGCATTTTTACACCCGCTGCATGCGTGCAATTGCTCCACAGGATGTAACACAGTAGAGAGCCATTAGGGCTTCCACTGTTTATCTGCAAAATGAGGTTAATGCTGCTTCCCTCCCTCGATGTGGTGTTAGGGATAAGTCCATTAGGTACATAGGTATTTAAGCTATGATTGTTACAGAAGCAGCCTGTGAGTAAAGTACTATGGAGTATTTAACTCCTGGAGAGGAGAGGGGGGTGGGCAGCCGAAGCATTAGGACCAGATTCTGCAACTGGATTTGCACAAGTCAGCTTATCAGGATCCCATTCTTAGTTTGCACTCCTCTGAGGAGTCTAATTTAAAGACTGATCCTAATTAGACATTCTCTGTGTAGTTTGGTCAACTTGCTGTTAGGTCTTCACATCTAAAATTTCATCATCTTTTCTGTTTAAGTTCGCTGCTTTAGGGTTAGTTGGTTTGGAGGGTTGTAGAATGACATTCTCAGTTTCCATGGGATGTTGCTTTTCATATTATGTGACAAAAATACCTGTCTCTGGCTGTGTGCTAAGGGCTATACCTCTTACTGCAGTTTCAAAGTAAGGCACTTCAACCAAGGCAAAACTTTGAGGTCCCCTCCCACCCCATCAGAGTGCAAGCCTGAGGAGCTGGAGGCAAACTATGGCACTGTGCTAGAGCTGAATGAGTTTCCAGAACAAACAGAATAGGAGACACATTCGTCACTGTAGCAGAGCATGCCAATTCTAGCAGGCGATCAGTAATCACCACCACCAGAAATAGCCAGTAGCTTTTCCATCCTAGTAACTACCAGAGGTGTTACTTGAGTTCTGCTTATTTTAAAGGGATACTAAACAGCTATTTTGGTCAGGCTTACAGGAATCATTTTTAAGCTCTATTCCTG
This sequence comes from Tyto alba, assembly GCF_018691265.1. NCBI lineage: Eukaryota > Metazoa > Chordata > Aves > Strigiformes > Tytonidae > Tyto > Tyto alba. The sequence goes on along the minus strand of NW_024881262.1, from coordinate 23,761,244 downwards.
CCACCTTTTTGTGTTTATAGCTTTCCATTTAATTTACCAAAAACTGGGGAAAACAACATTACTCAAAATGTGATTGTGCATCTTGAACCAGTTCAGTCCAAGTTTTTCTATTGTGCCAATTTTCTGAAAGCTGCAATCGTGTATAGATACAAGTTATTCCAGGCAACACCAATATGAAACACATGGCTCCTAGAGGAGTGAATATTACTACTGTTTCAATGGCTCATCTGCTAAGAAACAAAGCAAAAGAAAATGGTTGCAAAAAGCTACAGGACAAAATAGTTTCTTTTGGATTTTAAGGTCACTCTACCTAGTAAGTAGCTATAGCATAAGGGTTTTAATAGCAGCATGAGTAAAATAAGTTTGTGTGTGTGTACACGTAAAATTTTAAAGAACATAAAGATTGTTACAAAAGCCTTAAAATGCTGGGGTTTTTTTCCAGCTTTGATTATTTTTTTGTATTTGGTTGTAACTCTTGGAGCATGCTGAGAACAAGTCATTCATATATAAGGCAAGCCTTTGATATACATCTGTTTCACTGTATAACACACCACATCTCATACTAACATTCATCCAAAGCAGCTTTTGGTTGGTGAGGCAGGGCACTGCCCTGCTATAAATTCAGCCTGGCTCCCTCATTTGGTTTCGTGAGGCAAATAGCAGTCTGTATGAAACACCGTGGAAGATAGCAGGCCTTCTTAAGTAGAGTCCATCAATAAGCAAGCAGGTTTGGGCCTTGCCATTTTCTTTTAACTGTGCAACTAGCTAATATGTGGTTTCCATATTACTGAATCTCTTCCTTGACTAGCTTTTTTGCCAGCATAGTATCTTTCTGAAATCACAAAAGATGAATTGATAGAACTAGGCCTTTTCATTTTTTTTTTTTTTTTTTTTTTTTTTTTTTTTTTTTTTACTGCAAGGATTTTACATGAGAAAAAAGTCATTTAGGAAAGTTTTTTTTTTTATGAAACTCCCCCTACTTGTTGCACTTTCCCATATTATCAGAACTTTACACACAGACATACAAAATGCTGAACCTTTTCCCAGCACACTTAAAAAAAATAGATCTTTTGCTTAACAAAAGTATTTAAATCAGTTCTGATAAGCAGCAGAATATTGACAGTATCAACATTTTTGGGGGAAAAAAAATAAAATAAGTCTTTCAATGTGAACAAAAAAAAAAAGGACATTTGAGACTTCCTGAAAAACTACCTGAGGATTGCTTGCTTGGGTTTGCTACTGTTAAATAAATAGGGCTCATTTTTTTCAAGTAACTGTGCTTCTCTGTCCACTTGCAGAAGTTACCTGTTATACCACAGCACTGATGGAACTGTAAATTTTTCAAAACAAAACAAAATCAATATTTTGCAGCTGGAACCAACATCCAATTCTTCATTTCTAGTCTAATTACCCATCATTTACAGTGATACTGACAGTCATTGATTCTTGCAAAGATCCGGAAAAGCTTTTTTGCTAATGAGCAAAAAGCATCACTGTTACCGTCTGCACGGACAAAGAATGAGGGAAGGAAAAAACCCACTTTCCTCATTACCAGTGAATATATGGACAGGTTTTTCTAAAAGCGTTACAAAGTGTAGGAACAAACTATAACAAGCAGAAAGATAGCAATACCTATAGTCTTGAAAACTCTTCGATTAAAGGAATGTAAGAAACATGATAAAGAATTCCAAATCTAGCAGCAAGTTCCTGAGAAGTGCTGCTGCTCAGAAGCCCTTTCCAAAGGTATATGGCTGTCCTCAGCTAGAAAACCTTTCATAAAGAGTTCCAGGGAATGTAGTTTTTCATTCTTTCCCCATTCTTATGGTTTTCTAATTATTTTTATTATATCTAGTTTTTGTTGGCAACTTCAGTATATTTTTAACTTCCAGATATCTTGAAAAGTGACACAAAGGAACCCTGGATTATTCTGTTTTAAAATGACTAGAAGGGTACAAACAGAAGGGGTGCATCTCATCACTGTAACCACATGTGCTGATACCCAAGTCCATTAACGTGATTTCAGAAGAAAAATACAAGCACTCTGGCTCCAGGATCCTGCTCTTTAGCGTGTATTAGCAACTCATTTTCTGCATTTAGCCTCACAGAAGGATGAAGACAGCCTGAAGTTGAATCCACAGTGCTGAAAGGGGTTTTAAGCTTCCTGTGTAACTCAGAGTGCTAGTTAGTGATTTTGCAGTCTTCCTAAGGTCATCAAAGACCATATACATCCACCGAAAGGAACAGTCCTACCCCCTCTACTGAGTTAAAAATTAGAGATAATGCAACAGTACTGTCAGCCAGATTAGGAAACTGATTTGACTGAAAGCATCTCATGAAAGAAGTGTTTGGTTGGATCACATCACAGCTGCAGGAGCACAAAAGTCAAAACAAAACAGGATGAAAGAACATGTTTTGGGTTGGAGTGAATGTCCAAGACCTATTATACATGAATTACAGAGTTGGGCACCTAAAATGAAATGTTCATGTCATTAGACTATCTTAAGAGAGCTAATAAGAGATGCCAAACAGAAAAGTGCTTCCTCATTCCTGCCAACTCTTTTGGATTTATACACCCTCTTCTGCCCTTAAAGAAAGTGACTACATTAGGTTGGGGCTCACCATTCAAAACCATACAGATTTAGATGGCAAAGACAGCTTTCACAAGGTTTCTCAGTTGACCTAACATTTCACTTTCATCAAGGCAGGGGTGGGGCAATAATGCTCCTTTTCACCCCATCCCTGCCGCCATTACCACCTTGCTACCGCGTACTCATGGTTATGTGGTCTTGACCCTTCCTTTTGTCCACTCTGCTACTTCCTTGGCTCCTCAGTGAGCCAGTTCAATTTGTTAATCTGTCAGAAAGCTTTCTGAGTTAAGGTTCCTGCCTGTTAAGCAACTGAATCTGATCCCTTGGTGAGAAAGTACACTTCCAAATCCATGCATGGCATGGGAAAGCTCTTTTAAAGGCGATGAGATGGAAAAATAACATTTCCACAGATTTTGATACCTGAGGCACACTACTTTCTGGATTAAACATGGCCACACATAGCAGATAGATGTCCTTGAGACACCTGGATTCCTCAACACACACCTAAACAGCCAAGCCTCTGAGCTGGTGCTGGGCCTGTAACACAGTGTATCCCAACCCTTGACTCCCGACAACCACCATTCTTATGCACGCTCTTGGTATTGGTTTAAACTGGTTTAAACTGTATTTACTGACCAGAGTCACTTTACTGACCTCCATCGTATTTATGATCTCTTTCTGGACTCACTTCAGTGGAGTGAAATGTTATTAGTCTCTTACAAAAATGGAGAGACGCACCTTCTTTTAAAAATAGAATAAGGACAGATAGACAAGAACTGTGTCCTGGTTTCCCCACCAGTGATCATTTATGCAATTTTTATTAAAGTCATTGCATAAAATGTTGGACTAGGTCTTGGCACAGGATTTGAGCTGGACTTTATCTTTTTCCCAGGTAAAGTCCAATACTGTGCCACAGAGTCATGCTTCTACTCAGGTACCGTGAAACTAGAGGCACACTTATTCCTTAATTTGTTCTCATTTTTAAGAAACAGATTATAATATTAACAGATTATAACAGAAACATTTGTAAGAATTTGAATGCTAAGTAGCAGACCAGCTAGAATCTGTTCCAACACACCTACAGCTCTCCTCATTGCAGTCGTAGGCATAACTTAAGCCAGAACGGCATTCCTTCTACTAAGAATACTAATTATAGATCAGTGGTTTATAGTTGGTGAGGAAGGAAGAGTAAAATTTTAAATGAGAAGGAGACTCTTTCTGTATAATTCTGAAGGGTATCTCTTAATTAAAGACACTTAATTTTCAGATTGAGATTCCCATTACTGTTCTGCCTCAATTAGTTTTCCAGCATTAGTCCACACATGAGCTGTTTTGAACCGAATGTTGCTGCTACTGAAGTCAGTGGAAGCTTGGTTTTGTTTTCAGGAGAGGGTGTACACTGATTAGATGAGTTTGCTCCAGGAAGAGAAGCCTGACATACCTCGCCATGCTACTGGAAAACAAAGTAGGGACTTTAATAAGCCTTTCAGGCCCTGCAGAAGTCCCTTGTAAACTAAGTCAGTTCAAGATACTTCAGTAAATAAAGTTTCACAGATTGTGTCCATAAATAAATTAGAAATTTCTGATATGCAATCAAAAGTTCTTTTAATAAAAGAAATTTAAACTTAATTTAATAGATTAAAATAAAAAGGACAGCTCACTTTGCACCCTGTTACTGGTCCACAGCACCAGGGAGTGAAGGACTAATACAAATTCTATTAGGATAATTCCCTTTGATTTAAATAGCTTTGGGAAACTTGCTCGTAAGAAGACAATCACTGAAACAAAGAGGGCAGAAATCTTTCCCATCTTTGCAGATTATCTGGTGTTTAATTAGTATGATATTAACTACAGCCCTTTCCCCAGTGCAGTTTTAGGGAGACTTTCTCCATCTATCTGTTTTCCCAGGTATGTAACTTATTGCAAATTATGTAGCTGAAATATTCTTGGGACTTCTTCCTATCTATCACATTTGTAGACACCAAACAATAAATTTTAAATTACCAGGTGTCTGGGGAGAGGCAAGGAAGCAAACGGAATCACAGTGATTACATGAGCCATATTTACATGCAGAAACACTAAAATATAGTACCCATTGTCATAATGAGACACATTCTATCCATTTGTAACATATGATACTCTGTTAGTGGTAGAAGAACTTTGGAATTCAATGCTTCTGTTGTGTAACTACACAATAACAGAAAATAAACAAGCAGTTTAATTTAGTCAAAAGGAAAGGAAGGGGGGGGGGGAAAAACCCAACCTTATATTCCTTAAAGGACAAAGGTTAAAGAGCATCAAAGGGAAGCAGGAATTAGTCATCCTAAGTAATAGGAGCTAACTGTTGCTCATTAGAGGAAAGAGTGCTCTCATCTGTGCTACAGGAAAGCTAAGGAAATATAATTGAGAAAAAAGGGATAGTTAGAGCAAAACAAAAAGACTGAAAGAAATCTTACCTTGCCAAAAAGCAGAGCCATGAGATATGCCTCCTATAAGCAATTATGGAGAAAATGCTGTAGGGCTCATGGTTTCCTTGGTGTCTGGTTAGAAAACTGGGTAAGCATCAGGATTTCATTTTCTTCTAGTGGGTCTGAAAAACATATCCAACTGCCTTTCAGCCCTTTTATCTATCTGGGTAATTTACAATGATTATTTTGTGTCCTCAGCCCTGCTCTTTCACAGTACATTACTAACCAGCTATTGTTGTTAATAATGCTGGTAGCTTTTGCTGGCTTCATTTAACACTGAAGAAAGCAGCACTTAGGGAGGCCGATTCCTCTCATGCAGTAACAGCATTCTTGTTCTTTTTTAAATTAATACAGTTCAGGGAAAACAGTGACTTGGGGCAGCCTTAGAGTACGTCTGCATTGTAGGGACAACCTATGAAGGCATATTCAAGACAGCTTTAAAACAGTGGAAACTCCCCGCATAGGTACAGAGCTCAGTGTGGATGCAAAGCCCACCCAAGCAGCTTGGCCAGTGCTGAGGCATTTAGCCCATTCTGCTAGAGCATTCCTCCAGCTGGTTAGCACAAAGTAGGGTTGGCAGACTGGTCTCTGCTGCAGCCCTTGCTGCTGGTATCTTCCTGAGTGGTGGTACCTAACAAGTTTGCTGAAGTGTTCCCCTGCTCATGTAATTACTAGAAACAGGGTAATTTCCATCTGCAGAAAAACTTTATACCTTTGTTAGTTTGTATATGTTCCTATCTGGGGTTCACTAGCAAGAGCTACCTAGCTCATGTTAAGAAAAGTGATAAAAGCAACAAGTGTTTTGACTAAACTTAAGGGCTTGCATTTAAATGCTAGACTCATGTACTTCAGCTGTTAACTAAAATGAGTTGTTAAGTTTTATCATCTCTGCTCTTCTAACCTGAGTTAGTTCAAGGCATGTGCACATCTCTTCTTGTAGCATGGAAGGCAAATTTGAGTTTCAGCAGAATTTTTTTTCCCCTTGTATAGTATATAGTAAGTTACCTACTGTGGCATTTAAGTAGCTTTACCAAAATTAGAAACTGAATAACTTTAAAGCTAAGCTGTTAGTTTGTCCTTATCTGCAAGTCAAATTATTTACAAATCAGTCAGGCCAATTTAAGCCTTTCCTTGCCTTTACCTCTAGAAGGAACAAGATAGGTCTGAACACCAGCAGGATTTGACGTGTATTGGCCTAGTCAGAGAGGATGTGTGTGCTACTCCTCAAGACATTTCAGAAAGCAAACCAAAAAAGGGAGAGCTTTTTAAATGACAGTTTTTATACTTCACTGGAACCTAATAACCAATGAATCAACTTTTCTTGTCATACACTGTCTACTGAGACAACATATCCTCTTCTCAAGCTCTAAAATGCAGTCAAGCGCATTGTGTCACTTTCTAAAAGCCATTACCTCATTGCAAACTTGATCATTAGAGCTTGGATTCAGGTCCCTCAGAAATACAGATTAGTGTTTAAGACCAGAGACATGGCATTCTATGACATGTCATGAGGCTGCTATAAGTAATCACGCCTCAAATCTTGAGATGTAGCATCTTGTAATTCACACTGACTTAATGCAAATGTCAGCTACAGAAGCCAAATCTATTTAAACAAGCTCTTTCCCCAGCCACGTGGTGGATTACAGTATAATTAATTGGATAGAGAGACCATTTACAAAATATACTTGAAAATTGTACTGTGACCATCTAGACACAGCCATTACTGGTGAAGTGAATGCACTCCATTGTTTCCAACTTAGGATGCCACTGCAAGGTGATTTTGTAGGATCAATCCACAACAATCAAATTGAAAAAATAGGAAAAGACCTAGTATGAGGACTAGTGTACTGCACATTCAGAAAATTATGCTGCTATTTGCATGCTGTAATAGCTTAATCTAAGATGAAGCTTCAGTTCCACTGATATAATTGGGATTTTTTGCTGTTGTTGGCATCAGTGGAGTTGAGATTTCATAATGCCAAAAATATTTAACAAATAAAGTTCAAATTTTCAAAGCTTACCCCGACATGTTATAATTTTATCTACTTCCTCAAAAAGAGCTTTACCAAAGTGATTATTGATACATCACAAGGTGGAAAAGCAAAGGCATAGCAGGAATTAATTTCTTAGCCCCTTGTTAAGAAAACTGAGTGTGGAAGTTGAGCACTCTTGGGTGTGAAGTCACACAACCAAGCCTCGATGGCTTGGTCAAACTAGACACAAATCTCCTTATTTGCAGAATCCTGTTCTCATCTCAATGCAATTACTATCATAATCATCAAGGATGATGATCTCTCCTCAGCACAACAACATTTTGTGTTTTGAAAGCTTTTTGGTTTTAAATCCAGAACTGTTCATTCGTTAGTATTGTAAGTATTGGCATGTCAGTATCTGCTGCTAGAGGTAATTACGTTGTGAGAGCTTGGACACCATCAAAGATGCAAATATGGAGGGATAGTAATTTCAAACATGCTCCTACAGTGCAGTAAGTAGTGTGTGAGAAGATTGTGCAAAACTAACTGAAGAACTCTTTGTTCTCCCTTCAGTTCTAGTTTACTGGCTTTGGTGAAACCAGTTATTAAAAGGGAAGGTAGGGAATGTTCTTAAATGAGTCATGTTTGTTCTATGACTGTCAGACTACATCTCTAACTGGTTCAGTGGCTCTATTCAACTAGTGAGGTCATTCCCATGCAGCACATGACAGAGGGAGCCTTTGTACAGACAGCTGCAGGCAACATGCTTCATGTTGGCTCCTGACTTAAGAGGTATTTCATGAAGGGATCAACAGGTACTTCTCCACGTTGATGTGGTGTTTTCTGATGCTTGCAAGAGTACAGGAAAGACCTAAAACACATGAGAAAATCAGAGCCTTTCCTTCTAAGACAAAGGTGCATTTATATACTTGTTTTTTAAATAAGAGTTGAAAGAGTTTATTGCAGGTAAATGAGACAACATAATTGGTCACCCTGAGCAAACCTGAGAATGCCAGTATGTAGGAGGCAACCCTGGAAGCATCAGGAGAATACAAAGACTTTGATGGCTTAGTCAAAGTGTGCAATCATTGTGGCTAGACACAAATCTTCCAATTTATTTTTTCCATAGAGGAAGTGGAGAACATAAGAGTTAAATGAAGTTACTTGAGAAGCAATTGCTCTTGTAGGCAAGAGGGAGAATGATATTTCATTCAGCACCTTGAAACAGAGAACAGGTGGGATGAAGCAGAGAGGGAAAATGAGACAACTCCAAAATCACAAAGAAAAATGCTGTTAAGAATGCTTGAGAATTTTGAAGCCTGGGCTGAAGTAACTGATGCACAAGAGACAAAAAAAGAGGTCTGAAAAACTGTTAAAATGAATGCCAGTTACAGCAGAGTGGCTAATCCGAGGGATGGACAATGCAGTTTAATCTCATACAGATAAGTTGTGACCAAATTTGTTTTGCATTTGAGATCGAGTCTGACACTATTGGTCTATGTTGGCATCATTTGTGAAGTAAATTCACTAGAACGATAAGCGGAGACTGACAGTGCCCATGCTGTCACAGGGTGATGCCACCTGCGTCAGCTGCTACTGTTTGACATTCCCCAGGCTGTGCACCACGGGGTGGTCACAGCTCAGCTGGCTGGATGCCTCCCGAGCCCAGCACAGACTCACTTCAGGGCGCTGCAGCAGGCAGGCAGCTGCACTGCCAGCCAGCAAAAACCTGAAAACATGTCTTTCCCCCTCCCTTCCTTCACTAAGGCAGTTTTAAAAGCAAGTTGAGATTTCTTTTTTACTTAATGATGTGCACACTCATGTCAAACACATTTTAAGGAGGGGAGAGCACTTCTGCAAATCTCCACCGGAAGCTCCCACAAATTCTGCTACAGTCTGCAAAGAGACAACAATCAGGAAGAGAAGCTGCTAGTTTGGGTGGGTTGAGGTTTGATTCTTCCATCATGCCTGGGACAAACAGGAGCAGACAGGTTATGTGCGAAGGGCTCCCTTTTAATGATTATGTGCCATTTTGCCGCTTCTATTTTTCAGACACACATCATGTAAGTGTGATGTGTTGCACAGCTATCCAAGGCTGAAAAAGCATTCACACTGCACTTAATCATGTATTAATGATCTAACTGCCCAAAGACCATTTTTAAATAAAATCCAGATACAGGGATACCTGTAAGACAGCATTGTCTTAATGGCACCAGAAGACACTTCAATATCCTATGTGACAGCCGGTAAGTCTACATATAGCCAAGGGAAGCTCATAATGCGCATAGCACCACCAAAATGTAGCAGTGCTGCTTATACAGCCAGCTTGGCTTTCTTACTCCATAGAGTTTCAAGTCCTAGGCTCAGCTGCAGAAGAACATGTGGGCTGGCTCTTCATCTAGACTAAAGACAGGCCTTGAGGACGCTGCTTTTGCCTACAGCTCCCAGTGATGCCTTTTCTCATCAACAAAGACTGCTACTGTATCTTTTCCATCTAGCTGCCAACGCTAGGCATCTCAAAAATAACATTTTCAACTGACGTTTGTGTTCAAAGAGAACTGAGATGTCTGAGTAGTCAAGAAATGCTTAAGCTGGTGAGTGCAGTAAGCAAGAGTTTTACTTCTGGTATATTAATACCTCTGGAGGAAAAAAAAAAAAAGTCACTCCAACTTTGAGACTTTTGAGTGAAATGAAAGCCTCTGAAATTAAACTATTAGTTGATTGTGTGCGATAGGAAGTGTCTCACTCCACCTAGCTATCATCTGGTTAGGCATTGGAGATATCAATAGGATTTGTTTTGGTGGTAGAGGCAGGGGAATTTGGACCATATTCATCCTTGAGCATACTGCTTACTATTGTTTCACCAATGACAATTTTATTGGTCTTAAACTACAGAGGTAAGAGAAATAGATTTTTAAAAAGCAACAGGTGTAACACAGGATGATTAGGATGACTGCCATGGGGGTGGGAGGGTAGATGCAGTTGTGAGAAATACTAATATGGTAGTAGGATGTTTCAGGTTCCTTGAATACATTTTTTTGAAATTTTAGATCTGTCAGGAACACGTAAAAGCATCTTCTCCATTCACTTACCTCTGTGTACTGCAGCTCACAAAGAAAAGTATACAAACAGTTATTTCAAGGTTTGTTTTGTCCTTTAATTATCTTCTACTGACTTTCCAAAGCATATGCAAGTCCCAGAGCTCTTCACCCCACATAACTTAGTAACCCCTAAGAAGGAATCCTTCCTTTTGCTCCCTGAACTTCCATGAATTATGCAAATCTGCTATCTGCAAAGCATGTAAAACTACGTTAGATTTTTCATATAATCTTACTGATTCTGCCATACCCACCTTCTCTCCATTACGTCACACATCATTTAATTTTCACTTGGTCTTACCATTTTCTATACTTCTTTGTAAGATCAAAAGTCAGAAATTGGGACATTTTGTTTCAGCAAAACGGAGCTAACTGTGCAACCTGACTGTAGGAGTGCTAATGGAGTAGTAGCCCATTGTGCTCTCTTACTTGTTAGCATAAGCATCATTTCAACTTTGATCAGTTTCCTGTGTTCTTCAGTATCACATTCATATGCACCAACCTACCTAACTCACCCTCTCAGTCCTTATTTGCTATTTCACATAGGCCAGAATATGCACTGTACAAAATCAATGATTGCTTTTTTCCAGATCCTCCTTACAGATTCAAAGTTCCCTCAATTCATTGCCAGATATGCTAAGAGTTACCAAGGAAAAACCTACAGTTTACTAATAAAGCACTGTCATACAAGAAGGCGTCTTGACATTACCCAGTTTTGGTGTGTTTTGGGGGGGGTGGGGGAAGAACAATACTGTGCCCTTTATATGCGCTGAGTTAATTTGCGACAATATTAGAAGAGCTGTTGAATAACGCCCCATATGCATGAAGGTGCAGAGCTACCTGGGAGTTACCGTGATGCTTACATACTTTAAAATGTATCTATAGTCACTAGGAGGAGGAAAAAAGCAGCTTCCAACTCTTGTTAATTACTCATTAGGAATCATGATAGCAACAGTTACTGTGCCCCAGTAAGCCATCACACTAGTGGCCACTATCAGCTCTTTCAAGTCAAGGCAGAAGATGACCCAGTACAAGAATCTGTATCACCCTCAGAGAATCCTTCTTTCTTCATTTAAAAATGTGCCCAAAGTACACCAAATCTGTGAACTAGCAGGATGTCATGGCAATGAATTTTCTGAGTTAACTGTGCCCTATTAAAAGGAAAACATGTTACCATTTAAGAAAGTTAAGAATAAGGTCAAATGCACTAAAGGCATTCTCCCATTTGCTCTTCTTCACAAGTGTTTGGTGGTTGTACCACTGTCCCCCCTCCCACTTCTGTACAGAGTTCATTATTGTTTATACAACAGAAGTGGGATTTTTTTTCTTTTGTATTAGACTGAATATATAAAAACTCAATGTGAATTTGAAAATCTTAATTTCCAGAAGTCTTTATCACTTAACACAGAGAAAGTATGAAAACTGAAGCTGCTTAACTGTCCTTAAACTGTGTATATTGGAGACAGAAATGATACAAAAAGCAACTTCTTAAAACAAGATTTATTGGCACAAACATACATGTTACAAATGTCTACAATATTCTTGGAAAATATGTTTACCACTTAAAAAAAAATCACTGTCCACAAAAAAGTACAGTAATATCAAACTTTGTAAGTCATCACAATTTTATCATCAAAATGCATGCATTCATCATTTATAAATGAATTCCACTGACCTCCAGATAAAGCACTTGAAGAAATTTCCTGGTCTCCACAACATTATTTTTCCTCCCCAGGTAGCTCTAATAAGATGCAAATTGAATGCTTTCTGTAGAGGCACAAATCACAATTTCCTGCTCAGTACAGCTGAGTCTATGAGGTGAGAAATGCTGTTCTCAACACAGACTTTCAGACCCTTTCTGAGTGCATTACTACATAGCTTAACACTACTGTGTGGCCTTTAAAAGTATGCAATTAAAGACTTGTTGTGGAGTTTAGTTTTTAAAAGGGCAACCGAAAACTTACTTCTGGTTATTCCTATTAGAGGAAGTAAAGCTTGAAGAATTAAAAGGAAAGAGGTAGAAGAAAGGTTTGTTTTGCATTGCCATTCCAGAAGCATCTGAAAGAAGGGTGGAGCATTGCTAAAGTGACTTGTGAGGAGAAATAGTAATCTCAGTAAATACTCTTTTTTCTTTGGTGCCAGTCTAGTAACTTAGTAGCCAATCAAGTTCTTGTCACTGACCTCAGACAGTACAGAACTAGACTTTACCAAATGTCCTGAATCTGATCCTATACCTATCCTCAGCTTCACTGTCAGAGAAGCAGACTTCACATACACAGAGGGGAGAGAATGCCCCAATATCCTCAGCATGATCAGATCTGGCTTAGTCCAATGTAAATGAGGAAGAAAGAAAAGTTCTTGACGTCAGTGGAAGCTCTTTGAAAAACGGGGGTTGCACTGACTCCCACCAGATCTGAATTTTACTCTAATCAGATCAGTGCACACAGAAAAAAAGGCAAGATCACAAACCACATACACTTATGAAGGTGCATACTGCACTTTTATCAACCTTGGTAGGGCAGAAAATATATCCAAAGGCAGAATTTGCTGTGGAATCACCAGCCTTGGAGATTTTCAAAACTCACCAAGACAAACCCTGTGCAACCTGATCCAGCCTCAAAGGTGGCTCTGCTTCAAGCAGGAGACTGGGCTAGATAAACCCCAGGGGTCCTTTCCAACCTAATTTTTCTATCATTCAAAGGAAAGGCTTCTCCTCTCCTGAATCAGAACATGGCACAGATTCCATATCAGGCCTGGATTTAGTAAAGACAGACAAGGTGTTTTTGTTGTCTTAAACAGAGAATGGAAATTCTCTTTATGCTTAAGTGCATGGTGAAGTTGCTTCCAGAACAGGACATGCATTACTCTACACTCTGGGCCAGAGAGTGTGAAATACTCAACCATCTGTCCATTTTAAGTCTACAGTGGTGAATTGATTAGATAGCACCTCCAGAGGCTGCTTTTCTGTGTTAAGACTCAAGCATAAGTCATTAAGGAAAATACTAATTAGCTGGCTACAAATTAATTTCCTGCAATGATTAAAACAAGTTGATAATATGAGTTCATATATTGCCACTAAGAGAACTTTTTATGCTGCAAAATAAACTAAAGGTTGCTCACAGTAGATGCTGGCTATGTTTCATCTCTTGGAAAGAGAACGTATCACCCAAATGACAAATGCTTGCCTACGTATATAAGCACTTCTTTCGTAAAGGGGAAGGAAAAGAGAATAGGAGTTGTCAAATAAAAATTTAACCTCTACGACAATTGGTGTTTCCCCCTCAAAATGTATTTTTGCAACAGACAAAGGATGTTTTTAAGCCCTGCTCTTGAGTAGGAGGTACTAATTTCTAATCTTTCAGTGGTGCTGATATACATAATGTGACTAATATTTTACCACGTATGCGGTCAGGGGAGGGAGGACTTTTTAATTTACAAGACAAAGTAATGATGTTTTTCATGACAAGTAGTGGGTTATCAGTAACATTTTATTGTGCAGACCTGCGAGTGTGTCTTAGCTACATAAACTTTTCTTTCCAATCTGGGAAAAAAGCAAATGGAACATAGATTGTACTTAGCATTTCTAATGAAAAAAAAAAATATTCATCAATAAATAGGCTTCAGAAGCTAATTATTTGACTATTTCTATAGCTGCTAATAGCTTAAATAATAGATAAATAATACTTAAATAAGTAATGGTCACACTGTATACTCATGGCCTTTACTATACATTTCTACTTTTATTCAGAATCTTTTTTCCCTTTAAGTTTCATCAAAGGCTGAACTTGCATTATTTAGTACGCTGTAGCTTGCTAGCAGCATGGTAGCCACGCTGACCACAATTTTCAGGTCTAGCCAGCACTACCGTGACTAATGGAGAAATTGTTGCAACCTTTCAGGTCAATACTATAAATAGTAATAGCTGAACTTCTGAAAACAATTGTGCATTGTGCATGTATGAATTTGTGGCTCCACTATATGCATTATCTCAAACATTGATCTTACGAAGAAAACAACTGCAGCTGCCATTATATACTTGTACTTTAAACACACCTGGAGCTTATCGGGGGGACAAACTAATTTCAAACTATAGATTAAAATACTGAGACCTCTTAATTCTTTTAAACTCTTTTCATTACAAAAGCTCAGACCATCACCACTTGTTCACATACACGTAACAGGAGTGTAATGGATTCAGCAAAGTGATTTTCCATCCTCTCCTTAGACCGTTTATTGGTGGACATGCATAGATACTAGAGTGGAAGAAGGGTAAGCAAAATCATGCTGTGTCAAAAAGACTTAATTACTTGCAGACCAGAGTGGGCATTCAGTATGTATCCGTACTTTACCAAGCACTCTGGAGCTCTTATTTGACTGAAATCCTCAACCACTTCTGCAGCTGACGACAGCAGCAGGTCTTTTGATGGTATACCTCAAATGGTGCTCTCTGCAAAAAATACTAGATCATCCTTCCTGCATATATCCCCTGCGTTTTCAATATAAAAGTGAAAGGAAGTAAATTCAACTACAATTTGTCATAGTTCATTTTAAGTAGTAGTCCATATGCACTTCAATAGACTAGCACTGCTGAGTTTTAATGTACGAAAGGTGCTCTTAGGCACAGCCACTTATAGAAAGGAGTTTACTGAATGTTGGCTATATTTCACTTAAACTATTTCCCAATTTACTATCTGGTCATTATCACACTATACTTATTTGCTGTTTCCTCTCTTTTCCATTGACATTGATGAAATTACTGTTACAAGAAATGTTAAATGCATTTAATTAAATTTAAAGTAGTGTAGCAAAAATGCTGTTGTCTAGCAGTCAGGAGCTTTCTTTTGTATCACATCATTCTGAACCAAATAAAGATTCAGGAGCCATATTCTGTGACCAGTGTTCATGTCCCATCAGTGGAGGCTGGTTTGAGGACTGCAGGGCATTATAGGGAGGAGGTTCTGCTCCACTCAGGCCTGCCTCACCTCTGACTGAGGTCAACAATAACAATATGGCAGAAGACATGGAGTCAAGTCAGAGGGCAGCAGAACAACCTTAGCCCCAATATATTATGTTCCAAATACACTACACTCCAAAAACAAAAGCTTTCTAAGAGAATGAAAAGAGACTTGAAGAATAATGGAGAATCCAGACACTGTGAGAAGAGCTAAAGAATGGAGAAGCTTTTTTCATAATTATCTTTGTTGTTCTCTATGATATTTTCTCTTTGCGAACAAGTACTTTGCCCTTTTAAACTGATAGCACATGGCTTCTTTGGTTCAATAGAGTGTTACGTATGAACCACGATGCTGTATTCATGTTTTAAACCAGTACAGGTTATGATTTTTGCTTTGGAGAGTTAGCAGATGTGATACAGTCATGACAGAATGAGGTTACTGCAGAAATGACTCATTGTTGAATAATCAAGTGTTTACTCCACCAAAACTGCATGTAACCAGACTGCCACAGTTTTTCCGCTTTATTGTAAGATGTAGCTTTTAAATGTCAGTGCATCAGGAAGAAAGGTAAACTCCTTGGGTGGCTCAGAACTCTTTTTATGCATGTGTTTAAAGGCAGACAGCATTCTGGTTCTCAATGGAGAAAAAAGCTACTGAGCACATCAATGGAGGCATACATTAATGAAGGGACATTAACTGAAGAGGAAAACAAAATCCTTTCTTGAAGTGGAATAGAGAAGTGTTTCTGAAGGAGACCAGATGAAGAAAGAACAACTGATGTGAAGTTTTGGTTTGTTTCATACATCCCAATCTAGTATCTCTCCTGAAAATAATGTCACCATCTGAGAAATCTTCAGTCAATCATTTCTCTAGATGCAATTAATTTTTTTTCGAACTACATTCTTTGGCCTTTTGGGTTTTGCTTTTAAAAAAGTGATTTGAGGATGCTTGTGCTTTCTCTTGCATGAAGAAACATGCTCAAATGTATCTCATCTAGCAAGAGGGACCTAAATCAGGGGAGAGGAAAAACTGGCTGGAAGAGCATCTCACTCTTCTGACTACACAGAGGGCCCAAAGGTTATGATCTGTTATGGGTCTAAAGTTCAGCTCAGGACATGATTCCAGACAAAAGACACTTTGCTCTTTTTGAGGCCTTTCTCTAATACTCACTGTGTACCTTGGGAGCGAGCCCAGTGCCTTATATGGCTACTGGTTTAGCCCTCGTCCCTGTTTAAAGGGCAGGGGAAGCAGCATTGACATCTAAATCTTGGATCATACCCAAGTGCTCTCTAGTTTCTTTGCAAAGGTCTAGCACCAACATAAGCAATCAAGGTGCTGTCATAAAAAAAAAAAAAAAAGATTATACATACTCCCGCTGGGTTGATAACTTCCCATGGAATACAGAAAAACTCACTCTGTAAAAGCATGAAAAAGAGTTGAGTAACATCTGAGCTTCTAAAAGTTCCTGAAGTTTGAGTCTCCCATAGTAGATGCATTTCTGAGAAGCAGACATCACCATTTCACGGGTATGCTCTAACACATATGTCGAGTCACGAACTTACTCAAGAGCTAAAATCCATTTTATTCAGACAAGAAGTAGTTCAGCTATTCATATAGTTATGTGAAGCCCTGTCAGAGGAGTAGTGACAGAAATGAGACACAAACAGGAGAATTTCAAAAGGTCTTGCTACGCAGACAAAAACATAGCAGATTGTGACTGTTGTTATTAATTCCTTGCACAGATAATGTTGTCCTGTTCTTCCATCATTGTGAATGTTTAAGTCACTTCCTGCAGATCACTATTTAAAAGGAAAAACCAAATATTTTAGTTGCCTGAACTGTTCCTGGGGCTAACTTCATGCAAGTTCCAATAGAATTAAAGTGCCAGCTTTAAAAATCAAATTGACTACATTTCTAAATCAATTCTTGTCTTACAGACCCTAGGTTACATTTAGAATCTTTATCAGATTCTCCCCTCCTCCTTCTAATAATACTGGATTATGTTGGACTATGTTGGATTGACTGTGCTATTACATAATGTTGTCAAGGGAAAATCAGGTCAAGTGCCCCATTTGGGCTTCCACACTACTGTTCCTGCAAGTCCTGTGTATCAACATTTTTAGTTTTAAAGCCACATGTATGTTATTGCAAAGTGAGCTAAATTAGAAGGAAGAAGCTATAATTCCCAAGCAGGACCTTACTAGCCTGTGGACAGTGGATGCAGGTAACACTTCTTCAACCTCAGAAGCTGATGTGCACCCATTGGCAAGCCGAACAGCTATGGTACAAGCACACAACAGCTCCTAACCATCCCAGTTCAGCTATGCTGTTTCTGAATGGCATATCATGCTAGCATCCTAGCTGTACAGCTGTAGCCCAGAGATCAGAGGAAAAATATCTTATAAGGATAGAATATGCAAGTCTCAAATAATATCTAACTCTGGCTAAAGCTATCAAAATCCTTGCTTCCAGCCAGAGAAGTCTTCAGTCCCCAAGATGGCAGTCAGAAAGCAATCAGCCTTGCAGACCCCTGAGGGTTTGCTGGGGAGTGAGTAAAAGGAAGCCCTTTTGTGCCCTTTTATCAGCCAAAGGTAAAAGTCTAGTCAATAGTTAGTGATGAAGAGTAGTAGTTGAAATTCTACCCAGTAATTGAAATTCTCATCAGTGCTGACTAAACGAGAATGAGTCAACCTTTTCATGGGAAATTTACTATTACAAGTAGGCAGTTGTAACTGCACGGACATTTTAAATGTAGAGGCAGTGAGTGGAAAGCAATCAATCTTGGCTTCAACACTAAGATCTCCAACTGTGTTTATATAGATTGTCCTCTGTACCAGTCTACGTATAGGTGATGGTGTTGCATAATCTATGACCCTGAACAGTCCTATATTACCATATTCTCCTTGCAGAAGGATTAACCCTCTGCAGGATTGGTTTGACTCTGGTCTGTGCATCTGGGAAGGACATACTTGTTCATGCTTCCTGGGCTGAATTAGAAAAGTTAAATGGCTTATCTTACTGACTGCGACCAACCAGCACAGCACAACTAGCAAACATTGAACGTTCATGAGCACACTATATGCAAAGAACTTAAAAGAGTTAAACACCTTAATTTAGCATATTTCATTAGTACGCAGGAGGAAATTGCCTCTTCATAAACATTTTACAACCCACTAGAGGCTAGGTTTCTTGAATAAAGTCTTCCTTGCAAATTCTCACCAACATTTAACAGTCATCCCCATTAGTTACTGTTTTGAAGAAGAATGAGTATACATTCCACAGCCAGCAGTTTACTCTCCCTTAAAGCTCCCACTTCGATTATTAACTTTCTTGAAATATGTTAGCTAGCAGGATGTAAGCTTTGCATCCTTAGAGCAGTTTCATTAGTTTCATTTGGAAACTGCATCTTTGTAGCTCGAGGATTCAAACTCTTTGATGTGTATTTGCAGCCATATCAGCTAAATAGTTAGGTCAGACTCTCATAGGAGAAAGCACCATCTACATTAAGGAGCTGTATCAGCATGTAACCTTACTGATCGTACCATCTCCAGTGAAAGCTATCTTCAACTCATGAGTCCTTTCAACATTCCTGGAGAGAAGCCCTGTGAAGATCAAGCCATGCTCAACATGGGTGCAGGTGACAGGGTCTCACACTGCGGAGATAATTCTTTCATATCAGCTAGACAAGTATCTTAGCAGTTTAAAAAGGGTCCTGAAGATAGACGGCTTATTCCTTTTCCAGTGAAGGCTCAATTATACATAGCATTCAGTTGTGATACCTCATGGAGTCAGGCCTCTCATGACAGCAGTTTTCTGTCTGGCCCATGAGGATTTCAGAATTGTTTATATACTCAGCTGAAGGACTGAAGTGAACAGGACATACCAGGGAGTCCAGTAGCACATTAGTAACTTTGAATGTTAAGTTTTGTTAAGACTGTGGCCACTTACTACTTAATGATATGGAACAGTACATGTGAATATGAAGTAATAAATACCTAGGGGAAAAAATACAACTGGAAACATTCAACTGATCATTGCTTATTCTTTCTGCAAAATTCTACTTAATCACAATTTGTATATGCATCCACTGCAATGAACTTGTCTGGGTCTCTGATTTTTTAATCTAAGACCATGTTAAGAGAGATGCTCCACGGTGGGAATATTTACACTGTTATCACCATTTCCCCTAATTAAATTGCGGCGGTGGGGGTACGGCGGGACACCAAACAATTTTTTTTTTTTAATTCTATAAATTCATCTTAGAATTCTCAGGGAGTTATCCTAAACATACCCTTACAGAATTTCCTGGCTCAAAATTTGACAATTCATTTTTAGCTTGCTTAACTATGATTAAACTATTCAGTGTTTAAAAAAGAAAAAATGAGGAATTCAACATTTGGGAGAAACCCTACAACAATAACATACAAGAACCTTCTCTCAAACCACAATATATAATTTCTCTTAATTACATCAAATGCTAGTTTAAACTAATTGAGTATGAAAAATATCTCAGCTGTGCACTTTACAAAGACAACACTATAGTTTATGAACTACACACACACACAAATTAAATTAAGTTTTTAAAAAGCCTATTAACACCACCATTTTGGAACAGTGTTTCTCTGCCTTCCTCTTCTCCAGGGAAGCTTTGCTAGTCATCCTTCCCTTTCTTGGCCTCTCTCTACTGTTCCCTCTATTTACTCATACCTCCTTGTTCCTGATTTATGAATGGTCCTCACAGTGGGGACCCATTTCTGCAAAATGGTGCAGAGATAGCTTCCTACAATTGTGCTGGGAAGCCACAGACATCACTAAAATTGATCATGTGCTTTAAGTTAGGGCTGTAAGTATTGGGGACTGGCATTCAAGAGAGTCCCATGAAGTCTGACAAACAGTGCCTTGAGTTTTTTGAAAGAATCTGTATCTTGGTCATTTATGATCCTTGTATTACCATTTTTGCATTTCACTTGGCTTTTTGAAGTCTGTGCTAGCTAATGCTTTTTTGTTTGTCATACAGTTTTTTTTTTTTTTCTGGCTTTCATATGGAGGCCATCCTGGTTGTACAGAACACCCCATAATGAAAAAATAAAATCCATAAAATATGATGATCTAGTTCTATTTATTTTCTGCAGACAATGCTTTTAGACTTGGATACTACAACTAATCTCAAAAAATCTGTGTTTGGCTGGCTGAATTGAAATAAGATGTCTTACATGAATACTTGTAGGTACCACTCTCTTTAATGGGAGTACCAGATACTCACTACCTCAAAAAGTTACATTGGATAGTGGATTTTGCCATCCAACTTTAGGAGCTCAGATTAAGAATTTTGGCCCTAAAGTTTGATGCAACCTTAGGTTTGGGTCCAATCCACCTGACAGTGTCCCTTTAAGCAGGAGCTTCCCCATAGCTGCATTCTCTGATTCTGAGATGTTTAGGATGCTTTTCATATACTACAGTTTCTGAAGGTCAGTGCATACATATTTTAAGACACAGTGATAAGACAGTGTATGGAACTACTTGGCAGTATTTAGCTGGTACAGTTTCTTGTGGAAACAACAGAATTCCAAAACACACCACACTGAATGCTTATGGGTTATTACAAGCAAAAATCCCAAGACACTGGGAATTAAAAAGCGGAGTTCAACAAAGGAACACTGATATCGTTGGTTGATATGAACAAAGTTGTGCCAAGTCTTCCGTCTTTGCTTTTTCAAGTGGAGAAATAAACTGGGAAAGGAAGCAGAAGGGAAAAAAAAAAAAAAAAGACATAAACCAACAGTTATTACAGAGTTACTGTTGCTCTTTATCTCACAGAAGCATGTGCTGTCAGAGAATGGCAAACACCTTTAGCGCATCTTTGCTGAAAGAGCATGACATGTCTTGCACACAATCTGCCTTCCTAGCTGGAATGGGGATGCTCCTGTATACAAAGGAGTTCAGAGCGGGAACTAGCATGGAAAGTAGGGGAAACTGCAACTCGAAAGATAGAAGGGGCAAGGACTGATGGTGATGTTAGCCGCTATCACCAGCTCCAGCAACTCCTGCAGTTCCACATGTTGTAACTCTTGCTTCAGCAGGGAGCCAGCCTGCTTTTCCAGGGCCCTACTACCAGGTCGGTAGGAAGCCTGGCTTGGGCCACTGCATCACCCAAGGTAGCTTGTTGCTGTGAGGAACTACCCAATTTATCTGCAACTTAAATTCATTTAAATCTCACTAAACTTGCAATAGATCTCACTATGGTGAGCCATGACCTGGGTTTGATGATGTGACACACAAGCTTGTGAATAAATACCCTAAACCCAACCTAAGCCATGTCAAACCTGCTACGTCTGCTTCTAAACTTACCAGGACAGACATCCAACATTTAAAACTAGGAGGGAAACAACGTTATTACTTATATATCATTTCAGCCTTAACTTCTAAGGAGAAAATATGAGCTATCTTGTCTGCTTTTTACTTTCATGTTAAGATACACATAATGCTCAATGATGCATATATACACATCAATCAATGGCCACACATCTGTCTTCCCAGGTTGCTGCACTAGACTGCAGAACAAAGGCCTGTCTTTCCCTTGAAGCCAGTTGCCTTGAGTACCCGGTTAATATAGTTAATCAATATCTAGCCACATCCCATTCTTGCTGTATCAGTGTTACGAAATCGTAGAATTATTCTGGGTCGCTCTGGTGCCAGCATTCATAAGACTAATAAACTGCCACATGTATCTCAATCCATTTAGTCATATTTACAGGTGATTCTGCAAGCCTTCTTTACAGAAGCAACAGAGGAAAATGGAAACATGCTGAATACAAGGCATGTAATTTGAGAGCTGGGAATTAATTTACATGCACAGTTTAGCCTCCTGGTGGATCTCTTCTGGGTTACTAGCTGGATTGTCTAACTCAAGAAATCTCCCTTTCAGGAGTTAATGCCATATTACAGTTATGTCACATAACGGCTGTTGCTAACACAGAGGTTACATAAATAAAATGTTCAGTTCCTGTCATTACAAGATCCCTGGCTCCCAACCAGCATGACTGCTATTATTCATTCATATGCTATCTTTCCTATAACAAATGTGTGGAATGAGATGATCTCTCAAGACAAGAAATCAGTAAGACTTTGGGCCATCTTTTACCAATATTTAGGTGTCCAAGATGCAAAGTGATTTTCAGAAGCACCAGCATCTCAAATTCCAGCTGATTTGGTGGGAACTAGGCACCTACATGCTTTTAAAAAAATTAATGAGATGCCTTTTGCCTGTGGGCCTTCACCCTCTTGTTATAGGCATGAGGTAATTCAAGCATTACTGTTCTCACTAGAAAACACCAGGACTGTGGCACTGGTTGTTATGAAAGGAAGACATCTGAGACTGTATAAAAATTTATATCAACATGAAAAGGGAGAGTCGTTAATCCTAGGGAAAATTATGTAACATGCCAATGTAAAATACCTTAAATGTCAACAAATTCTACCTATATAAGTGTCCAGAGAGTTTGCAGTAATTCTCACTATAACAGCATGGCACTAGAAGAGGAATTTCACAAATTAATCAGTTTAAATACTTTATATTATTTTTTGTTGTTGTTTTTTAATATATCAGCACTTCGTAAGTCACAGAGCTATTGAGATCAAAAATGAAAGAGAAAATGAACTACTCACTTATAATTATAATGAGAATGACTGCGCATACTACACCAAGGATGATCATCATCTATAAAAAGAAAGTTATGAGAAAAAAAGAGAACGTCAGGTTTTCACATGAAAGACATTAAACCCTCAGTTTTTTTGTTTTTACATAGTGGCTCATTCCTCGCACTTTTAATTCTTGCAAAGACTCCCTGCAATAGACTTGTTAAGGCCCTAAAGTTAGTGTCAATTTTAGGAACAGCTGACCACCAGCAATGGACATAGCCTCTTGACAAAGCTAGCAAGTTCTTGCCCATCAGCTAAGTTGCAGTGACCAACCTCATCCATTTCCAGCAGTAAAGAAAAAGTAAACTTCCAAAGTAAAATAACTCCAGAGGTGCTCCAGAGTGGCTGGATTCACACATGACCATTTACCACTTTACACCACAGTAACTTGATCTCTTTTCACCATGCTCCTGTAGTCAGGGAAGAGGCAGCTGGAGATGTCTAATGCCTAGCAGCTATTTGTGCTTGCTTTGTGTACTTGTGCTGTTAAGAGAGGTAGCCCATGCTAGCCAGCATGGTTTACAGCATGTTAGCCTGGAAATAGCTCATTGCAAAGTTGAAGTCCATTCCCATAGGAACAGATAAATCAGAGCCAGCTGTGCACAGACCATATCAGCACTGAGCTGTGTGGGGTAGAGGCCCCCACATGAGACTTGCTGAATGCTTATGAGGCCACCGGAGATGCTGCAGTTCAGTTCCCATCACTACTCCAGTGAGAATGGAAAAACTGAAAACCAACAAACACGGACATGTCAAATGAAGGCCTTCATTCCTCCCAACATAAATCTGGAGGACAGAGCCAGCCATTGGCTTGCAGATTTATTTATTTTTCCCCTTCCTTCCAGAGTTTGGGAGCCAGAGTAAGGACAGAGGGATTCCGTTTGTCAGGGTAAAGCAGGAAGAGACAATGAGGAAAGGAGAAAGAGGGTAGGTTTGAAGGTCTAGTGTAGTGTAGATCACTACGGTGACTGCAGTCAGCATGGGTGAACCTAACTCAAAATCTGTGTCTGTAGCTCCCGAAAGTCCTGCTTCCTGCACTGTCAGGCAAAGCAACTGGGCAACAGCTAGAAGAGGCCCAGAGGAACTGCTCAGATGAATTTCTAACCTGGATCCACTTATTCCTAGAGTGTTTGTGTGTATAGTTCACCCAGAATATGTTGCCCTGCTTTACATTTCATAGCAGCGTGGATTGAAGAGACAAAGCAGGCAACAGACTGTTGAGAGATACATGTGAGATTTTCCTTTGGGAACAGGTGGATTTATCTGGGTGGACATGAATGATTAGCAGCAAAGATGGTACTGAAAAGAAATGGAAATTAAGCTGAATTTTGGCATAGTGTTCATGTTGGTGGTGCATGAGTAGAAAGAATCAAGGATATGAGGTCTGATATGAATAAGAGGAGCTGAAGCTTCTGGGTCCAGAAAACACAAATCCTGGAGAAGGTTTGGAAAAGCAAAGGAGAGTGAGGTTCCCTCTGTTCATGGGAAAGGATGAGACTTTGAAGACAGCAGAGGAGAGAGCTGGTTGATCAAAGTCCAGCTCTATCCTAATTTGTCCCTCTTTTTTAAATGGATTGTCATTTCTTCACTTCTCACAGCAGTTTGTGGAACCAAAGAGGTTGATGATCTCCCAGAAGGAAAAAGCTGCTTTTTTCCCCACTACCAGGATTCACTACACCTGTTCAGGTTTTGTGGATTGTCCAGGGAACTGGCATGAATTGACATGGAATGCTCTCCCATCCCTATCTGCGGGCACTGACTGAAGCATCAAAATTTGTATCTACCTTTTATATACTGCAGAAGTGATCTAAAGAATAGGTTCTAGTAAAGATCAAAGTTGCTTGACTTATTATCCTGGAGCCTAGAGGGCAAGGCATCTCTTTCTCCCCTTGTCAATAAGAAAATGCTTAGAGATGCCATCCTGCAAAGTCCTGCTAAGTTCAAGTGGAAGTAATGTCTGCCATGAAGTGATTCTTAACAAGAATATATATTTCTTACCTTGCAATTTTTCCACCAGTATTTTCTCTTCAGTTTGGCTGCACTGGTTTCAAACTGTGAGGCTCCTGCTTGCAATGCATCTGCCCGGTTGTCAAGTTCTGATAGTTTCTGGTCTCTTTCTAGCACCTTGTCCACGTTCATTCTCATGATGTCTACCACCTGCAAAGGCACAGCCTTACATTAGATTCCACACACAGTAAAGCAGGTCACCCATACGTTCACACTGTGGAGTATCCTATACCATACTGAAACCAACCATTTGCAATTATGGTATGTGAAAGCAATTACCTGGACAGTGCCTCAAAAACCATGCCTATGGAAACAGAAACAGTGAGAATAAGATAAACATAGCTATACCGTGCTCAGATGCTCTTAAAGGTAAAAAATAAAGGGACATTATGAAATACTGTAATTAGTTTCATTAAAGCTTTTGATTTCTTTTAGCCTACAACTAGCTACTTCACTAGAGATACAAAAAACTGATGGAGACCAATACCTCTATACTTCGATTTGGTTGACATTTATCTAGTCATTACTAAGACCAAGCCATTACTTCCCTTATACATTTAATGTAACTTCCTTACCTGAACTAGAGAAATTGGCTAGATAAAGGATATTCTAAAGGGAACTGTATGCATTTCCTGACCAAAGACCTTACTCATTCTGCAGATCTTTCTCAGACAAGATGAATTCCCAGCCATAATTTGAAGTCCTGCTTGAAAGTGGGGGAGGAGAAAATTATACCTGAGAAGATTCAGCCTGAACTGTAGCAGGAAGCTCATGCCACCTCATTGCACAGCCTCGTCAAAAAAAATGTGCACAGCCAGTACGCAGTAGGTAAGGCCCATCCATACATACATTTTATACATAGAGTTAGACAAAAATCCTCTTCTAGCAAGCCAATAACTCTAAATAGAAATTCTGTACAAATTCATAACTAATATAAATGTTATATAGCATACCAATCTCAGTAAAGTTGTGTCTACTTATTCTAGCAGTGGATATGGTTGCTGGTCTGTTACTTCTCATACTCTGTAATAAGTCCATGTTGTTTGTATTTAGTATAATTTAACTATTACCTGCAAAACCCCAGAGTTATTAAAAAACTACATGATTTAAATACAGTGAGAAGAAACTGGTAGTGAAAGAATCTTTGAAAGGACAGGCATAGGGTTAAATGCTGTTCTAAAACTCAAAAGATTTGTTTTACTTGTCTGCCAAACCTAAAACAAAATCAAATATTTTGTTCAACACAGATTTTTTTATTTGCTTTTCCAAACCAAAATCTTCCAAGCATTTAACTTCTTATCAAATTAAAAAAACCTTTTGTTGGTGGATGAAAAACTATGAGCCAGCAATGTGCAGTAAGAAAGCCAACCATGTCCTGGGCTGCATCCAAGAGCAGTGTGGCCAGAAGGTCGAGGGAGGGGATTCTCCCCCTCTACTCTGCGCTGGGGAGACCCTCCCCTATAATGCTGTGTCCAGCTCTGGAGTCCTCAGTATAAGAAGAACACAGAGCTGGTGGAGCAGATCCACAGGAGACCACAAAGATTATCAGGGGGCTGGAGCAGCTCCCCTGTGAGGCCAGGCTGAGAGTTGGAGGTGTTCAGCCTGGAGAAGAGAAGGCTCCGGGAGACCTTAGAGAGGCCTCCCGGTGCTTAAAGGGGGGACAGGAAAGGTGGGGAGGGACTCTTTCTCAGGGGATGTAGGAATGGGACAAGGGGTAACAGTTTTAAACTCAAAGAGGGTCAATTTAGACCAGATCTAATGAAGAAATCCTTCCCTGTGTGGGTGGTGAGGCACTGGCACAGGTTGCCCAGAGAAGCTGAGGCTGCCCCCTCCCTGGAAGGGTTCAAGGCCAGGTTGGATGGGGCTGGGAGCACCCTGGTCTAGTGGAAAGAATCTAAGGGGGATGGAACTAGATGATCTTTAAGGTCCCTTCCAACCCAAACAATTCTATGATTCATTTATTAGCTAGTATTTACGTGAATTTTGTCTTGGCACAATGTTTTGTAATGAAAATTTTAAACTTTTTGAAAATGCTGAAACAAAATACTGTAACATTTCCTACCCATTCTCTCTCTTTTTTTTTTTTTTTTTTTTTTTTCCCAGAACTATTTATTGAAATTTAACCTGACTGCAGTGAACACTTGTCCTGATGAGACTGCATTTTTGTCAAATAAATAAATGTTTGTCTAGACTAAAACCAAAATCTGGGCCATAGAAAATAAGCTCTAGGATGCCTAGGGAAATCAGATTGGAAAACCCAACATGGATATAGCTGAAATACTGTATCAGCATTGATATAGTATTAAAAATGTCAGTCATTTTACTAAGACCAAGAATTTCCTCTTAAGCAAAGACGTGATTGTGTTGCTGAGTTCTGGGTTTGAATCTGAAGTGCTGCCAGAGTCTAGTGCTGTGCTGTGGTGTTTGGTGCCACCTACAGATTACTTCCCCACAAGACAGGAAAGAAAAAAACAGGAAAGATCTAGTAGTAAGGTCAAAGCAATGCTTAACAGGTCAGATCCTTAGGTTCTAAAAACCAGTTTTACCTTAGTGACTTCACGGTACTGAAAACCCAGTGGCATTTTTCTCCCTTGGCTATTCTTATACTGTGATTTTCCTATTAAACAAGGATCTGCTGACCATTTGCTATCCACCCAAAACCAATACCAACCTCAGCTTCCCTCTCAAATGGGAGGCGAAAAAAACATGGATTCTGATTATCACCCACATAATCCTCAAATCCAAGAGCTACACACTGTCCACTCATACTGGGTAAGAGTTCCTGCCAAAATTATGCCATCATGCTTCACAAGAAGACAATCTTGCATGGGCTTGAGTGAAAAGTCTCAGAATACAGAGTTTCTTAAACACAAAGTGGGGATTCACTAGCCTCATTGGAGCCATCTCCATTGATCCGCTTGAAGAGCCCTATTCGTCTGACCTGCATTGCTCATTTTAGACAATAACCAGCAATTATTTTTTATCTTCTAGGGACAATTACTTTTGCTGCAGCTCACATAAACAATTACAGCACCATCATGACATAATATGTTCAGGACAAGAAGTTATTTCATTGTTCTGACCCAAGACAAAAGCTGAAATGTAATATTCCTTTCCCCACTTCAAGAGACACTCCTCAGTGTGATGTGAAAATTGGTGATAATGAGAGAACCTGGCCTAGAAATTCCTGCAGACATTTCTGCAGCCAGAGGATGTTCTTGTAATTAGCTCTAAGCATCAGCAATGGCAAGACCAGAAAGACCCCATTTCAGATCTTCAGCAAAGAAGAAATTATCAGAAAGACAAAGCTCAATTTGACAGGCGTATTTAAGTCATCTTAAGAAATGCATTTGAGCTGGATGTTGTTAAGTCTTTTAAAGCATGCCTGGAGGTGTTGAAAATAGCAGCCTTTCTACATGTAAATAGGTATTTTCTGATATGTATTTTATTGAATTAGCATTAAAGAATCACACAAGCCTTGGCCAGTTCCCCATGGACATTAAGCCATTAGTTACCTAAGTCTTTGTATGGGTTTAGCAAAACTCTGTACGTAATACCCAGCACATAAAACTGCACAGCAAGTGTGCAAGGATGCTACAGCTGCTACTGTACTGTTGGCATGCTCAGGGACTACACCCACGAGCGGTGGTATGCTCACTTAGTACCATTATCACATCAGTTAGATGGATACCAGCATTACAGACAAGGTGGCGGGGTAGTCTGTATGCTACAAGAATTTCAGGATCCAAGCTGGAACAGGCACGTATTCTCCAATAAAAGGAGGGGGGATTTGTTGAAGATGCTGTTATGACATCATGTGTGGGTGTATTTCCTTGGGGATAAATTGTGACGATTAATCAATAGAGCTCTGGCTAACAAACACAGCCCTCAGCTGTGTAATTCTCATGGCTTGAATCTATCTATGAGAAGCTGATGGTCTGTCCCTGTGGAACAGCCTGTGAGATTAGCATCTAACCTTTAGGAACACAGGAACACGTTAAAAGAGCTGGTTCCCTATGACATTTCCTCCTGACTGACTGGGATGAATTCCTGAATTGGCACCAATGCCCACATTTATTCTGCAGAAGTGTTACTGGTACAAGGATGTTCACATTCAAAATCTCTCTTGTACTGTCTGCCTCCTCATAAATGTTATCCTTTGGTAAACTTAATTTCCTAGATCTGCTGCCTTCAGATGAGCAGAAGTTGCTGGATCATGAGAGAGGAAAGCATCTTAAAGAAAATAAAAGAAAACACATCAGCACCCTTGTGGTGAACAAAAAATCACATGAAGCCACTTACCTCATCCACTCGGGCTTGTGTCTGCTGCAGCCTTTTGTTGCTTGACACATTGGTAGCAGGAGGTGGCCCTGCAGCCCCAGCACTGGTGGGACCTTGGGTAGGAGCTGGAGCAGACCTAGATCAAAACCAGAGAACATAAAAAGTGACTGAAACCGTCTTCGCTTCACTACTGCTTTTCTGGAATAAGTCAAAAGTATCCTTCTCTTAAAAGGAGTTTTTCATTGTCTCACAACCCACATTTTCCATTCATGGATCACAACCCTAGTGTCCCATTCCCTCCCATGCTACAATTAGTTTTCACATTATTTCTTGATAGGACTGTATCAACCTCTTCCCCCTCTCTTGCTGTCTTTTTAAACAGCAAGCAATTCAGATTATCTACCCTAAATTAGGCCAATGGCCTGACTGAAAGGGCAAGGCTTATGTCCCACTAAAGAAACAGACTCTGCTTCAGGTATTTTGTGTAGATGCTATAAGAGCTAGGGCTGCAACCCTGTCTTCTTCCTCACTATGCTGAGTGACACCCCCCCTGCTCCTCACTGTTTGGCTGGAAGCTAACCAGGTAAAGATAAACAAAAGGATAAGAAAAAGAAATGGAGGAAGAAGTGGGGGTGAGAAGTGCATACAGCATGAAGTTAGTCATCTCAGGCATTCAGAAATGCTTAACCACCCCACCACTGGTCACCAACTGCCCCACCAGAGTGTCTGGCCAGGCCTGAATATCTGCCATGGACTCTGGATGAATATTTGCAGCAATGCTGTGAACAGAGCCCTGATCTCCTGCACATCAGCTCTTTTCTTAAGCATCAACATTGGCTTTCCCCAGTTTGCTCTAAAACAAATGACAAAACAAAAAGCCCTTAAAATCCAGCAACGGATCTGGTCTGTCTCAGTGCATGAGCTTGTGCAGACAAATCACCCTGCTGGCCTGAATAGGGTCCTTCAAACCTAGCCAGTCATTCACACCCACACTTTAACCTGTGAAACCTTACCCTTCCTTTCAAGGGTCACCTGTCACTTCCTGCAGAGAAATAAAACCCCTCCTGAAGCTGCAGAGGAAATCCCTAAGCATGTGAACTGAAAAATATCACAAATCCTACTCATGCATTACCACTGCCTTCCCACAGTGACAGACTGAGAGAACACAGTGTTTCTCTGTGAATCATTCCCTTTTACATCCTGGGGTCTGATTAATGCTGCTGGAATTATTGCCTCATTAATACACTGTCAAAGCACCTAGGTGCACTAAAGTTAGTTCCCCAAAGGTACCTTAAACTGCAAAATTCAGTTTGATGGTATCACCTGTGGGCTGAGATCCTACAGGTAACGCTGACCCTCACAGACTCCCAGTGATAGAGCAGCTGTTTATGGACCCAGAGCACTGATGTTTTGTTTTTGTGGTTTTTTTTTTTTTTTTAACTGTGGGTGAGAACATCATTATCAAGCTTTAGTTGAAAGAAAAGAACTTGAGCTTTATACAAATTGCTCATCCTTTGAGGACCTCACAGCCACTATTAAAAACATAAAAGACCAGATGCTGCTGCCACCTAGAATGGAATTACTCCATTGAAAGGCCACAAGTCAGGTTCCCAACAGGATTTATTCTGAGTTTACGCTATTGTCACAAAGGATTAAAATCCGACTATAATGCATATCAGACTCAAGTAACGCAAAACAAGATCTCCCTGGAGCATTAACAACTTCAAAGGGAGTTCCTGGTACAATAACAGAGCTGAAATTGAAATGGTAAAATTTCTTTGTAGTCAAGAAAGTAAATAGGCTTTTTCCCAAACAACACAAGCAGACTTTTTTCTATGGAAACATTGCGTCACACTGTTAACTACTACAAATGTTAATAGAGCTCCCCTCTTGAGCTATGTACTGTTAGCATCCCAAAGACTACAGAAGGGAAGCACATGAGAAGCGTTTTTCCAGGCCACATATTTGTGCTAGTAAGCATAGTTTATAGGTGCAGGCCTGTTCTTGATCAAACCTATGTCATAACTCAGAAGTTCAGTGTTAGGCCATATACCTTTTCTGCCCAGTAATTTTTATCTTTTTTGGCATCTTTCAAGCTGTCCTTAAAATGGTTTGGCATAAAGTAAACACTTCCCAGTTTGTTCTCTTCAAGCATCCTTGCTGCCCTCTAATTTGGTTTCAACTTTATTTCCTGGGACTTCTCTGTTCCCTGTGTAAGGGAGGAATGGATGGGAAGAATGGCTATTTTTACAGCTGCCCTGACCATCCAGCAGGGGTTACTGTAAGTACCAAACGGAGATGGCAATCTTTATGCTAAGGTACAGCAAGCTTGTAATTAACATACCCATCTTTATTAATTATATAAAATCTAATACAAGAGTAACCAGAGCTGGGTGCTGCCTGTAGTGCAGAGCTACTCTTTCCAAACTTTTTGCCACTGGAGTTGTGCTCTCCTTACACAGTAACAGCAGCTGCCTTGCTCACAGCCTCGTGGGTCAGAGCGATGAGCTGCTGCAAGCATAAGAGCGCTCACCAGAAGAGATGCAACACCTGCTACAGAGGGGACAGCATAGGTTCCCAGACAGGCTCCATGAAGTTGGTCCTTAAGTATGTGGCTTCAATGCCACCAGCAGCTTTTTCAGATTAACAAGGCATAAGCACTCTCTTGTCATTAGGGATCATGTAATATCCAAATTAGGCAAAACAAGCACAAAGGTACCTGCATCACCTCTCCTCCTCCCAAGGCACTTCTGAACAGGACAGAGGGGTCTCCATGCTTCTGGCTCAGCCCTACCAGTGTTTGAGCTCTGTAGAAAGCATCCTGGCTGGGCAACAGCAGAAAGCAGTACCTCTGTGATCTAATGTGGTTCCAGTCCCACAAGGTGTCCGCTAAGAGTTTATCTTTGAAACTAAGTTTTCTAGTAAAGAAGGGAATTGAAGGCCTACATCACTGGAAAGCACCAATATTCTCTGGGATATCTTAGTGCAAAAATGCCAGAAGGAAAGTCCAACCTACGTTTACATCATTCTCCTATTATTGCCTCTGTACTGTGTCATATCATCTTATAATTTCTCAGAAGCATTATTCAAAGAAATTTATGGAAAACATTAGCACTATATTAGAGAGGCTTTCTTTTGAAATACATGAAGCATCACAACTTTAAAGTCCAATTTCTCATCATCTGGCATAATTTTTGGGAGCTACAAAAGAATGCAAAATCCATATAAAATCTCCATCACTGGGCCCCTTGCCATCAGACTTTTTTTCCTTTTCCTAAAAAAAAACCAAAACCCACTGAGAATCTTTACTCCAGTGAACAGGTCAAATTCATTTTGAAGGGGGAACAAAGCTCTATTATTGGTGGTGAAAAAGGATATAAATCCATAACAAATACTCTTAAATGGCAATCATTCTGTGATGAAAAAGCACTGGGGTATGGCCTGGGAGAGCAACAAGTAACATGCTTCAGGACAACTGTACCCACACACTTAGAACCTCAGCAGTTAGGTCATTCTTTATATAACATATGTTACATCCTCACTCCCCACCATGCCAGATTTTGCTTCACTTAGCACATGAGCAATCTGACTGATTGAAAGCAGGTGCTGGATCTGTGTATGTATGCAGCTACCTAGGAAGGAACATTTTGGGACTGTCCTAGTGATTCAATAAAATGGTCTCAGCTGACCAGCTCTGGTTACTTGCTGGGCCTGAAACTAGTAAGTCAAAATCATGACTAAGAGATTTCTCATCTCACCTGGATATTTTGGAAGCAATTTACTACTTAACTTTAACCAGTAAAGGAAGCTGCAACTCTAAGAGAGAATTGGAGATACCCAGTATGACTGTTTTCCATTTCAGCACTGGCTCAAAGAATATTAAGGATGACTGTGTATCTAATGTTTTGGGAAGCTGCCTGACATATACTTGCGTTTTTGTTCATACGTGTGAGCTACATAGGAGAAATTTTTTGTGTTAGGCTAGGGGAGATGCACAATGTAAATACCAGTAGGATGCCAGGCCACCACTGTGACTTTGGTACAGTTTACATTAGGACCGTGATAGCTGCTTCCAGCACCTTGTTTTATCCACCCAAAGTGTTTTTTAAAGCCTCCGGCTACAGGACCTAATCCCTTCAAAGCCTTTATCCTAACATCACTGCAATAAGCTAAGGAAAAGCTATTATTCCTGCGTATGGCTGGGAAACAGGTACAGGGAGATTAAGTGACTTGCTCAGTGTCACAGAAAGCCTATGGCAAAGCAGCCCGAGCCTCTTCATTGCCATCCTTTTGCCCTCTCTGCTTCAGCTATTGACTCCAAATCAAAGCTCACAACCTATTTCTAATAACAGGAGTTATTTTCTATGCCTCAGACTTAAATAGGAAGAAACACACAGTTAAAGGTTATAGCACGAGGAAAGTGATAATTACATCAGCTTTAGCTGGCATCACCTGGCAAAGCTCAGGGGAAGGAGCAGTGAAAGTGCATCAGTGCAGCACACAATTTGACTAATGATCCCTATAAAAAGTGAAATGAAAGACACAATTTTATATGAAACCCAGTCTGATTCCCCTTTCCTCAAACTCTTTCCCTGTTGTTCAAATTAAACATAAAATTGCACTGTCTCTCTTCTTTTTTTTTTTTACTGTCCAGGTACCATCTTTATGTACTGAATATTTAGTGTTGTAACCAAATTTATGTATATTTAAGACACTGTTCTTCCATTTGGACCCCTTCAAGAGGCATCTACCCATTTGTGCTTCACTGCTTAAGTGGGGTTTGACAGTCTGTGGTTCCAAAGTCATTAAAATAAAACAAAAAACAAACCAAAACCAAACACAAAAACCCCCTTTATTTAATGGTAAAATAAATCAGAACACTTCCGTAGCTCTGTACTCTTGAGATTTAACTCTAAGACAATTATTAAAACTAGATACAAATACAAATTCATACACTGCTTTAGTGACTATGGATGTCAGTAAAGATCCTGGACTTAACAGTAACTGTAGAAACAAACCACTCTCACATTGTCCCTCGTGCTGAGATTGTTATTCTGTAAATTTAGATGCATCTGAAAGCTTTGAGGCAGGGAGGATCTCTAAGGCAATAAAGGAGCTCTATAGCACTGGGGGTTGGCTTTAGTTTTGAACTTGCTTTGTTTATTCCTATGCAGTAATAGCCAAAGCAATTTTTCCACTGCTAATTGGCAAAGGGGGACTTTTACTAATAATACTTAAGAGTCTCCTGCTTTCTGGAGGGATTTGCTGGCTCCCAGTTTTCTGGTAATCAGACTCTACCACACAGAATTTTAGTTCTGCGGTAGGTCAGTTTAGCCAACACTAGCACAAAAGCTTTCTTAGCAATGAGTTTGGCTATACGCAGTTTGACACAGCCCTAATAAAATCCAGTCTAACCTAAGAGGGCAGATTAAAATTCTGTGCTAGCCTATTTACATGTCATCTCTCAAAGAAATTGCTACCTTTGATATCAAAACTCCTTAAAATTTTGGGCCTTCCAGACTTATGTGCTTAACTGTAGAAACTTAACAATAGTACAGGCCTAACATAGTTGTGTGTGGACAATCATGTTGCTGTTTGGGAATATACAGATGTGTGTCTAGAAATCAAGAGACATTAGCTATCCATTCCAACACCTCCTACCTAAATTTTTGCTTTTCCCATAGTGAAATGGGATAGTACCCAATGTCAAGTCCTGTTACTCCTTCAAAACCACACACTAATTCTCTCAGGAGAGGTTCAGAGAAAAGGCAACTTACTTCTAATGCCCCCATAAAATTAAGTGTCCTCCAGAATTAGGTTCTCAGCCTTCTTAGAAGTAGGTAATGTTGTTCTCTGCCTGTAAGATGAGAGGACTCTTCAAAAGAAAACCCTGGCTAGAGAGCATGACCTACCCAGTTCCAAGATAGATGCACTCAGGAAGGTAATTTGCTTTTCAGTTCAGCTGTCCACTAATTGTATGCATTTCAGATTCCTAGCTGATGTTCCCCAGCCCTCCAATTATTAACTAGCCTATTTTAATAGGCTAAGTTTATCCTTGTTTTCATTCTCCTAATCTCACTTTCACAGGGGGAAAAAGAAAAAAGCTGCTCTATGGGAGTAAAGAAAGTAATGATACTACAAAACTGGTTAGGGTGAAAAGCTGATTAGGTTATTGACAGAGAAGTGTCACTGCTGGGCTAGTGGACATTTGCATATTTGGGGGTTCAGTGATTTTCAGACTATGGAAAGATGTTTTCAGTCCTCAGAGATCTCACAGAGGGAGCAGAATTAACTCCCAACAGGAGGAAAGGGGCTTCCTTCACTACCAGAGAACCATCGCTGCTTTAACAGAGATGTTCTTAACTGTGCTTTTCAGTGTTCCATCTGAGCCCTTAAGTATTCACGAAAAATGTGACTATTGCCAATTAAATGGCTACAGACTTCAACACAGACTCATTCAATTCTATGACTATCCATTCTAAAATGATTTCTCATGCTATCTGTAATAACTGGGTAGTAATGAGTAATAGTGAATTGGTGGTAGAGGAAAAAAAAAACATATATAAAAGGAATTAGCATTTGAGATGTCTTGGTTTTGTGACAAAAGTTCTGCTTTGAACACATTTCTGTTCCCAAATGTGATTTTCATGTACTACCAGCAATATTCTACAAGGACTTGCCCTTATTACAAAATATTTACTCTGATCATCAGCCAAAGAATAATATCCTACATTTAATGTCCTGTGAACACATTTAATTAAATATTCCCACCAGTTTATTATGACTGCATTGACCATCTGGTGTGCTAAATATGCACACAAAGGAAAAATGGAGGAACCTTAAGACATCATCTTTAATTTGATCATTTGTTATGCTAGTAATGACTGACTGATTTATCTTCTATAGCATCTTCTATTCAAGCCAAATGAGTATTACTTACAAGATCCAAAGCACCTGAATTCTAAATCAAGCCAATTAGTTCAGCCAAATGACTTTTGTGAAAAACTACGAATTTGCCAGACAGAGTTGCATTATTTCCATAATTTCTCTAAATTGTAGTCTTCACAACAACCAGTTGAGGTGACTCAGGCAGGGTTTCTGTTAGTCAGAAAAGTAACACAAGGCAGGATTCCTTTTCTGAAATATCAACACTACAGTTTTTTTAGAACCTTCTGGCCCCTTGCTGTCATCTTTTGCAAAGGCTGTGGCTTAAGATAAAGTCAACACAATGCAGGGATATTGATTCATGTGTTAACCACTGACCACACTTTGCAGAGTAATCTGTGGATTTTCTTGAAGGATGATTAAGGGTTAGATGACTCATATTCACAAATCAAAAACTCAGAACTACACAGTAGAAGTAAACTGTCTAACATATGCTAGTGTTAAGTGATCACCTATCCAAAAAAAGCATCTGCACATACAAACTAATTCTATGTCTTTAGATCCTAGTTGACCATTCTCATCTTCACATTTGACTGGACAAAGGAAAGGTTTAGCAAAAATGTATGGAACTACTGAAGCAGACAACTAAGTAGATACTCACCGTTATAACCTGTAATCTATCTGATCCACTTAAAAAAGCTCAGCCTGCTACTTAAACCGCAGTTAAGAATTATGTTGATCCAGACTAGACTAATCAACTCTGGACTCTAACACACTGTGATATGGGTTTTAATCTTTACACCATAGTACTTGCCTCTCCAAAAGCAGCAGTGATGAAGGCTGCCCATCTCTTCCAGAGGGGCAGAGCAGCAAATTAGGTCTCTCTGGGAACAGCTGCAAGAGGGAAGGTGTTAAGAGGAAGACTAGGGAAAATGTGGGCCCTCTCTGGAAGGAAAAGGGAAACTTGGTCACCTGAGATATGGAGATATGGAGAAAGCTGAGCTACTCAACTACTTTTTGGCCTTAGTCTTCACCATCAAGAGTTCCAGCCATATCACCCAAGATGCAGAAGGTAAAGGTGGGGACTGGGAGAAGGGAGAACTGCCCACTGTAGGAGAAGATCAGGTTTGAGACTATCTAAGGAACTTGAAGGTGCACAAGTCTGTGGGTCCTGAAGACACTTTGCTGAAAATCAGTTCTGAGTTGCATCACTATAAACAGTTCTTGGGGTTCTCTAGATAAATGGAAACACTCTTCTCCATGTCTGCTGAGTGAGTACTTCTATTTTGCTTAGCATTCGTCCGGAACATGGAAGTTAATTATTTTTACAATACTGCAGAAGTAGCCACTTGTTCCTCATTTCCTTTTTTGAAAACAAAAATGTCATTAGGAATGAGGAGAAATGTTTGAGATTTAAACCTGTTATGATTTAAAAATCAAAGACTTAATCAAAATTTGAACTGTCCATATGTTATTCAGGTGAGAAGAAATTGGTGAGAATCATATTTGGGACAAAGCAATCCATTTACAGTCAGTGATAAAGTCTTGTTCATATTAACAAAGTCAGATCAAGATCACTGAAGCATTCCCATATATAACATTTCCTGCCCTCAAGGCTATTCTTCAAGCTCTCTCAGTCTTTCCATCTGTGCCTTGAAGGGCAAAGTAGTACCTCCTGCTGTTGTGATTGGGATACAGATACATAATTTAGTCTAGAAGCAAATATTATTTGTGTAGTTTGTTTTCATAAAACAGCTGAAAAACTTTCTATAAATATCCCAACTAAATATTGGGAGTTAAATCTACCTGTTCACAACAAATTCAGCCTACCCACAGCAAGATTCAGTGCACTGATAGAGCTATCTATTTTTTTTTTTTTTTTTAATTTCTCTTTTGCTCCTGTATCCTTTTTTATTTGAATCATGATGCTGGTGCCAGTGCTGTAATGCAGGCCTGGCACAACAGGTTTCAGACATACAGTTCTTCAAACATTATTGGGAACCTTGTGTATGGCATACAGGAGCATGATGATGCACCAAACAGAAGTAGTTCAGGGCTGTAACCAGTTCCCTAGGTAACAAAGAGATACTATTAAAAGAGAAAGTGATACTATGGTGGTAAGTAAATAAATGCATAAAATAAAGGCCCACAAGCATGACTAACTTTCCTAGATACTGCAGAGACTAGAGAGGGGCAGAGCATGTAAATTCATGCACCTTGTATCTGTGAGGAAAAAAAAAAAAATCCTCCCCAATTAGAAAGTCAAACAATGCCCTTATCCATAAGTTCCTTTTAGGCAGCTGGGGACACACTGTACCTACCAGCCCTTTTCCTCTTACCTCACCACTACTTTCCCAACTCTCTTTCACATTACAAACAGCTACTAAGCAACAGGAGGTTTGCA
Source organism: Tyto alba (assembly GCF_018691265.1). Classification (NCBI taxonomy): domain Eukaryota; kingdom Metazoa; phylum Chordata; class Aves; order Strigiformes; family Tytonidae; genus Tyto; species Tyto alba. Next base: position 23,722,887 of record NW_024881262.1, on the reverse strand, counting down.
GAGAATGAGTCATTCTCATATGGTTGATAGGCTGAGTGCAGGATGGAGATTAGTGACCTGACAATGCACAGCCCCAGAATCATTGTGCTTCCAGGTAATCAACACGGTCACTGAATGCAGCAAAACTTAATAAATGATAAGTGCTTTAAAAGGATACAGTTATAAGTCATGCCTCATAATTCTCACAAATCGATGTGTTAGCCTAAAAAGAAGGCTGCTGTATGTTAGATGCACAGTTGACACGTGGCATTAAGCATTCCATACCAATAAAGTAGTCCCTTAAAGTTAACTAGCCAATAATTAAATTAGATTTTATTTAGATGGCAATATGAAATCCTTAGGCTTTGGACTAATAGTAAAAATTTTGGGAACTAAAAGGGAAGTGGGGCATAACCACACAATGTCAGTCAGTTCCCAACGTAAGCAACAGATTTTCAGATTTTGACATAACTGGGAGTGTTTCTGTCATGAGATATCTTTTTGACTGAGGTTTTACCTTTCCTTCCCCCTTCTCAACAGAATAATGGAAATAGAAAATTCATCTGGAAAAGGCCTCAGGAGTTCATCTTGACCATTCCCTTATCTCCAGGCAGGACTGCTACTTCAGATCTGAAACAGGTTTGTCTGCCTCAGCCTTGTCTGTTTTTTCCCCCCCAACGATATTTGTATCAGACATTTTGATGGTTCATTTAGCACCTTTAACTCAAACAAAGCTCCTAGGGCACCAGACAGAGCCGTTAATCCTTGCAAGTATGCTTTGCAGTATTTAGTCTTAGGGCCCCTAAGTGAGCACTGGCCAAAGCATATCTGCAGCATAGGTCCCTCAATTATGAATCAGCTGAGGGACTAGAATATCTAGAAAAGAGAGTTGTGAGTTGTGAATATGAAGAATCTTGGTGCCTGCATGAAAACCTTAATGGCAAGCTCTTTAATTTTATCCATTAAGTCCTATAGTAGCTGAACATCTATAGAGCAAATCATTACAGGAAATTAAAAGAAGTAATTTTCCTTGCTAAACTTGGTACAAATCACACCAACTCTGGAGGAAGTGTCTACGAAACCTTGTGCAAACTACATTTTAACCTGGGAAGGGACCTGTTCAAATCAAAGCAGAGTTCTCTCATTGACTGTTCTCTTTAAAACTGGGTTGATTCCATTTCCTAGTCTTAATTGGAATTGGCAGACTTCATTAAAAAAATAATAATATAAAAACAAAATTTGCAGTACGTGCTGTCTGTGAATATTTAAATGAGTGAGTTAGTAGAGACAAACATTATCAGAAAGATAAACTACAGTGTTATTGAGAAAACAGATTTTGAAGCTTGATTCCAGTGTTCAAACTGAGGAGAAAATTACAGAATTAGTCCAGCCTAAATGAATAGACCCCATTTCAGTTTCTTCCATCAGATTTCAAGTAAAACCAACTAACAGCTTGTGAGTAATCTACTGAATAACAATTCTCAGAGATTACTTTCAAATGATTTTTCAAAAAAAATTTTTAGATGCTCAGACTTCTCATAGGCAATTCCAAATTGAAAATTCAAAGAAATAACACACTATGAAGTATTGATTCACTTATGCAGGCTATTTAAAAGACACTGAAGTGATTCAATATATACGTATGCATGAATATATATGTGTGTGTGTGTGCGTCTATCTCAAAACAGCAAAAACAGTGACCATCAGAGTTCAGGGAAAAGATGCTAGATGTTAGATTATTCTCCATTCAAACAAACAAAAACATAATGGCCTAAGATTAGTGGGTTATCAATTCAAATGATTAAATAAAGGCTAGATTCCAAATAAAAAACCTAAACATCAACAAACCAGTCCTTGCTGTAATTCAAAAAAACCTTGTAATGGCTTTAAAAAGTACACCGTGAAATAATACAGCTACACAAGAAGTCAGAATTTAATGTTGTTTTTACCTTACTTTATGTTTCAAGCTACAGTTCATGTGAAAAAAACAACCTCTATTTGAATTAATTCAATTTTTATCAGTAACTTCTAAATCAAATTTAGGATAAAGTGTATGTTTGGTGATTATGCTAATCTCCCCACACTGCTACATCCAAGTTATCCAACTAACTGAAATGTAGTGTGTAATTTGCAGAAAAAACAATTTTGTTGACAATCTCATCTTCTGGGGCGTTGCTAATTTAAAATGTTTTCTTTCTATTTATTTTACAGATACACTCTTTATATAAAATCACTAAACACTAACAGATTCTCAAGTCTTTCATGAGTCAAAAACAGCATACAGTTTCCAATAATGAACTAAGAATTATCACAATCTCACCACCACTCATCCAACCAAGCATAGTTAAAGCAGGTTTATTTTTTACATTGTGATCACAACGAAAAAAAGATGATCCAACTTATTTTATCAGGGGAGCACTTGTCTAGTGTTTGACTCCACTCTTGCATTCTGCTATAATCTTCTCTGGATAAAGCTGTGCCAAATTCATTGTTTCTCTCCAGTAAGTTTCCTGCAGAATTAGGACCTCAAAAATATCAAAACATCTGAGTTATTGCATAGTACCACAGATTTTTAAAAATAAATGCAATTTCTTACTAGTTGCAACAATTGTGTTGCCTTCACATGATTACCAGCAGTCATTATATGTAATGCACCATCTGTGAGTATGTGGATTAATACCAATACTTCTGCAAGGAGCTTGAAACTGGCATAAGAGAACAGTTTGTAAGTGATTATTGATATCTTGAGACCACATAACTGTTTCATGGCAATGTTCCAGAGAACCTACTGCATACTTCTATATACAATCTTCCTGAATGATACTGCAATGATAAAGAACATTCTAACACTCTTTGCTAAGCTCTTTAATATTTTCTTATTAAGATTTTGCCTAACATTTCATGAGATTCAACAGACAAAGGGACTCATTTTCTGAAAAAGTCTCTTCTTCAGAAGTTTGGAGTACCACTTTGTACATTTTTTTTTTCTTTTTTTTTTTTTTTTTTTTGGAAAGAACTTCAACTCAGCCTTCAATCTTGCACGTGCAGTTTTACATCTGGAACTAATAAGAGACATTATTTACCTATCTAACTGATGGCATGTGCAGGTAGTTCAAAGATTTTTCTTGAATTCTGTAAGATTACTCTCCTACTATCGTAAAAGAAAAGTGGCCAACCTGACACTGTTATTTTACTTGTGAGAAATGCCTTGATGAATTACATTTAATCTGAAGAGCTTTCTAATCAGGTATATTCAGAGCATTCTGTCAAGTGAATATGCCTGAATAACACATATTTGGTTTAACTCATACTGAAAAAATGACAGCAACTGCAGCACTCTGACATTATCTTAAGAAAGCAATTCCAGTAAAATATTACTGTCACAATGCCATGATGTATCAGGCAATGTCCAGGGGGCTTTTAATAGTAGGGTATAGCTTCATCTTACCATTTCAGGTGTCCTGTGGTGTGACTGGAGACAATTGTCAATGTCCGAAATGAAAGAACATTTGCTTGATTCTGTTATAAGAAGCAGCAAATAAATTAGGCATTAAATTATTCTGCCCCTATCCATTAAACATAGACACTTTCCAGAATGTCTACACTTGGATGAATCTACTGACTAAAAAGAAAGAAGAGGCAGGTCTGAATCTGCTAATTCTTGCTTTTATTGACTCGTCAGTTATTACTTTGAAGATAGGTACTGGACTCAGAAATTTCTGTGTGGTACACACCACAGAATGAAACATAGATATCAGTAAAGGTGCCAAAAGAAGTGTATTAGTAATGGCTTGCTTTATTTTTATTGTTCATACATTAGTTTGCTTGGAAACCAAATGCATTAAAACAGGACAAATACTCAATCTACTGGCTTACTTATTTATAGAACAAACACTCATGGTATATTATTGTACTTCTTCACTCTGTATACAAATTCTGCCTTTTCTATAGTTTACGGTCCCCAATGAGTTTTTATTGATAGCAAGACCGAGTGTCATCCTTTCTACTGATCTGAAACATCAGCAATATTCAGCATTACTTTCTGGTTTATTTAGTCCCTGGTTTATGATGTCATTCATTAAAAAGCAACATTTGCAGACTGTATTATGAACTGTACTGTGAAGAACCAAACCAAAAAAGCTTGGCTTCATATCCAAGACTGCTACATCACTTCCCAGTCACCAAAATACCTCCATCTTACCACCCTTATCATCTTGCAAGGCTTGCTATCTTGTAATACTTCCAGTTCCTGCCATATCCACTAGCTCTTCTCCACTCTTTCGCCTTCTAGTAAGCATAAGAACATTTGCTGGTGTGGTGAGGTCCGGACCATCCCTGTATACAGCCAACAGCTCCTGAGCTTCTCTTACTGACCTTTTCTCAGCTGGCAACAATAATTTGGGCCTCATCTCTACCCAGCTGCTCATTTCCCAACAGATTTAAGAACCTGCATCTATGAGGTCTTTACCACTCTATCAAGTTTAGCAAAACAGTAGAGAGGTAATCACACAAACTGCATTTCCTTGGAAAAGCAGGCCAAAGCCAGCACCATTTAAAAGCCTTGCATGTACACACCACTGGTTCTGCTACCATTATTAAAACATGTTATGCCTCATTCATGTCAGGATGTTGCTGCTTTTCTTCTTTTCTTCTACATTCGGTCAGCTAACCTGAATGAAATAAGAGCATGAAAAATGTGGGGTGTTTTGAAAGTACAAATAAAAGCATCCACCACAAATGTTTGTATTGATTTAAATTCAGAATAAAATTAAAAATATTTTTTGCCTGAAAATCCACATATATGGGCAGTGAATAATAATATGTAGTCCAAACACATTCCCATTAAGAAAAATCCTACTGGAAGAGTGTGATGGAACAGTTCAATTCTAAATACTCAAAGTGGCTTTAATCTTCTTATAAAAGTAAATTCCAGTGGGCTTCCAACTCCACCCCAGAATCATATTGCAAAACAGTAGTTGAAGAATGTTTTCTTGTACTTGCCTATGTTAATTACTAACCATTCTCATGTGGTCAGTTTGAAGACAAATTTTAAGGGTCATCTGGAATTTATTTTCTAACACCTCTTTCAAAAGTGTACACATGTGGATATACATAGAGACATGTACATATACAAAATGATTAATGCAATCTATATTTAGGTTTTGTAACTCAGCATTTAACAAGCCACCAGTAACTTCATGTCTCCCAACCTCATGCATATCATTCACTATTCTACTTTTTTCCCTTTTGTTTTTTAAATCTTTCAAGCATTTAAAAACCCTAGGAAAAAGGTGTATAGTTCACATACAAAAGATATTTGGCTGGAAAAAAAGGTTATGGCTCCAGTTATTTCACTCTGTAGCAGCTGAAAATCTGCCTCAATTTATACAGCAAACATACCAATTTTTTAAGTGCTATTATGAAGAGCTTTGTAATTTCTTAAGTCAAAGTAATTGGTGTGAGGAAAAAAAAGCTGACAGAATAGAAAAAAACTGGGGAGAGAAAAAGAACGCTGAGCAATAAATTACTTGCAATATCACTTCTCCAGTTTCAACCCCCACAAACTCCCCAGTGGAAAACAAAGAGGGAGAACTAGTGATGCTTCATTTCATTATTATCTATAGATAGCACTCAAAATTTATAATTTCTTTAGGACAGTAGTTCAAAGTTAACCCAGCCTCAGGTCCACAATGACTCAAGTGCACAAAAGACCTCCCAGCAAAGTAAATGGGGAAGCTACAGATAGATAGTTGTACTACCTGTTATGTGGTGTGCAGTGAGATATGGGCTCCTTAATTAAGAAACCTACACGTAACTAAAACAAGCAGCCTCTGGAGGTAGACCTAGACAGAAAATCTGTAGCAGAAAAAAACTACAAAGATGTAAGAGCTTCTAATTGGGTGAAAGATTCATAATAGGTAACACACTCCTTTTGCGATTAGGCTTACAGAAATTAATTTTAAAAAATCAAGACTTCCTTTAATTTTTATCTGTTACTGCCTGCTGGAGACTGTTCTCTAAACTGAACAAATCTTTCTGAATTATTTATTACAAAGAGTATTGGCTATGAAATCTACATCTTATTCAGTGCTTGAGTATTTTACATACCGCATTTCTCATTTTACATTCATGATACAAACAGCCCAAATGTATTTCAGCCCATGGTTCATTTACTATTAGGGGCAAATCCCAATCCTCAGGTTTGGCTGTTATTTTCTGTAACTTGTGAATGTTTAACCAAAATCTCTTAAGATCAGCAAGAGAGTAAATGTGCTTCTGCAATACCTATTGCAGGAAGAACAGTTCTTTATAGTGAGATTCCCAGTATTGCTTCTGTTTTAATATTTGCAAGTCTTTAACTCTCATCCAATTAGGCACAAATTCTGAACAATGAGACACTCTCACTCACAGCATCTATAACACAGATAAGTCTCTATATTGTTTGTTTAGCCTGTTAGCTTATAGGGACAGGGAGCATCTCTTGCAGTATTTGTACACAATCAAGTAGAGCAGAGACTCTGAACTCTACTGTAATACCAAACACCAACAGTTTTAATGTGGATCTGTTGCTCCTTTCAAGCAAATATGGAAATTAAAGGAATATCCAAAGTTGTCTCTCAGCCACACTAATCCTGTGGTAGCAGTGACTCACCTAGTAATGGCTTTCCATAAATTAGTCAGCTAAAAATGGGTAGGAAGCGTGAAACCATTAACACTTCCTGTAGTGTAAATTCTCTCACTGCATGTGAAGAAAATCGAAGGTGTCAGCACCCGTTATGTTTAGATATGTTGTTAATAATTCAAATCTTCCTCCTTTGGAGCGTATGGTTTTAGAATGAATCATTCTCTATTTCCTTTTTCAAATGAAAACTGAGGTTTTGCTGCTCACTAATTCCATATGTTTTCTTCCCAGCTATTAAAAGAGAAGAAATTAATATGGCTAATTGTGTGTGTTGCCAGCATCATCTCATAATAGTACCCTACTGTTGCAATGTTTTGTATGTTACCATCTTCCACCTATTAGCACTGAAATGGAAATGATTGGTGGCAAAATCAACAATATACAAAAGGAAACTCATACATAGCTTTGGGAAACAGAAAGAGATGGAAGAGGAGACAATGCACTTTTGTATCCATGAATAGTCTTTTGGAGTAGCATTCTCATTTACTCCACAGAGCACGTCCGTTGCTCTGGGCTTGGCAGAGCAGCGCATGCCAGAAGAGCACCACCGTGATTGTCACTTTGTAGAAGTGGAACATGATAAAATAAAGGTTGAAAACCTAAATTTCAGGACCAGTATCTAAACTTGGCTACTGAACTAAGATAGGTAGTTTAGAAGGAAGAAACAAACAAACAAAAACAAAACAAAACAAAAAAACAAGCAAGAAAGAAAACAAGCCTTTTTTCAACAGCCTGGCTTATTGCTTTTGAAAGAATCAAGGAATTTGCTAATTATGAGGTGCCAGGCTACTAGCTCTTGTATACACACCTCTATATAGGCCCAGAATGTAACTGGTAAGCAGCAATTGCTGCAGAGTTTGGTTAAGCATCACAATTCCAAATATCTATTTTAGATACTAAAAGCAAAAGATACAACCATGGTGCCAGACATAACAAAGTGCACAATTTTTTCACAGAAAGGACTATAACAATCTGATGCTCCTAGAAAAGGTGGGAGAGGCATGGGCCTCATACTCAGAGCTGGTAGAGGCCTCAATACTATAACAGTTCGTGACATATTGTGTAAATCACCCAATGGCAGCTGTTCTTCAATTACTGCTTCTGAACTTTGTCGGCATCCTATTATCAAGAATTCTGAATATCAAATATTCAGGTCAAGGTCTCTTATATTCTCATTTCTATCTGAGTACAGTAGTAACATTCCTAATTAAAACCATTTGTTCTATCCAACCCAGTCTTGCTTCATCTAGTTCCCATCATTTTTTGTTTCTCTAGTCTATACTATGCCAAACTAAACAAGATCTTAAGAGAATAGATGCTAAAAGTGTTTTGCTGTCAATAACTTAATTTTTCACTCATGTTGCTCTACTCCTTCTGGACTATGCACCTACTGGAATCTATTCCTTTACAAAATTCTTTCTTGTCATGGGGACAGACAAGAGAGACTACTGACCTTGCAGCTGCTGTAAAACAAGGAAAAAGAATTTCTAGTTTAAAGTGAAGCAGTCTAACAAAAAGAAAGGCTTACAATTTTATTTTTAGTTAAGTCAAATATATTTAATCTGAAGTTGTTTGTGAGCTGGAAGCAACACTGTTCCTACATCATTTCAGCCACTTGGAGGTTAAAAAAGAAAATTTAAAAAAAAAAAAAAATCACACAGCAGAGAAGCACACAGAAAGCACAGGCAGTGCTAATGAGAGGGGTCTGGGAGACTAGGATTTACCACAGCCTTAATCCCTCCCTCACCCCATCTGGTAACAACACCTCTCTCAGAGTATACCGTCGCAGGCAAGACACTACACTCCTAAATACACTTCAGTATTGATCAGCTCTCCATCAGATCATCAATACAGAGGTGTCCCACATAAGCAAATGTTTCTTCCCTACAGTCACTATACAAATGTACTGCCTTTTTCAGAATGAATTTCTGAATTTCTGTAGACTGAAAGACTATAGGGGCATGTTGTTTCTTAAGAACTGTGAAAAGGCAAGTGAGAAATCTGACCCAAGACAGAGGACAAGCAGGTGTTGCTAAGAGGGGCAAGCAACAAACATTGGGTTACTCACTCAGTGCAGACATCACTGTCAGTCTAGGAAATAACCAGCAGGTTTGTGGAGAGGCAAGTGCTCAAATGTATAGAGAAATAAACCAGAAGTGCAAAGAGCAACACCTACAGATAGCTCTGGGTGGATGAGTATCTCTCAGTAGATCCAACATTTAGTGAAGGTGAACCTCCTGGTGCATGTAAAGCAGTGGCATAAATCCCTAGCAACTTCTGTTTTGTAATGGGACTGGAGGAATGATGGGTGACTAAACTGGAGAAGTGAAGTGCAGCTTCTGCTCTGCCACAGTAACCCAGCATAGCCTTGGACAAGTCACCCGATCCCAGCTTCCTGAGAGGCATTTCAACCGTCCGATTCCCACTGATGTGTATGGCACTGAGAGCAAGATATTTGAAGAACTTTGTGCCTTAGATGTAGTTCTCTGTTTCTATCTCTGTATGATTGTGAGGCATCAAACACTGCAGCAACGAAGAAGGCACATAGATACCTATAGCAGTACAGATGACCCTTGATAACAATAACCCAAACAGAACTTTTTCCAGAATTCTTCACCCATGAACATTTCCTAGCTCACCAGAAGGGACTCTGCTGTTTGGTTTTTTTTTTTTTCTTTGATAAACTACATGTATTTTTGACTGTAACAGGACTTAATCAGACTACTAAAGTGATTTTGAGTTATTACATCACTCTTGCATCAGTCTGAGAGGGTCTGGTTGCACTACAGGGTGCGTTAGGCTGTAGTCACCAGCACAGAGCACTGCAGTAGAGCAGGAATTCAGGACTCCAAGGCTACCTTGACACCGCGTAAGTGGAAGCTGTGCTAGGCACGAGGAAAGAAATCCCTATTGCTGCTAACAGCCCCCCAGCTACAACATATAATCTCAAGTACTTAGCTAGACATCTAACTATCCTTTATCTTCAACAAAAACCCCACTTTTTCCTATTTCCCTCTTTTATGTTTGAACATACTATTTTCTCCAGGTATTTTTTTTTACATTGTCAGAATCCATTAACTTCATGTGCTTTGATCTTTCCATAGGGAATTTAATTCTCTCTTCAAAGATCTTTTCTAGTGAGAAGATATTTTCCCAGCTTCTGTTCCCTTCATATGTCAGCACAACAGTTTTTGTTTTGCCTTTTTTTTACCTTTTTTTAATTTATTAACAATCAAGAAACCAAATTACAAATTAGAAGAAAGCCGGGCAAGTTTACTTCTGATAGCATAAGATGTGCCCTCTAATGAAAAATTGAAAAAGACAGACATTATGCACACATTGCTCAAGCAAATTCAGTCCACAAAAGGTTTTGCGAGGCAGAGTAGTTACAGGAAAGCAAAGATAGCCAAAGGTAGTCAGAGTTAGTCATTAATCAAAGGTGAGGAAAGAGACAAAAAAGAAAGAGCAAGGCAGAGATGGTTGTGTTTTACCTGGGGTAAACCACAACACCCAGTAACCTACTTTACATGAGCCTCACTGGTCCAGAACATCTTCCCTTCTAGCAGCATCCTGCTATTACAACCTGTTGCCCCTCTATTTTGCTCACCCCTTAACTGGTACTTATCATCATATGTATCATCAAACACCAGGCACACTTGCAGGGGTTATAAAGAACCAGGAAGAGCAGAAGCCACCACCCTGAAGCCACCTTCCCAGCTGAACAGCAAGTAAATGTTGCTGCAGGCTGTTTTATTTCCTAGTACTTTGAGAGAAGAAACATTCAGGATGAGGAAGTTCTTTTAAAATGTCAACTTCTGGAGCACTGTGATGGAGACACAGTCCCACACTAACTTAATTCTGTGAGATAAATTTGGAGGACATCAGCAAAGGGAAGACATTCATTAAAGTTCTGGGACAATCATAAGCATGTATGAGATCTACATAAATCATTTTTACTCACTTATGCTACTCAATTTAAACCAGCATGTTCTGTCTTCTCTCTTAATTCCCATTAACAGCTGCTAATTCTGAAGGAAAAAAAAAAATATCCACAAAATATATATAATGGCTATATATGTCTTAGTTTTCCAACAAGATTTTAATTCTTCTTTGGTTCATTTATCAATGTTTATATGGTACAAATCTGCAGTGATGAGACTGCCAGTACCACTACTTTTAAGACACAGGGGTATTTTGATTGTTTTTAGCCTATTAAAACCATTATCCTAATTAAAATTCACTGTTTGTTCCCCCACTTAAAAAAAGCTCTGTCTTGCAAACAGGTGTTTTTAGAGGGAAATCTCTTGTGTCCCTCTTCAAGGAGTTTTCAACCTTATACATTCACTTGAACTTTCAGATCACTGCTTGCTTGTCTGATCCATGTTGTTGCTCTGTCCTGATATACCAGAAGTGAGAGATCCAGAGTGAGGGCCTATGGGTCATTTACACATTTCTCTTGATTTCAGCCAATTGTATATGGCTAATATAAGACTATTGCTATATTCCAAGAATCACTTTACTTTACTTGCATGTATATTACAGACTGGGGACAAGAAGGAAGGAGAAATATGCTGGATGCATCCTCTTCTATTATGGTATTATACAGTGCACAACCTTCAACTTTTATGAACAGGTCTAGTTCCTGTGCAGTCACTAGCCATATACGGTCCCTCTGTGAAACGTATTCTCTATTTCTCTGATGCTATAGACACATAAATTAGAATAGTTGCAACTGTTTTGTTGTCATTAAACTCAGTAAAAGGATACTTCCACATTGAGAACAAAAGCATCAACAACACATCCTGTGTAAAGCAAAGTACTACTGGGAAGAAACAAGTACTCTTCAAAGCCAGATTGCCTGAACCAGGACAACAGCCACCTCAATGGACTGGAGATGAGGCCCCAAAACTGAGAGGCTGAATTCCAACATTTTAATTTGCCAAACAACTTTTCCATTTTGGATAGTCTGAAAAATAAATGAAACAAGTTGCTTATCCCAAAACAACCCATCTAATGCACACACACTCAAAAAATACCAGCGTTTCAGGATTTCATTTATAAAGACAGAGCAAAACACTGAACTGTCAAACAGAACATGCTTTGCATCATAACGCTCATAGGCAGAATAGCTTTTGCACAGCATCATGGAAACATTTAAATTGGTGATTCTCTACACACATTTGCACAAAGCAGCTGTCATTAAAAACATTGGCAATTTGAAAACAATCTGCATGCTCCTAGGCAGAGGTGTTTGTTCCTGTGCTGAGTATCTTCTCACCTAGAAATCTCACACTTCTCATGGAGTATTAATATCTTCTCTCATAATCTTTGTAAGGTCAACTTGTGTTTTTGATCTCCGAGGTAAGCATCCTAAGCATTTATCTGAATATGCCCAAGAGCAAATTCCATATAAAATCTACGTTGTATTTGGGAATACAAACAAAATACACTACACTCTGGAAAAGTACAGGCTTCTTGAGAAGAACCCTATTTTGGCTATGGCAGTAACTAGAAGAAATTCCCAGTTCCAAACACCCCCCATTACTTGGGTAGAGGTCTAGTAATTAAAGATAACTAAAGCCATGGAGTTTTTTTCCTTTTTTTTTTTTTTTTTTTTTTTTTTAAGGAAAAAGAGAACCAACTACAATATCTTCCCTTTGTTCCACTTTGAAGACAGGAGGACAGAGACAGCACTCATTTCCTTCTCTGTGCAATACTGAGGCGGTGTGATGTCTAATACAGCAATGGGTTGTGTTTCCCAGTCTATCCTTGTGTCCTCTCCATTTAGTCTCTCTGTAGCTATTTTTCTCATTTTTCTGTACTGCTCCTGAGAGGACGACTTACAAGATTGGAGCTTGGAAGAACAGAAAATGCAAAGGCTTTTTAGAAATCCAAAAGTTCTGTTTGGTGTAAGAAAAAGTCAAGGCCCTCACTTCCTCAAATATTCTAAATTAATTTTCTTCTGACCTCAGCCTACAATCAGTCTATCCTTTTATGAAAATATGAAGTCAAGTTTGCCTAGTTTATTCTCTCAAAGAGACAGCCAAGAATATGTAGAATATCCTACTTCGATGAAATTGTAGCTCAGAGCAGAGGGATTCCCTTTGTTTTTTTGACAACACAAGGGAATTACTGCAGTCCTGTCTCCTGTCACCACTGACAGCCTGTTTGATATCTTTCTGCTGTTAGAGCCCTGAAACACATTGCTACCATCCCAGTAAGGATTCAGAGGAAAGCCATTTCCACTTGAAGTTAGGTTACAAGCCCTCTGTCACTTGGAGCTGTAGCTGATGCTTGCTGGTTGGCGAATCCATAATCAATCTGTATCAAGACACCTCAGGAAGGGAAAAGTCCCAAATACAGGCAGACAAGTCACATTCACCATTGGGAAGGTGCAGGGGAAGGCAGGTTTCGAGATAGGCCATCTGCAAGTTAACAAGGGACCACAGTGAAAACATCAGAAAACTGTATTCAGCGTATGAGTCACTGCCTAAGACACCTGGCTGCCGGAGACTCTTATGTGACTGTGCTGCCAAGAGACTGCACATGGGCTCAGTGCAGCAAGCTGCAAGTGTAAACACCTATGTTTGTCTCCTCTTCCCCATACACTCACCAAGTTGCTACCCCCGTCTGCTACTCACAATACTTCACCACCACCCTTCAAAAAAGAGGAGTTTATCATTTTTTTTTTTTATCCTAAGTCCCAGATGACAATTTTTTTAAAGATATGAAAAAATCTTTATCAGGTCCTTCCTTTGCGATTTACATGCATAATCTCATAAACAACCTGCACAATCAGTTTCAAAGTAAAACAAAGATTACAGAAATAAACATAAACCTTTGCAAAAAGTCCTTTCAACTAGAGGAGTTTTGCAAATGGTTGCATATATCCAAACAGTGAGGCACTTTGTTCCAGGTTGGGGGAACAGCTAACTTTCCTGTAAACCAGATTCAGTCCTACAGACAAGTGATGCCAAAATAAACCCAGAGACAAGCACCATCACCAAACTAAAACTAAAAAAAAAATAAACAAAAAACAACAACAAAAAAAGGCAGTCACTGGTTAAGTTTTACTAAATGTTTTACAGTATTTGGAGCTTTTTCAGGTTCACTCAACAAAGTATGTAATGCTTAATTCATTTGGAGTTACCTTCTGAACTATATTTTTTTCTACTTTTTTTAATGTTTTCCTTCAAGTTATGCAATGCTTCTGCAGCGTCTCAGAGTGAAAATACCTTGTAGAGAATGATTTAGCTTTGAGCTGAGCCTGATCTAGAGCCAGTAGCCATGTTGCCTCTGAGGATTTTGGATTTATCTTCCCAGACAGATAGGACCTCTTGGACTCCTTTTCCATTTGCTGGGTAGCACTGAATCTTCCAAGGGACTTCAATACTAACAACCATTCAGTACAGTCAAACTTAAGGCTTCTGAGGTTCCTTTACTTGTTATGAGAACTACAAATTCCTCCGAGACTACAGCAAGTTACTTGGAAATCCTGGTACCTCTTGTTCACTGACAGTGCACAGGAATGAGGGTATTTCTGAGAGGAACTCATATTCTCTCTGGGTACAACACTCCCCCAAGGCAAAGGACCCCTCCTGATTCATACACACACACACACACACAACCTGACTTGCTAAGCTCTTTCTTCCACTCAAATATAGAGATTGTTTGATTCTGTAATTGTTATGTTTTACAGTAAGTCAAAGAACCTTCTTTCTGCATCACAAGTTTCACCATCCAGACTGCTCATGAAATAGGAAGGTCTGGGAGAGGGGTCTCAGGACTGAAAACAGGCTTTATTTCTAAAACTGTGGTGGTGGAGATCTGCAGCAAGTGGCTATCTATGAGTCAACAGCAAGAAAAATATCAACTTGCCTAGTTTGTAACTGGCTTTGCCAGGTAGGGGTTAAACAAGGAAAGCACCTGTCAGCTGTGATTTCTGTTAGGAAATCATTCTACTGCTAAAACATTTCAGTCTCTGCACAGAACTTAAAATTAAATCCATTCATTCTCCCCTAGAGTTAGCTGCATAAAACTGATTGTCACAACAAGGGCAATGAACATCTTAATGAAAGGGTCTTTGCTTTAATATTGCACTTGTAGCCACACATCAGCTATGAAGATGAAATACAAGAGACCATGTTGCTTCATGTACATGAAGCAATTGAGAACTGACATGAACAATGTGCAGGTCAGTGTCAACATGCCAAGACACATGGAGCATATCCTGCCTTTCCATTCCTTTCCCTAGTCTCTCTTAAAATGTTCAATGCAAAGAGAAAAGCATCAAAATGTTAAGTGACTTGAAATATTTTTGTATTTATATCATCTAGTAAACAAAGTTGCTGAAAAATGTCACTGTGTGATCTTCATATATGTGTGGGAGACAATATCACAGCTGTCAGGGATGACTGTACAGCTCCTTGCTGGAAAGAAGTCAAACATTTCAGAAGCAGACTTTTATAGCCTGGTGGGATCCCTTCTAAACACTTGGGACATCCAGGCTGTCGATTGCTTCCAGGAAGGTATCTGCTGATTCATCCTGGCAGTACCCACTCTCAAGCTGAGCTCTCCCTGGATCTCAATCAGCAGGAAGGTTCTCAACTGCAGTGCTGACACCAGCTCAGAGAATTTTGCCTCGGAATTCTTGGGTAAGCTGATGGGCTGTAAATCTTCAAATCTCAGTCAGCTTTTGAAGTGCAGGAAACAACCAGATATCCCAAACATTCTGGAAGGGCTGTTTTGTCACTCAGTGCACTTGTGACTGAAAATAAACAAAGCTTTATTCGTACACAACTGTCCCCTGCAAATATGAGTCCTTGGCCAGAACCAGTCCTAGCAAATGAGGCCTGCAGCATCTACCACGCACGCTATGCAAGAGATGCAACATCATTCTGCCAGAGTTTCGCTTACTGACGTTCAATCTGATGCCTGTTTAGGAATCTTTGCATTTTTACCAATAGGCAAGTCCAATTATCTTGTGGTAACAGTTTTGAAAGATTTGATCCCGCTGCAGATATTCAGCAGCACAAAGTGCCATACCAATCTATTTAGATGCTTGATGATAGCACAAAGTGCTCTATGCCTTTCAGGGTTAGATGACAACTTTGGCTTTTCTGCTATTGATTAAAGCTCTTTGTTTCTTTGCTTCCCTTCTCATTTTCCCATCTGAATTGTCACCATGGCAGACAGCTGTTGGGTGCAGCTATTCCCTCTGTGCACACACTGGACATGGATACTACTACAGACACATGAAAGAGAAAAGAAGCTCTATCAGAGCTAACAGCAAACTTAGCTGGAGTTCATGAAGCTTTCCCACAGATTAACCTAAAAGAATGTGTGTATGAGAGACAGAGGAAGAGATATTTTTGTCTCTCTTTTTCACTGTTGTTAAGGATCACTAAGAACAATAAGAAATGTCCAGTCTTAGAATTCCCCTCTAAACTCCAAAATAACATACAAAACACTATCCCACATGATCATCTGTGCCAACAGCTGGTGGATACCAGATCAGGTTTATGCTTTCAAGCAGCAGTGCCCTTTGCCTTACTGCAGCATACTGTAATTAAGGCCCTGAGTAGGGCCAGATTCACTAGCATGATAAAGAGGAGCTATTTTTGTATATGAATTCAAATGAACAAATGTAATTTCTAACCATTAACCTCCTGAAGTAGATAACAAGTGGGTTTAGGGATAATTAATGAATTTCACAGTTTCCAGGAAAGCTTTACCAGGACCCATATATTTCTGAAATGCTGGCACATTGCCTGACTCAGGACCTCAGTGTCTAAAAGGGCACTGCAACACCCCCCACCTCCCAGAGCCAGCACCCTGGCCTTTTTGTGGGTGCAGAGGAGACAGAGAGAACCCTGTGGAGCCAATTCCCAAGTCCCTTCCTTCACAAAGCCACACTTGCTCTTATATAGACAACCGTGTCTCAGTAGAGCTGAGTACTTTCGATGCATTGCTCGCTTTGAAGGTTCCGAGATTGATTCCAGCAAGAAGTACAGTTTACAAGGCTTACTGGGAAAGCTCATGCTTCACCTCTTCTCCAGAGGTGCACGAAATCTAGACTGAGGAAGGAAATCTGGAGGGGCAGAGATGATGCTGAGCTAAGGATCTGTCCTGCTTCTGACAGCCCAAAACCATGAGGGACCCGCTGCCAGCACAGATATAAGGAGCACGCTCTGCCAAGTGTGCCCACAGAGCTCCTGTAGACTCCACTGATAAAGATCCACCTCTGCAGCTGTGTCCTGAAGCAACACAAATCCTTTGTACTAATTCAACAGCCACCATCTTGCTAGATAAACCAGGAATTAAACCCACCATCTCCAGAAGTTACAAACTGAGCTGCAAAAGCAACAGCTCTGTAGCAATGGGCCACAACTGTTTTGGTCAGCACATCACTCCTGGGTTACCTTGCCTACTACCAGTAATTCCTCTCTCTTCCAGTCTGCTGCATGTGACAGTGAGATTTGTTTCTCTGTTATGGATCTGGACACCCGAACTTGATATAAGCACATATGGTTTTATTGAAATGTGCACTCTGCGCTCCTGAAACAGCATTTACAGAGGAACAGAATGATGGCTTTTTTCAAACTCCCAAGCAAGACATGGTACAGAGAGATAGGTGCAGACACCAAGCTATGGAAGATTGCATTGAGTATGAAAGATGAGAAAGCTTGCTTGCAGGGAACCTGGATTTTGTTCTCTGTGGGAGGAATATGAACCTTTGCATTCAAGCCAAGTTTAATAATGCATTCCAGTGATCTGCCTTTTTTTTTTTTTTAACTCCCACATTTCCTCCTTTCCTGAATACCATGTTTTCCCCTTCTATTAAAGGTATTTCTGTGTCATCCACTACCAACAGGTTGAAGATGAACATGCTACCAAGTTATCGTGGATGAAAAGTCAAAATCTTGAATGTTTGGGAAACAGCCAAATGTTAGTTTAATTAACCTCAATGTATTCAATTTTGACTGACTTTTTCAAACAGAATTGCAGAGGCACTGAGGTTGAACGGAACCTCTGGAGACCATCTAGTCCAACCCTCTGCTCAAAGCAGGGCCCACTGGATGAGGTTGCTTAGGACACCGTCCAGTCAGATTTTTTTAATATCTCCAAAACCAGTTGGCAAAACATCTTTACTGAACATGTGCACTACAGTCCTTTAATAAGTTATTTAAAACCAAATTTTGCAACCTTATTTCAAAGAATGCAAAGAAATCTTTTGAGAATTTTGTAATATAACACATTTTCCTACATTCAGAATGGAAATAAGAAAAACATTTTCCCTACAATGACAGCATTTTTAATACTGTTTAATTTTTCAATTTTGTTTTCCAATTAAAATTTTAAAAGTTCAATATATAAATTCCCACCTGGATCTGGTGTGAGCATCTTTGAAGAAAATCATCATCTACACATTATCAGGCACTAGCACAGTTCAGTACACCACTTATCACTGTATTTCCTCTCTTCAACACTCTTCCAGACCACGTAAGGAGTTTTGTAAACTGTGGACAATTCCTTTCCTACTGAGACCTCAGCTTAAGGACACCGTTCAATGAAGCAGGACATCACAGCCTCCGGTGTATTCCCACCACCCATCAGTTCTGTCTCCAGCTTCTTGTAAAGGCTGTCTCAATTCTGGATGGCATTGACATGTTTCATAAGTGAAGTTCACAGCACCAACTCCTCACAAATACAAACTGTCAGCTATTTGGTTTCTAAAACACCAGCAAACTACAGCTCTGATGTATAAACATGCAGTGGCAGCACTTAATTCCAATACATTTACCAGTTTACATTTGGAGTACACTGCAATAGATGAGAATGTACTTTAAAAACAAAAAAACACACAATTCCTAAAACAAATGTGACTTTGATCTTCTAAAAGCATCATAGGAGAATTCCTATTTTCTAGAAGAGTTCTCTTTTCACCCTTTGAGACTGAGTCCAGCAGATGTAAATGATAGAAATTTAATTTCTTTCTCATTTACTCTGAAATAGAAATACTTCCATTTTTCTGCATACTTCTCATTTAATTTTGCATCTGAAGAGATCAAAGAACTTGATCAGGTAATTCAGATAATTTGGTCAGGAACTTCCATTCTAATAATTTCACCCAGTACAGAAGCTACAATATAATTGCAGCTGACAAAACACTTACTTGCAAATATACAGACAGATCTATTTCAATGAGCTTCTACTTTACATAGGAAAACATAAGGCTGTCATAACTGAGCACTTCAAAAAAAAAAGAAATACCTTGCAATGATTTAGTGGTTGTTCAGTGGAAAATGGAAAAGAGTTTAGAGAGCTCAAGTACAGACATCAGGGAAAAAGGAACTGCATCATTAAAACACACCAGCCTAGTTAATTGCTGGTAATGGCTACGAATAATGACAGTAGAGAGTACTGAATGACGTCAGCAAGAGGATATTCTCTAAATTGTAACTGCTTAAAATGAACAGTTGAGTCAATTTGAACTTATTTGGTACAGTCTGTACTGCCCCTTCCAAGGCACCATAAACATTTGACTAAAGCTGTCAGTGAGTCTTCCACATGTTCTGCATCCTCCAAATAGTGGCAGAAGGGTGGTGGAAGAAAGGGGAGAACAGGTTCAATACATTGCTCTCCTTTCTTCAGTCATGCCTGTCACCCCGGGAGCACTCTGTACGCACATGCGCACATAAACATGGGTTTGCCTGGTGCTCTACAGCCTAATTATTGATTTTTCAGGAAGACATCAATTATGAAATAGCATCTAAAAGGGGGAAATGCCTCTTTGGCAGACCAATTCAGCTTTCTCTACAGTCACTTTAAGTGTCCTGTAAGTCACACCACAGCTGGAACTATCTATGCAAAATGCCCAGAAGTCAACAGGAACAAGTTACGGCCAATGCATAGCAGAAAGAATGAGTGCCAAGTCACAGGGAAAGGGACCACCGAACGAAATATATTTGGATTTCATCTACCTCATATTAGCCTGTTTTGGACAATGTTTATTGTGACACATGTTCACTTCATCTGTACTTGTCACATATAATTCTCAGTTGCTCACATTCTGGGATTATTTTCTTCGCTGAGGTCATCAAAACACCGTTCAGTTTGGTCTCTATGCTTTCAAACACTCATCACCGAAATATCCAAAAGATTTATGACCTACTTGGGCCACCCTTATTTCAAATGGCAAGTAAGTGTAGCAGGAATAACAATGTGAGCTGGAAGCATTTATTTCTAATGCAATATGTAAAGATCCCTGTCTGCATGATGCCACAGAAGAGCAAGTCAAGGGAAGCAAACAATGAACAGAACACATACATCCTTCTGCCGATGTCTCAAACCAGCAGACTATACAGCAGCTCCTGTTCATAATGCCCTTACTTTAAAGCTTACTCAGAGCTGTGACCCCTAGAACCGTCAAACAAAGGTCAGAATAGAACCATGCTGAAAATGGGTCCTTTCCCCTTCTCAACATCCTCTTGCCATGTACACAGCCCCACTCCACTGAGTACAGTGATTATTTTCACTACAAGCTCCATTACATCCCTGA
This sequence comes from Tyto alba, assembly GCF_018691265.1. Classification (NCBI taxonomy): domain Eukaryota; kingdom Metazoa; phylum Chordata; class Aves; order Strigiformes; family Tytonidae; genus Tyto; species Tyto alba. The sequence continues at coordinate 23,702,665 of NW_024881262.1, read as the reverse complement.
AATTGTAAGAACCACCTACTTCTTCATATCAATGCTTGTGTGAGCCAATACAACAAGACCCCCAAACCATCGATCCCTCTGGCTAACTGTAGTGGGGAAAAAAATGTCAGAAAATGTCAAGAATAAATCTAGCTTCTCTGGGTCTGAGGCAGCTGGCTGTCAGATGTAAAACCCTACAAAACGCCAGTGGCCTCAAATCTTCCTGCCACCACGGATTTCCATAGCTGTTTTGGAACATATTTCTAAGGGAATACAGACACTTACCAGCATAGAACAGCTGCACCACTTAGAAAATTTACCCCTCCATTTCATGCTGGTTATACTTCTCTAGGACATGCACTTTTGTAAGCCACTAAACTCCCTATTAGCTGTGGATCAGTATTGTGTAGAAAACAGTACTAAATCTGTTTGTCTCTGCTGATCAGTACAAGAGAAGGGCAGGGTAAGGAGATTTTGCTGAGTTTAATAAAATTATGCCCACAAAAGGAGGGCTAAGTACTGCTCTACTAACACCAGGAGACCAGAGCTACGCCATTCTTTTCAGACAAACTGAATTCAACTAGAACAGACTCGTTACAATTGGTGGAACCATTTTAATCCCATCCATCCCCTCCAGGATGTACTCCTTGCTGCTTGCTGCTCTAAAACAGGCAGAAGGATTTTTTTTTTTTTTTTTTTTTAAAAAAAGCTCTAACTGCTACCCGAGGAATGAGATACTCCCCCAGGGAGAGCCAGGTGCCTTGCTTTGCTGCTTGTCTCTCAAAAGTTATACCCTGCAATAGACTGCATTTGTATTGGATTAATGTAATCAAAGGCACCCTACTGTCTGGTCACTGACCTACCTGTAAACAACAGATGACATGATGCCACGAGCTTCTATTATGTATAATTACCTACTGAAATGTGACCATTGTAAAAGAAACAAAACCATATACTTCACCTGCTGCTGTTAGTCTATTCTCCAGAGAGGAACAAAGCCTGTAAGCGCCTCAGCTTTGAGCATCACTTTTTTCTCATCTCCCTTCACCGTTTCTCATATCTCCTCCAAATAAGTATCCCTTATACCTGGAACAATCTTCCCAGCTGCACTGGCATGGTCCAACCCTTCTCCGTTTTTGCTTTACATCCCTCTTATATCCTCCTTCTTTCATTCAACCTTTTTATGTCACAGCTTCCTCTCCTCTGCCTGCACCAAGGTGAAAGATACGTGTTACCTGAATGCATCTTATCTGCCCCGGACTGTACTCACTGTGATAGCAACCATATGGACAGATTCCCACCTGATGTAAATCAGTGCAGGTCTGCTGGGGTGATAAACAATCATGAATCACAGAGAAGATAGTGAATAAAGAACACACTTCTCTGATTTCCAATACAAGCGTAAGATCAGACAGAACCTGCTATCCACTAGCTCAAAACAGGACATTAACAGGAAGCAGCTTTCACACCCTGCATGGTCCAGCTGTAGAGCTTCTTGCCACAGGACACTGCAAATGCAGCAGCTGGACACCTTCCTCAAAGAGCAAGGATACCCACTGAGAGTCATGAAATACAAAGAACTCTCCTTAGGTTCAGACACTCCCTGAGCCTTGAGCTGCCAGACACTGGGCAAGTATTCTGGGAATACCAGTGCATACCCACTGTTTTCTTGTATTCTTCCCTAAACATTCCCTGCAGACCACTTCAGGGGACGACACACCAGAATAGATGGAGCTGTCATTAGACCCAGTAAAGAAGTTCTTTATTGACACTAGTTCACACCAACTGAAGACACAGCGTCAATCATGGCTCATGTGCTCCATATACGCACGTTAGAAGAGTCCACGTTTGCAATACTGTATAGGAGTAATAGCAGGAGAAGTAACCTGTACAGAGTATTTGGTGCTCACTAGCAATTAGCTTTTATAGTCCAGTGAACTACAACTACTGCTGCTACAACTCAGTAGCTAATGCAGATTTGTTTGTTGTTCATCAGTAACTCAGAAGCTACTGGGACATGATATTCATGCAGATGTTAAAAAGTTTTCATTACAATATCTGGCAATGAAACAGAAGCCGACTGACATTGCCAATGACAAGCTGCTTATTTGTCTTGGCTTTGCTTCGATTATCAAACTGAGAGTCTATATTGACAAAATAGACAAAAACTGCTTTCCCTATTTCTTCTAATTTTTGTCAGAAGTCTGATGCAGGTCTCCTACCGAATAAGTATGACCAAGTGATATTAGCATTGCCCTATCTGCTTTGTTTACAAATGCTCTCATGAACACCTATATACATCAGGACTGAGTATATACAGGTTAACTTAAACATTGTCCGAGTTGCTGCTTTGTGTCTGAACATCTTCGATCGTGTAATACTGCAGCAGCAAATCCTTGTATTAATCATTGAAGAACAGTTCACATACAAATAAAAGTATCTGATGTCATCATCTGGCTCTTGATATAACCACAGCTAGGCAACAGAAGCTTACAATGAACTGGCTTTTGCTAGATGGAGTTTGGTGTTTACATAAGGAATCTTCTTTTAGAAAGCAATTTTTTTTAGCTTCCAAAGAGTTCTTTGTTTTGGAAATATTTTAGACAACATGGACTAAAGTTTATTGTCTGAGATATTATATAAGAAATAGCATTAAGAAAAAAGCAAAGCCAACATTTCAGAATATGTGATAGTAGACTCTATTTTGAAAACCCCTCATGAAGAACAGTTGGTTATTGGAAATATTTTAAAAGTAATTTAATCACAGATTGCCAGGACTGTTTCCACTCGTCATCTTGCCCTAATTAAGTGAGCTCCAGTTCTTCCAAAAACACTCACTACCAGCAGATATTTGGTCTCACACACCACATGTGAGTGACTGTTTTAGACGTCTTCTCTGCCTGTCCCTTAGGACTTACCAGGAATGAGAAATGAATTGAGTCTATAGTAAAATGCTGCATTTAGCTTCTTGAATTCTTTTGTGAATGAACAGGGGTCTGGTCAATTCCTACTTACCTGGGCATACTTCTGGTTTCAGAATTTACTTTGGGGGTTTCACCACTGCTTAGCAGAGAACCTCAATGCTTTCATTAATACTGAATGTAAAGACTTGGAAGAGATATTTGAAGAGATACAAATAAGAAGGAACAGGTTATTCTCAAGCACTGCTGACAGGAAGCCATTGGTACTGGAGATAGGCTGAATTGATCAGGCAGCTAGTGCTTGAGAGAACATTTCATTGAACGGTGAAAATAAACAGGACCCATTTTCTGTGGATCAGCAGCACTGAGTGACTCAGGCTATCAAACAATCCCGACTTGAACCTGTTGAGGATCTTGGCCCAGCATTTCCTGTGGAGTATTAATCCGAGTTAGAAACGTGTCAATAATCCTCTCGACTGCTGCCTGGCAGCTGGATAAACAGCAATGAGAGCCCTATCTAAGTGCTCACAGGTTAATAGCAGTAGCAGACAGATTAGATTTTGATGCAGCTCGCTACAGATTGCGGCTGGCTGGGTTGCACATGCCAAGCCCCACGCCCTGGAAATTCTTCCTCAGAGCCTGCAGCTGCAGGGCTGCCATCCGCACGGGGTACGGCCGCTTCAGACATTTTATCCCCGTTTCCACCCCTGCACCCCACCCCGCTCACGACGCTGCACATCCCATCCACACCAAACCCACGCCGGATCGCAAAACTTAATCCCCCCGCACCCCCCGGCTGCGGAAGCAACCGGGTAACACCCAGCAACGTCTCCGAAGTCTGCAGAGCAACTCTCCAGCCCCCACGGCGGCCGTGAACTTTCCGCGCGCGTCCCCGTGCCGGGCAGCCGGCCGTGGGCCCGGGTACTCACTCACATGGCGTGCAGCCGGGCCGGTACGAGCGGCGCAGGGACCGCCGCCTCCCTCTCCAGCAAAGATGGCTTTGCGGCTCCGCTCCTGCTGCAAGCAGGCTCCTAGCCCTGTAGGCACTGTTGCTGAGGTAGGAGGGGTAGGCACCGGCTACTGAGCATGCCTGCGCCTCGCATCACAGAGCAGGAAGGAGAGGCGAGGCAGCGGTGCCCCCTCCCCACCCTCTCGCCAGGCAGCAGAAAGTCCTAGAGCGCCTAACGCCGAGGGGCCGCTCGCTGCCCCCGCCCGCCGCCCCCCCCAGCAGCCAGCGCCTCGCCGGGCTCGGCTCCTTCCAGGCAGGAGCCGTGCGGCGGTTATTCAGAGGAAAACCTTTGTGTGTTTCTGTAACGACCGACCTTCTCCCTCTCCTCTCTAGAAAGAAAAAGGGAACTAAGCGAAACGAAATTAAAAAACAAAACAAAACAAAAACAACAACAAAAAAAACCATATAAATATCTGGAGAGGTAGTGCAGGTCAGCCTGTGCTGTCATGGGTGAGTATCTGCAAATGAAAACCAGCAAATTATCCAGATTGTAATTCCTACCCATAACACAGAGCAAAACCAGAGGCAGATAAGCTACCAGATCAACGCTTTGCTTCTTAAATGACTCTGTGTCGGATGAAATACAACCATTGCTGAGTGTCTATGCTCCTGGTTTTGACTTCTCGCAGTGTTCACCTAGCATTCAGCCTAGGTCCAAGCATCCAGTCTTCCTCCTTGAATCCCCTTAGCACTGCCCTTGCACACACCCCGCCCCCGTACAACACAAATTCTGAAGCAGAACATGCTCCTTTGCACTTAAACCAAGGCCATTACGTACTCTAAACTGAGGCCAAGGAAAAATAAAGTCTACACAGTTTTTTAAGAAGTTGGAACTTAATATTGCTGTCCCCATTGATACCTTTTTGTTCCATTTTACTTGTAAAAAGGTAACTCCACCAGTCACTGCACTAACTTTCCATTGATCTGTGGCAGCTAGCACAAGCCTTTAAAAATGGGTATCTACCCAAGTAAGGCAAGGGCTTACCCAGAACACAGAGGAGCTTTCATATGTATCTAGACCTCAGATCTTGGGGTGACTGTCAGGGATAAAGTACATTGGTATCATCAGATCAAATGTGCTTTCTGCATGTGGAAGCCAAAGAAAAGATGAGTTGTTCCTCAAAGCAACGGGCAAAGGAACAGGTACTAGGGGTGAGCAACGCATCAGTCCCAATTTCTAAATTTCATATGAACCAGCTGAATATTCTCATGGAAGAATAAAGCAACCAGAGAATGTGACAACACCCACAGCAGTGGTACACAGCCCAGACATTAGGACACTCAGTTATTGTCTATATCCAGGCTCAGATGCTCTCTCAGCCTGAGTCAGAGGCAAGCCCCCAGCTCTCAGCTCTGAAGGGGAACCAGCCCCTTGGGAACGGTGGAACACCTCAGAGCAACTTAGTCACAGGAACCTTCTCCCTCCGCTGCCTGAGAGCTTGCTCACTTGTTAAAGACTCATCATACCTACTGCACTGGAGGGTGATTCTGTCTCTTCTACTGAAGCTAATTACTTGCATGAATAAATAAGTATCACTTAGGGCAGCACCGTGAGCCTTAGTTTTCTACATTTGATCACATCACTAAGGTCTTCCTCACATATTGCACTCATAACAGCCCGGCTCTGGGAAACTTTTCCTGATGGAAGCAAAAAACACTTCAAACTGGATTTTCTCTACAAAAAGCTGGAGTTTCAACCAATTGACATGCCGGTGATGACAATCAGAAAATTCCTGACTAGCGTTAATCTTTATCCTTCCACAGACCACTCAGCTCAGCACTTATCTAGAATTCCTTCACAACTCCTTCCTCCTGAGGACAGTTTACTTTTCAGATATCCTAGACAGAGATATGTTTATATGACACCCCTATAACACACAGCCACTGACAACACCCAATACTGGGTTCACCTGCTACCATGTATGTTATATCCTTAGTCCTCAAACCCAAACCACATTTGAATACTGAGGAAAAGTCATGCATGGCTTGTGTGGTGAGGAGCTCCTGAGACAGGACCCGCTATCTAGACCTTCCTGCCCTTTCTGTGGTGTCACTTCATGTCCTTACTATATGGAGGGTGGAACAAGTAACTCTTGATGCTAGACCAGAGCTCATAAGACTCAAAAAAATCCTAGAAAACCCCAAACCCAATGTGAAACTGTTTTAATATACAAACTATCCAGAATACATGATACAATGTTTATGCTGACTTCATGCCAGCTTTATCCCAATTGAAGGAGAACAGAAAACACCCACATAAGCATAAAGGTAAAATGTTAGACATGGCCTGCTTTAGCAAAAGTGTGCTGGTCTAGGGATAATGCTTCAAACATTGTGAACATAGTGCAGAATGAGCTTAAGCTAGATTGGTGCACCACATCGTATGGGCACAGCTTGCTTTGATCTGATACGGGAAAGCTCTCAAAACCAAACCAAGTAACATCATTGGACTATGGCCTTGGTAGCTAAAGAAGAATTTCCTACTAGCTGATGAAATCATCACCATTCCAATCCAAACAGGCTCATGATCCTGAAGAAAATCCACAGCTAGGCTGCAGGACATTTTCCTTTAGCCCCACATTCCCTTGAGATTGCAGCTTGCCATTAAAGGCTAACGAAGCCTTTGGTGTAAGAAGAGATGCAGAGACACCCCGTGGTGGCAAAAATAACATGTTCAGAATTAATTCAAACAGCTTAAATTTTATTTAATTAAGACACAAAGCTGGATCAGAAAAGCTGCATGCCAACGACACGAAGAAATCTTTCCCAAGTTGCTAGTCATGTAATTTCTTCTCTCCAGATCTCCTTTCCTGTCTGGCATCTTTTGCCATGTGTGTTTGCATGACAGTCCCTGCAACAAGGATTTTACCTCTTGTTCTGTTCAGTTCTTTTACCCCAGGGGATATCAGCTGGGTCAGGGCTGCTGTGTACTGCTGTGACTGGAGGGATAGCTGTGGAAATGCTCTGTTTCTGGAAAATGGCTTCCTGAATCTTTAGCCTGACCGACCTGGGTAGGGAAATCTATCAGTCTCATTTATAAATTATTTGGTTTGGGTCTTTTTACCCTATCCATAATTCATACTTTGTCCTGAAATCATATTTATAAATACGAAGGCAGCTACAGAGGCACCAATATACTGCTCAGGTAGTCCAGGAATGAAAGCAGTCAACAGCAATCACCAGCATGAGTCAGTTTTAACATCTTGCAGGTACTAGACACCTTGCTAACAATTAACTAGAGACAACCTACAGATACAACACCGAGGTTCCTGAAAATGCTGTCCACTGCCATTACTTGAGCTTTACCTGAAGGAAACATTTTCTCCTAGATCTACAAGTAGGATTCCTGTTTTGAAGAGTCATTAAGTAATCTATAGGTTTACAGACTGACCACATAATAAATCTCAGGGCTAGCCACAGTAACAATATTATTGGTTATTTTGTCTCAAACCCCCCCAAAAACACTATTGCTGTTGATAAGTAAGGAAAGTGAGGGCAATTCATTGGTATATGAAAAGCAATGGTAGTCAAGTTTCACACAATTTAAGGAAAGAAGAAAAGCTAGGCAAATAAATCAATCATTCAAATACTGGGTATTCAAAGCTGATCTGGCAACACATTAAAACATAAAGCATAGGAGGGATTCCCCCTACATCATTAGAATTAATTACACTGGAAACTCAACATAGCCAGACAACTTAATCTTTAAAATAAATTAAATACTATACATGTCCAAAGTACAATTTTTAACAAATTATTGACTAGAAGTCTTTAGAAGAGAGCCCTTCTGCATATCTTCAATTCTTTGTCACCAATTTCCACATACTTACATCTGTACTTTCAATGTTACACTTTCCTCTTGATCTTTTAGACGAGTGAAATTAGTAATAAAAGATCCTGCAGTGAGAGACCTTTGAAGCTCAATTCTTAGAGGTAAGGTAGATTCCTTCCTCCCCAGTTGCTGATTTTATTAACCAGATTGGTCTGCTCTGCAGAGCTTCACCTCTGCACCACTGTATGCATAAAATGGGTCTTGAATTTGCAGATTATTTTGTCACTGATTAAAAACTGAAGGGATGTCTGTAGTTGTGAGGTGTGTACTTTTCTTTCAATTCACAACTTGTATTAATTCCTTAATAGCATAGTAATTCTTGAGTAAGTTTCCTTTTATAGGTCAGTGAACTGTTTGTAATTTCCTTTATAAGTAGTCTTTTCTGCCATTTCTGTGGGAGAAACAGGTCCAGTTTACCTAGGTTCTGTTAAAAAGCTGGGTGTCTCATTACCAAGCATAAGTAGCAAGGTGTGTCACTCCTTGTTCCTTCAAGGTATTTATAGTTTCTTGTTAATGCGCGTCAATACATTATTTTGGTAAATAATTATAACACGATGAAAAACTGTTTTGGGGTGCAATCCTGCAAAGCACTTGCACAGTGAGTCCCTACTGCCTGTGTACATCCTGCTCTAAGAACTGGTTCAGGAGAACTGTCTTTAAAAGGCTGGTTTGAGGGGGGCAGCACACAGCAGGCAAAGAGATGAAGAGTAAAATCAGAAAAATGCATAGTTCAAAATGGTTTTCAATTTTGTTTTTAAGACTACGAACTTTGTGTGACTTGTTTTAGATGATTTGTGGAAAATATTCTGAGCAGGTAGGAACAGACAAGCGCTTACAATCATCGGGGGGGTGAACGCAACCCTCCAAGTCAAGCAACCAAAAGTTAATGCAATTACTAAGTACCAAATGTAGAGCATTGGGACTAATTCAATCAAAGAGGCCAAAGGGATAATTCTTGGAGACAAAGCAATGCAACACGGAAATGCAGACTAATCAACTGCTTTATCAAAAGAAAAAGGAAACAATTTCCAAGCCTTAACTAAAATCCCCTGTTGGTTCTTCATCTTTTCAGGGTTCTGGTTTTTGCTTTGCAGTGTTTGTTCCATCTCACATTTGTTTCACTGCTCCTGTTCTCTGAACAAAATTTTTTTCATTGGCTTCTGGTTCCCAGCTTTTATCAAATGATCCACCTCCTCTCCTGGTTTTCAGAAACTAGCCTAATCATGAAAGAGAGCACATAGAGGGAAATATTTATTATATTTAATGTCCAAGCCTACTTTCCATAATTACGTGGAATAGTGGTTGAGTAAGAATATCCAGAGCCGCCTTGTGTCTGTAGGATTCTTCAAGCAGGTATTTGCTCCATCTGATGGAAAGCAGCTGGTCACTGATCACTAAATCTTCTGCATAGCCAGGACTTACAGGTTTGTAGAATAACAGATCCAGACTTCACCAGCTGCGATGCACTAAGGGGGAGACTTTCGAAAAGCTACTCAGACTTCTGCTTTCATCCAAGCAGGTGCTGCTGTTATGACAGACAAAATGATCTGGCACAAAGGAAAGAAGGAACTCACAGAAGCAAGCACAGGAGATGGGAAGCACAGCCGAAAAAAGAGAGAGCGACTATTTAAGAAGAGATTTTCTGGATTGAGCCTCTTCTCTGGGTCTCCTAAGAATAAACTGTAAGTACATTCAAGATTATATTTTGTATGCATTTTAAGCCATGAAATTTTGTAAATGTTTTCAGAGTACCTTTTGAAGAGCCACAGACACCTTTGTTACCTCTGCTGTATTAGCTGTTTCACAAACGAGGAATCAGTTACCAGCTAGTTAAACAACATGATCTAAAACCTAGCAAGTCACTGGCAGAAGCAGGTATGAAATTAAAGTCTCCAAACCTTGCGTGTATGCATGTTTATCTTACAACAACTTCCCAATGCTTCTTCCCAACCAACAAGAGATTTGAAGGGGCAGCATCTCTGTTCCTCTGCATATACACCAGCACTGCCAGTTGTGACAGCCCAGGACACTGTTTCTAGGAATAATATCACTGCCAGTTTTGTTGCATCAATGTCCCTGGCTCCAGGCTGTAACGGACAGTGGCAACGTATGGGCAGCAGCTAAAATCACCATTCAACAAAGTTAGTACTACTAAGTTTCTTCAATCAGGCCATATTGTTTATGTTCCTATAATACTGCCTTCATACTTACCACTTTTCAGATAGAAGAAAAAAGAAGAAAAAAAAAAGACAAAAAGACAGGCAAAACTATTCATTTTTTTTAACCAAAATAAGCAAAGATGGCAAAATGAGCTTGAGCTTACTGCTTTGTACATACGCTGCTCTGAGTTATCGCCATCACTCTTACAGGATTTAAAATTCTCTTCTTAGGTCCTTGTAGTTAGTATTTTTCCTTAACATGAGGTAAACTTAGTGTATGCATTATGCTAAGATCAGGAGCAGTTTCCAAAAAGTGTCTTTTCTCATCCATTACAAGAGATGCTTTCTATACAGATCCCCTAAAAAGAGTCTGTCTTTTATAATTATCATGAAATTACCGTCTCAGCAGGAAGCGCATGCAAGTCTCAGCAATTACTCAGCTAACTACATTAAGCTTGATAGCCACAGCAGCTGGTTACAAGCTTGACATAAGATTAAAATACACTAGCCAGAAATGATCCTGAGAGCCAGATTCTTCTCTCAGACTGATCCAATTGCAGGAAAAATACCAAGGGCTTTGCTTTGGCATTTATCTTGCTGCACTGCTGAGGAACTAGACTGGAAACATAGTCAAACATCCAAGGATTTAGTGAATTACAGCTGTGAATTTTCCCTGTTGTCCATAAACTGAAGCATGCATTCTGGAGGTAGACAAGCGCAATTGAAGCAGTAAAATCATGGTTTCTGGGCCTTGATCCATTTCTAAGTGATTAATATAGATTTTTCCCAGTTTAATCTAAAAAAATCTGTAATGCAGCACCCTCCTCCAATGGTACTCTCACATTAATGGAAAGAGAATCAGTCTTCAGACTCTACTGGATCTATTTCTATAGACACACTGCATGGCAGTATTTTTAAAAACATTCAAGTCATCAGGTCCTGCAGAATTTTCACAATGGTGTAAGCCAAACCAGATCATCTCTACAGTCCAGCATTGATTTGTGAGCTCTTGTAAGAGATTGTGTAGGTTAGCATCTTGATTTTAAAGTACTATCTTATATAAAATATAATGGTATATAATTTGATCGAGAATATTTTTCTTTCAGCCATTCCATCTCTATTCAAGGATAGTGCAATATAGGGCTTATCTACTAGCCAGAATAATTATTAGTGCATGCAAGTGGAAAAAGAACCTTGATGACAGTATAGGTGAGGTCTACTAGGTCAGAAGCCTGCAATTTAGACACACAGAGCTGTATGAAATTTGTCTTCATGCAAACACACGAGGCTCATGCCATGACCACCCACAGAAAAGTTGCATATTAAAGAATTGAGTAGAAAGCTCCTACCTAGCTAGCTGACTTATGCTTTTTTTTTTTTTTTTTTACATTTTTCTTGAAATGGTGACCACCCTTTTAATAATTCTGTGTTCTACACCTAATGGCTTGTCACTGCCATCACAGCACCAAAGCCAGACTCCTCTTTTTCTGTCCATTCTTGTTTTCTGCAGGTGACCACACACTGCACCTGCTCCTAGCCTGTCACAGGTAAGGCCTCAGGAAGGGTTCATAAGCCACACTCTAATTGCTTCTGCTGATCTCATTCATGTAGGAAGTATATAGGTTAAACTTGTCACCATTCTGACTGTTCTAGCCTGCAGGGAAGAAATCAGCTTTTCGAAGACAAGAGGAGATGTTTACACAGGAAAGGTTCCAAAAAGCTGAAGCCAGCGCGGGAAGAAGTATGTTCTTTAAGGCAGCCACACTCTGGGAAAATGTGTCCGAAATGTGAAATCCTCGTCTGCCGAAAATGTGAGACACTGCATTCAGAGAGCAGCTTCATTGCCCACAGCCTGCTTGATCACTACGACAGAGGAGACGCCAGCTCCAGCCCGCTGATTGCGGGAAGTCAAGTACGTAGAGGCGATTAAAGATTCGGTGTGGGTGCCTTGTCGGTTCCTGACTCTGTCCAAAACGCTAAAGCTTGGATCCCCTCAGGCTGACCAGACCTTCGCTCTGTGCAGTCTGTATGCAGCGTCAGCAATTGCAACCCTGCCGTAGTTCATACTATATGTAGCCAATGCACATTCACTAATTTAACTAGCATAAATTCTGCAAACAAAGATTTGTAAGTAGGAGCTAAAAGTTTCTCAGCTATTAAGAACAGGGAATCGTTTCAGAAGAATTTTCAGAGAGTTCGCTTTTTTCTCTCAAAGAAACAAGGTTATCCTCTTGAGCTGCAAAAGTGAAAGTGACTATTAAATGCAGAACCACTGGTGCATTACACTTATTTGTAATGCACAGCTGTGTTTCAGTGTTGTTTGTGGTCTGGAATAATAAACTTCCTATTTATTTTTAAATTAACTAGCATGGGTATATGATTTGATGGGGGAAGGGGGCTTCTGAAGACTATCCTGGCTACAAAAATTGCAGATCACATTCAAATTCCCTTCTAGAATTTCTCAACTTTTACAGACTTTCAACTTGTAACTTATGATCCAGCACTCACCTTAAAAGGAGCGATAACAATCACAACTCACAAAGTATTTAAGCCTTCTTTGGGTTTAAGATCTGTGTAGTACAGCACCAAATGAAACAGTATTCGCAGTTTCAGTATAGCACACCTTGAGCTGTCTCCATTCCCCTCACAACACGTGCGAGGACTTGCCCAGCGACGATCAGGAGAGCAGCACGGTGACAGGCCAGCACACAGTGGCAGGCGGTGGGTGCCATTAAGGCCCAGGCATACACAACACTATTTACCTTTATGGAATTCATAAATACAGGTTAAGGGTAGAAGTAGCCTCTGGAGCAGATTACTCCAGGCCGAACAGGGGGCATCTCTTCCTCCCATGCCAACTGGCACAACTCTATATGCAGGATGAATTCCTCACTGTTTGTTATGGAATGGGCTAAACAGACTTTGTCTCACATAGCCTTTAATATTACAGGTTCTTTTATTTAGCCAGGCAGACAGAACACAGGCTGTGAAGGTTGGACCTGTTTCATCACTCCTCTTCCTAAGTTCCCAACCACTAGTCCATAGGGCAAAGGACTCCCTCTCTGTCCTTCCCACTCCCCTTTTGGAGCTGGTCCATTTTTGTTCCAAATAATGTTTGGTAAGGGGACTGGAATCCAGATATTTTTTTCCTATCCCTAGGGAGTACTTTAACTGAGCGATGTCATCCATTCTTGTGTTGATTTTGGGTTCTCCCCCCCCATGGAAAAGTTTCAACAGGAGGCATTCAGAGCCATGTGTATACAACATTCCCACACTCCAGAGTATCCTGAGCAATACTGCTCAGTGCCCTCTGAGATATGCCAAATGAACACTCAAGGCTTCTTATGCAGAAGAGATAGACAATTTTAGAAACTACAACAGGCTGCTTTGCCCGTGTCGTACAGGTGGTCAGATCACAAACGTGCACCCAGAGAACGCTCAGAGGGCAAAGCGCATTAGGTAAGATATGTAGGAGAAAAGCTTGGGCAGGAATCACAAATAGGAATGAACCACTGTCAGGTTCCTCACTTCTGCCCAGACTTTAGTGGTTCTCGGCACTCCCAGCAAGTGCCCAGACTTCCTGCCCAAAGGTAGACTACTAAAGACAAAAATTGGATCTTACGAACATCCTTGCACTACAAGGGCTGCAATCCCACAGAACCCACGTTTCCCTGGTTCTCGATTGTCGCTTCCACTCGTTTGCTTCATAAAAGCCAAACAATGCCTGGCAAATCAGAATTAACCTTTTACACATTCCCCTATGACTGCTATTCTTAAACTGTGATCCTTCACAGGTTTCCCAAGAATAAGCACTGCCATTACTTCTGAATATATATTCATCCCTCCTCATCAAGCAATCCCAGGGGAAACTTACTTCTCTAGATAATCATCCGAGGAAAAGTAAGGTGACAGACTGAAAGGATGAAGGACTACCTCATCACAGCAGCATTATTTTAGATCTGACAGTCCCATACAGTAAAACCTGGTAAAATAAGTCACACAGATGAGATGGCTTTTAGCCAGGTATTCTGGAGGTGACGTGACAAGCAAGGTTCTATCAGCATCTGACTGGTGAAGTTTTCCCTCGTGGCTTGATAGAGGACAGACAGTAAATTCTTCACATGGGCCGTTAGGTTGAAAAGGCATCCACCAAGTAATAGTAGTATGCAAACCCAGCTCAATACAGGAAAAAGCTTTCTGTTCTCCCCACTTCATCAACAGTTAATGCTATTTTGCTATGCTGTTTGAAGAACAGATAGTAATATGAGCAGAGTAAATAAATTCCCTGGTCAGCATTGGCGGAAGCACACACCCTCTTCTTGATCAGTCATGAAATCATGCTTGGAAAGAATAATTCTTATTATGCATTGAGGCAGCACGGTACTCAAGTTTTCTCAGTAGCATTAGCTGTTAAAATTATTGCATCTTTCCTGGATTGGCTACTGAAATCTGCTTGGTACTGCATATTCCAGAGACCATGTTTATTCCTTGAGGGCACTCTGGTTTCTATGGGAGAGTCCCCAGTGTCCCCATGGAAACATTACAAGACCCAGCTCTGCTGACTCCCCAGCCTTTAGCCGTGCTCCCTAAGTGCCTGACCCACGTGGGCATGAGGTTATTATGCATGCTGTTCCCACAGAAGATGTCAGGGGAAGCTTTCACATCCATGCCATCTAAACAGATTTGCCAAGGAAAGGAAAAGCAATTTTTTCTGAAATGACATGCCAGAATATGAAAGATCAGTAGCTCCTACATCCATTTAATCACTTGAGATTTTATGATTATGATCTTACTGTGACTGACTGGCAAAGATATTTCAGTTACAGAAATAATTTCACTACTGACCTTATGCCCAGACAATATCTGCTGACAGTCAGTGGCAAACAGATGTGACTCAAACAAAATAGTTTTGCAATGGAAATTGTAGTCAGTTGGTATCATGGGCAGGCAATAAAACCACTACTTTGAGCCTAGTCTGACTTCTATCTCATGAGCCAAGCCAGAACGAGGCACATTTGTCTATAAAAAACCCCATAAACCATATGTAAACTGCGTGGTCCAACAGCAACGTGGCGTTGCCATCTCATATGGCAGCACCCACTAAAGCTTCCTTTCCATCAAGACAGCCCTGCTCCCTCATCTCACATCAGTTCTATGCCAGACAATTTAAAAAATTACTTTAAGAAAACTTGCCAAAAACTGAAATGTATTATGTGAACACAGGATTTCAGTTTTAGATTTTAAAACCAGCTCAGACACATGATTATATTAATACAATATACTGTGAAAGAATAATAATAGAAATATTGACTACATACTTTAAGAAAGTTAGGCTTGAAATCATTCCTAAAGAATAAAGCTATGATCATAGCCTGACATATTAATTAAGAAGCATGTACTATTTAATTATCTGATTTCGATAGCTCTAAGAAATTAAAGAGGAATACTGAACTCTATTATATTAAATATATGAATAGGCTCTGACAAAGACATTTGCTAGAGCGTGAATGACCTAACGATCAACACACCACTGCCAATAAAACCAATACAAGCATAAAAAACAAAGGAAGCAACTCCACTGGTGAGGGGCAAATCCATGGGAGCTTGTTCCTCGGAAATCAGATACAGGACAAGCAGAATCGTAAAAGCAGCGGTTGTCACCATCTGTCACAAATGAAATGATACAAGGTAAAGAAAGCAAACCCATCAAGTAATCATGCAATCAAAAGAAAAATTTAACAAATTTATACAATATACACACCACATATACCCCACTGCAGTTGTTTTTAAAGCAGTCTAGGTATCTTTTCCCCGTCAGATAAAATGAAGGCCTTGAAATGCAGTTAGTTTAAGAAAAGTCATTTTTCCCATGGAAATGCACAGACCAGATTAGAAGTAGACTTGGAGATAAATATTCAGCATAAGACCATTTGAACTTAAGGTGTTTTATACCAGAGTCTTAGCTTACATGTCTTTTCTACAGCTGCATAAAGCTACATCCCTTCCAAAGCTTCCACATTTAAGCAGGTTATCTGCATCTGGAGGTCAATGCTACTTGTGCCATTTCTGCAGATGGGAACCCACGGCCCAGACCTGAGCGACTCGGTCGAAGTCTCACAAGAAGCCTGAGGTGGAACACGGAACTGCCCCGCCCTTTCGGCTCCCGATACGAATGGCATTGTGCCCCCTCCTACCACATACCCTGCCCACCAGCCCCAAGCACCCAAGGTGAACTTGCCAACTTCATTTCCAGTTTTGGAAAAGCTTACGTCTCCCTCAACAAGACGACACACCAGAGATGTCTGAGTACTGTCTCACAGAACATGTCCAGGAATGGTTACTTATGCAAATTCATATGCTGTGGATTAGCTGAGGATGACATGACTTTTTTCAGAGCTATCACCTGAAAAGTAGTTTCTTTTTAGCCTTCCTCCCATCTGCTTTGGAAAAAAAAAAAAAAAAATAAAAAGGGGAACATGGTACACTTTAAATGATAATATATTGTATAAAAAAGCCCCAAAACCAAACCACTAACCACTTGTTATTTTTACACTACTCTAAAAGCAGAGGTCTTTTCACAGAGAGTAGCTCAAAGGGTGAGGAAAAAAGACTCAAACTACTACATAAAACACTATCCTGGCTCCAGATAGGTTTTTGACCTTTAGAAGAAACAACAAAACCCCAAAACACCACCAAAAAATAATTAATCACTCTCAACAAAGTAAACCCACTTTTAATTAAATTCCTACATAAAACAACATTTCTATGCAAAACAACTGTTTAGTCAAAAAGTAAATATATATGTTTCTCTTTCAAATGTCAACACGAATTGAGAGCTACCAGTGTTCCTTGGAGAACAAGCAGTAGTTAGTCTACCTTGCTGATGTTCAGAAACAGTATGTTACATCTTTTAACCAGCAGTTCCCTATTGCACGTAACAAATTTGCTCTCCATTTAAGCACCTAAAAGCCTGGTACCTCACTAAATAAATTAAAACAAATCCAGTTTCTCCAGCAACCACCTTCAAAATATATATCTTGGTAAAGCAACATTACTGCAAGCTTTTAATAAATACAGAAAGAAAAGATTAATGACTTCTCATTGGTGTTTTATGGAATGATCTTTTCCCACAAACACTTGCTTTTCCAAACATTTGGGGTTTTTGGTATGAATGCTCTAAAAATCACTATGTGTAGTACATTTACTGAAAATTTCCCATACGCAAGTCAGTACATCTGCACAGCACAACTAATCTGAGATACGAATTTCAGTGTAAGGCTGTAAGGAGCTTCCTGCTGAACCTGAAATAAACGTGCCTCTTCAGGAGTTGAGAAGGAAGCCCCAGAGGCTGAATGGGAGACCCTTACCAGCGAGGGATTCTGAGACTCGCTTGGAACTGGCCCAACCTTCCCCCTGCTGAAGGGCTGCTTCTGTGTGTTACGTCAGAGCAACAAGATTGTGTAACCCTGAACATCTGGACGACGCATCATTTTCAAAGTTCTCTCCCTCCCCCCTCTGTATCTACTCTTCTTTTGGCTGCAGTATAAGACATCGAGCAGCTCCCTGTAGTACAATGATACCGTGGTTGCTATTTACAGTAGAATTAATGCATCTGTGCCAGTAGGGCAGAGTTCATATGAAAAATATACACAATATGCTCATTTTTAGCCAGATTAGGATATAAAAAAAAATGTACTCTTCAAGTCCCAACTTTAAACAAAGAACAGTTCTGTCAGAGGTCTTCAAACCCCTTAAGTTTGTTAGAGTACATTACCCTAACGTATAAAAACAAATATTTACACCTCCATAAAGTACCAAAGAATTTTTAAAAATGCCTAGTAGCTCTCAGCGTGCAAAGTCAGCAGGAACTGATTATCCAGGATGTTCACTATTTGTGGAGACAGTCTTGGAATCAAGCATTCAGAAGCAGAGTGCAAAAGACTCAGGAATTATTTCAGCCCATTTCTTCTTGTTGTTGCTTTGTTTTCTTTCTTATTTAAAGTAAATTTTGTTGGTCCATACTACAGATGCCCTTTAAAAACACTTATCAAGGTAACATTCAGCTTAGTGCAAATGCAAAAATCTTCTAGGATCTGTAATCTTTTCGAACAGTGTGAGCCATCCAGTTCACTTTAGTAGTCCAACTTTCTCGGAGTGCTTCATCAAACTTTTGCTTAAATTGTTTTAGTGCTTCTTCTTCACTCTTCCCTAAGGCGAGAGAGTCCTAAGATGACAGGAAAACAAGTACTGTCAGGAATTTTAAAAACCACAGTTAATGCCTCCTTCACCTTTCAACACAAACCACATTCTGTTTTTTTCTGTTTTGACACTTTTTTACCTATTATTCATTGAGCAGTACATCAGTGGTATTTTCTCAGTTTAAGGATAAAGCTAAAGAAGAATTAAGCAAATAATTTTCACCTTTAGAGCTCTATGCTTGTGCATGAACCAAGACATAAAACACCCCTGAAAGGACTACATTTAAGATGCAGGGATGCTGAACTCACATAAAGGGTTAAGAGGAATGTATGTCCATAGCTTCCTTTGGCCACTAGGACTGCCTACACACCTTGTTCTAGAGAGCTGAAAAAGAAAGCTTGGAGAACTGTGTGGAAATCTTGAGAGAAATGGAGAACACTTAAAATGTGTTCATCCTAGAATCAAATTCGCATCCTGGAAAAATGCTAAGTTCTGCTGAGTTGTAAATCATATTTTACCTTGAGATACTGGATGTCCTTGACAGAGGTTAGCTCTGGAAGCCCTGCAGTTAGCATCAGTGCAAAGAGTGTAATAAATAGGTTTCCGTGTTTTCGCAGAATCAAGTATGCTTCTTCACAATACTGGCGGAACCTTCGTGTTCAACCACAAAGCACATGCAATGAAGAGAACAACGAGAACTTACATAGTTGACAAACACACGTAGTGATTTCCAAAAACGGTTATCTGCTCTAACACATATAATATCACAGGAACACAGTAACAGAAAGGACAGAGATGTCTACAGAACCTCCGATGCATTCCCACAAAAATATCTCATGTCTCCCCAACAAGCCCTTAAAACACCTGTAAAAAAGATCGAAAGCTTCAAGAAAACCACTGTCCTTCAGAAGGAGCAAAAAATACCAAAGGTAATGCCAGTGTCCCATCTCCCTGAGAATTCGTCAGGTGAAACATCCTGACGATCCTATATGGTGGGCCTGCAGTGGGAGATCAAAGGCTCTGTAGCAGTCCCTACCAACCCAGGCTGTCTCTGTAAGGCAATTCCTCCCTGCAAGATGGTCAGAACTGAACCGACTGCCAGATCTGGCATACAGACCCATCACACACACACTTCAGAACTTGCTGATTGTCCCCAAATGTGACCCTGTCCAGCATCTAATCTGTAAATTTCCACGGGAAATGGGAAGAACCCTTCAGACTAAGATGGCAAGTTATACTTCGAAGAACAAATTCTCTTCTGAGTAATTTTTCAAGCGAAAGTGGAATCCTACTGCCGTTTAAAATACTCCATATTCCAGAGCTCTTGCAACAGCACAGTCACCTAACAGCCTTTACTTCATGGTTTTAAAAAAGTGGAGCTACAGCTTTGTTTCCTTACCCACCAGAAGAGACATGGGTCACTGGCAGTTGTTTTCCATTCTCCCTAGACACACCATTACAAATATACGTAGAGCTTCTTCTACCAGACACAGCCATAAGATTTACCAAACCATACCCAAGTAATTAATTTCATACCTCTGTCAGGAAATGCTTCCTGTGAAAACCGATAGCAAAGTGAGAGCAAAGCATTCAGAATGGCTCTCTGGTCAGCTGGTGAGAATGATACAGAAGGGAAAGAGAGAAATCCACCTCAAGAGGAAGGATCACAGAGGGCAGGCTTCCCCTGTCGTGTGCTTTCATGTTCCATTGTAGTGCTCTAGCCCAGGACGGGAAGGGGCATGCAGAAGTGTTGGATTATGAGCACATGGCTCGACGTTCCTGAGCACCTAAGGCAGGCCAGGGTTGATCAGCACACTGACTGTGCACTGGGGGGCAGGAAGGGCAGAAGGGAGCCTGTTTCTAAGTGCAGTGCTTCACCTCGCCAGAACAATCGCCTATGGAATCCCTCCCCAGTGCCCAGAGCTGCTGAAGGTAAAAAAACACAGGCCCAGAAGAATCTGCAATCTCCTGCTGGGGGAGGTAAAAAGGAACTGTATCTTTCCACTGCAGAGCTGCAGTTTCTGATGTATGAAGTAATTTGTATATTCTAGCTCGGGTAGAGAAGTAGATAGTATTGTAAATGAACATTAGTGCACTTCCACCCAAGTACAAATGAACAAACTAAACCCAGATATGTTCCGGGTGTGCTGGAAATTATCATCAGAGATCATCTCAGTTACAAAAGGAAGAGATTAAAATAATACTCACCGACCAAATTTTTCAGTGTTCCCTGTTTTTCCTTGTTGAATAACATGAATGAAGTCATAGGTGAGTATGAAAGGTACCCGCTCCCTTTTAATTCCAAACTTAGACTTGAAGTTTCCGAGAATGTGCCCAAAATCTATATGAAAGAGCTAAAAAAAAAACCAACACCCCAGAAGTGAAAATTAATTTCCGCAGTGAAATATTTCACTTTTCTAACATCTCTACAGGATGCAGGTATCGAGAACAGTTAACTCATAATGCTGCTCTCCACAGCCCGTGGTTCCAACCCTTTGGGCCTATTTAGTTTTAAAACATTTCAAGATTTACTTAAAGTCACTGATCACATCCATGCTCTTACAAGAGACCACTGCTACAAATCAGCGTGCAAAAGGTTATCTCCGGATTAAGTTTCTGATGTCTGCCAGTAGACATCTTGTTGCTAGTATCAGAAAGAAAAATGAGCCCAGTGATGAGCCCCATGAGGGACAACATCACTGTACCCAAAGACTTTCTATACAAAGTCAGGAGCAAAGCTAGTAGAACTTAAGTTGCTCCCAAGGAACCTGTGACAGTTCTTCCATTTTAGAATGAAAGGTAAGGGTACTGCAAATGTTTATAAAACTCTCACTTTTATAACCCTTGCTAGTTTTATAGGCAAAATAATTTAAGTAAAATCAGACAAGTTACATTAGAAAGTAACAAGCAGGAAAATACATTTGCAAGAGCCTACCTAGGTTCTAGGTTTTGAGTCTTAAAGTCACAACATTATGCTGGGGCTGAGTTCCACATTGAAAATTTTTGCAGAGGTGGGCTGTAGAGACTAACTTCAGGAAAACTATGCTGCTCAAAACAGCAGTTCATGTCTTTAGGATAGTCTTTTGCAAGATATGGTAAGATTACTTTTATTCAATGGATCTGAACCATTAACAGGTCTTTTGGGTGTTCTGAAAAAGGTCTATAGAACAGCCTCACTTGATAGAGCATTGCTTACTAAACAGGCATTGGTCAGTCCTTCCACTGTCTTCAATTCTCAGTAAACAGAGACATAATTTCTAACAATGAGTGGATTTGATTTTACTGAGACACTAATGAAAGTAAAAGTTCTCAAAATAATTCCTGTACAACAGAAATACTGTAGTTATTCTGACTGCAGAAGAGATTTTTACCTGACCATTTTTTCTGACCATGATATTGTCACTGTGTCTGTCACCAATCCCCAACACGTAAGTAGCTACACAGTAGCCAGCACAAGACAGAGTAAATTCTTCAATGGCTCGATCCAAGTCATCTCTATAACCACAAAGACAAACAATATTAGTGCATGCCCTGACCTCAAAAAGGATTTTTGCTTGTTTAAACCAGAAGCCCATTAGAATGCTGTAAAACTACATTTATTTGAGAGAAAATACTACACAATGTAGCTATGGAGAATAAGAGTAATGCAAATAGTCTGAAAGGCAACACCATCAAGACTTGAGACCCATGTAGTTTTCCTGGGTTTGTGTGTCTGTTTTGCCAAATCTTGTATAACTTACTCAACAACATGCAGTCAAAATGCTGCAAATGCCAGAATTTCAGCTGGATCGTTGTTTGAATTCCAAGGGCACCATAAATCTGAGTTAGAATTTGAAATACTAGACAAATAAGCAGTAACAAATCTACCAGAAGAGCCACATGTTTCTCAGTATTTAAGTAGAAGCTTACAGGAACTTTGTAGCTTACACTATAGATGAGAAAATAACTACAGGAATTACCCTAAATTGTATTCCTTCAGCCAGTTTAACAGCGCATCTTTGTTGAAGGCAGCAGCAGCAGCAACATTGCTACTATTTAACTGAATGTCAGCAATGGTTTCTGAACTGGAAACAGCCTCAATAAGGCCCGAGTGATCTCCAGTTGCTAAACAGCCATAGGGCAATATCCTGAAACAAAACACAGTTTCACATTAAGAACAAAGATAGTAAGAATGTTTCTTTTCGTGTATCAGTATTTTGAGAGAACTGACTACTCACACCAATTTGAACATTAAACTCTGGAATGTTAGCATACACATATTGCTTGAAATACCAGCATATTGAAATACCAGCAATACATTTAAAACATTATTTTTTTTCCCATTACATACATATATGCAAAAAAAAGAAATCATGAGCAACCCTAATTTTTCCCTTTTACTAGGGATCACAGTTACTTGTAATTTTATAGGAGAAACCATAGAGGGAGCCCTTTGTTTTAATTTGTTAATTTACTGGCTAAACAGTAAGTTACATGCATGTTCATTCTAGACAAAATTATTTGTGTAAATGGAAAAGAGGATCTTATAATTTCCCCTCAATTCTGCCTTCTTCAACGTAAAGTGCTAGAAATCCTTTTAAATATAAACATAGCGTTTTCCAACTCTTACTAATTTTAAGCATAGAAAGCTAATGAAAAACAGGAATACAACTTTGAACCCACCTGATATAAGAATATTCGTGTGCATTCATATACTATGCCTGGTGAAAATATCTACAACAATATCATTGCATTAAAGTAAGACACAGTTAAAGATATGAATCAAGGAGAGATGTGTCTAAACAGGTAAGTGTATTTTCCCAAAACATTTCCTCACTCCAGATGCTTAAAATGCTAAATAGAATGGCAACTTATATGGAAGCTCAATGTATACAATGGAAACTTAATGCAAACTCTTCAAAGGCATTGCATCACAAGCTGAGGTGTCTACTCCTGTGCTAGGCATCTCAGGCCAAGAACGTGGATCCGTGTATAAGAGAATGGATGCCCACGCAAATCTAACCGCAGTACACAATCTATAGACTAGCACTCACTAACTTACAAAGCTGTATTTAAAAAATTGCAGGACACATTCAAATTTGTGTGTGTGTGTATATATAGATAGGTATAAAGAAAAAGCACTGCTGGTGGAGTTGTCATCGGTATTTATATATAAAGCAGATACTAGGTTTGATTGCCACACAGAAGAGCCACATCTCTTAACGGACACAGCCTATTATCCCAAGCCATAGAAGAAAAATAAATAAAAATCCAAGTGAAATGAATCAAACATTTTGGCGCAATAGCTATAACTGAACAGTTCCTCTACTTCAGTGATAACACACAACTGAAGTGGCACAGGTAGTAATAACTATAGAGTTGGGGATTCTTCGCTACTGACAACAAAGCAAACTGAAAACCAGATTCAACAGGGTACTCAGAGAACACTCAGCCTCAAAACAAAAGAAGTGCAGATTTGGAACCTTCTTCCCATTTCTATTCTAATCTATTTCCCAGTTAAAACCCCCAACTCTCTAGACCAGAGGGTTCCCACAGTGAGCAGAAGGGTATCTGTAATTACCGAACACCGGCGTTCACGATACAAGGAAGCACTGCCCATCCTTATCACGACACGACAACTGCAAGCCAAATATTGCCAGGTTAAAGTGCATGCTGGCCGCCTTCCATGGCATTTCAACCCACCCTACTTACAGCTTCACTGGGCACATGTCCAACAACTTCCCCTTCAAAAGCAAGCAATGATGAAAGCCTTCAGCCCCTTGAGGACTGTGTGCTTACAACTGGAGGAAAAAACATCCTTGTCAGAGAGACAGTTTGACAGGAGTCAAGTTAGGGACAAATCCTCTGGGCCCTTTCCATCTCATCCTGGTCTTTCTGACTTCAACATCTGTCAGCAGCATAAAAAGCTCCCTGCCTTTTAATGCCATTAATGAGCGTGGACAGATCAATACAGCAAGCCTGGGCAGGACAGAAAATGCTCTTCTTTACTCCATTTAATACTGTTCTATATTTCAAGAGTTTAATTCTCCAAAGCAGTACCCCTCCAAATACAACACCAAGTTCTGGTAATTTATCAACATATTCTCTGTAACTTCAGGTCTAAAACCAATGGAATTCTTTAGACTTGTAACAAATACATTTTTCAGTATGTTTGTGAACTCTGATTTCATTCATACACAGTTGCTTAACATCAGACTTCACACATGTTACGGGAGGTGAAAATGAAAACTCACTATAAATAGGCAGCGAAATGAAAAAGTAGTCTGGAGAACTTCCTCTATCTGTCCAAAAAGTAAGCGAGTACTACATACTGTTATAACAATTTACCACAGCAAAGGTCACTCAGCAGAGATCAAACTCAGGACTTTCTGTTGCTCTGTTACTTTACCAATTTCTCCCGTAACATAATTCCAATGCTGTAATATAGGTAAAGCAGCAGAAAATACTTTTTAATGCAAGGCTTACTCTCCTAAGAGGTGCAACACTGCAAACCCCACAGCATGCTTGGGAAGACAGATGTTATGCTCCTCTGCCGCGACATGTATTTGTAATATTTAAACATTCCTCATAGAAATGACAGAAAGTTATGTAATCTACTATGAGTACGTCCATACACACAACTTCAGACACAGAATTTGTCAAAGCAAAATAACTTGAAGAGTTACAACTTTTCAGGGGGTTTGAACCTCTGAAAGTCTCATTTTGCCACTCCGCAGATGCAACCTCAATATACATACTGTTTAATTTAATAAATTTGTTCCATAATTTCTCATATTTAAATTACAAGAAACAACTAGAGATAAACTACAGAAAGAACTAAGGAAGTTTGGCTGCACATACTTATTAATATCTTAGGCCAACTATTGCCTGCTCAATTTCCAGGTAATAGTTTGTCTTAGAAATAAATAGGTATGGGGATTAATTAATGAATGTGCTCTACTGGCTTTCTCATTTCTCTCTGTACTTGACTGACTGATATCTAAGGTAAACTGACTCTGATCCAGACTTCTCTGACAGAGCAGTGTTTGCCCAGGGCGATGGCCTTTGCTGGCTAATGTTTGGGTCTGTACTGAGAAGCAAATGTAATTTACACCTGAAGTTTTATTCAGCTGAGCACTCCACAGTCCATCCAGTGATAGCCCAGGATGAGGCACCTACTCTTGCATCCTCCCGCATACACATATTTCCTTTTCTGATACAAACCCTGGTCTCATTCTGGTATTTAGTCAGAATGCACACACAGGACCCTAGACAACAAAACACACCATGTGTGAGAGAGGCCAGTGTACCCACGAGACAAATTAGTTGACAGTTAAACAAACAAACCAACAAACCTTTCTCCTTCTTCAGCTATAGAGATCTCAAACCCAATATATGTTTGGTGTTCCTCTCCAGAGGTAAGAAATCCCACTGGGAAGATCATGCTTGCTTTAGACACAGACTGGGCTAAGATTTCATTTTAAATTACTACTAAATAACTGGCTGTGGATTGCAGTGCAATTATAAGGAAACCGATCCTATCCCAAACTCCTCGTTGGCAGCACATCGGTTGCCATTTGATCTGTGCTTCACAGAAACTGTGTGATTTGCTTGTGGCAAGATATTATTGACTGGAAGAGAGAGGCAAACAGCAAGTGCTTCTGCTCTTACACCGGCGAAACAAGTGAGAAGCCCTGCTCGCATTTGAATGCAGTTGCCAGACCTTATGTAGTGGGAAAATGTAGGAAGGCACAAAATCCATTATGCATCTACAACAGGATAAAAGGCAGCAACAGCTTCAGGGAAGTCAAAGCCTCAAAGGATGATACAGGGCAAGAAGAATAGACTCCACTCATTGATATGGATGTATGAAGTTGTATTTTTCAGGAAACCAGATCTATTTGACACTACCCTTGCCTGCCACCATGCCTCTTACCCAGGCAAAAAGAAGCAAGCCAACAAGTCCCAACTCATGAACAAAGCAACAGAATTCATTATCACTGCTGTTAATTCATTTTGGAGTTGCCTCTTCCTGAGGGGGATGTAAGACTGTAAATATGGAGATGACTAAGTCTTACCCTCTTCGCTGTGGCCTCATGCTCCAGGCGTTCGGAATGCTGTTTTGCCCAATTCTGTTTTCAATTAAGGCCATTTCAGAGCCTTCCCCTGGCAACTGCCTGGTTAATCTCTCTTTGATAGACACAGAATTGTAACCCTGCCTCAATCCCAGAATTTTATTTTATAATGATAACTATGAAAGGATAAATGGAAAGAAGATGCTCCCAGTTAAGTAAATAAAGAAGCCAGTTAAGGAACTTCAATTCTCAGTAGGAACTTTCCCTTTCCACTTTTTTTCTTTTGAGAGTTTTAAGAAAAATCTTGGACGTCAGAGACACTTTTTGGTTTTCCTTTGTTAAGTTTAAAAAAAATGCCTTAGTCTGGAAAAGAATAGTTGATGACTCCTAATTGCTACTCCTGTTTGCTAGGCACAGTGTGTGGCCCAGGCTGGAACCACAAACTGAGCTTCTGGGAAGGCAGAAACCAAAGAATGCCTCATCTGGGATTCCACAGCTGCCAGAGGTTGTCCTTGCCCCTAAATGCTGGATCACTCTCCTCACAGCCTATTTATAATGACATAAATTATCTAAAGCTTCCTCAAATCAGTGTTCAACTGAGCACACACTCAGCCACCTCAGCACAAACACACACTTCCAGAAACAATCTATTATTCACATTCCTACCTTGTCCCATACTTCGCTCAAAGGAATCTTTCCATAAGGCACATAAGTAACAAGTTTATAATTCTACTTATCTGTGCAGACTGATGTTATGTGCCTTATGAAGCTCCCACTATTAGTTTTAAACCACAAAAAATTTGAAATTAGCTCAAAGAATCTAAATGAAGTATTTCAAGTAATATTTAAATACGTACTTCTAGTCTTATAAACAACACTTAAAAATTAAATACCAAGGATTACAGCTCCTTCACGGGCATATGAAGTTGAATTTATGGCCTCTAAATGGTTTATAATGATGTGACACTCAGTATCTTCTTTAGAACTATTTTTCTAAAAAGAAGATACTAGAATCAGAATTTTATTAGTTAAAACTGGTGCACAGATTTGTCTGGTAAAGTTGCCCATGTACTAAAGGGTTGTATGATAACATTGTACAATTCCCGGTACTGCTTCTCCTTGGAATACTCTAGTAATCCTACAAAGAAGTCACACTTACTGTAGCAAGAACATGAAGGTAAGAAAGCTGCTTTTCAAGAGAGACTTTGGAAGATACAAAGGTATTTCTCGTCTGAAAAATGTTTTTTGACATCCAAATAGTGTTTTATCAAGAAGAGATTGCAAAGTGAGGCTTCAAAATGTACGTTGAAGACATTCACAATGTGTGCAAGTCTCGGTGTAAACAGCGATAAGAGGACTGCTCACAGCAGGAAGAAAAGGGGCTACCTCAAAAAATAGTTCATTGCTACTTATACAACTGATTAAAAAGCAACTAGCTTACATGGGAGGAGATGTCACCCTAGAGACCTGACTAATGAACCAAAAAATAAATTAAAATCCCACAACCTTACTCATCATTCTGAAACAAGTTTTCTAAATGCTGGAGACGCCTGTATTCATGGTACCTTAGAAAGGCTTATTGCTGCATTTTGAGAGAAATGGCTTTGCAGGAGCAGCAGAGCAAATGAGAAGATTCTTCTCAAATGGAGTATTTCTGTCCTAAGAGAATACTTGAATTATTAGTTTTCATTTCTACTGTAAGTTTACAACCTCACAAACCTGCCCAAAGGAAGCAGAAATGGAAGCTTTAGCATGAAATATGGTCAAGTTCAATACCATAAAAACCTATTTAGTACAAAAGCACCAGGACATTATGCTTTTTCTCCACTGACTTATAATGGCTGTGTTAGAACCACTTCATTGAAACGGCACTGAAAAGTGACATTTTAAGGAAGCTGCAACATTTTTTTTCCCTAATGTAGTAGTGGTTCTAAATAAACCACCTTTCCTGTCGACCTCATCTTACTATACCATCTTGTCTTACTCTTGAATGACTATCCACTATTAATCATGATTCAAAAATACAACTGAAAACATGCCATAACTGAGATCAGCAGGTGGTAAGCATAAAACAGATGGAAGTTCTTTTTCTTACATGCATACTTAAATAATAAAAGTCTTTCACCGCATGATACTGACAAGGCTAAGAATATAAAAATTCCCATACAGACTCCAGTGATAATCCACTCGTCATCAACCTCCAGGCAGAGTATGTAGTTGCCCACCCATTCAGACTGTAACATCCTAACTCAAGGAGCAGGGATATTATGGGAGTCAGACTCAAAAGCCCTTGCTCAAGTCAAGATAAGGACATCCACTACTGTTCCCTCCCTCAAAGCAGGCAATTGGATTAGTCAGGCCTTGGTAAATCCATAGTGACTGTTACCAATCATCATCATTTCCTTTGTACAGCAGCACTCCTAGAAGAGGAGCACAAGCAACTAACCTCTCCTCTCCCAAGACCCTCATCTTCATGAAGCCTGTTATGTAATTAATACAAGACAAACATTCTTCTGTTAAATTTTGTAGGAAATTAATCACAATTATAAAATTTATTTGTACAGTAATACATTCATTTGTGATCATGGAAGCACAAACCATACATGTTCTTAAGAAATAGGATCAAGAGAAATATGAAAATGTTGAAAGGAAGAATCTATATCTGTGCATTCCACAGTTCTGATAATTCTCAAACAGACAGTGAAATTTTATTATAAAGCATCTCAAGCCTCCTACTCTCCCACCCCAAAGTTACCAGTACTTAAAGCTAGGGAGGGTTTTGCCTATTAGAGAGTCTCGATGGTGTATTCCAGATGCAATCCTCAGCTGCTAACTTTCAGCCAGCAGATCTGTGTTCTATGTTTGTACCTCACTTGCACATGTGTGTTAGAGTTGCAACTCCCATAACCATGAAGTCCCTATTTTTGCATATGTCTGGGAAATCAGTGACCATTAATAGGTAAGTTTGTTACATGAGGAGTTTATGAAACACCACTGTTTAGAAAGGTCACAGACACAAACAAACAAAGCACAAAACCTGCTTTCTGGATCCTTAACTCAAGAATTGTTTCTTGACATCACACAATGCTTTTTATCTAGATGATTCTCAAAGAATGAAAATGGTGAAGTATGTAAGAGCACACTGGAATTTACAATCTGCGTGGCAACTTAGATAAATGACAAGAGATATGGTGCACCAGGAAAAATACTCTGCTTGATAATAAACAAAAATCTCAAAGTTATACTTCTTCCGTTATTTCTTTTCATGACTAAATTCTTTTGTAATGGTGGCCCCTCCAGGGAATGAAATGTAAAGAGAAGCCATCTAACCAGTTAAGGGAACTGCTTTCTGTAGCCTGTTCACCTTGGCTATGACAACTGAAACCTTTGGACACCAATACAGATCTTTAGAAAGGGGACAGCAGAGGAGGTATTTAAAAAAAACAGGAAAGCTTTACATGGCTAAAAGTGGACTCCATCCAAATAAACTAGCCCTCAAGAGATCCTTACCGGAGATCCAGGCCAGCTTCTTTCCAAAGTATGTCCATCAAACGCAAAATCTGGAGCGTCAACATGTCCTGTCGGAGATCTGTAATGAAAGGTTGAAACTGCTGCTTCAATTCCTCACTGCGTTGTAGACAAACTTTCTAATGTTTATAAGGCCTTCAGAAAAAGGCACCTCAAAATACTCATCAAGCCTAAAGGTTAAAGTGGGATTAACCATAATTGTATCATCATGACTGATAACGTTTATACTTTGCAACCCAGTCAGAGGACCAGGCATAATTTGTTTACCAATGTTAAAGTATGTTTATATTATGGCAATACAGAGCACAGCTTAAGTGCAAGTGTGGGAATGAGAAGGAAAAGAAAAGATTTTAAATTTTCAGCATTGCTTACCATCTCCATTTTTAAAGATGATCCCTACAAGATCTCCTCCAAACATTTTGTTGTTGTATACTATCCATAGAGGCTTCATTTTAGAATCCATATATCTACACTTCTCAACACTAGAAGAAAATACAGCAAAAGTTTTAGTCAAATAGGAATAATTCAACAGAAAACATTGTTCAAAACACAACATGTAGGCTTCCAGTTTGGAAGTACATAAATGTTATCTCTGCTTTCATTCTTTCATTCTGCTACCATGCTATGAGTGCTTCCCAAGCTATAAACATATCTGTTATAGATGAAATGTATTAGATACCGTGATTGGCATACACATATCTAATGCTTAAATTAAGCACCCGCATTTTCAGAAAAAATAGTTTTCTTTACATCCTTTCCCATCAATGTTTAGACCTTAAAGTGATGTTAAAAATTTTAATGGCTTTTGCGCTTATGGTTATAAACAGAAGCCAGGAATGCAGTCTAATTCCCTTTTAGGTTTATATCTAAATATATTTAGCTATGGTAATGCATGGACTAAGAGAGTATTAAGTTTCATGGTGGATCACAAATATCTTCTAACTTAACTGATATCTTAACCTTACGAAGATTCCCAACAGACCTTCTCTCACAATAGAAAAAGTTCCCTATGGCAACATGTCTGCTGAACAATACAGCCAAAGGAAGTTAAAGCATGTATGCATCTCTGCTTTACTGTTTCTGTGCGAAAGCTACAGTGACACTTCATTCACCCATTCTTAACTTACTGTAGTTCCGAAAGTATAACAGAAGGATTCAGAGGAGACTGGAGGTCAGAAAGTGCTTCTCTGTAAGCATTTTGTTTCAAACACGTATGCATTGCATCTTTTCCTTTTGCTTTGCTTTGCTTCATGGCATTCAGCTTAATAAGACTATTTAAAGTCTTCATTTTATTAAGGGCTTCCACCTGAAAGAGATATTTTATCTTTAGAAGTTACTGCTCTGACTTTATACATAATACAATGCAAAATCCCATTTCAAAACAAAACAAAGTATTAAATAATTCTACAACTTTTAAAAAATTGAAATAAGAGATGACAATTTAGGTGGCATTCCTGAAAAAATATGAGACCAGCCTTTTCTAAGTCACTCATGTCCTAGAAATATCATCCCCTTAGGTAACAAAGGCATTGATGGAACGAAAGCTCCTACATTTCGAGTCACTTTTTAAAGCCTAACTTAAAACTTCAAAAAAATGAGGTATTTTAATGTATGATACAATTACACAAATTCCTTCTTCAAAATACAATTTTTGTCCACTAATTCAACAAAGCACATAACATAGGTGCCTCTCTCTCCATCCTGAAGTCAACAGAAATATTGAGTGCTTCAAATCTCTAACAAAATCAAGCATTATTTGAGATGAGCTATGGATGCAGATACTCCATTGGACACATTCGTCACATACAATACGATATGGCCATATGAGTACTTGCAGACAATTTTCACATACATAACTACACATCCGTAACTTTTACAGAGCAGATTCTTAAATGTTCAACTCATTAAAATCCTGCTGAATTCAGGCATAAGGTAAATGTTCTAATCAATTAAAGTGTTCCAAATCATAGTATCTCATCTAAGCAATATTGTTACCTTAAAAATGTGTAAAAAGGCAAGACAATTATTTGCAATCAGTAAAGGTGGATTTAACCCTTTTTTCCCCTCCTTATTCTCTTTTGGAAAGTTTTTTACTGGTACACGATTTCTGAGAAAACAAGTAAACTAGTAATGTAAATGTATTTACGACTACAAGAGAAAAGCCCTTCAATAACAAACCTAGATAGCACATGCAACAGAAGTAATTTCTACATTGCATCTACATCTAAGCAACTTGTTAGCCAAATACAAAATAATTCTGGTAAGTAAGAGTCAGCTGTATTTGCTCTAGCCACAGTTAACATGCTCAGTAATACACATATTCTCTACCAAATGGCATCAATTTAATAATTGGAAAAGTTGATTTCTATACAAGGAAACTTCAGTCTAACTTACAAGATGCTGAGTCAAAACTTACCACTTCTACAGACAGACTGAACCCTGTCAGGCAGGATGCTGGGGAAATTGTATGCAGTTTGATTATAGAACTGAGGCAATGGAGACTTGCCAGGTCAGCCATCTGTCTAAACCAAAAGCACTCTGCTTTTCCACTATTCTAGGAGCTGTACAAACATCAGTGACAAGGGAACAAAATGGAACCTGTGTTGTACAAACAGGAACTTTTTGAAGTATTTCTACTTTGAATTTCTTCCGTGTTTGCACAGTTGGGAATTTTTTTGCCCCTTCTTTGATTGTACTGACATTTGTTTCCTGTGAAGTGCACAAAAACTTTACTGACCTTAGGTCTATTGCTTAAAGCATTTAATCACCTAATCTTTTCATGATTTTGACAATACTAACAAGCACACATGTGTAAGAGATGGTCTTTTCAATGTCCCGTGAACTGCAGTAATAACAAGCACAACAGTACAGTCCTGTTCCATACATCTCTTAAAGCACAGTTTCAATGTAGACAGTATCAAAACTGATACTGTTGGAAACAACACTCATCAGACAAGTGTCTACTGAGTTAGTCTTTATGGCCTGATACAGCAAATACATTAATTCCAGAGAGAGAGCTAATTTTCAAATATTTTTATAATCACAATCTAAATTAACTTGCTAGAATTGCATTAGAGATTTCAAACATGATTTGCAAATGTCTCTTAATGATCTAGTGATACACTCACTAGTGTGTTTAAAAGCAAATCTCTCACACTTATTAGGATATTTAAAAGCAAACATATATATCACAGCACATCTATATTAACACTAAAATGAATACTTGGTTTACTTCAACACCCCTGTTTCCAGGGAGTACTACATTTCACTACATCTTCAAGGGGTTTTGTACCACCTTTTAAAAAAGCCAAAGCTGCAGGAAGTAGTCCTGAAATCATCAAGGTAAAGTTTAGATAGAAAGTTAGTAGTTTCTATTGAACAAGCTACCCTTGCTGGAGAAAAAAAAGTCATGAGTTTCAAGTGCATAGAAACCCTTCTTCAGTTAATAATCTAGTCAGTCTACTGTTCTATCTGTAATACATGCACACTGCTGAAAGTATCTCGTACTTCTCGGAACACCACACAAACAGCTCCCTACCTCGAGGCCCCACAGCACGAGCTGCTTGCTGTGCCAGGGAGGACTGCTCCATCACCCAGCTATTTAGCCCTTTTATTTCTCTGTCTTATCCATGCTTCTTCCTCCTCCCCACTCCCCAACAGATGGGCTTTGTCAAGGTAACCCATAGGAGCAATGGAGTAAGTATCTGAGTTACAAGCTAGCATAAATCAAGATTTAGAGAAGGGAAATCCATACCTGTTTAGCAAGCACTTTCATATGAGCAACACTTCCTCGGCAGTAAGCTTCAAGTATCAAACCAAACTGTACTGAAACAGCAGGTATGTGAACCTCTGACCTGTAAGAAGAAAAGCTTCTCATCAGACCACAGCACTTACAGATTAGCATTCTTCAAGTCATTAAAATAAAAACAACCCAAACACCAAAACACCTCATAGTCACATAGATAAGAAGCCAGGTTTCTTAAGAGATAACAAAACACTTATTTGCTGAAGACTATGAGGTCTGTCTGGTTACAATGCATGCCATTTTTTTTTTCAAGGTCTAGGATTGTTCTGGAGACAGTAATGTTAAAAGGCAGTGATTGAATATTTGTTTTAAGGAACCCCTTTTATTCAAGCAAGTAGTACTGATAAGTCATAGAAGAGGATGCTGGCAATCAGGGCTGATGTTAAACCATGTGTTCTCAAATCTTTGTCAGGAAAAAGTCAAAATTTGCCTCAGGATGAACACTTAGAAACAAACCACTGAACCATCTACCATAGCCAATTATCCTCTAAAACATTTTAACATAGTACTTTCTCTTTTTATTTAGAAATTTTTAATAAATTGTACTTTGAAAACATAAATTCAAGCTATAATCCATTCTGCAAGGTTTCTGCCATTCATTGAACTGGTCATCAAAAGCAACAATGACACACAGAACTGCTTTTATTTCCTGTTAAGACTCTCAACAATAATACCAATTTTTCCCAACTGTGAGGTGCAAATATTCTACTTTTACTGCACGCACAGCCAAAACAAACATTAAGGTTATATACAAACCTTAACATCAGATAGTTAGAGCTGAATGGAGTTAGAAATACTTTTGTCAAACAGTAGGTTACAAACCACTGTAACATATTTTTAATTATAGGCTTGCTCTGATCTATAAATGCCAAAGGTAAAGAAACATAAAGAGAACTTGTAGGGGACTACAACAATGGCTCATTTAAAAAAATCCTCAAAACATCATATTTGAAAGTCCAGTCAGGCTCAATAGTTTCAGAAAGACATAAGGGAAAAACTCCTACCTTAGATGCCAAAACAACATCTGTCCTATTCTCCTGTTAGCGAGTGCTCTCTCTAATAGAAATCTGGAGAGCGCGCAATCAAGAAAAGGTTCATATTTCAGGACTTGCACAAGTTGAAGGAGATACTGAGAGAGCTCTTCATCACTAGAACAAGGTACATAAAAACAGTCAGTAACCACAGTAATGATATTTCAGAAATGCAGATGCATATGACAAATCCAATGATGACAGGCTTGTTTTGATAGCAAGAGTGTCCCCCAATTTTTGAGTCGCATGGAGAAGGACAGTAACACACAATGTAGTGCAATGGCCAGATCATCACTTCATCAGTAAGTAATACCTCTAACAGAATGTTAAGGCCCTCAAAACCTGTAAGCAAAAACCTGGTGCTTTGTCACGGACTTTTACAAGATCAAGATCTCAGCCTGAGCGCTAGATTAAGTATCAGGGAGACTAATTATTTCAAATTATTTCAGACTGGACATTGGCTCCTTTTGACCACGCAACTTCTGACTGAGGAGCTGGACCTGTGGAACCACATGAAGACCCACTGTGACCCAGCAGTTTGCTGCAGTGGGCATAGACAAGAAATAAGAATAAATGCATACACCTATTAACGTCACTTCGCTTACAAAGAAGAGAGAGAAGCATGTTCATTCCACAAGGTATTCATTCATTCTACTGTAAGCAATTCAATTAACGTTTTTAAAAGTTACTGTTAATTAAGATACACCTATAAAGGGATCCATTTAGCCAAAATGTTTTGCTTGGAGTTTGTTTGTTTGGGAGGTGTTTTCTTTTGAAATCATACCAACAACAGGAAAGTTTTGAAAGGATAAGGAAAGTACATCATCTTTGGAAAACCAAACAGTGCTCAAATCACTCCTGCTTCTGAAGTGCAAATTTAAGTATTTAGCCACAGTTTATAAACATACATTTGAAATGTCTCTATGCAAATTAATTACTTCAAGTAATATTACAACATAATAAAAATAATTCCAATAATTTTCTATAAAAATATTTCTATAAAAATATCCTGTATTTCCCTCCCCCCCCAAAAAACCTCTCACACTTGACAATTATGTTACTCTAGAACAAATGTGAGCATTCCTTGACTTTTTAGTATGTTTTCTCTCATAAAAATCCTGCAGAATTCAAATTCTCTCCCTAAAATGGAAGGAAAAGAGTATAAATTCTTCTATCCATCCATCACTTGGAGACTTCAGAGATGCAAATACTGAATTCTTTCATTCCATCTTACTCTAAAAAAACTTCAGTAACTTGGTAAAAACCTTCAATTATGCTGTGTTGTGTTTATTTTCACCTATTTTTTTAATTTCAGCTAATACAGCTTTAAGTTACAGTTTTTACTGGCTGCCTTTATCAGACTTTTTAAAGAAGTTGAAAATTGATTTCTACACCCAACTGAACACAATTTAGCTTCAGAGCCAGAATGAAGAATTCTGAAAATAATTCCAGATGTAACAATTCAGTATTATTAGCATAGTCCAGCAGCTGCTAAATTGTTTGTTTGTATTTGAAAGAAGTCAAAATAGTCTTTTTTTTTTTTTTTTTTTTTTTTAATCCCAGAAGTCTAGCCTTGACATTAAAAGAATTAATCATTAAATTAGTCACCATAGAGAATTTAGAATTCAAGGACAGGAAATATGCAGCACTGCTGCAAATGATAATGCTATACAAATCCTGCCCCAGGTTACAGTGAAGAGCAAAATTATATGCAATAAAGGAAGAATTGCAGATAGTGAAGGCTACTGTAAAGAACAAACAAGTCAGTAATTCTCTGGGTTTTTTTATTATATGCTACAGCTTACATTTCCATTAAATGCTACAGCCAATACCTGACACAGAGTGTGGGATGGCTGGATGGCAGTTTTTATAGTATTCAACTATTGCAGTGTTTTCTCCCTACGTTATTAAAAGGTTCTCACATTACCTTGCTCTCCCTTTGTCCAAGAAAGGGGTGAATGCACAACCCTCTCTGGAACAAAGGTACACTGGTGTTCTCTTAGCAACACGGAAAATAATAACCACTGAATACAACATGTCAGAATAAGAAGGTTTTATCTGGTTGTCAGTGTGCTTATCTAGAAATCAGACTGCTTGCTTTGGCCTTCTATTCATGGCAGGCAGTGTGTTTAAATCTTTCCTCTTTGGGTTCTTTTTTTCCTATAAACAAACAGAATGCAGTTTTTCACCCCAGAAACCCTTGCATGCTGCAGTAATACAATATACTCACCTCATTTGCTTTAAACAACCCACTGCATACTCTCTGACATACTGGTCTGGATAATTGAAATCCAACAGTTCTAATGCTTCTCTAGGCAGCAGCTTGGGCCATATCTGAAGGAGAGCCTGAAGCTGTTTTAAAAAGACAACTATTAGGTGACAGGTGAAGTAAGTATTTAAGAAAACAGATGAGTATAACTGCTCATAAAAGCATTCATACTAATAGAAAGAGGTTACAGACTGGTCTGGAGGGGAGGGGGAGAAAGAGGAGAGAAAAATTTCTGGGAAAATGGGCCCACTCCTGACAAAGTTTCTTACCCTGTAAAACAATCTAGATTATTTTTTTGACACCAGGTCTCATTTACACATAGTCTGAAAAAGTCTGGTTTTCTTCACATACAGACACAATGCACAGTAAATAAAAATTAGGTAACCCCAGATATGTAAGCTTTAGAAAGAGAGTCACAATAAAATTTAGATAATGTTTTGTAAATACTCTCATAAATATCTAAACATTTTGGTAATGGTAAAAGTTTTACATTAAAAAAATAAAGGAGGCTTTTGTTGAGAGTGATCTTTACCAAAAATATTTATCCACCTCAACTGATGGATCCTTTTCCACATGCACTGGGAATAGTAATGAGTTTAAATTGCAAAAAGTATGATTCAGGTTAGATATTAAAAAAAAAAATACCAATACTGAAGACAATGATGTGCTGGAAAAAATTACAGAACACACTAGTAAATCATTTTGGACTACCAAGAACAACTACATCTAGAGGTCTCAAAATAAACTGATTTTATTGCATTTTAATGAAGCTACATGCTGAGAGTATATTTTTAATAATATGTATATAGTTGTATGACTGAAACAGTACATTATTGCTTAAAATAAAAAAGCTTGGATGTGTAAATGCAGTCTATCAACAGCACAAGATTTTTCCTCTCTATAGGAATGAGTTATAACTCATGATAAAAATACTCTTTCCTACAGATTAGATAATACAGGTATTTCATATCTAAATAGCAATTTATAAAATCCAAATGATTAGGAAGATCTCCATTTCTTCCTGATTTAGTAATCCTTTTACACCAACAATGAAAAATCTCTATTTCTACTATATGTCATAGTTCAAGTATGACAAACACATACGAGTTCATAGTCTCCGCCCGCATTTAGAGGCATGTTCAGAATACTGTTTGAATACCTAGGAGGCCAGATTCTGAACTGGTTCATCTGTGCAGTTTTGTGTAATTCAGAAGGCAAGAAGTGGGCACAGATCAATCACAATGCCAAGCCAGTGGCCATGCTACAATTCCAGAAGCAGAGGGAAAACTCAAACTGTTTTCATGGGCAAATACCGGTATGAACACACGCAAAACTCATAACCATATTAAGTAAAATTAAACATGTTTTTAAATGTAGATGTCAGAATCCCATATAAATATACACACAAAAATCTATTCAATCCATAGCCCAGTTAAAGGGTCAACACCACCATTCCTTACGGTCAAGAACAACCACAGCCATCAACACTTACATATCATGAATACTTGTACTGAAATTCTGAAAGAAATACTAACACTAAGCAGATATTTAATACCATAAAACAGATGTTCAAAACGCAAGCAGCAGCTATACTTGTCAGACACACAGTAAGAAACTTCAAAACAAATGTATCAGAACTTCTAGACAACCTACTTTAAATCAGGTGCAGAACCAACAAAAATATAGAAACATTTTGTTAATAACAAATGATCAAAATGAATGAAGAACCTGAAATACAGCCTGAAAAGACAAGTCAAAGTGGCCTTACATGCTTCATATCAGGCAATGAAATTTAAAAGTCATGGTCTACAGCAAGTACATTAACTGTGAAGTTTATTTGAAGATACAGACCTCCTCACTTTGACTGCTGAAATCATTTCAGAGGTTATTACAGTGAGAATATGTTAAGTGATATGAGCTTAGAGGAGGCAAGATCTAAACAACCTATGAAACAGCCAAGAAAATTCCCCAAATACCTACTGCTCCATTCACATTCTGCTCTGGAACTTTTGTTAACAGAAAAGTGAAACCCAACCAGCTCCACATCCCAGCTGCAATGCACCTCAGAAGCGCAGATGAAAGAGAATCAGAAACGCTTGTTGCATTTGGACAAAAGAAACTTGTGCCATGAAATGCCGTCATCTGCTTTGGCAACAGAGAGGTGACTCTGAGGAACTTCCAATTATATCTCATTTATAAAGAAATTTTACATTTCAAAGTATGTGTTTCAAGTTCTTAAAATTTCTCTGCAATATCAAACATGCTGAAATGCTGCACACATGAAATACTGCATACTCCTCTCACACGGTTTGCAACTCCTGACAAGCTGTGAGAAGACAAGAAGCTTCCATTCTCAACAACAACTTAAAAGTTTAGAGAAAACTCAAATTTGGCCTTGGCGTATCAATGTTTTTTCTATAAAGATATAACCCCAATTTGTTTCCTAACAGACAAGTTTGCTATAACAGACAACACAGTTAAGCACAGGCCAGTATTTCTATTCCAGTTATTTCAAGTATTTCAAAAATTAGCTGTCCTTTCTCTAGTTCTCATTAACGATGGTGTCACTTCACTGAAAGTAGGTGGATTTTTTTTTTTTTTAATAATGGCTAAGTTATGCTTTGAGAATAAATACTGCCTGTGAATTCTGCTAACAAGTTCTGCCACACTACTACTCTGATGAGCAAGGAGGCTATGGCAACAGTAAGGGCAAACACCTTCAGAATTCCTTTAGTGCAACTATGCTACTAAAATACTGCAATACAGTGAGTGCTTGGATGAAATCTATATAGTAAATAATACAAGAAAGCTGCTTTACTCCATTATACAGAACTTTATGAACCACCGAACTAATAGATTAAATATGGTCTACAATCAAATATAATAGTCCATTTCTTAAAAAACCTTCCTACTTTAGAGCAGCATTAATAGAAACAGGAATATAGTTATTTAGATCATTTTCCTTATAAACAGCTGGTGTTTGGTTGGGTTTTGGATTGGTTTTTTTTTGGTTTTGTAGTTTTTCTTTAAACGCTTTGCCTTATGTGTCAAGAA
The DNA here is from genome assembly GCF_018691265.1 of Tyto alba. Taxonomy (NCBI): domain Eukaryota; kingdom Metazoa; phylum Chordata; class Aves; order Strigiformes; family Tytonidae; genus Tyto; species Tyto alba. Next base: position 23,662,825 of record NW_024881262.1, on the reverse strand, counting down.
TTTTACTGAAATACAGCTAACAATAGGCACTAAAAAAAAAACTTACAGTACCACAGCATGCATGTTGTAGCAGTACAAATATTGCAACATACAGCTAGCACTACAAATATTTAATTGTAATGAGAGGTAGATTATGAGTCCTGCTAACTTTGGAATTCATAACATCTGTGAGGCTGTCCTGACTTACTTGAAAAGATAAGTCATTAGGAATACTTCCATAACTATGCATTACGGAAATACATGACATGTTTAAGGATAAAATCTCATTTTCCAGTGACTATTCTTGTGGCCAAAACCAGTATTAAAATACAAACCACACTACTGTCTATATATAAGCAAATGTAAATACTACATTTCTTCCAGAAAGTACACAGTAACAAGCAAGATGACTAAGTATTTTCATCTATCTGTTTAAATACAATGCTTTATACATATTTTTTTTAATTCCTGAACTGAAAGGACTTTGAGCCGTCAGCTAATATCCATACTCCAAATAACTTTTCAGAACTCTGCTACCAAAGGCCATATTTCATAGCCCCTAGCAAGCAATCAGAATGCCTTTTCCTTCACATATTTAATGAGTACAGAAATGCCTGTTTATATTTCTGCAGTTTGTATTTCCAGATAACTTTTAGTAATGAACAATAAATTCAGAACCACTTAATGGAATTACTAAGAAACAGAAGATTCTTGCATGTGAAATAACACAAGTGAGGAAGGAATGTGTGGGTGCTACCTTTTGTTAGTATAATGTTCATGGTGCAGACAATGAGCTAGGATGAAATTCCATTTATTTTTATAAGTTCACAGAACATATGCATCTAGGTGGTAGGAAGGATATAATAGAAAATAAAGTCTATGCCGGAGACAAACTAAGATTCTGACTGACTGGATAATTGCAAAAATCGTATGATGAATAGATGGAAGTCAAATTTTCATGGAATGGTTTCCTTTTCTTCCAAGAACACTTAGCTTGTAACAGGAGAAGGTCAGAATACTAAACTAGAATAGCAATTTAAACTATCAATCACAATCCTCTACAGCAAATGCTTTTTTAGCTCAAAGTTTTTTAAAAATAATTTAAAAAAATGTTTAAAATTTTAAAAATTAGACTCATGGAAAGACAAATATTATCTCAGTGTAACAGTCTGCAAGAAGTCAAGCATCATTTAAATGTGCAATTCCATCAGGATAAGCAGGTAAACAAAACAGCATCTGGGTTCACCTCTTAGAGTGACTACTGTGCTTGTTAACACTGGCCAGACTTTTATAGTTTTGCCCAACCTGGTCTGTATACAATCAGACTAGAAAGTTTCAAAACAAATCCAGGAATCTGTTATTTTATTACTTTTAAATTGGTCTAGCAAGCAGCATTAGTCTTGCTATAAACTCATATAATTTTTCCTATATCAAGGCTCTACCCATTCCCAAAAAGTGTCACAAGAGTCAGATTGTATTTGGGTAAATACAGAAAAAGGCAGCTATACAGCAAACAGATGATACAATTGTACAGAAAATGTAAATCTTGTATCACAGCACCTGTCTTCAAGTTCTTAATTACAGTTACTTTGAAAAGACCCTATATGGCCAGTCAACATGATGAGAATTAAGTATTCTGTACCACTAGTGGGTATCATATCTCTCTGAAAAATCATCTCTCTGCCTCAATGACATATAACTATCCAGTCTGAGATTTGGATTTTTATAGTCTTTGAACAGTCTAGCAATTTTTATAAGAAGCTTTATTTTCAATCTTGATTTACAAACTTTTTTTTTTTTTTTTTTTAAAATAACCTAATAAAAGAAGTTCTTAGTGCGAGGGCAGTCAAACACTGGGACATGTTGCCCAGATATTGTAAAGTCTCCATCAGTGGAGATAGTCAAAACTCATCTGGACACAGTCCTGCTCTAGCTGACTGTGCTTGAGCACAAGGGTTGGACTAGATGACCTGAAGAGGTCCCTTCCAACCTAAATGATTCTGTGAAATTCCTTGCATTTAAGATCAAAATTGAGCAAAAGATTTTAAAATTAGCCTGTGTGAATAATTGCTGTGCTTTTCTCATCATTCAGAGGACCTTGGAAATGCATTTTGGGTTTCGTACTTGTTTTGAAGACAGTAAGTTCTTGCTTGTGTGTCCAGGCCACAGAAGGTATACAGTGCTTTGGTCTATATAGTAGCACCCTTTCAAAATGTCTATACTTGGGAAAGAAACTCTGTTTGCTCATGATTTGACAGCAGCATTTTTCCCCACCATCACAGTCTTTTCACTTACCTGAGCAACATCTTCAAGTTTGTTCCATTTTAAGGAGAGCAGCAGTTTCGGCAATGATTGTGGAAAATTTTCACGACAGTCATATCGCAAAGTCCAAATAAGATCCATTTCATTTTCACAGAGTTGAGATAAAGGATCTCTTTCCATTATTTCTTTCAGCACAACATAAAATTTCTTACCACCTCGACCCTAGAAAATAAGAATTGTACAACTTTTTGATATATTCAGTAAGATTCTTACATTTTAGCTCAAATACTCGAAATCCAACACCAGGAAGAATATCAGATAAAATTCATGAAACACAGGGGAATGAGTACTATGTCTGTCTTTCAGATTTCTTAAGCTATAAGAACATTAACTAATAGATTCAAAATTCAGCATATAGAAGTTTTTGAAAAAGCAACTAAACTTTAGAGTTAATGACACTAGGTGGCAATATTTCTTTTTTCCAACTCTAACATGGAGAACTTTCATTTAGGATGCACATACTTTGTCCTTTTGTTTTTCCAGTGAGCAAATTTAATAGATATACATATAATTTCTTTTTTTTTTTTAATTAAAAGCAAAAAAATACTTTTCCAACAATAGCCAAAAGGAAGTACATTTGACAAGTATGCAAACACATTTTTTTTGTCTTCTAATCCAGACTTGTCTTTTCCAGACATTTTGCTCTATTTTTTATCTACACATGATATGTTAGTATTGATTCAGTAAATCAGTTCATCTAAATGAGTCTTCACACTGGCTCAGTTAATACCTTCTGTCTCCAGCCATGCCCTTACGTGAACTGAAAGGGCAGAAATTAGAGCAATGATATCGGCATCAATAGCATTCCATAAATTAATGGGAGACAAAAGGAACTGCTGCCTTTGGGTAAGGAAGCAGTAATTGAAGGGAATAAATTAAGTTTCAATACATATTTTGAAAAACAACATGGTAAGCTTTAAACACCAAAGCCAACTTTATCTTCACAAAGCTGAATAAGTTTCTACATAATTTTAAGAGGTAAACCGAAGGTCTTTACATTAACAGAAAATAAAAGAACAAAGGAAAGTTCAGAAGAAATGGTAGGCAAAATCAATTAGGATTCATAGCTGAAACAAACAGCTCTCAAAGAATATTTTGCACAGGTTTCTCACCTGACAAAAAAATACATCTGCTGCACACATAACTTAAGATTAACTCTTTCTAGAAATGCCAAGTGCCTGAGCCTTGCATTGTGCTGAAATGTTTTAAATAAGTATTTTCATGTAAAAATACCACCTAAGTATAAATTCTTTAGGAGTGAAGACTTTAAAAAGCTAGCTGACCTGCAATGTTTATTTAGTAAAACTTAAGTACATACTCCATTTCTGTATCAAAATAAGTAAACAGTCTTGACAATAAGGTGATTCTTGTATCTGAGAACGTTAATTTTTCCAATTAGAAGTCATGATACTGTCATCATGCTGATATTTAAGATTTCCAATTATTCACACACTAAGCTGTTTGCACTCAAAGTAGCAGTGAGTTTTCACTTTTCCTGAGCACTTTAGGCACTTGGTGTTGTAACTAACACATTTTTCAATTAACAGCTTTGTTCTTATATAAAATGTAGCTATTATTGTTAATAAGACTGTGCTTTTCACCATCTTAAATTGCAATTTTCTGTATTTTTGTATATGATACAAAAGAAAGACCTTCAGATTTTGGTGATCTTTTCAGAATTTGTCCTGACGTTAGAACTATCCAATTCCTTAAGAAGAGCATATAATCATCATATTTAAGAAACAACAGCTTATAGATCAGCAACCATTTTTAAAAGAGCTTATTTTGAAACATCTGACAATCAAGCAACTCCTCATACTTGATAAAGCTGAGCAATTTTCCAGCAATATTTTATGCAGCCTCAGAATATTTTCCAGATCTAACAGGAATCTTAGCTGTCTTCCAAATCCATACAGTATGTAAAGCAATTGTGTTTTTTGACAAAAAACAGCCAAGACATCCAAAATATATTGGATAAAGTGGATATATACCTGAATTTAAAGCATTTTACCAAAGTGAATTACATAAGAAAACAGCCAGTAGAAGTGCTGTTATTTGAGCAGTTGACTTATTTATTTCTAGATTGGTGTAGAAGATAAAAACAAAAAAAAACCCAAAATTAATTTTAAAATAGTCTTCAGCAGGTGCTTACCGCCATTGCAGCATTGTCACTGCTTCTTGCAATCTCAGCTGCCTTTTCAAGTATCTGCAAAAAGATGGTTTTAAATACATTAGCTTCAAAACCAAATCTGAGTGCACTGAAAGAACAAATATTGCAGAAATTAAGCAGATGAGGAAGTTTTACTATTTTTTAGATAATTACTACACTATTATTTTTCATATCCAGTGGTATAACATGGACTTCTATGCTGTGTCCCTCATCTACTCCGCAGGACTATGGAGATCAGGAATAGGAGTGCTCATGATGACCTCCCTTCTTCACCACCCGTGAGTTAAATAGTCTTCCCTATAGCGTGTTGTTTTCTGTCTCTGCATTTCCTCCTTATCTTTCCATACAGCAAACCAATCTCTAAATTATCCTTTGCTTTCTCATTTCTACTTCTGCTGTTTTTTGAGGGCACTGTTCCCCTGAGTCATACCTGTTACCCACAGATCCACATTTCTGCCCCTCTATTTCAGTATGAATCCACAAACTTAGCCCTTTCACCACCCTTTCAGATCACCTTTTTTTTGTTGTTGAACATTCTACTTAGTTTTTGAAGTTCATGTAACAAATTATGATGGGTAGTTAAGTATAGATGTAAATACAGCTCTTCAAGCTATATTCTGCATACTACTGCAACCAACGGATGTGCAAGAATGTTGACTGCGTAAGTTGAACTGGCCAGGTAGGGTATATCTGCAGTTGTCAGATGCTGCCGCTTTGAGGAATAATTCATAAAATGAAATATCAATTAAGAAAGAAGTCCAAGAACTACACCATCTCTTTTCCCTCAGAGGCCTGCCTCCCCCATCACCCAGGAACATAACACCACCCCCAGACAGATTCAGCAAGACTTGCATTGGCTTTACTCAGGCAATATGAGAAACGACGGAAGACTACAGATATCAGGAACGTAAATACCCAGCCACTAAAATCCTTAAAACGGTATACTAACTTGTTTTATTTATTTCTCTGTATGAAATGTTTATTAATATGATGTATTACATCTGCTACTTGGCTATAAAGCTTGTTTACATACTGCGCATGAAAACCTGCATGAAACGAAACTTCCACATTCTAATTCTATGTTCGATGCTTGCCTCCTTGTGCTTTTTAGAGTTACCCTGTCTGCAAATAAACTTTGAAAACTTGTTCAAGTCCACCTTTGTTCAGGTGAACTATGAGCCCCTCAGTGTGCCAGCAGCACTGATCACCAACCAGCCCAATATATGGCTCCTGCAGTAGACAACAGTTTTCTTATTGATTGTCGAGGCGCTTCTGCTCACTCAGCCCCAAACAGCTGTTCACTGCAAGCAGATTGACACTATGATTGAAAAGATTCATCTATTTTTGCACATTATGCTTCTTAAAATAAAGATTTGGCATCCAATTCTCTGGTTTAACAGAAACAAGCAACAATACTGGGAAAACTAGAAGCATCCATACACCAAGCTGGTCTCATCTAGACAATTTTGAAAAACAGCTTCTCAGCTGATGTAATTCAAACAGCTAGCGTTCCTCCTGATTCAACAGGACCTTCACCAAGAGAATCTTTCAGAGATTGTGTATCTTACTCTCTTATCCAAGAGAGAAATTTCAGTATACCCCCAGAAATGGAATAACTTATCAAAGAGTTTAGAACTCTGATTTTCCTAGTGATACCGTAAAACAGTTTCTTAACTCTAGGGAATTAAAAGTAGCAAAAGTTACTGGAAAAAAAAGTAAGAACTGCTACAAAAAAATTAAAAAGCACATTTTGTAGAATTTCCTCACAGTTGAGTGCTTTTAATGAATGTTTCCTTACCAGCTCTGCAATCACTTTACAAAGATGGTCTGGGGTTTTCCTCTCTCTGATATACAAGATTTCTCAAATACAGTTCAACAAGGGGTCAAAGCCACAAAATAAAAAAAGCCAGCAGCCAAACAGAAGTTACAGGAGATGGTAAAGACCATCAGATACTACCTTAATGTTAATACATCAGGTAAATTACTCAGTAAAATCTTTTGTCTGTAGTCACTCCAGCATTTTAACATACTGAAAACTTGCTATCGCAGGTACAAATAAAGGGAATAGAGTTAGAACAAATATGTGGTTACTTAAGCAGCATACTTTTACATGTCTGTAATATGCACATAAAAGCAGCTTTTTTCTCTTTAGAAATTAAATTCATATAATGTAATGAGCAAAAAACTTAAAGCATTAAAAACTTAAACCAATAACAAAACTGACTAAAATATGTCCAGTATGAAGAGTAAACTGGTCAATTATAATTAAGGCGGCAATCAGTCAGTACTGTTCCAGCTCTTAAGACATTTCCAGTGCTGTTTTAATACAAGGAGTACTCCGCTGACAAGGAGAGGGGAAAAAAAAAACACTACAACCCAAAATCAAACCAAAAAACCTATCTTGTTTTTTATTTTGATGAACCTTAAACCCCAAACCTCGCTTTGATCAAGCTGATAAGGCTTAGTAGTTCCTGTCTTTTTGTTCATGTCCCCAAAAGGTGTAAAATCCTCAAAACAAAGGGCAATTTTCTCCAAGTGGTTATTAACTTTCCCCAAAACAGAATTCAGACTAATGTTCCTGGTCTTAGCTTTATTTTCTGGTCTGTGAGCAACTTGCTATCTGATGTTGACACTACAGACATTACCACATGTATTACAAATAGACACTTCCTTTCCAGACAGACTTTCTTACCCATATCTGTAGAAAACTGCAGGGAACTTAAGCTGGATTTAGTTCAAGAGCAGACCTGAGAAATCCCTTTTCATACCGTATTAAGAGTCTATTTACCCTCAAAAGGATTTTAGCGCACAGAGGAAAGAAGTGTCCCAAAGAGTGGGTAACAGACATTTGTACGAAGAAATAACAGATCTTTACAGATCACAGGTGAGCACAAGTTGGAGGTTTCCAGAATGGCAGTTAAGTTTAGCTTTCTGTAAGATCACTGATGTGGGAAACTAATTATGCTTCTGATCCTCAAGAGACTATGTACAGGATATTTTTAAATGTATACATGTTCAAAATACTACCTGAAGACCCTGAAGTCAGAGCACTGGTACTCTGATGCAGTGCAAATTAAAAAAAAAAAAATGCAGTATGTTAACTAAAAGGCAGGAAGCGGGGAATTCAGTGGAAAAGGCAGTGTTGAAAGGAAAGAAAAAACAGCTATTTACACATAAACATTCATGACTTCTCTTTATGTCATACCTTACCTTATCAAAGGGAGGGTAATTAATAGGCTGTTTTGAATATTCTTGAAATCTAATGTGCAAAGCTGTTGCATTTTCAGTGTAAGGATTAGTCTGGACAGTTCCCATTGGATTCAACATTTCTTCGAGTTCATCTGAAGCATCAGACAGAACAATTAATATTATAGACTTGGCATGCATTAAAATTAAAAAAAATCTGAAAGGCAGAGATGCAATAAGAAATTGCTTACTGTATACATTGGACAGAAGCATTTTTTGCTGCACAACATTTTTACTAAAATATACTGCATTTCCAGCATAAACTACCCATACTTACCTCCTACATTCACAAGTGTTGGATTATCACCTAATGAGAAACTGATTTTCTTTTTCCAAAGTAACAGTCAAGGGAAGCTGAGATATCTCTGTATTGAACCAAACCCCAGTAAGATCTGCAGCTTTTGTAAACCAGTATACACACTACCTCCATATCAAATAGTACAAAGAAAAGAAGAGTTTTAAGCCATGCTTCTTTTAGCACTACAGGCAAATTGATACATGGTTTCTCAGGATGGAATGAAGAGTGACATGGAGATTTCAGACACTCTTACTGATCAGTCTGAATGTCAGGGAAGGAAGACTTAAAAAAAATTCAAAGTCATATTTTTTGCTGATGCAGATAGTGTCACATATAATACAGCCTATCTATTTAGTTTAGGATGTATAGCACAGGGAACTAAATGAAACCTAAATATCTTAAAACCAGGTAACACTAGACATACACATGCATCTATTTTAATGTGATTTTCCTTTCATAACAGAAAAAACTTTTAGAATATTACTTCCAAGCAGGCTCTTGCCCTTACTCTTTCCCAATACACAATACTTTCAGGAAAGAGATTAAGATGTTATATTTTTATCCACATAAAAAACACAAGTAGTAAGGAGAATATGACAGGATAATTGGACATGCATACAGTAAATATTCTGCTATATGTTACCACCCTTCTTTAGTTTTATAAGTATTTAAAGTCCAAATCATAAGAGTTAAACTTTACCAGGAAATGATGACCAGCTGTGCAGTACCAGTTCTCCATTCTTCAACTGTCCTTTATAATCAAATACCATCGTATTTACCCAGGCTACAGGATAATGCTGTTAAAGGAAAGAGTTTTCACATGGCAACTAAGATGCTAGTGAACATTACTATAGAGCAAGCACTACAATATAAATAAAATTGAGCAGGTTGAGGTTTGGGGGTTTTTTTAATGGTGATATCTTTCAGAAAAGCAGTTAAATACATGTGTATTTTTCAGTATATATTCCAGTACTGCTGAGGACAGTAAGACTTAATTTTAAGGGTGTCTGTCACTCTGCCAGTGTAAAAATACACATTTCCCTGATTGTGAGCCTAGATGATAATTTCTTCATCTTTTCCCAATCACAACTCATCTGGGGTTCAGAACAAAACTGACCTTTTAAAATACAATTCTTCAAACAGCCATTTGCCAACTGGCTTACAACCAAAATTTTCATGCCTTTTTCAGTGTCTGAGAAGTATGAACTTTTTTTTGTACCAAGATGTACAATTCTTAATACCTATGCTCTTTTTAAATTTTTTTCCTACTTTGCATTATTGAACTCCAGAGTCAGGACAATGAAAGATTTCTGAATATTCATTTCAATATAATTCAGAGGTACACTCAAGAAAAACAAATTAAATAATTACCACTTTTCCTGCTTTCCTAATAGTTTGGTATTTGGAAGGATTCATTGCCTTGGTTGACTTCTTAGTTTTCATCTTATCCATCACAGCATAAACTGCAAAGCAGAGCCTTGCCATTCTTGGTAGATCGCAGACGTTTATTTCAAACTCCAGTACTTCATTCCAAATGTGGTCACTTCTCCCAGATATTTCTGTGCTTACAATAGTTTTACAAAGGAGCTCTGTACCATGGAAAAGTCCAGCCCTAACATGAACCTGCAACAAAGAAATGAGAAATTTTAAGCTTGCCACAGAACCTACAGAATTCTGCATAGAATGTTATACAGAACATACATATATGCATTTCATTGATTATTTTTATCTTAAAAGAGATACTAATTTTGAGGTTTTAAAATGAAACAAACAATTCTTGAGAACAAATTCTTCTTATTTTGCTAGTCATTTTCCTGGCCAAATCGAAATGTATTTAAACAGAGTTGGCTATAAGTTTTTTCAGTACAGGATTACATATATTACCACATATGACTAATAACAACTCATTTGTAGTAACAAATACAATAATTGGATATATAAATGCTTCTAACAACATACCTAGCACAGAAGGAAATTGTAGGAAACAAAGGACTAAGCAGAATGAAAAGGTAAGACTAATTTTCTGAATACAGATTCAAATCTCCAGGTAGAACCAGTTCATGCTTCTGAGAAAAAAATTGTTTTTTTTCAACATAAGAAAAATTCATTTTTTACTTAAACTTCTTATAAAAATGTACAGAAGGAACCTTGCTGACCCTGACATCTGAAATCACCTGTAACAACAACAATGTGCATAATTCCCAGGAATTCTGTTTTGTCTTTAGCACTCAAAACAACAAAACCAGCTATCCTGAATGATAACTTCATATGCTACCACACTTCCTTGATTTTTCTTTTACCTTATTAACATAAGAAGCATAAGTGATCAAGTAAAATTTGATAGGTAACAAAGCATTTTATCATTGGAACACACTGCTATTTTGCTTGCCTTTTGGCTAGTTCTAATTCTATGATTTCCAATCCTGTTAATGTAAGGGATTGGATTCTGGTTTCATCCTTTTCATTCTGACACTCCCCTTTTACTAACGAAACAGTATGTACTGATGGTGCAGCCAAAAGAGCAAGACAAAAAGAAAAACAATTTCAAATGTCATGTATTTGGAAAATTGGGTGTTGGACAGCTGAATGAAGTCACTTGTGCTCTAGGTGAAAATACTCAATCCAGCTCACATTAGTGGAGCGCTATCCATCTGACAAATGTTTTGTTTCTCACTACAAACACTGCATTTATGAACCCTGTTGGTGGTTTCAGCAAAAATAGATGAATATTGGCTTGATCCAAAGCACAATGAAACTAAAAGAACAATGGCAGTGAATTAAACAGCCTTAGAATCAGGACTAGGAAACAAATACGTTCTCAATAGTGACAATTCCGTAATAATGTAGATAGACAATGCAGGAAAACATGCACAAGCTTGCAAGGTTACTGAATGCATTCTTGTTATTGGGTAACTACAGGACTTTAAGGATTTCAAGACTAAAATGCACTCAAACTAATAAATAATATTAGTGGCCACAGGCACCAAAGATTTCTCAATTGTTCTTGTTTCTCCTCAAGATTACAATCAACGTATATTCTTTTGCCTCTAAAAGCACACTGAAATTAACCAAAACGTACTTTATGTAAGTATGGGGGAGAAAAAAAAAAACACAAACACAAACCCTTGATAGCTATGTCACTTCCGAAATCTACCTTCTCTTTTCTCTTCCTTTTTCTTTTAAAAACTTTAAGCGTCTACAGAATGTAGAGTTAAGAAGATATTACAACTAGCTAAATAATGCTTTAGACAAAGAACAGGGAGACATCTATTTTTGAAGACATCATTTCCACAGACAGTGTTTCAGGTAGTAACATTGTAACTACAGTTCATTTAGCTATGTTGTAAACTGTAGTATTGCTAATATACAAGGAGGCTGTAACAGTAGTTTTGAAAGAAAAAAAAACGCATGGAGGATCTTGAATAAAGCCTTGGAACAGCAAATTTTAATGGCTAACTGAATTTCTTCCTAATCTACATGACTGGCTATATAATTTATCAATTGCCAAACAAGATAAAGGAAATTAGTGTTTTTCTACCTCTCAGGCAAATGTAAGGTCTTAAAGTAGTTATGCAATAAATTCCCGTGTGTTACCAACTTGTGGTCTGTAAAGGAATCAGTAGCCCCGTCATGTACATTTTTACAGGAAGTGATACTACAGCTTTTTTTTGTGTTCAGCATGCTTAGAAAATAAAAAACAGATTGTATAGAAGCATGCAGTCCATGCTTAAACACACAGAATATACTCTGGACTACAAAAAACACCTTATGTTCCAATGAAAAGTGTTTAAGAGTTAATCTACTGTTTGTCAGACATTTGACAGTTTAGTCTGAATAAGCTTACTTCACACTAATATCAGTAATTTATAGATACCATCATAAAAAAAAAATCAAGTATCATATGAACATTCACATCGTACTGTCCATGATTATTGCTAATGTTCTAATGTACATATCCAACTTGAGACAATAAAGCAATATTTTAGCAATAAAGCAAGATTTTAACCAATCCTACCAATATAACTGGGAATAACTAAAATGCTTACACCTTTGCTGAATTGAAATTGGAATGATTTTGAGTTCAGTAAACACTGAAAATCATTAAAATGATGAACAGAACATCTTCTGATACTATGCAGTTACTTACTTTGGCATTTTCTTCTGTATTTAGTTTATTACCCTTTAACAGAATAATCTTGAAAGGGTTGGAAATATCCCATACACTCTGAGAAGAGAAACAAAGATACAAGTTCATTCTTAATCAATGTAACATCTTGAGACCTATTTTACAAGCTAAGCAGTTTAAGCAAAAGTCATAAGTACAAACTAAGAGAGATGCATTTTTAAAAATAGAAATTTGAAATCTTAAAAAATAAATTGGTTATCATAACAAGAGCACACTAGATGCCATAAAGGGAAAAAAAGTTAGAAAAAACACTCAGTTGAAAGGGGGGTGGAGGGGAGAAAAATGCGTGCGGCCTGGGGGAAAAACAGGAAGAACTGAAGTGCCGCGCCCAGTTCTGTCAGAACTTTCTTTCAGAACTTTCTTTCAGAAAGTTATGATATCATAGGAATAACTGAAACATGGTGGGACAACTCACATGACTGGAGGATCGTGACAGATGGCTCTAGGCTGTTTCAGAAAGACAGGCAGGGAAGAAGAGGTGGAAGAGTCACGCTCTACATTAATGAGACCCTTGAATGCAGCTATGACCCCTGAAGTCAACTACAGTGATTGCGAAAACCCTGTTGAACGCTGCTGAGTCAAGATCAGAGGGGTCATCTTCAGCGGGGATCTTACAGTAGTCATCTGCTACCGACCTCCAAACCAAGACAGTAAGGTCAACAAAGCAATAATTGGGTCACTAAGTAAGCTTTGGGTCAACAGAAACTAATTCTTATGGGTGACTTCCACCACCCAGACATTTGTTAGAATAGAAATACAGCAGCTCACACATCATCCATCAAGTTCCTGAAATGTGTAGAGGACTGCTGCTTCGTACTTCATCATGCTTTAGATGTGCCAACCAGGAATGAGGCACTGCTGGACTCGCTACTCACAAACCCAGAAAACCTGCTTTATAATATCTCAGCTAGTGCTAGCCTTGGCTACAGTAATCACAATATTGTGGAGTTTGGGATCCTGCTGAGCACACTGAAGGTTAGTACTAAGACAAAGGTTTTAGATTTTAGAAGACTAAACTTCAGCTCGCTCAGAGCTGATTTGGAAGGGATTCCATGGGAGTCTTCCATAGAAAATAGAAGAGCTAGAGTGTGTTGGGAGCTTTTCAAGAATGCTTTCCTGGAAGGACAAAAACAGTTCATCCCCTTCAAAGGTAAAGGGAAGTAGATGGAGCAAGAAGACTAAAAGAATACTAATGTCACCCTCATCTACAGGAAGGGCTTAAATGAGGATCCAGGAAATTATAAGCCTGTCAGTCTTACTTCAGTCCCTGGGAAAGTTATGGAATGAATCCTCCGGGGGGCTATCACAAGTTAAATGAAGCACATGACTGCGAAAAGCCAGCATGGATTCACCAGGGGCAAGTCATGCTTGACAATCCCGATTACCTCCTACAACCAAGTAACCTGCTCAGTTGATGTGAGGCAAGCAGTGGTCACTGTCTACCTGATTTCTCTGAGGCTTTCGATACAGTTCCCCACAGCCCGCTCCTAGAGAAACGGATGCGTTAGGGCCTAGACAAGTGGTCTGGGGGGTGGGTGGGGAACGGGCTGCCAGGCCGCAGCCAGAGGGTGGGGGGAAACAGTTCCATTACCAAACTGGCAGCCTGTCACAAGTGGGGTCCCCCAGGGATCGTTATTTGGCCCAGCACTGTTTAATATCTTCATAAGTGATCCAGATGACAAGATCAAGTGTACCCTGACAAAGTTCACTGATGATACCGAACTGAGTGGTGAAGTGAACACTTTGGAAGGTAGAGCCACCCTGCAGGAAGACCTGGATAGGCTGGAAGAGTGGGCAAACAAGAACCTTATGAAGTTCAACAAGGGCAAGTGTAAGGTCTTGCACCTGGAAAAACATAATCCAGGAGTGCAGCACAGGCTGGGATCTGCCTGGCTGGGAAGCAGCTCTGTGGAAAGGGACCTGGGAGTCCTGCTGGACAAGCAGCTCAACAGGTGTGAACACTTCTGCATCAGCAAAAGCAAGCCAACAGGGTGCTGGGCCACATCAACAAGAGCATTGCCAGCACAAATAAAGTATGTATCCCACCCTACTCAGCACTTGTCAGGCCACACCTGGAATACTGTGTTCAGTTTTGGTCTCTGCTATACAAACAAAGATGTGGCCAGGCTGGAGAGGGTCCAGAGAAGGGCCACAAAGATGATCAAAGGACTGGGAAGTCTGCCATGTGAGGAAAAGCTGAGGGAACTGGGTTTGTTCAGCCTTGAGAAAAGAAGGCTTAGGGGAGACCTTATCACCATGTTCCAGTATTTAAAGGGTGGCTACAAAGAAGATGGAGACTCCCTTTTTAAAAGGAGTCACATAGAAAAGATGAGGGGTGATGGGTACAAATTACTGCTAGGGACATTCTGACTGGACACAGAGGAAAATTTTTCACAATGAGAACAATTATCCATTGGAATAATCTCCCCAGGGAAGTGGTGGATTCCCCAACACAGGACACAATATTCAGCTGGACAGGGTGCTGGGCCATCTTGTCTAGACTGTGCTTTTGCCAAGAAGGGTTTGACCAGCTGATCCTTGAGGTCCCTTCCAACCTGGTATTCTATGATAATACATTGAGTACTTGCTGACAATGCAGAATAACCCTTCAAATTTATTGTTTATTTTGAATATATACAGTGTGTAATAGGGCAAAGTCTGTCCACATTTCTTAGAATGACAGTACATAAATTATAACTGTGCTGTAAGGCCATAAGGTTAGCAATACAGGAAGCACCATATTAAAGAAAAGTTAGATGTGTATTATGGCAAAAGTTACCATCACTGAAGTGGCAACAACATGCAAGATATCTGGACTAATACAAGAGATCACAAACTACTACTGCCCAAGATACCAGAGACTACACATTGCATTGAAGCTGGAGATTCCATGTTCTCTGCAATAACTTCACCAGTTGCTGGTGACAGATTATTACCCACTCTTCTAGGTTGTGATTAAAAATAGAATCAATATCAATGAAAAGGAAATGGGGGGAGGGGAGGGGAAGGGGGATGGATGAGGTGAGGGAAGGTAAGAAGCTTCCGAAAAGCTTCAAGGTCTGCTATTTCTGATGTAAACCTTCTTACAGGCAACAGGAGGCTTTGAGTAGATCCAGGTGACCTACACTGGAAAACAGTAGTAGCACAAATCCAAGGCACTGTGATTTATATTCCACAAGTCACTGTTCCTTTTGGGTATTAGATATTCTCCATATCAACTTACAGTTATTGTTCTTGTTTTTTTTGGTGGCAAAGGAAGAGGAAGGTTGGATGATTTTCGGTTTATGGCAGCTTCGATGGCAATCATCTCCTGCTCGCACATTTTCTTTATGGTGCAACACTCAATTAGAGTCAGCTGAGGAAGAGTCCTGTTCATCACACAGCTGCGTATATACTAAAAGCCCATGGAAAATAATTGTTATCAGCTAGCAGACTACTTCTACAGCAACTTCCAAATCAAAGAAACAAATAATGTATCACAAAGATACAAAGGAAATGGTGAATATATATTTTACAGTTGGAGAGGGCTGCAGACATGAGGAAGAAGTGTATTACAATTCAGCATAGCTGACCATCCCATGGCACGGGAAGCAAGGTCAAATTTTGACCAACGCACCAGAGAATTGTTATGATAAGTTTCAAAGAGCTTTATGTACCTGAAACTGAATTAATGGGTGATCACCAAAAACATACTCTAGCCTTCCGCTAACTTGCAGCACATAGTCAGCAGGATCAACTTCTTCATCTTCCTTTCCATGGATAGTCAAACGTTTTCGGATTGCCAGCTCATTCAGCTTGATGGGATTCATGTTAGGAGACACCTGAAAACTAAATACATCCTAACAAAACACAAACAGGAATATTGAATGTCAAACCTGTCATAGTCAGCTGTACAAGGCTTACATCACAGCATACACAATAAAATAGGTAGAAATACTTAACTGTTAAAAACAGTCTATTTAACACTTACAGTTGATGTCTATATCTTCAGTGTAATCAGAACAACAGTCACCCTAAAAGCTGCAAAATGGTCAGTTCCCAAACTTTTATAGTATTGGAAATACTTTTAAGAACACAGAACTTTATCTTATTGATTCAGCAGTGATTTAAGGCATTTGATCAGAATATTGATCTAGAAGCTTGTATTTTAGAATGTAAATGAAGGAAACAATAAATCATGCATACATTTCAAAGTATTTAGCAGTAGTAGGTGTGTTAATTTTATTTCCTTCTGGCCACTAGCAAGTATCATCTTTCTAGGTACCACTGTACTCAGAAGAAAAAAAAAAAATCAACCCTTAAGAAATAAAGCAGAAGAAACTGTTACGTGAGTTATGCACAAAAGCACCATTTGTTTGGAGGAATACAGTAAAGAGGGCTATCAGTCAATACCTGTAGCATTCTGAAAACAACATGGAAAGACTGCAGTTTCAAAGAAAATTTTTAATCAAGCCTTTTACAAGCTATGTACGTATTTCCAGAGTATCTCTGGTTTTGATGCATTCTAAAAAGGTAAAAAGGTTTTTTTTTTAAATAATAAAAAAGTTTAAATTAAAATTCCTAATGTAAAAGATCTCCTGTGAAATCTTTCACCTCCTTTAATCTACCACATTATATCCTGCACACACTTATTTAGAAAGGTAGATTCAGTAAGTTCTGAGTTTTTGTTTTGATTTTTTTATTTACACACACACACTCCTGAAGATGAAAGCATTCTAAAACCAGTTATTTTCAAGTGTGAAGTGTTGTCTGGCTTATATTCTTTTGACTTGTGCTTTATTTATATAGAAGTTTACTGGTAAGAAGCCAAGATACTCTAATGGAAAAATCTAACTCTGAAGTCAGAAAAGATTAATTCTGTATTTCCTCAGTTTTTGCATGGTTCACAACAGCTTCCTCCTTTCAGAAAGCCACCAAACTGTGCAGGCTTTCTTCCCCTATCATAACTGGTAGTGGGCAGACAGAGAATGCCACTTTTTCTTCTCAGGAAGACGATGCTCTCTGACAGCTGCCTTACTTTCAAATTGTAGGTCTTTACACATGTCACAGAAATGGGGATTAGTCTCTTTCACTCGCTCCAGAGACAATGAGGTGGCTTTTGCAGCTCATCCACGCATTCTAGACAAAAAGCATTTTAATTTCTCTCAATCTTGCAGCGTTCCTACTGAAAAAACACAACAGCTCCCATATGCTTTCCTATTTAATTCCCCTGAGATGGTTCTAGTACTCAGTGCAAGTAGCAAAGTCTGGAACAGAGTTTACTGCTCTAAAAAGCAGCTCAAATTTGAACTGTTCATAGCTTTAAAGGTCAGAACTGGCAGCAGAAGCATTTGAAGCATTTGAAATGTCAGCAGCCTAAGCTATTACAGTGGCAGGCAAATCCATTATACCCCAGCATGAACTTTTGCACTGCTTTTGTACTGTTATCATATGCATATATACATGATATTTTAATCAAAAGCTGACAAGCACACAGATATTCTCAACTCCTGGGCAGTCCTCTACTAAACCAAAGAGGACTGGAAAAAAGGTTTTATCATAAAAACAACTATGCATCCAACATCAGCTAGTCTTACTGGTAACCAAATTTAGTACTCACATCTGCATTCCGTGTTTCCAGACTCAGATATGATTTTACCATTTTGGATTTTTTTTATTTTTTAAGTTTAAAAATATAGTATCAGAAATAATACAGTTTTGTAAATAAAACCAGCTGAATTATTAGAAAAATCAGTATCTAGCATCTGGATCAAAACAGACACCAAATATAGCTTGATACATTTACACACTTGTGGGATTCTAAGGTTTCCAATGCTGATTCCTCACTGTTATCCCAAAGAACACTGTGCAAAAATGAATGGGAATGCTGGACTCAAGTAGAATCACAGCAACTTCAACATCAAGAAACTGAAGATAAATCATTTTATGTGGAAACTAAAAGGGGTTTTATTTTAAAAATAAGCTATGCATTTATTAGCCAAAACAAAAAGGTAACTCTAAGTCTCAGCCAATGTTTTAGCCTATATGCATGCCTAGCATAGGGAATACTAATTCCTCTTTTTTAAAAATGTATTGCTCAACTGGTGAGCAGATCAACCCCAAAGATGTTCAACAATGAATCACAAACAGAGAAGTGCGTTGAATATGGCACCTCCCAATTCACCAGCATCCCCTAAGACTAAAATTGAATGTTAGTGAAGCAATACAGTAACAATTGACAAAAAAGTCCTGACAACTTTGAACTTTATGTTTAAATAAATGTGGAATAACATAGAATATACAAGTTGTACATTGTGACTTTAGAAGTTTGGTTCACATCCTTTCTTTCAAGAGTCAAGGATCATGGTGAAAGCATTTACCTTTTAAAGCAAACACCACAATGTGAATATTCTATTTCTTTTACATCCTTGATCAATCACATGCTAATTCAGATCAGGATCAAGAGCAGTACATGAAATGACGAGCAATCATTCCTACCTGGCAGTTATCAAAATGAACAGCCACTACAAGATTTCCACTATAGAGCTTATCCTGGAAGCTCTCTGGGATAACAGGTTCCTGTTCTGGTGGGTATGTGTGCTTTAACCAGTCCATCCAGGAGAGACCCACTAGTGACTGAATCTTTTCCTCACTGATTCTCCGCATTTTAGCTCGGAAGTCATTCACTTCAGGATCTTGTAAGGCATCAAACTCATGGAGACCTGAAAGAATTCAAGGAAGCAAAAGGATACATACTTGTGCAAATACCGCCCACCTATTGACCATTACACTCCAACCTTTATTATCTTTAAGTTAAGGTTACATCAGTGGTTTTCTTCAGACATTCCATCCCAAATGAGTGCTCAAAAGTGAGTTGAGTTCTACACTGTCCTGTATATCAGTGGACTTCTAAAGTTACTTGTACAATTCCTATGCAACCTGGCATAAGAGTTTAGTTTAAACAGGAAGAACCAATGCATCTCTGAGGTACTATTAAATGGAAAAGCCAACATCACCCTGAGCTCAAGATATTTTGGAAAGTTTTAAGTCTCCTCACAAGAGCAAATGCAAAGAAGGCACAGCAAATGTATCATAAGGATCATAAGAGGAGAAGAAATATTTGCAAGCTATTTTTTTTAATTCAACTAAAAGATGACATCAAGTTTTAGATTTTGTTTAAAAGTCAAAAAAGAAGGATATAGTGGGACTGTAAATAAAAAAAAATCTACTCTTGAACTTTCCTTGTGATTAAAATCTTCTAGTCAAGTGAAAATGACAGGACTGAAATCTCAACCAATCCAAGACCAGTAAAGTTCCTTTTGCAAAATATGCAAAGAGAATCCACATAGCTGTGATTCTTCAGTGCTTCGGGAAGTATAGGGCCTACAAGTGTTTCTTTCTTTTCTCACAAACTCTGAAGGACACTGTCCAAATTACACAAAGCACTGAACACCTTCTGAGGACAAAACACTAAGTTTAGAAGCTAAGACAGGAACACATTTTTCCACTGCTAAGGTACAGAACGGGGGCTGCATGAGGAAGGATCTCACACAGCTATGATAAGCAAAATATTCAATCAAAGAATGTGAATCTCTCAGAATCTGTCAGAATATGTCTGAATGGTTAAACTGGCTAACTGTTTCCATTGTCAGTTTTAAAAAATAGGCAGACAGTGTACTGCTGAAATCTAAACAAAACCTGCAGTCTTTATAAAAGAGCTAACAATGGTTCATTGTTTTAAAACAAGAGGTATGACCTCACATGACCCTGTCAATCTTGATTGTATAACCAAGCGTAGATTTAAAAGCTGAAAATTCTGAAATAACATCAAGAACAAGTTACTGTGAAACCTTTAAAAATAGCTTTTCATTGTTTGCTGAAAATCAGTGCCACAATTGAGAGCAAAAACAAGAATTATATTGTTAACCAACTCAGAAACCATGTATAACAAAATCATAATAATTTCTAGTTCCTTCTGTGTATCCAGTTCACACTTAGGATAATTAAGATAACACTTTTCAGGGACTATGCTTTCCTTCACTTAGTAATAACATAGATTTTTTCCCTCATCTAGTAAGATAAAATTTGCTCTTGATTGATCTAGCACTACAACACAGTGCTGAAATACACTACAGAAAGTAGCTTTCAACAACTTCTGAATGTTTCATCTTGAATATTCAAATTCTTTTAAACTATATCAGTATTGATTTGAGAAAAGGAAATTGTCAGAGACATACTTAATTTTTATTTATGTTTTATTTTTCCACTGTTACCTGCCCAATTAAGACCCTCATACAAAATAAAGTTTACCCTCATTTTTAAAAAAAAATTAAATGTAAATACCTTTGCCTATAAGGACACCTATTTTGGAATCCAACTTTTCTCCTGGATCACAATTCCTTGTCACTAGTTTAAGGACAGGAAGAAAGGGTCTAACATCACAAAGTCTTCGCGTCTCATCCTCTAATTCTTCATGTACAGCAGTCTGATTCACGCATGAGAACATGTAAGAGTCAATCTCCATGAGGAGGTGAAAGAGTGGATAGGCATGTGCCTGCTTCCATAACAGCTGCAAAGAAAAAAAAAAGAAATAAATGAAGCAAAACAAGAAACCATGGACATACCTTATGGCACTGACCTTAACATTTTTCGTTTACCTTCCCAAAAGAACATAAGAGTAACATGTTTACTAACTTGGTTCATTTTTATCCCTATAAATCATTACATATTTACTTTGTCTTGTTTGTAGTCTCTATCTTGAGTTTATTTTAAAGCAGCAACTTGTGTGCATAAATGTCCCAGGGGTCAAAAACGCACAGGGACAAGTACTATGAGGTGATGAGAGAAGGGCAGCATTAACCTTCATCCTGACACTGATCCTGGGATTGACCCAATACAGCCCTATTTGCAGTAAAGTTGCAGGACCACAGCTGTCACTACAGTAACAAAGCACTTACTGACTTTGGAGGCAGATATTCTTGACACTGACCACCAAACTGTCACTCTCCTCCATCCATTCCTACAGCTTCCTATCAAAACCCTTCTCCCTCAAGACACATCTATACTTTCTTTTCCCAGTATTTTAATATATAGACAACAAGTTCCCACTATGGAACTATTTCCTGAATAAAAAAATTCCTGTTGTCTGGAAAAGCTTAAAGTAAATTTATTTTAAAAATACTGACAAGCCACTAAAGACATGCAAGTCACCTACAGAACACCAAATAATGCTTTACTGAACTGAATATTTAAGTAGCAGAATACAACTTAAGTAACACCAATATATCAAATACATAAAACGTATTAAAACCTTAGCAGAAATCAAAATTGGAATTAAAAAGAGCTCTCCCAACCTAAATACTATTCAAATCTTTATCTGTGAGAATATTTTTGTCCTAATTGTAAGTTTACATTTTATGGATTTGTTAGTGAAACTTATTTTGAAACAGGAACTGCAGGATCAATAACACTATGGCAAAACCACCTTTTCAAACAATTGAAGCTAAATTGAACATACCTCCATAGACTTCATAGATTTGAACACTGAATTCTGCCTTCCAGAAATGTATTCAAGTATATTTTGCCTAGCTGAGTGAGAGTTGATTCCAGGAACTACCTTTGGTGCAGAGCAAAAATTCCAACTTCAAAGGTATCAAAAGACTAACTCCATTATTGCTCCTGTGTTCTTCTCCAATAGCTAATTATATTGATTAAAAATCTGGACCTTTTTCTTCCTCTCAAGTTGTTTGACTTCAATTTCTAGCTACTGGTACTTATTACATCCCTTAATGACTGCAAAATTTAAAAAGCCATGAAGTCCCTGAAACTGACTTCCACTGAAAGCAGCCATTTGCCATCACTCAAAGTACTGGCCTGGTAGAATTATAAAGGCTACAGAAATGAAGAATTCTTCAGCCCTCAAATAATTGGCTATTTTAATTCTTCTCTCTTATTTTAATCTTAACAGTTTCACGTACAAGATAAACTCCTTATAATTGCATTCAAGTCCTCTATTCATACATCCAAGAGTCCACAAATTAGGGCTTGTCATAGCAATATGGTGGGAGCAAAGCTACTAATCCAGTATTGCCAAAGTCTTCATTATTGTTTTGTTGGCAAATACAGTGATTTCCATGAAAGACCTCTGTAGCTATGATCAATATTCCTTCTTTGAAAAACAGCTAAATATCAACAATACCTCTTTACAGCCCATTAGGTTTCAATGTATCACAACCTTCAAGAAAACCAGACAGCTTAGTTCAAGTCCCTTAATGTTGTCACTTACACACATTTTTTAAACTCTTTATCAGTTGAAATCACTATCAGCTATTTCACTATCTTACTCACCAACTAACCTTAGTTGCCCAGATTACTCTTTTACTAAAACAACAATGACATTTTCCCAGTTAGATTTCAAGTATTTCAGTAAAGCACAAAACTTAATTCTTGGATCACTTCAATTTCTAGTGGCACTCCAATTTCTCCCAAAATACTAAATGGTCTGCTGTATAAAAAAAATACTTCAGTGTGTAGAAAGTTTCAAGTTAGGAGTACAATAAATTATATTAAGCTACTGCTGATACAAAGGAAATAATTTCTACAAACAAGTGAATACTGTCAGACTGAATAGGAATGAAAAACAATGTCATCATTTACCAGGCAATGCAATGGAATGAGAAATCACACTTCTTTCTTTTTGAAGTTTATTATGCTTAAAGAGCAGATTACTTGGTGTTGTAATTTACCCACCACCTAATTCCACAGTACTTTCTCTAAATGCCCTCACATGGACATTATGTGACAAAAAGTCAGATGATTATTCTTTAACATCTGTGGTTATTTCCTTACATGCTTCCCTTCCTTTGATTTGAGTATTCCCTCACTTTAAGTGAAGCCCTAACAAGGCACTTTGTGTACAATATTTAAGAAGTGGCACACAGTTTTTAAAGCATCCATCTTTGGTGTCAATCAAAAGAAGAAGGAGCATAATCTGTGAATTCTATATTAAAAATCAAACTAGACACGGTGTCTCCTGTTTGCACACTAATCAGAGAAATGTTAAATCAACATACAGTGTATTACTGATGGGCTAAAAAATGGTTTAGATATAGCAATACAATATTAATATAGAGCTATTAGAATAATCTCTGCTGAAGTGTAACCATCAGCAAGAAATAATTCCTCCAAACCTTGCTATCTGCCCAAAAATATTCCAAACCCCCAGACACATACACATCTATTAATCAACCTGCTACGCACGTGCCTTCAATATGTTATTTTTAATGTCTACTCAAATTCATTACTTGATTTGCCAAAAGACACATAAAAATCAGAAACAGCACTCGTTCCAAATACAAGTTAACTTCTAAGTTAGTTGACTGTTTGCTATTACCTGTTTAATATGAGATATGGTGGCATCTCGAGGGACATCCAGGTTGATGTAGATTCCAGTGGGCAACAGGAAGTCCACAGATATTGAGCCATCAGCACCAATCTGTGAATCCACTGCCCAGATGTCAAGGCTGTCTGTCACGGCAGGAGGCATTATGGAATCTCAATAATATCATAACCACATGGCCTTAGGGGGGGCAAAAAAAAAAAAAAAAAAATCAGTATACTTAACCTTCTATAATTAGGCACACATTTTAAAGCCTTTGAAAAGTTTACATAAGCCTGCTTGTACAGCTCAGCTTGCAAGTCTGGGGTCTCAAATGCCAGTACTGACAACACATAAGCATAGTTTTGCTCATTAATTCCCTTCAGTATTATAAAAGCACTGGCCTGGTAAAGCACTGTTGTTGAGATGTTTATATCATTAAGACAAAGTAATAAGAGAAAAAGCTAATCAGAGGTTAGCTAAAACAAAGTTAGAAATTAATTTTAGATTTTCTCTAAAAAATATTTACCTACATAAAATACAATCCAAGCAAACTTCTTGGACAAAGCATGACAATATTTAATATAAAAACACGCGATCAATTCCATAATTTTGTTTTTGCAGATTTTCTGTTAGTTGCCCACAGATGTGGCCAGAGTGACAGATTCCACTGGAAAGTCTATGTTAATAGCAGTAAAATCACCTTCAACTCTACTAAAAAGTGACATTTTTCCTCCAAAGACTTTTATCTCCATTTGCTTTCACTGTTAAAAGAAAGATCATCTCCTGTGAGTTCAACCCACTGTATAAACTACATCCACTGCAGGGTAGGGGAAAGCCCCACGTGTGATCTACTTCAACTCACTACACTGGCTTCCTCATTACTTCTCCTTCGTATTTCAAGACCCTTTTATTTACTCTTAATGCTACCTCTAGTTTTTCTACCCTTCCAAGTCTTATCTTTTGATAATCACCCTTTAAAGATGCATTTTCCTTTCAATCACTATCCACTGAAGTATTTAGCTGCTTCTTCATCCAGACAAAACTCTTCAGCTAAGGAAGCCATGGGAAGTGTTGTTAACACTATTGTAAAGCACTTCTCCAATAAAGACAAGTTACCCCTACACCTTTCTAGTTCCCATTGGACATGATGAGATAGGGGAAATGACCATTTGTAAAAAAAAAAAAAAATGCATGAATGTGCAACTCCACTACTAGTACAGCTTTCCACTACTTCTATCACTCCTTCCCTTCTCTTCTAGATCCCTTCCCTGCTCTAAAATCTGGTCTGTTCTACTTAACTGAAGGTATTTCCCCTATTACAGCAACAACAGAAAAAGCAGGAAATAACCCATACGCTGCGTTGCTGTTCTTTATACATCACAGAGCAGGTTCAAACAAGCTCATTGACAAATGAGGAAAAAACAAAAAATAGCACAACAGTGTTCTGAAATCCAGTCACTACTGCTGACTGCATTGCTAAAGTCTGACACAGTATTTTCCTCTTTGTTAAGACACTAGGCAAAATCCATTACCAAAAGATAATCCTTTCTACAGCTGCTAACCATACAAAGGCATACCTAGATATAATACGAGATCACTTAAATTGGTCACGTCATTTAATTACAGATAATTATTATGCTGTGCAATTTTCCCACATGTACATGCATATATGAATACAGTTTTTCAATCCCAAAGTACTTTTCTACTATTTTTCCCCCAAACAAGAAACCAGGAAACCTTTATATGATACACTAGAGTTGAACCTACCACAAGCCTCCAGGCAATCAACTAAGTCATAATAAAGGTGTTTCGTTCCCCTCCCTCTCCAGCTTACCCTTTATAAAACAGCTTAGTTTGGGAAAAGTCACACCACCAGCTACTAAATCCAAACTTTATGATATGCAGGAGTTAACTTTGTTTGATACTCCTATTTCACAGAAATTCAACTCTTCAAAATTGATAGGCTTTTAAATCAAACAAATCATTGTCAGAGGCAGCAGCATCCTTAACTGACGGCAGAAAAGCAAAAGCAGTACTTCAGGAAGTCTCTCTGTAATCCCTTGATTGACACAGACAGCTTGCAATGAAATAACTAAGCAAACACAGGGAAAAGCTGGATGTGCCAGCAGCACAAAAATCAATTACTACAGAAGTATAACTTTTTATTGACAAAAAAAGCTATTAATAATTTGTACATAATATAAAGGGCTGTTCAGTGCTATCTTTTACTGATCATCATTGTTAAACAATTTAAATCATCACTTTAAAATGTTCAAAGTCCACCTCTGGCTCATTCCTCAGTACTGGTTTCTATCTTCCAGTTACCATAAATATATAAAATTGTCCATCTGACATTTGAAAAAATTCAGAAGATTAAGTTCTCCAGCAGAGAAAGATGGTTGGCTAGAAAGAACTGAAATGTCCTAAAGCTTACCAGTCACCAGTAGAATAGCAAGTCCAAAACTCACATGGAGCCCAGCTAAATATCCAAAGCTGTACTGCAGCTGTGCTACTATCAGCTTGCCAGTTCAAAGCTGCCTTAGATATGAGACACAACACTTCAGTCTCACCTCTAACTGTCATGTAAATACACTGAATAATGAGACTGAAATAATTTCAAAACCTTTCCATTCAGCCTTCACAAAGTTATGAGGACCCACACAAGCATGACTGCTGCCAGTACACCTTGTTACCACACCATGTGGATCACTTAGTATTTTGCTTGTACTAGATAAAAACACAGTAGAATTTTCAGTGAAGGCAAACAAAACCCCTCTAACTTTCAGAAAGCATAAACATGTAAGCAAAAATATTTTTCCTCACTAGAAGCAACAATTAGGGAGCTCTTATCACCACTATTATCAAAAATAGTTTATCACCATCAGGTCCTCATTCCCCCAAAAATCCAATACACTGCACCAGACTGAATCAAAACAAAAACAATTGGAGGTGGGGGTGTAAATCTGGTGAAAATGATCAAACAGGTGTGAAAATACTTAATTATCAGATATTTACAAATCCTTCCTTTCACTTATCAATGGGTGTGTGAAGTATAGCACAGTGTGTGAAGTCTTAAATTATCTAAAGAAACAAAATTTAACCCCATCAGGCAACACATACTACACCATTAGAATAACACAGCATCTACACAAAAAAAATCCAGAGAAAATACATATAGTTCCTCACTACCAATCTAATAAGTTAGTTATTAACAAGATATGTACTATTTAAATGGGACATTATATCCAAGATAAGTACTATATCAATGGAACATTATTTCTTTTCCTCCAGCTATCTAGTTCTACTCATAAAATCTTGCCTACAATTTTGTTATAACTGACAATAGTATTCACAGTAAAAGCATTTGAATTATCTAAAACTAAAGATTTTTCATACTTGGATACACACAGAGTATATTTTCAGCTATTTTCTGTGGTCATCATGGTAAAATAAAGTGCTATTGTCATTATAAAGCATACAGAAAACATTATTCTATGCAGGTATTTTAATTATAATTTCTATTTTAATTCAGCAGAAGATCTTTTCTATTTTCATCCTCTTTCAGATGTTTTTCCACAACATTTGCAATTGTTGAAATCACTTTAGTGCATCAACAAGAGTTTAAAATGCTCAAAGAAGCAAGACTTAAAAATGCTGTTACACACCCTATAACTTAGACACCACAACACAGAGTTGTAAAGTTCTTATAAGATACTTGTTTATAATTAGGGACTTCCAACACAGATATCGCAATCTCTTAAAATTCCGTTTCAATTTTCAATTAAAAAGAGAAGAGCAATCATCACACCAATCTGAGCATGCTGGGAAGCTATTCTTGCTTTCAAGCACGCACTTAGTATTTCCTTCCTCAAGGAAACAGGTTAGTGTCTTTTACAGTCAGCACCCAGTTTCCACCAGTAGCTGACAACACAGGGGTCAAGAGAGAACAAGTATTTATACTGAGAATAACACTGATTGCCAACATAAGATGGCTGTGAGAATGAGTCATGGGCCAAACCGTAAAATGTGTGGTAGCACTAGTGACTAACTAACAATATCACATTTAGTAACTGAAACAAAGGCAGAAAGCCATCTGGACTGGGAGCAATAACACCAGAGACATTTTAAACAACTTCCAGCTAAAGGAAAAAAAACAACAATCAAAAAAATAATAAGCTATTTCAGGCTGTTAACCTCATAGCTATTCTTGCCTACTGTCACAATAAAAACAACTTCTCACACAAAAGAAGGAAGTAATTAAAACAGTACTTAATCTTGGCTACTCAAGTATCTGATCAATGATTATTTGGATTTAATAGCAGCAAAGCTATTCTAAATGCTTTTCTAAGTCACTGACATGTAGTATTGATAAACAGCATTTAAACCTTCCCATGTAAAATGTAGATTTTCTCTAAACTTTGATTTATGCATTTCAGATTTGTATATGTGTGTGTGTGTATATATATATATACACACACACACTCTTATTCTCAAAACCATGTAATTTGTATTTTAATATACTATCAGTTCTGAAAGGGCTGCTTAGACTAATGGAAAGAAACGGAACACAGTTTAGTAAAACATCTGCAAACAAGAAAGAAAAATTAACACTCATCTTTGTACTTACTTATTTAATGCACACAAACAAGAAGCCCTCCAGTAAGATTTCTCAAACCAAGACTGCCTGTGATTTTTCCATCTACAAATCTGTACACCTGGTACATGCACTAAGCATAAAGACTGAAGAGGAACAACTATCACTACAAGCTGTCAACATCTAGGTTGTAAGCCTCCACACTCCAAGTGAAGCTGTGCGATACCATGCCAGGCTCCCCAATGGCTCAAGGAGAATGGCTACATCCTCCCTTCCACTGCCCCTGCTCCTGGCCGCCCTGTTCTGTGCCCTGCCTTGTACCTGCTTCAGCACATGCCAAGTCTCCTCCTGAACCACTTCATCTTATCATCCAGGAGGAATCAATGAGTAGCTTTCTTTCACATTATCTACTTGAATCAAATCACAGAAAGATCTAAAGAGTACCAGAGCCTGTGAAAGGTGATGAATGGAAGCAGGATCTTCTCTTCATCAGCAGCAAGCCTCCAGGTTGTGTCAGAGCATTTCAGGTAACTACAGCCTCAAAGATGCAGTTTTACAACTGCCTAAAATTGACAGAAGATCATACTACCCTTTCTGTCAGCAAGATCAGAGCAATGATCCAACTGAGATTTTAGGTATTTCTCCTCTTTAAAATTAGTTTTCACTCAAAACACCTTTCTAACCAGGCACGTCGCATGAACACAGAAAGAAGGTGGTGGTAACACTTAGCTGGGATCAGGGCAGGACCATCCCTCCTGGCAACAGCCCAGATTTTGAGCAACATAAGCAACACATGAAATAACACTTTAATTTGCTTTCATCAGGGAAAAAGAATACCCAAATAAAAGACAATTAACATTCTAAATGTCTAAAGCAAAATGAATACTTCACACTAACACAGTTCCAGCTAGGTAAAAGGGGGTGAGAGGAATCTAGTGACCCATTCAGTAAGTTACATAGAATTTCATCACTGATGTCTTCCAAAAACATTCACTTGTCTTGACACCACTTCACCAACAGACCAGACTGTTTCACCACAGAAGCCATGTAAGCTATTTTTGTCCTCATTATAGATTCCTGCAGAGGGTGAGAATTTCCTTTGTGAAATCAATGTGAAAGTTACAGAATTTAATTTTCTGTCTTTCCTCTGCATTGTGACCGTGATTAAAAGACATACAGACTTTTTAAACAGGAGAAACCAGGCAAGAGACCACAGTCCCTGAGCAGCTATTGAGAACAGCTGTGTGTTCCCAGGCAGAGTTCTTCGTTGTTGTTGTTTTGTTTTAAGGGGTGTGTCTGGGAGATGTGGGGAGTGTAGGTGTGTTTTGTTTTGTTTTTTAAAGGACTTTCCATCTCTAGACAGACAGAAAAATTTGCTCCACTGTGAACAGCCTTATTCCAGAAGACAAGAAACCTCATAGCTTCCCTGCCACCCCCCAACAAAAGTGTAACTCATCATCTAACCAAAGACACCACTAGAAAAGAAGAAAAGGGAAAAACAAACAAACAAAAAAAAACATGGCTACCAGAAGCAGGCTGCTTCTTCAGTGATTCCTAAAAGGGTTTCAGGAAAGATGACAGTCAAAAGTAAACTACATATGTTTCTCTGTGAATTGCAGCCCACTCACTTTTTTTCCTAACCAAAACATGGAACTAGAATGCATGCCTAGGTTATACAGAGCAGTTACAAAAACAGCCTGTAAAACAACGTAGACAACACTTCCAGCCAAGTGTCAGTCATCAGCATAACCAGTGAAACATTACATGATATCAGTGAACAAAACCCAGGCATTCTGAACATCCCTAAGAGTTACAAGACTTACCTTTTAGACTAAAGGATCAGTAGGGTTTCAGAAGCTGTGGTTACAAGTTGGGGTTGTGTTCCTTTACTAAACCACCCACTCAGAAGCTAATCCCATTTTGCTGAGAAGGTGGGAAAGTAAATTTGTGGCAAACTCAATTCCATCGTGACTACTTCAGGACAAGACAGTACTGAGAGCCCAAGACCACCCAGCTGCAAAGGCTTCACACCTCCTCTTTAAGAGTTGGTGAACTCAGTTTTACCTGCATCGAGTAGTCAACTTGTTCATGGTAAAGTAATTAAATACAGAAGGTGCAAATATGAGACGTAAACCAGTGCCAACCAAGAAGATATAAAGGACAAAGTGAAGCATGAGAGAGATTTCATAAAGTTAATCCGAAATTAAGAGCTGAACCAGAGCATGCCTGTCTGGAGGCACTGCAAAAAATTACACAAAGAGTAACAATGCAATGAACTTTCAAATGAAAGTAATTTATCATATCAGCAAAAGACTAAGACAAAAAAAGTACTCATAAATCCACATGGATTGTTATCAACACCCAACATTAATCTGTGTTGGGTAAAAAAACATTTTGAAAATGCACCAGTTATGAAATTTCACACTATAGCATTAAGTTAGGAATTCTCCTTCGCTTGTAAACTCACCACAAATTCCCTAAAACCCATCCTTTGAGGTGTATTTTTCTGCTATTAGAAGAACACCAATGTAAAATCCAATGTAACATTCAATCTATTATCCTGAAGCATAATTAAAAAGAACAGTAATAAAAGACAAGTAAAAGAAGCTGCAAGGAAGCTGGTCAATATAAATACCCACATAACACAGTGTTAAGAGAAAAATTCTGATGCCCTGTTACCTCTCATAGCACTTACTCTCCTGGGTTGCCTAATGGCACTAACAAAATCTAGTCTTCAGACGATTCTTTAGAAGAGATACCATGCATCTGAAATCTGTCACCTATCCCCAAAATGTGGTTGCAGTTCTCTCAGGATTAAATATGTATGTTATCCCAAATAGATGGCAAAAAGTTTGGGGTGGAGGGAGAAAGACATCACTTGTGTATAAAAGTCAGTTTCCTTAAGAAATGTTTCTTTTACACCATCTCTTTGTAACAAGGGTGCATTTTAAGGGCACATAAGTATCTACAGCTCTTCAGCTTAAATACAAACCTGGATTTTTATTTTTCTTTTCACTAGAGCCATTAATATTTACATGAAAGACCAATATCAGAAACTAGTTTGATTATGTGAAAACTAAGAGCACTCTGCTTATCCAGATTTTTGCTTAATACAGTAAGTTATTACAGCTGTTTAGCACCACATTCAAGATGATCATTATGATCAATACAGCTTTTTATCTACTGCTTGCTCTGTCATGTGGCAGTCAAGGGGCTAAAAAAAAGTCTTGCAGCAGTAAAAGCAGTTGAAAAGGGCCACCCTATCCAGACACACAAGAACAGTGTTTAAACAATATCTTACTGTCCAGAACAGACTTGATGCCAATCTGACCACAGTAATTTTCTAGGAAACAACAGCAGCATATCACATAGTTTAAGTAGGAGAAACACTAAGCACTTATACAATATAATCACTGTAATCATTTTTCTAACTACGTAAACATCTAGTACTATAAAAAGATGAGCAAGCTATAAAGGAAATATTTGAGAACAAATAAGGGAAAATACTCTAGCAGCAAAGATGGAAAAGGAGTCAGAATATATAGGAAGGTTTGCGTCCTACAAAACATAGGCAACATTTAAGAAAAAGAAAAATCAAAGGAAAAATTCCATCTTTATTTTGAAAGAATTCTAATTTCTTCTGAAGACTCTGAAGTCATATATACACATTAGATCAGTGTGCTGGTTCATTGTTCTGGAGAACTACATCCTCTTCTATTCCTAAAATTATAACAAAACCACAGCTGCTGCCACAGGCTGTGAGTGTACAGGTCCAAGGCTGTTCTGCAGTCAATACATGGTCAGCAGTGTCAGTGTTGCACGGGACACCCTTTTGCTGACCTCCACTATATACCAACTATAACAGGATCACTTCAGACACTAGCCTGATTCACCTAAGTCACTTTGCTTCCTGCATGCAGTTTCACCTTATAGGCAGCTCAATTTGAGGGCAGTCTCCAGTCAGAAGCAGCACTGTTCTGCCTTTCCCCTTTCTTGGCTGTCCCCCACTTCCCTAGGCACACAATGGAAATACAATTTGAACAAACATTACTAATTTTCCATCAACTCGGGGAATGACCTGCCTCACCCTGTCACAAGCAAGCACAGTATCTGAAGCAAGGGTGGGGTGAGAACACTGTTGTTACCCTCCAGTAGTCGTCACAGGGATGAAATTAGGCATAACATGGAATTGCAACCTAGGTTTTGTTGAAAGGTTTAATGTGACAAGAGAAAGCACCTATACTAAGCAATGCATGTACTACTAAGGACTGCATTTTCTGTTCACTAGACCTCACAGTTCGCACAAGATCAATTGACCCGCTTTTAAAGACGGCATCTAATGCACTGACAATTAAAGTTTATTCTGTACGTTATTTCATACCCTGCCACTGAAATTCCTATTTTGCCCTAAAGCATGAACCCACTCAAGGTTCTGACCTTCTACAGCTGCATAGGTACATTTCAATCTAAACTGCTTACAAAGTTAAAAAGTAAATGCAAACAACTTGATTATAAATACAAATGTCTAAATCAGCAAAGCTAAGACTTTTCTGCTCCAGCAATGTCATGATTATCTACCTACAATAGTAAAGATTTTACGAATTCAAGACATCTATAGTGTAGCCTGGGAAGTTATTTTTAAAGATCATGTGGTACTGTAAATATTTCCTAGCAGTTTAGCTCAACTGCCACGTGAGCTGGCCCTATGGAATGGAAAATTAAGTGTCCATTTAGTCAGGATTGCTCCAGAAAACAGAATAAAAATATCACCATTTAGTTTTCTAAAAATATCTATGTATAGAAAACATGAAGGGCCTTATTTAAATGTCATTCCCTCAGAGTGCTCAGACTGGTATCAAGAGTGGTCTCTCAGCTATTCAAGTCTAGATTCTCTCATTCTCCTCATAAAATATAGCTAGTTTTCCACAAACAAAGAGAATTTAGTTAGTTTTTTTCCATGGTCCCTGATTATTTCGCCTGTTCATCTTCTGCAGCTTTATTCTTCTGCTGTACCCATAGCATTACACACTAAGTATCAAAAAACCGCAGCCAGAATTTTAAAACTACAATGAATGGACCTTCTACTTTGATATTAATGCCTCTAAATAAAAGCAACCCATTTTTCAAGAAATGCTGAGCACTTGAATTTCAATCGATTTCAACAGGACTTAGAGATATGAAAGAAATGCAAACATGTTAACTGTTTTCAAATTAAAATTCGATTTAATTTTAGACAACTTCATTTGAACAGATGGTTAGGTTAGACTACCTCTGGTCATCCCTCCTTATGGAAATTACTCTATGATTCAATGAAAGTGTAACTTTAAAAGTTGCTCTAAATTGAGATTATTGTCTTCGGAAAATTTTTGCTGCAAAACAAGCCTACAGGTAGAGAACAATAATATTAAAATAGCATTCCAGGCTCAGAAGACTCATCAGGACTGGTTTGAACAATAACAATTAATGGAAATTCTTACTTCTCATTACTTCATACTCAGGCAAGTAAACAATTCCTGCTCCCTCTGAAGATTATTCACAATGTACCAAACAAACGAATGAAATTTATGTCCCAGGCTTCTGATAGACTTCAGGCAATTCACAGGCAGCACATCATTCATAATGAACACAAAATACAAAAGTAATGTAACAGCTTCTCACAGCTAATTAATGACTATCCTTTGATCTATCTTAAAATCACTATATAGATACATTAAAAAAATATATATAAAAATAAGGAGTTTCAGGACATCTTTTTTGTATTATACAGTTAAAGTGAGTTGCAGGGATAAGAAAAAGTCTTTTCACATCTAAATGCAACTGTCTGAAACTGTTTTTAAAAGCATTTGATCACTAGATCACACTGAAGCTGGGGCCACTGTAAGAAAACACCCCCTTTCAGCTCACTAGAATCTAGTTCTCCATGGGCAAGATGCGTGGGAATATAAAGAAGTGGAAGAAAACAGCAGATTAGAAAAGCACTGTCATTTAAGTAACGGTTAATTTGACACCTTGACCAACAGAGTCAGGGAGACAAGGAGAAAAGCTCAAATCAAGCAAAAAGCACAGTCAAATAATTCAGCATTCTGTGTCAACTGGGCTGTGAGAACATATCTGGTACATTCACCTGAGAAAAAATGTAAATGGCTCTCAGATGTTTTGGTAAGTTTTAAACAGCAGCAGGCAGAGTGGGACCTCACATGAAGACCAACACATTCTGTATAGCATGCTCCAGGATAGTAAAACGAGACTTAAAGATTTAGGAGATTAGTTCAAAACCCTGATAATTTGCTTTTGATAATCCAGATCACTGTAGACATTTTATGTACCAGAGGAAGGTTAGCATGAAATGGTAGGATATGTTGAGTTCTAATATCAGAAAAAGTTTCTACTAAGCATTTAAAGGGTGGGATGCTCATAGAGATACTTTAAACAAACAAAAAAAATCAAGGTTAACAAAAAAATGTGAATGGAGCTGGAACAAGGGAAGAAAGAAGACTGGAGAGTCAGACTGAAGGGGAAAGTAAGAGAAATAGCTGAACCTTAAGACAGAAGAACCTTAACCCAGAATAAAGATGTCATTTTAACACAGGTGAGTCAGTTTCCTACAAAACTGCATAATTGCTTCTGCCAGCAAAGTGAAGATGCAAACAGAAGCAAGATGAGTGGTGGAAGAGTGACAGCTTCTTCCAGTCCCAGGTCTGGCTCGCCACTTCACAGTTCTTAAGGTCATTTTTAAAAAGTGTAGGTTAATCTACAGACTAAAGGTCTGGCTTTATAACAGCCCAAGCTATTATTCAAAAGACTATGTAATGTGCCTGTCATGAATCTGAAAAGATGCATTAATAATCTGGATTTGTGCTTCTATTTATTTATTATACTGAGTAAACCGTAGGGTTCCCATCCACCCATTGCTATACAAGAACTGTACAACAATTCTTAATAGTCTAATGAAAAAATCTAGGAAATATTAAATCAATATTAGTTCTGCTTTCTGGTACTTTCTTTCCTATTCTATCAAAGTACCTGTTCCACTGTAAACATGGAGGAAAGGAGGAATAAATATTTCCCTTACAAGACATTTAAATATATAAATGGTTAATATTTCCTCTCCTTTTGCATTGTAAAAATGGACCTCCTAGATCATCAAATTTCACCAGCAGCCATTTTCTTCAGCTATTAAAATGTTACATCTCTAAATTACGAGCTAGATGACTTTCTACTATAAAGTTAAGACTAGAAATTGAGGTTTTCCTATATATAGATAGCTCTTCATACAGGGACTAAAGGATTCACTTTTCAATTATTTCTGATATTTCAATCAAAACCTCTAGGAAAGAGGGTTATTCTCCAGCAGACAGACTGTATGCATCTAGAAAGAGAGGTAGAAAAGTGAAATAATTAAAAACAGCGACAAATTAATTAGGAGTGACATTTTCTCCTAAAAGGAGGGCACACAGACTGAAACACAGAGCTATCACATAAGCAGACTGTGCTTAACTCACATATACAGAGATGCTAAAAGATAGAATGATGCCCTTTAAGGGGAAAAATAATAAAAATATAATTTACACGCTTCCCAATTGGGTCAGTTTCTTACACAGAGCAATCTGGTCTGGATTTTAGCAGTTGGTTTTCTTCTGACACCAGCTTCAATGTCATCCACTACACAGATTCAGAGGTGGCTGTTCACAGCCGTTTGTTATATGAATGGGACTGTTCAGTGCTGAACAAGTACTGAAAGAAATCCAACAATTCAAGTCTAATGCAAATACTTAGATGTATTTTATGCATCTTTTTCATGACACATTTATAAACACAACTTGAAATATAATGCCATTTGGTAGAAAAGACTAATCCTAAAATTTGCACACAATCAAAACTTTTCTCAGTAAATTATTGGTAATAAAGCCAAAAGTAGTCATGGCTATTCATCATACGGACCAAAAATAATTAAGATTACCTATGACTCACAAACTACTTTAGGTTGGAAGGGACCTCTGGGAGTCATCTTGTGAATTTTGAAAGTCTCCACGGATGGAGGCTCCACAGTCTCCATAAGCAACGTGCTCCAGTGCTTACCCACCCTCACAGTGAATTTTTTTTCCCCCCCTTATATTTAACTGGAATTTCTTTTGTTGCAGCCGGTGCGTTCTGCCACTTGTACTCCACATCCTCCCCCGCCCCGCGCTCTCTCCAGCCTGCGCGCACCCGCCCCGCCCCGCCCCTGAGGGCGCAGCCCGCGTGCCGGGGGGCGGGGCAGCCGCTGTGCGCTGCCGCCCGGCCGCCGCGAGGGCGCAGCGCTGCCTCGCGCCCCAGCACCGGCCCCCGCGGGAGCTGCCGCGGCCCAGCGCCGCCCGGCTGGGGCGGGGGGGGGGGGGGGTGACTCCTCCCCAGCTGCGGGATTCCGCACCTGCCTTTAAGACTTCATGAGAACGTCAC
Organism: Tyto alba; assembly: GCF_018691265.1. Classification (NCBI taxonomy): domain Eukaryota; kingdom Metazoa; phylum Chordata; class Aves; order Strigiformes; family Tytonidae; genus Tyto; species Tyto alba. The sequence continues at coordinate 23,626,232 of NW_024881262.1, read as the reverse complement.
CTGGCTTTTTATCTGAGATGACAGACTCTACACTGACTTTATTTTCATGCTTTTAGTACTTTGATGAAGGGTTCCAACTGCAAAATACTTTGAGATGATTGAAATCTGTAGAAGCACACACAATGTCCAAATCAAAACAAGCAAACAAAAAGGGTTCAAAAAAATAAGTCCCTAAAAAGCACAAATTAGAATCAGTTTTAGGTTATAATATCTGAATTCTCTAAATCCCTTTAAAAAACAACCAAACAAAAAAACAGCAAAACAAACAAACAAACAAACAAAAAAAAAAAAAAAACACAACAGGGAGGGGTGGGGGGTAGAGGAAGCACAAGTTCACTGGCTACTAAACACAAGCAGGTTTTGTGCCCGACATAAGCCTGTATACAATGATTTAAAACTACTAAAGCTGTTTCCAGAGGACATTTTTCATTTAATTTGCTTGGAGAGCTCAGTTTCAATGTTACTGCCCATCTGTTCCAGTAACTTGATTACTGGAGTCAAGAATTAACTTGTCAAAATAAATGTGTAAGCAGCAATAGGTATTGTTTTATTTGGACACTGTGACACGTGCCTGTACTTCTACTGTGCTGTCTAGTAAGTCAGTAAAAGACAAATATTCATACAAACACAGCTTCTGAAAACTTCAGAGGTCAGAATTAAGTATCAGGTGCTACAAGAACCTTTTGCAAGTATGTTTACCAACCACTTGACATACAGCCTAGATCAGGAACTGATACATATTTACATGCGCTGACTTAAAATTGTAACATTTGCTTCAAGTTGTTACAGAAAGGGAACCAACACACACATCCACCTCTTTAAATCCATGTTTAATTGAAATTTTATAATAATTCATTTCCTGCCTTTAAAAAAAAAGTTAGCAATCCAAACGTGTTGTTCTGTCAGTTAAAAACACTTTGGAAAAAAATACCAAGTAGGAAAAGTTTAGCTTGCCTGACTAGGTTTCACAGACATTTTTCTACCCAAATTATGACACCATGCACACATCCCTTTTTAAAGAAGAAGCTAAGAAGAGTCATTTCCTCTTGGCAATAAAGCAATATGCCAAAACATACTTGTAAACTACAACCATTTTCCACCCTCTTCCAGTTCTAATGGCCAAATATTTTTCATTCCTAACTATACATTCAAGTGTATTTCCAATAACTCCTGCAGAATTACATTCACATATCACAAAACATGAATAAAATCTGCATCAGAGAGAAAATTATGCAGATTTCTTCCAGTTTCTAACCTCCACAAGTATATGTTTAAACACCTTACAATCTGATACAAACAAGGTAACAGTAGAATTATATTTCCCATCTCAAGCAAGTGAAGCACACAGAAATTAAGAATTATACTGTACCAATGTACAAATGCTTAGATATCTAGTACCAAAAGGTACAATTCACAGTTCTTAAGTAGCTAAGTTTCTTATGAGACATGCGTGTCTCAGCCTAGAATTCACAAAAGCAGTAAGTTAACTAGAAACAGTGAAAAGACATATCTGAGATCCATAAATTGAAGTATTACGCTAGACTGATCAATGATGGAACTACAATACAAGACAAATATTAAAATACTGACAACAAAAATATCGAAGTCACACAGAAAGTGCCAGGAATAGAAAGTTACAGCCAAAAAAACACTTATCTTTTAAAATCCTGTGGAAGATACAGGCAAGGCTTTAACTTTTGCCAGCAAATTGGGGGGTTATATGTAATTGCACCTATACTAGGTCACTTCCTGCTCAAAACCATACCCAGAATACTCAAAAGCCAAGAAAAAAAATCTGACACCTATCTAAATTTCATAAGATAGAATTGCTTCCAAGATGGGAGATGCTTCAATAAGAGTCCAAGAGTAGCCATTACCTACTGATCAACTGATTATGGAGTCAATGATTTATTTATTTTCTTTTAATGCAACTATAACAAAGTTAAATACAGTAATAGCCTAATAACCACACCACTGACTTTACAAGAAAAAAGAACAAGAATAATAAACCTGTAATACTCACTCCAGAGAACCTGTTCCTGTTTCAGTCTGACTGAGTAGTGAAGATACTTTTGTGAAACATCATTTTCCTACTATTACCCTTGTTTTCTTGGAAGGTTCCACAAGATGACCTAAGTGTGACCTAAAAAAGAAAAACACAGTATAATGTAATTAACCAAATGAGAAAATCAGCAATTTATCATTGGTTTAATAGCTCTATAAACTTTTTGTGCAGTAATACCTAATTAACCACACATTTTCATTTTCTTTGAATATTACAGTACCATATTCACTTTACTAAATGAACTAAATGAACATTAAATCCTCAAACACTCAGTTACCAGAAATAAAAAAGGAAATGAAAAAATATGTAAAAGATGCCACTTATTCTAACAATATAGGTATCATAATAATTAATTACATACGCAAAAACATTTTTTGCTGCTAGAATTATTTAAAATTTTTGTACACTCAATTTGGATCAGATCAACAGATGCCCATTGCAATTAGAGACAAAAGCAAGGGAAATAGAGTCTTGGTGTCACTCTCCTAACCACATCTCTTTTACACTTGGCTGTAAGCTCTTATTTGGTGGGGGGGTGGGGGGGGCTAGTGGGAGGTGTTTGTTGTTTCTGGGTTTTAGTTTGTCTTTTTTTAATTAAAAAAAAAAAAAAAAAAAAAAAAAAGAGTATAATGTCATCTGTAGTTCCACTGTGGAGAATTCGAGTCGGTGACACCAGTGATCCAACCTTCCTGTTCATATTTCAACTTGTGAAACAGCAGGACAGAGGTGCAATATCTGTCCTCTTACCAACATCCTGCAGATATACAGGAGAAAATATCTCCACAGAGACAAGACATCATCTCCATTTAGCTCCACCTTGTAAACCAGGCTCTCCAAGTGAAATAAACAAAAACTATTGAAAGCCCCCTCGAGAACAAAGCCATGCTATCAGCTTGCATTGATGTTATCTACAGGTTTGTAGGGCAAGCCACAAAACACAAGACATGTAAATACACTCCTCCCATAAACAATTCTTTTTCTAAACCACACTAAGTAGTCCACACTGTGCTTGTAGCAACTCAATACGGTTGTGACCAGGGACGATGGCTGTCATTCCCTCTGTCCCACACAGACCAAAACCTCTACAGAGGTCAGCACGTAGAGCACAGTGAAGCAATTTAGATTTCTTCAAAGGCTTTCAGGGAAAATTAGTTGCTGCCTCATCTGCTTAAGTCTGAAAAAATTAAGTTACTGCTGCAGGCGCAACCTTTTGAAAAGGTATGAACTAGTCCAGAAACTTCTCATGATTAAATCCTAGGAGCCTACGGCAGGCAACAGCCAAAAAGGAAAACTAGAGAAAAATGAAGGCAGCCTTACATGATTTAGAAATTAAAAGGACAAAGGAACAGTGTGAATCTCTTATAATCAATGCTAAAGCACCAGTCTGGCATTAAGATCTTACAGTCGTGTCAATATGTGTGTTTATGGAGTCAGAAAAATCAGAATCAAAAGCTAGTGACCAGAAGGCAGGAGGTTGGAAAGGGGTGTGAAATGCATCGTACTATAAATACAAAATAAATAGTCATTATTTCCAGAACTTTCACCTGAGGAAGCATTCTTTCATGATCTGTGACCCCTCAAAGGGGGGACAAAGTGTATGTCTTAAGTACCATACCCTGGGGTATAGATGCAGGATGTTATTTTAACTAAAAATTGGATCTCCCAGCCTTCTAGAGGTCTCTGGCTAACTAGTCACTTGGTGACAAATCAGATGTTGGGAACCTAACACACCATTCTAAATTCATATGAAACCTCTCATGGGAAAACTACCAGCACCAGCAGAACAAAGAACAGTGTTTTGAAACTGCGTATGTGCCACTGCTGGTATATATATGGTATATATAAATTTACTCTAACAACAACAACCACTTCCACAGAGGTTGGCAAACCACAGAGAAGCCTTCCAAAAGCAGCGCAGAGATCATGGGCAAGAATGTACAACACTAGTTTTCTAGTATCATCACTGATACACTGGGAAATACTGTTACCTTATTCCTTCCCTATACCATACTAACCCCCTGTTTTATTAAGTTCATAAATGGGAACAATGCGTAACACAGATGTGTTGCCAGATTTCTTGACTAAGAGTACTAGAAAAGAAAACAGGCAGTCATATTAGTGCTGCAGTTTCTGTTCTGAGCCTTTTTGTCTCATTCTTTCCCTTCACACCACATAGTACAAACTGTGACCTGGAATGGGAGACAACTGCTTGGTTCCTATCCTGCTTCAAATCATTCCCACCTTAGACAGTCAACCTCCTGCACTGTATTCATCTCTAAGATACTGGCAAGGCAAGGAGAGCTCATGGCTTATTCAGAATTTGGTGAGAAATAAGAGAAACTTATATTAGCACAGCAGTCAATGCACTGGCATCCAATCTGAGGGTTAGGCACATGCATAAAGCCCAGAAAATATTTAGGGTCTATAAATTGTACACATTTTAAAAGCCAGCACACTGTGAATTGCACCTGTAAGTTTACCAGTTCCTGTGTTCTCCACAGTCTCGTTTGCCAGATTTCTACCCACTTCCCTACACCTCTCCATCCTTTTTCCCCTCTATTCTCACAGTAGTTTGCATCTCCACTGCCATTCAGACTTGACATTGACAATAAGCTTCCTGCTGGCCCTCTGCAACCAGCTGTACACTGAGGATAGCTAGGGGAATGGCTAGCTCTCCAGACCTTAAAACATTTCTGATGTATACCGATAAACTACATGCTACTATATTAAAGTATTAGAAACAAATCTTTCATTCCAGGATGACAGCATGCAGCTTTATTTTTACAGCTAACCAACCTTTCTTGCTTTTCAGACCAGCAGAACAGAAGTTAGCACAGATGGTTATCAGCATAACTGTAGATCACATCACGGTCAATCCTTCGTATGCCAGGACACTCTACCTTCAAAGCATGAGTGGAAAATTTTTCAAAGGCTGTTGACTATATTATCTAACAGACCAAGGTACAAACTCTGCTGGCCTTTTAACTACCATAAACAGCTAGTGAGAACTCCAAGTATATAAGAAACATGCAAGCATAATCTCTGGGAACAGAGTAAAGATCCAAAAGAAGCAACTGTCTCAAGTGGTGAACACAAACTGGACTCTCTGATGAGCACACACCTTTTCCCCACTGCATCTCTCTGGGAAATGTGGGAAAAATAAAACTGTCACCTGGACATTACCAACAGGGCGTCCTTCATGGGTCTCTGTTGACTGTGAGCTCAGCCAAAAACACAACACAAAAAATACCTTGGACACTTGCCCTTGGGTCCACACCCATACCACTTCTACAGAAAGCACTACTAGGGAGCTAACAGAAATCCTATTCCACTTCAGTCTGCAACTTCTGCATGAGAATTTGTATTTTTCAAAACAATCAGTTTTGTGAATCCTTTCATTACACCTTTATTACACAGATACTGATTTTATGCAAATCATAACTGGTTTAGAAAAAACATTAACAATCTTATTAAATAATTCAGGAATATTAAAGTTGTGCGGTGGCAATCAAAATGCCTGTGACAATCCACTAGAACTTTTTACGGTTCTATAGCCACCCTTTGTATTTCTTTCTGTCCACAGAAATACTTTTGTGTGACCCCAAAAAATTGTAACACAATTTTGTGGAAGAAAATGGGAAAATGTACAAGAAACTAACTTTTGCCTAAAAACTCCTGTATGGCATCTAATGTGAAACAGACACAATAATAAGCCGGGGAAGTAGGCCACTCACAAAGGAAAAAAAATAAAACACCTTCATTCATAAGCAACATAAGATGTCACATGGAAATTACTAGGCTAATCTTTATAGAGTAGAAGACCATAGGGCCACAATTTCTAGACCTATCAGACAGGCTCCTCCATGAATTGTGACAGAGTACACAAAGAAACCATTTGTTAGAGAGGATACTCTGGGTTTGCTTTAGGACAAGGAACTCTGAGTGGGTTGAATGACACAATACAGTAGTTTCTTGAGCATCTTCCTCTCTTCAAATAAATCTCCTACACTGGAAGAATGCACTGATGAGGGCATCAGGACCAGTGCTGAGAGCACAAGCAGATGTTTTGGACAGCAATACAGAGAGAAACGTACAGCTAGGGTATTTTATAGCTTTTGGTTCACATCTTCAACTACCTCAAAGCTGTCTCATGCATTTCATGCTCTCGATAGTGCTGAAGATTGGACAAATGAATGTCAAGCTGAATTAGCTGCTGTAGCATCCACTCGGCAATGAAGAAACTCACCATTTCGCCAAGTCTGAGATAAGAGGAGGATTAACCATCAGTAAAAACACTAAATATCTTCAAATAAAAAAAAAATACTGATAAATATAAAGCAATGTTCTTCTCCCTCCTTCCTCAGGCCTAAGTTTCAACAACAATAGGCACAAAATTCATCAACAACTTCCACTATCAGTAATTTAGCCATTATAACCCATGTTCAGGAATTAAAGTGAGAAAAAGAACTTGCAGCAGTGTTCATTTGGCTAAATCACAGCAACTTCCAACTTCTACACACTGCACATCTTAGTGCAAATGTTGAAAATGCAAGTTAAAGCCTGAATCTGAAAAAATTATTTTCTATATATTGCATGGTGATGCACACAGACCGATCTAAACAGTAGAACTGCACTTAAGCATCATCCCAATTGTGCAGTGTCCAGTCTCTTCAATGGCTGAAACCAGTTTTGACCTTTTAAAGGTGGCACTTTTTTCTGCACTAGTATCAAGAGACAAAATATTTTACTGATAATGGACAGCATACTGTTATACACACAGCAGTGTTCTTCCTTGTGTTCTACTTTCACAGGTGTCGGTGGTTGGTCAAAAACCAGTAATATCCTTTTGAAAAAAAAAAAAAAAAAAAGCCTCGACCTTTTCTGAAATGTGTCACTTTAAATGCAGAACACAATAACACAATGGCTCTATGAAACCCACCTATCTCATACAAAATCTTTTAACCAAAACAGGCATATAGCTACAGGCTCTCATCACGTAAAATACCCACAGGAAAAAAAAAAAAAAAAAAAAAAAAAAAAAAGAAAAGAAAAAAGGAAAAAAAAAGCAGAGATAAAAACTCCAGAATACCAAGCTCTATACCAAATGAGTTTCAAAAAGGCATCTATGTCAGAACTACAAGTCAGTTTACAGCCTTTCTTCTTCCTTAACATGGACAAAACAAATACCACAAAGCATTTTCATGAATATCTAAAAAATGTGGGGCAGTGTTATTCTTTAAGTTAAATGGGTAACAGTTAGAAACATGATCTGAAGCAAAATCCAGTCACATGTCTTCATTAAGAACAACTTTTTATCATAATTATATTTATCCAGTGAGTGATTCAGAGCAGGAGCTCTGTACTCAACTGCTATGAATCACCCTCGAAGGAAGCCATTTTCACTCTACCCAGAGAGCCAACCTCACCTATGTGAAATGCCCTTCAGCATACAACAGGCTTGCTTGAAATAAATTTATACTCACACCAGCACATACTAATATGCTTTACAATAAATCAGATTTTTTTTTTACTTGGTTACACATGCTGCTGAATTCCTTTCAGTTTAGAACAGTAAGGTAACACTAAAAAAATCTTGCAAGTTTTCATCAACTATTTTGAAAATAATGATTTATAACAAGGTGTCAGTTACTGACATCTGAATTTAATTTTGGGGGTGGGAATCCCTCTTTCACAGTGATATATCCTGATGGTGCTCAGGGTTAAGTAACCCAGAAATAATCCTACTCATTGGAATTTAGAACTCAGTATGATTGAAGTTGTGAAGCAGATTACCATCTTTTGCCCTTAAAATAAAATCAACAAAAGAGCAAAAGACTAAGGGTTCTTCACTGGCACTGGAAAATGAAGGACCTTCAACTAAAGGAGCAAAAAAGAGATACTTCCAGATGGCAAGGCATCACCTGCACGATTTAGGATCAACTAATAAAAACCTAACCCAAAATAATTGATTTTTATTTTCCCAGAATGATTCAACTATTTTTTCCTTCTGCTCTGCCACCTCCAAAAGAAATGCCTCTGGACAAAGCAGAAGTGGAACACATCACCTTCAATGAAGCTTAACAAAAAAAAGACTCGAGTAGATGGCAATTTTTTCCTCTCTCATTCTGTTAAGCAACCAATCATTCTCTGATTTGAGAGCAGTGTGCTGAAATCAAGATTAGCAAAGCCTCTGTAAGTGGGAAACCCTGCAAACGCGTTCAGTATTAGAAAGGGCTGGCTGCCAGTCCTGATAACTTAGAACAACTGCAGTATGCCAAAACATCCTAGGAGAGATTCTGGGCTGAAGAATGTACTGGATCTGAGGGTACTCTATAGTTCAAAAAGCACAAAGTTGTAGGCTGTGTGTGACCACTTTATAAAAACATCAGTGTTTTTATGATTTCAGATGACTCACAAACAAGTGCTCAGATTTGCTTTACATTGATTCATAAACATGAGTAACGCTTTCCAGCTCATTTCCAGTTCCAATCCAATTTAGGGCACAAGTGATTACCCAACTGGTTCAGTAGCTCCAAAGATGGTGACAAAAATTAATAATTTAGATTGAACAGACTCATCTGGGTGAAGATGTAAGTTCCCCCACCTCCTCCCAGAGCCCACAGATCACTTACATCTTCAGGCCAGTGCTGCAGCTTTTCTAAATCTAATTCACCGTATCTGGTTTACAGAATTGAAGAATTAGAAGCCATGGTCCCAGAGCAGTGCTCCTCTTCCAAGAAAATCATACCTATATGCATACGCACATGCATGCACACACAGAGTGTGAAGCTCAAAGGCCTGAGGCTGAGCTGGCTTAACCACAGCAGTTTAGGCAGGTGAAAACAAATTCACCACCAAGCTCTTGTGACACCTACAGAGATGTTTGCAAGAGTTAATGAACCGACAATGAACTGGTCTGCAATCACTGCACACCCTCAGCAGTCATACTACTATGATACATCTTTCTGAATACTAAAATAATTTGCAAGCAATTATTCAAAAATTGACTCTGCATGGATTTTCATTACTTCTAAAGTAGTATTTGAAAACAGAAGTCTCAGGGAGGGGGCACTAATTGACAGCAGCACAGCAATTCCTATACCTGTGAGATGCCCGTGAAGCACTGGTTCTTTCGGTCCTGTATCACACCACAATTATGCCCCATATTTTTGTTTTAAAACCTACTTTTGAAACTAAGTTAATTATTGGGCATAACACAGAGCATAAGGACTTGTTAAGGAACAAAATTACTACCACTCCATTATTTTTTTATAAATAAACCTTACATTAATTTAATGGGCTCCAGGACAATTACACACACTCTAAAGTTTATGAAGTCCTTCTCCACAATTTCCCTCTGGTGGGCTTAAACTCTGAAAGACTTAAGGTGCATAGCTCTCACTGATTAAGCATTTCCTCAGAGTTCAGGATACCTGAATATGGCCCTTGTTGATGGACTTTCTACTCACTAGTGCATCTACAGATGTAAAATCACTGCAAAAAACTCTACTGGTTCCACCCAAAAGTTACTAAATTAATAAATATTTACTTGCATTTTAAACAGATAAATGAAACGGTGAGTCTTCTTTTTGGCTCTGCAAAGATCTCATCAAAATTATTTAGTTACTTGAAACATTATTAATAGGACTACTCGTGATTTCTGTTTCTTGTGATCTCTTCTGTGTAGGCTATTTCCTTCACAACTTTCACATGCTGATGTTTCACTTCCCATTTACATTCTGTTAAATGCCTAATATGGTGAAACTATGTAAATTTACTCCTATTTAGTTTCCAAATTCTGCTTTTTGTTGTGTGCATATTTAATTTTATATAAATGAGAACACACGAGTAAAGTTAAATAGCAAGACTACACAACTAATTCTTCAGTAATTGTTATGAGCCATTTTGTGAAGCTACTTCTCACTCTGCTCCAGATACCAGTTTAAAGGCTTTGTTCTTTAAGATTAAAAGAAACTCCAAAGCATGGATTGCAAGAGATTATGAACAAACACAGTAGTGTCTAGCTAAGTGTACTTCAAAGAGATGCTGCTGCAGTCCAACTTGCTGTTTGATTCCAAATATTACCACATGATAAATATCAACAGTATTTCATCACTAACATCATGTATCTAGTAAATACTATCTGAAACTAAAAGTAATCACTAACAATATCTCTTGTGCTGAAGAAGGAAAAATTCAAGCATCTAACAAACACAATTTACCTTCAGCTATATCCAACGCTCAAAAGCCAGTCTATTAAGCTTTTAGGTAATGAAACACTGTGCATTTTAATCTGCTCTTGCTCCCCTACTTCCCCTTCTTTCAGGTAGTGAGACTTGTATTGCCTCATACTCTGGTGCTGAAAACTCCGGTATTATCAAAAGAATTGCATGTTATATGCCAGAATATACAAATGCAGGTTCTCAGTGTGTGTATGGAAACCCTCCAAGAACCTCAAATATGTTACAAAACAGAAAGGGAGAGTATCACTAGGGGAATGTGGAAGCAAGATGAGCAGAGTTTGAAGAAAGGACAGCCATGCTCCTGCTTGTATTTGCTGCTCAACAGCAGACCTGCTATGCATTTAAAAGGGTGGAGAAAAACAGACAAAACTGAGCAGGAAACTAATAGCAAGCCTGAAAAAAGTTTAGGCTTTTGGTTCAATTCTTACAGTTCCTCTGAAACACTGAAATGACAGAAGCTTTACAATATCTCTATACCTTCAAGCCCTTATGTATTCATTTAAGATTGGCAGTACAATGTCTATCAGTGCAGTTTACAATACAGAGTGTACCTGGGAGTGATTTGGGGATCAAATTTTCCAATAGAAAAGATAAACAATCACATTCCTGGGTTCTAATATAATCCTTTGCATTAAATCTGGATTTGGATCCAAAAATCAATTTTTAATAGTATTTATATGTTTTACACTACTTTTAGATATAACATCTAAAATTATAGCACACTTGATGTAAAAAAAAAAAACAAACAAACAAGCAAACAAAAAAATCCCACAACACAACAACACAAAAACCACAAAAAAAAAATAACATCAAAAAACCCCCAAACCTCTATTTTAATCAGCTGCAATGCTCAGCACAGTAATTTAGACTATATAGCATTTTTCAGCTTCCTCCATTAATGAAAAGGCTTCAGTACATTGAAGAACTATCTTTTCTACAGGCTTATTTCTGACAGAAGTAACAGCTCTTTGTGTCATCAGGGAACACTGCAGTGAGAAACCTACCTATCTTCTGAGAAGGAACAGAGCTACAGTAGTACTAGAGCTGTAGCTTGCTCCAAGTACACTTTTCGTAGCCCCTTTCGTGCAGGAATACACGTTGCTATGTGTATTCCTCTCAGTGAATTTCACATAAAAAGTAGCAACAGCTATGACCCAGTGCGATAGCAACACTGGCAGAGCAGAGAAGTACTTTGGGAATAAGCTTCCTCCATAAAGAGAGCAGCCTGCTTGGCAGATCTCTAACATAGGTGAATGAGTTCTTACCCTTAGTATTGTAGATGCTACAGTGAATGGAACTGCTCTAACCAGATGAATAATAATTCTATGTTCAATATAACCAAATTACAAAGCAATTCCTAACACTGAGATGAACCATGAACAGCAAGATGAAAAGAATAAAATACAACCCTCTCAACCTTCTGTGTAACATCTCTAAAACCGTAAGACTAAAGAGGAACCTGACAAAGGCTAGACTGAAAATGATACCTTCTCTGACATTTTCACTCGTAAGGTGTGGAAGGTCTGAGAGGAAGCAGCAGAGGCATCCTGGAGAATGTATTTATCCTCCTGCTACCACTGAATTACAAGATCAATATTTATATGTTTCTGGCAATAGGCACCTAAAAGCTCTCTCTCTGATAAATCAGAATGAGCTTCTCCTTCTCCCAGAGCAAACCACTAGAGAGACTTTGACAACCACTTCACTACATCAGAACCACCTTCTGTTCCAGAGCACATTGCTTCATCTCTAAACAACAGTACTAGTATACAAGGTATATAAACCTGGGCACACAAAAGATCGATACAGCAGCAGCATTTGTAGTTAAGAAAGCAATTCTTAAAATATGTCATAAAATCAGAAAAGCAACTCTTGTAAATGAAAGCAAATGCTCTTCAGTTTTCATTCAAACAATAATGGTTTGTTTGACCATGCTAAAATTTTCTCACCACCACGCTTGACAGCAAAAGAGTGATTAATCAAAGGGTGCAAGTCTTCAGGAAAGACTTGAAAAATATTTGATTAACTCCTTTCCAATTCTGTCCCATAATAAGTCAGAAAGAAAACAAAGTCCCTCTATAATCTCATTTTACTTCTCAAGTAAATCATAGGGCAAAAAAGTACATCACAGAACACCAGCAAATTAAACATTTATACCATTTCTTTTGTCACTGCGCACCAAGAAATCTTTCTGCAGGTTAAGTGGTCTGTTAATCACCAAGATGTGTAAGCTTGAGCTGAGAGTTTCAGGAATGCTGCCATTTCTGAAGACTCCTTCTTATATAAGAGGTCTAACAAACCACACCGGCTGTTTTTCCAGAAAACTGCTATCACATAGATAGAAACCCTTTATTACTCCACAACTAGAGCTACAAAACACAGTAAAAGTAGCGTGCTACTTTCCTGGCCAACAAGCCCCAATTAAATTAACAATGAAGTAGCAACTTTTGGCATCAGGAGGGTGGAAAAATTTTCACAGTAGTTGGTGTTTATAGGTCTGGCTCTTTTGAGCTTTATCAGTGTAGCACACACGGCCTGCATCTCTCATTCTCATGAGCCAATAACCCCAGAAGATCAGCCTTAAACAGCGATATACCAGTATTTTAAAAACTGGCAGGTAGTGATGGGAAGAAAATCTGAAGGCCTCTTTAAGTGCTGTAGTTGCATGCAATAAAAGTTGACAAGTTATCAAAGTACAAATAAATCTTAAAATACAGCAACAATATCCGTGAAATTCACATAAAAAGAAAGTTAAGGACACTGAAATTATTAGTTGCAGTGATAGACTAAGGTAAGGATTGCTCTGCATTCTCATAAAATTTACCTAGAAGTAAACCGGAACTGGGATTTAATAATTCAAATCTCTATTCCCATGACAACAATACACTAAAGCTTCTAATTTTTTAATCTTTTAATACAATGCTTTAAAAATACTTTAGTTGCTGTACTACAGTCTGCTTCTACTTACTTTTTATGACTAATTTATCTTTTTTTTTTTTTTAATACAATAAAGATTTTTCTTTCAACAAAAGCATTTTCACAGATACTAGGCAAAGTGAGGCTGTGCATCAGCTGGGATGATTATACGTGGCCACTTAAATGGATTTTTTTAAAACAGGGCCACTTAAAAATACATTTACCTTTCCTCCATCCTAACATAAAGCACATAAAACCTATTCGCTATTAATTTCAACTACCATAGCTGCTACAAAGTATTTTTCAATTAAGCATTTGCATTTATCCTGAAGTAGCATCTCACATACATTAAGATACATGACAGTTGAGATTTACGTGTGTTCAAGGACACGGCAGAAGGAAAATTTACCAAGCAAAGACACCAAAGAAAGAAAAAGTAACCTACTCATCCCCAATGCACAGGTGAAAACATACAATGATAACCAAACTTCTCTGAGCTCAAACAGCAGTCGTGTGACACACCTGGAAACAGGATCTAATTATTAGAAATCCCTGGCCAGTGTTTTACCCACAGTATTTCTCACCCAAGTAAATTAATGTTGAAGATTTCAAGTTAAACAAAATGGAGTAAAGAAAAAAAAAAATTGAAGTTCTGTGTTTAAAAAATAGAAATAGATAAGGACTTTTGTCATTCTGTGAATAGGAAATTGAATACAAAACCAGTTGTAATCCAGCATATTTGCAGTGACAGAAATTATGAAAGCACCCAATACACACATTCCATTTCAAAAGATACAGAGCTGCTGCAAATCTTGATGAACTTACTACAAATACAGATAAGAAATTATGAGGAAAAGGCTTGATTGCAATATTAACATTACCTCTAATTTTTTAAGTTACACCTTCACATTCTTGCAAATCTTGTTGTTACTGAAAAATTCAATTTGTACTAAATAACCTTTCCTTTCTATGCAGTACTTTTCTGCTATTCTTAATCACCATAGGTCTTCATACACTAGATTTATTTACAGCACCCAAAGGAAGTTGAAATTACTATAGTTATCAAAACAGACTGCCATATAAAAATAAACAATTTTTATATACACGTGTTAGTTGAACTCTAAGAACTTAGGCAGAAACACATTGAGTATTAAAAAATGGTACTCTACACCCTTAAAGCAGCAATTCAGTAAAGAAAAATGCTTTTATTGTTACTCTGGTTAAAAAATAAAGTTAGATCATTATGTTGAGCTTACTATAATTTTCAACACAGAGGTCACCTAATTCAAGTGTAAACATTTTTAATAAAAAATATTACTTCCTTATATTACTACCACTAGTAGTAGACATAAAACAGTACTTCCAAAGTCCTGGGCAAGTAAATCTGGCCTAAGATGAAGACTCACCATATTCCATAACATTTAATACACATCTTAATAGTGGAATCTCTTTAAGATGTTGCAATAGTTTATATAGTTTTTAATCATAATGAAGTTGTTATTTAAAGAAAAATTAGTTACATAGATGGATTGAGATTAACAGTATATTAGAGAATATGTTCTTTTTAATAAAATATAAAAGGGCTTTTATCAAAAGCATCGTGTCTGTCTTATGTGGACATTAAAAAGATGCTGAACAATATCAGCCTGTTGAGAACATAAAATCAGTTCCTCCTCATTTTTGTTATTAACAACAGAAAAGAAAGACTCTTCTTTTGATAGCAAGAGTTTCGTGCTAAAAATTAATGTACCATTTGCTGCTGACAATCTGCCAGAGTAACGATGCTTTTCTTCACTCAAGAGGATTCAGAAACTACTACTCACTTTCCAGACAGCATTTATCACACATTCCCAAACACAGTCCTCCTATGAAAAGAAAAACAAGACAGCTCTTCTCCACATGCATACACACACCTCTTCACACTTAAATCGTTACTATAAGTAAATAACATAAAATACTTCAGCAAATGCAAACAAGCATTCTTCACCTCCTGATATTTTGGCTCAATCCTAATGACATAGTGCACCTCAGACTTCCATTCAAACCCGACATAAGAAAACTGAAAGAATAAAATAAAAGAATCATAGAATCTTTTAGGCTGAAAAAGACCTTTAAGATAGAGTCCAACCATAAACCTAGCACTGTCAAGCCCATCACTAAACCATGTCCCTAAGCGCCACATCTACATGTCTTTTAGATACCTCCAGGGATGGGGACTCCACCACTTCCCTGGGCAGCCTGTTCCAGTGTTTGACAACCCCTTCAGTGAAGAATTTTTCCTAATATCCAATCTAAACCTCCCCGGCACACCTTGAGGCCATTTCCTCTCGTCCTATCACTTGTTACCTGGGAAGAGCCCAACACCCATCTCTCTATAACCTCCCTTCAGGTAGTTGTAAATTCACATTTCAAATTTTATTTCCTACTAGGTTTGGATTCATTACTGGGGTTTTTTTCCTTGTAGAATTCCATAAATTACCAACAGGACTTGCATTCTGCCATGTCTCATTGACATTTGGCCATTTCATATGCCTACACAGACTGCATACGGGTATACGCACTATCTCCATTTTATTGCTGTCTGTATACCAAGTACTAACTCTTCTTTGCTTAGAGGATCCCTGGTTAACCTGGACAATTCTCCTTAAATATCTTCACAGACATCCTGAATTGCATCCTTAGCAGGTCATATAGATCGCTAAATAGTAAATTCAGAGGTCCTCTTCTGTGTCAGCAGAAACAAAAGGAAGACACTCAGCACTAAAGGCTAGAAATACAAATACTCCAAGCCCACATGATTTTCAACCAGTACACAATGCAGAATCCGAGAGGCCTTCCCTCCCTCAGCAACACCCATTTAAGTTAAAAAAGGATTTGAAAAAAAAAGAAAAAAGCACCCATATCTTCCTGGTGTACCTCTAGTCCTAGACCCCTGAGCCCCTACCATAGCAGTCCATTTGTTTCCCAGTCTGGCCTTCATCTGTGACTACCCGTTTCCTTCCCTCCCACAGCTGTCACCAGAGTCCTTTCTTTTGCAGATTCCACTTTGCAGAACACTATCCTTTGTAAAGGATAAATTATTTCTAATACACAACCTCACAACAGGACCCCACAGAGCACTGTAAGGAGCACGAGTCTGTATCTCCAAGAACCATCAGTCTAAAAAGACAAGACACTTAGCAGAGTGAAGACTCACACTCGGTTAACACATAAATCCTTAATCTCTTTGGAGGTTGGGAGGGAAATAATGGGGGATCTGGGGAGAAGGAATACAACAAGAGTAGCAAATTTAATGACAGACTATAAGAAAAAAAAAAAAAAAAAAAAAAAAAGTAAAAACCAAGGAATACCAAAAGGTAGATGAAGTGGAAAAAAGTACAGCCATAAGGACCAAAGTGCTTTTCCAAAGCAGAGGAAGGAATTTGAGGGGTGAGGCCAATCAGGAAGGGGATACAGTGTCAAATACAATTTTTAAACAACATTCTATGTGCTTCTTTCTACCACATCAACATTTTATTTAGCTTTGAGCTTCTACTGACAACATTAACTTTGTTTACCTGTTTTTCCTCTGTGTGTATGTGCATCTGTACCCATATGTGTGTATACACAAACCACAGGCTAACTGACAGCCTTCTGGAAGACATAATACTAAATAGCAATACTCACATCACTGACAGAAAACCACCATACAGCAGTACTTGAAAGCAGTCTTTTGGGGGGTTATCTTTAGTGACACAAATGTAATCAGTTTTTAAAACCAGGTATGCTTTATATTCTTCTATTATTAACTTTCTATACTCACAAACATCAAATTGTTAACTGAAAGTAACAGCACATTTTGAAATATCACCTTTCATTTTCAGAAAGTAAAATGATGCAACAATATCAAAATCCATCTCTCAAGCACCTTATTTACAAACGATAGAAAAGGCATTGCTTAATAAATAGCTACCACAAGAACCCAAACACTACAAATGTTACCAATTAGTCTATTTTTTAGAGGTTTTTTTATAATATTCTCCAAACCATCTACCTACTCTGACTTTTAAACTGCTTCTAGTACTCTGTAGCTGCATACAAGCCCAAGTCTGCATTAAATCTGTCACAAAACCACTTGACGGCAGGACTGTGAGCCTCTTACAATGTCATGTCAATCCTACAGAATGCCAGCTATTGCACATTCCACACAAAAGCTTTCATAAACAACGGACTACTCTTATGCTTATGTTTCAAATGTTTCATTGCTTTGTTAAAGATACCTTCTGTGCATTCAGACAACAAAGAACTTTCAGAAACACTGAAAATTAGCAAATGCTTTGTAACAATACTGTATCATAAAACCAAAGACACTAATATTCTTATTAACTGACAACACAAACCACAAACACTCCCATGACTTCCACGAAACTATTTATCTACCTCTACTATCCAAACAAGCTATTGCGCACATGCTGCCAGTTGATGCAAACTC
Organism: Tyto alba; assembly: GCF_018691265.1. Classification (NCBI taxonomy): domain Eukaryota; kingdom Metazoa; phylum Chordata; class Aves; order Strigiformes; family Tytonidae; genus Tyto; species Tyto alba. The sequence goes on along the minus strand of NW_024881262.1, from coordinate 23,608,537 downwards.
AAAACTTGTATCATTTAACTCATCTTTGAATCCTCTCATAGTTTGTTTTTGTTTTTTCTTTGTAATCCAGTGGATATATGGTGCCTGGGGGCAAGGGAAGGACAGGAATGACCCAAAGAAAGAGTAAACAGAGCAAACTCCTAATGGACTCCACATCACTTTAAAGAGTTCATCAGCTCCAAATTAATGCATGAACAAAAGCCTCTGCTTTCTCCTCTGGATACAAGACATCTGGGAACAAAAGCCTCAGACGAACATTGTGAAAAGGAGTTCAGACGCTTCAGTCTAAACCTTGGTAGTCCCCAAAAGTGAACTTCAAAAGATAGTAATGAGAACACACGGATTACTCGGGTCTCAAAAAGAAATCAGAAATCACAGGGTTGTCACCTCCCTCTTACAAGCAAACTCATACAAAGAAGAAAGCTACCATCACATACAGGCACAAAAATTAAACCCACAACACAGATTGGGGTTTTTTCCATTACAGGACATATCTTTCCCATTCAATCATCATAGTTTCGGGGGAGGAGGGAGAAGGAAGGTACTTATACAGCTATCTTATGTGCATTATTCACAATTCTTCAAGATTTATTCGAAGTACTTTAATTTTAGAGGCAGAGCTATCCCATCAGGTCAACTCACTCCACCTCTGCCCCAAGGAAACATACCTCACTTGTTCAAACTTTCTATTAAAAAAAAATAAAGTACGTGAAGTAAAAAAATCTGTGGATCGCTTACCAACTTAACACGGGAAGTAAAGCTGTTCAGCATTACAGCAGAGTGAATAACTATTGCAAGTAATAGCAAGATATTCTAAAAAAGATCACCCTTTACAATTCAGTGTCATAGTGAAAAATTTAATGCAACACTACTTATCAAAAATATCCGAGTTTGACAATTTTAAAAGAGCTATGAATATAAAAATTATATTAAATATATTTTCCATCAATAGTAAAATTATAGTACCCATAATTCTTATGCTCTTTTTCAAGTAAATACAAAAAAATATTTATATATATGTAGGTTTAGCTCCAATGACACAAATTACTCCTGAGTTCAATTAATTCACAATTTTAGGTCAAGAGTATCTAAGGTAATCTAAGTTCTCACAGCTGCCTCCCTCCTTTTCCCCTCCACCTCTCTTCCCTTTTTAAGGTGACAAAAATATTTGGGACATTTTCCCCCCATCGCCAACAGCCAAAGTCGTGAAGTGGAAGTAACAAACATGGTACCTGAGGACAGCCTGTGTCCTCTATTTGCATACAATCAAATTTATGAAAAGCCGTATCCTGTAGCACGCTAGCAATTAAACTTTGGCTTTAGTCAAAACCAAAACAAATAAACATTGTGCACATCCCTTCCCCCCCTCCACAAATTATCAGTGGGAGACAGTCTAATCGCCCCAATACTACCTCTCAAAAGAAGCTTTTTTTTTTTGACACATCCATGTCATTATTTGTTTCTTTAATCTTCTGAAGCCAGTAAGTAAATTAAATTATTTTAGTAGCTACATATTTGCACTAGGGCCTCACTCTGCAACTCAAATATATGTAAATGAACCACATTCCTGAATTTATTTCCACCAAAGGTTGAGATATAAAGATTTACCCATGTAAATTTGACAGATTGCAAAACAGATTGGTGAATGTTGCACTTAAACTACACTGGTACTTCAGGTATTATACAAATACATGTAACCTTAATCTTGCAGCATCTCTGATCTGTGATTTTTGACAGAACCACCACTTTGTTACCTGCAGTTAATTCTGGACAATAAGTATACACCTTCCCAACCCAAAGCAAAGCCTCCTCCTTACAAGTTATTACTGTGATTTCTAAAAATGAATTTTTAAAAACTGTTGAATTTCTAATGCAAGATGATTTTTGCCGCCAGATTCAATTTAGTTATCAAAACAAAATACACTGAAACTCTCACACAGTGAGTGAGTAATTGTAAGGACTGACAGCACTGCCACAAAACAAACTGTTTAATGCACTCAGACATTAATACTGATTTTTATTTTTTTTAGACCTCCATGATTTGAAGTCCTCAGAATATGAGGCAAATTAACTGAGATTTGAGAAGTATTGCATATCACCATGTATGTCAATGCTTTAAGGGTACCAGTTTGAGTACAACCACACATTTACTGAAAAAACTCAAACAATCAAGCTTTTCCATGTAACTGTATAACTGATGCTTATTTCAGATTTTTCTCTCCTGGACTGCTTTCACAGAAACTGCCAGTTGTGAAGAAGGGTTAACTCCATAACTTGACTGTCTGCTGCGACCAGATGTGGCAAGTCAGAATGTCCACCTCAGACCAAAGCAGCCCCATGGACTTTGTATAAAATACAATGCCACATTCCACAGCCCAACAACTCAGGTATTTATTTTCAGATAAGTTAACTGGTGGCAACTTTCAGAGAAACAAGGGCAAAGCTTCCACGTGTATCTCTAGATCTATGAAAAAGCACTTAAGTTACTTGAACTCCGTGTCTCTGGTCACTGAAACACAATACCAGCTTGCTAGCTAAACAGCCAAAACACCAGCATGCATTTCCACCCAACTTCTAAATAATAAATCAGTATTTTTCCTGCACCCTCCTCATACATATGGCATTCTGACAGCTTGTATTTTTACTGGATTTTGGTTTCAAATTTCACATTTGTGAAACAGAGCATATTGCAGACGTACACAAGCTTTAAAAAAAAGTGTGCAACATTTCAGAAGCCTATTGACTCTAAGTTCAACTTCCAAGAAAGGGAAAGGAGTAGTGGGGTAGTGAAACTGGGGAGAAGAGGCAGGAAACGTTCTCTCTTTATTATATCACAAAAAATCAAAGATTTTTTTTAAGAATGCTTTCCTACACTAGAATTTGGAGTGTTGCCAGAAGTCTAGGCAATTAGAGAACTAGCAAATTTATGACATCAGATATTCCAAGGAAATGAAACCTAATTTAACGGAAGTGATTTTTATTCAAGAAAAACAGATATTTAAATAGACATTAAAAAAAAAAAAAAGACCATGTATGGAAGAAGTTCCTTTTTTAAAAACACTTAATTACAGGTTAAAATCCCACTCAAATTTGTTTCCAAGCCAATCTACCACAAAACATTCTTGATATTAGTGATATCCCTGATATTCTTTTAAAAAAGGCCAAAAAAAAACCCAGTTGCCAAAGAATTTTTCTTCAAGAATCCTTTTCTTTCTGTCTCTTCTAAAAAGCACTGCTGGCTGGCATGAAACTCTGAAACCTGGAAAACCATCATCAGTCTGAACTGAAGCTTCTGGATCAAAGTTCCCAAGTGACCTGGTGATTGATTCCCCAGCCACCTTAACGCATTCCACTAGACTTTGACAAGCTTATGGATACTCAGTGTTTTTTTATATGCAATTTTCCTGAAAGCGAGTGTATTCTGAAGTTTTATTTCACTTTTTAATTAATCTTTGGAGACCTAGAGTTGTGGGCGTCTCTAGCTAATACTGCAAGCCACAGGTCGATCAAATTTCTAGGACATCCTTCATGTATTCACCTAACTTCAAACTGTAAACTACAGTCCTGAAAACACAAATAATGTGTTACTGGGGGTTTCTAGTAATGCCCACCTTCAAGAACTTCCTAAACCTGAACAGAGTTTGGTATCAACAGTGTAACAACAGCGTTGACTTAAGAGAGTACATAAGATTGACTTTGGCTACAGTTGTCAATTCCAAATGAACAAAACTCATCAACATATCTGGTGACAAGAAGAGTCTGTAAATGCAAAAAGTTCTGGCAAAAGAAAACCCTAAGCCTTCTTGATTTTGGAAGGTATCCAGCATCAGTCTGTAAGCACACATGCGTTGGAGCTAGACAAACCAGCGATTCTGGCATGAAAGGTTTCCGTTTCTCTTTCAGGAACTCTTTGGGACTAATGAAGATTTATTCCCCCCTTACACAGAAACAGGTCCTCATCTGTGGAAGAGTTTAGTTGCCTGTTAAAAAAGTATACGATGACAGCACACTGCCAGAGCGATCATTCTGTGTACTACTCACTCTGGGCGGCACAGAGAGCAAACATCTAACCGAAGCATCTGACTGGAAACACATTTCACAAACACTGCTTTTCCATAAACATTCCTGTGGTTCAGAAGGAAAACAGTGCTCAAAAACTTAGCCGAAAACAGCCAGGAGTATCTCATATTATAAACGTCACTTAAAAATCACAAAGCAATCACTAGGAGTTCTCAGCTACAAATAAAAATGTTTAAAAAGACACGAGGCACACAGCAAAGACCAAGCTTGTCCGGCAAAACCTCACGGAGGGCGCCGAACACCCAGCGCCCGCCAAGCCTTTCCCCCCGGCGCCGCGCAGCGCCCCCGAGGCTGCGGACGGGCCGCGGAGGCTCCGCCGCTCTGCGGCGGCCCCGGGGCAGGAGGGCGGCCCGCACCCGGGGGGCTGCGAGGAGCGGCCGCGCCAGACCCCGAGCAGGCGGCGGCGGCGGCGCAGCGAGCCCCGGCCCGGTGCACAAGGAGCCGCCGTCCCGGGGCCGCGGGGCGCGCGGCTGCCACTTGTTGCGGCGGCCGTTACCGCCGCGCGCCCTTGCGCAACGGCGGCTGCCGGCACGGCCTCGCGCACAGGCCCCCGCCCGCCCCCCTCGCCGCCGATAAGCGGCCGCGGCCCGCCGAGACCTTCCCCCCCCCCCGCCCGCGCCGGGGAGAGGGCAGAGCCTCCTCCCGCAACCGGTTGAGCAACCGCCGTGTCGCAACGAGCGGCAGCCGAGAAGTGCCCTCTTCCTGCGGAGCTCGGCGCCGCGGGGCGGGGAGGGACCGGAACGAGCCGTCGGTGGCGGCCGAGGGGAAGCCCCACCGCCACGCAGACCTGCCTGCCCGCCCGCGGGTGCCCCGGCGGTCCCGTCCTGTCCCGTTCCGTTCCGTTCCCCTCGGAGCTCGGGCCGCCGCAGGCTCCTACCCGCGCACACCCACCTGCTCGGGCAGCGGCCGCCGCCGTCTCCTGCGCCGCCCCCCAGCCAGCGCGGCGGCGAGCCGGCTCCCTCACGCCGCCACCGGCAACGGCCGCGCCGCGCGCTGCTGCCTCCTCCGCGGGCGCGGGGAGGCTGCCGGGGGTTACCTAGGCAATAGCTTCGCCCGCGGGTCCCGCCCCGCCCCGCCCCGCCCCCTCGGCGCGGGCCGCCAACCCGGGCGCAGCTTTCAGTATCGAACCGCAGGCGGCGGCCAATGGCGCGGCCTGTCCGTCCCGTCCCGTCCCCACCCCAACCCCCCCCCCCCCGCCTCTGTTTCCCCGTGCGGGCCGGGGGCTGCGAAGCCCCTCGCCAAAACCCCCTTTGCGGGGCTCGCCCGCCACCGCTGCCCCCCAGCCCCGCTCCTCGACGAAGAGTTTAATTCCCCCGCCCCCCCCCTTTGGCGCTCCCCGACTGCCCTTCCCGGTCGTGGTAACGAGTCCCGCAGGCGCCCCATAAAGCCGGCGGGGCGCACGGCCTAACCCGCCCCCCCCCCCCCCCCGCCAGGCTCGCACACCCCGGCCCGCGGTCAGGGGACGGAAAGGCGGGAGTCTGCGCTCCCACGGAGCAGGGCTGATCAAAGAGCAGCCTGCCCGGAGTGGCTTTTGGAAATCAGCAGGGAAGACCTCATTAGAGCGGCTTATTGCCTTGCCAGTGGTTTCCGTGAGGCACCCGCACTTTAAGAGTCTCGGTGCTGAGCTGTTAGGAATAATTGCGTTGAAACTAGTATGTATAAAAAAAAATATATAGGTGGTTTTCTAAGGCTTACAAGGAGCAATCAAAGAAAAGCGGGGTAAAATGTAACCAGTAATGAAACAACGTACTTTTGCATGCAGCCCGCCCTGTCCCCACCCACCAAAATCAGCAGTAACATTCCTCCTGCCTTTAATGAAAATAGGGCGAGGCATAGCATATCCTTGTCCACATTCAAAAAGAGTATGATCATAATATGCACGTTTTAACATCCCTATGCTGTATTATTAGTCTTGTCTATTTTTCTCTCTTAATTTTTCCAGTTATTCCAGTTTTGAAAACACATGGATTTACTTCCTCACCAACTTCATTTACCAATTCTCAAGGCACTAAAAACTCATTAAAGTTGGATTAGAAAACATCTAGGGGATGTTTAGCTGTTTGTTCCAAAGAAACAAGCCAACCACAACATAAATTGACTGGAAATTTATGGGAAGGACAATGATCTCTCCATTTATTTCAGCAAAAGGGATTTTTGCATGAATGGTGAGCATGCAGTGCAACATCCAGGCAAATCTCAGTGGAAGGGCAGAAGCTAATGAGAAACCTTGCCTACCGTGTGTCAGTTGCCTTCACAGACCATCTGTTGTGTGTATCAATTAATAGTTCCCCTTCCTGCTTTTAACCAGCTCTTTTAAGGTTGCCCAGTACTATAGGCATTGTTTCTGAGCATCATGCTGCTGCTTCATACCGCAGGAGTGTGGTAACTTCACTTGACTTCCCTTCTTCCTGGAAAAAAAAAAAAAAAAAAAAAAAAAAAAAAAGCCAAAAGATTTCAAATTAAAGTAACTGGTTTATCAGGAAAGTATACAGATCATACGAAGACAATATAATATCTATGGATCTTGTCCTATATAGTCTTTAGCTCAGTACATTGAGCCACTTGCCTCTTTTGTTTAAAGTTTACATTGCTACTGAAATATATTTCTGAATAATAAGGTATTAATGAATTCCAGTAGTGCAAAAAGTCCCAGATATGTAACTTTTCAAACCCTTCTAATACTTGTGGTTTTGACATCCAGTGTTCCAGATAGTCTTGGCCTAGATATTCAAACCTTGGCTCACTAGTTGGCCTCACTGATGACAAATGGTTTTGTGCCTGGAAAGGCTAGATAATGTTTTTTAGAAAACAGCTATGTAGTCTGGATCTTGCAACATTAGGTTATTGTTCTACAGGATCCAGTGCAGCCTTTGTAAAGTGTAAGTCAACTATGATGCGACTGATTTACTAGACTGAGCAGAGGGCTACAATCCAGAAACTTCAGAATTTGTTTACTGCACTGCCATCTTTCCAGTTGAATAATGATGCCTTGAAGTGTCTGGCAAGCATAAAGCCCCAAGCACTTAGAAACTGTGTGGTGTAGACAATTTCTGCTATATCTATGAGTAGACTTCAATGAAATTTGCCCACAGAGTAAGGCCATAATCCCTGACTTCAAATTTCCTTTCCATTTTGTGTTTTAATGTCTCCAAATACAACACTGGTATTTAGCAGTGGAAGTAAAGAGATCTCAATCAGTAGTTATTACCACACTTCAGATTATAGTTCATCAACTTGCATGATATTCATGCTCTTATCACACATGGAGTTGCCATGGCCAGTGTGTGCAATATGGACAAGGAACTTGCCTTGAAAGATCTTAAAGAATCGTTTTTATACCCTCGTGGCAGTGAAAAAACCCAGACTTTAAATATAATTTTAATTTTCAATTTCCTTATCTTTAGATTCTCTTCCCACCCCCCTTCACAAAACAACAAATGTTCTATTATTCTCCCCCCCAGGCTATTGTTACATGTGTTCTCAGTATAACAAAAGGGGTTTGTCTAAAAAGGCTGTATCTGAGTCATGTCTTTGCATGTGAAACAGCTGTACACCTAGGGCACATTCCTGGCCACTTGAAAATGTGTCACTTCCACCATTGGGGGTTTACATTATTTTAGCCTTGTGTCACTACAGCGATCAGAAGAAAGGAACTAACACACAAGTTGTCTTCGTATCTGCAGACTTCACAGAACTGTGGCAGCAGACCCAGACAGAGGGAGAAAGAAAATGCAAGTGGAAATGCCATGTGAAGGATGTTTGGCCTAAAGTAGAAAAAGCTGGTCTTAAAAAAATTCAGGTTAGTAAATCTAAAGGACAGTGATCCAGAACACAGGTGAATACTGGGCAGGACATGCTTAGAAATCATTTATTACAAAACTTAAATGCTCATAGCAACTTGCTGCTGTCTGATACTGTGATACAATGGCTACATCTACAAACCAAATCAGTTTGGGGCAGTTAATGCATAGGAGCATTTTATGGTGAATACAGAATAACGTAGGAATCTCTCATGAGTTTGGGGGTTTTTTTCTTAAAAAAAGAAAAAAAGGTTATATACAAAACTGTGCAAGCAATGGTGGAGAGAATAACGGTCACTCTACACCGCACGGTCATTTCTTTGTCAGCGTGCTGCCTACTGTCATCCAAATAAAAGGCTTTAGAACATGTTGTGTACAAAAAAATAACACAACAGTCTCTTAACCAGTCACTAGAGGAAAATCAGTTTGGATTATAATATTCAAAAAACGGCTTATCTGGAATTAACAAAATTTTCATTTCCCATTTTAAGTCCCTCCTTCACTTATACGAGAACAAAAACTATCTCCTGTTGTTTAAGGTAGTAGGGTGTCACCATTTGGGGGACAGAATCTCTCATTAGTCACTGAATTTTAAAAGGTGTTAATAAGCAAGCAAATAATTTTGGCATGACTACTTCAAGCCATGTGTTTAGAAAAGATAAATCACAAGAATCAGGTGTAAATGTCGAAGTCTATATTTAATCTCCTGAAAAGGAAATTCTAAGAGATTCCCAAGGAATTCTGTATGTTAAAAGTACCTTTACTAAGCCTACACATGATTTCATGCACTAGGTTAAAGTACCATGATATATATATAAATTATATGCTAGAGAAGATATGGTATGCAGATAGCATGGTCCTGTAGCAGTCTCAGCTGATAAATAAAAGCTGCCCTGCTGGTCTTGATCTTCTTCATCTCTGCAGATGTTAGACCAACCTATGAAATCAAAGCTGGCCATTGCCATTAGGGCCTCTCGGGGTGCACCCACAAGGCGCTGATGGCGTAGTGAAAAACTCAGCATAACATGCGAGCTCGATTCTGTAAGCATGACATTCCCCCAAAGGTGTTCTGTACAGTACGTTGGTTCCTTTTCCTGCGCTTGCACCAGTGTGTGTGTCTATAATAAGCTTCTCTTTGTTTCTCACACTGACTCCGGTGAAGGGGGAGGCAGCCGCAAATAATGGACCGAGTGACTGCAAATGCAGATGTCAGACAAAACGGATGCTGAATTTGGCTAATGAAGCTACAGCCTGCAGCAAGAACAAGCAGCTTTTAACAGTGCTTTGCTAAACCAAGTTATTTAATATGTGTAAATTTCAGTGGAAAAGTTCTCTGAGAACTTACAGCATATGTAAGGGAGCCAGAGAGGCAAACCACTCTGTTATCTACAGCAGCTCCTCAAAGAGCCAGCAGCACTGATACCCAAACATTCAGCATCTTGGCACTTCACTGTTCTGTTCCGGCTATGGAATTCAGCATCTGAGGCCTCTGGTTTTAAAATTTTAAGCTTAAATGACGTGAAGCCACTTGGAATAGAGGGCCTCTTCCTCAACCTCCCTGGCCTCCGCCGGCCGCTGTAACACACCAGAAGTAACAGCGCGTCAGCTGATTCACGCGTCAGGGCAGACAGAGCCCTGCTGTGAATGAGTGGGCTCAGCTCCTTCCCCTTTTCCACCCCCGGGCACGCTGAATGAGCTGGCCCACAGGAGCAGGTCCAAGCTGGAGCGAGGCCTGAGCCCACGAGAGCTCTCCTTCTGGAGCACCAGCTTCGCTTGTGATCCCACAGAACACGACTGCTTCTCTCGGGCTCCCTAGATCTGGGCCGTGGGCTAGGGGAACTGAAGGAGAGTCCCTCCACTGAGGCTGCGGGTGTGCCAGTAAGAGCTGGGGGCTGAACCCTCCTACCTCGCCATGTAAATCCACACCTAGAAGGCACATCGTCATATTGATTCCAAATCACAGAAACTCCATGATCGGGAGCCCTTAGGCAGATACTTTTAAAAGGTGGCATTCTGTCTGGATCAATTTATGCCAATTCTATTGTAATAAAGCAGCTATGTTTTAATATCACTTACCTGTAGACAAACTGGTTGAAAGTACTTAGTTGTCACTAATTCTGTACTATAGCAAATGTATATGTAGTTGCTCATTTTCTGCATCTGCTCACAGCAAACAGAGGTTTCTGGGCATGGCTGCACTTTACAAGACAGCTTGTTCATGAGGTATGTGGAAATCCATCTTGTATCAGCCAGTGAAGATCAAAAAAATTGCTCAGAATTAGGAAGAGCAAGGTCTTCACAAAGATCAACAGCATCCTGAAATGGCCATCTGACTGGGCTGCTACATTCTCTTTTTATATATCAATATCTCTACATGTTTTTTCGTTTTTCCAGTTTCCTAACACAGATTCTACAGAAACAGTTCCATTCATCAATACAAAATAACTTCTTTCATCAAAAGCATCTTGAATAGCTAGTGCCTAATAGAAGCAGGACTTCTGTCCACATGTAACCTCACACACCACACAGACAAGTCTCCCACCAGCTATTATCTTCTCTACCCACTCTATGAGTCTGACCTCATACCCAATATTAACATTTTTTTGTAATAAAAAGCAGCACTGGATTGTTAGAATTGCCAGCTTTTAGATGAGGCACTGAGTTCCCTTGTGTTATTTCTGCTGACTTTTCTAATCAAATATAAAGATCCCATGACACATTTTGACAAAAAGTAGGGCACAGCCGGCTTATTTATTCTTTTACTAAAAATAGGCTTCAGTGTCCAGCAGGTTGTAATGTGTCAGATAGCACTTGGAGTATAATAGCTGCTGTACCTGCCTTGGTACAGCTATATTACACTAGTTCATCTTTGCAATGTGCTAATTATGAAAATCAAACATCGGGCTTCATAATTACTTTAGTAGTTCCATTTTGCTAAAATGCTTAGCAGGATTTGACTGTCCAACAATTGAAAAGGCAATAAAATACCTTTTCATCCTTACAGAAGGAGTTTCTGACACCCTTCCAAGCACAGCGCAGCATGTTTTACATCTCCTGGGTTAATGGTATATTACTATTCTCAGCCAGAGGCAAAGATTAGGAAGAGATTCATTACAGGAATTGGAACACAAATGATTTAAAGAAACTCATGTCTCTCCCATCTTCTTTACATATTTATTTTCTAGCTGGCCTTTTTCTTAAGGCTATACTGATAACAGAACGGAAATAACAACTGTGAAAATTAATAATGATCATGAATGCTATTGAGTCTATCACACTTCTTAATGACCATGGATATGAAATACACGATATTATTACTGAGTTTGGCCTTGCAGGAGACTTTCAACTGACGTTTTGTCAAGTTTGCTTAGGGAAACTCATTGTCCAATCACAATGATGTTAGTCAGGGTTATCAAGACTTCATTTTGTGCAGAACTGCCATAAGAGAGAAAACACAGAGCCTTTAGCCCCTAAATCACACTGAAGTAGTTACCCTTTGAGTCAAATACATTTACTGACCTGCAGTACACAGTGAACATCACTTTCCAATTCGGTCATGTGCCATTTGCAAACCATGAAAGACTTGCTCAAAGCCAAATATTTCTTTATCTTGCACAAGTTATATGTCATATGCAAACCAATTAAAGAGATAAAAGCAAATGTGATATATTACCGACACTATAAAACACAGGTACTGCATTAACATTTCACTAGCCCATGGAAAACCATGATCAACTTTAATCTCATTGATTATCACACACACTACTAGAAAGCTAGCACATCTGTATCTATCTATACCCATGTATCAGGGCAAACTGAAAAAGTTAACGTGAAACTTTAAAAATCAGTAAGCACAAGACAAATAACATATACTACATGCAACATCATTCCTCTGAAAATATCAATTCTTAGCTACGAATAGACTATTATTTTGAAACCCTATTTAAAATCTCAGATTTTAACTTCTTCCCTCTGGTGAATGTGTTGCAATTTTAATACTACTTATGAGTTTCTATTTTTAACAGGACTATCCAAAATATCTCTAGCAGATATATCTAGCAAACATACCTAGCAGATAGATATTCAAAAGGCATTTATAGATTTCTTACTGAGGATGTTTCAAGTGTCTAGAAGCCTCTCTAATACTAACTCCTAAGTGTCTAATAATATCAGTGTTTATTTTGCTATAAAACTGTTCATCTACACTAAGATCAGTGCAAACAGAGTCACTAAGACACACTGGAATCAGGGAGAACCAAGAATCTTCAATGTTCTGCCGGAACAAACAGAAACACTTCCATCTCAGAGTTCTATTAATTTAACTTCTTCCCATGACCAGGAGCCATCAGTCCCACCCTCGCAAAAACCAGCACTCTGACACATTTCAGAACAGCACCCACAAAATGTTAATAACGGGCACTGCACAACCAATGTAGAAGAGATTCTGGGAATACTCCTAAAATGCCAGTACATCTTCTGAAGCAATATTCCACACAAACTTTTGTTGCTAGACAATCCAGTCATCCTGAATCAGGAAGACTCATGTTATTTCTAGGAATTATATTTTAGACAGTTTCTTCGAGCTACATATGCATCATCTTCATTTTTAGCCCTCAATAGCTAATGTTACTAAATCTGGCTAGAAGCCATCAAAAAAAAAAAAAATCCTTGCGGCAAGAGGAAAAGTATATTATCATTACTTTCAAAACTAACAAATTATGCCTGCCTTACTACTTTGGAAACTCCAGGTTTTTTGGTAAATTGCCTTTTACAACAATGTTTCCAGATATTGATTAACCAAATCAAAATATGTGTGTGTTTCACTCACTCTGTCTGGCAATCTATTACAAGTCTGAAAGCTTCGTTTATATGACTCATGCGCCTTTAGATTAAACAACTATGCAAATGATGCCAAGTCTCTATTTATCACAGCTTTGTCAGCGAAACAAATCATTCAGCAGGTGAATCATGAATTACTGTCTGTGTGGATGCTAAGTAAACACAGAGGGAAACAGGGAGATGCCAGCTTAACTTCACGCTTCTCAGTCTATTGCTCCTTCCCATCTCCTTCGCTGTATCACTGTGACATTGCTAATGTGAGCAGATGAACTCTTCTTGCCTTTTTCTCAACATGCAGCCCATTTGGCTGCAGTTCAGAAGGTCCTTTAGACACATCAGGAAAACTGAAGCACATGCTTAAGTGGTTTGCTCAGGAGAGAGCGCTTGCTGTGTACGCCTCTGAGAGGGAAAGTGGGGTTTCATTTCCAATATGAGAAGCACATCCTTTTAACCGCCTCCACCATTTAGTGTGCAGCTCTCCCGCTTGGAGGGGGCTCACGGAGGGCTTGTGTTGCAGTTCTGCTCTACAGTGAAGAAAGACTGACAGGATATCACTGCTTAGAGAAGGGCTGGCCATCTGGACAAGGTTAGGTCACCTTTGCAAGAGAACACATTCCAGCAGTTCATAAAAATGTGGCTGGAGAGCTTTTTTTTTTTTTTTTCTCCTGGAACGTACCTCATTGCCAAAGAAGGTAGCTATGCTCGGGAAAATATTCCATGGGGAGCAAACAAATTCTTCTGCAAAGCCATTCCTCCCTGCTCCACCCTGGCTGACATTACACAAGTTGAATAATGCATGTCAAGGTATTAAGTAACATGTAAACATTACCAGTAAATGTTTCGGCTGCAGGTCTTGGCTTAGCTGGTATTGCTTCCCTCTGTGATAATGGAAAAACAACTTCCTCAGTTCTTCTGAACCTAAAGTTTAATATTAATGAAGCATTTCCTACCAATCACCAACTGGAATCTTCCTCCTCCCTTATCTCTCAATATAGATTTTAAAACCCCTGAAAACTTACCTAACGGAGCCTTACTCAGAGATGTCCTTCTCTGAAAGTCTCTGCTTGGCCTTATAGCCTGTGCAATGCAGTAACATGATGTCCCAAGAATATTACAGTTCTAGTAATACATTTAAGAGCAAATGACAAATTCTATCAGAAACAAGTTGGGTTCATCTCATACCACCAAGGATGTTTTATATCAACTCTGACTTCCCATCATCAATTCTCCAACAATATTCCTCCTCCCAGTTTTGAGATTATGTATTTTTACATATTTTTTCCCAAGGGTGTGAGAGCACAGTGTTGGGAAGCCACAGTCCTTTTCAATCTGGTAGAGGAAATCCCCTTGGAATTTAGTATTGCTTTAGGCATGCACACTGTTTGCGCAGCATATGCCAGTAATTCCTTTTCCTTTACTGTCTATGACAATCCACAACAGGGGCAAATGTAGTTCTGAGCCAACTAACCAAAAGGGGATTTGCTTAAAAGCTAAAACATCACTGGGATGAAGATGGGCTCTCAAATCACCTCTGTGAGACTGAGAACCATCCGCCCCAAAGGAGAACTCTCCAAGGAAATTTCTGGGATTTTCCACTGGAATTTGTACTTTCCCAAAGGGTTTTCTGTAGGAAAGACTGACCTAGGGTCAAGTATCTGAGGAACTCCCAGGAAACAACACCAAATTCCACTCTGAAAAGTGCTTGGGCAAAAACTTTGAACAGAGCTGTTAAGTCGGAAGGCAAAGTCATGCATTTTCTATAACTTCTTTCCAAGTATAAATTATTTCTTTTAATGTCTGTTAGCTGCACAGGGCTGAGAGTTATGGGGCGAGTTGGATTGTTCTCCTCCACATGAATGAATCATTTTCCTGAAAATTAAACTTGCAGCCCAGCTGAGGACATGACAATGGCAGCGCTGAACACTACTTACAACCAAGGGTCTCACTGATCCCGAAAAATCTTTCTCAGTACACAAAGATGCTTGAGGAGGAAAAAGCTCAACTGATCTTCCAGGCTGAAAATATGGCAAACTAACACTGGGTTTTAATGTAGTTTTGACAGGAGTTCATAAGCAATGGGAATCCTCTGGCGTAACAAGACATAAGAATATTGAAAAAAACAGGAGATTAATAACCGGTTTTGATATTTACTGATCATTTGGCTCCAACACAACTCTCTGGAAGACTGTCTTAAAGTGAAGCTAGTTTCCCTGGGCTTCATTACTGAGTTGCAACAAGACTGCTCTCCGAGACAAACTTCATCTAGTAAGAAATATGCTCCTGTTTGGGCAATATATGGAAAGCAGAACTAGCATGGAACAACCTCCTCCAAGCCCTCTCGTTCCCCCTGCTTACAGCAGCAGCCTTTTTTGCCCCATCTCCCACATCTGGATGAGAAGTAATGGGCTAGCAGTACTGAATATCACAGCTCCCAACCCCAAGGCCACCAGCTCTTAGTAGGCTACCTACCTCTGTACAGTAACTGCAGCACTGGTATCAGTGACTGTTCAAAGAAAATAAAGCACAGGGAAACAGAAATTATGGCCACCATGGTAAAATCAGATCACAATAACATAAAAACTATTGTGCACACCTCAGTAACTCATGCGAGCCTATTTTTATGTCTGGGCTGATCAGGACAGGCACAAAGCAAAAAACCATGCCAGAACGAGCCTGTCCTGCTCAGAAAATTGTTTCCAGCAACGCAGCAATGAGTTGATGATTGCATTACAGCTATCATAGGAATGCCAGTGCCCAGTAAGGAGTGTTTTGAAGAAAGGTTTTTGAATGCTACTTCCCTGCTGCTTTTAGCTCCCCCACAGAAGAGGAACTATTGGAAAGACCAAGCCACCCGCAAACACCTTTGGAGAAAGCTTTGGCTAGCCACTGCTGCTTTCCTAAGAAAGAGTAACTCAGTGCATTCTTAATTCTTCTTTATTTATTTATGTGAAAAGCTGTTTATTTTTCAGTCAGGGCACTGAGGCCAGCAACGCTCAAGTATAAACTCCCTATACTGGGAGGAATGTGATGACAGCAAAAGAAATGCATTTCCACTCTCCTTTTTCCCCTCCACACACGCAGAACCATCTGCAAACAAGAAACGTGTCCCCCAGCTCTTGCCCAGAGACGTCTCTCCAGGGCTGTGATACTGCAGAGAGAAGAGGGGGCTTATTGGCGTGCACATTGCACACACGTCTGGATGTATATAATCCACACCCCCCTGCAACTTCACGGCAATTTGGCCTTCTAACTCTTAATACATGCAAGAAATGACAGACCTCAGCCTGGCACCCACCATGCTCTCATCGTCCCAAAGCAGGGTCCGGCAGGACCGCAGCTGCCCCCGCGCAGCAGCGCAGCCTCCTGACCCTCTTTGCACCAGCCCCGTACACAACATCCCACCTGGGAGCTGGGAGCAGACTCATTATCCAGCAGGTAACAATGACTATGGAAGGCCGAGACTGGATGGCAATGAGAGCCCATACACGTTTGGCATATGGAAGTGTTTACATACCTGTCTCCCTATAGATCTGTATCCTTACTATTGTGTGCTAACTCGCAGAGCTTTGAGCAGAGGACTTTGGCAAGCCTGTTTCAGTTGCAGTGATCCATATCTTAAACTACGGTGAGCTGCTAAAGCAAAGCAGTGATGTAATGCCATTAAACAAGAGCACGTTGCCTTTAACTATCCCATGCGAATCCAACAGCATTTCTAATGCCACCGTACAACTGGTATAAACACAGAACCATTTAAACTGAAACCTCAAACACATCCTTACCCTGTCACTAAACTATATGTAAAATTTCTTTTGCCAAGTACAACTTTCAATTGACTTTCAGTCAATCAGTTACAGAGTGGACTAGAGGGGTGATTCACAACAGCAAAACATATCAAGTATCAGCTCTCGTGCACCTTTAAAAAGGCCATCTTTGT
The DNA here is from genome assembly GCF_018691265.1 of Tyto alba. Taxonomy (NCBI): domain Eukaryota; kingdom Metazoa; phylum Chordata; class Aves; order Strigiformes; family Tytonidae; genus Tyto; species Tyto alba. The sequence continues at coordinate 23,591,884 of NW_024881262.1, read as the reverse complement.
TCTCAAGCACCGTTAACAACAAATGGGTCCAATACCTAGAATGGCCACAATACAGAAAAAGAAATCTCTACACTGTAGTGAAAAAATAAAAAAAAAATACTATTTGTGAAATACACATGTATGCTTAAAAACCATCCTATGACAACTTCTTCATAGAACATACCCAAAATAAACTCTTACAACACTATAATTTAACATTAGTGCTTTCATTTGATATTTTACCTTAAAAATGTATACTTAACCTTTAAATCTTGACTCTAATGCTAAATATTCCTTTGAGAAAAAGTCTTAAGTAAAGTATTAGAGAGATGAGTACCTCATCTTTTCTAATCTTAGTCACATCTCAGACTACCATTAAATGTACATGTTAAAACGAAATACACATAGATATGGAAAATGAGGTCCTGTTACAGTACGTCGGGTTTTCTGTCAAAGGATATGCCATTACACTTTGTGGCTTAATCATTTTATGCAAACCTAAGAATTGATGATGCTCAGCTAAATTGTCATTTACCTTGAAAAACTGAGCACGATTTTCTTTTGTTGTTTTCTCTCCTTCTCCCACAATGACAGCTGAGGGAATAGACATGCAGTTCTACAGTGGCTTGGCCATATGAACTCTATTAAAAAACTGATTAGTTGAAGTTGTTAAAGATCAGGTGATAACCATCCTTAAAAGATGAAAAAATATGAACAAACCCTAATTAGTATCTGATAAAGAAGTGGGGCTGTTGCACTGCATAAACCCTGAATTAGAATAATAATGTAGGGAGGCTCAACAAAAGATGCTTTGTGTTTCTCATTAGAGCCAGTAACAACTCCTCCGGGGGCTGTGCCTTCCACCACTGGAAGCATGCTGAGTGCTGTAATAGTGTAATACTGTTTTTCCACGCCCTGCTAAGGTACACCTGAAAGACACTTTTGTAGTATAGTTTAAAAGGACAAACCAGTGTCCCATGCTACACATCCTGCCTGAAACAAAGCATTTTGAAATAAAACCTGGGCAAACCCTGAATAAACTGCACCCCCGGTAAGATAACTCTTAACTGAACAGTCAAGCACACATTCAGAGAGCACATGCAAGACTTACCACGCACTGGGTGCACCTGTGGCATTGCCTGCAGACTATCAGAAACCTCAGCTGTCATAACATTGCTCCTCCCAGTCTTTACACTAAAAATGAGTTCTCTCTGCTACCTGCATTTTGTACTGATGGGAATACGCTGCTGCAACCGATACACGCGTGACCGATTCACTCAGCAGCAAACAACTAGATTGCATATTAGCAAAGTGCTTTGCACTTCACAAATGATGTCACACAAACGCACTAGTATTAGACTGAAGACTACTAAAGTCAGAAGACTACAAACGAGTGCCTGTGTGACAAGTTTATTGCCAGTTCTGCATTACCACGGTTGCTTCATTCAAGTTCTTTGACACATATTGAGATGCTGAGTATCTTAATTAACAATCTCCCTTTTTAATGCACAGAAAATCACAATTTGTTTCGCACTCTGGGTCTGTAGTGATCGATTCCACATACCCACACATGTAACTTTACACACGTGAGCAATCCTGCTGAATTCAACCATTTTTCCAACCCCGTCCGTGCTCAGCGTCTGTCAGGTTCTGTACATTTTGCCCTTTTCCAATTCATCCCATCTGTTTATAGCCTTTCCATCTAGTCAACTATAATTTTCCGAGGTTTCAAATTCACCTTCTTCCTTTCAGTTTTTCCTATCTGATGTACATTGTAATGATATTAAGGGGAAATTTATTAAAGAACTAGCTTAACTCAATTTCTTTCCACAGTGTTTCTCCAAGCTGGCTGGCTGAGTGTGACCTTTTCAAAGGTATTTGGCAGAGGCCTGTCATTTGTCAAGTTATTTTTCCTATTTTTGTCACTGTGAGTTTTAAAATTGGTATCAAATGATTTTCATTACATCAGATAAAAAAAATGCTCTCTAGCTGAGCTGACATCTTTTAGTCTAACTCCTTAAAACTGCATGAGACAAATGAAGTACATGGTGGAAAAACACACACAAAAGTCTGGTTTGTAGCCAAAATTCCACCTAGACATAGAGCAGGAGGGGGAGAAAAATTACATCTCTTGAACAGTATTTCCCAAGTGTTTGTTAAGAATTGTTTTCTGTCTTAATCTCAAATCAACAGTGGTCTCAAATCAAAAACGCCAGATCTGAGTTCAATGAGATCTGTTGAAAATATAATGGGACAACAACTCATTCTGCTGCCCTGCCATCTCCAATAAGTTATGTGTCCACGGCACATGCAGACCAAGTTGCTTGTTTCTTACAGCTTTTCTTAATCACTGATTGGTGTGTTGGTTCTGGATGCTAGGGTGGAATCAGAAGACCAGTTCAAATATCTTTTTACAGTTACCGCTAAATCATAACTATTTTAAAAGATTGAGTATGACAGGTCAGAGAGAGGAACAAAGAGTTTTATTCATGGAAAATCTTACTAGCCTTCAAAGCAAGTCATATGAGAGATATATGAATACGTATATTTTTATAGCTTGTGCCTAAATTAGAAACAAGATTAAAAATCTCCATGTCCCACATGAATTCCTTTCCTTCTCTCCACATTCTCATATTAATTTTGGATGATACACTGCCCCTTTATTTTTTTGCCTCCTCTTATCCCTTGTCTCTCCACTCTTCCCATCCTATTGCATCTTGACTTGATATTCACTTGTAACCACTCGTTGGATTCAGAGATGCGATGCACCAAGTTCTGGCATTTTGGAAATCTGGCAATTCCCAGCTATGAAAAGACCTTCCCATCTTGCCTCCCCCAAACAAGCCATTAATAAAAAACACAGGAGGAAAAAAACAAACAGCAAAACATAAGAACACTTACAATTATGGGGCTATCTGTCCCGAGTTTTCCCAGTTTAAGACAGAGTGGTCAAACTACACTGCCAGAAGCCAGTAACCGATGCAGTTTAAACTGTCTAGGATTATTTTTAATATTTTAGTTCCAGGAAGTATGCAGAAACCCTAACTGGCAAATGTGCCAGAAATACCAAGGGACAAGGCTGCCTTCTCAGGCGACGTCTGAACTCATCAGCTTTGCTGCGGGTTGTGACTCAGTTATTCTATCTTAATGAACCTGCCTATGCCTCCCCGTAGCTGCTTCAAAATAACTGTAGTAGCAGAATATTCAATACTTACACTGGCTCGTATTTTAGAGGTGAAGAAAATAAGAACATCCCATGTATGCCATGTGCTTCTGTTACTACACTGCAGTTTCACAAATCTGTAGAGCTTCAGAGAGCAAAAGTACTGCTGGTCTGCAGCCTGAGGGCTGGCTGCAGCACCGCTGCCACCCACCACTGCCCGAGGAGCCCAGCGCCTTGGTGGAGCTTGGGCTAGCAAAGGCAGACAGCTGAGCTCCAGGCAGAGCCCTGTGGAAGGAGCCTTCCTTCTGGTTCACTTATCACCATGACATGTTTGAGAAAAGCCCGGCGTATGTCCCCGCTGCTTCACTTTGCAGGTGTCTCATCTGTCGGCTAGATCCTGTTTTGGATCCGAAGGCTTTGGAGCTGTTTTCTTTATATGCTATGTCCTCACCCCGCTATGAAAGGTGGACAGTCTTACAGGGGCACAGTCACTGCCAGCTCCCTCAGATATCAGTACAGCAAGGTGAGCGGTGCTGCGGCTCTGACAGTGCATCTCTAGGGGACAAGGGGAAGCAGCACTTGTGCACCCAAATGTCAATATTCAAAACAAATGGTGCCACACATCCAATAATGGCCCAACAAAATGAGTACAAAGCCGGAATCTAGCTCTCCTAAGCAAGCTGTGTTCAAATATGCTTCATAATAAGGTAAGAAATATGCCTATTTAATGCAGTAGACATGAGTGAGAAAAATTGTCTGAGGCAAAAGTCACAAGGAAAAAGGCCATTTCCTCACCCTCTGACTTTTGGAACAAGACCAGGACAAGCTAACTGGGTGAGGCAGGAGTGCTAGCCACTCAACCAGCTGAACGGCTTGGGGGGGTGAGAGGGTGGGGGAGGTGAAAGAAAAAAGAAAAAAAAAAAAAGAAGAAAGAAAATGAATGAAAATGGTTTCCATGTGAATACTTAGGGCCATCCAAAGCAAGCACCTCTGTTAGAAACCACTTCTGCACACCTGCTGAATTGAAGTTTTGAAGTCAACCAAGGCAGTCGTTTTCTGAGATGTAGTAAAATACAGACAGAAACTTTTGACTTGGAAAGAAGAGATAATGAAAGCAAAAGGCAAACTTCTAGCTGGATTAAAAACTCTGGCTAGAAGGACAACAACCTCTCAAAGAGGTGAAGGAAGCCACAGCAGCTACTTGGCTCTACATCCACAGAAATCCAGAATTGAAACCAGACAGTTAGGTATCTCTAAATGGTACCAATTGCTTTATTGGGAGGTATGAAGAAGTTTACAGACTCAGAAGATTGCAATCTCCCTTGTCATACAGGAAAGGAAAATCGTTTTTTTTTAGAGGAACTCAGAGTTGCTCAACTCTAATTAATCTTCTGAAACAGGAAATCCCTGCCAACACAGGTGGAACTATAATACACTGGCTGTGCAGCTGGGGAACATGAAAAATGGGATTTCCGTGTTCCCACCTCACTCACCAAAAACAGAGAGTGAACACTATAAGTAAAACATGCAGCTGAAAAATCTGAAAAAAAGCAAGCAAGTAAAAAAATTGAAAGGACTGTAAAAGTCACTTAGGTCATTCATAAGCAAATTCCCTACAGTAGTAACTAAGGTTGAGCCCTTCTGAGGGAGCTACCATCACTTTGAGAGCTTAGTTACAGGGCAAAGGAAATTAATCTGCATCTGTATTTTAGGAAACAGAAGTTGAGAGGACACTGTGGCAACTTCTGATGGCACCAGTACTCCTGAAGGAGCCCTGTAATGTGTACTGACAATACCAGCTTCTCTCAGCAATCTCTCTGTTCTCTATAGTTGGTATTTTTAAATACAGTTTAGGCTGTTACTTGCTGGACATCATCACAACAGATGAATGGCAGGATAGAAATTTCTTTGCCATTGAAATGTTACTCGAGTTAAAAGTCAAGACAAGAAATAGACATTCCTTTTTAGTATTTACTTGTCTGAAGCGTTTTAATTGTGGAGGCATGTAGAAAAGAGGGATATAAACAATTATTTACATTACTACACATTTCTGCCTATCTAATTGGAAGCAAAAAGACAGGGACATGTGGAGATGATGCATGTAATCACTACTTGTAGGGTATGTCCTGCACTCTGCTCTGAGCACTAAGGCTGTGTTTAACTTCAGCTTAGGATAAACAACATTTTTCACGACAGCATATTTCAAGCTCCACAAAGCCATCTGTATCAAAAGAACAATGCAGGGCAGATTTCAGTGGAACTGAAAAAAAATAAATTGTGGCTATAACGAAAACAACTAATAAAGTAGTAGTATCAAAGCTTTGTTTAGACTAGGGAAAGTTCAGTAAGTCACCGATAAAAGTGCTGTAAGGGTAGGATATTGAAAGGTATATTTTCATCAGAAGAGTAGCGCCCTCATTATAAAGCACATAACCATATGAAGTGACTCTCACTCAACTGATGACCCAAAACAAGCAAGTAACTAAACCAAGAACAGATTCATTTCCTTTAACTCCGCTCACAGAGGGGAAAAAAATAAAGGTATTTACCATTAATAAAAATAATGCTGTGGAAGGCACAACTTTTTTTTTTTTTTTTTCTTTCCTACAGATACAAACAAGTAGCTCTCTATTTAGACTATTAGAAGGCTAATTTTTTCACACATATGTTTCAGTTGATATAATAGATAGGTATTCACATTATTATGTTACTTTCTCAATAATTTATGTTTTATTGCTCCATTTCCAAAAGCCATTGGAACCACAGGACACTTTAGTAGTCAATATATAGTATGGTACCACACAGCAAACACTTGCTTGAAAACTACCAGTATACATTCAATGGAGGCAGTAAAATGGCTAAGACTACACAGCTGGTCTTTCATTTCTACCTGGATACTAGTTCCAGCAAGAAACTAATATATATTCACCAAAACAAACGTCCATCAAAGCCACAAAAGCAATTTAATGCTTATACGTATGCTGACAATACAGTGTCAGAGCTGTGAGTAACCCAACAAAGGAGGCTGCAGGTAGATCAGAAGTGCGAGCTCGTCCAAAATGTACATACTCGCTTCACCAGCATTAAGTCCATCCTCCTGGCCATAATGGTGAGGGAAGGTGTTTAACTGAAGGACAAGACAAAAATTATCCTGTGATTTAACAGACATGTTCTTCCTCTTGAGATGGATTGGTAAGAGACAAAATTTAGTGTAAGGTAACTGCAATGTTGAGATAACGTCATGGTGTTTTGCCTTCTACAACATGAAATAAAAGCCCTGGTTTTGGTCGTTACATTAAGTAATGGGGAAAAGAGTATTTTAAATAAAAAGTTATCCTAAATTCCTGGCAAATTACAAGGTTTGGGTCAGCTCTAAAAGGAATTTGTGTCAGCTGGAAGAGGGCATCTATGTGAATGATTAATAATAATGAAAACCAACCTCTTTAAAAAGTAGAAGTAATGCTCATTGAATTTATCATCACTTGCAAGACTGGTTATATTAATAATCCTTCACATTATGCCAAGTAGACTGAGAATAATTAATAGTTCACAAACAACCTGCCCACAGAAGCTTCGGTGTCAATGTTGTTTTGACTGATTACAATTAACAAAAAATATAATCACAAATATTCAGGCCTTCAACACAAATTCCTTATACCTAAGAAACTTCCATGAAAAATAATAAAAAACCCTATGTCTTGCAGCATTACCCTGTCAAGGGTAGCTGAATTTCTGGATCATAGTGTCACTGGGGAATTCTGGCCTCACCGTTCACAACTCTTCATTAAAATTCATTCTGTTACTGAAATGGAGAAGCTGATTTAATGTATACAAGCAGGGGTTCCACCACTGAGCTCTGCTGAGCCACCACAAGTGCTCAGGAGTCAGAGGATGAGAACCAGGGTGCTGTGATGCCTTAAAAAAAAAAAAAAAAATCAGAGCTTAGCTGATTGTGATATTTAGAGGGTGTTCATTAAATCCTGAAGGAGATACATCTCACCGCGCAAATTCTTTCCTCCTCTTGTCTGAAGTAGATGTGAAACAATGGTCGGTTGGTAACATGTCTCAAGCCAGCAATAAGGAATGTCTGCAAGGACACAGGACTGTGAAAGAGGACGAAGAGGAAGAGAAGGAAATGAAGAATAAAGCAAAAGATGGAAACGAAGGAAGGTCAGAAGGTTGTTTTTACATTTACAATATCTCTAAAATAATGTCACACCCCAGAGAGATGCAGGTGGCAAACTGATCTCATTAGAAGAAACACAATGGTTCAGAGAGAAGGTTCATTTTTGCCAAGGATCCTGCTTCCACCACTGGTCGTACCCAGATGTTGCAGAGGAAGGTTCCCAGCCACACTGTTTACCAGACTTAAATACAATTCCTGCAGGACAGACCTGAAAAGTTTTGCTAAAATTCACCACCAAATTAGAGAAATATTATGCAAGGCAGAATATAAGACCCACTATTCAGAACATGGCATCCACAGTCATAAAGTTTAGAACCTGCTCATGGCATTTTTCCCTGGAAACAGCACTCGATACAGCACACAGCATCCCAGCAGAATTCTCAGGTCCTAAAAACTTTCATATATGACTCAAAAACACGGAAAACAAACCTGGCTACTCACTGCTCTGTTAGCCTAGGAACTAGGCAACTAGTGTACAAACAGTACAAAATCCACCAAGGCATGAAAGGGACTAGTATTACCACCTACACCACGCAGGCTTTCGGAGTGAAGTGTAAAGATTTATACAGGCCACCTACTCTTAGGGAAGAAAGTGCCACACCAGGATGACGTGGCAGTCAGCGTTTCACTCATGGATGCTGTCAAAGCAAGAAACGGACAAGATCGACTGCATTCATTTCTTATCCCTCCACTAATATTGGATCTTAGCAACTGCTGCCCAGGGCTGCTCGAATAACTCCCTTCATGATGTTTTGCTACTGAAAATTGTGGCTTTCTCCAGTGAAAAAATAGCTTTCCAGTGAAAGCACTCACTCTGTCTAGTATTTTATTTCTAAAAAACACAAGATCTACTATCTTTTGTTTTGCAACAAAAACTTGGGTTTGAAGTGGTGCCTCACTGGAGCTGTGGTTCAGCCGCCGCGGACGCGCCCGCCAGTGCTCACCTCCCACGGGGCAGTGTGAGATCACCCAGTGGGGAGATGATGACACAGCTGGGGAGACATGGCCCAGCCAGGGAAGCTAATATGCAGTTGAGCCAAAGTTGTCAATCCAAAGTATTCAAAACTTAAAATAAATAAATAAATACTGCAAGTGTTGGCAAAAGTAATAGGCTTCACTTTAACATTTTCTGCAAAAGAATATATTTGATGATCAGGTCTGTTCCTTACCATTTCTGAGGACCCTTGAAGCTGCCACTGCTAAAGATGGAGCCAATTGCACTAGGACACAGGAGGTCCTAACAACAGGAACCATCACCTGGCGCTGCCGGCCTCTTCCCATGCTTGGGATTTGCAAGCAGTTAGCTGTTCTTCCTCCACTTCTTCCTCTCCTGAAGCATCTTGGCTCCAGTACCTGTCCACTCTCATTGCCAAAAGGGACTAAGCTCACCAGGGAGTGTTGTGCATCACCCTGACAACGTCAAGGATTAACTCCCTGATCTTTGTGTTTAATATACAAAAACTATTACCAGAACATCCCATTCAAGCATTTAATATTAATTCTGGGCAATGGATGGCCCATAGTACCTCAGTAGTTGTCTGAGCTCTCTTAGGGGACGTAATGCCTGGAGAAGCAAACCCAAGTGCACATATGCATACGCAATCAAGGCTTGGCTCTTACCAGACCCCTCCCAGTCTGCTCATGCTTTAACAGGTCATTGACTCAAGTAATCTCCCACACGTTACAGTTGCCAGTAAAACACAATAGCCTGAAACTGAAAATACCTCTGGTCTACCAAGAACCCAATCTGAGGGACAAACTCACTGATGATTCTGAGAGCAGCTCACAGGATGAGACACTGATTGGCTCAGTGCTCCAAGTGAGCAGCTTAATTGGAACAGAAAAACAGGGTGATTAATCACAGCTAAGGAAAACACCTTGCTACAGAAGACAGGCAACATTAATGCTTTACATCATTAAAAAAACGTGAGGTTACTGTTCAGGACAGCACACGTGGAAAACATTTACGGAAAAAAAAAAAAAAAAGATGAAATGTTGTTTAATTGCTAAATTCTTCCCATTAACACCCTAACCGGTTTGGCACACGCTGGCAGGCAGGAGGTGTTCGCCCCAGCCAGGCTGCCAGCCACGCTTCCCCACCCTGGCAGGGGCCAGACCTTCCTGGGGTTTGACAGCTTCCCGGCTGGAGGCCCTGTTCCCATCGCTTTCTGGTAAACTGGCCTCTGTAAGCACAGCTCCTTGGTGGGTTTGATTCTTTTTCATTTTCTTTTTCCTCGTGGTTTCTTTTTGATGCAGCCACATCTGATCTTTCTCAGTCTCAACCCCTCTTCCCGTCCCCACCCCGAAAATGGGAAGAGACCCCAGAAGCACCTCCAGGGAGGGGGGTGGGATTCACCTCCCGGGGACGCACCACCGCGAGGGGCTGGGAAGCCGCTCAGCCAGCATCCACTAAAGCGGCACAGCGGAGCTTCTCATAAAATGAAAAAGCCCCAGGCGCCAGCAGAGAGGGAGGGGACCACACCACAGCCCGCAGCGCCAGGAGCCAGGAAGGAGCCGGCTGCCCGGCGGGGAGGAGCTCAGCCCAGCTCAGCTCAGCCCGGCTCAGCTCAGCCCAGCCTAGCTCAGCCCAGCCGCCGCCCGGCCGAGCCCCGGCCAGCCTCTGCCCGGGAGCGCTCGGTAGCGGCGTTCAAGCCCTCTCCCGCCCCGCCATCGGGAAGCAAAGCCGCCCGCCGCGCCCCGGGGCACTCGGGCCTGGGAAGGGCTCGGGGCGGGGGAAGGGAAAGAACGAAATAAAGAAGAAACAAGACCCGCTGTCCTACCCGGCCGTCTCCCGCAGGCTCGCACCGACAGCGGTTCCCCGGCCCCGGCAGCCCAGCCCGCCCCACCCCGGGGCCGCCCGCCTCCTCCTCCTCCTCTTCCTCGGCCCGGCCCCGGAGCGAAGGCACATGTAGATCTAAAGGTTATTTGGCACCGGCTGTTCCGGGCTGCGGCGGAGCTCCCGGCCCCCCGCTCCCCCCAAGGGCTTCGGGGCAGTTCCTGTGGTTTTTTTTCCCAGGCGTTAGCGCTCTTCCGAAGCCCGGCTGCCTGCCGAGAGCAGCCCAGGCCCCCGGGAGCCCGGCGGCAGCATGCCAGCACGCCACGGCCACGCACAGCCCTGCAGGTGCCCCAGAAGGGCAAGTTACCTTCGTCACGGGCAGGAGAGCACGCCAGCCCCCAAAGTCTACAAGTGTGATTTTTTTCAGCTGTGACTTCGCACTTGGTAGTGAAATACCGAGCCATGCTAAATGCTACCCAGCTACTCCTTGCTCTGTCCCTCTTTATCTGGTTCCCTCAGGAGAGGTGATTATTGCAATCAAATCTAATGGTTCATTGTGTGCCAGTCTCCAACTTCCCCGGAGGAACTGGCTGGAAAGGACCAGGTAATACGTGATGTTACCGCAGCCAGCCCAGGGCACCGCATCCTCGCCATCTCTCACCTCACACCAGCCTTCAGGCCACTGCCTGGCAGGTGGAGTGTGAATAAGTCAAGCCCTGTAACTGCAGGTTTAGTGTTCACAGGTGTGCACATCCAGTCATCACATTTGGCAACTTTCCAGGTGGTAGAGCTCAGAGCTCTGCTGCTGTGGGCTGCAGGGTGTATGTGGTGGGAAGGCCAGGGGGTGTCTGCTAGGAGACAGGAGGCAACTGTTAGAGCTAGAAGGAGGACAGTAAGCAGCTCCCACGCAAGGGGTGGCCTCCATCACTGAGACCAAAGGCAAACGTGGCTTCTAAGCAAAGCCTGAATTTAAAAAATGCCCTAGCAGGCGTCCTGGAACATCCTGGAACAGGGCAAGCTGAACCTCGTATTCCTGTTTTATCGGCTATCAGCAGCAAGAACAGTGCTTGTCAGAAGAGAAACTCCAGTTAATGGTCTCTTGTAAATTTTAGTACTTGCAGGAAGGTTTAATAAGAATTTTCAAACCTACAGAAGTTTTAATATATGCTAACAATGCAGCAACATTACGCTTTCAAAGCCTGACATTCTTTTAATGCTTGCTATGGGCAACAGGTTGTAATGAACAATAGCAACTCCAAACCCTCTCCTACAGCTGTGCTGGTCACAAACAGGGGCCTGAGCAGGGCAGGAAAGCCAATGCCACAGAACAAAGGAACCCAAAGCAGCCTCCACCTGGAACTTACTTTTCCAGGCTCCTCAGGAGCCTACGCTCATGGGTTTGCTTTGCTGGCTCCTCAGTGCCAGAGTTCTTCCCTCCCCCTGTCGCAACAGACAGAGAACAAAATCCAGCCAACAGTAGCTTCCTTGCCATTTCTTGTGGGGTGCTGGATCCCCTCCCTTGAACAAACATCTCTGCCAACCCTGTTCCATTGCCATACTCCAGCTTCACCCTCACATACAGAGAAGTGCTTCAGGGCACTCTGTACATGCAGCTTCCACCTGGAGTCACTGGAAGAGTAAAGCCAGAGTTCAGTCAAAATTTTATCTGGCAGAAACCCACACGACAAGACACCACCTTCCCTTGTCCACTCGTGGTGCTCCCTGCATCGCTCCCTCCTTTCCACTGTTGCAAGCTTCTTTCCCACCGGACAAATTGGATGAATGAATTAATCCAGGCTAAAAAAAAAGAGTTTTTTTGCTTCTTTTCCCAATGCGTTTGTGACTTCTCCTTAACAATTGCCTTCTTAAAGGAAAAATAACATATCCTATTGGTTTCTTTCAGCACAGAAGAGCCAGTACTCACTTCTGTACCTGGAAGCAGTCATTTAATAATCTCCATTCAGGCACCTATCCTAACACTTACATAAATCAACAGCAGATGTGATGAAAACCTTATAAGCAGCTGAGAAGGAACAACTAGGAGAAACAGTTTCAGTCAGGACCTTATGAATTGTTTTCTACCAGTAAGTCTCAGAGACTACTGGTGCTTTTGAGTTTATATCTGCATCACAGCTGACTGATTCTGAGTGAGGTATAGCTCTCCATGATTGACTGTTGACAGCTCTTTATCAGCAGCTTTTATGGCATCTGTAGGTTGAACCATGCTTTGAAAGGACTCTACTTCCTTCCAACACCCCAGTCTGACCACCTACACCAAGGGAGCTAAGGTGTCAACACAAAAATCCCAGAGAACAATCAGCAGCAAAGGCACTGCTGGCTCTAATTCTCTACTGAGTGTCCCTAAAACAGCTCCTTAATCCAAACTTCCAATTTCCTCCCACAGACTAATACTTCACTACTTCTACCCTCCATCAGCCAACCCTGCACAGATGATGCTCTCCAACTAATGCTGTTCCCCAAGCACTGAACACAGCTGCAGCACCTAAGCATCTCCTGAAAGGATAAAAATAAGTATTGAGGTACTGCAGAGAGAAGTCTGACTTGCTCAGTCTTGCCCCTGCTGTGAAGAAATCTTATTTTGAATGTCCACCACCACAGCTGGATTCTTCAGCCTTCAGACAGCTTGTCTGCCCGGCGTAACTTACTTAACTCCTGACCACAGTTTCATCTCACCTAGTTGTCACTTATCAGCATATTTAGCATTCTTCAGATCCTGACAATCCATGCCTCTCCTTCACCCCTTCCCAGGATCTTTGTATTCTTGTCATTATCTAGTGTTGCCTTTTATCCTCCTCGCTTTTTCTTTTTACTGTCGTCTCTCATTACACACCTTGAGGAGGGTGAGTTTCCTGGAAAAAGGCTTACGGAAAAAGATCTTGCCTTGTTATCTGAGCAAGTAAGGGAGCCAAGAGCTATTTACATATTTTCTGATAAGCAGTGAGAATGCCCTGATGGTTCTGTAAAGTCCACAAGGAACTGGCTTTGCGTTGCTCCATATTTCTTCCTTGTCTATGCTTCCCAATTCTAATCAACTAACAGCATTAAACAGTATGACAATTTACACGTTGTTATAACATTATTTGGGGGAAAAAGCAGTATCATAGTCTTGAATTTAGCTATTAAAGAGATTATATTGCCAATACTTAGCATCTAAAAATCATGCAAATGACTTTAAAAGTATGACTTTTTCATACTAATTATCAGTTAATTTCTGCCTGAAGTACTAGGTTACAGCTGCATCTCATTTCTGATTTTTCTCATGCAATTATTAGGGCAAAAATTATATTTTATATTATAATAAGGTAAAGAATTTAAATGAATCATATAAGGACTACAACGGGGGTTTTGGTGGTGGGTTTTCATTCATTTGTTTTATGGTTGACATTTTCTTTTATTAACATAAACATCTGGAATTTTACAAGAAACCCCAAAACAAAAACACACCCTGCTCACATACACACACAGAGCACGGGGTGTGATAAGACCAGTGTCTGGCAATACTGCTGAGAGCTCTCACTGCCCTGGCACGGGGTGACTGTGTGAATGGGGAGCGGGGGCACCCAGCATTTTGCTTTCACCATGGCAAGAGGAGAAGGCAGCCAAAACCTTAAAGCATAAACCAGCAGCCCCGCAGCAGTGCCCAGGCGGCGAGCAGCACCATAGGCAGCGTTAAAAGTAACCCGTGAGCTGATCCAGGCCGAGCAAAGGGAAGGGGGCGGCAGGCTGCGAGGCAGAGCTGCCCACTGCCGTTTGCAGTGCCTCCTGGTAGGCACAAGTCCTGGGTAGGGAAATGCTGGGGAAAACTGGCACGTTACTCCCAAACATTTCCCTTTCAGTACGTGATCTTTGTACAATATGAACGCAGCAGATTGCTAAGTGTTTCTTGCTCTATAGCTAAGAAGTATGAAAGTAAGAGTAGGCTGTAAGATGACTGACTACTAGTGGAGAACAGTTTGCTGTCAGCAATGTGCATGACCACTTCTGAAAACACAGCTGAAACTCTCAGAGGCAGATCCTGAGATTTCAACTGCTTTTACTCAGACCATATTCAAATCAGCCGGTGCTGACAACAGATAAAACCAAAACTAAGCCGAGCCCCAGTCTCAGGAGAAGATGCAAGCAGCTGTGAGAAGAGAGCATGCTAACTGACTCCACAGAGGCTGCCGGCTACTTTCAGGGACCGGGTTATTGCTCTGGTGGGAACTCTCTTGTTCCCACTAATTTCATTCTTTAATTTTTCATTAGATACTCAACCTGTTATGACTTTCAAAGTGCACAACGCAAAGTTTCATCTTACTAACAGCACTTATCAAGTCCTAGCACTTAGTAAATACCTCTAACACACCTGCTTTGAACCTCAGTTTAGATTACAATATAAAACCAACCATTTTAGTCAACTAAAACGGGTTGGTCACCTGTCAGTCCTCGACAGTCCCACTCATCCTGTCTCTGACACCTGGCACAGTGCCTGTTGCAAGCAGCTTAAAGGAATATCTATTAATGTTTGGTTCTTTTAATCATTAAAATAAAATCCTGCTATGGACGCGTTTCCTAAATTCTGAAAAGGCTTATCTAGGTGCAGTCTGGGCACAACACTGACTTTAAAGCACGACAGAAACACTATTTGCACAAAAAACATCCACACAGGGAGCAATCAGATGGTAAGCTTCCTGCCAAGGACTGAATTCCACTTCTTGATCCAGATGAGCCTGACACTAATACGGTGCCTTGAAGATGGTAAAGTAGAGGCCTAAAACACACAACTCCACACATCCATCTGCCGCCCTGCCAAATCTCAGTCCAAATTCTTACACGTGAAAATCCTTCTTAACTTGGTTTTTGAACAACTGTACTCATTCATATTCTGGTAAGCTGCTGATGCAAATGGTGCAAGTTTTGTGCAGTTCTATGTGTGATTCAGCTAAACGTTACTGACCTGTTCCTTCATCTCGCTGTGCCTGACTTGAGTGGTGCTGGAAAGGGAAATACGGAACTCCACAGAACAGGGCAAAGGAGCTGAGAAAGAGGTGGGGCATCCTCTGCTACAGGGGCAGGAGACGAAGGAATGAGGGAAAAAGAGGTGCTGACAGAGACACCTCAGGGATGGGTAAGGGTTGCAAATATATTTGTGGGTGCTGGCACTGCTGGAAGGTGGGTGCTCACTTGCTGCCTATGCAAAAGGGAAGGGCTGGCTGAAGGAAGCCCCAGAAGCTGGCTTTCATCCCCAGCATCAATCACTCCAGCTGCTCCCCATGAACACTATCTGGGGTGAGGGCCCCAAAGGCCAGGGTAGCCCAGCTGCCCACTCGGGGACCCTGGGGGACCGGCAGCAGGGCTGGCAGATGCACAAAAGGCACATGAACTGTGTGGCTCCTAGGCAGGTTGCAAGTGCTGAGGAAAGTAACATTTCAGTGCACTAGGTACTGCACAAGCGTATCATAAATAATCACCCCTGTACCACGGACCTCGCAGTCTGAGAGTCAGCATTGCACTCACAGCACCCTTAACAGCCTTGACCTTGAAACGGTCCTGAAAGTGGGGCTGCAGAGGAACGAAGCAGCAGACCATTTGCAAGTAGCAGCATTCAAGCGGAAGGACAACCCTCCAGCCCGCCGGACACGGGATCGCCGACCGCCGCGCAGCCGAGCGCGGTACCTCTGGGAGGGCAGCTCACACGGGGCTGCCTAGCGCGGCAGCTCACCTCTCCATGACCCGAAGCTCAGCCAAGCAGCACTGTGAATTGGAAAACACACTGCACTTGCACCGCAGAAAGAGCCAGCTGGCTTACTCACCTGTGAGCTTCCTGTGTGCAGCGCCCAGACTGTTCCATGACCAGTGTTTTCTTGATGCAAAACGGCATTTGTGCTGACAGATGCTAACAAGATGTTTCCCTGTGAAAAAGCAAGGATGCTTGGGTTTACTTTAAGACAGTCATTGTCTGCAAGGTCACTGTAATGCTTTCTAGAGTCCCTGGGATATTTTTATACGTGTTCATTATAAGGTCTACCAACTGCTACAAAATAGCAAGGGCTGTAATAACAGCATTGCACATTAAGGATGGCTTTAATTACCTATACAATATCTATGCAAATGGCAGATAGCATCTTCCGCATGAAAGGTAGGGTTGGTTTGTTTGCTTCTTATCCTCACAGTATGGAATCTTACTGCTTCTTATGATGCAATATTCATTTGGTTAGATTTAACTTAATTACTTTGGTTGGTAATTAAATTAACATTTCTTAAATTAAAAAAAACCTAGTATCATCATCATGAAGTATTTCTGTCATGGTGGCTCCTAAAATATCCCCATCAGGGCTAGATCCCTATTGTTCAAGAGGCTGTGAAAAAAAAAAAAAAAAAAAACCACAAGAAAAACAGGGCCAGACAACCCCATTTGCCTTGTACTGTGAGGAAACCACTGTTGAACAGCAGGTGCCTGGCATTCTGGAAATGGAGTACAAGTACCCGTTTGGCACCAAAAGTAAAATTTTTCTCAGTCCCATATTAGTTTGAATATCTTGGCCTGTGTGTCATGCCCAACATTGCACCATAAATCACTAAAGCAGCTTTTGTTTCACAGCTTTTCTTTAGCTATTTCAGTCTGTTTGGTTAAATCTTCAAGCACCGGAGAGTAAGATCATAGTGACGATACTCCCATGTAACCTGTCACCGAGAGGTAAAGTAGCTTGACCAAGGTAGGGGCTAACTCAGTCATTTAGGCTTAACAAAACTGCTGTCATACCTGTGCTAAGTAGCTGGGCTCCTGTTTGAGTAGGAGTAAACAGATCAGGCCTTTGCTGAGTCACTGACACAGTCAGAACTCCAACATCCTGACAGTGACAGTGTTGCTTAAAGCACAGTGCACAAGGGAATGAGGGTCTGACTTTTCTAGAGGAGCAGCTTCCCCTAACGTGGTCTGGCCAGCCAGGCTTGACTGTGGTTTGAGGCAAAAAGCAAACATTAACTCCAGATTAACACAGCAGTCATGGAATGAACCTGCTTGATTATGATTATTCCAGAATACCGTGTATAAGGGACAATGTTAACACGCACGCTCAAGAAACAGAACCAACCCCACAGACTGCCAGCACAAAGGTTACCAACACAACTTCAGCTTAGTCCTCTACTCTACACACCATGTGGCACAGTGTTGATTCCTTATTTCTCCTGCATTAATTTATTAGTGAAGCTCGAGCCCAAACTCTCCCTTGGAGCTCTCAGGAAGAGGCTGCTTGCTGGCTTTCTCTTCTAGCTTAATGACAAGGGAAACATTTGGTGTGGGCCAGGAGAACACATACCCGCCAGCAAGTTAGACAAGCATTTGTGAGACAGCACTGGAATGTCAGCAAACAGGATCTTTGGGTCTAGCCCCAGCTCTCCAGGCAGAGAGAAGCCTAAGTCATCATAAACAAGAGGCCCAATCACACCAGCAGGTAGATTTGTTTTGAAAGGTGATACGGCAAAACAGATGAACCTCACTGCTTTATAAGGTACATTGCTACTCCCAGCTCTGTAAGCAGCCCACTTGCTGGCAGTTTATCTGCAAAATAAGTGAATGGCCATTGCCTCCCCACAGGAAGGCTTTTAGGAGTGTGTATGCCAACAGCAGCAGTGGAGCATGTGGGATTAGACATCATGGACTCTGAGCAGCGGTAAACAGCATGGTGAGTGTATCATCTTCTCCCCCTACACGAGCCCTTCCCTTGTCATTCTGTGGGCTGGCAGGAGACCTGCCAAATGTGTCAGAGCCACATGAAATGCATGATACTTGTCAGCCCTGACTTTGTGGCCCCTAGGCTGGCGGGCGGTCAAGTCTAAGACACAGACCAACCCAAAAAGAAACAATGAAGATCCTACCCAGACCATAAAGGACTGCAGGACCGGTCTCAGTGTGTTTGTTTATTCTGTGATTTTTAAGTTGGAAAAACCCCCTGTACTAACAACAAAGCTTTTGAATTCTCTGCTATGTATAGCAATTCTCTTATATCTGTGTGCTGCATGTGCTCGTTGATGTCAACACTCTGCAACCGAGAGCCACTGCCGTCTATCACACACAAGTCCTCATTATGTTGCATAACAAATTACCTTTGTTGCCTAACAGAATGGCACAGTAGATTTTGTTGTTGCCTCGTGTAAACTTTAGTCTTGCGAATTCCATTTTGCACTGACGCATTGCTTCTGCCTGACAAGTGCTTTATTTCTGCTAAGCAGCGAGCTTCATGCTACGCAGGCAGCCACAGATCCTGAAAAACAAGTTTAGAAATACATAAATACGCCACCATTATGTCTGCAAAACAATCAGCCACGTGGATCCTCATTGCTGCCCTAACACTGGGCTTAGAGGCTGCA
Organism: Tyto alba; assembly: GCF_018691265.1. Lineage (NCBI taxonomy): Eukaryota > Metazoa > Chordata > Aves > Strigiformes > Tytonidae > Tyto > Tyto alba. The sequence continues at coordinate 23,573,410 of NW_024881262.1, read as the reverse complement.
GCTACACATCCTGGGAGGCAGCACCGCTGCATATTCATTGCTAGTGGTCATCTGATGTTTTCAGTTACAAGAAAAAACAGTAGCATAAAGAAACAAAGAAAGTGGCAGAACAGCAAAGGAATTTTAAACCAACAAAGAATTCATGGTGTTGGCATTTTAACATCATACTATTGCCTTTATAATGGATTTATCCAACTGCATTACATTATCTCTTGTTTTCAGTGTTTAATTACTGTTTTTAACAGAATAATATTAGTTACAATGCTCATATATTAAAGAACAAAGTGTGAAAAATGTTAACAAATCCATCCATATGATTACAAAATGTTAAACCTCACTAGACACTTTTTCTGAGTCTTCTTTATATATGTTCAGCACATACTTCAGGGGAAGGAAAACATTTATTGCCAGGCTTCAAACAGTGTTTCCTTTCTTAGAACGTTTTAGTTGGCAGCTTTTTCTATTGGCATTTGACCAATATTCTGTATAAGTGGAAAAATAGTGGTGCTATCTACAGGCTAGATTTTGCCACTTCTTATAATGAGTAATGCTATCTTATTTTAGTATGCGCTGGCCATACCCTCTAGTCAGAGCACGATTGGAAGCTCACTCATAGCTGCTCTCTACTTTCTCTGGACAAAATCCAAAGAGGAAGAAAACCCAGTCATTACATAAGCAAACTTCAATAAAGTCTGAGAGTTGGCCCGTTGGGATAACCTTAAATAAGGGTAACAAAATCTGGATGTCAGCTTATTTAAAAATGCACATGTTTTGATGTCCCTTCCTATTCCTTTGAGAAACATACATTTCAATCTCCAATGTACAGTCATCTCCAATGCACTCTCCAAATCATTCAGCAGTAGCTGAACCTGCTTTTTCATCAGTGCTCCTATCTGTCCTAACGAGTATCATTTTCACTGCTCACCCCATCTCGTACATGGCCAAGCAACATTCATCAAATAAATCATTGGAGACATTGTTGGACAATGGGCGAATGAGTTACTGTTGAGGGACTGGGTTTTGTCTGTATTTACTGGCTGTAGTCAGAAACACTTCAAGCCAAATTTCAATTACAGGGGATAAAATAAAGGGTAGCCCAGTCTGGGCACTTTAAGAGATAATTGTACTTCAGTAAAGCAATAAAGCATGGTTGTTTTCAGATGTTGCTTCTCACAGTTAATGGTGCTAATACCTGGGTATTACTCCAAACAGATTCATGGGAATGCACAGCTATGGTCAAAGAAGGCAACAGGGTGTCTGGATGCTTGAGGTACGGGACAGTGACAAAATAAAATACCTCTGCAGGAACCTGAGATATGAGAGCACTATACAGCTGTAATTATGTGAAATTGTACAGCTACTCTTTCAGCTTTTGGAAAAAAATAATGAGCAGTACTAAGTGGTACCAGGAAGGAAGGGAGATTACAGCCCTGCCTGTTTCAGGGTAAAATACCAGCCCTCGAGCTGTGGCTACTTCATCTTCACAAAGATGCTGATAACACAGGGCCTAGAAAAATTCAAACAAAGATTAAAAGGCCAGGACTTTTCAGGCCAGAGAAGTGAGTAAGAGAAGACTTGATAGAAGCACATGCTGGAATTAATAGGATCAATACAGGATGTAGAAGTTTGGCTCTTTCTTGTCTTGATGTTTGAACACAGGGATATGTAAGGAAATTGAAAAGGTGGAAAACTTGAAGGTGAGGAAAGGGAATACTTTTTCACACAGAAATTTAAGGTGAGTCTAGAGAGAGCCTGGTCATTCAGGGGAGTGGAGAGTAACCCAAGTCCTGTTTATGCTTAACATGTTTTGACATTAACGCATATTGTTTGAGTCCCTGCTGTCAGCTCTGGGCTGACTGGTTACCCCCTTTTAATAATACAAGAACAAGACAGCTTCAATACAGTTTGAAAGGTGACATTTTAAATTATAAAATCGCTTTCCATAAAGCACATAATTAACCTATGGAACTCATTCCCACAAGATTTAAATTGAGATGAGACTCCTCTGTATCCAAAAAGGATTGACGTGTATTTATAAGCCAGCCCCGCTTTCACCTGGGGCAAGGGTAGTAAACGTTCAATTAGATATTTGTAAATGACCCTTTTAAATGCCCTTGGAGAACATGCCATAAGGCCTAAGGACCTCAGCAATAGGCAAATACAGCATGACATACCTCAGAGGCAGTGATTCTCTAGGGCTGTATCATAACACTTGATTTCTCTTCAACAAAAGACGTAGTTGAAATTTCAGCTCCATTGGAGTTGGCAGCAACACCCTCAGGACTTCACCTGAGACTGACTAGTGTGTATGCACAAAGTGTGATACAGTAACACAGAACAACTCAACACTTGCCTATTATAGAGATTTTCTTACACCTGCTGACCTCATGAAATGTTAAGATTCAGAGTATTGTTATTGTCTGGCAGCTCCAAGCAGTCGGGGCCCCTCTATACCAGGCACTTTACACATGCACTTTAGAGGTTAAGTCTAAAATCATGAATGTAAATATATTTATGTTATTTTTTTACCGGGGATATCAGCAAAGCCATCATTCCACCTGGCTCCCGCCGTGGGGCGGGGGTGGGGGGAAGGGATGGGTGCGGGTCACGGAGCGCGGCGCGGGGGTCCCTGTTGGCCCCGCCCCCGGCCCCGCCCCGCGCCCCCGGAGAGGCCGCGCCGCGCCCCATGGCGCCACCTGGCGGACGGGATCGGTACCCGCCGGTTTCAGCGGGAATGTCCCCGAGGTCTCTCGACACAGAGTCACTGTTCCACAAGCAGATCAGGGAACAGTCTGGATAACTGAGGATATGGAGCTTTTTATGCCTCTGCTCAGCCAACACACAGAAATCTTAATGCGGGATCGCTTAGCTAGCGAAATAAAATACTCCAAACCAGCCTAAACGGCAAAACAACAGTGGAGCATCACAGAAAGCACACTCAGCCCAAGGCAGATGCTTAACCTGGAAGCAGAATAATTTTTGAGAGAAGCCTTAGGCAAACATTCACTAGCATGGAGACGATGACCGTGGAAGATCCTCCTGTACTAACAGCAACACAGAGATGGTGAAGTAACTCCCGAGAGGGTCGGGGCATTGCGCTGGGTCCAACAGCCCAACACCCCGGGACGAAAGCTGCCATGCAGCTGACTCCAGCAGAGGTAAAGACAAGACTTTTCATTCTATGGCGAGGTCCCGCTGCCCCAGGCCCCTGCCTCTGTGCCTCCCAAGGAACACCTGCAACACTCAAAAGGTCCAAACGCAGAGGCACTGCAGGATGCAGCAGCTGGGCAGCCACTCTCCGACGGGCAGTCGGTAACAGCCCAGGGCTCTGCTCTCCCACTGACTGGCCCTTTTCTTAATATTCAAGTTGCAAACCAGTGCTCAGTGTGAGATCTCCAGGTCTACCCAGAGAGGAATTCCTCATGTCTGGGATATAAAACAAGTTTCTGTTACCATAAAGCAAGGTGTATCTACCCATTTGTGCCTTAAAAAAAGAGAGATATTATATTTTCTTACAGTATCCAGGCTCCAGCGACATCCAAAGCCTTTCCCTCTGTGTCTATGTTTTCACCTACACCTGATATAGCCTCTCCTGGCCCAATCTCCTTTCAACTGCCTTTAAGCTGACACTCCAGGTGGGGAGGCCAGGCTGGCTGCAGTCCCTCTGCAGCACTGCCCCAGTTTGTCTCTGCAGCTCAGGGGGAGGAGAGGGTGAAGGATGGGACTGGACTTCAGGAGGGAAGGGACACATCCTCCTGTAGCTTGTCTGTGGGGCAAGGTAGCCTGAGAAGTGGCTGAATAGCAGCGGAAAACCCCCGGGGAGCTGCAGGCTTGTCTAAGGTGCTTAGTTCAGCCTCTCCTTTCAAAGGGAAAAAGCCTAAGGGCCTTCTGGAAGGAAAGCCCTGCACCTCCTTGGAACCCTATTAACTGTAACGGCAGCCTTAGCAGCCTCTGCTGGAAACAAAGGACATTACCAGCAAAGCACAGGTGACTGAAGAAGCAGCAGAGAATATCTGAAAACTGATGTTGCTCTTAAAAAAAAGGCAAAGCAGAGTCCAGGCAGAAGCAGAGAAGGGGAACTAGGAAGGAAAGGCAACATTCAAACAAGCTAATTAAGAAGAAGTACTGGAAAACAGGGGAAGACAGACAGGAATTCTACCATTTTCGCCTCTACAATTAATTTCCACATTCTAGGATAGACTGACCCTCCCTGCACAAATCCACCAGGAAGGAGTTTCTGCACCTTGTGCAGAAGAGTTTCCTCACCTCCAGACAGAGCTCATTCTCTCTTCACAAAGATGGGGGGAGTTAAACACTAGGCCCATCTCCCAAGGCCCGTCTTCCACGCCAAAATGCAGCCAAGGCTGCTGGTTCCTCACCACTCCAGCAACATGCCTGTCCCCTTCAGGCCTACAGGGCAGGTCTGAGGCCAGGCTGCGATGTCAGTCTGCGGGTTGGGGTCCAGATCAACAAAGTTCATAGCCAGACACAGGTGTGCCCATGGCTGGAGACCAGCACTCCTGTCACGTAGCTCAGGTCCAGACTGAAGGCTCCAGGATGAGCTGAAAAAGGCTCCTGGGCCACGGGCAGGGCTGTGGGTGGAGGTCTGGGGTGAGGCTGTTCAGGCTAATTAGGGCCTAATGCCCTCAGGGCCCTGACACAATGAGAGAGTAGCTCTGCTGACTGCAGGCTTGTAGTGATTCCAGAGGCCTCACTAATAGGCAAGAAGGGATCTAACAGAAAAAGTTTGATAGAAGCATGGGGAGAGATTGTGCTGATGCACAGTGCCATGGCTGCAGTGAGACAGTGCCATATCATGGCACCACCAGGTCTCGGCATTAAAAGTCTGGCTTCCCTAAAAATAGCACTTGCAATGGCGATGGCTCCCTTCTGAGGTGACTAAGTAGAAGGCCATCGCTGATATCCTAGGAGACAAGATGGAGAAAAAACGTATTTTGAAAGTAACTGCAAAAATCTTGCCCATTATTTCAGTATTTTACTATGATATCTGTGATCCCACAATTAAGCAGGGTTTGGAGCAGCAGCTTCAAGTCTCAAAAGTTTTCGGTTCCATTTCAAAACCAATACACACTCTGTCTCCCTGCATTTGCAGCCTGAAGTTTCAAGACAGATCAAGCTTCACTGTGCTGGATTTCCTCAGCCTCAGCCCCTCTGGAAAACATTCCATGCACACATTGCTACTTTCCAGATTTTATTCTCATTCCAAATCTGCAAGTACAAATATAGCAACATTCCACTCTCCTAATGCACACTTGCAAGATATGCAGAAATGTCAGACGCTAAATGGTACAAAAAAGCACCTTACCACGTTCCTGTTGATGTGCAATATAACAGAGAAGGCAGAAATTGCTTTAATATCTGTTGATTTATTAGATCTGAATACTCTCCTCCTTTCATCTGGCAGCAGAAGAGACACTAACACTGCAACAGCTTCCTCAGACCTTGCAACACTGTGCTGGTAAATACGTATCTTGAGAACAGTCTCATTTCTGCAAGACTTTGAACGTGACTCCCTCTATTCAAACCAGAGCTGCCAGAGCAGAGGGATTATAGGAAGGTGAAGGCAGCAGAGAGGAGCGGACAAGCAGGTAATACCCTTGCTGCCAGGAGGAAGCAGGGGTGAGGCTAGAAAGCTTCCTACCGCTCTAGCTATTGTCTCACTGCTTCCTCTGCTGCACAGCTAGGGAAACCATCGATGACGCAGCCAGTGGGACTGAACTAACTCAGCAGCACTTGCAAGGCTCTGCCAACCTGATCGGAATCAGTTCTTGATAATTAGTGTTGCTGAGTCATTCAAATGCAAGCAATGCAGGGTCGGTCCCCACGGTTGGCATTGTTTCTCATGCTGCTAAAAACAGCCACTTGGCAATATTCCTTCTGCACATTTGTACTACCCAGAAAACCCGACTCAGCCAAAAATTTTGAGATAACAAGATTTTTTCCTCCTGCTGGAAATAGAATATTTTGACATACTAAGAGCCTTCAAAATAAAAGAAAAACAAGTTTTTGTTCTGATAAATTTGCATTTACTCAGGGAGTGGAGGGCCAGAGAATCGCTTTGTAATAATTTCCCAACTGGCTCAAATAATAAGGATATGACCTTAAAGGAGTCAGCTGTGACATGAACATTTTCTCATAACAGAAGATACAACCACTACTTCACCGTGGGTCTTAAGCAATGTGACAGATATGTTGAGTGCTGCCCAAAGGAGAAAATGTCTGTTTAAATGGCAGCATCTTGTCCAAACCCAAAACTCAATGTAAAGGCAGCTCAGGTGGGAGCTCACATGTCCTTGCACCACCCCTGGTCCTGCCCTGCCCCAAGGTTTCTAAAAAGATAGTTGGAGCTTTCTAACAGTTAGGGATGTAGCCTACCTCCTCTTAGAGGACATTTAAGAAGGGGAATAGCTGTCACGGGCTCTTGTGCTGTTACCATGGCTTGCTGATATGTTGGCTTTTGCAAGGGTGTCAGACATCCTCCAAATTGATCCATTGCTCCCTTCCCTACCTAGGGCTTGGGCACAAATCTGCTCCGAGCATTGATTGGTCAGCTACAGCAGCTGTCAAAACCCTCAGGCTGAAAAAATTTTGAGGACAAATTTGTTTGGAATCAAACTAGAACTTCACCATGGGATAAGCACCAGGTTAAGCTGAGCCACCTCAGGAGCATCCTTTAAACAAGCAGTCCTCAGTTCTCCTTCTCTGCTGGCAGGAAGCCTCTTGACTTCAGCATATCATTTTACTCAAATACTCTCACATTTTCCTAATGTTGAAATTATAAACTGCCAGAGCAGCTAAATATAGGAACAAAATAAACTAACTGTATGAGAAAGAAAACCTTATTTTGTGTCTCTTCTGATTTTATTAATAATATTTCTTTCCTTTTACTAGAGTCCCTTGCTGAGCTGGAAAAAAATTCTTTGTTGCCAAATCTGTACTTAATCTGATGTTTCTTTCTATATACTTGTTATATAATCTTTCCTTTTTTTAGTCAAGGTTCTTCTGTAAATGCAAGTTCTCCACTCTGTCCTAGCCAAAATATATGCTATAGCAGTGGGAACTAACCTCTTTGGTACCCAAGAAGTGAGTCGCAAGGGAGTTTTCTTCAGCAGACGGTCTGTAATACTATGAACTCTAACAAATACTGCAATTCATGTCTGTCATATTCTGTGTACAAAATTTAAACTTCTCACAGCTGCATTTCTGGCTGTGATCTCTGTGGAGATGCCACTGACAATTTCCCTCCCGACAAAGGGAAATGTGTGACCTAAGCTGGGGCTTTCATGGCTCCGAGAGCACACGCGTGCTGCAGCCGAGCAGCCCCTTCTGCTGCCCGGAGCGCGGCATCTCGCCCGGCGCACTGCAGGGCTGCCACGCTGGAGGTGCGGTGGCTGCTTGCTCCAAAAAAATGCTTGTCTCAGTGGGTTTGGGATCAACCCTTCCATCTGGAGCAGTAAACCAGTGGTGAGCTGAAATTGGAGTATAGCACAAACAGTCCTGAAACATTTTTCTCCATCTGTCTGCGTTAAGTCCAGCTAACTTTTGCCATCTTCTGGAGGAAGGGAATAAAATTAGGATGCTCAATTACATTTGTGCTTCATCAAACTCAAGGCATTAAATAATCTGTTACAACCTCTTTCTCTGGTCATGCTGAAACAGATATTGCGGGTATCTCCAAGCAAGTTCATGCTGTGATGATGTTACACCCACTTCTGTTACTCACTTGAGGCTCTAAACTGAGCATCTGACTCATTTTCTGCGTTATGCAGTAGTGACCATAATGCTGTACTTCATTTAGCTGTTTGCTGTTTATTTGTTATTCTCACAAAGATCACTAAGTTTGTAGACTTTTGGGGGGGCTTTTTAACCATTTCATCCCCAGTTCTCCAATGATGCTTCAGACTCTAGCAGCAACTTTTATCTGGTTGGTTCGTTTAATTCTGCCTCCTCTTCTCTTTTATTGAAACATCTGGGATTTTTTTATACTATCCATCCCTTTAACCACCTCAGAAGTTCTAACTTCCACTTTTTTACTATATATAATGATGACAACCCTGATCTCCACTGTCTTGAGGATGCTTATCCCTTGACCCAACTGGGTTTCTAGGTCATTATAATGCCCAGAGGCAGGTCAGGGATAAGGATAATGTAAAGGAATACTCAAGACATGGACAAGGTAGGGGACTGGAAAGAGGCCAAGAGTTGGAAAGCAACAACTAGGGAGGTACTGTGGACTAGAAGAGGTTGGGTTCAAATGGACAGTAGAAATGACACCTCTGGAAAAGGCAGGATATGGTATTTCTTTCTCCCTAGCAAGTCCAAGTATGCAACACTGAACTAAATACGAATTTGCCATTGACTTCACAGTGGTAGACTATGAGCCATTTTCATCACCATCCTCATCAGAAATGCTCCTAAGGTACACAGGGCACATTTGGAGTTTCCTGACAAGTTTTTCAGCATTGCAGCCTGCTGAAAAGAACTGCTCAGCACCAGAGCAGTGGTGTATTTCCCCTCAACTGAAATAAAAATCTCCTTCACAGGAGAGCTGTGCTTTCCCGTAGATAGTGAACTCACTTCCTTCTGTTTTGTTTATAGCTGTATGGGAGGTTTTTCCTCTTCCATTCCCTTTTCCAAAAGCAATGAGACAATAAGACATTGTTAAGTGTTAAACATCCATGTTTCTGTTTCTTGTCCTCATAACAGGACTATTAGAATGATGAGAAATGAAACAGGGAAATGATGAGGGAGAATGGCAAAATTTAACTCAGATTTTTATCCAAAACAGCAGAAAAGACATTCAGAAATGGTCCAGCAATGGCTGGAAGCCATGTTTTTTCAAAAAAAAAAGCAACCCAAAAACAAAAACCAAAAACCAACAGATTAACCATGTAATGTTTAACAAATCTGTGAACCATGCTTAAACTGGAAAACTTTGTACCCTAGAAAAGGTGACTTGAACAATGCCAACTGTAACAGGGCATAGGAATGAAGCATACAGGTCACTAACAAAATGCAGAGATGCCGCTTCTAACAGCACCAGGAAATAAAGTATCCTACACTGAACTACAAATGTATCGATCCCTTGGACTCCTCAGAAAGGTCCCCTGGAGGGACAAGGGACAAATGAGAACATGGGAGGACCTGAGGATAGCTTTGGAGAAGAGGAAGCTCTCCACAGTGTATGGAAGAAAACTAAAGGAGTCTGACCCTCTTCACACCCTGGGGAGAACCTCTGAGGCAAGACACAATGAAGGTGGAATAGCTCACACAAAACTAGGAATCAGTGCAAGCCCAGGAGCCAGCTGTATGGGTACGCTCACCCACGTAGACATCCAGCAACAAATCCATCACTGTGCAAGATGAGGAAAATTTCCACTATCCTCAACAGCCTGGGTGTGGTGGGAGTGAGAGTTTAACCTCAAACAAGAGAAGAACACATGCAGGGACCATGGACAGCTTTGAAATTAATCTTATGATCAGCTAAGAAGATCCAGTAAACGTGTATTTGGTTTAATGAGAAGGGTCAGCCCAGCACATGGACAGGAAGGTGGCAGGGAGGAGGTTTGGCAGCACACCTGCTCCAGCAGGCATCAGAGACTCCTTGGGACGCTCAGCTGTCTGGAGAAATGTACGTCACACCCAACTGCCCAAGACAGAAACCTCATCTCTTGTTCTTGTCTCTGCAAGACAGTCATCCTAAAGATAGATGGATGATCACACCCAATCCATTTTTGCTTGCTGAGTGTGTTATTCCTCATACATTAACAGAGTACAGTTTACTGGGCATGAGTATAAATAGTCTGAGTCAAAGCTACGTAACTAATGGTCTCAGTAGTTCCCAAGCCAAAGGTAGATGATGTTAAACCAAGAAACGGCCTATTTTAAAGGAGGCGGATAGATTCTGATCAATATTTAGCATTATTAAACCATCAAATAGGTAAATAGATTAAAATATAACGCAATTACTTTTTTAGCCAAAAAAAGTTTGAAAAATTATGCCATTTTACCAGCATCTTGCATGTAGGGGGACAGACAAGGCAAAAAAAAAAAAAAAACCCAACAAAAATCCCCAACTAATTCAACAGTAAAACATTTGACACAATTTGGATCAGCCAGTGCAAAATGAAATTGTTGCCATGAATATTAACATAAGGAAACAGCAATTCCAAACAACAGCGATACCTCAGCGGACAGCCCCGAGGTCGTATCAGATTGCCATCTCACAGGGGGCTGCAGAACGAGGGAGCCAGAAATACCATTTCCAGCCCTGAGAAGGCAGGACAGAAACAAACTGCAAACCGAAACAGAAAGCCCTGGCTCACAGCACGGCACGTAGGAAGGACATGACTGCTGCCAGACACATGGCAGCGTGGGGAAAACTGGGATTCCGGGGAATGGTGCGAGATCCCCAGAAAGACTACAATTTTTATGTAATTTTATTTATATAATTATATGCGTGTGTGTATATATATAAATATATATAGCCATCAAAAAAAAGCCCTCCCACATACTTTCAGTACATAAGTAGTAGCCCTAATGTCAGCTCGAGGCTTTGTTGTTCTAAAGTGAAAGCTGCCATATTATACGATAAAATGTCATTATTTTTCTTGCTGCTCTCCTCTTTCCTATCTCATAACCTTCCCTCATTTTTTTCTCTTTCCTTTTTTCCACTTCTTTGTTTCCCTCCCTTCTATTCCTGGCTCTCGCTAACCCCCCTTATTAGCATTTCGTCTCTCCAATCAATCTTGCTCCTTTCCTCCTGCTTCTGCTCTTCTCTCTCCTTCCCAGTCACTCATTTCTTTCATATTGAATTAACTCTACCCCTGGTCTATGCATCCTGACAATCTATCTGTTTTTAATTGTTGCACTAAACTTAGCTGGACATTTCAGAGAGCCGTGTACATTTAAATTGAGGACCTTTTCAAAGTCTTCATAATTCAACTTGATTCCATGTATTTGATACAAGAGCCATATGTTTTTGTGGATCACGTATTGTTTCGCACATGTGAATACTTACAGAACAGACATGTATTTGGATATCAATTGCTTTTGCTTTCTGAGCTGTCAATTAATTTTTTGCTATGTAATAGCACTGATACTTTGAATCTTGCAGAGATTTTCTCTATACTTCTAAAAATACTCTGTAAATGTAGTGAACGAGGGCTCACAATGCTGAGTAGGCTTTGCTTGGCATCCTTTCACGGGTGAAAAAGAAGCACTCACAGGGCAACTCCCCGTGAGGGCTAACAGGGTGGTAGAGTTTGAACAGCATGGAGATCACATTGCTTCTCCATCACCATCAGCCTTGTTAATGGCTCTTCACAGATGCTGCCACTATTCTAAGGTTTATTGATTGATGTCAACAAACAGCCTAAAAATGATCAATTAATCTATTGTGTCCTCAGAGCAGACCTAGTAGCCTTCACTCAGACAAAACTTTCCTGCATCACATCCTGGTGCTAAGTCTATAAAGAAAGGGAGAGAAGAGAGAAAAAATCATAATGGATTCTGGCAAAGGCATGTAAGAATTGACGTTTCCTTTTCAGCAGTTAAAGCATTAAACCAAACATTAAAATCCTACCCTAGGTGTGGGTGTCCCCGGCACATCTTTGTATCAAATGTATGCATCTCTAGGGAAAAGTGGACAGAGACTAGCACTGATCTAAATGGAGGGGAAAAGTTCTCACACTGATTCAATTAGAGTAGTATATGTTGTAATATAGCTTCAAGGGATAACTGAAACTTTTGGAGAGTGCTTCTTTTTTTTTTTTTTCCTTTCCCTTTTTCTTTCCTTTGGCTGCTGCCACATGGAGCTCATTTCACATTTCAACTACAATGTAAGTGATACAGAAAAACAGTTCTCACATTGTGTGAGATCCACTGGTGCCGAATCCACAGGCACCCTCCTTCAAGTAGTCTGAGAATACAGCTGGGCATAGGGCTTTATCTTTTCTACCCTGCTCCTACCCCACCTGGGTTTAAAGTGGATGAGCTTCCTTTCCAACAGCTAGCCAGAAAATACTAACTGACCACCAGAAAATGATCCATCTCACTCAATTCTCTGAGAAAAAGTACAAAAGTTAAATCATGACAGTTGTTCTGTACTACAGTGACGTGAAGCACAGGATAAAGAAAAAAGTACTATTAACCAAGTATGTCAACAGAAGTAGAAAGCCACATCTAACATGACGAGGCTGCACTGACTTTGTTACTACTGTGCTGATTTACACCAGTGAAGCATCAGTCCCAGTAAATTCTCCATGAGCAAGGCATCCTTCCATCTAAGGTGGCCGAGAGTCTCAAAACATCACAGAAATATTTTGACTGGGGGCTCTCAGAAGCTGGGGCTGCTTCGTATACTGTGGTATTATGGCAATGCCCCAATCTTGCTTGAACAGTAAATAGATATAACAATAGCTATAAAGATAAACCACAACAAGAAAATCCCACTCCTGGAGTTCCCAGTGTAAGGTGAGAGCCTTCCTCTCAGAAACAGCCAGCACCCCGTCTTCCCACTGCGCCAGCTCGGACTGTGGGTGCTCAATGAGTCTACAATTCAGCTCTGCTCTACTCTTCATTTGTCACTCAAAAGATGAAAGGTGTAAAGAAAAAAAAAAAACCTGGAAAATGAGGCATATACATTTATTCACTTCAGAGAGCTCCCCTGGCTCAGTCCTTCCCGTTTCCACATTGTGACGCTGCGAGGGAAGGTGGCTCCGCTGGCACCAGGTCTGGGCAGCCGAAGACTCGGGGATCCAGCTGCAGTCTGCGGTTCTGTGCTGGCAACGGGGGCGACAACACCACAGCTCATCCTCCAGCTGGGCTGACCGCCGAGGTACAAGGATCGGAGTCACCTTTGTGATCTTCCCCGGCTGGTTCAGGCAGGCGGAACACGGCGCACAGCTCTCCCTGCCCAGCCCCAGCGCAGAAGTGCCGCGGGGAAGGCCCACTGCCACCAGGCCTCCGCCAGGGAACCCATGGCAGCACGGATAAAAGGAGGACTGCCTTCCTTCTTCACTATAAATGGCTTCACTGTGCCTTGTGCTCTCTAGAACTCACTGCGTTTGATTTTCTTTAGCAGACTCTGTTTCTCCTACTACTTTACAAACATTTAGTTCTTTTTCAGACAAGTGGCAATATGGTCACATAAAGAATATTAGAATTCATGTAGGATCTAATAAACCGTGAGCACCTTAAACTCTACTACACGAGGAACCACAGCACTTAGTGATTTTGTTGCATAAATTACAAACTGCTGCTATAAGCAAGCAGCTATCCTGTGTCCATGCATTAATGAATGCGAGTAATGTACAAAAAGGAGTATCTCCTTAACCCTCATCCTTTATTTCCTTCCTTATTCTTTTTATTTTTTCCTTTCTTATTTTGCAATCACAGATGTGCTCATTTGCTCAAAATCAATGGACCATACAGTGATTTTTGTGGGTCTATGGAATATAAAATGAAGGTTTATCACCAAAAATATCAGCATGTGAACAAAGCCATTGTCTATAGTTGTAAGGACTCAGTTGCCAAAGGAGGATTTTTTATAATCATGTGTTGTATCCTGCATGCGTTTAGAAGAAAAATTGGCTATGAAAATTACTTGACACCTTCTAACTGCCTACCAAGCACTGCTCTGCACACCACGCTGCCAGTGTTTGTATAGGGCTACACTCCAAAGCACGAGGACTCGGAATGTCTTGTTACATAAAGAGGATTTTCCTTAGAGGAGAGATTAGTGGTTAAAAATATGGAACAGCAGAGTGATGGTGAAAGCCTACTGTCAGGGTGGAATGATACAACCCCTGTAACATCGTGGAGAGAGCGAGCAGCAGCAGCGGCAAGAGCAGCAGCAGCAAAGAGAAAAGAAGAACCAGCGAGGAAAACGGAGAGGGCAAAAGGAGAAATGTGCAACTGCGTACACATATCCCAGGAATTCCCCACATTTCGAGACCAAAGGAAGAACGTCCTGCAGGCGGGGCAACACCTCCCGCCCCCCCCCGTGACTTTGCCGGGTCTTTTCTGGCGATCGGGCGACGCCGAGAGCATCTGCGCCGTGGCCGGCGGCGGGCAGCGACCCCGCTCTTCTGCGGCGGGGAGCCCGGAGCCGCCTCCGGGGCTCCCGGCGGGCCGGGCGGCTGCCGCCGGGGCCGGGGCCGGGGCCGGGGCCGGGGCCGGGGCCGGGGCCGGGGCCGGGGCCGGCAGGGGGCAGCGCCGGGCCGGGCCACCGGAGCCACCGCCGGCGCGCCGGGAGGGAGATAAAGACATCAGGGCTTCCCGCATCGGGCCAACTGTAACTACTTAGGGTGTATTCCTGCTTTAAACTCCAGCACGTGTAATGGGGAACATCAGAAAGGCCCACTGGTGAACTCTCCGCCTCTAATGGGAAACAGTTGAGGGTTCTACCAAATCTGTCACTTTTTAAATGAAAACATGAAAAAGGGCTAAGATAAAACAAAACAAAAAAAAAAAAAAAAAAGAGTTGGAATAATGCACTTTGATTCAGATACTGAAAAATTTTCCTCAAGGAATGGAAAAACTGATGGGAAAAAAAAAAAAAAAAAAAAAAGTAAACCAAAATCTTATGGTGCTTGTAGCAGCCTGGGCAGACATTCCTCCTGCTAATCCCCTTGCTCCCTTCCCGGAGCGGGAAGGGAAAAAAAGAAAAACCAACCCAACCTTCTGTGATGGCTCGTAGAGATTTTGGGACCATAGGATGTTTAAACAAGTGGTTCCCATTTCTGTTCCAGGGCAACTGGTGACTGTCCCAGACAACACTTGGCTGCTCTGGGCTGAACTGAACGGTAGTTTATCAAAAAAGGCAAACCAAGAGGCTTCCAGAGCAAGCTCACTGATCTCGGGAAAGAGCAGAAAAAGACAAGGGCTGTTCCGTGGGATTGTAGCTACAGCAGCCAGGGCAGGAGGCTGCTCTGCAGGAGATGCGATCAAGGGTGGGTGTTCTAAAAGACCTTACACATCCTCCTGCTAACTTTAAAAAAACAATTCTCCTGTTTCTTTTTTTGCAAACGTGCCCGTGGACCCCACAGGCATCCCAAGCTGTCAGGCCAGGGGACCGGGGAGCCGCCGCTGCCCCTGCCCGCAGCCAGCCCGGCCGGGCCCCCACGCCCCCCGCGCCGTGGGAGCGCTGCCGTGGCAATCCGGGAGGGCACGAATTCAAGTGCCTCGGGGCCTCACCTCCCACTGGTAGCAGTGGGGGGATCCCGGCGGCCGTTCCCAGGGGGTGCGTACCCCCCCCTCCCGCCTGCTCTGGCGCTGAGTTTGAGGGCAGAGGGGTCTGGCAGCAACTCCCCGCGTCTGCGCGCCCCCCTCGCCGCGGCTACGGCCTGAAAAACCTCGTTGAAAACGAATCAAGGGAGAATTCCGGCTGCCAAAACCTCAGCCTCCTGAAGCCGACCTCTCCCCGACACCCTTCCCAGCCCCACCCTGAGCCCGGGGGGGGGGGGCTTTTATTAGCCCGGCGGCCACGGGCACTGCTGCTTCACAAGCGCCTCGCTGCCTGGGCTGTGCGAGCTGCTGTGGGCGCCGGGGCTTGTTCTCTGGCTGGGATGAAAGCTCTCCCCGGGCAAGGGCTCGGCGGGCTGCCGGGCAGCCTTTGTCCTGCAATAATTCTTTGTACCTGAGCGCGGGGAGCGTTTAGGAACCGTGTACCAGATGCAACAGACGTGTCGCTGATAAGCACCGAGCGGTATTGCCTCCCTAAGCGAGGAGCAGAGGAAACTCAGCACGTCGTCAACATGTGCCTGTTTTGTTTTGTTTTCCTTGTTAAAACCAACACCTGAAAAAGGATGAGTAGCGAGTGACTCCTTTCGGTTTCTTCACTCTTTTGATAACTTAGGACATTATGCCCCGTGCTGTGCTCAGCTTTGCCCTGTCCTTTATTGATATTGTTTGGGTTTTCACAGAACAGAACGATAGTAACAAAAAGAATCCCAGTTATCACTGGGAAGGAAAGGGGAAACAGGCGCCGTATATAACCAGCAGGTCACTGGCTGTCCTGTGCGGCGGAGCCGGCAGCGTGCCCCTGAAGCCCGGGTCTTTGCAGGAGTGGAAGCTGCCCGGCCATCCCAAACCTTCGGGTCCCCCTCTCGCCCGGAGCCCATCTGCCGAAGCCCCACGGCTTTTCAGACGCGCCCGCCCAGCCAAGTGCCACGGCCCCCAACCGGCTGCCCGTGAAATGCCCTCCCGTGGGCAAGGACCGCGGGCTGGCGGGGTTTGCGCCGCGCCGCTCCCGCGCCGGCACTCACCGCGCTGCCTAATCTAATCGAAAATAGTCGGTGTAAACGAGAAATGTGATATTCCGACCCGTTACTTCGTAATCGCTCCGAATTAGCTATTCGTGTGGTGTGCGGGAAAAAATCTCGTTGGAGAGAGAGAGAGAAAACGGAATTAAACGAAGGCAGGTGACTAATTCATCCGCCAGCAAAACTGTAGCGTTCACAGGGACCTGCTGGGAGGTCAGGAGCCTCCGCCGGTGGCAGGAGGCGGCTCAACTCTCGGCCAGGCTGCCGAGCCAGCCGGGGGGCCCGCACCCGCCGGGGAAACCGAGCCCGGGAGCCCCGGGACTTCAGGGCAGGGCGTACCCCCTCCCAAAGGCCGAGCAGGGAGAGCCAGTGCTTCGCTTGAAGATCCCACCTGGGGAGATTTCTTACGGTACTTGCTCGGCTGTGCAACCCGGGGGGGAGCGGGGCTGCCCCCGGGGGGGTCCGGCCGGGCGCAACCCAGCCCCGCTGCCCGGCTCCGTGTGCTGGGGCGGGAACAAGCACGAGGTTTTGTCGAAAGGCGAATTCTGCTTCAAGGCGACGTGCAGCTGACTGTGAACGAATTCCCACCAGCACACCAAATCCTGCAGCTGCTTCCTTGGTTAATAAAACCCCATGTGGTTTCTAAACTTCCAGAGAAAAAAAGGAAAAATATGTCCATCCAAGTAAACTATAAGTGAAAACTCATTGATTACCCCTGCCTTCCTGTCTCTGATTTGATTAAGCATTTGCCATCATGCTTTCCGAGTCACTTCTGTGTTGGTTTCCCTCTGCCTGAATCCTGTAAGACTTTTCCAGAAGGGCGGCTGTGATGCTGAGACCAACATACTGTAAACAACCACAAGAAGCAGAGCTAATGTTTTCAATACAGCTCAAGGACTAAAATAAACTCATTGGATTAGGGCAGCCTGAGCCGATTGTTTTGGTGAGCGCTTCCCAGGCCCGCTGCCGAGCACATCCCCGAGGGCTACCTGGGGCGGCCCCGGGCGGCGGAACGGGCGGGCGGGCGCCGAGACCCGCCGGGAGGAGTCGTCGTGTCCCGTCCCGTCCCGTCCCGTCCCCCGCATCCCTGCTGCGGGGCAGATGTTACACCGCCGCAGAGCAGAGCCCTGCCAAGCCGCGGAGATGCCCCGCAGCCCCAGATGGGCTTCTGGGGGGCTGCGAAGGCGCAGGGGAACGGCAGAGCCAGGAACCGAGGTGCGCCCAGGGCTCTTGCAGCGCGTCTGCGCTGGGCTGGTTATCCCGGCCCTGTCCGTCGCCCGCTACAGCCTCGGGCTTTTTAGTCCTCGCAGTAACTTTTATTTTTGTCACCGTCTTCCGTTGCCTAAAGCACCGCGCCTGCTGCCCGTGCCAGCCCGCACGGAGCTGCCTCCCTGCGTTTGAGGTTGCTCGGCCTCTCCTGCGAGCGGGCAGGACCGGACCCCGCGGGGCGGGCCGAGCCCCAACGCGGGGGGAAGAAGTGTGTGTGTGGGGGGGGAGTGTCCCCGGACCCTGCCCGCCGCCGCCCACCCCTCCGGCAGCGCAGGGCCCGCGGCCCGGGCCGGGGAGCAGCGAGCCGGGGCGCCGGAGCCAGCAGCGCTGCCGAGCGCCGGGGCAGGGCGGGCGGGCGGGCAGCCGGGGAGAGCGGCCGGGAGCCGCGGCCGTCACACACGCAGAGCGGAGATTTTTTTAAGTAACAAATGTACTTTTTTTATTTGTGAAACAAAAATATCGTTTTCGGCTTAACAATAGCCGGATCTCGCTGAATGAAGCCTTTGCATATTTTCCTGTTTTAATTGGTTGTATAATAAACAGTCCTGACCCCGCACTCTCTTTTCAATGAGTTCAGGGTGAAACACGGACCATGGGACTGGAAATGACTTTTTCACCACTTAAAACACGGACAAGAATACCAGGAATCAGGCGGTATTAAACAGCCGCACCGGCCGGGGCGGGAGGGGGGCGCAAGGTAAGAGCTGTGTGTGTGTGTCTCCTCCCGGAGCACGGCTCTGCCCCGCGCGTAGCCACCGGCACCGTCGCCCACCCGCCCCGGGCACGACGAGAGGCGGCTCCACCGGGGTCCCTCAGCGCTCCGTTACCGGCGGCTGCTCCCGCCGGGCCGGGGGCAGCCGTGCCCGTGCCACGCCGTGCCGTGCCGTGGGGGAGCGCTCCCGGCGTCGAGGGCTCTGCCACCCTCCGAGCCCGAGAGGGTCTCGAAGGGTGCGCAAAGGATCGGAGAAGAAATAAAACCGACGGCCGCCAAAGAGCGCCCCCCCCCCCCCCTCCCGGGCCCAGCACTGCCCCCGGGGGCTGGAGCAGCCGGGGAGCGGCGGGACTCCGCTCAGCCCCGGGGCGCAGACCCTTCCCCTCCGCCGAGGGGCACGGGCAGCGCGTTCCCTCTCCGGCAGTCTCCAGGGCAGACGCCGTGCAGGGAGAAAACAGCTCTCGCTCTTCTGCTTTCATCTCTCGCCAGCGTTGCATAAACCTGGGGCGGCTCCGGCAGGGCTGCGGCGGCAGCTCAGCCGGGCCAGCGGCGCTGAGCTCCCCCCCGCCCCGGCTCCGGCCCCCGGAGCAGCCCCGCGGCGGGCGGCGGCCCCGAGACCGGAGGAGGCTCCGCGCCGCCGGTTCAGGCCCGGGGAGCGCGTCCCGCTCGGCGGAGCGTTCCTCCTGCCTTCATTTATGTAACGGGGAAAGGCCTTACACAACGCGCAAAGCCAGCTCTCGCCAAGAGACCGGCGCTGGGCCGCTCGCTTTCGCGAGGGGCCGCCGGGGCCGGTGGCGGCGCGGCCGGGGGCAGGCGGCAGCCACGGGCAGAGGTGGCGCGGCGGCCCCGGGCGAGGCCACGCTGAACCGCCTTGGGCAGCCCCTGGCCCGCGCCGTTCGTGCCCACGGGGCTGCCTGCACGTGGGGTCGGCGCAGAACCCTTCTCCCGCCCAGCCGCTGCCGTTCCAAGCCTTTCTGTCCCGGGATGAGGGCCCGATCCTGCGTGGCAACAAGGCTGCCCCGGGACCTGGGCTTGGGGCTGAGGGCAGGCAAGTCCCTTACGGGAGGCTCCGTCCCTGCGTGCCAGCGCCTGGGCGTTTGTTAGCGCGCAGCGAGGTCCCCGGCGGCTCCCCACGGGCCGGTGCCCGCTGCCCGTGCGAACATCGGCGAGCAGGGACGTGACGGCCGCACCCCTCCCCAGGCCGGCGGGACCCGAACGGCAGAACCGGCCGCTCTCGGCAGCGGCAGAGGCCGAGCTGCTGCCGGCAGGACGAGCCCGGGTTTCGCTTTGATTCCCGTCCCCTCTACGGAGGAGCCGAAGGCCGAGCGAGAAGGCGCTGCCGGGGGCACGGAGCGCAGGCAGCCCCGTCCCGCCGGGCCCGGGAGGGGGAGCGGTCCGCACCGGGGTTGCCCGGGCGGTGCTGAGGGCAGGGAGGGAGGGGGTTGCAGCCGTGCCCAGGACACGGGGACTGTTTAATAAACCGCGCGAGTTTACGTTCAGTGCAGCCTCTGTTTATAAAATACAGAAAACGATCGTGAAAACATCCTACGGGCGCGACGGCGGGCCCAGGGCACCGCAGCAGAGAGCCCCGGGTGGGTGAAGGCTGGCCGGACACCCCGAGGGCGCCTTTGCCTGCTTCCAAACTACCCCACGCTCCCGCGGGGACCCTCGTCCAGAGGCAGCGATTGCCCATGACCGAACGGCAGTCAAACCCGCTGCTCCGTGCCTCTCCGTATTGCCAGAGCCGGGTACCGGTCACGCACGGCGGGTGCCGGCTCTCCCCCTGCGACGGCACCGCCAGGAGACCCCGCACGGCCCTGCCCGGTCCCGGGCTGGCATCGCCCTCTCCTGCGCCTAGGCACCACCAGGTATCGCTTCGTCCAAAGCCGGCGACGCCCCAGTCGCTCCCGGGCGCTCGCCAAGGCCGCTGGAGCCCGGCCGAGCGATGGCACAACCCGGGCAGGGGCCGGGGCGACGCTCCCGCCCTCCCCTCGCTCCGTGCCCGCTTCGCCATGGCCTCCGACGCACCACGAAGGAAACAAGCAGGACTAGCAGCATCGATCGAATAAGCAACGAGCTGCTAAGGCCCTGAGCCCTGCGGTGCAAGGCCGCATCCCACAAGCGGCCGCCGGGCTGTCAGGGCCGGTCGCCGCGCTCGCCCTGAGGGCATGAGAGCGGTGCCGCCTCTCGCCTCCGCCGCCAGCTCTCGCCTGAGGGCCCCGGGCAGGTCAGAGACCCCGAGAGACCACCCCGCTCCCGGCAGCGGCCGGCAGAGCCACGGGTGGCAAAGGCGTGAGTCGGGGCCGTGTCCCGTGTGCGTTGGCAGCCCCGGGGCTGCCCCCCGCTCCGTTCCGGCCTTTCGGCTCCCATCACACCAGGGTACGTGTAGGGGCTGGGCTCGCTCCTCTCTCTCGGTGTCCGGGGCAGCAGCTCGGCCCCGCAGGCATCTGTCCCCGGCGCGGAGCGGCCGCGGAACTGGCGCCGCGCAGCCACCCCGGTTGCCGCAGCCTCGCGTGTCCCTGCCCGCCCGGGAGAGGAGCCCCTCGGCCGCCCCGCCGCTCGCTGAGAGCTCTGGCCCGAGGGCAGCGGTCACGGCGGCTCCACTAGCCCGCAGCGAGGCCGGGTTGGCCCCTTTTACCCTGGCCGTGCTCGCCGAGCTGCGCCGCGGCAGAGAGGCGACCGGTCCCCACGTCCCCCCCCACTGATTTCTGCGACCGGGCTGAAGGCTGCCGCTTCCTTCCGTGCAGGGATCCTGAAGCAGGCCTGGGCACAGCGGGAGAGCGTCAGGCAGCCGGGTAACGGCCTGTCTGCACCCGGCGCCCCTGTGTCACGTCTCCCGTGGGCCCCACCACAGGCCCCCGGCAGCGGGCGGGGAAGCGCTCACCCCCGGTACCGGGTTTAGCTCCCGGCACCCCCTCTCCGGGGGACCGAGCTGACCGCGGAACAAGCGGAACACCCGCAGCCCCGCTCCCGCCCGCGGAACATCGGGCCTGGCCCGGGCTGGCGTGCAAGGGGACCCGCTGCGCCCCGGCCCGCCCCGGGCAGGGCCAGCCCGCCTGCCCCGCCGAACCCGCCGCCGGCGAGCACGGGCAGGCTGTGCAGCCAGGCCCAGGCCTCGGGAGCGCCGCTGCCCGAGCCACCGGCCCGCCGAGGAAAGCGAGACCCGGCAACGGCTCCCGGCCCCGGCCGGGGCCCAGACGGGCCGCGGGTCCCGCCGCAGCGGGGGAGAAACGAAAGCGGAGCCGGGGTGTGCGGCGGGCACAGCCTGCGGCACTGTCCGGGGGGCTCTGTCTCCCGGGGCGCCGGCTACACGGGCGCGGTGCTGGCGGCTGCCCGCGCCCCGGAGCGGTGCGGAGCGGAGCGGCGGCGCTCCCCGGCCCGCCCGCCGTGCCAACGGAAGGGTCTCCGCACCTTCTCGGCAGCCGCCAAGACGACACCGGGCCGGACCCCCTCCCGCCGCTGCGCATCCCGCCACGGCGCTTCCCGGAGCCGATACGCCGCCCGAACGCAGCCCCGCGTATTTCCCGCAGCAGAGCAGGCGTGCGCGGCGGCGGAGAGCGCTGCCAGCCCGCGGCCGTGCCCCGGGGCCGGGGGCCGGGCGGGCAGCGCGGAGCGGCCCCGGCACAGGGCGCCCGCCCCGTTCTCCGCTGCCGCTTCTCGATCCCGAGCACGGAGGAGCGGAGTGAAATAAAACGATATGATAAGAAGGAAAGGCGTTTTATTGGAGACTTTACAATGCTAGAAAGTACAATAAAAGTGCTAGTTCACTCTAGAAAAGTTGGTCCCAAAATGGTGCTATGCCACAGCATCTATCAGCTTACATAAACATTTATAAAATCGCTATGAACTGGCCCGTGTATTAAAAACGCTAGTTTGTTTTTGGTTTTGTTTTTTTCCACATTAATCTGTGTAAAATTGAAGGATCGAAACGTTTTAAGAAAAAGGGCAAGCATTCGAAAGCAGAACCTACCGGAAAATCCATTTTGGGCCAGGTTTGGGGTTAAAATCCCCGAAGATAGTTTAAACTTTCATTATTAATAATAATATGCACATGGAAAAATATTCCAATTTACAGGCAACCGTCTTTTTTTTTTTTTTATAACATCAAAATATTTTTTTTTTAGACCTGCATAAAATTACTTTTAAGACCTCAGAGGACATTGTCTCCTTAAAAAATATATTTAGCGCTGCCGAAACGTTTCACGAGTGACCCTGGCGGGTTTTGCATGTTGGTTTTTAATAACCAGCAATATCGCACATCTCCTGCTGTTACAGCAGTCCCCACACAAGTACTATTTTGACGAAAAGCCACAGCTCGGAAGAAGCGCAGTGCTCTGCAGACCGAGGAAGAAGAAAGAGAAGATGAAGAGGAGGAGGAGGACGAGGACGAGCACCGCGGGCACACGGCAGTGCCTAGGCCCCGCCAGCCTCGCACCGCCACGCGTGGAAATGCTCCCGCTATTTACAAGCTCCGCTTTACTCTCCCCGAGGCTGAGCCCGAAAAGATTACGGCCGAATTATAAAGGAGCACAATTTTGAGGGCTCAACAGCCTATTTTTAATTACATGCTGCCCTCCCCATACCCCCCCCGCACCTCCCCCCCCCGCTCCCCAAATCCCTCACAAACGAACAAACACATGAGCAGAGAAACGGGCGGTAAATCCGAGCTCGCCTGGAGGAGGCAGCCGGCCCGGCCACCCCGGCGCAGCCCCGCTGGGGCAGCTCCCACATTTCCACTGCCTTCTCCTCACCGCAGCACGGCTCCTACACTGCTACGCTACACGCGGAGCAGGGCTGCTATTTCCCCACCGCAACAGTTTGGGCACAGAGAGAACCAAGTCCGCAGCTAGGGAGGAGGAGGAGGAGGAGGGACACGGGAGCGCAGGAGAACGCGGCGGGACCGGAGATGGGTAGCGGGGTCGGGGTAAGGGCATTTCTGTGGCGGCGGCCGGCCAGAGCCTCCCTAGATGTCTATGCGGGAGTGCAGGGCGCTGTGTTTGCTGTCGTGCTCCCAGTAGGAACAGTGCATCATGGACAGCTCGGCGGGCTGGCGGGCGCAGGCGAACTGGAGGCCGGCTCCGTTCGCCGCCGGGGCCGCGGGCGGCGCGGGGCTGGCCGGGCTGAGCTGCTGGGGGTGGTGGGCGTGCGGGTGGTGGTGGTGGCCCATGCCGTTGTAGGAGTTCACCATGCTGGGCAGCGCCATGCTCTGCACCCGCGAATAGGGGCTGTAGGACGCCGGGCCCGAGAGTCCTTTCACATTGACGGGGCTGACGTTCCCGCCAGACATCTGGCAAGAGGTGTAGGGCATGGGCGCGGGGGGCTGCGCCAGCGGCCACGAGTTGTTCATGAAGGTGGACTGCAAGTACTTGGGCGGGGAGAGGTAGCCGTAGCTGTCGGGGCTGAAGAGGGTCTTGCCGGGCTGGAAGTGGGTCGGGGGCGGCCGGAAGGGCCGCTTCATCCTTCGCCTCCTGCGGTAGTTGCCCTTCTCGAACATGTCCTCGCAGGCGGGGTCCAGGGTCCAGTAGTTGCCCTTGCGCTCGCCGCCGCCCTCCCGGGGCACCTTTATGAAGCACTCGTTGAGGCTGAGGTTGTGGCGGATGCTGTTCTGCCAGCCCTTCTTGTTCTTCTCGTAGAAAGGGAACTTGCTGATGATGTACTGGTAGATCCCGGACAGCGTGAGCCTTTTCTCCGCGCTCTCCCGGATGGCCATAGCGATCAGGGCCACGTAGGAGTAGGGGGGCTTCTGCGAGGGGTCCGGCTTCTCGGGGCCCTTGTCGGCGCTCAGCTCCTCCTTGCCCCGCTCCGGCTCCTTGCTGCCGCTGGTGTCATGAGCCAGCAGCGCCACCGCGTCCTCCTCGCCGTCCGGGTAGCTGGTCATCATGGTGCCCCGTG
The DNA here is from genome assembly GCF_018691265.1 of Tyto alba. NCBI lineage: Eukaryota > Metazoa > Chordata > Aves > Strigiformes > Tytonidae > Tyto > Tyto alba. The sequence continues at coordinate 23,549,251 of NW_024881262.1, read as the reverse complement.
TCCGCCGCCCCGCCGTCCGGGGCGCGCTGCGGAGCGCTGCCCGGGGCGCCGAGCGCGCTGCCGGCGGCCGTCCTGCCCCGCGCTCGCCGGGACCGGGGCCGGGACCGGGGCCGGGGGGTCGAAGCCGGGACCGGGACGGAGATCGGGAGGCGCCTCTCGCGGCGCCGCTGGTCCGTGCAGCGCGGCGGCGGCGGCGTCCCTGCCCCCGCGGGCTCCGCTCCCCTCTGCCGCGGCGGCCGGGCTCTTTTCTGATTTGTATGGGCCCGGCCGAGTTCCGCTTTCGTCAGGAGCCCGCTCCCCTATCGCCGCCGAGCCGCTGGGCACGGCCGAGTTCACCCCGCAGTCACGGCGCCGCGCTCAGCCCCGCGCACACGCGGCCCGACGTGGCCCCGCGGAGCGGCGCGGAACCGCCCCGGCTCGGGGTGAGGGGCGGGGGGGGGGGGGGAGGATGTTGGGAGGGGTGGGGGTGGGAAGAGCCCGGGGGCCGCTGAGCGAGGCTCCGCCGCCCGCCCGGCGAGCCCGCCCGGGGCCCGCGGCGCTGCGCTCCCGTCCCGCCCGGCCAGGGGCCGCGCCGCAGGCGGTGGGTGCGAGGGGGTGTGCCCGCACGGCCGCGGCGCTCGCCCCTGCCCCGGCGGCTGTCACACGTCCAGCCGCACACGCGGTCGCGTTTATATGTCTTGGCCCTGGGCCCCGCCAACCGATCGCGCCCGGGGAGCACAAGGAGGCTGCTGCCGCTCCCTGCGGAGTCGGTTCTTGCTGCCCTTATTTGCGGGACGCAGGGAGCGAAAGGTGTCGGGTCGCTCCTTCTCCCTCCCCGCACCGTACGCGCAGGCACCCAGCGCGGCTGCAGGGCTGACAGACGCCCCGAGGGCCGGGGCAGGGTGGCGAGGCGGGGGGAGGGGGGGTCGTCACCCATCGGGCAGCTTTCCTGCTCGTTCCCCCGGAAGGCTCCGGCTTATTTCACACGGTTCGTGGAGCACCGACGTTCCCCGGCTCCTTCCCCTTCCTTGCCTTCACGTAGAATCTCCCCGAGCAGCAGAAAGGCAGCCTCAGCTGGCCGGAGCACACGAGCATAATAAATCACTAACACGGGGCTGCTCCAGCCGCGGGTACAGAACCGGGCAGGCGGACAGAGGATCCCTTGCGCTGATTTCTAACGGAGCGATCCCCGGGAGCGATGCGGAGTGGCCCCGCTTGTCCCCCCGAGCCCTCCCACCAGGGAACGCGACCGCCGGCAGCCGCAGGAGCCGGGCCGAGCTCCGCGGGGCCGGGGCCGCCTGCGCTCCGCAACCGCGCCCGCCGCTCGGCCCTCGGGGCCCGGCGCTGCGCTGAGCCCGCTGCTGCCGGGGCGGCTCCGCTCCCGGGATTTGCCCGCACGGACCTGACCTCCCCCCTCCCGTACTCCAGCACAATTGGGTGTTGCCCCTCTCGGGCTGCCCAGAAGCGGCCCTCGGAGGAGCACAAGGCCACTTCGGCGCCCGCAGACCCGCGGGCCGGCGGGTCACGGCCCACATACTCGCTTCTGCCTTCTCTTGAACGTGAACCGCTGCGCAGCGCTATTCCCCGCCCCGCGGATTTTACGTGCCACATCAATTTTCGTGACCAAACGCGAGCCCGCGGGGCTGGCAGCTCTCTAACAGCACGCCCGGTGCCGCCGGCCTCTCCTCGAGGTGTGCTGGGGCTTTGGCACCCCACTCGCGGCTCTATAGTCCCTCTGCCCGGCCAAGGGCACACGGGTCCCTGCTCTCCTCCCCGGGAGAGGCTATTTATGGGTGAAGGCAGTTGAAGATGTAAAAACGTATTTTAGTCGAGAAATAAAATAGCCACTCGGGGAGCTCTTATATCTATTATTGCATTTCTCGGTGAAAATACATTTCTACATCTTCGCCCAAAGCCATATAACGAATCCCTTATCTCCTATCGGCAGAGAAACGTGTACCCTAACACCCGGACTGCACGAATTCGGTCAAGAAGCGAGGCCCAAATATTTCCGCACACAGACGCGGAGCAGCGCACGCCGCCCCCTGCGCACCCCCCGAACGCACACAAACGAAAGTGCGGAGGGACGAGGCCCGCGGGAGCGACGCTCTCCGGGGTTTTCCTGCCCGGCGGCCCCCGGCGGCTCCGCGCAGGGCGGCCGGTTCCGCGCAGGGCGGCGGGCAGCCGGAGCCAGCTGTGCCCGGGGCCGGGGCCGCGGGCTCCCCGGGGCCGGGGCTGGCTTCTTTCTGCCGGCCACCCATGCTGCTGTCGACGCTGCCCCTCGCAGGCATTTCCGCGGCGAGGGCCGGGGCAGGTGTAACAGCCCTGCTGCGTGTGTCATCGCCTCCGCCAAATGGCAGATTCCTCCCTTTTCTCTCCTAAGCCGGGCGCGCAGCTCCTTACCGGGGCTCGCTTGCTCGCAGAGGACATTTGACATCCGAGGGGCTTGTTTGGTTGTTTTTTTTTTTCCTTTTTTTTTTTTTTTTTTTTTTTTTTTTTTTGACAGCCCCACCAAGGGGGATTTCGGATGAGCACCAGGGCAGAAGCTCAGCCCAGCGCTGGGAGCGGCGATCGGGCCGAGCAGCGGCAAAGGTGAGCGCGCAGCCCCGTGTGCGGCTACTGGAACGTTTGACACCAGAGCAGGCAGGCACTGTCGGGCTCCCCCCTCTCCCCGGTGCTAATTAAGCCCTTCTTGGGACATTAAAGAACCACCTGAAAACGTAGGGGCACGCCACTGCAGCTGAGCCTGGACACTGTAGCTGCAGTTAAGCGGAGAGCTGAGGTCTTACCGGCACTCACAGAAATGTCGCAGCGAGGGGAATGTGAGTAACGGGGGGGAGGCAGCAAGCAGAGAGGCGCGGCGAGCCCTTCCCTGGTGAAGGAGCCGGGGATCCCGCCACCACCCCGGGGAGAGGCTCGATCTGCCGGGGCCAACCCGCGCCCCGCCGCTCCCGGGGCCGGGCAGGAGTCTCACGAAGTGAGTTCTGGACAAAGCGAGCGCAGAAGGAGCCAGCGAAGCCGCTACCGGAGCGGGCCTGCGGCCGCCCTCGGGAATAAGGGAAAGCAGGAGAGGAGCTGGCAGTGGAGGGGGCTCAGGGCCCCCGGCCCCCGGCCCGCTGCGGAGAGGGGCAGATCCCACCGCGGGGCTGGGGGGCGGCGGGGAAAGGGCTGTCGCTTTCTTCACAGGAGGGCAGAACAGCCCCGGCCCCAGCCCGGTCCCGGTGCGGGGAGGAGGAGGGCAGAGCGGGGCTCAGCCGCGGCCGCGCAATCCTGCTAAGAAGCGCCCCGAAAGGGGCTGCAAGCCGGAGCTTCGCCCTCCTTCTCCGGTACCGAGCTGGGCCGGGTCCCCCTTCCCGAACAGAGCGCGGGACCCTCCGCTGAGGCCCCGAGCCCGGTATCGCGGCTGGGAAGCGGCTGAGCCCGTCCCCGCAGGTGGAACCGCCATGCGGAGCGGAGCGGGGCGGGAGTCTCCGCCGAGGGCAGCGGGGAGCGCCGCGGGGACACGGGGCAGGGCCCGCCCCCACGCCTTGACCCGGCAGCGCGGACAACTCTTCCCACGAAAGCTGTGCCTGCAGCTGCGGCGCTGATAAGACTCGGGTAGCCCGAGTGGGGTTTTTTTCTACTCACCCCAGTGCGGGCAACAGAGCCGATTTCTACCTGGAAGGTTTGGGGTCAGTTTGTTTGAAAACGTGGCAGGCTTCTTCTCCCAAACAGGTTTTGCTTTTTTTTTTTTTTTTTTTCTTAAAAAAAAAATTCTCTTGGAGAGAAAACATGCCTCGGGCGGGGAGCCACTGGCCGGCCCCGGCTGGCAGCGCCCCGCTCCCGTTCGGCCAGCGCAGCCGAGCCGCCCGCAGGCAGCGGGGCAGGGCTCTCTCGTCCCGCACCAAGACCCGGTCGGGGACAGGCGACACAGCCCCTTTGCCTGCCCTCCGGCTTTGCCTCCGCTCCGGGTGCCGTGCCGCGCCTCAGCTCCCGGGGACGGACCCACGGCTGGTGCCGCGGTGCAGCCGCAAGTACCCGCCTCTCGGGACCGCTCCAGCCCGCAGCACGCTGCGGCGGTAAATGCGCTATCCCGCATTAACTTGGCTCGCGTGGAAACGGCACGCACACGAGGCTAAAAGCGGAGCCAGGCGCGTCTCCTTCCGAGCGCCGTCGCCCCGAGGAGCGGGACCCGCCGCGGCGGAGGGGCTGGGGGAGCCGGGCAGGGCCGGGCCGCGCTCGGTCCCCGCGGCACCTTTCCCTTCCTCGGCACAGCCGCCAAAGCTTTTTCTTGTTTTGTTTTGTTTTGCCTCCTCTCTCTTCTTTTCCCGCAATACTACTAGGCGTTGAGACGGCGCAGTATTTGTTGCCATAACAAACACGGGAGAATAAGGTTACACGAAAACCCGGCATGTGCGGGTCTGTGCTGCAGCCCGGCGCGCATGAGAATTAACAAAATGTACTGCGGGGAAGAAACTATTCTGGCCTCGATGAAAATTCATCACATTTAATCTGTTAAAAGGCTGGAAAGACGGAGGCAGCGTCCGGTGTCACCTCCGCGTGGGAGCTCCGTGTCCCCGTGGGCAGAGCCAGCCCCGCAGCCGCGGGCACCCGTGGGCTGCCGCCCCGCGTCCTCTCCTGTCCTCGTTTCTCTCCCTTTCTAAAGGACACCTGAAGGCAGGGCTCGATCCCGGCGGCGCGGATTAGCGGCACAGCACTAGCTTCCAGGAACAATAACGTTTGCAACCCCAATGCAACCACTACGTGGGACAAAATTGCATGCGTGTCACTCTTTTAAGACCCTAAACTCTGGCCTGGAAAAGCTTTCATTTTCAGAACCTCACCCCTCCCTTGGCCTGCAGATCACCTCACCCTTCTAGGGACACCACAAACACAATCCTACTTTCCTGTCTGTTCAGGATTCCCAGCAGCACAGTCCCGAGCATTTCATAAACGCTCTTTAATTATATCACTTGGCGTGTGATGCCAGAACAAGGCAATATTCACCTGGAAAGTGTCTTCTTCTGCATGAATGAGTCTCATTGTGAAAACCTTGAGCATATATAGGTGTGTATATATGTTTTGCAGTGGAGAATTTAGTTTCTCATTTATACTGTAAAGCTAAAAATTCTGGTAGCTTCAGGCTTGTTTTTACAAGCTCCCAGTCGTACAAGGATTTCTGTTTTTACAGGAAAAACTGAGCAGTCCGTAGACCATGATGGCTGTACATCCATAATGTGAGCTTCATGAGGAACAGAGCAACTTTATTATGATCTGGACTGAAATCACATTGAATAAAAGCCCATGTAACAGAGCCTGAGGGAAAAATCACAAATGGGCTCAATTCTATACCCACTCCAATGGGAATTTTAGAGGGAAAGGTTTTCGGATCAGGAGAGTAGATTTCCCCCCTTCAGCTGGCACTATGAAGACACTTTTCACTGTCCTATTCGTTTCATTTTGAGACTGTTCCTACTGCCTCGATATCAAAGAAATCTATCTCATGAGAAAAGGCAGCTCCAACCTTTTTCCCTCTTATATTCATACTTACCATCTCTTCTCTACTCAGTTTCTTTTCTGTAGCCTGAGCCAGAGTCTTCACTACAGTATATTTGTTTATGCTTAGAGGACAGGCCTACAGGAAAACAAACTATATATTTCACTCTACCATTTGGTAGTTCCTTTCTTTCATCTGAAAACACAGCCTGATCCAGGGAAGGTTCTTGAATTCACACAACCGGTTACATGATGAAATGCAAACAGTTTCTTGTGGTATTAAATGGCAGCCCGCAGCAGAGTTCAGGTTGGCTGTTATGGATTCACTAGTTACGGCTCTGCAGGATAATCCTGTGTTACTGCCATCCTGCAGTTAGTGGCCTACAGCAATGCTGCCGAATGCTGCAAATAAAAACAAACAAGCCAGCCTCCTCTTTTTAGAAAGAGTAGAAATTATGTCTCTTTAGGAAGCTCGAAGCAAAGATCGTTTGTATCAGAGTCTGACAATTTCCAAAGCAAGCTGCTCTTTCTAGCACTTCAAAATTGATGCTTATTTTTCTACAAAGCATGGGTGGGAAAAAAAAAAAAAAGGAACAAAAACCCCTGAACGATACAAGTCCATTCATGTCCATATCACACTAAAGTTGCAAATTAATGGCACTGTACAACAAAATTAGAGCCAAAGCAGGCTTCTCCCATTGTTACTACAAACATATACTGTTTAACAGATCATTTTTAGGTAATGAAAAATTTGCATGTTTGTTTAGACTGTTTCAAAAATTGCACCGTTAAAGATCCAAGCAGGGGAAATGGTACAAATTTCAGATTATTTGAAAAAAAAAAAAAAGGAGGCTTCAAGAAAAATTCTTCCAACCAACCTAAGGACATCAAAGAGAATTTGTGTCTCCTATTAATTCTGTGAGAACATGGGCCCTAGACTATAGCCACAATTTTCTCTGAACCCATATAATCTATTCAAGTCTGGTTTTGTCCAGGTCTAGGACATTCCTGCTTTGAGGAAACAATATCTGAAAAGGTTATTCAGGTTACAAGTTGAAACTCCCAAATTTAGGAGACACAGATCCACCAACATAATATAACAACATAACTGGAGTGTGATTGGGAGAAGAGCAATTCCTCACCTGACAGAACTTTGCTGACAAAAGCCCTTTAGGGACACAGTCCTACTGGCAAAGCTGTTTTAATCTGGAGAGCCTGTAGAACAGGCTTGAGGCTAAAGTAAGCTCTTCAGTTAGGAGTCAGCTAACTAAGTTGATGCAGTTAGTGAGCTGTGTGATAGCGGGAGCACTTTGCTGTGCAGTATACGGTGATACTCATGCTCAGTCTCGTGCTGGGGGCTCCCACTCCTGCAGCAGACCTGGCCAGATAGGGACATGCTTGCACATGTTTGCAGCTACGCCAATTTTAGTTTGAGTGAGTAGCTCGTGGTGACTCACTCAGGCCACTGAACTTGGGCAGCACATCCGCGTACTGTGAATTCAAGTTTTTTCTTTAGCAGCTTCTTGAGAATTTGTATGGGGCATATTCATTGTTCTCTGTCCACTTTCTGGAGGTTCCTGCAGGGAGGGTGCTGCCCTGGGAGCAAAGCTCTACAGATACAACAACGTACTGTAAAATCCACATGTACACTCAGATTTTCCTATCTGCATTACGACCATGTAAATTGTGCTCCTTTTCCATTTCTGAGCAACTAGAAGCAGTTGGACTTGGTTAAAGCTAAGGAGTCTATGGTCTATGTCCTAAGGTCTTCTAGAACTTGTAGAAGGGGCTAGGTTAGCCAGGAACAGGGTGCTTTTGTTTTAAAATAGACTGTCCACATCTGGAGTTTATGTACATGTTACCTATATAAACAATTTGTGAATAACTCCATATACACACAATCTTATTGAACTGAAGCCCTGGCTGAAACACTCAGAGAATACCCTGCCAGATCCAGAGGGCAGAGTTAAGGTGAGGGAGGACTACCATGCCCCTACAAACTGCATCCATTTCCTCTTAAAAACCTGAAGTGTTAGATGCAGCCCATGTTCAGGAGGAATACATGGCATTGCCACACTGAGATACATTCAGCCTGCAGGAACCGGAAGAGTAAAGCCATTTCTGTTTTCTGAGCTCCCCAGCTGGAACTGATACACTTGACAATCTATCCCCTTCCAACTCTAGCTGTGTCTCTCCTGATTACATGCTGCACTTTAAAACAATTAGAAGCACAAGTTTGTTTCCTTTTAAATGTAACTACTATGTTTCAAAAAGGATTATAAGATTGCAAATTATATAACGAGGTTTGATCTGAGAACAAATCTGTTTCGCTGGATCAAGCCACATACAATCTCTAGAGAATCAGGTTAGAAGTGATGTGATGGAAGTAAATTTCTTCCTTCTGGAGGCAAAGAGCTAAGCTTTAGCCAAAGTCAACTTCAGATTACATACAGTCCCTCTCCCCAAGCATGCACTCACTGGAGATACAGGTTGTGGTGCCAGTGGAAGGTGGATCTGACCCTCGGACTCCCGTTAAGTCCCTGCATCATCCCAACCAACCAGTGGGTTTAGAAGCTCAATGCAATCCCAGAACATTAAATTTCTCTTCACAGCAAGAAAAGAAACCTTGAAGAAGCTGAATATTTTAGTTTAAGCTCAGCTACCTGAATTCTGGAAGTTGATTTTTGTCTGTGCAATCACCCTGAGGTCTTTTTATCTCAACCTTATTCCAGCCTTCTGAGTATTCAAACCTGAACTGGAAATCTACCAAACATGGGAGTTTGCATGACAGTTCCAGCTTGTCCTACTTTTGCCCTGGCCAGAAACAGCATATCAGAGTTGCTTGCAGTTTTCCAGCATTTCTACTCTTGGTCGCAATGACAGCAAAGAAATGCAGAGCAGACCAAACAAAAAATAATTAACCAAACTTTCTTAGACTCTCAGAAGGGGCTTGATTCAAAACCAGTTGAGATGTAGATGAAAGTTCAGCCTGTTCATTTCATTACAGTTTGTTTACTTACATATAATTTAATTTTAAGTTGTTTTCCTTTTTTCATCCATTTTGTAGCTATCCCTTGCAACAAATAAAAGAGATACACCCATTATAAGACTAGCTGTTGGAGTTAAGACCCACAGGCGAGTCCAACCTCTGCTAGGCACAAATATTTCCACCCTGTGACCCAAGGGTTCAAGTCAAAGGTCCTGTCAGAACCAGCCAGTACAACCTGGTCAGACAGCAACAGCACTGCGTGGAGGTCAGGACACACCAACATCTTCCCCATGGTGTGATTCAGGGCTGGCCAGCACAGCCCAGAGACAGTGCTGGCTGGAAAGGGGAAGGGTGAGGAACGCCATAATTTTCAAAGATTCAGCCCATCTCTCAGAGACCTTTGCCAGGGCAGGTCCTACAGAACTCTGGCCAAAGGCATGAGTGTGACGGGGGATACCCTCGGCGCTTGTAAGAATTGCCATGATGCCCACAGTGGGGTTCAGAATATAACCATCACATGTTATTTAACCATAAAATGCAATTATTTGCAAAATCAATCTCCATCCCATTTCTCCCTCATCCTGGTAGGTATCTAGTTAGCTCCATATCATCCATCTTCACCTTCCTGGTGCCATAGGTGTCTCATACTAAGCTGGAAGCAGGTATTGCACTGAACATATGCTAAAATCTTCAGCAGGTATTTGGAACAACAGTTCAAAGAAATGAAAAATTGTTCTCCTGTAGTTCATTTTCAATGGGTAGGGGAAAAGGCTGGATTTTTTTAACCTTGATTTTATCTGACTTAAATCAACAGTAGAGGAAATTAAGGGGTTTGATTTTTTTTTTTTTATTATTATTTTTTTCTAAAAGGTCTTTCCATGAGTAATTTGTTACCTTTTAGTGCTTTGTGTATCTTAGCATCCTTACAGAGAGCAGCTCTGAAAATGTGCAGTGCATATCAAAGAACAAATGCAGTGTTATACAGGGGTTACACTCCAATGAGGAGAAATAGGCTCAGTTTCACCTGAGAAGTCAGTTTATCAACAGTTACAACTCTCCTTAAAGCATGAGTGTCTACTAGCTGATGTGATAATTGGAATAATGTATGGCATTTAAGCAGCATAGCACATTTTGGGCACCTCAAGTATTTTACAAACAGCATCACTGCTGGAAGGCATAAAGCGGAGTTTTGCTTGGTATTGGATTCTCCACTAGTCATTTAATGTCACATTTTTGTACATGTGGTTTCTCAGAATTAGGTAATACATAGTATCTTTAAATGCACCTGTGAATTTATGTGTCTAAATACTGATCATGATTGCTAATGTCAGACGTGTCAGTTTGAAAATGTGATATTTAGAGCTTGACCATAAGAGGCATTAAAGATAATGAGTGAAGGGCGCTCCAGCACAGACTTTCAAGGAAGACATTGCCTCCACTGAAGCCAAAAAAAGAAAGAGAGAAAGTTAGCAAGCATTTAATGCTTCATGCCCTTGAAGAAATGTTCCTGAGTACCACCCCAGGAGCAAGCCCTCTACTGACTTGTAAAACTGATATATGGATGTAAAGAGCTGTATCTCTACATCTTTATAGAAAAAGCTGTATCTCTTCCCTGCTTGTGGGAAGACTGCAGAGCAATAGAAACACCAGGGCTTTTAAACAGGCTTTCAGAATAATACAAGGCTAAATTTTGGTTCTTTTGAAGCTAAAAAGGAATTTCCCTCTTGATCTCAAGGGGAGCAGGATTTCCCCTACTGCTTAAGACTCTTCATAATGAAAAGGTACTTTTCTGTTTCAGTTCTTTCTGTTGGGTGAGGTGTTAATCCAGCACTGTCATGTCCTTGCAACCATTTTGCACAGTTGCTGGGAATTAACAAAAGGAGAAACTACAATTTATGCCACATTTGAAACCTAGTTTTTCTAGTAAACCATACATTTACAAAACAAGTTTTCACAGCCAGCTTTTGGATAGGAAAGATAAGAAGTAAGGTCATCTATCCTTTCTTGCTCAAGTGTCTCTGCATAGGATCTTGCCTACCTCAGAGACTTATTATCTGAACACTACCCACAGAAGGACTAATGTGAGGGATGATCCCATAGCTCATGGGTTCATGGAGCTGGTGTAAGTCTGTATTTTGAGAAATCATTTGTTAGGAGGCTCCTCCCTTTCCAGAGAGACTGTGAGATTTTCAATCTTTGTTGTAGAAGAGATTCTTCCCTGAAGCTAGTAAAACACTGGTTTTGGGGAAAAAAAAAAAAAAGTGTGCTTTTCTAAACAATTATTTTCAGCTGAATGACATAAAAAAAATTCTAGCTTGGCTTCAGTTTTTCATTAGCAATACTGTAAATTTTTGACAAAAAGCAAAACTGCCTAACTATTCCTTTGGACAAAGGTCAGTTTCTCATTTAAGACTGTTTTGATAAAAGATTTCAGATTATCACTGCCCTGCACCTCTGCACTGTCCAGCTGAAATGTATCCGGGGCAGGAGCAGAGGCTGGGAGCTGGGTTTGGGCAATGCACAGGCCGCCTGTGGCTTTACCTTCAGCCCACAGGCAGTGATGATATGATTGTTCCACGGTGCCATGGAGCACCTCTGCTGCCTCACGCCTTAGCCAGAAATGAATCACCAGATAAAATGTTTCAGAGAAACTTTAGACCAGCAGTAAGTTTTGCAGCTATCTAACGGGAAGAGTCTTTTCACAGTTTGGTCTAGTATTTTAAAAGTGATGTTATTGTGCAGCAGCTCCTGCTATAGTACCTACAATCATTCACCGGTGGGTTAGAGGCTGCTCCCATATCACAGAACAGTTGTAAATGATACAGTGCTTATTGTGCAGATAGCGGGGCTATTCAGCTACGCTGTTTCCTCTCAATTTCAGTGTTTCTGAAAATTGGCAGAAAAGCTGTTTATCAGGATCATGTGCCCATCACATCACCACAACCCTAACTAGACCAAAAAAAGGGAAAAATTGAGCTAGTGTAACTTTTTCTCAACAGTGATAACTATAGTCAATCAATAGAATTGCTTCTTGCAAAACTGAAATGAGCTTACTTTGTGCCATTTCTTCCACTAAAACAATTATAATGTAAGATCCTTAAGGGTAGGGTGGCTTGCTCCCTCTTACCTCCTTGCATCAATAAGCAGCTGCCAGGTTCTCCCACTCTCCTTCCCCCTTTTCTTAAATTTTATTTTCTCGAATCCTGTTATACGTAGGATGCAAGGCTTATTTCAGTTCTTTAGTGGCTGCATTAGTCAAACACACAGCAGATGTCAGTGCATTACAAAACTTGGTTTGAAAATAATAAAAGAGGTTAGAAATTAGAAAGTTAAACAAGAAAGCAGAAATGCAGGGAACTGCAAAGCTCTGAAGCTACTGAGGAGGTCATCCCTCCGTGTTTGACACTATCTCATTAACCACTAACAGTGGGAGCATGACTGCAATTCTACAGCGTCTCCTGCTGAACCCTTCTGAAGCTTTTAAACCTCTTACCCACCCAGGCTTTTTGGGAACTGTAGCACACGCTTCCCCACTGGTATGGGAAAGTGATGGCTTGGTATTTTTTCCCCTTTTGCACAATTCAGACTGTAGAAGCACAGTAGAGAGTGGAGCAAAGGAAAGCATGCTGCTGCCCACTTCGTTCTGTAACTAGAGATTCTGTCCCTGCTTTAGGAAAGCCAGCCTAAGCAAAATATTTCCCTGGCCCAGGTGTCACAGCTGAAGCAGAGGTGGGTCATTTAGAGTCAAGCTACACATACCCTAAACCAGACCTCGGTCCTGCTCCCACTCCTCCTGATTTCGTTGAAGTCGCAGCAACCCAGGAACAAAAGAGAGATCCAATTAAAGGCCTCCCTTGTTTCCCCCAGAACAGAGAGCGCCCTGGAAAAATAAACAGCCGCTCTCCTCCGCTGGGAGCTGCGCAGATAAAGCCGCGTGAGTGCGTGGGGACCCGTGGGCGATAAGGCACATTCTCAGGAAGCCGAGGACACACACCTCAGTCCAGGGGGCTTCCTTACTTTGTACACCCAGTTTCCCCGCATGACACAGATCATTGTCTGGCAGTGGAAAGCCGCAGCTCCAGAAAGCAGCTCACATCCAACTGCCTCGCAGGAAACTGCAGAGGGTTTTGTTGTTTTTTTTTTTCTTCTTTTTTGTCCTTCTTGGAGAAGCAAAGCAGAATGTTTATCTTCCTTATCTCAGAAAGGAAACCCATGGGAAATGCTATGCCATATTCTCCACTGTTCTCCTGTCATATAATTATAATGCATTACACAAAGCACAATCTTCTGGAAAATCAGTAGGACTAATGAGAAGACAATCCCTTAGTAGAAGATGCTTTCCTTTTCTTCCTAAATTCTACAAGTCTCATCTGAGTAGCCATTGGTATAAAAACAAAAGATGAGCTAAATGTTTGTGTCAGGAAAACACAGCGCACCCTGAGTGTCCCGTGGCATTAGGAGAATAATTGTTACACAAGGCAAATCTCTTTTCCCCAAATAACGAACCTAGGCCAGATTTTTTTCAGACTTCAAAGAAAGAACACAGTAGGGCCTTTCCACTGCCAAATCACTAAGTGGAATAAAAAATTGTGATTTTGCCATTAAATACTTGGTATAAACTCAAGAGATTTTTTTTTTTTTTTTTTTTTTTTTTTTAAACAGCAATGCTATTACATTCTATACTGGAAAAGGAAACATTAGAATTTCAAAGAGTCTAAGTGGTCACTGGAGAAGAAACTGTGCACACAGCACTTCTGCACCACGATGCACAGCTTACAGCATTTATGATCACAAACTCCACTAAGCTATGCTCCATATATTATTAAGTTCAGCACAGATTATACCAAAGAAGCATCTAATGCTGACGATCGGTATGTGCCTTATGTTCTGCCAACAGAATTTTCCCTTGAAGATTTACTACAAAGCTCACAGTATTTCTCTAAATTCCACTGCATTGGATTAAAAAAAAAGACTCAGAAATAGTTGGGAAGGCTGACATGAACAACATCTCTAATGAACTTTAATTTTCTTAGTGAAATGCTTAATGAAAATCTGATGAAGAGGATACTGAGACTATATAAGAGGACGGTAACAAACCCAGCTCTCCAACCATGCAGTCACTGCAGAAACTTTAAAGAGCTCAGGACTAGATTTTAAATTGTTGAGCACACACAGATAGGCACAAATACATATTTAAAGGAGCTCTCAGCACTCAGTTGGTACCACTGTGACTAAGAAACAGATCTTTTTTTTAAAAAAAAAATCTAAACTGCCGAGTTCTTTTCAAATTTAGCTACTTGTTATCAGACCTAGATGGGAAACAAAGTCCTTTGAAAGAAAGTACGATCCATATTAGTTTCTATTTCTGCAGCCTGTACTCCTCAGGATTGCCTACACACACTCAGGAAATTACATGGAATTAATGTTTAAAGTGGATTAATTAATTGGCCTCGGTCCCCAACTTATTCACAATCAAGAGGCTTTCAAGTTAACTAAGTTAAGGGCAGTTTAGAGCACTCAAATTCTAAAAAGAATTCCTACACAGCATTTTAATGCCATTAAAGTAATTTGTTTTAAATTCACATCTTCACTTAATTTGTTGGGGTTTTTCTTAAGCCCTCCTATGTAAATGGGTGCTAAGGCAACACAGAGAAAGAAGTTTGGATAAGTAAACTTGTCATTTTTAAAGTAAACAAAGAAAACACTTAAAATCAGCAAATGTTCCCAGATCATTTCATGAGGGCTCTACAAGCAAGCTTTGAAAATGTGCTGGTTTTTTAAGCAATGTCAGTACAGCAGCAAGAAACTTGTCAAATCAGAATGCTCCCTCGCAGGTATTTGGCCCCCAGTGTAATACATACACGCGCCTGAAAGTATTTGCAGGCTTTCCAGACTTCTCAGTGGTTTAAGTACAACTGAATGTCGTCACCCAAAGAATCAGATAAAAATAATGAGAATAAAGTAACCTATCTGAGCCCTGCCAAGCCACCACGGGAGCCCAGGAGAGCAGGAGGTGTGCGGGAGGGAGTCTCCAGGCCTCACGGAGAGCTGAGGTGGAGGATGACTGGGGTCCTGCTGCCCCATCCATGAGCTCGCCGCCTGCCCGTGCCTAAGGCAGGTCCCATTGCAAGAGTCAAGACAAAAGCAGGTGCAAATGGGTGTGTTTCTACCTGGTGATAGCCCCGATGTGGACATCCTCCTCCTGTCTGTCTGGAACCAGTTTTGTAGGAAAACAGGCCCGTTGGTATGGATCCTTCGACAGCTACTGAAGTGTACTAGATTCACCACTACTGGCTTTTTTTGTTGTGGTTGGAATTATTATTTACTACAAAAATACATCTCTCATTGCTTCTGTTTTCTCATTTATCAAAAATAAATGGTTTGTGTTGATTAAGGTCTATTACGTGTCAGTTAGCTTCAAGTTTAGGTGGCTTGTAACACCTCATGTTAACAGGAAAATCCCTGGCTCTTATTGTGAAATATTGCAAGACTAAAAGCTTAAATAAGGTACATGGGAGATAAATTATTTATTTGGACTCCAGTATTTGTCATACTTGCTTGCATTAACAATAATAAACTGTGAAAGCAGACAGCACACAACCGGTGGGACAGGCAGCGAGACAGCTTTGCGGAACCCGGTCTGTGGAAGGTTTCTCTGCAATGTGACTGCAATACTGCTGCAGTCCCCGTGGCCCTTTTCAGATTGAAACGTAATCAAAGTAAACGCAGATCACACCTCTAGCTGAGGCTCAAAGCAGCTGATTTTAATTTTATGTTCCTTTATGTGGAACTGTTACCCACATCTGATTATGTGATCGAAACCTAGAGAACACCACAGTCTAGATGTTGCTCCCTAACTCAGCTTATTTCCCACTCTCCACTTACAGAATGAAGACGCGGTGCCCTTCATTTGCTGCTACTGCTGTCCTAAGTGCTGTGGGAACACTTACTGTCCTTCCTCTGTAAGGACCTGGCCATAATTTGACCAAGAATAAGATTAGCCCTCTACTCACACAGAAAAACAAGTCAAAAACAAGATGCGCATTTTGTCTGTGAGGTTCTAAATTCATTGTTTATTGCTTTGCAATGGCTAAAAATGTAACAATCCAGACTTACATACTCTTTAGAAACAACCATAGAAACAAGCAACCAACCTATTACTGACACTCTGTTGCCCTTGCATTCCCCTGCTTTCATAGGAAACTTAACTACTTAAAGCCCATTTGCAGAGCAATTCAGTGAACTGAAAAAGAAGAACCTTCACGCTATTATTAGATTTCATCTACATATTAGGTTTCATCTGTCTATTCCTCATTTGAGAACAGAACTACATACAGACATCACAGCTCTGGAATAAATAATCACAATAGCAAATGTTTGTCCCAGAGCCTGCACTTATCAGTTACAAGAATAATAGCTACTACACAGTTTAGTACGTGAAGGAAGGACTTGGTACACAGAAGGCACTCTTTAACTGGACGTGTTTTCTAGCTAGACAAGCTTTTTTCAAAAGAACACAGCCAGAACTGGAAGCCAGAAGAAAAGGCGTACTGCATTTCCTGGATATTCAGTAGTCTATTGAAAGATTTCACTGGAGCCTTTAAAGCAGTATTAAACTAAGACAAAACAAGAGCATCTGCAGGTTAAGCATCAATATAATATTTCTTTTATCTCAAATAAATTTAACCTGATCAAAAAGCTATTTAAAATGCAACAGAAATTATTATGGAAATGTTATTTGTTGCTTATATTACAATGAAAATAGTATTTGCTGCCTTTCAGTGCTTTGTACGCATCCTGGGATCACACCGCAGCTAACAGAATATAGAAAACAGAAGCACTGATTTTCTTTGCTGTCAAAACTGTACTCCTACTCAAAGCAGGGACTTCATTACAAAGCTTTTTTCAGTGGGTGTTAAACTGCTTGAATGGAAGCAAGTAAATACTCCTATTTATGTTGCACTCATGTAGGAGCACAGAACAGCACAAGAGGCGAAAAGGCTGGAGACACACTTGTAACTCCAGAGCTCTCACACCAATCTGAGTTTGAGGTTAAACGTGCTCTGCTGCAAAACTCACTTTTGAAAGTGGATTTTGAGCTTTTTGAAGGCGCACGGCTCTTGCCTAGACATGCCTGCAGGCAGTGCTGGGACCAGAATTGGGCAGCACTGACTACTTTGGAACTGCAATTTCTTTTTAAGGATTGAAATAATTCAGGATGCGAGTAGTTCCTGATCCCATGGATTTGCAGATGAGGACAGAAATTAAATAATGACCTTCTTTTCATCACACACAGTTTCTCCAGGTTCCTCACACACAGATGACTCAAACTGGGACCGCAGTTCACTTGCTCTTGCTTTAAACATCTCCGACAGATTGCTTGCTATCTCTGGCTTTTGTAAAAGGCTGAAAGAGATTTTCTTTCCAATGAGAAAGAGAAATCTCAGCTTCACTAAAGAGAATGGAAATTTACTATAGACTTTACGAAGTCCAGGTTTGCACAGGACTTAACAGCGATTAAAATTACAAGAAATTACTATTTCTACAAAAATCAAAGCTCAGAATAATTTACTGAAGTGTAGTAGTTTTACATAGGTAACAGCCTAATCAGAAGCTTACAAGGATTTATGACAACTGCTCTGAAAAGGCTGCATTTATTTTTTTTTTTAATAAATATCAATTCCACAGAACTGTCCCCTTTTCAAGAGGATATTTTAAAAAACATAAGTAATTTTGGAGCAAGATACTATTTGATTAGTTACTAATTAAATTTATGCATGGTGTATCAGTAAGACTTTTTAAAAACATAATTATAAGGTATTTCCCATTGAAAAATATAACAGTAGATGAAGAAGCATCTAACTTTCATATGCATATAAAAAAGGTATTCAGCATCAGTTTTCCTGAGTATATTATTGTCAGAGGAAAAAACTCATCACTTCATTCTCCACTTTTCAAGTAAAAAGTTTATCTTCTATACAGCTGTTAAAAAGCCACACAAAAAGGGCTGTTAAAGCAAGGAGAGAGGAATTGCTTGTTGGTAATACTCATTGAAGTGAGACAGTGTATTGCTGTAGCTTCATAAAATTTTAAATCTGCGCATGGTTTTGGATTTCCTCACACACTGTCTCCAGCTGCCTTCTCCTGCTCTGCTGTTTCCTAAAGCGACCCAATTATCATCACCCAATTAGTGCTGGAGGGAAAAAAGGGCTTCTGTCAAACAGAACTCCTTAAACAATTTAGTACAGGATCTTAAAGACATGAATTGGGTTTTACAACCTATTGTAAAGATTCATGCATCAAATACATTCAAATTTGTGAGACAAAAGGAGTGGAAAATGAATTAAAATTATTTACCATTGAATATAGTGAGGTTTGTGAAAATATTGGCAGTAGAAGTGTATAGTAGAGATCCTTATCGCAGCAGTTCAATCACAGGTGTTTCCCCATATTACTAGATTATCTTTATCCAGAATAAATATTTAATGTTAGTATTAACAAAGAAAATCTGTAGTTCCAACAACAATCTCTGTGTATTTAAAGCTCAGTGAAGATTATCCACTTTAAAATCAATTGAATAGTAAGTATTAAACAATTTTACACAATACAGGTTTTCAAATTGTAAAGAAAAAGCTTCCAGTCCCCAGAGGCGCCTCTTCATGAGCCAAGTCTCAAGCCAGTTCTCCCTGCTGGGATGCAGCCCATTCAAAGCAATGCTCTTTAGCTGCCTTAACTGATTTTTTTTTTTTTTCCCCACAGATGTCTTCACTATGCACAACCCATGTATTAATGTATCTGTCCACTGCAATGGCGCACAGGATTACTGACTGCAATTTGTTGCTTGTACTTCTCAGGAGGTTGCATTTCAACTCACAGACTTTTCTCCCAGTTTGTAAATCCCTTCCCCTTGGTGGCTCAGCACAGACTTACCCCCAGTATGAACAGCAGCACTGAACCAAGGTGGGATAATTTTTGAGGAATCCTTTGAGTGTACTAGTACAGATTAACTTGATGACTTGTGAGTTAAGGTCTGATCTTGTCAGAGCAGGAGCTGGGAAGGCTCAGAAGATGATCCCCAAGCCTGACACCCACAAAGCCTGTGGCACCTTCTGCCAGTGACAGAGCTTTGGGTTTGGGGGGGGTGTGTGTGTGTGTCCAAGAATCCTCCTTGCTATGTGAAAACTCCCCAGAGAATTAGAAAGACGCAGCAGTTGGATCACACTATGCTCCTACCAAGAAAACTCTAAAGCCCACATCTGTAATATAGAAAATACTACGAAAGGATTCTCAGGGTATTTTGGATGTCCAGAGAACACAGCCCCCAGCATGGGCAGTGGGATGTGTAGCTCAGTGGACACTGAAAACATCACGTAAGATTCACCAGATAAAATGAGAAAACGTGTTTCCTGCTATAACCTTCTCTGAGATGGCGTATGAGTGCAAAATGGATTTGATTATTTTCATGCAGCTTAGACGCTAGGTGTTTCTTCTCAGCTTCAAATACCTGATACTCTCAATACACATCTAACCACAAATTCAGCTCCCATCTTTTTTCCTAACTCTCAGAAAAAGAGTAGCAAAGGAAAAAAGGGTAGCAGAGATAAAGGCTTCTGCAAAACTTTTCCACTTTTCTTTATTTTCCAACTGTCAAAGCTCTTCATAGCCTTCTCATTTTCCTAATTTTAACCTCCTTCTCATGAGTTTCTTCTCACAGGTATTTCATCACCAGTACATTCAGGATTGACTTCCTACCTCTTCTCTCCCTTTTTTATATCCTGTGCCTTGCATGTCCCATCACCCTTGTATCCAGCTGCCTCTGTAAATGCCTTTCCCTCCACCACTGAGCACAGACACATATCCCTCCTTTCCTGGGGGATTTTGCCCCTTTCGCAACCTCTCCTACCTTCTTATGAATTACGAAGCCTGCAAGTTCTACTGACCTCTTCTCCTTTATTCATTCTTCTTTTTGAATTATTTTTTTCTCAAAAATTTATGAGTGATTTGGGGAAGATGAAAATAATCTCTCCCATTGGAATGTGTTAGGGAATTTAGGGAGATAGAAGATGACAGACCATCAACTCATAAGCCACCTGTGGTACACTGGAGTCTCCCAATGTGTTTTTGCTCCACTCCTGCTACGTCTCTACGATCACTCACGCTCTTCCAACATTCCTTTCTCTGGTTTCTTCTCTCACTGTTTCTTCTTTCCTACTAATTCCCATCCTCCTTTATTTCTAATCAAGCAACTCTCCTCCCCCCAAATAGTCCATTTCTGGAAAAGCATATCACAAGTTATTTTCTTTTTGCCTTTCCTTATTCAAAGCTAAAGTACATCTGCCTGGATTTAGTTATTTCTTATGGCATTTTCTTATTATTTTTTATGTTTTGGGAGAAAAAAGATGAAAATTGCTCATGCCTTTCACACTGTTTTGGCAAAAAGCTTTAGAATATCAGGGTAAAAGTTAAAGGCTCTAAAGAAAATAAAGTATGTTTAACAGAACACCATTCTGTGACCTGAACAAAACTTCATCAGCATTTTCTTTCACATGGCCTGCATTAATCTACCGGGGGAGAAAAAAGTGGCCAAGAGCCTGATGAGGTGGTATGGGGAGGCGGAGGGAGATGGAGGGGTGGGAAACCTTTGTGAGCAAACCCTACACCCTTGTGTCCTCCTGCTGAGTACAGCTCAAGAGCCAGGTCTGCTCTAGGTGAGCGGCAACATAGGGCACGAAACAAGAGCAGAATACTGCATCAGATCCTCCTTCCGTAGGCTCTTTCAGTAGCAACAGTTTCTTTTGAATATAATCACTTTATTTTGTGGTTTCAAATCCAGGCCTGCCTCCAAATAGCAGAAATCTTTATCAGAGGTAATTGCTTTTGGCTAGAAGCAATTGGTAAAGATGACCAATAATGGCTGCGCAGTTACTGTTTAGACGATTATTTCTACTTAACGAACACCAGTACATCCTCCATATCACTTCTTACCTACACAGCTGCCCTGTTTCTAGGTGCTGCTTTTCACAATGCTCCCGTGTGGACGCGCAGAGGGTGCGGCTCCCCTGCTGCTACACCACAGCCTATGCAGGAGAGGCAAAGCCCAAGAGGCCCCGGCGGCGCTCCTGACCCTGGCCCTGCGCGAGGGCACCGCTGTGCTGCATGGCTCAGCCTGCTGACCAGCTCTGTCCAGTTGCTGCCCTCTGCTCTTCCCTTCGCACATCTGCGTCCACCTACAGCCTCTCAGGTTAAGCTCAGGGGTTTGGGACCACCTCGGGTGGTGTCGTGGTTTAAGCCTGGTCAGCAGCCAAACACCACGCAGTCACTCACTCCTCCCTTCTCTTCCAGTGATGAGAAGGGACAAACGAGCCAGGCTTGGGTGGGTGATCAGCACACAGGATCTCTGCTGCAAGCGTGAAGCTCCCTCCATTATCACAAAGCAAACAGGGCCGGGAGCTGCCTGCAGCACAAACGCATCGGCCCGTGCCCTGATGGGGCTGCGGTGGCCCTTGGTGTTCCCAAGGCAAGGGCAGCAGGCCATCTGTGCTCTACAAGTTGAACATCTAGCACCGAGGGTCCCCACGGAGACCAGACTATCCAGCCTCCCTCACTGCCCTGCGGGGACCTTGGGGACCAGCCCACACTCAGCTGGGTTAGACAAGAGTGGACGGAGCCAGGCGAATTGCTTCCATACGCAGCCCAGGCCTCCTCGGCCGGCCAAATCTGCTATTCTTAATTGGAATTATTTACAAATGAGCTGGATTTATTTTTCTCTTGTTTTAGTTAGTTCCAGGAGCTATGGACTAGATTCAAAAAAATAAAAATCTGGGGGCTTTTTGGTTGGTTGGATCTTTTTTCTTTGGATAAGACAAACAGGGAGATTAAAAGCATCTCCAAGCTTTCTATATACTTGTGGGAAGAGTAATCCCTATTAACACAACCAGCGACATTGCCTGATGGAAAGAAAAGTGCTTATACAAACAACAGTTGGAAGACTGGTATGATACTATAGAGGTAGAAATAAATGGTGCTAAATTCATCCACCTTTTCGATAACCACAGCATTATATAATTTTCTTATGCTACTGAAGATCAAAAGTCCACTTTGCCTTCATGTATGGCATAATCCTGTTGCATTTGGAAAAAAAAAAAAAAAAGTATAAGGGAAAAAGTACTTGTCCCTAGTGCCTTGATATACCTATGTTGTAGGGTAAAATAAGAGTCTCTTTTCAAAGTCTAGCACAAGTAATGATGTAAAGCTGTGCTTTATTTGTGCTAAGGAATGCAGCATTAAAACCAGGCTTCTCTGTGGGACATCTCGGGGGGACCCAGAGGAAGCCTTGCGCAAAGTGCTTCCTGCATTTTGCTGCGTCTCCTGGGAGGGGATTAAGATTAGGGACCTAATTCCACTGAACGTCCTCAGTTTTTTTAGCTGTCCACGGAACTGGCTTCCTGCAAAGAACCTCATCTAACTAATTTAAACGTCTAACTGACTTATACATGCTATGTTATGAAATATAGATATGATGGCATGTTTTCATACTGCATAGCTGAACTGTCCTTCCCCACAGTGCCATCAGGATGGCACTGTGAGCAATATGTTTAATATAGGCATGCTGCCAGCAAATATAGATGTTTCCTGTCCTTTCATGGGTCCCTCATGCTATCTTGCCTAAAAAATTGAACATATTCAACAGTTCTAATAACAAACATTGTAACCTTGCAAATAGTGACACTTGGAGTTTTCTTTAATATTTATATTTTTTGACCCCAAAAGGGAAAAGAATTTACCATACATAGACTGGAAAAACAGTGTGCTAATTTCACTTATCAAAGGCGTTCAAACCAAAGAGCCTGCCACTAATAATAGTGTGTTAAAAAATATTCTTGAACGCAACATGTGTTACTGTATTTTAGTACATGCTGGTACCTAGCTCTAAATGTCAGTATTTTCACAGCGTAATTCATGTCAGCTCCCAGCTCTTATGACATCAGAGGATGAGTTCAAAGGAAAGCAGATTTCTGCTTTATAAAAACAGTTTAAAGATAAAAGCCAGTTTCAACTAAAAAAAAAAAAGAGAAAACGAAATTATTGAGCACTGCATTAGCCAAACAATTCTATGAAAGGCAAATGCCAATCAAAAGAAGATGACAGTATTTTATAGTGAAACCATATTAGTACAAGTGATCAGCCGCCGTTGCTTAATGCCTTACAGTATGCTCAGTGTCCTTCCTACTAAATCATGCAGCTGAGGAAGTCATAAAAATCGTACCAGCTATTGAACAGAGAAGACTGAAACAGAACCATTCTCCTTCACATCACTGGACAATGTTTAATACATGTAATGAATCTGCTATCAACAAAACAACTTTTCTATTTGTGTGAGTGTGCAGAAAAGAGAAAGTGGCAGAGTATTATTTTCTATACTTATAATTAAAATAAATAAATATCAATCACATGGCCTTAAGCATTTAGTTTTCTGTAGATCTTTCAAAACTTTTTTGACCCAGCACTCGGTGCTCTGGAGCTTATCAATGACACCAGGGGTCAAAAGTGTTAGTGCGACTAAAATTACTTGGACAAAGCCAGAACCAGGTCAGATCGCCATGGGATAGTCCCATAAGGCCTCCTGTAGGCTGCTGCCACCAAGGAGTTCTAAGGAAAAGAAAGGAAAGACCATGAATCAAACATCCCAGAAAATTCACAAGCAAATGTGTTATTAATCAAGGAAAATAAAAACAAAGTTTATTAAAATGCCTTGTAATAGTACATTTCAAAACAACACAAAGACATCTTATGTGATGACCATTTTATCACTGAGGCTCATTCCAATTGAGTTACATTCTTCAAACCCAAAGAGCCACAAGTGTGCCAGAAAAGAAAAT
The DNA here is from genome assembly GCF_018691265.1 of Tyto alba. NCBI lineage: Eukaryota > Metazoa > Chordata > Aves > Strigiformes > Tytonidae > Tyto > Tyto alba. The sequence continues at coordinate 23,525,929 of NW_024881262.1, read as the reverse complement.
AAACACTGGAACGATGTGTGCAGTCACACATCTAATTTGACGATTGATCTCACAATTTAAATAGACACTTTCCACTCAAAATAAATGCAGAAGTCTGTATCGATGGCACTTCTGCAAACTGATGCTAATGGTAAGACTGGTACAATTTACAGATTTCGTTTCGTATTTATCTGAGAAGTTCAATTTAGGACCTGAATGAAGTCAGAGGACAAGAAAACAAAGCAGAAGGAGTCTACTATGTTCTGTACAATTTGGAACACCATGTTAATTTTTTTTTTTTAAATTACTATAACTTTCTCTTTTATTGCATAAATATTTATGAAGGGGACTGATCCTCACATGGCATAAACTGCCTTAAATTCCTTGGTTTCAGTAAGTCAAATAAAGTCAAGGAAATTACAACAATTTAGATCAACCATGAATTTGCCCCAGCATGTTTACACAGGAATTTAAAATCAAATTCTCTGCTGCTCTGACTCTGGGGAATTGATGGAACTGTGACAGTGCATGATTTAGTCTTCTACGCTCTACACCGACATCAAAAGATGGATCCTGTTTCTCCCCTCCCACAAGCTCTTGTTTACATGAATATTGTCTGTGAAGTGACTCCCGGGAGTGGGGACTGAACTATTAGGTCTGCTTTTGTGCTAACGAGGCCAATACAGAGTGATATTTGAACTGTATCAAGTTTTTAAGCTAAAGATGGAGGTCAAAGTTACAATTTTATCAGTTACATTTTGGAGCCTTTCACTTGATCATGACAATACCATGTTCATAATACAATTATTGTAATCATATTTCCAGTATTGCTTGCCTTCAGTGGAAACAGATTGCACCAAGCTCAAAAGCCGCCTGAAATGGTATGCACATTTCAAAGTCAAATAAAGGTTATAGAACAGGACCTTCGAATCCATGTGCTGTGTATAATCAGTACTTGATCACTAGAGGTATTTTTGAGGCTTTCGTGAACTTAGCAATTAGTGCTAAAAATAGGCATTATATAAGGAGAGACAGTAGTTAACAGGTAAAAAGCAGCTCACTGATTGCACAGACTTTAGGAAGGAGATGAGTAGAGCTGAGAGCTCTACGTGATACCTGTGCTGTTATGATTTATTCATGCATACAATTTATTTGCTTGAAATTTATACCAGAGAGCAGCTTATGTCCCTGTTGCCGCAGTAGAGATCTTTAAAAATCTCCACAGCTTGTCAGGTGGTGTAAGTCAGTGTATCTTTGCAGCCGCCAGCGCCCACTCCTGCCAGGATAAAGCTTATTTTGACTTCTAGTTTCTGTTTGAATCTCTGTTTTATTAATATTTATTAATGAAAGCAATTGAAAAAAAAAACCAACAACTTTTTTTTTGTATATTATTTCTATCCTTGCTTTCTGAGGAACTTTACCTGTTAGTCTGTGCAACTATTAATGATCTTCAGTCACTAATAAATAATTATATTAGAAGTCTTATAAGTCCAGAAGTAGCATTATGTAAAGATGAAGCTGTCATACTACCAGGAAATGTAACATACAGAAAATGTGTCTTAATTATTTGACCAGAAGCTGGATGAAGATTTATCACCTCACTAGCTCCAGAGATCGATGACTGGAATAAAAGAAGTTTTGTTCACTGATTAAAACAAAAGTTCAAAAATATTTTTTTGACGTTTTTACAGCTCTCAATTAAATTAACTTCTGTTTTTTAGAGGTTTGTTTTTTTTTTTTTTTTTTTTTTTAACTGGGTTAAATAGATCCTTTTGTCTGACCCAAAATGAAACTTTGATTAAATTTTGTAGTTTTTGCCAGTCTATAGAATTGCCTAAATTAAAATGTTGGATCTCAAAATAAAAATGTCTTTTCAAATAAGAAATGTAAACTTTACTTAAATATTGCGAGAAACAGTTTTTGAAAAATTGATTCCCTTATTCATTAGAAGCTTTAAATTTAGCAAGGGATTTTGGAACTTGCATTTTTGGTGAATGCTAATAGCAAGTTGAAAAGCATCACCCATCTCTAGTTATAACACTGGCCATAATCAGGGAAGAAATCACAAACATCTCTAGAAGTGCAGAAAAGCACTGAAGATGAAGCGAACCAGAATATTGAATTTATATGGGGAACAATTTGGTTTATTAGAACATTTTTTTTTGTTGTTGTTGTTTTTTGTTTGTTTGGGGTTTTTTGTTTGTTTATTTTTTTTGTTATTTTTTTTTGTTTTATTAGGTTTTCATTCTTATGAGCAAAAAAATTGGCCAGCTGCAGGGGCAACTCAGGGACTGAAAATAAAGGCAAAATCCTCATCTCCCTGGCTGGAGCCGAGCTCAGGACTAGCACCCCTGGCTCACTTACGGAGGTTCCCCTCCATGCCTTGCTCCATGGCACCGCTCTGTCCCCTCCCTGCCATGTGTCGGGCATCCACACATCGCAGCGCTCCAAACGGCTCCAGAGCCAGTTGCTCCTGGCGCCTGCCAGCACTTACACAAAAGCTGAGCTTGACACTCCCAAGCAGTTCCAGGGAAGTTCCTCAGACCCCGCACATGCAATTAATGGGGAGTACAGGAACGTTAGAAAGACCCGAGCCTAATCAGAGGCGCAATAAAAGGGGAGACTCGAGCAACAGGGAGGAAAACACTTCTCTACAAGTGGCATGTATGTATTCAAGCTTGTTATACATACTCTTTTATAGTCCCAGTAGATGTGTGACCCAGAGTAAGCTCCACTAGCCCTAGTACTTTCTTTAACTTTTATAGATTGTAAGGTGATCACGTAACATGTAGTCTGACTTCCTAAATAACACAGGCCAAAATAACCTCACCCGCTATTTTCCCTCTCCCTTCGTACAGACTGTCTTCACCTTGGAAAATATCACTAATGCGAGTACGCAGAAGAATGAGCAGAACGCTGTTTCCAGCACGGTGTCTTTGCCAGAGTGTGCTGGCTCCTGCCGAAGCCAATCCAGCCCTTGTGCGTGCAGAGGGCAGATCCGAGCTCTCGCTGCCTAAAAGGAAACTTTGCAGAGTGTCGTGTTACTTTCGAACCAAGAGTTTGGGGGTTATTTTCAGAAACTCCCAGCTAGGGTCTAGAGGCATTTAGTCACCCCAGCCTGTGACGGTTCAGCATCAACTACCTGAAGAAATCTGGCTCTGACATTCTGTGGTCCCAGTCTCAAAAACGAGAGGGTGTGCTGCGAGCGCAGTACTAGCACAGAGCCCTTGGAGGGCTCGTGGCGGTTTGCAACAGGCTGATCACAGGACTGGAGTCTTGGATTGCAGCTGCTTCAGGGCAAGAATCATGGCTTTGTCATTTGCTTGTGAGATATACAGCTCCACAGCTCTCAGTCTCTGGCAGGATGCAAACACCAAGCAAGCTATTTGGAAGCGGGTCTAGCTAGTTTAAAAGAATTTCAGTGCTTCTTTCATGTCTCTGAGTTTGCAAGCTCACACCATCAAATCCTATTCCAGCAGGTAGAGTTGATTGGAAAGATAAAACGCTGAGGACCTCCAGGAACCAAACCTCACTATGTGCCTTTCAGAAATCCTGACTGGGACAGCCTGGGTGCAGCCTTTATCCTAGGACATGTCCTGGCAGGGAGGCACTGTGAACAATCCCAATTCAGGTTCGCCCTCAAAAGAAATACCGTGAACTGGGCACTACATAGTGCTGGACGGTTCTGCAGGTCCCTGTTGCAGGTAGCTGCTGCACGTGTCAGCCATAACTGGAATCCAATAATAGCCTGGGAATTTTCCCAGCCCACAGAGATCATGTCTAAGCTATCAAAATAGAAAGTGATGAGCTCCTAGATATTCTGAAATGCTAATATTAACATATCAGATGTAAATAGGACTTCCGTGTAAAGTTTGCCTTTTTTTTTAAATTATTTTTTTTATTTCTGGTTTTAAGATAACAGACTTGAAAGAAAGAGATTAAATAGTGTCTGAAGTTAGAAAACGTTTTCCACAAGTGCAAAGATTAAAGCAGAAAAGAGTGGTGGTCTGTACTGCAACCTGAACCCCACTAAATAAACCAAAATATTCACTTACTTGAACATTTAATGAAGGTTAAATATAACCCTTAAAGCATGAAAACAATGATTTCAGAAGTTTCCAAGAGCCTCTTAAACCACCCCCCCCTCCCTGTCCCCCTCACTCCCCTTAGATTTTGGAGCAGTGATGAGTGATACTTCTTAGCTGCTTCAGCTATTGCTGAATCTCATATTAGAGGTTTAGGAGGGAAGTTTTCTGCAATTCTCCTACTTTGCTAATGACTCTCAAGCTGGGGTTTCTAGCACAGACTGAGAGGAACATTCTCCCTGGAGCTTATACAGGTGTCGTTTGTATGAGCCTTCAGTGGTTTTATACAAATGATTGCCCCAGGATTCTCAACAAAACAAGCCAAATGGTCTCCTTCCTTTAATATATTATTTAAGCAATAACCTCACTCTAGCCTCAGGCTCGCAATGCAATAATTGCAACCAAACTAGCACTTAACCACAGAGGCACAAATGATATATTTAAATATAATGGCAGATTGTAAGCTAATTCTAATTCAGAGAATAAATATTTGAAGTATCTGAAGAAAACATTAAAGAGATGTTAAGGACTTATATCCACATTAAGGTTAATCAGGAAGCTAGATTAGCATATATTAAGGCTAATAACATAAATAATAGTAGAGGAACAACTGTTCACATCAATGGTTGCAATGCTCACAGAAAGAAAAGATAACAGAAAGAGCACCATACTTTGAAAGACAGTTATTGAAATAAAATAAACTATCTGGATAAAGCTGGCTAGCCTGTTGCAGAAAAAACTTGGTTACTATGGGCAAAACACACACCTCATTTTACCACTCAGACCTACTTGATGACACCTTTCTTCTCTCCCCTTGCAATTGCACAATTTTTCCTCCTCACATAAAACTTTGGTAAGACGAAGTTTCTATTTAAAAATGAGACGACATTCCTGCTTATACGGGAAATTTGGTAATAAAACAATAGATGCTATCAAGGAACAAACATGAAATAAAATTTTGCCATGTAGGCCTGAGCTGAAGTCTGCATTTCAGGTCTCCTCCCAGAATGACGGGGTACATTTCTGAAGTACCACACCCAGGCTCGGTGCGGCAGCCCTTTCCCGGGAGGAAGCGCATGGGGGAACAATGGCAGAAAGGGGCGCCCAGCTAGCAGGGCTCTGTGACTGCATCAGCTCTGCCAAGTGGCCTAAGGGGAAAGTTGTGGCTATGTCAACATTCGTGAAAGAATTTCCTATCCATTGTGCACTCGTACAGGGTGAATAGCAGCAAAGAATTAGGCTTAGAGAAATAAGGAACTTGCTCAAAGTTACAAGTCCTATTTTACCAATTTGCTCTATCTTACGCAACACTTACCAGGTGAGGTAAGCTTACCTCCATGTGCTCACACAGAGCAGTTCTGCATGCATGGAAAGTAAATCGGAACTGGCCCCAGTAACAGAAACAAGAGCTTACATGACTTGCCTACACAGCCTGCCTGGCAGTTTCTGGCTGAGCCACGCAACAATTATTTCCTGATTTTAACCATTGCTACAGTCTCACCAAAAGACAGCAACTGTTTTAATCTCTTCTAGCTATTCAGAGTTAACAAACCCTTTAGAAAAACAGCAACTGATTTGTGTTAAGCTCAAGTCTTTTGGAACACTTTAGTGAGACATCTAAACCATCTTTTCCCTAATGAAGACAAGATCTCCATATCTAGCTCCAAGCACAGCAATCTCTTGAGCTTGACTGGGGACAGTAGGCACCAAACACAAATAATAAGCATCAGAGGTGTTTCTAGTTAGAAAGAGGCTTCTGCAGCCAGCTTGCCTTGCTAATTGGAAGCAGGGTGTTGCCCTCCCCAAGCAGGCAGAAAGAAGGTGCTCCAGGCTGGTTAGGAGGAGCATTCACAAGCAAAGCAACAAGCAGCAGTAGGAAAAATATGTGAAGTTACAGGGGAAATGGGCCCTTTAAGAACTTAAGAAAGGAAAACAGTAAGCAGTCACAAAAAATGATGCTGGACACGAGCACTGGAGACGACTTTGTGATCTCCAGGATATGTTTCTCTCCCTCCCTCTTCTGCCTCCAAGGGCATTATCCTGGAATTTGATAGAAACTGGTTTTCAAACACTTTTTGCTTGCAACATTCATTTTAGTAAAACTATCTTTAACTGTGCTGAAGCCTGAAAGTCTGTCCTGTGCTATCTTGTCTCTGGTCCTGCTGCATCCACTGCCAGAGATTACTGTATGGAAAATACTTCACGTAAGAACTAAACTGCAGAGCGTGTCCATGTCCTGTGGTGATGCACTGGGGAAAATTTCGCTGTTGTGAGGCAGTGGGTTTAAAGCAATGACAGTGTTAAATTTCAGCAGTACAGAATTGTGAACTTGCATCAAGTCGGTTCTTCTAATCATCCCATTCTTGGTGGGTATTTAATTTCATTTCTACTTGAAGAGTTCTGTCTGTCCTTCCCACCCCCTCACACACATCTATTCTTAAATGAATCTTAAGAACCAGGAGCTGATGGGAACATTAGAAGAAAACAAAACAAAATGATAATAAAAAAAATCAGTGTACAAATCTGTTTTATTTGCACGGACACTCTTTGTATTTTTTGTACTGTGCTATTTGACAGGCAGCAGAGGTGATTTGTTAGTCTTATTTTATTCTTGTTACCTCTCAGATAAAAAAAAAAAAGTACCAATATGAGTAATGTGTGTGGGGTCCCCTTTCTATTTGTTTTTTGTGGCCAACCTTTTTAGTTTAGGAGGGTTAGAGAAATAATTATTGAACCCTCTTTGGGTAACAGCCAGAGGTTGTTTCCTTAAGCTGCTCCAGATTGTTACAAGGCAAGGTTGAAACTATAGGCTTTCACATGGCATTTGAAAAGTAGGTGGTGAGTCAGAAAGGCAGCAAGACACAGGAAGGCTGCTCCAGGTGGCAGAAGCAACAGGGTCAGAGAGAAGGCCACTTCTAGCTGAACAGAGGAGAGCAGAGAGGGGAGGCTATTTAGCAAGGCTAGAGTTAGCCCAAGAAATCCTGGGGAGAGGCCTGCAAACAAGAAGGGCAGTTTTGAATTGCATCAGGGAATAATGGAGCTATTTGAAGTTGGGGGCTTTGAGTCTGTGCTCCTTTACCAAGGAGCTCCTGGGTGGGAAAACTGCACTTACACTGGGACTGTAGAGGAAGAAGCAGCATGGAGCTGAAACATGTGACAAGCCATCAGCAAAACTGCAGATGTGGGCAATGCGAGGGTCCAACAAGATTTAGGCATCTGATGTTGAATGCCAATTGCCTCGGCTCTCAGCACAGTCATCAAAAAAAAACCCCGCAAACAAGCCTCCAAAAAACAGCTCTTCCAGAGAGTTGTTGTAGCCAAAGAGAAATTAAGTCTGAACTCCAGATACCTAGGTAGGTAGTTGGACTATCCTGCTCTGAAAAGAGAGATAGATGAGAGGAGGTCAGAGAGAAATAAAAGCAACAAAAGATGCTCTCATTTGTTCATAAAAGTCATTCCTTCCTAACCATTCCTTCTTTCAAATATCTCTGCTCAACTCCTATGCTGGCACCACAGGTTCACTTTGCTAAGAATGACAGCAAAGGCAGGAAGGAGGGATTTCAATCAGTATTTCACAGCTCAGTACCAGCCTAAAGAGATCTAATGAAATGACATAAATTATTAGGCTATTAGCATAGAGAAGGACTAACCCAAAACAGAGAATCAGCATCTAGGTGTGGAAACAAGAGCAAACCAGGCGATTGTACAGGCAGGGGTACAACTCAGCACAGATTTGGATGGAGGGTCAAAGCTTGCACTGACATAAAAGAGAACGACAATGAGGGGAAACCATGGAGAAGAGAAAATGGAAGGAGGATGCCTATCCAAGAGAAGGCAGCATCTGATGTGGCCAGACAGAAGCTCCACTGTATGTACAATGTACATATGTATATACTGTGTGCCTTCAGACTTCTGAATGGCTACATCTGCAGACACTGCTGTAAGTGATGAATTTTTGTATTTGAAGTACTTCCTTAGTCTCAAAAAATCTGACATATGTTAAACAAAAGCAACGAGAAGAGACCCAAGGGCTTTGGGGATTTGTTTATTTATTTTAAAAATCCATGTAATTTCAAGAAAATCAAATGTTTATAAGTATAGAAAAGCCAAAAGCATGTTTCAGTTTGATTACTATATCAGGGATATTCTGAGGGTGTTTCACTGCACATCACCAGAAACAGCATACATAACAAGTAGACACCTGAGGAATTCAGATATTCTACTAGCCTACCTGACTGACACTCTATCAGAATTAACTTACATTTTAGAGATTTATCAAAAAATTAGATTTTCTTCCCTTGACTGACATTCAAGGTGCACTTTAGTAGCAAGCATCTTTCTGAGTGAACAACCAGGGAGCGAATTTCAATGTTTTTGTTATTCAGAAGGATTAGCAGCCTAGATTCAGGTTAAAGTGATACAGAAGGGCATTAATGAGTTCTAAATGACTTAATTCCCTGAAAACAGTATTTTTTAATGTGCTGCTAATTAAAATATTTAAGAACTCACTGTAACAACATTTTGAAAACAAACCAGAAGAACCAATGTAAACAAAATATCATTTTACAAACCAAACAGAATCACTTAAAATCCAATGTAATTCTATGTTCCAATAAAAATAAATATATATACAGGTGTCAAGATTGTCAAGCACACTCCCAAGATACCATCTAAGAATGAACCAAGAAGTTAAAATTAACCCCTCTTGTACTTGTTCTTACTTTTTGGGATAGGTAGTATAATCTTCTGCATAGCCCCTAACTCTGAAGCGTATGACGCTGCCCAAGAATACACTAAATGGAGGAGCAGGAGAGTCACCAGGAAAGGCTTTGGTGGAAGCTCATCAGAAACATCTCTGTAGGACTGTGGTGCACTACTAACAATATATGATGTTTTTAGGTTTTTAATCAACATTCCTAAAAACTAGGAGATTTTCTTTGCAGTATTTCACTTCTATTTTGATAGCAATCTCAGTATGGCAGATAAAGATTTAAGGAATGTGTGCTGTGTGACATGACAGTGCTCAGCAGCCTAGGTCCTCTTAATGACTAACTTTTTGGTAAAAGATTATTCGTGCTCTTCCCCAATACATTGTATCGATACAAAATTACATAAAGAGTACACGCTTTACAGACTACAGATTTTTGCCCCTTAAGTACAAATTTATTTTTCCGTGTTCATTATTTTCCTAGTCCTGATAATGTTTGAAGTACTGCTTAACTTTGGTGTGGGCAGAATAATAGCAAAACATTGAGAAATAATCATTCAAGGCCAGCTGCATGAAACATACCTTGTGCCTCCGAACAGACTGATCCCTCCACCTGGAAATAGTTTCTTTATTGAATCTGGTATTTGCACATTTCAGATCTCTGTCTCTTGCATTCAGCTCTTCCAACACTGCTAACTAGCCAACTTCAGGAGAAAGGGAGAGGGTAAGAGCTCTTTTCCTTTTAATTTACTGGTATTTCCCTTTCATTTCAGAGCCTTCAGTTTTTAGGTTGGAAGATACATCCTTGGCCACAGTTTTGTGGAGCACAAATCTGTTACTCCATCCATCAGCCAGAATATCACTCTTCATACTCAGTTCAGACTTAGTCTTCCCCTGGTATCCTCCGTACTGTACTAGAGACCCCAGTATGCTGTTCAGGAAATACTTTCATCTATATAAAAAAGTTTACTAGACTGCAAGGCACTATTTCATAAGATAACATCTTACAATCATCCAGTGCAAAGAGATGCTCAGCATCTAGGTGACAGACAAGTTGGGGAGCATCTACCCTAGCCACTTTAGAAAGCCATTATTTTCTGTGCACAAGCCAACATAAGGTTACTTGCAGTGTAGCTAAGTAAGTTCTTCATCCAGGATTTATTTTGTTTCCAAATTAAAAAACCTAACATGGGATAGGTGCTATTTCACAGCTGAAAAGATAATATTACATCAGAAGTCTATTTTGTCCATTAATAAAATACAGGTGGTAGCTTCAGGACAGACAAAAAAAAGTTGTCTTTTGCAAATAATCATGTCAGCATGTTCCTCACCTTCAGCATGTTCGCAGGGACCAGTGCTAGTACAGAAGACAGGAATGTTTTCTAGGTGATATAATAAAACTAGAAAAAAGTCAGATTAATCACTAATAGTGGGATATTGCTGATAAACTGTTGCTGTAAACTCTGAAATCTTTTGAATGTCTTATCTTCCAGAGGTCAATTTTTCATCTGTCAGTTTTTAAAAACCGAAAGATCTTGGCCATGTCATCCATATTATGGTTAAACTGAGCACTATACTTTGAAATGCCTTAAATTTGACAAATTTAAGGTGACAAAGTAGAAGACACTGCACTTTCAGTTACTTGCCTCTTCTCCTGTACATCCAGTCCATAACAGTCATCTCTGTGGATGAAAAGGCCCAGGCAGCCGTTAGCTCATAAGAAGTTCTATCTTTTCCTAAAGACTGAAGTAAGCATCTCCCAGAGTGCTATGAACGAGGAAGTCAACATGGACCACTTTCTCTCTGAAGTTTTTTGGAGAGACACCAAGGTGAAAGAACAAGAAAGAAGGCATAGCTTGGATTCTTTCTTCAGTTTTTTCCCTCTTATTGGCAAGTGTCTACAAAAAGCAGAGATATCAGGGATGCTGCCAGAGCAAGATTGCGCAGTTATTTTGACTGTGAAACTGTTGAAAGGAAAGGACAAAACTGTCTATTCCACCATTTAACCAAACCAACTCATCGTGGTATCTGAAGTGGAAAATCTGCCATAAGCTTCTTTGCAGTCCTTATAGTCATGGACAGTTCTCACATGGGTACAAGATTCTCTGAAGATCAAAGATCAAAATGAAGGGTCAGCATGAAAAAATAATGTACCTTCATGAAAGGAACTTGAAGAGCTCCTCAAAAGAAAATTAAACCCAAATATTATTTTATGTTCCTACTGCAGAAAAGAGCGCTGCAGTCAACTGAATGCCAGCTCTTAACCAGCTGGGCAGAAAGCCAGAGGGGCAAGAGGGTGTCAGATGGAATTTAGGCCAGACAGGCAGGAAACACCAAGAGGAAACACCAGCAGCAGCTGTAGAAGCAAAAGAATGGGCAGAGGCTTTAAGACAAATAATAACAGGCAGAGCAGCAGCAGTAGCAGATGTCAGACTAGTGCTTTATGGAGG